>NC_066579.1:449084327-451614327 GCF_024323335.1 Lathyrus oleraceus
CCCCATCTTGTCACTCTAACCTGTTTGTTGAGTTTTTTGTGAGGGCTCACATGACTCCTGAAAGATAGCTTGCTTGGCATTCCACTTTATTTGTGGGATACCATTTGGAGATTATTCCGATTACCGTATTGACTTGCTTCTTTGATGGTGCCAGCTTGAGAGATCTCTGGGTTCTTATTCTTTAGCTGTTATTACTTCGGATTTTTATCCGTGTGGTAGACCTCTTGATCCCTTATATTTCCCGCAATTTACCGCTTTCTTAGCTGGAAGACCTCGTAGGAGGCAATGTTTTCTTTTGTTTGTTTACTTTTGTGCCCAAAGACCTCCAAAGGAGCCGGGCACCAGTGCTAAAGACCCTCCACGAAGAGGCAATTGACGGATAAAAGGGATTAGTAATCAATCCCCCGTTATTCAGTGTGTCGTTCTTTATGCTCACACTACGTGCTGATGCTTCAGAACAAAAGCCCAAGATCTTTTGTCCGGTCAGTCAGTGGAGAGGGTTCCACCTTTCTGAATCCCCACTTTTTGTCATGAGCTCACCCTGTCCAGGGTTAAGAGCTATGAGGTCTTATCCTCATTACCCTTTTGATCTGCTCACCCTGACGTTCAATGTCAGTGGTTAAGAGCCCATTTGATTACCTATTCCATGGCTTGTTTGTCGAGGTTGATATGACCCCTCTTGACTAAAGCCCTACCCATGTAGGTTTGAGCCCCTGAGTGGCATTTTACTTTATGCATGTTTGTTTTGTATGGTGTGATCGTCTCCCATAGGATTGCTAGGCTTCGTATAGTCTCTCGTTTGCATGTCAATTAAGGTAGCACTGCTCCTTCGTCTAGGACTTCCTTTTTTGCATGAGCATTCCTAAAACCCAAACAAACTCTTTGATTTTTCTTCTCCTAAGAACACGTCAACTCCTTCTACTACAGGCGAGTAAGTCTCCAAAGGTCGAGCATCCGGTAGATTGCGTAGTGACGTCGTTCATCTAAAAAACACAACCATTAACCCGTAGTTAACCGAACTACGGTTTGCTCTGATTCTCATTCCAGATGAGATACGTAGGCATAAGACGCGATGTCTTAGCGAGCACACTCCTCTTTAGCCCATAGGCAGCCGAGCTACGAAGACTCTGATTCTCATATCCAGATGAGATACGTATGCAGTGGATGCGATATCCGTGCGAGTCATTTTCTTTTGACCCCCTCTTTTAGTAAATAGTACATTAGATAAACCCACACCCTTTAGACAAGAACAACAAAAGTGGATCCCGTAGAGTACTACGGATACGTAGGGGTGCTAATACCTTCCCTTCGCATAATCGACTCCCGAATCCAATATTTGGTTGCGAGACCTTGTCTTTTCCTTTCCTTTTTTTCCAGGTTTACTTCGAGCGTTTCCTTTCCCTCCTTTGGGATAAATAACGCATGGTGGCGACTCTTCTGTCATTTCTTTCTCGCCGGTTGTTTTTTTGCATCTCCTTTTTCAGGTTGCGACAGTCATCAACTTTCTTGAAAGCCATCTCAGCTTCACTAAAAACTACATCTCGACTGGTGATGCACCTCATGTGACATGGCTCTAGGCACCATAGTGTATAATCTTTTACTCTTTTAGGGTATCTCATGAACATGCATCTCAGAGCTCTAGGTTTGACCTTGTCCGGCCTAATACGAGCATAGGTTATGCAACCAAAAACTTTAAGTTTATCAAGATCTGGTGGATGTCCCGACCAAATTTCTTCAGGTGTCTTCATATCTAACACAGTCGAAGGACATCGTTTTATCATATATGTTATTGTCGAAACAACCTCTGCCCAAAACACCTTCTTTAATCCATCACTAGTCAACATGCATTTAACTATTTCTAAAATGGTTTGATTAAACCTTTCAGCCAAACCATTTTGTTAGGAAGTACCTACAATAGTTCTTTGCCCTGCAATACCAGAGGTTGCACAAAAACTGTCCAACACCTTATTGCAAAATTTAAGACCATTGTCGATTCTCAACCTCTTGACCTTCCTGCCAGACTGATTTTCGACTAGAGTCTTCCAAATTTTGAAGTTCTCAAAAGTTTCATCCTTAATATTATGGATGAATACCCATAACATTCTGGAATAATCATCAACTATGGATAGAAAATACCTTGCTCCTGAATGTGATGGACACCTTGTAGGCCCCCAAAGATCAGTATGGATATAATCAAGGGATCCATATGTTCTTTATTTGCCTTTATTGAACTTCACTCTACAAGATTTTCCAAGTACATAGGGTTCACAAAACTTCAGCTTTTCGACTTTGTCTCCACCAAGTAGATTTTGTTTCCCCAATTTGGCCAGACCCTTTCACTGACATGGCCTAATATCATGTGCAAAATTTAGGTCTTCGATAAAGATTTCGTGGATGCAACATCTGCAAAACCACTGACAACTTCAGCCTCAAGGGTATACAAGCCTTGTTTCTTCACGCCTCTTAAGACTTCCTTCGACCCCTTCATGACTTTTAGAATACTTTTCTCTCCTTGTAAAACATATCATTTCTTGTCTAATTAAGAGAAATCAAATTTCTCTTCAAATCAGGTAAATACCTGACTTCAGTCAACAACCTTATTGACTCATCATGGAGCTTGAATCTCATAGATCCAACACCTACAATCTTGCAAGCTTTATTGTTTCCAAGCAATACATATCCACCATCTTGATCACATAGCTCCTCAAACAAGTCTTTGTTTGGAGTCATGTGCCAAGTGAAACCAAAATCCATAATCCATTATTTACTTGAGTTGTTGCTTGAAACCACAAGAACACCAGATGAGTCGAAATCATCTTGAATAATGGTTGCGTTGGCATTATTCTTACCTCCATGATCTTCCAGGCGTTCAGGGAACACTTTTCCTGTATCACCCTCCTTGTTACAGTGATAACATCAAATACCAGATGCATCACCACTATAAGACTTCATTTGACTTTTACCCTTCTTCTTATTGAACTTGCCATCTCTCTTTTTGAATTTTGCCTTAACCGACAGACCTTTACCACTCGAAGATGACATGTGCTCTTTTCGTTCATTCAAATCCTTAGAGTACATGGCTGATTGAACTTCTTCAAATGTCAGAGACTTTCTTCCATACAAGAGAGCTTTTTGAAGTGAGCATGTGTTTTGGGCAAAGCACACAACAGTAACAACACTTGATCTTCATCCTCGATCTTTACATCAATATTTTCAAGATCAAGAATCAGCTTGTTGAACATATCCAACGGCTCAACCAAAAATGTATCTTCATTCATCTTGAATGAATACAAATCTTGCTTCAGGTAGAGGCGATTAACCAATGATTTGGTCATGTACAAACTTTCGAGTTTCTCCTAAAGACCCGACACAATCGTCTCCTTCGAAACCCATTGAAGAACCTTATCACTAAGGCTTAATAATATGGTGATATGGTCTTTCTCTACCATAGTCAAATTTTCTTTATCCTTTAACACGTCGTCCATGGTTGCGGCTCCCTTCAACGCTTCTAAGCAACTCTATTGAACCAGTGGGACTTTCATCTTCAAGCGCCACAGACCAAAATCGTTCACTCCGCTGAACTTTTCAATCTCATACTTTGTTGATGACATCTTTTCCACGCTCACCTCACCAAGTTGTTGTGAAAACGATGCTGAAATTACAAAGTATAATTGGTTTATTGATCGGTAAGAAACCCACAAGGGTAGAAAATAAGAAAACAATAAGAACACAATGAAGTTGGTTATAAACTAATATTCTTTACTTTCTCTTTAAAATAAGATTACAAGTGTTGTAGAATAGAAAATAACCTCTCTCACCATAATTAGGATTTGTCTTATGCAATAATAAGAGACTAGTATGTTATTTATAAGAAAACTAGCATACTAAACTAATGGGTTTTTACACACAGACTCATTACACAAGTTAACTTAAACAATTGTGCATAACAAACTGACTCAATTCGACATGCTAACAATCCTAGCATATTTCGACTACAACATGTGAACAGACTTCGACGACATACTAAGATCCTGTCGAATTGTTGAACCAAGAAGCTACCCTTCGAATATACTAGAGTTCAATCTAATATTCGCAATTACTAATTAACTATTACAAGAGGCAAAATAAAAAAAACAAGTTAACTAATTGCTTGACTAACAAAGAATAAATAAGTTGATATGTAGTGTTTAACAAATGTGTGTAGTTTTAGAATTGATAACATAATTAAATTATATATTTACATACAAACATCACAATAATAAAGATATCTACTTCTCTACTCATTATAACAATTCTACCAAATATTACATTGATAATCATAAGATAATTAATGTTAACAAGAGATAAGATATTTTAGGGTTTATATTAGAATGAAAAAGTATATAGAATAAGAATTACAATACAATACAAATACTAGATAATAGAAAATACTAAATTATCCTTAATAATATATAATAATATAATAATATCAATATATAATATCTCCCTTCAAACTCTTAATGCATTAACATGAAGCATCAAGAGTTTTCAATCAAGAAATGAAAATGTTTAATGGATTGTTTCTTTGTAAACAAAGTAGTAACCTACAAAGAGGAATATATAAACAATATAATAATTTTTATAAGATGAAGATGGTGACAAGTGAAGTGACAATCAATCTCAATATGCTTGGTACATTCATGAAATACTGAATTGTGAGCAATTTGAATGGTACTTTTGTTATCACAATACACGGGAGTTAGTTCATAAAGAGTGACACTCATATCCAAAAGTAACCAGCACAACCAAACAATCTTAGTAGTAGTGAATGTCATAACACGATACTTAGCTCCTATAGAAGAGCGGTATATAATATATTGTTTCTTACTTTTTCAAGAATAAGAGAGTCACCAAGAAAGATACAAAAAAGTTGTGGTAGACTTACAATCTATGGAGTTACCAACCCAATTAACATTAGAATAAGCACATAACTCCAATGAGGATGGTGAGAGAAATAAAAGGCTCTAAAATTGTGTTCCTTGAGGATAACAAAAAATTCGAAGAAATTTTACCCAATGTATTATAGTGGGAGAGAGAACAAACAAACTGACAACATCAACATCATAAACAATATTATGTGAAAATAAGCTTCTAATTGGATGACATTTTGCTGAAGACAAATCTATGAAAAGAAGTAAAAGTTATCTTAAAGTTGAAAAAGTCCCAAGATAACAAAAGTTCGATCATGCTAAAGTTATACTTACCAGGAGATTAAGTCATAAGCTAAGATACACTATGCAATTCACTACTTATAAGCTTTAGGTACTCACAAACTTCCATCTAACCTTTATAAGGTTGCCATATCATTCATGCATGATTTACATTCAAAATATACTCTTAACTTAGCAGAATTTCAATATTTTTATTGGAACAATCGATTGACGCATAGGGACAGTCGATTGTCATGAAGCACATGAATTTTATGTATTGCATGAAAGTTTGAAGCAAAAACCGATTGTGTATATGGAACAATCGATTGAGGGGGATAATTTATTGAACCCAAAATCGATTGGTGTGTTAATACATCAATTGTTCTTTGATTTTTATTCAAAATTTTGAATGTTGGATGAACAACTGTTGATTGTCATCCTAAACCAATCGATTGTCATCTGAAGCATATTGAATTTTTTTGAAACATTGCCATACTCTTGAGCTCTTAGAGTTTCTATTTGGATTTTTTATATTTTGAAAGAGAAGATAAAGTTATAATTTTGGAAACTATCAAAATTCATATATACTCAAAATTCATTTGTACTCAATTCATCTGTACTCAAAATTATTCGTATCATTATTGTAACTTGTTTTCCAAGTTTGTGGAAACAAGAAAAGTTAGGAGAAAGTATAGTTCTTTCTCTGTATGTTGTAAAATTAGAGAGTGGTTTGCTTTCTTGATTGTGTTAGAGAATTGAAGATAGTCTTGGTGTGAGGCGGTAATAACTTCTAACATAGTGAAATCCTTCATGGGGTGTGGATGGACTGAACTACCATTGTTTGGAAAGGGGAATCAGGATATATATTGTATACTTTTATTTACTACACTTTTCTGTTATTTCATTCATACATTTATCATATTCATATAAAAAATTAAAATAATCATAACATCCGCAAAATAACGAGAAAGGAGTCTTGAAACCTAATTCACCCCTCTTAGGTTGCACTGTATACTTGTATTTTGCATCATAATAGGTTAAGGTAACTTGTTCCTCAATCCGGGAAAGATGGATTCCACAAAACCGTTATTGGCATATTGTGTTAGCAATAACAAAACTCCATGTTTTGTTGGTAAATACTATGATTTTTGGAAGATTCGCATGCAAGTGTATCTAGAAGCACAAGGAGAGGAAATATGAGATGTTCTTGAAATGGTCCTTAAATTCGTAAGACGGCCATTAACAAAGTAAATTATGTAAAGGTGAAAGTATCTTATTATGAAGATGACAAAAAGAAAGTGTTATTTGACAAAAATGCAAAGAACATTCTTGGATTTGCACTAGGTATAAATGAATTCTTCCATGTTTCAAAATTTGTAACAGCTAAAGAAATCTGGGACACGTGAGAAGTAACACATTAAGGCACGATAAAGGTAAAAAGATCCAAACTAAACACTTTATCACAAAAAATGAATTATTTAGAATGCATCCCGATGAATCAATCCTTGATTTTAAAAATAGATCCTAACACTTAACAAATAATTTGATGGCTCTTGGAAAAACATTTACAAATGATGATTTAAATCTCAAAGTCCTTAGATCATTGACAATGACATGGCAACCAAAGGTGACGACAATATCAGAAAATAAAAGTCTCTCTAAAATATCTTTTGTAACATTGTTTGGTAAACTCCAAGAACATGAGATATAACTTGTAAGATTATAAAAGCAAGAAGATCAGGAGAAGAAACCCAAAAGGTTTATGTTAAGAGTGTAATCAAGGGAAGCAATGATAAGTGATGGTTCAGATCAAGATGAAAACATTACCCTACTTGTAAAAAGGTTTGGAAAGTTTTTTCAAAATGAAAAAACTATAAAGTTTGGTAAAATAAGGAAATTATTCAAGAAAAAGGAGGCATCAACATAAAACCAAAACTTCACATGTTTTGAATATGGAAAGCAAGTTCAGATGAAAGTGAAGTTCCCTTCTCTTACAAAGAAAAACAACTTCAAAGGAAAGGAAGAATCCAAATCAAAGAAGAACTACATTGCATGGGATGATAACGGAGTAAGTTCATCTTTCAACTTAGAGAATGAAGAATGTGTAAACTTCGCAAATATGGGGTCACATCATTCAGACGATGAAGAACAGGTTGTGATTATGAATTAAACGATAGACTTTCATATGAAGAATTACAAAATGCATTTCATGGGTTATATAAGGAATGTTTAATACTTTCTAGAATTTGTGCAAAAAAAAGATTTTTTTTTTCATCTTTAGATAGCAAGGCTAATGACAGTAATATGGAATTAGAAAAGGTTAAAGTTTTTGCATGTAATAAATGTCAAGAACATGAATCCAAAAATATTGAACTAAACCAAGTGATCAAAAAATATGAAAAAAGTCAAATTGGTTTGGAAGATATGCTAAGTAAACAAAGATATTCAAATGATAAATGTGGGATTGACTTTTTTAATATTGATAAATCAAACATAAGTAAAACCATCTTTATTAAAGCTAGCACAAAATTCAACAATGTGGATTCAAAGAAAGTGCATGTTCACTACAACAAATAACGTTTTTCATGATGGAACTTTCACCTCGAACAATAGAAAACTGAGGTATAAAGCCAAAGCGCACTATTTTTTATTATTTTAAAAAATAAAAAACCATATATTCCATCAGATTTTCAAAAACACCGAGGTGAAAAAATAACTCAGTACAAACTTCGATTCCCAGCTATCACAGTTTATGATTTTATGTGTTTATAAGTGTAAATAAAATATTTTAACTCTTCGGTTTTCTATTTAACCGAGGCATAAAATAATAATATTTTACTATAAATGCACTCGTTAAACATATTTTATCCTAATACTTACTAATATGAAGTCGCCCCAAACTCACAAAGCATCATTCTTTGGGATGGATTGCAAGACAAACAAAATCTTCAATGTTCCTCTATCTTGAATAAAACATTTTTTCTGCTCTTGCAATTTATCTCACATAATGATGTTAATATTGTCATTTTTGTATTTTTTAATAACCCTCAGTTAAAGAAGGAAGCTCAACCTTTGAAGAGTACTCAGTTGATAAATTGTGTAACAACCCATTTTTTTAGTATTGAATTATTATACTATTATTATTATAATTTTAATTTAATTATGTGGAGTGTTAATTAATTAATTGGTGTATTAATTCATTATCTAGTGGATATGAGAAATAATTAAATAATTGAATTAATTAATTAACTTGGTTGCATAGTGAGTGGTTAATTATTTAAATTTAAATAGAGGTATTTAAATATTAGGTATTATTGGACCTAGTGATTAAATTAGATGATTTAAGCCCAACTAGAATACTATTATAAATAGTAAGAGTGAAGGGAGTGAGAATTAGAATTCACTTGAGCACTGAAGGCAATAGAGAAAGAGGAGAGGAAAAGTGAGAGGAGTCAAGGTTTCCATCAAATTGACAAGGTAAGGGGGAAATCCTTATCATTATGGGTTAGTATGATTGGGTCAATGGGTAGGAACATGTTTTAGGTTGAAATCCTTAATTGGCATGGTTTGGGATTATTAGGTCTTGATAGATACTCTTGAATTGTGATGATTAAATTATGCTAAAACTGTGAATGAATATATAATTGGATGAGTCATAAATTTCTGAACGTGTAGCTTTTTACGGAATCGAAATCGGAGGTCCGGAAGTCCTCCAACGATGAAAAATGTGGGGAAATCTGCATTCTGTTTCGTGTTAGCGCAGGAACAACTTTCTGTTTTGCGTTAACCGGTTAACCCAGGGCGTTAACCGGTTAACACTGTTATAATATTGAAAAAATTACATTCTGTCTTGCGTTAACCGGTTAACCCAGGGCGTTAACCGGTTAACACTGTTATAAATTGCCAAGAAGCGCATTCTATTTTGCGTTAACCGATTAACCCAGGGCGTTAACCGGTTAACACTATTTGAAAAGTGAAAAATTGATATTTAAATGTTGTGTGCGTTTTGGAATGAAATCTATGTGTACCTATTTGATGATTGGTCTATATTGGTGAATAAAATACTGTATGAATGTGTATGTATACCATTATTGGATTTGTGAACGATTTTTAGTTATGGATGTGTATATGTAATCGTAATTGATGAGTTGTGATGAATGTGTATATGTACCAATTGTGAGTCATGGTGATATGTGGGATGTTAAGACGGTATAGAAGGTCTTAATTGCATATGTGTTGGTATGTGTGCATTCATTCATAGCATGGTTGACTTCATTGTGGAAGTGGTGAAACTGTGGGTTCACATGAGCAGACGTTGATTCTTAATTGGAATCAGACGTAGTATTAAGCGGTGATCCTTCATTGGAAACAGACGTAGCAGACGTTAATCCTTAATTGGGATTAGGCGTAGTTTTAAGCGGTGATCCTTCATTGGAAACAAACGTAGGGCTTGGTCTTGTCCGGATCGGAAGCGTGGCTTGGATTCTAGATATTGAATCGGAAAGCGGTGAAACTTTGAGTTCACGTTGAGGTACCACATGCATGGAGTCACATTGTCTTGCATGGAGTCGTCTATAGTTATGTGATCATTGAATGCATGTATTGATGTGAGTGTGTGATGTACATTTGGAATATGTGGAATGCTCGTCTGGTAATATCATTGATATAATAATACAAAGTGTGATGAATTCTTAAATTGTGCTTTAATTCATTGTGCCTTATTATGCTATTTCATAATGATTTGAATTCTCACCCTTTCTGTTTGAATGTTACCTTTTCATGGGTATCGCGCAGATACTACAGAGTAGTATTGCTGGAGTAGGTGGACGGCAGCTCGCTCAAGATTAGCTGGAGAGTTTCCGTATTTAGTTTGAAATTAGGTAATGAGTCAATGCTCTGGTCATGTAACATTGGGTAGATTAGTGGTATTGAACTCGTATCTTATTTGGATATGCTTTATGTCATTACTTGTTTATTTTAATTCGAGATGATCATGGTATGGGACATGGATCATTTTTATGAAATACATGAATATTCTTTATTTCCGCTGCGAACGCATACTGCTTGAATATTCATGATGAGTGAAATGTGTTATTTTGAATGACCACGTGTATTGTTGGTTTTTGAAAGTTTTAAATTTCGAAAACGTCATTGTGACGCCCTTTTTTGTATGCATGCTTATTTACTTTGATTATATGCTAAATAATTTGGGGTAGAAAAAGGGGTGTTACATAAGTGGTATCAGAGCATGGTCGACCAGTTGGTCAATAGTAGTAGGTTTTCCGTGGTATTTGATTTGTGTATCTGACACGATCGATATTGTTTGTTTGATGTTTCGGATTGTTAGGACAATGGTTGCAGGCAGGAATGACGATGCCATTGTTGAGGCGCTGAGGATGCTGGCTGAATCCATGGGTCAGATCCATCAAGCAAATGCCCATCAAGCGAATGCAAATGTCGGTAACCAAAAGGGAGATGATGATGAGTTCCGTGCTTTGGGGAGATTCCAGCGGAACAATCCTCCTATCTTTGAGGGTGAGCATGCACCTGAGAAAGCTCAAGCTTTGGCTGAAAGCAATTGAGAAGATCTTCAGAGTCATGAACTGTACTGATGCTCAGAAAGTGCAGTTTGGTACCCATGTGCTTGAGAAGGAAGCTGAAGATTGGTGGAATAACACTCTTCAGAGGTTCGAAGAAGACAACATTGAAGTTACTTGGACTCTTTTCCGTGATACCTTCTTGGAGAACTATTTCTCAGAAGATTGTCGTGGGAAGAAAGAGGTGGAGTTCCTTGAATTGAAGCAAGGAAATGGTACCGTTGCTGATTATGCTGCTAGATTTCAGGAGCTTATCAAGTATTGTCCTCATTACAATACTGCTAATGCTGAGAGATCTAATTGTTTGAAGTTTGTGAGTGGCTTGAGACATGATATCAAGAAGGCCATTGGTTACCAACAGATTACTCGTTTTACAGAATTGGTTAACAAGAGTCGGATTTATGACGAGGATAGTAGGGAGAGTGCTTCTGTCTACAAGAGTCTGAAGGGGAAAAACCAAGATCGGGGGAAACCATATGATGACAAAAGGAGACAATCTAGTGTTGGCAAGAAGCCAAGTGGGGGAGTATCTTCTATTCCACTTAAGTGCTTCAAATGTGGTGTGGAAGGCCATCGTGCTACGGAGTGTAGTAGAGATTCTGGGAAGTGTTTCAATTGTGGCAGGATGGGTCACAGAGCAAATCAGTGTAGGGTTGGTTCGAACATAACTTGTTTCAACTGTGGTGAGAAAGGTCACATTAGTTCGCAATGTGATAAGCCGAAGAAGGAGCAAGTGAAGGGAAAGGTGTTTGCATTGTCTGGTGCGGAGACCACTACCGACGATAGACTAATCCAAGGTACGTGCTTTATTAATGGTACACCTTTGATTGCCATTATTGATACCGGTGCAACACATTCTTTCATTTCTTTGGATTGTGCTAAGAGGCTGAATCTCATATTATCTGATATGCATAGAAGTATGATTATTGATACACCTGCTATGGGTTCTGTTTCTACTTCCTATGTGTGTTTGAATTGTCCGTTGAGTATATTTGGTAGGGATTTTGGAATTGATTTAGTTTGTCTTCCGTTAGAGCAACTCGACGTAATTTTGGGTATGAATTGGTTAAAAGTTAATCGGGTGTATATCAACTGTTTCGAGAAGACGGTTATTTTTCCTGAGGTTGATGCTAAGGAAGATTGGTGTGTGTCTGCTAAGCAAGTTGATGAATCGATGCAAGATGGTGCCGAGTTGTTTATGTTGTTGGCAACTTTGGATATTCGGGAGAAGAGGACGATCGAAGAACTACCAATAGTTTGTGAATTTGCGGAGGTGTTTCCGGAAAATATAAGTGATTTACCGCCGGAACGAGAGGTCGAGTTTTCGATTGATTTAGTTCCTGGAACTAGTCCTGTATCGATGGCTCCCTATCGAATGTCCGCTTCTGAGTTGAAAGAGTTGAAGAGTCAACTTGAAGACTTACTCGAGAAGAAGTTTATTCGTCCTAGTGTGTCGTCGTGGGGTGCACCTGTGCTATTGGTCAAGAAGAAAGAAGGTTCTATGAGATTATGTGTTGATTATAGACAACTGAATAAAGTGACGATTAAGAACAAGTATCCACTCCCGAGGATTGACGATCTGATGGATCAGCTGGTTGGAGCTTGTGTGTTTAGCAAAATTGATTTGAGGTCTGGGTATCATCAGATTCGTGTAAAGGCTGAGGATATTCAGAAGACTGCTTTTAGGACAAGGTACGGTCACTACGAGTACTCCGTGATGCCTTTTGGGGTGACGAATGCACCTGGTGTATTTATGGAGTATATGAATAGAATCTTTCATGATTATCTGGATAAGTTTGTAGTTGTGTTCATCAATGATATATTGATTTATTCCAAGGGCGAAGAGGATCATGCAGAGCATTTGAAGGTTGTGTTATTGGTGTTGAAAGAGAGGAAGTTGTTTGCTAAACTCTCTAAATGTGAATTTTGGTTGAGTGAAGTAAGTTTTCTTGGGCATGTGATTTCGAGCGGTGGGATTTCTGTGGATCCTACGAAGATCGAAGTTGTATCTCAGTGGGAAGCTCCTAAGTCTGTTGCTGAGATTCGAAGTTTCCTTGGTTTGGCTGGTTATTATAGGAAGTTCATTGAGGGATTTTCTAAGTTGTCGTTACCGTTGACGCAGTTGACTAGGAAGGGTCAAGCTTCCATTTGGACTTCGCAGTGTGAAGCGAATTTTCAAGAGCTTAAGAGAAGATTGACTACGGCTCCTATTTTGATTTTACCGAATCCGTTAGAAACCTTCATTGTGTATTGCGATGCTTCTTTGTTGGGTTTGGGAGGTGTTCTGATGCAAAAGGGGCAAGTGGTAGCTTATGCTTCAAGGCAACTCAAGGTTCATGAGAAGAATTATCCGACGCATGATTTAGAGTTGGCCGCCGTTGTGTTTGTGTTGAAGCTTTGGAGACATTACTTGTTTGGATCGAGGTTTGATGTGTTTAGCGATCACAAGAGTTTGAAGTACTTGTTCGATCAGAAAGAATTGAATATGAGGCAAAGGAGATGGTTGGAATTCTTGAAGGATTATGATTTTGGTTTGAATTATCATCCTGGGAAGGCGAATGTTGTAGTCGATGCATTGAGTAGGAAGTCATTGCATATGTCTATGTTGATGATGCGAGAGTTTGAATTGTTGGAGCAATTTAGGGATTTGAGTTTGGTTTGTGAAGCGACGTCTTCGTGTGTTAAGCTTGGGATGTTGAAGCTTACGTGTGACATTCTTGACGAGATTAGAGAAGGTCAAAGGTCAGATTTGAAGTTAGTCGATGTTACGACATTGATTAACCAAGGTAAAGGTGGTGACTTTCGGATTGATGAGAATGGTATCATGAGGTGTCGGGATCGAGTGTGTGTTCCGGATGGTATGGATTTGAGAAAGAGGATTCTTAAGGAAGGACATAGAAGTGGTCTGAGTATTCATCCTGGTGCTACTAAGATGTATCAAGACTTGAGGAAGATGTTTTGGTGGCAAGGTATGAAGAAGGATGTAGTGGAATTTGTGTATTCATGTTTGACTTGTCAAAAGTCAAAGATTGAACATCAAAAGCCGTCTGGCTTGATGCAATCGTTATCTATTCCCGAGTGGAAGTGGGATAGTATCTCTATGGATTTTGTTTCGAGCTTACCAAGAACATCGAGTAATTGTGAGGCGATTTGGGTCGTTGTGGACAGACTGACGAAGTGTGCTCATTTTATTCCGATGAGGATGGATTATTCGATGGAGAGACTTGCTAAGTTGTACGTCGAGAGGACTGTGTGTTTGCATGGTATACCGTCGAGTATTGTTTCAGATAGAGATCCGAGGTTCACTTCGCAATTTTGGGAAGGTTTGCAAAGTGCTTTGGGTACGAAGTTGCGTTTGAGTTCAGCATATCATCCGCAAACTGATGGTCAAACGGAGAGGACTATTCAGTCACTTGAAGATCTTTTGAGGTCTTGTGTTTTGGAACAAGGAGGAAATTGGGATAGTTTCTTGCCTTTAATCGAGTTTACATATAATAACAATTTCCATTCGAGTATTGGAATGGCACCGTTTGAGGCCCTTTATGGCAGAAGGTGTAGAACTCCTTTATGTTGGTACGAATCGGGAGAAAGTGTTGTGGTTGGACCCGAGTTGATTCAAGAGACTACAGATAAGATTAAGATGATTCAAGGGAAGATGAAGGCTTCTCAGATTCGTCAAAAGAGTTATCATGATAAGAGGAGGAAAGCTCTTGAGTTTGAGAAAGACGAGCATGTGTTTCTTCGAGTTACGCCAATAACGGGTGTTGGTAGAGCTTTGAAGTCGCGTAAGTTGATGATCGCTACTTTATGAGTCGATTGGGGTACTAACTGCAAGTGCACAGTTCTATCGCGTAGTTTTAAAAGATATCGATCCCACAGGGACTTATGAATCGATATACCGTTTTCTAAGGTTACTTCGTAAAGCTAGGGCGGATGATATTTTGATTGTTTCGGGGGAAAAGTTAAAACTAAAATAAGATCTAAACTAAATATCAATTAAGCGGATATCGGTATGTAGTTCGTCGTAATTAGGGAATCAAATCTTCGTTGGTTTCTTGGTTTTAAAATAAATCTTTTTAGTAGACACTATTGATTAAAAGCCTTTTCTCAAACTCTCGCTCTGTTGAATAGACCGTGACTTTAAATTAACGTAGCTGTCACTTATTAGTTAAGTCTAAAATCACCTTTTGAAAACAACAGAATCTATAGAAACTCTTTTTAAGGAAATAGTAATCGTTTAAACACCCTCGTCTCAAACTCTCGCTCTGTTGACTTAGATTATATAATTAAATTCAAATGCTTAACTCTCGTCCTCACATTTAACTTTTAAAAATACTTTTTGAAAAAGATTAGAATTTAAATAACTCTAAAAATTGCTTTCGCCCTGATCTAGAATTAATGTCCAATTTACATTGTCCAGTTAAAAACTCAAACTCTCGTTCTATTGATTTTAACTTCTTTAGTTTTTACTCTCATACAAAAACCTTGGTATTAAACCTGTAAATTGAGACCATAAAAAGAGTGATTTTATTTTTAAGCGTAATTAAATTAACTTAGTTTTGATTCCTTCATTCCGCTTACTTTACATACCGATACCTAAATAAATTAGCCAGACATGCTAAACAGATCTAAACAATCATCATGCTTAAATAGAAACATCTCAGGCAAATAATGTAAATAAACAATAAAGCAGGGCATATATAAATTCAAACAATAATTAAAGAACCTGAATAATTAATAGAGTCTTGAACACTCCACCACATACCGGTTGGATTTGTTCTTGAATTCTTCAATCGGGCAGGAAAATAAAAGTGAAGGAAAAAAAAACTAGGGTCTAACGTAAGGTTAGATCCGGTAGAAGATACACAATAGTTTTCGGTGTAGAAACAATTGTGTGAAAAATTAATTAAGTGCTGAAAGATTGACTGGAAAAGAAAATAGAAATTGCAAAGAAAAGTAAAAACTGTAAAAAATAATATTGTAGAGTATGCTTGCACGGCTGGAAGAGAAAAAGCACGAAGAAGAGAGAGCTGGAGGGTTTGTTCCTTGGCTCTATTTATATTATCCCAATTTGTAACGGTTTCCAAAACTCCTTCCGTAAAAGTGGTCTTCACGTTTCCAAGGGTCAAGCGTAACAATAGGCTTCAACGTGCCTCTGTTGCGCTTCTGAAGCCAAAAATATAGGAGAATGGTGTGACGTCCGTCACACCATGTGTTACGCTCGTAACACAAGGCAGCAGGGCGTGACGCTCGTCACACCATGTGTGGCGCTCGTCACAGGCTCAGCGCTAGTACTTTTTGGGCTGGGCTTTGGTTTGGTGAAATTTGTTTCTCTTCATTTCTTTTTGCACCTCCTTTTCTTCCTTTTTCACTTGTGCTTCAAATAAGCTACCTGAGACAAATAAAAGGAAAAATACCAAGTAATATCGAATAAAATGAAATAAATTAAAGTGAATAATAATATAATTTAATTAAATCGAGTCCAAAAATGTGATATTATTTCATGTTATCAGTTGACGCCGCGTTTCATTGGTCCTTATCAAATTTCCGAGAGGATAGGTGAAGTGGCATATCGAATTGCATTACCACCATCACTTTCTAATCTTCATGATGTATTCCATGTGTCTCAATTGAGGAAGTACATTGAGGATCCATCGCATGTTGTTCCATTAGATGATGTGCAAGTACGAGATAATTTGACGGTTGATACATCACCTGTGCGGATTGAAGATCGAGAAGTGAAGAAGCTTCGTGGTAAGGAGATTGCTTTGGTAAAAGTGATATGGGGCGGAGTCGCCAATGGAAATATTACGTGGGAACTCGAGGATAAGATGAGGGAATCATATCCGGAGTTGTTCGTTTGAGGTCAATTTTCGAGGACGAAAATCTTTTAAGTGAGGGAGAGTTGTAACAACCCTTTTTTTTAGTATTGAATTATTATACTATTATTATTATAATTTTAATTTAATTATGTGGAGTGTTAATTAATTAATTGGTGTATTAATTCATTATCTAGTGGATATGAGAAATAATTAAATAATTGAATTAATTAATTAACTTGGTTGCATAGTGAGTGGTTAATTATTTAAATTTAAATAGAGGTATTTAAATATTAGGTATTATTGGACCTAGTGATTAAATTAGATGATTTAAGCCCAACTAGAATACTATTATAAATAGTAAGAGTGAAGGGAGTGAGAATTAGAATTCACTTGAGCACTGAAGGCAATAGAGAAAGAGGAGAGGAAAAGCGAGAGGAGACAAGGTTTCCATCAAATTGACAAGGTAAGGGGGGAAATCCTTATCATTATGGGTTAGTATGATTGGGTCAATGGGTAGGAACATGTTTTAGGTTGAAATCCTTAATTGGCATGGTTTGGGATTATTAGGTCTTGATAGATACTCTTGAATTGTGATGATTAAATTATGCTAAAACTGTGAATGAATATACAATTGGATGAGTCATAAATTTCTGAACGTGTAGCTTTTTACGGGATCGAAATCGGAGGTCCGGAAGTCCTCCAACGATGAAAAATGCGGGGAAATCTGCATTCTGTTTCGTGTTAGCGCAGGAACAGCTTTCTGTTTTGCGTTAACCGGTTAACCCAGGGCGTTAACCGGTTAACACTGTTATAATATTGAAAAAATTGCATTCTGTCTTGCGTTAACCGGTTAACCCAGGGCGTTAATCGGTTAACACTGTTATAAATTGCCAAGAAGCGCATTCTGTTTTGCGTTAACCGATTAACCCAGGGTGTTAACCGGTTAACACTGTTTGAAAAGTGAAAAATTGATATTTAAATGTTGTGTGCGTTTTGGAATGAAATCTATGTGTACCTATTTGATGATTGATCTATATTGGTGAATAAAATACTGTATGAATGTGTATGTATACCATTATTGGATTTGTGAACGATTTCTAGTTATGGATGTGTATATGTAATCGTAATTGATGAGTTGTGATGAATGTGTATATGTACCAATTGTGAGTCATGGTGATATGTGGGATGTTAAGACGGTATAGAAGGTCTTAATTGCATATGTGTTGGTATGTGTGCATTCATTCATAGCATGGTTGACTTCATTGTGGAAGTGGTGAAACTGTGGGTTCACATGAGCAGACGTTGATTCTTAATTGGAATCAAGCGTAGTATTAAGCGGTGATCCTTCATTGGAAACAGACGTAGCAGACGTTAATCCTTAATTGGGATTAGGCGTAGTTTTAAGCGGTGATCCTTCATTGGAAACAAACGTAGGGCTTTGGTCTTGTCCGGATCGGAAGCGTGGCTTGAATTCTAGATATTGAATCGGAAAGCGGTGAAACTTTGAGTTCACGTTGAGGTACCACATGCATGGAGTCACATTGTCTTGCATGGAGTCGTCTATAGTTATGTGATCATTGAATGCATGTATTGATGTGAGTGTGTGATGTACATTTGGAATATGTGGAATGCTCGTCTGGTAATATCATTGATATAATAATACAAAGTGTGATGAATTCTTAAATTGTGCTTTAATTCATTGTGCCTTATTATGCTATTTCATAATGATTTGAATTCTCACCCTTTCTGTTTGAATGTTACCTTTTCATGGGTATCGCGCAGATACTACAGAGTAGTATTGCTGGAGTAGGTGGACGACAGCTCGCTCAAGATTAGCTGGAGAATTTCCGTATTTAGTTTGAAATTAGGTAATGAGTCAATGCTCTGGTCATGTAACACTGGGTAGATTAGTGGTATTGAACTCGTATCTTATTTGGATATGCTTTATGTCATTACTTGTTTATTTTAATTCGAGATGATCATGGTATGAGACATGGATCATTTTTATGAAATACATGAATATTCTTTATTTCCGCTGCGAACGCATACTACTTGAATATTCATGATGAGTGAAATGTGTTATTTTGAATGACCAGGTGTATTGTTGGTTTTTGAAAGTTTTAAATTTCGAAAACGTCATTGTGACGCCCTTTTTTGTATGCGTGCTTATTTACTCTGATTATATGCTAAATAATTTGGGGTAGAAAAATGGGTGTTACAAATTGCAAGTGCAGAAAATCATTCTTGTTTCAAAAAAATGTTTTAAAGGGTATGCACCAAAATTTGGATATCACCGAAGATTTATTGTAAAAAAAATTGTTTTAATATTGTGTTTAAACAATATAATTTTTAAAAAACAGTTATTCACCTCGGTTTTATAATAAAATCAAGGTGTTTAATAATCACATTTTACTATAAAAATACTCGTTAAACAAATTTTACCCTAAGACTAACATATATGTAGCCGTCCCAAAGAGATATTCATCAAACATCATTTTACCATAGAGATGTTTAGAAGAGTTTTAATGAATATCTGTTGGAATAGATATTCACCACCGTCCATTTGATCATGAATTGTTACTACAGATCTCTAGGATGATTTGCAAGTGCAGAAAACAAAAATCTCATTGGGAAACAGATCTCTAGCATCTTGCATGGGACCTGAGCATGAAAAATAAAAAATTTCGTTGGAAAACAAATTTTATAATATATTTTTAATATTCAGTGTAAACAATATAATTTAAAAAAAAACTTATTCACCCGGTTTTCTTCATGACCGAGGGGATAATTAAACATTTTTTTTACTATATCCAACGCCCTTAAACAAATCTTTGTCGTCCATTTAATGTTTATCAATGCTCAATAATCTGCCATTAGTGATACGCGTGAAACCTAAGGGACATCCATTATAAAAGTATGTTGAATATTGAAAATCTAACCTATATGGAATATGAAGCGCTTGAAACATAAAGACGTTTAGAAAAGTTCTCTAAGATGGATTGCAAAAGCAGAAAATCACTTGGATTTAAGGTTTGTTTTCTTAAATATTTATTTGAGCACAAAATCATATATTTGAATGTTGATTTTATTTATCTAACCCTTATTTTGTTTTGCTTCAGAATCAAATGCATGCAAGATCCTTAGAGAATAATCTTGAACCCAACATTTGATCTTCCTCAAGATTCAATAATTCGAAGATCTAAAATCTAGATCTTTAGAGAATTTGATTTTTATTTATATCTCTAGGGAATTTGATTTTTATTTTAATATTAAAAGTGTTGTTGTTAGGGTTCGAACCCATATGAATATAATGTTACCCCTAGATTTTTAAATCACTGAGGTGATAAATGGTAAATTTTTATGACGCCCTTCATTACCTCGCTACTGCAGCCGAGGTAAAATGCATTTCACGTCCGATATTAAAAGCAATTTTTAAAGTAGTGGTTGTAAATCCTTCAAAAAGGTATAATGTTAGAAATAATTTTTATGGTAGAAATTATTCTAATGCTAGAAATACATCTTATGGTGGAAAATATTCTAGTATTAAAAATAATTCCTATGATAACAATTATTCATATGGTAGATACAATTCATATGCATATAAAAACCATCATGTTCATAAGCATATATGTTTTTATTATAATACAAAAGGTCACACCCCTAAAGCTTGCTATATAAGTAACTATGGTGTTCCTAATGATGAGTATGCTTGGGTTAAGAAATGATCTAACCAACAAGGATCTAAACCATATTCAGTACCTAACAAAGGCTAGTTTGTTTTATATGTATGCTCGAATACCACTACCAACATATGGTTTCTAGACAGTGGTTGCTCCAAGCACATGATCAAAGGCAAGACAAAATTTTCATATATTACCTTAAAGTCAAAAGGATATGTCACATATGGAGACAATAATAAATGAAGGATTTTTGGTATTGACAAAGTTGGAACTCCCCTCTTTACAATAGATGGTGATGTTTTCTATGTTGAAGGCTTATAAGTATAAGTTAACTTTGAGACAAAGGACACAAGATCAACTTTACCAAAGATGAATGCATTATAGAAGATGAAGTTACTCTTGAAATAAAGTTGTTGGAAAAATAATAAACAATATCTTCATGATATGATTAGATGATTTATCTTTGAAACTTAAGTGTCTTATGGCAAGTAACTGATTACTTATTGGTAAGTATACCGATAGTGTCGCAATAATAAAAAGAGTATCGAATCCACAGGGACTGCTATTTGACAAAGCAATTGTTATGCAAGTATAAAAAGTAATAATTGGTGGGGGGGGGGGTCAAGTTTGCAGCTGAAAATAAAAGAAGTGTTCTTACAGTTTAAAGAAAGTGGTCAGGTTTTGCCTAGAATCCCCTATTTCTCCCATGTTGATGTCTAATTCATTAAATAAATCAAGCGTCGTTATATTTCCATAATGAGTTAATAAGACCACTATACCCAATCCTTTGGTGTATAACTCATTGGCTCCTACTAGAGGACTCATATCCCTATTCAACCAGAGTAAGTGAAATTAGGCGATGATCCAATATGTTAACTCTAAGGCCACTACTCGAGGTCTCATATCCCTATTCAATTGGTATAAGTACGATAATTACCCTAAGTCAATCACATAGGATAAGGATCATTATTCTCTATATGTTTATAATCACATTAACAGAGTATCTCAAATAATGCGCTTTAACTAAAGGAAGCAATTAAATAGAAATATAACTAAGATAATTCATGTAACATCAAATTAAACATATGTCCCAACAGGTTAGAAACAAGTTCATTAGACAAAACCTAAACTAAAAGTGTTTAGCTACTCATACTAATAAAATTACAATACCAATTGATAAGATTAAGATTGCATAAGAATTCCTTAAAGATATGGCCTTCAATGGCTTCGAACGCACTCCAAAACTCACTTTCGGTGTTGTAAATCGTGCTCTCTAGTCTCCAATCACAGAACCCCAACGAAATTCAAAAGTTTGCCTTTTTATAGCCATCAAATTGTACCAGAATGCGCTAGAAATTTCCCATAAAAATGGCTTATTGCGCGTGCAATAGACTGCATCATGCGCGCGATGTTGCGTTGGCTGATCTTCCACGCGCGATGTTGCATTGGATTCTCTTCCACGCGTGTGGTGGTGTGCAATACCACTTTTCTTCTTTTCTATCTTGCGTGCGATAGTTCATGATGCAACACGTAATTATTCCAGTGGCTTGCTTGCTTTTGCTTCTTTTTTGGCCAAATTTCTCTAAGTCCCCAATTCTTCATACTTGGTCATTTTTGCTCCATTATTTGGCCATTATTCATCAAATTTGATCATCTATAACTCGTTTTTATTTTTCTTCGACATAAAACATGCAATGATAGAGTGTCCTTAAGTAACTTGTCTGCATTATAAATTCCAAACAGAAAAACAAGTGAGCATCACCATATGAAATTTATTTTACCTAACCATCATTCTAGATTCCAACTGCAATCCAGAAAATTCAGAAAACATCCTCAATCTTTGACAAGTACTCAACGTGTCTCTCATCTCAGAATGACTCACTCAATTGATAGGGTAGTCTCTTAATCAACATGCAAAATAGTTTATACCGGGTTTGATCATGTTATAATAGATTTCGTCAAAGAAATCAAAACACACACACTTAATGGATTTTTTCGATTGTAACGTGGCTTATGTTCGGGTAGGACATTTTTCGGAAAGTATGTTTAAACCTTTGAAGTTAGGTACCTAGTTCTTCTATTGTTATCCTACCCATTCTTTTCCTGATTAACGATACTAGAGATACCGCTATTGTGGTCCTCAATATTCATTTTGCATTCTTTTTCTCTCTTTTTTTGAAAAAGTTATTTTTAACTTCTTATTTTCTCAAAATCTTTGAATTTTGACAGTTTTTTCTCTAGTACCCCAATCCCAAACTTAAACCTTGTCCACTTCCAAGAGCAACCACAAAGTTATTCTTTTTCATACAGTTTAGAACTAAAAATTTCTACCTAACTCCAAATAGATGGTGGAAAGATGTAATCTTTCAAGTCATATGGCTAATGAATAAGGGCAAGCCACCGGAAAAAAAGGGCTAAGCTCGAAGTGGTTAGCAAAGGACTTTACCTATTACTATAGGGTGGTTTTAAAAAGGCTCAAAGTTAATAGAAAACAACGGCCTTTGTGTGTGTAAATCAAACCAAACAAATTGAATCGAATATATTTCAAACCTGATAAAACAATAATGCATTGATACACTCAATTAAAGGAATAGTGAATATTGGAAATAATTTGACTCAAACCTAAATAGTTGAGGTATCAGAAGGTTTAAT
Organism: Lathyrus oleraceus; assembly: GCF_024323335.1. Taxonomy (NCBI): domain Eukaryota; kingdom Viridiplantae; phylum Streptophyta; class Magnoliopsida; order Fabales; family Fabaceae; genus Lathyrus; species Lathyrus oleraceus. Next base: position 449,107,268 of record NC_066579.1, read on the forward strand.
ACAAGTCTGTCGATTCCTTTTTCATCATTTGCTTTCAATTTGTAAGTCACTTTCCTGATGATCACGTTTCATCTGATGATGCTTTTGGTTCATCTCTTCAATGCTAAAGTTACAATTTTTGTAAATGTGAAAGAAACAGCAGTAGCAAACTCACTCATTAAAGACAAACATGATTAAAATCATACAATATGGAAGAGTACTTATAAGTGTTATTACTATTCATTAGACATGCATTAGAAAATAAAAAAAAAACTTCTAGAAATTTAAAACTTGTTACATGTCTTCTTCACATGTTATCACTGCGAAAAAGATCATGCGTGTCATTCATGGTGTTGTTGAAATCATTATTTTGTCGGGTCCACTCTTCTCTCATGTGCTATCTTCTTATTTATTGCTCTTGATCTTGATCTCTAAAATGATTCTCCACTTCTTCGGTGATTGCAAAGCATGATCTCAAACTTTGGGCAAGCATGTAATTTTCTTGTTGGTTGTAGAAATCTCTGAATACTAGTGTGAATCCTAGGGGTTCAGCATACAAGGTGGGTGAAATTTCTGAAGCTAGCGGAAATATACCCGAATGCGTCGCACGTTCGAACATACAACAGAGTCACCATCGAACTTTATTTTTTCCCGAAGTAAAGGGAAAACATCGATAAAACTCGTGAGAAAGAGAATTTGGGTAAGGAAGTCGGTTATGCAAGGGGAGGGTATTAAAACCCCTAACATCCATGGTACTCCATGGGAACCATTTTAATTGTTCTTGCTCGAATGTGTGTTATATCTAAGGATTACTCACGAAAGAATAAGGGGAAAGAAGAAAAAAGATAAAGTGCTCGGTGAGGATTAGGGCCTTCATGCCTACGTATCCTTATAGTGCAATAAGAAATTCAGAGTTTCGTAGTTCGTAGAACTAGTGATGGGAGATAAAAAGAAGAGTGATCTAAAATATGGTCTGAACCAAAGCATTGTTTGATTTGAAATTCAAAGAGGGATAAAATCTGAACCCAAGAGTAAAAATGGCGTGAACCATATATGTGGGCTAGCTAGAAGCATTCACCACTATATATGGTATGGCGGGAAAAAAAGAGAATTAAGTGTTTTGTGTCGTAGCTCAAACATCTCTTAGTTCACAAACAAACACTTAATGAAGCTCAAATAGGTAATGTATTTGGCTAAAAGATAACAATATATCACAGGGAGTGACTGAAGGTAGTAGATAATGAATGCATCCTGGAGATGAATAGGGAAATGATATAAAAAGTAACCAAAGTCACTGAAGTGAAGGATTTGGTAACAGTGACTGAAAATGTATAGTTTGGAAGCAAAGGTAGGAGTATATTGGAATTCATAAGAGAAATAGAATTTGTACCATATAGGGAAACATGCGTCTTAGCCAAAAAAGAAGGAATAAAATGTTTGTGTACAAGACAAACAAATCTAGGTACAAATGTGGACTGCCACTATATCGGCCTAAAAAGCTATATATGGAATTCCAAAGAAAATTGTATTTGGTTTCAAAGAAATAGTATGTCACTGAGGTGAGTGGTTCAATGATTGAAGGTGGATGATATGGATCATGAAAGATATGGATGGTGCTCTAAGGCAGAAGGAATAGTTAGGATTGTGCTTGCCAAGGATTTGCATCCTCGTGCCTACGTATTCTCACTGTGTAATGAGAAAGTCAGAGCATTTGTAGTTCATGGAACTACGAGAACAAAGAGAGAGATTGACAGTAATGAAAAATATAACTTGCACAAAAAAAATGGTAACATGGGAACCCACAAAGGAGAATGAACTTTGAACTGAACAGTAAACAGGCGTCTTAGCCAAAAAAGAAGGAATAAAGTGTTTTTGTACGAGATAAACAATTCTTGGTTCACAAGGTGGACTGCCTCTATATCATCCTAAAAGGGTATACATGGGGGCCCAAAGAAAATAATTTTTGGTACAAGGAACAATATATCACTATAGTGAACAAATAATTTGAAATCAAAGAATAATGATATCTTAGATCCACGAAGGAGTAAACTCTGAACCAAAGAGTAAACAGGCATCTTAGCCAAAAAAGAAAGAATAAAATGTTTGTGTACGAGACAAACAACTTTTGGTTCACCAGGTGGACTGTCGATATATCATCCTAAAAGGATGTGCATGAAGTCCAAATAAAAGTGATATTTGATCTTAAAAGATGGTATTTATTGATGAATGAAGAAATAACGGAGGTAGAAATAAATAAGGTAGCTCACGGAGAATCTGAATTCTCGTGCCTACATATTCTCATTGTGCAATGAGAAAATCAGAGCTTTCATAGTTCAACCTACTACGGCTGAAACAAAGGAAGATAATAGGATGTTTGTCTATGCGACTGAGCCTTATAAGACAAAGAAGAAATAAAGGGTATGTGGAGTCCCAAAGGGATTATGGTATTTGGTTCCAAAAAGGATAAAACAACACTTTTAAGAATTTAAGAAGTGGTATTGCAGGATATTGGACAGAGGATCAAAAGAAACAAGGAGAATTCCCTAAGGCAGAAGAATCTCTTGAAGTTGATTGTTATTATGAAATTTGTTTTGTGAGTTTAACCATTAGTGCTTAGGGGAAGCCAAGTGTCTAACCGTCGACTAAGTACGGACTATAATTAGAGTACTTGTGAGTTAATAGGACAACTTCATCCTAACCACTCTTTCCCTCTTAGAATAATGATTTGGACTCACATTTATTTATTAAGTGTTTTAAATGGAAGTTAAGCATCACGCCCTCAAGCTAGGTATGACCGACAACCCAAGTACTTGAGTGTTATGCACAAGTACGTACACCCCACTTTTTATCCAAGTTTTATTAGGAGAAATGGTTTGATGAATGAGGAATGGATCAAGGATAAAATGAGATATGAATAGCATGGATCGCATGATGATAGGATAAAGATAGGATATGGAGTGGAAGAAGAGATACTAAACATTAGATTAAGCCCTCGCGTTGCAATTGATTTGATTTAATTTAGAAAACACCTAACATTAGATCAAGTGTGTTTTTATTCTTTTGAAAAGATTTATTTATCGTTTGATTTTATCTTTCTAATTAGCATGCAATGAAAGCGAGAAAAAAAAAGATAAATCTAGACTATTACACTTTCATGGGGGAGGGGGACATATAACCCACAATAAGGGGATGATATCATCACCATACAATACAAATGGGAAATGGAAGAGACTAAACAAGTTACAAACCAAATATCATGCCTAAAACATACAAATGGCATGATACTCCATACAATACAAATCAATTGAATGGGTTAAATGCAATGAGTAACTTGGATAGTACTTGAAGCTCAAAGTCACATGCGGACACACAAGCAAAATAGGGTTAGTATGAGATCAAGGTAAATGAGAATGATGCAACAAATGTAAGTATATTCAAATATTTAAATCAATTCAAATGACGATGGATTAATCATGGATAAATAATCAAAGACTAATCATATGATCATGGCAAATGAAATAGGCGTACACAAGGCATACGTTAACTAAATTGAAATGGGATTTTAAATTGATTCAATATGATCATAAACCAAATGAATTGATTAAATGGAAAATTAAAGTGAATATTAGTTCTAAGGATTAAAGTCTACCTAAACATGAATTAGAGAACACACTAATCAAATGCGAAATTAACAATCCAAATCACAACTTCATCTAATGAACACGATCATGACAATCATAATGTGATGTACGAATCAAAATGGAAATTAAGCTAAAAGCTAATCATGATAAAATCTACCATTAACCATACTAATCAACAAATGAATAAAATGATCAAATGGATTATCAACCTAATGGCCAATTATATTACAAACAAAACATGGTTAAACTACAATTGAATTAATCTAAAAAGTCAAGATAAAATCAACATGATTAACCTAATTTATAATCAAACAAAATCATATTAACTTCTAAATATTCCTAATTAATAAAAAACTATGTTAATTCCCAATTATCAAAAATCCAGAAAACATAAATTTAGCAAGATTAAGAAATAACAGCAACATCAATATTAATCAAAAAAGAATTAACATAAATTAATATAGATTAAGCATAATTAATATAAATTAAGAATTGTTTTTTTGTGTGGAGGCTCTTATGGAGTGTTGAAAAAGGTGAAGTCTGGTTTTGTTGTCATGAAGTTTTTGGGTTCTGTTTCATTATGTTATTGGCATTGTGAGGTTGAGGAAGTGAGGTAAAGGGAGTTTTAATGGAGGGGGGTACTGGAAGGTGAACAATGATTTGTTGAAGAGTGAAAAAAATATCTTTGAGCATTTGTGAAAGGTCCCAAAAAAACCTCATGAAGGTTGCAGTGAGTAGCATTTATATGCCAATCGATCCCCTAACCTCTTCTATTCCATTATGTTATCAGTTGGTTACCCATTTTTGTTGGAGTTGGTTGAGAATTTGGAATTGGTTAGAGGGTAGTTACATGTTAGAGGGTATTGAAGTTAGTTTTAAATTAGTAACTAATTATGTTATGTGTTGTTAGTTATGCTGAAATATGTTATTAATTCTCATGCCAACTTGTTAGTTACCTCTGTTATGGTCAGTTGTTGTAGTTCTGTTTTCTGTTAGGGAATCATTGAACCGTTAATACATTGCCTACTATTTTTTGTCATATCGTATGGTGATAGGTTTTGTTTGGGATACATGTTGATAATGCATTGTTAGATGAATTGATTAAATGCCTAGTTTGATGATGTTGATGTTTTGATGTATGGCCCATTACATGATAGTTTGCTTGACTGAATGTTGTGGTGTTCTTTGCAGGTCTGGTTTGCTTTTGCTGCAGCTTGGTCATGGTTTGATGAATTGCATGTGATGTTGCTGGTTATTTGTTGGTGTAAGTTCATGTTATGGTCTTCATTGTGATGGATGTTAGGACTAATTGGAATTTTCATATTGTCGATGGTATAACATTTGGCCATGGTGATATGTAATGAATGGTTTATGCTTTGATATACTTGAAATTGCTTGAAAATGGCATATGGTTTTTGGTATTTGTTTTTAATATTGTTCATGCTTGGATGCATGATTTGACATGTGATTATAAATGTCATTGTATTGACATGTTTGGTTGTAATGGTTTGCTTTTGTAGGACACACATATGGTGATTGTGTGATATGACATGAAAAAAGGACTTAAACTTTGAAGAAAGAAAGTGAAGGTTACAAACTGGTCACACTGAGTTTTTGACTCGGATTTCACATGTTTTTTAGGTCTTTATTATCATTTTGCTTGTGTTATGCTTTCTTTTGTGTTGTTTTCAGGTATTTAGCTCTTTCAGGACCTTTTTAGAAGAAACTAATCAAAAAGACCATAAAATTAGGGTTATCGGCAAAATTGTACACATGGCGTTCTGCATGGCGGTCACTATAGGAGAAGCCATGACACATCAGCCCTCAACCAGGAGGAAACTGCCACGACCCCATGAACTTCCCAATTTACTCATATGGCGGGCGCCATAGAGGGGTGGCGGGCGCCACCTTTGCATTTCACGTTCCCACTAAAGAGAAGTTGAAAAGCATCCTGGTATTTGCATGCTGCTGAGTTCCTCTATAAATAGGTCGTTCTAGTTCATTTCCAAATCAGCCAACTTAGTTTACAACACTAAGACTATATAATCATTTGTAAAAGTGGTAATCCGTCACATCGAGGGGTAATCGCACCTTAGTTAAATTGAGTTGGAGCACTTTGATTTTGCTATCGTCTTTATTTTCAAAGTCAAAGGTTTATTTACTTCCTTGAACCAGATTTAATGCCTCCGTTTGGAGCAGGTTCTAATTTAATCACATTTTTATTTTACTTGCCATGTCTTACTTTATTTAATTTCTTGCTATGCTTTATTTTATTAAATTTCTTGCCATGCTTTACTTTATTTAATTTTCCTGCCATTATCTTTATTGCTCGTTTTAATTGTTTTACACACTTTACTAGTTCTTTACGCCTTACATTCTAAACAACTTTTTATCATGATCAATATTGTTGTGTTTGTTTGTATTACCATGTCTGGATAAATCTTTCAAAGGTTAGAATGTAAGGATCACGGTTAAAGAGATGTTTCACATATTGCATCTGTAGAAATGCTTTAGGGGCTGTTTTGATTCTTAATTCGAGTTTTCTAAAACAAACTGGGTTAATTTTAACTACTCAAGGAGTGCGAAAGCACCCTGGCTTAGTTAACTAGGAATTTTTATCACTTTAAGGAAAAACGACTTTTGAAACTGTTTTCGGACGCGTTGATAGGTTTAAAATTAGGAAACTCCTTAGGTAAAACTTTTCGAATCGAAATCACTTTTCAACTAAACTTACGAGTCTTATTTCTTAAAAATAGGTTTACTACTTTAGCGTTCTACGCACCTTTTATAAGTGACAATAAAAGGCCTTAATTTAAGGGTAAACTCGGTTCTGAATACGCGAAAGCGGCGGTTCATGTTAAATGGATTCTTTTCAAGAGTATAAAAGTTTGCCCCTTAAGTAGTTCTATTTAGACAATCGAAGCATTGTTTAACTGACGTGAAATACATTCAAGCCTATCTTTATCTGCACTGTATTTATCATTTTCTTTATTTACTGTTATTTTGCGACATTAATATCTCATCTGTACCGCCTTAGATAAACACCGTAACAATAGTAATCGATAGATTGACGATTTGGTCTCTGTGGGATTGATATTCTTTTATAGTACTCTGACATGATTCGTGCACTTGCGAATATAGTGATCAAGTTTTTGGCGCCGTTGTCGGGGACCAACTTCGTCAAATTTCATACCCTGTTGTTACACCGTCTAGACTAAGGCATTATTAGCCGGTAAATGCGAAGAACTCGTAGTACCGAAAATTTAGTAGATCCTTTAGTGGAACCCGAACGTTACACTCGTACACGCCTCTTACTCGTCCGAATAAAGAAAGCTATGACCGAGAATCGCGACCGGAGACCTCTTCAGGAATTTGCCCAACCCTTTGACGAGGAACCTAGTTCTAGTATAGTAAACCCCCTAATTCCTCCCAACAACTTCGAACTAAAACCATATTTACTGCAATTGGTGCAACAGAACCAATTCACGGGTCTCGCTACTGAGAACCAAAATCAACATTTAAAAATCTTTATCCAACTGGCTAATACCTTTAAATCCAACGGTGCTTCACCTTATGCGATTCGTTTAAGATTATTTCCTTTCTCCCTTAGAGATAGAAGACGTTCATGGTTAGATTCACTTCCAGCTAACTCAATAACTACCTGGGAAGACCTTAGGAGAGTATTCCTTGTTAGATATTTTCCCCCTAGTAAGATTGCTGTTCTTCGAAACCAAATAACTAGATTTACTCAAAACCAAGGAGAATCACTTTTTGAAGCTTGGGAGAGATACAAGGAGTTGTTAAGAGTCTGTCCACACCATGGCCTAGAACAATGGTTGATCGTTCATACCTTCTACAATGGACTCCATTATAACACAAAGATAAGCATCGATGTTGCGCTGGTGGTGCGTTGATGAACAAACCTTACCCTGAAGCTTGTGACCTAATTGATGATATGGCCCAAAACCATTACCAATGGGGAACTGAACGAGCATCAGTAGAGAAAAATGAGACCCAAAATGGAATACATGAGATAAGTTCTATGGACATGATGCAAGCAAAAATGGATGCTTTAGCCCTTAAGGTCGAACATATTTCTACAAACTCTAACACCGCAGTGGTAGTCCACACAGAGTGTGAACTTTGTGGATCTAAAGGACACGAATCGGCGGAATGCAACCTTTTAAACGACCTAAACACCGACCAAGTGAATTACGCCCAAGGTAACCCATTTTCAAACACTTATAACCCTGGATGGAGGAATCACCCAAATTTTTCCTATAAAAACCATAACCCTATCCAAAACTATACACCTCAAAGACCACAAGGTTTCCAAGCCCCAAAACAAAATCAACCTATGCAAGTTGTGCCCCAAAAGCCTAACCTTGAGAAGATCATGGAGAACTTTATATCAAGCCAGACTCAGCAAAATAAAGAATTCCTAAACCAGAACATTCACGTAAACGAACTGATAATGCAATTAGGGACTAAGGTTGATCAGATAATTACTCACAATAAGATGTTTTAAACCCATATCTCACAGGTTGCACAGAAACAAGCCCCACAAACTACACTTGAAGGACAATTCCCTGGACAACCTCAACTCAACCCTCGAGGGAAAGCTAATGTTATCGCATTACGAAGTGGGACCGCTTACGAAGGGCCTCATAACCTAACAATGAGCGAGTCCAAAGCTTCTAAAGAAAATATACCTGCCAACCAAGAAGAGGAACCGGTGGAACCTGAAAAACAAACCGACCAAGAAGGAGAAGCCAGGGATAAAACTTACAAACCACCACCCCCGTACAAACCACCAATCCCATATCCGCAAAGACTTAAACAAACCAAAATCAATAACCAATACCAAAAGTTTATAAAAGTGATAGAGAAGCTTCATGTAGAGACTCCTTTCACCGAAGTCATCACCCAAATTCCATCTTACGCCAAATTTCTCAAAGACATCTTAACCAACAAGCGTAGGCTTGACGATCCAAAACCCTTGGAATACAACTTTATTTCCGAGAATAAACTTGCTAAGAAGGAGAAAGACCCTGGGAATTTTTCTATACCTTGCATTCTAGGGAGTCATGTGATCGACAAAGTTGTCCTAGACTTAGGCGCTAGTGTGAGTTTAATGGCCTTAGTTGTGTGTAAAAGGTTAAACTTAGGAGAATTACAACCGACTAAGATGTCCCTCAAATTAGCCGATAGATCTGTTAAGTATCTTATAAGCATATTAGAAGACATCCCCGTTAGGATAGGTCAACTTTATATCCCGACAGACTTTGTGGTCATGGATATAAAGGAAGACGACGATATACCTATCCTTTTAGGTAGACCATTTTTATCAACAGCCGGAGCTATAATAGATGTTAAAAGAGGAAAATTAACTTTCGAAGTAGGAGATGAAAAGATAGAATTTATTCTTTCAAAATTCCTGATGGCACGAATCATAGGAGACACATGTTACGCGATTGATATCATAGATGAATGCATAAGGGAATTTAATCAAGAATAACCTATGATCGAACCGTTTTCAAACCCGAATGAAAAGGATGACGAGCTAAAGGAAACAGAACCTCACACTAACGAACGTTTGGCCCTTACCCATACCTTTCACCAAACTTTCAAAAACCATCTCAAGAACTTAAGGAATTTCCCAAGAACCTAAGATACGAGTTTTTGGATAAAGAAATGAACCGCCCAGTAATAGTTAGTGCCACCTGAAACCAAGACGAGACAAACCAACTCTTGAATGTTTTTACGAAGATACCCATCTGCCTTAGGATACAACATATCTGATTTAAAAGGTATAAGCCCATCCATGTGTATGCACAAGATTTCGCTAGAGAAGGATTCAAAACCTTCCAGAGAACATCAGAGAAGAATCAACCTTGTAATGAGTGAGGTGGTAAAGAACGTAGTCCTTAAACTGCTAGAAGCTGGTATAATCTATCAGATCTCCGATAGTAAATGGGTAAGTCCTGTACATGTGGTACCCAAAAAGGGAGGCATCACAGTCGTGCAGAACAGAAGGGCGAGCATGTGGCTAAACGTATAGAAGGCGGATGGCGGATGCGCATAGTCTATAGGAAACTCAATAAGGAAACTCAATAAGGAAACTAGGAAAAACCATTTCCCCCTTTCATTCATAGATCAAATGCTTGAGCGTCTTGCCAGACACTCTTACTTTTGTTATCTTGATGGATATCCTGGATTTTTCCAAATACCCATACACCCCGAGGATCAAGAGAAAACGACGTTCACCTGTCCTTACGGAACATTTGCTTACAGACGAATGTCGTTTGGACTCTGCAATGCGCCAACTACTTTCCAATGTTGTATGATGTCAATCTTCGCAGATTATCTCGACGGAATTATGGAAGTGTTCATGGATGATTTCTCGGTATGTGGGTTTGACTTTGAGAATTGCCTAATTAATCTTGAGAAAATCCTAGAAAGATGCGTAGAAGTTAACCTTGTATTAAACTGGGAGAAGTGCCACTTTATGGTTAAAGAAGGCATAATGTTAGGACATATAATATCTGAAAGAGGCATTGAGGTCGACAAAGCAAACATAGAAGTGATAGAAAACCTTAACACTCCTAAGACTATTAGAGAAGTCCTAAGTTTTCTTGGACATGTCGGTTTTTATCGACGCTTAATCAAAGATTTCTCTAGAATAACGAAACCCCTGACCGGCCTTCTGATGAAAGACGTTGAATTCATTTTTGATGAAAAATGTATCGAAGCCTTTAATCATTTAAAACAATCGCTAATTTCAGCACCCATTTTACAAACTCCGGATTGGACTCAACCTTTTGAAATAATGTGTGATGCTAGCGATTTCGCTGTAGGAGTTGTTTTAGGGCAAAGAAAAAATAAGAAATTACATGTGATATATTACGGCAGTAGAACCCTAGATGCCGCTCAACTCAATTATACGACAACAGAGAAGGAACTCATAGCTGTAGTTTTTGCAATTGATAAATTTAGGTCTTATCTTGTCGGATCTAAGATTATAGTCTATACAGACCATGCAGCTATCCGTTACCTTCTAAGCAAAAAGGATGCGAAAGCTAGGTTACTCAGATGGATCCTTTTGCTACAAGAGTTCGACTTAGATATCCAAGACAAAAAAGGAACAAAAAACGTAGTTGCTGACCATCTTTCCAGACTAGAGAATTTGAAGCCAGACCATTTACCTATAAATGATGATTTCACCTATGACAGATTGATAGCCAAGTTAGACATCGTTCCCCTTGAACCTGATAGAGACAACTTTGGAACAATTTCAGAGATTAGCAGAGTACCATGGTACGCTGATTTTGTGAATTATCTAGTTGTTGATATCATACCGCCTGACCTCAATTATCAACAAAAGAAGAAGTTCTTTAAGGATGTAAGACATTTCTATTGGGACGAACCACTCCTTTTTAAAAGAGGAACATATAACATTTTTCGACATTGCGTCTCGGAAGAAGAAGTCAGAAATATCATAGAGCATTGTCACTCTTCACCCTATGGTGGACATTAGAGCACATCCAAGACATACGCTAAGATCCTTCAAGCTGGTCTTTATTGGCCAACACTACGGCGTGATGTCCATGCTTATATTGTCCAATGTGACCGGTGCCAGCACGCTGGAAACATCTCAAGACGCGACGAAATTCCTTTGAAGAACATCTAAGAAGTGGAATTATTCGATGTTTGGGGTATTGATTTCATGGGACATTTTCCATCTTCGATGGGAAACAAGTATATTTTGGTAGCCGTCGACTATGTGTCCAAATGGATAGAAGTTATAGCCTCACCCACTAACGACACAAGAGTAGTCATCAAGATGTTTAAAAACAATATCTTCCCCAGATTTGGAGTACCGCGACTTGTCATAAGTGATGGTGGATCACATTTTATATCCAGGATATTCGATAAACTCTTAAGAAAGTATGAAGTAAAACACAGAGTAACAACACCATATCATCCCCAGACTAATGGTCAAGTGGGAGTATCAAACAAAGAGATTAAGCAAATCTTGGAAGGAATTGTTTCAATATCCAGAAAAGATTGGTCTGAAAAGCTAACAGAAGCATTGGGGGTTTACAGAACTGCTTACAAAACCCCTATTGGAACTACACCATACCAGTTAGTCTATGGAAAATCATGCCACTTACCTTTTGAACTTAAGCATAAAGCATATTGGGCCATCAAGACCCTGAATTTGGATTACCTAGCATCTGGCGAGAAGCGAATCCTCGACATCCACAAATTAGAGGAACTCCGCCAGAAGGCTTACGAGAATGCCATTATATACAAAGAAAGAACCAAAGCTTGGCATGACAAAAGGATTGTGACAAAGGGCTTTAATATAGGCGACTTTGTTCTCCTTTTCAATTCCAGAATACGACTTTTTCCAGGTAAGTTGCGTTCGAGATGGACATGCCCCTTTAAGGTTTCCAAAATTCTCAAATCTGGAGCAGTTGAAATCCGGAACAATTCATGTAATCCGTTTGTGGTAAATGGACAAAGACTAAAGCAATATCAAGGAGGTGACATCCCCACAGAATGCCCTGGTCATACTCTGATCGACCCTCTGGTTCCTACCTCTGATATTTAAAGTTAAAGTCGTCAAGCTAACGACATTAAACAAGCGTTGCATGGGAGGCACCCCATAATTTCTTTTCCCTTAACTTCACTTTTACTATTTCGATTTATATTATATATATATATATATATATATATATATATATATATATATATATATATATATATATATATATATATATATATATATATATATATTATATATATATATATATATATATATATATATATATATATATATATATATATATATATATATATATATATATATATATATATATATATATGTGTGTGTGTGTGTTTGGACTAACAGTTGCAATGTTTGCGATTTCAGGTGTCCTCTATTTTTAACCTAACTTTTCAGGATGGAGAATTTCGACACTATGCCAATGATCTTTCGTGACCCAGTACAGGAGCAACGCTACGCCATGCTTTCCCAACGTCCAATGTTGCCTACCAGATATCCTGATTCAAGCTGCATGGAAGCATTAGACATTGAGCCTAATGTCAGGCATTTGTGCAGTCAGTTGCAATGGGATGAGTATACTGAAGCAATGCATGTGACTTACAGCAACCTCACTTTGGAGTTCTTGAGCTCGCTGAACTACGGGCCCTATGCTGGTCACGCTAGTGATGGTGGCTACATTAATTTCAGGTTGTTCGGGACAGAATAACCCTTCAACCACAAGCGTTTCAGTGACTTACTTGGATTTCAGACTACTTATGATGCCTCATCTGAGCTCCCCATGAGCTATTTCCTGAGTAGAGACGTTGAGAAGTTCTGGAGTGACATTACATGTGGAGCTAGCCCTGACCCTGTCACCCAAATCTCTAACAAGGTCCATAATCCTGCTTTCAGATATTTTCAGATGATTATTGCCCACTCCTTCCTGGGGAAGAGTGACACTGATACACACGTAAGTGCTGAAGAGATTTTCTTCATGTACTGTACCACTCAGTCACGCCCGGTAGCTTGCGGAGCTTTTCTGATCGAGAGTCTCTATCTTAATGCTCGTTCCGCTGTGAGTCCTATACATGTTGGAGGCACGGTAACCCATATAGCCTTCACCCTAGGACTTGATAGAAGACTATTTCACCTAACATCTTACTACAGTTATACTTTGATGGATATTGACTTTTGTCTGGATCGTGGCCTCATGAGGAGATCTTCTTTCCACTCGGATCAATACAGGCTCTTGGTCGAGGGTGAGACTATCCACGACTTTACTTTACCAGACCCTCAGGTAACTTGTGTTTATGATCAGGTCAACTGGGCCTATGCCATAGAAGGCCAAGGCGAGACAGTAGATGAGCAGAGAATCGCACCTATCAAAATCAAAGTCCTCACCAATAATCCAAATCTTCAGAGTCCAAGCATGCATTCCGAGCTTGTTAAGCTTCGTTTGGAGATAGCCCAGCTCCGCTAGGAGCTCGCTGACGTTGCTTTGCAGGTCGAAGTATCAGATGCCACACATGCCACTGAAGCCGATATACTGAACAATGAGATCGTTGACCTTAGACACCAGATTGCAGAGCTCTGAGGATCTGAAGTTGAGGAAACTCCATTATTCCCTGGACATTGATGATATCATCGACCAAGAGATGCCGTTTGCTTTACTTATTTCCCATTATTAGACTTATTATTTATGCTTGCTTTACTTATTGATTTTATGCTTGCATTTCCTTTCCTAGCATCTCTCGACCCGTGACTTATTACTAACTATTCATATATATATATATATATATATATATATATATATATATATATATATATATATATATATATATATATATATATATATATATATATATATATATATATATATATATATATATATATATATATATATATATATATATATATATATATATATATATATATATATATTATTATTATTCTTTTTATTTTATTTTATTTTACTTTACTATTTTATTTTATTTTATTTTATTTTGTCATTTATCAAAGCTTAATAAAAAAAATAGCATGTTATGGAATCCTATGTGCACCTCCTTTTCAAAATAAGGAAAAAGTGAAGCCCAAGAATAAGAAATAAGGTCGGCCCAAACACGAAATCCGGCATCATGCCGGGTGCCATGGGGTCTGAACATTTAACGGGACAAAATCCCTAAATTCACCATTTTTACCTTCTTCAACCTCTCAAAACCCATTTTTTCCTCCTTCCAACTCCATTGAAGTCCACGAAAAATCCCAACTTTATCATTCTAACTCCAACCCATTATCATTCCCAAACTTCACCCATAATTTCCTCCACCAAAAACCCACTAAAATCCCATTTTCACTTCCTTACCATAAAAATCCATTTTCTCTTCACTCACCATCAATGGCCGGAATGGACTTCGACAACATCATCCTTCGTGGAGGGAAACCTGAAGAGCATCAAAACAAAATTTTACAAAAGTTGCAACGGGAAATTCTCGCCACCAGGTATGTAGACGAGGACTGTTCGTATACTTTAGGGATGTATCATAGTGTTTTTCATATGCTGGATAATTTAGGATTGCATGATATTTTTGCTAATAAGGAACTCACCTATAATAGGCTGACCAGGGAATTTCTAAGTTCCCTAATTTACACTGTTCATCCTGGCACTGCTAGCACGGTTGGTACCATATGTTTTAGAATGTTTAATGTTGAATATGAGTACATTACCGATGCCTTAACAGGTTTGTTATGAATGCCTTACGGAGAGGGTGTCATTTGTGAGACACCCTTAGATGCTGAATGGGCACTCGAAGCCTTTAACTTTTGGAATAGATTATCAAGTGTGGTTGTCACTTCTTTTGAAGGAATTTTAGCCTCCACTATTCATAACTCGACCATCAGTATTTTTCGATATCTTTTGGCATGTACTATATTTGGTCGGGACAATTCTAACAAAGTAAATGCTCGCGAGTTGCTATTTTTACAGGGTTGCCTTACTAATCAAAGGATCAATCATGTTCCTTTTATGCTTGCACATATGTCCGCCATTTTGAAAAAAGGAGGAACCATTTCTTTTGGTGGATTAATTACTTCTATTGCTAGAGCACTAAATCTCAACGCTGAGTTAGCTACCTTAGAATCGCTCCCTCACCGCACCATTAACTTGAAATTTTTGAAGGATATGAAATTATGCAAAGTGCGGCGAGCGGGCGGTTATAACCTCATGATCCATGGTGTATCTATACCGAGTGTCATTTTACCTTTCTCTCAGCGTACAGATGTGCAACATCCAAGGAACTGGACATATGACCTTGATGCTCCACCTTTTACCGATCCTTTGCCACCTAATGTTCCTATGGACAATGGGCAAGGGACCGATGATGATGAGTATGACCGGCACGACCAATCCCATGCTCATGATATTCCTACACACATTGCATCATCTGCACACACTGCACCTTCCTCTTCTGACCATTTTGCAAGTACCACTCCCGGTTTCTACATCACTGAGGAGATGTGGCACGAACACATGACTCAGGAAGAAAGGCGTGACACCCTTCTAAATACCATGAACTAATAATTGAATGATAATATGAGATTTATGGTAGCCTCCCAGCAGCGCAGTGAGTAAGCACATCGGACTATCACTGAGTCCTTGCTTACGATCACTAATGAGCAGCATCGCCAGCGACAGGCTACTGAGCGTCAGTTTGCACTTATCGAGGCCAACTAGGGGTCTCTCCTAGGTCGCTCTAGGCAGTTGCAGGAAGGTCTTAGTACTCGTAGCAGGAGTCGTCGACCCATGCATCTGGACCAGGGCGGTGACGGTACCGGTGATCAGCCATAGTTCTCTCTTTCAGGTTACTCCTACCCTATCTCATATCGAAACATTGGGGACAATGTTCGGTTTAAGTATGGGAGGAGATTTTTATCGCTTTCCTTTATTTTCAGTATGTTTTATTTTCAGTATGTTTTGTGTGTTTTAGTTGTTTGCTTTTCTTTCAATAAAATAACATGTGTTTAACGAGTCATCTGTGTGGTGTATCCGTACTTCTCCCATTTCTTTAGCCTTACCAAAAAATTTGTGAGCAAAGAAAAATAGTGTATTTTGAATATTCAGGCTCTAAGACATGTTTATGACAGGATGCAAAAAACTTGGGAAAACTTTATCTAAAAATCGATATCGTCTTGACACTGTAGGCTTCATGATTATAAGAGTCGATCTCGATACCCCATATGTTGTGGCCCTAATTTTTGTTCCAAATAAGTCCATAACTAGTTTATCCTTGCAGTTAGCTCCGGCTTAAGCATGCTCTACGTAGGGGACCGATGAAAATAAGTGAATGATCATAAATTTTTTTGCTTTGTCCTCTAGTTGTATGAAATTTTGGGCTAGGTGACTCTCACACGGTCATTTAACCCAGCAAAATAAAGTGGTTTGTGAAACATGCAGAAGAAAAATAAAAAATATATAATGATATGCCTATTGTTGGTTGGTTCAGAGGTATCTGGTGTTGGACATGGTAGGGTGGATTACGATCCAATCCCCCACAACTACAATTGGGTTAAATAAAGGGGTTACACCAACTTATGTACCAGAGCCCCATGCTTAAGATCACAATCACTAACCGGTCACCTTACTATGAGTATGTACAAATAACATGCTTAATATGATTGCACCTGAATGAAAAGGACTTGAAGAAGATGAAAATAAGGCCTAGGTATGGTAGGGTGATATGGATTGATTTGTATAGGAACGAAGCCTATGACCGCATTTACGGGAAGTGTCACTACAATATCCTTAGTTCGATTTGTTAGTACCTATCGATACATTCCTTAAATGAACTTATAAGCTTTTTTGCCTTGAATTAACTCTAGTTGATACTGTTTTTCTTGCATGAGCTATAAAGAGTTTTGCTTGAGGACAAACAAAGGTTTAAGTGTGGGAGAATTTGATCACATTGAATCACACCGCGTTTTTGACTCGGATTTCACATGTTTTTTAGGTCTTTATTATCATTTTGCTTGTGTTATGATTTCTTTTGTGTTGTTTTCAGGTATTTAGCTCTTTCAGGACCTTTTTAAAAGAAACGAAGCAAAAAGACCATAAAATTAGGGTTTTCGGCAAAAAATGTACTCATGGCGTTCTGCATGGCGGCCGCTATAGGAGAAGCCATGACACATCAGCCCTCAACCAAGAGGAAACTGCCACGATCCCATGAACTTCCCCATTTACTCACATGGCGGGCGCCATAGAGGGGTGGCGGATGCCACCTTTGCATTTCACATTCCCACTAAAGAGAAGTTAAAGGGCATCCTGGTCTTTGCATGCTGCTGAGTTCCTCTATAAATAGGTCGTTCTAGTTCATTTCCAAATCATCCAACTTAGTTTACAAGACTAAGACTATATTATCATTTGTAAAAGCGGTAATCCGTTACATCGAGGGGTTATCGCACCTTAGTGAAATTGAGTTGGAGCACTTTGATTTTGCTGTCGTCTTTATTTTCAAAGTCAAATGTTTATTTACTTCCTTGTACCAGATTTAAAGCCTCCGTTTGGAGCGGGTTCTAATTTAATCGCATTTTTATTTTACTTGTCATGCCTTACTTTATTTAATTTCTTGATATGCTTTATTTTATTTAATTTCTTGCCATGCTTTACTTTATTTAATTTTCCCGCCATTATCTTTATTGCTCGTTTTAAGTGTTTTACACGCTTTACTAGTTCTTTACGCCTTACATTCTAAACAACTTTCATCATGATCAATATCATTGTGTTTGTTTGTATTACTGTGTCTGGCTAAATCTTTCAAAGGTTAGAATGTAAGGATCGCGGTTAAAGAGATGTTTCACATATTGCATCTGTAGAAATGCTTTAGGGGCTGTTTTGATTCTTAATTCAAGTTTTCTAAAATAAACTGGGTTAATTTTAACTACTTAAGGAGTGCGAAAGCATCCTGGCTTAGTTAACTAGGAATTTTTATCACTTTAAGGAAAAATAATTTTTGAAACTGTTTTCGGACGCGTTGATAGATTTAAAATCAGGAAACTCCTTAGGTAAAACTTTTCGAATCAAAATCACTTTTTAACTAAGCTTACGAGTCTTATTTCTTAAAAATAGGTTTACTACTTTAGCGTTTTGCGCACCTTTTATAAGTGACAATAAAAGGCCTTAATTTAAGGGTAAACTCGGTTCTGAATACGCGAAAGCGACAATTCCTGTTAAATGGATTCTTTTCAAGAGTATAAAATATTGCCCCATAAGTAGTTCTATTTGGACAATCGAAACATCGTTTAATTGACGTGAAATACATTCAAGCCTCTCTTTATCTGTACTGTATTTATCATTTTCTTTATTTACTGTTATTTTGCGACATCAATATCCCATTTGCTCTGCCTTAGATAAACACCGTAACAATAGTAATCGATAGATTAACGATTTAGTCTCTTTGGGATCGATATTCTTTTATATTACTCTGACGCGATTCGTGCACTTGCGAATATAGCGATCACAAACCAAAGCACATGGAATCTTGGTGGATTATGGAAGAATGGACCAAAATATTAGGGTGTAAAATGTGGTTAGTTGACTTTAGTCAAAGTTGACCAAAAAGTCAATTATTGACCAAAGTCAACATTTGGTCAAAGTTCAACTTTTTTGTTGTTGTAATTTTCTCATGTATGGACACTTTTATGCCTTGTAATGGAAATTACTACTTATGAATGAAGTAATAATGGCTATTGAATTGAATGACTTTGAATTTGAATGTATTGATGAATTTGAACATGAACATTGAATCTTGTATGAACTTGATATTATAATGAATGAATTTTGATTTGATATGAACTTGAAATGTATGACTTGAACATGACTAAGATTAAAATGAATGATGAATAAGACCATGACTTGAGTGATGGACAAGACCATTACTTGAGTGAACCATTAACATGAAACAAAGATCTAAGCAAGGAATAAGAAGCACAATGAAATAAGACCTAAAAAAGGACTCATTGACCAAACCAAAGGCATGAAAGTGACCAGATGAAATAGGCATAGGCAAACCATGGACTAGGCACTAGGCGTGAGGATGATCCAGATGAAAGGCTATGGACATGTACTTGCACTCAAACTATTGGACACAAGCACAAGATGCACATATGGGAGCATGAAATCAATGGGATCAAAACCAAGAGACCAACATGAATGGCCATGCACAAAAGGTTATTGAATGAACTCTAACCAAGCAAAATAATTAAGCACCAATGGTAAGAAGGAGAATCAAATGAAATTAAGGTTAGGAGGTCACACAAAGGGCATTATGACCACATCTCTCTTGATTACGGTTTCCATGAGGCATACCCTTCAATCAAGGTCTTTGATTCAATTAAGATGTTTCACAAGCAAACCTCCAATGCACGAGACTTCAATTAGGGTTTGGATAACCAATACAAAGCTCCCAGAAACTAGGGTTTGCATGCTCTGAGGGATGCCATGATGAAGTCTTGTTGAATTCATGCTTTAATAGACCATGCAATTAGGGGTTTACATCTCCTTTGCTCAGATGAATAGTCAATTCCATGCCTTTGAAGGCTTGATATACACACCAACCCCAACTTGCAAGTCAAGAGCTTTGAATTTATAATGATAAACCTATTAGATGAATGATGCATATGAATGAGGCATGAATGCACACATATGATTCCTAAGTCAAGGGTTGAATAAAAAGATGAAAAAGGTAGGGAAAATTTTGGGGTATGACAACTTCTATTATCCATCTTGTTACTCCCACTGCATAAGCTTTCATCTTTCTCTAAAATTATGATGCTTGTTGATTTTCTTGAACTTGCGCCGCCTACTGCTGCACCTGAGGTTGGTAGAATTCTTTTTTGTTTCCTGCTTGGTTATCCTATTGATCTTGTTGAGCTACTCCTGCTGGGTGAATATGTTGAAGTTTCATAATTCTCGAATCGTTGCTAAGTGATTTTGGACCTATCATCTCGTCATCTGGGTAGGTGGGTACTTCGGCTCTCCGACATAATTCATTAATAACACATAGATGCCTACAGTCTCGTTGTGCAACGTTAGACATATTTTTAATATTTTAAAAAATTAAGTAACCTACATTAATAGGCTCACCCCTTAAAAGATTCAAAAGTCCTAAGCACCTCTTCATAATAAATTGTGACTGATTAGAAGCGACTTCTAGAGTTTGCACAAAGAATGAGGCCCATGCCCTATGGATTTGGAAAAATTCAGCGATTATAAGCCGCAATGTTAAGCCACGCTCAATCACCCATTCATGCCCAGGTCAACAGAAAACATCAAGCATTTCTTGGGCCATTGTTTCGTTTATAATATGATGCTCGTTTATATAAGTCCTAAGAGCACAGACAGGAGGAGGTTGGAGATTCAAAATAGAATTAGTAGCACTAGCAGAGTAGTCAATGCACTTATCTTGCACATATGAAGTATAAGAGCCCACATCACTAAAAATAACATTTGCATAAAACTCGAGGCCAATTGTTTTTTGAATTAAATCATTAAAACTTACCCATTTTTTTGTTTCAACATTTCCACCACTTCTTCGAAACCCCTCAGATCATTGCATGCAAAAGCTCTTTTTCTCACGATATGGTTGTCCACCAACTTTAAATATTTTTCACATTTTTTTAAGAAATAAACTTCAAATTTGGAAAAGTTAGGGGCATTTGGTGCGGGAGTAATGCGTGATGATAAACCTATTTCAACTCTGCCTCTTTTTAGACCCATTATGCCTGGAACAACACACAAAATTAACAACTTCACAGAGAAAATTATGATTATAATATATTTAGGGTTAAGAAATATTAGAGAAAATGATTGTGAGGAAAAGAGATTTGAAAATCTCTATTTATAGGAAGATTCCGGTTCTCATCGCGCACGTCATGCATTCATCATGTGCGTCATCCTAACGGTTCTTCCAATGTTTCTCTGCTAACGTCTTTATTGTGCGCGTCATGCGTCCATCACATGTGCAGTATTAACGGATCCCAAATTCTCCAACTTCTCTATCACGTGTTTTATGAAGCCATTGCACGCATGATATAGCCAGGTCACATATGCTATGTGCTGCGTGATTTTTCTAGGGGCTTTCCTTTTTTCTTTCTTTTCCTTTCACTTGTCTTTTCTCTACTTTATTTTTCACCTGCGTTCTTTTCTTTCCAGATAACATACAAAAATCGATATGTTTTAATTAAAATAAAATAAAATAAAAATTTTAAAAACACACTTACTGATGGGTTGCCTCCCACCCAACGCTTCTTTACCGTCATTAGCTTGACGGTCCATGCCTAAAGCATGTCAGGCGCAAGGTATACCCTCACGCCGAATGATTGTCCTTTATTACTTCCTTTGTCGTCCTTGATACCTTTGTATTCAACCTGGTAGCATGTTTCTAGATCATCTACATAAAATGTCCATTCATAAGCATTAAACACCACTTTTTCATTATTGAACTTCAAGCTAACTTTGCCTATTTCCAAATCTATTAACGCTCCCCCGGTCGCCAAGAATGGGCGTCAAAGAATAATTGAACCACCTGTGTCTCCCTTCATATTTACTACCATAAAATGTGCAGGAAAAACTATATCGTCGACATGTACTAACACATCTTGTAAAACACCATTAGGATGAGTAATAGATAAATAAACTAAGGTGAGAGTTATATTACTAGGTATGATCTCTCCCAAATTTAATTCTTTCGCTTTATTAGGAGGTATTAAATTGATACTCGGTCCTAAATCACATAGAGCATGTGGGATCTCTACCCTATTAATAGTGTAAGAGATGGTAAACTTAAACTTACCTAGATCCTTCAGTTTTGTTGGCATTGTTTGGAGCAATGTCATATCGCATTTCTCAATCATATTTACCTTCTATTAATATGGCTTCTTCTTTGTACCAGTTAATAATGCCTTCATAAATTTATTTATTTTTTGGCATTAGCTCTAAAACTTCATGAAAAGAAATACTTACCTGAAACTTGGTTAACATCTCTTTAAACCTGGTAAACAACTATGCCTTATCTCCCTATAGCGGTTTCTTCTTATTGAATGGATATGTCCGTTTTACATAATCGGGAAGCTATGGGTTATGGCCATTAAGAATTTAATTCTTAGTCCTTCTCCAAGGAGAGTTTTTGTCTATCAATTGCTCAATGTTGACCCCCTTATCAGCTTAGTCACTATGGTTTTTACTCTCCTCTTTCTCTGACCCTACTCCGTCCTCTTCAATCAAGACATATTCCATTACTTCGTCCTCACATATGTTGGTGATTACCTCAAAAGTTGCTTCTAAAGCCTTGCAGGTCTCATTTTTAGGATTATACACATCGTTACCTATAAATCATCCACTAGAACCAGGTAAATCAACTATTTATTGAGATAGTTGACCAATTTGCATCTCCAAATTTTGTATAGATGCATCATGGTTCTTACTCATTGTTTCATGTTGTTTATTTACTTGTTCAAAACTGCTCTGAGTGGCCTGGATGAATTTGTTAAGGGTCTTCCTAAGGGGTGAAGGTTTCCTTTGGGTTGGAGCCTGTTGATTTTGCTGAACACCCTGATTAGCACTTCTTTTTTTAATTATTGATCCATCTGAAGTTTGGGTGATCCTTTCATCAGGGATTATAGGTGTTGGAATGCATATTATTTTTCTGGAAATTCTCAAATTGAGCTTCTGCACTCGACCTTTCCAAATAGAAAATTCCATTTGCATGTCCCTTTCCATAGAAATCACATTTCAATGCTTGTACCCAACTCATGTTAGCCTGACTCAAGCTGCTTTTAACTAACCTTTTATTCAATAATTCAATTTGGGCTAAAAGTACAGTATGAGTATCAATAGCTAACATACCTTTTAGTGTGCCTACAGTTTTAGTTTTCACAGATCTTTCACTTTTTAAATGATATTCATTTAAGCATATATTTTCAATCAAGTCTTTAACATGTGGTTCTGTCGTGGTTTTGATTGCGCCTCTTGCGGAAGCATATAGAAACATCCGTGTTTGACTCCTAAGACCTTTAATAAAATTCTTTCTTTTGCTCCATGTTATTCATGTTATGATTTGGGCACATGCGTAATAAAAGTTTAAACCTTTTCCATGAGTCATACAACAATTCAGTTTCATGCTGCTCAAAGTTTATGATTTTAGCTATTCGTTTAAAAAATTGAGTGGTGGTGAAAAATCTCTCCAAGAATTTATCCTCCAACTCTTTCTATGTCCGTATAGTTCCATGTGGAAGGCAAAGCAACCAATTTTTACCTCTTCCAATTAGCGAGAAACTAAACAGCCTTAACTCGACTTAATATTCAGTGGCATCAGTTGACCTGTACATTGAGGCTATTTCGTAGAAGCGAACAAGGTGCTCCCCCGGGTCTCGAATTGCGTTCCCGTCGAATGAATTATCTCTCAAACCTGAAAGCACCAATTTTTTAATGAAAAAGTTAGTGGGGTTTGCCGGTACAAACCATCTATAAATTTATCTTTCACCATTCCTTTTTGAGTAGTCCCCTATAGTGGGTGGTAGTGGTACGTCTGCCATGATGATTTCCTCTTCGGAGTCCGAAGAAATAACTGAATTATCTTCTACTAATGTCTTTTGAGTTAGAGTCGCTTTTCTAACCGCTCTCTTGATGGCACGTGCAATCCTTTAAATTTTGGGATCAAGCAATGTCAATTCTAATCCTGAGTTACGCATACATAAACAAGAAATACCTTAGTAGCACTGTAATCAAACAATTACGAGAAAGAAAATAAAAACAAAAACTAAATAATCAAAATGTTGCACAAGTGTTGCCTTATTGAAGTCATCAACAGTCCCCGATAACGACATCAAATACTTGATAAGTCCTCGACAAGTGTATCAATAGTGTCACAATAATAAAAAGAGTATCAAATCCATAGAGACTGCTATTTAACAAAACAATAGTTGTGCAAGTATAAAAATTAACAATTGTTAGGGGGGGGGGGGGGGAGGGGGTCAAGTTTGTAGTTGAAAATAAAAGAAGTATTTTGACAATTTAGAGAAAGTGGTCAGGTTTTGTCTAGAATCCCCCTATTTCTCCCATGTTAATGTCTAATGTATTACATAAATCAAGCATCGTTATATTTCCATGCCGAGTTAACAAGACCACTATACTTAATTCATTAGTGCATAACTCATTGTTTCCTACTAGATGTCTCATATCCCTATTCAACCGACGTAAGTGAAATTAGGCGATGATACAATACTTTAACTCTTAGGCCACTACTCGATGTCTCCTTCCCTATTCAATCGACTGAAGTAGAATAATTACCCTAGGCCAGGCGCATAGGATAAGGGTCAGTATTCTCTATACGTCCATAATCACATTAACAAAGTATCTCAAATAATGCGCTTTAAGTAAAGGAAACAATTAAATAGAAATATAACTAAGATAATTCATGCAACATCAAATTAAACATATGACCTAACTGGTTCGAAACAGGTTCATCAGACAAAACCTAAACTAAAAGTGTTTAGCTACTCATACTGATAAAGTTATAATACAAATTGATAGAAATAAGATTGCATAAGAATTCCTTGAAGATATGGCCTCCAATGACTTCGAATGTGCTCCAAAGCTTATTTCCGATTTTGTAAATCGTACTCTCTGGTCTCCAATCGCATAAATCCTAAAAAAATCCAAAGTCTGCATCAGACATATTAATTTTTTTAGTTGCACACTTATTGACTAAAAAATATGATTATTAATCCAAGTGAGAATCTTCAAACTACCAACATCCAACTTTTTTGCATATGCCACTTCATTTTTATTATCTATGGGCTCAACAAAGTTCCATCAATATAATTTTATATCCTTTTTTCTTACAATATTTTTTTCATTACAAAACTCCAATAATCTTATTTTTGTTCATTGAGTTGAACACTAATAGATTGAAGATAATCATCTTTTTCAATGACCATTATTATTTTTCTAAGAATTTAAAATTCAAATAAATTCAAACGCATAATCCAAAAGAACTTATATCAATTTTTGTGCGGAGAGAAACAAAATCATACATATAAAATTGAGGAGACTAATCAATTGAATAAGTAAGTTGTAAATAAACCGTAACAACAAAGTCTGAAATTTTTTATTATTATTATTATAAATATTTTATTGAGTTAACCAAACTCTTATATCATATTAACAAAAGAGAAAATATTTTAAGAACTCTATTAAAATTAAAAAGTTCATAAAATAAAAATTATAAATAAATATTAAATAATAGAAAAAACTAAATTATCCATACTAATATATAATATTATATAATATATAATTATTCACTTTTAATGAAGTGTCCAATAATTTAACCCATTAAATATATACTACTAGTATTCACCTATAAAATATACTATTAAAATATATTCACCATGATGGGTTATGATATTTTCTATTTTTTAAAATAAATAAAAAATTCTATTTAAAAATAGACATAAAAGTTTTAATTCTTTAAAAAATTAATTAATAGTAGTAATATCCACTTGGTAGTGCGAGATGTCCTATTAATTATGTGGTTGTCTTTACTCAAATCCTATTATCCTATTATGTCCAATATTCACACTTCATTCATAATGAAGTTGTTAGATTCATCAAAATATCATTCAACCAATAATAATTTAATGAAACTAAATCAACTTTTGAGAACAAAATTATATATATATATATATATATATATATATATATATATATATATATATATATATATATATATATATATATATATATATATATATATATATATATATATATATATATATATATTCGATCACACGATTGATTAATTTAAGAGAAACAATCCTACCATCAATTACAAATGTTGAGTTGATTAAACACAAAAATTATTAACACATTTAAACCAAAGACTTTGTAAAAAACACACCATAACCCAAATAGACCAACCCCACCACTAGACCAATCCTTAATGATTTGAAAAAAAAAATGAAAATTTGATTGATTAAAAAGACTTTTGTTGATTAAATACTAGTGACCATTTTATTTTAATATCTTGATAAAAAAATTACACAAACATGGTCGTTCGATAGATAAAAATAATTATCAATTTGTCACCAACAATCATATAAATATTGTTGTCAGAGAAAAAAATCATGAGTAATAAACAATTTTAATAATTTTTTTAAAAAATAATCACTATTTAAAAAAAATCCTCAAATAATCATATTTTAAAAATATATACCAAATTAACCACTTTTCAAACAAAATATATTCGCCTCATTCAGAATGCGCCATCGCTTATGACATATGCACTTTTTTTTATTGCCTTAGGCACCAATACATGTGGCGTATGCTCCTTTGTAATGTCAATGACAAAGATGTATATACATGCTTTAGGAGCATGCGCCGTTGTCAGTGGCTCCTACGTTGTTTTTTATTTATTTATATAAATATGTCATTTCCTTTCCACAATTTATGATCCATCTTCTAATTCTCTCATCCAATTTTTCTTCAAAATATCTTATATCATCAAAAGAAATGCTAATTTGATTTAATCGGTAGTAAAATCTGGATTTTTTACTAATATAACCCAAGTTTTTAAATTATTTCCCAAAATAACCCAAGTTTCAAATAATTTCCCAATCTACCCCACCTTTAATAGGGAGGCGCCAATTGGATTGGCGCCCCCTCTTAAAAATTACAAGGAGGCGCCAATTGGATTGGCTAGGGCACCTGCCCTAGCCAATCCAATTGGCGCCTGTGTGTATTTTTTAAGAGGGGGCGCCAATCCAATTGGCGACTCCCTTAAAAAAGCCTCAAATGAAAAAACTTCCAACATGAAAGTTGTAGATCTTTTCAAAACAATGAATTTGGATATAAATTTTGCAACATTTGGATTTTTTTTGAGAAAGTTATGGGCAGTTGAAGTTGGACTTCTGAGTTTTTCAACTGTTGTCTGACCTATAATGTCTTGTATTATTTCATGTGTTTCTTTTAGAGTTATGAATTTTTGTCCAACATAACATTTGAAGTAGACATCTTAAATTTTGCAATGCACTTGGTCCCACCTCAAAATAATTAAAAATGAGTGAGTTATGTCCCTGCGAACTTGACCCAAAATTAGGGTTTCTGTCAGAATGACCTATAATGTTCTGAAATTAATGATGAGCTTCCAAGTTTCAAATGGATTTTTGATGAACATGAAAGTTGTTCATATGGCGACTGTTGTTAAAACTTGAATGGAGGCGCCAATTGGATTGGCTAGGGCAGGTGCCCTAGCTTAGGGTAGGTGCCCTAGCCAATCAAATCGGCGCCTATGTGTATGTTTTAAAAGGAGGCGCCAACTCAATTGCCGAGTCCATCATAAAATGCCTTTTTGTATTATAAATAGATGCGTTGTGTGACCTATTGTTCCACAACTCAAATAATCATTTGGCTATCATGTTTGGTGTTCGTCGCCGATACGGTAAGGTGATTTATGCGAGAGACAAACCTCAATTGGTGATGCTGTTTTGGAACATCACCACGTTAGATCAACTGAAGAGGGAGCTGGTTCGATGGTTAGACGGGAAGATACCAGAAGGGGAAAAAATCAGAAGTATTGAGAGACTTGACAGTATCTTTGGTTGGGTGCGAATGAGGACTGATAAGGATGCTAGGGAAATGATGTTCGGTCGAGACGACATTAATTTGATTGTTGTAATCAGTTAGAATTAATTATGTTTTCAGATATTTTGTACTGATGTTGGTTATGAAACTCGTTGTAACAAGAACTTAATGATATATAATGATTGATTGTTACAGAAAT
Source organism: Lathyrus oleraceus (assembly GCF_024323335.1). NCBI lineage: Eukaryota > Viridiplantae > Streptophyta > Magnoliopsida > Fabales > Fabaceae > Lathyrus > Lathyrus oleraceus. The sequence goes on from NC_066579.1 coordinate 449,135,266, forward strand.
ACAATGTTACAAAAAGCATAAGATGTAGATACAATGTTACAAATAGCTTAAGATCTAGATATCATATTACAATAAGCTTAAGATCTAGATGATGCTCCTAGATTGGGACAGTTGTTTTTGTTGTGTCCTGGTTGACGACAGATACTACATAATCTTATCATTTTATCTGTGGAATCCATCTCTGTTCTTATACGTGTGCTGTTTGGCCTTCCTTTCTTCTTTCTACGCATCTCTTCATTGTGCCAAACAATATCTCCTTCATATGGAGGCCAGTAATCCTCCATGGGTAGTACTGAAAAGCCTCGACTATATACATTCATGATGGTGTTGGCCTTGTACACATCAGATAAATAGGTGTTAGCGTCTTGACGAGTATAAGCGCATGCTGCAATGACATGGGAGCAAGGTATGCGGAAGGCCTGAAATTTTCCACAATCGCACCAACTTGTGTTTAGTCTAACAGCGTAGGCTAAATTTGGTCTCCCCTCGCTGTTGCCCATTGTTTCCTGGACGCTGAAATTTTGTCTATGACGGTCAAACACGGTTACAGCGTGTGTCGTAGCTTTGATGCTCTCCTCTTTCATGACCTTCATGCAACATTCACTGAATACTTGTCCAAACATTAACACTGCACTCCATCTTTCGCCTCTGGTTGCGAACATAGAAGCCAACCTATAATAGGTTGATCTTACCAAGGCGGTTATCGGCAGGTTTCGAATTCCTTTGAAAACCCCGTTCATGCATTCCACAATGTTTGTTGTCATGTGGCCCCATCGACAACCACCGTCAAATGCTCTTGTCCACTGCTCTACTGGGATGTTATTTATCCATCTCCCCGCATCTTCATTAGACAGTCGAATCTCATCACGATAATATTGAAAAGACGGTTGAGTTAAAGCATACCCAGCATTCACCACCTTCTTGCGAAGATTCTTATCTTTTATAGCACGCATGAAGTTTTGTGCTATGTGTCTGATACAGTAGACATGTGTAGAAGGAGGATCATGCCATCCGTTTTCATGGTTGTTGTAGGCACTTTCGATGGCAGCATGTCTATCAGAAATCAGACATAGATTGGCTTGTGGTGCGACATGCGTTCTGAGATGTCGAAGAAAGAAACCCCATCCAGCAGCTGTTTCACCTTCAACAAGAGCAAAGGCAACGGGAAATACATTGTTGTTACCGTCTTGTGCAACTGCCATGAGCAACGTACCCTTGTATTTTCCGTATAACCAAGTGCCATCAATTTGCAGGAGAGGTTTGCAGAATGCGAAACCTTTGATGCAAGGGTCAAATGCCCAAAAGAGACGGTGGAATATTCTATTACCTATAGCACAGGTTCCGTCTGGCATCATTGCTGGCACTGTCTCCAGAATTGCCACGGTTCCTGGGACATAAGTTTTTAGTGCCCATAAAAATCGTGGTAATTCTTTGAATGAGTCCTCCCAGTTGCCGAAAACCTGCTCAACAGCCTTTGTCCTCGCAATCCATGCTTTCTTGTAAGATGGAGTATAATTATATGTTGTTCGGATATGTGATATAATTATACTCACCTTCACTGATGGGTCTTTGTTTACCAATGGCAGAATGTCTCGACAAATCAATGTTGTGCTCAGTTGACGGTGATCTTGTGCAACGGTTGTTGCGACGCAACTGTGTGGTGGGTCTATTGAAGCGATCTCCCAAGAGTCATTTCTCTTCTTGTAAGATGCAGCCAAACGAAACTTACATAGCATGTTACAACATTCAATAACATACCTTCTTGAATCAGTGCGTTTAACCGTAAAGTCAACAAAGTTGTTCATGTGATATTTTTTGATTGCCAAGACACATTCCTCTTTGGTACGAAACATGTCTCCCACCTTTAATTCTCCTACTGGTCTCGGATACGGATTGTAGAAGACACTGTCGGACATTTCATCATCGTGAAGATCCATATTTGTCATATGTTGAGGAGGAATATAGACATGAGTAGGAGGTATTGGTGGTGGTTGAGCCTCATCTTCATCGTCGTTATTCAGGATGTGATCAACCTGTATCTCAGTCTCCTCTTCTTCTTCATCAACAACGTCGACCTCTACTTCTGCTTCTGGGTTGAGTTCATCTGAGCATTGTGCATCATCTGCATCATCTCCACCAGCTGGATCCTGATATGTTACTTGAGACTGTTGAGACGGTATACATGGTTGTAGAGTAATGTACAACTCGATAGAATCCATGCCTGAATGTTCATGACTAAGAAACATGCTTTGCACATCTTCATCGTCTCGTATCTTTAGGGGGAAAAACTTGCATTGACCATTCTCAAAAAATATAGGATTCTGATATGTCATCCTTGACACAATACCTCCCTGTATAAAGGATTGTATTCTTTTTTTGAAATGCAAAAAGGTTGCATTTCTCTTCATCGAAACTCTAATGGTATCAGTGTTTCTAAAACAAAAACCATGAAGCTCAGACTCAAAAGTTTCACCGTTGCAGTGAACGTTGATACTGTATAATGATGAAGATGACATTTTGGAGATGAAAAGTATTTTGCAAGTGCAGATGAAAGTGAGTGAAGATGAAAAGTATTTTGGAGATGAAAAGTATTTTGCAAGTGCAGATGAATGTGATAGTAAGACACTTAAATAGATGGTATTAATGTCTCACATTGAAGCTAGTCTGAGATACCGTGTCAAGCATGCAAGTAATTTCAGAGATGATGTGTCTGTCATGTAAGACAGTGTGACTTGATGTGTCAAGCATGCTAGCTAGTTCAGAGATGAGGTGTCTGTCATGCAAGACAGTGTGAGTTGATGTGTCAAGCATGCTAGGTAGTCAAGAGTTGATGTGTCTGTCATGCAAGCTATCAAGTAGGTAGTCATCAGCATACAGGAGACAAGACAGACACGTGTCGGACACCTAAGACGGTCAGAGATGATGTGTCAATCCTGCAAGACAGTGTGAGTTGATGTGTCAGCCAGGCAAGCTATCAAGAAGGTAGTCATCAGCATACAGGAGACAAGACAGACACGTGTCGGACACCTAAGATGGTCAGAGATGATGTGTCAATCATGCAAGCCATCCATAAGTGAATTGTTCAGCATGCAGGAGACAGCAATGCCACGTGTTGAGCATGCAAAGGGTGGCGCCAATTGGATTGGCGCCTACCTTTAGGACTTGCACATGGTCGCCAATTTGAATGGCGCCCCCCTTAGTCAGTCCTTGAAACCAAGCATTCAGAACTAGGCTTGCATGCATGTGCCCTAGGGTGTCGCCAATTTGAATGGTGCCCCCTCCTAAATAATGTACATGGTCGCCAAATGAGGTGGAGACACCATGCAAACACAATTTTTCATGCACTCTTCCATTTGCCTATAAATTGATTCACTCCTTCACCAATTCTTTCACACCAACATTCTCACTACTTCATCTACATTTCTCACTACTTCATCTACATTACTTCTGTTACAATTTCATCTTCTACAAAATCTTCCATTTTCATCTACACTAACTCCCCAACAATATGTCTTTACTCACAATGGGCGAAGCACACAGAGGAACAGTTGCAAACATCGCAACATACGTAAGTTTTTTCTTATACTTCTTTTTTATGTTTCATCTCCACCAACCCCATTTTATTTTGAAATACCGACTTAGTCATGTGTTTCATTATTTCTATTATAGGAGGTCTCAAGGTTTCGCACTAGAGTCCACGAATTTGTCCACATGGACCCGATGATTCAACCTTATGTTGAACTCGCCGGTTTTGGTCACCTTAGCAAAATTATGTCTTGGTCTATAGATAACAAATTCATTCTAGCCTTATGCGAAAGATGGAGGCCAGAGACACACACATTTTGGTTTCCAACCGGTGAGTGTACCGTGACGTTAGAAGACGTCTACATGCTTTTAGGACTACGAATAGAAGGCAAAGCCGTTAATGGTAAGACCAACTTTCCTAATTCAATTTGCATGGAGCTTTTAAACGTTGATTTGTTAGATGATAATGCTAGGGGACAAGGTATACTACTATCTCGCCTAAAGTCATATTATAATAGTTTTTATTTAGATGAGCATTCTACCGAAGAGGCTCGAATCATCAAAACTAGGTGTTACATTATGTTGTTACTAGGATCCTTTTTATTTCCCGAAGGTAGTGGTTCTAGCATGCATATTATGTACTTACCTTTACTTAGAGATATAGATAGAATAGGTAGTTATAGTTGGGGATCCGCATGTCTAGCCTATCTCTATAGTTCTTTGTGCAAAAACTGCCACAAAGATACTTCTACATTTTCTGGATGTGCTGTTTTGCTACAAGCATGGGGATGGTCAAGACTACCGTCTCTAGCACCGGTCAATAGCAACCCCTTCACTTTTCCATATGCAAAAAAGTAAGTTGTTTAAATTGCTATGTCTTTACTTCCTTCCTTACAGTTTATTACCCATAACTAATTTTTTTAAACTTTTTGGTGTAGATGGTCGGCACGCGGTATGAATTACAGCAGATGTCCGAGACACTGTATTACTCAATATCGCAACCTGTTGGATCACCTTCGACCGACAGACGTAAGCAAAATAATTACATTATTTCTTCATATTATATTGACTTTTTCTACATTCATTTAAATCCTATTGTCTTTAACATTTCAGTTCATTTGGCGTCCATACCTTAATATGGAACATGAGCATCAGATCAACCCTGAAGACGCAGCCGTATGGACAACATGCGCACCGATAATACGGTTCACAACAGTGGAGCTGCACAACACCGATCGTGTGAAGCTGCAGTTTGGTATGGTCCAGAATATCCCAGATCCCCCAGCTAGCCTAGGAGAATGGCATATGCGCAAAGTGAACGACCAATGGAACTACAACCCTTGGCAAACCTTCGCAAGATCAGAGTGTCGCAAGTGGAAGCACCGTCATGACCATGTCTTAACTGACGCAGTCATGCCAAATGAGGTAAAACCAAGTCGTACTTATATGGCTTGGTATAGATCAGTTGGATTTCAATTCATCGCCGATGATATGTACCTCTACGACCCACGCCAGACAACTTACACACAAGAAGCCTTAACATCTAACCCCCAGCAACATTCTCAGCCCGGTTACTCACAACCACCTATCCAACAAACTTTCCGTTCCACAAACACACAAACATACAACCAAAACATGCCATTCACCCAACCCCAAAACCAAGAACATCCCCCATACCACCACCAACAAATGGACCATCAACCTTCGACCGAACATCGCTTCGCACCCACACCATCACCCTACCAAAGTCGCCTTACCCAAAACACTAACCGCCCCATCACCTACCGTAGCCAACAACCCCAAACATCACAATACCAAAACATCCCACAACCATATCTCTTCCAAACACCCCAACAACCTTTCCAACCTTTCCTAGACCCATCATTGTCACCCATGTCCCCCTTCAACCGTCCTGGTCGCCCATCCATGAGTCAACCACACCCCAACTTCTCTGGCATGGGTCATGAGCTCAGCTACGCCGGTACACCATCATTGAATACTGAAGACTATGCTGAGTTGGCTGCATACCTCAACGGATCTTCTCCTGTAGGCGGTAATGACGCTCCTGGACCATCAGATGAACAAACACCGGTTCAGAATCGTCAACGTGGGTTAGGGCCAAGGGTTAGGATAGCTAGGGGATGTGGGACCGGAGGTCGGTTAGGTGATCCCGGTCATCACCATTAGGATTCATTGTGTAAAATCCAAATTTTATTAATATCAATTCGTATTATGTCAAATTTATCTTTGTGTATTCTCCAAACATTAAGTTTCTTTCATAATTCTAAAATAAACACATATCATAAAACAAAAATTTATAGGTCAAAAACCCTAATTCAAGGACTTGTTATTGTTATGTTGAAGGGCTTGAAGTTGGTCCCTTTTGGCAAAGTTCACATACACTTGTTTTGACAGAAACCCTAATTTTGGGTCAAGTTCGCAGGGACATAACTCACTCATTTTTAATTATTTTGACGTGGGACCAAGTGCATTGGAAAATTTAAGATGTCTACTTCAAATGTTATGTTGGACAAAAATTCATATTCCTAAAAGAAACACATGCAATAATACAAAACATTACGACTCAGATAACAGTTATAATGTCAAATAGTCCAAGTTCAGGTGCCCATACCTTTCTCATAATCATCAAATGATGCAAACCTTTACTCCAAATTCATTATCTTGAAAAGATATACAACTTTTATGTTGAAGGTTTTGTCATTTGAGGCTTTTATCATTCATACTAAAGGGCTTGAAGTTGGTCCCTTTTGGCAAAGTTCACATACACTTGTTTTGACAGAAACCCTAATTTGGGTCAAGTTCGCAGGGACATAACTCACTCATTTTTAATTATTTTGAGGTGGGACCAAGTGCATTGCAAAATTTAATATGTCTACTTCAAATGTTATGTTGGACAAAATTTCATAACTCTAAAAGAAACACATGAAATAATACAAGACATTATAGGTCAGACAACAGTTGAAAAACTCAGAAGTCCAACTTCAACTGCCCATAACTTTCTCAAAAAAAATCCAAATGTTGCAAAATTTATATCCAAATTCATTGTTTTGAAAAGATCTACAACTTTCATGTTGGAAGTTTTTTCATTTGAGGCTTTTTTAAGGGAGTCGCCAATTGGATTGGCGCCCCCTCTTAAAAAATACACACAGGCGCCAATTGGATTGGCTAGGGCAGGTGCCCTAGCCAATCCAATTGGCGCCTCCTTGTAATTTTTAAGAGGGGGCGCCAATCCAATTGGCGCCTCCCTATTAAAGGTGGGGTAGATTGGGAAATTTTTTGAAACTTGGGTTATTTTGGGAAATAATTTAAAAACTTGGGTTATATTAGTAAAAAATCCGTAAAATCTTCGATGAAAATCCGACATAGGAACACAAAGACTTTTAAGCATCTTTAGAGGAGCTTGATCCATTGATTATATGGAGACATTGGAGATGGTGAAAAGATCAGAAGAATTAAAAAGCTTGTTACGATGCTCAACAATAATGGATAACGTCATATCTGGGAGTCAGTTAAAACTGACAATGATTGTCGTATTATGATTCATAGTTCAGATGAAATTATCCGAATGGTTGTAATCGCATATATATGTTGTTTAGTCATTTTATTTGTTTTTTCGTGTTGTTATTTTAGTTGTTGTAACCAAATGTTGTAACCTTTATGAAAAGAAAGTTGTTTTCAATATCAACTTAAATGGTTACATAAAATGAATTACATATCAAAAGTAGGACTAAAAATGGATTTAATAATTATGTTGTGGAACTTGCTCTAACATTAAGACAATTTGTACAATTGTGTCCGGGCTGACGACATGAACTACATAATCTCACCATTTTGTTTGCTGTATCTATTTCAGTTCGAATACACGTGCTTCTAGAGCGACCATTTTTCTTTCTCCACATATTTTTATTGTGTCAAACTATGTCCCCTTGATATGTAAACCAATAATCCTCATTTGTTACCACCAGAAAGCTATTGTTGTACACATTGCATAAGTTTATGACTTTGTAAACGATATATAATAGGTTGGAAGGGTCCTGCCAAGCATGTGAACATGCCGTTATGACATGGGTGCAAGACATACTAAAGGGTTGAAACTTTATGCAATCACACCAACCTCTATCTAGTTCGACCAATAATCTCCCATTGGCCTCTCCTTACCGTGGTCTATTGTTTCATCTGTACTGAACCAACCTTTATGACAGTCAAACATTGTGACCACATATGTGTTGTCTTTGGCAGTTTCCTCGTAAATAAATTTCATACAACTTTCACTGAACATCTGCCCTTATTGTAACACTGAACTCAATTTTGAACGCCTGGTCTTGATCAATGACCCTAACCTAAAATAGGCTTCTCTCACCAAATCGGTTATCGATAGATTTATGATGCCTTTGAAGATAAAGTTCATTGATTTCACGAGGTTTATTGTCATGTGGCCCCATCATTGACCATTGTCGAATGCCATTATCCATTTCTCCACTAGAATATTACCAAATCAAACTTAATGCGTATGCATTTGTCAATCTGATCTCTTCGCGATAGTGTTAGAACAATGGTTTTGTTAATGCATACCTTGCATTCACAACTTTCTTCCAAAGCGTTTTGTCTTTGATCTCCAGCATAAATTTTTTGAGCGATATGTCTAATGCAATAGACATGCGTAGAAGGAGAATATTGCCAACCATTATCAAGATTTTTGTTTGCACTCTCAACAAATGGATGTCTGTCTGAAATCAAGCATAAGTTAGGTTGTGGAGCAACGTGTAATCAAAGATTTTTGAGAAATAAACTCCATCCACCAACAGTCTCCCCTTCAACTAGAGCGAAGGCGATTGGAAAATATTGTTATTGCCATCTTGTGCCACTGCCTTGGGTAACGTTCTTTATATTTTCCGTACAACCATGTTCCATCAATTTGAATAATAAATTTGCATAACGCAAAACCTTTGATGCATGGTTCATACGCCTATAAGAGTCGATGAAATATTCCATATACACTAACATAAGTCTTGTCTGGAGTTTATGCCAACAAGGTCTCCAAAATTGTAACAATTTCCGGAGCATAATGCTAAAGTGACACCAAATATTATGGAAGTCGAATCTTCATCGGAGACTTTGCTGTTGAATAAATCAAATTAACATTTCTTTTGATGATATAAGAGATTTTAAAGAAAAATTGAAGGAGAGAATAAAATATAGGTGGAAAATGGTGAGGAGGGAATGACTTATTTATAAAAAAAACAACAACGTAAGGGCCACAGGAAATAACGCAGGCTTATAAAACTTGCATGCGCCATTGTCATTACCATTACAGAAGAGCACATGCTACCGACAATAACATATTAAATTAAAAATGAGTGCTTACGCCACATATAGCGACACATACATTTTTTTGGGGCCAATTTTTTTTATTTAAAAATGGTTAGCTTGATATATATTTTGAAAATGTGATATTTGAAGAACTTTTTTGTTTTTAAATATCGATTATCTTTTTTCTTTTCCAATTTTAGTTGTCTGGATCATCAAATAAAGTGTCCTTGTGTATTACACATCGTATTATAGTTATTGCATGGACACGGCAATGAATTTGAGCCGTTGATCTGAAATAAACACTTAGATTTATACTGTTTGAAATTGTCAAAATTTATATTGTTCCATTACATATTAACGATCGAGATTTATTACTATGCAAAACTTTGTGAATTAACCATGGCAGGAAATCCAGATCCAGCTGAATAGCTTTTCTATCATGTTATTGTTGTAAAAAAATACTTGCCGTGTTTTGTTCAAAAAACTTTATTCCTGGGAGTAAAAGAGGCACAAAAGTAAGAAAAAAAAGAAGAGAAAAAACAAGAGATATTCGAAAAAGGAATAAAGGGAATTATTCCCATTAAAGAAAGTAAATCACCTCTAATTTTTTTTGACAAAGATACATGAACTTTCAATGGCAAGTCTTATTTATTCTCTTTGTTATTTGTTGAGATTCCTTCTAAAAGAACTTTTTGATAATCATGCAAAAAAAGTAAGTATCATTTATCATAAAGCAAAAATAAAAATAATATTAAATTTATTTAAAAATAGTTAAATATAAATTATGTGATGTCAAATGATTTGTTAATTTTAAAAAGTCATCCATCTTATCCAAAAAAATCCGGTTGATTAAAAAATTAAATAATTGAATGTTTTTATTTGAAAAATAACCAAATTTAATGTAATCATATATAAATTTATAAATTATGCCATATAAATTAAAAATTTGATACATCAAAAGAATTTTGATAAAATTTTGAATGTAAATGATTTTGTTAAACCAATTCAATTGATAATGTATTAAAATATCTAATGTAAAGATGCATTTTTTATTATTTATTTAATTTTATTAGGAGTGTTAAGTATGTGAACAGTGTCTATGTATTTATTATACTATTTTTCAAGTAGGAAAAGAATATTATTATCCATATACATGTAAAAAAAACAGTATTCATTTATAATATTCTTATGATACTTTTTTTTTTTTATATATAGACACTATTCACATAGGGGAGTGATGACTGCGTCAGGTTAAACCCTATCTGCTGAATCACCCCACGTGGCAAACACATGTTAAACATAGACAAAGATTCTCGATCTAGCGGCCTATATCGCAAGATCAAAATCTCACCGTCCAATCCCAACAACCCCTAGATTCGTAAACCGTTTAAACCATCACTCACACCGTTAGCAAAAATTAATTATAATAATAATTAAATAATTATAAAACAAAAATCTGATAGCAAAAAAAAAAAAGCGAGTTTCTTTGCTCTACTTTGCGTTGTTCGTGTGAGAAAAAGAAAAGTAAGCGTTGAAGTTGTAGTGAAAATTCGCAGACTCTTCGTCGAAATTTCTCACAGATTCTCCATTTTCACTTTCGATTTTCATCTTTCTGATAACTTTTCTATCCACTCACCTTCAATCGAATCCACCACTTCAATTTTCCCTTTTTGCTTTCGTATTATTCTCTTTTTTAAAGGATTTAACGGAGGAATCCGTTAACTGAGCCTTTTTGTATGCTGAGAAAACGAAGGAAGAAGAACGTGAGGTTTTATTTAATAGCGAAGAAAACTATACAAGAGTTGCAGTAAGATTATTTTCTTTCCTTTCACTTTCTCTACAAGCAAACAGTGTTTTTGGAAGTGAGAAATTGAGAATGCAAACGAGGTATATGGAGAGATCGAACAGTATGGCGAGGGAGAAACGATGCTTAGATTCAACTTTTTCGACTGAGGAAGATCAACCTGAAAGGAAACGACCTGCTTTAGCTAGGTATTTTATTTTAAAATTCATCAAAATTGATGATTCGTATGGATTTGATTTTATGTTTGAATCTGTTTTTCGGTGAAAAAATGATAGAGGAAGTTGTTTTAATTAACTGAAATATGAAAATGAAATATTTATAGTTATAGAATTTGATTGATTCTAGTTGATATTCTGTTATGTGAATGGAAACAGGAAAAAGGAAATTGAAAGTAAACTAGGTATTGTTTTTCTGAATTTTAAAATTGATAAAGTTTTGAGCATTTATTCTATGTCATAGTCATAGAGTATTTGAGCTACGATGCTTCCGGGATATACCTGTTAAAGTTAGTGGGAAGTATATAGGAAGAGTACTTGAATGGGATAATATTTGGTATATATTTGTTTGGATCCTCTACACGCATGTTTGGTATCAAAGGTTTAGTGTATGTTTGATTCTGCGGTGAAAAAAAATGATTTTGAGTGAATTGATTCTGGTTAATCCAACTTATTCCAAATGCATCAATCAATAAGCACCATCTCTACTTTTGTGGGATAGAGACATAAATCTTCTAAACTTCTAGGCTTTTGTAAACTAAGAAAATTGGCTACACCTAGAAGTAGTAGAAGGATACTTTTTTGGGGTCATATTATTAGTAGTTTTGTGTTCACATTTTAAACATTTATTTCATGTCTTAATTTTTCTGATGAATGCATTTATTTTTTACCCTCCAACTATCTTATGTCAATTTTCAGTGTAATCGTTGAAGCTCTGAAGGTGGACAGTCTGCAGAAACTTTGCTCATCACTGGAGCCTATTCTACGAAGAGTTGTAAGAAAATTAAGTTGACTGTGGTATTGACTTGCTGCCTTCGGGCTATATTATCAAAGTTATAGCTTGCACGTGTCACCCAAAGAATCGGACACTAAAAGAGAAACCATGTGCTTCTGGTCCATTAGGAAAGAAAAAGAAAAATCTTATGTCATTTAGGTTGTTAGACTTTGGCTAGATATCAATAGTTTGAGACTCAGACAAAATTTGGTAGAGAATTAGAGATCTCCTTCGTTTTAAACCTTAACAAGCTGAAATATGTAAAATATTTGTATCTATATAAATACTCCTTTTGAGAAGGCTTTTGGAATAAAGTAACATATATTTAATTACCTCACTTAGCTGCTAATTTCTAAGATTGTGATAAAGTCGACCATTCTATCCTATGATGTTTATATGCCTTGTGTTGTAAAAAATAATTCCCTGGAACAACTCTATAGAATGATGTTTAATCATGGACTTTTGTCTCTTGCTGCTGAACAGGTTAGCGAAGAAGTGGAGCGCGCTTTAGCAAAATTAGGCTCTGCCAATCTTACTGAGAGGTAGCTTTTTTGCCACCCCAACTTCTTAATATAGTTTCTTACAAGATTTAACCCTATAGCATAACTGGAGTTATTTTTATTCACCATTAGTTTAAAACTTCTTCACACTATTATCCAGTTTAGTGCTACCACATCATTAAAAAGTGTTTGACTATGCTAACAACTATTTGAGAGACCGAATTCTTTAGATAATGAGTTAAATTGTCAATACGTAATTGGTCTATGTCGGAACTGACAATGGATCAAAACTAATCTTATGAAGTCATCATAGAACAAATATGTTCTTCAAATAATTCATTTCTTTTGCTTTGCCCTCATGGCATGATCTCTCTTGCAACCGACTTGTTTTATTTTCTTGAAATTGGAGTAAGACAGACACCCTAAACTCAACGGGCGACCCTGTTGTAACTTATAATCAAATTTAAGGACCCAGATATGTTTGATCTGTTTTAATTTAAATTCAAATATACTTACTCATATATCTCTGATGTGTTGTATGTGTAGATCTTTTCTTAATGTATTTGTATCTATAACTTATTTTTTCTAATACTCAAAGTAAAATACAGATCTTCTCCAAAGCGCATAGAAAGCCCAGATGGAGGAAATTTACAGTTACAATTTAGGACCAGGTTGTCCCTTCCCCTCTTTACTGGTGGGAAAGTGGAGGGCGAGAAGGGCACTGCCATACATATTGTCTTGATTGATGCAAACACCAGCCGTGTTGTCACGTTCGGCCCAGCGTCATGTGTCAGACTAGATGTTATTGTACTTGAAGGGGATTTCAATAATGAGGATGACGACGCTTGGAGTCAAGAAGAATTTGAGAGTCATGTTGTGAAAGAGCGAGAAGGAAAACGACCTCTTCTGACTGGTGATCTGCAAGTGACCCTGAAGGAGGGTGTAGGAACACTGTCCGATCTTACATTTACAGACAACTCTAGCTGGATAAGAAGTCGGAAGTTCAGGCTGGGGCTAAAAGTTTCCTCGGGTTGTTGTGAGGGAATGCGTATTCGTGAAGCCAAAACAGAGGCTTTCACTGTTAAGGATCACCGTGGAGAATGTAAGTACATAACTTTATATTTTTTTGTTCTATGTTATCTCTCTTTCCAGATCATATCATAATGAAACTTATACTTGATTGTAGTATACAAGAAACACTATCCACCTGCTTTGACTGATGAGGTATGGAGATTGGAGAAGATCGGTAAGGATGGATCCTTTCACAAAAGGCTGAATAAAGCAGGAATATGTTCTGTTGAAGACGTCCTTCAACTTGTGGTTAGAGACCCACAGAGATTGCGGAATGTAAGAATCTAGACACTTCTTGTTAGGGGAAGGAATTTTAAAGTTTGATCAAATGTTCAACTCTATTTGGCTTGGGGTTAACTTAGTTCTTTAATATATCCTTATGCAGATTCTGGGGAGTGGCATGTCAAATAAGATGTGGGAAGTTCTTGTTGAACATGCAAAGACTTGTGTCCTCAGTGGAAAACTCTATGTATACTATCCTGATGATGCAAGGAATGTTGGTGTTGTTTTCAATAATATCTACGAGTTGAGTGGCCTAATCACCAATGACCAATATTACTCTGCTGATTCTCTCTCTGATACCCAAAAGGTAAGTCAACCAGTACAAAATATTCTAAGTGCATGTTTGAATTATGATTTTACAGTTGGTTTTCTTCTCTAGTGTGATAAATCTGGGTTCTCTTCGCACTTACTGAAAATGTGAACCATCCTTTTGGATTTTTTGTTGGGTAAAAGCAGCTCTTCATCTTGAACTCCAACTATGAATATTTACAGTTATACACTTAAATTGGATCCCGTCGGTACAAGTTATTTTACTTTTACTCTTGGTACTCTTGTAGTGTAAAATTGCTTGCTAGTTTTAAAATCATAAGGCATAGGGATATCCATGACATGGATTTTCTAATTTTTGTGAACATATCAGATGCACAGGTGGCTTAATATGAATGTATCACTTATTCTTATGTGTTATTAGTTATGCTATACATTCTTCCCTTCTAGGAATGGCATGAAAATAGCTGTTCAAAACATCAACAAAGGAAAAGTGAAATTTCTAAACAATGTGAGAGTCTTTGTTCTTGTAGGTTTATGTGGACACATTGGTGAAGAAGGCATATGAGAATTGGATACATGTTATTGAGTATGATGGCAAGTCTCTGTTAAATTACAACCAGAACAGGACTTTGGGTACGGCCCAACATCAGGTTCCACTGAGTTCACATGACTATTCTATTTCAAACTCACTTAATCAGCAGATCTCTATCCCAAGTCTACCAGTTCATGTTCCTACAGGACAACCTTCAATGGATGCTGGTATAACAGATGGAGGTATATAGTTCTAAGTAAATATTATATTAGCAACAAAAGCAAAATGCTTTTGTATATAGTTCTAAGTAAAAAATATTATATTAGCAACAAAAGCAAACAGCTTTTGCAATTTATTTTTGGGTTTTGAAGAGCCTAGTGGTAATGCTCACACACTCAGTGTTGAAAAGTGGGAAATCCCTGGTACAAATTTGCGCCCCTGCATATCAAATGTTCCCAGTCTTCTTCACACCTGCATCTACCACCCGGGCCGAACTTACGGGACAAAGGCTTTTACAATTTTACTTTACGTTATTTCTCTTTTACTTCCCTCCTTTGTTTTTCCTGATGTTTCTCTTCTCAGTGTATTCTTTTTCCATTTTTATTCAGTTCATGCACCCACCACCCTCATTATTTCTCTTCTCAACTTCCTTAAGTGGACAATTCTTCACACAGCTTGCTGTTTATTTTAGATTAAGTTAGTAAATAGTACTTTTTTAGTGTGCTTATCAATGTGATTTTCATATGATAGTTTTTTTTGTTTGAAATAGAAAATGTTAGCTGTTATTTTATTAGTGGGAGGAATCGAACTCACGATCTCCTTTTCACTCCAACCGCTATATTTCTCTCCCATGCCACCTTATCACTCCTTTCGTATCATAGGTTTGTTTTGTGTCACATTGTGAAAACATAATTTCTCGGGGTTAGTATTAGTAAAAGAGAACGATGCCATCACATGACCAATATATCAAGTTGATTTAATATTGTTAAAAGAGTTCCACATCGTCAGATGAGATATGGGTTGAAAATATGTTTATAATTGGGGGCAACCCTCATCTTATAAGCCAGTTTTGTAAGGTTGAATTATACCCAATCCAAGTTCTAAGATGGTACGTGAGCTTATCCAAATTCCGTTGGGCCACCTATTATTAGGTTATCTCTGTCCTGGCCACCCACCATTTATATCGCGCACAAAGCCCAACTGTGCTTGGCTGCCTGGGCGCGAGAGTCTTTTTGTTTTTTCAAAATCTTGGTATCCGGCCTTGCGACCGTTTAAATCCAGAGCAAAGCTCTGTATGGACTGGCCCAACACATGAATTGTTTGTACTTAGCCGGATTCAAACCTGAGACCTTGAGAAGAGCACACTCTCAAGACCCAAGCCTCAACCACTAGGCCAACCCATGGGGATTGGGCGTGAGAGAGTATGTTAGAGTCCTACACTGGATGCAATATGGTTTGGAAATATATTTATAAGTATGAGCAATCCTCACATTACAACCTAGTTTTGTAAGTTTGAGTTAACCAACCGAAATATGCATCGATGCATATAACATTTTTATAGCAAAAGATGTTTGTTGTTAAAAGATTGGTTTCAAACAATAAGTATTTCGGTAGCTGATTACATATGTATAATATCTGTGCAGGTTATCATCATGGTACAACTACCAGATTCTCAATGCAACCACAGAATGCTGATCTTAATTCTGCTCTTCAGTTTGGTAATACTGCCTTCCCTCTACAAAACCTGCTGATGAGTGCTCCACACCAACCTCAACTTCCAAGACATGAAAATGAGTTGTCACTTGGTCCCCCGCAATCAGCCAATCCTGGCTTTCAGACCGCCGGCTTTTCAGATCCTACTTATAGAGGATTTGAAGACTTCTTCCCGGAAGAGGATATTCGAGTTAGAAGTCACGAGATGCTAGAAAATGAAGATATGCAGCATCTGCTCCGTATCTTTGATATGGGAGGGCAACCTCATACTTCCTTTAATGCTCCTGAAGAAGGATATCCTTATTCATCTGCTTACGGGCCTGCAACCTCCATGAACTACAACGTAGATGATGAGCGAAACCGGTCTTCAGGGAAGGCTGTTGTGGGCTGGCTCAAGCTTAAGGCAGCTTTGAGATGGGGCATTTTTATTCGGAAGAAGGCTGCTGAGAGACGGGCACAACTTGTTGAGCTGGATGACTCATAGAATATGAAATAGGAGCCATCTCATGTGATGTTACGAGCAACAATATTTGCGGTTGTAGCATCAAATGCTTCTTTTCTGTCATTTAGAATCTGCTATCATGCCGAAGTTTTGTAGCATCAGTAGACATAATATCTTGATTGGATTATTTTTTGCAGCCTAAACTTAAAGCTCCCACTGTGCCTTCACAAACAGTTGTGCAGCAACCTCTGCTGCACAGGAATATCACCCTGCAACATGTCATATATGTTTTACTTATGATGTTTTTTTCACTCTGTTGTCTATCCTGGTTGACAAGGAAACCTGACAGTTTTTACCACCTGGCTCAAACAGAGGAGTCTTCAACAGCTTTAAATTCCTAGGTTCTCGGTCTGGAAACTCGGAAAACTTTGTTTGTTGTGTAGATAGACATTTAGCAGGATGTACTGAGTTGTGTTATATATAGGCTACATTACATAGGTTGAAGTTGAACCTAACTTGCGTGTTGTGTAATTTTCTTGCTGTACAATATTTATTATCAACAATAAATTGCTGGGTTTGGAAGTGCTGTTTTCTTGTCTGGTTTATTAATTTATTGTTAGTAGAAGAAGTTGGTACCACGCCATTGCCATGTTTGGGGCCACTAATCTATGAAACACTTCACAAAGATCCAGACACAATCCAGACACAACACTTACGTATCAATATTGATAGTAGTTTGATAAATGAATATTGATAGTAATATTTGCAGAGATGTGGTGCTGGAGAAATACTACTAATTTCGTGATACTCATCTAGAAAGAGTGCAAAAAATGTTATAACCGACCTAGAATGTTCTGAATGAACAAAAGTCAATTGTTCAATTTTTTAGCTGAGAATCACTCATCTTAACTTAAGTTATGTGTGAGAGATGGCCTTTGAAGTGTTATTGGTGGTAGCTTTGACCAGTAATCAGTTGCTCTGGAGTCTGATTTTTGAAAGAGTTAGAAATATTGACAAGGGTTTTGCATTTTTTTTTAGTAATGGTGAAAATATAAGGAGTCGATTTGCTGAGCTGTTGACTTCTACCATTACCGTATGTTTTTGTCAAAAAATAAAAAATAAAAAATAAAAAAATAAAAAAGATTTTGTCCTGCCGCCTTCGTGATTATACTTAACATTCTCTATAGTTACGTTTTTACTTATATTCTTGGTGTCTTTTTTTGGTTTTTTAAAGTGATGTGATGTACCAGATTTTTATGTTAGAATACCGAATATTTTTACAATTTTTTTGTTTTATGGTATTTGATGAATTTATATTAGATTTTTTATAAAGCTTATCAGATTTTATCGATTTTATGAAGATTTTCGGAATGTTTTCGAAAAATTGATATAAATCTATTGATTTCAATATTTTTTTTGGATTTCTAAAAAATGTATGAAATATTGGATTTTTAAAAGAAATTGCCAATTATTTTTAAAAACTATTCTTCGGAATTTTGTATAATCGATCTTTTTAACAAAAAGTTAGATATCAGCTATATTGGAAAATAGATATCAGATATATTGGAAATTTTGGTATATTTCATTTTTTAAAAAAAATCAAGAGGCAAGGATTTTTTTTTGGTATACTTTTGCTTTTTAAACTAAAGGTATGACATCTTTAACATAACGATTAACATATTTTATTAAAAAATAGTATGGACAAAACTAATATATATATATATATATATATATATATATATATATATATATATATATATATATATATATATATATATATATTATATATATATATATATATATATATATTATATATATATATATATATATATATATATATATATATATATATATATATATATATATATATATATATATATATATATATATATATATATATGCAAAACAAATTATGTTGACTGACAAGTGCCTTATACGTCCTGCATATGTTGTTTCCCATGCTCTTGCACCTTCACTGTAATTCTGTCTCGAACGATCAATGACAGAGACAATGAACAATTAAGTTTCAACTTCACCTGAACCTAATGATTGTTGTTAATAAAATCAAAGGTAAAAAATTTATGTCTATTGGCAGATATAGATGGACCAATATCACACTCCATCTAGAAGCAACATGGTAACTTATATCAAGAATTGTCATCCATTTGTCACGATCATGAACATCCAAGCTAGCTACTCACAATGAACTCCTAAGTTCAGAGACCATGTCATATAATACCTTGAAATACAATTGATTGTTTTGATAAACTTTACCATATAACTATGTTTAAGCCGAATGCCACACCTCTTCACTCCATCCAAGTAAAACTGCAATAACACGTAAACCACATTTTTTATCAGGCTCCACATCTATAATGTCTTCAATGTAGTCATGTACGGAAATAGGAAACTGAGACAAGTAAAGATGCCTGCAAGACTTGCTAGAAAGCTCACTTGAAGTTGGTTTTGTACAAGATTTGTTCGTCGTTTGACTTCCCTGCGAGGCCTCAACATACTCCTACTACGAAGGATCACGATGCACATCACTCTCTTGATCCTTTTTAGTCTTTTTATTTTCCCTTTTTGGCTAGTACTTAGCTGGTGATGGACACATGAAAGTTGTGGATGGATGTGTCAGTTCCCTAAATTTTTTCTTCATTGCCATCTATAGCCAACTATATCTAATATACTGAAATATCTCTTTAATTCTTCACAATTTTCTTCTAAATTTTATTGTGTCCCACTATCTTCTTAAGTGACTTTATGCTTTTCAATGTTTATTTTTTTCTTCAAAACACATGAGAAGATTCTAATGGAACAAGGTCACATTGTATTTGAAAACCTACAAGTTCACACACACAAGTTCAACACCAAATGAAACATGTTCAAGAACTCCACTGAGCCAGGATGTGTCCAAAAGATATCACCAATAACATTTGATTCGTCCCTATTTCTGATCCAGTACATGTATTTCTCATCATGAATTAGACTTAGAAGATGTTGCATTTCAGTCAACAGACCTCTCTTGCTCGTTTTGTATGTAGATCTTGACTTATACATATGTGTAACGCTCGTTAGATTTTCTGGATCTCTATCTCTCAAGCAGTAACTATGTATCTGGAAGCCACATTGTATTTTGTCATGTCATCGACAAAATTTCTTTCAATATGTTTTAAACGACCTTATATATCGTGACCAACTAAATCCTTAGCTAGCTAATGATTGTGAATACCATACATAATCGTCATCTACCAACCGATACCACTGGGTTAAATATGAATTGAAAAGATTGATACTTTCAATTAGCATTATGAAGAAGAGTAAGTGTCTTAATATATGCTATTATATGTTTTCATCTAAACACTTCAATTATCATGATGTATCTTTTCCTATATTATTATGCTTTGAATTTTATATTTTTTTTTCTTTTTGATAATGTCAAAAGGGGGAGAAGAAGTATGGTTCTTTTTGTTCATTTTATTTCAGAATACCAAAAGTTTGAATTACAAAACAAATGGGGAGATATATAAGATAAAAGGAGTATCAAATGTCAAACAAAAAATTTCCATCAATATATTTTGTCATCATCAAAAAGGGGGAGATTGTGAAGAAGATGTCCTCTATCTATTTTAGTTTTGACGAAGACGAGGATTATCAAAGAAGAAAAATATTAAGAGTTTGATGGCAAGAGCATATAAATGATGAAGTTAAAGCAAGAAGTTTGAGCTTTGACAATCAAGTGAAGAATTGAGACAATTGATCATGATTAAGGTATACATTACAATTCATATTATATCACTTCGGATGCTAAAAAACTTCTATCAAACTTCATCTTTAATTTTCTTAATCGTAGTGCATCTAAACAAAGGAAGCCTAGTATTTAAAAACTGTATTATGGTTTAGTCGTAATCGATTATGATTATTAAAACTTTGAATTTTGTGAACATTACAAATCTGTAATCGATTACACCTTTACTTGTAATCAATTATGAGTTGAAAAATGACAATTTTTCACAAAACAAAATGTGTGTAAATGATTGCAAGGCGTCATGGAACCATTTCAAATTCATACATCTATTCACAGAGGTTCCTAAGGATGTATATAAGACTCTATACAATAGGACAATAATTTACCTCTTTCAAAAAATATTATTACACAATTCAAACATTCTTTTAAAAGTGTTCATCATTATTCTTTCAAGTTTTAGACCATGCATATTTTTTAAACATCATAAAAGTTTCAAAATAGAATTTGAGCACTCAAGTGGTATTACTTTGAATTGGGATATTAGAAAGGCAAGTCCATTTATCAAGGGTAAAATTGGAATTCATGCCATCAACAAATTCTTCAACAATTTATCTATAAAGTGTGTGTCTTGTCTTTTCATCATTATGTATTGGTGAAAAGTGTTTGTAAATAGAAAATGATGTACTTTCTAGTTTTTGTGAGGATTATCACAGTGTTTGGTGATTGTTTCTTTGATTTATGGAGATTCAAAGTCCATAATAAGGTTTGTTGTTTGCTTATGTTTTAAAAGGTTGTAAAGAAGTATTGGTGTGAGACTTGTACAAGGATCTAAACATAGTGGAAAACCCTCTAAGGAGTAGAGAGATTAGATGTATCATTGGTTGATAAGGGGAACTCGTATAATTCTTTAGTGTTTTTTTTATCTTTATGGAATTTAAAATTTCCATTTAAACTTTTTCCTAAGTACTTATCTCATCATTACTTCCAATAAAATAACAAGTAAATAAACTAAGCACAAAAAAATAAAAAATCTAGCAATCCTAATTCACCTACGCTCTTAGGTTGCCTCTCATAGTAGAAATTCAGAATTCCAAGACCAAGCTAGAGCAAAATCCTCAGAAGCAGGGCTCGCTAGGCCTAGACAAAGGCGTGCTAGGCGAGGAACTAGAGGCCAGATGGTATGTTTAGGTTCAATTACTTCACGGTGAAGTAAGGGTTTGTGTGCTAAGCATATAAGCGGTGCACTTAGCGAGGCAAGGTGACAAAGGCCACCTGAGGAAAAGAAACCAAGCTTGCAAAGCGTAAGGGAGGTGCATCTAGCAAAAGGACAAAATACTAGCCTATAAATAAAGGCTTCCAGTTCATTGAAAATGGAGTTTGAGTGGAGTAAAATGAAAAAAAATAAAGGAATTAAAATGGATAAAAACCGGATGGAAAAATGCACGAAAAAGTAAAATGAATGCATTGAAATAATTTACGCGAAATATACTTCCGTAAAACAGACAGATAAAGATCAAATCTCGTAGTAAAAAGTGCCAGGTCGAAAAGGATCAGATAGATCAATATGCGACTACAAACGGAGTCGAAAAAAAACCAACATGTCAAGTTAAACTATGTGAATTATAGATCATAAAATAAACAACTGTAAGCCCGATCTCGAAATTTTTCGCCCGCTAACTCTACGTGCAACAACTCTACCAAAAATCTTCATCTTTTGTAATTGTGTGGACAATGTTCATTTGAATGTAATGTAATAGATAATTTTAGACAAAAAATGGTTTCTTGAATCCATGCTTTATTTTAAAAAAGAAATAAGATTTTTCCACTAAAAATTCCATTTTAAATTCAAGATATGCATTATGAACAAATTAATTGTAAGTGCACTAATGAAATAAGAATCAATGGGTTATGAGTTTGAATGAAAATATGAATAAAATATGAAAGTAACCATGCCTTGGACCAAAGAAACATCAAGCATGATTGATAAAACATGACCCATAGATAAACATGAATGGCATGATACACCCACAATGATCAGATGTCCCAGCCTGTGAATTTGAGTTACAATATAACCATATGGTCACCAAATGTCGTACATCCATACTTAGGGTTTAAAACCAAATCCAAATATCAAGATGCAAATCACAAAGGTTGAACCTCCCCAATTAGGATTTCATGCTCAATCCAAGATCACTAGGCAACCCATATGATCAAAGGTCACATATAAATCAATAAGGCTTTGCAAGTATATTGAAACCAAATGGCCCATAAGATTAGGGCTTGAATGAATAGATGGACCCCATGAATCAAGATCCAAGAGGGCATGAAATTAAGGTTTTCCATCATATGTTGAGCCATACTCAAACACAACTCTAGTTTGAATCAATCACCAACTTTTAATCTATGATGATTGTATTAACATGAATGCATGATGCATATGGATGAAACATGAATAAGTACATATGTATCTCAAGTCAATGGTTGAATGAAAATATGAAAAGGGGATGTAAAATTGTAGGGTATTGACAAGTACTATTCCTCTTTTGTGTAAATGGACTCTTATTGGCAGCCCGTCCTTCAATATTCTCCAACAATATTTTTTTAACTTTTGAAGGGATCTTGGATTTTCACGGTTTCTTCCTTATCAGTTCATGTTATCCTCAATGTAGGCATATTGCATTTCCTTGAAGATAATGCTATAACATGATTTCAAAAAAATCTTCTATATGTGGTTGCTAGCCAAACCAACTCATCTTCAAGTTCGTGCACAAATCCAGCTTCTGCTAGTAACCGAGTTAGTTCTTCAAATTCTTCCGCAATCTGGTTATCAAACTCAACTTCATCATATTTTAGACTCCAATACTAAGATCCTTCCATCTATTCACCCATGTCTCCAACCCTCATTTGACTGTTGGCAAAGAGTAAGTATAAGGCAGTAAATTTGTTTGAAAGAGGCATGTTTCCTATCCATCTTCCTTCCAGAATGGGAACAAAGACATGAATTAAGTGGTTTTGACAATTTTTGGAAATTATTTGCCACTTTAATGAAATAAATGTCAAAAATCAAAACCAAGTGATGTGACTACTAGAATTGAACCAACTACCACATCTTCACAAGGCATGCATGCTCCAACAGAGCACCACTGAACCATTGAAATGTTTATTTATGGTTTTGAACAACAAAATATGTAACACTTACAAATGACCGGTAATTTAAAAGGTGGTTTCATTTAACTAAATGGCATGGATTTCTCTATAAATAGAGATAATTTGTAGACCTAAACACATACGAAAATTACATGTTTCAAGTGCCAAAAATAATATCGAAGTCATTCTTTTATATTTCTAGTGCACAAGAATAAATAAGTGAACTTTATTCCCTAAAATATCGTTGATCGATATACTTAATGTGAATATGTGATTCATGTTAAAGTTTCCAAAGTATTCTGAAGGGGATTCGCCGAATTACGCATTTGCCTCCAATTTTCCTAAATTGGCGGGGACAAATCGAACCTAAAGCTTAGTGTAAACATACACTTTGAAATTTATTTTGTGCAACTTTCATCATAACATATTCATCTTCTTCTTATTCAAGTTTTGCAGCAGACCCCAACACAAGTTACAACAATCTTTAGGTTTGATTTTTGATTTTGATCTATATTTCATTTATAATTAACATTAAAGCATGCAACTTCAAAGAAGATGACAACAACTTTCAATGATGGTTAAACATACACAATCCGTTCATAAATTTTTGATGATTTATGTGGTTTTGATTTTATGGATTTTTTTATTTGTTGTTAATTTGTGACTACAACTTTCATGGAGAAATGAACATTCATACTTTTTTATTCATTAATATGGTGAAAGGTACATAATTACATTAAATAAATATGTCATTCATATGATATTTTAAATCCATGTAAAATATGTTGAAAATAATATTTATTTATGCTAAGTTTAACATGTGAAATAAATTTATATATATATGCATAATTTATAAATCATTCAAGTGTGTGAGTTTGAATAATTAAGAATATGTATGATTTATAGTGTATAGTTGAATATAAAATACATGTTAAATATTATTATTTGATGTAAATAATTTATTTTAATTAATAATGCATTATTTATGCATGAAATGATTAATAATAAAAAAAATCATAATTTTGAATTTATGTTGCATGTATTGGTAACATAAAATGATGTAAATAAAATGTTAGAAATATCAAGGACATGTTAAAATTGAATTTTAGTTTGTTCAATAATTTCTTAAATTTAAAATGATTTTATCTTATATTATATGTGTATTATAAAATAAAAATATTATTTCTTGTTTATCTTGATATTAAAAGTAATTTGGATATATTTTAGATTAGTGTAATTTAAAAAATAATGATGAAGAAAATTTATAGAAAACATTTTAATTCATTTTTTATAAAAAATATTAATGACGTTAATTCATTGTTTATTTTAAAAGAATATAAATAAGTTCGATGTTGTTGTATTTATATGGAGTTTTATGAATTACATCTTTGAAATCACTTCATGAAATAAAAGTTAGTCATGCCAAATTTGTATGATTATTATTGTCGATTGCTATAAATGTTTAATGTATTAAGTATATTTTGGATATATTTAAGTGGAAGTAAAACTTCAAACTAAAAAGGTTAACAAACGAAGAATGATATAAAATTTGTGTATATGACAAAACGAATGACATAAGTGTCATGGTGATAGTTTGACAAAACTATCAAGAACATAGGTTTATTTTGTATACACCTGTACTAAAATGACAAAAATGTCATGGATTGATGATAGTTGATAAATATTATCAATAGTACGTAAAGTAATCATATGCATGACTAGTTGGAAGATTGAATATTTTAAATTTAGTAAAGATGAAAAATCTTTCAATTCTTTGACGAAAGAATTGACAAAGATATGATGTCTTTGAATATAATTGAATACAATGAAGACATTATTAGGGATGAAACACGTTCATGTCTAATTAATCATCGATAGTGGAAACTCAACTCACACTTGATTAACATTAAGTCTTGATTTCAATGATGAAAATACACTATTAGAGTGATTGGAGTACTTAACGATAGATGCATCAAAAGAGATATAAGTATTTGGACCAAAAGAATAAGTGTGGTAGGATGAAGTTTTCCCCTTTAATAGACATATAATATATGTTCGTTGAAATGCGTAATTATGGGTGTATTTCTGAGAATGAAGTGGTGTCGTTTCATAGAGTTCAAAAGCTTTAAGATATGTTTGGATTGACGGAATGGAATTGGATGAGATGGAATGGAATAAATTTAAATTCCGTTGTTTGGATTACATAAAAATGGATGGAATGGAGCGGAACCTGGTGGAATGCATTCCATCCCATTCCATCATTTTTTGTACCCTCCAATTTGTGCGGAATGTTAAAATTGCTCTCTTCCGTCATGAAATACCCAAACAATGGAATGATATCTTTATCCATTCCGCTGCGCTCCACTTCATTCCACTCCGTTCCGCTCCATTCCGCTCCGTTCATTTTACCGTATCCAAACATAACCTTACTCTTAAATTCTCATGAAAAGATATGACGCACAAGGCCTTATTAAATGTGTCATATTAATAACTCGATCACTGATATCGAGATTTTATGTGTGAGTTATGCACATTTGTTCTAATGAATAATTGGTTCAAAGTTTGTCTACCAATCTATTTGGGGATGAATGAAAACTTCACATACTAAGTATTGATTCAAATCCTAAGATACCTTTAACTGAAACCATTAAATTTCCTGAATAATGAATTTAAATATATTTTAAAAATGGTGGGGATTGTTGGAGAAATTTCCAAAATATTTAATTGAAAATAATAATGATTAAATTGATTTTATGAATTTTTTAAATCATAAGTTTTTATGTGGTGTAGCGGTTGTGAATTTTGATATTGCACGAGAATAAATAAGAGAATTTTATTCCGTAAAATATCGTTGATGGATACTGTCATACCCCAAAATTTGCCCGTTAATATTACAAGGCATTTCTAAGGCACTCCAACTTATTTTTCAAGGCGTTGATCTTAAAAGAACAAAGACCCAACACACAGATGGCCAAATCCAGAAAAGGGCCTAAACTGGCTTGCTCGCTAGGCGAGCTACTCCTTCGCCTAGCGAACCCTTCGCTACGCCATTCGCCTAGCGAAGCTTGCGAATACCAGAAAATTCTGGGCTTCATTCTGAGCCCATTAGGTCATAAAAAGAGCATTATAAATACCACAACTTCAGTCAGAAAAAGGGAGAACGAGGACGGAACAAAAAGGGGAGATAGAGAGAAGGCACAACAAACCCTGGAGGCTACCCAGAGAATTCAGAGCAACCCTAAAGGAAACCCTGAAGGAAACTCATCTGCACCAAGGTTACCTCCGCCCAACTCAATCCGCCACCCAACTCAATCCGACTTGCCAATTCAAGGTTGCAATTCAATTGCAAATAGGTTTGCATTACTATTACCGCTTTATGTTCTTAATAGGCATGTGGCATTATGATTGAATTTATAAAAGTATCTTAAGTTTTGCATGGGAATTTAAGTATTATGAATATCTTGAATGTTTAACCATGTAATCTCTGTAATGGATGCCATAGGGTGTGCAGCTTGCTGAAATTGTACTGTTATCAAAACCAGAACCCGCAGCCGCTCGCTAGCCCATCGCTAAGCGAGCATGTAGCGAGCGTTCGCTAAGCCTTCGCTAGGCGAGGCAGGAGCGAACGTGACAGTCGCTGATTTTTCTGTTCTGTTCTATGTTTATCGGATCTGTTTTATTCTGTGATTTTTCTGTTCTGTTCTATTCTGTCCTACCGCTGTGTTCCTTTTGTTTGGTGCAATTCTCGATTGCACCCTGATTTGGTATTCCGACCTGTTTGCTGAGTTTTGTAAAGGTTCACATACTCCCGGAGAAGGTAGCTTGTTAGGTATTCCACTTTATTTGTGGGATACCCTTGTGGAGATTCATCTTAATTACTTAATTGATTTTAATGTGGAGATTCATCCTAATTACTTAATTGATTCTAATGTGGGGATTCACCCTAATTACTTAATTGATTATAATATGGACCTAATTACCTAATTGATTACAACTACATAATTGATTGTAAAATATTGCCTTTGAATATGTGATCTTGGACCTCTCTTTGTTGCCTTACGATATTACGGTATTATGGTCATGTCCCGCGAATGTGGGGATACACTTAGCAAAGACCCTTCGGTTAAATCATCATGTCCCTATAAAATAAATCATAGTCCCTCGGATGTTGCCTGCGAATATATGATTTTGTCCCTCGATGACCCTTCGTTGTAGCCTACGGTTAAATGATGATCGTCCCTTCGAATGCTGAGGTATCCTTACAAATGTTGCCTTTAATGACCAAACGATGACCCTACGATGACCCTGTTACATCCAAGGGATAAAACTACTTACTCCTCAATAGTAAGGACAGTTTTACCCTCATAAGGATAGGAAATGCCCATAAAGACCTCGGGTAGGCATAACTCTTAATTGCTGGCTCACAACCTAAAACATTTTTCATACTTCACACTTTGCAATTACTAGAAAATCACCACTTGGTATACATTCGTACCAGAATCATTGCCAAGTTATATTTTTCTAAACCGCTTTCAAAATTAAACGAGATAAATACTTTGTATACATTCGTGCAAGAATCATTACAAAGTTAAACTCTCTTTTCAAAACATTTTTTAAGCAATTCACAACCACTTTTTTCAAACAAACATAAGTGATCAAGCAATTAAGAGCCCATGGATAACCATGGATACAAAGGGTGCTAACACCTTCCCTTTGTATAATGTACCTCCCGAACCCAAAATCTAATTAAGGTCTTTCCTGTTCTTTTCCACCTTTCCTTATTGGATAAAAGAAAAGTCGGTGGCGACTCTTGCTATCCGCGACATTTGCTTTCCAAAGCAAAACACATAAAGTCAGTTCACCGCATGACAGAACTGGCGACTCTGCTGGGGACTTTTAAAGAGAGGTTACCTTAAAAAACAAGATCACTTATTCAAGTTGTCTGATTTACTTTTAAGGGATTGCTTGGGTATTTTATGCTTGAGTGAAAGATCCTACACCCGGATCTAGTGTACCTTAGGTAAGTAGCAATAGATCATCGCGACTATCCGGCGTATACTGAAATGGTCAAAATGATGGCTACGGTTAATGTGACACTTTGGATGTCCTGATGTTCCTCATGTTTACTTGAGGAAAAATTTGGCTTCCGCGTGGTGTCATCAAAGCATTAACCAGACCTTTAGAACCCTAATTGACTCATCCTAACCATTAGAAAGTAGTGAGATAACTGACTTCGGTTCCGACTGGGGTTGGTTGAGACTCGATACTACACTCTTTGAGATTGGACTTTAGGGAAGCTTCGGTCAACCACTTGGTGTTGCACTGAGGTGGACTTAAAGGAAGGTCAATGATTTGAGATCCTTCTAGAACCCGGTTACTACTCTAGGACAGGTTGAACCAACCAAAGTTCAGTGGGGAGGGTACTTACCTATGGAACACATGCAAGCCTTAAAACCTAAGAATGATTGTTGTGTGACTTGTTTGTGCTTGTTACTTATTTAACATCATAACATCATAACATCATAACATCATAACATCATGGCATTGTACTAACCATTTCAAGGACTTAGGGATTTAACGTTGCTCTATTTTGTAAGGCTATGACTCCCAGGAAGACCATCCGGATCAATTTGGTAGCCGTCTCTCCTCAACTCAAGGATTTAGTGTCAGAACTTCCCGATCAGGCTCAGTTCCTCAAGAAACATGGTTCTCTCCTCAATTTGGTTACCACTGGTTTCAAAGAAGATATGATGAGAGTCCTATTCCAGTTCTTCGATCCTAAACATCATTGCTTCACTTTCCCAGATTATCAGTTGGTACCCACATTAGAAGAGTTTTCCAGGATGCTTGGGATACCTATCCTTGATCAAATACCTTTCAGTGGTTTAGAAAAGAGTCCGAAGTCTGAAGAAGTTGCCGCAGCTTTACACATGACAAAGTCCGACATTGAAACCAACTGGGTAACAAGAAGTGGAGTTAAGGGTTTACTTGTCAAGTTTCTGATAAATAAGGCCCGAGAATTCTTAAAAGATATGAATGTCCATGCTTTCGAAGATATCCTAGCATTACTAATCTATGGTTTGGTGCTATTCCCTAACCCGGATCAATTCATAGATATGAATGCTATTAAGATATTTCTCACTCATAACCATGTGCCTACCTTGCTTGGAGACATTTTGCATTCCCTTCACACTCGTACTATGAAGAGGCAAGGGACTCTCATGTGTTGCATACCTTTATTATCTAGGTGGTTTATTTCGCACCTTCCTCAATCAGTCTTGAAGAATGAGCAGAATTTGAAATGGTCTCAAAGGATAATGTCGCTCTCCCATTCAGACATCCGTTGGTGTCCTCATCTCGAAGAAAATGTTATCCTCATCGACCGTTGTGGAGAATTCTCTAATGTACCACTCATGGGGATAAGAGGAGGTATTACTTATAATCCTGCTTTAGCCCTACGTCAGTTTGGTTGTGCTCGAAGAGATGGTCCACATGAAATGATTATCCAAGGCACGGTGTTTGACTATGACAACGATGCCCAAGGTCTCCGTCAAAGGTTTGTACGAGCTTGGGGCATGGTGAAAAGAAGTACTTTAGGACCGAAAAACTCTATTCCTATGGGACCTTATCTCAGATGGGTACGCGCAAGAGCTCGTGAACTTGTCATGCCATATCTCGCAGTCGGACCGCTGATTGTTGAACCAGAAGTTGAGGGAGGTACTCCTCAGATCATTCCTTATCCAGATATGCCTACCAATGTGGAAGAATTAAAGAGATCCTGGATCCAGTTGAGGGAGGAAAGGGATACTTTTGAAGCCCAGTTCTGTGCTGAAAGGAAGAAAGTGTTGGAACTCACCTGCCAGCTTAATGAGGAACGAAGACTCAATACATATCTTCGCCCGAAAAGAAGCCGCCCCTGGGAGACTTGAGCTTTTATTGTATTTTATTCTTTTTGTAATGAATATTGATTAAAAAAAAAATCATTAATAAAAGTTCCTGTTTTGGTGGTTTACGCAAAGTTAAATTCCAAAAGTCCTTGAAAACATTTCATACATTGCATTGCATAACATAACATTGCATAACAGGTATTCTAAAGGATCAATATTCTCACGGTCTTCCTATTAAACAGAAAAATGGCTCTCGAACAAACTGTCAAAGATCTCCAGGCTCAGAATGCTCAATTCCAGGAGATGATGCTGAGCTTATCCAAGGGGCAGGAAGAACTGAAGGCTCTCTTGCTCGAGAAGAAGAAAGACAAGAAACCTGTGAGTTACATTAACCCGGGAAGAAGGCTTAAAGGACAGGCTGCAGGAGTCAAGATTAGACTTCCGAAGGATCAAGAAGAGGAGACAGAAAATGATTCGGAAGATGAGAATGCTGATCCTCTCAACCAGGAGGACGAAGATGAAGATTATGAGAATGAACAGTACTCTCCAAAAGATGACAAGTACAAATTGCTGGAAGAACGTATGCTATATATGGAGGGTCAGAAGGCGCCCGGTCTGGATTTCGAAAGCCTGGGTCTAGTCTCTGATGTGGTCATTCCTCGCAAATTCAAGATCCCCACGTTCACTAAATACGATGGGGCATCTTGTCCTCAGATGCATCTGAGAGCTTACGTGAGAAAGATTCAGCCGTATACCACTGATAGGAAGCTATGGATCCATTTCTTCCAAGAGAGTCTGTTTGGCACACAGTTGGAGTGGTATTATCAGCTCGAGAGCTCTAACATCCACACCTGGACTGATCTAGCGACAACTTTCTACAAGCATTACCAGTATAACTCGGAATTAGCACCTACTCGGCTACAGTTGCAGAATATGACTATGGGCTCTAAAGAAAGCTTCAAAGAATACGCTAAAAAATGGAGAGATTTGGCTGGCAGAGTCAAACCCCCTATGACTGACCGAGAATTAGTGGACATGTTCATGAGTACACTGACTGGTCCATTCTACAGCCATCTACTGGGAAGTTCTTCATCGGGTTTCACTGACCTGATATTGACAGGCGAACGTGTTGAAAGCGGTATTCGAAGTGGAAAGATATAGGCAGCTACCTCCGCAAGCACCAGAAAGACCCATCAGGGAAAGAATGAATCAAATGTTGTGTATGGTGAAAGGGGTCATAACAAGAAAAGCCGTGACCATACCATTGGAGCAGTTACAATTGCAGCGCCGCCAGCTCAAAACTTCCAGCACAGACAAGACAAGCCGAGAAGGCAGTTTACCAAGATCAATATGACTTTAGCGCAAGCACTGCAGGGTATGCTAAAGGCAAATTTAATTACTCTCAGAGGCCCTCCTGCAAATCTCAACACTACTTCTCCTCGTTATAATCCCAATGCCAGGTGTGCGTATCACTCCGATAGCCCCGGGCATGATACAAACGATTGCTGGTTGTTGAAGAATAAGATTCAGGATATGATCGACGCTGGAGAAATTGAATTTGATCCTCCAGAGACTCCTAATGTCATCACTGCACCTATGCCTAATCATGACAAGGCTGTTAATGTTGTGGATGACAATTCTCACATCACTAATGTAGCGGGCTTAACATCGCCTCTCCTGATCATCAAGAAGAATTTATTGCAAGCTGGTTTATTTCCAGGTTGTGCTGAAAATTGCGGTCTCTATGTACTCCGACCCAGTGATTGCCTGAAACTGAGAAATGGTATTCAACGGCTGATGGATGATCGTACAATTCTCTTTGAAAGGATTCCTAAGGTGGAAAACCCTGTTGAAGAAATATCTGTGATTGCTAGGTCCAAGGTTCCAGTGAGGATTACCGCTACTAGAGTACCTGTGAAGATTACTGCTGAGCCCAAAGTAGCCCCCCTAATCATTACTGCACCTGGCCCAGTACCGTATTCCTCAAGCAAAGCCATTCAGTGGAATTATGGAGGTGATGTTTACATCCATGGCGTAAAGCAAGTTGATAATTCTGCTAATCCTAATGACATTGTTGGGACCAGTAAAGTTACTCGAAGTGGAAGGATCTTCTCTCCAGAAATCTCACCCCCCGCCTCTGAAATTCGAGGAAAGGAACCAGCGATCAACCCTGCTCAGTCAAAGAAACCGGTCGAAGTTACTACTGAAGATGTTGCCAAGCAGGAAATGGAGGAAATGCTGAAAATCATCCGTAAGAGTGATTTTGACGTGGTAGAACAGCTAGGGCATACTGTAACACCCCGATAATAATAAAATAATTATTTAAAATTGAGTTAATAATTTATTTATTAATTTAATTAAATAATTGGGAATTTTATTATTATTATTTTTGGATTATTATTATTATTGGGATAATATTATTGGGTTTTATTATTGGAGTATATAAGTTGGAATAATAAAAAGTCCTAATTTTTGGAAAAAGGGTTTTCACGTGAAAAAGGAAAAGAGAAGCGGCTGAAAGAGAAAGGACAAAGAGGCAGAGCAAGAGAAGAGGAAAAGCTTGAAGCTAACGGAATTTGCCGGATTAACTCAGGTAAGGGGGGTTTATCATCGGTTAAAGGGCATTATGTGATAATATGTACTGGGTAGTGATAACCATTGTTTTACCTCTGATTAGATTGATGCATGATGAATTTGTGAACTTTTTGGATAAACGAAATTGGGGTATAATTGAGAAAGAATTCGTAGAAATTGGATGTAAAAGTGTCAGAGTTTGTGTAATCGAATAAGATATGAATTGTGTTGAAAATATGAACGATTTCTGTGTAGAAATTGGACTGTGGAAGGTTGGATTGGGTAGATCTCGTAGCAGAGAAAGCCATTGCAGATCTGAGAGTTCTGGTCTCTGGTCATACGCGTATGGCACTAGGCAATACGCGTATGAGATGGCTGGTACGCGTATGGCACTAGGCAATACGCGTATGGATGAGGAAGATGATGTTTTGAACGTGTTTTGGTCTCTGTTGGTACGCGTAATGGGGGATTGTTACGCGTAGCATACGCGTATGAGACAGGTGATACGCGTATGGGTTGGACGAGGAAATGCGCAATACGCGTATGAGAGTGGGCATTACGCGTATGGATTTGGTCAGGCGTGGGCAATACGCGTATGGGCATAGGCAATACGCGTATGGGCAGAATTGTGATTTTTCTGTGCTGTTGTTGTGCAGTTTTTGGTTGTTTAGGCTGAGTGATGTACTTAGCTGATGTATGATGTAGCAGGGATCATTTCCCGTTGTTTTGAGTGGTATAGGTATTAGTAGAATGTGCTAATACTGTATTTGGTTATGTGGCATGATGTGATATGTTTTTGTGATAAAATGTATTAATGATGTGTGATGATAAGCATGATGCTGTGAATGTATCAGTTATGGATGCATTGTGAATAGACTGTTTTATGGCTTAGAGTGTGAGCTTATGTCTATTCTTGAATTGTTGTTGTTGTTGTTGCATTGCTAGGTGATTAGCATGCATATTCTAGCCTTTGGGGCTGTAGCTAATTCCCATGGTGAGGAATTAGTGAGTGAATCATTGTGGATTTGTTGTTGATGTTTGCATGCTAGATGATTAGCTTGCATAGTCTAGCCTTCGGGGCTGTAGCTAATTCCCATGGTGAGGAATTAGTGAGTGAGTCATTAGATCTCAAATGAATGGGACTAGTGAGCTTAGTAGCCGTATCTGGATTTGATCGGTGAGCTTGAACTGTATGTTCAAGAATAGTCGGTACCGCATGTGTGGAGTCTCATTTCATAATGAATGTATGGCATATAATATGAATGGATGTATTCCAGTATTATATGTGTGTTATGTGTTGTGTTGTTGATGTTGAGTATGGTTGAGATTATACATATGCTATATGTTACTGTTGAATATGATGTTTGAACGGATATTGCCGTTGCTGAGTGCGTAGTCTGATTAGGGTGAATTGATGTGTTATTTACTTAGCATTACATGTTGTTCTATAATGCTTATTATATTGATTGAAGAACTCACCCATACATCTATTTTTCAGGTAACGATCAGTGAGTTGAGTAGAAGCTAGTGCCATGGAGTCTAGTGTCGTCCTTAGTGGGTCATGCTCTGGTAGATGTAACATCGGGAGGGAATGTTTGACTATGTTTTAATTTAGTTGTTGATTCAACTTTACATGTAATGTAGTACATGATTTGAATGTCGATGTTTTATAACCGCTGCGGATTATGCAAAAGAGTCTTATTTTGATTTAATAAATGAGCATGACAGGATATTTTGATAATTGTTGTGAAATGATTGTGTGACACCCTTCGGGGCATAATTACTCTGATTGATATGTTATTATTTTAATTAAATATTTTGGGGTATTTAGAAGGGTGTTACATTAGTGGTATCAGAGCATAGTCGGTCGAGTCGAGTCGTAATTATTCTGTTTCCCCTGTACGGTATAGGTGTTGTGTAACCTATCAGTACTCATTGTTTCAGTTTGTTGGGTTTTCAGAATAGAGATGGCTGGAAGAGGTAGAGATGATGCCGCGATTGCTGAGGCTCTGGGTATGCTAGTTGGAGTACTTGGAGGAAATCAGAATGTTGTGGGAATGGGAGCTGCTCGTCAACTGAGTGAGTTCCAGAAGAACAATCCTCCAATGTTCAACGGAGCATACGATCCAGATGGTGCTCAGAAGTGGTTGAAGGAGATTGAGAGGATCTTCCGAGTGACTGAGTGTGCCGATAACCAGAAGGTCAGGTTCGGTACGCATATGCTGTCAGAAGAAGCAGATGATTGGTGGGTTGCTACCCGCACTGAGTTGGAAACTGCTGGTAATGCTGAGATCTCTTGGGCTGTGTTCAGAGAGAGATTCCAGAGGAAGTATTTTCCAGAGGATGTTAGAGGGAAGAAAGAGATAGAATTCTTGGAATTGAAGCAGGGTAACAAGTCTGTTACAGAGTATGCTGCTAAGTTCACAGAGCTGTCAAAGTATTATACTCCATATAGTGAGGCTGCTGGAGAATTTTCTAAGTGTGTGAAGTTTGAGAACGGGCTGCGTCCCGAGATCAAACAGGCTATTGGATATCAGCGGATCAGGGTGTTTTCTGATTTGGTTGACTGTTGCAGGATTTTCGAACAGGATTCCAAGGCTAGAGCAGAGAGCTATCAGCAAAGGGTTGATAGGAAAGGTAAGAATCAGATTGACCGTGGAAAACCGTATGCAGCTGGCAAAGGTTTTCAGAGACAGAGTGGGATGAAGAGGCCTAGTGGGGGAGACTCTAGTGCTCCTGTTAAGTGTTATAGATGTGGTCGGGCTGGACATCGTGTTCATGAGTGTACCAGTGCTGAGATGAAGTGTTTCAAGTGTGGAAAAGGTGGTCATTTGGCTGCAGAGTGCCGGTTGAAGACTGTAACTTGTTTCAACTGTGGAGAGTTGGGTCATATCAGTCCACAGTGTCCTAAGCCGAAGAAAGAGAATCAGTCAGGAGGCAAGGTCTTTGCTTTATCGGGTTCTGAGACTTCTGCAGATGATCGGTTGATCCGAGGTACGTGTTATATTAATGGCTTTCCTCTTGTAGCTATTATTGACACAGGTGCTACTCATTCTTTTATATCTTTGGATTGTGCTGTGAAACTTAAGTTAGAGATATCTGAGATGCGTGGTAGTATGGTGATTGATACTCCTGCGAAGGGTTCAGTGACTACTACTTCGGTTTGTTTGAGTTGTCCCTTGAGTATTTTTGGTAGAGACTTTGGGATAGACCTTGTGTGTCTTCCACTAGTGCAGGTTGATGTTATACTGGGTATGAACTGGTTGGTGTTTAACCGAGTCTATATCAACTGTTTTGATAAGACTGTGATTTTTCTTGAGATTGAGGAAGGAAAGGATTTGTTCCTATCTGCAAGACAGGTGAATGAGGCAGTAGTAGATGGGGCAGAGTTGTTTATGCTGTTAGCGACTATGGAGGCTAAAGATAAACTGGTGATTGGCGATCTCGCTGTGGTGTGTGATTTTCCTGATGTGTTTCCGGAAGAAGTGAATGAATTACCGCCAGAGCGTGAAGTTGAGTTCTCGATTGATTTGGTACCTGGTACTAGACCGATATCGATGGCTCCGTACCGTATGTCTGCTGTTGAGTTAGCTGAATTGAAGAGTCAGTTGGAAGATCTGTTGGATAAGAAGTTTATTCGTCCGAGTGTGTCACCGTGGGGTGCACCAGTGTTATTGGTTAAGAAGAAAGAAGGTACTATGAGGTTGTGTGTGGACTACAGGCAACTGAATAAAGTGACGATCAAGAATCGGTATCCTTTGCCGAGGATTGATGATTTGATGGATCAGTTGGTTGGTGCGAGTGTGTTCAGTAAGATAGATTTGAGATCTGGGTATCATCAGATACGTGTGAAAACTGAGGATATTCAGAAGACTGCTTTCAGAACAAGGTATGGACATTATGAGTATTCTGTAATGCCTTTTGGTGTGACTAATGCGCCTGGAGTATTTATGGAGTATATGAATAGGATTTTCCATCCGTACCTAGACAAGTTTGTGGTAGTGTTTATTGATGACATTTTGGTGTATTCGAAATCTGAAGAAGAGCATGCTGAGCATTTGAGAGTGGTTTTGGGAGTTCTACGAGAAAAGAAGTTATTTGCTAAACTGTCTAAGTGTGAATTTTGGTTAGAAGAGGTTAGTTTTCTTGGTCATGTGATTTCAAGAGGTGGTGTTGCTGTTGATCCTTCTAAGATAGAAGCGGTATCTAAGTGGGAAGCTCCGAAGTCTGTTGCGGAGATTCGAAGTTTTCTTGGTTTGGCTGGTTATTATAGGAAGTTCATTGAGGGATTTTCTAAGTTGGCGTTACCGTTGACGATGTTGACTAGAAAGGGGCAAGCGTTTGTTTGGGATTCGAAATGTGAAGAAGGTTTCCAAGAGTTAAAGAGAAGGTTGACTACTGCTCCTATCCTGATATTACCGAGTTCGTCGGAACTATTCGAGGTTTATTGTGATGCTTCATTGTTGGGTTTAGATGGTGTGTTGATGCAGAATAAGCAGGTTATAGCTTATGCTTCGAGACAGCTAAGGGTTCATGAGAGGAACTATCCGACGCACGATTTAGAGTTGGCAGCTGTGGTGTTTGTTCTGAAGTTGTGGAGGCACTATTTGTATGGGTCAAGATTTGAGGTTTTCAGTGACCATAAGAGTTTAAAGTATTTGTTTGATCAGAAAGAGCTGAATATGAGACAGAGAAGATGGTTAGAGTTTCTGAAGGATTATGATTTTGGTTTGAATTACCATCCGGGTAAAGCAAATGTAGTAGCTGATGCATTGAGTCGGAAATCATTGCATATGTCTATGTTAATGGTTAAGGAATTGGATTTGATTGAGCAGTTTAGAGACTTGAGTTTGGTGTGTGAGAGTACTCACAATAGTGTTAAATTGGGAATGTTGAAGTTAACGAGTAATATTTTGGATGAGATCAGAGAGGGTCAGAAATCCGATATGCTTTTGGTTGATAAGTTGACTCTAGTGAATCAAGGTCAAGGTGGTGAATTCAGAGTTGATGAGAATGGTGTTTTGAGATTTGGTAATCGGGTGTGTATTCCGGATGTTACTGAGCTTAAGAAGAGTATTCTGGAGGAAGGACATCGTAGTGGCCTGAGTATTCATCCTGGAGCTACGAAGATGTATCATGATTTGAAGAAGTTATTTTGGTGGCCGGGAATGAAGAAAGAAATTGCGAGTTTTGTTTATTCCTGTTTGACTTGTCAGAAGTCAAAGATTGAGCATCAGAAGCCGTCTGGGCTAATGCAACCGTTGGCTATTCCAGAGTGGAAGTGGGATAGTATCAGTATGGATTTTGTTTCTGGTCTGCCGAGGACAAATAAGAATTTTGAAGCCATTTGGGTGATTGTTGACAGGTTGACAAAATCGGCTCATTTCATTCCGATCAGAATGGATTATCCGTTAGAGAGATTAGCTGAGTTGTATATTGAGAAGATTGTAAGTTTGCATGGTATTCCGTCGAGTATCGTTTCGGACAGAGATCCTAGATTTACATCGAGGTTTTGGGAAGGTTTGCAGGGAGCTTTAGGAACTAAGCTGAGATTGAGTTCTGCATACCATCCGCAGACTGATGGTCAGACTGAGAGGACGATTCAGTCATTAGAGGATCTTTTGAGAGCTTGTGTTTTGGAAAAGGGAGGTGCTTGGGATTGTTATTTACCTTTGATTGAGTTTACCTACAACAATAGTTTTCATTCGAGCATTGGTATGGCACCGTTTGAAGCTTTGTATGGTAGGAGATGTCGGACACCGTTATGTTGGTATGAGTCCGGTGAGAGTGTTGTGGTTGGACCGGAGATTGTTCAACAGACTACAGAAAAGATTAAGATGATTCAGGAGAAGATGAGAATTGCT
Organism: Lathyrus oleraceus; assembly: GCF_024323335.1. Taxonomy (NCBI): domain Eukaryota; kingdom Viridiplantae; phylum Streptophyta; class Magnoliopsida; order Fabales; family Fabaceae; genus Lathyrus; species Lathyrus oleraceus. The sequence continues at coordinate 449,173,946 of NC_066579.1, forward strand.
CAGAGTCGTCAGAAGAGTTATCATGATAAGAGGAGGAAGTCACTTGAGTTCCAAGAGGGAGATCATGTGTTTCTTCGTGTTACCCCGATAACTGGTGTTGGTCGAGCCTTGAAGTCGAAGAAGTTGACACCTCGATTTATTGGTCCTTATCAGATTTTGGAGAGGATAGGGGAGGTAGCCTATCGTGTCGCTTTACCGCCGTCGCTTGCGAATTTACATGAGGTTTTTCATGTGTCTCAGTTAAGGAGGTACATTCATGATCCGTCGCATGTAGTCCAAGTAGATGATGTACAGGTGAGAGATAACCTGACTGTTGAGACATCACCTATGAGGATCGAGGATCGAGAGTCGAAGCAGTTGCGGGGTAAAGAGATTGCCTTGGTGAAGGTAGCTTGGGAAGGACCAGCAGGTGGCAATGTGACTTGGGAACTGGAGAGTAAGATGAAGGAGTCTTACCCAGAGTTGTTCGCTTGAGGTATGTTTTCGAGGACGAAAACTCTTTTAGTAGGGGAGAGTTGTAACACCCCGATAATAATAAAATAATTATTTAAAATTGAGTTAATAATTTATTTATTAATTTAATTAAATAATTGGGAATTTTATTATTATTATTTTTGGATTATTATTATTATTGGGATAATATTATTGGGTTTTATTATTGGAGTATATAAGTTGGAATAATAAAAAGTCCTAATTTTTGGAAAAAGGGTTTTCACGTGAAAAAGGAAAAGAGAAGCGGCTGAAAGAGAAAGGACAAAGAGGCAGAGCAAGAGAAGAGGAAAAGCTTGAAGCTAACGGAATTTGCCGGATTAACTCAGGTAAGGGGGGTTTATCATCGGTTAAAGGGCATTATGTGATAATATGTACTGGGTAGTGATAACCATTGTTTTACCTCTGATTAGATTGATGCATGATGAATTTGTGAACTTTTTGGATAAACGAAATTGGGGTATAATTGAGAAAGAATTCGTAGAAATTGGATGTAAAAGTGTCAGAGTTTGTGTAATCGAATAAGATATGAATTGTGTTGAAAATATGAACGATTTCTGTGTAGAAATTGGACTGTGGAAGGTTGGATTGGGTAGATCTCGTAGCAGAGAAAGCCATTGCAGATCTGAGAGTTCTGGTCTCTGGTCATACGCGTATGGCACTAGGCAATACGCGTATGAGATGGCTGGTACGCGTATGGCACTAGGCAATACGCGTATGGATGAGGAAGATGATGTTTTGAACGTGTTTTGGTCTCTGTTGGTACGCGTAATGGGGGATTGTTACGCGTAGCATACGCGTATGAGACAGGTGATACGCGTATGGGTTGGACGAGGAAATGCGCAATACGCGTATGAGAGTGGGCATTACGCGTATGGATTTGGTCAGGCGTGGGCAATACGCGTATGGGCATAGGCAATACGCGTATGGGCAGAATTGTGATTTTTCTGTGCTGTTGTTGTGCAGTTTTTGGTTGTTTAGGCTGAGTGATGTACTTAGCTGATGTATGATGTAGCAGGGATCATTTCCCGTTGTTTTGAGTGGTATAGGTATTAGTAGAATGTGCTAATACTGTATTTGGTTATGTGGCATGATGTGATATGTTTTTGTGATAAAATGTATTAATGATGTGTGATGATAAGCATGATGCTGTGAATGTATCAGTTATGGATGCATTGTGAATAGACTGTTTTATGGCTTAGAGTGTGAGCTTATGTCTATTCTTGAATTGTTGCTGTTGTTGTTGCATTGCTAGGTGATTAGCATGCATATTCTAGCCTTTGGGGCTGTAGCTAATTCCCATGGTGAGGAATTAGTGAGTGAATCATTGTGGATTTGTTGTTGATGTTTGCATGCTAGATGATTAGCTTGCATAGTCTAGCCTTCGGGGCTGTAGCTAATTCCCATGGTGAGGAATTAGTGAGTGAGTCATTAGATCTCAAATGAATGGGACTAGTGAGCTTAGTAGCCGTATCTGGATTTGATCGGTGAGCTTGAACTGTATGTTCAAGAATAGTCGGTACCGCATGTGTGGAGTCTCATTTCATAATGAATGTATGGCATATAATATGAATGGATGTATTCCAGTATTATATGTGTGTTATGTGTTGTGTTGTTGATGTTGAGTATGGTTGAGATTATACATATGCTATATGTTACTGTTGAATATGATGTTTGAACGGATATTGCCGTTGCTGAGTGCGTAGTCTGATTAGGGTGAATTGATGTGTTATTTACTTAGCATTACATGTTGTTCTATAATGCTTATTATATTGATTGAAGAACTCACCCTTACATCTATTTTTCAGGTAACGATCAGTGAGTTGAGTAGAAGCTAGTGCCATGGAGTCTAGTGTCGTCCTTAGTGGGTCATGCTCTGGTAGATGTAACATCGGGAGGGAATGTTTGACTATGTTTTAATTTAGTTGTTGATTCAACTTTACATGTAATGTAGTACATGATTTGAATGTCGATGTTTTATAACCGCTGCGGATTATGCAAAAGAGTCTTATTTTGATTTAATAAATGAGCATGACAGGATATTTTGATAATTGTTGTGAAATGATTGTGTGACACCCTTCGGGGCATAATTACTCTGATTGATATGTTATTATTTTAATTAAATATTTTGGGGTATTTAGAAGGGTGTTACACATACTTCGTCTAAGATCTCGATGTTATCCTTGTTATTATCTTCTGAATCTCATGCCAAAGCATTGATAAAATTCTTGAAGACTGCTCATGTACCTCAGGAGACCTCCGTCGATCAGTTCGAAAACTATGTTGCTAACCTGGCTGTTGACAATGGCCTAGGCTTTTCCGATGCTGACCTGACACCAGCAGGAAAGAATCACAATAGAGCTCTGCATATCTCCATTGAGTGTGAGGGGATCACCTTATCTCATGTATTGATCGACAATGGCTCTTCTTTGAATGTGCTGCCGACAGCTGTGCTCGATAAACTTGATTGTAAGAGCATCGAATTGAAACCCAGTGATACTGTGGTGCGTGCGTACGACGGTGCGAAAAGTGTTGTCCATGGTGAAGTGGTTCTCCCTATCAAGATAGGACCTCAAGTCTTCAACACTACCTTTCACGTGATGAACATCCGTCCTGCCTATTCCTGCTTGCTGGGACGCCCGTGGATTCATGGGGCAAGTGCCGTAGCCTCATCTCTCCATCAAAAGCTGAAGTATCCAATAGAGGGTAAGATTGTCACTATGTGTGGAGAAGAAGAGTATATTGTCAGTAGTGTGCAGGCCTTCAGATACGTCGAGATGGATGGCGAATTCTTTGAGACTCCCTCTCAGTCATTTGAAATGGTTCATCCGACCAGTCCTGTCCTTAAGCCAACTTCCCTTGTGCCCGAGGTTATTCATGCCCCTCCTGCTATGATCTCTCTGAAAGATGCTCAGGCCATGGTTGAAAATGGTGGTCGTACTGGTTGGGGTCAACTGATCAACGTACCGTACAAGTCTGACAAGTCTGGTCTGGGGTTTAACTCTGAAAAGATGGTCAAAGATCAGATTAATGCTGTAGAAGATGCTGATAACAATGGTGACTTGGATAGCTGGATTTTCCCAACAATTGGTGACGGACTCAATAATTGGAAGGCTGAAGACACTATCTCGATTTCCTTTAGTCAGGAGTAATTGTTATTATCTATTTTAGTGTTGCAATTTTTTAATTTTTAAAGCATTGTGTCTGTACCCGGGGCAGAATAACTAATTTGTTAAGGGTTTTGTCATCTTCATATGCATATTCATATTCAATAAATCAATGGACCTTTTGGCATTCAAATATTGCGCTCTTTATCTCTCATGTCATCTTTCGAACAAGCTATGTTTTCTTACACACACTCACGTAACGAATTGCAGATCCACACCCACTCTAGATCCTGTTGATAATAGTTCTGCTGCTGTTAATTATGACTTCGAAAATCCGATCTACCAAACCGAGGATGGAAGTGAGGAAGATTGTGAAGTACCTGAAGAGCTTGCCAGACTGGTACTGCAAGAAGAAAAGACTATACAGCCGCATGAAAAGTCAATCGAAATTGTAAATCTGGGTACTGAAGTGGACAAGAAAGAAGTCAAAATAGGAGCAGGCTTGGGAAACAGTGTCAAGGAAAGATTGATTCAGATGTTACATGACTATATTGAGATTTTTGCTTGGTCTTACGAAGACATGCCAGGACTGGATACTGATATAGTAGTGCATCGTTTGCCGATGAAGGAAGATTGTCATCCTGTTAAGCAGAAGGTTCATCGCATGCGTCCTGAGATGTCCGAGAAAATCAAAGCCGAAGTTATGAAACAGTTCAATGCCGGTTTTCTAGCTGTTACTTCTTATCCCCAATGGGTTGCTAATGTGGTACCAGTGCCGAAGAAGGATGGTAAGGTGCGAATGTGCGTAGATTACAGAGATTTGAATAAAGCGAGTCCCAAAGATGACTTTCCACTTCCGCACATTGATGTTCTGGTAGATAACACCGCTCAACACAAGGTATTCTCCTTCATGGATGGATTCTCGGGTTATAACCAGATTAAGATGGCACCTGAAGACATGGAAAAAACTACATTCGTGACGCAATGGGGCACTTTTTGTTACAAAGTAATGCCATTCGGGTTGAAGAACGTCGGGGCAACGTACCAGCGTGCTATGGTGGTTTTGTTCCATGATATGATCCATCACGAAATAGAAGTATATGTGGATGACATGATAGCCATATCTCATACTGAAGAGGAACATCTCGATCATTTGTACAAACTGTTTGAGAGGTTGAAGAAATACAAGCTGAGATTGAACCCAAACAAATGCACCTTTGGAGTAAGATCCGGTAAGCTCTTGGGATTTATTGTCAGCGGCAAAGGAATTGAGGTTGACCCAGCTAAGGTGAGAGCTATTCAAGAAATGTCAGTTCCCCGTACAGATAAAGAAGTCAGAGGTTTCTTGGGACGTTTGAATTACATTGCCCGGTTTATCTCCCATTTGACCGCTACCTGCAAACCCATCTTCAAGTTACTGAGGAAAAATCAAGAGGTGATATGGAATGATGGATGTCAAGAAGCTTTTGACAAAATCAAGAAGTACCTCCAAGAACCTCCAATTCTGATGCCACCAGTTGAAGGAAGACCTCTAATCATGTATTTGACCGTGTTAGAAAATTCAATGGGGTGTGTGTTGGGGCAACATGACGAGTCTGGTCGAAAAGAGCATGCCATATACTACCTTAGCAAAAAGTTTACCGACTGTGAAACAAGATACTCATTGCTCGAGAAAACTTGTTGTGCTTTGGCCTGGGCTGCTCGCCGATTGAGACAGTATATGTTGAGTCACACCACTTTATTGATTTCTAAGATGGATCCTATAAGATATATATTCGAGAAACCTGCCCTCTCCGGAAGAATAGCAAGATGGCAGATGATTTTAACAGAGTATGATATCCAGTATACTACCCAAAAAGCAATCAAAGGAAGCGTGTTAGCCGATCATTTGGCTCATCAAGCAGTTGATGATTACCAATCTATGAATTTTGAGTTCCCAGATGAGGATGTCATGCTTGTTACTAATTATGGAGAACCTGGACCAGATGAAGGACCCGAACTGGGATCCCGATGGACTATGGTTTTTGATGGATCTTCTAATGCATTGGGCAATGGTGTTGGGGTTGTAATTATTTCTCCCAAGGGTTGCCATACGCCTTTCACCGCTAGACTATGTTTTGATTGTACTAATAATATGGCCGAGTACGAAGCATGTATTTTGGGACTCAGAGCTGCTATAAACCTAAGAATCAAGTTTTTTTGTGTGTATGGTGTAACACCCTTCTACCCAAACGACATATTTAAATAAATTATCAGAGTACAGCATGTAGAAGAGTTTACATTTCTTACAACATAACAATTATCGCATCACACATCACAACATAAAACATATTATTTGATTTGTTAAAACATCGCAGCGGACAACAACAAAAGATTAACGTTCGCCATATAACCGTTCATAATACTGTTCAACATCATCTCAACAAAACATCTCAACATAATAGTCATCATAAACAATGTAAATAATAATATAATTTATCTATCGAATCCCATAATCCCCGGTGTCACATGACCAGAGCATTTGACTCGACTCTGTAGAATAACTCTACGCTTATTCTTCAAACCTCAACAATAGCTACTCCGCTTTATCTGCACATTGCTCATCATAGATGAACATAAACACATGCAGAAGGGGTGAGAATTACATTATTAAATAATAATATAGCGACAAAAATATAAACATAATTATATATTTCACATATGCCAACACAGCTTATAATCATCATCATAATCAACAACTCATGAACATCAACAAAACAACACATCAAATGCAATGCACACACCCATGCATGACTCAACACGACTCGGTATACCCATTTGGTGACCAACTACAGGATCACCACTCCCAGATTCATCACCATAGAATCCGAGTTCCCCGTAAGGAACCAAGCCTCTCAACAAGCCCGGAGTCAACAACATCATTGGAACTCAGTCCGTTCATCACTAGGCATCGGCCTTTCATGAATGCATGCACACCAAACATGCCTCATAATCAACATAGCAACAACAACATCATATAGTCATGGTATTATCATCATTAATAGCACGACATACAACTCAACAAAATTACTCATCATAATTAACTACAATAGGCCACTCACAATTGGGTTCACAACATAAAATCTAACAATTTTTACACACTGCAACAGTGTTAACCGGTTAACGCAGGAAAAATACCTCTTCTGGCAAAACGCAACAGCGTTAACCGGTTAACGCCCTGGGTTAACCGGTTAACGCAGGCAAAACAGCACATTTCACAAAATATAACAGTGTTAACCGGTTAACGCCCTGGGTTAACCGGTTAACGCAGACAAAACAGCAGTACCTGCGCTAACACAAGGCAGAATGCAGAGTTCTCCGCATTTTCCGCCGTTGGAGGACTTCCGGACCTCCGATTCAACTTCCGTAAAAAGCTATATGTTCGGAAATTCATAACTAACCTAACCATATATTCAATTACAGTCTAAACACAGTTTCATCCGACGTGATTTTCCATCAAAACCCCAACTTTCCCAATTCCCCTAACCTCCTCAAAATCCATCAACAATCCAACATATACATGAAATTGCTCGCATATTATCGTTTAATAAGATTCAGACCCCTTACCTGAGATAATCCGGCAAATCTTTGAGCTTCAATCCTTTCCGTTCTTCAACCTCTGCTCTTGCTCTTCCCCTTTTCCCTTTTTTCCACTTTCACGATGCTTCTGCTCTTTCACGTAACACTTTCTGTTTCCAACAATGAGACTCTTTCTCTTACTTCCAACTTATATATTTTCCAAAATAATAATAATAATAATAATCCAATAGTATTTCCAATTAATTAATTAAATTAATAAATATTATATTAATTCAAATAAAATAATTAGCCTTATTTTATCGGGGTGTTACAACTCTCCCCCACTTTAGAAGTTTTCGTCCTCGAAAACATACCTCAAGCAAATAGAGTCGGATACGACTCCTTCATCCGATCTTCACGCTCCCAAGTCAAGCTCTCACCAGCTGGACCTCCCCAAACAACTTTCACTAGAGTAATCTTCTTACCTCTCAGGGTCTTCTCTTCTCGGTCATCTATCCGAATTGGCAACACCTCAACGGTCAAATTATCCCTCACCTGGATATCATCCACCTGAACAACATGCGAAGGATCCGCAATATATTTTCTCAACTGAGATACATGAAACACATCATGCAGATTAGAAAGCGACGGCGGTAAAGCTATCCGATACGCCACTTCCCCAACTCTCTTCAAAATCTGATACGGACCCACAAACCTCGGAGCAAGCTTTTTAGACTTTAAAGCTCTACCCACACCTGTCGTCGGAGTAACTCTCAAGAACACATGATCTCCCTCTTGGAACTCAAGTGCCTTTCTCCTATTATCATGATAACTCTTCTGACGACTCTGAGAAATCTTCATTTTCTCCTGAATCATCTTAACCTTTTCAGTCGTCTGCTGCACAATCTCAGGTCCGAGTACCACACTCTCACCTGACTCATACCAACACAATGGAGTTCTACACCTCCTACCATACAATGCTTCATATGGAGCCATACCGATACTAGCATGAAAACTATTATTATAAGTAAACTCCACCAACGACAAATAACTATCCCAAGAACCACTCTGCTCCAACACACAAGCTCTCAACAAATCCTCTAAGGATTGGATAGTTCTTTCAGTCTGACCATCAGTCTGAGGATGATAAGCTGAACTCAACCTCAACTTAGTCCCCAACGCTTTCTGCAAACTCTCCCAAAATCTAGAAGTAAATCTGGGATCTCTATCAGACACAATACTGGATGGAATACCATGCAGCCTCACTATTTCCTCAATATACAACTCTGCCAACTTCTCTAAAGAGTGATTAATCTTCATCGGCAAGAAATGCGCCGACTTAGTCAATCGATCCACAATCACCCAAATAGAATCATTACCTTTCACCGTCCTCGGCAATCCCGTCACAAAATCCATGGAAATGCTATCCCACTTCCATTCAGGAATCTTCAAAGGTTGCATCATACCTGCCGGTTTCTGATGTTCAATCTTTGACTTCTGACAAGTCAAACAAGCATACACAAACTTAGCAACATCTCTTTTCATACCAGTCCACCAAAACAACTTCTTCAAATCTTGATACATTTTAGTTGCACCTGGATGGATACTCAATCCACTCCTATGGCCCTCTTCAAGAATACTCTTTCTCAATTCAGACACCTCAGGAACACAAACTCTACCTTTAAATCGCAGGATGCCATTCTCATCAATCTCAAAATTACCACCATTACCCTGGTTAACCATAGTAATATGATCAACTAGAGCGACATCAACTTGCTGACCATTCCGAATATCTTCCAGAATTCCACTAGTCAACTTCAGCATACCCAACTTTACACTATCAGCGGAAACTTCACAACCCAAACTCATATCACGGAACTGTTCAATTAACTCTAGCTCCCGAACCATCATCATAGACATATGTAGAGACTTTCTACTCAGCGCATCTGCAACTACATTAGCCTTACCGGGATGATAACTCAATTCAAAGTCAAAATCCTTCAGTAATTCTAACCACCTTCTCTGCCTCATATTTAACTCTTTCTGATCAAACAGATACTTCAGACTCTTGTGATCACTGAACACTTCGAATCTGGAACCATACAGATAATGCCTCCACATTTTCAACACAAATACAACAGCTGCAAGTTCTAGATCATGCGTAGGATAATTTCTCTCATGAACTCTCAACTGTCTAGAAGCATAAGCTACAACTTTACCATTCTGCATCAAAACACCACCAAGACCCATCAAAGAAGCATCACAATAAACAACGAAGGACTCACCAGGATTAGGCAAGATCAACACTGGAGCACTGGTCAACCGCCTCTTCAACTCAACAAAACTCGCTTCACAAGCTGCATCCCACACATACACTTGACCCTTCTTAGTCAACTGCGTCAACGACAATGCCAACTTAGAGAAGCCCTCAATAAATCTGCGATAATAACCAGCTAACCCCAGAAAACTGCGTATCTCAGTAGCAGACTTCGGAGTCTCCCACTGTAATACAGCATCAACTTTAGCAGGATCAACAGAAATTCCACCACTCGAAATCACATGGCCAAGGAAACTCACTTCCTTCAACCAGAACTCACATTTAGATAACTTTGCATATAATTTCTTTTCTCTTAACACCTGCAAAACAATTCTCAGATGTCCTGCATGCTCTTCTTCCGTCTTAGAATATATCAATATATCATCTATGAACACCACAACAAAATTATCAAGGTACGGATGAAATATACGATTCATATATTCCATAAACACACCTGGAGCATTAGACACACCGAACGGCATCACAGTGTATTCATAATGACCATACCTCGTACGGAAAGCAGTCTTCGCAATATCATCTGACTTCACTCGGATCTGATGATAACCCGACCGCAAATCAATCTTACTGAAAACATGAGCTCCAACCAACTGGTCCATCAAATCATCAATCCTCGGCAATGGATACCGATTCTTGATAGTCACCTTATTCAACTGCCGATAATCGACACACAACCTCATCGTACCTTCTTTCTTCTTCACTAACAATACTGGTGCACCCCAAGGAGAAACACTTGGACGCACAAACTTCTTCTCAAGCAATTCTTCAAGTTGCTTCTTCAATTCAACTAATTCAGTTGCCGACATTCTATAAGGAGACATCGACACTGGACTCGTACCTGGTACTAAGTCAATGGCAAATTCGACTTCACGTTCTGGAGGTAAGTCACTTACATCCTCCGGAAACACATCCTGAAATTCACAAACGACAGGCAAATCTACACTCACCACTTTCTTATCCGCTTGCAGAGACGCAAATAAAGCGAATATCTGAGCTTCATCTTTCACAAAATCCCCCACCTGCCTAGCAGATAGAAATCTTGCCTCATCATTCTCACCAACTTCAGAAAACCGTACCGTCTTCCTATAGCAGTTGATAAACACGCCATAGAATTCTAGCCAATTCATTCCCAGAATAATATCAATTTGGTGCAAGGGTAAGCACACCAAATCCACCACGAACTCTTTCTCAAAGATCGTCAACTGACAACCTCGACAGACAACAGAAGTCTTCACAGAACCATTAGCAGGAGTATCTATCACCATACTTCCGCCTAGGGACGACATAATCACACCAATCCTGGTCGCACACTCATACGAAATGAACGAATGAGTAGCACCAGTGTCAACAATAGCAAGCAATTCAACATTATTAATCAAGCAAGTACCTTTAATCAGATTATCTTCTTTAGGAGCTTCAGCCCCACTCAGAGCAAACACCCTACCAGTAGTATGAGCTGCAGTAGCCGCCTTCTTCGGTTTCGAGCACTGCGAACTGATATGGCCTTTCTCGCCACAATTAAAACATGTCGGACCAGCATCCTTACATTCAGTAACTCTATGACCAGCCTGACCGCATCGAAAACATCTCAGCACTTTCTTGGTACAACTATCAGCACGGTGGCCTGGCTCGCCACACTTGAAACATTTACCAGCTATGGAAGATCCTCCCCCACTTGGCTTCTTCTCATCTACCATTTTCTGCTTACCTTTACCATTCGGAGATACATAAGGACTACCACGATCCTTATTCTTCTTCTCACTAAGACTCTTGTAATGAGCAGTCCTAGCCTTGCTATCTTCATCAAATATCCTGCACTTGTTAACCAATGTAGGAAACCTACGAATCTCCTGGTAACCAATGCCTTGTTTGATCTCGGGACGCAACCCGTTCTCAAACTTGACACACTTGGATCCCTCAGCATCAGCATTATTATAGTGAGGGCAATACTGCACCAGCTCTTCAAACTTCGAAGCGTAGTCAGCAACAGACATGTTACCCTGCTTCAGTTCTAGAAATTCCATCTCCTTCTTACATCGCACATCAGCAGGAAAATATTTCTCCAGAAAGACCGTCTTGAACCCTTCCCAAGTCATCTCAGTACCTGGTATTTCAATTCTCTGTCGAGTATTATCCCACCAGTTTTCAGCCTCTTCAGATAACATATGCGTACCAAACTGCACCTTCTGTGCTTCAGTACACGTCATCACCCGGAAAATCTTCTCAATCTCCTTCAGCCAAATCTGAGCACCATATGGATCATAGCGCCCTTTGAATGTGGGAGGGTTATTCTTCAGAAACCTTCCCAAATTCTTAAACTCGTCGACCGGCGGATTCTGCTGCGCCTGCATAGCCTGCGCTATAGCAGCCAAAGCCTCAGCAATCGCACAGTCATTTTCTCCAGCCATACTCTGCACAACACCACTACAACCGTTAAATATCGACAGTGTCATTTACACTAATCGACCAACAGGGAAAACATCACCTTATGACTCGACTGGACTGACCATGCTCTGATACCACTAATGTTACACCCTTCTACCCAAACGACATATTTAAATAAATTATCAGAGTACAGCATGTAGAAGAGTTTACATTTCTTACAACATAACAATTATCGCATCACACATCACAACATAAAACATATTATTTGATTTGTTAAAACATCGCAGCGGACAACAACAAAAGATTAACGTTCGCCATATAACCGTTCATAATACTGTTCAACATCATCTCAACAAAACATCTCAACATAATAGTCATCATAAACAATGTAAATAATAATATAATTTATCTATCGAATCCCATAATCCCCGGTGTCACATGACCAGAGCATTTGACTCGACTCTGTAGAATAACTCTACGCTTATTCTTCAAACCTCAACAATAGCTACTCCGCTTTATCTGCACATTGCTCATCATAGATGAACATAAACACATGCAGAAGGGGTGAGAATTACATTATTAAATAATAATATAGCGACAGAAATATAAACATAATTATATATTTCACATATGCCAACACAGCTTATAATCATCATCATAATCAACAACTCATGAACATCAACAAAACAACACATCAAATGCAATGCACACACCCATGCATGACTCAACACGACTCGGTATACCCATTTGGTGACCAACTACAGGATCACCACTCCCAGATTCATCACCATAGAATCCGAGTTCCCCGTAAGGAACCAAGCCTCTCAACAAGCCCGGAGTCAACAACATCATTGGAACTCAGTCCGTTTATCACTAGGCATCGGCCTTTCATGAATGCATGCACACCAAACATGCCTCATAATCAACATAGCAACAACAACATCATATAGTCATGGTATTATCATCATTAATAGCACGACATACAACTCAACAAAATTACTCATCATAATTAACTACAATAGGCCACTCACAATTGGGTTCACAACATAAAATCTAACAATTTTTACACACTGCAACAGTGTTAACCGGTTAACGCAGGAAAAATACCTCTTCTGGCAAAACGCAACAGCGTTAACCGGTTAACGCCCTGGGTTAACCGGTTAACGCAGGCAAAACAGCACATTTCACAAAATATAACAGTGTTAACCGGTTAACGCCCTGGGTTAACCGGTTAACGCAGACAAAACAGCAGTACCTGCGCTAACACAAGGCAGAATGCAGAGTTCTCCGCATTTTCCGCCGTTGGAGGACTTCCGGACCTCCGATTCAACTTCCGTAAAAAGCTATATGTTCGGAAATTCATAACTAACCTAACCATATATTCAATTACAGTCTAAACACAGTTTCATCCGACGTGATTTTCCATCAAAACCCCAACTTTCCCAATTCCCCTAACCTCCTCAAAATCCATCAACAATCCAACATATACATGAAATTGCTCGCATATTATCGTTTAATAAGATTCAGACCCCTTACCTGAGATAATCCGGCAAATCTTTGAGCTTCAATCCTTTCCGTTCTTCAACCTCTGCTCTTGCTCTTCCCCTTTTCCCTTTTTTCCACTTTCACGATGCTTCTGCTCTTTCACGTAACACTTTCTGTTTCCAACAATGAGACTCTTTCTCTTACTTCCAACTTATATATTTTCCAAAATAATAATAATAATAATAATCCAATAGTATTTCCAATTAATTAATTAAATTAATAAATATTATATTAATTCAAATAAAATAATTAGCCTTATTTTATCGGGGTGTTACATATGGAGATTCAGCTTTGGTAATCAGTCAGATCAAAGGAGCATGGGACACTAAACATCCGAATCTCATCCCTTATCGAGAACGGGTGTTGACATTAATCCCATATTTTGAAGAGATTACATTCGAACATATTCCACGAGAGGAGAATCAGTTGGCAGACGCCTTGGCCACCATGTCATCTATGTTCAGAGTCAGATGGGACAATGAAGCTCCCATGATTACTATTGAGCGATTAGATGAACCAGCATACTGTTATGAACTTAACACTGATGAAGTAGAAGAGAAACCTTGGTTCCACGAAGTAAAAAGATATTTAGAAGCTCAGGAATATCCTGAAGGGGCATCCATCAATGACAGAAAATTTCTGAGAAAGTTTTCCGCTAAATTCTTTTTGAGTAATGGAATATTATACAAACGTAATCATGATTCGACTTTGCTTCGCTGTGTGGATAAAAAAGAAGCAGAAAAGATTATGGAAGATATGCATGACGGTATTTTTGGGACTCACTCTAGTGGGCATACAATGGCCAAGAAGATTCTGAGATCAGGGTATTATTGGTCTACCATGGAAGCTGATTGCCACCATCACTCCAGAACTTGTCACAAGTGCCAGATCTATGCGGATAAAGTACATGTGCCTCTTGCTCCATTGAACGTGTTGACAGCCCCTTGGCCCTTTGCAATGTGGGGCATTGATATGATCAGAGAGATTAAACCTACTGCCTCTAATGGACATCGTTTCATCCTTGTTGCTATTGATTACTTTACAAAGTGGGTAGAGGCAGCCTCATTTGCTTCTGTCACCAAGAATGTGGTGGCACGGTTCATCAAGAATAGTCTTATTTGTCGATATGGCGTCCCTGAAAGAGTTATCACTGATAATGGTACCAATTTGAACAACAAGCTGATTACTGAACTCTACACGCAGTTCAAAATAAAACACCATAACTCTTCTCCGTACCGGCCAAAGATGAACGGCGCCGTGGAGGCTGCTAATAAGAATATTAAGAAGATTATACAAAAGATGACAGTGACGTACAAAGACTGGCATGAAATGTTACCATTTGCTCTTCATGGTTATCGCACCTCAGTACGAACTTCGACAGGGGCAACTCCCTTCTCTTTAGTCTACAGAATGGAAGCCGTCTTACCTGTGGAAGTTCAGATTCCCTCGCTAAGAATCATGAAAGAGGCAGGTTTAGACGAGGATGAATGGATTCAGACTCGACTTGATCAGATAAATTTGATTGATGAAAAGAGACTTGCGGCTGTTTGTCATGGGTAGATATATCAGAAGCGCATGACCTAGGCATTCAACAAAAAGGTCAAGAGACGGGTGTATCAAATCGGCGACTTGGTGATCAAGCGTATCATTCTACCACAAAGTGATCCCAGGGGCAAATGGACTCCCACATACGAAGGGCCATTTGTAGTTAAGAAGGTATTCTCTGGTGGAGCCATGATACTTGCCACGATGGATGGCGAAGACTTCCCACACCCCGTGAACGCAGACATAGTCAAAAAATACTACGCATAAAAGAGACCCGCTAGGTCGACGTACCTAGGCAAAAGTAAGGGCATCCCGGCGAACCAAAAGGGTTCGGGCAAAAATTAGGGATAAACATATAAAAATGTACACCCGGCAAGTCGAAAACCTGAAAAGGCGGCTTGGGCAAAAAAGGGTATCCTGGTGGACTGAAAATCTGAAAATGCGGTCCAGGAAAAAATTAGGGATTAAAAGCGTATGACTATGTCCCATTCTCAGACAACTTCACCTAAGTCAAAGGGACTGAACAAGCCAATCACTTCTAATTCGATAATAGGAGATGAGATGCTTGAAGACATAATGACAGTGGCAGAATTAAAACCAATAGGACTTTTTCTTCATAGCTTTTCTTTGTTGTCTCGACGATTTCCTCTTACTAGGATTTCTGTCTCCTTGTACACAAATTGTCTGTTTATAGGCCCTCTTTCAAAGTCAATATAATTTTATTTCCAAAAAGATGCTTTTGTTTTACTTTTTCTGTTTTGTTTGCATAAACGTCCATTGATTTAATTTGAATTATATATGCATTTGAATATGATCGATGTTTATCAAAATACATGCATAAAACGAAAATAGCAATTACTAAAAGACTTCAGGATCGAGGAGAAGGTCTAACCATGCTTTCCAACGAATCCGGTTGCTAATTCTATTCCCCAGCATAAACCAGTTACTCCCCAGAAGGAATTGGCATCGCTGGACAGACGAATCATCTCTTCCATCCCCCAGCCAGGCTTCTGGTGGATATTTCTACCATTAGACAGAAATCAAATACCCCCAGCTGAGAAAGGGTCATCAACACAAACATCTCCGACCGGAATCTCAGGATTTATTTTCCCCTGGCAGAACTTCTCGGACGCATAATTCATTCATTACATCATTTCACAGCATACGCATGCATACAATGTTCGCATTTACTTTCGAAAGCATAAAACATCTCATGCATCATGACATAGCATGAAGCTAACTTTATTTTTCAGGTTAATTATCCTCCTGATACAGTCAAAACAAAGGTCTATTCAGACGGGCATCTTTATCGATTACATTCAAGATTCAACTACATCTCTCAGATATAGTCTATATGAACATTCATTCTGACAAGCACTCTGATATCCTCCCGATGGTGGCACCTTTCAGCCCACCCCAGATATTCATTGCAAATACAACATATACTATCAGATATAGCCTAGCGTACGGTTCATTCTGATTCAGCTCAACATACGACTCCTCCAACTCAGATACGATCTAACGTACGATCCATTCTGATCCTTTCTTCGTCAGATACAGCCTAACGTACGGCTCATTCTGCAACTCCAATACGGTCTAGCATACGACCCATTTGGACCTTCAAATCCTCAGATACTGCCTAGCGTACGGTACATTCCGGGGTGTAGTCTAGCGTACGACTACTTTCTTCGTCAGATACAGCCTAACGTACGACTCATTCTGCAACTCCAATACGGTCTAACGTACGACCCATTTGGATCTTCAAACCATCAGATACTGCCTAGCGTACGGTACATTCCGGGGTGTAGTCTAGCGTACGACTACTTTCTTCGTCAGATACAGCCTAACGTACGGCTCATTCTGCAACTCCAATACGGTCTAACGTACGACCCATTTGGATCTTCAAACCTTCAGATACGGTCTAGCGTACGACCCATTTGGACCTTCAAATCCTCAGATACTGCCTAGCGTACGGTACATTCCGGGGTGTAGTCTAGCGTACGACTACTTTCTTCTTCAGATACAGCCTAACGTACGACTCATTCTGCAACTCCAATACGGTCTAAAGTACGACCCATTTGGATCTTCAAACCTTCAGATACGATCTAGCGTACGATCCATTCTGATTCTACCTTCGTCAGATACAGCCTAACGTACGGCTCATTCAGCAACTCAGATACGATCTAGCGTACGATCCATTCTGATCTTTCATCCCCAGCGAAGTCACCCGCCTAATGGATAACTCATTCTGCTACTCAGATACGATCTAGCATATGGTCCATTCTGATCCTTTATCCCCAGCAGCGTATGATCCATTCTGATCTTTCATCATCAAACTTCCTGGATGGCATCTTTAAGCCCATCTCCATCAGGACTAACCTTTGATTAACAAGTGCAAATTTTTGGGGCATTCTAGTGTTCAATAATCTTCCACCTCTAGACCACGAATGGCATACACACCATTCTAACTCTCTCGGTTCAAGAATATTGAACAGGGGCAGCTGTCATACCCCAAAATTTGCCCGTTAATATTACAAGGCATTTCTAAGGCACTCCAACTTATTTTTCAAGGCGTTGATCTTAAAAGAACAAAGACCCAACACACAGATGGCCAAATCCAGAAAAGGGCCTAAACTGGCTTGCTCGCTAGGCGAGCTACTCCTTCGCCTAGAGAACCCTTCGCTACGCCATTCGCCTAGCGAAGCTTGCGAATACCAGAAAATTCTGGGCTTCATTCTGAGCCCATTAGGTCATAAAAAGAGCATTATAAATACCACAACTTCAGTCAGAAAAAGGGAGAACGAAGACGGAACAAAAAGGGGAGATAGAGAGAAGGCACAGCAAACCCTGGAGGCTACCCAGAGAATTCAGAGCAACCCTAAAGGAAACCCTGAAGGAAACTCATCTGCACCAAGGTTACCTCCGCCCAACTCAATCCGCCACCCAACTCAATCCGACTTGCCAATTCAAGGTTGCAATTCAATTGCAAACAAGTTTGCATTACTATTACCGCTTTATGTTCTTAATAGGCATGTGGCATTATGATTGAATTTATAAAAGTATCTTAAGTTTTGCATGGGAATTTAAGTATTATGAATATCTTGAATGTTTAACCATGTAATCTCTGTAATGGATGCCATAGGGTGTGCAGCTTGCTGAAATTGTACTGTTATCAAAACCAGAACCCGCAGCCGCTCGCTAGCCCATCGCTAAGCGAGCATGTAGCGAGCGTTCGCTAAGCCTTCGCTAGGCGAGGCAGGAGTGAACGTGACAGTCGCTGATTTTTCTGTTCTGTTCTATGTTTATCGGATCTGTTTTATTCTGTGATTTTTCTGTTCTGTTCTATTCTGTCCTACCGCTGTGTTCCTTTTGTTTGGTGCAATTCTCGATTGCACCCTGATTTGGTATTCTGACCTGTTTGTTGAGTTTTGTAAAGGTTCACATACTCCCGGAGAAGGTAGCTTGTTAGGTATTCCACTTTATTTGTGGGATACCCTTGTGGAGATTCATCTTAATTACTTAATTGATTTTAATGTGGAGATTCATCCTAATTACTTAATTGATTCTAATGTGGGGATTCACCCTAATTACTTAATTGATTATAATATGGACCTAATTACCTAATTGATTACAACTACCTAATTGATTGTAAAATATTGCCTTTGAATATGTGATCTTGGACCTCTCTTTGTTGCCTTACGATATTACGGTATTATGGTCATGTCCCGCGAATGTGGGAATACACTTAGCAAAGATCCTTCGGTTAAATCATCATGTCCCTATAAAATAAATCATAGTCCCTCGGATGTTGCCTGCGAATATATGATTTTGTCCCTCGATGACCCTTCGTTGTAGCCTACGGTTAAATGATGATCGTCCCTTTGAATGCTGAGGTATCCTTACAAATGTTGCCTTTAATGACCAAACGATGACCCTACGATGACCCTGTTACATCCAAGGGATAAAACTACTTACTCCTCAATAGTAAGGACAATTTTACCCTCATAAGGATAGGAAATGCCCATAAAGACCTCGGGTAGGCATAACTCTTAATTGCTGGCTCACAACCTAAAACATTTTTCATAATTCACACTTTGCAATTACTAGAAAATCACCACTTGGTATACATTCGTACCAGAATCATTGCCAAGTTATATTTTTCTAAACCGCTTTCAAAATTAAACGAGATAAATACTTTGTATACATTTGTGCAAGAATCATTACAAAGTTAAACTCTCTTTTCAAAACATTTTTTAAGCAATTCACAACCACTTTTTTCAAACAAACATAAGTGATCAAGCAATTAAGAGCCCATGGATAACCATGGATACAAAGGGTGCTAACACCTTCCCTTTGTATAATGTACCTCCCGAACCCAAAATCTAATTAAGGTCTTTCCTGTTCTTTTCCACCTTTCCTTATTGGATAAAAGAAAAGTCGGTGGCGACTCTTGCTATCCGCGACATTTGCTTTCCAAAGCAAAACACATAAAGTCAGTTCACCGCATGACAGATACGTTTAATATGAATATGCGATTCATGTTAAGATTTTCAAAATATCCTGAAGGAGATTCGTCGAATTATCTATTTGCATCTAATTTATCTAAATTGATAATGACAAATCAAACATAAAACTTAGTACAAGCATATACTTTAAAATTTATTTTGTGCAACTTTCTAACCTCTTCGTATTTTTCTTATTTAAGGGAGACATCCTTCTCCTTTATTATCATTGTCCAAATCCATTTCCATAATAGAACTTTCTTGAAGCTACCTATCTCCATCTCCTTCACCTCTTTCCAACTCACCCAACTAATTAATCTTTTCACCATTGACCCATGCCACAAGAAATTCCTCTAAATTTTGATGATCTCTTTTCTCACCATCATTGGAATCTTAAAGAAAGACCGATGATAAATAGGTAGATTGCTAAGCACAAAATTCAATAAAGTCACTCTACTTCCAATTGACAATAAAAATATGATTCTCCATGAGAGTCTGTCGGCCAGAATATTCTTTTTTGGTTAAACACAATACTCTTAGCGAATTTACATAATAAAGTTTAAGGATTAACAACAACATTTTTGTGATCATTTAATGTCTTTTATAAATTTCTTTTTTATAAGTGGTTTTTATTATTTATTTTGAGATTAATTAATATACATTATTAATGTAAAAAAATTTACACTATCGATTCATCACCATCACCCATTTATATTACTTTATAGATTTTTAAAATAAAAATCAAATTTGTTTCAATATCTATCGTCTATGATTAACTGACGGTGTAAAATTCATTTACGGTGTCAGTTTATTTCAATTGAATTTATTTAATTTTTTAATTCAATCTTATTTAGAGAATCAATTTAATCTAAAAATAAACTGTTCTTCCACAAAAGTATTATTAGAAAAGACATTTTGGAGATGTGTCTGCTACAACTGTCCTATTTATATTTTGTGTCTCTTCTATTTGTAAATTTTTTCCTTCCATTTTTCGATGATTACCCAGCAGCCTCAATCAGCAATGTCCAATTATTTCCTTTAAGATTTTGTGACAGTAGTGGATAAATAGTTACTGGTTTTGGTTTTTGGGTTATAACGGTTATACAGTGCAGATTTTGCAACCAAAAAAAAGTAAATCCTATGGTAGATTTTAACTTGCTAAAATGGAAATAGGATTTTCAAAATCTCTAGGAAGGAAGAGGGTAGTTGTTTCTGAAAATATGGAATCTTTTTCATCTTTTACTCCTTTGAAGAGAGTATACACTGCTAGATTCAATTTCAATTCCCATATCTCTCTCCTTGAATCACTTCCTCAAGATATTCTGGTAATTGGTCATGTATTAGTATCTTTTATTTAGTAAAATAAGAAAAGTTTTGAAGAAATTGTACATGCTTTTTTTTTTATCTATAATCTATAAGGCAAATTTTGTAGTCTATTTTTTTTATCAATTTTATTTTTTAAATAATTTACCTAATAACTTATACTACTCTAACTTATATTATTAATTTTCTAAGTAACTTTCATTTTAAATTAACATTAAATAAAAAATATCATATATATTTTCACGTGTTTATTAAAAAAACGGACATGCGAATATGGAGTACGCGTTTAGACGCTAGATTTATTTTAATTGAATGATATTTTTAACGATTCATAATAAACTTACGATTATGGAGATTGCCAATTAAAAAAATTAATAGAGCCTGCAATCAAATATAGCGAATGAGAAGGAAATATTACTATATTTTTTATTAATGAATGGAGAATTTACACAATTATAAAGGATACTCTCTTAAACCGTTAAGTCGGGAAATGAGTATGGGATTAAGAGAAAAGGAAATAAAAGAGAAATAATATTGATTTTTTTTAGAGAAGATTATCATATTTTGAGAAAAGTTAATATGGTCTAATCCGCTCTGACCTAATGGCCCAACCATATCAATTAGTTAATTTTATGGGGAGTACTATCTTCATTTATGGGGTGTTTTTCTACAATGTTGAAAATTCACAATTGTCTATATAATTTGAAGATACATCTTTGGCCGCATCTTTTTTTTACATACTCTTCAATATAAATTGATGATCCACCTTTATTTTGCCAAAATTTAGTCAATAGACGCATCTCCGTATCAATATTAGGGTGAGTTGAGATATGCATCTCTGAAACAACCCTTAATTCAAAACTCATTGAATTTTACTGAGATGCATCTCCGAACGCGTTTGATTCATATACCTAGGTTGGACCATTCCCCCTTCATTCTTCATTTGTTGCAAACTCATTAAAACCCCATTTACACTGTGAACAAGTTTCTTGAAGTTCATTTTTCAAGGTTCAACACTACTTCTACTTCACTATATTCAATCCCAAGACATTCCACTCACCACATTCAAGCTTTTCATCCACAACTCTAATTCGGTAAATTTCTCATTTTCTTTCTTTTTTTGAGATCTGATGAATGTATTCAGTAAAATAGGTTGTTTAAGATGCATTATGTAGTAATTACATTCAAAATAGGTAGATTGGATAAAGATGCATTCCCATTTGGTTGCAATTTAGGGCATCAATGAGGTTTCTGCCATTTATACAACTCGTGAGTTTATCAAAAGATGCATCTCAAGATTTTGTTTGAACTGGTTTATGGATATGTATCTTTGGGTTTTTCCAGGACTGCATTTTGATGTGATTTTGTGGTTTTATTACAAGTACAATGACTGAAAAACAACTAGGACAAATTGAGGATTAACCGTGTGTCCCAACACGTGTCTGTACGACTTGAAAGTGCTAGGGCCAAGCCCACGATGTCAGGAGCCGATGCTACCTCATTTAATTAGGAAGATTCAACTTCACAAGGTCGAGGTTACAATCATCTACTTCCAGAAGTCTCATGTCTCAGGCCTCTACTTCACAGGGCCACATGTTCCCTACTTATGAAGCCCTTGAAGCCCCTAAAGCTTATGAAACCAATCAAGAGGAACATGTTGTTGATGTAAATACCTTTGTAGATAGTTATCCAGGAGGCCCATATGACACCTTCTCACTTCTTCTCTATGGTGACAATACTGCTAGACATGTTTAAGAGGGAGTCCAAAGCTATATATAGGATTCAAGTTCTTCATTCAAAGATACATCAGTCAAAAACACTCTAAACTTGTATTTTGACTTTCTTTGTTCTCTTATACTCTTGTATTATAATATTGTGAGATGTAGTTAAATATTTATTTTGGAGGGTGTGGGTATACTGGGGTCTGAGTTAGTTTAGAGTATATTATATATTGTAACAATTTTCACATAGTGTTATTCTCTGTTTGTCTTTGACAACAGCCGTGGTTTTTTCTTTGGTTTTGGAGTTTCCACGTTATGTTCTTGTGTTGTGATTATGTTCCTCTTTTTTTCTCTATGCTTTGTTTATTTTTTCCCAACAATACCAATATACTTTACATCGGTTGCTAGAACATTAAAGTATATATGAATCTTGGAATTTTATAGTTTGAAGCTTCCATTGCTTGATTACATAAGAACATATATACATCATATGAAATCATATTCTAATCAAATTCCCATATGTTGATAATGCATTTTACATTAATCTTCCAATGATTAGAGATTTAACATGTGGTATAAATGTATGTCATATTCCTTTGGTCCAATTTAGCTAATTGTAGTCATTGCATAAATAATCATAAGAACACTTGTAGGGTAGTTCACCATTACTGGATATTTTCCTTATAAACTTATCTTCAACCATGCAATCCAGAAGAAGGGTTTCAATAATACCATCAAATTTTAAAGAGCATAGGTCGCACAACTAGGTGGAATATTTCAATGTTTACATTGTATGAAAGTGTTCACCTTTGAGATTTTCAAAAGTTATAGCTCACCAAAAAGCACCAAGTGCAGATCTTGAAATGTAAATTTCAATCAGTTATATGTCCATAAGTTTATATGTCTTAGGGTTCAAAGGAGCTATTCTTGGAAGGAAGCAATCTTTAATTGCTATTTTAATACGTGTGCTTGTTGACAATGGTGAAGGGTGAATGTTTGATGGTTGTTAGGTGGAAGATAACTCTTACCGGTGAAGGTGCGTTAGGATAATGTTACTTCGAGGAAGTCAAGGTTCAAAGTAGCACCACAACAACCTTCTTCTTTACTTTCTTTCTAGAAAATTTTAGAGCTAAGGACATATTTGAATAATTTAAGAACTTCGAAGAAGTTATTATTCCTTCTAAAAAAGATGTTAGAGAGAAAAGATATGGGTTCCTGATATTCTGTGATGTCATTGATGCTAGGGATTTCGCTATTAAGTTGGATAGCATTTTTATTGGGAATCAGAAGTTGCATGTTAATGTTCCCGGGTTTCTTAGGAAATATGAAGTAGATGAAAACAAGTCTCAAAGAGAAGTTGGTCAATGTAAGGATAAAGTTGTTAAAGCAAAAGTAACTGGAGTTAGGGTTTCAAAAGATCATCGTAGAGATGAGCATATCAAAGAGGGAGTTTTTTCAAGGAGTTTTGAGGAGTCTAGGTCATATGAAATTATTGTGAAAGCCAACAACATATCTCTGCAGAGGCCAAAAAAATTAATTTGAAGTTTTTATCCAACAGAGGAATGCACGAAATGAGCATCAAGAACATCAAGAACACCTCACCCAAATTCATCGACAACCTCTCTTAAGTGATTCCAAAAATATCTTCCAATTAATGTATACTCTCGAGAGGAGTAAAGTATACTTTATACTTAGTTGAAGGGGAACTTAAACACTTTATTTTTATCTACCTATTATCTCTTTTACTAACTCTCTAAGAGATGCATTGACATCATCGAAGGTGGGAGAATGTGTAACTATGTGCTTACAGTTTCAAATAATAATTGGTAAAAATTAAGCAATTCATGCCTATCATGGTTTGGTTTTAATGATGAAAACTTATGAAGATTCAACCTAACCTTGACGAGACTTTGATGACAACTTATGGAGATATAATCTGGCCTTAAAGTATAAAGACAAGCAAGTATGTCGAGTGGTCAAAGATGCACAAGTTTGTTTGTTCAAGCTTTTCCTCAATTAAGGTTTTATGACCACTATTGATGTTCTCTAGTGATGACATCCAACTTGAAGATACTTCAAGTCTTATCTCCAAGAAGACTCAAGCAGGTGCAAATATGATTAATGTATTCAGAAAAGTTTTGAAGCTTCAGAGTATGGAAGAGAGGAAGTGTGAAAACTCTACTTGGTTTGATATTAGTTTGGTGTAAAATTTCAATTAGGTTCATGGTCATCCCATGTAAAACCCCCGTTCGGTTCAAAGGATAGCTAGATAAAAACACTACATGAGTTCGAGATAAGCCCGTATAAAATCTCGATTTATCTTGGGGACTAACCGCTCAAATTTTGTTCGCGTTTGGGAGAAAGACTAGCTGTTTTATTAGCCAATTAATCGTTGTTTGGTTGTAAGTAAACATGAAACTTCATATTTCTTGTATAAGGGGTTCATGAGCTTAACCTACTAAAAGCTCATAAGCATTATTTGATACTATCAAGATCAATTCACGTGAAAATGATTATATTACTTCATTTAGACCAAGCCTCTATAAATCCCGGCGTCATCTCTTTTCCCTTATCTTTTTACTTTCGACGTATTTTCTTTACCTTGTTTTTTCGTTGCAATATTCAAAGGTTTTTTTAAAAATATTTTTGAACTATGAAATTGAAAACAATTTTTTTCTAAAGTGTTGTTTTTCAAACTTCCATAACTTACCCCTCTTGTAGGTGGAGTCTTATGGATGGAGTCACATGTTCAACATGTGATATCAAATTGTAACTTCTATTCAAAGACTAATTGTTTGGGGGAGGAGGATGACTTCAAAATCTATTTCTAACAAGAGATCTTTTTAATGGTGATAGATTTTGGACTATGGAAAACTATATTTAAAATTTAATTCAAAATATTGATTTTGAATTGTGGAAAATGATAATTATCGGTTCGTTTATTCTTACTAACTGTATAAATAGAAAAGTAGCTGATAAATCCAATTTTCTTTGGACCGTTGAGAAAAAAAGAAAGTTTGAAATTAATCTCGAAACAAATAATTTAATGGTTATATTTTGGAGTTACCATCAATTTTTTTATGTCTATAATTACAAATTTGCTAAGAAAATGTAAAACACTCTTGAAATCTTGAGATAATATGGAGTATATCTTAATTTTTTAATGCACAATTAAAAAAAATTAATTTTTGGTCTCATATTTTATATTTTATTGATTTTTTTAACCCCTTCAAATGTGTATAGTTTACTCTTCGTGGGTGTGGAACCATATATTATCTCCTATAATCACTTACGAAATATAAAGTTAACCGATCAAAATAGTTGCCACGATATTTTTAAAATAAAAAATAATATTATAATATAATTTAATGTAATTAATAATTAATAATATTTAAATAAAATAGAAAAATTAAAAATTAAAATAGAGAAAGTAAAATTATGTTTAAGTTTAAAATAAAAGATAAATGACAGAAAAGTGAAACTTAAGAAGAAATATATAAAAAAGAAAATATAGTGTGGAGAAGTTTTAAAAAAAGTGCAAATGTGCAATACAATTGAAACTTCTCAACTGCTATATCCTCACTCTTAGTAACCGGTTATAGGTTACATGAAAACGAAGTATTAGCTTTATATGGAAGAGAATAATTAATCTCTAAAAGTTTATATCCAAACATTCAAAATCAAAATAAAAAAAATAATATGCTTTTCTGCTACTTAATACAGAAACTGTCATATTTAGTTTTTCCTCGAAACAGGAAACAAAATTTCTCATTCATTTGTAATTTTTTCTTTCCGCTTTTCTGTGATTTCCTAGCACCTGATTCAGGAAAGGATTGATATTTTTCACAATCTTGATATTTAATCTATAATTATTTCCTTATTAGATTCTGTCACAATGATGGATAAATAGTTACTGGTTTTGGTTTTTGGGTTATAACGGTTATACAGTGCAGATTTTGCAACCAAAAAAAGTAAATCCTTTTGAAGATTTTCATACTTTGTAATATGGAAATAGGATTTTCAAAATCTCTTGGAAGGAAGAGGGTAATTGTTTCTGAAAATATGGAATCTTTTTCAACTTTTACTCCTTTGAAGAGAGTATACAGTGGTAGATTTAATTTCAATTATGATATATCTCTCCTTGAATCACTTCCTCAAGATATTCTGGTAATTTTTTCAATCATTTTATCATTATTATTTTCTCAAGATTTTGTTCATATTTTGATTATATTTTGGATATTATAAATTGCAGTTTCATGTTTTGTGTGGGGTTGACCATGATGATTTGAAGCAGCTTTTTCATGTATCCAGAATAACACGACAAGCGGTATGCATTGTAATTAATTAGTAGAACTTTCAAGTTTTTATGATGGATTGATTGATGATTATTCTGTTAATTTTTAATAATTGTTGGATCTTTTCTATTGCAGACACTTATTGTGAAAGAATCGCATTTTCAATTTAGCACACCAAAGAAGAAAACTTATGATTCAAGTGATAAATCTCCAGAAATTGAAGCTCCAAAAGCTCCATTGAAGAAATCAAAAGAATCAAAGTTTAGTGCGGAAGAACTAAGTGATATCTCTACAGTGTTGTTTTGTGTCACGGATTGCACCATTGATGAAGATTATGAATAGATATTCTATTTAAGAATTAAGAATTAACTTGTAAGATAGATTAGAAAGGTTGGGGATTAATTTGTTATCTAGCTATTGACTTATTATATATTCACACGTTTATGAAACCTTCACTAGCCACTTCTTTAAATCTATTATTGATTCATTTGGCGTGTTTGCAATCTTTTTAATAATAGCCATGGATTGGAAAAAAGAAGAGAGGATTATGAGGATTTTGTTGGAGTGCCATAATGGATCATGTATTAGCATCTTTTATTTAATAAAATGCTAAAAGTTTAGAAGTTGTATATGTTTTTTTTACTATTAAAATGGCAAAATTTGTTTATGATGTTTAACTTTTCTCCCTTTATATCTTAATCTATAGATTCATTTTGCTTTGATGGTCTTCTTGAAAGATTCATACAAAAAATTACAATTATTACAATTATGGAGAATTTCCATTTAAAAGACTAAGTCTATCACAATTAAACACATTTCATTAAAGATAAAAAAAATACAAAAGAAAGACGAGACAATTGTTAGTTGTAATTCATAGTTATGATTCTTTCGAACTAGTTAGTCGAAGTAGTAGGAATTAGTTGTATTCGATAGTGTCGAATACAAAATATAGTTGTAGTCTAAATGTAACTTAGTTTTATATTAATGCACCTTAGATATTTCTTAGCCAACATACAAAATGCATCTATTTTTGAATAAATGTTGAAATATTCTAGAGATGCATCTCCAAAATAATTTTTAACATTTAATATATCTAACTCAAAAGTCATTTACATTTGAATTGTATCGGAGATGTATATCCGTGGATATTCTGGAGATACATCTTCGAAATTAAAAAAATTGTATATCTGTGATTAATGATATAAGTTGTTTATCTATGTTCAGATGAAGTATAACGTACAATCGAAAATATTAAAAAAATGGCGTACATAATAATAAGAGACTACTATTGTGTGTGTCGAAAATAAAATAGCAATACATGTCGAAAATATCGTACAATCGAGACCTTCAAAATAAAGTACAGACAATAGTACTATAACAAAATAATAAGAGACTAATATTTTTGTGTGTCTGACAACCTCTCTTCTACCTCCTCTGTCTGCTCTACCTCCTCGGCCATCAATCCCCCTTGTTCTCCGGCGATGTCTCCGGTATAATAATGCCCCATGTGTCTCCGCCATGATGGCATCTATGACTCGCCTGACACCATCCCATAAGGGAAGATACCCTCGTCAATGTCTGCCCACGTATTCTTCACTATGCGATGACACATAGGCAAGACATCATCAATATGATCTAGCTGAGCTTGTTCCTCTTCTAATATCTCTTGATGAGCTAGTCTCGGAGGATCTCCTGGAGCAGCATGCACCATGTTTGGATGTGACACCCTGAAGAACCATATGATGTACCCTTTAACGTTGCTCCAGTCATTCTCAGCTATGGTAGCTTGTGCCTCCTCCGGTACTAGATGACTCTCATAATTATCAAACATCCCTTTTATCTGTCTACGTGTCAAGGCAGGAGGAGCAGATAAACAAGGTGTCTGTGAATGGTCTGAGTGTAGTCGAACTTTCGCATGACGCGCTCGGGCAGATGAGGAGTAGTGAGACACAATCCGCAGGCCAACCATCAAGAGTATAACACTATCTCGTCAAATGCTCGTGTCTGACGATGATCAATGTAGTCGCTGAAGTGCATGTCCTTAGCAACCAAACAGACAAGATAGACTCTGAAAGGCTCGACCTCCCGGTTCCCTTTGAGCAAGATAAAAGCAGTAACACGGGCATAACCTTAGTGTACTCGGGCACACTCATCCAGCCAACGATGCGCAAGAAGTGCTGGAGAATCCAAGCATGAAATAAAAAAGTTTGGAACATACGAACCATTGACAATGGTTTTTCAAATATGAAATGAAAATAATAAAAAACATTCAAAGATCAAGAATTATTACCACCAGTAATATCACGCTGCATGTGACCTACTTCGTCTTCTATAAACAACTATCTCTCAACTTTGAATACAAGTAGACCAAGCAAGCTTCCCCCAGATGTATTCATGGATCCATTGGAGGTCCACGAGGTATCATAGGTAGACGATATCAGTATAAGTGGCACTTTTGTCCATAAAAATCAAAGTGCCAACAAAAAACAATAGGTATGCTCTCAGTGCATGCGATTTGTGGACCATCACCTGCTCAGCATCTCCATCATCTTGTTCTGCTCTTTGGATCTCAGTCTCATAGATGTTCCTCAGGAACTCAAATCTAGCATGAGCACCCCTACTCCTATCCACCTCATTCATCGCCTTCTCTGGATCAGCCCCTAGATACTCTACCACTATCTCAATTGCCTCGTCTTTGGTAATCCTCCCATTATCGAGGAATCTCTCCCCGATCGGAAGATGTAACAAATGTGAGACATCATCTAATGTGATAGACATCTCACCATGTGGGAGATGAAATGACGAGGTCTTAGAGTGACATCTCTCCACGAATGCATTAGGCATCTCGTGGTTGACCAGAGTGCAACCGCTCATGCATATGTCCTTCAGGCCAGATAAAGACAGAACCGACTGAAACCAATGCTCATTCGGCTGAGGAAATGCAACAATCTTCCTCCCATGGTTAACAAAATTCTAGGGATCACGCTTCTGAAATTTGTCAAAAATAATCAATGTCATGAATAATCAGCGTCATAAATTATCAATGTCATCCGTTAAAATTTAGGTAAAAAATCCAACTAATGGTACCTCTCCGTCCCATATATGTCTGGAAGTGTGGTCTAGATACAGAGGAGGTAAGGACAAATCAATTGGACCTCCTCCAAAATCCTTTTTCTCGGAATCTACATCAGCTTCATCCTCCAGAGGTGGCACTAGATCAACAACATCATTAGTGGGAGGTGGGACTAGAATAACAACATCATCCCTAGGAGGTGGCACAAGTGAATCCTGACGGCTGTGGGAGGATGGGGTAAGTGACACGTCAGGTGGTGAAGCACGAGCCCCAGAAGGAGACGGCTCTGCCTGAAAAGTGGTACCTAGTGAAGGAGAATTGCGGTCCAAAATGCAGCGGAAATAAAATTTTCTCCTTTAGAGATCCTTACGAATGGTCATGATCAGTGATATAATATTTACCTCTTGTGATGATTGAAACCTTTGGTGCAGATCTCTTCTTGTGACGATCAAAACCTTTGATGCAGATCCACGGAGCGATCACGAACGTTGAACGATGACAACGTCTCTACTCGGTCCACACGAACGGATTTCTTCAATCTCAGTGCTAGCTGGTACGAATGAAGGCTTTGAGTGAGTGAGAGAGAGAGAGAGAGAGAGAGAGAGAGAACGAAAATAATGCAACCGTAATGAATGCTTCTGCACAAAGGTTCTATTTATAGAACCACTTGTGTGGGCTTCAAGCTAAAAGGCCCACTTAAGTGTATTTTGGCCCATATCTTATAATATGCCCAAAATCACTTAAGCCCATGGTACCTTACCATATTTCGTATTCTACTCAAGTACACCGTACCTTACGATGTTCTATAATTCACTTAAGGGCACCGTACCTTACGGTATTCCTTAGTTACTCTATCTCTCATCAATCCGTCCTTTGTGTGTGACCTTGTAGGTTTTCGTGACGTTGGCAATTATATTAAATCACGCATTTAACATAATAAACAGTGAGCGGTATCTAGCAACACATCACTGCTACCCAAGACACGAAAATGTCATGTGATCTGACAAAACCTTCTATGATAATACTTATGTGTATAGTTACTCTTTTGCCCTTATGTCTATATTGAACACAAGGCATAGACCGTGTCATCCTTGTCCTGTTCAATATTGGGCCCATAGACATTTATCCTGTTATGCAGGATGGGCAAATTCCATCTAGGTCACTCATGTCCCTCAGCATGCTTCGTGGAGTACCCATCAACTGTCTTTATGGTTATCCAGTTACGGACAACGTTTGATCAGCAATAAAGCACTCGACTCTACATCTAGGGTCCATAGTGGTTTCAGGTCGAAGAGTGGTATACACCATTATCACCATGAGAATAACTTATGACACTTTGCATAACTTTCTATATAGTATTCTCATAGCGGGTCAATCCGGTATAAATATTACTCTTAATATTCATACCTATGTTTAAGACTTGATAACTCCTTATCCATGATCCATGAGATGTGATCATCAGTCTATATACATAATAGTCTTAATGCTTTAATGTCATCCCACTTCACAATAAAGCTCGACTACGGATACTTTAAGAATAGTGTCCTTATGTTTAATGTGATCTCATGATTAAGTCATACTTGATACATTAAACAGACTAGCTATTCTAGGGACTTTATTAAACAAACGTAATAAAGAAAAAACTTTTTATTATTAATAAATAATTCGATACAAGTACCAAAAGTATTGGCCTCTAAGGCTTACACTAACACCTGGAGCATCCAGAACATGCTGGCTCTGTTCCCGCCAAACAAATGCATGTTGAGAAACCCTGCTATGCCTCAGTTTGTCATGTCTGTTAGTCATTATGATTGTAAGTTAAAGTAAGGCATACCATTACTGCATACAAACAACACACACAAGCAAGAAAAAAATATATATACTTCAGGAAATTACAGAGATGCATCTCCGGAAGCACAAGGTAACTAAAACGTTGAAATATTCCAGAGATGCATCTCTGAAAGCACCAGTGAACTAATACATTTAAATATTTCGGAGATTAATCTCCGAAATTTTCCTACAATATATGAAACGCTGAACAATTCCGAAGATACAACTCTAGAATGTTCTGCAACTCAGAAGTTGCGTCAATGGCGAATGTACCACATGTTAGTTGAAAAAATATGTTTTGATCACCATTTTCAGCCAATAAACAAGTTATACACTATGTCTAAACTATGTTACATGTGATTTCTACACATTTCTAACCCTAATCATTAATTTCTACTCATTTACACTAAAACTCAAACATTTATCGAAAACTCGAAAAACTTACTTGAAATTAATGGTTTTGATGAAGTTGAATGATCTTACAGATGAAGCTTGATGTTCTCTTGAGTTCCCTTGAGCATTATTTGTTGAAATTTGATTTGGTGTATAATAGTGTATTGAGAGAGTTTGAAGTTAGGGTTGAAGAAATGTGAAAGGAGAAAGGAGAAAAGTCTAGCACGACTCTTATGCTCCAAAATGTTCCAGAGATGCATCTCAGAAATATTTTAATGTTACCTTACATTTGAGTGCGTCCGGAGATATATCTCCGTAAACAGGGGGCATTTGTGGAAATTTATATCGTGCGGTAGAAATAGTTAGGTGCCATAAGAAACTCTCTTTATATTTTGCACTATGTAAGTTTTGGGTATGAGTTTTAGTTGCCTATATAAAAGACATGGTATGATTTAAATAAAAACCTCACTCAATAAGGATTTCGCTTTTTACATAATTCAATTTATAGTTTTTCTCTATTTTCTCTCTTC
Organism: Lathyrus oleraceus; assembly: GCF_024323335.1. Classification (NCBI taxonomy): domain Eukaryota; kingdom Viridiplantae; phylum Streptophyta; class Magnoliopsida; order Fabales; family Fabaceae; genus Lathyrus; species Lathyrus oleraceus. The sequence continues at coordinate 449,206,577 of NC_066579.1, forward strand.
TTCTTTTTCTCTCATCTTTCTTGAAAATCCTTTCATTTCAACAAACTGGTATCAAAAAGTCTGGGTTGCAATTCAGAGATAATTTGTAATGGAAAACGGAACAGCAACATCAACATAATTTCCAGCGAATCTATCTGTTTTCAAAGGTGACAACTATGAATGGTTGGTTGTGCAGATGAAAGTCATCTTTAGATTTCAAGATGTGGCAAAAATTGTGAATGATGGAGTACCTGCATTGGAAGAGAATGTGAATGATCTCCAGCAAGTTGCGCACAAGGAACATAGAAAGAAAGATGGAAAAGTTTTGTTCTTGATCCATCAATGCGTGGATACTAACGTGTTCGAGAAAAACATTGGAGAAGAAACGAAAAAAGGAGCGTGGGACAAGTTAAAGAACTTGTACGACGGAGATGAAAAATTTAAAAGGGTGAAGTTACAAACGCTGAGAAAGCAATTTGAAGTTTCTTTATATTTATAATTTAAAATGTTAATGTTAAATGCATTTGAAAATTATATAATTATAAACTATCTATAAAAGTATATCAAAATTATAAAATATCTATAAAAGTTTATCAAAATTTAAAAACAATTCTAAAATGAATGCATTTTCGTTAGTCATCATTGTGAAGTTTCTTTATATTTATAATTTAAAAAGTTAATGTTAATTGCATTTGAAGATTAGATAATTATAAATGAATTTATTTGATATACACCGTCAGTGTAAAGAGTTTTTACACTGTCAGTTAATCATAACCACTGATATATATGAAATGTTTGACTTTTATTTTAAACATTTAAAAAGTAATACAAATAGATTATAGTGATGCATTGACCAGTGGCAGAGCCAGATAAAAAATTTTGGGATGACCGCTAACGTAAAATAAAGATTATAAATAAAATGTAAATAGTATTTTAAATAAAACATTAAAGTTAAAATAAATACAAAGTTAATTACTAAAAATTTAAATTACATGACTTAAAACTACCTTAAAGTAATGCTTTACGCGTTCCGAGTGACTTGAAATCGTCAATAATTGACTCCGAACTAATGCTTGCACTAATCTCCCTTTCAATATATACTGTCATACTATCTCCAAGAAACCCATCATCCATCTTGTTTCTCAACTTAGTCTTAATAATTTTCATTGCTGAAAAAGACCTCTCAGTTGTGGCCGTAGAAACGGGAAGAGTCATGATAAGACGAAGTAGTCTATCAATCAAGAAGTAAGTTTCAGCCTGTCCAGATGCAACCAAACATGAACATAGTTCTTGAATAGTTGATAAATTATTCAAGTTTGATGCTTGACGAGCAACAAATAGAAAATATTGGAGTTGAAATTGCAAATTATTTTTCTCTTGATCACTAAAATCCATGGGATAATATTTTTCAACTAAAGAACAAATAGTATCAATGCTAAAAGCTTTATATCCATCCTTAGGAGATAAAGAACAAGAAAGAGTTAACAAATCCATTGCATGCTCACTGAATCTGCTCTTCAACTCTTGTAACTGTTTGTCAATGGTAGTGAAAAAGATTTCAACTTTAAAGTAATGTTGAATTGTGACTTGATTCTCTTCAAGACGGGAGCGTCCAAATCTTGTTGTTGAATGAACATCATTAAGATCAGGAATCTCAATGCCATGCTTTTCACAAAAAGATACCACTTTAGTAAACAATATATCCCAACCATTTTCTCTCAAACCTTGAATAAGATGTTTTGTTGAACGAACCAAGTTCATAGCATTAACTACATCTTGATTTTTTTTTGTAAGGCTTGACAAAGCATATCTGTTATTCCCATGATTTCTTTCATCAAGTGCAAAATAAATATAAAATCAAATGTCTTCAAGTAATTGTAACAACCATCTACATCCCCACGTGTAGCATAACTCCCTCTATCTTTTGCAATTTTTTTAAAAACTAAACAAGTTGCTTCATACATGTTTATCAAGCTAGAAATTGAATCGTAATGTGATCCCCACGAGTATCTCCAGCTCGTTTCAATGTACCAACTTGATTTGCACATTTATCAGTTACAATCTCATCAATCTCTAACAAATAAGCAATTTCTTCTAATTGGGCAGCTTGTAACTCATCACGGCGCTTTGTAGAAGAACAAACAACATTCACAACAAAGATCAGCTTCTCAAAAAATTTATGAACAGGTTTGACTTCTCTTGATGATGTAACTAATGCAAGTTGCAATCGATGAGCAAAACAATGAACATAATATGCATAAGGATAATCCTTCATAAAGAGGGCTTATAAACCATTCCATTCTCCTCTCATATTGCTAGCACCATCATACCCTTGGCTACAAATGTTAGAAACATCAAGGTTATGTCGAGAAAGTATATCACATATTGCTTCCTTAAGAGTTAAAAATGTGGTGACTTTAATAACTCAAGAAAGTTACCTTGATTTCTTGATTTGCTACTTTCGTCGTGACCCCTAAAAGCACAAGCTTGTAGTGTTAACCAACGAACAGTGTCAATTAAAGTCTTGATTCGTAACAGATTATTCATTCTTTGACTTGAACTTTGCACTTGAATAACATTTCTAATATGACCATCTTGATTCAACAAGTCTTGACAAGCTTTCATTGCATTGTTGTGTGGTGAGTAAGGATCCTTCTCTATGTGTTTAAGAAAGGAACAATGTTTTCCATTCCTAACTTTCTTCCAATTTCTAAAACCTATAGAAATAAAGACAAGTGATCTGGGACGTCCACTTAGTTTTTTGCTAAAAAGGTAACATGGTAAGCAATATGCGGCATCTTCAGATGGTGAATATTCTAACCATGATGGAAATATGTTAAACCAAGTATGTTGAAACCTTCTCGGATGATCCTCGTTACCAGACAAAGAATAGTTTTCTAAATGAATTTGATATGAACCCCATTTTAGATAAGCTCTTCGTATTGCATCCACTTGATTTGGTGGATATTGCCAAATCGGAGGACGCTTTCCAGGATCGCGTTCCAAAGAATTTTCAAAACCATGATGCTCTTCAATTGTTGGATTCTCAAGAACTGTTTCAGATTCGGATGTCGGGATTATAATTTCTTCATCTCTCTTCTCTTTCAATTTCACATGTTTTCCTTTTGAAAAAAGAATCAATTTTCCTATTATTCATCTTTACTCTTCCTATAATATCATATCAGATCCAAAAATCAATTTAGAGAACATAAAAGTTAAAAGAGAAAAAAATTAATAAACTTAATTAATCAACTTTAATCTGTTTTCAAATACCGGTAACTTCACTATTAGAAATTAGCAGCAACAATGATTAAATAAACCTTATTACAGTATATAATTATATTTGTAAATTACAGTGTTATGAATTGGCTTAGTAAACCTCATATAAATTATTTTAACACATCAAGAAAGAAGAACCCTAAAAATCTCAAAAACATAAATCAAACAATCAGTTTAATTTGTTACTTTTTATAAAAGAAGAATGAATAAAGTTTTTTACCTGTCAGATGCTGATCACTTTAATCTGTTCCGATTCCGGTGCCGGTAGCAAACCCATATGAGAAAGAAAGGAAAGGTAAGAGTTTTTTACCTTATCTGTATTTTAACCTAACTTTGAATGAAAAATAAAAAATAAAAAATAATTTTAATTTAAAATAAGGATGTTTTAGTAATTTAATATATATGAATTAAAAATAAATAAAAAGTTGAGGGGTGGTCGTGGCCTTCTCACGTCCCCCTCAGTTCCGTCACTGGTATTAACAGTGTAAAAATTTTTACATTGACAATGCATAATTTTTACATTGACAATGCATAATAATTAATCTCATTATAAATTATCCCGTAAAAATTGATCAAAATTATAAAATAATTATAAAATATCTATAAAAGTTTATCAACATTATAAAATAAGAGATTAATTACTATACACTGTCAGTGTAAAAAGTTTTACACCGTCGGTTCATCACCATCACTCGTTTGTATTACTTTATAGATTTTTAAAATAAAAGTCAAACTTCTTTTAATATCCAACGTCTATAATTAACTGATGGTGTAAAACTCTTTTACACTGACAGTGTATTTCAATTAATCTCATAAAATAATTGTAAAATATCTATAAAAGTTTATCAAAATTATTTTTAAAAAATTATAAAATGAAGGCATCTTCTTTAGTCATCATTGGTGAAGTTTCTTCGTTGATCGTGAGTTCGTGACTTAGGTATTCATTTTTTTATACCCTTATCCACTCACTTCATCAGAATTTAATACCATCTTTTAGTTTACTTTAACATAATTTCTTTATTTAATTTGTATGTTTGTATATGTTGTTTCTTGATTCATGTTGTTTAATTTACATTAATTTAATTATGGTACTCCTCCTGATCAGCGACTTTTTGGTCGTCTTGGTGTTTCTAGAGGGGATGATGTTGTTGGAGCTCATGGTGAGACTAAATATAGCTTTGGTTTTGGTGGCACCAGAAAGTTCTCCAATGCCGGGAAGTTTATGAATTTCGGCAATAAGTTTGGTGTTGGTGATTCAATCATTTGTTGCATTGATCTTGAGAGTAAACCACTTGCTTCTATTGGTTTATCTGTGAATGGTAAATGGTTGGGTACTGCATTTCAATTTGATGTCGACTCTCTTGGCCTTGGAGCGGATTCTTCTTTTCCAAAGGCTTCGCCTTGTGAATGGGCACTTTTTCGGCATGTTATGTTGAAAAATGTTGTGGTTCGGATGCAGTTCAGCATTGAACAAGGACTTGTTCTTTAAGAAGAGTTCAAACCTTGGGCCTTGGCTGTTGCAGATGGAAATGCGGTTATGGGACCTTCGTTTTCTGACCCAGAGGATTGTGAATTGATGATGATGGTGGGATTACCAGCTTCAGGAAAGACTACATGGGAGGAAAAATGGGTGAAAGTTCACCCAGAGAAGCGTTATGTTTTGCTTGGCACAAACTTAAGCGTGCCATCGCTATGCAACAACCTGTAGTGCACCAATCTATTTTCAGAGCTCAACCTAGGTGGGTGCCTCCTGATGAAGGTTGGTTCAGTGTCAATACAGATGGTGTTGTTAGCAATAAGTCCATAGCAGGTTGTGGAGGCATTATCTAGAATGATAAATGTGACTGGATTTGGTGAATTTTCTAAGAATATTGGTAACCATAATGCCCTCAGTGTTGAATTGTGGAGTGTTCTATAAGGCATTCGTATGGTCCAAGGTTGTATATTCAACAAAGTTGAGTTTCAGGATGATAACATGGAAGTTGTTAAAAGCCCTCACTAGCTTAAAGCCCAGCAGCAAACCTGATTTGAGTATGGTTCACAAGATTCAAGCCACCCTGAAGAGCTTGTATGATTTTTGTGTTAAGCACAAAATTCAAGCCTAGCAGTAAATTTGTTAAGTGTCTCTCTTTTCTAGATAGGATTGTTCAGCAGGATGTTCGTGAGGTTCTTATTATTTACGTAGAGTAGTGAGTGTTGTTGTTTGGGCTTCGGCCCTCCACAAGTCCAAAAAAATCTCATCACAAGCATCTTTGATAGAATTTTTTTACCTTATACCCCTACAAGTTATTAAAAATGTCAATTTTACCCTTGCATGTTTTTAACTAATTTACTAATTTACTTTTTACCATTCATTTGAGACTTTCGAATATTCCACACCTACGCATATGTTCTGAAAGACTTTGAAACCAACTTTACAAAAAGATATCTAGTTTATACCTAAATAAGTTCGGGAAGACTTGCTAAAGGAGTTATAATGTTGTCTGAAAAAATTTATTGTACCGAACACATACCAATTGTGTTCAGGTTTATATGTTTGTGTGTATTTGAGCTATTTCTTACAAGATATCTGGTCTATAATATTTATGTACCGAAACACTTTTGTCAAGATGTCCGGTTTGGTTTTTTTAATTTATTTTTTTTACAATTTTTTGATGTTGCAAGTATGGAAATTCCTCCACAAATATGCGATAAAAATTAAATATGTGTATATACATCTGATGCATTTTCAACTACTAAAAGATTTCTACACAAGAAAATGTGATAAGGTGGATTAAAGAGGTTGAAGTTCAAAATAAAGTAACTGTTATTATCACCCGTTCAGATACCGAAACATGCAAGAGAGGGAGAAGCAACAAAGTAATATTTGGTTATGATAAATGTGGAAAATATAATAATACAGATAATGGAACACAAAGTGCGACTAAAAATATGGATGTCCATTCAAAATCAGGTCGACTCCGACAAAAGATAGGTTTGGATGGAATGTTGGTGTAAAATGTGGAGTTCATAATCATGGTTTACCTAATAAAATATAAGGTCATTATTTTGTTGGCAGGTTGACCACAAATGAGAAACAACATGTTGTTGATTTGACAAAGAGACATGTTCCACCTAGACACATATTCATTTCCTTGTAAGAGTGAGATCCGGAGAATGTCACTCGTATCACGCAAATATATAAGCATAAGAGTATGATAGAAAAAGAGATAAGAGGTCCTAGAAGTGAGATACCATATTTGTTTAAGCTTATAGAGGATGCATAATATGTTTATTGGAATAGAAAAAGACATGACTAGGAAATTGTGAGAGAAATTTTGGACCCATCCAGATTCAGTTAAGTTGTTGAATATTTTTCTATTGTGTTAGTTATGGTCAACACCTACAAGACAAAAAATATCGACAACCTCTATTTGAAATTGTTGGAATGACATCAACCGAGTTGACATTTGGTGTTGCATTTTCTTATATGAAGTCTGAGCAGACAATGAATTTTTGTTGGGTGTTGGATAAATTAAAACATAATAAACTAAATTTAAATAAATACTTGTAGGATAGGAGAAGAGGGATCCAAAACGCAACGAAATTTAAAAATTTCTCCTTTAGTGATCCTTACGAATGGGCATGATCAATGATAGAATCGTTATCTCTTGTAGCGATTGTAATCTTTGATGCAGATCTACGAAGCGATCATAAACGTTAAACGATGACAACGCCTCTACTCAGTCCACACGAACGGATTCCTTCAATCTCAGTGCTAGTTGCTATGAATGAAGACTTTGAGTGAGTGAGAGAGAGAGAGGGAGAGAGAGAGAGAGAGAGAGAGAGAGAAACGAAATTGCAACTGCACAAATACTTCTTCACAAGGGTTCTATTTATAGAACCACTTGTGTGGGCTGCAAGCTAAAAAGCCCACTTAAGTGTATGTGGCCCATATCTTATAATATGCCAAAATCACTTAAGCGCGCGATACCTTACCATATTTCGTATTCTACTTAAGTACATTGTACCTTACGATGTTCTACAATTCACTTAAGTGCACCGTACCTTACGGTGTTCCTTAGTTACTCTATCTCTCATCAATTCGTCCTTTTGTGTGTGACCCTGTAGGTTTTCGCGGCATTGGCAATTATATTAAATCACGTATTTAACATAATAAATAGTGAGCGGTATCTAGCAACACATCACTGCTACCCAAGACACGAAAATGTCATGTGATCTAAGAAATCCTTTTGTGATAATACTTATCTGTACAATTACCATTTTGCCCTTATGTCTATATTGAATACAAGGCATAGACCGTGTCATCCTTGTCCAGTTCAATATTGGGCCCATAGACATTTATCCTGTTATGTAGGATGGGTAAATTCCATCTAGGTCACTCATGTCCCTCAACATGCTTCGTGGAGTGCCCATCAACTGTCTTTATGGTCATCCAGTTACGGGCAACGTTTGATCAACAATAAGGCACTCGACTCTACATCTAGGGTCCATAGTGGTTTCAGGTCGAAGGATGGTATACACCATTATCACCATGAGAATAACTTATGACACTTTGCATAACATTCTATATAGTATTCTCATAGCGGGTCAATCCAGTATAAATATTACTCTTAATATTCATACCTATGTTTAAGACTTGATAACTCCTTATCCATGATCCATGAGATATGATCATCAGTCTATATACATAATAGTCTTAATGCTTTAATGTTATCCCACTTCACAATAAAGCTCGACTACGGATACTTTAAGAATAATGTCCTTTTTTTAATGTGATCTCATGATTAATTCACACTTGATACATTAAACGAACTAGCTATTCTAGGGACTTTATTAAACGAACATAATAAAGAAAAAGCCTTTTATAATTAATAAATAATTCGATACAAGTACCAAAAGTATTGGCCTCTAGGGCTTACACCAACAATCTCCTACTAGCACTAGAGCCAATCAGGCATACCCCTAATGCTCATAGATCTAGTATGGCCATCATGCTTCTGCTGCACAAGAGGCTTTGTCAGTGGGTCAGCAATATTGTCAAGTGTAGGTACTCTGCATATTTTCATATCTCCTCTAACTATTATCTCTCGAATGAGGTGATAACGCCTAAGTATGTGTTTGGATCGTTGGTGAGATCTAGGCTCCTTAGCTTGTGCGATAGCACCATTGTTATCACAATAGAGAGCAATGGGATCCACAATGCTAGGAACTATGCCAAGTTCACTAATGAACTTTTTGATCCAAACAACTTCCTTTGCTGCACTTGAGGCAGCAATATACTCGGCCTCGGTTGTAGAATCAGCAATTGTATCTTGCTTTGAACTTTTCCAGCTCACAACGCCACCGTTTAAGCAAAACACATAACCAAATCGCGATCTAAAGTTATCCTTATCTGTCTGGAAGCTAGCATCGATGTATCCAATTACAACAAGCTTTTCCTGACCTCCATATATCAAGAATGAGTCCTTAGTCCTTCTTAAATACTTAAGAATATTCTTGACAGCTACCCAATGAGCATCACCAGGATCAGATTGGTACCTACTCGTTGCACTTAAAGCATACGAGACATCTGGTCGAGTACATAACATGGCATACATGATAGATCATATTGCAGATGCATATGGAATCTTATTCATGCGATCCCTTTCTTCCTTAGTTGAAGGGGATTGTGTTTTTGATAGACACAAGCCATGTTGCATAGGTATGAATCATTTCTTGGAATCATGCATATTAAAGAGTCTCAACACTTTGTCTATGTATGTACTCTGACTTAGGCCAAGCAGTTTTTGTGATCTATCTCTATAGATCCTGATTCCTAATATATAGGCTGCTTCACCCAGGTCCTTCATAGAAAAGCATTTCCCCAACCAAGACTTTACTTGTTGTAGGGTAGGGACATCGTTTCCAATGAGTAATATGTCATCTACATATAATACCAGGAAAACGATCATGCTCCCACTAACCTTCTTGTAAACACAAGGCTCATCTTCGTTCTTGATGAATCCAAATTATTTTACTATTTCATCAAAACAAAGATTCCAGCTTCTGGAAGCTTGCTTCAATCCATAGATTGATCTTTGTAACTTATATATCTTTTGGGCTTCTTCTGGTATGTCAAATCCTTCAGGCTGTGTCATGTACACATCCTCAAGAAGATTCCCATTAAGGAAAGCAGTTTTGGCATCCATCTTCCATATTTCATAATCATGATATGCAGCGATAACAAGTAAAACCCGAACAGATTTAAGCATTGCAACTAGTGAAAATGTTTCATCATAGTTAACCCCATGAATTTGTTTATATCCTTTTGCAACCAGAGTTGCCTTATAGGTATGTACCTTACCATCCATGTTTGTCTTCTTTTTGAAGACCCACTTGCATCCTATAGGGTTAACTCCTACAGGAGGCTCTACCAAGGTCAAACTTGGTTTGTGTTCATGGAATCCATTTCATATTTCATGGCTTCTAGCCACTTCTCAGACTCGGGACCAGTTATGGCCTTTTGGTAGGTCACAGGCTCATCTTGATCCATGAGTAATACATCACCTTGATCAGTTATGAGATATCCATATCTCTCAGGTAGGTGATGTATCATGCTTGACCTACGCTGGTCTTGTTCTACTTGAGCAGGTTGCTCTTCCACAACTACTTGTGTTTCCTGCTCTAATTCCTCCATATGTGTATCAATGCTTTGTGATTCTTGAATTTCTTCAAGCTCTACTTTCCTCCCACTGATTCCTTTGAAAATAAAATCCTTTTCTAGGAAAGCTCCAGTTCGAGCGACAAACACTTTGCCCTCAGAAGGATTGTAGAAGTAATACCCTCTTCTTTCTTTAGGATACCCCACAAATAAGCATTTGTCAGATTTGGGCTCAAGCTTAGTTGAAATTTATCATTTCACATAAACTTCGCAACCCCAAATCTTCATGTAAGACATATGTGGTTTCTTACCACTCCATATCTCATATGGTGTCTTCTCAACCTTTTTGGATGAAACACATTTAAGTGTGTAAGCTGCTGTCAATAATGTATGTCCCCAAAAGGAGTTTGGAAGATCGGTGTGACTCATCATGGATTGGACCATGTCTAACAAGGTTCGATTTCTTCTCTCAGATATACCGTTCCATTGAGGTGTTCCAGGAGGAGTAAGTTGGGATATGATCCCACACTCTTTCAGATAGTCATCAAACTCTAGGCTTAAATACTCACCATCTCGATCTGATCGAAGAGTTTTAATATTCTTACCTAGTTGGTTTTGTACTTCATTCTTGAATTCCTTGAATTTTTCAAAGGACTATGATTTGTGTTTCATTAAATACACATTACCATATCTATTGAAATCATCAGTAAATGTGATGAAGTACTGAAAACCTCCTCTGGCTGGTATGTTCATTGGTCCACATACATCAGTATGTATGAGGGCCAAAAGATCATTAGTTGTTTCACCTTTTCCTGTGAATGGAGACTTTGTCATCTTTCCAATTAAACAAGATTTGCATGTCTCATATGATTCATAGTCAAAAGAGTCCAAGAGTCCATCTTTATGGAGTTTGGAAATGCGTTTCTCATTTATGTGGCCTAATCGACAATGCCAAAGGTAAGTTGGATTTAACTCATTAGATTTCATCCTTTTAGTATTAATGTTATAAATAGGCATTTCAAGATCAAGAACATATGGTCCATTGTTCATTTGTGCAATAACATAGAATATATCATTCAAATAAATTGAGCAACAATTATTCTTTATTATAAATGAAAAACCAAACTTGTCCAAACAAGAAACGGAAATAATATTCCTGCTAATTGTAGGTACATAATAACAGTTCTTTAACTGAATTATTAAACCACTAGGCAAAGTCAATACATAAGTTCCTACGGCTAAAGCAGCAACCTTTGCTCCATTGCCAACTCGTAGGTCAACTTCACCTTTTGCCAAATCTCTACTCCTTTTTAGCCCCTGCACATTTACTCAAAACAAATGACCCTCACCATTTGATTCGGAAAATCCCGTTGGAAGATTTTCTAGTGGATCGAGATCCACATTTCACTTTGTTTTAAGTCCGTGTAGGCGGATTACACAAAACTATGTTATTTAGGTAGGAACTCCTTCCAATTGTATCTAATACAACTCTCGAATATTTTAGTTGGGTGAATAACTCCTTATTCCAATCCATCACATGGATCATTTCCAACTCTTGCTTCTAAACATATATAATCTTATTATAATTTGTTTAGTTAAGTTTGACCCATTGTTTTAGAAATTGGATATTACAATTATCCCATCGCACCTTACTAATATAGAACATGCATCTCACGTAGGCGAAACCTACATTATCCGATACTAGTCTTGATGAGTGCTAAAACTTTGAAAGCATAAACTTAATATTTAATTTGAGGGAATTTGCAATTATTCTGATCTCACCGACTTATTTATCATATAAATCGTCTCTCATATGCATCAACATACATTCACATGCATCAACATACATAATGAAATGGTTATGGCCCCTAGCACAATTGTTCTCCCAAGCCAATGAGAGAACATAAGCTAACCTATTAACGATCTAAGCTTCTCCAAGCAAGATCTTCAAGGTTGTCCTCCTTTGATATTGTATTCTTCTCTTTCTTCATAACATTACATTACATAAAAGAAACTCGTTTTACATACGAGGGAGTGAGATGGGAAAAGAAGTTACATTAAGAGATTAAAAGAGAGGCACGACACGCATGTCGTATTTTAAAATCCCAAAACAAAATAAAGGAAAATTAAGGCCATAACCGATCACCACAAGACAATAATAATAAACACATTGTTATTATTAATTTAAATTCTGTTAATTAATTAAACCCAAATTAAATTTATGCGACCAGTCACACTACGCAAAATTTTAATGAACAATTCATTCGAAATTGACGTTGTTTTTTACATCAACATTTGATACTTTAAAGCACAACTCTTACGCAGTCACAACCCTAATCGCATAACTCTTTGATAGCACAACTCTTGTGCCGTCATTAACCCTAATGCACCAATTTCAGACTGTCAAACACACATCGATTGTTAATTCAGTATGATTGATCAACATGTCATTGCTTCACCATACTAATGTCGGATCAAGAAGCAAATGACCATTGATCGCTCAAAGGAAAACAACCATTAAGTGTTTGAATGAACAAAACAGAAACAGTATATCATATATACTGTATTTTGCATCAGGATTACTTATATCATATATATAACTTGATCGATCTCAATTGCGTAACCTATGGACGATCGATGTATCGTTGCTTCACCATACTAACGTCGGATTCCGAAGCATAGTCAACATCAATCATCTAAATCATACACACATGATGTCAAATTTAATTACTCGTTTTATTCTTTGATTCATTCTATCTTCTAATCGTATTAATACAGAAAATAAACAGTTATCAGATGTATGGTTTCATAACCAGGCTCTGATACCACTGAAGGAGAAGAGCGATCCAAAACGCAACGAAATTTAAAAATTTCTCCTTTAGTGATCCTTACGAATGGGAATGATCAGTGATAGAATCGTTACCTCTTGTGGCGATTGTAACCTTTGATGCAGATCTACGGAGTGATCATGAACGTTGAACGATGACAACGCCTCTACTCAGTCCACATGAACAGATTCATTCAATCTCAATGCTAGCTGCTACGAATGAAGGCTTTGAGTGTGTGTGTGTGTGTGTGTGTGAGAGAGAGAGAGAGAGAGAGAGAGAGAGAGAAACGAAATTGCAACTGCATAAATGCTTCTGCACAAGGGTTCTATTTATAGAACCACTTGTGTGGGCTGCAAGCTAAAAAGCCCACTTAAGCGTATGTGGCACATATCTTATAATATGCCAAAATCACTTAAGTGCGTGGTACCTTACCATTTTTCGTATTCTACTTAAGTACACCTTACCTTACGATGTTCTACAATTCACTTAAGTGCATCGTACCTTACGGTGTTCCTTAGTTACTCTATCTCTCATCAATCCGTCCTTTTGTGTGTGACCCTGTAGGTTTTCGCGGCATTGGAAATTATATTAAATCACGTATTTAACATAATAAACAGTGAGCGGTATCTAGCAACATATCACTGCTACCCAAGACACGAAAATGTCATGTGATCTGACAAATCCTTTTGTGATAATACTTATGTGTACAATTACCCTTTTGCCCTTATGTCTATATTGAACACAAGGCATAGACCGTGTCATCCTTGTCCAGTTCAATATTGGGCCCATAGACATTTATCCTGTTACGCAGGATGGGCAAATTCCATCTAGGTCACTCATGTCCCTTAGCATGCTTCGTGGAGTGCCCATCAATTGTCTTTATGGTCATCCAGTTACAGACAATGTTTGATCAGCAATAAGGCACTCGACTCTACATCTAGGGTCCATAGTGGTTTCAGGTCGAAGGGTGGTATACACCATTATCACCATGAGAATAACTTATGACACTTTGCATAACATTCTATATAGTATTCTCATAGCGGGTCAATCCAATATAAATATTACTCTTAATATTCATACCTATGTTTAAGACTTGGTAACTCCTTATCCATGATCCATGAGATATGATCATCAATCTATATACATAATAGTCTTAATGCTTTAATGTTATCCCACTTCACAATAAAGCTCGACTACTGATACTTTAAGATTTGTGTCCTTATGTTTAATGTGATCTCATGATTAAGTCACACTTGATACATTAAACGAACTAGCTATTCTAGGAACTTTATTAAACGAACATAATAAATAAAAAGCCTTTTATAATTAATAAATAATTCGATACAAGTACCAAAAGTATTGGCCTCTAGGGCTTACACCAACAAGTAGGATATCCACCGAGCTGTTTACAACTGAACATGAAAGCATCTCCGAGATATTTGTAGACGGTAACCAACGCAGTTGCTCCCCAACTATATCCCGAACATCTCTCTAAATCTGTAAATAGTATCCCTCCACCCCAAAATAAATATCATAGTTGAGACTTTCACATATATTAAGAAAATGTAATAAATGATAGAGAGAGAATGATAATTTTACAAAATTATCCTTATTTGATATTGGTGTATTCTTATTATCATTAATGCAAGGTGAGAGGAATAGTAAACTAAGAATACTAATTAAAGGATATACTTGGAAGATAAAGACTAAAATTGCATTGGAAATTAAAAGTGACACTTCTTTTAGGATAAATAATTTTTGCAAATGTGACCGTTATTTTGGGACGGAGGAAGTAAGAGATATTGTGCCTCGACAAGCATAAAAGTAGTTTCAAAAAAAATAAGGGATCCATCAACATCAACATATACGCTATAGTGGCTCAATCCCATAAAGAAACAACTATATGATCTTTGAATAAATCGTATAACCACTCCAACTTATAGTAAGCATCACTGTAGCTACAGACACGTCATATTTCCTTACTCTGTGACACTCCTAAGTAATCAACACCAAGTTCAACAATAACTTCTTCAGTGACATCTTGAGGGCTCCATAACACTCCCCATATGGGCAGGTGAAGCAGACAAGAGACATCATCCAAAGTAATGCTCATTTCATCAAATGGCATGTGAAATGAAGATAAATCTAGATGTCATCTCTCTATAAATGTTGATATCATATTTGTATTTATCTTCGTTAAACTTGTTCTCTAAGTGAAGATAGACTATACCGACAAATCCAACTCTCCATCTTGGTGGAAGAATATGAGGAATCCTCATTGTAAGCTTCAACCCATGTCCAACAACCTTCAACTCTTTCTTAAGACCTCTCTCCTGAAAACAATTAAAAACACACATATTATAAACACACAAAATTAAAAATTCAAATATTATACAATCTGGGGTGCCACGTCCAAAATAAATGTCAATGTTAATGGAGTGCCACGTCCTAAACCACGATCTGGAATCCTATCGTACTTGCCTCGTGTTTGCGCCACTGTCAAATTAACAAAAAACACATAAAAAATTATTAAATCAATCAATATGGAACATATTTTGGAAGAGTTCCGGATAACAATTTTTTCAAAAAACCAGAACACATTTTGAAAGACTTTCGGTGAAAGTTTTGCCAAACCTGAAGACATTGCAAATGAGTTCCGGTGCGTAGAATAAAAATCGGGTGACTTTGCTTATGAGTTCCGGAAAAATGTGAAATCAGAAGACTTATTGAATCTGTTACGAAATGTAATATGTGAACCAGAAGAGTTGATTACAATGTTCCGATATGAAAAGTGAAAATGTCTGTTTCAGAAGACTTAAAACGAGAGTGAAGGAAAAGTGAAAATTTCATAAAGATAAACTATTTATATGAGGACATTTTGGTTCAAAAATATATAATGTAAGGGTAGGAGGATAAATTATGGGTATGGGGTAAAATTTTCCTTTGTTAGAATCATGAACGTAAGCACCATCATAGTTTCCTGAGCATTTAACTTGACAATCCTCCACTTGAATCTCGAACCCCCTTGTAAGACCCCAATTTTGGGCCCTAAGATCCCTCATGGCCCATATCATTCATATCATAACCTCAAGGATCAATGCATGCCTTTGTCCCCTCCTAGTGGGTGGGTTGCCTTGTGGTTTGTTTCTTGATCACCAAGCATACTTTGCAGTTGTATATCTTTGCTTTCATATGTTTATCATTTAAAAAGTACAAAAATATTGTCAGTCTAACCTTGTTGCTTGCAGTGGAAGCAATCATCAGCAATTAGGTCAAAGATGGTCAACAGTCAGTCAAAGCAATGGATGGTGGCCATTCTTGCAGAATTTGGGCACCATGATCAATAATCACAAGTTCATACATCTTGAGACATCATTTGAAGTCAAGTTCTCAAGGAATTAGGGTTTGGAAATCATCAGAAGAAGTTCAATCAGTCCAAAACCCTAGAAAAGTCAAACTTGGTCAACAGTTGATTTAATCAATGCTTTGATGGATAGAATTGATTTGAAAGAGTTCATTCATACTTATATAAGCCTCATCTATCATGTCAAACCTCATCATGGAAGAAAATCAAGTGAAATCAGAAATTTTCCAGAAATAGAAAGTGGACCTGTAATTTCAACTGCCAAAAATGGAAACTTCTTGATCTTAAACTTACATCATGATACAAGCTTCAAATGAATTTTTGCCCAACATGAAAGTTGAAGATCTTGTCTTCCCATTTTCAAAAAGTCCAAGAACATCAAAATCCCATGTGCGGTTGTCAAGATATGATCAAATCATTTTCATCAATTTTTGAACTTCAAAGGGCCATATCTCTCAAACCATAAGGCCAAATTTGGTGGGGTTTTTTCCTACACACCACATTTTTCATCCTCTTTCCAAAAATATAAATTTCATGACCTAAAACCTTACCAATCAAAATGGCATTTTTGGACCTTTTGCATTTAAATTCAAAGTTTGACCAAACTTTGACTTTTTGAGTTTTTGATTTTTTCTTGATTTGGTCAATTGGGGAATGTTCCATACATCATTTGTGACTTGTTCCAATCCTTAAACCATCATCATACCACCTTTACTCCACCATTTGGGATTAAAAGGCAAATTTGGCAAAATGTGCAAAAGATGTGAAAAGAGAAAAAACAGCAAGTACAGGTCTGCAGCACACAAAACAGCAATTGTGCTGGCCACTAGCAGCTTGTAGCAGGCCCAAACTCTCAGCAAAAACACACCTCCATTCCATGTATGGGAAAATTAGCAAAATGCAAATGAGCTCATTACAACTAAACAAGTTTAACATTTGATTAGTAGAGGTAAAGCAGTCATATATAAGCATTTCTTCTGGACATTTGAACCCTAGAGACAGCAGCCACCACACAGAAAATACTCCTACTCTCTCATCTTGCATTTTGCTCAGCTGAGATTTTCCACCCAAAACCATCAAAGCATACAAGTAACCCTTGGTTATTTCTTCACTTGGACAACATATTTAGCTCACCTTCACCATAAAATCACTGCTGTAAAGTCTTCATCATCTTCTGTTTTCCAAAGACCTCTCCCATGGCAGCTTGAAGCTAGAATCGATTTAAGCAAGGTTGAGCACATTTCCTTCTGAGATACATCATTTGGGACCATCATCTTCATCTGTTCGAGCTTCAAACCTTCAAATAATCACTGCTCTACACTTTTCTTCAAATACAAGTAAATTTTCGAAACTCTAATTTCTTAAATCAATGCTATGCCATGTGTAGAGTATGTTCTTGTGGTTACATTAAGCTTGAAATTACTAAAAATGATTAAGTATCATGCTAGTTATGTTGAAATGAAATCTGGAATTGGTTTATGTTCTTGCTCGATTTGTGACAATCAATGAGTTCTAGTGGAAATGGCAGGTAGATTCATGTTAGTTAGAGCTTGCTGTTAGTTGTGTGCGTTTGATTTTCATTTCTGGAAAATATTGTTGTTAAGCTCGATTGAACATGATGATGATAGCACCCTGCAGCTGAAATTCTGTCTTGCCCAAATTTTGCATGAATTTATTTTTGTTTGTGGCTGTTTGTTGGTTGCACGATTGTTCAGGGCCATGCTTGTTTATGTGGTACTGTTGGAATTCATTTTCCCTTTGATGATGAGCTTTGATGCTATGCTGTTGTTTTTTGATGAACATTGTTGAATGATGGAGCATGCCATGCTGTTTTGAACCACATGAACGTGCCTAGAAAAACCATATGATTTATGTTGGATGCTGTTGCTTGTATTTGTATGAGCATATTGTTGTTGCTGTACTGTTAGTTATGCTGTAAGTGATTATGAATTGGTACTGCTGCTATTAAACCCTAAGGCTGCCCCTGAAAACACATGATTTTAGCTGATGTTGCTCTATGTTGCTCGAATATCATGTTTGTGGTACCATGTTGGTCTGCATGATTTTGTTTGAAATCTTGTTTGTCATGATGATTGTTTGATGCTTGGTTGAAATCATGTTTGTGGATTACATAAAATGCCTTGCTGTGTGAAACCTACCCTGCACCAGATTTTTTTCCCATGATCATGCTTGCCTATTGCTGAATGATGTGCTGTTGTTTGGTTTGAATATGATGCTGATGAGCACATGCTGCAATGCATACCCTGCTGCCTCTTACATCCTAAGGCCTGTCCAGGAAGTTCATAAGAATTTGTGTTTGGTTGTCACTAAATGATGCTGTCTGAACTCCATTGCCTTGTTATTGTGTGGCTCGTTTTAAAGTGTGTTCTAGGATGTTGAACTTGCAATGAAGTTACCATGTTGATTGCATTTGAGAACCATGCTGATAAACCCTGTTGCTTTCTCATTGAAATCCATCTTATGTCAGTTGTTTGCTGTTGATTGAAGCTGCTAGATGATGATATGTCATGGCCATGATTTTTGTTAAAATGCTGTTGTTTCTAAAATACTTGTCCTGTCCAGATTTTGCCTAAATGTTGTATGGGTGTGTTACTGTTTAGATGTTCATCATTGTCATGTTTGCTTGTATGCTATGTTGAGATTTCAATTGCTTTGATTGCTTGAGAATGCCAAGCCATGGTGATGAACCATGTTGCTGTTGCTGCTATACCCTGCTGTTGTTTCCAAGCCAGACTGTTAGAACCATGTTGCTGTCTTGGACCTGCTTGCTAAATTCATGCTATTGTGTACTGTTGTTTGTTTTGATTGCACGAGCCATTATCCCTTGCTATGCTAATGCCTGATGCTGTTATGCTTAGCCCATGCCATGCTCAAAAGTCCACATGGATTGTGCTCTTTTGTTTGTGTTGGCTGCCATTTGTCTGTTGGTATATAAAGCTTGTCTTTGATAATTGTTAGCAACATGAAGATAGTGCCCTGCTATAAAACCTTAAGCTGTCCTGAAAACCCTTGTGAAACATGCTATATGCTGTTGTTTGTTGGCTGTGTGAGCATCACCATGATATCATGCTGCAGTTTAGAAAACCCTCATGAACTGCATTTGAATGCTGTTGTTTGGTTTGTTGTTTGAATGATGATGATGAACACCATTGCTACATGTTGCTGTTGGTTTTAATTGATGATAAGCACATGATGATGAATATTGACTGCTGTTGTCTGTTTTAATTACATGAGCCAATACCATGTTGATTGTATGCTGATCAAATTTTGTTTGGATATGGATGAACACATTGATGCCATGCTAAACCTTGCTGCAGTTTTAAAACATGAATGTTGTTGTTGTCTGTTTGCAATATGAATATCACAATCACTTGTTCATGCTGTTTGTCTTTTGGTGCTTGAACTTCCATGTTGATGTTGGTTTTTGACTGATTGATAAAGCTGGGAACATAAATTTTGCTGCTGTTTCGAGCCTTATGAACATTGTCCAAAAAATCCATTTGATTGTGCTATATGCTGTTGCTTGCTATTGTTTTGATGAACATGATGATGATTGAAGTTGATACCCTGTTCGTGCATGCTGTTAGCTGTCCAGAATTTTGATGCATTGGTTGTTGCCATGTTGCAAATGTTGCATGAACCTATTGCTTGCCATGCTGTTTTGAATCCCATAAACATGCTCATTATGTTTGTCGTGTTAGGTGATGGTTGAATGTTGCATGATGTTTCTGTTATGATGAACTGCCCAGGAATTCCATCTGTTGTGTTTGGCTTTTGTTGTTACATGGTGATGATGAGTATGCCATGCTATTGTTTTGGGTTGTTTGATCTGTTGATGAAGAATGATGAATGTTGCTGCTGCTGTTATGTTGAATGCTGTTGTTTAGTTGCTGCATGATGAGGATGAACTTGGTTTGATGATTACATGATGATGATAACATTGAATATGCTTTGGCTGCTGTTAGAAACCCTAAGGGTTTATGTGAAAAAACCAGAATTTTGCTTTTAGCCGTGAGCACTGTTCCATTGGTTCCATCCAATGAGAACATTTCATTTTGTTTGCCAATGCTGTGTCGTTTCAATTAGTGAGGAGGATATTACAGCTATGCCACCCGTTGACTTATGTTTGACCACTTGCCATGCTAGCTTGCTCCTATTTCATCCAATATTTCACCCAATTTCACAAATCATTTTCTCATTCAATTTTCACCAAAAAATTATGAAATTTTTTCCACATGTTCACACATGGGTCTAGAATTTAATTGTGAATTTTATTTAATTTTCCATTGGTTGGTTTTTAATTGACAATTATTTTCTCAACATGTATGCATGAATGATACCCTTTGCCATTTCAATTGTGAAATTGTCATATTGCATCCATTGCCTTTGAAATTTTTTGTGGTAAAACTAGACACATTGATCTTCATTTCCATATAAAGTTTGTGCATTTCCCATTTGTGGTTTGTGAGCTTTGTTTTTTTGAAGTTATGTGTTGAATTTGGTGCTATACCATGATCATGCATTTTCTCTAATTTTGTTCACACACTTCCCTACATCCAAATCACTTGAAATTTTGCATGAATGATCCCTTGTATGTCTAATTGATGTATGAATTTTTCTTGGAATTAATCATGCTGTTTTCCATTTGATTGAGAATTTTCTTCCATATGTGGTCATTTGTTGACTTTTTGTGCTATGCCTTGCCAAATCTTTTTGTGAAATTCTCAAATCATATTGTATGTCCATGAAATTTCATATGTGACAACTAGACACTTCAAGCTTTGCATTGGTGTTAATCTCATTCATTTCTCTTCTGTTTTCAAATTGATATGATTTTTTGAAGTTGACCCATGCTTGTTGACTTTCACCATGCCTACTTGAACTTATGTTGACTTCATGATTTTAATTGACTGCCTTCCTCTCATCCAAATGCCATGAAATTTGACATGTATACCATGTTAGATGTTAGGATTGAGTGTGGTTTATTTCATGATTTTTGAAAATGTTTGAGTTGACTTTTGAATGAAGTCTTTGCTGTTGACTTTTGTATGCTTCTCTTGCCATGCTTTGCATTCATTTGTGTATGAAATGGCCATGATGCATGATTTGGTTATGAATCCAATTGAGAATGCTTCTTGAATGTTTAAACTTGGTTTGGTTTGACTTTGTCTTGCTGCCTTGACTTTTTCTTTCATCTTTGACCCTAGGCTAGTCCTAGTGGTCTTCTGAGCTTATGTTTGAGTTCATCTGTTTCAGGTTAAGCACTAATGCCTTGAGGATCATTCAAATATTTGTTTGAGTTGAATTATATGATGTGCTAATCTTTGTTTTGTAGGTGACTCATATGCTTGAGTCTTTGTGCTTTGCACAATTGGTCCCTCTGTGTGACTATTGGTTCATTTCATTTTGCTTTTGACTGTTGACTTGTTTACTAATGAGTTTGACTTTTGCAGGTACTTTAGTTGCCTAAGTTCTTTGAACTTGATTGCTTGCTTTGCTTTTTAGCATTTGCTTTGAGGTATAATTACTTCTTCTTCATGTAGTCTGGAGACCCGGTCTGTTATTTGACCGGGCAAACTGTCTGAAGTCCTCCTTAAGAGGCAATGCCTGTGTTTGTTTATATTTGTCCTAAGCAGGAAAAGTCCTTCAAGTAAGGCAATTGGTGGAAGGTAGGGATAAGTAATCTATCCCCCACTATTCAGTGTGTCCTCTCTTTGCTCCCATTACATGGTTGAAGCAACGAGATAAATACCCAAGATCTAATCGAGTCTATAATGTGGAGAGAGTTCCTACTTTCTGAACTCCCACACTTTCTTTGATGCTCTCTCTGATTTGAGATTGAAGCAATGAGGCACACCCCTCATCTCCTTTTCATCTGCTTCACCTGAGCCCTTCAATGGCCAGGTTAAGAGCAACCTTTACCCATTACAGTGGACTTTTAAAGTCAAACCCTCTTGTATGAGCCCCCCAATGTTTGGCTATAGAGTGTGCTGTTTGATATTCATTGCTTGATTGATTGCTTCATGCGCACTTGCTTGCTTGTATGCTATGCATTTATCATCATCATCAATTGCCATTAATGCATGATCATCTCATTTGCTTTTTGTGATGCTATCATTGATTGTTTGCCCATTGAGGACAATTGTAAGTCCATTACTTTGGCATTTGCTCCTGTGATATGGAAGGATAGAGTGTAAGACCTCATTGGTCACTCATATCTTCTGTTTATCTGTGTGTATGTGAGGATACAGTTGTAAGTCCCTGTAAGTTGGCATCTGTTATCCTGTGATCATAACTTGATCTGTTTGGTTTGTATGTGAGGTTGCAATTATAAGTCCCTGTAAGTTGGCATCTGTTATCCTGTGATCATAATTTGATCTGTTTGATTTGTATGTGAGGTTGCAGTTATAAGTCCCTGTAAGTTGGCATCTGTTATCCTGTGATCATAATTTGATCTGTTTGATTTGTATGTGAGGTTGCAGTTATAAGTCCCTGTAAGTTGGCATCTGCTTTCCTGTGATCATAGTTTGTTCATCTGTTTGTATGAGAGGTTGCAATTATAAGTCCCTGTAAGTTGGCATTTGCATTCCTGTGATCATGTTGTTGCTTTTGTTCTTGTATGTGAGGATCCATTGTAAGTCCCTGTGATGTGGCATTGGATTTCCCGTGAGCATACTGTGGAGTTAACCTAAGTCCAGATAGATTGGCAGTTAACTTCCATGTTTCATTTTTGTTTTCTTTTGAGGAGATTAGTGTAAGACCATTGAGTGGCATCTGACATCCCGTTTTGTTTTAGGAGATTGGTATAAGACCATTGATTGGCATCCGGTATCCGTATTTCCTTTTGTTTGTTTGTTTATTGCTATTCCAAAGGACACCCTTGAATCATCTGCTATATGATTTCAAGAAGTGAACCTTCTAAGAAGTTTTACTATCCATCCTTCATCCATTCATCATTCATTACGTCTTAGAACCTTTTCACACTTTATCTTTTAAACTTGACATAAGTGTTGTGCAAACATCTTCATGTTTTTTCTAACTAAAAACCTGGACCCCAAGTCCTTGACTCTTTTTCAAACTTCATTTTCATAATACTCATTTGAATTGATCTTAATCATACTTTGACTTCATTTTTATAATCATAATCAGTAACTCCACTCATTCACTTGTTTTGGCTTTGTCCATTGATCTTTTCATTCATGAGCTATAGGTTTGATTTATCTTAGTGGTTGATGTTAATCTCACCTTCTGTCTTTAGTGATTGAATTGTAAGTCTTCCTCGCCTATTATAGGGTTAACCCCTCCCTGGCCAGTTGAAGCTGTTCTCACATGGTGGACGTTGTTGTTTATATAAGGTTGAGTTTTCTCCCGTGGATAACGTAAGACCTAGGGTTTGTGTTTAAAATTGAACCTAACCCACTTTTGGAAATCTTTTAGCCGAACTACGGCGTTCTGATCCTTACCTTTGATGGAAGGTACGTAGGCAACGGGTTCATCCGTTCGAACCCAATAATAATAAAAATGTATATTCTTTTCTCATCATCCCAATCATGTTTGCACAATCTTTATGTCATAACAAATAACAATTTAGCATAACAAGTGTGAAAAGGGCTCCCTAGGAGTACCTAGGACGTAGTGGGTGCCTAACACCTTCCCATTGCGTAATTTACCCCTTACCCAGAATCTCTGATCTTTTTATTAGTTTTCTACGTGTAAAACTTCTTAGGCTTTTGTTCGCTTTTTAGCCAGTCCTTTGGATAAATAAAAGTGCGGTGGCGACTCGAAATATTTCAACGTATCTCCTTGCTTATGATTTAATCGATAGATCATATAGCGACGAATACACCGCTACAGAAAAGTGGCGACTCTGCTGGGGAGTGCTCACCAGAATCCCTGGTGGTATTGCCTACTTTTCACCCTTGTTGTGATATATGTTATTATTTGTCATTTCTGACATATTTTTGTACAATTTGGGATGAATGTATTGATTGTAATGTGTGAATTGCTTGATATACATTTGCTGTTTGCTTTGGTGATCTGTGAGATGAGTTCTATACCCGAACTCGAGTGCTCTCTAGGATAGGAGAATGGCATAGTCTTGTCGACTGGTGTGGAGTAGTCCTTAGCCAGTTGACTTGCGAGTCCATTCACTTGGTGGAGGTCATGTTGAACTAATAATGTCACACAAGTTATTTGTGGTTAGGCATTATTCTTTCAATCATGTTCCGCAGAAGCCAAGGACCTTAGTTTACCAAACCCGTCTTGGCCTATTTTTAGGACCGTAGTGCGGAGGTCGTTCAGATGTCAGTTCTGACACGATTGTCACGCGATACTACACTCGTAAGAGTTTCTCTTGAGAATATTCTTGGAATACGAGTATTCGTTCCTCCGATAATATTCGAAAGATGGAACGATGATTATGGGAACCTCTGATAGAACATGTCTGGCAGGTTTAAACCCTAGTACACTCCCTTTGGGTGGTTCTTAACCGAGACTCCATGCTCGTGACTCTCAACAAACCCGTGATTCGTGGTTGAGTCGTTCAAACATTGTTAATATCAATGGATCCCGGATCAGGTGTAAAACCTAAAATCCATCAAAGCGGCTGGTTGATATTAAGAATGTCTGAACCGGTTCATGTACCGTTAATATCAATGGAACTTGGGTGTCGATAAGGTGAAAACCTAAATCCACCAAAATGGATGATTGATATTAGGGATACATAGAGCTTTCCCATGACCTTTGTTTGGCGTGCTTTGTTTGATCCTTGAGTGTGTTTGTTGCATTCATGCATTCACGCATTTCATCCGCATTCATGTCATCAAAAAGAGAAAATTTTCAAGGAACTTAAAGGGTTATTTGCAAAATTTTCAGACATGGAAAGACCAAAAAGGCATACAAAGAAATACAGCTTTAAGCAGCCCGATGTAAAAGAGTTAAGGAATCTGACATCGTATGTATTAGATCCCTTGGGTTTCAAAGCTCGCTATGGGAAGCTTCTGCCGTTGCTGACTACTCAGGTGGATGAGGGATTGATGAGCACTCTTGCTCAGTTCTATGATCCGCTCTATCATTGCTTCTTATTTCCGGACTTCCAGTTATTGCCGACTTTGGAAGAATACTCTCACCTTATTGGGATTCCGATTCTGGATCAAGTGCCGTTCAGTGGCTTAGAGAGTATTCCATCTGCTCGAGAGATTTCCAGCTTGTTGCACATAGATGAAGATCTGATTAGAGCTAATCTGACTACCAAAGGCGGAATTCAGGGTTTTCCCTCCGAGTTCCTTGTTGCTCAAGCTACCTTTTATGGGAAGGCCATGAGTGAGGACGCTTTTGAGGCTCTATTTGTGTTGCTTATCTATGGATTGGTGCTGTTTCCCAACTTCGACAAGTTCGTCGACATGAATGCCATTAGGATTTTTTCAGTCCTTAATCCGGTTCCGACCTTGTTGGGCGATGCATATGTCTCCATGCATCTGAGGAATATGAAGAATGGAGGAGTTATTGTCTGCTGTTTACCCCTGCTGTACAAGTGGTTTATTTCGCACTTGCCGCAGACAGTTGCTTTCAAGGAGAACAAGGGATGTCTACGGTGGTCTCAGAGACTCATGTCTCTCACCAATGATGATATCACCTGGTATGATCGCGTGTATGATACCGTCCAGATCATCAATTCTTGTGGTGAATTCCCCAATGTGCCTCTTCTTGGTACATGCGGTGGGATTACCTACAACCCTACGCTTGCACGTCGTCAGCTTGGGTTCCCCCTAAAGGATAAACCCCATAACATTCTGTTAGAAGGTGTATTCTTTCAGGAGGGTAAAGATCCCCAAGGCCTGAAAGCCAGATTTGTCCGCGCTTGGCGCAATATTCGCATAAAGAGTAGGAATGAATTGGGTCCAAAGAACTGCATTGCTTTGGAGCCATACACCTCTTGGGTCAGACAGAGGGCTGCTACCTACCTGATGCCGTATGATCATCCAAGACCTACACTGTTGGATGGGGCTGGGCCTTCAACCCTCCCTACCCAACGTGTAGAGGAGTTGAGAGAAGAAGACCTTTCGCGTGCCTGGATCCGCGAGAGAGAGGAATTGTTGCAGCAGCTCAAGGAGAAGGATGATATGATTGAATTTCTCGAGCACCGAGTGATCGACGATCCGGACGACACTTGGACTTCTCTGCTTCCTCAGTCCTCCAAATTCTGGAAAAGGAAGTATGATCAACTTGCAAAGGAGAAAGCTGATATGGAGGCTGCCTATGAGAGAGAGATCAAGAAGTTGTACACTTCTCGTCTTCCCGCATCCCGAGCTAATGGGGATCCATAGGATGTTATTTACCTTTTCTCTTTGTAATATTTAAAAGAATGCTGTACTTCGTTGTCTTGATATTTTGAATGAAATATTTTCCATGAACAATCAAAATGTTTAAATATTCAAAATATTGCAAACAAATACCCTAAGGGTTCCTTGAAAATTAAAGCATTTGCACAAGCATTTCATGCATCATTCTTGCATAAACAGGTACCCATTTTTCTGGTCTTCCGGTTCTAACATCTGCTCTTCATTTATTTTGAAGACAAGCTGACTCACCGGTATTATACAAGGGTCAACTCTGCAAGGATTATGGAGCAATTGGAACAA
This sequence comes from Lathyrus oleraceus, assembly GCF_024323335.1. Classification (NCBI taxonomy): domain Eukaryota; kingdom Viridiplantae; phylum Streptophyta; class Magnoliopsida; order Fabales; family Fabaceae; genus Lathyrus; species Lathyrus oleraceus. The sequence goes on from NC_066579.1 coordinate 449,233,331, forward strand.
GAGAACCAGAGTTTGAGAGATGAAGTCGCCAGACTTGGCGCTCTGATGGAGCAACTTCTTGCTGCCCAGAATCAGCCTGCTCAACAGCCAGCAACTCCGGTTCAGCGGACCGTTATATCAGAGGTAGCTACTACATCGGTGCCTGTCAGTGCCCAGCAGCCAAATGCCATGCCTCCCGGTTTTCCTTGGGGGATGCCTCCTGGCTTTATGCCTGATCTGCCAGCTCCTACCTTTGCTCAAATGCCGGCATCTAGCCCGGTCCCTATACCTGTTCCTCCTGTTGTGCATACCATGCCTAGGGTAGACGACACCATTTATCACTCTGAAGCGTCTGAGAGCTCAGATGTTCATGAGAAAATGGATGCAATGAACGACCAATTCCTCGAGCTGAGAAAGGAATTGAGAACTCTTAGAGGCAAGGATCTCTTCGGCAAGTCAGCAGCCGAACTTTGCTTGGTTCCCGGTGTGAAGATACCTGTTAAATTCAAGGTCCCAGACTTTGAGAAATATAAAGGGAACACTTGTCCTTTGGCACACTTAGTCATGTATGCCAGAAAGATGTCCACGCAAACAGACAACGATCAACTCTTGATCCACTACTTTCAAGACAGCTTGTCTGGTGCTGCCCTCCGTTGGTACATGAGCCTAGACAGTGCCAACATCCGCTCTTTCAATGATCTTGGCGAAGCTTTCGTCAAGCAATACAAATACAACGTTGACATGGCGCCTGACAGAGATCAACTCAGGTCTATGTCACAAAAGGACAAAGAGACGTTCAAGGAGTACGCCCAGAGATGGCGTGAGCTGGCAGCTCAAATTACTCCACCATTAGAAGAGAAAGAGATGACCAAGATCTTTCTGAAGACTCTTGGGTCATTCTATTATGAGAGAATGGTGGCCAGCGCTCCCTCTGATTTCACCGAGATGGTGAACATGGGGATGTGTCTTGAAGAAGGTGTCCGCGAAGGACGGTTGGCAAAAGATGATGGTTCTTCCTCTAAACGATATGGAGCGTTTAAGAGGAAAGAAGGTGAAGCGCATGCTGTGCAGTCTCAGCCAAAACATCGAAGACCCTCTGTTCAGAGGAAGCCTGCACATCGTGCCGGACATCAGCATCAGGTGGCTAGTGTGGCACCTGTATTCAAGGATAATGCTCAACAGTATCAGCATCAGCAGCAATATCCACAACCGCAATATCAACAGCAACAGCAACGTCCACAGCAACAGGCTTACCAGCCTCGTGGAAGTACAACCAACCAAGCGAATGTGAACTATGATAGGAAGAAGGTCAGCTTCGACCCTATTCCGATGACATATACGGAGCTTTATCCCTCCTTGTTGGAGAGGAAGTTGGTTTCACCCAGGGATCCTCCTGCTATTCCTGCCAACCCGCAATGGTGGTACAAACCAGACCAGCATTGTGCCTACCATTCCGGTGCTCCGGGCCACAACGTTGAGAACTGTTTCCCGCTGAAGAATAAGGTTCAAGACCTTATGAGAAGTGGAATTCTGAGTTTTGAAGACTCCAATCCGAATGTTACCAGGAACCCATTGCCTTCGCACGGGAAATCTGTCAATATGATCCAGGAAGACCTTGGGAAGTACAAGGTTAAGTACATCAGTCATATCCGGCAATCGTTGGTTGATTTACATAAGATGCTGTGTCAGCACAGTTATTTGGAGCATAACCACGATAAGTGTCGTGTCTGTTCTGTTAACCGCTTGGGTTGTGATCAGGTTCGCCGAGAACTGCAGATGATGTTGAATGAAGGTACCATTGAGATTCTCCAGAATCGCAATGTGGATGTAGTTGAACCCGAAGTGAATGTCATATCACCGGTGTTCAAGTTGCCTGAGCCCGTTGTTATTCGGTACAATAGCAACAAGCCTAAGGCTTCACCTTCTTTGATTATCAAACCGGCAGGCCCCGTGCCTTATTCATCTGATAAAGCCGTACCGTTCCGGTACAATCCTGTTGCTGTCCAGGATGGGGTCGAGGTTCCTCTGCCGTCTACGTCCGTAACCACTATTGCTGATGTTAGTGGGTTGACCCGAAGCGGTCGTGTGTTTTCGGCACCTGCCAAAGCTCCTGCTGTTTCTTCTGAATCTGTTGAGCGTCCTGTGGGGACTGCTGTGAATGTTCAGAATCCGGCACTTGATGTTGCCAAACCCTCCTCGTCTGTACAAAAGACTCCTGTTTCTTCTGTTGGCCCAAGCGGCATTGTTGACGAAGAATCTGATGAGATGCTGAGGCTCATCAGAAAGAGTGAGTACAATATTGTAGACCAGCTTCTACACACGCCTTCCAAGATCTCCATCCTTTCTCTATTGCTGAATTCAGAACCCCATAGGGAGTCTCTGCAGAAAGTCTTGGACCTGGCATACGTTGATCATGACGTCACCCTGGAACAATTTGATAGCATCGTTGCAAACATTACCGCTTGCAACACTTTGAGCTTTTGTGACGCTGATCTCCCTGAGGAGGGAAGAGACCACAACATGGCTTTACACATATCTATGAACTGTAAATCTGATGCAATGTCCAATGTACTGGTGGACACTGGATCGTCCCTTAATGTATTGCCAAAATCCACACTCTCTCGATTGTCGTATCAAGGTCCTCCTATGAGGCAGAGTGGGGTTGTTGTAAAAGCTTTTGATGGGTCGCGCAAGACCGTGATTGGGGAAGTGGATCTCCCAATCAAGATTGGACCAAGTGATTTCCAGATCACTTTTCAAGTAATGGATATTCACCCATCATACAGCTGTCTCTTGGGCAGACCATGGATTCACGAGGCTGGCGCCGTGACATCCACCCTACACCAAAAGCTGAAGTTTGTGAAAAATAAGAAATTGGTTGTAGTAGGGGGAGAAAAGGCTCTCCTGGTCAGTAATTTGTCTTCCTTCTCGTACATTGATGCAGAGGATGAAGTTGGAACTCAGTTCCAAGCTTTATCTATTGATAAACCAATCGAGAAGAAGTCTCCTTCATTCACTTCCTACCGTGATGCAAAGCTGGCCATTGAATGTGGTGCAGTTGCTGGATTAGGGAAAGTGCTTGAACTTGAAGATAATCGATCCCGGGCTGGCATTGGCTATGGTTCTGGGGCATGCAATGAGCAAGGTCTGTTCACCAGTGGAGGATTCATCCATGCTGATCAACCTGCAGAAGAGGAAGCTGCTGCTATCATTGAAGAAGAAGATGCAGAAGACTTGAACAATTTTGTTATTCCTGGTGGTGTCTGCCACAATTGGGTCGCTGTGGATGTTCCTACAGTTATCCATAGATCAGAGTAATTGTTCATTTTGTTTAAAACCCTTCTCCCATGCCAAAAGGAGAAGTGATGACATTGTTGGCAAAGCATATATACAATGATGTTTTCATTCAATTTTTGCATTGTCAAAACATTTGTTTTTCCTTTGTTTTCACTTTTTGCTTTTCTTTATGAAATCAGTGATCACAAAAAACCATAAAAACAAAATAAAAGCTGTAAAAGCAACATTCTTTCATCTGCATAATGATTTGCTTGCTTAAATTCTGAAGTTTTTCTTAACCAAAATCATTATGCAGGTTGATCCTAAAACCCATTGAACATAATGATCCAACGCCATCTCCCAATTTTGAATTCCCTGTATTTGAGGCAGAGGAAGATGACGTTGAAGAGATTCCTGATGAGATCACCCGTCTCCTTGAGCACGAAGAGAAGATCATTCAGCCGCATCTCGAAGACTTGGAAACAGTCAACTTGGGATCTGAAGATTGTGAGCGCCTGGTGAAGATTGGGGCACTTCTTGAAGGGTCTGTTAAGGAAGATTTGATCAGCTTGCTACGAGAATATTCAGATATCTTTGCTTGGTCCTATGAAGACATGCCGGGTTTAGATACAGATATTGTGCAACATTTCCTGCCTTTGAAGCCTGAGTGCGTGCCTGTGAAGCAGAAGCTCAGAAGAACTCATCCAGATATGGCAGTGAAGATCAAAGAGGAAGTTCAGAAGCAAATTGATGCGGGGTTTCTGGTGACTTCGACATATCCTCAATGGGTGGCCAATATTGTGCCTGTTCCTAAGAAGGACGGAAAAGTCCGTATGTGCGTTGATTACAGAGATTTGAATAAAGCTAGCCCAAAAGATGATTTTCCTCTACCACACATTGACATGTTGGTAGACAATACAGCTAAATTCAAAGTCTTTTCCTTTATGGACGGATTTTCCGGATATAATCAAATCAAGATGGCACCAGAGGATATGGAGAAGACAACATTCATCACACCTTGGGGAACATTCTGTTATCGAGTGATGCCCTTCGGTTTGAAGAACGCCGGAGCCACGTATCAACGAGCTATGACTACCTTGTTTCATGATATGATGCACAAGGAGATAGAAGTCTATGTTGATGATATGATTGCTAAGTCCCGAACGGAAGTTGAGCATATTGAGCATTTGTTGAAGCTTTTTCAGCGTTTGAGGAAGTTCCAGCTTCGTCTGAATCCGAACAAATGTACTTTTGGAGTCCGTTCCGGCAAGTTGTTGGGTTTTGTGGTAAGTGAAAGAGGTATTGAGGTTGATCCTGCAAAGGTCAAAGCAATACAAGAGATGCCCGCACCCAAAACTGAGAAGCAAGTCCGAGGTTTTCTTGGCCGCTTGAACTACATTTCCAGATTTATATCCCACATGACTGCCACATGTGCGCCGATATTCAAGCTCCTCCGGAAAGATCAGTCTCATGATTGGACCGAGGATTGCCAGAAAGCTTTCGACAGTATCAAAGATTATCTGTCCGAACCTCCGATTTTGTCTCCGCCAGTGGAAGGAAGACCTCTGATTATGTACTTGACAGTTCTTGAAGACTCGATGGGTTGTGTACTCGGTCAACAAGATGAATCAGGGAAGAAGGAGTTTGCTATATACTACCTCAGTAAGAAGTTTACTGATTGTGAGTCTCGGTACTCTATGCTTGAGAAGACGTGCTGTGCTTTAGCTTGGGCAGCTAAGCGTTTGCGCCAGTACATGATTAATCATACAACTTGGTTGATATCCAGAATGGATCCAATTAAGTATATCTTCGAGAAGCCTGCTTTAACTGGGAGGATTGCCCGTTGGCAGATGTTGTTGTCTGAGTATGATATTGAGTATCGAGCTCAGAAAGCTATCAAAGGTAGTATCTTGGCTGACCACTTAGCGCACCAGCCGATTGAAGATCATCAGTCTGTTCAGTATGACTTCCCTGACGAGGAAATTCTGTATTTGAAGATGAAAGATTGCGATGAGCCTACACTTGATGAAGGTCCAGAACCTGGTTCCAGATGGACGATGGTGTTTGATGGCGCTGTTAATCAATATGGAAATGGAATTGGGGCAGTAATTGTTAATCCCCAGGGATCGCACATTCCGTTTACAGCAAGGCTAACTTTCAAATGCACGAATAATATGGCGGAGTATGAAGCCTGTATTATGGGACTTGAAGAATGCATTGACTTAAGAATCAAGTATCTTGATGTCTATGGTGATTCAGCTTTGGTTGTCAATCAGATCAAAGGTGAATGGGAGACAAATCAACCAGGTCTCATCCCATACAGAGATTATGCAAGGAGAATTTCAACTTTCTTCACAGAAGTTGAATTTTATCATATTCCTCGAGAGGATAATCGGATGGCAGATGCCCTTGCAACGCTTGCTTCCATGATAGTTGTCAGATGGTGGAATGATGTCCCCAACATTACTGTGATGCGCTTGGACAGACCCGCTCACATATTTGCAATCGAAGAAGTGAAAGATGACAAGCCTTGGTATTTTGATATCAAGAATTTCCTCCAGAACCAGGTCTACCCGCCTGGGGCATCTGTGAAAGATAGGAAAACTTTGAGAAGGTTGTCAGGCAGTTTCTACCTCAGTGGAGAAGTGCTGTACAAGAGAAATTTTGATATGGTTTTGCTCAGATGCGTGGATAGACACGAAGCAAACCTGTTGATGACTGAGGTCCATGAGGGTTCATTTGGTACTCATTCCAATGGACATGCCATGGCTAAGAAGATGTTGAGAGCAGGCTACTATTGGCTGACAATGGAGTCTGACTGTTGCAAGTATGTGAAGAAATGTCACAAGTGTCAAATTTATGCGGATAAGATTCATATTCCTCCGACACTCCTGAATGTGATTTCATCACCATGGCCTTTCTCTATGTGGGGAATCGACATGATCGGCATGATTGAGCCGAAAGCGTCCAACGGACATCGGTTTATTCTCGTAGCAATTGATTACTTCACCAAATGGGTTGAAGCCGCTTCGTACGCGAATGTAACCAGACAGGTGGTTGTGAAGTTTATCAAGAACCAGCTGATTTGCCGTTATGGTGTGCCAGAGAGGATCATTACTGATAATGGATCCAATCTGAATAACAAGATGATGGATGAGTTGTGCGCTGAATTTAAGATTGCACACCATAATTCCTCTCCTTACAGACCTAAGATGAATGGGGCTGTTGAAGCTGCTAACAAGAATATCAAGAGAATTATCCAGAAGATGACTGTCACCTACAAAGATTGGCATGAGATGCTGCCATTTGCTTTGCATGGATATCGTACGTCTGTACGCACTTCAACAGGGGCAACCCCTTTCTCTCTTGTTTATGGCATGGAAGCCGTTCTCCCAGTAGAGGTGGAGATCCCATCAATGCGAGTCTTGATGGAAGCCAAGTTGACTGATGCTGAATGGATTCAGAGTCGTTATGACCAATTGAATTTGATTGAAGAGAAGCGATTAACTGCCATGTGCCATGGTCAGTTATATCAACAGAGAATGAAGAAAGCATTCGACAAGAAGGTCAAGCCTCGTGTGTTCCGAGAAGGTGACCTTGTGCTCAAGAAAGTTTTGTCTTTCGCGCCCGATTCCAGGGGCAAGTGGACTCCAAACTACGAGGGTCCATATGTTGTTAAGAGAGCCTTTTCAGGCGGTGCTTTGATGCTTACAACAATGGATGGGGAGGATTTCACTCGTCCTGTGAATTCAGATGCAGTTAAGAGATACTTTGCCTAAAAAAAAAAAAAAAGTATATGCAAATGAAAAAAGAATGAAAAAAACAGAATAGCTCGCTAAGTTGAAAACCCGAAAGGGCGGCTTAGGCAAAAATGAGCGTCTCGGTGGAGAACCCGCAAGGGTAATTCAGGCAAAAATTAGAGACTTGAAAAAAGATATATTTGCATCCCGCTAGATTGAGTACCTCACTCTGGGGCAATCTAGGCAAAAATTAGGGATTTTGGCAAGTAACTGCATCCTGACAAGACTTTCTGTTCATCAGTCGTCATTTCGTCAGAAGATTCTCGATTCGTCGTCAACTGAAGCTTCGGATACATCGAGATTCAAATTGGTAGAGAAAGGATCATTATGTTCAATGTAGCCCTCTTCCAATATATATCACTGATTTCAAATTTGTACAGATCTATGGAGTCTTGCCATTTGCAGGCTACCATTCCATCAAATCAATTTGAGCTTTTTATCCATTTATTTGCACTCTTATTTGTTTCAATTCAACAAATGTTTTGCATGTTTTAAATTGATAAAATGTCATTGTTTTAAACAAATCAAATTTTTCAAAATTTTTGTTTTAAACAAAGTGAACATTCACAAGATTGAAAGGATACTCAAGAATATCTCAGTGCTCTCCCGAGGGTGGCATGATTCCCAACAGGTAAGACATTCGTTCATTCTCCTGGTTTGGTGGTATCTTCTTTCTTCAGATCTTTGTTGAGGTTGTTCCTCAGACAGAGTTGTTGTTGGGGTTGTTCCCCAGTACGGTCGCAAGCGACTTGTTGTTGAAAACTTCGTTTTTCTCCAGCAGCGGTTTTCCCTAGCATGGGTGTTTTCTTGTGAAGTTTCGGCGGCTGATGGTTTGTTATCTTGGTGCCCCGTCGCTTTCTCCAGTGGGTCGTATGCCCCAGACTTTATTTGTCTCCTCAGCACAGTCATGAGTACAACTGGTTGATTGATACTCCCCTCGGAGTCGCGAGTAGAGCTGTTATTAATATCCCCACCAGGGTTGCAAGTGGAGTTGTTACCGCTTTTCCCCATGCAGTGTGCCAGCAAGATTTGTCTGTTTCCTCAGCATGATTGTTGTCTTTTTGAAGACCTGGTAAGTCAGTGGTTTGATACCCAGTACTTTACCTTCTCCCCGGCGAAGTCGTCTGTGGAACTGTTGCTATCTCTCCATCAGAGTTTATTCTCTTCAGCAGAGCAGGATTTATTTTCCTACTCAGTGGTTGATTTGGGTTGACATCCCGGTATTGCAACCATCCTTTCCTCAGCTTAGTCTGCAGAATGTTTGTTGTGGCGGTTTTTGCCTGTTGAATACTCCTTCAATCCCGATATGGTCGGATGATGGCTTTTGCTTCCAGTGAACGGATTTATTTCCTGACTATTTGTGATCCCCAGTAGAGTGGTTTGTATTGCAGAATCTACTTGTGGTGATCAGTTTGCTGTATATTCTCCCCAAGTGGATTGGTTTATTGCAGAATATATTTGTTTGATCTGTCCTCCCTCAGTGGCTTGTTCCCAAGAGAGTAGCCGACAGTTTTCCCCAGTAGAGTTGCTTATGCAGTTAGATTCTATTTGGATGATATCATTCTCCCTCAGTGGGTTGTTCCCCAGTGGAGTTATGTGGATTTTTGCTTCTACAGCAGTTTATGCTTATGCATTTGTTGTTTCTCAGTTGTCACTGAGATCCCCTGCAGATACTTTGGGATTTCTCTTGTTCCCCTACAGATTTGTCTTGGTGGCTGTCTTGCCCGTTGTGACTTTCTGTACCCTGATTGGGTTGTTTCCTGATATCTATGATTCTCTGCTTCTTCAGCAGTACCCGCAGATCTTTGCTTTACAGCATGTAGATCTCCGCAGATTGGCTCTCCAGCTGGTTTTTCCCTGGAAGTATAATACCGGACGTTTGTTCCTGAACCTGTTTGTGTTAGAATTGTCTGTTTTGTCAGCATTCATCAAACATAAATCACGCATATTCATGCATATTCATAAAACATTCAGATATTCATGTTGCATTTCTCGCCATATATCTTTTGTTTGTCGTGTCTCCTGCTATGGTAATATAGATCTCTTTACAGATCCCCCCAAGCAGATGTCGGGTGTTTATAAATCTCTCCATATAGAGTCAACCCCATAAGCAGAAAATGTTGTCTTTCCTTCTGCAGTTCCCCACTGAGATATATCCTCGTGGATGACGGTTTCTTCCGTTTCCTCCCAACACATATATTGGGATGGATTTTCCTATTTGAGTTATATCCTCATTAGGACGTGTCTTTATTCAGTCTGTCTTTTCGGATTATTCCCGGATTGGCTATTTGTCAAAATCTTGTGCTTCCCAGTGGGTTGTTCCCCGGCGGAATGTTTTTGGGCCTCTACCCAGTAACCGGTAGTTGTAAGTCCTATCTTTCCTGGCTTTCTTAACAGAATTTGTGGTTATACACCTTTTATTCTCCAGCCAGAGTTTTGGTTTTCTACCTACTACCCGGTAGTTGTAAATCCTATTTTTCCTGCTCTTCAGTAGTTTGTGGTTTGTTATAACCCTATTTTGGTTTCCCGTGCGGATTTGTGATTTGTTCTGTCCCCACGCGGAGTTGTTGGTCTTCTACCCCGTATTCGGTAGATGTAAACCCTAATTGTGGTTATCTTCATCTAATACTTGATGATGATTTTCCTTTGCTTGTATAAGTTGCTCAGATCAGCACTTATATCCTTAGCAAGTCTTTTGTGGATAATTGCCGTATGCTAGCAATTTTATCCCCAGTGGGTCTTTTCACCGTATGCTAGTGATTTGTTCCCCGGATCATTGGTTGTTTACCGATGCATCCCCAGCTAGTCTTCTGTCGATAATTGCCGGATGCTTGCAATTTATCCTCAGCAGTTCGCCTTTCATTTACCCTTTTGTCGGTAATGTCTGTTGCTCCTTTCGATTGGTTATCATTATATACCATAATTTGGTATCCCGATGCTTTTCTTTTCGGTTGATTTATCCTTGTTAACCCAGTAACCGGTTGTGGATAATCTTCCATGCGAGTATATTATTCACGGTCTGCCGGTAATGAATAGTATATCTCATGCACTCTTCAGTCGAAGCCTTTTGTGTTTCCCCGGTCGAGTAAGATTCGTTATTTCCCTTTGTGGAGTCGAATATATTCTTGTTGTTGGATAATTGCCGGATGCTTGCAATTTATCCCTTTGAGTTGTCTTTCGTTTACCCGTATGCTTGGTATCGATCGTCTCTCTTTTTGGTTAGTCACCTATTATATACCCAGTAACCGGTATCTCTGGCGTCTTTTCCTTTCGAGTGTATTATTCACGGTCTGCCGGTAATGAATAATATGTCTCATGCGCTCTTTAGTTGGAATCCTTTGTTGATTTTCCCCAACTGAGCAAGATTCGTATTCTTTGTAGAATCGAATACCCATCCTTTAACCAGTTTGTGTTTTGGATGATGAGTGTTTTGGAAGTGAAAACCAATCCACGTTTCGGTAGATCACCTATTATATACCCAGTAACCGGTATCTCTGGTGTTTCTTACCATGCGAGTTTATTATCTACGTTCTGACGGTAATAGATAATATATCTCATGCGAGTATCTTATCCACGGTCTGCCGGTAATGGATATTGTATCTCATGCACTCTTTGGATTTGTGTCCCCATTTGAGTAAGATTCGTTTTCCCGTTGTGGATTCGAATGCCCATCCTGTAAGTCAGTTTGCTTTTTCAAGCCCTCCTTTCGGATGATGAGTGTTTTGGAAGTGAAAACCAATTCACGTTTTCGGATTTTATCCTTTAAACAACCCAGTAACCGGTTCAGGATAATTTTCCTTTCGAGTATATTATTCACGGTCTGCCGGTAATGAATAATATGTCTCATCTGAGTATTCTATCCACGTTCTGACGGTAATGGATATTATATCTCGTTCACTCTTGAGTCGATCTTTTGATTGTTTTTCCCCTCAGAGTAAGATTCATTTTCCTTGTGAAATTGAATGTCCATCCTATAAACAAGTTTGCTTTCGCTCTCTTCAGGATGATGAGTGTTTTGGAAGTGAAATCCATTTCACGCTTTGGTCGGTCACCTATTATATACCCAGTAACCGGTATCCTTGGTGTTCCCTCCTTTCTGCTCCCTATTATGACCTCGGTCCCCCTGTGGAGTCAGATTTTTTTTTTTTTTTTTTTTTTTTTTTTTTTTTTTTTTTCCTGAGTTTGTTACCCGTATGCCCGGTAACATCTCATTTCTTTGTTACTTCCCCAGTGGAGTTTTCTTTTGCCTCTCCTCAGGAGTCAGCTTGTGTCTTTCCGATGGATTTATTTTCCATTTGGAATCCTTTTCCCAGTGTGAGTTCTTCACTCCCCAGTGAGTTCTCCAGTCTGTTTTTCCGTATTCCCTAATCAGAGTCGTGTTTTGTTCACGTTATGTCAGTTTTGTTTTTTCCCCAGTTTGGAGTCGTGTCTTGTTCACACATTTCTTTTTCTTTTATTATCCCCATAGAGTCTGGTTAGAGTCTCTGTTCCTGGTGAGTGTATTACTCCGATGGATCGTCTTTTCTTCTGTGTGAATCATATTCCCCACAGAATTTGTGTCTTTTGCACGCATACATCTGCATCATGAGGTCTCTTAGGGACCAAAATTTGTCTCATTACTGTTATTTAAGCCCATTCTACCGCGTCGAGATGAAGATTTCTAAACTTCACTTCTCCGGCTAGAATGACCTTAAATAGGGGCATCTGTAAGACCCCAATTTTGGGCCCTAAGATCCCTCATGGCCCATATCATTCATATCATAACCTCAAGGATCAATGCATGCCTTTGTCCCCTCCTAGTGGGTGGGTTGCCTTGTGGTTTGTTTCTTGATCACCAAGCATACTTTGCAGTTGTATATCTTTGCTTTCATATGTTTATCATTTAAAAAGTACAAAAATATTGTCAGTCTAACCTTGTTGCTTGCAGTGGAAGCAATCATCAGCAATTAGGTCAAAGATGGTCAACAGTCAGTCAAAGCAATGGATGGTGGCCATTCTTGCAGAATTTGGGCACCATGATCAATAATCACAAGTTCATACATCTTGAGACATCATTTGAAGTCAAGTTCTCAAGGAATTAGGGTTTGGAAATCATCAGAAGAAGTTCAATCAGTCCAAAACCCTAGAAAAGTCAAACTTGGTCAACAGTTGATTTAATCAATGCTTTGATGGATAGAATTGATTTGAAAGAGTTCATTCATACTTATATAAGCCTCATCTATCATGTCAAACCTCATCATGGAAGAAAATCAAGTGAAATCAGAAATTTTCCAGAAATAGAAAGTGGACCTGTAATTTCAACTGCCAAAAATGGAAACTTCTTGATCTTAAACTTACATCATGATACAAGCTTCAAATGAATTTTTGCCCAACATGAAAGTTGAAGATCTTGTCTTCCCATTTTCAAAAAGTCCAAGAACATCAAAATCCCATGTGTGGTTGTCAAGATATGATCAAATCATTTTCATCAATTTTTGAACTTCAAAGGGCCATATCTCTCAAACCATAAGGCCAAATTTGGTGGGGTTTTTTCCTACACACCACATTTTTCATCCTCTTTCCAAAAATATAAATTTCATGACCTAAAACCTTACCAATCAAAATGGCATTTTTGGACCTTTTGCATTTAAATTCAAAGTTTGACCAAACTTTGACTTTTTGAGTTTTTGATTTTTTCTTGATTTGGTCAATTGGGGAATGTTCCATACATCATTTGTGACTTGTTCCAATCCTTAAACCATCATCATACCACCTTTACTCCACCATTTTGGATTAAAAGGCAAATTTGGCAAAATGTGCAAAAGATGTGAAAAGAGAAAAAACAGCAAGTACAGGTCTGCAGCACACAAAACAGCAATTGTGCTGGCCACTAGCAGCTTGTAGCAGGCCCAAACTCTCAGCAAAAACACACCTCCATTCCATGTATGGGAAAATTAGCAAAATGCAAATGAGCTCATTACAACTAAACAAGTTTAACATTTGATTAGTAGAGGTAAAGCAGTCATATATAAGCATTTCTTCTGGACATTTGAACCCTAGAGACAGCAGCCACCACACAGAAAATACTCCTACTCTCTCATCTTGCATTTTGCTCAGCTGAGATTTTCCACCCAAAACCATCAAAGCATACAAGTAACCCTTGGTTATTTCTTCACTTGGACAACATATTTAGCTCACCTTCACCATAAAATCACTGCTGTAAAGTCTTCATCATCTTCTGTTTTCCAAAGACCTCTCCCATGGCAGCTTGAAGCTAGAATCGATTTAAGCAAGGTTGAGCACATTTCCTTCTGAGATACATCATTTGGGACCATCATCTTCATCTGTTCGAGCTTCAAACCTTCAAATAATCACTGCTCTACACTTTTCTTCAAATACAAGTAAATTTTCGAAACTCTAATTTCTTAAATCAATGCTATGCCATGTGTAGAGTATGTTCTTGTGGTTACATTAAGCTTGAAATTACTAAAAATGATTAAGTATCATGCTAGTTATGTTGAAATGAAATCTGGAATTGGTTTATGTTCTTGCTCGATTTGTGACAATCAATGAGTTCTAGTGGAAATGGCAGGTAGATTCATGTTAGTTAGAGCTTGCTGTTAGTTGTGTGCGTTTGATTTTCATTTCTGGAAAATATTGTTGTTAAGCTCGATTGAACATGATGATGATAGCACCCTGCAGCTGAAATTCTGTCTTGCCCAAATTTTGCATGAATTTATTTTTGTTTGTGGCTGTTTGTTGGTTGCACGATTGTTCAGGGCCATGCTTGTTTATGTGGTACTGTTGGAATTCATTTTCCCTTTGATGATGAGCTTTGATGCTATGCTGTTGTTTTTTGATGAACATTGTTGAATGATGGAGCATGCCATGCTGTTTTGAACCACATGAACGTGCCTAGAAAAACCATATGATTTATGTTGGATGCTGTTGCTTGTATTTGTATGAGCATATTGTTGTTGCTGTACTGTTAGTTATGCTGTAAGTGATTATGAATTGGTACTGCTGCTATTAAACCCTAAGGCTGCCCCTGAAAACACATGATTTTAGCTGATGTTGCTCTATGTTGCTCGAATATCATGTTTGTGGTACCATGTTGGTCTGCATGATTTTGTTTGAAATCTTGTTTGTCATGATGATTGTTTGATGCTTGGTTGAAATCATGTTTGTGGATTACATAAAATGCCTTGCTGTGTGAAACCTACCCTGCACCAGATTTTTTTCCCATGATCATGCTTGCCTATTGCTGAATGATGTGCTGTTGTTTGGTTTGAATATGATGCTGATGAGCACATGCTGCAATGCATACCCTGCTGCCTCTTACATCCTAAGGCCTGTCCAGGAAGTTCATAAGAATTTGTGTTTGGTTGTCACTAAATGATGCTGTCTGAACTCCATTGCCTTGTTATTGTGTGGCTCGTTTTAAAGTGTGTTCTAGGATGTTGAACTTGCAATGAAGTTACCATGTTGATTGCATTTGAGAACCATGCTGATAAACCCTGTTGCTTTCTCATTGAAATCCATCTTATGTCAGTTGTTTGCTGTTGATTGAAGCTGCTAGATGATGATATGTCATGGCCATGATTTTTGTTAAAATGCTGTTGTTTCTAAAATACTTGTCCTGTCCAGATTTTGCCTAAATGTTGTATGGGTGTGTTACTGTTTAGATGTTCATCATTGTCATGTTTGCTTGTATGCTATGTTGAGATTTCAATTGCTTTGATTGCTTGAGAATGCCAAGCCATGGTGATGAACCATGTTGCTGTTGCTGCTATACCCTGCTGTTGTTTCCAAGCCAGACTGTTAGAACCATGTTGCTGTCTTGGACCTGCTTGCTAAATTCATGCTATTGTGTACTGTTGTTTGTTTTGATTGCACGAGCCATTATCCCTTGCTATGCTAATGCCTGATGCTGTTATGCTTAGCCCATGCCATGCTCAAAAGTCCACATGGATTGTGCTCTTTTGTTTGTGTTGGCTGCCATTTGTCTGTTGGTATATAAAGCTTGTCTTTGATAATTGTTAGCAACATGAAGATAGTGCCCTGCTATAAAACCTTAAGCTGTCCTGAAAACCCTTGTGAAACATGCTATATGCTGTTGTTTGTTGGCTGTGTGAGCATCACCATGATATCATGCTGCAGTTTAGAAAACCCTCATGAACTGCATTTGAATGCTGTTGTTTGGTTTGTTGTTTGAATGATGATGATGAACACCATTGCTACATGTTGCTGTTGGTTTTAATTGATGATAAGCACATGATGATGAATATTGACTGCTGTTGTCTGTTTTAATTACATGAGCCAATACCATGTTGATTGTATGCTGATCAAATTTTGTTTGGATATGGATGAACACATTGATGCCATGCTAAACCTTGCTGCAGTTTTAAAACATGAATGTTGTTGTTGTCTGTTTGCAATATGAATATCACAATCACTTGTTCATGCTGTTTGTCTTTTGGTGCTTGAACTTCCATGTTGATGTTGGTTTTTGACTGATTGATAAAGCTGGGAACATAAATTTTGCTGCTGTTTCGAGCCTTATGAACATTGTCCAAAAAATCCATTTGATTGTGCTATATGCTGTTGCTTGCTATTGTTTTGATGAACATGATGATGATTGAAGTTGATACCCTGTTCGTGCATGCTGTTAGCTGTCCAGAATTTTGATGCATTGGTTGTTGCCATGTTGCAAATGTTGCATGAACCTATTGCTTGCCATGCTGTTTTGAATCCCATAAACATGCTCATTATGTTTGTCGTGTTAGGTGATGGTTGAATGTTGCATGATGTTTCTGTTATGATGAACTGCCCAGGAATTCCATCTGTTGTGTTTGGCTTTTGTTGTTACATGGTGATGATGAGTATGCCATGCTATTGTTTTGGGTTGTTTGATCTGTTGATGAAGAATGATGAATGTTGCTGCTGCTGTTATGTTGAATGCTGTTGTTTAGTTGCTGCATGATGAGGATGAACTTGGTTTGATGATTACATGATGATGATAACATTGAATATGCTTTGGCTGCTGTTAGAAACCCTAAGGGTTTATGTGAAAAAACCAGAATTTTGCTTTTAGCCGTGAGCACTGTTCCATTGGTTCCATCCAATGAGAACATTTCATTTTGTTTGCCAATGCTGTGTCGTTTCAATTAGTGAGGAGGATATTACAGCTATGCCACCCGTTGACTTATGTTTGACCACTTGCCATGCTAGCTTGCTCCTATTTCATCCAATATTTCACCCAATTTCACAAATCATTTTCTCATTCAATTTTCACCAAAAAATTATGAAATTTTTTCCACATGTTCACACATGGGTCTAGAATTTAATTGTGAATTTTATTTAATTTTCCATTGGTTGGTTTTTAATTGACAATTATTTTCTCAACATGTATGCATGAATGATACCCTTTGCCATTTCAATTGTGAAATTGTCATATTGCATCCATTGCCTTTGAAATTTTTTGTGGTAAAACTAGACACATTGATCTTCATTTCCATATAAAGTTTGTGCATTTCCCATTTGTGGTTTGTGAGCTTTGTTTTTTTGAAGTTATGTGTTGAATTTGGTGCTATACCATGATCATGCATTTTCTCTAATTTTGTTCACACACTTCCCTACATCCAAATCACTTGAAATTTTGCATGAATGATCCCTTGTATGTCTAATTGATGTATGAATTTTTCTTGGAATTAATCATGCTGTTTTCCATTTGATTGAGAATTTTCTTCCATATGTGGTCATTTGTTGACTTTTTGTGCTATGCCTTGCCAAATCTTTTTGTGAAATTCTCAAATCATATTGTATGTCCATGAAATTTCATATGTGACAACTAGACACTTCAAGCTTTGCATTGGTGTTAATCTCATTCATTTCTCTTCTGTTTTCAAATTGATATGATTTTTTGAAGTTGACCCATGCTTGTTGACTTTCACCATGCCTACTTGAACTTATGTTGACTTCATGATTTTAATTGACTGCCTTCCTCTCATCCAAATGCCATGAAATTTGACATGTATACCATGTTAGATGTTAGGATTGAGTGTGGTTTATTTCATGATTTTTGAAAATGTTTGAGTTGACTTTTGAATGAAGTCTTTGCTGTTGACTTTTGTATGCTTCTCTTGCCATGCTTTGCATTCATTTGTGTATGAAATGGCCATGATGCATGATTTGGTTATGAATCCAATTGAGAATGCTTCTTGAATGTTTAAACTTGGTTTGGTTTGACTTTGTCTTGCTGCCTTGACTTTTTCTTTCATCTTTGACCCTAGGCTAGTCCTAGTGGTCTTCTGAGCTTATGTTTGAGTTCATCTGTTTCAGGTTAAGCACTAATGCCTTGAGGATCATTCAAATATTTGTTTGAGTTGAATTATATGATGTGCTAATCTTTGTTTTGTAGGTGACTCATATGCTTGAGTCTTTGTGCTTTGCACAATTGGTCCCTCTGTGTGACTATTGGTTCATTTCATTTTGCTTTTGACTGTTGACTTGTTTACTAATGAGTTTGACTTTTGCAGGTACTTTAGTTGCCTAAGTTCTTTGAACTTGATTACTTGCTTTGCTTTTTAGCATTTGCTTTGAGGTATAATTACTTCTTCTTCATGTAGTCTGGAGACCCGGTCTGTTATTTGACCGGGCAAACTGTCTGAAGTCCTCCTTAAGAGGCAATGCCTGTGTTTGTTTATATTTGTCCTAAGCAGGAAAAGTCCTTCAAGTAAGGCAATTGGTGGAAGGTAGGGATAAGTAATCTATCCCCCACTATTCAGTGTGTCCTCTCTTTGCTCCCATTACATGGTTGAAGCAACGAGATAAATACCCAAGATCTAATCGAGTCTATAATGTGGAGAGAGTTCCTACTTTCTGAACTCCCACACTTTCTTTGATGCTCTCTCTGATTTGAGATTGAAGCAATGAGGCACACCCCTCATCTCCTTTTCATCTGCTTCACCTGAGCCCTTCAATGGCCAGGTTAAGAGCAACCTTTACCCATTACAGTGGACTTTTAAAGTCAAACCCTCTTGTATGAGCCCCCCAATGTTTGGCTATAGAGTGTGCTGTTTGATATTCATTGCTTGATTGATTGCTTCATGCGCACTTGCTTGCTTGTATGCTATGCATTTATCATCATCATCAATTGCCATTAATGCATGATCATCTCATTTGCTTTTTGTGATGCTATCATTGATTGTTTGCCCATTGAGGACAATTGTAAGTCCATTACTTTGGCATTTGCTCCTGTGATATGGAAGGATAGAGTGTAAGACCTCATTGGTCACTCATATCTTCTGTTTATCTGTGTGTATGTGAGGATACAGTTGTAAGTCCCTGTAAGTTGGCATCTGTTATCCTGTGATCATAACTTGATCTGTTTGGTTTGTATGTGAGGTTGCAATTATAAGTCCCTGTAAGTTGGCATCTGTTATCCTGTGATCATAATTTGATCTGTTTGATTTGTATGTGAGGTTGCAGTTATAAGTCCCTGTAAGTTGGCATCTGTTATCCTGTGATCATAATTTGATCTGTTTGATTTGTATGTGAGGTTGCAGTTATAAGTCCCTGTAAGTTGGCATCTGCTTTCCTGTGATCATAGTTTGTTCATCTGTTTGTATGAGAGGTTGCAATTATAAGTCCCTGTAAGTTGGCATTTGCATTCCTGTGATCATGTTGTTGCTTTTGTTCTTGTATGTGAGGATCCATTGTAAGTCCCTGTGATGTGGCATTGGATTTCCCGTGAGCATACTGTGGAGTTAACCTAAGTCCAGATAGATTGGCAGTTAACTTCCATGTTTCATTTTTGTTTTCTTTTGAGGAGATTAGTGTAAGACCATTGAGTGGCATCTGACATCCCGTTTTGTTTTAGGAGATTGGTATAAGACCATTGATTGGCATCCGGTATCCGTATTTCCTTTTGTTTGTTTGTTTATTGCTATTCCAAAGGACACCCTTGAATCATCTGCTATATGATTTCAAGAAGTGAACCTTCTAAGAAGTTTTACTATCCATCCTTCATCCATTCATCATTCATTACGTCTTAGAACCTTTTCACACTTTATCTTTTAAACTTGACATAAGTGTTGTGCAAACATCTTCATGTTTTTTTCTAACTAAAAACCTGGACCCCAAGTCCTTGACTCTTTTTCAAACTTCATTTTCATAATACTCATTTGAATTGATCTTAATCATACTTTGACTTCATTTTTATAATCATAATCAGTAACTCCACTCATTCACTTGTTTTGGCTTTGTCCATTGATCTTTTCATTCATGAGCTATAGGTTTGATTTATCTTAGTGGTTGATGTTAATCTCACCTTCTGTCTTTAGTGATTGAATTGTAAGTCTTCCTCGCCTATTATAGGGTTAACCCCTCCCTGGCCAGTTGAAGCTGTTCTCACATGGTGGACGTTGTTGTTTATATAAGGTTGAGTTTTCTCCCGTGGATAACGTAAGACCTAGGGTTTGTGTTTAAAATTGAACCTAACCCACTTTTGGAAATCTTTTAGCCGAACTACGGCGTTCTGATCCTTACCTTTGATGGAAGGTACGTAGGCAACGGGTTCATCCGTTCGAACCCAATAATAATAAAAATGTATATTCTTTTCTCATCATCCCAATCATGTTTGCACAATCTTTATGTCATAACAAATAACAATTTAGCATAACAAGTGTGAAAAGGGCTCCCTAGGAGTACCTAGGACGTAGTGGGTGCCTAACACCTTCCCATTGCGTAATTTACCCCTTACCCAGAATCTCTGATCTTTTTATTAGTTTTCTACGTGTAAAACTTCTTAGGCTTTTGTTCGCTTTTTAGCCAGTCCTTTGGATAAATAAAAGTGCGGTGGCGACTCGAAATATTTCAACGTATCTCCTTGCTTATGATTTAATCGATAGATCATATAGCGACGAATACACCGCTACACCCCTATTACGTATGAATAGACAATACTGCCCCTGCAAAAAAAAAATTCACTCATTCACCAGTAGCCACGCATGAGTTTCACTTGTCTGGGGCGATACCGGAAATTTTGAATCTTCTACCAAAAATTTCAAAATCAATATATTTTTTTACCGCAAATGTCTAAATTTCCAATACAAAATCATATAGAAATTCCCCAAATTTTCAGAATTTCCGGTAGTTATAAAACTTTGTTTTTTACCAATTTTTTTAATTTCCAGTAGTTATAAATTTTTTGGTTTTTGCCTTCTTTTGCAATCAAATACAGAGGAAGGGACGTCACTATTGCAGGCATAGTGACTGATAGAGCGATATACCAGACTATGGTTGTTGAGACTGAGTCTTCCCAAATATGGGTTGAACGAGTGGTTCTAATCGGTTAACACCGGAAATAGTTTGTTGAGCAGGTTCAGTTCTGCGCACTTTGTAGTACTCAACGCTAATCGGTATGATCAGTTGAGCAGCCCATAAATGAGGTGGTCCAATCAGATGTCGTTATTGCGGATGAGAAGCTTGTTGAAAAGGTTTATAAGGGGGTGGTTGTTGATGAGGTGGTTGTTGAAGTGGTTCATCCATATGTTGTTATTGTTGATCCAGTCCCATCTATTACTTCTGGCACAGAGGTTACAACTCCTTTGACCGAGGCCTCTATGCACACTGATAAAGGATTCCCCAGAGGGCCCATTGATTGGTCGGTGCTTACTGATTATGTTGACCATGGGATGTATCGACTATGACAGGGATATGTATATGTCTTTTATGTTTAACTTTAATTTGTTTATTATTGTACCATGAAATCTAATTGCTATTTTTTTAAATTTGTTTGTTATAGGACCGTATCCCACTAAAGGTGACATCACACGGGTCTAAGCTGAAGGATTTCTCGAAGATTCTGATGTCTGAGTCGGTCATACAGATTGTACGTGAGTTCGAGCTCCTTGATATTTCTCAATGCTCCCTCACCATGCTCGACGCTCCACTACTTCCTGCATTTGTTGGGAGATGGCACAAGGAGACATGTTCATTTCATCTTCCATTTGGGGAGATGACTATCACTCTGGATGATGTCTCATCATTGTTCCATCTCCCCATCGGCGGTAGGTTCTGGACGGCTCATGTTCTTAGCCCGTCGCTTACATGTATGACTGCTGCATAAGATTTGGGAGTTTCTGAGGAGCCCGTGCAGAAGGAGTTTGCCTTCAATAGGGGTGCTCGCCTTCGTATGTCTTGGCTTCGGAAGATATACGACGATCTTGTTGCGGATAGGAGTTATGAGGTTTCTGATAGGGTGTACATGCTACATCTAATAACATGTACTCTCTTTACGGATAAGTCAGGTGTTTCTATCGATGCCCGCTACATGTGCCTATTATAAGCCTCGAGGTTACCAGGTGGGCTTGGGGGTGTGATGCATTGACCATTATGTATACAACACTTGGAGTGGTGACAATGTTTCAGACCAGACAACTTACTGGTTATTTGAGTCTGTTACACGTATACTTGAAATTATTATTTGTTGTTGATTTCTTGTTTAATTGTTACGAATAACATTTCTTATTTATTATTTGTCGTGTCTGTGTTTTGATATCAGTGTTGGATATACGAGCATTTCCCCATCATTTGTAATATGAGAGTGCAACATTCCCTAGTGAGGTCTCCACGAGCGAGGAGATTGAGGGCCAGGTAGTCACATCCTGGTGGTGTTGTTGAGTACAGGAGGAGGCTCGATGTGCTGACTGTAGATGATTTCATATAGATACCATACACTAATCGTAGAGTCCACCATGGGTTTGAGGAGTCTTCATTATATTTAGGTTATACGCGGTGGGAGAGCATGGTTGCTAGACACTTGCCTGAGAGATGCATGCGACAATATGGATATGTTCAGAGTATCCCACGACCAGTTCCAGATATACCATGTGCGAGCATTGATTGGTGCTTTTAGAGTAACTTCATCAACTCTGGTTGTGCCGTTAGAGATCATCACAGTTTCATGTGTAAGAACAAAAAGTGTTCTACAACAGACTCCATGATTTTGATGATAACAAAGGATGAAACCAAAAATGGCACCCTAACGAAAAGTTTCTAAGTGTGTAGGGTTCTATAGAAAGAAGAAATAAATCTGATGATGTCATCAGATGCAAAACAAGATCAGATGCAAAATCTCAAGTATCAGAAGCATCTAAAGAGGAATCTCGTTTCAAGAAGCTCTGACTCTGGACAAAACTACAAAGTATCAGAAGCATCTGAACATGAAGTAAAGTCTAGAAGCTCTGACTCTGAACAAATGCCTTCTGTAAACTCTGAAGTTATCAGCGCTATCTGAACTCTCAAGAAATAACATCAGAAGCCAGATCCCAAGTTTCTCCAGATACACGAAGACTCTAATCAGAATTGTTAATCATGATGAAGTAACGTTTAAGCCAAGTTAAAGTTCTGCAAATGGATTTCCTCAATTAGAAAGAGACGTTAATCTCCACTTCCAAGAGAGAAGATACTAATTGTGGTAAGTAGTCACTTCTAAGAGAAAAAGTCTACTGCAGAAGCTATTAATGGAATGGCGTAACTACATCTCAATATCCAACAGATTCAACGCTACTTCAACTCTACTTCAACTCCTATAAATAGAGAAGAAATCAACATTCAGTAAGCAAGAAATCACTAGCCAAAACTATACTGAAATTATATCACGCTCAAGAAAAACATCTTTGTTCTTCAAAGAATTTCACTAAGCTTTTGCTTATCAAGTGAAAAATTTGTTCTTAAGTTTGTAATATTTGCTTTCTTAGAAGCACTCTAGATTACACATCTTGTATCTAATTTTTATTTGATTTCCTCAAGTGACTCTTTGTAGTCTGTAGACTTGAGAGGACTAAGAGATTTTCTTCTCTCTTAGGGGTTGTTTGTAATCTTTCAAGATTAGTGGATTAAGTCCTTGTTGAAGGCGAAATCACCTTGGCCGGGTGGACTGGAGTAGCTTTGTGTTATAAGCGAACCAGTATAAAATCATTGTGTGATTTCATTTTGCAAAAGCGCTTATTTTTTTTCAAACAATTCAAACCCCCCCTTTCTTGTTTTTCTCACCTTCAATTGGTATCAGAGCTCCGGCTCTGTTATTGATTTTCAAATCAAACACTTAACCGTGTAGAGAGATCCAGTGCGAGAAAAACAAATGGCCCACTCAAATGAGAAAGATTCTTACAATGCCAAGCCTCCTGTTTTTGATGGAGAAAAGTTTGATTACTGGAAAGATAGAATCGAAAGTTTCTTTCTGGGTTATGATGCTGACCTCTGGGACATTGTCACAGATGGATACAAACCTCCAACCTTAAATGGAGCTGAAGTTCCCAGAAGCAAAATGTCAGAAGATCAGAAACGTGAGTTCAAAAATCATCACAAGGCCAGAACAATACTTCTAAATGCTATATCATACAACGAATACGAAAAGATCACCAACAGAGAGACGGCTAAAGACATACTTGACTCTCTGAAGATGACCCATGAAGGAAATTCCCAAGTCAAGGAGACGAAGGCTCTGGCGCTGATCCAGAAATATGAAGCCTTCAAGATGGAAGATGACGAAGCTATAGAAGCTATGTTTTCCAGATTTCAAACTCTTATTGCAGGTCTTAAAGTGCTAGACAAGGGATATACGACTGCAGATCATGTTAAGAAGATTGTCAGAAGTCTGCCAAAGAAATGGAGACCAATGGTTACTGCTCTGAAGTTATCAAAGGATCTGAACAATATCAGCCTTGAAGAACTTGTTAGTTCTCTCAGAAGCCATGAGATAGAACTGGAGGAGGATGAGCCTCAGAAAAGGAACAAGTCAGTGGCGCTGAAGTCCAGACCTGAAAGACGGAAGTCAGACAGAACCAAAGCTCTCCAGGCAGAAACTGCAGATACTGACGACTCTGAACCTGAAGACTCTGATGATGAAGAAGAACTGTCCTTACTAACCAGAAGAGTTAAGCAACTCTGGAAAAGAAGGAACAACAACAACTTCAGAAGATCAAGACCCAGAGGGGATAGATCAGAGTCAACTTCAAAAGGTAAACCTAATAAAGATATTACCTGTTTTGAATGTAAAGAAACAGGTCATTATAGAAATGAATGCCCCAAGCTGAAGAAAGATAACTCTAAGAAAGAAAGCTTCAAGAAAAATGCCTTCAGAACAAAGAAGGGATTAATGGCCACCTGGGACGATAGTGAATCCGAATCATCAGAATCTGACTCTGATGAACAGGCCAACGTAGCTCTTATGGCTACCACATCCAGCAGCTCAGATGAAGAATCTGAAGAGGTATTTTCTGAACTTTCTAGATCTGACTTAGAATCATGTTTATCAGAAACTCTTACCTCTCTTCAGAAATTAAAACAAAAAGTTAAAAACATTAAAGGTCTTCTTAAAGCAAAATCTGAAGAGTGTAGTAAACTTGAGACAACAATTCTAACAAGAGATGATACAATCATATCTTTAACGTTAGAAAGAGATGAAGCTAAAACGAAAAACTTAGAATTAGAAGAAGTGTTGTCTCAAGCACCACAAACTTCAAATGAAATTATTTATAAATATGAAGAAGCCTTTCAACAATTTCTGAAGAATGGGATAAATAAGAGTATTATGGCATCCATGATTTATGGAGTAGGTCAGAATAATAAAAGGGGAATTGGGTATGATTCTGATTCTGATAAAACTTCTACCAGTAACCTAATTAAATCGCCTTTTTCATACCACTACACACACACACAAGAACACAAATTTAAAAATGCTAGAAGACCCAAAGTTGTAAGAAACTCTGGGAAAACTAATCTGAAAGGACCCAAGAGATTCTGGGTACCGAAAGATAAGATTATCTATGTTGCAGATATCCTATGCAGCAAAGTTCAGACACCAGTCATGGTACCTGGACTCTGGATGCTCGCGACATATGACGGGAAGAAAGTCTATGTTCCAAAGCCTGGAACTTAAAGACGCTGGCTTCGTAGGCTTTGGAGGAGATCAGAAAGGAAGGATCAAAGGCTCCGGAACTATTGGTAACGGTACTCTTCCCTCTATATCTGATGTTATTTATGTAGAAGGATTAATGCATAACTTGTTATCCATAAGTCAATTAAGTGATAACGATTATGATGTAATCTTTAATCAAAAAACGTGTAAAGCCATTAGTCAGAACGATGGCTCTGTCCTTTTCACAGGCAAGAGGAAAAACAACATTTATAAAATAAATCTTTCTGATTTAAAAGATCAAAATGTTAAATGTTTAATGTCAGTTCACAAAGAGCAATGGGTATGGCATAGACGCTTAGGCCACATTAGCATGAGAAAACTTTCTCAGCTAACTAAACTTGAGTTAGTCAGAGGCTTACCTAAACTGAAGTTTTCTTCAGATGCTCTGTGTGAAGCTTGTCAGAAAGGAAAGTTTTCAAAAACATCTTTTAAAAAGAAAAATGTTGTTTCTACCTCCAAGCCTCTGGAGCTTCTTCACATTGACTTATTTGGTCCTGTGAAAACAGCATCAGTCAATGGAAAGAAGTATGGACTTGTAATCGTTGATGATTACAGCCGCTGGACATGGGTAAAATTCCTAAAGCACAAGAGTGAGTCTCACTCTGTATTCACCAGTTTCTGTTCTAAAGTGCAAAAAGAATTTGACTCTAAAATTGTTAGAGTCAGAAGTGATCATGGTGGAGAATTTGAAAATAAAGATTTTGAAGAACTATTTGATTCTAATGGAATATCCCATGATTTCTCCTGCCCTAGAACTCCACAACAAAATGGAGTTGTAGAGAGGAAGAATAGGACACTCCAAGAAATGGCCAGAACCATGATCAATGAAACAAATGTAGCAAAGCACTTTTGGGCAGAAGCTGTAAATACAGCGTGTTACATTCAGAATAGAATCTCTATTAGACCTATTCTGGATAAGACTCCCTATGAACTGTGTAAGGGAAGAAAACCCAACATTTCATATTTTCATCCTTTTGGATGCATTTGTTTTATATTAAATACTAAAGAACATCTGAACAAGTTTGATTCCAAAGCACAAAAAGGTATTATGTTAGGATACTCAGAACGCTCTAAAGGCTACAGAGTATACAACACAGAAACCAAAATTGTGGAGGAATCAATTCATGTTAGATTTGATGATAAGCTTGACCCTGAAAAGTCAAAGCTAGTTGAAAAGTTTGCAGATTTAGAGATCACTCTGGTAGAATCTGAGAAAACTCCAGAAGCAACTGTCACTCCAGACTCTGAAGAAATTAAATCTCCAGAAATTCCAAGGAAAGTCAAGAGTCGTAGCAACGTATCTGAAGATTTGATTTTGGGAAACAAAGATGAACCTGTTAGAACCAGATCTACCTTCAGAACTTCTGAAGATATTCCTCTGGGACTAGTGTCTCTGATTGAGCCTACGTCCTGTGATGAAGCTCTTCAAGATAATGATTGGGTGGCAGCTATGCAAGAAGAGTTAGATCAATTCTCCAAGAATGATGTCTGGGATCTCGTTCCTAAACCCAGAGGCACTCATGTCATTGGAACCAGATGGGTTTTCAGAAACAAACTGAACGAGAAAGGAGAAGTTGTCAGAAACAAAGCACGACTGGTAGCTCAAGGTTATAGTCAACAAGAAGGTATTGATTATAATGAAACTTTTGCTCCAGTCGCGAGGTTAGAATCTATTCGTCTCCTTGTATCTTTTGCTATTAATCATTCTATCAAATTATACCAAATGGATGTCAAGAGTGCATTTCTTAATGGTTATATTTCAGAAGAAGTGTATGTTAATCAACCTCCTGGTTTTGAAAATTCAAACTTTCCAGAACATGTTTTCAAACTTAAAAAATCTTTATATGGACTAAAACAAGCCCCCAGAGCTTGGTATGAACGTCTGAGCAATTTTCTTCTGGAACAAAATTTTATCAGAGGGAAAGTTGATTCTACACTCTTCTGTAAAAACCTTAATAATGATCTCATGATATGCCAAATTTATGTTGATGACATTATTTTTGGTTCTGCTAATATCTCTGTTTGCCAAGAACTTTCCAAGTTAATGCAGGCAGAATTTGAAATGAGTCTAATGCAAGAACTAAAGTTCTTTCTGGGAATTCAAATCAATCAAACTCCAGAAGTCACGTACATTCATCAAAGCAAGTACATTAAAGATGTTCTGAAGAAGTTTGATATGTCTGAATGCAACTCTGCAAAGACTCCTATGCACCCAACTTGCATTCTGGAAAAGGAAGAGGTAAGCAACAAGGTTTGTCAGAAGCTCTATCGAGGTATGATAGGCTCTCTTCTCTATCTGACTGCTACTCGTCCTGATATTCTCTTTAGCGTCTGTCTTTGTGCCAGATTCCAATCAGATCCTAGAGAATCTCATTTAACAGCTGTTAAGAGAATTCTTAAGTATCTGAAAGGAACTCCTAACCTGGGCCTGATGTATGAGAAAACATCAGAGTATAGGCTTTCTGGTTATTGTGATGCAGATTATGCAGGAGATAGAATAGAACGAAAAAGTACATCTGGAAATTGCCAGCTTCTGGGAAACAATCTAATCTCCTGGGCTAGCAAAAGACAGTCAACAATTGCTCTATCAACTGCAGAAGCAGAATATATCTCAGCGTCACTGTGCACAACTCAGATGCTCTGGATGAAACATCAGCTAGAAGATCTACAAATCTTTGAGAGTAACATTCCTATCCTTTGTGATAATACTGCTGCTATTTTTTTGAGTAAGAATCCTATTCTACATTCCAGAGCCAAACACATAGAAATTAAACATCATTTTATTAGAGACTATGTTCAGAAAGGAATAGTAACGCTGAAGTTCATTGATACAGAACATCAATGGGCAGATATTTTTACTAAGCCTCTAGCTGAAGATAGATTTCGTTTTATATTAGAAAATCTGAACATTAAAAATTGCCCTGAGTAAAATTTGGCTCTGAACATGTAAAATGAGAATCTGATAAAAACAAATACACTTCTGCCTCTGACTCTGATACTTCTACAAGTTAAGAAGATATCTGAGTTAGAAATCTTCAGAACCAATATATTGGTATTCCTGAAGATCAGATACATCAACGCGTGGAACTCTGAAGCGTCAAACTTTAGAACTTCTAGACAGCTGTCAAGAAATTCAAAAGGCAGACGTTTGAGTTTTCCTCGAGCAGTGTGCAAACTGTGGGATTAGACATTCATTTATGAGCTGTAATCATTTTTCCCCCCAAGCGTGCCATTTTGAGTTTTGTGTCTAACGCTGGTATGTGTGTCGTTTTGCATGCGTTTTTACTTAGGTATATAAACACTTTTCTCACATTTCACACACTTATCACTCTTCACTCACTCTTAAACCCTAAACCCTCTCTCGAAGTTTTCTCTGCAACTCCTTCAGTTCTTCATCTTCTTCATCAATTTTCTTCATGAATCCTCAAGAGCAAGAAGTTTTTAACTTCTCCCAACAAATGGAAGCCAGTTCTAATCCCCAAACCTCAAACACTCAAACACCCATGGTTATAGACGTTACCACGACCCCAGTCTATCAAGAACCTCACATTTTGGAACGTGAACGCCACATTCATCTTTCAACTCCCTTTGAAGGTTTGGATGTACTGTGTGAATCACTGGTGGATTTTGAGAACTTGAGAAGAAACGGTGTTGATCTTACTGAAGATCTTCGCAAGCAAGGTTGGGAAAACTACTTCAACAGGCTTTATGGTCCCATTTACCCTCTCCTTGTCAAAGAATTCTGGAGATGTGCAGATGCTGATGACCAGTTCATTGTCTCGTTTGTTCTGGGTGTGAAGATTGTCATAACTGAAGCATCAATAGCTTCCTTGCTAAACATGGAGAAAGCTGGAGGTAAAAGGATTTACAACATTCCTCCAAGGTCCAAGCGCATCACAGAAGTCATTAACCCTACAATCTTCAAAGCAAATGTTGAAGGAAACCCCTCTAAGAACAAGGAGCTTCATCAGAACCTCCGAGTTTGGCTGAAGATTATTCTGGGAACAATCCATCATCGTCCAGCCTCCAACTCTTCAGATTACATAAATGCTGATCAGAAATGCATCCTTTACTGTATTCAGAAGGGTATCCAGATCAACCTCCCTGTTCTCCTCTTCAGATATCTGAGAGATTCAGTCAAAGAAACGAGGAATAATATGAAGCCCAGATCCTACATTCCTCTGGGAAGATTGCTCTCTGATGTCTTCATTGAGCATGGCTTGGTAGATGATCTGGAGAAGACCAGATGTATGGATGATCTGGCAATTGACGTTGGAAAGCCTCTGAATGCCAAAAACCTGAGGAGCATGGGAATCATCAAAGACATTAGAGTCAAGCCCACTATGGATGTGACCTGGGAAGCTCTGAAAGATCAGAGGAAGATGCCTCATGGCCTTGAAAGGTTCTTCAAGAATGAACCCAGAGATGCCATTGCTATCTACCTTCAGGATCGTCTGGATGAAGGCATTGATATTTCTGATTTCCGCCTTGAAGACTGTCTGGACTCTGTAGAAGATTTGGTCAGATACAAAAGAGGTCTTTCTGAGAAGAAGATAGCTGAGGAAGCAAGGAAGGCAAAGAAACCCAGACTTGGAGAATCTTCTGGAACCAAAGCTCCTCTGAAAATCTCTTCTTCTGGTAAGTCTATTCCTCCTGTTACTTCTGTAATACCTATGATGGCCTCTTCTACTCCTCTCCCAACACCTCCCATATTTACAACCTCTGAAATCCCTCCTTCAACCATCAGAACCTCTCAACCTCCACCTGTTCTAAAAATTGCTCGTAATTTCACAACAACCTCTGACCCTAATCAACTATATCACCACAGCTCTTCCTCATCCTCTGAATATGAATCACCCCCTTACCTTTCCCCTTCTTCTGACCAAGAGTTTTCTGAACAAGAGTCCTCTGACCAAGAACACTCTGACCCAAACTCCCCAACAATAGCTGAAATTTATGCTAAAAATTTCGCTCCACAACCCTCAACACAATCTGAAGTAACCTCACCCCTCCAAACTTCACTTCCACCACAACAAACAACAACCTTACCCTCTGAAACTCAACCATCTGATCCCTTCACCTCTAATATCACTCCACCATTTATTCCCGCTGTACCTGGACCAGACTCTGACCCTTTAGACCTAAATCCACTATATGCTTCATCCCCTAGTCTTCAACCAGACGCAGATTCTGAACTTCAAGCAGAATCTGAACCTCAACAAACTGAACCTCAACCTCTAAATCTCAGCCCTCAAAACTCTCCACCTCATTCACCTGAACCTGAACCTGAACTTACCATACCTACCCTTGAGGAGGCCATTATACAGGTTGCAGAAGCTTCAGTCCAGAAGATCAAGTCTCTGGCTAAAAACTCTGAAGTTAGTGATGATCCTAAATCTGTTAGGACACACTGGAACAGAGTCATTAGTTGGATGACCTCTGAGTCTTATAGGCTGAAGAGTATCTCTGAACAAGTCAGAAATGGCTACATCAGAGACTCTGAGGAAAGACTCCAAGAGAGACTGGCTAGAGAAGCTGAGGCTAAGAGATTAGAGGAAGAAAGGTTGGCCAGGGAAGCAGAAGAAGCCAAGAGGTTGGAAGAAGAACGACTGGCAAAGGAAGCAGAACTTCTAAGGATTAAGGAAGCTGAAGCCAAGGCTCAGGCAGATGCAGAAGCCCAAGCTGCTGCTGATGCTGAAGCTCAGCAGGCTCTGACTCAGGGGGAGTCTTCCTCTGCGATCCCTCTGATTCTTAACACTCTGAAAGAGATAAAGCAAGATCAGCAAGAGATCAAGAAAGATCAGAATGAACTTCGTGCCAGGATGGACAAGCAAGATGCTCTGAATGAAAACATCCAGAACATGTTTGCCATGTTGCTTCAGAGACTTCCTCAACCTCCAAACCCTTAGGCACTTAGGATTTATTTTGTTTGCTTGCCTAATGTTTTTGCTTCTGTCTTCTTTTTAGCTCTGATATTCGTCTTTGAATCTGATGTTTTGACTGTTGTTTGCCTTTGTGCTTTTTAATGAATTGTTTTTCTCTTTATTACTCTTTTTATTTTTATGCCTTTTTGATTATGCCAAAAAGGGGGAGAAATTATTAATAGCTCTGATGAAAATTATGTCTAAAACCTTAAGCATTCTGCAACAATTATAGAAATAGTTCTGATATAAATAGCTCTGATTAAATAATAGCTCTGATTAAATAACTCTAACATTAAAATTAAGAAATTGCAGAAAGTTTTCAGAAATCTCATTGCTTGGAAAGCTCTGGTAAGAACTTCTGAACTCCCTAGTACTAACTCAGGGGGAGCTTTTGTCTATCTGATCTAATATTTTTCATGTTTCATCTGATATTTTTATTTGTTTTGTCATCATCAAAAAGGGGGAGATTGTAAGAACAAAAAGTGTTCTACAACAGACTCCATGATTTTGATGATAACAAAGGATGAAACCAAAAATGGCACCCTAACGAAAAGTTTCTAAGTGTGTAGGGTTCTATAGAAAGAAGAAATAAATCTGATGATGTCATCAGATGCAAAACAAGATCAGATGCAAAATCTCAAGTATCAGAAGCATCTAAAGAGGAATCTCGTTTCAAGAAGCTCTGACTCTGGACAAAACTACAAAGTATCAGAAGCATCTGAACATGAAGTAAAGTCTAGAAGCTCTGACTCTGAACAAATGCCTTCTGTAAACTCTGAAGTTATCAGCGCTATCTGAACTCTCAAGAAATAACATCAGAAGCCAGATCCCAAGTTTCTCCAGATACACGAAGACTCTAATCAGAATTGTTAATCATGATGAAGTAACGTTTAAGCCAAGTTAAAGTTCTGCAAATGGATTTCCTCAATTAGAAAGAGACGTTAATCTCCACTTCCAAGAGAGAAGATACTAATTGTGGTAAGTAGTCACTTCTAAGAGAAAAAGTCTACTGCAGAAGCTATTAATGGAATGGCGTAACTACATCTCAATATCCAACAGATTCAACGCTACTTCAACTCTACTTCAACTCCTATAAATAGAGAAGAAATCAACATTCAGTAAGCAAGAAATCACTAGCCAAAACTATACTGAAATTATATCACGCTCAAGAAAAACATCTTTGTTCTTCAAAGAATTTCACTAAGCTTTTGCTTATCAAGTGAAAAATTTGTTCTTAAGTTTGTAATATTTGCTTTCTTAGAAGCACTCTAGATTACACATCTTGTATCTAATTTTTATTTGATTTCCTCAAGTGACTCTTTGTAGTCTGTAGACTTGAGAGGACTAAGAGATTTTCTTCTCTCTTAGGGGTTGTTTGTAATCTTTCAAGATTAGTGGATTAAGTCCTTGTTGAAGGCGAAATCACCTTGGCCGGGTGGACTGGAGTAGCTTTGTGTTATAAGCGAACCAGTATAAAATCATTGTGTGATTTCATTTTGCAAAAGCGCTTATTTTTTTTTCAAACAATTCAAACCCCCCCTTTCTTGTTTTTCTCACCTTCATCATGTTCAGCCTCTTGCAGTGTGAGGATGATTACTTAGAGTGGTACCTCACTATATCACACCCTCGCATCATCCAACCTATTGAGCATACAGATGATGTTAGGCCTTCTGATGTTGGGGTACCTGACGATGACATGTTGTCGCCGCCTCCTACAACTGACGCTGACAACGCCTCCATATGATTGCAGTTATTATGAATAACTGTAGCGGTGTATTCGTCACTTTATGATTTATTGACTAAATCAAAAGCAAAGCATACAAAGAATCGAGTCGCCACCGCACTTTTATTTATCCAAAGGAATGGCTAAAAAGCGAACAAAAGCCTAAGAAGTTTTACACATAGAAAATTAATGAAAAGATCAGAGATCTGGGTAAGGGGTTAATTACGCAATGGGAAGGTGTTAGGCACCCAAAACGTCCTAGGTACTCCTAGGGAGCCCTTTTCACACTTGTTGTACAAAATGTTATTTGTTTATGAAATATTTATTGTGCAAACATGGATTGAAGAGATGACAAAAGAATATACAATTTATTATTTTTGTGTTTGAACGGATGAACCCGTTGCCTACGTACCTTCCATGAAAGGTAAGGATCAAAACGCCGTAGTTCGGCTAAAAGATTTCCAAAAATATGAGTGGATTCATTTTAAAACAAAAGCCCTAAGGTCTTTCGTTATCCACGGGAGAAAACTCAACCTTATACAAACAACAAGTCCACCATGTGAGAAAAGCTTCAACTTGCTAGTGAGGGGTTAACCCTATAATAAGCAAGGAAGTCTTACAATTCAATCACTAAGGATAAAATGTGAGATTAACATCAACCAACTAGGATAAATCAAACCTATGGCTAATGTATGAAAACTTACCAAGAATGGACAAAGCCACAAAACAATTTGAATGAGTGAAATTAACCAATTAGGATTATTCACAAAAATGGTCAAAGTATGATTAGAATTCAATTCACAAGAAGTATTATGAAAATGAAGTTTGAAAAATCAAAGGCCTAAAGCCTAGGTTTCTAATTTGAAAAGAGGTGAAAATGTTTGCACAATATTTTTCAAGTTTGGATTAACATGCCAATGGAGGTTTAGAGAAACAAAAAGATGGGAGGGTGAGGAAGTAAAACTTCTTAGATGTTCACCTCTTGAGATCATATGTAGATGATTCAAGTGATTCCTATGGAATAGGCAACAAAGCAAATAAGCAAATGAGCAAAGCAAAATGGATATCGGATGCCAATCAATGGGCTTACACCAATCTCACAAACAAAGATGGATACCGGATACCAATCAATGGATTTACACCAATCTCCTAAAACAAAGATGGATACCGGATACCAATCAATGGATTTACACCAATCTCCTAAGACAAAACATGGATACCAGATGCCAATCAATGGACTTATACTAGTCTCCTACCATATCATAGGATACAACTGCCAATCAATGGTCTTATGCTTGCCTCCTCCATGGATAAAACAAGATGCTATAAAGCAAAGTTTATGAAATGATATACAAATGATGATGATAAATGCACAAAGGCACACTCAAGCAAATATACACAGATGAGTCAAGTAAGCAATCAATCAAAGTCAATTAGCACACACTATATACAATCAATTAGGCTCAAACAAGGTTAGACTTTACAGTCAACTGGAATGGGGTAATATGAGCTCTTAACCCTAACATTGAGAGTTAGGGTGAAGCATATGAAATGGAGATGAGGGGTGTGCCTCATAGCTCTTATCCCTGGCCTGGGAGAGCTTTGAATAATAGAATGTGTGGGAGTTCAGAAAGTAGGAACTCTTCTCCACAAGTGAATGACTCTATAAGATCTTGGATTATTATCCACAATGCATCAACACATTGTGTGAGCAAAGTAGATGACACACTGAGTAGCAGGAGATGGACTACACATCTCTTTTATCTGCCAATTGCCTCATAAGAGGACTTTTCCTGCTTGGCACAAAGAGTAAACAAACACAAGCATTGCCTCTTAAGGAGGACTTCAGACAGGTGCCTACCAACAACAGTAGGTCTTCCAGACTACATGAAGAAGAGAGGTTATACCTAAGTGGTTAAGCAACCAAGCAAAAGCAAGTTCAAAGTGAACTTAAAGCAACTTATGTACCTGTGGAAACATCAAACAAATCAATACAATGTTCAGACAATCAAACAAAAGTCAATAAGCAACAAGCGATCTCAATGTACACAATGCATAAGCCAAGGGTCAAACTCAAATGAGTCAACATCAACCTAAAAAACACACAAAGATTAGTAATCAAAGGCAAACATCAATGCTCAAATGATGGAGCATCAACAACTATGAAACTTGGATGTTCAACCTGAAATCAAAACTCAAAGATAAGCAACAAACCACTAGGTCAAGGCCTAGGGTCAAAGATGGAGAAAAAATTCAAAACAGAAGCTGAAAATTAACATGAATCAACTTCAAACACATCTTGAAACAATCCAAAAGGTCTCACATCAATATCATATATCAAAAACATTTCATGATCAATTGAAGTTCAAGGCAATTTTAAAGCTCAAATGTGACAAACCAGAATGAAAAATCTCAATTAAATCAGAAATGATTCAAATAATTCCAAGAAAATTCATACTCATTTACAACATCCATAACATGCATCACACAAAAAATCAGGACAATTGGAGATCATTTGGCAAGGCAAACACATCACATAAGTTGAACAAGCAAAGGTGTGACACAAATTGTCACACCAAGATAGAACAATCATAAAACAGAGATGGTGCATAGGAAAAATACCAATCCAAAACCACAATGTCAAGCAATGAGTCTAGAAGCTACACATAAAATTTCAGAGCAATTGGATGAGTTTTGAGCATTTCATGAAGGTTTGAATGAGGCAATATCACAAATGGACATGTATGCAATCACCTTAGGACAAAATATTTTCCAGCCAGGCACAAATTGTAAAATCATGGTGATAAAAAAGTAGAGAAACCAAGGATCATAATGCAAAAAACCTGGTAATTTTTGGATCAATATTCAAATTGATATGAATTTTGCAAGATTGAAAAAAAATGAAATGAAAATGTGACATTAAAATGGATTTAAAATGAAATGATTATTTAAATTTAAAATAATGGCGCCAGCAGCATGAAACGCTGCCGTTTCATTTATGCGCTGGCCTAGTCAACGTGCATGGTCAAAGCGAAGGACCAATCAGGAACGCGCATGGCAATTTGAAACAACCAATCACAATTGAGCCCTTAGTAAACATAAGGGAACGGTTTAGCGTGGCGGAAAACAGATCAAAGTGTGGCCAAAGCTCAAACTTCATCTTCTTCCTCATGAAGAAGATGAACAGTAACTGTTCATCCATGAGCAAGAACAAAATCTCCAGATTTCACAAATGAGCACATCAACATGGAGGATATTCAACATAGATCATGAATCAAGCATGGAAATGGCATGGATCATCACATATTCATAGAATCGAGCAAATGAAAAATCAACCATGAAACTTTAATTAACCCTAGCTCACTCAAACATGCATGGAATTTCACGATTTAAAGCTCAGCATGACCAGCATAAAGATATCTACCACAACGTCATAATAATTTTGAGAAAAGAGAGATTCGATTTGGTGACCTCTTGAAGTGCAGATCTGGAATTCGTGTGATTCAGGCCTTGTGATGCTCCAAACTTCCTCTATGCAGCTTGTAGAGTTGATTGGATGAGAGATCAAAGCTTAATTGCACGCGATTTCAACAGAATTTTGATTCACCATGGATGCCTTCAAGCTTCTAGCATGAATAGAACAGGCACAGTTTCTCTCGAATTCTCCTTCAAACTTGCTCAAGAATGCTTCAAGAAGATGAATTGATCAAGAGAAATGGATCTTGTTTGAAGAATTTTGAAGAAATTTTTGAGAGAAAATTTTGTATGTTTGAGATCTAGATCTGAAATTATGATTGTTGTCCATGAAAAACAGTTAGGGTTTTTTGTTATATACCTCCTACTAATCACTCCTTAATCATGCTTAAGCCATTTGGTAATTGGAATTAGCAAAATGAAGTGTAAGTGAAAAAATGGGATTTTCACCCTATGCATGAAATGCATGGTGAACAGTGCACGAGTTTGCTTTCAAATTCACTCAAAAATCTGTTTAGGAGCTAATGGCAATGGTGAAATGCTTAAACAATGCACCAATTTTAAACTTTAATTTTTCCCTCCAAAAATCAAATGAAATGGCAAATGTTCATGTAATGATAATGCATGTCATGTAATGCAAGATTTGGAAATTAGAGGTCAAAATAAGAACAATGCAAAAAGAGCCATCCAATTTGGAGCTTTGGTTGAGAAGTTATGCCCATTTGAATCTTCAAGTACACTTTGCCATATTTTGACCATATCTCCTTAACCACACATGAGAAATTGATGATCTTGGACTTTTTGGAAATGGGAGAGAAAGATCTACAACTTTCATGTTCAACAAAATTTCATTTGAAGCGTTCTTGATGATGTAATTTGAAGTTGAAGTTAGGTTAAAACCTTTCCATTTTTGGCAATTTGAATTATAGGTCACTTTCTATTTTTGGAAAGTTTTGACCTGACTTTATTTTCTTCAATGTTGATGTTTGAAATGTCAAATGAGACTTGTTTGAACATGAATGAAGTATTTATAATCACTTCCCACCTCCAAATCCACCCGTTGACTTGGCAGTTGACTTTCTAGGTCTTCAGATGACCTGACAATGTTCAGATGAAATTCAAGCCTCTACCACTTGGGATTTTGCTTCAAAATGATAACATAGCTCATGTAAGCTCTTGTGAATGATTGTGGGGTCCAAATTCTCAAGAATGGCCACCACTTATTACTCAATGAATGCCTTTGACTGCTTTGACCTGTGATTGCTTCACCTGCAAGACAAAGGTTAGATGACATATTTTTGTACTTTTGTTTAGTGGCAAAAGAAAAGCAATAATATACAAATGCAAAACATGCTTGGTGATCAAGAATCACTCTCAAGAAAGATAACCAACCCACAAGGAAGGAGGCAAGGTGCACAATGATCCTTGAGGCAATGTGATGATATGATATGATGCCATGAGGGACCTTAGGGACAAAATTGGGGTCTTACAATAACCTCGTGGTTTTTGTAAACCCACATGGCGAGCTTTATACTGGATTATCTTGGGCTGCACACATAGCCTGTGGGGGCCTATTTAAACATCTTTTGTATATTATGTATTATTTGTATATTACTCAAACATCTTCCTCAGAAACTTTTTTATCAGATAATATTTTTGATCTTCCATTCCTGCAACATCAACATAAAGTAACATTTGATAATGGATTACATAACTTAAACATAACTTTAAAAAACAGTGATAAATAAGAAAAACTTGACACTGCCAGATGATTATGTGCATTTCATCAACTTCATTATGTCATCGATAGACCTTGAAATCTTAGCATCTACCTCGATCGTCCCCTTTGTTAACCTACGACAAAATGATATCCACATATCCTTCACATCTCATCAATCTTCAACTTAATGAGGTTGTATTTCACCCTCCTGTCAGTATCAATCTAATCTTCACGAAACTCGATCTTTCTCACCTTTCTATTTTAGTGTCAGGCAACAATTCATTCAACTTGGACGTCAGGTCGATGAGAGATGTGGTGCCATCTGGAAGTTGTAACTCTACGAAAGGTGAAGCTTCGTTGAAGTAAACTTATACCTTAATCAAAAATTGAGGAATAAACATGTTTTTAGATGTTTTTATCAAACAACAGGTGACCCCCCTATTTATACAACTTTGTATTTACTCTGGACCACACAAAGTTGTCGCTGCAACCACAACCATCCAAAATTATCAACATAATTCTGAGCGTTTAAAATTTCAAACAAATAACACTATCAGAAATTTCACTTTGGTTGAAATTCCCGATATCAAATGATAAATTTCAAATTTCGGGTATTAATTGTAACTTACCAGAAATTTCAAAAGTTCTGATATACCAGAAATTTTGTTTGTACCGAAAATTTTGATTTTGCCTACCAAAAATTTCATTCAATTTTTAGTCAAGGATAGTTTTGGAAATTTAAAACTATGGGGGGTGTCAGGTATAAATGGGGGGTGACAAGTTAAATAAAATTTTACCCCACACCCCCACACTTATCCATATACCCCAACAATTTTGCAAATATTCCAAATGTACCCTTTTTAAGTTTACTTTAATTTTTTTACTTTTTACTATTCAGTCAAATCAGTCAAAAATTATTGTTGCGAACCTTACGACGCTAATCAGATAACTTAAGGTAAAGAAATCTGGTATGTTTTTTAATCAAACCGAAAAACTTAAAGGAATGATATACGGTTTTTGAATTTATCACACCGGATAACTTGTTGGTTAGTTATCCGGTTCACATTATTTAATCCAGATAACTTCAACATGAGTTTTCCGGTGTATGTTTTTTAAGTTCCGGATAACTTACAACGAAGAGTTCCAGTGTTATTTTTTAGTAACCGTATTTCTTGATAATAAGAGATCCGGAACACATTTTTAATTTTTTTTTTAAAATTTTATTAATTTTTGTCGCACTTGTGTTTAGCGGATATGGATATTCCTTTGATGATATGCAATAAAAACCAAACATACCACTGAGATATTCTCGATTACAAAAAAATTTGATACACGAGAAGAGACGACTAGGTGGATTAGAGAGGTTGGAATCAGGAAT
This sequence comes from Lathyrus oleraceus, assembly GCF_024323335.1. Lineage (NCBI taxonomy): Eukaryota > Viridiplantae > Streptophyta > Magnoliopsida > Fabales > Fabaceae > Lathyrus > Lathyrus oleraceus. The sequence goes on from NC_066579.1 coordinate 449,272,570, forward strand.
AAAGTTACTGTTATAATAACCCGTTCGGACACCAAAACTGGCAAGAGAGGAAGAAGTGGTAAAGTTATATTTGGTTGTGATAGAGGTGGAAAATACAAAAAAGGAGATAGTGAAACACAAAGTGCTACCAAGAAATGTGGTTGTCCATTTAAATTTAGGTTAACACCATCAAAAGATGGTTTTGGTTGGAAGATTAACGTAAAATATGGACTTCACGACCATGGTTTACCGGATAAATTTGAAGGTCATTCATTTGTAGGTCGACTTAATGCTGATGAATAACAACATATTACTGATTTGACAAAATGTCATGTTCCACCAAGACACATATTGTTGTCATTGCAAGAACGAGATCCGAAGAATCTGACTTGGATCACCCAAATATATAAAAATAAGAGTAATATTCAAAAATACATCAGGGGTCCTAGAACGGAAATGCAACATTTGTTTAAGATGATAGAGGATTCTAATCATGTTTATTGGAGTAGGAAAAAAGATGAGTCAGAATTTGTGAGAGATATCTTATGGGCCCATCCAGAATCAATGAAGTTGTTGAATATGTTTCCTAATGTGTTGATTATGGACAGTATGTACAAAAAAAAATAAGTACATGCAACCTTTGATTGGTTAATGGTTAGTCGTGATTTGGATAATGAAATTAGAGGTTTCAGAAGCAGTCTCTATGAGAATTTATTTGGAAGCCGCTTCTCAAAAGTGAGATAATCCTTGATGATATCATCTTTAAGTCCCCAACCACTAGATAAATGGATGACATAACTAAATATTTGTTATGTGATAGAAAATCGGTATAACATCATTCTTGTCTCATTGGGTTATAATAGTTTGACTCTCTTTCCTATGACAACTTCACATTCACCAAATGTGTCCATTTACTGCATTGGTTTTGTAAACCAAGACCATTGGGTTCAGGTAAATATCCATGTTTGTTATTATAATTACTTATCTTTCATTTATGTCTTACTTATTAATTTTCTTAACAGATAAACATGAATGAAGGATTTCCCTTGCCACCAGTCACATTGGATTGGAAAAAGTATCGCACATTAGATGCAACTTCTTGGATGATAGGATTTGTTGGACAGTTATAACATTGGTAACACCTTACGCATGTGGTGTCGAAATATGTTAGATTATGATTGTAATATGATTTTTATATTTTGGTTTGTATTGACAATTAACTTCATGTTATATTTAATTCATGGTATGTTTTGGATTATACTACATAAATCTAAAGAATACTATATAAGTTTGAATAATACATAAATCATCATCGTCCTCACCAGTATAAGGTACTGGTCCGACCTGAGGTACCGATCCATCCAAAGTTATACGTAATGCTCGAAAGACCTCGGCAAAATCATCGTCATGCTCTTTCGTCCCGTGACGATGTAGATAGCGACGAAGCTCATGTGAAATATGTAACAACCTTAAATATAACGGTCTTGCATCATAGTTAGGAACCAAGACCTGTCTGACCTTCCTCAAAGGTGGTGGTACCAAATGAGGATGTCACATCCTGTAGTACCAATCCAAGTAATCGACCACCATATCATATGGACTCTCTATAAAAATGGTCGAACAGATCACTTCAATCATGCTCGCATGATATGTAATCCATTAAAACCACATTAAGTGTGTCAACATCAGAAGGCATAGATGGTATGTACTTCCTGTATCCAAACTAAGACAAACATTTGTCAGATAAGTATAGAACAAATGTACATACCATTTCAGGCAACCCCTATACAAGCATATATCATCAAATGTCCGGTGTTATTTGAGATCCTCAAAAGGGCGCCAAATGACATCAACAGGTGTCGATCCATCAACCTTTTGTGGGCCTTGCTTGTACATCCACTTCATCGCCCTATGAAGTGGACTATTGATACCAGCAATCTTAGAAAATCCTCTCTTGCATACAACTGGAAAATACTCATGAATCCAACACTGTAACACAACATGAATATTATCAATTAAAAGTATTATAAATAAGCTAATATAAGTGTAAATAAAATTAAAATAAAACATTTATATTTGTAGCAGAGAGGCATATCCCCCAAGCTGCTTGCAATTGTACAAGGAAGTATCTCCTAGTTATTTGTAGAATGTGACAAATGCAGCTGTCCCCAACAATATCTACCACATCCAGGAAAGTCCCGAAATAGTGATAAATACTTTCCCTCTACAAGAGTAAAGATCTTGTCAAAAAAATGGTGCAGCCTACCAACAACATATAAACTTTAGTTGCACAGTCAAATCTACTCTCAGTTTGCTGACGCATAAATATCAGCTTCAACCAATCCAACTTATAATAAGGACCTCTACAACCATGAACCTCTTCAGCTGCCTCCTCCAATGAAACACCGAGCAGATCAATAGCATGAGTAATAACATCAAAATCAGTTAAACCTTGTTTAGGGTTACAGAACTCCCCTTACACGGTAAATGAAGCAGACAAGAAACATCGTCCAAAGAAATGATCATCTCACCAAATGGCATATGAAAGGACGATGTTTATGGATGCCATCTCTCCACAAATACTGATACTAAATTCTAATCTATCCTTGATAAATTGGTTCTCTATAGAAAGGATAAACCAGAATCAAAAAACCATCTCTCTATCATCGATGGGAGACTGTGCGAAACCCATCTGATCAATTTACTGCCATGTAGAATAATCTTCAACTCTTTCTTCGGACGTATCTCCTGAAAATAATTCATAATATATGTTATAAAATATAAATAATTAACATTTAATTTGATTCAACATAAAATGTCATAGATTAATTTACTTCGCCTAACCACAAATGGTGAGCAACGTGGTCCTGATACCTCACCAGAAGAGACATGTCGGATGACCTTTCGGGGAACGCTGGACACAGTGGAAGGGGCTCAGGTGCAGCTATTTGATCTTCATCTTGATCCTTCGGTTGTTGAGTTTGTCTTCCTTCACCATATCATTGAAAAATGCTCATGTCCCGACCTCTAATGCGAGCCACTAATTTTTGTGTGTCAAAAACAACAAACCGGAAAACTAAGAACTAAGTTCTCCAGAAATGTTACAAACCGGATACCATAATGGTAAGTTATCCGGTGAAGAATAAATACGAACCAAATAGGTATACCCCAAGTTATCCGGAGTGTAAACTGACCAAATAACAAACCAAATAACTCACTATAAAGCTCTCCTGTGTGGAAAGTTAAAGAACTGGAAGTCTGATTGTTGGGTTTTCCGGAATTGAAATGGAAAGTGAAATTTTTTCACTCTCTCTAAAATGAAATGATAAAAAAGTGAAAATTTTGAAATTATAGATATTTATATAGGGGTATTTTGGTATAAAATTTTAATTTGTAAGGGGTGTGGGAATAAATACAGAGGTATGAGATAAAGTTTTCCAAATCAAATTCTCCTATTTCTTTTGACGAGTTTGGCCCAATTATATATCTTGATTGAATATTTAATAATTTTTCACCTTTTAGTTAGATAATTATTATTCATTATTTTAAAAAATTACATCCTATAATATCTTTACTAATTTCACCTACTAATTCCATCACTATTATTCATTACGCTAGAAATTTATTATGATAATTATTCAAATTTAAAAAGTATTTTAATGCTCAAAATTGAATAGGATGGTGTTTGCGTTAAGATTATATCGACCATGTCGCGATGAAGAATCGGAGATCAAGCTATTGATTAGACTTGACTCATGAATCAAAATACCATCACTAAACTTTAATTTATCCAAGGGAAGGGGAAAAGATTCAAAAATAACCCAATAGGTATATGAAAAGCTAGAAGATTAAATTTAAGCTAAGCAAAGGGGGGGGGGGGGGTTCTAAGGCACAGGGGTATGTTATGAAAAAGGAAGGTATTAGCATCCTAATCATCTGTAGTACTCTACAAGAACCTTTTGAATATATGTGTTTGGTTTTAAATTGTTTTCTATTTGATTGGGGAGATGAGAAAAAGAATATCTTTTTATTGTTTGATGATTTGGGAAGACATTGAGTCTTATGCCTATGTACCCGTGAAGGATCAAAACCTCGTAGTTCGAGTTCAAAAGTAAGAAGAGATTTATTGGGGTTGATTTTATGAGAAAGAGACAAATTGTCATATTAAGGAGAAAACTCACTTTTAAACCACCACAAACATGTGAAAGATAGATCTTTGCATCAAATTGAAAGAAAGGCTCCCACTTGGATATAAAATCAACAAGTATGCCACATACCTCTTCCAAATGGAAAAGAATCAATATTAGTCTCAATAATGTTATGGGGTAGGAGATTTAAATCTCAACTAGGGATGACTCATGTATAATCCTTTTATGAAAAGGTTTTAAACATGGAAAATCCAAAGTGGAAAAAGGGTTCGAATTAAGTTTGTGTTTTTAGGTCTTATGAAAAGATCTTTGAATATGCTTAAGTGTTTTGAAGCATTTGATTAAGAAAGGGTAAACAATGACCTAAGTCAAAGTTTATTATGAAAGTGGTTATAAGAAAGAGATATAGATAGATAGATGGATGGATATATATATATATATATATATATATATATATATATATATATATATATATATATATATATATATATATATATATATATATATATATATATATATAGAGAGAGAGAGAGAGAGAGAGAGAGAGAGAGAGAGAGATGGAGAGAGAGAGAGAGAGTCATAAGGTTTACATTGAGGGGAACCTAAGATTGTATCTAGAAGTTTCGGATTAAGGGGAAGAAAAGTTGTATAGGATGCAGATGAACACAAACATGCAAAATGATAAGAATGTCACGATTCCTTTCCCTTGGATATAAACAATAACAAGGTTGAACATGCATTAACATTAAGGCACAAAGTATGGCTAAATACAATGGCAATCACAAGGTGAGTGAGGTATGGATGACAATATTTATCATGGTTTTTAGGTATTGAGATAAACATAAACAAGACATGATGAAGTTTCACATAACATTACAAGACACGACACATTGATGGTGAAGACAAAATCATATTTGACATGGTAAATGCATTCATTGGTACATGGTAAACACAACATGAATCAATTTAGGTCAAACATGCATCACATTATAAGTCTTCACAAAATAAACATTAAACTTGAATCAAAGTTCATGATAAGACCAAGCTTAAGTGGAAACCCTAATCATGCATAAAGATGCTTCAAAAGATTCATCTAAACAAAACCCTAAGTTTCATCTAAATAATCAATCACTAATATTTTAAAACAAGACCATTTAATCATGGTATAATGCCCAAAATACGATCATGTTTGAGCAAACAAAATGATACCAACATCAAACAAGATCTAAACAAATATAAATTGGTCACACAAACATCTATGACCACTTTGAACAAAGAAACAATAAAAGAAAATCCATTAAAAGGCCTAAAAACAACATAAAATGCACTAGTTTTCTACCTAATAAAAATGGTCAAAAAGAATATTATTTTTTGGGACTTTTTTTTGTGGACTCATAAAATAGCATTCTCATGAACATATGACAAAACGAATGAATAAAAATGTTAAGGGATCATGAAGTTATGAACATTTGAAGTTATGAAGAAAAATGAGCATTTAACAAGTGCGAAAAAAAATAAACATTAAACTGGCTAGGTTCGAACCCACGTCCTTGGGGTTCCATGCATTATTTGGAAAGAAAAAAAAGTTTGGGGCGAGGGGGTTCTGAATCCCAGACCTTTTGGTTGTAAGTGACTTAAGGCGCGCGCTTCTACCACCGAGGTGGCTATATATCCGTTCACTATAACACAAGGAATTATATATATTATAAAAACGAGTTTGGTTTGACTTTTCCATGTCATGTCAGCATCTTCTTTAACCTCTAGCTTCTTATTTTTGTTTTTTTTTTCTTTCATTATTTTTCAAATCTTCCATCAATCATATCTTTCTCATTTCTCAACCATTTTTCATGAAATACAGATCAAAATTGCTTAGAAAAATGTAAGAAACACAATGGTACGATAGATTTTAGCTAATACTCAAAGGTGAAGATGCACGAAGGTCAAAACCAGAACTGGAACTTTAGGTTTCATGCAACTTAAATTCACATAAGCAGCAAGATAAATGTCATGTGAGTTAATGATCAACCTTAACACAATAAATGCTACATATTTTCTTCAGAAACCATATGGAAATGATGCATGTATAGTGAGTTTCGAAGTGAAAGAATATACCTTTGGAGCAAGGTCCAATGCCTCTTCAATACCACTTCCAACTACTATTTGATGCTTCTCTTAATGTTTGTGAACTCCCAGAAGATGATTGGAACCCTTGTTTGGCAGAATGCACGAGCGAGATGAGAGAAATGGAGGTTAAGGTCAAAAGCTTGCAAAAACTGAAGTTTTTCTTGGTGAGCTTGGTGTGTGGATAGTTGAGGCTTTGTCCTCTATTTATAGTGATCCTTGAGGGTTCAAGAAGCTTCAGATATCATAAAATAATTGTGGCTTGTACTGGTTTGCCTGCTTGCTTGGTTCTTGCACAAAACACCAAGTGGGAAGCATAGTAAAATTATGGGGTGCATGAAGTGTTTTGTTGAGCTTTGTCTGAAGTGTAGGAGTTGACTTGAGGTTTAGAGTTAGTATTTCTAGAACCAAAGTCATTTAGAAGCTTAATGGTAATTAATATTGGGTTAAAGCCACTTTACACAAATGGAAGTGTAACCTTTTTTCCAAAAATGGAACGATTCATTATGTAACGGTTTGGTTGCTTGGATAATGGCTCAAAAGTGTGTGTGATCTTATGATTAGAGTGAGATTTAGAAGAAACATAGCCTACAAAGTAAGATTATGTAGCTTTGGCTCAAGGTTGCATGTTGAACTTGCCATGAAAATGACCCAAAATTCAGATTTGGAGAGCCAACTTCATCTCTTTGAAATGCCTAGCTCAAATATGACAATTTCATGCTCTTGGACTTTTTGGAAAGCTAAGAACATCCTATATAACTCTTATGTTGGGAGTTTTCCTTGAAACAATGTGGATCATGGTGAAAAATGATGATCAAGTAAGTCACTTTTTGAAGGCAGGTTTGGTTGATTTTTTTTCTAAGTGTTTCAATTTTATGGTACCAACTTCATGGCTTCATAACTTGAAATCCTTGCATTTTTTAGGAATAAATCATCAAGGACAAAGTTGAAGTATGAAGTAAGACCTTTAATCTGATCATTGGAGCAAAGAAAATGATGGCTCTAATCACAAGTTATGGCCTTGGAAAATTGGGTACTTAGCAAATCTTGCCCTTTTTGAAAGTAACCTCCAATTTCTTGTTTTCTCTTGATCGAATGCATCCATCAACCATATTTTCATGATCCTTTAGTTGAGAAGTCAATGGTTGACCAAAAATGTCAAAAGTCAAACTTTGACTTTGCCTTAGTTGACTTTGTATCAGATGAATCTATCTTTTGCAATCTTTAATAAATAGGATCTCGTGGGCACATTGGATAATGTGAATGGATCACTTATGATGTATTTGAAGTCTTTGAACCATACTTCAAGCTTTGGGATCATGCCTTTGCTAAAAAGTCAACTAGTTGACTTTGGATCAAAACCCTAGTTGAAGGTATCAGATGAACTCTGACCTTGATGAATTTGACATGGAATGATCTTGAACTTGATTCTTGTTGATGGAAGTCACTTGATCACTTGGGAAGGATGAGTAGTTTGAAATGTTGAAACTCATGTTAAGTCTTTATTGATCAATCTTTGAAAGCTCTAGGTGCAAAACTCTAGCTTAAGACAAACAAAGTAGAAAACCTTTTTGTATTTTTAATAGGTTAGTAATGCAAAGATGTTAGATGTCATGCAAATGATACAAATGATGGTGGCATCTTAGGGTTGAAAATTAGGGTATGATAGACCCCAATCTTTACGAAATACAAGATGCCGACTAAAACATTTATATTAATATATTTTAAACTATTTATATTATTTATAAATAGTAATTTTATAGAAATTAATTATTGATTTCCTAAGTATATATATATATATATATATATATATATATATATATATATATATATATATATATATATATATATATATATATATATATATATATATATATTTCCCCCCTAAAATATAACTTTAATATTAATTACCTAAGTATATTAATTATTATTAGTATTTATATATTTTTAGTGAATATTTAATCATATTTTTCTCATATTAATTGCATTATTATTATTATTATTATTATTATTATTATTATTATTATTGTATTGAAAATTACTTATTATTTATAATATATCCACAAACTTCCTATAAAATGTGTTAAGTTAGTGGATGAGTTTTTTCCACCTAAAGTAGGAATTTATTAGTAATTTCTTTAATTTATTTTGCTATTATTAGCATTTATATATTTTAACTCATTATTTAATAATTTTCTCTCCTATTAACTACCTAATTTGATTCAATTATTTAATTATATTTATAGAAGTTGTTAAGTTAGTGGATGAATTTTTGCCCCCTAAGTAGAAGTTTATCAGTAATTCCCTGAGTTTAATTAATTCTAATTAATATTCGTATATTTTGACTAATATTTAATAATTTTTCTCTCCACTTAATTACTTCATTATTATTATATATTGCTTTAAAAAATTAATTATTAGTAAGAGTTTATTAGTAATTCCTTAATTTGTTTAATAATTATTAACATTTATATACTTTAACTGAATATTTAAAAAGATTTCTACTCCATTAATTATATCATTATTTTAATTTTTTTTAATAATATCTCCATAATTTACCTGAAAAAGGTGTTAGGTTAGTGGATGAAATTTTGCTGCCTTAAATAGGAATTTATTTAAACTTATTTAATTACTATTATTAACATTTAAATATTTTGACAGAATATTTAATAATTATATTTTCTATCAATTGTTCATTATTATTTATTGTTTTAAAAAATCATTTATATTTTATAATATATCCACTAATTTCCCCTATTCCTACTACCATTCTCTCTACCAGCCACCACTATCACAAATTATTTACTTTTTAAAATAATAAATAATAATTATGGAATTATATATATATATATATATATATATATATATATATATATATATATATATTACATTTAAAAAAAAATCTCCCTTACTTTTCACTATTCAATTTTTGCTTTTAAATAATCAAATTTTTAAAATTATATACTAAAATAACAATGTTATCAATTTATTTATCAAATTAATCATATTTCAAGGCACATCCATGTAAAAATAAATAAATGAGTAATCACATTCAATAGTGCATGCATGTAAAAAAAAAGTAGTCATATGCATTGACGTATAATATTTGCATGCGCCATGATAAATAACATCTATGTGTAACTAATCAAAATATACGACTTCTTTTATCGTCCAACTGAAACATGGTTAGTTTGATTAATATATTGAAAACCCTGTTATTTTATTATATAATTAAAAAAATATGGCTATTTTTAAAAAAATATGCCACTATTCCATCCTACCACTCCTCTTTCTATTCAGCTGCGCATTAATAACTTTCATATTCCTTTTGATATTCGTCCGGATAAGAGATGTTGTAACCACACCTCAAATGCTAATGTATCCCTTAAGTCCGCATACGAGTTCAAACATAATAGAGGCACTATTATGGACTGTTGGAGATGGATTTGGCACAAGTATGTACCTTCGTCTAAATCTTTCATGGTGTGAAGGCTCCTTCATAATAAGTGATCGACAGACGAGCAATGGAAAAGACGAAGATTAGGGCATCATCATCAAGCTCATACGATTTTACGATCTTGTAACTCCCCACCGTGCCAGAGGATGATCAGAATCGTTTTTTGGTAGGCACGACCAAAATCTCCGTGATATCACGTGAAAATGGTAGAATCGTCGTTTCTGTTAAAAAATACCGTTTTTGTTTAAAGCCCTATGAATTCGGGTTCGCGGGTCGGGTCTGTGGTCCGGTTCAGAAAAAACCTTTTTTTTTAAAAAAAATTTGAAATGATTCTTTTCTGCCTAATAACTAGGATAAATGATACTCCCTCCGTTTTTTATTATAAGTTGTTTTTGACTTTTCACACGTATTAAGAAATGTAATAATTATGGTATGAAAAAGATAAATTATGAGAGATTTTACAAAATTATCCTTCATTAATGATATTGGAAAGATAAATTGACATAATTGAAAGGAGAGAGAATAATAAATATTTAAGGGTATAATAGGAAAAATAATATTAATGAGAGTATTGGTATTATAAAACGACTTATATTGTGGTACAAAATATTTTTCCAAAGTGACATATAATAAAAAACGGAGGTAGTTGATCGCGACTGTATGAGTCTATTGGGATATTAACTGCAAGTGCAGAGTCTAATCGCGTAGTTTTAAAAGATATTGATCCCACAGGGACTTAATGAATCGATATACCGTTTTTCTAAGGTTACTTCGTAAAGCTAAGGCGGATGATACTTTGATGATTAGGGGGGAAAATAAAACTAAAATCGGGTCTAGATTAAATATCAAATAACGCGGATATCGGTATGTAGTTCGTCGTAATTAGGGAATCAAGTCTTCGTTGGTTTCTTAGTTTTAAAATAAGTCTTTTCAGTAGACACTATTGATTAAAAGTCTTTTCTCAAACTCTCGCTCTATTGAATCAGACTATGACTTTATATTAACGTGTTCTCTCACTAATTAGTTAAATCTAAAATCACTTTTTGAAAACAATAGAATCTATAGAAACTCTTTTTATTAAAATACTAACCGTTTAAACACCCTCGTCTCAAACTCTCGCTCTTTTGACTTAGATTATATGATTAAACTTAAATGCTTAACTCTCGTCCTCACATTTAACCTTTAAAAATACTTTTTGAAAATGATTAGAATTAAATTAACTCTAAAAATTGCTTTTGCCCTGATTTAAAGTTAATGTCCAATTTACACTGTCTAGTTAAAAGCTCAAACCGTCGTTCTATTGATTTTAACTTCTTTATGTCTTTTACTCTCGTACAAAAACTTTGGTATTAACTCTGTAAATTGAGACCATAAAAAGAGTGACTATATTTTTAAATAAATTTAAACCAACTCAGTTTTGATTCATTTATTCCGCTTACTTTACATACCGATATCTAAATTAATTAGCCGGACATGCTAAACAGGCCTAAACAATTATTATGCCTAAATATAGCCATATCAGACAAACAATATTGATAAACAGCAGTACATAGCATATATAAATTAAAACAATAAATTAATGAACCTGTAAAATTAATAGAAATGTTGGTTGTTCCCTAACTTCGATGCTTGAACACTCCACCACAAACCGGTTGGATTTGTTCTTCACAATCTTCGATCAGACAGAAAAATAAAAACGAAGGAATAAAATACTATGACCTAACGTAAGGTTAGATCCAGTAAAAACTATACAATAGTTTCCAGTGTAGAAACTAGTGTGAAAGAAAATAAATTCAATGCTTTGGAAATTAACTAGAAAAGAAAAGGAAATAAAAAATGCTAAGAAAGTAGAATGCTGGAAAATATATTGCTGTAAAAGCTTGCACGGCGGAAAAGAGAGGAACAGAACAGAAGGGCCTCAATTGGATCCCTTGAGGTCTATTTATATTCATCCATTTAGTAATCGTTTCCCAAAAGTTCCTTCAGTAGGTTTTCTAGCGTGTCAACGAGTCAGAGGAAGAATAGGAGAACGTGCTTCTGTTACGCGTCAAAGCCAAAAAAATAGGAGTGGGGGTGTGACGTCCGTCACACCATGTGTTACGCTCGTAACACTGAGCAGAGGGGCGTGACGCTCGTCACACCATGTGTGGCGCTCGTCACAGCGCTTTTCCTTGTAGTTGTGGGCTGGGCTTTAGTGGAATGATTTTCCTTGAGAATCCTCTTTTTGCACCCCCTTTTCTTTCTTTTTCACATATGCTTCAAATAATGTTACCTGAAATAAATAGAAGGAAAATACCAAGTAATATCGAATAATATAAAATAAATCGAATGAAATAATAATATAATTTAATTAAATCGAGTCCAAAAATGTGATATTATTTCATGTTATCAAACTCCCCCATACTTAGACTTTTGCTTGTCCTCAAGCAAGATACAATATAGAAGTCGTTTTAAAATATTAGCCAGATGAAATTTCTAAACACACATCAATTCGTACTAGGTTGAAAGTAAATCTCGTTTAGAAATAACCTGAGCTTAATCTTAACATCAACAACAACCGTTACAACATCAGATAACCCCACCTTATGCAAACCAGTTCGAGCCACGCTATTATAGCTATCCTATTTCTTTTACTCTTATTTCACCCGTTTTCATTCTAGCGAAATAGCATTAAGCCCTTTATCTTTTCGCGCACATAGTGGAGTAACCGGTTAGCGATTCTAATCCCCTTTTAGCTAGAAGTTCTGGTACATAAGTTGGATAACTTTGTTATTTAGTCCATTGCAAATTGCGGGGGATCGGATCGTAGTCCGCCCTACCAAGTTCAGCACCAGAAACCGCTGAACCAACTCACAATGAATCGTTCATACAATGTTTTTGTAGGGTCCGCAACCTTTGGATTAAATGATCGGGTAAGGATCACCTAACTTAATTAGTGCATTTCCTGATTTTTAATATATTGTTTTGGGAATCATTCACTTATATTCATCGGCTTTTCACGTAGTTTGCTATTAAGATGGTGTCGACTTCTCGTATAAACTACTCGGGGTTACTATAAAACTAAAAGTTCAAGGAATTGGTATAATAGGTACTTAGCCTGATCTAACATGTTGAGGTTTTTAGAGTGTTGGAGCGGTAATAATTTTGTCTTAATTTCACTCAGGTTTTATAAAATAAGCAACCTTTATACTTATTGAGTGTGTTGAATTTTTGTTATGGCTCGAGCAAATTGAGGGGGATAGATAATAAAAATTTTCACACTAGGGACTCGACTTAAAATAAATATTATATATATATATATATATATATATATATATATATATATATATATATATATATATATATATATATATATATATATATATATATATATATATATATATATATATATATATATATATAGGGAAATAACAATGAAAGGGAAATAACATACTTGAAAGAGAAATAATCATAATTGAAACAAAGTTCCCCCCCCCCCCCCACACTTAAATGAAACATTGTCCCCAATGTTTTAGAGAAAAGCGAAATGAAAGGAAAAATAAATAAATATGCTCAATTCTGCCTACGTCCTCTTGTTCTCGGACCCGGTGATCGTTGACGTACTTCCAAGTCATCAAACCTGTTGAGCAAGTCAGTGAACCGCTGGTCGGTTAGTGCATTCCTCGCTTCTTGTTGTTGTTGTATCTGGCGCATCAGTTGCATTACTTCGTTATTCTGCGCATGCATAACATCAATAGCATCCATGATATCATCATTAGTTGTTGGCCTTCTTCTTCGACGACGTCGGGAGGATTGGCCAGATGCCGAAGGAAGAAAAGAAGAAAAGTTTTATAAAATAAAATAAATGAAGAATGAGTACTGAATAAAATCAAAAGAATAATCAAAGAAAAAGTAATAAAAATTTGTGGGTTGTCTCCCACGAAGCGCTTTGTTTAATGTCGCAAGCTCGACATAAAACTATTAAATGTTAATCTATAAATTTAGGAGACAATACGTCTAAGTGCAGGACTTGCGAGTCTTCATTGTTTTCATCATAGTGATAATGTTTCAGACGCTGCCCGTTTACGATAAATGCTTCCATAGATTTTCCCTTAATTTCCACAGCCCCACTAGGAAAGACATTAGTGACTTGGAAAGGGCCTGACCATCTAGAGTGTAGTTTTCCTAGGAATAACTTAAGTCTAGAGTTAAACAATAGGACTACATCGCCTTGTTTGAAAGTTTTCCTTGATATGCGTTTATCATGCCATTTTTTCGTTCTTTCCTTGTAGATTCTGGCATTTTCGTATGCGTCTTGTCTAAGTTCCTCTAATTCATTTATATCTAGGATTCGCTTTTCACCGGCGGCCTTATAGTTTACATTTAAATTTTTAATAGCCCAATAGGCCTTATGTTCTAACTCTACTGGGAGGTGGCAAGATTTACCATAAATAAGCCTAAATGGGGTTGTTCCTATGGGAGTTTTGTAAGCGGTTCGATATGCCCATAAAGCTTCGGGTAATTTTGATGACCAATCTTTCCTCGAGGTGGCGACTGTTTTTTCCAATATCTGTTTAATTTCTCTGTTAGACACTTCCACTTGCCCACTGGTTTGAGGATGGTAAGGTGTCGCTACTCGATGTTTTACACCATACTTAAACAATAATTTTTCGAGTATCTTAGATATGAAATGCGATCCACCATCGTTGACGACTATTCTTGGGACACCAAATCTTGGAAAGATTATATTCTTAAAGAGTCTAGTTACTACTCGTGTGTCGTTTGTTGGAGAAGCTATAGCTTCAATCCATTTTGATATGTAGTCAACCGCTACGAGTATGTACTTGTTACCGAAAGAAGGTGGAAAAGGTCCCATGAAATCTATTCCCCACACATCGAAAATTTCTACTTCCAAAATGCCTTTTTGTGGCATCTCGTCACGTCTAGATATGTTTCCTGTGCATTGACACCTATCACATTTCTTGGCAGCAGCATGCACATCCTTCCATATGTTTGGCCAATAAAGCCCGACTTGTAGGATTTTAGAGCAGGTCTTGGATGTACTTGCGTGTCCACCATAAGGAGCGGAATGACAATGTTGGATTATACTTTCTATCTCTTCTTCAGGTATACAGCGATGGAAAATACCATCGGGGCCTCTTTTGAAAAGTAAAGGGTCATCCCATTAATAATGTTTTATGTCATGGAAGAATCGTTTCTTTTGTTGGTAGGATAAATCAAGTGGAACCACTCCGGCGGCTAAATAATTGACAAAATCAGCGTACCATGGTGTAACGCATACAACCAAGGTGGTCTCTACCTGTTCATCAGCTCTATTTTCTTCCAAATTAGCTATAAGTTTATCGTACGAGAAGTCATCGTTGATCGATGTTCTTTCCGGTTCCAGGTTTTCAAGTCTAGAGAGGTGATCTGCTACTACGTTTTCAGTTCCTTTTTTATCTTTGAATTCCAAATCAAATTCTTGTAACAACAAGATCCACCTCAGGAGTCTAGGTTTAGCGTCTTTTTTTGTTAAGAGGTACTTAATGGCTGCGTGGTCAGTGTAAACGATTATTTTAGCTCCGACCAAGTAAGAACGAAATTTATCTAGTGCAAATACTACTGCTAAAAGTTCTTTCTCGGTCGTGGCGTAATTCATTTGCGCTTCATCTAGGGTTCTACTTGCATAATATATGACGTGAAGTTTTTTATCCTTTCGTTGTCCTAAAACAGCGCCTACGGCGTAGTCACTTGCGTCACACATTATTTCGAATGGTTCATTCCAATCCGCAGTCTGCATTATGGGCACGGAGATCAACGCTTGTTTAAGTGTTTGAAATGCTTCTAAACATTTATTGTCGAAGGTGAATTCAGCGTCTTTCATTAATAATCCGGTTAAAGGTTTAGTTATTTTGGAGAAATCTTTAATAAATCGTCGATAAAAACCGGCATGTCCTAAGAAGCTTCGTATTTCTCTCACAGTTTTCGGAGGTTGAAGGTTTTCGATTACTTCTATTTTGGCTTTGTCTACTTCAATTCCTCTATTTGATATGATGTGTCCTAAAACAATTCCTTCTTGTACCATAAAGTGACATTTTTCCCAATTAAGTACTAGGTTTACTTTTACACATCGTTCTAGAACTCTTTCTAGGTTTTCAAGACATTCTTCGAAACTTTGACCGCATACGGAAAAGTCATCCATAAAGACTTCCATGATGCTTTCGAGAAAATCGGCGAATATTGCCATCATGCACCTTTGGAAGGTTGCAAAAGCATTGCACAAGCCAAACGACATTCGTCGATAAGCGAAGGTACCAAAAGGATATGTGAACGTTGTCTTTTCTTGGTCATCAGGATGAATTGGTATTTGAAAGAAGCCTGAGTAACCGTCCAGATAGCAGAAATGAGAATGCTTGGCTAATCGTTCTAACATCTGGTCTATGAATGGTAAAGGAAAATGATCTTTTCGGGTTGCTTTTTTTAGCTTCCAATAGTCAATGCACATTCTCCATCCCGATTCGATTCGTTTGGTTATAGTTTCTCCTTTTTCATTTTCGATCACGGTTATACCCCCTTTCTTTGGTACTACGTGTACAGGGCTAACCCATTTGCTATCAGATATAGGATATATGATACCTGCCTCTAATAACTTCGTTACTTCCTTCTTCACTACCTCACTCAGGATCGGGTTTAGTCTCCTCTGATGTTCCCTAGAAGTTTTACAGTCTTCTTCTAGCATGATGCGGTGCATACAAATAGAAGGACTTATCTCTTTAAGATCGGTGATGTTGTATCCTAGTGCGGTTGGATATTTTCTTAAGATATGTATGAGTTTTTCGGTTTCGAGTTTTCCTAGGTCTGCATTTACTATCACTGGTCGTTCAAGTTCTGAATCTAGGAATTCATATCTCAGATTTTTGGGAAGTGTTTTCAGGTCGAGGGTTGGTTTCTTAAGGCATTGCGTAGGATCTGATGTTATTGCTAAACATTGGCTCAGTCTGTCTTCTACACGATAGTCAGACAATTTGTCATTTTCTAATTATGTTTCTTTTATGCATTCATCGATGATATCCATGAAGTAACATGTGTCATCTATTGCAGGTGCTTTCAAAAATTTGGAAAGAATGAACTCAATTTTCTCTTCTCCTACTTCGAAAGTGAGTCGTCCTCGTTTTACGTCTATGATAGCACCGGCGGTTGCTAAGAAGGGTCTTCCCAATATAATGGGGGTAACTTCATCTTCTCTTATGTCCATAATTATAAAATCGGTGGGAATGTAGAATTGACCTATGCGCACGGGAACGTTTTCAAGAATTCCTACAGGATATCTAACGGAACGATCTGCTAATTGCACAGACATTTTAGTTGGTCTTAATTCTCCCATTTCCAGTCTCTTGCATATGGACAAGGGCATAACACTGATACCGGCTCCTAAATCACATAGAGCTTTGTCTATGACAAATTTTCCTATGTGACAGGGTATAGAGAAACTACCAGGATCTTTAAGTTTAGGAGGCATATTTTGGATTATCGCGCTGCACTCAGCAGTGAGGGTAACGGTTTCGCTATCTTCAAGTTTCCTTTTATTAGAAAGAATTTCTTGTAAGAACTTAGCATATGAGGGCATCTGTGTAATAGCTTCTGTAAAAGGAATGGTGACGTTTAATTGTTTCAGTAGGTCAACAAATTTTTTAAATTGGCCCGCGTCTTTGGATTTAATTAGCCTTTGAGGATAAGGGATAAGTGGTTTGTAAGGCGGTAGAGGTACATAAGGTTCTTTCTTTTCTACGGTTTCCTTATTACTCTCTTCCTTTTCCTTAGGTTTACTTTCTTCCTCAGTTGACTTTTTAGAGTTTTGGTTCTCAATCCTTGGGTCAGACGGTCCTTCTACCTCTGTTCCACTTCTTAATATAATTGCATGAGCGTGGCTTTTCGGGTTAGGTTGGGGCTGTCCAGGAAATGTACCAGTTGGGGCAGCAGTAGGCGCTTGTTGTTGAGCTACTTGCGAGATTTGTGTTTCCAGCATTTTATTATGGGTAGCCAGGGCATCTACTTTACTTGCTAGTTGTTTAATCTGTTCGCTAGTGTGTACATTCTGGTTTAAGAACTCTTTATTGGTTTGCTGTTGAGAAGCGATGAAGTTCTCCATCATGATTTCCAAGTTGGATTTCCTAGGAACGTTATTGTTAGGTGTAGATGGGGTCGACTTTTGATATCCGGGAGGTATAGCTGGGGCTTGACTGGGAGCTTGACCTGGTGCGTATAAAGCATTATTACTCTTATATGAAAAATTAGGATGGTTCTTCTAGTTTGAGTTATAGGTATGCGAGTAGGGATTTCCTTGAGCATAGTTCACTTGCTCTGCTTGGATTCCTGTTAGGAGTTGACAATCTGTAGGAGTGTGACTTTGGATTCCACAGACTTCGCAATTTTGAGTTACGGCAACCACGGTGGCTGGAGGTGATACATTTAAACTTTCAATTTTCTGGGCAAGAGCATCCACTTTTGCATTAACATGATCAAGACTACTTATCTCGTACATGCCTCCTTTTGTTTGAGGTTTTTCTACCATTGTTCGGTCGCTTCCCCACTGATAATGGTTTTGGGCCATGCTCTCAATAAGTTGATAAGCGTCAGCGTAAGGTTTATCCATAAGCGTACCACCGGCGGCGGCGTCTATTGTTAACCTTGTGTTGTACAAGAGACCATTATAGAAGGTATGAATTACTAACCAGTCCTCTAAACCATGGTGTGGACAAAGTCTCATCATGTCTTTGTATCTTTCCCAAGCTTCGAAAAGAGACTCGTTATCTTTCTGTTTAAATCCATTTATCTGGGCTCTCAACATAGCTGTTTTGCTTGGAGGAAAATATCGGGCAAGAAAGACTTTCTTCAACTCATTCCATGTGGTGACTGAGTTGGAAGGAAGAGACTGAAGCCATCTTCTAGCTTTATCTCTTAACGAGTAAGGAAAGAGACGAAGTCGAATTTCCTCTGAAGTGACACCATTAGCTTTAACAGTATCAGCGTATTGGACAAATACGGATAAATGAAGGTTTGGATCCTCGGTAGGATTTCCAGAGAATTGATTTTGTTGCACTGCCTGCAACAGCGAAGGTTTAAGTTCGAATTTGTTTGCTTCGATTGCGGGTGGAGCAATACTCGAATGCGGCTCATCTTGCGATGGAACATCGTAATCTCGAAGAGCACGAGCAGGTTCTGCCATCTCGGGTATCAGCGAGGGAAGGAGATTTTTGAGATCAGGAATTTCGATTGGAGGAAGATTGTTTGCAGCACGATACTCCCGAATTCTTCGTAAGACTCGGAGATATCGTTCAACGTCGTTGATTCGTAAGTAGTACGGTTCGCCTTGTGAGCGAGTGTGTGGCATACAAATCAACAAAAGATAAGGGAAAAATAAAAATTGCCTTAGTCTCTACAGCGTAACAGAAGAGTTACGATATCGACTAAAGTCCCCGGCAACGGCACCAAAAACTTGATCGCGACTTTATGAGTCTATTGGGATATTAACTGCAAGTGCACAGTCTAATCGCGTAGTTTTAAAAGATATCGATCCTACAGGGACTTAATGAATCGATATACCGTTTTTCTAAGGTTACTTCGTAAAGCTAAGGCGGATGATACTTTGATGATTAGGGGGGAAAATAAAACTAAAATCGGATCTAGATTAAATATCAAATAACGCGGATATCGGTATGTAGTTCGTCGTAATTAGGGAATCAAGTCTTCGTTGGTTTCTTAGTTTTAAAATAAGTCTTTTCAGTAGACACTATTGATTAAAAGTCTTTTCTCAAACTCTCGCTCTGTTGAATCAGACTATGACTTTATATTAACGTGCTCTCTCACTAATTAGTTAAATCTAAAATCACTTTTTGAAAACAATAGAATCTATAGAAACTCTTTTTATTAAAATACTAACCGTTTAAACACCCTCGTCTCAAACTCTCGCTCTGTTGACTTAGATTATATGATTAAACTTAAATGCTTAACTCTCGTCCTCACATTTAACCTTTAAAAATACTTTTTGAAAATGATTAGAATTAAATTAACTCTAAAAATTGCTTTCGCCCTGATTTAAAGTTAATGTCCAATTTACACTGTCCAGTTAAAAGCTCAAACCGTCGTTCTATTGATTTTAACTTCTTTATGTCTTTTACTCTCATACAAAAACTTTGGTACTAACTCTGTAAATTGAGACCATAAAAAGAGTGACTATATTTTTAAATAAATTTAAACCAACTCAGTTTTGATTCCTTTATTCCGCTTACTTTACATACCGATATCTAAATTAATTAGTCGGACATGCTAAACATGCCTAAACAATTATATTGCCTAAATACAGCCATATCAGACAAAAAATATTGATAAACAGCAGTACAGAGCATATATAAATTAAAACAATAAATTAATGAACCTGTAAAATTAATAGAAATCTTGGTTGTTCCTTAACTTCGATGCTTGAACACTCCACCACAAACCGGTTGGATTTGTTCTTCACAATCTTCGATCAGACAGAAAAATAAAAACGAAGGAATAAAATACTATGACCTAACATAAGGTTAGATCCAATAAAAACTATACAATAGTTTCCGGTGTAGAAACTAGTGTGAAAGAAAATAAATTCAATGCTTTGGAAATTAACTAGAAAAGAAAAGGAAATAAAAAATGCTAAGAAAGTAGAATGCTGGAAAATATATTGCTGTAAAAGCTTGCACGGAGGAAAAGAGAGGAACAGAACATAAAGGCCTCAATTGGATCCCTTGAGGTCTATTTATATTCATCCATTTAGTAATCGTTTCCCAAAAGTTCCTTCAGTAGGTTTTCTAGCGTGTCAACGAGTCAGAGGAAGAATAGGAGAACGTGCTTCTGTTACGCGTCAAAGCCAAAAAAATAGGAGTGGGGGTGTGACGTCCGTCACACCATGTGTTACGCTCGTAACACTGAGCAGAGGGGCGTGACGCTCGTCACACCATGTGTGGCGCTCGTCACAGCGTCACAACGCTTTTCCTTGTAGTTGTGGGTTGGGCTTTAGTGGAATGCTTTTCCTTGAGAATCCTCTTTTTGCACCCCCTTTTCTTTCTTTTTCACATATGCTTCTGTCATACCCCAAAAATTACCCATCATTTTTCCTTTAAAAAAAAAAAAAAAAAAAAAAAAAAAAAAAAAAACGAAAAAAAAAAAAGAGAATTTTTTTTTAATTAATTAATTAATTAATTAATTAATTAATTAAATAATTAAAATAAATAAATAAATAAAATATAACAAATTATTTTGGACTTGGGTCTCCCTCAGTCCAAGCCCATTACCCACGAAATTAGTCTATAAATACTGAAGTTTCAGTAGGGGGAGTTAGACTTGGAGTTTATACTGGGAGATTCACTGGAGAAAGAAGGAAGAGAAGCAAAACACTCTGAGGTTTCCTTGGAACAAAACCTTGAGGAAAAAGAAAGAGAGAGAACAGAGAAGGACAGATAGAAACTTTGGCATAGGAACCCTGCCTACCCGGAGAATTCAGAGTAAAGAAACCCTGAAGGCAGCCCATCTGCACCGAAGCCATCGCCGTCCAATTCCCGCTGCCTAACTTATTCCGATACTACAAGTGGTCAATCCCTTCAACCTTGAATTGGCAAACAGGTTTGCGTATCTCTATTGTTTATACTTTCAATTGGCCATATCTACATATATAATGTATCATGATTAAATGTTGATATATAATTTGCTTTCATATGGGAATCTAAATACGCCTGAATACCCTGAATGTTTGACCATGTTATTCCTGTGATAAAATGCCATAAAATTCAAAGTTCCTAACATGGGGCTGTTTTCAAATTCAAAATCCGTGGCCTTCGCTAGGCGAGGCAGAGGCGAACGAGACAGTACCTGATTCTTCTAGTCTGTTTTTTTTATGTTTTTATCATAGCCATGCATTATTCATCCTATCCTATTTATTGTTGTGATATTTCTCCGGTGTAATCTTCGATTGCACCCTGATTTGGTGTTCTGACATGTTTCTTTTTTTGAGTTTCGTAAAGGTTCACATATCCCAGGAAAAGGTTATTGGCTAGGTATTCCACTTTATTTGTGGGATACCCTTGTGGAGTTTCACCCTAAATTAATTTTTAATGTATTAATTTCTAATGTATTAATTTTTTAATATATTATTTTTAATAATTTTAATGTGGAGTTTCATCCTAATTATATAATTAATTGTAAAACTTTGCCTTTGAATAAGTGATCTTGGACCTCTCTTTGTTGCCTTACGATTACGATATTACGGTCATGTCCCGCGAACGTGGGGATACCCTTAGCAAAGACCCTTCGGTTAAATCATCATAAAATAAATTATAGTCTCTCGGATGTTGCCTTCGAATATACAACTTTGTCCCTCGATGACCCTCCGATGTTGCCTACGGTTAAAAGATGATAGTCCCTTCGAATGCTAAGATATCCTCGTAACTGTTGCCTTCAATGACCTATCGATGACCCTACGATGACCCTTTTACATCCAAAGGATAAAACTACTTATTTCTCAATAATAAGGACAGTTTTACCCTCATAAGGATAGGAAATACTCATAAAGACCTTGGGTCGGTATAACTCTTAATTGCTGGCTCACAACCTAAAACATTTTTTCACACCTCACACCTTTCAAAATACCTTCAGAAAATCACCACTTGGTATACATTCATACTAGAATCATTACCGAGTTATATTTTTCTAAACAATTTTCAAAACTAAACGAGATAATCACTTTGTATACATTCATACAAGAATCATTACAAAGTTAAATTCTCTTTTCAAAACAATTTTTCTAAACAATTCACAAACACTTTTTTTTTAGACAAAAATAATATAAGTGATCGAGCAATTAAGAGCCCATGGATAACCATGGATACAAAGGGTGCTAACACCTTCCCTTTGTATAATGTACCTCCCGAACCCAAAATCTAAATTAAGGTCTTTCCTGTTCTTTTCCACCTTTCCTTATTGGATAAAAGAAAAGTCGGTGGCGACTCTTGCTAACCGCGACATTGCGATTAAAACCACAAAAAAGTCCAGTTCACCGTATGACAGAACTGGCGACTCTGCTGGGGAGCCTAAATATTTAAAAAGAGAGGTTACCTTAAAAACAAGATCACTTATTCAATTTGTCTGATTTATTTTTAAGGGATTGCTTGGGTATGTTATGCTTGAGTGAAAGATCCTACACCCGGATCTAGTGTACCTTAGGTAAGTAGCAAGAGATCATCGCGACTGTCCGGCGTATACTGGAATGGTCAAAATGATGGCTACGGTTAATGTGGCACTTTGGATGTCCTGATGTTCCTCATGTTAGTTGAGGAAATATTTGGCATTCGCGTGGTGTCATAAAAGCATTAACCAGACCTTTAGAACCCTAATTGACTCATCCTGGCCATTAGAAAGTAGTGAGATAACTGGCTTCGGTTCCGACTGGAGTTGGTTGAGACTCGATACTACACTCTTTGAGATTGGACTTTAGGGAAGCTTCGGTCAACCACTTGGTGTTGCACTGAAGTGGACTTAAGGAAAGGTCAATGATTTGAGATCCTTCTAGAACCCGGTTACTATTCTAAGACAGGTTGAACCAACCAAACTTCAGTGGGGAGGGTATTTACCTATGGAACTCACGCAAGCCTTAAAACCTAGGAATGATTGTTGTGTGACTTGCTTGTGCTTGTTATTTATCTAACAACATAACATCATAACATCATAACATCATGGCATTGTACTAACCATTTCAAGGATTTAGGGATTTAACTCTGCTAAAAAAAAACAAAACAAAAGCAAAAACAAAAGAGAAAAGAAAAAAAAAAGCTCTTTTTGTTAGTTTATGCAAAGTTAAATCCCGAAAGTCCTTGAAAACATTTCATACATTGCATTGCATCGCATAACAGGTATTCTAAAGGATCAGTGTTCTCACGATTTTCCTATCAAACAGATTCCAGCAGATTCAAACAGATTGAACAATGGCTCTCGAACAAACTGTCAAAGATCTCCAGGCCCAGAATGCTCAATTCCAGGAAATGATGCTGAGCTTATCTAAGGGGCAGGAAGAACTGAAAGCTCTTTTGATGGAGAAGAAGAAGGACCAGAAACCTGTGGGTTACATCAACCCGGGGAGAAGGCTTAAGGGACAGGTTACAGGAGTCAAGATTAGAATTCCGAAGGATTCAGAAGAAGAGACCGAGAATGATTCGGAAGATGAGAATCCTAATCTCGTCAATTCTGAGGACGACGATGAAGATTATGAACATGAACAGTACTCTCCGAAGGATGATAAGTACAAGTTGCTGGAAGAACGTATGCTAGCTATGGAGGGGCAGAAAGTGTCCGGTCTGGATTTCGAAAACTTGGGTCTGGTCTCTGATGTGGTCATTCCCCGCAAATTCAAGGTTCCCATTTTCACTAAGTATGATGGTGCCTCTTGTCCTCAGATGCATCTAAGGGCTTATGTGAGAAAGATTCAGCCGCACACTACTGATAAGAAACTGTGGATCCATTTCTTCCAAGAGAGTCTGTCTGGCACACAGTTAGAGTGGTATTATCAGCTTGAGAGCTCTAACATTCGCACATGGACTGATTTAGCAACAGCTTTCTACAAGCACTACCAGTATAATTCTGAGTTAGCGCCTACTCGGCTACAGCTACAAAATATGACTATGGGCTCTAAAGAAAGTTTCAAAGAATATGCTCAAAAGTGGAGAGATTTGGCTGGCAGAGTCAAACCCCCTATGACTGATCGAGAGTTAGTGGACATGTTCATGGGTACACTGACTGGCCCATTCTACAGCCATCTACTGGGAAGTTCCTCGTCAGGTTTCACTGAACTTATCTTGACAGGTGAACGGGTTGAAAGCGGCATTCGAAGTGGAAAGATACAGGCAGCTACTTCTGCAAGCACCAAAAAGTCCTATCAGGGAAAGAGTGAATCAAATGCTGTGTACAGTGAGAGGAAGCATAACAAGAAGAATCGTGACCATACTGTTGGGGCAGTTACAATTGCCGCACCGCCATCTCAGAACTTCCAACACAGACAAGACAGGTCGAGAAGACAGTTTACCAAGATCAATATGACTTTAACCCAAGCACTGCAGAGTATGTTAAAGGCCAATTTGATTACCCTCAGAGGCCCTCCTGCAAATCCCAACACTACTTCTCCTCGTTATAATCCCAACGCCAGGTGTGCCTATCACTCCGATAGCCCCGGGCATGATACGAATGATTGCTGGTTGTTGAAGAACAAGATTCAGGATATGATCGACGCTGGAGAAATTGAATTTGATCCTCCGGCGACCCCCAATGTCATCACAACACCTATGCCTAATCATGACCAGAATGTTAATGTTGTGGACGACAATTCTCACGTTACTGACGTTGCTGATTTAGCATCTCCTCTCCTGATCGTTAAGAAGAATTTATTGCAAGCTGGTTTATTTCCAGGTTGTGCTGAAGATTGCGATCTCTGTGTACTCCGACCCAATGATTGTTTGAAGTTGAAGAACGGCATTCAACGGCTGATGGATGATCGTACAATTCTATTTGAAAGGGTTCCTAAGGTGGACAACTCTATTGAAGAGGTATCTGTGATTGCTAGGTCCAAAGCTCCAGTGAAGATTACCGCTACTAGAGTGCCTGTGAAGATTACCGCTGAGCCCAAAGTGGCTCCCCTGATTATTACCGCACCTGGCCCCGTGCCATATTCCTCCAGCAAAGCTATTCCGTGGAACTATGGAGGCGACGTTTACATCCATGGCATAAAGCAGGTTGGTAGTTCTGCTAATCCTAATGATATTGTGGGGACTAGTAAAGTTACTCGAAGTGGAAGGATCTACTCCCCAGAAATCTCACCTCCCGCTCCCGAAATTCGAGGAAAAAGACCAGTCAATCCTCCTCAGTCAGAGACATCGGTCGAAGTTACTTCTGAAGATGTTGCCAAACAGGAAA
This sequence comes from Lathyrus oleraceus, assembly GCF_024323335.1. Taxonomy (NCBI): domain Eukaryota; kingdom Viridiplantae; phylum Streptophyta; class Magnoliopsida; order Fabales; family Fabaceae; genus Lathyrus; species Lathyrus oleraceus. Next base: position 449,298,241 of record NC_066579.1, read on the forward strand.
TGGAAGAGATGCTGAAAATCATCCGTAAGAGCGATTTTGATGTAGTGGAACAATTGGGGCATACTCCGTCTAAAATCTCAATGTTGTCCTTGTTATTATCCTCTGAATCCCATGCCAATGCATTGATGAAATTCTTGAAGACCGCTCATGTGCCTCAAGAAACATCCGTCGATCAATTCGAACATTATGTTGCTAATTTGACTGTTGACAATGGCCTAGGCTTTTCCGATGCTGACCTGACGCCAGCAGGAAAGAATCACAATAAAGCTCTGCATATCTCCATCGAGTGTGAGGGGATCACCCTGGCTCACGTGTTGATCGACAACGGCTCTTCCTTGAATGTGCTCCCGAAAGCTGTACTCGATAAATTTGACTACAAAGGCATTGAACTGAAACCTAGTGATGTTGTGGTGCGTGCTTACGATGGTGCGAAGAGTGTTGTCTATGGTGAAGTGGTTCTCCCTATCAAGATAGGACCTCAAGTCTTCAACACTACCTTTCACGTGATGGACATTCGTCCCGCCTACTCCTGCTTGTTGGGGCGCCCTTGGATCCATGGGGCAGGTGCGGTAGCTTCGTCGCTTCATCAAAAGCTGAAGTATCCAATAGCAGGCATGGTTGTCACTGTATGTGGAGAAGAAGAGTATATTGTCAGTAGTGTGCAAGCCTTCAAATACGTCGAGATGGATGGTGAATTCTTTGAGACTCCTTCTCAGTCATTTGAAGTGGTTCCTCCACCCAGTCCTGTCCTTAAGCCAACTCCCCTTGTGCCCAAGGTTGTTCGTGCTCCCCCTGTCATGATCTCTCTGAAAGATGCTCAAGCCGCGATTGAAAATGGTGATCGTGCTGGTTGGGGTCAACTGATCAATGTACCGTACAAGTCTGATAAAGCTGGCCTGGGGTTTAACTCTGGAAAGATAGTCAAAAATCAGATTAATGCTATGGAAGATGCTGATAGTGATTGCGACTTGGATAGCTGGATTTTCCCAACAATTGGTGACGGACTCAACAATTGGAAGACTGAAGACATTATCCCGATTTCCTTTAGTCAGGAGTAATTGTTATTGTTTATTCTAGAATTGCAAATTTTAATTTTCTTTTACAATCAAACTTCTTAAAGCATTGTGTCTATGCCCGAGGCACAATGGCTAATTTGTTAGGGGTTTGTCATTTTCATAAGCATATTCATATTCAATAGATCAATGGACTTTTTGCATTCAAATATTGCGCTCTTTATCTTTCCTGTCATTTTTCAAACAAGCTATGTTTCTTGCACACACTCACGTAACAATTTGCCGATCCATATCCACTCTGGATCCTGTTGGTAATGACTCTGCTACTGTTCATTATGACTTTGAAAATCCGATCTACCAAGCCGAGGATGGAAGCGAGGAAGATTGTGAAGTCCCTGGAGAACTTGCCCGACTACTGCGAGAAGAAAAGACTATACAGCCGCATGAGGAATCAATTGAAATTGTAAATCTGGGTACTGAAATAAACAAGAAAGAAGTCAGAGGTTTCTTGGGGCACTCGAATTACATTGCCCGATTCATTCCACACTTGACTGCTACCTGCAAACCCATCTTCAAATTACTGAGACAAAATCAAGAGATGGTATGGAATGATGAATGCCAAGAAGCTTATGACAAAATCAGGAAATATCGCCAAGAACCTCCAGTTCCGATGCCACCAGTTGAAGGAAGACCTTTAATTACGTATTTGACCGTGTTAGAAAATTCAATGAGGTGTGTTGGGGCAACATGACGAGTCTGGTCGAAAAGAGCATGCCATATACTGCCTTAGCAAAAGGTACCGACTGTGAAACAAGATACTCACAGCCCGAGAAAGCTTGCTGTGCTTTGGCCTGGGCTGCTCGCCGACTAAGACAGTATATGTTGAATCATACCACCTTATTGACTTCTAAGATGGATTCTATCAAATACCTATTTGAGAAACCTGCTGTCTCCTGAAAGAGTTATCACTGACAATGGTACTAATTTGAACAACAAGATGATTACTGAACTCTGCACGCAGTTCAAAATAAAACACCATAACTCTTCTCCGTACCGGCCAAAGATGAACGGCGCCGTGGGGACTGCTAACAATATCAAGAAGGTCATGCAAGAAATGACAGTAACATACAAAGACTGGCATGAGATGTTACCCTTTACTCTTTACGGTTATCGCACTTCAGTGCGCACTACGACAGGGGCAACTCCGTTCTCTTTAGTCTATGGAATGGAAGCCATCTTACTAGTGGAAGTTCAGATTCCCTCTCTAAGAATCATGAAAGAGGCGGGCTTAGATGAAGATGAATGGATTCAGACTCGACTCGATCAGATAAACCTGATTGATGAGAAGAGACTTGCGGCTGTTTGTCATGGGCAGATATATCAGAAATGCATGACCCAGGCATTTAACAAAAGAGTTAAGAGACAGGTGTACCAACTTGGCGACTTGGTGATCAAGCGTATCATTCTACCACAAGGTGATCCCAGAGGCAAATGGACTCCCACATACGAAGGGCCATTTGTGGTTAAGAAGGTATTCTCTGGTGAAGCCATGATACTCGCTACTATGGATGGTGAAGACTTCCCACATCCCGTGAACGCGGACATAGTTAAAAAATACTACGCATAAAAGAGACCCGCTAGATCGACGTATCTAGGCAAAAGTAAGGGCATCCCGGCGAACCAAAAGGGTTCGGGCAAAAATTAGGGATATATAAAAAAAAATGTACACCCGGCAAGTCGAAAACCTGAAAAGGCGGCTTGGGCAAAAAAGGGTATCCTGGTGGACTGAAAACCTGAAAAGGCGGTCCAGGCAAAAATTAGGGATTAAAGCGTATGACTATGTCCCGTTCTCAGTCAACTTTCATCCAAGTTCGAGGGACTGACCAAGCCAATCACTTCTATCCGACAGCAAGGGATGAGATGCTCGAAGACATAATGACAGTAGTAGGCTTAAAATCAATAGGACTTCTTCCACATAGCTTTCTCTTTGTTTTCGACAATTTCCTCTTACTAGGATTTCTGTCTCCTTGTACACAAATTGCCTGTTTATAGGCCTCCTTTCAAAATCAATACAACCCTCTTTCAAAAAAAAGATGCTTTTGTTTTTACTTTTCTGTTTTGGTTGCGTAAATGTCCATTGATTTAATTTGAATTAATATGTGCATTTGAATATGATAAATGTTTACCAAAATATATGCGTAGAATAGCAATAGCAATTACTACCCGACTTCAGGATCGAGGAGAAGGTCTAACCATGCTTCCAATGAATCCGCTACCAATTCTATTCCCCCAGCAAGTCTGTTATTCCTCAGAAGAAATTAGCAGTATTCCCCGGCACAGCCAGTTACTCCCCAACAGAGGTCGGCGTCACCAGACAGATTGATCATCTCATCCATCCCCAGCCAGGCTCTGTTGAATATTTCCACCATCAGACAGAAATCAAGCATCCCCAGCCGAGAAAGGGTCATCGACACAAATGTCTCAAATCAGTAGATGGGGATTTATTTTCCCCAGTAGAGTCCCCAAGCAGAACTTCTCATACGCATAACTCATTCATTACATCCTTTCACAGCATACGCATGCATACAACATTCACATTTATTTTAGCATAACACGAAACATCTCATGCATCATGACATAGCATGAAGCTAACTTTTTCTTTGCAGGTTAATTATCCTCCTGATATAGTCAAAGTAGAAGGTTCATTCAGACAGACACCTTTATCAATCACATTCAAGATTCAGATACATATTTCAAATACAGTTCATGGGAACATTCATTCTGACAACACTTCGATATCCTCCTAACGATGGCATCTCTAAGCCCATCCCAGACATTTATTGCAAGTACAACATATACAGGTTATCAGATACAGCCTAACGTACGGTTCATTCTGATTCAGCCCAACATATGACTTCTTCAGCAACTCCAATGCGGTCTAACGTACGACCCATTTGGACCTTCAAATCCTCAGATGCTGCCTAGCGTACGGTACATTCAGGGGTGTAGTCTAGCGTACGACTACTTTCTTTTTCAAATGCAGCCTAACGGACGGCTCATTCTACAACTCGGATACGATCTAACGTACGATCCATTCTGAACTTCAACAACCCCAACGCGGTCTAACGTACGACCCGTTTGGATCTTACAACCCTCAGATGCTACCTAACGTACGGTACATTTCTGAAGTATAGTCTGGCGTACGACTACCGCTTTCATCATCAGATGCGGCCTAACAGACGACTCATTCTGCGACGGTCTAACGTACGACCCGTTCGGATGTCCATCCCCACAGATGCTACCTAACATACGGTACATTTCTGAAGTGTAGTCTAACGTACGACTACCCCTTTCGTCATCAGACTCAGCCTAACGTACGGCTCATTCTGCAACTCAGATACGATCTAGCGTATGGTCCATTCTGATCCTTTATCCCCAACAGCATATGACACACTCCGACTCCCCAGCGAAGTCGGCAGCCTAATGGATGACTCATTATACGGTCTAACGTACGACCCAGTGTGGCACCCATGTCTTCAAATTGGCCTAATATACGGCGCGATCTGAAGCTTCCGTCATCAAACCTCCCGGATGGCATCTTTAAGTCCATCTCCATCAAGACCAACTGTCGATTCTCAAGTGCAAATTTTTGGGGCATTCTAGTGTTCAATAATCTTCCACCTCCAGACCACGAATGGCATACACGCCATCCTAACTCTCTCGGTTCAAGAATATTGAACAGGGGCAGCTGTCATACCCCAAAAATTACCCATCATTTTTCCTAAAAAAAAAAAAAAAAAAAAAAGAGAAAAAGAGAAAAATTTTTTTTTAATTAATTAATTAATTAATTAATTAAATAATTAAAATAAATAAATAAATAAAATATAACAAATTATTTTGGACTTGGGTCTCCCTCAGTCCAAGCCCATTACCCACGAAATTAGTCTATAAATACTGAAGTTTCAGTAGGGGGAGTTAGACTTGGAGTTTATACTGGGAGATTCACTGGAGAAAGAAGGAAGAGAAGCAAAACACTCTGAGGTTTCCTTGGAATAAAACCTTGAGGAAAAAGAAAGAGAGAGAACAGAGAAGGACGGATAGAAACTTTGGCATAGGAACCCTGCCTACCCGGAGAATTCAGAGTAAAGAAACCCTGAAGGCAGCCCATCTGCACCGAAGCCATCGCCGTCCAATTCCCGCTGCCTAACTTATTCCGATACTACAAGTGGTCAATCCCTTCAACCTTGAATTGGCAAACAGGTTTGCGTATCTCTATTGTTTATACTTTCAATTGGCCATATCTACATATATAATGTATCATGATTAAATGTTGATATATAATTTGCTTTCGTATGGGAATCTAAATACGCCTGAATACCCTGAATGTTTGACCATGTTATTCCTGTGATAAAATGCCATAAAATTCAAAGTTCCTAACATGGGGCTGTTTTCAAATTCAAAATCCGTGGCCTTCGCTAGGCGAGGCAGAGGCGAACGAGACAGTACCTGATTCTTCTAGTCTGTTTTTTTTTATGTTTTTATCATAGCCATGCATTATTCATCCTATCCTATTTATTGTTGTGATATTTCTCCGGTGTAATCTTCGATTGCACCCTGATTTGGTGTTCTGACATGTTTCTTTTTTTGAGTTTCGTAAAGGTTCACATATCCCAGGAAAAGGTTATTGGCTAGGTATTCCACTTTATTTGTGGGATACCCTTGTGGAGTTTCACCCTAAATTAATTTTTAATGTATTAATTTCTAATGTATTAATTTTTTAATATATTATTTTTAATAATTTTAATGTGGAGTTTCATCCTAATTATATAATTAATTGTAAAACTTTGCCTTTGAATAAGTGATCTTGGACCTCTCTTTGTTGCCTTACGATTACGATATTACGGTCATGTCCCGCGAACGTGGGGATACCCTTAGCAAAGACCCTTCGGTTAAATCATCATAAAATAAATTATAGTTCCTCGGATGTTGCCTTCGAATATACAACTTTGTCCCTCGATGACCCTCCGATGTTGCCTACGGTTAAAAGATGATAGTCCCTTCGAATGCTAAGATATCCTCGTAACTGTTGCCTTCAATGACCTATCGATGACCCTACGATGACCCTTTTACATCCAAAGGATAAAACTACTTATTTCTCAATAATAAGGACAGTTTTAGCCTCATAAGGATAGGAAATACTCATAAAGACCTTGGGTCGGTATAACTCTTAATTGCTGGCTCACAACCTAAAACATTTTTTCACACCTCACACCTTTCAAAATACCTTCAGAAAATCACCACTTGGTATACATTCATACTAGAATCATTACCGAGTTATATTTTTCTAAACAATTTTCAAAACTAAACGAGATAATCACTTTGTATACATTCATACAAGAATCATTACAAAGTTAAATTCTCTTTTCAAAACAATTTTTCTAAACAATTCACAAACACTTTTTTTTAGACAAAAATAATATAAGTGATCGAGCAATTAAGAGCCCATGGATAACCATGGATACAAAGGGTGCTAACACCTTCCCTTTGTATAATGTACCTCCCGAACCCAAAATCTAAATTAAGGTCTTTCCTGTTCTTTTCCACCTTTCCTTATTGGATAAAAGAAAAGTCGGTGGCGACTCTTGCTAACCGCGACATTGCGATTAAAACCACAAAAAAGTCCAGTTCACCGTATGACAGCTTCAAATAATGTTACCTGAAATAAATAGAAGGAAAATACCAAGTAATATCGAATAATATAAAATAAATCGAATGAAATAATAATATAATTTATTAAATCGAGTCCAAAAATGTGATATTATTTCATGTTATCAGTAGTAATAAATAGGAGTAATCAATACTCAACCACTCAATAATTAAGAATTTATTCAACTTCCCAAAATATATCATTATTAGGGTAACTTCCCAAAATACATTTATTCATTCCAATTTATTCACGTTAAACTCTTTCACCTCTCTCACATTAAATAAAGTTGTTGTCTCACTCAATGTTTCATTCTCTATCTTCTCTCTCACGGTTAAAATAACCTTTCATTCTCTATAAAAACAATTTCAACCTTTCTCCAATGGCTTAAAGTTCTGATGTTGGAACTTTAGTTGTTGGTGCTTTCATTGCTCCCCCTACAATTGCACCACCGCCATGCCAGAAAAAACTACCAAAAAATGCTCTTGGTAACCAAACTGATATGGCATGGAAACATGGCATTGTTGATCGTGATAATCCAAGAAAAATTCAATGCAAGTATTGTAAAAAAAAAGGTAACTAGAGGAGTCTACATGCTAAAGCATCACTTGGCTGGAACTCAAAAAGATGTTGAAGCATATAAGGATGTCCTAGACGAAATCAAGAGAGAAATCTGCAAGTTTGTTCAAGATTGCAAGAAAATTTGATTAAAAAAATAGAGGCAATGGTGGAGGAAGAGATGTCAGAGGCGTGCTAAAAAAGAATGACCAGTAACAACTCTGGAAACATATTTAAGAAAAGGCGTTTCAGCTCACAACCTAGCATCAATGTAGTTCTAAAGAAGGGCTTAAGAGATGATGCATGTCAAGAAATTGCAAGGTTTTTTACAATAATGTCATACCATTCAATGTAGCAAGGAGTGAGGAGTTCACTATCATGTGTGATATGATTTCAAGACATGGTAATGGATTCAAACCACCATCTTATCATGACTTAAGAATTAAGTTGTTAAATCAAGAAGTGAAGTTGACACATGAAGCTTTGGAAGAACATAGGAAGGAATGGAGGAATATTGGATGCACCATAATGACCGATGGATGGACTGATCGGAAGAGGAGGACAATTTTGAATTTTTTGGTTAATAGTCCAAAGGGTACTGTATTTTTTAAGTATGTTGGTGCATCCAACATATGCAAAACAATCCATAAAATATTTGAAATGATTGATGTTGTTGTTGAAGAGGTTGGAGAAGATAATGTCGTTCAGGTCGTGACAGATAATGCGACAAACTACAAGGCTGCGGTGAGATGCTGATGCGAAAGAGGAACAAATTATATTGGATACCTTGTGCCGCACACTATCTTGATTTGATGCTTGAAGATTTGGAGAAGAAGATATCGGTTCATGAAGAGACAATTCCAAAGGGTAAAAAAAATTACCACTTTTATTTATTCAAGAACTTCTCTCATTTCTATTTTGTATCATCACACAAAAAACAAAGATTTGGTGAGGCCAGGCGCTACTCGATTTTCCATGTCTTACCTTACTTTAGGGTGCTTGTATGAGAACAAGGAAGCTTTGATAAGAATGTTCACCTCCAAAGAATGGAAGTCGAGCAAATGTGCAAAGTTAGGAGATGGAAAATCCATTGAAGATGTGGTTTTGGACAAAAAGAATTGGAAGAATATTGTTATTTGTTTGAGGGGTGTTACACCTCTCATTAAAGTGCTTCGTTTAGTTGATTCAGATCAAAAACCAGCCATGGGATTAATCTATGAGGCAGTGGACCAAGCAAAGGAGGAAATTCAAAAGAATTTTAATTGTGTAAAAAAAAGGTATCTTTGTTTTATTTAATTTTATTGAAGTATTTGTGTTTGTACTTGATATTAAATGTTAAAAATAACTCAAATTATTATAATTTGTAGTTACAACTCTATTTGGAATATCATTGATGATAGATGGAACAAAATGCTACATAGACCACTACATGTTGCAGCCTGTTATCTCAACCCACGGATACATTACGGTTCTAGATTCAAAGCTGATATTGAGGTTAGAAAAGGGTTAATGAACTGTTTAACTAAAATGGTGGATGATCCTGAAGAACATGCTAAGATTGAAGTCCAAATGCATGACTTTAAGAAACAATTAGGGTATTTTGGGACAAAATTAGCCAAACGAACACTTGAGAAATCTACTCCGGCAGATTGGTGGGATTCAGTTGGGTTTGAGTGTCCAGAACTGCATAGATTTGCTATCCGCATACTCAGCTTGACATGCAGTTCATCGGGTTGTGAGCGAAACTGGAGTGCTTTTGAGATGGTAAGACTTTAAGAATTTATAATTAATTGTATAAGGCTTTCATCTTGCTTATGTTTATTTTTTTTTCATTTACTGTAATTAAGGTCCATAGAAAAAGAAGGAACTGCTTGAAACAAAAAATGATGAATAATGTTGTATTTGTCATGGCTAATTCAAGATTGTCCAAAAAAAGAAAGGGAGAAGAATATTTGAGATAAACTTTGATGACCTTGGATCTGATGATGATTGGCTTATGGACGAAGATGGCGACATTGAAATTTCGGATGAAGACTTTATTCAAATGAATCAAGAACAAATTCAAGAGGATGATATTTTTGTTCATGATTTGGAAGATAAACATGATGGAGGGATAGATGAAAATGAATTTGATGATGACTTTGAAAATGAAAATGAAGATGAAGGAGATAATGAAGACAACGATGATCCATTGAATGATTATGACCAACTCCAACATGAATTGTTTGGAAATTGAGTGAATTTTCATTAATTTTTTCTTATAAGTTTTCAATTATTATTTGCTACTGTTTTGAATGTTGTGGCGTTTGAATTGTCTTGAATTAGTTTTAATGAATATTATCCTATGAAATTTCTGTTTTTTAAAGTGATTTTAGTGTTATTTGAATTTTATTTTTATATTATCTAGTGTCATATGCATAATATTAATCTATATGCAAAATATATGTGAATTTTTAAATTTGGTAGGATCTTACGATCCGTATTACGATCCCCCGATTCACGATCTAATTACCTCAATCCGATCTTGCATAGGATCTCGAGTTTGACTACCTTGGTCTTCCCTTTTAGATGCGGTCTTTGTGGTTTGAAAGAGGAAACTGATTCTCATTTGTTTTTTTGATTGTACTTTTTCTTCTAAGCTTTGGATTTGGCTGAGTAATATGCTCACTCTTAGTTACTCTCTCCTTGGATGGTCGGACATTTGGAGACTCCTTAGAACAACAGGTGCAGATCATGATATGGTGATATGTAAAGTTGCTATCATTTTCACTCTCAACTCGATCTGGAAGGCCCAAAACTTGGTTAGATTTAATGACACTTTAACTTCTTTTTCTTCTTCAACTTCTTTTATTATGGTTGTCGTTTCCGTTACGGGTAATGCCATCTCTGTTGGCCCCTATCTTTCTTTGCATGATTTTGAGATTCTTAAGAGGTTTAAGGTCACGATTCGGCCGCCACGTGCTCCGAATATTTTATAGGTTTTTTGGCAGCCACCTCTTAGGAATTGGATAAATTTGAATTGTGATGGAGCTTCCAAAACCCCTTCGGGTCTTTCGGCTTGTGGGGGCATCACTAGAGATAGTGATGGGTCCTTCTTGGGTGCTTTCGCTTCATTTTTCAGGAGTCTCAGATTCTCTCATTGCTGAACTCACGGGTGCCATGCTAGTAATGGAGTTCGCTCATGAGAAGAACTGGCATAATGTTTAGTTGGAATCAGACTCGACAACGGCAGTTAGAGCTTCCAGACCTCCTTTTTGTGTGTCCTCGTGATTAGAAATAGATGGCTTAATTGTATAAATCTTGTTTCCAAGTGAAAGTGAAATTTTGTTGTTTATCACATTTTTAGGGAATGAAATAGTTGTGCAGATGCCCTTTCTAATTTAGGTCTTACTTTGACGGATACTTCAGTATTTTCTTCCATACCTTTGTGTATTCGAACTAATTTTGTAAAGAACGGACTTGATTTGTTTTTCTTTAGATTTACTTATTCTTGAGAGGGTCGATCCATTTTATTTTTATTATAATCTTATTAAAAAAATAATTCATCCATTTTTTTGTGTATTATTATAATTGATTATTTTTTTAAAATAACCATGTTTTTCAAAAAAAATACGAAAATAATCAACTTTTCAATTTTTTTTCCAAAATAACCATGTTTGGGGGAGGATGCCTCGGGGGAGTTGGCGCACCCCCAAAAATAAGAGAGGCGCCAGATGCTATTGGCGCCTATGTGTTTCTTTTGAAAAGAAAATTTAATTTTGCAGCCAACAAAAATCAAACACACAACCTTTGGATCAATAGTGAAACTATTTACCATTGCACCACAGATCCTTCATGTTAATTTGTTTCATCATGACACATCCTCCCCAAACATGGTTATTTTGGAAAAAAATTTGAAAAGTTGGTTATTTTTGTATTTTTTTTGAAAAACATGATTATTTTAAAAAAAAAAATCATTATAATTTTATGATTATTAGGTTTTTTTCATGGTATATACTTTTTATTATATTTTATGATTATATCTTTTTCATTTCTTGCTTCTCTATCTCATTTCACAATGGCTCCTGCCAAACGCCATTTCCCATGCGAAGAAGACGAATCATCAACTCATCAGAAGAAAGCAAAACAAGTTGCGCTGGAACAACTTCTTTCGCCATCACCAGTTGTTCTCAATTCTGCTGATTGTAACTTAGGTATTATTTTTTTCTGTCTTTTTCGGTATCACTCAGTTCATCAAAATTCAAAACCCTCCCTTTAATTTGCATTAATATAATTTATTTATTTAATTTATAGGTATCAATCTGTTGATGTATGTTAATCTATCGTTTTTCATGGTTGATTTTGTTAGATTTCAATATTGAATGCAATGGACTTGTTGGATATGGCCTTAATGAAGAAGGCTTTGGTTATTGTTGGTCTGGTGCTAGAGCTACTGCTGGAATAAAAAATGGTAGATATTGCTATGGTTGTGTTGTTGTTTCTCCTCAACCTGTTGATACCGATGATACTGCTCCTGATCAGCGGCATCTTTGTCGTCTTGGTGTTTCTAGAGGCGATGACGCTGTTGGAGCTCTTGGTGAGACAAAAAATAGCTTTGGTTATGGCGCCACTGGCAGGTTTTCTAATGCCGGGAAGTTTTTGAAGTTTGGTGATAAGTTTGGTGTTGGTGATACAATAGTTTGTTGCATTGATCTTGAGAGTAAACCACTTGCTTCAATTGGTTTCTCTAAGAATGGTAAATGGTTGGGTACTGCATTTCAATTTGATGTTGGTTCTCTTGGTCTTGGAGCGGATTCTTCTTTTTCAAAGGACTCGCCTTGGGAATGGGCACTTTTTCCGCATGTTCTGTTGAAAAATGTTGTGGTTCAGATGCAGTTCAGTGTTGAACAAGGACTTGTTCCTCAAGAAGGGTTCAGACCTTGGGCCTTTGCTGTTGCGGATGGAAATGCGGTTATGGGACCTTCGTTTTCTTATCCAAAGGATTGTGAATTGATGATGCTTGTGGGATTACCGGCTTCAGGCAAGACTACATGGGCTGAAAAATGGGTGAAAGATCACTCGGAGAAGCGTTATGTTTTGCTTGGCACAAACTTAATTCTTGAACAGATGAAGGTTAGTTTTACTCCAAATCATTGTGGTTATCATTTTTGTATCTTCAGTTTTTGCTTAATCTAGTGCTGCTTAGGTTCCTGGACTGTTACGGAAGAACAACTACAGTGAAAGGTTTGACCGTTTGATGGACAAGGCAACTGCAATGTTCAATGTAATTCTGGCCAGGGCAGCTAATGTTCCCCGCAATTATATAATCGATCAGACAAATGTATACAAAAATGCACGCAAACGGAAGCTTAAGCCATTCAAGGATTATCAAAAGGTTGGTATTTATCTATTTGTTCGTTGGAACTTGGAAGGTGAGTTTACTACAGATTTGGTAATATAACTTTTCGTCCATCCAGACTGCTGTTGTGGTTTTCCCAAAGCCAGAAGAGCTCACGAGACGGTCTGAAAAAAGATTTAAAGAAATGGGCAAAGAAGTTCCAATTGATGCTTTGAATAGCATGATAGGTATTTTTTTTACCTTTTACTTGTTATATGCTGGTGTTTAGTTTATCATTTATTTTCATAACTTAAGAGTTTTCTTATGCCTTTTATGATATTTCATGACCATGGCAGCTAATTATGTTCTACCTAAAAGCAAGGATTTTCCATTTTCAGATGAAGATTTTGATCAGGTAGTTACTAAATTACATTGCTTTTTGTTGATGTGACTATCAAGTTATATCAATCATGACAGTACTAAAGCTTCATTTGTATTTCAAGGTTCTATTTGTTGAACTGAACCGAGACGAGTCTCAGAAATATTTGGATCAGATGAAGCAAGATACTCTGTCTCTATCTAATAACAACCTGTCAACATTAGCGCACAGAGGTTCTTCTCATTCTTCTGTACCTGCATTGCAAAATCAAAGAAGTTCGACAGGTTTTTATCTACGTGCAATTGCTTTTTGATTTTATTGTATAATTATCGTTAATAATCTCGACGTTGATGAACTCTTGCTCAGGAAGTGGAATTCACCATTGGAGAGCTCATTCTCTCATATCTCAAACCAACTACAGGATGCCTAGTCAAGTTAGTAACCTATATTACAACTTTCTATTAACTTGCAAACTTTTCAGTGTTGTTAAATAGCGGCAATAGCGGCGATGCATCGCAATATCATAATAGAATTTGAACAAATTGTTATCGTTAACCAATATGCTGTTTAGTACAAAAAATTGCATTGCAGAATTTGAATGAACCACCATTTTCTATGATGTGTAATTTACAGCACTGAAACTCTTCTATCTTAGTTACTTTTGTCTTGTGGCAACTATGCTGATTCCAGGTACATGCTCTCAGGTCAATTCACATGGTCATATGAATGAACCTCAGCTAAATATGAATCTGTTGTGTGGAGGATATCCAAGCAGTCAAATTTCACATGCTGCAAGATCACCCTCTCCTTGTGGACGTTATTCCAATGGTGAAGCATCTTGTTTTCCTATAGATAATGTTGGTTCCAATAGAACTTACGGTGACATCGAAGCATACAGGAACCCTGTTTTGGGTAGCCAGTATAGGCCAAGTACTGCAGGGAACAACAATATGAGTTTTCATGGAAGACCTTATGTTGAATATCGAGAGTCACAACCTTTTAATTATCGTACATATGGAAGACCTTATGTTGAATACAGAGATTTCCAACCTGAGCTTCTTTCACATGCAGCAGCCACACGTAGTTATTCTCTTAGAATTTCTCTTTTTTAAGTTATTTTTTTAATCAATGCAATAATAATTTGTTGCTATTACATTTCAGCTTCGCTTCCCCCGTGTGGGGAACCGACTTTAAGACCTCGACATGGTGGATTACCCGATAACATGCAATATTCAGGGAGATATGCTTGTCAGTATCCAAAATACTACCCTTGAAATTTACCAGACACTGTAATTGGTAAGTGGAACACTAAATATGTAATTATGGATATCTCTGTTTTGCATTTTGAATATACAATGTGGCTTAGAGGTGTCAAGTTAAGAACACCAATTATGATCTTGTAATATAAAGCAACAACATTTCACTCCAATGAAATAAGCTCAGAAACAACTTATGTATTAAAATAGATAATGCTGTTTTTATATGTACACGTACTCTATCTTAAAAATGTATTATTATATTTAAGATCCATAATAAAAACATGAAATGGAGTAATCTTAAAATACTTAAATTACGAGTAATATTTAAGATAAAAATTCACAATATAGGATTTGTTTGGTTTTCATGATACAAAATGCAGATATGGTATTTTCTTTGGTAATCAATAATCCTTTGTAGCCCATTAAATGAGTTAACATTATCGATTTGTTTAGTTATTTGATATAGGATTTGTTTTGTGTTCAGATGATAGAGTTGTATAAAATTTGGAAGAATTTTGTAGCCAAGTAGCCTATTATCGAATAGTTATGGATTATCTATTTTTAGGCATGAATTTATGAGATTAAAGGTAGTGCACTGTCCGTGTAAATTTTCTTTACACCATCATCCAATAGAATTATAAAGTTCTGTCATGTCATACCAGTATTTTAAAATTAAACGTGTGATTTGGCGAGATGCACGTCTCTGATTGGTTGACAGTGTAAAAATATTTTACACTGTCAGTGCATAGTCTTTTTTCTCTGAATTTATACCACATGTCATAAAAAACAAGAGACAAAAATTCTTCTTCCTATAGGAATGTATAACGTTCATTAATTTTCTTGTGTTTTATTTCACTTCAGTTTGGAGCTGGCGCATGGCGCGTTCTCAATAGTTGCAATTCTGTTTGGCTTGGTTTGTTGTCTTACATGTTCGGCTCTGTCAGAGAAAAAATCCTGGATGCGCATGGAAGGCTCAAGGGACATGGAGCTTTTAAAGGAAATTTTGATGTCGGTTCAACCGGAACCGAATGTGGAAGTAGGGATGTTAGTTTGCATCTGTCAGGGGGATCCCAGCGGGAATTGTCCCGTTCAGAGTCTCAAAGATGGGGAATTTTCTCCCTCAAAGATGGGGAATTTTCTCCAGCGGAATGTTAATACAGTGAAATGTAGATATTAATGTATTTATTACGAGTGAGAAATGTAGATATTAAACCTTATAAAAGTTGTAGAGTTTATTATTCGCATCTTTTACAATTGTATTAATATCATTTTCTTCTATAGTATCGTTCATTTTTTCTTCAGCCGTCAAATCTCCATTCAGCTTCCTCATCCATCTTGTCCGCCGGATCTCACCATTGTCTTCTCTTTTGTAACGTGTGCTACCATTATTCACATCTCTTACAATTACATCAATAAGGTTTGATTCTCATAAATTTATCTATAAAATTGTTTATAGGAAAAAGGAGATTGTTTCTCCTTAATTTTCATAAATTTGTTTATGTAATCAACATTAAATTAAATTGTTTAGAAATTTTAGAGTTATCAAATCATTTGCATATGGGAAAAATATAAAATAATAAAAAAATTACTCATTTTTTTCTCCTTTTAGGCATCTTTGTGTTCATATTTTTAACTATACTATGTATTTGTAGTTAAAATAATGTTATCAATTTTTTTAAAAATATATTAAAATATGCTTTTCTTATTTTCTATTAATTGTTGAATTTTAGAGCATTTTATAGAATTTTATAAAATATATTATTATTTTGTGTTCCATTACTATTTTTAATAAAAAATAATAAATGTGTAATACTAGTTTTTTTAAATAACAAAATAAATATGTAAAGTATGTGTTTTTTATTTTTATAAAAAATATAAATATTTTAAAAAAATAAAATGTTAATGGATAAATGTAGGATCCGCGGGGAACGAGAATCGGGATAAAAACTCCTCGGTGACAAACATCAGAGACAGGGAATGAATTTGGTGGCGGGGATAAAGATGGGACGTGTCCCGTCTCCGCCCCCGTCTCTGCCCCGTTGACACCCCTATGTGGAAGATAGATGCTATCATAATCCAAATTTATCCTATTCATTTTATTAGATTGTTTGTTTCATTTTCATCTGCACCAACATGACCATTGCACTTGTTCATTTTTTTTCTTTTTCATCAATCAAAATACATTTGCAAGAGTTTCATTAGGGTCAAACATTGAGTTCTAGGTCACTGTATTCATTATACTGATAAAAGGTTTATCTGTATCATTAACACTCATTTGCATTTTTTTTTATTACAATCAATGGTCAACTGTGAAATTAAAATTTTATGACTTTTGAGTGGACTTTTCATTAGACATTCTTATATTACATTACAACCCTTTTAGTCTAAAGAAGTCAAAGTCAAAAGGTTGACTTTTGACTTTGACTTTTTATGACTAATTGTTGATTTTTCTTTGATTTTGTTTCAAACCTATTATAATTTTTTATTTACTCTTTAGTCAATTAGTAGTTCATTTATTTTGGCTCATAATTGAATAAAGAAAAGAAATGCAAAAAAAATTGAAATAGGATACTTTTTTAAAAATATAGCATCATTTTCATTACATCCATTTTCTATAAAACTACAAAAATTACAACAACAAAAAAAAGAGTTGATAGTACATCTTTTACAAAATAAAAAAGAGTCCATAGATGAGGTCTCACGTTCCAAATTGCCTTCTTGGCTTTCTTTTATGCAGTATATCATGCCTGCGGGTAAATACCATAAGCATCATGAGCCATCAAAATCTAAATGGAAACAATTAACATTCAACGAAGTGTGCGTGATTTGTTTATGGTAACATACAGGTATATGATTCACTACCATCCAATGGCCACATAGAAAGGAGTTAGAAGCAATATGACATGTATTATGCATACATACATGAAACAGGAAAAACAAAAATTCAGCAAACATTGCAATATTATGCGCATGCCAATTCCAAAATGAGTAGTACATCATCCATAACAAGCTTGGAACCACAAAATTTTTGCAAAAACAAAAAATCCACAAGTCAGGGATTCATTGAAAAGCTCCTAACAGATTAATTTGCAAAGACAACACCTTATCATTTTTTTCCCATTCTTCCCACACGAATCAGTAACAAACTTCACATGTATTCCATCCAAAAACTCTAATCTAAACCACTCTATAAACATCTACTATTTCATTCATAAGAAAAAACGATTACCCTACTGTTACTCTGTTGGAATTTATCCTCAATCCCCTAAAGCTCCTTGTTTTAAAAACCTTCTCAGAGCTCACATCAAAGCTTTGTGCAAGGTAAGCTTAACCTCGCATTACACACTCATCAACTACAATAACAACATCAAGAAAGGGAAGAAGAAGGAGAGCATTAAGAGGAGTGAAAAGTAGATATGGAGCTTACCTGAGTACTTCGTGAGATATGCTCTCTACCCGAGCTGAGAAAAACCATAGCATTAAGATGGTGGTTGTGTAGTATTGACCCGCGAGGAGCATTCCTCGTTAGGCCGATACGAAAACCCCGCCTATAGTAGATTCTCTTGGAGATATTATTGTCCGATGAGTCTTCGTCATAATGATAATGTTTTCAAGTTGGACCGATGACTCTAGGGACCTTTTAAAATTTATTCCATCTATGGTGGTTGTGTAATATGAACCTACAAGACCTTTGACTCATTGGGTTGATACGAGAACCCCAATCAGATGAGATCCCTTGGATGCATTACTGTCTTATGATTAGTCGTTATGGCGGTAATGTTTCCAACCTCGACCTATGACTCTGAGAACCTTTTTTAGAACCTCTGATTCGATGGTTGTGTAGTATTATCCCGTAAGGAGCCTTCCTTGTTGGTATGATACGAAGACCTCACATAGACGATATCATTTTAAGGATATTATTATCCGGAGAGCCTTCGTCATGGCTAGGCATGGCAACGGGGCAGATCAGGGACGGTTTTTACCTCCCCCAAACCCAAACCCGAATCCCTAAACATTCCCCGTTCCCCGTCCCAAACCCAAACGAGGATGGAGAATCAAAACCCAAACTCGTCCCAAATGGGTTCGGGTATCCCCGCTCTCGCCACCATTCATTTAGTGAAATGATTTTTTTTAGTAGAAATAGTTATTTTTTCCAAAATAAAGTTACATTACAAATAATAAAATAAAACAATTTAAAAAAATTCCATACATACATTTAAAATATTTTAAATAATAAATTAAAATTAAAATATCAAAACATTGACCACATATTTAATATTTTAAATTATAAAAAATAAATAATAATGTACATAATGAAATAAACGGGGCGGGTTCGGGGTGGGTACTACTGTTTCCATTACCCGACCCGTCCCCATATTTTAAAATCGGGGAAAATCCAAACCCAGTCAAAGCGGGTTTTCCCCGTCAACTTCGGGGCGGGTTCGGATGGGTACCCGCGGGTACGGGTAATGTTGCCATGCCTAGTCATGGCGATAATGTTCTCAAGAAGGATCTATGACTCTGGGAACCTACCAACTATAGAGCCTACCCGTGGGGTTCCGTTAATCAGAGATACCTATTATCATGACCAACCTGTGAACTTACTTATGCTTATGATCTTGAAACCATGCATAAACATTGCACATGCATAACATAACATTTACATTTTTATTTCTAGGGAATCTAAGAAATCATAGTTGCACGACTTCAGAAAGTATGGGATCAAACAAGCGAAGCACTTATTCTTACAAGTTCAAAGAACCTGAGTTGGACAGTCTGCATGAATTGGTTTCTCAGATGCATCCAGTTTATGAAATCAACTTTGGGAAGGATTATGGAAATTCTCCCAGTCTTTTAAGTCAATATATGGACTCTGTAGCACTTTTGACTTTGGCCCAATTCTATGATCCACCAATGAGGTGTTTCACGTTCCAGGATTTTCAGCTAGCACCAATGTTAGAAGAGTTTGAGCGTCTTGTCATAATCCCTGTGAAGAACAAGCTTCCGTTTATGGGTGTGGATGAATCTTTGAAACATGAGTTATTGCTAATGCCTTTCATATGGATAAGAAAGATGTTACCTATAATCTAGAAGCTAAGGGAAACACCAAAGGGTTCCCACTCAAGTTCCTCATAGAGAGAGCCTATACTCTTCTTGATGCCAAAAGTTGGGTAGCTTGCTATGTTGTGATTGCGTTGGCCATTTATGAAATCATTATGTTCCCAAATTGGATGGTTTCATAGACATGACTGCCATCAATATCTTCCTTATAAGGAATCCAATGCATACCCTTTTGGCCGATGTTTATTACTACTTGACCTGGAGACATGCAAAGAAAGGAGGAATGGTTGCATGTTGTGCTCCTCTTTTGTATCAGTGGCTTTTAAACCACCTTTCTAAGAAAGGACCTTTTATGGAGAAAAAGGATGCTAGTTGGCCTCAGAAGATGGGATCACTCCAATCTAGTGATATTTCTTGGTATTCTAGGGAATATGTTGACATAGAGATCATATCCAGTTGTGGGAACTTCCCTAACCTACCTATTATTGGGACTCGAAGTTGTGTCAATTCCAATCCAGTTTTATCAATTAGACAACTTGGGTACCCAATGAAGGGTCCTCCCAAAGAGAGACCATTGGAAGCCTTTTTGATACATGACTTAAGAATTGAGAATCATATCCTGTTCAAGAGGATTAAGGAAGCCTAGAAAAGCATCAATAGAAAAGGGAAGGTTGACTTATGAAGGTTGAATGGTATCACCAAGGAACCTTACTTCCATTGGCTAAGAGAAATGGTGGATTTGATCAAATTACCTTTCATTGTTAAGATGTATGTTCCTCTTCCCGGGCCTAAGCCTACTCATGTCATGTGAGTATACCGTGCAACCCCCCAATCCACAACAGGGAGACTCTGTACCGACTAACATATAAGGTAAAATAAGTTATCCCAGTGGAAATTGAACAACTTTCATTAAGGACAACTAAACCCCTTCCCAAAGAAAAAAATGGTGTCGCACTCAGCGAAGAATTAGACTACATGGAAGAAAAGAGGATATCAATCACCTTCACAAGTGCCATCTTCTAGCAAGCCACAGTTGCCAAGTATGGCATAGAGAACTCTAAGTGAGAAACCTAGTATTGTGAAGGGCCAACATTGGGGGGGGGGGGATGCTCGTGATGATAAGCTAGTGTCTAATTGGGAAGGACCTTGTCGAGTAAACGAAAGCATCAGGTGTGGAAAATATTAGTTGGAATCACTGGAAGGGATCTGATACTGAGAACATGGAACATAGCCAAAATAAAGCGTCATTATAGTTGAATAAAATTTCCAATGCTTTTCTTTGTATAACTACGTAAATATGAAAACTGACACACATTTGAATTCAATTAACTTTTCAATATATCTTGGTTGTTTGATTTGTTTGTTTGTTTTCCCCTCTTCAAGGCATCAAAACTCCAATGATCATGGGTGTTGTTGGAGATGCTTTGCACGTCCAACTACAACAATCAATTCCCTACATCATTTTGCATGCCTTTAGAATCCAGAGGAGTTGTCGAAGATGTTTTGCACGTTTGACTATAACAACCAATTCCCCCAGAGTATTTAAAAGAGTATGGGAATACAATATGAGGCTCAACCCCGAGAAATTTACTTTCATATTAAAGGCTGGTAAGTTTTGGGTTTCTATTTGACAGGACGAGGGATTGAGGTCAATCCTGATAAATGTGAAGCAATTATCTATATGAAGACACCAACCTCGAAGAAGGATATCCATAGACTAAATGGGATGTTGAATGCCTTGAACAGGTTCATCTTCATATCCACTCAACAACACTTCCTTTTATAGGTTGCTGGGGAAACAAACAGAATCCAAATGGGATGTCGAATGCAATGACACATTCGTATCCCTGAAAAGGATCCTAGTTACACCAATGGTATTAACACGGCGACCTCCAGGGGAGGTATTGTACCTTTACTTGGCAGATGTCGAGGAAGTAGTATGTTTTGTCCTCAAAAGAGAAATAAAGGTCGGGCAAATTCCGGTATATCACGTATCAAAAGCCCTGACTGAAGCATAAATCCGATATCAAAAGATGGAAAAGACTGTCCTAGCCGTGGTGGTGGAATCACGAAAACTCAAAAGATATTTCCTGGCCCACTCCATAATGATTCAAACGGATTTGACATTGAGGCAGATGCTCTACTGACCATGCCTGGCAGAGAGATTGATGAAGTGGACAATTGAGTTATCAGAGTTCGAAGTTTCTCTTGAGGTAAGAAAGACACTAAAAACTCAAATATTCACTGACTTCCTAAATAAAATGAGTGTAGTACCATCGAAATCAGACCACACCTGGGTAGTTTTCACAGATGGATCGTCTAATAGCCCCATAAGCAGAGCATGGGTGATTCTAGAAAATAAATTCAGACTCGTGGTAGAAGTCTCATTGAGATTCAAATTTTTGGGCACTAACAATCAAGTTGAGTATGAAGAATTAGTGGTTGGGATATCATTAATCGAGGAAGTAGGGTAAGAACGCCTCAAATTAAAGACGGATTCCCAATTAGTCTTCTCTCAAATCAGGGGCGACGCTCAACCCAAAGACTCGTTATTGCAAAAATACCATAAGTTGGCTGCTGAGTAATTGGTGAATTTTAAGGAGTATGAAATCGCCCACGTTCCCCGTAAATAAAACACTTGTGCCAATGTTCTATCCCGACTAGCCAGCACACGAAGTTCCGAAATCAACCATTCGTTCGTCCAAGAGACTAAGATGACGCCAAGTATCAGACTAGAGGAAAAATTCATGATGACAATAGATGGGAAAACCTATCCTTCTTGGATAAATCTTATTAACAAATATATTGAACATAGGAATCTACCCTCATACTCGTCAGAAGATACCCTCATAAAGAAAATATCCAGTGGGAATATGATAGTCAGAGAGACTCTATACAAAAGAGGTATCTTAACTCCCCTATTAAGATGTCTTGAGAAGGTAGAGGCTAGCTATGCTCTCTTAGAGGTACATGAAAGAATAATTGGGTAACACCTGGGAGCCTCCACCTTAGGCAAAAAAAGTCCTGATGGCAAATTTTTTTTTGCTGGCCATGGTCCAAGATGATCGAGAATATGTAAAGAAATGCGGCCAATTCTAACGACACAGAGAAGTTCTTGTTGGTGTAAGCCCTAGAGGCCAATACTTTTGGTACTTGTATCGAATTATTTATTAATAATAAAAGGCTTTTTCTTTATTATGGTTGATTAATAAAGTCCTTGGAATAGATAGTCCGTTTAATGTATTAAGTGTAACTTAATCATGAGAACACATTAAACATAAGGACACTATTCTTAAAGTATCCGTAGTCGAGCTTTAGTGTGAAGTGGGATAACATTAAAGCATTAATACTATTATGTTTGTAGACTGATGATCACATCTCATGGATCATGGATAAAGAGTTATCAAGTCTTAAACATAGGTATGAATATTAGGAGTAATATTTATACCGGATTGACCCGCTATGAGAATACTATATAGAAAGTTATGCAAAGTATCATAAGTTATTCTCATGGTGATAATGGTGTATACCACTATTCGGCCTGAAACCACTATGGACCCTAGATGTAGAGTCGAGTGCTTTATTGCTGATCAAACATTGTCCGTAACTGGATAACCATAAAGACAGTTGATGGGTACTCCACGAAGCATGCTGAGGGACATGAGTGACCTAGATGGAATTTGCCCATCCTGCATAACAGGATAAATGTCTATGGGCCCAATATTGAACTGGACAAGGATGACACGGTCTATGCCTTGTGTTCAATATAGACATAAGGGCAAAAAGATAATTATACACATAAGTATTATCACAGAAGGTTTTGTCAGCTCACATGACATTTTCGTGTCTTGGGTAGCAGTGATGTGTTGCTAGATACCGCTCACTGTTTATTATGTTAAATGCGTGATTTAATATAATTGCCAACGTCACGAAAACCTACAGGGTCACACACAAAGGACAGATTGATGAGAGATATAGTAACTAAGGAATACCGTAAGGTACGGTGCCCTTAAGTGAATTATAGAACATCGTAAGGTACGGTGTACTTGAGTAGAATACGAAATATGGTAAGGTACCATGGGCTTAAGTGATTTTGGGCATATTATAAGATATGGGCCAAAATACACTTAAGTGGGCTTTTTAGCTTGAAGCCCACACAAGTGGTTCTATAAATAGAACCCTTGTGCAGAAGCATTTTTTTGCGGTTGCATTATTTTCGTTTTCTCTCTCTCTCTCTCTCTCTCTCTCTCTCTCTCTCTCAAAGCCTTCATTCGTACCAGCTAGTACTGAGATTGAAGGAATCCGTTCGTGTGGACTGAGTAGAGACGTTGTTATCGTTCAACGTTTGTGATCGCTCCGTGGATCTGCATCAAAGGTTTTGATCGTCACAAGAGATCTGCACGAAAGGTTTCAATCGTCACAAGAGGTAAATATTCTATCACTGATCATGACCATTCGTAAGGATCTCTAAAGGAGAAAATTTTAATTTCCGCTGCGTTTTGGACTGCAATTCTCCTTCAGTTCTCAATGCCCCATCTATCGAGATACATTTCTTCACCTCACCATGTTTGTTTATGCAATGGGGTGTGGACTTCTTGAGCCCCTTAGCCCCAGCTCTTGACCAACTTAGATACTTGATCATAGTCTTTCATTATTTTACCAAATGGATCGAAGCCGAAGCTTTAGCGAAAATCATAGGGGCAAATGTTTTGAAATTTTTCAAGAAGAACATATTGGCGCGATTTGGAGCTACCCAATCCATTGTGACAGACAATGGGACACAATTCATATATGGAAAATTTCATAACCTGTTGAAAGAATTAAAAATCAATCATCACTTCTCGTCAGTCGGACACCCCAAAACTAATGGCCAAACAGAAGCCACCGACCAGGTACTGGTCATATGGTTGAAAAAAAGTTTGAGAAGGCCAATGGTAACTGGGAAGATAAACAACCACATGTCATGTGAGCATACAGTACAACCCCCAATCCACAACAGGGAGACTCTGTACCGACTAATATAGGAGGTATAAGTAGTTATCCCTGTGTAAATTGAACAACTGACATGGAGGACAACTAAACCCCTTCCCAAAGAAAAAAATGGTGTCGCACTCAGCGAAGAATTAGACTACATGGAATAAAAGAGGATATCAATCACCTTCACTAGTGCCATCTTCTAGAAAGCCATAGCTGATAAGTATGACATAGAGAATTCCAGGTGAGAAACCTAGTATTGCAAAGGACCGACATTGGGGGTGGGGAAGCTCGTACTGATAAGCTAGTGTCAAATTGAGAAGGACCTTATCGAGTAAATGAAAGAATCAGGTGGGGAAAATATTAGTTGGAATCACTAGAAGGGGATCTGATACCGAGAACATGGAACATAGCCAAAATAAAGCGGCATTATAGTTGAATAAAATGTTCAATGCTTTTCTTTGTATAACTACGCAAATCTGAAAACTGACACACATTTGAATTCGATTAACTTTTCATTATATTTTGGTTGTTCGCTTTGTTTGTTTGTTTTCCCATCTTCAAGGCATCAAAACTCCAACGATCATGGGTGTTATTGGAGATGCTTTGCATGTCCAACTACAACAATCAGTTCCTTACATCATCATGCATGCCTTAAGAATTCAGAGGAGTTGTCGAAGACATTTTGCACGTTTGACTACAACAACCGATTCCCTCAGGGATGCTATCAGAGATTCTTTATATGTTTGAAAATACAATAAAATACCCCTTGTCAAATAAATACACACATTTATTCGTAGTTGGCACACCCTCCCCCATTTGAATATAACAAATCTAAGGGACATGAGTGGTGGAGCCTGGAGATGTCCACCTCGATCCCAGTCATACCTCGAGGGCATAGACAAAGATCTTCTACCCTTGGATGGGGAATGATCCTTTATGACGCAAAGTGCAATTAAAATACAAAGGTTTGGCCGTATTTCACCAGACAAGGACAAATCGCAAATGCTCAAAATTCTAAATATAACAAGGTATCTAAAATACAAAACAACCACATGTAACGTTATATATGTAGGTACTCGGTGACATAGTACATCATAAAATAATTTTAAAAATCGGAAGGAAGCGCGGAAAGCAAGAAGATCTGGGGAAAGAGATTCCAATTGGTGCATGACACTTCAGAAGACATCCTTTTTCAAGAGATCAATATCAGAATGTTCCTGGAATTGGACATCTAGCCCAACCCGTTAATCCTAGAGACTTGTGAAGAAGATGTTTCATATCCATCTTAGCTTATTTTTTACGAAGACAGAAGCTTATCATATAATAAAGATCAAAGAAGAAAAAGATTGAAATGAAATATCAAGATTGGATAAGCTTGGAAAATTAAAGGATTGAATCATGAAGATTAAGGTACAATGGCAATTGATATGTATCTAAGCTTTAGGTGCTCAAAATATCTTCATCTTATTTATCTCATATGCATACCTCATGAAAATATTTGAAAAATATTTTTTTTTTCTATGCATTAAAACAAATAGCTTTTGGTTAAGTCTGTGTAGTAATATATTACTACATACTAGTAATGGATTACCAAGCTTTCAAAAACTTAATTTTTTTTACCATGGTTCTATGGTAACCGATTATCAGATGTTGGTAATCGATTACCAAGATGTTGGTAATGGATTAACAACTTTCAAAATTAAAAAATATAGCTATTGAGACTTGGTAATCAGTTACTGCTTTTTGGTAATCGATTACCACGCGAAAATCTGCATTTTCCATCAAGCAATGACACCTTTTGAGATGGGAAAAATTCATGGAACCCTTCCATTATTATACATATATTCATATGGGTTTCATAACATGTATTTAATTCTTTCTACATCAGAATTCAAACTTACATCTTTCATACATCATTTTTCATATGATTCAAACAAGTTTTTTTAAGTGTTCATATATCCATTAATATGAAACTTTGTGCATGAACTTTCATATCATTGAATAAGTTTCATTCAAATTTGGAATTAAATTCAATAAAAAACTTTGTTCATTTCTATACAAGTGTGTGTATTTATTTTCATCATAGTGTGTTTGTGAAAGTTGTTTGTAAATAGGAAGTGGTGTACTTTCTATTTTGTGAAATGGTCATTTGAATTGGGTTTGATTCAAAGTCCGCCATAGGTTTGGTGCTTGTAAAATCATGGAAATGGTGTAGTTCTTTATTATGTTAGAAGATCGTAGAATAGGTATTTGTGCGAGGTTTGTACAAAGCTATAACATAGTAGAAAATCCTTCAAAGTGCAATAGATCACTTGTTTTTGGAAAAGTAAAAAGAAAACATAAATTACAAGAAAAATCCACCAAGTCTCATTCACCCCCATTGTATCTCAAACTTAAAATTGGCATCAGAGCAGCTTAAGGTTAATTTCTCCCCGATCCAGGAATGATGGCTTTCGCTAATCGTTTTTTTAGAGATGGTGGAAGTAACAACTAACATTCATATTTCGTCGGTGAATATTGTGACTTCTAGGAAATTCACATGCAAACATATCTAGAAACAAAAGGAGAAGAAATATGAGATGTTATTGAAAATGGTCTATACGTTCCTAAGACGGTCATCAAGAATGTTCAACAAGAAAAAGTAAAAGGCTCTTGAAATAAAGATGACAAGAAGAAAGTGTTGTTTGGCAAAAAGGCAAAGAACATTCTTCAATCAACACTAGGTATGGATGAATTCTTTCATATATCTCATTGTAAAACAACAAAAGAGATTTGGAATATTTTATAAGTAATACATAAATGAATGATAGATGTAAAAAAATATAAACTAAACACTTTATCATAAGAATATGAAATTTTTAGAATGTAGCTCAGTGAATCAATTATTGATTTACAAAAGAGATTCTCTCACTTAACAAATCATGTATGGTTATTGGCATACCTTTTGCAACTGATGGGTTGAATCTAAAAGTCCTTAGATCTTTAACAAAGGCATGGAAACCAAAGGTGACATCAATATCAGAAAATAAATGTCTTTCTAAAATATCTTCTGCAGCGTTGTTCGGGAAATTATAAGAACATGAGATAAAACTTGAGAGATTGGAGAAGCATGAAGAGAATGAAAAGAACTCCAAAACTATTACCCTAAAGAATAGAATCAACGACTATGATAGTAATCAAGAGGATTAATCTCAATCCCCCAGTTATGAAGATCATGCGTTAATCAAGAAATTTGAAAAATTCTTGAGAAAGGAAAGGACAATGGAAACTAGTAAAAAAAGCACCAACTTTAAAAAGGAAGGTTATTTGTTTTGAATGGGGAAGAAGATGACATTTCAAAAGTGAATGCCTTACACCTATAAAGAAGAGCAAAGTCAATAGCAAAAAGGACAAAAGGCCAAAGAAAGCATATGTGGTATGGGATGACAATGAGATAAGTTCATCTTCAGATGAAGAGAAAGCAACCATGGTATTGATGGCTTCACACCGTTATGAATATGAAGAAAATGAGGTTAGTGATTGTGAAACTAATGATATACCTTCATATGATGAATTACAGAATGATTTCCATGGATTACATGAGGAATGTTTAAATATTTCTAGAAAATGTTCAAATCAAAAGAAAATAATTTTATCTCTAGAAAGAAAGGTTAATGACATGAATATGGAATTATACCAAGTCAAAAAATTTAACTTGTAATACATGTCAATCTCTTGAATTTAAAATTGTTGAATTAAAGCAAGTGATCAAGAAATATGAAAAAAAATAATCAAATTGGTCTAGAAAATGTGCTAAGTAGACAAAGATATTCAAATGAAAAATGTGGAGTTGGCTTTTCTAATTTTGATAAATCAAGCACAAGTAAATCCATATTTGTTAAAGCTGGCATAAAATTCAACAATGTGGAACCAAATAAAATGCATGAAGCAATTCACCCTAAAAGGCCTTATGATAGAAATCATTATTATGTCTATAAAAGGAATCATATTTGTAGTCCTATAGGTTTTTTTTGTAGTACAAAAGGTCATACTCCTAATGCTTGCTACATAAGAAACTATGGTATTTCTTATGGTGAGTATGTATGGGTAAAAAAGGGAATTAATCCAAGAGGACCCAAAGAATATTGGGTACCTAAAAAGTATTAATAATTTTTTTTTGTAGGTACTTGAAGACCATATGCTAAATTCTCAAATTAAGAATAATTTTTCAAGATACAAGACCATATAATATGGTAGAATTAAACTTTCATTTGATTAAAGATAATTTGAAGAACATCTACATTGATATCAAATCATTATGGAGAAGATAAGTATTTTTATATATGTTGTATCATTTTCCTTATATTATGATTATTTGTATTTTACTATTTTTCTTTTCGATAATGTCAAAAAGGGGGAGAAGAGAGATTTTTTTTTTGGTTTTTTTTTTGGATACCAAAGAGATATCATAAATTGAAAAATAAAGGGTGAGATATACAAGAGGGAGGGGGGGGGGGGGGATATGCAAAATAAGGGAAGAAATAAAGTGTCAAGAAAAAAATATTCCATCAATATGTTTTGTCATCATAAAAAATGGGGAGATTGTAAAAAAAATGTGTTTCATGTATCTTAACTTAGTTTTGATGAAGACAAAAGCTTATCATAAAAATAAAGATTAAATAAGAAAAAGCTTGAAATCAAGTATAAATATTGGATAATATTTGGAAATTAAAGGATTAAATCATGAATATTAAGGTACAATGGCAGTTCATATGTATATAATCTTTAGTTACTCAGAATCTCTTAATCACATTCGTAGCATGTAAGATTTTCTTCCTTTTTCTTATCTTCTCTGTTATATGGATGAGACATCTTAAAGTTGATCAAATCCTTTCCTGAGTATTTGAGCTTGTGCTTGTTGGAACAAAATTGATTTGTATCATAAAAATAAGATCATGTTTTTGCTTCCCCTAGGTTATCATAATTTTTATGTTTGTGTGATTAATTTTTTTTAAAACTTACTATATCACTCTTTTCACACACAACATGGCTGAAATGGTTGAAAATTTCTCTATAACATCTCTATTGGTGGCTCAATCAAAGGATGTTAGTGGCAAGAGAATCATAAACAAATGAAATGGGAAAATGATAGGTCATTATTGATCAAGAAATCATTACAAATCTAGAATCATTCTAAAAAGCTAACATATACACTACAAGAGATTACAACTCTTATATTACATCAGGATGAAAACCACCCATTCTAAGAAAGGTCCTCCAATCTTCATCATTGTATAATCCAATATCATCAAGTGGGTCCTTCTTCTTCTCGAGGCTCTCCATCTTTGAGACTGAAGCCTTTTCTACCATAGAATCTCCAGCAGACGTACCAGATAATGACTTTGCACCTTCATAATTCTTGGGCCTATCATTTTCGATAATTATTGGATTTCAAAACAACCTTGCTAACCTCTTAGGAGGATCCCTTCTTAAAGTTCTTGGACGGTTTTCTCATATTATCTTATGAGAAGAGCTAAATTGGAAGAAATGGGAATGTGACATTGCTAGTAATGAAACACAACCTATATAAAGAGTCTGTGATAAAGAAAAATTAGTGTTATTTACTATGCACAAATGGACATATGAGAGAGATATACTTTTGGTCTTCAAACATATCTCCAGTTTTGACTGCTTTGTTTCTCTCAAATGCTCAATTATCATAACAAGACTTGACCTTCTTGAAAATTGAAGAGTTGTTCACAACCATTCCATCCAAACTACAACCACATTTCTAAAATTTTATATATCTTCAAATGATCTATATTATTTTATGACAAAGGGGGAGAAACAAATATGATTTTGATTCATTTTTGTACATATTTGGTAAAATCCCAAACATTTAAATTTGTGGATTTGTTTATAAGATTATTATGCCTTTGACAATTCTCGTTTGAGTTTATAACTTATTTTCTTCAGTATCTTTTATTATTTCCCTTTTTCCTTATGTCTCTTTTTGTTGATGAAAAAAGAGTGAGTAAGATAAGTATTTAAGACTCTAAATATGATTGGTTAAGTACCTTTAATTTTTGCTTAAATTATGAAGATTTATTTTTTATGCTTTAAAGTTTAAATTTAATTAACATGTATATAACTTAGGGAGAGATGACAAAACTCATCATTTGGACTATTAGACTCAAGGGGAGCTTATAAATTAACCTCAGACTCCTGAAGTCAACTTGTTAATTAAACTGGATAAAACTTAGGGGAGCTTACAAACCTCACACTTTGGACTATTAGACTCAAGGGGATCTTACAAACCTATGACCTGAAGTTAACTTGTTAATTAAATTAACCACCATTGTTCTTAATTACTTGTATTTATCATCATAAAAAAAAGGGAAATTATTGGAACAAAATTGGTTTCTACTATATCCCTTTGGTTTTGTTGATAACAAAGTATTTAAAGAATAATTGGTTATACTAATACTTGTTCAAGTGTGCAGGACCATAGAGCTAGGACCTAAGTTGGCTAACTGATTCGCTAAACTCTTGTCCTCTCTATAGATATGAGAGATGGTAAAATATGTGTCTTTGGTTAGAACTAACAAATTCTTCCATCCGTTTCTTATATGCCAAGGCACAAGAGAAGAGGATTTATAAGATAAAATCACCAATTTTGAATTAGTTTGAATCAAAAGGTTCCACAAACTTAGAGCATGAGCATACTCAATAGCTTGGATGACCCCAAGAAGCTCATCATGAAAAGCCTTATTTGTACCTAAGTTAACAGAAAGGCCTTCTAATAAAGTTTCCTCATTATTTATACAAACTCTGGCATGAGAGGCAAGACCCGGGGAACCAAGAGCATCCTCGTCCGTGTTACATTTCCCCCAATTAAGAATAAAAGGTAACTAAATAATTCCCTTTAGAGAGATTGGTTTAGAAGGATGCAAATTGACATGAAAATCTTTAAACATGATGAAAACTATAACATAAGGGACCAATGATAACCTAGTTGCATTGCTAGTAGAAATTGAGCTTATTAAGTATTGGTTCTGATAGTGAACATCTAAAGAGAAGCTTAAAGATCAAAGTCTGAAGAATCAAAAGTATACTTATGAAGATCAGACTCTAAAGAAGTCAACACCTAAAGATCAGACTCTGAAGAAGTTAGCCTCTGAAGACCAGAATTTTAAGAAGTCGGCTTTTGAAGTTCAGAATCTGAAGTTAGTCAAAGAGCAAAGACTAAGGTGACTCTGATATGTCACTATCAAACTCGGATGGCATTTTGTTTACTTCAGATCACGTGAAAACCTAAGCTATTTTTCATATAGACAAGTTGGGGTGTAACTGATAATTCCTTTTGAAGCAAAGGAATTTCAAATGGCCTTTCAATGACATTAAACATTTGAAGAAACATCTCAATGTCTCTATTCAAGCTTCTCAAAGACTCTCTTGTGCAAGCTCTCCAACTAATTTTTTCCTTAGGTATATAAGGAGATGAAGACTTGAAAAACCATAACGAACTTTTGTCATTCAAAGAGCAGTTACTTTGTCAAAATATAAGCCTAAGTTTAACTTAGTATTTCTTATGTTTTCATATTCTAAAAATCCCTAAGTCTTAAGAGTCTTCTTGTATTGTATTTTGTCTACACCTCTGATTGTATAGCAAGTGTATTACCCTCCAAACAATATTTTATATGTTAGGTAGGTTTTTAGAAGTGTCTTACTTAGTGTTTGAGCATTTGAAGTCTCTTGCTTGTGTGCTTGAGCATATAAGGATCTTACTTGTGTGCTTGAGCATTGGAAGTATTTTACATGCATGCTTGAGCATAAAAGTCTCTTACTTTGTGTTTGAGCATTGGAACCCTCTTGATTGTGTGCTTGAGAAGATTGTAATCTTATGTGGTTATAGTGAAAATATCTTGTAAGTACAAGGGGACTGGATTACTTTCGGTTTGTGAAAGGAATTAGGATAACTTTGTGGGTCTCTTTTCTTTCTTTCATTCCTTATCCTCTGCATATCACTTACCTCTGATTTGGATTCTGTACTTTGTGTTTAAAATTTGACTAGAGCTTTAAAAAGAAAGAAAAAATCTAACACAATTCAAAATCTTTCTTGTATTTTTTCTCACCTTCAGTTGGAATTAGAGCACGATATGCGATAAACACTTAACATTGGTACATAAAAGATCCTGAGAGAAAAACATATTAAATAATGTCTGGAGTATTTAAGTATGATAGTGTTACTCCTAACCCTCATGTTACTATTAATCATGATTATAGTACTTCCGAAAAGAATAACTATACAACTAGACCTCAAATTTTTAGTGGAGACTCTACAGAGTTTAAATGGTGGAAGAGCAAGATGTAGACTCATATCGTAGGTTTTGATGACGAGCTATGGGATATTCTTGAAGATGGAATTATTATTCCAATTAATGGAGTAAGAATGGTAACTAACAAAAAAATGTCATGCCTGCTCATAAAAAGATATATAGGAAACATCATAGAGTTAGAGGCATTTTAGTAAATGGTCTACCTCACTCTGAGTACATAAAGATCATTGACAAATCTACTGCTAAAACCATTTTTGAATCTTTATGCGCTACATATGAAGGAAATCAACAAGTAAAGGAAGCAAAGGATAATCTCTTGGTTTAAAAATATGAACTATTCAGAATGAAGGAAGATGGAGATATTGAGACCATGTTCTCAAGGTTTCAAATCTTAGTATCTAGACTTCAGGTTTTGAACAAAAGCTACACAACCTTTGATCTTGTCAAGAAGATTCTTAGGAGTCTTCCTGCCAGATACATACCAAAGGTGATAGCTATCCAGGAAGCCAAATATTTAAAAACATTAAGTCTTAAAAGCCTTATAAGAAATATCCAGAGCCATGAGATGAAGCTCAATAGAGATGTACCTGCCAAGAAGTCAAAGTCCCCTGCTTTGAAATTTATTGCTAAATATGCTAAGGCTCCTCAAGTTTGGGAGTTTGGAAACGCTTCTCATATAGAAGGTTCTAAAGAAGATTCATATGATGAAGAGATGGACTTTATTATCAAAAGATTCAAATATCTGACAAGGAAGAACAAAGGATTCTCAGGAAGAAGCAGTGGCTTTGGAGGATCAAGTTCAAAAGACAATAAAGATGATCAGAAATGATGCTTTAATTGTAAGAAGACTGGTCATTTCATTGTTGACTATCTAGAGTTGCAAAAGGACAAGTCAAAGAATGGAAACTATCAGAAGGAAAACTTTACAATCAAGTTCAAGAAGAGTCTTATGGAAACATGGGATGAACTTAACAAAGAAGATGAGTCATAAAAAGATGAGGAATAAGCAAATCTAGCTTTGATGGTTCTTAAATCTTCAGACACAAAATGTAACTCTGATTTCTAAAGAAGACGATGAAGTATTTTCTAAACTATCCCAGACTGATTTAACTACTTTCTTCAAGACCTTATGGGTCAGTGTCAAGAAAAATCCAGAAATATAAAAATATTGAAAAAGAAATATAATATATTGAAATATGAATTAAAATCTTTTCAAAACAAAAATGAAGCTTTAGAAAGAGATCATATATCTCTAGTAAAATAATTGTCTTATAAACCCCTTGATGAGCATGAAATTCCTATTCAGGAGTTTATCATAAATGGGTTTAACAGAACTAAACTTGCATCCATGATTTATGGTGTAAGTAGAAGAAAAGGAGAAGGTCTTAGTTATTCTCAAAAACCTTTTAATCAAAGATCTAAAACCTTTAAATCCAAAATCTAAAACCTTGATTAAACCAACATAACCTTCTTCTTCAAGCTCTGCTAAAAAAATGGTTAGATTCTTATTTTGTAAATGTTGCTGACAAAGCAAAGGTTCTGAACTAGTCATAACCTAAAACTGTTGAGTTAAGGGTTCTGAAGAAACCAAGAAATGAGACTCTAAAGTCAAAGGTTATGAAGAAACCAGAACCTAAGACTCTAAAGTCAAAGGTTCTGAAGAAACCAGAAACTACGACATCAAGATGTAAGGTTCTGAACTAAAGGCCAAGATACATTCAAGACAACAAACTTTTAAATTAAAAGTCTTGAATGATCTTATGCCTTACTATATGAGAGATAAGGTATAAAGTAAGAAAAAACATGTCATCAGTAACCCCAAAGGACCCACAAGACTATGGGTACCTAAATCTGAAATTGTTTTTGCTAAAGATATGCTTAAAGAGAGAAGCAAAGCAACTGTCATGGTACCTGGATAGTGGCTACTCACGACATATGACAAGAGAAAAGCATATGTTTCAAACCATAACTCTGAAAAAGGAGGGAACAATGGGATTTGGAGGAAACCATAAATTAAAGATCATTGGTATGAGTATTATTGGTAATTCCCATATCTCTATTGATAATGTTGGTTAGTAGATGGACTAAAACATAACCTATTGAGTATAGTCAATTTTGTGACAGTGGTTATGAAGTCATGTTTAATAAGAACAATTGTATAGTCATGAATGAGTCTGACAAGTCCATGGTGTTCAAAGGTAGGAGAAAAGGAAATGTTTATAAAATTAATTTCTCTGAATTGGTTGATTAGAAGGTACTTTTCCTTCTATCAGTGAGTGATGAAAAGTGGTTATGGCACAGAAGGTTAGGTCATGCTAACTAGAGATTAATCTCTAAACTTAGCAAGTTGAAACTTGTTAAAGGATTTCCAGAACTTAATTATCACACAGATACTCTTTGTGCAGCATGCCAAGTAGGGAAAATTAATAAAACTTCTTTTAAAACTAGGAACATTGTCTCTCCTTCTAGACCCTTAGAAATGCTTCACTTTGACTACTTTGGTTCAGTTGGTACCGCATCAATCAATGGGAAGAAATATGGATTAGTCATAGTTGATGACTATAGCAAATGAACTTGGGTTAAATTCCTTAGAACCAAGGATGAATCATATGATGTGTTCAGTATCTCTTGCATACAAGTACAAAATGAAAATGAATAAAAAAATTTAAAAGTAAGAAGTGATCATGGATGAGAATTTGAAAATGAGCCATTTGAAACTTTTTGTGAAAAACATGGAATTCTCCATGAGTTCTCTTCTCCTAGAACTCCACAGCAAAATGGAGTTGTAGAGAGAAAAAATGGATCTTTACAAGAAATGTCCAGAACTATGATCCATGAAAACAATTTACCTAAGTACTTATGGATAGAAGCTATAAACACATCATGTTATGTTCATAATAGAATTTATATTATACCTATTCTGAAAAAAACTTCATATGAGTTGTTAAAAAAAATAAAGCCAAACATTTATTATTTCATCAGTTTGGATGTGCATGTTACATCTTGAACAATAAGGTATATCTAAAGAAATTTGATGCCATAGCTCAAAAAGGTGTCTTTTTAGGATACTTAGAACGCTCAAAGGCATACAGGGTATATAACTCTGAAACAAAAATGGTTGAGGAGTCGATTCACATCAAATTTGATGATAAAGAGAATGACAATAAAATGTCAGAGTTAGTTCAAAGCTTTTAAGAAATTTGTGTGTCTGAAGACACCTCAGAAGCTAGAGGTCTAGAAGATGGAAGTTCAGAAGCTAACGATCCATCAGAAGCTGGATGTTCATAAGCTATTAGACCTTAAAAAACTTGGTGGTCCAGAAGATAATCCAACCTCAGAAGCTGGTACAGATGAAAAAGATTCTGAAGAAACTCAATATGGCTCCTCAGAAGGATTACAATCCAAGAAGACCTTCAAGTATAAGTCTTCACATCCATAAGAGTTCATTCTTGGAAATAAAGATATTCCTAGAAAGATAAGGTCTTACTTAAGATAAGAACACTCAATGTTAGGACTACTCTCCCTGACTGAACCTACTTCTATTGATGAAACACTTTCTAATGATGGTTGGATTATGGCAATGCAAGAAGGGTTGAATTAGTTCCAAAGGATGATATATGGGATATGGTACCCAGACCTTATTAGAAGAACATCATTGGAACAAAATGGGTATTCAGAAACAAGTTTAATGAGCAAGGAGAAATGGTGATAAATAAATCTATAGACTTCTCTGAAACCTTTGCACACGTTGAAAAGTTAGAGGCAATCATGTTACTTCTTTCCTATGATATTAGTCATAATATTATTTTATACCAAATGGATGTTAAGACTGCATTTTTAAATAGAATTATTTTTGAAGAATTGTATGTCAAACAACCACTTGGATTTGGGGATTTAGTCCACCCAGATCATGTTTTCAAACTTAAGAAGTCACTTTATAGACTCAAACAAGCTCCTAGAGCTTGGTATGAGAGACTGAGTAATTTTCTATTGGAAAATGGTTTTAAAAAGGGAAAGTAGACACTACACTCTTCATAAAGACACTTAAAAATGATATATTAATTGTCCAAGTATATGTGGATGATATCATCTTTGGTTCTACTAATGTTTTCCTTTGTAAAGAATTTTCAAAGTCAATGTAGGCTGAGTTTGAGATGAGTATGATGGGAGAGCTGGATTTCTTCCTTGGGATTCAAATCAATCAATGTAAGGATGAAGTCTATGTTCATCAAACAAAATATACAAAGGAGCTTCTAAAGAGGTTCAATATAGATGATTACAAGATCATGACAACTCATATGCATCCAACCTCCAATTTGAGCAAAGAGGAAAGTAGCACCAAAGTCTGTCAGAAGTTGTATAGAGGTATGATTGGCTCTTTAACGTATTTAACGACTTCCAGACCAGATATTTTGTTCAATGTCTTCTTGTGTGCAAGATTTGAGTCAGATCCTAGAGAGACTCACTTGACTGTTGTTAAGAGGATCTTTAGGTATTTGAAGGTGACAATCAATTTAGGGTTGCTTTATTAAAAATCCATAGATTATAAGATAGTTGGATTATGTGATAATAATCAGAAGCTATGAACTAGCTTATGATGAATAGTATTCTCTAAAGCATCTCAACCTCTGATGCTCAAAATATGATTAGTTGTTTCTAATAACATTTAAGTGGAAAACTTTTTAACTTCTAGTGACATATGTCCCACTTATGTGTCACGAATCCGAAAGGTCCTATGGCACATGGTTTTTTAACTATTGAGTATATTCATTTAGTTTTATTTATGATTATGGGATATTTGACTCGAAACTAGTGAGTTCTTTAAGTGAAAAGGTTTTCTGCGTCAGAAGGTCCTAAGTCGGAATTTCTCTAGGAATTTTCTATCTTCTTGACTCTAAGTTATATTAATGGGTATAACCAAGCGCTTTTTTGTTAAGATAAAGAAGTGTGACATATGTCATATATATTCTTACTGCTAGAAAGAATGTTTAAGTAACCTTTGGGAGTTATTTTCCTGGATAAAAATAAAATCATGGTTTGGCGCCCCCTTGGTCATCATAATTTTTTATGTTTGTGTTTTTTTTAAACTTATTGTATCACTCTTTCCATATACAACATGGATGAAATAGTTGAAAATTTCTATGTAACATCTCTACTGGTGGCTCAATCAAAGGATGTTAGTGGCAAGAGAATCACAAACAAATGAAATAGGAAAAGGATAAGTTATTATTGATCAAGAAATCATTTCAAAACCATAATCATCCTTAAAAGCTAAAATATACACTACAAGAGATTACAACTCCCATATTACACCAAGATGAAAACCACTCATTCTAAGAAAGGTCCTTCAATCTTCATCAGTGTCTGGTCCATTATCATCAGTTGGGTCATTCTTCTTCTTTAGGCTCTCCATTTTTTAGACTGAAGCCCTTTATACCACAAAAGCTCCAACAGAAGAACCAGATAGTGACTTTGCACCTTTATAATTCTTGAGCCTATCATTTTCTTGCTTCTTCCCCTCAGAATCATTGGATTTCAAAACAGCATTGCTAACCTCTGGGGAAGATCCCTCCTTAAAGTTCTTGGACGATTTTCTCATATTATCTGTTATGAGAAGAGCTAGATTGGAAGAAAGAGGAATGTGGCATTGCAAGTAATGAAACACAACTTATATAGAGAGTTTGGGATAAAGCAAAACTAGTGTTGTTTATTATGCACCAATAGACATATGAGAGAGAGATATTATTGGTCTTCAAGCACATCTCCCCAACTTTGACTACTTTGTTTCTCTCAAGTGCCCAGTTATCATAACAAGATCGGACCTTCTCGAAAATTGAAGAGTTGTTCACAACCATTCCAGCCAAATTACAATCACATTTCTAAAATTTTATATATCTTCAAATGGTCTATATTATTTGATGACAAAGGGGGAGAAAGAAACATGATTTTGATTCAGTTTTATACATATTTGGTAAAATCCCAAACATTTAAATCCGCAGATTTGTTTATAAGATTATTGTGCTTCTGACAATTCTCGTTTGAGTTTATAACTCGTTTTCTTCAGTATCTTTTATTATTTCCCTTTTTCCCCGTGTATCTTTTTGTTGATGATAAAAGAGGGAGTAAGATAAGTATTTAAGAATCTAAATATGATTGGTTAAGTACCTTTTATTTATGCTTAAATTATGAACATTTATTTATTGTGCTTTAAAGTTTAAATTTAATTAACCTGTATAGAACTCAGAGGGAGCTTACAAACCTCACTCTCTGGACTATTAGACTTAAGGGGAGCTTACAAATTAACCTCAGACCCCTGAAGCCAACTTGTTAATTAACCTTGATAGAACTTAAGGGGAGCTTACAAACCTCACCCTCTGGACTATTAGACTCGGGGGGATCTTACAAACCTCAGATCCTGAAGTCAACTTGCTAATTAAATTAACCATCATTTTTCTTAAATACTTGTGTTTGTCATCATAACAAAGGGGAGATTGTTGGAACAAAATTGGTTTGTACCATATCCTCTAAGTTTTGATGATAACAAAGTATTTAAAGAATAATTGGGTATACTAATATTTGTTCAAGTGTGCATGACCATATACTAAAATTTCAGGAATAATCTAAGTATTGGTTCTGATAGTGAACATCTAAAGAGAAGCTTAAAGATAAGAATCTGAATGGAAGTCTACTTCTGAGGATCAGACTCTGAAGAGGTCAACGCCTGAAGATCAGACTCTGAAGAAGTCAGCATCTAAAGACCAGATGTTGGAGAAGTTTGTTTCTGAAGATCAAAATCTGAGGCCAGTCAAAGCACATAGACTAAGGTGACTCTGATAGGTCACTGTCAGACTTTGAGACCATTTTGTCTTCTCCTGATCACATGAAGACCTAAGTTATTTTCTATATAGACAAGCTAGGATGTAAATGATAATTCCTTTTGAAGCAAAGGAATTTCAAGTGGCCTTTCAATGACATTAACCATTTGAAGAAACATCTCAAAGCTTTATTCAAGCTTCTCAAAGAATCTCTTCTGCAAGTTATCCAATGACTATTTTCCTTCTCTATATAAGGAGCTGAAGACTTGAAGAACCATAGCGAAATTTTGGCATTCAAAGAGCAGTTACTCTGTCAAAACAAAAGCTCAAGTTTAACTTATGATTTCTTATCTTTGTATATTCTATAAATCCCTAAGTCTTAAGAGTCTTCTTGTATTGTATTTTGTCTACACCTCTGATTGTATAGCAAGTGTATTACCCCCCAAACAATCTTTTATATGTTAGGTAGATTTTTAGAAGTCTCTTACTTAATGTTTGAGCATTTGAAGTCTCTTGCTTGTGTGCTTGAGCATATAAGTCTCTTGCTTGTGTGCTTAAGCATTGGAATTATTTTGCTTGCATGCTTGAGCATAGAAGTCTCTTACTTTTTGTTTGAGCATTGGAACTCTCTTAATTGTGTGCTTGAGAAAATTGTAATCTTGTGTGATTATAGTGAAAATATGTCGTAAGTACAAGGGAACTGGGTTACTCTCGGTCTGCGAGAGGAACAAGGATAAATTTGTGTCTCTATCTTAATTCTTTCATTCCTTATCCACTGCCTATCATTTACCTCTGATTCAGATTTGGTACTTTGTGTTTAAAATTTGACTAGAGCTTTAAAAATAAAAATAAAAGTATAACACAATTCAACCCCCCTTCTTGTGTTTTTTGTCACCTTCGGTGCTTCTTTATATACTGATTGTAGCGCTTGACAAATAACTCCATATCTTCTTTTGTGGAATATTCTTCGTCTAAAATTTCATTATCTTCCTCTACTTTCCTTGCCTCGGACGAGGAAGCTTTCAAGAGGATATCTCATTTTTCTTCTTTCACCTTTTTTTTTCTGTTTCAAATTTACTTTGCTTGCAGCGAGCCTTCTCAATTCATTTTCATGTTCAATCATATTTTTTAATAAAGTTGAGACATATAAATTATTAAGATAATTTGTTTCTTTAATGGCTGTAGCCTTCGATTTCCATTCTTTTCACATTCATCTTAAGATTTTGTTAGCACAATCTTTGTTAGAAGGAAACTTGCCTAAATTTTCTAACTTATTGATAAAGGTGAGAAACACAAGTTTGCATGGCTTCCATGGTTTCACCGGATTCCATATGGAATAGTTCATACTCTTCTATTAACATGTTTATTTTAGATTCCTTAGCATCTTCAATGCCATCATGGAGCACTAAAAATAATTCCAAATTGATTGTGCACTCTTATGATTTGAGATAAAGTAATATACATTTGCGTTTAACATGGAGTAAGTATATTTCTCGCCTTTAAATCACATGATGTCTTTTTACTAGTCATTTGGGATTTTTTTCAATAAAAACACCATTGATTTCACTTTTAGAAATAAAAGGTTCATTAGTGATAGCTGTAAGACCCCAATTTTGTCCCTAAGATCCCTCATGACATCATATCATATCATTCATTGCCTCAAGGATCATTGTGCACCTTGCTTGCCTCCTTGTGGGTGGGTTACCTTTTTGAGAGTGGTTCTTGATCACCAAGCATATTTTGCATTTGTATATCATTGCTTTTCATTTGTTCACTAACCAAAAGTACAAAAATATGTCATCTAACCTTGTTGCTTGCAGATGAAGCAATAAATAGTTAAGACAGTCAAAGGCAGCCATTGAGCAATAGATGGTGGCCATTCTTGAGAATTTGGGCACCATAATCATTCATAAGAGTTCATATGAGCTATGATGTTATTTTGAATCAGAATCTCAAGTGGTAGAGGCTTGAATCTCATCAAGGCATTCTTCAGTCAACTGAAACCCTAGCCAATCAACTGCAAAGTCAACTATGATTTTTGGAGGTGGGAAGAGCTTAGAAATACCTCATTCATGTTCAAACAAGTCTAATTTGACATTTCAAACATCAACATTGAAGAAAATAAAGTCAGGTCAAAACTTTCCAAAAATAGTAAGTGACCTGTAATTTGGAATTGCCAAAAATGGAAAGGTTTTCTCCTCAAGATTACATCATCAAGCATGCTTCAAATGAAATTTTGTTGAACATGAAAGTTGTATATATTTCTCTCCCATTTCCAAAAAGTCCAAGATCATCCATTTCTCATTTGTGGTTGAAGAGATATGATCGAAACATGGCCAAGTGTGGATTGAACTTCAAAAGTGCATAACTTTCAAACCATAGCTCCAAATCATGTGGCTCTTTTTGCTAAATTCTTGTCATGACCTATAATTTCATAATCTTGCATAACATTGCATCAATTCCCATTTCATGAACATTTGCAAAATCTTGATTTTTTGGAGGGAAATTTCACAATTTAAATTTGGTAATTCATTTGGATATTTTGCAATTACCAATGATTTTAAAATGTCATTTGAAGTGAAATTAACATAAATTCGTGCACTGTTCATGCACCATGCTCATGCATAAGGGTGAATTGCAAATTTGTCCAAACACCTTAAACTTTGCTAATTTCAATTACCATTTGTTAAACATGATTAGGAACTTGATTAATTAGGAGTATATATAGTGAAACCCTAACAGAAAACACTAACCACAATTCACAAATTCAGATCTCAAATTTTTGCTCTCAATTTTCTCTCAAATTTTTCTCTCATTTCTTCATATCAATTCACAAATTCTTGCTTGATTCTTCATCTAACATCATCACTGAGCAACATTCAAGCCAGATCCAGGTGAATTTGTGCATCTTGAAGTTGTTCAAAGCAAGAACATCAACAATGGTGGATTCTTCAATCTGTTGAATCGTGCTCAATTGGACATCAAGAACTCCTCCAATCCACTCCACAAGCTTGCAAGAGGAAGATCCAAGCACTACAAGGCCAGGAACACGTGGAATTTGAAAGCTGCTCTTCAAGAGGTGTTGAAATCGATCCTCTCTTTTCTTAATTTTGTTATGTGATTGTTATAGATCTCGTTTGTGTGATGATTCTGAGCTTTATTTCACTTGATTCCATGCTATATCCACTGAGTTTCGATGATTTGAAGTTTTCATGTTGATTCTTACTTGGCTCGATTCATGCGTGTTATACTGTTGTTGGATGTAATTGTTGTTGATTCTTGTTGCTTGATGTTGGATCTTCATAATGCTATGCTTAATTCGTGTTTCTGGAGACTTTAAAAATTTTCTGGAAAATTGATGATGAAGATCTTTATCGTGTTCTTGTTTGCTGCGTTTTACCTGCGAATTCTCCCACGGCCTTCATGCTAGTTCCTGCGGATTTTCCCGCGTGTTCATCCGCGTTACCTGCGGATTATGGATGTGCATGCGCTTAGGGCTTGGTCCAAAACGACCGTGTTTAGCCTTGGCGCGCTTGGATTTTCAAATCGTGCATGGCTTCGAATCCTGGCTCCATCATTTTCCAATTTGCTTCATGATATTATTTGTCTTATGTCCATTCATTCACATGCCTTGCTTTTATTTTTTTTTAATTTTTCATCACTTTATAAAATCCATAAATAATTGAAAACAACTCCAAAAAATATGAGGTTTTTTGTGTTAGGTCCTATTTCCTGTCTACTATTTTATGAGTATTTTTCCAGAATTTTTGCTCGGTTGGAATTTAAATTTGCCTAGGGTTTGTGTATGCATATGCTATCTTGTAGCTTGCTTGCCATTTTCTTTGTGAAATAATGATGGTTGATTCAATGAATGTGAAAATTGACATGCTTAAACTAGACACCTTGCTGGTCATTATGGTGTTGAGTTTGCATTTTTAGCATTTATGGTTGTTGAGATATGATCTGGTTAATGTAGGTGTGACAATGTGTGTCACACCTTTGCTTGCTTGATTTGTTGATTTTCTTTGCCACGCCAAATAAATGCCAAATGATGTGATTTTTTGCATGATGCTTCTTCTGGATGTTAGGATTGCTTATGAATGTTTTTGGAATTTTTGGATTCATTTCTGATTTGTTTGAGATTTTCTTTGCTGGATTATCATGTTTGAACTTTTGAATGGTCATGAACTTCAATGATTTGTGAAATGATGGTTGTTTATCCTATGAATGTGAAATTTTACACATTGTTTCTAGACACTTTGAAGTTTATTGTGGCTTTGGTTTGAGTCATTTATCATTTGTCATATCTGTTTTAGGATTGCCTTAAGTTGATGTATCAATTTGTGCCTCCATTGAGCTTGTTTATGCTTGCCTTGCCCTATGGAATTTCTTTATCATGTTTAAACTTATCCAAATGCCTTGATTTTTGGTGTGTTGATCATGTTATGAGTGCTGTTTAGCCATGATTTTTCTGGAGATTTATTGAACCATTTTTGAATTAGTGTGCATTTGTTCATTCTGTTGCTTCAATGTGTTTCCAACTTGCATACCTTGACATGATTGGTTTATGAAATAAATTTGGTTGATGATATTGACATGAGACATTTTGGATTATGTTCTTAATTGGTTGAGTTTGATTCATGTCAATTTTCATGTTCTGTTTTGGATTATTTCTCCTTCTTTGACCCTAGGCCTTGACCTAGTGGTTTGCTTCTCATGTTTGAGCTTGTTTTCAGGTTAAGAAGTACATGGCCATAAGGGGATTAATTCACATTGCTTGAGTTGGTTTATTTGATTGATATTGACTAACCTTGACTTGTTTTGTAGGATGCTTTTAGCTCATTTGAGTTGAGCTTGTGCCTTGCACATTGTAGCCTTGCTTGTTTGATTGTGTATTGTCTGTTGACTGTTGGATTATCTGT
Source organism: Lathyrus oleraceus (assembly GCF_024323335.1). Taxonomy (NCBI): domain Eukaryota; kingdom Viridiplantae; phylum Streptophyta; class Magnoliopsida; order Fabales; family Fabaceae; genus Lathyrus; species Lathyrus oleraceus. Next base: position 449,342,564 of record NC_066579.1, read on the forward strand.
TTGATTTTCTTTGAGTTGTATACTGATTGAGTTGGATTGTTTTCAGGTACATTAGTTGCTTAAGTTCATTTTGAACTTGCTTTTGCTTGGTTGCTTAACCATTTAGGTATAACATCTCTTCTTCATGTAGTCTGGAAGACCTGGCCTGTTATGTGGTCAGGCACCTGTCTGAAGTCCTCCTTAAGAGGCGATGCTTGTGATTGTTTACTCTTTGTGCCAAGCAGGAAAAGTCCTCATATGAGGTAATTGGTAGATAAAAGAGATGAGTAGTACATCTCCTACTATTCAGTGTGTCATCCCTTTGCTCACATTACATGTTGATGCATTGTGGATCTTAACCCAAGATCTATAGAGTCATTCTCTTGTGGAGAGAGTTCCAACTTTCTGAACTCCCACACCTTCTAACATTCAAAGCTCTCCCTGACCAGGGATAAGAGCTATGAGGCACACCCCTCATTTCCTTTTCGTCTGCTTCACCTTAACTCTCAATGTTAAGGTTAAGAGCACAACTTACCCCATTCCAGTTGACTTTAAAGTCTAACCTTGTTTGAGCCTAATTGCTTGTATATAGCGTGTGCTATCTGACTTGTTTGTCTGATTACTTGATTCATCTGTACATATCTGCTTGAGTGTGCTTAGTGCATTTATCATCATCATTTGTATATCATTTCATAAGCTTTGCTTTATAGCATTTTTGCTTTGTCCATGGAGGAGACAAGCATAAGTCCATTACTTGGCAGTTGTTCCAATGATATGGTGTGAGACTAGTATAAGTCCATTTATTGGCATCTGGTATCATTGTTTTGTTTTAGGAGATTGGTGTAAATCCATTGATTGGTATCCGGTATCCTTTTGTTTGTGAGACTAGTATAAGTCCATTGATTGGCATCTGGTATCATTGTTTTGTTTTAGGAGATTGGTGTAAATCCATTGATTGGTATCCGGTATCCAGTTTTGTTTTGTGAGATTGGTGTAAGTCCATTGATTGGCATCCGATATCACCTTGCTTTTCTCATTTGCTTATTTGCATTGTTGCCTATTCCAAAGGACACACTTGAATCATCTACATATGATTTCAAGAGGTGAACATCTGAGAAGTTTTACTTCCTCACCCTTCCATTTTTGTGTGTGTTTTTAAAACTCCCTTTTCACATGTTAAGTCAAAAACTTTGACAAATATTGTGCAAACATTCTCACCTCTTTTCAAATTAGAAACTTAGGCCCTAAGCCTATGATTTTCAAACTTCTCATTTTCATAACATTTCTTCTGAATCAATTCTAATCATACTTTGACCATACTTTTCATGAATACTCAAATCAATTAATCTCACTCATTCAATTGTTTTGTGGCCCAAGCCCACTTCTCATTCAAATTTTCATACATTAGCCATAGGTTTGATTTATCCTAGTTGGTTGATGTTAATCTCACCTTTTTGTCCTTAGTGATCGAACTGTAAGACTTCCGTACTGAAAACAGGGCTAACCCCTCTAGTACGTCGAAGCTTTTCTCACATGGTGGACTTGTTGTTTGTATAAGGTTGAGTTTTCTCCCGTGGATAACGAAAGACCTTAGGGCTTTTGTTTTAAAATGAACCCACTCATATTTTGGAAATCTTTTAGCCGAACTCGTTTTGATCCTTTACCTTCCATGGAAAGGTACGTAGGCAACGGGTTCATCCGTTCAAACACAAAAATAACCAACTTGTATATTCTTTTCTCATCCCTTCCATCATTGTTTGCACAATATGTCATAAACAAATAAACTTTTTTATACAACAAGTGTGAAAAGGGCTCCCTAGGAGTACCTAGGATGTTTTGGGTGCCTAACACCTTCCCATTGCGTAATTAACCCCCTTACCCAGATTCTCTGATCTTTTCATTAGTTTTCTATGTGTAAAACTTCTTAGGCTTTTGTTCGCTTTTTAGCCATTCCTTAGGATAAATAAAAGTGCGGTGGCGACTCGATTTCTTTGTATGCTTTGCTTTTGGTTTAATCAATAAATCATAAAGTGACGAATACACCGCTACAATAGCCACCCAAAGAATTTTGTCTACCGATAATAAGTGAAATACATATTGTCTTTCCAATAAGCATAGATTTTTCTTTGAAAACTGGGGCTCTATTATACGCTACCTTCATATCATAGTTACCCATATTCTCAACTTTTGGAGTCGGTTAGACTTCATCAAAAGACCAACTTTTAGGCCAAATATTGGCTCAGAATTCAACAGTCTAAAATGGGTTGAATAGACCTCCTTTTCTAAAAATTGGATTGGTTTTGAAAAATCATTTATTTCAAAAATCGGAGTTTAAAAAGTTATTTGCATTGTGGAAAACGTGTGTGCAAAAATATATACTTTTGGACGAAATATACACAATACTCAATCAGGATACAAAATAGAGAGCAGATGAAACAATTAACCAAAATAACCAATACGTTTCTTGAATTAAATTTGTATTACACGAGTTGTGTAAGACAAATAATTTAAATACAATAAGATATCTAGGATCACAATATTAAGATTTAATCAATAAGAAGAACGATTGAAAGTCTCAATCTAACAAAACCTAAGATTATCAATGAAATCACTATTAATGCAATAAACCCTGACCACGTGCGATTCTAAGAAAGAAAGAAACCAAAACATGTAAATTATACATAAAATTAAAAAAGATAGGAATAGAGAATATTGCACAAAGATTTATACTGGTTCAACACTTCAGTTCTTGCTTGCGCCTAATCCAACCTCCAATGGTTGTCTATTGATTTTTTTTTTGTTCTTCCACTATGATTTTAACAAATTTAAATAGAGTTGTTTTGTACAATCACAATTCAAATAATGCTAAATATTTTTTCAAAATTATTTGAATCCCTGTTGACATGTACACAGTATCTGACACTTAGCTCTTGCAAAATATTTACTAAACTTCATCTTAAATCTTCATCCTCTAGGAATATTGCTCCAACTATCCATTATGCATCAACCTTTACTTGATCCTACCAGTATCTTGAGTCTAGGACTGACTGAAGATGAGAAAAAAATCCAACTTTGTATATAGGCTTCCATATTGCTTTACCAAAGTAATTATGGAGAGAATAACCTCCTTCTTTTTTATTATATTTGTCAATCTCATCCACAACCACACACATAGAGATGCAAACTTCTGAAATTCTCAATAAATCTTCACAAAAATATTAATCACAATAATGGTCCTCCTAAAAAATATCACACCATAACATGAGAGCTTGATCCAAACGACAATGTTTGATGTAAGAGGTTAAAGATGAATATATTTCATTTTCAAAACTCAAAACAAGATTCAAAACCATTTTTTAAAATTGAGAGAAAAATTGTGTTGTAAGTTCTAAATCATAAAATAGATGTGTATGAAAGGGATTTAAGGAAAAGGTTTATATATGTGCTGGTGATCTAGCACAAAAATGAGAGAAAAATGTTATTTGATTCTAGTCACAAGTAAGGATAATGATTCAAGTTAAGAGAGTAAATGATTTAAATCAAGATCCAAGAACCAAGAAAAACTTATCCCATGATTCAAATCAAGTTTTCTATGATTCAAGTCATATGATCTGAGTCAACAAAACCTCTTATGCGAATTAGATCCATATAATTAAAACCAATATCCTATATCTGTATTTGATTTGAGTCAAGCACATTTGTGATTCGAATCAAACCTCTCTGATTCTAGTCATAGGTTATTGTGATTCAAATCACACAAACATAAGCAAATCCTACCTTTATGTAATATGTTTGATTCGAGTCAGGCTATATGTGATTTGACTCATGACTTCACAAAATAAATTATTGGATTCATCATATCTTTATTTCGAATCATGTAAGCTTATGATTCAAGTCACACTTCCAAAAAATTAATATTTGCAAAACATGAAGTGTTATTCTTAATCCAAACTTGACATGACTTGAACCATTCTCATATGTGGTTCTTGATTCAAAACTTCGACAATTTAACTAGAAGCATGTTGCTCAAACTAAATCAAATTGTTTGATTTATGCATGCGTAATAAAGGATTAAGAACCCAACCCTAAGATGCACAATCATGTGAAGAGACTCAATAATGATAAAAAAAACAAAACCAAAAGTTGAAGAATGACAAGCCACAAAATATGAACCATAGGAGGCAAAGGCAACTTCAAGATTCAATGTTTATATCATGAACCCACTGAGATTAGTATCTCACTCAATGTTGATTTTATTATTTTCAAATAAGGAGGTGTTTGAGTTAGATTCATAGCCGAAGATTGGATACTGAAGATCCATTGAACACGTTTCCGTTGTGTTGATGTATTTTTATTAGACCTTGATGTATTTGGAAATATTTTGTATCCAAAAAAAATTTAATTAGTCGTTTCATAATTAAATGTATCTAATACAAATTTTAATAATGCCATGAGTTATTATTAGAGAGAGAGAGAGAGAGAGAGAGAGAGAGAGAGAGAACTATTTTATCTTGCATGTTTCTCATTCCATTTTGTTTCGGTGAGGACTAAGGTCAAACCCACAAGAAATTGGCTCACCAAGTCCGATGAGGCAAGGTGAACTAGGAGTGGGGAAAGCTCTAGATGAACATAAGATCCTGGATGGGAAAACTTCCACCATAAAAAGAGTAAAACCATAGAATATGAGAACACATGTCCTAATAAAAAACTTTACCAAAGAAGGGTGTAAGACCTCCAAACCATAAATCCTAACTATAAAGCCTAATAAAGAGCTCAAACTCATATACAAATTATTCTAAAAATATAAAACCCCACACTTATAATTATCACTTACTTGACCTTCATAGTGTTTCTAGGTATACCCTCCACAACCGGGCATGTTACAAGGATTATTTCATTGAAGTTTGTCATCATCAGCAACACTAAAAAATGGTTTTATCATGTCATATTTGATTTCTTGAGTTGCACCTCCATTTATGGGTTGGAATTTCCAAGTATTCCCAAATAATCTGAAACGCATGGATGAAGGCCAACAATTAGGATGCAGTTGGGAAGGAGTTACCCAAAGATGACACAAAACCTTTGTCTCAAATGACCTAAAAGGAAGACGAGTCTTCATCTCCATAAACACTTTGCCACACATAGGTAAAAAGTAACCTGAGTATGCATTGTATATCCCGTTGGTGGTCAAAGGCTCTTCCATTTCCCAATTTACTAAAAGCCACTCGTCTAGAAATAAAAGATAGAGGTGTTAAACTATCCGACTTAAAGTGGACTTAGGGTTTCCTAAGTAGTCTGAATGCATGTTATTTTGTTGTACAACCGTCCATGGATCTACGGTCGTCCTTCAATAGGGTATTTGATCATTTCCCATCTTATGCATGTCAACACAAAGAGATATAAGGAGAAAGCCATGTATATCCATCATTTCATGTTATGTGAAAAGGGTGAAGAACATAATATTCCCCCTATTTTCAAACATGGAGGATCAATCAGAGGGAAGATTTATAAAAATCATCTACAATTACTTCACTTAAAACATCCCTCAAAATGAACATATGGGGAGGAAGGAGGAAACATATTGGGTGTTCCCACCTATGAAGGCGATACCTCTTTTCATGGAAGTGGAGCCACTACTCAGGGAGGAGGTACGACAATGCATTCAAATATAAAATATGTTCATAAAGAAATGAATGAAAATCAAAAGATGTAAAATGAAGCTTAAATCTACCAGTGGATAAAGATAATGGACATGACTGAGATAGAGCTAGAAAAAACAACAACAATGGTGTTTCAACTTTAAAGTTATAGTTCGAGAAACCAAAGAACCAAAGAACAAGGAAAGAAAATAAACAAAAGTGAAAAAGTGGAAATAAATGACTACACACCTTTAAATATACACTCACCTAATCCAGGAAAGTGAAAAATCCATGTTGGCAACAAGGATCCGCAAGGCCGCGAGTTGACCGATGCATAAACACAATGCCAATTAGTAAATAGTAAAGCCTTATTCCTTTTCTAAGCTATCATTGTAGTTGTCGTTCCCGTAAAACTCATAAGATTGTGTCTCAACCTAATCCAACATTACCTAACATTGTAGTCTATATGGAAGAATGAGGGAAGGAAAAAGGTCAAATGAGGTATTATCGACGACCAGGGTTATCAAAGACTACATGTTCTAACCAGACGATAGTTCCCTAAAAAAATTCAAACATAAACACATGACGATGAAGGTGTATATCCCATAACCTTCTACTAAATGATTTTTCATCAAACCCTATCGAAGGCCATAATTGTAACCATCGTCTATGAATAGTCATCTAGAGCGAAGAAGTCTTGAGATAAAGCAAAATCGGTCCCCGTCATCCTAGGATTTAGGGGCTATTGGTATGCTCTTGACTAAGGCATAACCTATAGGAAATTGTGTCACCCTAGTCTTATGAAGCAAGACGGACTAGGAGATGGACATATCTTAAAGACACAGAGCATTCTAGTTGAGAAGTCTTTTGCCATCCATTAAATCTTGAAGGACATAAGTTATCATAAACACTCGTCCTACAAGACATTTGTCATAAATAAGATTTTAAGGCATCTAGACTCTAAACCTTAACTATAAAGCCTAACCAATAGCTTAGACTCAAGTACACACTATATTAAAACCTTAAACACCACACTTTCAGTTGTCATTATCTTAATTGTTAAGAGTGTTTGCAAGACACTCCCATCGCCAAACATATTACAAGAACATCTTATCAGAGTCTTTCATCATCAACAATACTCAAAGAAAATGTCATACCAGATCAATTATATATCAATTTATTCCATACAACTTTCCCCTTGCGGTATCAATTATATATCAATTTATTCCATACAACTTTCCCCTTGATATTCTGATGAATCTCACATTTAAAATATTGTAGAAATTTGTCTTACCTTTATTTGTTTTGTGTTCAAAATAGTTAGCAAAAATTTGGCTCAATTTGATTAATATTTTTGTTTCCATTCTCCAATTTTTAATAATTTTTATAATTTGGATTTTATTTAACATCGAAAATAATATTATTTTAGTTAACATCGAAACTCAAATTCTTTAAAAATAATAGTTTAAACAATTTTTTTCCATTCTTTAGAAAAGAATAGCTTGCATAATCTGATTCCATTTTCAAAAACACACATGAGAGCATCCCTCACATAAACTAATGACATAATTCAAGTGGGTCTACCAAACTTTCCAGCTTCCATTTATAGTTACTCAATTTCTTTTTCTCAATTACTCATAAACCAACTAACCCTAAATGGACCATCCACTCAGCATCTCATGTGGTTCTAGGTGAAGTTTCACATTCTTTGATGTAATAACCAATATATATATATATATATATATATATATATATATATATATATATATATATATATATATAACTTAAATTTACATGGATATCATATCAATAATCAAAGTGGTCCGTTCCGTTGACAAAATAATATCAATATTGTTATTTAATATTTTTATGATAAAAAGAGAAATTGTAGTTAATTCACAATAGAATTGTAATCAATTTCTCAATATTTATACTCACAAAAACTGCAAAAATATTTAAACCGGTATTTATTTAAGGATAATACTAACTTGTATCTTAAGGATATAAGTTAAAAATTAAGAAAAATAATATTATATTGGAAATTATGTATCAATTTTAATAAAAATATAAAATTATGTTTTTAATTATTTATTTCAATATAAATTTTCTATAAATAAATTTCTTATCTTGTACCCTAATAGTTATTTAAAATATTGGTCCTAACTCTTATTTACATTAACTAATTAACTAATGTAAAAACTGATTAGATTCCATGAATTATAACCTAAATTTTCTACTACAAAACAATGAATTTGATATAAGCTTAAAAGCATAACAACTTTTTAGGTTTGGATTTGTAGATTTTCCTAAAGATTGTCTTGGTTATTGCATAGAATAGAACAGGACCATCCCTATTATTCCATGCCTTTTCCTCACGCTAAAAAGTCTTAAACCCCACATTAACACTCTGTCCAAATCCCTTTCACCATTCTAAGTTCTAACTTTTCTTATCAATTATTATCAAATTTCCAAACTCATCTTTCTCTACACATGGCTTTGATTTTCTTCTCAGTTATTCACTTGAAATAATTGTAATCTCAATGGAGGGAAATAATTTTATCTTGGAAACAGTTAATTTTTTGTTAGTTGTTTCTTCAGATCCTCTGTTTTCATGCATTGTTGCATTCTGTTCGTTGATTCTTATCTATTTGCCGCATTTTTTCTGCAACATTGTTTTCTCACCTGTTTTGATTCTCACCTGGGTTCTCTTGTTAATTGTTCTTCGTTTTGGTGCAATTCAGAGATCTCACAGTGAAGAAGAGAAAAGTTTGGAAAAAACAGAATCTGTTAGCAATGAAGAAAACAGAGATGAGAAACAGGGGAAAACAGAGGAATATGTGGAAATCGATTCTTTCGACGAAATTCATAAATGGGTTTTGAGGAATTCTGAGGAAAATTTGAAATTTGAAATGGGTTTTGAATCAAGTTCTTTTCTTGACGAGTCTTTCGTTGAATGGAACGTGAAAGCGCCATTGGAGGTTATATATGAAGGTGAAGAAACAGAGGAGAGTTCTGTTGCTGGAGTTTCGAGGTACCCTTCTTTGTCATGTTATTATCCTGAATCTGATTCGGATAGTTCGTCGGAGCATGATTTTCCGGTAATGGGGAACTGGGACTCGCCGGAGGAGATGGGTTTTATGTGGGATGAAGAAGAAGACAGAGAAGGGTTGATTGAGATAGCTCTTGATGGTTGTAAGAAGAAAGAGTTGGAATTTATGTTTGAGGAAGAGAATATGATTGAGATTGATATTTCTCCAACGAAACGGAGAGAATTTTCCGGCGAGGATGACGTGTTTTCCGGTGAGATTAGGTGCAATTAATGTGAGATTTAGGAAAAATTAACAGTGTAATTAGCATGTGATATGTTTTGGGATAAGTGAAATGCTTAGAGATTTGGAGTTATTTTGGGTTTTGGCAGGTTATGCCTCTTTTGGATGTGAGATTCTATCTAAGCTTGAGTTCAATTAATCAGTGTTTTTTAATTCTGCAATTAATCTACCTAATCAATTATTATGGTCACATTTTGCAAAAATGTTTATTTCTGAAAAGATTTTTTTTTTAGAATGTAATTTTAATTCACTTTTTTGTAATTGTGTGTATTTCATTAAATATAATTTACATCACTTTTTAAGTTAGAGTTCATTTTATAAAGAAAAAAAATAAAAAAATATGAAATTATTTAGAAAGTAATGTTTCACTAACATTAACATTAGCTTGTAGGAGAGTGATGATTTCAAATAAGAGACTCCGCAAAAGACCAATACACTTCATCATTATCATCATCATCATGTTTTGTTAGATAGTTAGCACAAACATTTCACTTCCTAAGAGTGTGAAATATTTGAACTCGTCATTTTCTATAGAGAAACTCTTTAATGTTGTGAAAAATCGCAACACAGTGATGTCAAACATTATCTGAGATAAACTTAATATCGGAGTTGGATTCTGAATAACACATCATGTCGTTAATGTTATATTCTCAAGTCATACGCAAACTATGATATAGTGTCATTATCTCAACATGAAGTGTGTTGGAATAATCAAAATTATCCACAAAATCGTGAACTCAAACACCATCAACATTTCAAATCAATCCACCAAAATCTGAGACGTCGGAATTGGGAAGGTTACTACCATCAACATTCAAAATCATATTATTACATTTGTGTGCATTCTTTCTTTTAATGATGCAAAATCCATCCTTATTGATATTTGTAGCAAGGAATATATGCATGTAGCAGGGAGAGTTATTGTTATGTTGTGGGTTATTTGGAATAATAGGAATAACTAGATTTGGAACAACGAGAGGGAGGATGCAAACAAGTTAGGTATGCAAGATTTTAATGTATGACAAGATTGGTTTCAAGCTCAAAGATCATATTTTTCTCCTAATGACATTGTTGTCCACTCGTTAGTTTGACATCCTCCGGGTGTAAGGTGGATGAAATGTAATATGGATGCATGATTTAATAACCAAAAATGAACAACTAATAGGGGATGGTGTTTTCGAGATAGTAGCGGGATGCTCATCAATGATGAAATAGCTTGGGCTTTTGGCATCTTTTCTTAGATAGAGGGTGAAGCGTTGGCTTTAAACGAAGCAGTACAGACAACCATTCAAATACAGCGGAATCATGTTATATTTAAGTGTGACTCTCAATTGATGGTGCAAGCTCTTCATAATACCATTAGTGGTTATTCTGAGTTTAGTTTAATTATCTCATGTATTAAGAATCTTCTAGTTTCTCATTCCAACTTTGAGGTGAAGTTTGTTAAACACCAAGTGAATTGGTTGCCCATATGTTATCTAAGGCGACCGATTCTTGATCTAGACGTAGTACTTTTCATTTGATTCCTCTTTGTATTGATCAACTTTTATTTAATAATATGAATTGAATTTGTTTGAGTAAAAAAAACTAATTTTAATATATTTAAGTGATTTAGATGTCATGTAAAATCATTTTACAATCGCTTCACATCTCCTATTTTCTATTAAATCATTATTTCTTATTTCTTTATTTTTACAATGTAAATATGTATTAATAAAACTAAAATAATAACATTACCATTTATTATTATTATTATTATTATATATATATATATATATATATATATATATATATATATATATATATATTCTAAAATAGATTTTGTTTTTCATTGTTTTTAAACCTGCTTTTGTATTGTGTAGTTTAAGAAATACATCTCCGAAATTTAGATTAAGAATTTTAACCAATAAAAAATAAGTGGTAAAAATTGTATACGAGAGAGTGTATTATTAACAATTGATAGTAAGATTTGACTGTCACTGTTTCACATTTAATTTTCATATATAAATATATATAAATTGGCACGTAGAGAACAAATGTCGTATACGATGTCAGGATATCAGAATGTCGAAGGTAATGTCATGACATCATAGCAACAAAAATAACAATAAACAACTTAAAGTAAATTGCAGGAAGTAAATAACACAAAGTATTTGTTAACTCAATTCGGTGCAACATCACCTACATCTGGGGGCATCCAAGTCAGGAAGAAAATCCACTATAATAGAATTAGTTTGAAGTCCTATGTAAACAACCTCAGGTTTACGGTCTTCGCACCTAATCACTACCTGTGATATTTATATCTAAGACTCTCCTAGATATGAGACCCCTATCACTTCCTCTGAATCATACAACTCGTGATAACAAAGTTAACAATCAAAGAGGAGACACACTACAATAAAAAGAATTCACTATTGCTTAAAAGCTTACGAGTAATTCATAATTACAACTCAACTATCAGTCCAACTATAGCATCAAGGTGATACAAGAGCGGCTCACAAACAACAATTAACATATTAAAACTTAATTGGCACTTTCACACATATGGAATACCTTCTTAGGTTTAGAGTCTTCCTTTTAAATAGCCTGAGAGCAGCATGGGCTTTATGAACAATTCGGACTAAACAAACAATTGATCCTATACAATCTTCATCATAATTTTCGGAAGAGAATATGTTTTTCCTTAAATATTTTTGGCATCCATTCTTAGGAAACACGGAAAATCTTGAACCGACCTTTTATGCTTCTAGAAACACACGCTTCTTGGGCCGCAGTATACGTGAATCATATCTTCAAAGAATATTCAGTGATCTCACGCTTGAAACAATCTCCCCCTTTGACAAATTTTGGCTAAAACAACCTTTGCATAACTCATCTTGCATATACCAATAAACTTGCAAAAACAACCAAGACCATGAGGGATACACTAACATACTCATCTTGAAAGAAGGTAAAACTTCAGCATTACCTCAAAAGAACGTCTTAAAAAAATAATGCACAATGAAAAATGGAACTTCACCAAGACACATCAGAGACATACGCAACAAAAAAAGATGAAACTCAACCTCACAGAGCACAACATCAGAGAGAAATAAACTCTCACAGAAAGAACCTTCTTCTGAGAAAAATAAACTCTCACAGTCAGGATGTCAAGACATCGGGTATGGTCCCATATGCAACCATACATCAAGCACATAAATTATCACTATATTATCATGGCATCGTCAAGCTAGAAAAGAAAAACATGTTCCCCCTAAATAGTAGATCAGGAACAAATATTACTCCCCCTCCAGTAGTAATCCTCTTTAAGGGAAAATAAGACGAATAATAAAATCTACCAAAACTAATCCCCCTTTTTAGCCATAATTTTGACAAAACAACCATGCATTAACCAGAAATAGAAAAAAAAAGTTGTAGCAGAGCATACTGAGTTTTAGGTTACAGACCATATGCACTCAAGGTGCACAAATATCCAAGCCATAACCCATAAATGAAAAAAGATACAAAAGCAAAAAAACCAAACAGGGATATGAGATGTCAGTAATTCCATATGTTTCCTCAACTCCGCCATCAACTTCCACAACACACCTTGCCGCCATTCAAATCATGACCCGTTTGCTTTTGATATTGGTTGTATCCTCTTCATTTAGCAGCTACTAGTGGTTGGTTTGAGGTGCTTTCCATTGTTGCTGAAGCAGAATGTTAGATATTTATGTCTTGAGTCACCCCCACAAACATATCTATTTCGCATCCGAGACATTGTGAATTCAATCTCAATAAACTCGCAGCAGCCGATCCCGCCACTGTTGTCAGTCAACCGCACGGGACAAAATGTTTCCATTGAGAGCCTTTGATTCGATTTGGTAATGCTTAGTAATTTTGTATGTTGTTGGCATGAAGTTGTGGTTATTTTTAACTGTCATTCTACTACGTTTTGTCAAGCACAGTTTGTTTGTTTTTTCTTCTCTCTCGGTTCAATTTTATCGTGTTTGTTTTAATTGAAGTACTATGATAGTTTGCAATCCATGAATAATGTGGCAATATATGTTGATACTTGGTGATACATGCTTTCAATGATGAATGTTGATAAGGTTTCTTGAAGCATTTGAATATTATTTGACACTACTTGTTCTTTCAATTTGTTTGATCACTTGGGTGTTATCATGTTAAGAGAAAGGGAGGAGTATGAGTTTATCTCCATTTTTCACAGGAAAACAAAATAGAGAGGATTTGAGTTTTCTTTTGAAGGTGTTTTTTGAAGTTCTGAGATAGGGAGAGGGTCTTTCATGCTAGTATGTTTTTGTTGATTTTTATTTTATTTTAATCATGACATGTGTCGACGCATTATTAGTTGGGTTTAAATTTTGAAAAAGTGGAGACCCCAATCAGCACAGGGCGCTGCTTCCTCCTTCTATGAAAATCTTTTTTTGTTCTTTTTTAATTATATATTTTTATTAGAATTTTAATTTGGATTAAGCATTGAGTTTCATTGTGTATATTAGGCCCATTGATCTTGACACCCCTTTTATGTTGTAAATAACATTGGGTTTTTGTTGATTTTTATTTCTTGTTGCGTTGCGATAAAATTGGACTTCGATCCGCGGATTCGGCAATTTCATATCGATATGCCACCAAATTTCAATAAATCAATAGAATATTCTTCATCGTGTTATGCTTTTGCGTATGACATTACTCGTGTTGTCATTACGCACAAACCGGTTTTTGAGCACATTATGACCAATTCACTTAAATCAGTTTTAAATCGACATATCCCTTATTTCTTTTTATTTTAATTATAATTAATTAATTAATTAATTTTTGATTAATTAGTTAATTTTGATTAATTAATTTTAATTAACTTGATTATTTAATTCAACTAAATAATTTTGATAATTAATCGATTTAATCGAATTTTAATAAATTAATTTTGATAATTAAGTATTGATTGATTTCCTCCAGTATCACAATTTCATAATTATCTCCGACTTCACATCATTCAAAAACCATTTCAATCTCATCAATTCAAAACCATGATAAAGCCTTTAAAGATCACACAATTCTCGATTTAATATCGAGCCCATTTTCCATATCTTTGTAAGTCGATCACTTTTAGCATCGCCATCAACCATACATAGCTTACTCTTGGGATTTCTTACAATGAGACCTATTCGATTTTAATTAATCGAGTAGATGATTGATTCACTAAATATAATCCAATTTATCCGTAAACACAAATTTAAAACCTCGATCCAACATAGAGTATTTTTATTCAAATCAATTCAAAATACCTAATCATAATTAAACACTATTTCATTAGAGATGAAAAAAGGGATTGTTTTGAGCCTTCAACTCCTCTCCTCGATTGTTTGAGTACGAGTTCCCTTACTCGGATAGTTAAACAATTGTTATTTCTCTTAAAAAACTTCTAAATCGATTAAGTCAAATCATTTTCATAACAAACTAAACGAAAAGGGAGATGGCCTAGAGCCTTCGATAACTCTCGTCAAACACTTGGATATGAGTTACCTTACTCAGTCATTCGAACATTTGTCGTTTATCTAAAAAATATCGACCATACACAAACCTATTTTCATAATAACTTAGATGAAAAAGAAAGTGGTCTAGAGTCTTCTATTCCCTTTCCCGAATACTTGGATACGAGTTGCCTTACTCGATCATCCGAGTATTCGTCATCCATTTAAAATACCTTAATCATTATCAAATCCTTTTATAATTAAGGATAAAAAGGGAGTTGGTTTAGAGCCTTCGATTCTTCTCCTCGACTATTTGGATACGAGTTGCCTTACTTGACTATCCAAGTAGTCGTCTCCAAATAAAACTTCCAACATATTAATCCAACTTGTCACCCCCGTGTGATCAAAACTCTTTTCAGAAAGAACTTTCTTTAATCCTTTCTAACGCACATAACAAACTAGTGCTTAAGCCTCCACCGAGAGTAGACAAGTCAACGTTTAGCCTTTAGAATGTGATCTAAATAGTTGTTCATTAAAAGACACCAACAAACCGTAGTTTCTCGAACTACGAATGCTCTGATTTCATTATTGCATCATAAGGATACGTAGGCACGAGATAGCGAGATCTTGGCGAGCACACTAACAAAAAACCTCCATTTTCCCCCTTCTAAGGTTTCCTTTCATTTCTCTTTTCAATCCCTTATTCACTCGAGGAAAACAAATAACATTAGCTAACATTCAAATCGCAAATTAGACTTAAAGGTTCCCGTTGAGTACAACGGACGTGAGGGGTGCTAATACCTTCCCCTTGCATAATCGACTCCCGAACCCAAATATGATTGCGACGACCATTTTATTCTTTTTAAAGGTTTTATCGATATTTTCCTATTCCTCCATTGGAATAAATAAAGTTTGATGGCGACTCTGTTCAAATTATTTTTCCGTGACCATCGCGAGGAGTCGTGTTTCTCGAGATATCATTACATCCTCTTGGGAGTTCTTATCAGATACATCCTCTTGAGATTTTTCAGGAGACTCAATAGGAACAAACTCATTTTCAGACTCACCATGAGAATTTTCTTGTGTGGTTTCGACAAGATGATCAGGTTAGGCCAAAGATGTTGCAACGTTCAGCATAACACCAGACTCGGGGTCAACAGCCAAAATTTTAAAGAGTGCAAATGAATACTTTTATCAACAATGTCATTAACAAACATTCAAACTAGATTGACCTGGGGTCTTTTCAGCTCTAGGGTTATCCAGGCTTACAATTTCAGAGACAATTTTTTTATATGTTCCAACACTACCCATAACATTCAAAACGACAGGACCTTTAACAGAGGTAACAACATCTGGTTCGACATTAGGGGTTTTGATAGGTTCAAGATACAAACTTAGCATAGTATAAGGTTTCTTGATAGCAACAGAAGATTCAAAGTTCCTAACATTTGAAGGCTTATCCCTTTTTGCAGTAGGTGTTTTAGTTCCTCTTTTTGTTGGAACGTGCCCTGGAACAACGATGATGGGAGTGGCATCGAAAATAACATTCGAAGAACCCTCTTTGGCATTAACATGCGTAACCTTAGCCTTTGATGGAGTTGGGACCGATTGATATTTGGAACTTTTGTTGCGTGTTGAGTCTGAGGCTTTAGACATCTTGGAGTCTTGGTGTTCAACAAATTTTATGTTTAGATTTATGGTATGAGAGAATGTTGGTAGATGAGAGTAAGTAAGAGCAATGTTGAACAATTTTCTGAGTTTAGAGAGAATGAGAGTGATGATGTAGGTAAAAGGGAGTTGATGGTGTGTTAGAAGTAATTTATGGAAAGTTTGTAATGATTTCCCTAAACTTTTGTGCACCACTAAATGGAGGGAAGAGAAAGTATTTGTTGCACTCCTCCGAACCTGTAATTGCTATAACTCTTCAAAACTGTGAATTCCCAATTTCCCCTTTAACTTCGCAAACTGATTTGAATCCAAAGCCTTAGTAAATATATCTGACAGTAGCTTCTCAGTGGCCACATGCTCAAGAGTAACAATTTTGTCCTCAATAAGATCCCTAATAAAATGGTGACGAATGTCAATATGCTTTGTCTTGATATGTTGAATGGGATTCTTGGATATATTGATTTCACTCAGATTATCACAATATAATGTCATGAAAACCTATTTGACATTATATTCCTTTGTCATTTGTTTCATCCAAATCAACTGAGAGTAATTGCTTCCTACTATAATATACTCATCCTCAGTTGTAGACAAGAACATACAGTTTTGCTTCTTGTTAGGCCAAGAGATAAGATTGTTTACCAAGAAGAAACATCCTCCAAAAGTGTTTTTTTATCATCAACACTACCCGCCCACTCTGCATCATAATACCCTACAAGCATGGAATTAGTACTATGAGAATACAACATGTCATACTCACTAGTACTATTTATGTATTTCAAGGTCCTCTTGACTTGAGAAATGTATTTCAACACCTTTTTCATCTTTAGTTAATTTTAAGTGTATTATTACAGGTGTCCTTTTGTGACTAGCACTTTCTAGGCCAAACTTCTATATTCTTAGCATACTTACTTTGAGAAATGAAGATAGTATCATCCATTTGTTTAACTGGAAGACCAAGAAAAAAACTTAATTCACCAACAAGACTCATCTCCAATTCAGATTGCATTTTCTTGACAAAGTGTTGGACCATTTGGTTCGACATCCCTCCAAACACAATTTCATCAACATATATTTGAGCTATCATGAGTTTACCATGCCCTTCTTTGACAAACAAGGTCTTGTCTATTACCTCTTTCTTGTAGCCATTGTTGACAAGAAACTCAGTTAACCTTTAATACCAAGCCATTGGTGCTTGCTTTAATCCATATAGAGCTTTCCTTAGTTTGTAAACATGACCTGGAAAACTAGGATCTATGAACCCCTTGGGTTGTTCAACATATACTTCTTCATTTAAGTACCCATTCAAGAAGGCACGTTTTACATCCATCTAAAATAACTTCAATTTTAGAATGCATGTCATTCCTAAGAGCAATCTTATGGATTCAAGATGGGCAACATGAACAAAAATCTCATCAAAATCAACTCCTTCAATTTGGGTATATCCTTAAGCTACACGCATAGCCTTGTTTCTGGTCGCAATTCCCCTTTCATCAGATTTGTTCTTGTAAATCCATTTTGTGCTAATAATATTCGTTCCTTCAGACCTGGGTACTAAGTCTCTCACTTCATTCCTTTTGAACTGACCTAGTTCTTCTTGCATAACATTGATCTAGAATTCATCAATTAAGGCCTCCTTCACATTTTTAGGTTCAAACTTTGAGACAAAATAAGAATTGGATATCACATCTCTAGATATAATGGTGATCCCTTCATCAATATTTCCAATAATAAGTTCCTTTGATTGATTTTTCTGAATTCTAATAGAGGGACCTTCGTTGGCTTGAGGATTATCTGGTTCAGTACTTGTTAGCTCAATGTTGGACTCAAAGTTTGTCTCAGTTTTTGGAGCATGAGTCTATTGAGATGATGTTCCTACATCTTCGTCGACATTAGTCCCTTTCTCAATGATCGAATCATTAACCACAACTTTAATGGATTCCATCATGACTTTGGTTCTGGAGTTAAAAACCCTATAAGTTCTACTATTTGTAGAGTAACCAAGAAATATCCCTTCATCGCTTTTGGGATCCATCTTTCTCCTTTGTTCTCGATCAACCAGGATGTAACATTTACTCCCCAAAACATGAAAGTATTTAAAAATATGTTTCTTCCCTTTCCATAATTCATAGAGTGTAGATGATGTACCAGCTCTGAAAGTGACACGATTATGAATATAGCATGCAGTGTTCATGGCTTCAGCCCAAAAATGATAAGGAAGATTTTTTGCATGTAACATGACTCTATGTGATTCTTGTAGAGTTATATTCTTGCATTCTACAACTCCATTTTGCTAAGGAGTAATGGGTGATGAGAATTCATGACCAATACCTTCAGTAGATCAAAATTTAAAAAAAATGGCATTTTCGAATTCCTTACCATGGTGACTTCTGATTCTAACAATCACACTTTCCTTCTGTCTTTGAAGGTGTTGACAAAGGTTTTTGAAAACCTCAAAAGTATCTGATTTTTATTTGATAAAGTATGTAAATCTTGAAAAATCATCAACAACCACATAGACATGCCTCTTTCCACAAAGACTTTCAACTTGCATCGGACCCATTAAATCCATATGAAGAAGTTCTAGAACTTTGAAAGTAGTCTGATGTTGCACCTTCGGGCGTGACATCTTAGTTTGCTTCCCAATTTGACACTCACCACATACTTTACCCTTCTCTATTTTAAGCTTTGGTAGACCTATAATAGCTTCTTTTGACATAATCTTCTTCATACCTTTGAGATTCAGATGTCCAAGCTTATGGTGACACAACTTGACTTCATCTTCCTTGGACATTAAACATGTGGAAGAATAAGTAGGTTCTTGTGGTACCCACGAATAACAATTGTCTTTAGACCTAGCTCCCCTCATCAGAACATCATTATTCTCATTGGTAACCAAACATTCTGACTTGGTGAAATTGACTTTTAAACCTTGATCACATAACTGGCTAATACTGATCAGATTTGTAGTCAATCCTTTCAAGGGAAGAATATCATCTAGTCTAGGAAGTCCAATACAAACTAACTTTCCTACTCCCTTAACTTCACCTTTAGCTCTATCACCAAACATGACAAAACTGGTGGAATAAGACTTAATTTCCACTAAATACTTCTTGACCCCTATCATATGTCTAGAACGTCCATCGTCAAAGTACTAGTCTTCTCTAGCTAGAGCTCTAATAGAAGTATGGGCTATAAGACTAGTATCAACAACCTTAAGTTTCCACTCCTTTCTAGTTTTAATCATCACATGATTAACCCTAGGTTGTGTTGGATGTTTTGGATAACCATACAGACTGTAACAAAAAGGCTTTATATTACCATATTAACCATAATAATGACATTTCCAAGGCAAGAACTTGGCTTTAGTTTGAGTTCTCTAATGTCTGGCAGGATGTTGTAACATTTGGTCGAACATCATGAGCTAATACTTCCTTTCAAAAGGAATCAGTTTTGTCACATGGGTTTTTCCTTGTTTATTTAGAGATTGGTAATTAAAACATATACCTTTTAAGTTTCCAGACCCTTTCCCAACTTGAAGAATTTCATCTAACATATCAGACCCATTGTTCAACATTCTCATGAATTTGGTCATATTTTCAAGTTTAGAAGTCAATAGGGTTACCTCATTTTGAAGACCAGAAATAGTAGATAGAAGTTTCTCTTTTTTAGCCTACAGTTGAGTTATGATTCTCTCTGCTTTTCTCCTATCTTACAAACCACTTCACTTTTGGCACAAAGCTCTTTGTAGGAAATAACCAATTCTTCATAAGAGACATCCTCGTCACATGAATCTTCATCAGGTTCACATCTACCAGTGAAGACTATAACATGCTTAGCAGTTTGATCATTAGGTTCACTTTCAGAATTATCATCAGACCAAGAAATAGACAATCCATTCTTTTGTTTCTTGAGGTATGTTGGAATTTTTGATCTAATGTGACCAAAACCCTCACATCCATGACATTGAATACCTTTCCTTTATTGTGTTTCTCATATGTTCGTGCTTTTCTCTGAAAATCATTGTTCTTACTGTTTTTGAATGACATGTTCTTGACATTTGGTCTTGTCTTCCTATTCATTCTCTTTAGTACCTTAATGAATTGCCTCCCAAGAAGCACAATAGCATTAGAAATTCCTTCATCAGTCTCCAAGTCACATTGAACCTCTTCATCATTAGTGTTGGAGATAAAAGTTATGCTCTTATTCTTCTTTTCAACTCTATCACTGATAGACAATTCAAAAGTTTGAAGTGACCCATCAAGCTCATCCACCCTCATGTTGCAAATGTCTTGGGCTTCTTCAATAGCTATGACCTTCATGTCTAACTTATTAGGCAACGACCTGCGAATTTTTCTAACTAGCTTCTCCTCTGACATCTTCTCTCCCAATGCACTAGATGTATTGGAAATGTCATGAATATTCATGTGAAAATCATGAACACATTCGTCATCTTTCATCCTGAGATTCTCAAATTTGGTGGTGAGAAGTTAAAGTCTTGACGTTTTTGCTTTTGACGTGCCTTCATGAGTGGTTCTGAGGATTTCCCATGCATCTTTGGCCATGGTACAAGTATTTATTAACCTGAATATATTTTTGTCAACCCCATTGAACAAGGTGTTCAAAGCTTTGGAGTTTCTAAGAGCAAGTTCATCTTCTTCCTTAGACCAATCCTCTTCTGGCTTCAAATCAGTAATGCCTTTCCAATTGTTGTCCTTCACCACAGGGTGTTCCCAACCTTTGATAACTACTTTCCAGGTTTTGTTATCCATAGACTTTAGAAAATCCATCATACGCTCCTTCTAGTAATCATAGTTGGTGACATCCAAAATAGGTGGTATATTAATAAATCCTCCTTCCTTGTCCATAGTACCATAAAATATCTTCCCTGGAGTTCACCCTAAACAGAACATGATGTCTGCTCTGATGCCAATTGAAATTTTGGCACGTAGAGAACATACGTCGTATACGATGTCAGGACACCAGAATGTCGAAGGCAATGTCAAGACATCGTAACAACACAAATAACAATAAACAAATTAAAGTAAATTGCAGGAAGTAAATAACATAAGGTATTTGTTAACCCAGTTAGGTGCAACGTTACCTACATCTGGGGTCATCCAAGCCAGGAAGGAAATCCACTATAATAGAATTCATTTGAAGTGTTATGTAAACAACCTCCAGTTTACAGTATTCGCACATAATCACTACCCGTGATATTTGTATCTAAGACCCTTCTAGATATGAGACCCCTTTCACTTCCTCTCAATCACACAACTCGTGATAACAAAGATAACAATCAAATAGGAGACTATCATACCCCAAAATTTTCCCTCCCTTTTTAATTTTTTCATCCAATATTTGACTCGAGATCTATCTGTATACATTCATGTTCGTTCATGTGCATCATTCATTCATGGTTGAAACTTGATAATTGATCATCATAGATTCAAATCTTATAGTTGGCAAAACTAGGGTTTGCTTATGGATCAAACTCCTAGAAGTGTGGCATGACTCTTCATTTGATCATCTTGGGAGTGAAAACCCTAATTGCTTGATCTTGGAGACGTTGATTCAAGGGGACCTCATCATGGCACTACTCATGTCATTGAAACCCTAGTTTCTTTAATGATATGGTTTTGGGGCCCTATAGATACTCTTTGGGCCTTGTCTTGGCTATCAAGACCCTAATGGAGGGCTAATACATTAAAGATTGGCTTATGAAGCATCTTGATTGCTTCAAAGGCCTTGTTTGAAGGGTATGCCTCATTGAAACCCTAATCAGGGATGGTATGGTCCTAGTGTGCCTTGTGACTTGAATTTTCATCCGGTGACAAGAGAAACCCTAATTTCTTGATCTTGAATTCAAGAGACTTCATTATGGCATGCCTCAGATCATCAAAACCCTAATGTTGTCTCTTATCAACTAGATAGCCTTCTAACCCTAGTTTCATGTGATTCTTCACCCATTGTGTGTTTCACTCAACCTCTTGTTCCTGGTTCATTCATGTTTCCTTGGTTTTGGTTCCATTCATTTAAGCTTGAGCCCATTAGTCCTAGCCCAAGTTCTTGGTCTCACAACCTTCATCTACTTCCATTCATTCATCTAATCATTGTCATGCCACTATTGTTTGGTCCATAGGTTTTGTTTAGGCACTAGTTCATTATACATTTTGGTCTTGTTGAGGTCCTTAGGTCTTGCTTTCATGTGTCATTTGTGGATTTTGGTTTGAGTTTATACAAGTCATTTCAATCAATTTCAAATTAGGTCATTTCATACAAATCACACCTAATTACAAGTCATGATCATTCAAGTCCAAATTCAAACCATTTCAAGTAACATGTTCATATACTAAATCAATTCATTTTCATTCAATTGACCAATTCCATTCATTATCATCCATAAATTGTTCTTTACATACAAAAATACAAAAAAAAATACATGTTGACTAATTGTTGACTTTTTGGTCAACTTTGACCAAAGTCAACCCAAATTCTTTTCCACCCTAAACCACTAAATGTCCAATCCCGGTCCTACATTTCATTCTCCATGTCCATTTTGATCTTGATTTAACCATTTGGACTTGATTTTCCACTTTGTTGTCAACATGCCTTGAACTTGGTCATATCTTGAATACTTGGACTTTGCCTTGCAACCATGTCCAATTTCACCAGCCAATGACCTTTCATCATGTATACATGAATAAGCATTTATCACATCCCAAATTCGTGCAAAATAAACTCAAAGCAATTAGCAAAAACATAACAATTGCAACCCATGTTTCTTTGGCAAACCATGACATTTATGGCATCCTAAGTAGGTCTTCCATGTTGGCTAGCCTTGTAAGTTTGTACACATGGATTTAAACCATTGATAAAGGCCACTGTAAACTCATTGCAATCATTTCTTCATATCACATAACAAAAGATACATGGCAGCATTTGGTTCTTTCAAACAATCGTAACAGTGCAAAACAAGTTAACCTACCGCAGTATCAAAATCCCACTATGAATGACAGACCAACCTAATTGAGTTAACATTTAAATGAACTTCAAGTCTAACCTAACTGAGCCAACATAATTTAATGGTTTATTAGTTTCTAACTTGCACCAGATGCCAATACTATGGCAAAACACTCCATTGAACCATGCCAGAAACCCTGCTGCACCACATCAAGTCAGAAGGCAAACCTCAACCATGTTGCAAATTGAACCTGCTGGAAACCAATGCCTAGCTTCATGTGAAAAATCACAACATTCTGCAGCCCATACAACATCAGTCAGTTCATGACCAGGTAAGCACCAAATGTGGACCATAACCCTGCAGTAAGTGTACACCAACACACAACAATTCTGTCAGCATCATGGAAAAGCATTAACCTGAATAACAATCATGCATCAATGTTGAAATCAATAAGTCAACAAGTATTCAAAACCATCAGGCCAATGCAATCCCAAATCGAGTGTTGCCTTTAACACAATAGCACTTTGAATTCAGTTTAATAAAATGACAATTAAGTGCAACTCCACATTTTACTGAACATCAAGTAACAAATTTAGACCAATCTCCATTTTCCCATAAAACTGCAAAATGACATTTAAACTAACTCGAATTGCAGCCATTCCATTTTAACAGTTAACTAACTGGGATATTTCTATTCATATTTTCCCATTGCAACTAATTGTTTCCTAATAACTAACTGATTCAAAGTTCACTAGCCTAACTAATCTTTTCACTGAGTTCAAGGCTCTAACTAACTGAGTTTTCAGTTAACTCAGTGAGCTATCCTAACTAACTCTGAACCTACTTCCAACTAATTCTAAAGCTAATTCCTAATCTCCTCATGTCAAACCTCATATCTATATAACTCATTATTCACCCTCATTCACGGCGACCATTCATTACTCTCAAATTTCTCACATAATCTCTCTACAAAATCTCTCAATTACCCTCACTCAGAGCTCACATTTCAGTATCCATTGAAGCTTCAACATGCTCGAGCTAGACTCATGCAGAACCTCACAGAAAATCACTCTTAAAACTCTCTCATCACTCTCTCGATTCCCTCTGGTCTTCTCTCAGATCTAGGATCGAAATTTCTTCATTCATAGATCAAAACCTCTTCACACAGATCACAATCACAGAGTTCATTGTTCATCTCTCAAAGCTTGCAATTCTCTCTCTCGACCCACAATTCAACACTCCTCATTGATTTGATTCTCTCTCATTACTCTCACAAATCAATTTCCTACAGGCTATACACAGAGAAGAAGAAGAAGCTGCAAGAATTCAGAGTAAAAGATTCAAGAAGCTTACCTTGAAATGTCTTTGTTATTTTCTTGCCATTCGATTCCGGTGTCGTTGATACTCCATTACAGAGGTTAATTTTCGTTCAAATTCATTGCTTACCTTCATTGTTGAGATGTAATATGGTACCAGGGGGATCAAGCCTCTAGGGTTGGGATCCCTTATGTTGCTTTGAGCCTTCGAATCGTGTTGAATTACGCGTTTAGGTTTCTGCCTGGTACTCTCCAGTTTAGATGATTGAGTTGGATTTGGGAGCAATTGACTTAGGGCTTTGATAGAGTGTGGTGAGACGGTTCATGTGATGGTTGAGATTTGGATTTATGGTGGCCACCGCCGCCGGAGGAGATTCCCAGCGTGGTGGCCCGCGGTGGTCTTATGTTGGACTTCCCTAAGATGGTGAATTGGAGAGTGACACGTATTTTTGTTCAAATTCAAGTTTAATCCCACGCGTTTTTTTAGCCACATGATGATTGTGTCAAAAACAGGGCTTGGTACGGTTGGGCCTAGTGAGCACTTTGTTGGTCATCACCCTGTATCTGGTTTTGCACTCCCCAACCCATTGTAGAATAATGGGCTTGCCATTGGACGAGACTCTGCGCCCATTTTTCTTGGAACCCTAGTTTCAGGGCCTACACCCCTATTGAGCCCATTTCTTTTTTGTTTTAATCATGTGTTTGTTAATTGTTTTTTAGCCTTGTTAATTGTTGTTAATTAGGATACTTAGGAAATAATAATTAGGATCAACATTTTAGAATTTAATTATAATTATAATTTTAATCTTGAATTAATTAGAGATAATTAGGATAATTGATTTTAATAAGATTTTAATTCTAGAATGAATGTCCTAATTGATTTCCCATGTGAATCGACTCTTTTAACCCTAGGGTTTAGTCATAGAATTTCACGCTCCCTTAGATTAGAGTTTGATTTATATTAATTGATCTTTTTAATCATTTGTTTTTCATGTGATATTTGACAATTGATGATTAATTTGATCCTAACATTTGCATGATCCCTTAACTTAGGATTTGTGAATCATTTGATAGGTTGTATATAATTAACCATTAATTCAATCCCTTTGATTTAAGTGGATCAAAAGAAATTCTAATTAACTAATTCCTTTGATTTATGTATAATCCATCAGTCTATTCAAGTGATCAAAAGTCCCTTGATCACTTGATAAGACTAGTTTCTGTAATGTTGTGGATCTCAAGGCCTCAACTTCAGACTTTCAATCAAGGCATCCCAAATAAATCAAGTAGTGAACTATCATGCAAGGCACTTCAAAGGTGTTTTTTCAAGAGCTTATCAATCAAGATTCAAATAGTGTGGCATGAGCCTTAGGCAATAGAGAAGGAATGAGAGTGGATAATTTTATTAACTCATTTTGAATATCTTTGGGTACGAGACAAATGACCCATTTGCTCATCGTATCCACCTCTATTCATAGACTTTAGCATTATTTGAATCAAATGATTGTCAAGTATCCCTTTACAAAGCAGCAGTGCAACAAGCAGAAGATTCTATCAGCAACTTATCAATCATGATTTAAGTTGTATGTCATGAGCCTTAAGTAACAAAGAATGACGATAATGGAGAATTCTTATCCTTGTCTAGGGTATCCTTGGGTACAAGACGAATAACCCAGTTGCTCATTTGTTTATAGACTTTAGTGCAATTTGAATTAATTGATTGATAAAGTCTTCATCATCACAAGGAGCAACAAGGATTCTTCTTCAGCAACTTGAAAGTTATGATGAGAATCACATGCCATGAGACTTAAGTAGTAAAGAACAAACGAGAGTGGAGAATTTTATTCACTCATTTGAATATCTTTGGTTACGGGACGAATGACCCAGTTCGTCCTCGTATTCACCTTTACTCATATACTTTATTATGGTTCATATCAAATGAATGTCAAGTCTTCTTCATCTTCCATTATCATACATCATTTCTCTTGCCTCAGTCTCTTGTTGTCTTTGTTTCGTTCATAGTGGGTCAAACTATGAAAGCTCTGACTATCTCATTGCATGGCGAGAATACGTAGGCATCAGGATTCAAATTCTCCAAGAGTTACCTTATTTATTTCTATCTTATTAATTAATTCCCCATTCATCAATTAATACCATATTTTTGAAATCAAAATACAATCTTTCTTTGGATTCCATGCATATCCTTTTAGGACGATTTAGTCGGAAGTCCACCTTGTGAACCAAGAGATGTTTGCCTTAATGTCAAACACTTTATTCCTTCCTTTTTGGCTAATACGCTTGTTTACTCTTTGGTTCAGAGTTTATTTTTTCGTGGATCCAATATACCATTCTTATTTGGTTTCAAAATGTTTGTTCCCTATAGTGTTATATTATTCCTTGTACCAAACAACACTTTCCTTTGGTCCCCATACATATCCTTTTAGAAAGCTTAGTCGGAAGTCCGCAACCATACCCTTGATGTTGTGTTTGTCTTGTCAATCCTTGTTGCTTATGCAAACACCTATTTGTTTCCACCATTGTATTTTGGTTTCGATTATACTGTTATCACTGCAGTCAACCCTTGAAGTGAAGTTGTGTTTGTCATGTCAATCCTTGTTGCTTAGACAAACACCTCTTTGTTTCCACCATTGTCTTTTGGTGCAAGTTATAGTTTTCATCACTGCAGTCAACCCTTGAAGTTATGTTTGTCTTATCAATCCTTGTTGCTTAGGAAAACACCTATTTGTTTCCACCATTCCCTTTGGTACCAGTTATACTTTTCATCACTACCAATCTTTCTTTATTTATTTTTGTGGTTCCACGAACTACGAAAGCTATGATTTTCTCATTGCACGATGAGAATACATAGGCACGAGGATGCGAATCCTTGGCGAGCATAATTATTCTTTCTTCCGCCTTAGGGAACCACCCATATCTTTCATGATTCGTTATCTATCTTCGATCATAACCATTCATCCTAGTGACATACTGCCTTCTTTGAAACCAAATACAGTTTTCTTTGGAATTCCATATATACCCTTTTAGGACGATTTTATCGAAAATCCGCATTTCTACCAAGAGTTGTTTGTCTGGCCGACAAACAATTTATTCCTTCTTTTTTGGCCAATATGCATGTTTCCCTATAAGGTACAAATTTTATCCCCTATATGGATTCCAATACACCTTTACCTTTGGTTCCAAATCATACATTCAGCCACTTTTACCAAAACCTTCAATTCTTTGACTTTGGTTACTTTTCTCTATCGCTCCATTCATCTTCATGGACCACTATTCACTACAGACATTCAAATTTTCTATCTTCATTCACTTCATGTGATATACTGTTATCTTTGAGCCAAATACACTATCTCTTTGAGCTCCATCTTGTGTCTGCTTGTGAACCGAGAGATATTTTCTATGGAACCAAACACTTAATTCTCTTTTTTTCGATCGTACCATATAGTGGTGAATGCTCCGGCTACCCACACATTGGTTAATTTCAGTTTTAGTCTTGGGTTCAGAGTTCATCCC
The DNA here is from genome assembly GCF_024323335.1 of Lathyrus oleraceus. Taxonomy (NCBI): domain Eukaryota; kingdom Viridiplantae; phylum Streptophyta; class Magnoliopsida; order Fabales; family Fabaceae; genus Lathyrus; species Lathyrus oleraceus. Next base: position 449,370,464 of record NC_066579.1, read on the forward strand.
TTGTTGGAGTTAAATAACATAATCCTTTGGTTCAGACCATACCTTTATCACTCTTCGCTCACCTCCCACCATTGGTTCTATGAACTACGAAGCTCTGAATTCCTTATTGCACTATAAGGATACGTAGGCATGAGGGCCCCAATCCTCACCGAGGACTCTATCTATTCCTTTCTTTTCCCTTCTTATTTCGCGATTAATATTTAGATGTAACACCCATTCAAGCAAAGAACGATCAAAATGGTTCCCTTTGAGTACAATCGATGTGAGGGATGTTAATACATTCCCCTTACATAATCGACTTCCTTACCCATTATCTATTCCCCCCATGTTTTATCGATGTTTTCCCTTTACTTCGGGAATAAATAAAGTTCGATGGCGACTCTGTTGTATGTTCGAACATGCGATGTGTTCGGTATATTTTTGCTAGCTTCAGAGAACATTCCAATAAACAGAATCCACTCTTGCTTAAAAGCTTGGGAGTTATTCACAATTACAACTCAACTATCCGTCCAACTCTAGCATCAAGGTTATACAAGAGTGACTCACAAACAACAATGAACAGACTAAAACCTAATTGACACTTTCACACATGTGGCAAACCTTATTAGGTTTATAGTCTTACTTTTAAATAGCCTGAGAGCAGCATGGGCTTGATGAACAATTCAGGCTAAACAAACAACTGATCCAATATGATCTTCAACATAATTTTCGAAAGAGAATATAATGTTTCCTTAAATGCTTTTGACATCCATTCTTAGGAAACATGGCGAAGCTTGAACCGACCTTTGCTGCTTCTATAAACACACGTTTCTTGGACCGCCGTATACGTGAATCATATCTTCAAAGAATCTTCTGTGATCTCACGCTTGAAATAAATCTTCCAAGAATGTGAAACAAGCCACACTATGATGTGGTACCAACATGTCAATACATCTTGTCTAACATTTTTCTAGAACACTTGCATCATCATCTAAATCTATATCTATGGGTGGTATCGCCTTTGACTTTTATTTATTTGATTATACTTCAATCTCACTCAATTTGATGAACTCTTGCATCCTTTCCAAAAAAAATGATCCAGCCAAGTCTCAGCTCTCCTTGTTAAATGAGTTGTCCACTCTGGTGATGTTAGTGGTATACGAAATCCCGATTTCAAATAAGCTTGAACAAAGTGTCGTGTTTTTGAAATCCATCTAATACACATAATACGATCATTTGGACTTTGAGATGGGGGAAGTGTGCACTGCAAAAAATGTTTTCGAGAAGTCGTATCTTGTCATATTAATACACACTCTTTCATACGCACTTGTTATAAGATGACCAATTCCAGGGAAGCACATCCATTTATCCTCCGGTGTCGGTCCACTAATGCAAGGAGCAAAAGAGTCATAAATCGCATCAAAATTTTCTTCTTTTTTTCATATACCCGTATGTATGATTCGTTATGACCCTTCAACTCTTGGATAAGTTAACGGAAATCAAGTATCCTTCAACATTGTCCAACACACTTCTAAAGCCCGAGTAACAGTTTCCTCTTTTTCGATCTCCAGAAATGCAAACCCAACATAATAGGTCTTCTCGGTAGAGGTAACACAAACAATTTTCAATAGTGGAAGCCTCTACTTATGGGTCTTATATGTGGAATCAATAATGAGTATAGTAGGAAACCTGTTGAACAACTTTATGGAATCATGACGAGTCAAAAATATATCTCGAATGATTACTCCATCCTCACATGTTCGATACTTAGATACATAATTGTCATCATGCAGAAGTTTCAATAGTTATTGCATTTTAGTTCTATCCCCCCTTAACGCCTTGTTCTTATGGACAAAAATATTGTATAAATGCTTGATATTTGATATGTTTTATGGTATTTTTACGATTCAAAGTTGCAAGTATGTTTTTGGGCTGCATCATGTTAAATCTCATGTCTAAAATGATTTCCTTCTCTTCCGGCATAAGTCAACATGAAATTAGATGCCCGACTAACTTGTCACACATTTCATGGTTATGTAAGCCACATATTACATTAAATTTCCTTTTGTTATTTGACAAAAGATAACCATGCAACTTAAAGGGACACTCACATTTTCTCAAACCGATGTCATCTTGTTTGAATTTCCGAAGAGAAGTGTTATACTTTCCACTTCTTTCGCATCTCATAATCACAAATGTGACTCTTTCATCTGAACCATTATTGGACCTTCTGGTTACAACACCAAACCCCAATTTAGATACATATGTGCGAATCCATTTAAGCATTTCATAAAGACACTCAAAATTTTGTCCATTTGTAAACTGGTTTGCAATATCTACCTCCTCCACATCAACACTTTTGGCATCCGTAGACACAATAGGTTTGGGAAAAACATCAGGATGCACCATATCTACTGCAAACAATAACATAAAATATTCAAAATAAGATTGAAATAAACACTAAACGTTTCCGGAAATGCATTTCCGAACGCAACGTAACGTTTACAACTCAAAAACAAGATTATTGTGAGCAATGAAGAATGAAATAAACCATCTTTACCTTGAATTTTAACTTTTTTTTCTACTTTTGATTTGATGAATTACAAGACTGAAAATTTGGAGTGAAAATCTTGATTGAGAATAGAAAGATTTTTTGTAAGTGTTTTGAGAAAAAAATGGTTATGGTGTTAGATCATGCAGGATTTTGTTTTATTAAAAATCACATTTGATTGTTCCGTAAAATGTGGTAGATTTTCAAATTTCTGCTTCACAAATCCAGAAATACACTTCCAAAAATGTCATTAAGTTGTTTAAATAGGAATAAATTGATAGGGTGAGTCTAGAGATACATCTTTGAAATAAAATTTGGAATGAGGTGACAATCAGTTTGATGTGTTTCAATGAGACAAATGACGCGTCCATAGATGCATTTTTGGAATCAAAAGATATTTTTAGATTTTCATAAAGTGTTTTTCCATCTCTTATGATAGAATTAACAATTCCAAAAAAATAAATTACCTTTTACTTTAATCTACCATCAAGATAAGATTTTTATAGAACTACCAAACCTTTTCCTCAATCCAATCGCGAAGAGAAATACTTCTTCCAAATATCTCAAGTAAAAATTACCCAAATCATTTGTAAGAACTTTCAAACTTCTCTATTTTGATGCATATTAAACCCCTAAATTGAGTAGTGTGATCGTATTCAGCCAAATCATACGGTGAGTCCAAACAACACTAAATCAACCGCTATAAAAAAATTAACACTTTAAAAATTATTACAACTATGATCACTCGTATGCACGATGGTGATAGTATGAGATACCAAAAATTTTCTTTTTTTTTTACTTCAGTTTTTCAACTATTTTGCGGGGGTTTTAAACTCTCGCAAAATTTTCATTTAAAAAAAAATATATTCTTTTTGTATTTTTAAAAATGAATTTTATAAAAGCCTTTTCTAAAGTATTACAAAAAAAATTATATTCGCTTTTTCAAAATTCAAAGACTAATTCGCTATCTTATAACATAAACATACATTTTTGAAGATCAAACATAATTTAAATTGCAATTTTTTCAAAAAAAAATTGTATCTCTAAAATGATTTTTATAAAAAATTATTTGAAATATATTCAAAATTAAGTGATTTTTTAAAATTTTGATATCTAATAAATTTTTTAATAAAATGATAAAATATTTAAAATAACATTTAAGAATAATTATTCAAATCGAATTTTCATTTGAAGCTTTTAAAAAAAATCTTTGTAAATTTTTTTAACAAAATTATGGGTCTGTTTGTTTCAATTTTAAAAAAATAAAATTTTTCTTTGTAATTTTAAAAATAGATTTTATAAAATTGTTTTTTAAAATATTACAAGTTTTTATATATATATTTTTTTAATTTAAAGACTAATTTTGACATTATATAATAAACATACATTATTAAAGATCAAAACATAGTCGAAATTATAATTTTTTAAAAAAAATTATATCTCTAAAATAACTTTTATGAAAAGTTATTTGAAATTTTTTAAATTTTAATATAAAAAATAGTTTGAATAAATGATAACATATTTAAAACAATTAATAACTATTCAAATTAAATTTTTATTTAAATTTTTTATAAAAAAAATTATAATTTTTTTTATACAAAATTATTTTATACTATTAAGATTCTTTAAAAAAAAAAGTCAAAACAAACCAATCCTATATTTCATTATATAAATCATTTATAAAAAATTAAAAACAATCAGACCCGAAATATTCTCTAATGCCACCCTCAAAACTCCACTTTAATCTAATCATTCTAACAGTTACATTTTTATTAACAACAATGCTAAACACTTCCCCCAAATGGCCATACAACAAACCACATTCGATCAATAATCTTTCTAAAATAATGTATGCTCACCATTAGCCTCCTAAATTACCAAGCCCGCACACCATTTTAATATCTTTCCAGGACAGAGACTCCTTATTTAAAAATTAATATATGTTGACCTCAATCATAATTGGACTTTAATATCTCTTTTTATTATATTTTATAAACATTTCTTTACTTGAATTCTTCTTATAAATAAGTCTAGTGCAAATTCGATGTCAGTTGTGATTAATTCGAAAATTGATTTTTTAAATTATTTTTCTTATGCGGGCTAACTCAATAAATCAAGAGATCTGGACAACTTCAAAACACTAAAGGAGAAAGAAAGTTGCTCTTTTCATTTTTAGGGGTTCTCTTACACCACAATGAAAAGACTAAAATATCTCCGGCAATACATCTTCGAACGCACAGTTTCCACACACAACTGAGACACAAATGGTGAGAAACTCTTATTATGTTAAAATTTGATCCAGAGATGCATTCCCGTATGCACGAAAGGTTGATTCGGATATGCATATATGTATTTCCCTTTAGTTCATTTGGCTGTGAGCTTTTTAAAAATGCATCTCCAGAATATGCTTTGTTAGATCAAAGCAGAAACAGGCGAAAACAATGGCAGAATGAAAAACCAATATAAATTAACTCCAAAATAAACATTACATCGATAAACATTACATAAAATTTAACATTACATGTTATTAAAAATAGGTGGTTCGGGACATTGCAACATTCTTATAATATCTTCGACTGATCTTTGAATCGTCGCATCCACTTCAATCAGACTCTTTGTTGAGTAACGGTAAAAGTTATTCCACATCACCTTCAAATCATCATTTGTTTTCATTTCAAGCACTGTGAACCGTATATTCCATTTGTTGTCAATTGAGGGTGAACGGTACTCAAACTTGACAACTCTTTGATTTTCTGGATATTGCAAGAGAGTATTCAATTTGGTTTTCAGATCGATGAAAAATATATCCTTGCAGATCCGAGCTTCTGAATCCACCTCTAACCATAAAAAACATAGAATACAACATTCATAGTAGTCCCCACTTCTGAACTACTCAACTCAACACAAACAAATATAATTACATTCATAACACATAATTCTAATCACAATTTCACAACTCATATGTATAGTCATAATTATTCAATAACATCACAACTCACACATATAATTATAATCCAATATTCATAATTACACCAATAACTCAAATATTATTTAAACAAATCACTTCAAACAATCACTAAACATCCACTACATGCGAAAACAACATCAAAATTCGAACATATCACTCAAAAAGGATCTCTGGCGGTCATGATGATGACCGACAAGAGAAAGCTCACAACTCGTCACCCCTATGACGATTGACAAGAGAAAGCTCGCCTCGAGACCATGACGGTCTCCCAATCACCCTGTTAAAGACCGTCAACCATTCCTGATGCATGACGGTAGCCCGTGACGCCCGTTACAGAAGGCATTTTCTGCATTTTGGACATGGAAACTCATTTGAAGCTCTGATTTTGACCTTGAGCACCCCAATCATCACATACACATCAATTAACACCCAATTTCATCAATTAATCATAATTCAATGTTATGTTTATAACACCCAAAATACAATAATGGCATTCAAAATATTCATGTTCACATCCATCCATCATGCATAAATTCAATATACAAAACACGAAATTACACATTAAATATGACAATTAGCATGAATTTTACACAATTATCATCAAAACTCATAAAGCACAACAATGGTGAAGAAAACCTAGAGGGGGTGATGATCCCTCTCTATCTTTCATGCAATAACCCTTATATTATAGTAGTTCACCCTACCTGAATTTCTAGCAGCAAAACAATCAAACTCTTTGGCTATGGAATTCTTCCCCTTCACGAGTTTCCTAGGTTTGTCTCTTTTCTACTTTCCATAAATTCCACATACTGACAAGTTTGGTTCCCCTCACTCCATTATTTATCTTAACCTAAAATTATATTTAAGTTAATTATCACCCCTTCACCCCTCACCTCTTGTGCAATCCCTCTTTACTACTCAAACTTCACCAAAATTCTATTTTCTACCCCTGAACTCACTATTCTACTTATTTTTTATATTAATTATTATCTTATTATTTTAATCAAATAAACTACACTAAATTCTAACAAACCCCAACAATGTCAAATAATCATATAACATATACTATCACAAAAATAAATAATTAAAAGCATTTTAAATCACTTAAACAATTAAATAAAAGCAACACAAATTTATAGGATTCATAGGATTTAACAGTTGTCAACGGTTATCTTTGTAATAGTATATAATGCATGCTTATGCATTGTAGTAGGGGTTGCAAATTTTCAATGATTCTATAAAGAACCAAAATACCAAAGTCACACAGCGAAACAGTTTGTGAGAAATCCGAGTTTGCGACTACCTTTTAAATTTTTTGCAAATCTTTTGTATTTCAAAGCATTTACATTAAAATGTCATTTACTTCATTTACTTTCTTTTTCGTTTATTATCTTTACCTAAAGTCTATCTTTTTCATTCCATTGGTCACAATCCAAACATTTAAAACTAAATCACATAAATTTTTCACCATAACTTTCCTTCGTACATATTGTCTTTGAGATTTTTCGAGTTAATCTCTTAAGTGAACTTAACTCGTGATTGTTTACTAAAAACACCAGTAAACACCATGGCTGGTTTATTTGGCCCGAGGATTCTACTCCTATAACTGTCATTAACTTGAGGCTTAAGTTATCCTCTTTATGGACTTCTATTGGGAAATGAGGCATCACTTCCCTTGGAAAAGGTTACTACGAGTTCTCATTTTAATCGATTAAGGATGTGTGTTGCACTATGTCAGTTACCTTGTGAAGCATAAATCTAGATTTTTAAAAGTTATTTCCTTAGAATAGGGATCTTGGACCTTCTGCTATTAATCAAACTTCAGCTAAACTATAGATTCAAATTCATGGCATTTCTCAAGAGTATTGGCACCCTAAGACTCTTTGCAATTGATAGTAGCATGGACACACCTATATGTATTGACTACGCATCAAACAAAATTTCTTTTATTGGCGATGAAAATGCTCTTCAGGTGGAGTTTATTGGGGATATGGTGTCTATCGAGTCATCCATTACTAGACATTGGTCGTCCTTTTGGCCAAAGACAGATTTCATGAATGTGGTCGAGACTCTTTCAAATTTTTCTATCGTTCCTTAGCATCTGCGGAATAGGTGGGCTAATTGTGTTCATTCCATTCTGTCTATGAACTTCATGGTGTCGAATATCTTTAGAGAGGGGAAAAAGTGATGATAAGCTTGCAGGGTTGGTGTTATTTAGAATTTTCGACAAGGGAAAAATCTCAGTACAATTAGAAGACTTGGAGATAGTTAAGGTCAACTAGAAATTTGTCGAAACGTTATGGGTACAAAGGTCGAAGTTTTAAAGGAGACGTGTCAATGGGACTTAGGATTTTTCAGGAAAAAGGAACATTTTTCCTAACATTTTGACGACATGAAGATTTGGGTTTTTCGACTGTGTCGAATAGCAGTTATTTGGGCACGAAGAAGCATTTTGTTCAAATAAATAACTATTTTGCATCCTTATCCAAGAAACACGTGGAGAATATTCAGAAGCAAGACGCATGCAAGGATCTACGTGGTGAATGTTAGAGAAATGAATGTTAGGAACATTTATTTTTACACTTGTAGAAATAGGGATTCTAGAGTTAAAATTCAGTGTGTTCATTTGATTTCATTACAAAATCTCACAAATACTATAAGTACCAGTGTTAAAGAGAAACAAGTTCACTAAGAAATGTATGAATCTTGAAACACCATTTTTTATTCAAATACAAAGTATTTTATTTCAGTTTATGATCTTTTCCAATTTACTGTCATTTCTCTTTTAACTACATTGTTATTGTACCTTCACTTTATAAACTTTTTTCCTTTTTTCTACATTGTCGAAATCACTACTTTTCTTAACTATTTCGACCACGTTTAAATCTTTCACAATCTTTATGCAAAATATAAACAAAAGGTTTTAGCACTATATCCTATGATTCCCTTGTTGGTTCTGCAAATAACCTTTAGTAAGAGACTAGTGATTGCTTACCAAATTTCCCAATAAGCAAATTGGCACGCCTAGTGGGACATATGCTAAACTCTTGTCTTTTTATAGATACTCATAAGTTTCCTCTTATAAACTTGTTTTGCATTCACGAATTGTTCTGGGCAGTTTGTATGCGTTTAAGAAGTGGAAAGTCTTTACCAAAAATGATGTGTCCTCCTGTAGATAACACCAGTTCATAGAACAATCCTAAGAATGTAGTAGAATAACCAGTTGGATTGACGGTTGAAGAGGTAGATATTTCAACTTCTGTTAGGATAACTGCCCCAATGGTATTGTCAATGCCATTTGCATCGGTACCATAACAGGGGATAACACCCACGCCGCAGCTAGGAAATGTCTTATTTAACCCTGCGACCATAAGGGCTTTGTTTGGGTTCTCAATGCCAATGAACAATAGGGAGTACCTGAAGGTAGAGAAAAACAAGAAAGGGGGTTTGAATTGTTTTCATAGGAATTAAAAACTTTTGCAACACCACACACACAAAATAAATGCTAACAATATAAAGAGTTTATCATGGTTTGCTTATAATTCAAAGCTACTTCAGTCCACCTGGCCAAGGTGATTTCGCCTTCAATAAGGACTTAATCCCTTAATCTCAACAGTTTACAAAATCGTCTAAGAGTTTAACAACCTCTTAGCCCTCTCAAGTCTACAGACTTAAACAAGTCACTTGAGGAATTACGAACAATTTCAGGAATACAAGTGTTTGACTAGATGCTTATAGATAAGCAATATAAACACACTTTAAGAACGATGAAACACAACCACACAATATTGAGCAACAACTCTTGTATGGAAAACTATTTCTTACAACTATGATAGTGAAAATATTTGGAGTTTGAGAAATGTTGTTGTGTGAAAGTTGTCTCATTGTATGTAAGGTTCTCATCATCAGCAAGTTGTAAGGAGGCCTTTATATAATACTTGAGATGATACCGTTGGGGGGAAATCAATAGAGATTTTCGTGCCAGCTGTGGGAGTTAATGGTAGTAAATTCCTTGTCCTTTCCATAATAGTCTTGGAGCGTAATCCATTGTTTCCTTAAACAGACTTGTACTATAATTTGAATACTTTCAGCGTAAGTTTCTGATCAGATGATATCTGATGGCATGTTAAGCATGTATCAGAGTGAGTGTGATCAGAGTCTTCAGAGTTAGAGTTTAAATATCTTTTGCAGTCTTCGGATTTCTCTTGCAGACTTCAGATATCTCTTGTAGACTCTTCAGATATCTCTTGCAGACTTTAGATATCTGAGCTTAAGCTTCATCGTCATATTCTTCAGATGAGTGCTCTTCAGATGTGTTCTTGACCAAAGTCAAATCGGATTTCTCTTTATGTTGGGTTAGTGTTTCATGGACTGGATCAGGTGCCAGATATTCGTTTCTTGATGATTAGATGATAACTTATCAGATTCATTTTAGCTTAGAATCCTGCACACTTAAGAAAAATTGTTAGGTTACCAAATTGTTTCATTCTTTGTTATCATCAAAACTTATAGATATATTGCAGAATCAAAATCTTGTTTTAACAATCTCCCCCTTTTTGATGATGACAAAACTTAGAATTTTAATGAAACAATGAGTACTTTAAAAAATTATCAGAGTCAGATAGAAAATGACCCCCCCTGAGATTAGCAATCTCCCCATAAGTCTGATACTTGGAAAACATTTCTTAAGGATATTTAGTATCAGATATGGGTTTCTGGGGTAGAGAATTTCTTAGGTTGCTTGACTTGATTTAGTAGTTCCTTAGATAAGGATTTAGTTTCCCTTGGTTCAGATAGATCCTGAAAAATGACTTAGTCTATGCAATAATTTTATGTCATAATGTAAGCAGCGTTTTTCTGAGAGTTAGATAAATTACTTCATCAAAAGACTTTTATTTAATTCTCCCCCTTTTTGTCAGACTCAAAAAGCAAGTAACAAAAATGTCATTGATAAGGAAAAGCTTTACATAGTGCAGAAACAAAAGATAAAGCCTCAGAGGCAAAAACACTTAGAAAAATTACATAAAAAATCCTAGAGTATCTAAGGGTTTGGAGGAGGAAGCATCCTCTTAAGAAGCTTAGTTAGTAGACTTTGAATGCTGGAGTTAACTTGGTCCTGTTTGTTGAGTTTGGTTCTGACTAGTTGTTGTTCCTTTTGCAACTCTTATAGAGTCTTGATGACTAGAGGAGAAAGGTCAATTATTGATGACTCTCCTTGAGTCAGAGCAACCTCAGTTTTCTTATCAGCATCTACGACATCTTTTTGAGCAGCTTCAGCGGCCAATGCTGTTTCAGCTTTTGCTCTGGATGCAACTTCTGCAACTACTTTCTCAGTTGCCTCCCTGGCAACAGCTTTTGCATCTGCTTTTTCCGCATCTTCCCTTTCTGCCTTCTCAGTAACTTCCTTTTCTAGACGAGCCTCCAACTTCTCCTCAGCACCTCTGATAAAGTCATTTCTGACTTGTTCAGATAAGCCCTTTAGCTTGAAGACTTCAAAAGTCATCCATCTGATGAACCCGTTCCAGTGAGTCCTTACTTCTGAAGGATTGTCACTGACGTTGGATTCGTCAGAGAGCTTCTTGAATCTGGAAGCTGGACTCTCTGAGAACTTAGCTAGTGTCTCATCAAAGGTAGGTAGAGTGAGGTTAGGTTCAGAGGGTTCAGGAATAGGTTCAAAAGGGTCAGATATGGGTTCAAATGGTTTAGGTACAAAGAGAGTCTTTTCAGAGTTAGCTAACGCCTAAAGGTCTTCATGGTTTGGGGAAGTTGGGTCAGGGTTATCTGAACCAGAGTGTTCAGTGTTAGAAATTAGGTCATAATAAGGAGGTGAGTTGGAGTTTGAGGAGGGAGATAGTGATAGGGGTTCATTGAACATTATGGCTTCAGAGTGGGGAATGGAAGTGGTTTGGGGGTTGATGAGAGGTAAAGGAGATGAAGGTATGATAGTTCTAAGAAGGATGGGGTTAGATGATGTGGGTTCTAGTGGTTTTTGTTCATAAAGGATGAGTGTAGAAGGTGTTGGTTCAGATGAGGAAGAGAGTGAGGTTGTTTGTTATTGAGATTTGGATTTTGCTCTGGGAGCTAGAGTATGTGTGGAAGGTGAGGTGGATGATGTTGTAATAGTGGTTGGGAGTGTGGGAGTGGAAGAGGGAGTGATGGGGCAAGTTAACTAGAACTAGATAGACGAGGAGCATCTGAGATAGGTGACTTACTTGGTGCTAAATAGCTCAAAGGCACTGGTGTCTTCTGAGTCGCTGAAGACTCTCCCAGCTTGAGGCTCTTCTTATTTTTCTTCTGAGAAGTTTCCTCTTTCTCTTAAGGAAGTTGGGGGTTGATCTGGGAGCCAATCCAAGCTGAAACCAGAGATGTCGTATCCTTGGGCTTCTAGATCCTGCAAGTAGCAAGTGATGACTTCTGGAGGATCAATGTTTGAGGAGAGATACATCTCATTGGCTTTCTCTCTTTGGTCCTTCAGAACATTCCCAGGAGGTGTTCCTTGTGGGTTTGACACGGACCTTATCAATCAGACCCATGATCTTTAGATTCCTCCCATTGAGAGGCTTCCCAACGTCCACAGTGACGTCTTCCATCAGATTTAGAGAGATGAGATGGTCCACCAGACCACTATCTATCAAAACGTCTGGGATTAATATGCCCAGAGGGATGTAATTCCTGGGCTTCATGTTGTTCCTTATGTCTCTGACAAAATCTCTGAGACATTTGAAGAGGAGAGAATGAAGGTTCAACTTTAGACCTTTATGCAGACAATAGATAATGCATTTCTGATCAGTGTTGACGTAGTCATAAGAGATAGATGAAAGACGCTGTTGAATGCATTATCTTGATTCACACTCTCAGATGCTTATGAAGCTATTGATTCTTGGATGTTATTCCTTCTGGGTTCTGAGAGAAGATGGTGGGGATAACTTCCTGGAACATGTACTTAGCCCCAGGGTTTATGTTGTAGATTATTCTTTCCCCAACCTTTTCCTCATTCAGAAGCGCAACTATGGATTTCTCAGTGATGACCATCTTGATTCCCAGAACGTGAGACACAATATAGTGGTCATCGCAGTCAGTAAATCTCCAGAATTCCTTCACCAGGTTAGTGTAGATGGGGCCATATAGACGGTTGAAATAAGTGAGCCACCCTTAATTTTCCAGTTCTGGTGTGAGGTCCATACCATTTTCCTTGAGGTTGTCAAAATCAACCAGTAACTCACAAAGAAGTTCAAGCTATTAAAGGGATTTGAAAGGTTTATGTGGGCAGGATGATCAAGAACATGGGGTTCTTGATAGGAAGTTGTTAAAGAAGCGACAGTAGAGGTTGAAATTTGTTGTGGAGCTTCAGTTTGTTGTTCAGTGGCAGTCATTTGTTGAGAGAATTCAAAAACATGTTGTTCTTGAGCATTCATGTTGATTTTGTAGTGAGGTTGTAGTGAAGAAGATGAAGAGAAGTTATAGAGAAAGTTGGAGTTTATGGGTTTGTGTAAGTTGTGAGTAGTGAAAGTGTGAATGTGGGAGTCGTGGGTGTATGTAAACACAAGTTCAAAATGCAAAAACGAAAGTGTTAGCTGAGAGGAAACACGCAAAAATAATGTTGCTAAAAACCGAGTTTTGACAAGCATGGGAAGAATTAAATGCATCTAATGATGGGTGTCTAATATCAAGATTTGCATACTGCTCGAGGGGATATCAACAGTTTGGCCCTTGAGTTCTGAGCTAGACAGGTGTCTAGAAGATCCAGAGCCACACGTTTGAGGGACCACGTGTTGATGTTTCTGGAGTCAAGAATACCAAAAGGTTTCTGACTAGAGAGGTTTCTGATAGGGATAGCTTCTAACTATAGGGGTATCAAAATAAGAATCAGATAACCATCATATGCTTGAGTCAGAGTCTAATTTAACATCAGAGATGAGAAGCGCATGTTCAGAGTCATTCTGGGCAATCTGCCATATTTAAATTTTTCATAATGAAAAGAAATCTATCTTCAGCTAAGGGTATTATAAAGATATGAACCCATTGATGGTCTGTATCTATAAATTTTAAAATAATTGTCCCTTTCTGAACATAATCTCTAATAAAATGGTGTTTGATTTCTATGTGCTTCGCTCTGGAATGTAAAATTGGGTTCTTACTTAAGTATATAACAGTAATATTATCACAAAAGATAGGAATGTTACTCTCATAGATCTGAAAGTCCTCAAGTTGACTCTTCATCCAGAGCATCTGAGTGCTACAAAGTGAAGTTGAGATGTACTCTGCTTCTGCAGTTGGCAGTGCAATGGTTAATTGTCTTTTGCTTGCCCATGAGATGAGGTTAGAAACTGTAGTTCCGAGATGTGTTTTTGCATTCTAACCCATCTCTAGCATAATCTGCATCATAATATCCAGAAAGTCTGTACTGTGGTGTTTTCTTATATATCAAGCCAAGGTTAGGTGTTCCTTTCAGATGCTTAAGGATTATCTTAACAACAGTTAAGTGAGATTCCCTTGGATATGACTGAAATCTAGCACATAGACATACGCTAAATAATATATCTGGACGAGAAACACTCAGATAGAGGAGAGATCTTATCATACCACGATAGAGTTTCTGACAAACCTTTTGACTTACCTCTTCCTTCTCTAGAATGCAAGTAGGATGCATGAGAGTCTTGGTTGGCTTGCTTTCTGACATGTCAAATTTCTTCAGAAGTTCTTTTATGTATTTGCTTTGATAGACATGCGTGGCTTCTGATGTTTGATTGATTTGAATGCCCAAAAAGAACTTCAGTTCTTGCATTAAGCTCATCTTAAATTCTGCCTGTATTAACTCAGAAAATTCTTGGAAAACAGAGGGGTTAGCATAGCCAAATATTATATCATCAACATAGATCTAACAAATCATAAGATTGTTTCTGATGTTTTTGAAAAAGAGAGCGGGATCCACTTTGCCTCTGATAAAATCATTTTCCAGAAGAAATGAACTGAGTCTTTCGTGCCAAGCTCTAGGAGCTTGTTTCAAACCGTAAAGAAATTTCTTAAGTTTGAAAACATGTCCTGGAAGTTTTGAATTTTCAAATCCGGGAGGTTGATAGACATACACTTCTTCAGAAATGTAACCATTCAGAAATGCGCTTTTGACGTCCATTTGATATAATTTAATGGAATAATTTACAACAAAAGATACTAGGAGACTAATAGATTCTAACCTCCTAACTAGAGCAAAGGTTTCATAATAGTCAATTCCTTCTTGTTGACTATAACCTTGTGCTACCAACCGTGCTTTGTTTCTGACAACTTCACCCTTTTCATTTAGTTCGTTTCTTTAAACCCATTTAGTTCCAATCACATGAGTTCCCTTAGGTCTTAGTACAAGATCCCAAACATCATTTTTGGAGAACTAATCAAGTTCTTCTTTCATTGCCAGAATCCATTCTTTATCTTGAAGAGCTTCTTCACAGGATGTTGGCTCTATCAGAGATACTAGTCCCAAAGGTGTTTCTTCAAAAACTGTGAATGTTGATCTTGTTCTAACAGATTCATCCTTGTTTCCTAGAATTAGTTCTTCATAAACATTCTGCTTATTTCTTTGTCTTTTCAGATTGATTGTGTGTTCGGGTTCTTCTGAGGTTCCTCTTTCTGCTTCCTCATAACCAATTGCCTTTTCGTCAAAACCTACAAGTGTGATCTCCAGATTTAAAAATTTCTCAATTAGCTTTGACTTATCAGAGTCAAACTTATCATCAAATCTGACATGAATTGATTCTTTCATAATTTGTGTTTCTGTATTGAATACTCGATATCCTTTAGAATGTTATGAGTATCCCAACATAATGCACTTTTGTGCCTTAGAGTCAAACTTGTTCAAATTGACTTTAATGTTCAGAATAAAACAAGAGCATCCAAAAGGATGAAAATATGAAATGTTGGGTTTTCTTCCCTTGCACAGTTCATAAGGAGTCTTCTCCAGAATAGGTCTGATAGAGATTCTATTCTGAATGTAACATGTTGTATTCACTATTTTTGCCCAGAAGTGCTTAGCCATATTAGTCTCATTGATCATGGTTCTGGCTATTTCTTGGAGAGTCCTATTCTTCCTTTCTACCACTCCATTTTGTTGTGGAGTTCTAGGACAGGAGAAATCATGAGATATTCCATTAGAGTAAAATAGTTCTTCAAAAAATTTGTTTTCAAATTCGCCACCATGATCACTTCTGACTCTGACAATCTTATAGTCAAATTCATTTTGCACTTTTGAACATAAACTGGTGAACACAGAATGTGACTCATTCTGGTGCCTTAAGAATTTTACCCATGTCCAATAACCGATGTCATCAACAATGACAAGTCCATAATTCTTACCATTGACTGGCGTTGTCTTAACAGGTCCAAAAAGATCAATGTATAGAAGTTCCATAGGTTTAGAGGTGGAGACAACATTTTTGGTTTTGAAAGTGGTTAGAAAATTTCCCTTTCTGACATGCTTCAAAAAGAGCCTCTGAAGAAAACTTCAGCTTAGGTAGGTGTCGCATTACGCGAAAAACCGGCGGGAAAACAAGAACAACAGAGCCGTCACCGTGCGTTATTTATCCCAAAGGAGGGAAAGGAAACGCTCAGAGTAAACCTGGAAAAAGACATGGTCTCGCGACCAAAGAGAATGGGATCGGGAGTCGGTTATGCGAAGGGAAGGTATTAGCACCCCTACGCATCTGTCGTACTCGACGGGATCCACGCACAATAGAAAGGAGAATGGTTGCTAAAACACTGCTCACACACACACACTGGCTGAAAGAGACACGAGAAAACAAACAAGACTGACTCGGCAGGATATCGCATCCTGGGCCTACTTAGTCTATCAGGCATAGACATCAGAGTCAAAGTAGTTCGGACTGGGAAGCGACACATGCTCGCTAGGATGTCGCATCCTATGCATACGTATCTTCTTGGACGAAGAAGAATCAGAGCATCCGTAGCTCGGCTGACACGCACACAAACAAACGCAGGCAAAGGCAAACATGGAGCCTGAATGCCAATCGCTGGACTTACATCAGCATCCGAACCAAACAAAACCACACTGGAAACCAACTGCCAATCGCTGGACTTACGTCGGACTCCAACCAGAAAAGGAGAAACAAACTCACACAAACAAAACAAAAGGGCGCCCGGAGAGATCAGCTCATCTCCTGCCTACGTACCTCATCTGGTATGAGGATCAGGGCGACGTAGTTCCCCTACGGAGGGACACAGGACTAGCCTAACCAGATAACAGAGGGAGACACAACACTAGGGAGACTACGACTCGAGCCTAGATGTTGTCATGCAAAGTCATCCCTAAGTTAAGGTTTCTAGCTAACTTGCACAGGAAGCAAACCTATCCTAATCATGACTTGCACAGGAAGCAAGTCTAACTAAACCTATCTTGCACAGGAAGCAAGCTAAAGCAAAACACACAAACACAAGTAGCACACACTATATGCAAGCAATGGGCTCAATCAAGGTTAGGCATTGAAGCCAACTGGAATAGGGTAGTGTTAGCTCTTAACCTTGCCATTGAGGGGCTAAGGTGAAGCAGATGAAAGGTGAGTGAAGATAAGACTTCACAACTCTTATCTCGGGCCTGGGAGAGCTTAAGACAAGAATGTGTGGGTTCAGAAAGTGGGAACCCTTCTACATATTTAAAACTGACTCAACTGTACAATTGTACAAGATCTTGGGTTTGTATCTGTAATGCATCAACACAGTGATGTGAGCAAAGCAGATGACACACAGAATAGCAGGGGATAGATTGCAAATCCCTTGGGTTCTGCCAATTGCCTCTTCACTTAGGAGGTCTTTGACTCTATACAAGGACAAATGTAAATAGTCACAAACATTGCCTCTTAAGGAGGAGTTCAGACAGTTGCCTGGCCAAGTAACAGGCCAGGTCTTCCAGACTACATGAAGATAAGAAAATATACCTCAATGCAAATTGCTCTTAAGCAAAGCAAAGCAAAGTTCACAAGGAACTAAAAGCAACTAAAGGTACCTGAAACCAGTCAAACAGAATCAGTACACAATTCAAAGTCAAAGCAAAATGAGATAAGGATCAACAGTCTACACAATCAGTTAACTGTGCAATGCACGAGGCTCAAGCATATGAGCCAAGCAAGCTACAAAACAAACAAGTTAGTCATGATAATCAAATCAAACTCATTCAATTTGTATAAGTTTCTTTGGGCAATTGCTTCTTAACCTGAAAAAATGAACTCAAACATGAGCAACAGGACCACTAGGACAAGCCTAGGGTCAAAAGGGGATGAGAAAGTCAAAACAGCAAGTGAAATCCAATCAAGATCATATTCCAACAATCAAGAAGCAAACTCAAGTGGTTCCATGTTCATATCATTCATCATTATGATTTCATAAGCAAATTAGGTCAAAGCATGGCATATGGAAGCTCATAGAAGTCAACAGCAAGACTCAACTCAAAACCAATCATAAACAATTCAATAAATCATCAAATAAATCATGATCAAACATAATCCATAGCATGGTAAGCACACCAAATTTCATCTCAATTGGATCATGGGAAGTAGGGAAATGAAAATCAGAAAGGCAGGGCAAGTTCAAACATGCTCAAAGAAGTCAACCAAACATGCACCAACTTCAATAAATCATAAATCAGTGACAACATATGAGAAATGAATGGGATTAAAACCATGATAAACCTTAAGGTGTCTACTAATTACGTGTCAAATTTCATGTCCATCCAATAATGTATGAGAATTTCACAAAGCAAATGGGAACAAGTGTCACAAAAGTCAACATTTTGGTCAAACAGAGGAGAAAATTTCAAACAATTAGGAAATGCCAACAAAAAGTCCACAAAAAATCACATGTAAGCTAGACATACACAAGTATGTTCATGCAAAAAATCAGACCAAATTGAGTTCATTAGGAAAGGTAAATAAAATCATGAAGTTGGACATCAATGGTATGACACAAATTGTCACACCCTAATTCAAAAAATCATAACTCACAAACCAGCAATGATAAATTCACAAACTCTACACCAAAATCACTATGAATGTGTCTAGTTTGAGCACAAAAAATTTGGAAGCCATTGGATAAAGCATCATCATTTCACAATTGATTTGGCAAAGTGTACAAAAAATGGACACATGAACAAAACCCTAGCACAAATAAAAATTCACTCATCCAAAAAATCTGTAAAAAATATGATAAAAAAACTAGAGATTGAGATGAACATTTCACAAAAAACCCCATGAATTTTGGATCACAAATGATTGACTTATGAATTTTGTAAGATTGTGTAACCAATGAAATAATTATTGAGAAAATAAATGAATTAATGGATAATGTGGCACGGCAGTGGCATTTTTGCAATTACTGGGAATTGTTAATGAAACGCAGCGCATGGGAAAGAGACGTGGCGCTCAATGATTTGTCATGGGTAATGGAACAGTGAGAAGCATGCAATGCAAAAGCCAAACGCGAACAGGACAAGAATTCTGGGCATTTTTTAGGGTTTGTGAAGCTACAGGACATCATCATCTTCACCAAAAAATCGTGAAACAAATTTTTGCCCAGAAAATGAAATTAAATACACCATTAGAACCAGCAAACATCATGCATCAATAATCCAACAACCAAATTCATTAAATCGGACTATCATGGATGAATCATGTAAAAACATAAATGAACATCAATCTTTAAAACCAAATTTCTCATTCAATAAACAACCATTTTGCACGATTTAAGTTTCAGAATGACCAGCAAAGTGAGACCTATACAAAGCATAGCATGGTTTAGTGAATGGTTAAGGTCGAATTCTTACTAAATCTGATGAACAGTTGCGATGTAGTGGTTCTTTGGCTCCAAACAGCTGAAACAGATGCTCCTAGTTGCTTTAGATGATGAATGGATGAAGGGTTTGGCTCAAGCTTGCTCGATTCAGCTCCAACTCAAAACTGCCATGGAAGGAGCTTCCTCAAAACAGTAGTGAACAAGGCTTTACAGCTGGGAAATGGTCCTTGCAAATGCTTCCAAATGGTTGGTAGGTGATGAAAAAAGCAAGTCCAACTCGAGCTCTTTGAGATTTTACCAAGAAAAGTTCAAAAATGCAAAATGAGGGTTTGAGAGAATATGAGGTTCTTGATCTGTTTAAGTGAGAATGGCTAGGGCTTTTCAGAGTCAAAATGAAGTATATATTTGCTGTTTAGTGTTGGTTAATCAAGATTAATGAAGTGGTGATTGAAATTTAACTTAAATGAAGTGTTTTGGACTTTTTGCAAAAAATCAACCAAATGGCATGGAGGTGCAAGGATGTGCACGAAATTGGGCCTTGGACAACTTCTAAACATGATTTCTGAACTATTCCAAGTGGTAAAAATTGTTGGAAATGCTTAATTTTGAAAGTCAACTTTTCACCTCACTTGAATTAATTCAAACCACCTTAAAAATGCCATTTTGATTGGTGAACTTTTGGTGAATTATGATGACATATTTGGAAAGAGGGCATCAAATATGACTTGTAGCAAAAAACCCCACCCAATTTGGCCAAATGGTTTGGAAGATATGCCACTTTGAAGTTCAAAATTTTTTGAGAATGATTTGATCATAACTTGCCAACCATACATGGGAATTGAGTGTTCTTGGACTTTTTGAAAATGGGAGAACAAGACCTTCAACTTTCATGTTGGGCAAAAATTCATTTGAAGCTTGTATCATGATGTAAGTTTGAGGATCAAGACTTTCCATTTTTGGCAAATTCCAATTACAGGTCAACTTTCTATTTTTGGAAATTTCTTGTTTGACTTCAAATTCTTCAATGTTGATGCTTGACATGTTATATGAGGTTTATATGGACATGATTGAGGCCTCTCAAACCAATTCCCACCATCAAATCACTGATTAAATGCACAGTTGACCAACAGTTGACTTGTTAGGGTTTCTGGTGAACTGAGCCATGACTGATGACTTCTGAGCAATCAAACCTTGACCAAAACACTTCAAAAGGACCCCTAGGTCATGTGAACATGTTGGACCAACCCTAGGGCCTTGTCTCATTGGAAATTGTACTTGCTTGCTTGACTGACTGATCTCCTGACCAGTTTGACCTAATCTGACTGATGATCTTGCACTTGGGGCAAAGGACAATGTAATGCTATGCAGTGTGTAACACCCCGATTAAAATAAGAGAATTATTTAAGTGAGTTAATATTATTTTATTAATTTAATTAAATAAAGTTGAATTATTGGATTATTTTTATTATTATTATAGATGTTATTTATTTTAATAATAATTAAATAAATAAAATAAATGGAATATGAAGAGTGGAAGGGTAAAAGTGGAAATTGGATAAAAGAGGCCAAAGTGAGGACTCAGGTTGTTTTCACGTGTTTTGCCTCAGAGTCAGAGAAAGGGGGGAGAAACGCTGAAGAGAAAGAGAAGGAAGAGGAAAAGGCCAAAGATTGCTCAGAGCTTCCTTCAATCCAAAGAGGTAAGGGGTCTGAACCTTATTAAACAATAATATGCTGAAAATGGTGAAATATTGGATGAACGAAATTGGGATTTTAATCGAAGGAATTCGTAGAAATTATATGCAATGATGTTAAGATTTGTGAAATCGAATAGGGGACTATTTGTATTAGATGATATGAGTGATTTTGTGTGAAATTTGGACTGTGGAAGGATGAATTTGGATAGATCTCGTAGCAGAGAAAGCCATTGCAGATCTGGAAATCTGGTTTCTGGTCATACGCGTATGGCACTAGGCAATACGCGTATGAGATTGCTGGTACGCGTATGGCACTAGGCAATACGCGTATGGATGAGGAAGATGATGTTTTGAACGTGTTTTGGTCTCTGTTGGTACGCGTATGGGAATGTGATACGCGTAGCATACGCGTATGGACATGGGCAATACGCGTATGGATTTGGTCAGGCGTGGGCAATACGCGTATGGGCATAGGCAATACGCGTATGGGCAGACTGGTGGTCTTTCCTGGGCTGTTGTTGTGCAGTTTTTGGTTGGTTAGGCTGAGCGAGGTAACTTAGCTGATGCATGGTATACGAGGGATCATTTCCCGTTGCTTTGAGTGGTATAGATATTAGTAGAGTGTGATAATACTGTGTTTGATTGTGTGGCATGATGTGATATGCTTTTGTGATAGAATGTATTAATGATGATGATAACATGAATATATGATGCTGTTGTTGCTATGTTGATTATGATGCATGCTTGGTGTGCATGCATTCATGAAAGGCCGATGCCTAGTGATGAACGGACTGAGTTCCAATGATGTTGTTGACTCCGGGCTTGTTGAGAGGCTTGGTTCCTTGCGGGGAACTCGGATTCTATGGTGATGAATCTGGGAGTGGTGATCCTGTAGTTGGTCACAAAATGGGTATACCGAGTCGTGTTGAGTCATGCATGGGTGTGTGCATTGCATTTGATATGTTGTTTTGTTGATGTTCATGAATATGTTGATTATGATGATTATGATGAGCTGTGTTGGCATATGTGAAATATATTTATGTTTATATTTCTGTCGTTATATTATTATTTAATAATGTAATTCTCACCCCTTCTGCATGTGTTTATGTTCATCTATGATGAGCAATGTGCAGATAAAGAGGAGTAGCTATTGTTGAGGTTTGAAGAATAAGTGTAGAGTTATTCTACAGAGTCGAGTCAAATGCTCTGGTCATGTGACACCGGGTTTATGGGATTCGATAGATAATTGATTATTATTTACGTTGTTTATGATGACTAACATATTGAGATGTTTTGTTGAGATAATGTGAACCATTATTATGAATTGTTATATGATGAATGATAATATTATTGTTGTTGTCCGCTGCGAAGTTTTAATAAAATAAATAATATGTTTTATGTTGTGATGCGATAAGTGTTATGTTGTAAGAAATGTAAACTCTTCTACATGTTGTACTCTGATAATCTATTTAAATATGTCGTTTGGGTAGAAGGGTGTTACACAGTGGACTATGTTAAATGTTATGACCTAATATGAGAATGTATGTACAAAAGGTAGGTGCAAATTTGAGGTGCTACAGCTGCCCCTATTCAATCAACTAGGAACCCGAACGGATGATAGCAACGGCTGTCAGACTTTCAGGGTAAACAGGGATTGAATACCAAGAACCGTAGAATTTGCACAATACAGGGATCCAACAATGGAAATGTACACTGGGATTTGATATTTATTACAGGGTATTTTTGAGTTTTTTTTCTCTCTTTTTTTTTTTAAAGGATACGGCCACATCCAGACATCACAACGATGATGAATGGGAATAGAAATCACAACTAGATGCCAACGGACAACTAGGAAAAACTCAACGTTTACCGAGACCAACGGAGAGGTCACCAGACATTAATGAATGACTGGAAGAGATACTACCATACGTCAACGGACGAAATGGGAAAAACTCAACGTTTACCAAGACCAACGGAGAGGTAACCAGACATTAATGAATGACTGGAAGAGACACAACCATACGTCAACGGACGAAATGGGAAAAACTCAACGTTTATCGAAACCAACGGAGAGGTAACCAACTGGGGACGACCAGGAAAAACTCGACGTTTATCGAAACCAACGGAGAGGTAAACAACTGGGGACGACCAGGAAAAACTCGACGTTTATCGAAACCAACGGAGAGGTAACCAGACATTTACTGATGAATGGGAGGACTCGACCAGACATCAACGGATGAATGGGAGAAAATTCGACGTTTACTGACATCGAAAGATGATGTTTACTGACACCAAAAAAAGATCGACCAGACATTTACTGATGAATGGGAAGACTCGACGTTTACAGACATCGAAAGATGATGTTTACAGACACCAAAAAAGATCGACCAGACATTTACTGATGAATGGGAAGACAAAGAGACATACAAACAGACGTCAACGAACGAATGGGAAAAACTCGACGTTTATCGACACCAACGGAGAGGAGGAAACTACTTCACTAGGGAAGAAGGACGACGTTACGAACATCGAAAGATGATGTTTACCGACATCAAAAAAGACCATACACTTACGCATGACTGGGAATCACCGAAAGATGGTGTTTACCGACACCAAAGAATACCAGACACTTACGCATGACTGGGAAATCACCGAAAGATGGTGTTTACCGACATCAAAGGATACACACGCGGGTGCTGACAGGATACTGACATCTACATGTGTCAAGGCAAGGCTACACACTTGCAGGGGGTCTCACTGGGGATCAAGGTCGCGACAGCGAGCACACAGGAAGGAACACCAAGGATACCGGGTTGTAGGTATGAAACGGGTGGCCGACCAAAGCGTGAATTGGTTTGTGTTCCAAAACACTCAACATCCTGAAGAGGGCTAGAAAAGCGATCTTGTTAAAGGATGAACATCCGATTCCATAGGGAATACGAATCTTACTCTGCTGGAGAAAACAATCAAAAGATTGACCAAAAAGTGCATGAGATATATTATCTATAGCCGTCAAAACGTAGATAATACACTCGCAAGGAAGATTATCCATAACCGGGTTGGTTGTTAAATGGATAGGTCAACCGACATCATCCTGAAGAGAGCGAAAGCAAACTTGTTAAAGGATGGACATTCGATTCCGAACAAAGGAATACGAATCTTACTCAACTGGGGAGGACGACTTCGACCCAAGAGCGCCTGAGATATATTATCTATAGCCGTCAAAACGTAGATAATACACTCGCATGGAAGATTATCCATAACCGGATTGGTTGTTAAATGGATAGATCGACCGACATCATCCTGAAGAGAGCGAAAGCAAACTTGTTAAAGGATGGACATTCGATTCCGAACAAAGGAATACGAATCTTACTCAACTGGGGAGGACGACTTCGACCCAAGAGCGCCTGAGATATATTATCTATAGCCGTCAAAACGTAGATAATACACTCGCATGGAAGATTATCCATAACCGGATTGGTTGTTAAATGGATAAGCAACCGAAAGGAAAGGCATCGGGGTACCAGGAATAGGTATGCAAAGATGACCAATCAAAAGGGATAAAGCTGCTTAATCGAAGCAAGTACCAGAAAGGCAGGGGAAGACCCAATGGGGACAATACTGCTTGATCAAGGCAAGTATCCAGAGGGGAAAAGAATATCAATACCGCAAAGAGGGGATTACATCTACCGGTTTGTAGGTAGAAAACCACAGAAAAGTAACCAGTCATCAATAGGATGAGCACAAAGGGTTAACTCTGCTAGGGAAGGAAAGTGGGATTTTACAACTACCAGTTAGTAGGTAGAAAACCACAAAGATAGGACTTACAGCTACCGGTTTGTAGGTAGAGGCCAACAAACAATCTGGTGAGGGACAGAGTGAGAACAAAGGATTTACAACTACCGGGTAGTAGGTAGAAGACCGCAAATTCCGATGAGGATAAGATGAATGAGTGCCGGTTAGTGAGCAACTATTCATTTATGCCCCAGGGAGGCACAAGAGACAGTTACAAGGAAGCCAGTTTAGGATCAATCCAAAAAGGCAAACTGAATCAAGACTCATCCTAATGAGGAAAGAACTCAATAGGGAAAACCCATCCCGTTATATGTGGGAGGGAACGGAAACAACCGTCATCCACGAGGATGTATCTCAGTGGGGAAATGGCAGGAAAGGATAGACACTTTCTGCTTAAGGGGTTGGCTCTACATGGAGAGATCAGACACACCCATATTTGCTAGGGAGGATCTACTGGGGAGATCTGTATCAACAAATAGCAGGAGACAACCATCAACAGATACACGGCAACAGCTGCATCATGAGTATCCGAATGCTATGATTATGCATGTATGCATTATGCATGATGAATGTATGATGAATGCTGACAAACAGACATGTAAACACAGGTCCAGGGATCAACCACCCGGTACTACTCTTCTTCCATAGGGAAGGCCAAAAACACCAGAGAGCAAACGCTATCTGCTGGAAACCGGGATATCAGGGAACAACACCATCCTGCGGGGAGAGGAGAAGACCGCTCTGCTGGAGAGACGAACGCTAACGTCTTCCGTAAACACTCTGCTTGGGGAACTGCCCCACAAAACATTTCAAAAGCAACCTTGCTGGGAATGCCCCTCGGTAGGGCTCAAACAACCCTCTACTGGAGGTGCCCCACAATAGGGCTAACAGGGACTTGGAGGAAGAATGTTGTACTGCCGGGAACATGAAGATAAACAACTTCAACCAACACTGCACTGAGCAACCTTGCTGAGGAGAAACCAAAAGAGGTTCGACAGGAAAAAGATACAGTTATGCTCGAGATACGAACAAATGTCTTACCTGTTGGTAATCATACCACCCTCGGGAGAGCACTGCGGATCTCCTAAGTATCCTTCCACCATCGTGAATGTTCACTTTGTTTAAGAACAATTTTTTTGAAAAATTTGTTTATTTTGAAAACAATGATACTTTATCAATTAAAAACATGCAAAACATTTGTTGAGTTGAAACAAATAGGAGTGCAAATAATTGGATAAAAGCTCAAATTGATGTGATGGAATGGGAGTCTGCAAAGGGCGAGACTCCATAGATCTGTACAAATTTGAAATCGGTGATATATATTGGAGAGGGCTACATTGAACATAATGATCTTTCCTCTACCATTCCGAATTTTCGATGTATTCGGAGCTTCATTCGACGACGGATCGAGAATCCCTGACGGATGACAGATATAGAGCATAGTCTTGTCAAGATGCAGTTACTTGCCAAATCCCTAATTTTTGCCTAGATTGCCCCAGTGTGAGGTGATTAATCTAGCGGGATGCAAATTCCTTTTTTCAATGTCTCTAACTTTTGCCTGGATCGCCCTTTCGGGTTTTCAATCCACCGAGACGCTCCTTTTTGCCTAAGTCGCCCTTTGGGGTGTTCAACTTAGCGAGCTGTTTTTGCTTCTTTTTTTTTTCTTTTAGGCGAAGTATTTCTTGACTGCATCGGAATTCACAGGACGAGTGAACTTCTCCATCCATTGTTGTAAGTGTCAAAACATTGCCTGAAAAGGCTCTCTTGACAACAAATGGACGTTCATAGCTTGGAGTCCACTTGCCCCTGGAATCGGGCACGGAAGACAAGACTTTCTTGAGCACAAGGTCCCTCGGATCACACGAGGCTTGACCCTCTTATCGCGTGCTTTTTTCACTCTCTGCTGATATAACCGACCATGACACATGGCAGTTAATCTCTTTTTTCTTTCAGCCGGATTCAGCATCAGTCAACTTGGGACTTTGAGGGTGCTATTTCTCTTTTGTTTTTTCTTTCTTTTTCTTTCTCTTGATTTCTTTTGATTTCTTTTGATTTTGAACCCTCTTCTTTCTTCTTTTTTTTCTTTTTTTTTTGTTTTATTGTTTGTTTTTTTTTATATGCCCCAGTTGGCTGTTCTGCTGATTCTCGAGATGCAGCTGAGTGTGATCTTCTTTTCTTGCTCAAGAAGTCGGGAAATCTCGTCAGGAATTCCTTCAACATCATCTTCTTCCGCTTCGAATACAGGGAATTCAAAATTGGGAGATGACGTCCGATCATTATGTTTAATGGGTTTAAGAAACAACCTGCATAAAGATTTTGATATGAAAAGCTTTTTGGAAACAAACAAGACAATCGTTATGCAGATGAAAAGATTGCTTTTATTCTTGTTTTTTAAGGTTTTTTGTGATCACCAATTTCATGCAAAAAGCGAAAAGGGAAAACAAATGGAAAAACAAATGTTTAACATGAATTTATTTGAATGAAAATATCATTGCACAAAATGTTGCCAACAATGTCATCACTTCTCCTTTTGGCATGGGAGAAGGGTTTTTAAACAAAGTGATTATTACTCTGACTTATGAACAACTGTAGGAAAGCCCACAATGACCCAATTGTGATAGATCCCACCGGGGATGACAACTGTCAGTATCTCTTGCATCAGTAGCTTCTGTTTTCTGAACAACCCTTCTGAAGAAAAGTCGGCGCCAGCCCAGGACTTGTTATCTTCAAGCTTGATTATCACGGGGACCCAAGTCTTCAAAGTTCAAAATACCTGACCTCACGAGGTCTTGAACCTTCATCTTCAACTGAAAGCAACTATCCACGTCATGACCAGGAGCACCCGAATGATACACACAATGCTGCTCAGGCCTATACCACCACCGAGGGTTGTCGGGTATAGCCGGCGGGTCTCTGGGAGTAATCAAGTTCCGCTCTATCAACGAGGGATACAGCTCTGCATAAGACATAGGGATCGGGTCAAAAATGATCCTCTTCCTCTCATTACCCGTATTGGCTTGATTATCATTGGGAGGTTGGTAAGCCTGCCGTTACGGACGATGTTGCTGATGCTGATATTGCTGAGTTGGTCTTCTCTGTTGCTGTGGAGTTTGAGCTGCTGGGATAGTCACAGCAGCGGCCTGACGATACTGTCCTCTGTTTGCACTCCTCCGACGGTGCACAGCATTTGTTTCACTCTCTCCCCTTCTGGGTGCCCCAGAGGATGGCTTCTTAGAACCGGAAGAACTTGAAGAGCCAGGATGGCGAACCGGAGCGCGGGTTGCTCTGACATTAACAGTCTCTGCAACAAGAGGCTGTTCACTGATTCTGATCCCCCTCAATTCATCACCCACGGCATAATCATTGACGAGAATAGTGACAGCAGCATTCTCATGAACGGGTACACCCACTGGTGAAGCACGGTGGACTGGTGGAATCACGGCTTTCAGTCTCTGGGCTAAGGCACGCAGCTCCTCTTGCCCCTGAACAACTCCTTGCATCATCGTCATAAACTGGGCCATGTTTGCCCTCATCTCAGCCAACTCTGTCTGAACCTGGTCTATAATCCTCTGATGATTGAGTCTGGTTGAGTACCAATGCGGTCTTCGATCAGCTATCCTGTCTCAGTCAGGAACCAAAGTGAGGAGTCTTTCCAAACATGTCTGTAATGCAAGATATGTGCATGATATGCATGATATGGGTACTATTTTGTCATGAATGATCCTGATAAAGGATATGCGTATGCGAGTTAACTTTTTTCTTTTTTCATGCGTTATTATTTTTTTGAAAAATAAACATGCTATGATGCAAATGATGCAACATGACTGGTCAGGCTGTGCGTTTCAAGGCACAGGGTCAAAGCTTCGGCTTGAATTCTGAACCACAACTCATCTGAAACCCAAAGTCATCTGAGGAACTGTCATCTGAACCCATATCTGGAGAACTGAGTCACCATCTAGTCACCAACCGGTCACCATCAGTACCTGTTAAAATGATCATTCCCTCCCTACTCACGGGTGTCATCTAGGCCAGGGTAAGGTCGAGAGAAACGCAGCATAAATAACCTTTCGCAAAATATCATCCTGTGCACACCCGATGTATGCACCGATAATATCCCACCAGGGTCTGAACTGCTCGTGATATCAATGTTCCGCTAAGTGGCGTACACCACCCGCTTCCCATGAATCACTCTATTCCTAGGTTTCCTAGATTGCACTCATAGCCTGGGTATTGGGCCTTTTACCTCGAGTAACTCCCACCCCAAACAGAGAGACACAGCACAACCAGCAGATGAATATGAATGAATGCAAACATCAATGCAAACAATAAATGCACATATATACAATGAATGCAATAAATAAAGCAGCACAAAGCAACCAAAACCCTAACCTAGAGAGCGCTAGGAGAGACTCGCTTAGGGAAGATGGACCAGCAGAGGTCAACTTCACTTGTCCCCAGCAGAGTCGCCAGCTGTCGCATTACGCGAAAAACCGGTGGGAAAACAAGAACAACAGAGCCGCCACCGTGCGTTATTTATCCCAAAGGAGGGAAAGGAAACGTTCAGAGTAAACCTGGAAAAAGACATGGTCTCGCGACCAAAGAGAATGGGATCGGGAGTCGGTTATGCGAAGGGAAGGTATTAGCACCCCTACGCATCCGTCGTACTCGACGGGATCCACGCACAATAGAAAGGAAAATGGTTGCTAAAACACTGCTCACACACACACACACACTGGCTGAAAGAGACACGAGAAAACAAACAAGACTGACTCGGCAGGATATCGCATCCTGGGCCTACTTAGTCTATCAGGCATAGACATCAGAGTCAAAGTAGTTCGGACTGGGAAGCGACACATGCTCGCTAGGATGTCGCATCCTATGCATACGTATCTTCTTGGACGAAGAAGAATCAGAGCATCCGTAGCTCGGCTGACACGCACACAAACAAACGCAGGCAAAGGCAAACATGGAGCCTGAATGCCAATCGTTGGACTTACATCAGCATCCGAACCAAACAAAACCACACTGGAAACCAACTGCCAATCGCTGGACTTACGTCGGACTCCAACCAGAAAAGGAGAAACAAACTCACACAAACAAAACAAAAGGGCGCCCGGAGAGATCAGCTCATCTCCTGCCTACGTACCTCATCTGGTATGAGGATCAGGGCGACGTAGTTCCCCTACGGAGGGACACAGGACTAGCCTAACCAGATAACAGAGGGAGACACAACACTAGGGAGACTACGACTCGAGCCTAGATGTTGTCATGCAAAGTCATCCCTAAGTTAAGGTTTCTAGCTAACTTGCACAGGAAGCAAGCCTATCCTAATCATGACTTGCACAGGAAGCAAGTCTAACTAAACCTATCTTGCACAGGAAGCAAGCTAAAGCAAAACACACAAACACAAGTAGCACACACTATATGCAAGCAATGGGCTCAATCAAGGTTAGGCATTGAAGCCAACTGGAATAGGGTAGTGTTAGCTCTTAACCTTGCCATTGAGGGGCTAAGGTGAAGCAGATGAAAGGTGAGTGAAGATAAGACTTCACAGCTCTTATCCCGGGCCTGGGAGAGCTTAAGACAAGAATGTGTGGGTTCAGAAAGTGGGAACCCTTCTACATATTTAAAACTGACTCAACTGTACAATTGTACAAGATCTTGGGTTTGTATCTGTAATGCATCAACACAGTGATGTGAGCAAAGCAGATGACACACAGAATAGCAGGGGATAGATTGCAAATCCCTTGGGTTCTGCCAATTGCCTCTTCACTTAGGAGGTCTTTGACTCTATACAAGGACAAATGTAAATAGTCACAAACATTGCCTCTTAAGGAGGACTTCAGACAGTTGCCTGGCCAAGTAACAGGCCAGGTCTTCCAGACTACATGAAGATAAGAAAATATACCTCAATGCAAATTGCTCTTAAGCAAAGCAAAGCAAAGTTCACAAGGAACTAAAAGCAACTAAAGGTACTTGAAACCAGTCAAACAGAATCAGTACACAATTCAAAGTCAAAGCAAAATGAGATAACGATCAACAGTCTACACAATCAGTTAACTGTGCAATGCACGAGGCTCAAGCATATGAGCCAAGCAAGCTACAAAACAAACAAGTTAGTCATGATAATCAAATCAAACTCATTCAATTTGTATAAGTTTCTTTGGGCAATTGCTTCTTAACCTGAAAAAATGAACTCAAACATGAGCAACAGGACCACTAGGACAAGCCTAGGGTCAAAAGGGGATGAGAAAGTCAAAACAGCAAGTGAAATCCAATCAAGATCATATTCCAACAATCAAGAAGCAAACTCAAATGGTTCCATGTTCATATCATTCATCATTATGATTTCATAAGCAAATTAGGTCAAAGCATGGCATATGGAAGCTCATAGAAGTCAACAGCAAGACTCAACTCAAAACCAATCATAAACAATTCAATAAATCATCAAATAAATCATGATCAAACATAATCCATAGCATGGTAAGCACACCAAATTTCATCTCAATTGGATCATGGGAAGTAGGGAAATGAAAATCAGAAAGGCAGGG
The DNA here is from genome assembly GCF_024323335.1 of Lathyrus oleraceus. NCBI lineage: Eukaryota > Viridiplantae > Streptophyta > Magnoliopsida > Fabales > Fabaceae > Lathyrus > Lathyrus oleraceus. Next base: position 449,401,793 of record NC_066579.1, read on the forward strand.
CAAGTTCAAACATGCTCAAAGAAGTCAACCAAACATGCACCAACTTCAATAAATCATAAATCAGTGACAACATATGAGAAATGAATGGGATTAAAACCATGATAAACCTTAAGGTGTCTACTAATTACATGTCAAATTTCATGTCCATCCAATAATGTATGAGAATTTCACAAAGCAAATGGGAACAAGTGTCACAAAAGTAAACATTTTGGTCAAACAGGGGAGAAAATTTCAAACAATTAGGAAATGCCAACAAAAAGTCCACAAAAAATCACATGTAAGCTAGACATACACAAGTATGTTCATGCAAAAAATCAGACCAAATTGAGTTCATTAGGCAAGGTAAATAAAATCATGAAGTTGGACATCAATGGTATGACACAAATTGTCACACCCTAATTCAAAAAATCATAACTCACAAACCAGCAATGATAAATTCACAAACTCTACACCAAAATCACCATGAATGTGTCTAGTTTGAGCACAAAAAATTTGGAAGCCATTGGATAAAGCATCATCATTTCACAATTGATTTGGCAAAGTGTACAAAAAATGGACACATGAACAAAACCCTAGCACAAATAAAAATTCACTCATCCAAAAAATCTGGAAAAAATATGATAAAAAACTAGAGATTGAGATGAACATTTCTCAAAAAACCCCATGAATTTTGGATCACAAATGATTGACTTATGAATTTTGTAAGATTGTGTAACAAATGAAATAATTATTGAGAAAATAAATGAATTAATGGATAATGTGGCACGGCAGTGGCATTTTTGCAATTACTGGGAATTGTTAATGAAACGCAGCGCATGGGAAAGAGACGTGGCGCTCAATGATTTGTCATGGGCAATGGAACAGTGAGAAGCATGCAATGCAAAAGCCAAACGCGAACAGGACAAGAATTCTGGGCATTTTTTAGGGTTTGTGAAGCTACAGGACATCATCATCTTCACCAAAAAATCGTGAAACAAATTTTTGCCCAGAAAATGAAATTAAATACACCATTAGAACCAGCAAACATCATGCATCAATAATCCAACAACCAAATTCATTAAATCGGACTATCATGGATGAATCATGTAAAAACATAAATGAACATCAATCTTTAAAACCAAATTTCTCATTCAATAAACAACCATTTTGCACGATTTAAGTTTCAGAATGACCAGCAAAGTGAGACCTATACAAAGCATAGCATGGTTTAGTGAATGGTTAAGGTCGAATTCTTACTAAATCTGATGAACAGTTGTGATGTAGTGGTTCTTTGGCTCCAAACAGCTGAAACAGATGCTCCTAGTTGCTTTAGATGATGAATGGATGAAGGGTTTGGCTCAAGCTTGCTCGATTCAGCTCCAACTCAAAACTGCCATGGAAGGAGCTTCCTCAAAACAGTAGTGAACAAGGCTTTACAGCTGGGAAATGGTCCTTGCAAATGCTTCCAAATGGTTGGTAGGTGATGAAAAAAGCAAGTCCAACTCGAGCTCTTTGAGATTTTACCAAGAAAAGTTCAAAAATGCAAAATGAGGGTTTGAGAGAATATGAGGTTCTTGATCTGTTTGAGTGAGAATGGCTAGGGCTTTTCAGAGTCAAAATGAAGTATATATTTGCTGTTTAGTGTTGGTTAATCAAGATTAATGAAGTGGTGATTGAAATTTAACTTAAATGAAGTGTTTTGGACTTTTTGCTAAAAATCAACCAAATGGCATGGAGGTGCAAGGATGTGCACGAAATTGGGCCTTGGACAACTTCTAAACATGATTTCTGAACTATTCCAAGTGGTAAAAATTGTTGGAAATGCTTAATTTTGAAAGTCAACTTTTCACCTCACTTGAATTAATTCAAACCACCTTAAAAATGCCATTTTGATTGGTGAACTTTTGGTGAATTATGATGACATATTTGGAAATAGGGCATCAAATATGACTTATAGCAAAAAACCCCACCCAATTTGGCCAAATGGTTTGGAAGATATGCCACTTTGAAGTTCAAAATTTTTTGAGAATGATTTGATCATAACTTGCCAACCATACATGGGAATTGAGTGTTCTTGGACTTTTTGAAAATGGGAGAACAAGACCTTCAACTTTCATGTTGGGAAAAAATTCATTTGAAGCTTGTATCATGATGTAAGTTTGAGGATCATGACTTTCCATTTTTGGCAAATTCCAATTACAGGTCAACTTTCTATTTTTGGAAATTTCTTGTTTGACTTCAAATTCTTCAATGCTGATGCTTGACATGTTATATGAGGCTTATATGGACATGATTGAGGCCTCTCAAACCAATTCCCACCATCAAATCACTGATTAAATGCACAGTTGACCAACAGTTGACTTGCTAGGGTTTCTGGTGAACTGAGCCATGACTGATGACTTCTGAGCAATCAAACCTTGACCAAAACACTTCAAAAGGACCCCTAGGTCATGTGAACATGTTGGACCAACCCTAGGGCCTTGTCTCATTGGAAATTGTACTTGCTTGCTTGACTGACTGATCTCCTGACCAGTTTGACCTAATCTGACTGATGATCTTGCACTTGGGGCAAAGGACAATGCAATGCTATGCAGTGGACTATGTTAAATGTTATGACCTAATATGAGAATGTATGTACAAAAGGTAGGTGCAAATTTGAGGTGCTACAGTAGGCCTCTGCCTAACTCAAGTTTATTTAGCTTAGAAATCCTTCTTAAGCTAATGTGACCCAAGCGTCTATGGCATGCCCATTGCTCTTCATTAATAGACATCAAGCATTTCACATTTTGGTTTTTCAAATCTGAAAGTTTTATTTTATAAAGGTTATTTTTCCTCTTTCCAATGAAAATGACTGTGCCATTTTTCTGATTGACAGCCTTGCACGTTTTTTGATTAAAAATAATATCATAATCGTTATTACTTAATTGACTTATGGATAACAAATTATGAACTAATCCCTCAACATAGAGGACATCAGAAATAGAGGGAAGAGATATGTTACCAACTGTTCCAGATCCTCTTATTCTTCCGTTTTATTTTCCTTCAAAGCCTGAAACTAACATCTTTAAGTTCCAGGTTTTGGAACATATGCTTTCTTCACGTCATGTGTCGCGAGCATCCCGAGTCCAGGTACCATGACTGGTGTTTTAACTATGTTGCATAGGATATTTGCAACATACGCTATTTTATCTTTTGGTACCCATAATATTTTGGGTCGTTTAGGATTAGTTCTCCCAAAGTTTCTGAAAACTTTGGGTTTTCTAGCGTTACTGAAATTCTTTGTCTGTGTAGGTGTATAATGGTAAGCGAAAGGAGATGTTGGTTTGATTTCTATAGTAGGTTTCTGATCGTCGTCATCAAAGTCATAAACAATTCCTCTTTTTCTATTATGACTTACACCATATATCATATAAGCCATTTTGCTTATGTCTAGGCCGTTGTTCAGAAATTTCTGAAAGGCTTTATTATATTTGTATATGATAGTGTCAGAAGTAGGTGGAGCTTTAGAGAGAGTTTCCTCAAGTTTTGAACATTTCTTAGTTGAAAATTATTTTTCCCTTTCAAGAATAAAATTATTTTCTTTGAGTTTAGAAACTTCTTTCTCAAGCTTATCACACTCTTCAACGGTCTCTTCATGAACTTTTTTTAGGTTCTTGAATTTCTATCGAAGCTTCTGATACAAGCTCAGAGATTCTGATAAATAGGCTTCCAAATCAGAACGAGAAAAGTCAGAGAATACCTCTTCAGAGTCAGACTCTATTTCAGATGAACTTCCAGAGGTAGTGACCATGAATGATATGTTTGCTTGCTCCTCTTCAGAACCAGGTTCTAACGCTTCAGATTCAGAGTCGTCCCATGTTGCCATGAGTCCTTTCTTCTTTGCTTTGAATGAGTTCTTCTTGAAGCTTTCCTTTCTGGATCTATCCTTTGTTAGCTTAGGACATTCATTTATGTAATGTCCATGTTCTTTGCATTCATAACATGTTACTTCCTTGTTGGGTCTGCCTCTAGAGGTTGAATCTGGACGATCTCCCTTCTGTCTGGGCCTTCTGGATTTGTTTTGTCTTTTTCTCTAGAGTTATTTGATTCTTCTAGAAAGAAGAGATAATTCTTCTTCATCCTCATACTCTTCATTCTCAGAGTCATCATCTTCTTCCTCTTCAGCTTGAAAGGCTTTGTTCCTTTATGGATTTCTTATTTATGATCTAGACTTTAGAGCAACAGATTTTCTTTTCATTTGAGGTTCATCTTCTTCTAGCTCTATTTCATGACTTATGAGGGAGATGATAAGTTCTTCAAGACTTATGTTGTTCACATCCTTGGATAGATTTAGAGCAGTAACCATAGGTCTCCACTTCTTAGGAAGACTTCTGATTATCTTCTTGACGTGATATGTTGTAGTATATCCTTTGTCCAGAACCTTGAGTCTTATAACCAAGGTTTGGAACCTTGAGAACATCACTTCAACAACTTCATCATCTTCCATTATGAAGCCTTCATACTTCTGGACTAAGGCTAGAGCCTTAGTCTCTTTAACTTGATTATTTCCTTCGTTCGTCATTTTCAAGGAGTCAAAAATATCTTTGGTTGTTTCTCTGTTGGTTATCTTCTCTTATTCATTGTAGGAGATATCATTTAACAGAATGGTTCTTGCTTTATGGTGATTCTTGAAAACATGTTTCTGATCATCACTCATTATGCTTCTTGGAATAGGAATACCAAGTGCAGAGTTGGGTAGCTCATAACCATTTGTAACCATATCTCAGAGATCAACATCGTAGCCTAGGAAAAACTTTTAATTCTGTCCTTCCAGTATTCAATTTTTTCTCCATAAAAAACTGGAGGTTTTGCATTATAGCTATCTCTTTCATTCGTGTTAGCCATGAAGTTTTTCTCACCCTGTGTCTCTCTACACGGTTAAGTGTTTGATTCAAAAATTAATAACATAGTCGAAGCTCTGATACCAATTGAAGGTAGAGAAAAACAAGAAAGGGTGGATTTGAATTATTTTCACAAGAATTAAAAACTTTTGCAACATCACACACACAAAACAAATGCTAATAACACAAATAGTTTATCCTGCTTCGCTTGAAATTCAAAGCTACTCCAGTCCACCCGACCAAGGTGATTTCGCCTTCAATAAGGACTTAATCCACTAATCTCATCTGATTACAAAACTGTCTAAGAGTTTAACAACCTCTTAGCCCTCTCAAGTATATAGACTTAAACACGTCACTTGAGGAATTACAAACAATTTCAGGAATACAAGTGTTTGACTAGATGCTTCTAGATAAGCAATATAAACACACTTTAAGAACGATGAAACACAACCACATAATATTGATCAACAACTCTTGTATAGAAAACTATTTCTTACAACTATGATAGTGAAAATATTTGGAGTTTGAGAAACGTTGTTGTGTGAAAGTTGTCTCATTGTATGTGAGGATCTCATCCTCAACAAGTTGTAAGGAGGCCTTTATATAGTATTTGAGATGATACCGTTGGAGGTAAATCAGTAGAGATTTTCGTGCCAGCTGTGGGAGTTAATGGTAGTAAATTTCTTTTCCTTTCCATAGCAGTCTTGGAGCGTAATCCATAGTTTCCTTAAACAGACTTGTACTACAATTTGAATACTTCCAGCATAAGTTTCTGATCAGGTGACATCTGATGACGTGTTGAGCATGTATCTGAGTGAGCGTGATCAGAGTCTTTAGAGTTAGAGTTCAAATATATTTTGCAGTCTTCATATTTCTCTTGTAGACTTCAGATATCTCTTGCAGAGTCTTTAGATATCTCTTGCAGTCTTCAGATATCTGAGCTTGAGCTTCAACATCAGATTCTTCAGGTGAGTGCTCTTGAGATGTGTTCTTGACCAGAGTCAAATCTGATTTCTTTTTGTGATGGGTCAGTGTTTCCTGGATTGAATCAGATGCCAAATATTCGTTTCTTGATGGTCAAATGATAACTTATCAGAGTCATTTTAACTTAGAATCCTGCACACTTAAGAAAAATTGTTAGGTTACCAAATTGTTTCGTTCTTTGTTATCATCAAAACTTAGATATATATTGCAGAATTAAAATCTTGTTTTAACAATACCCTTATGGTATTCCAACATAGATGATGGTTGGCCTTCATACTAATATGTCAAGTTGTAGTGGTAATGCAATGGCCACTAGGCCATCGTATAATCAACAAAAAGCCTCGACTTCAACCATCAACAATATGGTTCGACCAGGAGGATATACTACATCCCTCAAATAACACCATTATTGAATACCACTTGCATGATGCCCATGAGGCAACAAATGGACAAGAGTAACTTAGAGTTGGTGAACACTCTCACCCAACAAATGGGGACCATTTTCAATCTGTTGATTATGAATACAAACCAAACCTATGAATTACTAGCAATCCAAATGGGGAGAATAGCTGATTTTTTTGGCAAGCCTCAAATTCCGCCTCGACCAACCCCTCAGATATCAAACGTCGGTCAGGTCGAAACGCTTGAAAACGCAATGGCCCAAGTGAATGTAGGCCAAAACCAGAGATTTCAACCAGAACCAATCCCAAATAGGGAAGAATAATAATACATATGTCAGTGCAATCCCAGGCCTTTGATGGTTCAAAGAAACCAAGATGCTGATAAGGTTCTTCGACATGTCTAACAAAACAATTTTGGAGGACATAACAATATAGCCAATATGGTCGAACATATTTTGGCCCAGAATCTCCTTAATGTGGGATTCCACAAGCCTAACTTTATATCTCCTTTGTTATAATACATTCGACGAACATGTCGCCAAGTATCAAACTGAAGTTGGTGGCATTGCAAACAAAGAGAATATGAAAATGAAGTATTTTCCAAATTCTCTTACAAAAAACTCCTTCATTTAGTTCACCATACTTCCTTCACACTTTGTTCAAACATGGAGTTAGTTGGAGAGACTGTTCCGTGAACAATTTTACATGGGTCAGTCGAAGATAAGTTTGAAGGAGTTGGCCAGTGTTAGGCGAAAAGTACCTGAGTCAATTGATGATTATATAAACAGGTTGAGACTTCTAAAAGAAAGATATTTTACACAGGTTCTTGAAAATGAGCTAGTCGAAATGGCTGTATGTGGAATGAGTTGTTCCATTAGGAAGAAATTGGATACTCAATACCTTAGGGACATGGCACATATTCAGACAGGGTTCGCCAGGTCGAACACTTGAAGGCTGAAAAATCCAGAACAAATAAGTATCATAAAAAATAAAAAGTTGTGTACATATAGGCAGACAAATACCTCTCAGACCTAGGTGACGAGTATGTAAGAGAGAGTGAGGTCAATATGGATGAACTGAAGCCATGACCTCCTTACATATGTAAATTGTTGAAGCCATCGAACGGGAAGAATCTTGTCGAACCCATTAAGAATGAAAAATTCATCACAAAAACATATACTTTTGATATAACAATGACGATATTTTTTATTTGTTAGTCACTGATGGATAAATAATAGTGCCTTTGGGATTAAAAACTCCTCCCATAGAACAAAGGAAAAAGAGATATTTTTATAAGTGCTATAACTTATTGGGTCATAAAACATCTCAATGTGTGTTTTTCAGAGATTTGGTGCAAAAGGCTTTGAAGGAAGGCATGCTGCAATTTGGTGAGAAGCCAAAGGCATCAATGCAGGTGGATGTTGCCCCATTGCAAAATGATGGTGCTCACTACATTGAGCCCGTTGAAATATTAATGGTCGAAGCTACTGAGGGATTCGACATGGAGGTCGAGAAAGGTGAGTAGATATTTGTGGTTGCCGATGCAGATGGTTTACCCTCAAGCTGAGGGGGTTTGGTTAAATTCCTGGAGCACTATAAGTTGATTGATTCCAAGACAATGTTATGCCTAAGGTGTAACGCTATCTTTGACATTGAAGCAACAAAGAAACTGGAATACACCAGGCTGCAGGATCATAAGAGACGCAAGGGAGGAAACCAAGCTACTAGGTTCACTTTAAACAAAAGAGGCGTACCTCGCAGAAATGAAGAATATAAGAGGTAGTTTTGACAACCTCATCAGAGAACTTATTATCCCCCAGCAAATGTACCCATAGGAAAATGGGTTAAGCCTCTGAATCAGCGGGGGGAGAATCAGCCAAAGTGGAAGGTAGTCGACCCCAAGATAGGATTTTCAAACTAGAAGGTGTCGAAGAGGAAATCACACATCCCTCCAAATTATAAGGGGAACAACCTCATGGTACGAACACAGTGCAGACGTCACCGAAGGAAGAAGAAGGTTGAAAGACAAACCTTTGCAACTAAGCGTGAAGCCCCATTGGCGAAGTGTGATATGGTTGTGTAGAAAACTCAGAAGAAACCTTACATAAGGAAGCTAAGTGATGAAGAGAAAAATATAGCCAACAAAAGACTGTCCATGAGGGTAGCGCATATGGGAAAAGATGCCTGAATACATCCCTCAACCAGAGGAGGAAGTCCTTGAAACACTCCTTAACCTGAGGACAAAACTCTAGAATACACTCCTCAGTTAGATTACGAGATGGTCGAAGATAACTTTGCACAAAATCTGAAGATGACTTTTAAATCAACAGTGACATAGTTTATGTGTTGTCTGTAGAGTATGATAAAGTGTCAAAGGTGTCAGAAATTGAGGACGAATACATTCAAGAAGAGGCTGCAATTCAAAAGCCTTTATGTTATTACGTTATGAACAATGGCATCGTTGAGGAATAATAAGCCATTTTGAGAGACGAGACCTTGGGATGATGTGTCATATCAAACCTTTATTCATTATGGAAAAGGTGGATACTTTGCCATTCAATAAAGTTTTCGTTGATGAATGAGCGGCTGCCAATTTGATACCACATTCATTGTTCAAATAGATGGGGAAGACAAATGTTAATCTTCGACCTCACAATATGGTTTTATCGAATTACGAGGGCAAAACCAGTTACATCCTGGGGGTTATCTAGGCTGAACTCTTAGTTGGCTCCACCACTAGGCCAATGTTATTCATGGTAATCACATCCAATGTTAATTACAATTTATTACTTGGGCGTGAGTGAATCCGTGGAATAGGTGCAATTATTATGACTTTGCACCGGAGGCTTTCCTTCTGGTGTGAATATGGTATAGTGGAAAACATTGAAGCCGACCAAAGCTATTACATGGATGAAGTCAGTAAAGTTGGCAAGAAGAACTTTGATAGAAACTTGGCGAAAATTGTGCCATGTTACGCAGCAGAGGAGGTTTATACCCCTCAAAAGGATGTTATCTATTTCTTGAACCTTCATTCTAATCATGGATTCATTATGTATAAAGAACAGGTAGAGAATCAATTTGTCGAAGAAGGAAGTATGCCACCCACAAAGTGAACCATGGTCGATGAAAATGACTGCTGAGTCAAATTCATTGGCTTGAATTTCAGCTTACTTGGCCAAAAATAGGTTAAATTCGGCCCTTGAGGATGAAGCTTTGCAGAATATGGCTCTTGAAGCCAATGTCGAAAACTCTAATTTTTTTAGAGGTGGCCTTCATGGCCATACAACAGCTTAAGAAAGCATGAGGCTTGATTGTATCTATGACAACGAGCCTCTGGGTTTTGAAAAAGACGTGTTTGATTTGACTAAAAAAATGCAGGCCCAAGACCTTTTAGAGAAAGTATATATGGGTGATGAAGCTCTGAAAACACCAATGTACATCAATATAAAAGTCGAACCAATCATGAAGAAGAAGGTGGTCGAATTTCTCAAAGAATTCAAAGATTATTTCGCTTGGGACTACAACGAGATGCCATGGTTGAGTCGAGACATGGTGGAGTTAAAGCTGCCAATTTAACTTGGAAAGAAGCTGGTGAAACAACTACCAAGAAGGTTTGAACTAAAGATTATGTTGAAGATCAAAGAGGAGATCGAAAGGCTACTAAGGAGTAAGTTCATCAGAACGGTCAAATATGTCAAATGGTTGGCTAATATCATACTTGTTATAAATAAAAATGGCACTCTTAGAGTTTGCATAAATTTTAGAGATCTAAATAATGCTACACCTAAAGATGAGTACCCAGTTCCTATGACAGAAATGCTAGTAGATTCAGCCGCAGACTTTGAGTATTTAAGTATGCTAGTGAGTAGTGATGACCTTTGATTTAAATAATGATAGGGAAACCTATCAGAGAGCTATGAACTCAATGTTTCATGACTTCATCGAGACTTTCATGCAAGTCTACATGGATGAATAGTCATAAAATTCTCAACAGAAAATGGTCAGTTAGGCCATCTTCGGCAGTCCTTTCAGAGGATGGGGAAATATGGATTAAAAATGAATCCATTAAAATATGCTTTTTGTGTTCATGTAGGAGACTTCATGGGGTCTGTGGTGCACAAGAAAGGCATAGAGATCAATCAGAACAAAACAAAAGCAATATTGGATATCAGGCCTTCTTCGACAAAGAAACAACTATAATCTTTGTTGGGGAAAATAAATTTCCTCAGAAGGTTTATCTCCAACTTAAGTGGCAAGACTCAGTCGTTCTCGTCATTACTTCGAATCAAGAAAGAGAGTGACTTCATATGGGGGAGCAAGCAGCAAGAGGCTTTTGACAATATTAAAGATTATCTGATGAAGTCTCTCATCTTGTTACCTCCAAGTAGAAATAAGAGTATAAAATTGTGCATAGCTACATCGGATTCAACCATATGAAGTATGTTAATCCAAGAGGATGAAAATGGCGTCAAAAGAGCCATTTATTACCTCAATCGATTCTTGATAGATGCAAAAACTAGGTATAATACAATCGAAAAATTATGTTTGTGCATATACTTCTCATGTACAAAACTTAAGCATTATATAAAACCAGTTGATTTTTATGTTTACTCTCATTTTGATGTTATTAAGCATATGTTATTGAAGCATATATTACATAGTCGAATAGGCAAGTGGGCTTTAGCACTCACTGAATATTCATTGACTTGTTGTCCTTTGAAAGTAGTAAAAGGACAAATTATCCCCGACTTCATTGTCGACAACTCAGTGTCGAGGCAATAGAAGGTTATATAGGTACTAGGCGTAGTAAATTGTACTTTGAGGATTCTAGGCATAAAGATGGAACTGGAGTTGGAGTATTCATAATTCACCAGAGGACATACTGACCAAGTTCAAGTTCAGATCTAAGGTTTTTGTTCGAATAATGAGGCTGAATGTGAAGCCTTAATAACAGGGCTTCAGATTTCATTGGACTTGGGGCAAGAGATGTCGAAATAAAAGGAGACTTAGAGTTGGTGGTTAGACAACTAAAAAAAGAGTATAAATGCATCAAAGATAATTTGATGATGTACTTTTTTAGGGATAACTCCTTGCTAAAACGTTTTGACCACGTCTCTATTGACGATATACCTTGACCAGAGAATCAAAAAGCAAATGACTTAGCCCAAATTACTTTAGGTTACAAAATCTCCAAGGAGAGATTAGAGGAGTTAGTCGAGATAAAAGATAAGATGATCTCAGTAGAAATTCCCTTGGAGACTTCATCAATGTCAAAACTTTGGGGGGGGGGGGGGGGGAGATGGAACTAAGAGTATAACAAACTTAGAAAAAATAAGTTTTTTTTTGAAGATTTTGAGACATGCGAAGTTTTGGCCGTTAACTTAATATCATATAAATGATTGGCGAAAACCTATTGTTGAGTACTTGGGAAACCTGAGGAGAGTGACTGATCGAAAAACCAAGTACATAGCCCTAAGTTATGTAATTATGGGGAACAAGTTGTTTAAGAAAACTCCTGAATAGATTATTCTTGTGTGCCTTAGCGAGAGTGAATCATATTTAGTAATCTCCGAGGTACATAGAGGATCATGTGGCTCTCATAAAGCAGTCCATAAGATGAAATACTACTATTTCAACTAGAGGTTTATAAGACAACTATGTTGAAAGATTGCATAGATTTTGCCAAAGGATGTCAGGAATGCCAAAAGCATTCATGTACCTAACATGTGCCTGCAAGCGTGTTACACTCAATAGTCAAGCCATGACCTTTTAGAAGATGGGCTTTAGACATAATTGGAGAAATCAAGTCGTTATCGTCGAAAGGGTATAAATACATCTTGGTGGGCATAAATCATTTCACTAAGTGGGTAGAACCATCCCTTTGCCTAATATCGACCAAGAAGAAATTATTAGTTTCATCCAAAATCATATTATATATAAATTTGGAATACCTGAGACTATTATCACTAATCAAGGCTCAGTTTTTACAGGGAGAAAAATGGTGGAGTTTTCCTCAGAAGTTGGTTTCAAGCTACTAACTTCAACACCTTATTATGCCCAAGTTAATGGCCAGGTCGAAGCTCCCAACAAGATCATGATTGGTTTAACAAAAAAACGTGGTTCAAAGGACAAGGAATTGGCATAGAGTGTTAAACCAAGTGTTGTGGGCATGTCGAAACTCTCCTAGAGATTCAACTAATTCCACACTGTTTAGACATGTTTATGGTTATGATGTAGTACTCACTTTAGAAATTCATTTGCAGTCAATTAGGATTCAAAGGTAAGTTGAGATCCCAACTGAATATTATTGGGGTATGATATTAGATGAGTTAAGAGACTTAGATGAAGAAAGATTGGTTGCTCTAGATGTCTTAATGAGGCAAAATGAAATGATAGTTAAGGCTTATAATAAGAAAGTTAAATCGAAAAATTTCAGGTTTGGGAGACTTAGTTTGGAAAGTCATCCTGCCCATGGATAAAAAAAACAAAACTTTGGGCAAGTGGTCCCCAAATTGGGAAGGACCATTTAGAATTCTGCAAGTATTTATAAACAATGCGTACAAAGTCAAAGAATTGACCCCTGAAGGTCGAATCCTATGAATAAATGGAAAATATTCAAAAAAATATAGGCCAATATTGCAGAAGATCCATATTAACGCAGAATAAAAATATCACTCCAGAATTAAAGAGGCTAAAATAATGGCCTTAAATGTCGAGATGCCACGAAGGGCATATTTAATAGTTACAGAAATCCAAAATGTTGCGTCAAATGACATTACAACTTTAACAAAGTAATGATAAAAGAGAAAGTCCTAGAAAGGGAATGAGTCCTTCAGTCTGTCATATTGGATCCTCGCTGCAGATAATCGATGACCAACCTACGAGATTGTCAAGGTGAGACCTTCAATCTCAGCATCCAGAGTAGTGACATTCTCCAAGTGTTGTATTCCAACCAAGGATTATTCATCTATTTGTTGTTGATTGACCTTCCGGAGTGCCTTCTTTTCACTTTCAGCTTCTTGCATCATTTTCTACAATGCTTCAATCTCCTTCCTCTAGTTGAGAATTTTGGCATCCAAAGCAGCGACAACTCCGTCCTCCTGGTGAAGTGCTTCCTCTAGTTGTTCAACACATTTTTCAAAATAATTTTCTAAGTTCCATGCTTTCAACCTGGCATCTTCCTTCGGTGCCATCTTTGTTTGAGCATCATTTTTCCTTTGGAAATCAGCAAAGAGTTGGTCGAAAAGAGGTCAAAAAGCTAACACAAAATCAACAACCACATTGGGGGAATCAAGAACGTCGAGCTTCTTCAGCAAGTCTTTACTTCCATATCCATGAATGAAGTATTTTTCAAGTTCTTCAAACAGGTCAACTTCTCCAAGTTTGGATTTTACCTACTGAAGAACCCCATCAACGGTTTCAGGTGCATTGTTTCCTCTAGAGACAGTGGAAGAACTTAAGCACTTATACGTTGAGCTTCCCTTGTTGCTCATCATCATCTTTACATAGGCACATGGATTTGACCTCTTCAGTTATTCCATTCCTCTTGAGAGAGAGTGTTGTTGGTTGAAGGAATAGGTTTAGCCGTCACGATTTTTGAAAGATCTTTTTTGACATTTTATGTGGTTTTTGCAACTGGGTGTTTAGTATTGATTAAAGGAACAATGTTGTCTGGTTTTTTCTGAGCTTCCTGGGATGGATTAGAGTTGTTTGGAGGAGATATATGTCCTAGCTCTTCTTGCTCATGAGTTTCTCCTTGAGAAGCATCATCCACGTCCATTTTATTTCCATCTCGTTCATCAGTTACTGAAGATGTTGACACATAAGGTGAATTTTTGTTGGTAGAATCATGAGACACATTATCATCTACCTCTTTAGACTGATTAAATTCCTCAATGGTTTCTGCAATGGTATTTGGTTGATCGGTGGAAGGAGCTGGTAGTTTGAGGCATATGGCCTTTAAGACTCGCCATAGATTCATTCAAAGGTTTATCCTGCAAGAGTCAAGTGTTAGTATCTGCCAAAAAATTTATGAGATTGAAAGGACAAAGGAAAGAAGACTTAACTTTTTCACATCTGCATCTGGACTTGAATTAGAAATTTCATTGGAGACAAGTTTTCTGGCTGTCTTAGTCGTTTTTTCGCCCTTGACTAAGGTGACTTTTTTCTCTTTCTTTGTTTTGGGAGTAGGGGCCACCTTTGGACTAGTCGCATTTTTCTAGTTCCAACTCCAGTGGTTTTTGGTTTTTTCTTCTTTGTTGGAGGTTCAGGAGATGAATCTTCGACATGGATAGGTTCAGTCTCAACCTTAGTAGCTTCGTCATCAGCAGTTGCGTCCTCGACCTGAAAAAAGATAAAAAAAACTCATATGGTGAAAATCATATAACATTGGTGTGGTGAGCAATTTAAAGTCAAGTTTTAGATTGTAAAATTTACTTGTGTAGGGTTTTTGGGAGTTGCTTCAACTATAGGTTGCCTTAGCCCCACTTTACTACTAGAAGCATCTCTAGTCCTCTTCCTATGGTCGACAACTGAAAATATGCAAAAACCAAATGTGAACAAAGAGGAAAACACTTGGGGATTGAATGAATTTTGAAGAGACCCTTTGTTTTCCTCACCTTCATGTACGAGGGTTTCGACCCTGACATGATTTATATTGACATGAAGGCGGCCTTGAAACAGTATATATCATGCTTAGTCAAAGTCACTTGCTTGGTAGGTTTCAGGCTTTCGTTTTTTAGCACCTTTATATTTTCCCCACGAATAAACCACCTTGGAAATGAAGGGGTGAAAGCCAAAGATATCTTGCTGGTGGATAATGGGGGAAGTTTAAGAGGATAAAAATTAAATGAAAAAGTGTGTTTGTCCTTCACATAATCAGGAATGCTCAAGTTTGGAAGTTTCTCCATCATTTTATCTTTAAGGGTTACGATTGCTTGACTAATCTTCTGATTAAGGTCATTAGGATTACACATAGTTCCAAAGAACTTCTGGAAAGCTTGGATATCTTTGATGTGTTTGGCTCTACCTTTGATGAATTTTTGTTGCAGATAAGAGAAAACTTCAATTAGATATTGAGTTAATGTTCTAGCATTTGAAAATTCTTTGGCGTGATAAGCTTTCCACCAAGTGTCAAAGTCTTAGGTGCAATAGAAATATGGTTCGAAAGCAAATGGAGCAAGCACAAGATGATCAGTAGCATGTCGGGCCATTCGTCGAAGGTATTCTTCTTCGGAGTAGTTGACTGTAGAAAGACATAACTCACTTTTTTAGTTGAAGAAGGGCTTGGGCATGATTTGACTGATCCTAAATTGACGCGACACCAAGTTAGGTTAATAACAGAGGATCTTCATATTCTTTTTGGAAGTTCCAAGTCTGGTTGAAAGCAGCTACGGAGTAAGGAAAGCTTCCCATATTTTCTTCGACTCAGACCCTTGTTTGCCAGTAGCAGGGACCTTCCAGGTAGGCCATTCAGGTTTGTGAGTTCTTTTTGCAAAAGAAACCATTGTTTGGGTTGACGTGATAGAGCTCGACGAGCATTAGAAAATAGGTCAAAATGCATCTCGATCTGATCTGTTCTTATCGATCATGGTAATTTGGGCCAGTCGAACTCCTTTAACATGCCTATTTTTAATAATTTCGCCAGAATGGTGTAGCGGTAAAAAAATTGAGATTAATCTATTGATTAACTTAAATAACAAAGCAAAAGTCATCGCCACGTTTTTATTATTTCTAAAGGAAATGGAAAAAGCACGAACAAAACCCAAAGAAGTTTTAAAACAAAACTAGTAAAAAGAGATAAGGGTCTGGGGGTTAGTTATGCAAAAGGAATGTATTAGCACCATAAACATCTATAGTACTATATGGGAATCTCTTTGAAAATATGTGCATTTTGACTTTAAAATGATGTTGTTTGCAAAAGATTGGAGAGATGAGAAAAGAAATGTTTTTTTATGATTTTTGTGTTTGCCAAGACTTTCCGAGTCTCATGCCTACGTACCAACAAAGTGCAATGGAGGATCAAAACCTAGTAGTTCATG
Organism: Lathyrus oleraceus; assembly: GCF_024323335.1. Classification (NCBI taxonomy): domain Eukaryota; kingdom Viridiplantae; phylum Streptophyta; class Magnoliopsida; order Fabales; family Fabaceae; genus Lathyrus; species Lathyrus oleraceus. Next base: position 449,418,077 of record NC_066579.1, read on the forward strand.
GTAAAAATAATGAAGATGTTTATTTTGATTCATTTTTAATGGAAAGGCATTTTATCATTTTAAGGAGAATACTCAACTAGTCACCTAGAAGTATGAGAAATTTGCATCACCATAGAGAATGACCCCAACTTGGATAAAGATCAACAAGTATGCCACTTGCTCTCTTGGGTGGAAAAGAATTATCATCAATACTATGGGGATAGGAGAATTACATCTCAACTATGGAAATGACTCATGTCTAAACTTTGAGAAAAGTTTAAAAGAAAAAGTTCACAAAGGGCACAAAATGATTTAAATGAGTTATGCATTTTTTAGTCTTTTTAAAATTGGTTTGAACATGCTTAAGATGTATTAGCATTTATTAAGAAAAGGTTTTAAAAATCACTTGACAAAAGTCAAGATTTTATTGAGAAAGTGATTCAAGTTTGAAAAATAAGAAAGTTTTTGAAAAGAGAGAGGAGATTTTTAAAATTAAAGAAGGAGATGAGAAGAAGAGACTATCCTAGAGCATAAATTAAAAGCTATGGAGGAAAGATATAACCAAGAGATTGTAAGTTTTATGACATAAGCCAATCAAGAATACCCTTATTTGGATGCCTCAAGCAAGTCAAATAAGCAAAGAGTAAACCATGCATAAGATGAAATCAGAGTAACCAAGCCAAGTCTTCAAAAGGAGTCCAAATTCAAAGGTACCAGATGAATCCCAAGGTCTCAAGTCAGAAAATCCCAAAGCAAGGGTCAAAATCTTAGTTCTAAGTCCATAACTCCACAACAATGCTAATGATAGTAACCATACGCCCATGAATCAAGAGAACCATTTTTTTAGAGTTTTTTCCCCTTTATTAATGTTTTTAAAAGAAAGATAAATCCAAATGGACAAAGGAAAAAGAGCATAAACATAAATAATATGATATGAGATGCTAAAATAAAAGCATAAAGTAAATGACAAAAGGATAAAGAACATAAGATAAATGACATTAAAGTAAAGTCAAATCCAATAAAATGTTAGTAAGTGATGTTAGTGATCAAAAAGAGAAAGGTGGTTTGTCATTTTTTGGAGAACACTCAACTATTCACCCACAAGTATGAAAATATGAACCTTTATATCACCATGAGAAGGGCTCAAACTTGGATAAAATCAACAAAGTATGTCGCTAGCTCTCATAAGTGAAAAGGAGACAATATTTTTCACACAATACCATGAGGAATAGGAGACTTACAATCTCACTTATGAAAATGACTTGCTTTCGGAGAAAATTTAGTGCTATGTTAAGCAATCGTAATTGGACTTATGTAAAAGTCACAACTATCTGAGGCCGATCAATAATAATAATTGTGTTAATACATGCTAGAAAATGATATGTAAATCATTATCTTGAAGCTATGCCAGAAAAAAAAACTGATCAAGCACAAGGGCTATGAGAGTGGTCCATTACATCAATCCATATTTCATGGTACTCAGAGCAAACTTATGTATCAATCAAAAGTACCTTAAATGAACCATGACTAATTAGGAGGTGATTTGAAATGATGAAAGTTCATCAAGCACCAATCCACACATCATGATCAAGCTGGACACAAACCATCCAATTGATTACAAGATAGAAAAGAGAGAAGGGGATGAAAAAGAAGAAGACAAGATAGATCACACCCAAATTGGATCAAAGCTTGATCAAGTGATCGTCAAAATCAATCATCCATTTTTGTGGATTATGGTTTTCTGATAACACTGAAATTTACCATATTTTTGACTCTGATTCCACATGCATTCTAGTTGTTTTATTATCATTTTGTTGTGTTATTGCTATGTTTTCCTTTGTTTTCAGGTTTTTACTTTAATCGGAGCCCCGATCGAGAAAAGGAGTGAAAAAGAGCTAAAAAACCCTAAAATTCAGCATTTTGTACTTGCGGCCTACCCCATGGTTGGCGCCATAAACCCTACCATGACGTGTCCAAGCTCAACTTCCCTCAACTTCCATGTTCCCCACTACTTCCACTAAGGCGCCTCATTTTGTGCTTGTGGCGGACGCTATGGCCTTGTGGCGGGCGCCACAAGAGGAAAGTTTTTCCCTCCCATTTTCAAGTTGAAGGGCATCCTTGTCATTTTCATCTTTTTACTTGCTTATAAATAGAAACTCGAAATCACTTTTACAATCATCCAAACTTAGAGCAGAGGCAAACTCAAAGCAATTTTGTTTCACTTAGGCATATATTCAGTATTATAAAGTGGTAATCGCTTCGTATTGGAGTGTTACCACAATCGTGTAATCGAGTCTGTGACAGAGTCTGTAATCGAGTTTGGAGCACTTTGGGAGGAAGTTAATCCTGCCGCCATTTTCATTTCCGCTTTGCAATTTATTCAACCCTCCGATTGGAGCAGGTTTTTATTACTTGTCTTTATCTTATTTATTTTCCCGCACTCGCTTTAAATTATTTATTTCCTCGCACTCGCTTTAAATTATTTATTTTCCGCACTCGCACTACTTTTATTTAAATTAATGCACTTTTACTTTACCATGTCTAACTAAATCTATAAGGTTAGAATGTAAGGATCGTAATTGAACCGATAATCCGTACAATTGTTCGTAGAAGCACTTAAGGGCTATTTTAACTTTCAACTTAAGTTTCCCCGCACTTCAATTCCGTTGGTTAAGATCGAAAGTCGTCCAACGTCTTTTTAAACTTAATTGTTTTTAACTATTTTAAAAACAGCGAAAGCGCTTTGTTTAGTTCATTAGGAGATTTTAACATTAAGAAGAAAAGAGATTTTAAAACTATTTTTGGACGCGTTTATAAGTTTAGAGTCTGGTTCGTAAGAACCTCTTTTGGTTAAGAAATCCAGGTTATAATACTTTTCAACTTAGTCAAGATACTATATTTCTTAAAAATAGGTTTACTACTCTAACGCAATGCGCGTCTTTTTATAAGTGAGAATATGAGGGTTTGATTAGGGAGTACAACTCGGTTCTGAATACGCGAAAGCGACAGTTCCTGTTAAATTAGTTCTTTTCAAAGTAGGAAACATTGCCCATAAGTAATTCTATTAGCAAGTACTTGGATTATTAATTGATTACGTGAATTACATTCGACCCTGTCTTTATTAATTAATCTTTATTCAACAATTTAATTTTCATTGCACACTCCAAAAACACTTATTTTGATTGTCTTTGATAAACACCATAACGACAGATAACGATAGATTGACACTTGGTCTCTGTGGATTCGATAATCTTTTATATTACTCTGACGCGTTCGTATACTTGCGAAACACCGCATCAAGTTTTTGGCGCCGTTTCCGGGGACCAATTTCGTCAAATTTCATTTCCCTGTTGTTATATCATTTAGACTTAGGCTATTTCCCGCCGGTCAATGCGAAGAACTCGCAGCACCGGAAGTTTAAGCTTAGTATACCCTCTGGCGGAACCTGAACGTTACGCTCGCGCACGTTTATTCTTTCATAGAATTAAGAGAGCTATGGCCGAATATCAAAACCAAAGACCTCTTAAGGATTTCACTCAACCATCTAATGAAGAACCTAGTTCTAGTATAGTAAACCCAACCATCCCAGCTAATAATTTTGAACTTAAACCATCCTTGTTGCAACTAGTGCAACAGAGACAATTCACAGGTCTCACTACTGAGAACCCAAACCAACATTTAAAAATATTTTTTCAATTAGCAGACACTTTTAAACCCAATGGAGCTTCTCCTGAGCCAATACGTTTAAGATTATTTCCTTTTTCCCTCAGAGATAAAGCCCTATCATGGTTAGATTCCCTTCCACTCAATTCCATTACGACTTGGGATAACCTTAGAAGAGTTTTTCTTGATAGATATTTCCCCCCGAGTAAAACCGTCGTTCTTCGAAACCATATAACTAGATTTACCCAAAACCAAGGAGAATCGTTGTTCGAAGCTTGGGAGAGATATAAAGAGTTGTTACGAGCATGCCTACATCATGGCTTAGAAAATTGGTTAATCATTCAAACCTTCTATAATGGACTTCATTACAACACAAAGATGACCATCGACGCTGCCGCAGGCGGTGCTCTGATGAACAAACCTTACCCTGAAGCTAGTGCCCTCATCGAAGATATGGCTCAAAACCATCAATCATGGGGAGTCGAACGAGCGACAGTTGAGAAGAAGGAAGCCCAAGGAGGAGTGCATGAACTAAGCTCTATAGACATGATGCAAGCTAAAATGGACGCGTTAGCCCTTAAAGTCGAGCATATGTGCATAAACCTGAATACTGTAGCTGCAGTTTCGTCGGATTGTGAGATATGTGGAACCAAAGGACACCAATCCGCAAAATGCAGTTTATTAAACGAAACCCACTATGAGCAAGTGAACTACACCCAAGGGAACCCATACTCGAATACCTATAACCCTGGATGGAGGAATCATCCGAACTTCTCCTATAAAAACAATAACCCAATCCAAAATAATGCACCTCCGAGACCTAGTTATCAAGCCCCTAGATCAAATCAACCTATGCAACCTGTACCACCAAAGCCGAGCCTTGAGAAAATTATGGAAAATTTTATCACCGCTCAAACCCAACAAAACAAGGAGTTCATGAACCAAAACATTCATGTTAACGAATTGATTACTCAGTTAGGAATCAAGGTTGACCAAATAGTTACTCATACTAAGATGCTTGAAACCCAGATCTCTCAGGTAGCTTTAAACCAAGCCCCTCAGACTACTCCTGGAGGACAATTTCCTGGACAACCTCAACAAAATCCGAGAGGACAAGCCAATGCCATTACCCTACGAAGTGGGAACGCTTATGATGAGCCACCAAACCCTAGATTGAGTGAACCCGAAACTTCTAAGGAATGTACCAAACCCACGGACGAAGTAAAGGAATCAGAGGAATCTGAAAACCAGGAAGGTCGAGAAAAAGGAGAAGAACCTAAAGATAAAACTTACGTACCACCCCCGCCATATAAACCACCTATACCATATCCGCAAAGACTCAAACAAACCCAGATTAATAAACAGTATCAAAAATTTATTAAAGTTATAGAAAAACTTCATGTAGAAATCCCTTTCACAGAAGTCATCACCAAAATACCTTCTTATGCAAAGTTTCTCAAAGACATCCTTACCAACAAACGTAGACTTGACGATCTGAAGCCTTTGGAATGTAATGATATTTCCAAGGATAAATTAGCAAAGAAAGATAAAGATCCTGGAAATTTCTCCATTCCTTGCCTTTTGGGTAATCATGTCATCGAAAAAGCTTTTCTAGACTTAGGAGCTAGTGTGAGCCTAATGCCTTTAGCAATTTGTGAGAGGTTAAACTTAGGAGAACTACAGCCCACTAAGATGTCACTTCAGTTAGCCGATAGATCTGTTAAGTATCCGATAGGCATTTTAGAAGATGTTCCTATTAGGATAGGTCAGTTATTTATCCCTACTGATTTTGTTGTCATGGACATCAAAGAGGACAATGATATACCAATCCTTCTAGGTAGACCATTCTTATCGACTGCAGGAGCCATAATAGATGTCAAGAAAGGAAAGTTGACATTTGAGGTAGGTGACGAGAAAATAGAATTTATACTTTCAAAATTTCTTATGGCACCTGTGATGGGAGATTCATGTTATGCCTTAGATATCATTGATAAATGTGTTAGAGAATTAGAACAAAAAGAAATTATAAAAACAATTAAGTTACCATCAACTCTCATAAGGGAATATGATGACTTTAAGAAACCCTACATCGATGATAACCTTTACGAATGTTTATCCCTTACTCTAGATCCTATGCCATGCCCTAAGAAACCAACCTTAGAACTTAAGGAACTGCCTAAGAACCTGAGATATGAGTTCCTCGATAAAAAGATGAACTGTCCAGTTATAGTCAGTGCTACCTTGAGCCTAGAGGAAACGAACCAACTTTTAGACGTTTTACGAAGATATCCCTCAGCCTTAGGATATAATATCTCTGACCTGAAAGGTATAAGCCCATCTGTATGAATGCATCGGATTTCGCTCGAAGAAGATTCAAAACCCCCTAGGGAACATCAGAGAAGAATAAACCCTATAATGAGTGATGTTGTTAAAAAGGAAGTTCTTAAGTTACTTGAGGCAGGAATCATCTACCAGATCTCAGATAGTAAGTGGGTGAGCCCTGTGCATGTAGTACCTAAAAAGGGAGGCATCACAATCGTGCAAAACGATAAAGGCGAACATGTAGCAAAACGTTTAGAAGGAGGATGGCGGATGTCTATAGATTATAGAAAATTAAATAAAGCAACTAGGAAGGATCAATTTCCTTTACCATTTATAGACCAAATGTTGGAGCGTCTAGCCAGACACTCTTACTTCTGTTATCTAGATGGATACTCTGGATTCTTCCAAATACCTATCCACCCCGAAGATCAAGAAAAAACTACCTTTACATGCCCTTATGGAACTTTTGCCTACAGACGAATGCCATTCGGCCTCCGTAATGCCCCAGCTACTTTCCAACGCTGCATGATGTCAATCTTCGCAGACTACCTAGATGGTATCATGGAAGTGTTTATGGACGATTTCTCGGTTTGCGGATTTGATTTCCATAATTGTCTTGCTAACCTTGAGAAAATCCTGGAGAGATGTGTGGAGGTGAACCTCGTGCTAAACTGGGAAAAGTGTCATTTCATGGTGACCGAAGGAATAGTTTTAGGACATATAGTTTCTGAAAAGGGTATAGAGGTAGATAGAGCTAAAATAGAAGTTATAGAAAACCTAAAACCACCAAAAACCATCAGAGAAGTCCGAAGCTTTCTTGGACACGCTGGATTCTACCAGCGTTTTATTAAGGACTTCTCCAAAATAACTAAACCTTTAACTGGACTTTTAATGAAAGATGTTGAATTCATTTTAGATGAAAAATGTAATGACGCATTTAATCTTTTAAAGCAAGCGTTAGTATCGGCACCCATTATGAAACCACCTGATTGGTCGGAACCTTTTGAGATAATGTGCGATGCTAGTGATTATGCAGTTGGAGCCGTTCTAGGACAAAGGAAAGATAAAAAATTACATGCCATTTATTATGCCAGTAGAACCCTAGATGCTGTCCAACTTAACTACGCAACAACTGAAAAAGAATTACTCGCTGTAGTTTTCGCTATAGACAAATTTAGATCTTATCTAGTAGGAGCAAAAATTATAGTTTACACCGATCATGCTGCCATTCATTACCTATTAAGTAAAAAAGATGCCAAGCCCAGGTTACTCCGATGGATTCTATTACTACAAGAGTTTGATTTAGACATAAGAGATAAAAAAGGCACTGAAAATGTAGTAGCCGATCACCTTTCTAGGCTAGGACATCTAAAACCTGAACTAGTACCCATAAATGATGATTTCGCCTATGATAGACTGATCGCTAGAGTAGAAACCATTGAAGATAATAACCTAGATCCTTATGAGCACCCTCAAAATTCCTTAGCAATAAGTAACGTACCCTGGTATGCATATTTCGTTAATTACCTAGCTGCTGATATAGTACCCCCTGATCTTGACTACCACCGCAAGAAGAAATTCTTCCACGATGTGAGAAACTTCTATTGGGACGAACCGCTCCTTTTCAAAAGGGGTAAAGATGGCATTTTTCGCTGTTGCGTTCCAGAAGAAGAGGTAAATAATATTATCAAGCATTGTCATTCTGCACCTTATGGTGGACATGCGAGCACCTCTAAGACATACGCCAAGATTCTTCAAGCTGGCCTATTCTGGCCTACCATGTGGCGTGATGTCTATGCTTGCATTGTCAAATGTGATAGATGCCAACGCACTGGAAACATTTCAAGGCGTGATGAAATGCCTCTAAGAAACATCCAGGAAGTAGAACTCTTTGACGTATGGGGTATAGATTTCATGGGACCTTTTCCACCATCCTTAGGAAACAGGTATATCTTAGTAGCTGTAGACTATGTGTCTAAGTGGATTGAAGCTATAGCTGCACCCACAAACGACACTAGGGTAGTAATCAAATTATTTAAAAACTATATATTCCCTAGATTTGGAACACCACGTTTAGTCATAAGCGATGGAGGATCACACTTTATATCGAGAATATTTGACAAACTTTTAAGAAAATATGGAGTTAGGCATAGAGTAGCAACACCATACCACCCACAGACTAGTGGCCAAGTAGAAGTATCTAATAGGGAGATAAAACAAATCCTAGAGAAAACTGTTTCTATTTCTAGGAGAGACTGGTCTCAGAAGCTTCAAGAAGCATTATGGGCCTATAGAACCGCTTTCAAAACCCCTATAGGAACTACTCCTTATCAACTAGTTTATGGAAAATCCTGTCACTTACCGTTCGAATTAGAGCATAAGGCCTATTGGGCCATTAAAACTTTGAATTTAGACTACCTAGCCGCTGGAGAAAAGCGTACCCTAGACATTCATAAATTAGAAGAACTTAGGCAATCGGCCTACGAGAATGCAAAAATATATAAAGAGAGGACAAAAGCCTATCACGACAAAAGAATAGTAAAGAAAAATTTCAATATAGGCGATCCTGTTCTCCTTTTCAACTCTAGGTTACGACTCTTCCCTGGAAAGCTACGTTCAAGATGGACTGGTCCTTTCGAAGTATCCAAGATTCTGAGATCCGGGGTCGTAGAAATCAAGAACGATACATGTAGTCCATTCATTGTAAATGGACAAAGACTGAAGCTCTACGAAGGAGGAGACATTCCAGCATACTACTCAAGCCACACCCTGATTGATCCACCGATTCCTACTACTACAGGTGTATAAATTCTAATCGTCAAGCTAATGACGTTAAACAAGCGCTGCGTGGGAGGCAACCCATGGTTTTTCTTTCATTTTACTTTTTCGCATTTATTTAATTTTAATTTTATTTTATCTTATCATATTTTGCATTGAGACTAAGATTTGAATGGTTTGTATTTTCAGAATCACTTTCTTAACTTTTACAGGATGCAGGATTTCGATGACATGCACGTGGCCTATAGAGATAATGCTCAGAGGGAGCGCTACATCGCTCTGTATCAGCGTCCTATGGCACCCACACGTTATCCCGATCAGCACTGTATGGAGGCACTGGGTATCGAGCCGAGTATCCGATTCCTTAGCCACCAGCTTCACTGGGACGAGTTTGCTGATGACTTGAGTAACACCTACAGGAATCTGACTTTAGAGTTCCTGAGTTCATTCGACTATGACCCATATTCTAGACCAGATGGGTATGCTGCTTTCAGGCTCTTTGGAGTTGAGTACTCCTTCAGCCAGTAAGAGTTCGACGACTTATTGGGTTTCCAGACCACTCCTGATGCTATCCCGGAGACACCTATGAGATATTTTCTGGGTAAGGAGGTTGAGAAATTTTGGAGTGATATATCAGGTGGCGGAAGCCAGGATCCATCTATGCAGTTGTCTCATGTCATACATAACCCCGCCTTTAGATACTTTCAGATGATATTAGCACATTCCTTCCTAGGAAGACCGGATGCAGAGACACTACTGAGTGAAGAGGAGATCTTCCTATTATTTTGTGCATCCCAGTCTCGCCCAGTAGCATGTGGGAACTTCTTGTTATATAGTCTCAGCGGTATCTCCAGATCTACCGAAGGAGTCATCCATGTGGGCGGAATCATCACGCAGATTGCTGTCGCTTTAGGTCTGTCTCGCAAGATGTTACATCTCCGGATTTACTGTAGGTACACTACCATGGACATCGACTTCTGTTTGACCAGGGGGTTGATGAGGAGAGCCTCTTTCCACCCATGTCAGTTCCGATTGCTAGTCGACAGTGAGGCTATCCATTATTTCACATTGCCAGATCCTATGATGACCAGTGTGCATAATCCAGCAAATTGGAGTTATGCTCTAGAGGGTCAGGGAGAGACCGTTGAGGAACCGAGATCACCACCCATTGTTGAATACACGCCTACACCACCATCTCCCAGAATCAATGTTTTCTCTAATAATCTTTCATTGCAGACACCCGACATCCGCACTCAGATTGCTGAGTGTCGTAGAGAGATCGCAGAGCTTAGACAGGAGGTGGCTGACCTCACTTTACAGATGGGAGTTGTAACACCCCGAATATTGTTGGACTAATTCAAATATTATTTTAATATGATTATTGGAAGGTAAAATGATTTATTAAATAATATTGGGAATTATTATTATTATTATTATAGATGTTAATTATTTAATAACAATTAAATAAATAAATGGAATATGAAGAGTGGAAGGGTAAAAGTGGAATTGGGATAAAAAGAGGCCAAAGTGAGAACTTAGGGTGTTTTCACGTATTGTTGCCTCAGAGTCAGAAAAAGGGAGAAACGCTGAAGAGAAAGAGAAGGAAGAGGGAAAGGCCAAAGATTGCTCAGAGCTTCCTTCAATCCAAAGAGGTAAGGGGTCTGAACCTTATTAAACGATAATATGCGAGCAAATTCATGATATATGTTGGATTGTTGATGGATTTTGGGGATTTTAGGGAGATTGGGAAAGTTGGGGTTTTGATGGAAATCCCCGATTTGTGAGTTTCGTTGAGTTATATGCTTTATAACCGAGGTATGTTGTGTATGTATGACTGTTAAATGTTGATATTGGGTTGTTAGCTGTGGAGTATGAGTTATGGCAAGTAGAGAAGCAAAGCTGCGCTAGGTTCTGTAGCAGAGGGCTTCTGTTCGCGCGCGATTCGCGGCGCGAAGCCCAGTTCGCGACGCGAACTGGGCAGAATCCAGAGGAGTTCTGGAACGCACCGTTCGCGGCGCGAACCCTGCTGCGCGGCGCGAACTGTGCTGTGCAGAAGTTGATGTTGGCGAGTTTTGGGTACGTTGAGTTGCGAGACTCTTAGTAAGTCGCTGTACTTGTGTTATAAACAATTAATAGTGATTATATGATTGTGTATGAGGTGTTTATGATGATGAGATGTTGAATTTACGTGTTTAGTTATAAATGTGTTATGTAACGATGTGATATCGTTGTAATATTGTTGTTGTTTTGTTGAGTGTGTGTCATGTTATTAATGATGATGATAACATGACTATATGATGTTGTTGTTGCTATGTTGATTATGATGCATGTTTGATGTGCATGCATTCATGAAAGGCCGATGCCTAGTGATGAACGGACTGAGTTCCAATGATGTTGTTGACTCCGGGCTTGTTGAGAGGCTTGGTTCCTTGCGGGGAACTCGGATTCTATGGTGATGAATCTGGGAGTGGTGATCCTATAGTTGGTCACAAAATGGGTATACCGAGTCGTGTTGAGTCATGCATGGGTGTGTGCATTGCATTTGATATGTTGTTTTGTTGATGTTCATGAGTATGATGATTATGATGATTCTGATGAGCTGTGTTGGCATATGTGAAATATATTTATGTTTATATTTCTGTCGTTATATTATTATTTAATAATGTAATTCTCACCCCTTCTGCATGTGTTTATGTTCATCTATGATGAGCAATGTGCAGATAAAGAAGAGTAGCTATTGTTGAGGTTGAAGAATAAGTGTAGAGTTATTCTGCAGAGTCGAGTCAAATGCTCTGGTCATGTGACACCGGGGTTATGGGATTCGATAGATAATTGGTTATTATTTACGTTGTTTATGATGACTAATATGTTGAGATGTTTTGTTGAGATAATGTTGAAACATTATTATTAATTGTTATATGATGAATGATAATATTGGTGTTGTTGTCCGCTGCGAAGTTTTAATAAAATAAATAATATGTTTTTTTGTTGTGATGTGATAAAAGTATTATGTTGTAAGAAATGTAAACTCTTCTACATGTTGTACTCTGATAATCTATTTAAATATGTCGTTTGGGTAGAGGGGTGTTACATTAGTGGTATCAGAGCATGGTCAGTCCAGTCGAGTCATAATGTGATGTTTTCCCTGTTGGTCGATTAGTGTAAATGACACTGTCGATATTTAACGGTTGTAGTGGTGTTGTGCAGAGTATGGCTGGAGAAAATGACCGTGCGATTGCTGAGGCTTTGGCTGCTATGGCGCAGGCTATGCAGGCGCAGCAGAATCCGCCGGTCGACGAGTTTAAGAATTTGGGAAGGTTTCTGAAGAATAACCCTCCTACATTCAAAGGGCGCTATGATCCAGATGGTGCTCAGATTTGGCTGAGGGAAATTGAGAAGATTTTCCGGGTGATGACGTGTACTGAAGCGCAGAAGGTGCAGTTTGGTACGCATATGTTATCTGAAGAGGCTGAGAACTGGTGGGATAACACTCGCCAGAGAATCGAAGTACCAGGTGCTGAGATGACTTGGGAAAGGTTCAAGACGGTCTTTCTGGAGAAATATTTTCCTGCCGATGTGCGATGTAAGAAGGAGATGGAATTTCTAGAACTGAAGCAGGGTAACATGTCTGTTGCTGATTACGCTTCGAAGTTTGAGGAGCTGGTGCAGTATTGTCCTCATTATAATGACGCTGGTGCTGAGGGATCCAAGTGTGTCAAGTTTGAGAACGGGTTGCGTCCCGAGATCAAACAAGGCATTGGTTACCAGGAGATTCGTAGGTTTCCTACACTGGTTAATAAGTGCAGGATATTTGAGGAAGATAGCAAGGCTAGGACTGCCCATTACAAGAGTCTTAGTGAGAAGAAGAATAAGGATCGTGGTGGTCCTTATGCATCTCCGAATGGTAAAGGTAAGCAGAAAGTGGTAGATGAGAAGAAGCCAAGTGGGGGAGGATCTCTCATAGCTGGTAAATGTTTCAAGTGTGGCGAGCCAGGCCACCGTGCTGACAGCTGTACCAAGAAAGTGCTGAGATGTTTCCGATGCGGTCAGGCTGGTCATAGAGTTACTGAATGTAAGGATGCTGGTCCGACATGTTTTAATTGTGGCGAGAAAGGCCATATCAGTTCGCAGTGCTCGAAACCGAAGAAGGCGGCTACTGCAGCTCATACTACTGGTAGGGTGTTTGCTCTGAGTGGGGCTGAAGCTCCTAAAGAAGATAATCTGATTAAAGGTACTTGCTTGATTAATAATGTTGAATTGCTTGCTATTGTTGACACTGGTGCTACTCATTCGTTTATTTCGTATGAGTGTGTGACTAGGATTGGTGTGATTATGTCGTCCCTAGGCGGAAGTATGGTGATAGATACTCCTGCTAATGGTTCTGTGGAGACTTCTGTTGTCTGTCGAGGTTGTCAGTTGACGATCTTTGAGAGAGAGTTCGTGGTTGATTTGGTGTGCTTACCCTTGCACCAAATTGATATTATTTTGGGAATGAATTGGCTAGAATTCTATGGCGTGTCTATCAACTGCTATAGAAAGACGGTGCAGTTTTCTGAAGTTGGTGAGAATGATGAGGCAAGATTTCTATCTGCTAGGCAGGTGGGGGATTTTGTGAAAGATGAAGCTCAGATATTCGCTTTATTTGCGTCTCTGCAATCGGATAAGAAAGTGGTGAGTGTAGATTTGCCTGTTGTCTGTGAATTTCAGGATGTGTTTCCGGAGGATGTAAGTGAATTACCTCCAGAACGGGAAGTCGAATTTGCCATTGACTTAGTACCAGGTACGAGTCCAGTGTCGATGTCTCCTTATAGAATGTCGGCAACTGAATTAGTTGAATTGAAGAAGCAACTTGAAGAATTGCTTGAGAAGAAGTTTGTGCGTCCAAGTGTTTCTCCTTGGGGTGCACCAGTATTGTTAGTGAAGAAGAAAGAAGGTACGATGAGGTTGTGTGTCGATTATCGGCAGTTGAATAAGGTGACTATCAAGAATCGGTATCCATTGCCGAGGATTGATGATTTGATGGACCAGTTGGTTGGAGCTCATGTTTTCAGTAAGATTGATTTGCGGTCGGGTTATCATCAGATCCGAGTGAAGTCAGATGATATTGCGAAGACTGCTTTCCGTACGAGGTATGGTCATTATGAATACACTGTGATGCCGTTCGGTGTGTCTAATGCTCCAGGCGTGTTTATGGAGTATATGAATCGTATATTTCACCCGTACCTTGATAAGTTTGTTGTGGTGTTCATAGATGATATATTGATATATTCTAAGACGGAAGAAGAGCATGCAGGACATCTGAGAATTGTTTTGCAGGTGTTAAGAGAAAAGAAATTATATGCAAAGTTATCTAAATGTGAGTTCTGGTTGAAGGAAGTGAGTTTCCTTGGCCATGTGATTTCGAGTGGTGGGATTTCTGTTGATCCTGCTAAAGTTGGTGCTGTATTACAGTGGGAGACTCCGAAGTCTGCTACTGAGATACGCAGTTTTCTGGGGTTAGCTGGTTATTATCGCAGATTTATTGAGGGCTTCTCTAAGTTGGCATTGCCGTTGACGCAGTTGACTAAGAAGGGTCAAGTGTATGTATGGGATGCAGCTTGTGAAGCGAGTTTTGTTGAGTTGAAGAGGCGGTTGACCAGTGCTCCAGTGTTGATCTTGCCTAATCCTGGTGAGTCCTTCGTTGTTTATTGTGATGCTTCTTTGATGGGTCTTGGTGGTGTTTTGATGCAGAATGGTAAAGTTGTAGCTTATGCTTCTAGACAGTTGAAAGTTCATGAGAGGAATTATCCTACGCATGATCTAGAACTTGCAGCTGTTGTATTTGTGTTGAAAATGTGGAGGCATTATCTGTATGGTTCCAGATTCGAAGTGTTCAGTGATCACAAGAGTCTGAAGTATCTGTTTGATCAGAAAGAGTTAAATATGAGGCAGAGAAGGTGGTTAGAATTACTGAAGGATTTTGACTTTGAATTGAGTTATCATCCCGGTAAGGCTAATGTAGTTGCAGATGCACTGAGTAGAAAGTCTCTACATATGTCTATGATGATGGTTCGGGAGCTTGAGTTAATTGAACAGTTCCGTGATATGAGTTTGGGTTGTGAAGTTTCCGCTGATAGTGTAAAGTTGGGTATGCTGAAGTTGACTAGTGGAATTCTGGAAGATATTCGGAATGGTCAGCAAGTTGATGTCGCTCTAGTTGATCATATTACTATGGTTAACCAGGGTAATGGTGGTAATTTTGAGATTGATGAGAATGGCATCCTGCGATTTAAAGGTAGAGTTTGTGTTCCTGAGGTGTCTGAATTGAAAAAGAGTATTCTTGAAGAGGGCCATAGGAGTGGATTGAGTATCCATCCAGGTGCAACTAAAATGTATCAAGATTTGAAGAAGTTGTTTTGGTGGGCTGGTATGAAAAGAGATGTTGCTAAGTTTGTGTATGCCTGTTTGACTTGTCAGAAGTCAAAGATTGAGCATCAGAAACCGGCAGGTATGATGCAACCTTTGAAGATTCCGGAATGGAAGTGGGATAGCATTTCCATGGATTTTGTGACGGGATTGCCGAGGACGGTGAAAGGTAATGATTCTATTTGGGTGATTGTGGATCGATTGACTAAGTCGGCGCATTTCTTGCCGATGAAGATTAATCACTCTTTAGAGAAGTTGGCAGGGTTGTATATTGAGGAGATAGTGAGGCTGCATGGTATTCCATCCAGTATTGTGTCTGATAGAGATCCCAGATTTACTTCTAGATTTTGGGAAAGTTTGCAGAAAGCGTTGGGGACTAAGTTGAGGTTGAGTTCAGCTTATCATCCTCAGACTGATGGTCAGACTGAAAGAACTATCCAATCCTTGGAGGATTTGTTGAGAGCTTGTGTGTTGGAGCAGAGTGGTTCTTGGGATAGTTATTTGCCGTTGGTGGAGTTTACTTATAATAATAGTTTTCATGCTAGTATCGGTATGGCTCCGTATGAAGCATTGTATGGTAGGAGGTGTAGAACTCCATTGTGTTGGTATGAATCAGGTGAGAGGGTTGTACTCGGACCTGAGATTGTGCAGCAGACGACTGAAAGGGTTAAGATGATTCAAGAGAAAATGAAGATTTCTCAGGGTCGTCAGAAGAGTTATCATGATAAGAGGAGAAAGGCACTTGAGTTCCAAGAGGGAGATCATGTGTTCTTGAGGGTTACTCCGACGACAGGTGTGGGTAGAGCTTTAAAGTCTAAAAAGCTTACTCCGAGGTTTGTGGGTCCGTATCAGATTTTGAAGAGGGTTGGGGAAGTGGCGTATCAGATAGCTTTACCGCCGTCGCTTTCTAATCTGCATGATGTGTTTCATGTATCTCAGTTGAGAAAATATATTGCAGATCCTTCGCAGGTTGTTCAGTTGGATGATATCCAGGTGAGGGATAATTTGACCGTTGAGGTGTTGCCAATTCGGATAGATGACCGAGAAGAGAAGACCCTGAGAGGTAAGAAGATTGCTCTAGTGAAAGTTGTTTGGGGAGGTCCAGCTGGTGAGAGCTTGACTTGGGAGCGTGAAGATCAGATGAAGGAGTCGTATCCGGCTCTATTTGCTTGAGGTATGTTTTCGAGGACGAAAACTTCTAAAGTGGGGGAGAGTTGTAACACCCCGAATATTGTTGGACTAATTCAAATATTATTTTAATATGATTATTGGAAGGTAAAATGATTTATTAAATAATATTGGGAATTATTATTATTATTATAGATGTTAATTATTTAATAACAATTAAATAAATAAATGGAATATGAAGAGTGGAAGGGTAAAAGTGGAATTGGGATAAAAAGAGGCCAAAGTGAGAACTTAGGGTGTTTTCACGTATTGTTGCCTCAGAGTCAGAAAAAGGGAGAAACGCTGAAGAGAAAGAGAAGGAAGAGGGAAAGGCCAAAGATTGCTCAGAGCTTCCTTCAATCCAAAGAGGTAAGGGGTCTGAACCTTATTAAACGATAATATGCGAGCAAATTCATGATATATGTTGGATTGTTGATGGATTTTGGGGATTTTAGGGAGATTGGGAAAGTTGGGGTTTTGATGGAAATCCCCGATTTGTGAGTTTCGTTGAGTTATATGCTTTATAACCGAGGTATGTTGTGTATGTATGACTGTTAAATGTTGATATTGGGTTGTTAGCTGTGGAGTATGAGTTATGGCAAGTAGAGAAGCAAAGCTGCGCTAGGTTCTGTAGCAGAGGGCTTCTGTTCGCGCGCGATTCGCGGCGCGAAGCCCAGTTCGCGGCGCGAACTGGGCAGAATCCAGAGGAGTTCTGGAACGCACCGTTCGCGGCGCGAACCCTGCTGCGCGGCGCGAACTGTGCTGTGCAGAAGTTGATGTTGGCGAGTTTTGGGTACGTTGAGTTGTGAGACTCTTAGTAAGTCGCTGTACTTGTGTTATAAACAATTAATAGTGATTATATGATTGTGTATGAGGTGTTTATGATGATGAGATGTTGAATTTACGTGTTTAGTTATAAATGTGTTATGTAACGATGTGATATCGTTGTAATATTGTTGTTGTTTTGTTGAGTGTGTGTCATGTTATTAATGATGATGATAACATGACTATATGATGTTGTTGTTGCTATGTTGATTATGATGCATGTTTGATGTGCATGCATTCATGAAAGGCCGATGCCTAGTGATGAACGGACTGAGTTCCAATGATGTTGTTGACTCCGGGCTTGTTGAGAGGCTTGGTTCCTTGCGGGGAACTCGGATTCTATGGTGATGAATCTGGGAGTGGTGATCCTATAGTTGGTCACAAAATGGGTATACCGAGTCGTGTTGAGTCATGCATGGGTGTGTGCATTGCATTTGATATGTTGTTTTGTTGATGTTCATGAGTATGATGATTATGATGATTCTGATGAGCTGTGTTGGCATATGTGAAATATATTTATGTTTATATTTCTGTCGTTATATTATTATTTAATAATGTAATTCTCACCCCTTCTGCATGTGTTTATGTTCATCTATGATGAGCAATGTGCAGATAAAGAAGAGTAGCTATTGTTGAGGTTGAAGAATAAGTGTAGAGTTATTCTGCAGAGTCGAGTCAAATGCTCTGGTCATGTGACACCGGGGTTATGGGATTCGATAGATAATTGGTTATTATTTACGTTGTTTATGATGACTAATATGTTGAGATGTTTTGTTGAGATAATGTTGAAACATTATTATTAATTGTTATATGATGAATGATAATATTGGTGTTGTTGTCCGCTGCGAAGTTTTAATAAAATAAATAATATGTTTTTTTGTTGTGATGTGATAAAAGTATTATGTTGTAAGAAATGTAAACTCTTCTACATGTTGTACTCTGATAATCTATTTAAATATGTCGTTTGGGTAGAGGGGTGTTACAGGAGTGTCTGATCTCATCCATGCTACTGAAGCCGACTGTCTATATCAGGAGATCGCAGAGCTCAAGCAAGAAGTAGCCATGCTCCGTGGTTCCTCTCAGGAAGATGACATCCCCACTATATGATCTCACCATTCCATCTTATTTCATCTTTCTTTTATTTTATTTTTCTCGTATTTACATAACTCATCTTATATTATCGCATTTGGAATATTATATAAACTACATCTATACACTGATATTTCTACTTTTATCTATATATGTCTTATTTTTCGTTTTATTTGCATTTTTATTTTTCAGTTATTTATTTATTTATTAGTTTAATATTTAATTTTTGTTTCATTTTTTTTTTACCTTTATAAAATTATGCAAGTCAATGATGCTAGGAAAATCACAAAACAAATGCTATCCGGACCCCTCAAAGCCAAAAGACAAGAGAAGCCCAAGCCGAAGGACCAAAATCCGACCCAGCCAGATTTTGCCTTGTGGCGCCCGCCATAGACCCTGTGGCGCCCGCCACAGCGTCTGTAAAAGGTCGGGGCAGAACCCCTTTCTTCACCATTTTTGCAACTTACAACCTTCCAAACCCATTTTTTCACCTTGGAAAAACATCCTTGAACCCACAAAAAGCTCATACTTTTCTAACCACCACACCGTACAAATCATCTTTCCGAATTCCATTTTCATTTTCATCCGTCGGATTTCGTAAAAATCCAACCTTTTCACAAACCACTTCATCTTCTTCATCACTTCTCAAGAGCTTTCAAATGGAGTTTAACGGATTCATTCTTCGAGGAGGGAAACCGGGGGATAGACAAAGAAAAATTATTGAACGGTTGCAAAATCGGGAAATCCTCCCGACAAGGTATGTTGACGAAAACTGTCTCTACACGTTAGGTATCTATCATAGCATATTTCATTTATTAGATAATTTAGGTTTGCATAATTTCTTTTCCAATAAAGAACCTACCTATGAGCGGTTGACAATTGAATTTTTGAGTTCCTTAATTTATATTGTCAACCCTAACACTGCTAGCACAGTTGGTACTGTCAAATTTAGAATGTTTGCTGTTGAATACCAATTCAGTACCGACGAACTAGTCAGCTTGTTAGGAATCCCTCATGGGGACGGTGCTATTTGTGAGACCCCTTTGGATTCTGAATGGTCTGTTGAGGTATTTTCCTTCTGGAAGCGTCTATCAAACACTTCCATAAACTCTTTTGAAGGAGTTCTTGCCTCAACTATCCATAACCCGGCCATCAGAGTTTTTAGATATCTGTTGGCATGCACTATTTTTGGCCTGGAGAATCCAAATAAGGTTAATGCTAGAGAGCTTCTATTTTTACAAGGAAGCCTCACAAATAGACGTATTAATTCGGTCCCGTTCATGCTTGCTCATATGACTTTAACTTTGAATAAAGCGGGACCGATTTCTTTTGGTGGATTGATTACATCTATTGCTCGGGCACTTAACCTGAACAATGAGATGGCTACCCTAGACCCCTTACCTCCTCGCACAATTAACCTGAAATTTATGAGAGACATGAAATTGTGTCGTTCAAGGAGAGAAGGAGGCTATATGCTTATGGTTCATGGTGTAGCCATCTCGTCTGTTGTTTTACCGTGCACTAGACGTACAAACGTACGAGATGAAAGGAATTGGACCTACGCTTTAGATGCCCCACCTGTTTTAGGTCCTCTTCCTCCTAACATTCCTGATGAGGCGGGACATGACACTGATGATGAATATGATCGGAGAGAGAGATCTCTCGTACCCAATGTGTCCCCCCATCATCCTTCACCACCACACACCGCACCATCTTCTTCTTCTGCAGGTACCACTCCTGGCTTCTATATTACAGAGGAGATGTGGCGTGATCATATGGCTAGAGAGCAAAGGCGTGACGACCTACTCTCTACCATCCAGCAACAAATGACGGATAACATGAGCTTCATGCAAGAGTCGCAGCGGAGGACAAACAGGTCCTACGACACTGTTTTACAGTCTCTGCTTACGATTACCAATACACAAGCCCGTCAGCAACACTACCACCAGAGACACATGACACTCATTGAAGCCACTCAAGGTTCCGTTATGGGTAACCTTCGAGAGGTGAGGACCACTCACGATGCTCTGCAGGCGAGGATGGATCAGAGAGACCGTCGTCGTACCCGATCCCGTCGTCCACCTCAGGATGGCGAGGGCACTAGTGGTCAACAATAGGTTGTCAGGTAACTCTTCCCTTATCTTATTTCGAAACATTGAGGACAATGTTCGTTTTAAGTGTGGGAGGAGACTCTATCGTCTTTTCTTTATTACTTTTCTCGTTTTTCCTTTATCGCTTTTTCTTTGCTGTTCTTAGATAGTTTATTTATTGTTATTTCCTTTTAGTTGTTTATTTTGCTTTTTAGTATAATGCATGAGTTTGACGAGTCACCAAATATAGTAGATCTTTAGTACACCATCTCAGAGGCGAAATTGAAACAATTTCGTACACTTAACTACACCACACTACGAAGATGGAATCATGCTAAGGAGTTATGGGTTAGTGGGAAACACATGTTTTCGAGGTGATGGTTGATGAAAAGGTCATGATGTCCATAACGTAAGTCCACTAGCTGAAATAGTGTTTGAGAAAGTAAAAAAATGCCCATATCTCCTTTTCATCGAAAAAAACCTTTATAGGGGAAAGTTTGTTAGGTGAATTTTCGAAAGGGCACAAATCTTAGTACAGTTAGAAAACTTGGAGCAAGTTAAGGTCAGTTAGAAATTTTTTGAAATGTTATGGTGCAAAGGTCGAAGTTTCAAGAGGAGATGTGCTAATGGGTCTTAGGATTTTTCAGGAAAAAGGAACATTTTTCCAAATAGTTCGATAACATGAAGATTTAGGTTTTTCGGCTGTGTCGAATAGCAGTTATTTGGGCATGTAGAAGCGTTTTGTTCAAATAAATAGCTACTTGTTAGTCTTATCCAAGAAACACGTGGACACCATTCAGAAACAAGACGCATGCAAGAATCTACATGGCGAAGGCGGGAGAAATGAACGTTAGGAACAATTTTTTTTACACTTGTATAAATAGGTATTCTAGTGTTAGAATTTAGTGTGTTAATTTGATTTCATTACAAAATCTCACAAATACTCAAAGTACCAGCATTAGAGAGAAACGAGTTCACTGAGAAATGTACGAATCTTGAAACACCATTTTTCATTCAAATGCAAGTATTTCATTTCAGTTTATGATCTTTTTCGATTTACTATCAGTTCTCTTTTAACTGCATTATTATTCTACCTTCACTTTACAAACCTTTTTCCTTTTTTCTACATTATCGAAATCACTACTTTTCTTAACTATTTTACCACATCGAAATCATTGACAAATATTACACAAACTATAAACAAAAGGTTTAGTACTATGCCATATGATTCCCTATTTGGTCATGCAATTAACCTTTAATAAAAGACTAACAATTATTTATCAAATTTCTCAGTAAACAGTTGGGAGTTATTTTAGTGGTTTGCATTGGTCGGATATCATTCTTCCTCCTTTGTTGGATGATTTCTTAGCCAACAAATCTAGTTTTCTTTCTTTTTGCTCCAGGTTTACCTAAAGGGTTTTGATGGATGCCCCTTTTTTATCATCCTTCTTATATATATATATATATATATATATATATATATATATATATATATATATATATATATATATATATATATATAGGTCAAGATCAAATGACACAAATGTGTCAAACTTAATAACATGACACCTTCGAGAATTTTTTATTGGATATCCGTATAACAAAATTCAATGTTGGAATGAAAACTATTATCATATAGATCAAGTCTATAAAATTTAACATCAATAAAAAATTATTTGATATGTTAAAGAGAATTATCAAAATTAATGGTTTTGTTGAAGTTTTCTAAGACGTTAGTTTTCAAGTATCTCGTTGACATACCAAATGATTTTCGATTGGTGTTAAATTTAATAGACATGATTTATATGATAATAACTTTCAATCCAAAGATTGATTTTGTTATACAGATATGCGATAATGAGTTTTATATATATATATATATATATATATATATATATATATATATATATATATATATATATATATATATATATATATATATATATATATATATATATATATATATATATATATATATATATATATATATATATATATATATATATATAATATATATATATATATATATATATATATATATATATATATATATATATATATATATATATATATATATATATATATATATATATATATATATATATATATATATATATATATATATATCTGTCTAGGAAAAAAACATCAGAAAGAGAAGGACAGAGGCACCAATATTATTATTAGATTTTATATTTTATATTACATGTTTTTAGATTTGTGCAATTTTTTTTTTGTTAATTTAGGGAAACCAACTTACTTTGTATAATTAGCTTGTATTATTATAAACAGTTTTAATTATAATTTTAGTATTCACCATTAAATTATGAGAAAAAGAAATATGCATTCATAATGTAAAATATTTCAATACCGTAGATCCGTGTATTCTGTCAGATCACACTTTTATTTTTATAATGCTTATAATTTGATAATATAAAATATTTTGATTGAATATTAGTGTAATACTTATTTACACGATGGTGGATTACCTTTAATCTCTTAAAATATTTTTAAAAATCTCTAAAATAAAATTTCTCTAAAAATCAATCCTTGTAAATTCAAAATTTATTGTTTTGAATCATGATGTGCTATTGATCACATACAGTAATTGTATTGAGTCACATGTAATATAATGAGCGAACTAGATATAACAATTGTCTTTCTTTATTAATATATTATTGAGCATTCAAAAATATATTTGTTTTTCCAAAAAAAAGTATTTGTAAGAATTAAATCTCAACAAAAACTTACTAAAACTAAAGCTTAAAAACACTCTAAAGGCAGATATTAAAATCATATTTAAAATTTTAAATGTATTAAAATAAATTATCATATAAAGTCTTTTTTTATGTTTAGTTAAATTCCAAAATAGAGCTTAATATTACTTATATTAATTTAATATAAAGTTTACATTTAAGTGGGTTATCATGACAAATCAAAGTGACGCTCAAAAAATTAAATTAAAATTGAGTATAAAGAATACATTATACATTGTGTAGATATAGAATTGTAGATCTGATAAAATCCTGACTTAACCCCCAAGTCAAGAAATGGCAAATTTGTCAAATCAACTCATAAACCCTGAAACCGTTATTTATGACTTCAAACTCGGTACCCTAAAACCCTCGCACTGTTTTTCCAATTTTCTTGCGTGCCTCTTTTCTTTTACTTTTCTCTCTGTTTTCTTCTCCCACAAACTCGGATACACATTCTCGCTACCATAACCTTACCAAACAAATCATAAACAGAGAAAAAAATGACGAGTTTCTCTTTCTTCCAACGTCTCTCTAGAACTTTCCTTGACAATCACAGAACCGTGAAGCTTGTTCTTCTTTGCACCGCCGTAAGGTATAGTTCAATATCTTCAACTTCATTCCTTACAGTTTTATTTATTCATTCATTTATTATCATTATTCATTGTTTATTTTTCACGCATAGCGATCGTGTTTGCTTCAATTTTGTGTTTACTTTACGGTTAATGTTACAGTTATCATCAAAGCAGAAAATGTTAGATCTATAATTTATTTTAGCAATAAAATTTTCATGTTAAAATGCTAATAATCCTCTACTTGACAATTTACTTGAGAATTTACTCTGTTTTAGTTCATGAATTTGAATACATTGTGTAGATGTAGAACTGTAGATCTGTGATATGTGATTGATTTTGTGTGTGGTTGATGCAGTGGTGGTGGTATTGTGGCATATGGTGAGTTGGCTCCATCGGAAGCGGTTACCGATAGGAAAAAGGTGGTGGTGCTCGGAACTGGTTGGGCGGCAACAAGTTTTATGAAGAATCTGGATAATCCGAAGTATGAAGTTCAAGTGGTTTCGCCTCGTAATTATTTTGCATTCACTCCTTTGCTGCCTAGCGTGACGTGTGGAACAGTCGAAGCGCGCAGCATTGTTGAACCTGTTCGCAATATTTTTAGGAAGGTAAAGGGTTTAAATGATATATATTTAGTACATATATAATATTATTAGTAATAAACATGATTAATTAGTAATATTTCTAAAATATAATTCTTACATTGAAATTAATTGCAATGTATTATAGTCTAAATTTTTTAAACATAAATCAAATAAAATGCCACCATGATGTCAGTTTGCTAGGTCACTTTATGCATCTCTACAATAAATTGAAATATAAATGTTTTATACACTTTTAGTGTATAGTTAAGCCCTTTACCAATTATTTTATATATATTCTACATTAGATTATTTAAATTATTTTAATGAATATGTACATGTAATTCAGAGAATTTAGGATAAAATTATTTTAATGAATATGTACATCTAATTCAGAGAATTTAGGATAAAATTATTTTAATGAATATGCTACACGTGCATGAACAATCTAAAATATATTATTTTTATAACATAAGATGCAAAAGACATTTATGGGTTATTATTAATTTAACAGAGACAACAATAAAATAATAAAATAAATAACTAATATAAATTAAAATAGAGAAAATAGGATATGGAAGTGTAACGAATAACAATTATTGTGTATTTAGTCAAAACAGACTTTGAAATTTTAAAGGTGGACACTAGAACTCTCAACCAATCAAACATTATTTTTTAAATAAATTAAAATTTTAAACTCTTGGATACCAAAATTTTTAATATTTTTAAATTATTGATATAAGATTGAGTAGGAATAAAAATAGATGAGACCGATCTATATGAGCCTATAGCCTAGTCTATATTTAATAAAAAAAAGTCAGATTTAAACTTTTAAAAAAGTCTATTTAATTAAATAAGTCAAACTTAGGCTATTAAAAAAATCTATGAAATTTTATAGACCGACCTACATTTTCATATATAATAAAAATAGTCTAAATAGACGGACATATATTCATATATAATAAAAAAAATGATAAATAAGTTAAATAGGTCTCTCTCTCCCTCCCTCCCTCCGCTTTAAAGAGGTCATGCCAAATCAAAAAAGAGTCTATAATATACTATAAATGGTCTTATAAATTTATCTTAAACCTAATTTAACCTAACTTATTTTTACCCTAAGATTGAGTAATAATTTGTTATTAAACGTAAAACTATTTTACAATGTATATATATTAAGCTCATTAAAATAAAGAAAAATGTTAATCATTATAGTCAATAAACATTTATGGAAACCAATTGCCTGCTTTATTTTAATTCAGTATATTCAAAGTTGGATTGTAATTGTCTTCGTACTCACTCAATTGCTATTCGGAAAAAAATACCTAAAAATCCATAAAAAGAGGAGTTACACGAACATAAGTAATTATCCATTAGTATAAATGGATATAGGTGTCAATATGAGTATTTTAATATTTAATCTGTTCTATCTCCGTGTAATATATATTTAAATATTTTCATATATTATTATTATAAAATATATATTTATTATTTTTAAAAAAATACATTAATATTAAATTATTATACATTTTAATATGTTCGGATTGTTTCATAACTCAATAATAAAAATATTAAAATTTTCAGTTATGTTATTAAAAATATAAAATAATATAATATTCTTTTAATTTATTAATTTATATTTATTAAAACTATAAATAACGGATCCGGATATAAATATTTAAATATTCATAAAATACGGACACGGGTGTCTTAATTAGTGTCCACATACATGGTCTCGAGTATGAGTATTTCCAATCCCAAACCCTACCATTGCCCTCCCTAATTCAAAAGTATGTCCAACATTTTGTTAAAAAAAGTTCAACTAACCAAAAAAAGGAATTATGACAACCAAATGTTGTAAAATTTGTCTTTATTTTATTTTGTATCATTTGTATGTTTTTTTTTTAATTCTAAAATCAATTATGACCAACCTAAAAATGGAATTGTGACAACCAAATGTAGTAAAATTTGTCTCAAGTTTGTACCGTATGAGCATATTTTCATTTATTTGGTAGGTTTTAAAGGTTGGATTTGGATTTCCCGATTTAAAAAGAATATCACATTTTCTGCTGTCATGCATTACATTTTAAAAATTTATTCGACATTTAATTTTTTCAACTGTCTTAGACTATTATTACCAAAGAGACACTTAATTAAGATGATAAGAGTCTCTTTAATCAGAAGTTCTGGGTTCTAACCCAATCCTGAATATGCTTAGTTATCAATGGTTAATAATATACTATATGTACCACTATAAGCTGCCGTTGGCAAACTATTTTATGCTCACATTTAATAATTAAGAAATATGAATGTGGTTCCTAAGTTGTTTAATTTCCCATGAATTTTTTTCCATCATTGCCAATTGAAGAGCTCTCTGTTTTGACTCAATTGCACCTTTTACTAAAGCTATTAATTTCTGAACCGACCATACATAAATATTTCTTCAATTCTTCCTTAAAGGTTTAAAAGTAAGGATGTGATTAACTAAAGAATTAATGGGGGGCCAACGTCATATACAGTTAAGATTAGAGGAATTGAAAGTGTAAAGGCTGTAATTTTACATGTGATGTCTTGAGGAAAGATTTGTCTGAAATTTGTCTTTGTTCTTGTTAGCTAGATACCATTTCTATGGTGATACCAGCCAGAATCAACAAGTTACCATTTGGATATGCAGATTTTAGTTTTTAGATTTCTAGTGAATATATTTTATTTATGCCAATATTTCATTGGTGGTCAAGTAGATTCTGCAGATGATGGCTATATAATTAGTTCCTTTTTACCTGTTTTCATTGGAGCAGAAAAAGGTGGACGTGCAATTCAGTGAAGCAGAATGTTTCAAGATTGATGCTGAAAATAGAAAAGTTTATTGTCGATCTAATGCAAACAATAGTTTGGATGGGAAAGAAGAATTTGTTGTGGACTACGATTACCTAATCATTGGTGTGGGCGCTAATGTCAACACATTTAACACACCAGGAGTGGTGGAGAATTGTCATTTTTTGAAGGTACCTACCATCATGTCCATAATCCGTAGTTAGGATGGTGACTAAAGATGTTAACTGGATCCTGTTTATTCCGGTAAATTGTAGGAAGTTGAAGATGCGCAGAAGATTAGAAGAACAGTTATTGACTGCTTTGAGAGAGCAAACTTGCCTGAAGTAAGCGAGGAAGAAAAGAAAAGAATTCTTCATTTTGCTATTGTTGGAGGTGGACCAACTGGAGTAGAATTTGCAGCCTCACTTCATGACTTTGTCAATGAGGATTTAATCCGTTTATATCCCGGGATAAAAAATTTAGTAAAAATTACACTTCTGGAAGCTGGAGATCATATTTTGAGCATGTGAGATTAACCACACTCTGTGATTATTTGTTCTTTCGATGATATCTGGTCAAATAGTTTGTCACATTTGATGTGCTTTCTTTACTCTTTTAATAGGTTTGACAAAAGGATAACTGCTTTCGCTGAAGACAAGTTTCATAGAACTGGGATTGATGTGAAAACAGGATCCATGGTTGTGAAAGTATCTGAGAAAGAAATTTCCACTAAAGAGCTGAAAAATGGAGGAAATATTACTACAATTCCATATGGAATGGCTGTCTGGTCTACTGGAATTGGCACTCGTCCATTTATCAAAGATTTCATGTCACAAATTGGTCAGGTGTGTTCTAGCTACCGATGAATTTATCTTCACAAATTGTTGAGAAATTTCTCTTTACACATTTCAAAATTCCATTTTATTTACTATTCTTTAAGC
The DNA here is from genome assembly GCF_024323335.1 of Lathyrus oleraceus. Classification (NCBI taxonomy): domain Eukaryota; kingdom Viridiplantae; phylum Streptophyta; class Magnoliopsida; order Fabales; family Fabaceae; genus Lathyrus; species Lathyrus oleraceus. Next base: position 449,446,050 of record NC_066579.1, read on the forward strand.
ATTCTCTCTTCTAAACAGGCTAGCAGGCGTGCTCTTGCTACTGATGAATGGTTGAGAGTTGAAGGGTGCAAGAATGTATATGCACTGGGTGATTGTGCTACGATAAATCAGCGAAAAGTCATGGTAAACACTGTTTCATCATCAGACTTTTTGTTACATGAGTTTCTTTGTTGTGTTTTTCATTGAAGGCGTGCATATAATTTTGGAGAAATAGAAGCATCTATGATTCCTTAACTATCAAATAATGCACATTTGCTTGGTTACCAATTAATATATGATGTATTACTTGACCTGTATTTCAATTCAAATATACTCTTTTTACTGTCGATTTTTATGGGCTTGGCTTTCGCATTTCAGGAAGATATTGCAGCAATCTTTAAGAAGGCTGACAAACACAATTCAGGAACACTTACGGTCAAAGAATTTCAAGACGTCATGAATGACATTCGTGTACGATATCCTCAAGTTGAGCAGTATCTAAAAAGTAAACAGATGCGCAACGTTGCTGATTTATTGAAGGAAGCAAGAGGAGATGTTAAAAAAGAAACAATTGAACTGAATATCGAAGAACTCAAAACAGCACTTTCCAAAGTGGATTCTCAGATGAAATTTCTCCCTGCAACAGCGCAGGTGCATGTTAATCTTATTTGCTTGTGGCATTCCCTGTAATGGTATTCAAATCAAGCATGTTTCTCATTGATTTGAAATCTATGTCAGGTTGCATCTCAGCAAGGAATTTACCTAGCCAAATGTTTTAACCGAATGGAAGAGTGTGAGAAAAATCCCGAGGGTCCTCTCAGATTCAGGGGAGAAGGTCGTCATCACTTCAATCCCTTCCGGTACAATAAATCTTAGAACCTCTCATATTTAACCCAATTTCATTTACACTATACAAATTTCAGGTTTTTTCATAAGTTAAACCAACTATATACTCATTATTGCACGTCGTTGTTGCTTGCTTCTTAAGGTACAAGCACTTAGGTCAGTTCGCTCCTTTGGGAGGAGAGCAGACAGCGGCTCAACTTCCTGGGGATTGGGTTTCAATTGGTCACAGCAGTCAATGGTTGTGGTATTCTGTCTATGCAAGGTATTGTTCACACTCACAAAAATTGTTCGAATTTTGAGACATTCTTCTCATCAAGTTACTGATTCTCATTCAATCTTTTGAACAGCAAGCAAGTAAGCTGGCGTACGAGGGCGTTAGTAGTTACAGACTGGACACGACGTTTTATTTTTGGAAGGGACTCAAGTCGCATATGAGGCAGTTCCAACATTTTCTGGCCTCTTTATTGGCATCACAAAGAAGGCCATTAGTTTTGAATTTCAATTGAAATAAGAAAAAGTTTGGTACGTTAAGTAGGAAATTATATTTACTCAGCATGTTTATTGCATTTTTCTCACACTTTAATTTTAAACCAGTAAAACAAAAGAAATACTTATTCCAAGACATGCTCTCACTTTTCTTGTACTACAAAAGAATAAACTATTGTGTAGAGAAAAAAATATGAAGAACATGAGAAAGTGCAATTGATGGAAGCTTATTCTCTTGTTATTATAAACAAGGGAGTAGCAATTTTGTAGCCACATTTTGCACAATTTGCAACAAAAAAGCCACAGATAACATACCTATAACCCACACATACAAAAATGGAAATATTGAGCAACAATACAGTAAGGACCCCTCAAATATAGTTAAAGCTGCAAGTCAATTATAACTTTGTAGTGAAAAAAGGGAGCTTTTAACGAGAAACAAATTAAAATTGGAAGTCGGAATCATCCCATTGAAGAACAGCAGAATCAATGTTCTGTTCCCTTTTGAGCCTGTCTTTTAGGAACCAATCACATACCTTTCCAGCATTGAGCTCCTCTATTGGACAACCTTCTTGTTCTGATATCACTTTTAGTAAATTCAATGAAGATATCTACCAACACAAACATGAAAATTCATTCATTAAAATTGACCAATGAAAAAGCACAATCCTCGGAGATATCATATGACTAGAGAACAGAGTTAAGGTAACTAATAAGTATTAAGTACCGTTAAACGGCATAGAAAGCGTTCATGAGTGCTCAACCCAGACATCTCAACCAAACCAGCTTCTTCAAGTGTCAAAAACGTTCTCCTCTCACTTTTCTTTTCTCCTGCACTGCATTTGATTTCTCTTCTATGTACTTTAATCTTCTTTTGTGCTACCAGGCTCGTTTGTGCTTGTCTATGTTGATTTATACCAACGTTTGAAGGGTAGCACAAAAATGGTGTTTGAAGACAAAATTTATAAGGTTGTAGAGAAATCATAATTTCCTTGCTGAGAAGAATATATCAATGCAATTGGGACTTATCTATTTCTTATTTTTTATTTAATTTAATCTGAAAGATTGGAATGCTTTATGTGGATTATCCGTTATTCTTTGTGTGGAGGAGGGTGATGGGAATTCAAACAATTGGGCCACCAATATTTCGAATAACTTCAACCCAATTTGGCCCATTATACTATATGGGCCTTTAATACCTTCGTCAATAAGTTAAAAGGATTTTTTAATACACTCTATGCTTTAATAGCACATCTCGTAAAAATACAATAATTTCTCTCAGATTTTAAAGATGCATCTCCGGATACGCTTCAAACACATATAATCAAAGTTGATTTTGAGTCACGTCCCAAATTTGTGTTTATTTTGTATCTAGAGATACATTTCCGTAAACCATACAAAGATGTATTTCCGTAGTATATTGAAGTACAAGCAGAAAAGCATAAAAACCAATAAGGTGTGGGTTGACAAAATTAAATTACCATTAATAACATAAAATAACTACTACGTAGGTGATGTTAACATAAATCAAACATTACATTTTAATATCCAAATGAACGTTTCAAATTCATAATATCTTTGATCGATTTCGAAATCGTCACATCCACATCGATCAAAACTTTTTTACTAAAAGGGAAAAAAAGAATTCCACGTGACTCATACATCTGCATCCGCCTTCAGCTCAAAGTTATTGAACTCAACTTTCCCTTTGTTGTCAATCGACAATGAGTAAGACTCTAGCTTTATAATTTTTCGGTTGTCTCTGTGACGTAGGAGTTTCTGCAGTATATGTTTCAGATCTGCTAGAGGGATGTACTCATTGAACTTAAATTCAATGGGGGATTTCGCGTTGTTGAAGTAAACATATGTGATATGCCAATTGATGTTTATTCTGGGCTAATGTGTATTGGTATGAAACATGACACAAGATGTCATACTTATAGTAGTTGTGGCAAATATGAACCTATAAAATTCTATCTTATATTAGGGAATGTTCTGGAGATGCATCTTCGGTACCACTCTATCATCTTAATTCGGAGATGTATTTTTGAAACCTCTCATAACAAAATTTTATAATTCTATTCTAGTTTAGACATGTCTTTATAAGTGGGGGCAATCCTCACCCTACAAGTCGGTTTTGTAGAGTTGAGTTAGGTCTAACCACATTTCTTAACATGGTATCTGAGTTTGGTTTAAGATCCAATTGACCACCTACTATTAGGTTTTCGCTATTGAGTCACCCACCATTTATTTTCACGCTTCAGATGTCCAGTCATGGACGTGAGGGAGGGTGTTAAGAGTTCCATATTGGACAACATATGGCCTGAACATGTCTTTATAAGTGGACGCAATCCACACCTTACAAGTCGGTTTTAAAAAATTTAAATGTTCTAGCAATCAAGATGGGGAGAAGAGGGTAAGTCCTTAAGATTCCGACATTCCACAAGGGGAAAAGCAACTCCATCAGAACAGTACATTCACAATGGACATATATATTTCACTGAGATCTTAACATATATATTTGAAAATCTATATATTAGATCATTAATATTAACACAAGATTATATACAACACATTGTTGAATAAAAAACTAAAATGAACTGAAATATTTGTCGTCAGTTAAATCTATCGATGATACGTCCTTTTACTTTTGTTTATTTCGTACATCTCAGTTTCAAATAAACTTGAACAAAGTGTCGCGTTTTTGAAAGTCACCCGATACACATAATATGATCATTTGGATTTTGAGATGGGGCAATGTGCAGTGGAAAAAATGTTTCTGAGAAACCGTATCTTGTAAGATTAATACACACTTTTTCATACGTAGTTTCTATGATATGACCCATTTCTGGGAAGCACGTCCATTTTATCCTCTGGTGCTGGTCCACTAATGCATGGAACAAGAGATTCATAAATTGAATCAAAAATTTCTTTTTTGTCATATAGTTGTGTGTATGATTTTTTATGGCCCATCAACTCTTGGAAAAGTTGATGGTGGACAAGTGTGTGATTCTCTTCTCCTTTACCGATCAAAGCAGAAATGGCTAGAAAATCGCAATTTTCGTCAATGAATGGAACTTTTGGTAGAGGCGATGAAGAAGGAGGTGGTTTGCTAATGCGAACTCCTTTGAATTTTTTTTTTTGAGATTTTGGAGTTGGTGAATACGTAAAATGTCATGTTCAAAATATGAAGGATACCACATCGTTGAATTGTCACTCGGTGTAGGTTTTACCTTCTTAGGAACACCTTTTGTTTTTATCAATAGAGAGGATGGTTTCAAGTTAGTGGTTTTCGGATAAGCAATGTTTCATAATTTCTCTTTTATGTGGAGTTTCATATTGTCATCGACTTTCAAAAATCTCTCTTGTATCAATTCTCATTCGGTCAAGATATAGATATTCGATTTACTATCTTTCATGACACCACCATCATCAAACCTGAGGATTTTCCATTGAGTGCAAACTTCATCCATTCGTATTAGACTATTAAGTTCCACCTTCTTAGATATAAGACAAACACATGAGAGACCATAGGTTCTCACAAGTGTGCAACCACATTTTGAGCTATTGGAACCTACATTATCAACCCGTTTGGCTTCGTGAAAAGTATAATTCAGACATGCTCGATATATGTTGCCGGCCAACTTAGAATAAATATTTTTGTCTTTGAATCTATGTTCCAACACTATGATGCTACAACCAAATGATATTTGTATCTCATAATGCTGATTTTGGACCATTTGATTCATAAAGTCTCAATCTCTGCACAAATCACCATTACTATTCTCAACCAACTTTTTAATGTAGAATGGGAAGACTTAACTCATTTTTTAATTGTATTTTCAAGGTGTCTAACCTGATCGGTCAAAGCTCAGACAATGTTCTCCTTCACTTGATCCAAAATTGTACTTTCAATATATTTTAACAAACATGGATATTTCTCACACACCTTCCTAAAATGTATAACAACATCGACATATAACTCTTTTGTAGAATATTTTATTATAGCATTCCATGCATCCATTATTTTTTCCACTATCAAGCCCGCCTTGACCATTTTTCCATATTCGGCCTTTATCTGTTCCGTCCCTACCGCATGTTTAACACAACTTCTCACATTATTTATTATGTAATACCTACAAAGTAATGCATTAGAAGTAGGAAATACTTTTGCCACTAAATTTATCAAAGCGGTATCGCGGTCGGTAACAATTACTTTCAGCATGTCTTCTTGGTCCTTCAACATTGTCTGACACACCTCTAAAGCCCAAGTAACATTTTCCTTTTTTTCGTTCTCTATAAATGGAAACCCAACTGAGTAAGTCTTCTCAGTAGAGGTAAAATCAATAATTTCCAATAGTGGAAGTCTATACTTGTTGGTAAAATCAATTTTGTATGGTTGTGATTGTATCGATGGTTGTGATTGCATCGATGGTTGTGTGTGATTCATAATGAATCCAAACTTGTATAAATAGAGATTATGTGTTGTTAAAAAAAGTACATGTTAAAATGTCTCAATATTCGTTTAACATAGTTGTGTCCTTCAACGACGTGAATCCTCTTGTTGATTTTCGGCTACCCAATGACACCACCAGTATCGTTGTTCTGGGATCCTTATTTGGATAATCTGCTACCCCACATCGAGAACAAAAATGTGGATAATATCGAGTTTTATGAATTATGGATTGTTACTAAAAGAAAATGTGAAATACATCAACATTGAGCTGAGGATTGATGAAGATTTGAAGATTATGTGGAGAACATATCACCATAGACCAACAAAAGGACTCGTCGAGTTTGAAATGACAATTGCTAGATCTGTCGACGATATGTGAAACCTCGACGTCATTTGTCCTTTTACGAGCCCTCGTTGTAGCTTTATCACGCTACCTTGAAATGATCGTCCCATCTGATCCTCTAATCTTCAATGAAAAGAAAGAAAAAAGAACGAAGAAATATAAACCATAAAAAAATTTAAAACTCAAGAAATTAACATGGTTTTTTCGGATTTTTTGAAATTTTCGATAAACATCTCAACATTTTCTTCTAGGTATGCCGTGTGAATTTTATTGGATTTTTGAAATATTCGATAAAAATATATTTATTTTTATTGAATTTTTTAAAACATCCGATAAAAATACATTAGAAATATGAGTTTTTATCAAATATTGTAAAATTTTCGACAAAAATACATGAAAAATATGAAATTTTATAAGACACATTAAAAAATATATTGAGAATGTATCAAGTGTTAGTAGTGTGAGTAATAGTCTCACATTAGTTAGAAATATGGAGACTTGCATTTATAAGTGAGAGAATTCACCCACCTATCACCTTAAGGTTTTTGGTGAATATGTAGTGTGTCTCTCAAAAAGGTATTGTTCTAAAAAAGAATAGGTCTCACAATATTCAATGCTCTCTAGTGAAAAGCTCCCCCAACAATGGTATCATGAGCATTTGATTTCAGAAAGGGATCAACTTACTTGTATCGAAAGTCAACGACGTCAGTGTGGTGAATGAGAAAAGTTCTGTTGAAGAGTGTCAACGGCGTCAGTGTGGTGAATAAGGAATATTTTGTGTCGTATAAGAGTTTTTGGAAGTAAAAAGAGTTTTTTCTTGAGGGAAGTTAGAGAATCCACCCACCTATCATCTTAAGATTTTGGATGAATATGTGATATGTCTCTCACAAAGGTGTTGCTCTAAAAGAAGAAGTTTCACAATGTGCAATGCTCCATAATAAAAAAAACCAATAAAATCCAATAAAAGTGCATATTTTTGAGAAAAAAATCTAATAAAAATGCTAAAATTCGAGGCAAAATTGTTTTCTTCAAATTTTTTGATAATTAACTCGAAAAATTCAATAAGACAATGTGTTTTTAAAAAAATTCAAAATATTACAAAATGAATAGTGAAATGAGTTTACAAAGATATTTATAAAGATACTTATCTATTACCCAATTATAATGTCCCACTAACAAGGCGAAAACTAAATCCACAACATCTTGGTGTATGAATCAATTTCTTGCCAATCTAGTTCGCTCAATCATTTAGCACTTTTTTTTCCTTCGAAATAACTTAGGAAACATATATTCATAATGATTGAATAGAACTGGCATGGTTCATACAATTATAAATGATTGATGCAATAATCTGCAAAGTTTTATACATAAATACAAAGAGATAGATAGATTTACAAAATAGATATTAATTGAAATTTGAAACATGTAGATGGATGCATTAGTTAGATCAATTGGGACCCCAACAGCTCAAATACATAACAGTCCTAAGAGACTCTTCAGCACGTTTAATCTTGTCACCGTTACCACCTTTGAAAGCAGAAGATGAATTATCAAAAGAAGAAGAGTTAGAGAAAAGCCTAGCTTTAGCTTGTTTAGAAGAAGTAGAATCCCTTAGAGATTTGAGAGTTGAATCACACTTAGAGGTTTGATCTTTCATGCCCTGAAGTGTTCGCATTGCAGTCTGGTACAACACTCTTCCTGTGTACCTCAAACTCATCACAATAACAACTCTTTTTATATGAAATGGAAAGTGAAGAAGAATCTTTTTGTTTTGATGATTTTGTTGCTGAAAAATCGGTGTGTAAGAATGGAATGATAAGGGTTATTGTTTTGTTTTATAAAAAGGAAAAAACATGGGGCTACCTGTTGGAAAAGGTGAAACAACCGGCTGAGAACAATGGGTGTAACTCAATCCTGTGGGCGGAGGAAGGACACGTGTCGGTTGTGAAACTTACGTGTTCAATGACGCAGTTATGGTTTTTTTTTGGGTTGGGATTGATAGTATATGATGACCCATGTACATGTAGACGTAGATGTATACGAATCTTTCCTATTGTTTTCTCTACGTGTTTATCGCTTTGTATCCAGGTAGGTATTATGTACGTATACAGCTCACGGTTTTAATCCTATTTCTAACCAAGCATATTCATAACCACTTGGATAAGGTGTACACTGGTCGACTTTTGCTTTGACTTTTTGACTTTTTTAGTTTATTAGACCATGTATTTGATTTATTTATTTTTGGTACAAATGAAATAAAGGAAAAGAAAAAAATAGAAAATTATTTTAAAAAATAGTTTTGCTAACACCAACCAGTAGAAGAGTGATGATTTTAATATAAGGCTCCACAAGGTATCAGTATATCGTATTATTATTAGTTTTATGTTTTGCTAAATAGTTTGATCAAACATTCTTCTCCCTAAAAATATGAAATAGTTGATCTCGTCATTCTTTACATAGAATCTCTTTAATATTGTGAAGAATCGTGGTATATTGATGTCAAATATTATTAGATTTATTATTAGTTTTATATTTTGTTAAATAGTTTGATCAAACATTCTTCTCCCTAAAAATATGAAATAGTTGATCTCGTCATTCTTTACAGAGAATCTCTTTAATATTGTGAAGAATCGTGGTATATTGATGTCAAATATTATTAGATTCTAAAATAAGTTTGATAGTAGAGTTGAAGTTGGGATAACACTTCAGATCTTTGATGTCAAGTTCTTAAATCATATGCAATCCATGATATAACACAATTAGCTCAACATGAAGGATGTTAGAATGACCAATATTATTCGCAAATTCGTAAACTCAAACATCATCAGCATTTCTAATCAATCCATCAAATTTTGAGATTACCGAGACTACTATCATCAATATTTAAACTCATATTACTACTTTTGTGTGTATTCTATGTGATCGTTCTTGTTGGATGAGACAAATTATGCTTGAGAAAATATTTAGCTAACAAATTATCATAATTCACTATGATGAGTTTCAAAGTATAAGAAGACACAATTTCATTCGCAAGCCACTATTTGTTCCTAGCATGCGACAACCACCAGCAAATAGTAAAAAAGAAAGAGTCATAATCAATGTCATGTCTAAACCAATCATATAAATTATCCCCTTGGAAGAATAGAGGGTCCAAGAAACCAATAGATTTCTAAAAATGAGTAGCAAATTCACAGTCTTTCAGGAAGTGTAAAGTCGTTTCAACGTCTTGATTGCATCTAGGAGGGAGAAATCCGTCTGGAGCATACCACAATGATACAATAGATATCTCAGAGGAAGAGACTTATGTAAAATTGTCCAAAGGAAGATTTTCACATTCTCAGAAGTAGAAATATGTCACACCAACTTCCAAGAGTTATTTATAGTTGCATTCTAAACAAATATAAGCATGTTGAGCTAGTTATAACCATCCAGAGCAATATAGACATCATCTAAATTGTCTTTCCAGATTAACCGATCAGGCACCCGAGAATTCAAACAAATTGGAAGCGCTTTCAGATATTCACAAACAATCGGAGAAAAATTAGTATATAATGAATTGAAGTTCCACTTACCATTCAAGTAAACATCATTCACTCGCATTTCTAGGTTATGGATATCCATATAGAGAACACAATCCGCTAATTTCTTGATCCCAGACTAATTTGAAATCAGAAAGATGAGTTTTCATCCCCCAATCTAAATTCAAAGTCATCTTTAAGAGTAACAAGAGATTTCATAATTACATTTTAAGTAAATGATCTTGGTTTCTTTTAATATTTATTGTATATATCAATTGTTAAATAAATAAAAAAACATTAATTTTATTTATAATAGTGTTCTGTGTCGGCCAAAGACCCAAGACTCACTGCTCTGTATCGGTCAAATGTCCAAATAACACGAGGCTCATTACCCAACTTGTCCTGTCAGGCCTAAGGTATACATTGTAATCTAAAAGGGGAGGTGAATTAGGTTTACCAAGTTTTTCTCGTTTTTAAATGATGGTTCTTATGTTCTTATTGAAGAAAAAATCTATTTTAAGTCATCTTATTACTTAATTGCAAAGTTGATCTCAAAGATGCATGGTTAAACCTTGATTAACAAAAAAATGCATGACTACAAAAAGCAAACAAGTTAACCAATTTAGATTTAATCAAATTAACTAATTAAGATAATTAAAAATAATTATCAAGATTTAGTTGATAAAAAAGAGTTATTCCATCAACATAACCGAGTTAATTTAATATAATTAACGAAACTAATTAATTAACAAAAATTAATCATTTAATTTTATTAACTAAAATAAAGTGATTTTAATTGAAAATGATTTATTGAATTTTGAAATGGAATGAAAATAGAAATAGATTTGAAATAAAATAGAAATATGCTCAAAACCGTTTTGTGCGTAATGACAACATGAGTGAAATGTCGTAAGCAAAAATCATAACGCAGCGAAACAACCTATAAATGTATAGAAATTTCAGCAACATAACGCGGATCAAAATGCGACTTATCACAACACAGCATAATCAATAGAAACATTAGCAACATACATGATTTATTAACACTGTTCATTACAATACAAAACACAAACAACAAGAAACATTAACATTGCCACGAAATTGAATCACAAACAGTAAGAAGCATTAACATCGCCACGGAATCGAATCACAAACATCAATAAGCATTAACACCGCCATGAAGTCAAATCAAAATAACAAGAAACATTAACACCACCATGAAATCAAATCACAAACAATAAGAAGCATTAACACCGCCATGAAATCAAATCACAAATAATAAGAAGCATTAACACCACCATGAAATTGAATCGAAAACTAAATGCGACAAATGAACTAAGATTCTAACAACACCTTAAACAAATTACTCGAAGTCGAAGAGTTACTGAAACATCGTGCAAAATGAATCTTGACTCTATTCGATGCGTCTAGGCTGCTGCAAGTTTTGGAATCGGAGTTGTTGGAAGGAAAGTGAACTTCGAAGAATTAGATGCCTTATCACCAAAAATCTAGATTTGGACGCCTTCAGTCTTTGGCAAAATAAAAATCTAGCAAGATCAATCATATGAATCTCACTTTCTTGTGTATCCAACATGATCACAACGGTAAGTTCCTTTTCAAGGTTAAGTTTTCAAGTACTATCGATAACAGTTTGTGCCATTCTCTAGTAGCATGACACATAATGATACTAGCAACCTTCATTCCTCCAATGACAAATACTTCAAGCTGTTAAAACCCGCACATGGCAGATCTCATGGTGCAGACAAGTTTCGTCCATTCTTTTTAGCATTGTTTTAGTGATGGAAGGTCGATTGTTGTTTTTGTGACAGAGGTGAAGTGGTGGTTCATGGTTGGTATGTATGACAAGAGAGGGGTAGGATTTGGTGGTGGGTGATGAATTATTCACAACAAGATTGAAAGTTAAGCGTGGAAGGGTGTATATCGGAGAGGGTTATGGAGTTTGATGAAGTTTTAATGGTGGTTCTTGTTCTAATGTACAGAAGAGGGATGGGAAGGTTGTTTATGGGTGGTGGTGAGAGTGTAACAGTGGGAAGAAACACGATGAAGCAACCACGGTTTTGGAGGAAGGTGACAATGTGTTCTTCGTTGGTGATGATGAAGGTTTTTGTTGGTGATTTCCTGGAAAAAGATGAAATGGATATGAGGGAGGAGTAATGTCAGTGAGTGGTTTTGGGAGAGGGAGAACAATTTCTCAAAAAGTCTCAGAGAGAGAGAGAGGGTCGTTTTTTAATTCACGTGAGAGAGAAAATTTGTTGATTTCTCCCATTTTCTCATAGCCAATGAGAGAGTAGTCTGGTGGGACACGTTTGAATCAGCATAAAAATCATTTTTACTTTCTCCATTGAGACACGTGGCAGTAGTTGGTTAGAGAAAAAAATATATTTTAATATTCATAATTTTGAGAGATCCCCGTGTAGGGGTGGCCAGGAACCGTTCACCCGGCCAAATCCACCTGTAACCGAAAAAGAAAATCGAAATGGGCGGGTTCAAACAGTCTATCGGGTCAGTGATTAAATTTAACGGTTTCAATTGGGTTTATATGGGCGGGTCGGGTTCAAAATTCTGAACCGCGGATACCCTAACCCGCCCAATTGAGATACCCTCCTAGGATTAGTAATTCTTTCCAGTCAAAGTTCATTCTTTTTTTCCTGTTCTCTCACTCACATCCAATATCAGTAAGCATTTTCTTGTTCTATCACTCACAACCGCACCTCCATGAAAATCTTCTAGCTTCAATTCTCAACATCGTTCCACCACCATCATTCACCACCCACCACCTTCAACTCTCAATACCATGAAATCCTAGATTTAACAATCACTCACGATAACCGCACCAGCGGCAGAAACTGAAGAATCTGCTGAAGAGAAACCACAAGAGGGCTCTATGGTTTTTCACCATCAGGATCAGTTATATGATTTCGATTCTTCCTTTTATATGTGCTTCATATGTTAACATTACAAGTTATGACATTTCATTCCTGTTCAGATGCGGTGCTTGAAAAAGTTGCAATAGAAAAGAGACTGTCATTAGTCAAAGCGTGGGAAGAAAGTGAAAAGTCTACAGCAGAAAACAAGTAACAGCTTGCACCATTTATTGCTTTTTTTCATACTTTAAGTGCTTTTCTTAGGACCTTTCAAATTGTTTTTATAAATTATCTTGTTAAACTAATAATTAAAAGTAAATTATGCTGGTTAATAAGCTGAAGTAAGTTAATCCAAATATTCTGAAGTCATTGTAGAAATTAAGTACATTTCATTTTCAACTCAAATAGCTATCATCTATTTTCATGTTATTTTATCTGTTAATGACTTTTTAATTTTTACTTGATTTCTATTTTAAATTTTGCAACCTGCTTTTCCTTCAAAATTCCCTAAATTTTGTTCTATAAAATACATTTTGTTCACTGTACTCAGTTTCAAAATGACATGTCCTTATTGTATTGTAATGTTATAGTTTAGCTTTATGGCTATGACTTGTGAGATGTATATTGCATTGTTATAGGAACTTTTCTTATAACTCTGAAATTTGCAAGCGTTTAACAAGAGAGTGTATGTTGAAAGAAGAAATTGAAAAGTCTAAAGCAGAAAACAAGTAAGAGTTTGCACCATTTATTGCTTTTTTTCATACTTTAAGTGTTTTTCTTAGGACCTTTCAAATTTAATTATCTTGTTAAACTTATAATTAAAAGTAAATTATGCTGGTTAATAAGCTGAAGTAAGTTAATCCAAACATTCTTAAGTAATTGTAGAAATTCAGTACATTTCATTTTCAACTCAAATAGTTATCATCTATTTTCATGTTATTTTATCTGTTAATGACTTTTTTTCAAATAGCCAATTTTTACTTGATTTCTAATTTAAAATTTGCAACCTGCTTTTCCTTCAATTCATGTATAATTACCTAAATTTTGTTCTATAAAGTATATTATGTTTACTCTACTCAGTTTCAAAATGACATGTCCTTATTGTATTGTAATGTTATAGTTTAGCTTTATGGTTATGACTTGTGAGATGTATATTGTATTGTTATAAGAACTTTTCTTATAACTCTGAAATTTGCAAGCGTCTAACAAGAGAGTGTATGTTGAAAGAAGAAATTGAAAAGTCTAAAGCAGAAAACAAGTAAGAGCTTGCCCCATTTATTGCTTTTTTTCATACTTTAAGTGCTTTTCTTAGGACCTTTCAAATTTAATTATCTTGTTAAACTTATAATTAAAAGTAAATTATGCTGGTTAATAAGCTGAAGTAAGTTAATCCAAACATTCTTAAGTAATTGTAGAAATTCAGTACATTTCATTTTCAACTCAAATAGTTATCATCTATTTTCATGTTATTTTATCTGTTAATGACTTTTTTCAAATAGCCAATTTTTACTTGATTTCTATTTTAAAATTTGCAACCTGCTTTTCCTTCAATTCATGTATAATTACCTAAATTTTGTTCTATAAAGTATATTATGTTTACTCTACTCAGTTTCAAAATGACATGTCCTTATTGTATTGTAATGTTATAGTTTAGCTTTATGGTTATGATTTGTGAGATGTATATTATATTGTTATAGGAACTTTTCTTATAACTCTGAAACTTGCAAGCGTCTAACAAGAGAGTGTATGTTGAAAGAAGAAATTGAAATGTCTAAAGCAGAAAACAAGTAAGAGCTTGCACCATTTATTGCTTTTTTTCATACTTTTATTGCTTTTCTTAGGACCTTTCAAATTTAACTATCTTGTTGAACTTATAATTAAAAGTAAATTATGCTGGTTAATAAGCATAAGTAAGTTAATCCAAACATTCTTAAGTCATTGTAGAAATTCAGTACATTTCATTTTCAACTCAAATAGTTATCATCTATTTTCATGTTATTTTATCTGTTAATGACTTTTTTCAAATAGCCAATTTTTACTTGATTTCTATTTTAAATTTTGCAACTTGCTTTTCCTTTAATTCATGTATAATTACCTAAATTTTGTTCTATAAAGTATATTTTGTTTACTCTACTCAGTTTCAAAATGGCATGTCCTTATTGTATTGTAATGTTATAGTTTAGCTTTATGGTTATGACTTGTGAGATGTATATTGTATTGTTACAGGAACTTTTCTTATAACTCTGAAATTTGTAAGCGTCTAACAAGAGAGTGTATGTTGAAAGAAGAAATTGAAATGTCTAAAGCAGAAAACAAGTAAGAGCTTGCACCATTTATTGCTTTTTTTCATACTTTTATTGCTTTTCTTAGGACCTTTCAAATTTAACTATCTTGTTGAACTTATAATTAAAAGTAAATTATGCTGGTTAATAAGCTGAAGTAAGTTAATCCAAACATTCTTAAGTCATTGTAGAAATTCAGTACATTTCATTTTCAACTCAAATAGTTATCATCTATTTTCATGTTATTTTATTTGTTAATGACTTTTTTCAAATAGTCAATTTTTACTTGATTTCTATTTTAAATTTTGCAACTTGCTTTTCCTTTAATTCATGTATAATTACCTAAATTTTGTTCTATAAAGTATATTTTGTTTACTCTACTCAGTTTCAAAATGGCATGTCCTTATTGTATTGTAATGTTATAGTTTAGCTTTATGGTTATGACTTGTGAGATGTATATTGTATTGTTACAGGAACTTTTCTTATAACTCTGAAATTTGTAAGCGTCTAACAAGAGAGTGTATGTTGAAAGAAGAAATTGAAAAGTCTAAAGCAGAAAACAAGTAAGAGCTTGCACCATTTATTGCTTTTTTTCATACTTTAAGTGCTTTTCTTAGGACCTTTCAAATTTAATTATCTTGTTGAACTTATAATTAAAAGTAAATTATGTTGGTTAATTATGTTGGTTAGTGCACCACCTGCAGCGGCGTCTATTGTTAACCTTGTGTTGTATAAGAGACCATTATAAAATGTGTGAATTACTAACCAGTCTTCCAAACCATGGTGTGGGCAAAGTCTCATCATGTCTTTGTATCTTTCCCATGCTTCGAAAAGAGATTCGTTGTCTTTCTGTTTAAATTCGTTTATCTGGGCTCTTAACATAGCTGTTTTGCTTGGCGGAAAATATCGGGCAAGAAAAACTTTCTTCAACTCGTTCCATGTGGTGACTGAGTTGGAAGGAAGTGATTGAAGCCATCTTCTAGCGCTATCTCTTAATGAGAAAGGAAAAAGACGAAGTCGAATTGCCTCTGAAGTGACACCATTAGCTTTAACAGTATCAGCGTATTGGACAAATACGGATAAATGAAGGTTTGGATCTTCGGTAAGATTTCCAGAGAATTGGTTCTGTTGCACAGCTTGCAACAGCGAAGGTTTAAGTTCGAAGTTGTTTGCTTCGATTGCGGGCGGAGCAATACTTGAATGCGGTTCATCTTGCGATGGAGCGGCGTAATCTCTAAGAGCACGAGCTGGTTCTGCCATCTCGGGTATCGAAGGAAAAATGTTTTTGAAATCAGGAAGGTCTATAGGAGGGAGATTGTTTTTAGCACGATATTCCCGAATTCGTCGTAAGACTCGGAGATATAGTTCGATATCGTTGATTCGTAAATAGAGCGGTTTGCCTTGAGAGCGAGTGCGTGGCATACAAATCAACGAAAGAAAGAATAGAAGAAAAAGAAACCTTAGTCTCTACAGCGTAACGGAAGAGTTACGATATCGATTAAATAGAAGTCCCCGGCAACGGCGCCAAAAACTTGATCGCTCGACTGTGTGCGTCGAGAATGGGATACAAACTGCAAGTGCACAGTTCTATCGCATAGTTTTAAAAGATATCGATCCCACAGGGACTTATGAATCGATATACCGTTATCTAAGGTTACTACGTAAATCTAAGGTGAAAATGTTTGATTGTTTGGGGAAAAACTAAGAGCTAAACTAAGATCTAGATTAAATATTAATAAAACGGATATCGGTGTGTAGTTCGTCAAAACTAGGGAATCAAGTCTTTGTCGGTTTCTTGGTTTTAAAATGAATCGTTTCAGTTAACTTTATTGGTTAAAGGTTTTATCTCAAACTCTCGCTCTGTTGAATAAACCATGATTTTATATTAATGTAGTTGTCACTTATAATTAAGTCAAAAACCATATTTTGAAAACAATAAAGTTGCAGAAACTCTTTTTAAGAAAACACTGACCGTTTTAAACACCCTTATCTCAAACTCTCGCTCTGTTGACTTAGGTTATATAATCAAATCCAAATGCTTAACTCTCGTCCTCACATTCAATCTTTAAAAATACTTTTTGGAAAAGGTCAGAATTTAATTAACTCTAAAACTTGCTCTCGCCCTGATCTAGAATTAATGCCTAACTTACACTGTCCAGTTAAAATCTCAAACTCTCGCTCTATTGATTTTAACTTCTTTATGTCCTTTACTTCTGTAAAAAATCTTGTTATTAAACCTGTAAGTTGAGACCGTAAAAAAGATTGATTTTAATTTTAAGTTTAGATAGACCGACTCAGTCTTGATCCCTTATTCTGCTTACTTTACATACCGATACCTAGGCGAATTAGCCAGACATGCTAAATAAACAAGAATACATATCATGCATAAACAGACTCATTCCAGGTAGATAATATAGATAAATAATAAAACAAAATATTAAATAATGATTAAAGAACCTGAATGCGCAATACAATAGTCTTGAACACTCCACCACAAGCCGGTAGGATTTGTTCTTCGATTCTTCAATTAAATAATAAATTAAACCAAGGAAATAGAACTAGAATCTAACGTAAGGTTAGATCCGATAAAAAGTTGCACAATAGTTTCCGGTGTAGAAACTATTATGCGAAAAATATCTAAATGCTAAAAAGGGAAAGATAAATTGCAAGGGAAAAAGAATGCAGAACTTGCAAAAGAAATAAATAAAATAAACAATGTTAAGTTGCTGGAAAGGAAAAAATAAGCAAAAGCGTGAAAAGAAAATTTGGCAGAGCTTCGGCAATATGAGCGTGGAAAAACCGGAGAGACTTTTAGGTTTTTGAGATGGCTATTTATAATAGTGTTGGTAACTGCTTTCCGTTTCTCCCATTCTTCAACGTGGCTACATGCACGGCGTGGATATAGGAGACCAACTTCTCAACGTTCTTCTTCAAGTCTTTCTGAGGGCGTTACTTGCGCCAAAAAGGTAGTGGAATTGTGTGACGCTCGTCACACTATGTGTGACGTCCGTCACAAGGCTGTTTTGCGTGACGCTCGTCACGCACCCTGTGACGTCCGTCACAGGCACATCGTTGGTGACTTGTGCGCTTTGGGCTGGGCTTTGGCATTTGGTCCCTTTTCTCTCCTTTTTGCACCTCCTTTTCTTCCATTTTCACTTGTTCTTCAAAATAGACTACCTGCGACAATTAGGAAGAAAATACCACGTAATATCTCATAAAATGCAGTAAACCGAAATAAATAGTCATAGAATTTAATGGAATTAAGTCCTAAAATATGATATAATTTCGTGTTATCAAACTCCCCCATACTTAGATCTTTGCTTGTCCTCAAGCAAAAATTCAGTATAGAAATCATTTTCAAAAATTTAGCCCGGCGAAGTTTCAAAACACACATCAATTCGTAATAGGTTGCAAATGGATTTTGTTTAGAAGCAATTTTGAGTTTAGTCTTGACATCAACAACTACCGTTACAACTTAGATAACCCTACCTTATGCAAATCAGTTCAAGTACTGCCATTATAGCTATCCTAGTTCCTTTACTTTTATTTCACCCGCTTTCATTCTAGCGAAATCACATTAAGCCCTTTATCTTTTCGCGCACATAGTGGAGTAACCGGTTAGTGATTATGATCCGCTTTTAGCTAGAAGTTCTGGTACATAAGTCGGATAACTTCGTTATTCAGTCCATTGCAAATTGTGGGGGATCGAACCGTAGTCCGCCCTACCGAGTTCAGTACCAGATACCTACTGAACCAACTCATAATGGATTTTTCATATTGTGTTTTTGCATGATCTGCAACCTTTAGATTAAATGATCTGGTAAGGATCACCTAATTTAATCAGTGCATTTCCTGATATATTCATATATTTTATGTTACTTTGGGAGTCATTCACTTATATTCATCGGTTCTCCACGTAGTTTGCTATTAAGATGGTGCTGACTTCTCGTATAAACTACTCGGGGGTTACTCTAAAGCTAAAAGTTCGAGGGATTTGTATAATAGATACTTATCCTGATCTAACATGTTGAGGTTCTCAGAGCGTTGTTATGGTAATGATTTTTTTTGTCTTGATTTCACTCAAGTTTTATAAAGTAAGCAACCTTTATGCTTATTGGGTGTGTTGAAATTTTTTTTTTGTTATGGCTCAAGAAAATTGAGGGGAATAGATAATAGAAATATTTCACACTAGGGACTTAACTTAAAATTATAATAAATTTTTTTTTTTTTCAGATAATAAGAAAGGGAAATAACAATGAAAGGGAAGGTAACATACTTGAAAAATGGAAATGGAAGGAACAAGTTTACCCCCCCATACTTAAATTAAACATTGTCCCCAATGTTTTAAGGAAATGAAATACAAGATGGAAAGGAAAAAGAAACTACAACTAAGGTTGTCTTCCGCCTCTGGTTCTTGGACCTGGTGATCTCTGACGTAAGTCTAAGTTGTCGAACCTGCTGAACAACTCAGTAAACCGCTGGTCGACTATGGCATTCCTAGCGTCCTGTTGCTGTTGCATTTGATGCATCATCTGCATCATCTCGACATTCTGTGCCTGCATTCCATCGATAGCATCCATAATGTCGTCGTTGGTTGCAGGCCTTCTTCGTCGACGACGTTGGGAGGATGGGCCAGTTGTATTGCCGGAAGGGTTGAGCGGGACTGACTGTTGTGTAGGCGGATGATCACCTTGTTCCATTTCTTCAAACTCATCTGTTTGCGGGTTTGTTTGTGAAGGCTCGGTGGTTTCAGGAGCGTTTAGATCATAGAGGTGACGGTTGGGGTTTGTGACATCAGTGAGGGCGATATTTGGTAGAACAACGCTTGGGACTGCCTGGTTGTTCACCATAAGATAATATCCTCCGCCTACTCTGTTCTTAATCAGGCGGCTGGATCGACAGTAGCTGATATCCATAGATAGGGGAGGTAGAGATTCTAAAGTTTGGAGTTTATCCCCTAGGTTTAGGCCAAGTGCGATGGTGGTGATTAATCCACCAATTATAAAAGGTTGCCTGCCTCTAGCACATAAGGTGCGGATATGATGAAAGAGAAAGGAGGCGGCGTTTACCTGAGTATCTGGTGCGAAGACGCACTGGAGGAAAAATAGCTCCTTTGAGTTGACCTTGCTGTTGTTTGGCCTTCCAAAAATTGTGTTTTGCAAGATGCGGATAAAGTACCGGATAGTGGGGTTATGTATATGGGAGAGAAGGAGCTCTTCCCAGTTGTAGGTTTCTATACCGGAAATTTTCTTAAAAAGGCCGAAAACACCAACTGTGTTCCAGTTTGAGGTTGGAGGGATTCTGGCATGCAGCAGACCTTCTGTGAGAAATTGTAGCATGGTACTCAATTGGTGTTGGGTTAGAGAGTACTCGGTGTTAAACATACGGAAGGTTGCCGTACCGGTTAGAAATTCGTCTTCACCGGCGGGAGTGGTGTAGTCATATGAACTTAAGAATTCTAAGGTTAGGGATGGGTAGGTGGGGTTGGTTATGAGTGCAAAGGAAGGTTAAGTTGGCTTGACGGAGCATCCATTCGATACCTTGGAGTAGGCCTAATTGTTGTAAACAAGGTAAATCGGGGTACCTGGTGGAGGCGACGCCTCGCTGTTGGAAACGCTCGAATTGCTCCCTCTGATAATCGTCATCTACGGATCGGAAGATGATATTTCCGAAATTCTGATTTCCCGCCATTGTGATGAATTTTTGAAGGGATGATTTGGAAAGAAAAAGAAATGTATTTGATATGAGAGAATTGTTTTGCGGTGAATGAAGGAAGGTTTGGTGGGTATTTATAGGAGAAGAATTTGGAAGGTGGAAAGAAAAAGTGGTTGAAAAGTAATTAAGTGTGGTTAAATGAAAAGTGAATGGGGAAGATAAAAAGTTAAAGTGTAACGTTCGTCTCCAACGGCTCCTTAACGTTCACTAGTCTGAGGAGTGTTACGCTCGTCACAGGGCTGTGACGCTCGTAACAGGCAATAGGCGTGCCGTCCGTTATGGGTAGTGTGACGCTCGTCACACTTCCTTTTTGGAAAGGCTTAGTGGCGCTTCACAGAATTACTTTGGTAGCGTATTTTAATGTTTCATTCTGTTTATGATCAGTTTAGTCTGCAATTTAATTTATTGCGCACGCTTACTTGCTTTGTATAATAATAATAATAGGTAACAACAGTAGAGCATAATAGCCATTGCATAATAAAATTAACTAAACAGCTTCAATAAAAATGATCATAATGTATTACAGGGAAGGAAAACAATGAAATGAAAGAGAAATAAACATGAATTCAAATAACATTAATAAATAAATCTAACTTAAAACTAAATAACTTAGGAAAATAACTAAACTCTATCCCTCTGTACGATCTCTGGCTGGAGGAGCAAAAGAGTTAACATGATGTAGCAATTCGTGAAACTGATTCGTCATGCTGCTCATGTATCCTAGAACTTCATCTCTCATGTTAGTAAATTCTCCTCTAAGGGCGTCTTGTTCTGACATCAAAGCTTCAATGGCGGTGTTATAATCAGTTCCGGGCATATGATGCCGGAGGTCAGGTATGGCTGATTCTTCGGTCGGAACAGGCTGAGGAGGGGGTCAATATCATGATAGCCGGATGGTGTCTGAGGGTCAGACTCAGCAAGGGAGATCTGGTCAACATAATTCTCATAGTCATCACAAATCTCATAATCCTGGATGGATTCAGTGGATCCAGCAGGAGTTGGGGTTTCATTCAGGTTATAGAGCCAGTTCCTTTGGTTATGAACACTAGTCCTAGGATCGGGCATGGTGAATAGGCAGAGAACCTGGTTATCAATAATAAGCTCAAACTCATCAGACCCTATGTTTGCTATAAACATAGTGTTGAAGAGGAAAGGTATACTCATAGTAGTAATGCCACAAAAAGGGTTAAGGTCAAGCATAGGCTGACGTAATCCAATAGCATTACCTATCATAGTTA
Source organism: Lathyrus oleraceus (assembly GCF_024323335.1). Classification (NCBI taxonomy): domain Eukaryota; kingdom Viridiplantae; phylum Streptophyta; class Magnoliopsida; order Fabales; family Fabaceae; genus Lathyrus; species Lathyrus oleraceus. Next base: position 449,467,798 of record NC_066579.1, read on the forward strand.
TCAAACTGCCTATTCTAATGGGTGCTCGCTCATCCTGGATAAGGTGGTCCAAATTAGCTAACATAAAAGTAGCACCGTTTACTGGACGGTTCTGGGAAGCACAAAATATGATGAAGAGTTCATCACGTGAAACTGAAGTACTATTTGGCTTCTTCCCAAATAAAGTGTGGGTCAGGATCTTATGGAAATAGCGAAAAGCCGGGTTGTGTATGTTTCCAGAGAGAAACTCATGTTCTTCGGGTTCATCATTTCCAGTCAGCTTACCCCAAAAGTGTTCAAGCTCTCTATATTCAAAAAGTTCTTCCTGGCTTACAGTGAATGTATCAAAGGAGGTAGGAAAACCCAAAAGGTTGGTAAAGTCTCTAATATTAAATTGGTACTCCATATTGAACATTCTGAACTGGATAAAACCTCTGCTAATTCCTTTTCCATGGCTGGGTAGATAGATTAGTGAACTAAGGAATTCTAGTGTGAGTCTCCGGTAGGTGGTGAAATGTCTCAGGATAGGGGATGTCTCCCATCCTATCTGACTCAGCAAATACAGGACACTCTGTCTCAGTCCAAGGGCAGTCATAGCCCAATCATCAGCATATAAACTAGGTAGCATCTCTCTAGCGGCTAATTCTTCAAACTTTTGTTTCTGAGCCATTCCTCTGAACTTGATACCCATACGATCAAAATGTCCCATCTGGTTAGTGTTAGCTAGAGAAAAGAAAACATGAGTTTAAGTCAGGATTTGGCCAAATGCCGAAAGAAGGAAAAAATATTATTATAAATTTTTTTTTTCTTTTTAAATAAATCAAGAATGAATACTAAACAGAAATTAAAAGAATAATTAAGAAAGAAATAGGGAAATGATAATAATAGAATAATAAAATAACAAATTAATTTGTGGGTTGTCTCCCACTAAGCGCTTTGTTTAAATGTCGCAAGCTCGACAAAGAAACTGTTAAATATAGTCTATGAGTCCTGGGGGCGTTTCGTCTAAGTGTAGAATTTGCGAATCCTCGTTGGTTTCCGCATAGTGATAGTGTTTCAGACGTTGCCCGTTTACGGTGAACGGTTCTGTAGATTGTCCTTTTATTTCTACTGCTCCACTGGGAAAGATTTTAGTGATATGAAAAGGTCCTGACCATCTGGATCGTAGTTTTCCCGGGAATAACTTTAGTCTAGAGTTAAATAAAAGTACTGCGTCGCCTTGCTTGAAGATTTTCCTTGATGTACGCTTGTCATGCCATTGTTTTGTTCTTTCTTTATAGATTTTGGCATTTTCATAGGCGTCTCTTCTGAGTTCTTCTAATTCGTTTATGTCAAGGATTCTCTTTTCACCGGCGGCTTTATAATTCAAATTTAAATTTCTAATAGCCCAATAGGCTTTATGTTCTAATTCTACCGGGAGGTGACAGGATTTTCCATAAATGAGCTTAAATGGGGTCGTCCCTATGGGAGTTTTATAAGCAGTTCGGTATGCCCACAAGGCTTCTGGTAATTTCAATGACCAATCTTTCCTTGAAGTGGCGACCGTTTTTTCTAGTATTTGCTTGATTTCTCTGTTAGATACTTCCACTTGTCCACTGGTTTGAGGGTGGTAAGGTGTTGCTATCCTATGTCTCACTCCATATTTAAGTAGTAGTTTTTCGAGTACCTTGGATATAAAGTGTGATCCACCATCACTGACTACTATTCTTGAGGTGCCAAATCTCGGAAATATTATATTTTTAAAGAGTCTAGTTACTACTCGGGTGTCATTGGTTGGAGAAGCTATAGCTTCGATCCACTTTGATACGTAGTCAACTGCCACGAGTATGTATTTGTTACCGAAAGAGGATGGGAAAGGTCCCATAAAGTCTATCCCCCACACGTCGAAAATCTCTACTTCCAAAATACCTTTTTGTGGCATCTCGTCGCGTCTAGATATGTTTCCCGTGCGTTGACATCTGTCACACTCCTTAATAGCCGCATGTACGTCCTTCCATATAGTTGGCCAATAAAAGCCAGCTTGCAGGATTTTAGAGCAGGTCTTGGATGTACTTGTGTGTCCACCATAAGGAGCGGAGTGGCAGTGTTGGATTATATTTCCTACCTCTTCTTCGGGTATACATCGACGGAAAATACCATCGGGGCCTCTTTTGAAAAGTAAGGGATCATCCCAGTAATAGTGTTTTATGTCGTGGAAGAATCGTTTCTTCTGCTGGTAAGATAAAGTAGGTGGAACTATTCCGGCAGCTAAATAATTGACTAGATCAGCGTACCATGGTGTGACAGATATAGCTAAGGTGGTTTCTACTTGTATGTCGGAGTTGTTCTCTTCCAAAGTAGCTATAAGTTTGTCGTACGAGAAATCATCATTAATTGATGTTCTTTCCGGTTCAAGGTTCTCAAGTCTAGAGAGGTGGTCTGCTACTACGTTTTCAGTTCCTTTCTTGTCCTTGATTTCTAAGTCGAATTCTTGTAGCAACAAGATCCATCTTAGGAGTCTAGGTTTAGCATCTTTTTTTGTTAAAAGGTACCTGATAGCAGCGTGATCGGTATAAACTATTATTTTGGCTCCTACCAAGTAAGAACGAAATTTATCTAGCGCAAATACCACTGCTAGGAGTTCTTTCTCGGTTGTGGCATAATTCATTTGCGCTTCATCCAGGGTTCTGCTAGCGTAATATATAACGTGAAGCTTTTTATCCTTTCTTTGTCCTAGAACAGCACCTACAGCATAGTCACTAGCATCGCACATTATTTCGAATGGTTCATTCCAGTCTGGTGTCTGCATAATGGGTGCTGAGATCAATGCTTGTTTAAGAGTTTGAAATGCTTTTAAACAGTTATCGTCGAATATGAATTCAGCATCTTTCATCAACAGTCCGGTTAAGGGTTTAGTTATCTTAGAGAAGTCTTTGATGAATCGTCGGTAAAAACCGGCGTGTCCTAAAAAGCTTCGTACTTCTCTCACGGTTCTTGGGGGTTGAAGATTTTAGATTACCTCTATCTTGGCTTTGTCTACTTCAATTCCTCTGTTCGAGATGATGTGTCCTAAAACAATTCCTTCTTGTACCATAAAGTGGCACTTTTCCCAATTAAGTACTAAGTTTACTTTTACACATCGCTCAAGAACTCTTTCTAGGTTTTCAAGGCATTCTTCGAAACTTTGTCCGTATACAGAAAAGTCATCCATAAATACTTCCATGATGTTTTCGAGAAAGTCGGCGAATATTGCCATCATGCATCTTTGAAAAGTTGCAGGGGCATTACACAGACCAAACGGCATTCGTCTATAAGCGAAGGTGCCAAAAGGGCATGTGAATGTTGTCTTTTCTTGGTCATCAGGGTGAATTGGTATTTGAAAGAAGCCTGAATAACCGTCTAGATAACAGAAATGTGAATGTTTTGCTAATCGTTCTAACATTTGGTCAATGAATGGTAAATGGAAATGATCTTTTCGGGTTGCTTTGTTTAGTTTCCTATAATCAATGCACATTCTCCATCCCGATTCGATTCGTTTAGTTATAGTTTCTCCTTTTTCGTTTTCAATAACGGTTATGCCTCCTTTCTTTGGTACAACGTGTACAGGACTGACCCATTTGCTATCGGATATAGGATATATAATACCTGCTTCCAATAACTTGGTTATTTCTTTCTTTACTACCTCACTTAGGATCGGATTTAGTCTTCTCTGGTGTTCCCTAGAGGTTTTACAGTCTTCTTCTAACATGATGCGGTGCATACAAATAGAAGGGCTTATTCCTTTAAGATCGGTGATGTGGTATCCTAGTGCGGTTGGATATTTTCTTAAGATATGTAGGAGTTTTTCTGTTTTGAGTCTTCCTAGATCTGCATTAACTATCACAGGTCGTTCAAGTTCTAAGTCTAGGAATTCATATCTCAGATTTTTGGGAAGTGTTTTCAAATCAGGGGTTGGTTTGTTAAGACACTGCGTAGGATCCGGTGTTATTGCTAGGCATTGTTTAGATTTGTCTTCTAAAAGATAGTCTGATGATTTGTCTTCTCCTGACTCTGCTTCTTTTATGCATTCATCGATGATATCCATGAAGTAACATGTATCTTCTATTGCAGGTGCTTTCAAGAATTGGGAAAGAATGAATTCAATTTTCTCTTCACCTACTTCGAAGGTGAGTCGTCCTCGTTTTACGTCTATGATTGCACCGGCAGTTGCTAAGAATGGTCTTCCTAGTATAATAGGTGTAGTATCATCTTCTCTAATGTCCATAATTGTGAAGTCAGTGGGAATGTAAAACTGACCTATGCGTACGGGAACGTTTTCAAGGATTCCTACAGGATATTTGATGGAACGATCTGCTAATTGCACAGACATTTTGGTCGGTCTTAATTCTCCCATTTCCAGTTTCTTACATATGGATAAAGGCATAACGCTAATTCCGGCTCCTAAATCGCATAAGGCTTTGTCGATGACAAATTTTCCTATGTGACAGGGTATAGAGAAACTACCCGGATCCTTGAGTTTAGGGGGCATGTTTTGGATTATAGCGCTACATTCGGCAGGGAGTGTAACGGTTTCGCTATCCTCAAGTTTCCTCTTATTAGAAAGAATTTCTTTTAAGAATTTAGCATATGAGGGCATCTGCGTAATAGCTTCGGTAAACGGAATTGTAACGTTTAATTGTTTAAGGAGATCAACAAATTTTCTAAATTGGCCTACATCTTTGGTTTTAACAAGCCTTTGAGGGTAGGGTATGGGTGGTTTGTAAGGTGGTGGAGGTACATAAGGTTCCTTCTTTTCTAGGGTTTCCTTATTACTCTCTTCCTTTTCCTTAGGTTCACTTTCCTCAGTTGATTTCTTAGGGTTTTGGTTTTCTATCCTTGGGTCAGACGGTCCTTCCACTTCCGTTCCACTTCTTAATATAATTGCATGAGCTTGGCTTCTCGGATTAGGTTGGGGCTGTCCAGGGAATGTACCAGTTGGTGCAGCAGTAGGTGCTTGTTGTTGAGCTACTTGAGATATTTGCGTTTCCAGCATTTTGTTATGGGTAGCCAAGGCATCTACTTTGCTTGCTAGTTGTTTAAGTTGTTCGCCAGTGTGTATGTTCTGGTTTAAGAAATCTTTATTGGTTTGTTGTTGGGATGCTATAAAGTTTTCCATCATGATTTCCAAGTTGGATTTTCTAGGGGTATTATTGTTAGGATTCGGTTTCTGATATCCCGGAGGTATAGATGGGGCTTGATTTGGAGACTGTCCAGGTGCGTATAAAGCATTATTACTCTTATATGAAAAGTTTGGATGGTTCTTCCAATTTGGGTTATAGGTATTCGAGTAGGGGCTTCCTTGAGCATAGTTTACTTGCTCTGCTTGGATTCCAGTCAAGAGTTGACATTCCGCAGGAGTGTGGCCTTGGATTCCACAGACCTCGCAATTCTGAGTTATAGCAACCACGGCGGCTGGAGGTGATACGTTTAAACTTTCAATTTTCTGGGCCAAAGCATCCACTTTTGCATTAACGTGATCAAGGTTACTTATCTCGTACATGCCAGTTTTCGGTTGAGGTTTTTCCACCGTTGTTCGTTCGGTTCCCCACTGATAGTGATTTTGGGCCATGCTCTCGATAAGCTGGTAAGCATCAGCATAAGGTTTGTTCATTAGTGCACCACCTGCAGCGGCGTCTATTGTTAACCTTGTGTTGTATAAGAGACCATTATAAAATGTGTGAATTACTAACCAGTCTTCCAAACCATGGTGTGGGCAAAGTCTCATCATGTCTTTGTATCTTTCCCATGCTTCGAAAAGAGATTCGTTGTCTTTCTGTTTAAATTCGTTTATCTGGGCTCTTAACATAGCTGTTTTGCTTGGCGGAAAATATCGGGCAAGAAAAACTTTCTTCAACTCGTTCCATGTGGTGACTGAGTTGGAAGGAAGTGATTGAAGCCATCTTCTAGCGCTATCTCTTAATGAGAAAGGAAAAAGACGAAGTCGAATTGCCTCTGAAGTGACACCATTAGCTTTAACAGTATCAGCGTATTGGACAAATACGGATAAATGAAGGTTTGGATCTTCGGTAAGATTTCCAGAGAATTGGTTCTGTTGCACAGCTTGCAACAACGAAGGTTTAAGTTCGAAGTTGTTTGCTTCGATTGCGGGCGGAGCAATACTTGAATGCGGTTCATCTTGCGATGGAGCGGCGTAATCTCTAAGAGCACGAGCTGGTTCTGCCATCTCGGGTATCGAAGGAAAAATGTTTTTGAAATCAGGAAGGTCTATAGGAGGGAGATTGTTTTCAGCACGATATTCCCGAATTCGTCGTAAGACTCGGAGATATAGTTCGATATCGTTGATTCGTAAATAGAGCGGTTTGCCTTGAGAGCGAGTGCGTGGCATACAAACCAACGAAAGAAAGAATAGAAGAAAAAGAAACCTTAGTCTCTACAGCGTAACGGAAGAGTTACGATATCGATTAAATAGAAGTTCCCGGCAACGGCGCCAAAAACTTGATCGCTCGACTGTGTGCGTCGAGAATGGGATACAAACTGCAAGTGCACAGTTCTATCGCGTAGTTTTAAAAGATATCGATCCCACAGGGACTTATGAATCGATATACCGTTATCTAAGGTTACTACGTAAATCTAAGGTGAAAATGTTTGATTGTTTGGGGAAAAACTAAGAGCTAAACTAAGATCTAGATTAAATATTAATAAAACGGATATCGGTGTGTAGTTCGTCAAAACTAGGGAATCAAGTCTTTGTCGGTTTCTTGGTTTTAAAATGAATCGTTTCAGTTAACTTTATTGGTTAAAGGTTTTATCTCAAACTCTCGCTCTGTTGAATAAACCATGATTTTATATTAATGTAGCTGTCACTTATAATTAAGTCAAAAACCATATTTTGAAAACAATAAAGTTGCAGAAACTCTTTTTAAGAAAACACTGACCGTTTTAAACACCCTTATCTCAAACTCTCGCTCTGTTGACTTAGGTTATATAATCAAATCCAAATGCTTAACTCTCGTCCTCACATTCAATCTTTAAAAATACTTTTTGGAAAAGGTCAGAATTTAATTAACTCTAAAACTTGCTCTCGCCCTGATCTAGAATTAATGCCTAACTTACACTGTCCAGTTAAAATCTCAAACTCTCGCTCTATTGATTTTAACTTCTTTATGTCCTTTACTTCTGTAAAAAATCTTGTTATTAAACCTGTAAGTTGAGACCGTAAAAAAGATTGATTTTAATTTTAAGTTTAGATAGACCGACTCAGTCTTGATCCCTTATTCTGCTTACTTTACATACCGATACCTAGGCGAATTAGCCAGACATGCTAAATAAACAAGAATACATATCATGCATAAACAGACTCATTCCAGGCAGATAATATAGATAAATAATAAAACAAAATATTAAATAATGATTAAAGAACCTGAATGCGCAATACAATAGTCTTGAACACTCCACCACAAGCCGGTAGGATTTGTTCTTCGATTCTTCAATTAAATAATAAATTAAACCAAGGAAATAGAACTAGAATCTAACGTAAGGTTAGATCCGATAAAAAGTTGCACAATAGTTTCCGGTGTAGAAACTATTATGCGAAAAATATCTAAATGCTAAAAAGGGAAAGATAAATTGCAAGGGAAAAAGAATGCAGAACTTGCAAAAGAAATAAATAAAATAAACAATGTTAAGTTGCTGGAAAGGAAAAAATAAGCAAAAGCGTGAAAAGAAAATTTGGCAGAGCTTCGGCAATATGAGCGTGGAAAAACCGGAGAGACTTTTAGGTTTTTGAGATGGCTATTTATAATAGTGTTGGTAACTGCTTTCCGTTTCTCCCATTCTTCAACGTGGCTACATGCACGGCGTGGATATAGGAGACCAACTTCTCAACGTTCTTCTTCAAGTCTTTCTGAGGGCGTTACTTGCGCCAAAAAGGTAGTGGAATTGTGTGACGCTCGTCACACTATGTGTGACGTCCGTCACAAGGCTGTTTTGCGTGACGCTCGTCACGCACCCTGTGACGTCCGTCACAGGCACAGCGTTGGTGACTTGTGCGCTTTGGGCTGGGCTTTGGCATTTGGTCCCTTTTCTCTCCTTTTTGCACCTCCTTTTCTTCCATTTTCACTTGTTCTTCAAAATAGACTACCTGCGACAATTAGGAAGAAAATACCACGTAATATCTCATAAAATGCAGTAAACCGAAATAAATAGTCATAGAATTTAATGGAATTAAGTCCTAAAATATGATATAATTTCGTGTTATCAGTGACCCTAGGACTCATGGCACCACCAGCATGAACCATCACATTCTAAAATGTGCAAAGAAGCCTAGAACCACTGATCCAAACTATTCTTACATACCCTTCTGTAGAAGGATATAGTTTGGGTCATGTTAGCTCCAAATTTGACAAGCAAGCTTGTAGAAAAGCTTTGTCAATTTTTGTGGTTCTAGATGGACAACCATTTAGTGCAGTTGAGGGGGAAGGTTTTAAGTACTATTCTAAAGTAATGTTGCCCCAATTTACTCTCCCATCTAGGCGTACAGTAGCTAGAGACTGTTTTCAGCTACACTTGGATGAGAAACAAAAACTAAAAGCCTTCTTTAAGTCTGACTGCAATAGAGTAGCACTTACTACTGATTGTTGGACTTCTATCCAAAATCAAAACTACTTAACCCTTACGGCACACTTTGTGGATAACAAATGGAACTATCAAAAGAGAATTATAAGCTTCACAGTTATTCCAAACCACAAGGGTGATACGGTAGGTAGGAAGATTGAAGAGGTGTTAAGGGATTGGGGAATTAGGAATGTGTCTACTATAACTGTTGATAATGCAACTTCAAATGATGTAGCTGTAGCATATTTGCATAGAAAAATATCAACTATGAATGGGATGATGGGGGATGGAAAATGTTTTCATATGAGGTGCGCTGCTCACATATTGAACTTGGTGGTAAATGAGGGTTTGAAAGATAAGCATTTGTCTATTACTAGTGTTAGGGATGCTGTTAGATTTGTCAAGTCCTCACCTCATAGGGCAACCAAGTTTAAAGAATGCATTGAATTTGCTGGAATAACTTGTAAAAAACTAGTATGTCTCGATGTTTCAACTCGTTGGAACGCGACATATTTGATGCTTGAGGCTGCAGAGAAGTTTCAAGCTGCTTTTGATAAGCTTGAGTATGAAGAGTCGAGCTATAGGGAGTTCTTTGGAAAAGGTAGTCCTCCTAGTAGTGATGATTGGGACATTGTTAGAGCTTTTATCTCTTTTTTAAAGTTATTCTATGAAGCAACTAATGTTTTTTCCACCTCTCAAAGTGTGAGTTTGCATAGTGCTTTTCACCAAGTGTCTGCGATCTATTGTGAGCTGAAGCAAGCTACTATGAACTTGAATGGTGTTTTTGCAAGTGTGGGTGGGGACATGATGGAAAAGTATAATAGATATTGGGGGTGTGCTACTAAGATGAACAAGTTGATTTATTTTGGAATTATTTTGGATCCAAGATACAAGTTGAGTTATATTGAGTGGACTTTTAAGGATATGTATGGAGTCGGATCTGTGTTTGCTACCGGGTTGATCAAATCTATAAAAGAGAGCTTACAAAAATTGTATGATTGGTATAAGCAAGCTTATGACCAAAATCATAATAGACAACCTCTTGGTAGTAGTGAAAACAATGTTTCCAATGATGAAACAACAGCTGGCCGTCCTTCACTAATGGCTAGAGCCGATGCTTTTGAACAACATTTAGAGGAACAAGACTCGATTGATCAACAAAATGAGCTTGAGGGTTTTTACTCTAGTAAGTGTGTCAAAAGGGATCCTAAATTTGACCTTCTTGTGTGGTGGAAACACAATATCCTATTTTATCTACAATAGTTAAAGATATTTTTGCCACATCAGTGTCTATGGTTGCATCAGAAAGTACCTTCAGTACGGGAAGGAGAGTCTTAGAAACTTATAGGAGCTCCCTAAAACCTGAAATGGCAGAGGCATTAATTTGAACCCCAGAATTGGTTAAAGCCGTCTTTTACCTATTTCAAAGACTTAAACCTCATGGAAGATTTTGAGCTTTCTGAAGATATTATAGCAGGTAAAATTATTTTTAAAAATATTATATCTTTATTTCATAATTGTTATATCTTTCTAAAAAAATGTTTATTTCATTATTTTAGAATTTGAAGAAATTTCTTCTACAGCAAGAAGAGGATCTTTACCGTCTCAGCCACAACCTTCTGGTTGTGCTTGAAAAATATGGAGGGTATATTTACTTTATTAATTTGATTTATTTATTAATTTATTCCTTTTTAAAGCTTGATATTTTTCTTGTTTAATTTTTCAGTTCAACTATGTTTTTTGAAGTCATATGTGACTTATATTTTGTGACTACTCAATGGCCAAACAATATATATTTTGTCTTGTGGATTTTGAAGATATTCAAGCTAGCCAAATTTTGGTATGCATCAAACAATATATTATTGTATTAATTATCATTAGTGGTTTTTTAGTTGGATTTACTACTAATTAATTATGAACTGAAGTTGGTAATGTCATGGTCGGTTGTCCATTAGTTAGATGAAGTATTGCTAATTGTGTCAATAGAACATTTTGAGGCCATGCAGGAACAACTTGGTAAAACTGTGACGATATGCTATATAGCCAAGATCAATTGATACATTTTGCAACATCTTGGTAAATGAGCAGCAACATATGCCATATAACCAGGATCAACTTGGTAAATGAGCAGCAATAGAGGTCGTGCAGGAACAGCTTGGGCTGCAGCAAATGCAAGGTAAGGTAAGGGTTATGATTTAACATTCTTGTTTTTAGGCTTACGATAGTTATCATTTTAATAGGTCAATATGAAGTATTGCATACATTAAAAACTTATGCCATATCTAGATTGCCTAGCTGATCCATTACAGACTGGCCAACAGAACATTCTAGCTTAAGCAATCGCAGAATTCCAGTTGTTATACAGCCCATGGATTCAATTTCAGATTTGCATTAAAAAGTGAGGCTCTGGAACTTATCCTTGGATATGGCCCTGTTTGGATAAGCAACATAATCTGCAACTTATGTTACTTTCAAAACTTTAGTTAATGGTCACTTTCAATTGATGATAAGATATTTTGACGTGTGCCCAAAATACACGGTAGTTACTAGTTAGAGTAAGTTGTTGACAGCAAAATGAAAGGGAAGTGTAAAGTTACTGTAACCATCATTTTGGACTGGTAATTTGCAGCTGTATATATTTACTGAAGAGAGAGCGTGGTAATATTTAAGTAACATAATCTGGGTTCCAGTAGTTGGATAAGCAACAATTCCAGTAGTTAGAGTAAGTCTGAGTTTTGGAATATGGCCCTGTTTGGATAAGCAACATAATCTGCAGCTTATAACATAAGTGTTTATCATATAGCTGTGATTCTTGGTTCTATTTAAGTTATTTAAACTTTATTATTTAATAGTGGTCCCTGTTTTGTTTCATGTTTGTTTAATAGTGGTCCTAATATACTTATTTGATTTTTGTTTAACAGGTTCAGATTTTGTGGTCCATTTCAATTTCTCTTATGTGGTTATGTGGTTTAACATGTTCAGATTTTGTGGTCCATTTCATGTTTTTGTTTATGTGGTTATGTGGTTTCTTTTAGTGTGACTAAAATGTAGTTTAATTTTGACAGGATTTGGCAACAACTTGTGTGAAGGTTCTTGGAAATGATCATGTTTGTCAAACACCCTATCAAAAATTAGCATTTACATATGACAATACCAACTTATGTATTTGATAACATTTACTCATAACAAAAATATTTCAATGTTGTATTAATTTGGATTTATATTATATTTAATCATCTAAACTAGACATTGATAGTTTATATCCATTGGTCATGTGAACAATTATTGAATTTTTAGATTAGCTTATATCCATTGGTAAAATAAAATTTAAAGAATTTTTTAAGAAATAATTTAAAAATATTTTTGGGATTAAATATTGGATTAGTCTATTAACCCGAAATACCCGTATGTATTAACCCGAAACCCGTCTAAACCGAACCCGTTAAAACCGTATTTAAATTTGAGCGGAAATGGGTCTTTAAAAGCTACCCGCGGTTTGGGTTGGGTGGTGGTTTTGGGCCCGAACCCGCCCAACCCGGCTCGTTGTCCAACCCTACCCCCGTGTCAAAGAGAGAGTGGAGAGTTTCTAACCACATTGCCTTCTCTTTTTTTCTATTTTTGATTGGTGGATAGAAATGCACATAGATTGCAAATGTGAACCATGGTCAATCTCGATTTAACGGAAAGGATGAGAACAAAGAAGCACACAGTGTTAAACAATTTAAAATACCTACAATGCCCCTTCTAGAAGCTTTAAAAGATTAAAATCCAATTAAATCAATTTAAACAAATAAAATTCACACCTTTCTAAACAAACACGATAGCAGTTAGCATGACCCACGATCTCCTAGGAAATATGAGTGTGATGATTAAATGAGATTTTTGCATGTCTTGATGAGACGTTTGAATAAAGATGGTCATGATGACCATGACGTCATAGCAGTAGAGATGTTGTTGCGTCGAAACATTTCAAAAAATGTCTTTTTCTCCATATAGTCGAAAATGACATTTTGGGGGGCAATTTGTTAGCTGGAATTTCGACGTTGGAAAAGAATGTATTGTTTCGACAAAGAGTTGAAGAGGCATAGTCGAAGAAGATTTTTGTTGAAGAAGGTTTGGTCTGGGACTTAGAAATATTCATGGGTTCAGATTCACTTTTTGACGAAGGTGTCCGTTGGGAGTTGCATCTGACAAGCGTGATTCAAGTTAAGGCTCATAATTGTTTTTTGGCCTTATCCGTTTCTTAATAAAGCGCGTGGAAAACAGTGAGTAGCAAAGTCCATGCAAGCGAGAACCTGTCATCTTTTGGAGAAGAGACTGTTTGTTACCGTTATTTTCGATTTATTATAAATAGGGATCTTAGTTATTAGGATTGGGGTGTTCCATTTTGTACAAAAACTCATATATTACTCAAAGTATCTGTGTTATTAAGAAACAAGTTCTTGAGTGCAATGCACATGTGACCACTATTTTTATACTTTTGTATCAAATCATTATAATTATGTTATTTACTTTCTTTGTAAATTTACTTTGAAGTTATTTACGTTGCCATTTACATTTCTGCGTTTCTTTACAAACGTCGACATTTATTTCAACGAAAAGAACATTGTCAAAATGTTCATAAGTGATAAAACTTGAAGAGAATTAAAGCACACGTCCTATGAACAATCTAGCCGATTCTGCGAGTAACCAAAAATATAGAATTTTGAAGACTAGCGCTTGTTTACCAATTTCAATGGTAAATATTTATTCATACACTTTCTTCCATTTTTATGTGTATAGGTTTTTCCATTTTTCTTTGTTTTTCATACGCTTTTATTTGGCATGATTTTCATGTTTTCATTTGGCAGAAAACTTATGGTTTATGGTTTAGGATTTTCATTTGGCATGATTTTCTTGTTTTTGGGGTTATCTTTACCTGAATTTCTCTTATTGAAATGGATCTCAGTTACCATATATGTTCCACGTATGACACTAGTTCTTCTTAAGAATATAAAAATCTATGTTCAATAGAGACATCGATGTATTAGACATTACTTGGGTTTTTGTGTATGTTAACATTGTTGTTAATGTCATGCTAGTTTATGTTTCCAAATCAGGTTATCATGTTGTTTGTAGGATTCAATCTCATGCTAGTTTATGTTTCTAAATCGGGTTAACATCATAATATAAATTTTGACTTGTAGGTGTGGTTCACATATATTTGTGTTTAAATGAAGAAAAAACACTAGGAGGACGAAACTAATGTGAAAGCGGAAAGACCCAGATCATGGGCACAAGTTTTCCGCTCTCACTTCAGCTTCATCCTCCTTTCAAATTTTTAAATTTTTAAATTTTTAAATTTTCAAATTTTCTGGTGAAACTTTCTACACTTCATCTTTTCAAATTTTGTCAAGTGTTCTTGATTAAATTTTTTGGTGAAACTTTCTACATGAATTTTCAATATACATTCATTTAGTTTCATCCATACCATTCTTAGAGCACTTGTATGTCATAAAGAGAATTGATTTCTTAAAAGGATAAGATCAACCAATAGATTGATATATTATTCTATCTTTCAAAAACATGTAAAAACTCATATTGTTCTTGTTATCCTTGTTGTCTGGAACTGTTGGAAACAAGAAAGTCATTAAGAGAGGATTATTCTCTTAATGAACTTAGTGAAAAATCCAAGAGGATTGCTCTTGGTGTTCTTGTTAGAGTCTGTATAGAAAGACTAGTCTGTCTTATCCATAACATCTAACAATAATAAAATCTCTTACATGTGGTAAGGGGACTGAAGTACTCTCGGATTGTAAGGGGAACCAGTAAAGTGCGAAAAGTAAAGAACATTGAGACGTATACTGGTTCCCCTCATAATCCGAGAGTACTCCAGTCCCCTTACCACATGTAAGAGATTTTATTATTGTTAGATCTTATGGACAAGACATACTAGTCTTTCTATACAAACTCTAACAAGAACACCAAGAACAATCATCTTGGATTTTTCACTAAGTCCACTAAGAGAACAATCCTCTCTTAATGACTTTGTTGTTTCCAATAGTCCTGGACAACAAAGATAACAAGAACAATACGAGTTTTTACAAGTTTTTAAAAGATGGAATAATATATCAATCTATTGATTGATCTTCTCCTTTTAAGAAATCAATTCTCTTTATGACATACAAGTGCTCTAAGAATGATATGGATGAAACTATATGAATGTATATTGAAAATTATGTGTAGAAAGTTTCACCAGAAAATTTAATCAAGAACACTTGAGAAAATTTGAAAAGATGAAAAGAAAAAAATTGTTTGAAATGTTAGCGTGAAGGAGGTGTATTCAAATTCTGAAAATATGTGGTATATATAACCCTTAGACACCTTTCTAAATCATCATAATTCATGAATGGATGCCACGATTCAAGAACACAATTTAGAAAATATTTTCATGAAAAAATGCATTTATTTTTGTCACTAGTTCAGTGGTGACCGGTTACCCAATATGGTGTAATCGGTTACACCTGAACCAACATTAAAAAATTTGAAAATTTTCACCATGTAATCGATTACCCAAAACATGGTAACCGATTACCTGCTACAAAAATTGTCACAAGAGGCAGCACATACATCTGGTAATCGGTTACTTTAAACCTGGTAACCGATTACCATCAAGGCAGAATGACCAAATGCAGTTGAAAATGAATTGTAAGGCAAAATGAAAATATTTAAGAGGCCTAAATGAAACATGGCATGTATGAATGAAACTCTTTAGCACTTGAATGAACATAGAGAGGTTTAGAACTTTATACCTTAATAATTTGATCAATTCAATAGAAATATTCAAGACTTGAAATTATTTTATAAGTGAAGCTTGACTTGTGCTTGAGTCTTGAACCATTCTTTTTGCGATGCACATTTGCTTGTAGATCATTTCTTCATCAAAACACTTTGAGAAGCTTTTCTTCACATTCTTCACACATTTCTTTGTTTGTTGAGTCAAATATGATGTCGTCAACATAGACTTGAACCAACAAAGTGTTACCTTTTATTTTCTTAATAAACAAGGTCTTGTCAGCTTTACCTATTTCAAATCCTCTTTCACAAAGAAAGTTGCTAAGTTGATCATACCACGCCCTTGGTGCTTGTTTTAAGCCATAAAGATCTTTCTTCAACTTGAAGACATGTGAAGGATTCTTGAAGTCTTCAAAGCCCCGGGGTTGTTTGGCATAAACTTATTTATTGATGTAGCCATTCAAGAAGGAGTTATTGACATCCATTTGGAATAAATGAAAATTTAATGAACAAGCATAAGCAAGTAATAAATGGATAACTTCTAAACTTGCAACCGGAGCGAATATTTCTTCAAAATCAATGCCTTCCTCTTGATTGTATCCTTGGGCCACCAACCTGGCTTTGTTTCGAACAATTATACCATTCTCATTAAGCTTTTTCTTAAAGACCCATCTGGTACCTATGATGTGTTTACCACTTGGCCTAGGGACAAGTTCCCAAAATTGATTCCTTTCAAATTGGTTTAACTCTTCTTGCATTGCAACTATCCATTGGTCGTCTCCTAAGGCTTCATCAACTTTGGAAGGTTCAATTTGTGAAACAAACGCCATATTCAAGCATGCATCTTTGAGATCTAATCTTGTTGCAACTCCTTGACTAATATCACCAATGACTTTATCAATTGGATGATCTCTATGAGTTCTCCATTCTTTAGGTAGATCATTATCATTTGACTCTTGTTGAATTGGTTCTTCATGATGTTCCGTTTGATTATCATTGTTGACTTTGGAAGTATCTTCTTGAGGAACATCTATAATATCATCATCATCACACAAAACAAGATCCTCCTTGGAGGGATTGGTTTCATCGAAAGAAACATGCATAGATTCTTCAATAGTTAAATTTTGTTTATTATAAATTATATACGCTTTACTAGAGAGAGAGTAGCCAAGAAAAATATCTCCATCGGACTTTTCATCAAACTTACCGAGGTTGTCTTTGTTATTTTTTAAGACAAAGCATTTGCATCCAAAAATGTGAAAATAAGCATTGTTTGGTTTCCTTTATTTGAAAAGTTCATAAGGAGTCTTTTTTAAAATAGGTCTTATAATAACTCTATTACTTACATAGCATGTCATGCTTACCGCATCCGCCCAAAAATATTTTGGAAGATTCGAGTCACTAAGCATTGTTCTTGAAAGTTTTACGAGTGACCTATTCTTTCTCTTCGCCACTCCATTTTGTTGAGGAGTCTTGGTGCCGAGAAATTGTGAAAGATTCCATGTTCTTCGCAAAAATCTTTGAAAGAGGCGTTTTGGAATTCTCTGCCATGGTCGCTTCTTATGGAGGCAATTTTTAGTGATTTCTCATTTTGGATTTGCTTTGCATACTTCTTGAACGCCTTGAATGCATCACTTTTATGCACTAAAAATAATGTCCAAGTATATCTAGAAAAATCATCAACAATAACTAAAGCGTATACATTACCTCCGAAGTTTCTTGTTCTTGATGGACCAAATAAGTCCATATGCAATAATTGTAGTGACCTTGAAGTGGACAACATATTCTTAGGTTTGAAAGTTGATTTGGTTTTCTTTCCCTTTTGACATGTATCACATAATCTATCTTTGACAAACTTCATCTTAGGCAATCCAATGACAAGATCATGCTTGACTAGTTTATTCAAGTTTTCCATATGATTGTGAGCAATTCTCTTATGCCATAGCCATGCGTCATTGTTGTTCACCATGAGACATTTTACCTTCAAAGACAAATCATCAAGGGAAATCATAAATATACTATTGATTCATTTACCTTTGAGTTTTACCTCATTGGTGAATTCATCTTCAATCAAGCATTCATATTTTGTGAACTTGATCTTGAAGCCTTTGTCACAAAGTTGGTTAATGCTTAGAAGATTGTGCTTTAGTACTTCAACATAAAGAACATCTTCAATGGATGTGAAATATGGTGCTCCAACTTTGCCTATGACAAGACTCTTTCCTTTGTTGTTATCTTCATAAGTAACATAACCCTTGGCCTTAAGCACTAGATTTAAAAGTTTGTTCGGGTCTCCTGTCATATGCTTGGAACAACTATTATCTAGATACCATAGATTTGATGTGGATTTCAAGCATACCTACAAAACAAATTAAGTTTCGTTAGGTACCCAAATTGCTTTGGGTCCTTCATAATTAGTATCTTTCTTTACCCACATGTAATGCCCACTTGCGACACTAAAGTTTCTAACATAGCAAGCATTAGGTGTATGGTCACTTATACCACAATAAAAACAAGTTGGAACAAAATTTCTTTTATATCTAGGAACATAGGATTTATTTTTATCAAATCTTTTCCTTTTAGGATAATGATGAACAACCTTTGCTTTGGTCACTTTCTCTTTGGTAGATTGTTCACTAGTCTTAACAAAAATGGTTTGGTTAGAACTTGGTTTAGAAAATTTTGAATAACCAATACCACTTTTATCATTTGAATATCTTTGATGGCTAAGAACACCTTCCAATCCAACTTGTCCTTTCTCATATCTTTCTAAAACTCTTTTTAGTTGGACAATTTGAAATGAAAGTGACTCACAATTTTTACATACAAAATTCTGTTTTTGTTCACTTATGACATTTTGTTTTTCCATTTCAAACTCTTTCTCCATAGTGTCAATTTTTTCTTCAAGAGATGTAATTTATTTCTTTTGACTTGAAATGGTTTTGTACAGAATTTTGCATTCATTAAGGAGTTCATTGATAGCATCTTGTGCATCATTATCATAAATAGAAAATTCATTACTAACCTCTTCTTCATCATCAGAGTGGTGTGAATCCATCAATTCTATATTTGCACATTCGTCGCTATTTGAATTTGATGAAAAACTTATCTCATTATCGTCCCATGCAACATAAGTGTTTTAATTCTTGGTCTCCTTCTTGCTTTTGAAACCACCTTTCTTGGAAAGTTTTGGACAATTCGGCTTTATATGACCCTGCTTACCACATTCATAACATGTAATATCTTGTGTAGAAGTGGAAGCCTCCTTTTTTTCTAAAAGAATTCTTTCTATTTGCATAATTAAACGATTTATCATTTTTACCAAAGAGCTTACCGAGTCTTTTAACAAGAAGCATAAAATTCTCATCTTCTTCAGGATCATCATTTGTTCGTTCTTCTTTTGAGTCGACTTTTAGAGTGATACCTTTGGACTTTTTCTCTTGATTTTCATGTTGTTCAAGTCTTCCAAGTTCCAATTTGTGTTCTTGAAGCTTTTCGAACAATGATGTAGATGTCATGGTCGAGAGACTCTTCTTCTCTGATATGGTCGTTACTTTCGGTTGCCATTCTCTTGTCAATGATCTAAGTATTTTAAGGTTAAAATCATCATTTGTGAAGGTTTTTCCAAGTGAAATCAAATGATTCGTTAAATGGACGAATCTCTTCTGCAATGCAACGATGGATTCTCCGGGCTCTATTCTGAACATTTTGTATTATTGACTTAATGTGTTCAATCTGGATCTTTTCACTTTAGTAGTTCCTTCACGAGTCTCCACCAAAGTGTCCTAAATTTATTTTGCCGATTTACATTGAGAGATACGAAAAAATTCATCCATACTTAATTGACTTTGAAGAATATTGATAGCTTTCTTTTAATTTAGGATCTTTTTCTTGTCATCTTCATCATATGAGCCTTTAACCTTAGGAGTGCCAACACCATTAACCACACTAATTGGAATATATGGACCATTTTCGATGGTTTCCCATATGCCTTCTCCTTGTGCCTCTAGACGTGTCTTCATGCGTATTTTCCAGAAGTCAAAATATTCACCAGAGAATAGAGGAGGCTTGCTGCTACTACCGTCATCTTTGAAAACTAGATTATTTGCGGAAGCCATGTTCTGGATCTACGGAGAAAGTTACCCACAACCCGCTTTGATGCCAAATGTAAGTTGAGTATGCTCCTAAGAGGGGGGGGGGGGGATGAATTAGGTTCTTTGAAAACTTTTTCCGGTTTTATAAAAACGTGTTCTTTCTTTTCTAGTTTGGTTATGCAATGAAATGGTAAAGTGCGTAAAGTAATGAACACCGAGACGTATATTGGTTCCCCTCACAATCCGAGACTACTCCATTCCCCTTACCACATGTAAGAGATTTTATTATTGTTAGATCTTATGGAGAAGACAACCTAGTCTTTCTATACAGACTCTAACAAGAACAATCCTCTTGGATTTTTCACTAAGTCCACTAAGAGAACAATCCTCTCTTAATGACTTTCTTGTTTCCAACAGTCCTGGACAACAAGGATAACAAGAACAATATGAGTTCTTACAAGTTTTTGAAAGATGGAACAATATATCAATCTATTGATTGATCTTCTCCTTTTAAGAAATCAATTCTCTTTAAGACAAAGTGCTCTAAGAATGGTATGGATGAAACTATATGAATGCATATTGAAAATTTTGTGTAGAAATTTTCACCAGAAAATTTAATCAAGAACACTTGAGAAAATTTGAAAAGATGAAGAGAAAAAATTGTTTGAAATGATAGTGTGAAGGAGGTGTATTCAAATTCTGAAAATATGTGGTATATATAACCCTTAGACACCTTTCTAAATGGTCATAATTCATGAATGGATGTCATGATTCAAGAACACAATTCAGAAAATATTTTCATGAAAAGATGCATTTATTTCTGCCATTGGTTCAGTGGTAATCGGTTACCCAATATGGTGTAATCAGTTACACCTGAACCAACGTTAAAAAATTTGAAAATTTTAACCATGTAATCGATTACCCAAAACATGGTAACCGATTACCTGCTACAAAAATTGTCATAAGAGACAGTGCAGACAACTGGTAATCGGTTACTTCAAACCTGGTAACTGATTACCATCAAGGAAGAATGACCAAATGCAGTTGAAAATGAATTGTAAGGCCAAATGAAAATATTTAAGAGACCTAAATAAAACATGACATGTATGAATGAAACTCTTGAGCACCTGAATGAACATAGAGAGGTTGAGAACTCTATACCTTAATAATTTGATCAATTCAATAAAAATCTTTAAGACTTGAAATTCTTTTATAAGTGAAGCTTGACTTGTGCTTGAGTCTTGAACCATTCTTTTTGCGATGCACATTTACTTGTAGAGCATATCTTTATCAACACACTTTGAGAAGCTTGTATTCATAAAGACCATACATACAACCACCCCTTACCTAACAACGGTTGGTCAGGCATGGTGGTATCCCTTTTCCAACCATTGTGAGATGAGTTTTCCGTTGTAGTGTTTCATCCTTTCCATTACCTTTTGGTGCCAACTGTCGATCTGCATGGAAAGTGGGAGGATAAACGTCTGGTATTCTGACGCACTGATTCCTTACTTAATTTTAGGTACCATTTTTTATTTTATGGGTCCCCTTTTTAGGCGTGTTATGAAACCTCATGGCCTGAAAGATTTTCCCCACATCTACCCTTACTTTGAGCTATTAGTGTTCCGAGATGAATCCTTTGATTTTAGTTTATTCAAAAATAGGGTATTATGTTCATCTCCTCTGACTGTTAATGACACTTCTTACATCCAATGGCTGAATAGGGTTCAAGAAAAGAAAAAAAAACACTTCTTGAAAGATTTAGGTATTTTGACCTAATACAACTCTCAAGAGTTGGGCCTAAGTACAAGTACCACATGCTCCTTGCAGCCATGTGCTTTTGGGATACCTCATCTAACATATTTCACCTTCCCTGTAGGATGGTAACCCTCATACTCTTCGACCTCATCGCTATTGTTGGCCTTCAACCAACTGGATCTCCCTGCTAGGTCTCTCTCTCGCGAGGGTATTCAAGAGCATACCCATTCACCCCCACTCCAAGGGTCAGTCCCAATATTTTGTGAGCCTCAGTAATATTTATGATTCTACTTAAAACCCCATAAAGGAAGGGGGTCAATCAGGAAGAGAATCTAGTTGAGGCCTTCAAAATAATTGTGGAAAACTAATAACACTTTTCTGATATATCCCTTGCTTCGCCTGATGTTCAGACAAATGATTTCACTGAGTTACTCCATCAGTTGAAGTCCAAACTTGTTGATATACACCTCATTCAAACCGTCAATGACAACCCCATTGTTCTTTTTGAAATCAAGGGGTTGATGTTGAAGCTAAACAAGTTAAAGGTGCCAAATTCTATCATTGACTTTGTCTTAGATTTTGAGCCTCTTCTTGAACAAGTTGTTCAAGTTGTTAGGCTTAAACAAAATTTTATCAATCGACTTGAAATGAGAATTGAAATCATGCTCCAGCAACAAGACTTAGTTTCCCAGTTTCAACGTCGAGTTGTTGAGTTGGAGGTAAAGGATAAGAAAAAAAATAAACTGCATCTTTGGAGGCGTACATTTTATCCTAGACTCAGTAAATGAACTGGCTGCAACTAAAGATTGAAGCAGTGGGGAAGGACAAGGCAGAGATATATGATTTTAAACTGGCTTTAGTCGACGAGGAATTGGTTGAAGAGGCCAATGCTGACATAGAACGTGTAAGGATTTCTCGCATATTGGAAGGAGATGTGATCAAACTAAAGGATGTAAACCTCATGATCGGCAAGAGGCTTAAGTGTACTAAATTATGTTACGAAGAAATGAGGAGCAAATTGAAGTCTTGAATTTCTTTTATTTCCAATGTACTTGAGCTATTTTAATGACTCCCATTTTTGGCATATTTTGAATATACACGAATTTGGAAAACTCTTTTTGTACATTATTTTTATCCTAATATTTTAACTTCCTAAAATATAAGCTTATACTTCTTTAAGTATTTACCATTTACTCTTAATATTCGACTGTCAGGACTTAATTCTTCAATCTCATAAGCGTTATTTGAAAACACTTGGATAATTTTAAGTTGTCCTTCCCAATTTGGTGACCACTTCCCTAAGGCTCTATCCCTTCGATCCATAGATAATATTACCTTACAGTCATAATCACTGACTACAAAGACCTTTATCATGACCTTTTTATTATAAGCCTTAGCCACTCGTTTCTTTTGTCTAATAAGAACATTTAAGGCAACTAATCTTTCTTCGTACAAGTCGACCAATTCATCCATCATCATGCTCAAGTAATGGGTTGATGAGATCTCACTTTTCCTTTGGATTATTACTGATTGTAAGTATATCTCAGCAGGAAAAACTGCATCATGTCTAAATGTTAGTCAAAAAGGTGTATAGTTAGTTTCTTCCTTAGGATACTTTCAACAAGCCCAAAGTGCTTGATCCAAAGTCTTATGCCAATTCTCTGGCTTCTCTCCTACATATTTTTTGATTAGGCCAATTATGATCTTATTTGTAGCCTCGACTTGACCATTTTCTTGGACGTAATAAGTGGTAGAAGTTAGAAGTTTGATTCTTGATTCTGAAGCAAACTCAACCATGTTTCGACCAGTGAAAACTGAACCTTGGTATGAGGTTATGGTCTAAGGAATCCCAAACTTGCACATGATGTGACTCTAAATAAAATTGATCACAACATCTTGGTCAACATTCTCTAAAGGCCCTACTTCAACCCATTTGGTAAAATAGTCGATGCCTACTAAGACATACTTATAACCTTTAGATGATGTAGGTCTAACCTCACCAATCAACTCTAACGCCCATCATCTAAATTACCAAGGCTTAAAAATTGAGTGTAGCTCACTAACAGGGACATGTTGGATCCTTGCATGCTTTTGGAATTCTTGACACCCTTTGGAAAACTCTATGAAGTCTTTCAACATTATGGGCCAATATACCCCTTGTCAAAACAACAACCACTTCATCTTGTGGCTTGCTTAATGTGTACCACATGATCCATTATGAGCATTGAGTATTTCCAAATAATCATATCTTTCGCCAAGGCCCTTAAGTAATACACCTCCAGGTGTATTTTTAAGCAACTTATTTCCAACGATGACGTAACTTAAAGCCTTATATTTGATATTTCGATCTGTCGTTCCTGTCTGATTCTTTAGGAACTCTATAACTGATCTTCGCCAGTCATCATTCGAAAGATTATCAATGGCAAAAGTTTCAGAAATTTCAGAATTTAGGTCTCCCAACTCATCTGCTCCCACCAGTTTTGACTTTGACAATTCAATGGAAAACATATTGGTTGAGATCAATTTATCTTTGGCTTCGATTAGATCTTCCAATTTTCTTTGGAGACTTTATACCCTGAAGCTATACGGTCAAAGTTATTAGCCTATTGTTTCTCAATTCACGACACATGTTTAATGTCGACTATGTCAAATCTTCTCAACAAAGAATTTGCCTTGACAAAATACATTACTAAATTCTCGTTGATGCACTTGTATTCTTTTGTTAACTGCTTCACCATTAGTTCTTAGTCGCCTTTGATCTCGACTCTTATTGCCCCCAGGTCTAACAAATTCCTAAGGCCTGTTATTAAGATTTCGAACTTAGCCTCGTTGTTTGAGCAACAAGCATTGATTTTAAATTTATACTTAGTTGGGATTCCTTGGTGGAAAATAATCAAAACTCCAACGTCGATTGCTTTAGCATGACAATAACTGTCAAAGTACAACTTCCATGCTGATTGCTCGACATAGTTTTGCGCTACTTCCATTATTGTGTGATCTACTATAAAATCAGTGACAATATAACCTTTCATGAAGGTGTGAAAAACACAAGAAATGGGGGTTTGAATTGGGGTTTACAAGCAAAAAAAATTCCAAAACAAGAACAACACTAACAAGTTAATAACAAAGAGATAAAAAACACAAGTATTTTTATCCTGGTTCGCTTGAAACTCAAAGCTACTCCAGTCCATCCGCCAAGGTGATTTTTCCTTATACACAAGGACTTAATCCACTATAATCAACATATTACAATAATCACAAAGAATAACCTTATTTGTCTTCTCAAGGATCCAACTATACCATAGTCTCCTTAAGGACTCACAAAGAACAACCTTCTTTGTCTTCTCAAGGATAACCTCCTCAAGGAATCAAACAAACAATTTGAATAAAATTTTGTGTATTACAAGATACTTCTATACAAGCAGATTTTACACAAATGAATAACAATCACTTTAAAGAAAAACTGTGTACAAACAAATGATAATTTTTCACAAAGAAAATATACTTGTCAAAATATTGTGTCACCGATGTTTTTCTTCAAATCTCCAAGTCTCACTTATATAGCATAAGAAGAAGACCGTTGAAGGGCAAAATGGAGAAAGCTCATTGAGGGGCTATCCATTGTTGGATGGAAAAAAGTGATATTGCATACTGTCCTTCGCCCACAAAATCAATGATAGGTGTGATGTATAATATTGTCTTTGCCCACGAAATCAGGTAGTGGAAAGGATGTTCGATTTGTACTGTACTATTTGATCATATTACCATTTGATCTTATCTTCAAGTTCATTGGCTTTTTATGAAAGTTGATGAAGCATGAAATGAAGAAACATAATGCTGGATTCAGAAACTTCAGAATCTTTGGTAAGAACCTTGACGATGTCAATAGTCTGGCTTAAGATCTTCAGAGTCTTCCAAATATTTAGTCATAACCTTGATAACTTCAATCGTCTGGATTGAGATCTTCAGAATCTTCAGATATATAACACAACTTCAGAAGCTTGCCATTCTTCAAAAGTTTGGTGATCAGAGTCACGTCCAGAAGCATGAACTGAGAGAACATTGCAACAACAACATAATGTCTCCTCAGAAGCTTCTCAGGAGTGAATCAACATAGAAGCAGAAAGATCATTGAAGTAGCAATATTGGACATCTTTCAGAACTTCTAATAGTTGGCGCAAAAGCGGATTTGGAACACATAGTTCAGAAGCTGATGATGTTGCACATCATATATTCTGAATCAGAATTGGTTGTTAAAGCTACACAATAACAAACCATTAGGGTACTAAAATTGTTCTCACACAAATACAATATTGTTATTATCAAAACTCAAGGTATAAATGCAGAACCAAATCTTGTTCTAACATTTCATGGCCTTTAACAGCGCGTACGTCAGAGAATACTTAGTTAAGGCCAAAGCCCATTTTTCAATTCTACTATGTAGAATTGGTTTCAACAACATATGTTTGATAATATCAAAATGCGAATAAACAAACATATCTGTTTATTTGATATAATACTTCAATTTCATATAAGAGAAATGCAAGGAAAGACACAACTTCTCTATTAAGCCATACCTAGTTTCTACATATTTCAATACTTGACTGAGATAATATAAGGCCCTTTCGTCGCCATCATCATCTTCTTGGGCTAACATACTTCCTATAGTCGAATCTGATGCAAAAATGTACAATTTCATAATTTTGTCTCTCATGGTGGGTAATGATACAAGAGGCTTAGACAAATATGTCTTCATGTCATATGTTATGGTTCCCATATAAACCCTTCCTCCTTCAAACGTAGCAACGATGAAAACACCTTCATCATGCCACTTAAATTCGATATAAATCTTCTTAGAAAATTTATCTTCCCAAGTAGAGACTAGAGTTGCTTTTTATCCGTTAGACGCTATGTATTGAGTATAGTCTGTCTTGTACAGGTTTATTTTGATGTCTTTCTTATGGACCACTGAACCTAGAAAATCACCTGCATGGACACAAAAAACACACTTTAGTATATCCATCTTAAGTCTATATTTCTTCATCCTTTCAAAGGATATCGAAGGTGGTCTAAATGACCACTTTCTGATGAGGACTTGATGACTATGTCATCTATATAAATATGCATAAATGTTTCAATAAAGTCATGAAACATAGAGTTCATCACCCTCTAGTAGGTTGCACCAACATTTTTCAAGCCAAAGGACATCACCACCCGCTCATACGTGCTTAAGGCCCCTGTGCATTTAAACAATGTTTTGGACACATCTTCCTCTATAATGAAAATTTGGTTATTTTCTGTATATTATTCCTTGATGATTTTCATTAAGCCACCATGTATGATTTTCAATGTAAGGTTTTGAAACACAAGAGATTTACTAAAGGTGTTTTTCTGCTTGATAACCCTAAACTAAATGTTGGTTTGAAAAAGGTATAATTGATTAAAGAAATATTATACATCATGGTTCAATGAAAATCATCGAGGAATAGTAAACAAAATTGGATAAATTTTTTGTTTTTTAAATTTGCTACAAATTAGCTATGAGTTTAGCTACATATTAGCTACAAATTTTTATGGGTTCAAGTATGATGCTGACTTTAGACACGTGGCATGCTGCCACTGTCATATGTGCGTCCGGTCACTAAAAAAAACTTCCACGTGTCGTGCCACGTCAGCTTCTGTTGACAGGAGGGACCAAAAATGTTGACGAAAAATATTAGGAGGATGATTCTTTAACGAATTTTTTTTAAAAGATTAAAAGTGAAAATGCATATATTTAGATGGACAAGAAACATATTTAACCCTAAATTATATATCTAAATTCTAATTTCGATGTAACTATAAGTTATACAACTAATTATAATTTATTCACTCAGCTAACGCCGAGCATAGCTCTACGACTTAGATAGAAGTGAACAAATTATAACTAGTCTAGAATAAGATAAATTCTAACTTACTTAACTTACTCACCTCAACTGCCGTTGGGCATAATTCTATAGGCATATGCAAGCTAGAATACGCTAAGCAAGATATAACCATCTTATCCTATTTTTGTAACTATGATATTATATAATGTAGTCTCTTATTGCATAGCCCATCCCTAGACGTGTGCCAATATGAGGGAATCTAACTTACTGTAATCAGTGTTTTAAAAGTCGACTCGTCATCAAACCAATTAAGGCAATGAGTCACTGGTTCATTTTTCGAACCACTAGGTCACTGATCTAACCACATAGTTAAACTGGATAACTTCGTTGAATAGATCGATCTCTATAACAAAACTATATAGTTATTAAACCGATCGAATTGGATGACTCGACCTCTAAAAAGATCATAAGACCTACCAATTTTCAAAATATCATAATATTACAAGTTCATTGTTTAAATTCAAATTCTAAACATAATTATCACACACAACAAAATACAAATTCAAATAAATTTTGAAAAATGTTTAATTACAACATAAATTGAATAACAAAACAGCGGACATTGTATAATAAATTTAATTCTAACGAGAGAAAGTTGTTCAAAATAAGTTTTGAACAAAGTCTACCTATATTTTAATTTTAATATTTAATTTTTTATAAAAAATAACGTCGTTTTATCTTAAGGAAAAAAAACTAGCACTTAACCCGTCGTCTATCTTTTAAAATCGTCGTTTTACTAGTTTTTACAAGTATTTATCGATTTTCATTGATTTAATAGCTTATTCGATACAATAATTAAACCAGATCAAAAAATTCTTCAATTTCTGATTCAACTGACCGATTCGATTTGATTTTTATATAAGAATCCATAACAAATCAAAAAGATTGATAATTCTATATGAGAAAAATTAAAACAAAAGAGTGATTGAAACATTAAATTCTCTTATTGTGCTTGAAGCTTAAGGATGAATACAATAAAATATATATAAACTCTAAAACAATCATGTAACAACCTTAACAAATTCAACAAACTTGAAAGTAACAATTTTACAAAAATGGAAGGTTTTGTAACTAACTTTTGAATTCAGCTCGCTATAAAAAGAAACTTAGTTATAAACTAAAACACAGACAAACAAATAAATAAATTTTGACCAGATATAAAATAATAAATTTTATTTTGAATAACTCACACATAAATAAATAAATATAATAAAATAAAATATAACAGATAAACTATAACAACCTCTTCTTTCTTCTTCAACGCACGTAGAGCGCTTATGGCATTTTCCATGGATATCCTGCGCTCTTCTCACGTCTCCGCCGTCCGTTTTTCCGACGGCGGCGGAAATCAAAGCCGTAGCTTCAGCACCCGACGCTTCAACATAAGGTTTCTTCCCTTCACCCATTCTTCTCGAATCAAACTCTTTCATTTCCTCACTACTAATTCCAATTTGCATTCATTCATTCAATTAGGGCAAACCTTCCATTTCCGAAGCAAAATGCAAAGTATCACAAAGAACTCGAAGCTGCCATTGATGTCGTCCACAGTGCTTGCCGTTTATGTGTTCAGGTAATGAATCTTCTTTTCCACCATTTTCCCAATTTTTTATTTATTATTTTTTTTTTGTGTTCAACTTTTTCGTTTCTTCGAGTTCGAAGAATAATGTTGCGTTGTACTTAATGTTTAGGTGAAATCAGGTTTATTCTCTACTGATGGGAAGGTTCTTGAGAAAATTGATCAGACTCCAGTGACTGTGGCTGATTTTGGAGTTCAGGCTCTCATAAGTTTAGGTATTAATTTCATCTCAAAGATAAACTATATATGTGTATGAATGAAATCAATGTGTTATAGTGAATTTGAATTGACACTGCCAATAGTAGTTCTGCCTAAGCATCTCTATCTAGGAGTATAATAAAATGTGACGAACACATTTGCAAGAAAAACTAAGAGTATGTTTGGTTCTGCCATGAAAAAATGATTATGAGGGAATTGATTATGGTTAAAAGTGAATTGAATGTAAAGTGGTTTATGTTTGGATAACTTTATGCAAAATTGAGTTGAACAATAAATGTCAATGTAAAAATAACCTTTAAACTCAAAAGTTACAAATTCTAGCTATTGTAATTGTATCTCTGTGTGTCTAATATGATCACACATGGTGTATATTTATATGCAAATAGGGAATATACAATAGGAAATAATATCAATTACAGTTATGACTAATTGAATATCAATCAATACTAATTGATTGATAACATATTCTTAACACTCCCCCTCAAGCCGGATCGTATATATTGTATGATCCGAGCTTGTTACAAATATAATTCACTCGAGAACCCTTGAGAGACTTGGTAAACATATCAGCCAATTGATCTTCAGATTTTACAAATTCCGTGGTTATTTCTCCCGACAGTACCTTGTCTCTTACATAGTGACAATCTATTTCTATGTGCTTGGTCCGTTCATGGAAAACCGGATTGGACGCAATGTGGAGTGCCGCTTGATTGTCGCATATGAGTTTTGTGTTCTGAAGGTCACCGAACCTAAGTTCTGAGAGCAAATTCTTAAGTCAAGCAAGTTCTTTTGAGGCTGCTGCCATAGCCCGATATTCAGCTTCAGCACTAGATAATGCAACTGTGTTTTGTTTCTTACTTCTCCATGAGATCATATTTCCTCCAATAAGAACACAATATCCAGAAGTGGATCTCCTATCCGACGGTGATCCTGCCCAATCTGCATCTGAGTAACAAGTGATTTTAGCATCACCCTTATCTTCATATAATAGGCCTTTTCCTGGTGCATTCTTTATATATCTGAGAATCCGAATAACGGCATTCCAATGAGTATCACAAGGAGCATTAAGGAATTGACTCACAATACTCACTGCAAAAGTAATATCCGGTCTGGTGACGGTAAGATAATTGAGTCTACCCACTAGACGTCGATATCTTCCCGGGTCTTTCAACAACTCCCCCTGACCCGGAAGAAGCTTGACATTGGGATCCATAGGAGTATCAATCGGACGACAGTCAAGCATAATAGTTTCAGTTAGGATGTCTAATGCATACTTACGTTGGTTAATTGCAATGCCTGATGAGGACTGTGCAACCTCAATACCTAAGAAGTATCTGAGTGGACCCAAATCTTTTGTCTGAAAGTTTTTGAAAAGATGAGTTTTGAGTCGCTGAATACCGTCTGTATCGTCTCCAGTGATAACAATGTCATCAACATAAACCACAAGAAAGATGTGTTGTCCGTTGGAAGAGTGAAGGAAGAAAACAGAATGATCTGCTTCACATCTAGTCATACCAAACTGTATCAAGGCAGAGCTGAAGCGACCAAACCAGGCACGTGGAGATTGTTTTAGCCCATAAAGAGATCGATTGAGCCGACAAACAAATCTTGAATTACCAGGAATAGTAAAACCTGGAGGTTGATCCATATACACTTCCTCCTCCAATTCTCCGTGTAAGAATGCATTTTTAATATCCAACTGATGAAGCGACCAATGATTAATAGCAGCCAATGCAAGGAAGAGACGGACTGAACTAATCTTGGCCACTGGAGAAAAGGTGTCACCATAATCAAGGCCAAATATTTGTGTGTATCCCTTGGCTACCAAACGGGCTTTAAAACGATCAATCTGACCATCTGGTCCAATTTTCACTGTATAAACCCATCGACAGCCCACTGTAGTTTTGTCTGGAGGTAAAGGAACAATGTCCCAAGTGTTATTTGAATGCAATGCAGTCATTTCTTCCACCATCGCCTGACGCCAATTGGGGTCAGTCATAACTTCACCTGTAGACTTAGGAATAGACACAGAATCCAAAGCAGACACAAAAGAAACATAGGAAGTAGATAGACGGTCATAATTTAAAGCACAAACATATTTAGGATTTGGATTATGAGATCGAATACCTTTTCGTAATGCTATTGGAAGGTCAAGTTCAGGTGACGTAGCTGGAGGAACAATTGGAGTAGGAGATGGTGCTGGTGGATCAATATCATCTCTAACTGCCGATGGACGTGTTGTGCGTCGCTGATATACCTGCAAAGGAGGTTTAATGGGTGTGGGGATGACAGAAGGGATATCTTGATCATCTAAATTACAAATCTCCTGTGAGGACGAAGAGGCAGAGAAAAAAGGAGAACCTTCAAAAAATGTTACATCGGAAGAGACAATGTACCGTTGAAGTTGAGGACAAAAACAACGATATCCCTTTTGTATACGTGAGTAGCCTAGAAAAATGCATTTGAGAGATTTAGCGGAAAGTTTGTCTTTACCTGGATTAAGATCATGAACAAAGCATGTGCAACCAAACACACGAAGGGGAATGGGGTAGAGATCGTGTTCCGGATTTAAGATAGAGTATGGAATCTGATCTTGAAGGACCGAGGAAGACATTCGGTTGATAAGGTGACATGCGGTGAGGAGAGCATCACCCCAAAAACGAGAGGGTACATTGTGGTGAAGAAGAAGAGTCCGTGCAGTTTCAACTAAATGACGATTCTTCCGTTCAGCAACACCATTCTGTTGTGGTGTATGAGCACATGATGATTGGTGAATAATTCCCTGTAATGTTAAAAAAGATTGAAACTGGGATGACATATATTCACGAGCATTATCTGTGCGTAAAATTTTAATGGTAGTATTAAACTGGTTTTTAATTTCAGCATAAAACTCTTGGAATATACGGAAAACATCTGAACGATTTTTCATTAGAAATAACCAAGTGCATCGTGAGTAATCGTCGATGAACGTTACAAAGTAATAGTATCCTAAAGTAGACTTCACACGACTAGGACCCCAAATATCAGAGTGAACTAAAGCAAAAGGTGATGCAACATTTTTATTTACTCGTTGACAATAAGTACTACGAGTATGTTTGCCTAATTGACAGGACTGACACTCAAAAGAAGAAAGCTTAGAAAGACTAGGAACTAAAAGACGCATTTTATTTTGACTAGGGTGACCCAAACGTTGATGTGTGAGTTCTTGAGAAGCAATAGAAGCACAGGCCACCGGTGGAGAAAGATGATATAATCCTCCAGCTTCACTCCCTGCTCCAATCGTCCGTCCTGTACGTCGATCCAGTCATATGATCAGATGCACCCGAGTCAAGGACCCAAGGACCAAGTGAAGGTGTAGAGACAAAAGCTACAGGATTACCCGACTGAGCAGCAGCGGCAGATGATGAGTGTTGATGGGCTGCTTTGTATTGGAGGAAATCATTGTAATCAGCGGCGGGAAGAGTGACATCTTTAGTGATATCCGGAATAAGTGGAATTTTAGTGAACATGATGGAATCGGTATCCCCCATGATATTTGATGGCTCGGAACGAAAAACCGAGAGCAGATCTGGAAAAACGGCGACGGCTGGGAGCAGCGGATGCGCGGCTGATTGTCCGGCGCGTGAGATTCACGTGCGATGAAGGAGAGACGTGTGCGGACGCGTGCGGCGGCGGAAGGCAGTGAATCTGGCCGATCTGTAGGAGACGATTCCGGCGTATAGGAATCTCGCCGAAAAGTCGACAGGAGCGGCGGAGACGGCGGCGGCGCTGTGGGTGGCCGGAAAAAAAAAGAATTTTTTTTTTATTTTTATTTTGTGGAAGACAGTAGGTCAACCAACTCTAGATACCATATTGTAATTGTATCTCTGTGTGTCTAATATGATCACACATGGTGTATATTTATATGCAAATAGGGAATATACAATAGGAAATAATATCAATTACAGTTATGATTAATTGAATATCAATCAATACTAATTGATTGATAACATATTCTTAACACTAGCTTCTAGTAGAATCAATTATGGAGGCAAAATCAATTCTACTTTAGAAGAACCAAACACCTCAAATTCATTTCAAAATCAGTTCTACACTTCTAGAATTGTTTTTGCCTTTTTCAAAAACTAAACCAAATGCCATTGGAGATTGGCCACACATTAACTTTTTGCCAATGTGATTCATCTAAAAGCACAAATATTAGTATGGTGCAGCATAGTTTCCTTATATTATTGGTGTATGGTTATGTTAATTAACCTATTATTACGGTTAGCTTATAGCCTTGAATATGATTTATCAGAAGCTGTTGTTCTTTTCGTGAGATTGAAACGTTTGGTTTTATATATCTTATCAAAACAGAGTTAAGTAAGTTGTTCCCTTCTATCCCATTGGTGGCTGAGGAGGACTCTGCTTTCGTGCGATCAAGAAATTTAGCAGGTACCGTGTTTGATGCAGTAAGAGCTGAAGTTAGCTCCAATTCTAAAACATTGACGCAAGACGATGTACTCAACGCAATTGATAGAGGGGGCAAGGATGCTTTTGTATTTGGACCAAAGCCAGCCACATACTGGGTGGGCATATTAAGCAGTTTAATTTAACGTTATAAAGTGATGCAGTATAGCTTTTTAGAAATTTGGTTCCATGTTGCATGAAAACTTTGTTCATATTTCATTCTTGGAGATTGGTAGAGCATTATATTTCACGTGTCTGTCCGTGCAGGCTTTCTGTGGAGTCTCTAGAACATTCTGTAAGTTGTTAGACTCTAACATGGTTCTTATTTAGTAATTAGCGCAGATAGTTTGAAGTTACTGTCCTGTTAAGTCCGGGTGTAGCAAACAAGAAAAGCTTGGGTTCATGTACAAATACTAATGTAAACTCACAAACATAAGGAATAAAAATAAGACTGGAGATTCCTGATTTCTTTCAAACCTCTTCTTTTATTATGGTAGTCAGAGCTTGCTTTTGACCATAATCATGGCTTCTGTTATTAGCCTCTGCCATCATGGCTTTTTCCTTCTTTATCACCAGCGGCGTGGTCCGTTTGATTCGTGCCTGCCGGCGCAATTTTTTCCTGGGCACATACTGCTACATTCTTTTCTTTCTTCGATGACTTCCGTTTCAAGATCTGCAAAGACATTGTCTTATTTGTGGTCAATCCAACACTCCTCCTGGGTTTCTCACTGAAGCATGCTGTGATACTGGAAGGGGAACCGTGGCTTATACAGCCTGAAAGGATCAGGATCAACTTCGACTGTCCTGGTTACATTGATTGTACTAAAGCCATAGCAAGTCAGCTGCAAATAGACACGTGCAATACCAAGAAAAGAAGTCAATCACATCTCAGAGTTTTAATCAGAATCATAGGACTTGTTGATATTCTAATCTTCATAGGTGGACTAATTTACAAATGGATGTGATTCTAGAAGAACTGCGTGAAGAGTGTCAGGCATTG
The DNA here is from genome assembly GCF_024323335.1 of Lathyrus oleraceus. NCBI lineage: Eukaryota > Viridiplantae > Streptophyta > Magnoliopsida > Fabales > Fabaceae > Lathyrus > Lathyrus oleraceus. Next base: position 449,502,166 of record NC_066579.1, read on the forward strand.
ACGACTTTCATCATACAAGGTTGACCTCTATGTCATAGAGAATACTGAAGCACTGCTCGTGGTACAAAAGCCTGACTTAAGTAAAATCAAGCTTCTTTAATGAAAAATGCATCTCGTAACCTTGCTTTTGGTTCCAAGTTCAATAGAATCACATCGGATTCCTCTCCTCAAATTCATGTTACACACTCAATCCTCTCAATCTCACTTTCAATCCTATTTTGATGGTTCTTTTGGACATTTTTTGTGTGTGAAGAAGTGGTAGAATTGGCAGGTCTGGGGCTAGAGGATGTTGTGGAATGGTTCAATGCCAATTTTGTTACGAATTTGGCCACGCTGCCTCTATGCCATCATTGATACAAATCCAGATTATAAGCGGCAGCCACAATTTCAGCAGTCCCGCCTCTTCGGCAACAGCAAGCTAGAACCTTAGGCCTACAGTCTTCTCAGCTGGGTGTCACCACTCACCACTAATGTTGGGTTCAGACATCTGCATTTCAATCATACCTGCAGCATATGTCAGTAAGTCAGAATGCTTCTCATACTGCTTCCTCCATTGCTGTCTGCTAACACCTCTGAACCCCAGCAGTTTCAGTATAGTAGCTTTGTGCTTTGACTGACACAGCTCAATTTTGTACTCATGGACGAAACACTTGGTGCTGAATATCATTGTTTGAGAAATGGTGCTGGACTTTCACTTGTGTCTCACATACAAGCCTAAGATCACATTGAAGATGTCTGTGACAAAGGCATTGTCTAAACTTCAATATTGTAGTCTTCATGACTAATTCAGGATGTTTAGTAGTTCTCATTCACAGCCACCCTTGTTGGTCCTTATTGTCTCAAAGTCAGTATGAACCCTACGGGGGGTGGGGGGGATGAATAGGGCTTTATCTAATTGTTCCAAATCTTTTCCCTTTTCAAAATCCTTTTAATAATGGATAGTCATAGAGAGCTAATGAGTTCTAGATTTGAATTGATCAAGAACAATAAAAAACTCTATTAACATGCACATGGATTGTAAACAAAACACTTCTATGAATCGATTCCTTGAAGATATGGATTGTTTCTTATGCGTAATAGACTGTTACAGTTTCTGTTAAGTAACTTTTATCATTAGCTAGGATTTACTTTCTGTTGACTTCATGGATAATTATTATTTGTAAACTCAAACTATTCTGAATGAAAATATGATTTGACTCCTTAATGCTTGAATTAGTTCAGGCATCTCTGACAGCACTTTAGGCATTTTGGTTTACACACTTTATGATCCAAATGACCTCAATATGATCATGCATCTTAGACTTTATATGGAGTGTCTGTCAAATATCTAAATGCATTATAATCAATGAGTCTGGACATGTATGACATGTTCATACGACAATTAAGCTAACTTGCATGTTCATGGATGCATCAAAACATAAGCCTATACCATGATTTGCTAGATGATGTGTGTTGTGTTTCTTATGCGTAATAGACTGTTACAGCTTCTGTTAAGTAACTTTTATCATTAGCTAGGATTTACTTTCTGTTAAGTCTTTCTGTTGAGTTCATGGATAATTATTATTTGTAAACTCAAACTATTCTGAATGAAAATAAGATTTGAGATTCTCAATTTCTACCGGACCCCACCATCTATCAGAGATAAGCAAATGGTGGCAATTACATGTCCTATGTTTTGTGAAAACTATATATTTCTACTATTTGATGTCTATAAGCCCCTGAGGCCTTGTCTATTTGTAGGTTTATGTTAAAAATTCATGCATTGACTTCTGTTTGTTTTAATCCCTACAAAAGTTGTATTAAGTCTATTGATTAAATACAGTTGCTCGATCCAATTGATGGAACTCGTGGATTTCTGAAAGATAACTCAGCATTATATGTGGTAAGTTACAACGAAGACTGCTTTGAGTTTCTATTGATACTTTTTAGATTCATTTCATACATTTGTATACAACATAGACATTTCATAAAGCTTTCATCTAGAAGATCTTTCACTTGCAATTTGTAGAGTAATCTTTGCCTGTCATAATGCATTAGTGCTTAGGGGTTATGATGCCCTTTCCTCTTGAGGAATATTTATAATACAAGATGTGTGTTTAAGATAAGGAATACTGACAATGATTGTTATTTTCTTTATAATAGATTATATATTTGGCTTTGTCATTAGCATCTTCATCCTTCGCTTTTGAAAACAGATTTCAGAGAGAATTTCAGAAATTTGAAATTTCAAGTTGGTTCTAAAACTGAATCTTATTGAGAAAGGTTTTAAACACTACAGGTTTATTTTATATAAACACAAGCTAAACATTCTACAGTTGTTAGACACAATTACATTCGATTGTATACTGACACTAAACACTAATATTCTCCTAGAGATTTCCAAAACATACAGGTGGGTTTGTCTCTTGTGGTTGAAGGAGAGACTGAAATTGGTATTATGGGCTGCCCTAACTGGCAAGAGGGCGTATCTGGAAAACCCTCTGCTGAGGTGGAGGAGGATAGGGAAGCTCTTCCTCGATCAGGAATCATGATGATTGCTCATAAAGGCCATGGAACATGGACAAAAACGTTAAATAGCAAGCCCGAATCATCAGGTGCATGGACCAGATGTTTTGTTGATGGATTTAACCTGGTACATAAAGCACGCTTTTGTCTTATAGATAGTCAAACATGGGACTCACTGCCATTGTCTGCTACCCTTGATGCAACAAGCAATGCAAATGATGTAGGGAGCAACCAAGTTCTTCTCTTGGTGGTATGTTGTGGAAGGTACGAAAGATGTTATGTGTATATGTTTTCTACTTTACTACATCCAATCAAACAGTCTGATAATTGATATCTTATGGCACAGTGTTGCGGATGGTACACGAAATATTATATGTATAGGTTTTCTACTTTATAGATTTTTAATCTTCCTTGCATTTCCTTCTTTCTTGACACGAACACCGCTGGTGATCAATGTAGTTTAATCAAGCATTTCATGGTAGCGTCCGGTAGAGCATCCGTTTTCATTCAACGTAAAAAAGAGAAGACTATCATGGTAGTGGCTATCAATTTTTACTTTCTAATTGGATGAATATACTTTTTTTTTCTTCTTTTAATTTGATTCTTTTACAGGCTTGGGACCATGCTGTTGGCATGCTCTGCGTTCACGAGGCAGGTGGAAAGGTATGAGTTTTTCTACATCATAACATGGTAAAATGCCATTGTAATATGGTGTATTGTCTGCAATTTGAACCTTTAACTTCTATAGTTTTGTTACCTTATGGATAATGTCAAAATTTGATCAGGTAACTGACTGGGAAGGCACAGAAATGGATCTTGCAGCAGATGAAATTAGCCGGCGGAGCATATTCCCCTCAGGCGGCATCCTTGCTACCAATGGAAATTTACATAATAAAATTGTACAACTTATCTCTGATCAGGCTGCAGTAGTTTGAGGTTGTTGGGACTTCATTCCTTCTAACATTATTTGGAAAAATTACTAGTATCTTGTTTGATTGTAATCTGTCACATTTATGACAGCATATGGTATATAATTCTTTTCAACTATTTTTCTAGTAGTTTTAAAGGACGACTCCTTTAAAATGAGTAGAGAATATCAATATATTCATGATTTGTTATGCACATTATATAATATTTACTCTTTATTTATTAACCAATAACTAATAATAACCATTTAATAATCTGAAATGAGTTCGTTTTACATTAATAAAATCTTTATTTTAAAGGCATTGGTTTAAATTCACTATGACACATATTAGAGTTTGGACTATTTCAAATAACAAAACAACCGAACTAACCTAGAATTAGACTGTTGTTAAATAATTGACTTATTTCTTTTAATTAATGAACTAAATCACGATTTTTTCAAATAGTTCAATAATCAAATTGAATTGTAGTCAATCAAATTTAAATTCAATTATTGATTTGTTTTTTAAAAATTAATCCAAAATTCATCTGAACAATAGGACCTTCAACAATATTAAATTTTATATATTTTTTTTATCGATTTGTGATTTTGTTTTTCATTCGTTTGAATTTAAGCACTTTTGTATTATATATATAATTAGTCATCAAATCCCTTAAAAATTATCTAAAAAATGTTATAAGTTAATCATTTAATTTCATTTATATTATCCTATTCAATCTTTTTCGTAAATTTTTGACAAAAAAAAATTAAGTTTAGTGACCTAGCATGACAGAAAGACTATTAGTACAAATATAAGTAGTAGTTAAAAATTGATACATATTTAAATTGGGGTTTTTATTTTCTTTGGAAGAACCCCCACAATCTAAATAGTATATAAAATTTTAACTACATATCCCGATTCAAATTTGTATTAGTGGTTTTTCTGTTACACTACGTTTTCAAAACTTAATTTTTTTTGGTCATAAATTTAGAGAAAAGACCAAATAGAATATCAAAAGTGAAATTAAAAAATTAATTTATAATGTTTTTTAGTTAAGAAACTAAAATGAAACATCTATGCTATATTATTTATGTAATATATTAATAAAAATTAATTACAAATATTTTATAAGATATTTATCAATAAAATAGTTGGTGAAAAAAATTATAAACAAAAATCAAAAGAAAGTAAAAAATCCAGTTCATTGTAATAAACCGTTTGATTTTTAAAAGAAAAAAAGTTTATTAACTATCCAAATCGATTTAAAATTTAAAACAGGTATATCAAATTGATAATTTTGTTCAATTTAATCTTACAACAATTGAAACGGTTTGATTAACAGTTTTATTCTATACTAGTTTTTTTTTAATAATTTTTATTATAGTTCAATTAGATAATTATCTGACTGATAGCATATAAAACTCACTTGAGTCAAAGTTAGTATTTAATGGTTCATTAGACTGTGACCAACAATAGGATAAGTTTTTATAAAAACCCTAATTCTTGCATTCTCGAGTTCAATGAATTCTTTATAAATATTTACAAACACGTCTCAACTTCGATAATTTTATTAATTACAATAATCTTACTATAATCAATTTATTCTTCACCAAAACAAAATAATTGTAGACTGGAATGTAGTACTTACCAATAGAAGTAACAAAAAAATGACATTATTAATTTAAAATTATGTTTGATTACTCAAAATAGTAGCTCTAATTTTCTATTAGCACAAGCATCATATCTCGTATCTTTGAAATAATGATAAACAAAGTTAAAAAAATGTGTTTAGATTAAAATAATTAAATAAGGATAATTTATTTTTTTCAAAGTTTGTTGTAGCTATTGAACAGCTCATCACAAACATTAGCAAATGACAAAATAGTATACCAAATTTGTGTACACACAATGCATGTTGACTACACGTGGACAATTTCTTATGGTTGATTAATGATTATAAGCCTTAAAAAATGTATTAAAATATTCACTAGTTTATAGTGTGCATAAAGCTAGGGAAGCCAAAATAATAATGACTTGTAATTAGGAGACAAATGAATTTACGTTACATGATGATATCACATTGTCTCTAGGTATCAAACACGGATACATAATCCACGTATCATGATTTTGCTTTTTGTAGATTAAGCAGAAAGTTGGATTTGAATGACTAAACATATGATTAATATTTAACTATAACGGTTCCCACACAATTCAAAAGGAACATAGCTACAAAAATTTAATCAAAACGCGGTGGAGTTAGGAATATGAAACGAAATAGGAGGAAGATCTTCTCGTGCGGTGATGAGTGCTTCTAGTACAAAAGATTAGTGAAGTGGAATTGTAAGGTTAACATTTTAATGTTCAAGTCGGTAAAATATTTGAAAAATAGTTTAGAGTGAGAATGAAAAGATAATTGATACTAGGGTATGTGAAACTTATACAAGGTGGACAGTTAAAACTTCTCGATTGCATGCTCCGTGATTGGCTGAGGTCTCTCATCTGTTCCCCACTTGTTGCTCGTGCCTTTAGTGTTGGGCCCCATGATTTGGCCTTTGTGTATGGCTCTTGCAAACGGCCCATAACAACTGCCCTAAACCTTTGTTACTACTTGTTGAAGCGAGGGTTCTGTAGCTGAAGCTACCCTAGACTATTTTCGGTTTTACAAGCCAACCACCAATTGAAGGAAATGGAAATGTTTTGAGGGAAAGTTGGTTGCATTGGGAACATGCATATTGAATGTTCATCTCGTAACTGCAACGTTTCGTGAGACGAACTTGACGCATGGTTCTAGGACATATATTGATGATGACCCTCATTTTAGGGTACTCGAGTGTTTGAATAGATCAAGGCGAGATAATGACCTTTGGTGGCACAATTGTACTTTCTGATTCTATCTAACGTTGATCATATGACAATTGCATTATGACATACATAAGGAATCTAAAAACCTGGGAATTCCTCATCTATTTTTCTACAGTTAATTTTTCAAATGAGATTCCTGTAATTAACTAGTCACTCAAGAAACTACTCAAACAAATGAGATTTACAGGAATGTGTTTACAAGTAATGCTTCTAAGAAAGCAAATTAACACAAGTTAAATACAACGAAGCTCTCACACAATAAGAAATAAAAGCTCTATGCGTGTTTACAAAAACTATACATAGAAAATATACACTTCAGCAAAAGCGTTGTATATGAGCGTAGTATAGCATACTGAATTAGCATTAGCTACGTGTCCAATCTTCCAAGACTCTTTTATATAGGCAGTGAAAAGATCCATTTGAGGGTAAAATTAGAATATTAAGAATGCATCTGTCTCTTTGTATAACGGTTTGCATATAAGAGGAAAAATGATACAATAATACTATCCTTAGCCCACAAAATCAGCGTAGTAGAGGGAAGGGTGATCTTGTATCATGTACTATTTTCTTGGCGTATAACCTTTTAATCTTATCTTCTAATCTTCAGAGGCTTTTGAATAAATAATGTTGAAGCATGCTTAGAAGAATCAAGAGACTAGTTGAGAGAATCTTCAGAACTTCGGTCTTCAGAGTCTTAACACAGTTCCTCAGAACCTGGTCTTCAGAGTCTTTAGATCTTGTTCTTTAGAGTCTTCAGAACTTGAGAGCGTAGAAACTTGAAGGCTTGACAATCTTTCAGAGGATCTTCAATCAGAGTCACAGTCTGAAGCTTTAGCACAAACATTCATCAGAATCGTTGTCTAAGAGCTTTCTAGAACTTGACAACATATTGTAAAGCACTTGTATCTCTTCAGAGTCAGAGTGTGTTGATTCTAGAATCCAATGACATCACACGTTAATTCTTCAGAGTCAGAACCTGTTAGCAAAAGCTACGCACTAGACAAAAACCATTAGTGTAAAAAAATTGTTCTCTAAGAAAAAATGCATTGTTATCGTCAAAACGAAAGGCCATATGCAAAACCAGATCTTGTTCTTACAGGCTCCCCTACAGATTTGTTGAGTGCTTCCTCCTGAAGGAGACAAGAGGGTGTACAACAAGTTTGAGGGGTGATTATCCCTCTTAATGAGTGCTTGTTTTCCCTGATATGTCTCTGTCTTCCTATTAATGACTTTGAGGTAAACATTCTTAACCATTTAGGAGTTTCCCCCCTCAAAATTGTACCCAGTAAGCTGAGTCTATGTCAAAGTCTTTAAGTATTGGTGTGTGAATAAGAAAAATGTATCAACCTTGAAGCTCTTTTTTCACCTCTTCAATGTTCAACATCTGTTGTCCGACTCGACACGAGGTAAAGGCTTACCTTCTCTTAGGAGGGGCTAGAAAAAGTTCATGGTCTACTATGATAATGTAAATAATTTCAAAGATCACTACTACTTATTACTTCTCTCTCTTATATTTTTCATGCTAGTATGTGTGAAGTCCAATTTGATGCACCCTCTAAATGTTCAAATATACTTCAAGTATTTTGTTGTATACCTTCTTTGCGATGTGCCTCAATAGAAGACTTAGTTGAAGAATAAATCAATGGCTTTCTGGGGAAGCTTGGGTTTCATTAACAGTATCGTGTCTTTCGGGACAATGTTAAAGAAACATAGAGGCTGAACTAGAGAGGATATGTGATATAACTTTGGTGAATTGTGCAAAAGGTTTCTTCCTTTCTGCTTCCATTTCAAAATAAAATGTCTCCATGTTTTATTTTTTCGCTTGAAAATAAGATGAAGTTCTACATAACAATGATTCAGATGAAGAAGACATCTAGAGTTATACCTTCACCTTTGAAGGTTGTCACTTTGTTGGTGTCGGGTAGAGTCCAATTTTCGGGTAGCCATGTTAACCCAACTCTCTTTATGTTGGACATGTGACACCATACACAAGAGGGAGGGGGGGGGGGGGGGGGGGGGGGGGGGGATTATGAAGGTTTGAAAAACAATAGTTTAAAACAAATTCCTTTTCTAAATCAAAGTTTGAAAACATTTGATAAAAAACGTTTGAATATGCAGCAAAAATTCAAGGTAAAGAAAATAAACGGAAAGTAAAAGAGTTAAGGGAATAGAGATCGATATCAACAATTTATAGAGTTTTAGTATAAATAAGTGAGAAATTTATACAAGGAAATGAATTTAAGGTTAATTTCCAACCAAGCAGTGAACTATGGAATAAAGTGGTTAGTCTTCACACCAAACAACGAACAAAGCTTCGAGCGGTTAGTCTCTAAGTCAAATTAGATTTTGCACAATATGATCTCAAACCAAGATGGAGTTTTGAGTTGGCTATCCTCCGAATCGAACCATGGTTTTACATGGGTTAACCACGATTTGAACCTGATTTTTATAAGGCTTATCTCGAACCTACTGAGATTTTACATAGATTGAACTCGGAAATCGAGTAAGATTTTATACCAGGCTAATCTTAAACTAGTAGAATTTTTGATCGAACTGAGCTCAAGAACTAGTTATTCTTCACAAACCCAAAAAGAGAGTTTTTCTTCAATGGAGGAACTCACGAACCAAATAGAGACTTATACATATTCCCCAAAAGAGCTTTTATACAAGTTTAACTCCAAACCAAAATAATCACTTCTTAAGGAGGAATGATTTATTCAAAATAAAAACTACTCTTGGTAAATTTACAATAAATCCATCACTCATAACAATTTGCTCACTAAACCCATGAACGCACTCAAAGCACTATGACTTAAATATGTGAAAAAGAAGAAACGATTTAGAGAAATTATGAGAGAAACGAAAAGTAAGGTTTTCAAGTTTTCTGGATATTTTAAAATGCTGGAGAGCTCCTCTATTTATAGACCAAGAAATGGTATAAATATGGTAACAATCCATGTGTCAAATAAATGACCTAATCTATTAGCTAATTGATTAGGTACTTGCAATAATTGATTAATGTTGCCCAAATTGCATGCTTTTGATATATAGTCGTTAACATTCATTAAGACACCATCACAATCTATATTGACTCAATTTTCCCTTATCTAATCTATTAGGACAAGTATCTAATTGATTATATGGTTAAAAAAAAATCTTCGAACAATTTTCTAATCAATTGGCTAGGCTCAAAAAACATTTTTTTAGAGATTTTAATTAAAAAGAGAGAGGCTCCAAAAATATTTTTAGTGTGTGTATGATTTAAATATAGTACTTCCAGAAATACCCTTGTTGTCTTTACAATACAAAGATCACTCAGACACGATCAAAAGGGATTTCATTTCCTCTCTTTCACAAACTGAAGCTTTCAAGTTTCTTTGTTGGATGTATCAATCATATAGGCACTTCAATTTAATCTTCTATGTGACAATGCTTGAGAATTATTCAATTTAATCACCAACATCTGAGTTTCAGAGATATCTTTGGTGATTACAAACCCTATTTGAGTTATCTTTAGTTTGATTTGAAATGATAGTTTCAACCACCTTATTCATCTTTGAATGCTTGAGTTATCTTTAATAATTGCTTGAATTCAGGCATTGTTATCATCAAAACCACTTCAAGCATTGTTATCATCAAAACCACTTCAAGTATTGTTATTACTAGAATTTCTTGAGTCTCTTTATCCATGAGCTTTATCATCGTGGATCACTTCTTGATTATATATGTAAGCACATGGTTACACACTTTATTCTCATTTATCTAACTCAAACAAAGGCGTGGGCCCCTCATAATTAGATTGAATTAAGGATTACCTTACAACCTTCGCCATGTGCGACTGGCAGAAGTCCTTCTAAGGGGCATGCAATCAAAAAGTGTCATGTCGAGGAGTTATCTAACAAAATACCTCGAAGAGTTAAGCCTAAGTTGAGGAGGTTAGGTACTAGGGGAGATCATAAATGTCCCCATGTTCCTTAAAACTGTTGCTTCGGGCCCATCCCCTCCCTCAGATGGCTAGAGAACTTCGATTTTGGTTTCTTAAGAAGAATATGCTTACTTTTCGACTAAGGTTGAAGATGTTTCCCAAGAGGAAATGAAAGAGATTCCTTATCAGATACAAAAAGCTTCAACGATCTTATAATTTGGTTCCACAAAAAATGGGGATCTATTTTTGCTTGAACGTCTTTGATAAGAAAAAGAAGTGCTTGAGGAACGTGTTCATGCCCTTAATATTTAATGAGTCCGATTTCTGGAGGAGCTCGTTAGTACGAGCAGCCTATTGAAAGTGATTGGGAAAGATACAATCATTTGGTTACCCTCACTTGTTGGATGAGAGAATGTAGTCAATGGCTTAAGAAATAATGAAGAAGGACGCCACACTGACATATGTTCGGAGAGCGATATCTAATTCTAATGTCGATATTAATGATGTGATTAAAGCATATATTCTTCTTACAAGGCATTAAATTAATTCGAGGCATCTTTGATTGAAGCCCGTGAGGGTTGGAAGAAGGCTCAAGACGACCTTCAGAAGATGCGTCTCGAAAAATGTTAATTTGTCCAAAGAGTATGAGAATTTAGTGGAACATTATTATTATGTTCTCCAAGCTTCCTTTGAAAACACTTTGAGGCATGTGGAATTTTTCCATCGTGTGGTGAAAATATCAAGGAAACCGATGCAACTTAAACAAGAAATAGTGTATGAGAGGCCGGTGAACATTGGGGATGAGTCAGACTCGTAGTTTTCTTTTTCTAGGGTACCACTTGTTGGACAAGTGACTCCAAACACAATTTGGGGGGGGGGGGGGGGGGGGGGGGGGGGTGAATCGCGTGGATTTTAGAAATGATGTTCAATTAAAAAATCTTTGATAAACTAAATTGTTTAAAACAATTTTGTAAACCAGAGAAATATTTAGTAGTAGAATAACTTAAATAGAGAAATTAGAGTGAAGAAAAGGTTTAAGCACATCGGTAATAAAAATAGATAAGGGATACGATAATTGCACTAGAGATTTAAAGAGGTTTTACCTAACCACTTGACATACTCGCCTCCCAATAATTTTTTCTTGAGAGCTTCCTCTATATAAATGTGAGTTTTTCACAAGTTATACCCACAAACCTTCTTGCAAACAAATTGTAGTTTCACATTAGCTATCCCGCTAACCAAACACGAGATTTTACATCATAATAATCTCATAATAAAAAGAGAGCTTTTACACCAAGCTCAACTCATGAAGCAAACAAATATTTTCACGGACAACCTCACGAACCAAATAAGAGATTTTACACCAAGCGAAGTTCATGAGCGAAACAAATATTTTCACACATAATCTCATGAACCAAACAAAAACTTCTCACAAGAGACATTGTAAAAGAGATAAATTCTTCTTACATAAATTATAATAATACCCCTGTACCATAATACACAAGAAAGACATCATTGATATTTTCCACTCTTAAAACACTAAGGTAATTTAGTAAAAAATAAAGAAATGAGAAGGAAAGAATTAGAGATTGAGAAATTATGTAGAAATTTGTTTTTTTTTTATGTTTTTTGAAAGTGATGAGAATTCTTCTATTTATAGGCAAAAACTCTAACTCAAAAAGGAAAATGATCCACAAGCCTTTTAATACTCATAATCAGTTTTGAATTAGGTCTAATCAATTATGTGCTTCATAAAAGCGACAACCCCAATTCTCAAAAATGAAAACCTATAACAACTAGTGTCTTAATCAATTAGGAGTATTATTAATTGATTAAGAGGCTTTATGCCTTGTTCTAATCATTTGACTAAGGAGCTTAATTGATTAGGAAGTATATAAAAACTTCTTAAATGTTTTAGAAACATTCTTAATCAGTTCCACAAGCACCTTGATGGTTATTATAAGGTTTTTAAAGGGTTTTATCAAATAGAGAGGTTAAAAACACGTTTAGGTGAGTGTGTACATTGCCTTACTATTTCAAGAGTTATTCTGCTAACTTTTACAAGACTCTGATCACTTAGACACTGACCAGCAAAGCTTTCACACTTCTTATCTTTCACCATTATGAAGCTTCAAGATCCCTTGCTTGATTCATAAATGATTCAACAATTTATATGGGGTTTTGATTCTTTTAACTAATGAGGCTTGATAATACTTCTTGATAGACACCATCGTTAGAGATTGCTTGACTTAAACATAATCATAGATTCCACCGAATGCCGCTTGACATTGGGTGTTGTCCTTTAAGAGGTTGGATTTAACATCTTGATCTCCCAAGTAGAGAAACTTGATCATCTTAATCATAAATTCAAATGAAGACTTATCATCATAGTGTTGTCATCATCAAAACCAATGAGATCGTCTAACTGTTGCAGATATTATATATACCTCTTCCATGTCTCCATGTTTAGAGTTGGTTTGAGGCCGACATATTAGAGACTCAACTCCAATGTTATGGAGTGGATGACTACCAATAGGGGGTGATAATCCCAAATCATCACTCTTTTCATGGTTCATTGTCTTTATCCATGTGACTTTGTTGTGGGGTTTTGATTTCTTTAGTCGTACACCTATGGTGTTTATGACAACATATCTTAGTCGTGCCTATCCTTTTGTAATCATAAATGGGAAAATTTATTAAATATTTTATTCACCTACTAGGAGAAAACATTAGATGATGACCTAAAGTAGGTTATACATACGTGAAATAGAAATACATAACTAAGCGACATAGTCGCTGCTTATTGATCTTCAGGCTTCTTAATAGGTTTAACATTGTCAGTTTTTAGTTGCACTTATTAATGTCTTATACAACCACCAAATTAGATAATTTATATCATACCTGATGGAATCACTGACCCATTTCCTTGGTTGATGATGATCATCTTTCGCAAGCGTTCATCGAGATAGGTCATGTTGACCTCTATCAAACTTTCTTTAGCTTTTCCATCTCGTTATGTAGGGCTTGTGTATCCTCTAGGATCCAGATAAATCATCACACGCCATCACTGGTTCATCAGGAATGTTTTATTATTTTATTTTTAGGCGGATTTGAGAATCCATAATGTCTAGCTTCACAATGAAGGGTTTTTCAAAGATGAAATCATATAGGCTCTTACATGGGACCATTGGAAAATGCAAGTTTATCGACCTTGTATATCTCATTTCTTCAAAGGTGACCCTTATCTCGATATAAACCAACGGGCAGGTAACCGTTCCATTAAAGGCTTGCACGAGTCCCTTATATGGTAATAACTTTTCTCTTTTTATCTCGAGTTTGTTAAAAAGCTTCACATACACGACGTCGCATGAACTTCGTTCATCAATAAGGATTCTCAAAACATAAAACTTAGCCATAGTTGTCGCTATCACCAAAGGGAATATTTTTATATTTGAGATACTGCCCCACCTTTTCACTATAGTATAAACTGAGGATAAGCCTTTGCGGTCTTCCATCAATGGTCGCACCTCCCCATTTACTAACCGCAATCATCTTGGTGATTCTTCTCTTAATTGTTCCTTTAGACGGATTCTGTTTTCTAGGAAGACCTTATGTGATGGATGTGACGTACTGATATTTTCCTCTCAGGTGTTCCTCCTCTTCCTTATTTATATCTTTCCTCGCTCTAATTTTGTTCATAACCTAAATGGTTTTCTTGGGGGATCCTTTTCATCTGCGAGGGGATTGTTTTTTTTCCCTTGGAGATTCATTCGGCCTCTTGTATCCTTTCTTCATCCTAGAGTAATATTTCCTACCGTCTTCTAGGGTGTATCAGGTAAGCCTTCCTTTCTTGATAAATTATTCGAGTACGTTCTTCAAGTGCAAGAAAATGTTAGTGTTGTGACCATGGCTCTTGTGAAAATGTCAAAACCTTATTTTGTTTATCCTGGATGATTCCTTCATCAGCTAGGGGTTATTTATCAATGCTTATATAAGTCTATATTCACTTATTCTTGTAAGATATTCTCTCTTGGTTCATTTAGGGGAATGTAGGACGAAAGTATGTCTTGAGGCCCTTGGTCTTTGTCATCATGATGACAATTATTTTCTCTTTCTGTTGCCCGACCATTTTCCAGGTTCCCTGACCCTCGGCCTTTCTATAATTCTCCGACCATGAGTTCTACTTCATAGTTGATATAGGGTTGGGCCATAGTCAAAAGATCTTTTAAACTTTCCGCTCCTTCTATCCCTGTATTTTCGTGGAACATGTAGTATGATATCAATCCCTTCTTGAATATCCAACAACTTAACCATCATTTGTCCTTCTAAATTCTACAACCATCTTGGTGAACCAGTATATGTACTCCCATAAGGTATCTTTCTTCGTTTGTAGGACCTCTAAGTACGAATATTTTAGTGTGTTGCTTCTCTCGGGCAATGAAGTGGAACGTAAAAGAATCATATAGCTCATTCCAGGAATTTATGCAACCTTCGGGTAGGGTCTTAAACCACGTCATGACAAATCCCTTGAGAGTCAGCCCAAATATCCTGCACTTTATCACACCCTCAAATTTAACCTACCTCATCCTCATCATACTAAACCATAATCCATGAGCATATATCATATACATATCATCTCATATGTATTTGTACTTAATGACTCTCAATAATCCACAAACCCAAGGCATGAGTTTCATCTATGAAGCCTCAAGACCCACTGATCATGTTAAGGTGTACCCAAGCCACCTTAACCCCAATCTCTATCCTTAAGCATCCAACCATCTTGGAGGATCATTCAAGACATATCACTTACTCTCCAAAACCCTAATTGGATGGTGAGTCCTCATTGAAGACACATCAAGATTCATCTGGTCACCCAAGGACCTAAACCCTATCTCTTGACCCCAAGTGGCTTGTATAAGCCATGATTCACTTTGTGCCTTGACCACATCATTGAGGACCCCTAATATCCAATCATTGGTCATTCTACAACTCTTTGAATCACCTAAATACATCTCTTACACCTCAAAACCCTAACTTGAATGGCTATGGCTCTTGATAAAACTTGTGGTCCAAGAAACCCTAGTTTGTGCATTTTGTTGATTCTTTTCTTGGCCCCATTTGACCCTCCCGTCATTTAAAACATCATTAAACTTCAATTCAACTCATTTGCAACCTTTTTTCCATCAAACAAACATCCATTTCACCATGGGACAATGCCTTTGTTTTGGTCTTGATTCATCATTTTCAATGCTTTGGTTTACCCATGGACATGACCTAAAATCATCCCACAATGCTCCAAGCCTCATTTTAAATAACGATATGATCATATGAGCTTCAAACATCCACCATTGTTCCTTGAAAAATAAAGAAGTCACAAATTCACATTTTTAGGTCATGCTGGTTGGTCACATTTTGGCAAGAATGGCCTATGGCAAGTTCCAAAGACCATACATTTCTCATCTTACAAGCTTTTCAAGATCTTATTTGAGCCAAATGTCCTAATTAAGCTCCTCTCCAACTTTTTTTCAAGGTCCAATACCTAATTCATTGAGAAAGGACCCCAATTTTTGCATTGGCCAAGTTGGTCCAACATGTATATCATGCCCTAAAACATGACCAAGACCACTACTTTACCACATTGCCATTTCCAAACCACAACTCCTTTTGACCTGGTTAGTTTTGCATCTAATCATGGACATGGCAAGGAACATTTGGCACAAGTTTCATGCAAAATGCACTAGCCAATTTCATTTAGCCTTGGTTCAAATATTGGAGATCATCCTGATGCACAAACCAGACCAAGTCAGTCAGATTTTGCAATTTGATCCACCAAGTCCTCAAATCACTTTGTTTTGATCCCATTTCCCCCCAAACACATTGTAAAACACATCAGGATAACAATAAAAGTCAACTTGGATGGAAAAACCTCTCACATTTGAAAACCCGATGCCATGTGAAAAGTGAAAAACTTTCCAAAATAGCCAAAGTTCAAACGCACAGCAGGTTAGATCAAAGTCTTTGTCTATTCCTAATTGATGCAAAGAACCAAAACCAATTGGTATGGAGTGCAATCAAGGTCAGATTGTATCTTTCCATGTCTCCCCAAGTTCCACTTTGTGCATATTTTCGAGCTTCACCCTTTCTGAAGTAAACCCTCTCCATTTTCCCTCCAAACCACTCCATCACCTTACCTATAAATAAGGGAAGGTGCTCCATTCATTTTACAAGCTTCATAATCCAAATACATCCTACTGTAAACCCGAGTTGAACCATCAAGAACAAAGTTTCTATTTTTGAGATTCAAAGCATTTTAGTTCCAAATAACCACCCAGAATCCATCCCTGAACATCATTGAAGCTTTCCCAAACACTAACTCATCTTGCCAACACCTCACCTGAGATGCACCAAGTCATCAGAGCACCACTCTGAAACCGATTCCGATCAGGTAGTTCCATTCACCTCCTCCACTCAAACAAGTTACCATTCAACTCGAAATCACTCACTGATCATTAACCCCGTGCTTTGAGTTTTGATTAACCAATATCCATCATTTAATTTTTAATCTAGGTCAAACTTTTTCTTCTGGTTCTTGACAAAATACTCCACACTCAAAGCCAATCAATGGCTCATGAGTGTGGTGGTTAATTTGTTTATGATTATGGAAGATGACTCCATGTTTAAATCTGATTAAAAACACATTTTTCGAGGTTTTGATTTTCGAAGTTTAGAGGTTGAAGACGACTCTAAGTTCGTTGCCTCACGTGTGTTATCAAATTCAAATGTTAATGATGTCGTGTCCTGATTAGTCCTTTAGCATGTGCCTATCATTTTAACTATTGTTTTATTATTCATGACCCCAAGGTCAGGGGTTCAACCCCCAACGCATGCACTCCATTTATTTTTTATTATTTTCACTCTTATTTTATTTATTTTTCACCACATTTATTTCCAATTTCATTTTAATTTTTACCCCACTTATTTTTATTATTCTGAAAATATTTCCAACATGGACCCTTGATACTTCTGCCTCTACTATTTATTTATGTTTTGTTTCATGTCATTTGGACATTTTTTGGTTGACTTTTGAGGTCTTGAACCTAGTGGCTAATGAAGTCTATGTTTGTCATGATATTGGATTGTTTATGGTTGCTTGAACCTTCCATGTTTCAAACCTACTAATAAATGATCAAGTATTCACTCATGGTACTTTGAAGCATGGATAGGTTGCCCCTACATCAACCAATTTGATTCATTTGACATGTAGATGAAGCCTTGATTATGCACATACTAGCTTGTTAGTTTCATCTGATTCATGCTATTACTTTTGCTTATGCTAACCGACTAACTTTTATGCTAACTTATCTATATTGTAAACTGACCCTTTACTATTTTGTGCATATTGTACATTGATCTTTATAACTTTCCTAACTTAATCACTTAATCAAAACATTAACTTTTAACCCTTGAGTCGGTATAGTTTTCCTTCTGTCAAGGTATTGATAGATGGAATTGGGGTTTGCATAACTTTCATTGTTTCAAACCTATTGTAAGTTGATCATTTGATAATCTTAAATTCTTTGCATCAATGATAAGTTATCCCCTAATGTGCCATATTTTTAATCTTTTTACCTAAGGATAGACAATCCTCAAGTGTTGAACTTGTAAATAGTACTAACCACACATAAACTTTACTAACTTTGATCACCACTAACCATTGTTATTGTGTTATTATAATTGTTATTTTGTTATTTACTTTTATGTTGTTACTTTGTAATTTACATTCAAGTACTCATCATCATCATCATACTCATTGTATAAACTCATCATGCATGTTTATTATTGTCATACTATCTTTATTGTCGTCATACAATTAAAAACAACAAAAACATGATAAAACCAAAAATATTCATTCCACTTAATCAACTTGGACCTAAAGGACTTCATCTAGGACCTTTTCTTGGAGGCCTTATCCTTACCTTTGTGATACTCTATTAACTTTGGATTACACCTGTAACTTGCATACCGGTTGTAAGAATGACATCATGGCACCATCCTAGGGGGACATGTTTGTAAGACCATTATCCTTGGTTTATCTTATGTCACTTTTGTAGACACAAGGCTTTCTCATGGGCTACCTTACAATGAGACCCTTTACTTTATTATGGATTACTTTGTATACCTATTATACTACCTAATTTCATAATCAAATAAACAAACCCTTGATACAACATCAAATGGCATTTTCATAATCAAATTCAAAATACATAAAAACTATGATTAATATTGTGTGTCACGAGCCTTAAGTGGCGGGGAGTGAGTAAGAGTGGAGCTTTCCTACCCTTACTTTGATTATTTTGGATGCAAGACACTTGGCTTGTTATCTGGAATCTTCACCTACGCCCATAGACTTTAGTGCAATCTAATCACAAACCTTTTTCATAAAACCCTTATTCAAGGTAAAATCAACACAACCCATCAAACCTCATTTTTTTTCCTTAAGGAACCACCCCGAAAACCCTTTTCTGAAAGGTAAAATCAACCAACACACAAATAGTTTCTACTCCGAACTATGAAGCTTTGATTCCTCATCACCCGATGAGTGATACGTAGGCACAAGGGCCACAATCCTTGGCGAGCACAATAAACAAAAACCCCAGAGTCCAATCATTTTTTTACACTCTTTAGAAAATGAACGAGAATAAATGAGATAAATACCCACATACGTAAACAACCCAAATGGTTCCCATGGAGTACCATGGACGTGAGGGATGCTAATACCTTCCCCTTGTGTAACCGACTTCCGAATCCAAATCTCGATTGCGAGACCGATTCCTTATCTTTGCACTACCCGTGTGCAACCTTTTCTTCCTAAAGGGTTTTATCGATTATTTCCCTTCGCCTATCCCATAGAGGCAATCTAAATAAAATTCGGTGGCGACTCTTCTGATTTTCCTTTTCTCTCTCCCCTTTCGAGGGTAGGGGTATTCTTTAGTTCATAGTCCCGGTTCCCTCGCCTCCATTGAAATCCACGGTAGCGACACACTTCACAACTCTATGGGCTTGGTGGTAGTAAAGAACGGTGTTTACATGTCCGTCTAGATCTCTCGTGCCATCGTACCAATCTAACTTTGGAGGTTTATATAGAGACTTTATGATCCTATTATCAAGGATGCGCCTAGAGAGCAGGTTCCTTCTCCATCCAGAAACCTGTACTTCGATGTCACACATGTCCTTTCTTTGGGAATGGTGTGACGACGGTTAAGGAGGGCGGTGAACCTCATGTTGAGTTTAACTGCAACCTCTCTGTTAGGAATCATGTGGCAGAGTCTGTTTTCCTCGATGTTGGATAGAATATGGTGATTTAGGAGCTACTCTGCATGGAAAGATGGTTTCGACGAGGATCAGTTATGGCATGACTCCCTAGTTTCCTCGTGAAGATGTGTCATGAAAGGAGTAGTCTATAGAAGGAACTTATTGTAGATTCTCTTTTATTTAGAGTAGTATTTTAGCCAAGAAGTGTTAGTTTTGTCGCTGGACTAGGTTGTAAATACTATTGAGAAGAATGTTTGACCCTTGCATGCCTAAGTTGACTTGCTATCATCGGAGGCTTTGAAAGATCTCTTGTTTGAGGATATATGGTTGCGCCGGAGTTCCTTTAAGGTTTGGTGTTGAAATAATTGTTGAGAAGTTTTAAAGGTTGTAAGAAATTGGAACACACTATTACCGACTATCAGAGGATACAAATTATGAGGAGTATGAGAAGAAGGGTAAGTCACCAAGACTGGACCATCTTTGACCGTTTGAGGAAATGGATCTTCCCTCACAAGATCAGGAGCATTGACTATTAGGGTATCCACGAAGGTGTTGCATTGCTCGGCTAATTTAGAAAGTTTTGATGTTGCCATTGCTTTCACGAGATTTACTGATTATTTAAACAAGAAGAATACCATTTGTTGTTGAATTTTAATAAGTAGACAATGGTTTCTTATGGATATTCGAGAGAATTAAATGCCAGTTCCCATGGATGGTGCCATTTTTCTTTGGTGGAACAAGGAATATGAAACGAGATATGAAGAAGATCTTCTAATGCATTGGTGAGTGCTTTCAGTACCTAAGAGCGAAGTGGACCTGCAAAGTTAGCACTAAAACAATGAAGTTTGTCAAAAATTTCAAACAAATGGTTTAGAGAGAGAGATAGAAAGAGAGCGAAAGATACGTGAAAATCGCCCAATGAAGCTTTTATAGGAAGAGCAGTTAAAATAGCTCTTGTTCAATCTTGCATATTCTGTGGATCGTGGTTCGATTAGATCTGACAGTGGGAGATAGGTTAGAGATTAGGACTGCATGCTCTATACTTGGTTGACGTCGCACCTATTCTCCGCATGTTTCTTGTGCCTCTCGTGTTGGATCCCATGATCGAGCCTTTATCCGTGGACCTTACGAACGATCTAAAATAAATATGATGAATATTTTAATTACAATGGTTCTCACACATAATGATTTAGATCAAATAATAATGTCACAATTGTTAGTGTGAAAGCACTAACACTTATTCTTATTTAGAGGATTGGGTTTATATAGGCTCAATATCATTTTGAAGTGGGTCAATATACTTAATAATCCCTTCATTAAAATGATTACAATAAAATCAATGAAAACAAAAATAGATTATAATAACAAAACAAATTACATTTTATTCAAGTCATACATACAAAGTTTATCTCTTAATGAATTAAGATTTTTGACTTCAAATATTTGGTCATGATATCGGAAAGTTGTTCCTCTGTGTAACAGTTTATAACTCCATATTTGATGAAACATGTTAATAAATGAATCCTTACATTAATATGTTTAATTCTTCCATGCATCATTGAGTTCTTGGATAATTTGATGATGGAATTGTATCATAATATATCATAATGTAGTTGTTCGAATCTCCCTTTTTCTTCACCAAATTTTAGTTATCACTACCAAATTGACTTTGTTGAAACTTCTTAATGACCATTCTTAGCCTAATACATTTACAAGCGCATGAAGAAACTGCTATAAATTTAGCTACAATAGTTGACAAGGTCATAATTTCTTGTTTCTTGGAGGAACAAGACATTGCACCTAATCCTAGATTGAATACATAATGAGAATTACTATTTATATCATCATGGAAACTTCCATAGTCATAACCCGAACATCCAAGAAGGTTTCATCCCTAGCCGTTTTCATATAGAACTCCGTAGCTTGAGGTGCCTTATAAGTACCTAGGATTATCTTGGTTGTTGCCATGTGCATTTTTTTGGCTTGTCCATTTACCTGAAAATCATGCATACAACATAACACAAATAAGTTCTAGTCTCAAGTATATAACTGTGACATCTCACATTTAATTTGTGTTACTTAACATCAACCTTCTTTCAATTTTCATCTTTATACAATTTGCATTCGGGTACAATTGGATTGCAAATTTTGTTGTAATTCTCCATGTTAAGTATATGCAAGATCTATTGGAATACTTTTATTAGAGATTGAGGTTTCCACAATTGTCTTGTCTAACTTCAAAACCAAGAAAGTATTACATCCTCTCTAGGCCATTCATTGCAAACATTTT
Organism: Lathyrus oleraceus; assembly: GCF_024323335.1. NCBI lineage: Eukaryota > Viridiplantae > Streptophyta > Magnoliopsida > Fabales > Fabaceae > Lathyrus > Lathyrus oleraceus. The sequence goes on from NC_066579.1 coordinate 449,523,971, forward strand.
TTCCGTTGGTAATTTGAAACTATTTAACATGTTCTTATAAATCCTAGTGAAGATCAGGGAATCAACATACAGACTTATAATTAGAACCTTATCGTATACTTCATGCTTCACAAAGAGGATTTGTTCATATTTAAGTCCATAGAATGACTATTTTATCTTAGAGACCACCTCATTATTTTCTATTTCATATCCCATTGATTGCTCTGCAAATATTTCTTCATGAATTTCACCATATAGAAAGGAACTCTTGACATTAAACTAAAATGCATGTCATCCATGTTGGACAAATTACTTCAAGCATAAGAGATGGAGGTGAATTGTGGTATTTAAAATTCACAAGTAATTTAAAGTTTTATTAATTAAGAAGCAAATTGTGTTAGTACTTTTAAATATTAGAGAGAAAAGCGGCATAACAATAAAGTAAATAACAAGAACTTAAAAGATAAGGGGTAAAGAGATGGCACTAGAGAATTATATAGGTTCGACCAAACATTGGTCTAGTCCTTTTCCAAAGAGATCTTCTTGAGATTTTACTATAATATTGAGATTTTTTCGGTTATGCCCATGGAACTTTGATATAAGTGAGTCGAGAGATTTTACACTGGCTTATCCCTTCATCCAAAAAAAAAAATCTTTTCCACGGGTGTTGGCTCATATTTTCGACGCCCATTAAGAATTACCAAAATTGGAAATTATACGCATAACTATTTTCGACCAGGAAGTAGTATTCGACCAGCTGGAGGTGATTCGACTGGGCAAGGTGAATAAGGACCAAGCATACAGCTGAGACTCCAGAGGGATTCTTTAGAGAAACGGTTAAAAACGGTTTTCGATCAAAGATTAAAAATTCAAATAAGGGTGGAAACTTTGCCTTCATCAGAAACCGTGAGAGCACACGTGGAGCATAGTGGATGAATGCGCGCATACAAGGCGCCATGTGTCTCGATGTGATTGAAGAACCATCAAAACAGTTATCTCGATCCAGTATAAATATAGGGTCTTAGTGTTAGAAAAGTGTGTGTCAAATTGTGTACAAAAATCTGTAAATTTACCAAGTATTCGGGTGAAGAAGAATAGTAAAGCACAGAATGTACGTTGTCTACACCATTGTTAGTTATTTCAAAGCAATATAAATTTGTCTTTACTTTTTTTCCAGAAATATACTTCTTTACTTCTTTATTTAAAACACCCTCCTTTTACTTTGTCATTTGCAGTTTTAAGATTTCCTTGTTTTTTCCCCTGCTTTGAACACTTACTTTACAGTTTTCAGATTCCTGCACTTTCGACCTTTACTTTGTCATTTATAAATCCTTTACGATTTATTTCATTCACATCACCTTTTTTATTAGTTTTCAAGCTTTGATTTGACGCTTATTATTGAGCATTCGTTACTACTGTCGCAACCTACCTGCGAAAAAAAACAACCGGCGAAAAAGAAAGGACAGAAGAGTCGCCGCCGTGCGTTATTTATCCCAAAGGAGGGAAAGGAAACGCTCGAAGTAAACCTGGAAAAAGGAAAGGAAAAGACAAGGTCTCGCAACCAAATCTTGGGTTCGGGAGTCGGTTATGCAAAGGGAAGGTATTAGCACCCCTACGCATCCGTAGTACTCTACGGGATCCACTTTTGTTGTTCTTGTCTAAAGGGTGTAGGTTTATCTAATGTACTAGTTACTAAAAGAGGGGTCAAACAGAAAATGACTCGCACGGATGTCGTATCCACTGCATACGTATCTCATATGAATATGAGAATCAGAGTCTTCGTAGCTCGGCTACCTATGGGTTAGGGGGGAGTGTGCTCGGTAAGACATCGCGTCTTATGCCTACGTATCTCATCTGGAATGAGAATCAGAGCAAGCCATAGTTCGGCTAACTACGGGTTAAGTTTTGGGATGAACGATGTTACTACGCAATCTACCGGATGCTCGATCTTTGGAGACTTACTCGCCTGTAGTAGAAGGAGATAACGCGTTCTTAGGAGAAGAAAAATCAATGAGTTGTTGGTGTTTAGGAATGCTCATGCAAAAGGGGTAATGAGGATAAGACCTCATAACTCTTAACCCTGGACAGGGTGAGCTCATGACAAAAAGTGGGGGTTCAGAAAGGTGGAACCCTCTCCACTGACTGACCGGACAAAACATCTGGGGTTTTTGTTCTGAAGCATCGACACGTAGTGTGATCTTAAAGAATGACGCACTGAATAACGGGGGATTGATTATTGATCCCTTTTATCCGTCAATTGCCTCTTCATGGAGGTCTTTAGGCAAAAAGTAGTAAAATGCGGGAAAGATAAAGGGGGTTAAGAGATCTACCACACGGATAAAGATCCAAAGCAACAGCAAATAAAGAGATAAGAAACCCAGAGATCTCTCAAGCTAGCACCATCAAAGAAAGCAAGTCAGTACAGGTAATCGGAATAAACCTCCAGGTGGTATCCCACAAATAAAGTGGAATACCAGGCAAGCCATCTCTGCAAGAGTCATATGAGCCCTCACAAAACAAAACTCAACAAACAGGTTAGAGAAACAAGATAGGGTAATCAAGAGTTGCCCCCAAATCAAAATGTAACCACATGAATCATGCCATTAAAATTCGCAAAAAGCTCACAAAAAGCAACCAAGGATAGGAGGCATAAATCTCTTGTCAAACAAATGCATTAAAAGGGTATCAAATTCACCCATAATACCTCATACATTCAGAGCATTCAAATTAATAGTATAAAGTAATGGGAATAAGGCAAACCTGACTGGAGAGATCGAATGAAATTGAATTGTCCGATTGGGTTTGCAAAGCAATCTGAGGGTTTATATGAGATGGAATTGACTCTTTGCAGATGAGTTCCCTTCAGTCTCTGGAGGTTGCTCTGAACTCTGTTAGGTCTTCTCTCACTATCTTTTTCCAGCCAGGGTAATAGGAATAGAATACCTTTTGTTTCACTGAAACTCTGAATTTATAACCTGATTTTTATGGACCTGTGGGCTCAAATGAGAGAGGCCCAAGTCCAAATTTTTTCTGTTATATTTTATTTATTTATTTATTTTCATTTTTTTTTATTTTTTTTTTTCGTTTTTCGTTTTTTTTTCATTTTTCTTTTTCGTTTTTTTTAAACACGTGGGCTTCGCCTAGCGAGCATGACAGTTCAAGAAATTCCTCTGAGCGTAGGTGATTCTGGTGGCTTTTCTTGGGACTCGCTAGGCGATCCATTCTGCTCGCCTAGCGAGCATGACAGCTCATGAACAAACTTTTGCTCCTTCAAGATTAACGTTTTGACTGACGAATAGACCCCATTTGAACCTGTTAGAAGTATCTCAAGTCATTCCCTTGTGTTGATTGATCATCTAAATAGAATCCACAAAGTGTCCTGGATGATGTTGAAGCTTCTTGGAGCTAATCCCGATTGACATGATGAAATGCAATGTATCTAATTCTGATTGATAATGATGAAATGCAATGTGAAATGTTAAATTACCTAAAATGAATGCATGAATGAGGAGGGCAAATTTTGGGGTGTTACAACTACCACATTTCATTTTAAAAACAATTAGCACATGTCCTAGAATCAATCTGATCGATCCTGCAAGTAACCAAATTTAGAAATTTGGAAGATCAACGGTTGTTTACCGATTTTCAAGGTAAACAAATTGGCACACTCGGTGGAACCAGTGCTAACGTTATGTATTGTGTGTAGTTCTAGTTGTTAAGTTTTTTTTGGGGAAAAGATTCGTTGTATATTATTACGAAGTGGTAAAATAGCCATAAACGACGAACAACGAACAGGGAGAGAATCCCATACGAGGATGGCGAATGTGAATGCGCCAGAGACCCGAAACTCTCAAAATCCATCAACAAGTAACATAACACCCCCTTCTTCTTCGATAGGGGTGAACATGGCCATATCGCATGTGTCCGAAGTAGTTCCGTCTATGGTGAGTTTGAAGCCTACGCATTCGATCTCCCATACTGAACCAATTTTAACCTACATTGGACCTAGGGGACCTCCTCATACTCCCCACCAATTAGAGATATTCCAAATAGGCTGTTAGTACCCCCTGGTTTCTCAATACCATTTGGTAGTCGAGAACAACCGTATGGAATGCCAACTTCAGTGATGGCCAATTTACAGAATGTTGGTTCTACTTTTTCAGAACCGGTGGTAAACATAAATTCTCCAGCGCAAGGGTCTGGGATTAATATGGGTCGAACCAACCAATCTTCAGGTTTGAGGCACCCGACACAACTACCTACTCTTATTAATAACTCTGTGGTAGCATGGAGGCAACAAATGGACGAAAGCAATCATGAAATGGTTCAAATGTTGACTCAGACTTTGACCACTGTGCTGAATCCTCTGATTCAAAATACGACTCAGTCGAATCAACAGATGACAACACAGGTGGCTTGAATGTCTGAGTTTCTTAGTATACCTCAGCACCAACGACCTCCTCCTAGGGATTGGGTAAGAGAGAATCAAGAGGCCACATTTGAGGAAGACCTAACCATTAACCATATCCCACAAAACCAAGGGGGAGTAGCAGTACCCCCTAGGATCGAACCACAAGTACCCAGGGAACCAAGGATATTAATGGTGAATAGAAACCAAAATGTTGATGATATCATACGTCAAGTTCGACATGACGATGTGGCAGCAGATAATAACCTAGTAGCTATAGTCGAAAGAATCATGGTTCGAAACAGGGTAAATTTTGGCCTTAGAAGGCCAAATTATACGTCGCCTTTAGCAGAGTATATCTTACAAGCAGAAGCACCCCTTAGGACCAAAATCCCCAAATTCACCAAGTTTGCTGAGGATACTATCGAGTCTACTGTTGAGCACGTGGCGAGATATTTAATCGAGGTTGGAGATATGTCAAATAATGAGAGCCTTAGGATAAAAAAAATTCCAAGTTATCTCACAAAGAATGCTTTCACATGGTTCACGACCTTACCCCAAAATTCAATCCACACTTGGAACCAACTGAAAAGAATGTTCCTTGAACAATTTTACATGGGGAATACGAAGATAAGTTTGAAGAAATTGGCTAGTGTCAGACGAAAGTTCACTGAGCTAATTGATGGCTATCTAAACAGATTTTGATTACTCAAAGCTAGGTTTTTTATGCAAATACCAGAGCATGAACTGGTCGAAATGGCTGCTGGGGGTCTTGACTATTTGATTAGAAAGAAATTAGATACTTAATACCTAAGGGATATGGCCCAATTGGCTGACAGAGTTCGAAAGTTAGAACGTTTAAAGGAAGAAAAGGCTAGGGAGAACAAATGTAAAAGGGTAGCCTATTTCGATTTTAGGAATGATGACGAAGGTCCATGTCATGAAATTTTAGACTTCGACGATAATGAGATCGACCTTGCTGAATTGACACAAGGGCCACCATATGCGTGCAAAGTTTTAGCCCATTCGAACGGGAAAAATCATGTCGAACCTGAAAAGAGTGACAAATTTCCTAAGAAAACTTATACGTTCAACGTTACAAAATGTGACGAAATTTTTGACTTACTCGTCAAAGATGATCAAATGATAGTATCTCCGGGTGCTAAAGTACCCCCTTTAGAGCAAAGAAAGAAAATAGGGTTTTGTAAATACCATGGTTTTTATGGTCATAAAATGTCTCAATGTTTTCTTTTCAGGGATCTTGTGCAAAATGTCATCCAGGAAGGAAGACTCAAGTTCGAAGGAAAAACATAGAGTCAGATGAAGATCGACTTCGATCCTCTACAAGCAGCTAAGGCCCATTATACTGAACCAGAGGAAGTGAATCTTATTGAAGTCACTGATGATTTCAACATGACTGAAGTCACTGAAGACTTCGTCAATGAACCTGTTACGGCCAGGGTTCATGAGTACTTCGAGCAAGCGCCTCTTGATGATTTTGCTCAAAAGGTTGCAGGAGATGTCAACAAAAAAATGCTGAAGCCTCCGATGCCGAGGACGCTAAAATTTCAAAGTTAATGATGATTACTAAAGAAACCACTGATAATTTCGTTCAGATGGACAAGGCCACTGAGGGCCTTCAAAAACAATTCCAAAGGTTGGATATTACTGAGGATATCCACATGAGGTTAATATGGCGGAGTTATCTCAAGAAACCTCTATGGAGGTCGACGGTGAATGTCGACAGGAGGAGTATGACAAGGTCGTCTTCCCTCAAGAGGAAGAAGCGCTGTCGGATTTCCTCCGACGGTGTCAGAAAAAGAAGTCGGAAGTTATGATGTGACCCAGGTGCAGTGTTGTATTCGACAAGAAAGCAACTCAGAATCTTGAAGGGGTTAGGAGAGTAAATCACCAAGATGGTCATAAAGCCACCCAAAATCATCAAGTGGGTAAGCCAAGAAGGGCTTTCGATCCCAGGAGATATCCTGATCCGAGACGCCCCATGGTGAAGCTGAGTGAAACCAAGCAAGCAGGGTGAAATTCAAACCCATTTCCTTCAAGCCTGGTGTCGAGGGGTCAAATGGAATGTGGGTTAAGCAAACTGATGGCAAGAAACACAGTCATGGAAAGTGGCAGAATTTCGATGTTGAAAGGGGTTCGTCACTGGCTTACTGCAAGGAATTTCGGACCGACAAAAGGACCTCACATGTGTCCGAGAACTATAAGAGAAAAAACCCTATGACGAGATCTCAGTGGAGAAGAGAACAAAGAAGGCGAAAATCCCAAAGAGAAGCAGGTGAGAGAGATTAGGCTGAGTCGAGTACCAATGTGACTGTGAAGAAAAGGGAGGACCCAAACTTCGCCAAAAGAGATCCCAATATCTCAGTTAGAACGGCCAGTGAAAAATACAATCAGGTGGCCGCCGAAGATGAATTGTTTACTGACAACTTCGACTCTGGTTCGGAAGCTTCCTTAAACATCTTAGTCGGGGTAGTATCCGTAATGCCCAGGGAATTCGATCGGATTACTGAAGTTGAAGACAATGGCATCATCACAAAGAGGGAGATGGCCGCTCACAAGCCAGTATGTTACTATGTAATGAACAACGACTGTGTTGAAGAGCAAAATGCCTTTTTTGAAAGACCCAGTGAAGCCATGAAGAGCCACCTAAAACCCCTCTTCATCACTGGGAAAGTCGAAGACGTCCCCGTTAATAAAATATTGGTGGATTGTGGAGCGAATGTGAACTTGATGCCTCACCACATGCTGAGGAAAATTGGCAAATATGATACTGATGCCAAACCTCATAATATGGTGCTAACTAACTATGAAGGTAAAGTAGGTTCCACCATGGGGGCTATCCAAGTCGAATTAACTATAGGGATAGTCACTAGGTCTATAATGTTTATGATTATGGAAACCAAGGCTAACGACAATCTGTTGCTTGGAAGAGAATGGATCCATGGGGTCGAAGTTGTCCCATCTTCAATGCACTAGAGGGTAATAATTTTGCGCCCAGATGGCATCGTCGAAAACATAGAGGAGGATCAGGGGTACTTTAAAACCCCTATCAATCATGTCGACAAGCGCCAGTTTGACAAACACTTAGCCACTATAGCCCCCTGTGATTCGGCTGAATTTACGTTTACCCCTGACAACAATGCTTATTGTTCCTTGTCACTACACCCTCACTATGGTTTTCGGTAGGACAGAGAGATAGTAGGCGAAGACAACTTCGAATATTTGGGAGTATCTGGAATCAACCCCATAGGATGGGGAAGTGAATTCAGTAATGATGACTTAGTTTACAGCGTTAAAGAGGAGTTCGGCTTACATAGCCGAGAGCAAACAACAACTAGCCTTAGAGACCGAAGTCAAAAATATGGTTGTCGAAGCTAGTGAAGTTTCTCAATAGATAGGTCCCGAGAAGGACTTCGACCCAATGCCACTTGATAAAGGTCTGAATGAAGAGCAAGACCAGAGGCTCGATGCGATATACGACGATGAACCTTTGGGTTTCGAGAAGGATCCGCTAGCAACAAACATTAAAATGCTGGCTTAGGATCCCCTTGAAGAAGTAGACTTGGGGGAGAGAGCAATAAAAAGGCCAACTTACATCAGTGCCAACATTCATCCTCAACTCAAGATCGAAGTGGTCCAGTTGCTGAGAGAGTTTAAGGATTGTTTTGCATGGGACTATGATGAAATGCCCGGTTTAAGCAGAGAGTTGGTCGAATTGAAACAGTTGATCAAGCTTGGAAAGAAGCCTGTGAAGCAGAACCCAAGACGATTTTCTCCAGTAATACTATCGAAGATCAAGGAGGAAGTTGAAAGGCTTCTCCGTTGTAATTTCATTCGCACGACCAGGTATGTCGAATGGTTAGCTAACACTGTGCCAGTTGTAAAGAAGAATGGTACTTTAAGGGTTTGCATAGATTTTAGAGATTTAAATACTGCAACCCCAAAGGATGAATATTAGATGCCAGTGGCGGAAATGCTAGTCGACTCTGCTGCAGGATATGAACATTTAAGCATGCTTGATGGGTATTATGGGTATAATAAGATATTTATTATTGAAGAGGATGTCCCGAAAACAACATTTCATTGCCCCAGAGCCTTAGGCACCTACGAATGGCTAATGATGCCTTTTGGTTTGAAAAATGCTGAGGAACCCTACCAAAGAGCGATGAATTCGATCTTCCACGATTTCATAGAAACTTTTATGCAAATCTATATAGACTATATTCTTATTAAATCTGTTTCAGGGAAGAGTCACATAGACCATCTTCAAATATCTTTCGAGAGGATGAGAAAACATGGTCTAAAAATGAATCCTTTAAAATGCACTTTTTGTGTGCAGGCTGGGGATTTCTTAGGTTTTGTGGTCCACAAAAAGGGGATCGAAATAAACCAGAATAAGACCAAGGCCATCATGGAAGCGAAAGCGCCATCGACAAAGAAAGGTTTGCAGTCACTGCTGGGCAAGATCAATTTCCTAAGGAGATTCATCTCAAACCTTAGTAGGAAGACGCAAGCATTCTTGCCTTTGCTTCGACTCAACAAGGAAGTGTTCGAATGAGGGAAGGCTCAACAAGAAGCATTCGATAAGATTAAAGCATACTTGAACCATCCACCAATCTTAACACCACCTTGTAGAAATAAAAGTATGAGATTGTATATATCTGCATCTGATAAAACTTTAGGAAGCATGTTAGCCCAGAAGGATGATACTGGTGTTGAAAGATCCATTTACTACCTCAGTAGAGTTTTAAATGATGTAGAAACTAGGTATAGCATGACCGAAAAATTATGTTTATGCTTATATTTCTCATGTACAAAATTGAAACATTATATCAAATCTGTTGACGTTTATGTTTCATCTCATTGTGACGTTATTAAACATATGTTGTTGTTAGAAGTAGTTTAAGTGTCGGGTTTTTGTTATCGTCTCCACAGGGATTGTGAGATATCACTGCCGTTCGACAGTTGTTTTAATTCTTAACTCGTAGTAACAAGGGGAGTTTTGGTTTTAGTCACGGTAGCTTGCATAAAAGTGTAAGAAAATGCGGTAAAAGTTTTGGTTTTTCTATTTGATAAATATTGTCAAAGTTAGGGTTCGACGATCACTTTGCATGCATATGTTCAATCAACAAAACTTATAAACTCCTTTAGATGATAAACTATTTCACAAAGTCCTCCCAATGTGTTTATCTCTAACACACATTGTGGGTTTTCCCATTTTGATCCATTGTTGATCTCTCACACAATCTATCAAAATGACAACTTTTTGGTTCAACTTTATGGTGAACAAAATCATTCATTACTATCTCTAGCTAACAAACAAGATTGGATGAAAACCTAGGTAAAGAGTTGGTAAACATCTCTCGATCAGAAACCAACACAAAGAGTTATCGATAAAACAAAGTTTTCACCATATATTCATCATTAAAGAGTTTACAAATGAAGATCATCCCATATACACACAAAGCTTATGATCATCTACATCTAACCTTGACAAAATGAATGACTTAGCTACTCATTTTCATGGTAGCTTGTACAACAAGTTTCGGTTGAAGGTTGATCAACATCCAAGTCGAAGAATCGAGATTGGATGGGAATCCACCTTCTTTTTGTAGAATATTGTTAAGAGATGAAGAAAAATGAAGAAAAAGTGTTTCTAGGTTACAAAATATGATCCCAAGAAATGCTGAAAATATCTAAGTGAAAAAGTTGGTATCTTCTAAAAAGTAGCCCCAGCTAATTATACTACTGCTGTCTGAGCTGTCATGCTCGCTAGGCGAGCAGAATGGTTCGCCTAGCGAGCCCCAAAATAGGCACCAGAGGCACCTGCGCCCAGAGAAATATCCTTGGCCAGATTTCATGTGTTCGCTAGGCGAAGAAACCTTCGCTAGGCGAAGCCCACGCTTTCTCCTTCGCTCCATCGAGTTTAGATGGTTTTGCTACTGGAATTGCTCGCTGGGAGCTCGCTAGAGGCTCGCCTAGCGAGTAAGTGCTGGCTGTGCTTTTGACCAAGTCTGGGCGTGTTCGCTACCACCTTCGTTGGCTGCTCGCCTAGCGAGTTTACTGACTTTACTACTGTAAAATTCTGGGGATGTTCGCTCGAAGCTCGCTGGGTGCTCGCCTAGCGAGCACTTCGCCCCAGCACTCGCCTAGCGAGCATGCTGATGAATGCATTCTTTTCTTGGTCCCTTTGCCAACTTTCTTGTGCCTTCATTTTCTATTATTTCATGCCTAATTCCTGCACAATAACACACAAATTAAAGGTACCAAGATCGTTTAACATTGTATTGCAATTCATCTAAAGCAAAGGCGGTTTCGAACACTTTAGCAACAAAAAGGAGTGAAAGATGCCCACATTTGATAGCTCAAATAAGCACTTTTGGGCATCTAACAGTTGTCAAAACCAATTTTGCATAGTCGAATTGGGAAATGGGCACTAGCATTGACTGAATTTTATTTAACATACATGCCATTAAGAGCTATTAAAGGACAAGTGGTAGCAGACTTCATAGTCGATCACTCCATTGACGTAAACGCATTAAACTATTTTGAATAGGACCTTGGAAGTTATAGTTCGATGGGTCTAGTCATAAAGATGGTACAGGCGTCGGGGTTGTAATTATTTTTCCTAATAAAATTCCAACAAAATTCCAGTACAAAGTAGAAGGTACCTGCTTAAACAATGAGGCTGAATACGAAGCCCTCATAGCAGGACTTGAAATGTTGTTGGAATTGGGGGCAACTCGAGTTAAAATAATGGGAGACTCGGAGTTGGTTATAAAATAGATCACAAAGGAATATAGATGTGTTAAGGAGAATTTGATCATGTATTTCATAATCGCCAGTCGACTACTAAAAAGGTTCGAAATGGTTTCTATTCGACACATACCTCGACTAGAAAACCAAGTGGCTAACTATTTAGCTCTGATTTCATCCGGGTACAAAATTTCAAAAGAAAAGTTGCACAAAGTCATTGAAGTCAGGGGAAAGGTCGTGGCAACCAGATTAATGCCCCTAGATTTAGAAAAGACAAAGCTAGGATATGCTGGTAAAGGAAATTTCGAAATATTGGCAATAGGTAATTTGACGGATGAAGACTGGAGGAAGCCAATAATGGTGTATCTGCAGAATCCAACATCGTCTACTGATTGAAAAACCAGGTATCGAGCATTGAGTTATGTTCTTTTGGGTACATAGTTGTTTAAGAAATCTCCTAAGGGAATTTTGCTGAAGTGCCTCAGTGAGTCAGAGGCGTACTTTGCCCTTTCGACTGTACATAGTGGAGCGTGTAGGGCACACCAAGTCGGTTATAAGATGAAATGGCTTTTATTTCGCCAAGGGATGTATTGGCCTACCATGTTAAAAGACTGTATTGAATTTGCAAAAGGTTGCCAAGAATGTCAGATGAATGCAGGCATACAGCGCGTTCCTGCAAGTGAATTACATTCTATCATCAAGCCTTGGCCATTTAGGGGTTGGGCTTTAGATTTGATTGGGGAAATTCAACCTCCATCATCTGAAAACCAAAGATATATATTGGTGGGAGTTGATTATTTTACAAAGTGGATTGAAGTTATACCCTTACCAAATGTGAACCAAGAGGATATGATCGAATTTACCCAAAAGCACATTATTTATAAATTTGGAATCCCAGAGAAGATTACAACGGATCAAGGGTCAATATTTACTGGTCGAAAAATGCAAGAATTTTCCAAAGAAATGGGCTTCAAATTGTTAACGTCAACGCCCTATTATGCTCAGGCTAATGAACAAGTCGAAGTTACCAATAAAATGATCATTGGTTTGATTAAAAAGCATGTAGGGAAGAAGCCTAGGAATTAGCACAAAACTCTGGACTATATTTTATGGGCATGTCGTACCTCTCCCAAAGAGGCTACTAAGTCGACCCCCTTTCGTCTAACTTTTGGCCATGATGTTGTTCTACCAGTAGAAATTCACCTATAATCCATAAGGATTCAAAGGCACCATGAACTTCCAACAGAGTCATACTGGAGCACGAAGTTGGATGAATTGGTTGACTTAGATGAGGAAAGGTTAAATGCCTTAGAATTGCTAAAATGATAAAAGAAGAGAATAGAAATCTCTTATAATAAGAAGGTAAAAGTCAAAAGTTTTTCACCCGAAGACTTGGTCTGGAAACTGATCCTTCCAATGGATTGAAAAGATAGAGCCTTAGGGAAGTGGTCCCCAAAGTGGGAAGGCCCTTTCCAGATTTTACAGATATTCTCTAAAGTGCCTATGAAATCGAAGAGCTTAGTGAAGATAAAAGGATTCTAAGAGTAAACGGGAAATATTTTAAAAAATATAAACCGACAATCCAAGAGGTAAAAATAAGAGACGAATAATCATATAAATAAAACAAAGCCAATATGGTAAGAATGCCAAAATGGTTATATTGAAGTCGGAGGCCCAAAGGACCAATATTCGTTACAATCAAAATTTCATTACATTGCCAAATAGATAAAGAAGCACTAGAAAGGGAGGTTGGCCTTGATCTGAAGATACTTAGCCTTAAGGAGCTCTAGACGTTTTTCGCACAAAGATCTCTTCGATCGCAGGAGTTTAAGGTTAGACTCAAGTTGACGAGCCTTTTCGACAAATTCCATGCCAAATGATAGCTCTTGAGCCATTAAAGCTTCGTCAAACTCCAAGAGTTGTTTTTTGCTTTTTTCAGCATCAGAGATCTTCTCCTGAAGTTCTTCTATTTGTTTCCTCCGGGAAGCAATGTCACAGTTGTGAGCTTAGACCTTTTCCTTGTTCTTCTGTTTGGTCTGTTCCAATCCCATTGCCCTATTGGTAGATTCAGTGGTAGCATCCTAGGCAGCAGCCTCAGAACCAAACTTCTTCTCAATTTCCCATGTGAGCTGAGGTAGCAACTTATGATCTGCAACAGCTTGGTCGATCATAGTTCTTATCTCCAAGATAACGTTTGCCACTTCAGGAGAAGCATCTAACAGGTCGACTTGGCTGAGAAGAGACTTTAGAGTCAAAGTGGCAGAGGGATCAACCAATAGTAACAGAAACAAGTCACCTTTGAAGACTTTGTCTTTGATCTTAGAAATAACCTCGCATGCAGGAGTGCTTGAAGGTTGATATTCATACACTGAAGTGCTAAGGCTTTTGTCAGAAGAACTTTCCCTGGAGTTTAGAAAGGCTTTCAAATACTCAAGAGGCTGGATTCGTTTCAGGATAGCCAATTTTTCTACAAAAAGACCCCCAATACTACTCGACGAAACTCCGGCCGTTGGAACGTCAGCCATAATGGGAGTGACAGGAGTTTGAGTTTGAGCTTGCTCTTCGGCTGCATTATCCTCTCCCCCTTCAAAGCCTTCTACATCCTCAAGGTTGACGATGGGGTTGCCTTTATTCGCCTCCTTCTGAACCATATCTTCGACATCTCCATCTTCTCCCTGGGGATCGCTCGCTCCTTCAGCTGTATGTAAATCAGCCCCAGAGGTTTCCTCGTCTTCAGCTAATGCATCCTCAACCATGGGGTATGGATTACCTCCAGCCCTACCTTCTTTGCTCGAATCTGTTTTGTGACCAGAGTCGTTGGTTTGTGAATGTTGAGTAGTAGTGTTCGATGGTGAAGCGTCGAGGTCATCAGATGGAGGTTGGTTAATCTGACTTATAGAACCCTTTTTAGATGATGGTCGATAAGTAGGTTCGCCAACACTATTTAAAACATCGGGCGTAGAGACACGCGCGGAAGAGGTTGTCTTCTTGGTTCGAGCGACTGTGCTTACACCACCCTAAAATTAATACGATTGAAAATTATAAATGGATAAAGGAGGTAAATAAGTGAAGTGAGGTAAAGAGAAGTTTGTTATACCTTATCACCTTCGACCCCACGGCTGGAGTTATCACTCTCACTTTGGGCCGCCGCTACCTTCGACATCTCCTCAGGAGTATGCTATTGGATAACAAGTGCAACATGCCTTTTCCTTGGAAGTTTGACTGGAGGTTGGTCTGAAGCATCAGTGGCCTTTGGCTGTGGCTTCCTCTTCCTAGAAGTTAGGTCGAGAAACGAAGACAAATCATCTTCGTCAGATTCTATAATGATGGGAATGTCAGCAGGCTTTTGGATTTTTAAGGGACTCACTGGAGGTTTTCGAGCAGCCTGAGTCGAGAATGGGAATATTAGTATCATAAGTATACAACACAGACAAAAGAAACAAGAGAAAAATGGTACCTTTATAGTCTTGCCGCCTCCTTTGGTCTTCGACTCGATTGGTCTCTTGCTGGTGGGTTTCTTAGGTGGAATCTTGATAGCTAAATGAGAACAACATAAAACAGTTAGTGTTAGATAAGAGTAAATGGATTTCAAAGGGAATGTACTTTGAGGGAAACCTCTTGTGTCACACCTTCATATATGTCCGATTCAATTCGGACATCTTCGATCCCTATATGAAGATGCCCTTTGAAACTGCCTAAAGTATGCTTAGTCGCAACCACCCGCTGAGCTTTTTTCTGAGATTGTTGTCAAAGTATTTTAATAGAATCTCCACAAATAAACAAGTATGGAAATGGAGGGGCAAGAGCCACTCCAAAGTTAAAATTAGACAGTGGAGGAAACTTTGGGGGAAACAATTCAAGAGCCATTAGATAGTGTTTCTCATGAGGAACGTATGAGGGAATCTTTAAGTTTTCCATTTTCTTTGGAAATTTCTCTTTAAGCGTGACAGCTGCTTCGTGAATGGTTCGACTAAGATCATCAGGCCGATAGGAAGTTTCAAAATAGCTTTGAAAAGCTTGAATTTCTCTTATAAGTGTATAAGTACCTTTCCTGGTCTTTTCCTATACAAGAAGAAAAGTTTTTTCAAACAGTTGAAAAAAGGAAGTGACGTCACAAAATTCTTCGACGTAGTACTTAGCCCACCATTTCCCAAACTCTCGGCTGCAGAGGAAGTTGGGCTCAAAGTTGAATGGAGTAATATGGGTTCTGCCAGTATATCTGGCTATTTGTTCGATATGGACTGCATTATGGAGAAGGAGGTTACCTTTCTTGTCATACAAGCACTTTGGGAGGACCTGAACTAACCCAAATTGTCGAGCGACGAGGTTGGGTTGGTAGGTTATCAAAGTAACCTGAACCTTCGAAGGGTTAGAATCCTGGGAGTCGAAAAGGCTTCCCAAATCAGCAAGGATTCTGTTTCCTGTTTCTTAAATGGAGAGGGGGAGATCCTAATAAACCACTTGGGACCAACTTTCCTGAAGGCGAATGAGGCCATGCTCGAAGTGAAGACACTGCGCTTAGCAAACATCATGATATAACTCATGAAAGTGGGTTGGAGTGCTTGTCCTTCATCCCTGGGGGTCAGTTGAGCTAATTTAGGGCCTTCGACCTTTCTGTTCCGGGTTCCCTCAGCATCCTCGTCGACATGGCCTTTGTTCGGCAGGCTGGCCTCGAAAGTGTCATTGAGCCAAAGTTGTAGTAACCAAAAAAGGCCAGACAGAAGAAGGTTCCCTTTATCCCCCAAATTCTTTAGTTGAGCCACTCCATCACTCAATGATTCGTAAAGGCTTGCCATGATCATCTCACTTAGGCAGATATCATGCCCCGCGTGCAGTTGGTTTTCCAGAGTAAGATATTTCTTGGCAACTTGTAGGGATTTCGAACAAAAAACCGGAATGTGACAACCACAAAGCCAAAAAATCTATGTGCTCCACGTCGGAGACATCGTTGGCATTTTTATCATGGTAATGCATAATGTGTGTTGAGTACGTTGCTCTGGTGGTCGAAAAGGTGATGGTATCCATAGAATCGATGTCAGGATCATAAGTGTGTCCAGTGGGCTTTAGCGCTGTGATGGCAGCCATGTCGAAGTGGGTTGGTGTGACCATACCACAAGGAAGATGGAAGGTATATTGTGTACTGTCCCAGAAGTACAACGAGGAAATCAACATGGGAGTGTTGTAATCTAAATTCAATTTCGACAACATAATCAGGTCATACATTCCTATCTCTTTCCAAGCCCGGGCTTTCTCTTTTTCTACTTTGGTTAACCATTTTAGATAATCAGTAGGATCTTTAAAGGTGGGAGTAACACGGAAGGATCTAAAACCATTATTCATAAACCTCAGATCCATAGTATCCCTAGCCTGAAGGTTTTCAATGGAGGTAGTTTAGTTCTAGGGTTTCTAGCCTGCCCTATGGGTTTGCATTTGTGGTAAGAGGGAAAAAATTCTCTAAGCTTACTAGCATCAACATCTAAATCGGCTAAGGGCCCAGATAATGCATAAGTTTTTTCAGAAACAGAAACAGGAATAATTACCTGAGAAGCGTAAGTTCTGCAATGTTCTTCTGTCTAAGGCTCTGGTATGTATTGTCGGTTGCCAACCGCGAATGGAGCAAACATCGTAGCGAATGGAGGAAGTTCGGAGATCTTTTTTGGAGCTTTGGGCCTGTTGGCGGTGGTTTTGACAGAGACCCCTATTCCCTTAAGAGCTTTGCTGGAGGTTGCCATTGTTAGGGTTTGAAGGAAATATGGGTTTAGTTAAAGAATATTTGAAGAAAAGAGAGATAGAGTGCTTGGAGATTCAAAAAGCGTAAGAAAAATGTGAAATGAATAAGTAAATAAGTTTTATAGGCATGCTTGGAAGGGAGAGTGTTTCAAATCAAGATTAATGGTGGACTAGTTAGTGGGACATGTGTCTCCCTTGGGCAGTGTAATGGAGATGACAATTAATGTTGTAGCCCATGATTTCTTAGAAGCTAGGAAGCGTGATGAGTAAAAAAGATTCGGTTATGGGCTGAAAAGACGTGGGTAGGAAAAAGACCATGATGACTCTGACGTCACCAGACAAGTTGAAGAAACTGAAAAGTTCTACTAACATTGAGACACTTGGCACAAGGTCAGAGTTATCAAGGCGTCGAAGCAGGGTCTAAAAAAATGTCATTTTCTCACACGTGTCGAAAATAACATTTTTGGGGGGCAATTTGTTGGCTCATATTTTTGACGCCCATTAAGAATTACCAAAATTGGAAATTATACACATAATTGTTTTCGACCAGGAAGTAATATTCGACCAGCTGGAGGTGATTCGACTGGGCTAAGTGAATAAGGATCAAGCATACAGCTGAGACTCCAGAGGGATTCTTTAGAGAAACGGTTGAAAATGGTTTTCGATCAAAGATTCAAAATTCCAATAAGGGAGGGAACTTTGCCTTCATCAGAAACCGTGAGAGCACACGTGGAGCATAGTGGATGAATGCGCGTGCATGCAAGGCACCATGTGTCTCAACGTGATTGAAGAACCATCAAAGCGGTTATCTCGATCTAGTATAAATATAGGGTCTTAGTGTTAGAAAAGTGTGTGTCAAATTGTGTACAAAAATCTGTAAATTTACCAAGTATTTGTGTGAAGAAGAATCGTAAAGCATAAAATGTACGTCGTCTACACCATTGTTAGTTATTTCAAAGCAATATAAATTTACTTTTTTTTTCCAGAAATATACTTCTTTACTTCTTCATTTCAAACACCCTCCTTTTACTTTGTCATTTGCAGTTTTAAGATTTCCTTGTTTTTTTCCCTGCTTTCAACACTCACTTTACAGTTTTAAGATTCCCACACTTTCGACATTTACTTTGTCATTTATAAATCCTTTACGATTTCTTTCATTCACATCACCTTTTTTATTAATTTTCAAACTCTGATTGGAGGCTTATTATTGAGCATTCATTACTACCACATTTCATTTCAAAAACAATTAGCACATGTCCTAGGATCAATCTGATCGATCCTGCAAGTAACCAAATTTAGAAATTTGGAAGATCAGCGGTTGTTTACCGATTTTCAAGGTAAACAACAGGCTGAACTCATGAACCGAGTTGAGACTTTACAAACTAATCTCAATAACCAAACAAAACTTTTTTAGGAGGAATTCTATAACCAAACAAAGATTTTGAAAATGGTTTATCTCAAGAACCAAACTCATTTCTTCAAGAGTATCACACTCTTGAAAATAAAAAGAGTGACACGACACTAATACAACTTTTTATCACAAGTAGTCTTCACTCAAAAGACACTAAGTTAACTTTGATGAAAGAAAATATTTAAATAGAGATATGAGAGAGATAAATTATAAAGAATTAGGAAAACTTCAAATTATTGTGTGTAATATAGCGAGGAAATACCTCCTTTATATAGGAGAAAAATTGGATCAAATGTAAATAAACCATGGGCCGAATTAATGGCCTAAACGATTAAGTGCATTTAGTAATCGATTATTATGCCCCAAAAAGGAAGGTTTTGATATAGAGTTGTTACTAATCATTAAGAGACTATAATAATCTATTATGGACTCTATTAGGCATCATCTAATTGATATGGCATATAACCTAATCAATTAGACAATTCAAAAATATGTCGTAATCAAGCAGGCATTCTCCCAATCAACTGACTAGGCCTTGAAAATATATTTTATGTGATTTTGTTAAGTAAATAGAGGCTTAAAATTTATTTTAAGTGTATGTGAGTTGCTTTAGTATATTAGGAGTTACTCTTCTACTTTCACAAGACTCTGATCACTCAGACACACACGAACATGAGATCTTTCACACTCATCTTTTTCATAACTCTAAAGCTTTCAAGTTCCTTTGTCAGATGTACCACTCATATATGCACTTTATTGGAACCTTTAATCTTTTACTATATCCAGCTTGAGATATCTTCAAGTTAATCACCATCATCAAGGAGTTTCAAAGATATCACCACCGACTTCTACATTCATTAGTAATGTCTCCATCAAAACACTTAGAAGGTTATCCTCAGGATCATCAGATTCATGCCTGCAAGCACGTAGATTAAATGCCTTGGTTGAAGCTAATGACAATATACTTCTTCATGAATTTTACCACTGATGCAAAAACTTCTTTTTAATCAACTACATACTCTTGAGAGTATCCTTTAGTCACTAGTATTGCTTTATGTTTGTTAACCTTGCCATTCTCATTTTACTTTGTCTCATAGATCCATCTGACTTCATTCTTCAGAGATTCTTCGTAAGTGATTGAATCACCATTGATGGTGAACATAACCAAGTAATATAGGTTATTGCCTTCAATTTATTCTTCACCATTGATAAAATCAAAGAGATAACCGATCTTTCTTTTGCCTCTTGATGGAAGATTATTCTCTTCAACATTGTTATTCTGCTTAGTTTGTTCATGACTTTATATAATATTTTGATTCATAGATTTAGGTTCATTAGTATGATTAAGCTGTTTTTCATGGGGAGCATGATTATCTCTGCACCATTTGTGGCACAAAGAATTTAGATCTTTCTTGATAATTTTTTTCTAGTTGCATGACTTCGATTCTTCAAATACCAGATTTCCCCTCATAATTATATTTTTTGGTAACATGACCATACATTTTATATGATTTTGAATCATCACTCACACCTATTAATGCAAACTTTATGATTTTTCCATCCAAATTTCTTTCCGTGGGCATCGGGAATGTGCATTTGATCAATACAACCAAATACTATAAAATCGTGTATTAATGGCTTGACTCCACTCCAAGCCTCTTCAAGTGTTCCATCTTAGACTGCAAAGGTGGGGCATTTGTTTCACACATACACTAACCACCTCACACCCTTTGGACAAAATATATTTGAAACATTTCTCCCAGCTAGCATGCTCCTTACGATGTTCATTATAATCTTTTTTTTTCAGACACTCCATTTTATTGTGGAGTATAAGTTATGGTCAATTTACTTTTGATTTGATTTGAGTACAAAAATTATCAAACACAGTTGATGTATACGCACATCCTATATTAATTCTTAGACATTTGATTTCATAGTTTGATTCCTTTTAAACTAAGGTTGTAATTTTGTTAATGTCTCAAAATCCCTTGTCTTCTCATGTAAGAAATAAACTCAAGTCTTCCTACTAAACCCATCATTAAAAGTGATGAAGTACATATTTCTCCCACTGTATTCGGGCTTGACATGACCACATATGTCAGTGTGAGTTAATTCCAATTTCGTTGTTTCTCTTCAAGTACTGATCTTGGGAATGCCATCTTTTTGTTGTTTGCCAATCACGCAATCTAGAAACACTTCCATTGAACTTTGCAATTTGGAAAGTCCTCTCACCATATTCTGTTCGAGGACATTTAAGTGGACATGATGAGCCTTCTTTCCTCAAGAAACATTTTACAAGTATCCTTGTGAAAATTATTGTTCGATTCTTTTGTTGAAGGTGACCAACGCTCAATAAATTATTCCTCAAATCAATAATATAATACACCTCAGTCGTCACTTGAACTATTAGTCTAATGTGCAGTTTGAAACTACCTTTTCCCATGACTGCCATATTTGAATCATATCCTAACTTGATAAATTCATAAAATTGACCATCAAAGTCAAATATCAAATCTTTATTCCCCACAGTATGATTACTAAATCCGGAGTTAAGAAACCAAAATTTCTCTTGAACATCAGAGCCATCTGAGCTTATACCTTTTTGAGTCATGAAAATAATGTCTTCATCGTCATCAAATTTAGTATAATTGACATTTTCCTTTTAGTTAGGACATTCATTATGATAGTATCCTAACTTATGACACTTGTAACATTTCATAAACTCTCCATGGTTGCAAGAGTTCGAGCAAAGTAGTCATCTACCAATTCACCATCCTTCATAGGAAGAACTTCAATTTCATGCCTTAAAGATTGAAATTGATCGCGTTTAACTTTGGCAGAGCCCTGATACTTCTTGATCAGAGTCTCAAATATTATTGGCCGTGTTGCAAACAAGAATTATTTCTATGATCAAACAATCAATCACTTAAAATATGAAGTTCTTGGTTCTGAAACCTTATGTTCAGTGTCCTCAATTAGTTTTTACTGGTATGGGGTGGTGTTAATGCCGAAGATGACATCGTTCTTGACAACACTTCAACACTCCTTTGATCGAACAAATTTTCTATCAACATAAACCAATACCAATGGTCATTGAAGCCATTGGATCTCGATACTCTTCGATACTACTTTATTAAATAATTTAAATTTTAAAGGTTTCAAGTGCATTAACCTATGAGTAATTGTACTTAACTTTTTTTAATACAAAGTTTTGATGATAAAAACTTAAATTTTTTGAATTCATCCTTTAAATATTCAATAGGAAGATGATTTGATAGTCACGCAGACGACCAAATCATTATTTGATGTTGCTCATCATCATAGATAAAATCTAAAATCATCGAAGTGAACTTATTGATACAGAGTAAATTGAATGATTATTGGGCCATTAAACTAAATCGATTGATAATTACAAATTTAGGACAAGTTGTTTATTCAATCAAATCTAAATATGGGTGGAAGGTGATAGAAGCAAGAGGAAGGTAACAAACTATACACAGTAAAATAAGATTAGAGTTAGATAGGTTTATAAATGGTGACAAAGAAGAAGAGTATATTAAAGGGAAACAAATCCAAGAAGGAAATCTCAGCACAAGATTAATTATATGTTTGACTTAATAATTTTTTATTCGACAAAGTTGGGTGAGGCCATTTAAGATAAAATTTGGACATCAAAAATTCATAATTCGACACCTAACTATGGTTTGAGTGCTTATAACATGATATCAAATAGAAGTTTTTTCATACAAATTATATAAATATATATATATATATATATATATATATATATATATATATATATATATATATATATATATATATATATATATATATATATATTTATGGTTTTGAAAATGTCAATGAAAAAATTATTTGGTCGAGTCGTAAATTAAATCGTTCTCTTTAAGATGTTTCACGATACTATCCAAAATTTGCAAAGTAGTCACTCAACCATAACGTCTGCAGGATAAAACAACTCAGTTATATATTATATAATTATTACTTGTACGATAGATAATTGGTCTAGAAATACACTCTTTGCTGGTACAAAGACCAGTCAAATATAGTATAATGATATAAATATCGTTTATATTATATAGTATAAAGATCACTCGTAATAATTTCTCAAATGATGAGAAATTCAAATAGTTCTCCGAAAAGAATTCAATAATGGTTGTTTGAATACTTAAAATAATTTCTCAAACAAGGATTCAAATAATTTTCTAAAGAGAATTCAAGAAAATACTCGAAAACTTGTTTATACTAGCTTGATCATCTCATATTACTCACAACTTGTTATTATCCATTGAACCTATTTCTTGTTATCTCAAGTCTATTAGGTCAGGTAACCATCATGAGAAGCTCATTTCTCTATAGATATTGATCCCATCTTCTTAGATGTATTATGGACTTTCTCTCAGGCTAATCCTTTTGTCAAAGGATCTGCTAAATTTTCACCAGTGCATACATGATCCTCTCTAATAGATCCTTTTGAGATACAATGTCTAACAATGTTGTGTTTTTTCCTTATTTTACGTCTCTTACCATTATAATAACGATTATCAATTTTTTTGTGATAGTCGCGATATTATAACAGTTGATCAACACGACTATGCCATATGTTTTTCTCATAAAAGGTTTGAGCTAGCGAGCATTTTAAACAACTTTCTTTTTCACTAGTAGTTGCTAATGCTATCATTTCACACTCCATCGTGGACAAAGTTAAGATAGTTTGTTTATTTGATTTTCATGATACAACTCCTACATCTATATTGAATATATATCCATTAGTTGCTTTGGAATCATCTAATAAGATGTTCCAATTCACATCATTGTATCCTTCAAGTACAATAAGAAATATATGATAATGTAAACCGAGATTCATGATATTCTTAAGGTATCACATGACTCTTATAATAGCTTAACAATGCTCATTACTCAGTCTACTATTAAATATGCACAATAATCCTATGACATATGCAATGTCAAGTCTAATACAATCAATGACATACATATAATTACCAATGATGCTCTATTACTAAATTTCTCTAACATTGTCTATAGTATTTTTAAATAGTTTAACACTAGGATCATATAGTGTGCAAGCATGTTTACAATCAAAATAAATATATTTCATTAAGATATTCTTCATATAGTGAGATTGATCCAAAGATATTATCTTCTCAAATCTAATGGTCTTGATTCCAAGAATCACGCTTCCTTCTCTGAGGTCTTTCATATTAAAGTTGTTACACAATAATGATTTCACAACATTCACAACCTGAATGTTTGATCAAAATATGAATAAGTCGTCTACATAGAGACATATGACATTGCAAATGTCATTTTTAGATTTGTAATAAATGCATTTGTCAATTTGTTCACTTTGTAGCCATCTAATATCAGTAAGTTATCAAATTTTCATGTCATTACTTTGGAGCTTGTTTTAGACCATACAAAGTCTTATCTAAAACTTATAGACCTTGTTTTCTTGCCCATGAATCACAAACTCATCCGGTTGGACGATATAGATTTTTTTCTTCCGAGTCACCGTTTAAAAAGGTTATTTTAACATCCATTTGGTGTACTATTAGGTTATAAATAGAAGCAGTTAAAATCAATACCCTAATGGATGTAATTCTAGTGAGTCGAGAAAAAGTATCAAAGAAATGTATATTTTCTCTTTGCCAAAAACCTTTGACTACAAGGCGAGTCTTGTACTTATCAACAGTTCAATTAAGTTTTAGTTTCGTTTTTTAAAGTCCATTTAGAACCGATTGGTTTGGAACCATGAGACAAGTCTACTAGGTGTCATGTACGGTTAGATTATAGAGATTTATCTAATCGTTAAAAGTTTTTTGCCATAAATCTGCATCCATAAAGGATAAGGCTTCTTAAAGATTTGTTGGATATTCTTATACTATATAGGCCGCATAATTAGACCCATAATCTTTAGAAACTCTTACTCTTTTACTTCATCAAATTTTTGTTTCTACTTCGTTATTGCTTTCGGTGCTTCTTATTACATGAATGTGATTTGTTTCAGTGCCCTCAATATTTCACGATTTGAAAGGACATTTGTCTTCATAAAATTAAACATCATTTAATTATATGATCACTTTAGCATTTAGTTCATAACACCTATATGCCTTACAGTTTGTTGCATACCCAATGAATATACATTCCTATCTACTAACGAGTTTAACTCACTTTAGATTCAAAATTTTGACACAAGCTAGACAACCCCAAGTTCTAAAGTAAGACAAGTTTGGTTTTCTTTTCTTTAATATCTCATAAGGAGAGAGTTTACTTTTATATTTGGAATTTCTATTCATGACATAGCTAACAATCAATAAAATTTCCGCCACTAGTGAGATGCAACACCATAATTGAACAAAATAACAACAACTAGTTAAGTAAGAGTTATATTATTTCTTTCTACTTTACCATTTATTTCTGGAGAATATGGTGCATTTGTTTCATTTATAATTTGATGTTTATAAAATTAACTAAATGAAATGGAATAATCACTACAACAAAAATCATTTTTACTTTTGTTGACAAAGATGTTTTACCTCAATTTCAAAGGCGAGGTAAAGGTGGACATCATAAAAAAATTCACTTTAACCCCCATTTTTTGTAGAACCGAGGGATAAAGTGTATTGTACATGAGTTTGAACCCCAACAACTGCAATTTTCATTTTTGTAGAAAAACACACAACTCTACCTATAAATTATACAAATAACCGAGGTGAAATATATATATATATATATATATATATATATATATATATATATATATATATATATATATATATATATATATATATATATATATATATATATATATATATATATATATATATATATATATATATATATATATATATATATTGTTTACAAATATCCATATATATTAAATTTTCATTGAAATACAAATTTTCATAATTTTACATTATTTTTATTTAATGTAGATTCTGAGACATCTTCATTATCATCCATGTGAATCTTGGTGAAGATAAAATGCTAGAAGTTGTTGTATATCCGTATGTTGGAGTATATTCTCAATGGCTACTTATTCAATAATTATGATTTCTAAAATTAACGAAGGTTAGATAAGGAAACAAATTTATCATGTATAAAGACAAGATATTATGTGAAGAACACAAACTTTCAACCAATACTATTTTTTGCTCATGCAATCCATCATAAAGATTGTTTCCACTTTCCTTCAAGTTTTACTTTTTTTAATCCTATAGTTTTCATTATCAATGTTTGATATTCATAATGAAAACAATAGGATTGAAAAAATAGATATATAGTGTGGCGTTAGCATTCTAATACAAGCTACTGTGGTCAGAAGCTCCGAACAAGCTTTTGATGAATAGTAGCATCTGAGCAACTCATCATTTGATACTCAGAAGTTGATTAGATGTCTCTGATAACATATAAGTAGGATATTTTGTTTGAGATTTGTCCACTTATGTGTCATGAATCTAAAAGATCTTCTGACACTTGGTTTATCAACTGTTGGATAATAACTTATGGTTAATTGATGGAGACCCTCTTTTCCTCGCCAACTTTCTGCTTCCCCTGCACCGCTAGTTTGGCAGAAGGGTGGATGACAAGGTGATGCCTCACCATATTGGTGTCTATTCTTGTCATATCATATAGATCCCAGGAAAACAAGTTGATATTCTTAATGAGTTTGTCGACTAGTTCCCTTTCCTCTTCCGCTGACATAAATGTACATGTCTTTGTTACCTAATGGGTATGGGGACATATGTGGACCTCCATCAAACCTTCTGTAAGAGTGAGTTTTTTTGCCTTCGCTCCCAATCTGGGTTCCCAACATTCAAAGTCAATATTTGGAATTTTTTAAAGGGGGAACATCAACAAGGGCGAGCTTTTCTCTGGGTGTTTTCTGGATACTCAGGTAGAATTATCTAGCCGCTTGTTGATCTCTTTGAATTGTAGCGACTCTCCTATTAGGGAGCAGATATTTCAAGGTCATGTACATAACGGATACGAGTGCTCCCAGGGAGTTGATACTCGGATTCCTAAGGATGATGTAAGGTGATGAGGCGTATATAATGAGGTAGTTGATACCAATCGTCCCGACGTCAATTCCCTCGCCACATGTGGTTTCTAGGGTTATGTGGACCATTATTTGCACATGTTATCCTGATAACCTCGTTAAAGTACCACTTAGAGTTTTTATGTCATTCAGGTTGAGTTGTAGTTTATAGAAGGCATCCCAAAACAGGACATCAGCAGAGTTGTTAGGGTTTATTATAACGCGCTCGATGTCCTAGTTGCCCTGTTGCAGACTGATGACCAAAGGATCATCATCGTGAGGGTTGAGATCGAGGATGTCCTCCTTATAAAAGATGATATTATCCCTTATTTTCCATTGGGAACTTCTGGGGAAGCGAGAGGATATTACATTTTTCGCAAACACCTGCATTGCATATTTCCTCTATGAAGATCTATAGTGACCTCCACCAGCAAAACCACTGGAGATGATGTTTGTGTTATAGGTTGTGGGATTGTCTTCCATTTTCAGTGGGAAGATGAAGGTAATTATACTAGGAGTGTGGCCCAATTTAGTTTTGTCGGGGTCCCATGGTAGGCGCCATTGTACTGGTCAAAAAGTACATGTGTTCATGTTTTTCTTACAAGGGTAGAGAGACTCAGAGGCCTTAGTTAGTTTATAACATGATATGGTTGTTAGGGCTTGGCCAAAACAGTGAGAATCCATATATAATGGTGTTTTAAGGTAATTTAGGAGACTTGTGAGAGGCATTTATGATGACCGGTGATGCTTGGTAAAAAGTATATAGTTACAGGAAATTGTATGTTAAGATTGTAGTGAGCTTTGTACTCTTTAGAGTATAGAGAATGTGTATCACTTAGGATCTGTCTCTTATCCCTTTGAGGGGAGATGTATTTATAAAGGCCTATAGGACCCATGATTTTTTTGGAAAGGGTCACTGCTCACTCAATCGATCGTGGACATTTGAATTCTTATTTTCAAGGAAGTTGTGAGTCAGTTAAAGACTTTGACTTTCTCTCTATCCCACAAGATTTGTATCCCACGTTCACCACATAATGGCGATGGAAAACCACGGGGTGAGGGGATACCTCCCTTTGGATGACATTCTATCATTGCCTCCTCTAGGGATATCTAAGGACATTGTCTTAGGCGAGGCCTTTTACAAATATACCACTATATAGAGCGAGGAAGGAAAAACTGAAAAGACATTTTTAATGCATTTTGGAATGAAACATGTGATTTTCTTATATAATGAAGTAAAATATATAAGAGATGTGAGACTTAGAGTTTTCTAAATTAACACACAAACACACCAAATGTTCTCTCTCTCTCTCTCTCTCTCACACACACACACACTATATATATATATATATATATATATATATATATATATATATATATATATATATATATATATATATATATATATATATATATATATATATATATATATATATATATATATATATATATATATATATATATATATATATATATATATATATATATATATATATATATATATATATATATATATATATATATATATATATATATATATATATATATATAATATATATATATATATATATATATATATTATATATATATATATATATATATATATATATATATATATATATATATATATATATATATATATATATATATATATATATATAGGCTCAAGGGGTAGACTGGGGCGTAGATATAAGGGTCTTTATGACACAATCAATCATTCAATTCATTTTTAATTAGGCATTTATCTAGCCTCGTCAGGGTTTATTACTTCTTTGGTAGCTCAACACATGTATTCATTACCAGCTTGTACGTTTATAGCATAAGACTTTACTACTCAAGATGCGTTATATACTTATCATCAATACATTGCAAGATTTATTATGATAGGGGCTTTTGCTCATGGAGCTATCTTTTTTTTTTCGAGATTATAATTTTGAACAGAATGAGGATAATGTATTGGCAAGAATGTTATAGCACAAAGAAGTTATCATATCCCATTTAAGTTGAGTCAGCCTATTTATGGGGTTCTATACTTTGGGACTTTATGTCCATAACGATGTCATGCTTTCTTTTGGCACTCTAGAGAAAAAAATATTGACTTGACCTATATTTTCCCAATGAATACAATCTGCTCGTGGTAATATTTCATATGGTTTCGATGTACTTTTATCTTCAACGAATAGTCTGACGCTCATTGCAGGGCGAAGCATATGGTTGTCGAGTTGGTTAAATGCTATTAATGAGATTACAAATGTACATGACAATATTCGAACTTTCCTTAAGTTTGATGGAAAAAGTAGTTTTTATGAATTAGAGTTTGAATTTTTATTTATTTCAAAAAACAGAGATACATATATAATGAGAATACTAACACTTTACTCATCTGGTTGTCTATGACTCTGCTTCGTTGATAATTTAATTTTTATAATTTAGAATATTAGTTGTTTAATTATTGTATGAATATTTTTTTGTATTAAATGTTTAAAATGTATGTTTGAAAATTTTCATGAGTGTTTTTGTTTATTATTTAGTTAGGATTGGAAACAAATTGTGAGTTCAGAAAAATATACTATTTCAATTTAAAACCTTGACATTGATGCAAAATGAAGGTTGAGCGGAGATACTCGTAGTAGTTTGAGATGATATTTCAGTTTAATAATTCATCAGTGTTGAGAATTGTGACGAAGAATCAAATTTATCAAAATTCAAGTTTGAATATAGAGAAAGTAAAAA
Organism: Lathyrus oleraceus; assembly: GCF_024323335.1. Lineage (NCBI taxonomy): Eukaryota > Viridiplantae > Streptophyta > Magnoliopsida > Fabales > Fabaceae > Lathyrus > Lathyrus oleraceus. The sequence goes on from NC_066579.1 coordinate 449,553,086, forward strand.
TTATCTCTACCGCCTCTGAATTTTCATGCCTAATTAAAATAATTTATTTACCATTAATACATTAAGAGAAAATACAGAAAAAATATTGATGACATAGATTGAATTTGGACTAATAGATTGGACACGTCTAATTCAACCAGAGTCGTCTGAAGTTTTTTGAGATTCTGTATAGGTTAGTCATAGTTTAACCATGTCAAAATAAATTAAGACTCTATATAGTTACGTTTTAACCTAACAAATATTTTTATGAGACCTTATTTATTTATAAAATTTAAATTTGAAAAATTTAAGATCCTGTGTGGTAGCTCGCTTTACATGCCCTCAAAAGACAATCCTAAACTCAACTATTAACTATCGCATAAAAGTTAAACCATTTCACCCATCCATTTTGGTTGAAGATAAATATTAATTGTTGGTGCACAAGACGAAGAGGATGAAGATGGAATAACAGAGAGAATAAAGAATAACTAACTTCCACTACTCTACTAAAACGGTTACAATAAAATGGTTGCACACACATTGCTATACACAGATTGCACTTGCAGCTATTAATAGCTACACTAGTTTATATACACAAACAATAATGCCACGTATGTAACATACTAAAATACTGAATTACCCTTCAACATCATCCCTTAATTCAAGATTTAACTAATTAAAACTAATAACACTGATCCCTCAAGTGGAGAAATTGATTAGTCTTGATCGCTTTTGTCAGAACATCTGCCAGTTGCATTTGAGTGCTACAGTGCATAACTTCTAGCATTCCATTTTGAATTGACTTCTCAGAAAATGACACTTAGTCTCAATATGCTCGCTTCTCCCATGCAGCACTGGGTTCTTGGCAAGATTGATTGCAGATATGTTATCAATCATCAGCTTCAGGGGTTTGTTTACCTTGATCTTCAGATCCTGCGGTAAATTCAGAAGCCAAACAACTTGACATGCAACCACATCACCTGCAATATATTCAACTTTCCAGGTTGACAAAGCAATAATTTGTTGCTTCTTGGAACACCAAGAAATAGGACCTTCCAGATACTTAAACAAATATCCATAAGTAATTCTTTTGTCAACTTTGTCTCCACACTAATCAGAGTCTGAATAACACATCAACTCTGAATTACCCTTTTCACCAAAAGGGAATAAAATTCCATACTTCAGAGTCCCCTTAATATACCTCAAAATCCTGACAGCGACTTGGTAATGAGACCACTTCTGTTTACTTATGAACCTACTAATCATTCCAACTGCATAGCAAATGCCAGGTCTGGTATTACACAAATACCTCAGAGAGTCAATCAACTACTTGAAATTTGTAGCATCTACATCATCACCTTCAGAATCAGATTCCAATTTGTGATTTATTTTTGCATGTGTGACAACAGCCTTACAATTTAGCAACTCGAATCTCTTCAGAAGCTCAACTTCATATTTCAGCTGATGCAAAATGATACCCTCTTCATAGAACATAAACTCCATCCCTAGGAACTATGTCATCTTTCTTAGATCAGTTATTTCAAACTCATTCATCAGTACCTTCTTGAACTTAGCTATCTCATGTTCACAATTCCATGTTAGCAATATGTCATCAACATAGAGACACACCAGAATCATATTGCCTTCAGAAGTATGTTGAACTTAAACGCCATACTCCATCTCCCACTTTCTGAATCCTTGGAGTTTGAAAAATGAATCAATTTTCAGATTCTAAGCTCTAGGAGCTTGTTTCAGCCCATACAAGGCTTTATGCAACTTGTACAACATCCCTTCCTGATTCTTTTTCACAAATCTAAGAGGTTGTGACACGTATACCTCTTCTTGCAATGGACCGTTCAGAAATGCAGAGTTCACATCCAGATCCATCAGAGGCCAATTCTTGTTAGCAGCTATCACAATCAGCAATCTGATTGTCTCATGTCTTACTACAGGATAAAATACCTCAAAGTAGTGTAACCCAGGTTTATTTAGAAAACCTCTTGCCATTAACCTTGCTTTGTGTTTGCAGATTAATCCATCTGGCTTTAGTTTCACCTTGAAAACTCATCTGAAGCTGATGGTTTTCTTGTCCTTTGGAAGCTCAGTCAACTCCCAAGTCTTGTTTATTTCTATAGCCTCAAGTTATTCTTTCATGTCCTAGAGACACACTTTCTTCTTGAGCGCTTCTTCTGTACTCACTGGTTCAGAGTATACTAACATGGCACACTGAATGACTTCCCATTCAGAGTCTACTTCGGTTACTTGTAGCATGTCAAACTTTGCGAACCTTCTTGGTATTTGTCTGATTCTTTGTGGCCTCTTAACTTGTTCAAAATCTCCTTCAGACGCTGGAACATTATCAGATGTTAGAGCCCCAAAAGTACCACCTTTAGAGTCTGAATTTCCACCAGATTCTGAACCACCATCAAAATCTGGATCAGAATCACATTCATCTTTAGAGTCAGACTCGCGTTCAGAGTCAGACTCATATTTAGAGTCACCTTTAGAATCATCTTCTATTTCTGAGTCATCTTCAGAACCTTCAGATTCTGAAGTATCTTCAGAAGTTAACTATACACCCGAGTTGGATTGAGATTTACTCCAATCCCACGCTTCTGATTTCTTCATAATAACATCTCTGTTCAATTCAACCTTGTTAGTGACAGAATAATAGAGCTTATAAGAACATGTACTGCGGTACCCTACAAGCAACATAACTCTGCTTCTGTCATCCAACTTCCTTCTCGTAGCATCTAGAACATGTTTGTAACAAACCAAACCAAACACCTTCAGATAACTCACACTTAGCTTATCTCTAGTCCACTTCTCTAAAATAACAATTTCCTTCAGCTTCTTGGTTGGACACCTATTGAGCATAAGGTGTAAGGTAGTTTCTTCTCCTTCAGCATACTCCTTGCCATATCAAGCAAAGTTCGGTTTCTTCTTTCAGCAAGACCATTGTGTTGAGCAGTGTATGTAGCAATCATCACGTGCTCAATTACATTATCCTCACATAAATTTCCGAGCTTTGTAAAGTTATACTTACCTCCACCACCAGATCTGAGAATTTTCAGCTTCTGACCACTCTGATTCTGAACCTTGATTCTGAATTTCTTAAATTCAGCAAACACCTCATGTTTGAACTTTATAAGGGATACCCACGTCATTCTTGTGAACTCATCAACAAATTACACAAAGTATTTATTTCCTCCAAGTGAAGATATTGTAAATGGTCCACACACATCAGAATGCACCACACCTAGAGCATGCTTTGCTCTTGGAGGAATTTCAAATTCAAATGACAGTTTTGGTTACTTCCTTCTCATGCACACATTGCATGACTTCTCTGGCTTCTTAATTGCATGAATTCCATGTATCGACTTCTTTGAATTCAGATGCACTAAGATTCTGAAGTTCAGATGACCAAATCTTTTGTGCCATAACTTACTTTCCTTCACAACACTTGTTGCACTAAGGCATTCAAAGTCTGTAGTTTTAACATTCACTTTGAATGTTCTATTCCTTCCAGGTTATGACTTCATAATCAACTTATGATTGCAATCATAAAACTTCAAAAGATTGTCCTTCATGGTAACTGAAAAACCTTTCTTAATTAATTGACCTACACTCATCAGATTTCTTTTCATGTCAGGAACATACCACACATTTTGAATCAATGCTGATTTACCATTATTCAGAACTAATATGACATTTCCCATACCTTCGGAATTGAGGTATTTATCATCAGCATATCTGATCTGTGTCCTCTTTCGAGAGTCAAAGTCAACCAACCATTTCTTATTTCCAGTAAGATGATTTGAGCAACCAGTGTCAATATACCACCAGTCCACCAAATACGCATCATCAGATTCAGAAGCCATCAATAACATATATTCATCATCAGAATCTCCTCTGGATACATTTGCTTCTTCTGACTTCCTTTCCTTGTTTGACCAACAATCAGCAACAAAGTGGCCAAACTTCTCAAAACAGTAACACTGAACTTTCCTCTTGTCATACTTCTCCTTACCCTTCTGAGCACTCTTCTGCCTATCTGAAGTTGAGGTTTTTGACTTCTGAACACCATCAGATCTCTTCCTGGCTTCTGACCAAGCCCGCTTCTGATATTTCTTACTAGAAGCTACTTTCAGAGTCTACTGCTCTACCTCTATTTCAGAGTTTCTCTCAGTCAGACGCGACTCTTGTGCCTCTAGACTACTTTATAGTTCTTCAATTCTCATGGTGCTAAGATCCTTAGAATGTTCAATCGCTACCACAATGTAATCAAACTGAGGAGTAAGAGATTTAAGTACCTTCTCAATGATACTTTCTTTAGAGAGAGCTTCTCCACACAACTTCATCTCATTTGTGATCAGAATCACTCTGGATATGTAGTCAGATACCTTCTTATTATTCTTATGCTAAGATTCTCATACTGCTTACGCAGAGACTAGAGCTTTACCTTCTTTACTGATGCATCACCACCGTAGCACCGTACCAGTGTGTCCCACGCAACATTTGTCGTCGTCGAATAAACGATTTTCTCAAACACGTTCACATCCACACATTGATGGATGTAGAACAACGCCTTCTGATCCTGCTTCCTCAGATCACGTTTAACATTTCTCTGCGCATCCATTTCATTTTCTGGAAGTGAAACCGGAACGTAACCGTCGTTGATGAGATCAAAAACATCTTGAGCACCAAACAACACACACATCATATTACCGTTTCCTTTTCATCTTCAACCTTAATCTCACCAAACACTAGTGTTTTCCAATCCCACAGAATCAAAAAATGTGATTCTGTTACGATTTCAGTTCAGAAATTCAACACGAATTAAAGAAACAAAATCAATCACACAACATCTCACCGTTCACTCGTGTTTCCCTATGGATCTGAATCAGAGTTCTATATACCAATTGTTGGTGCACAAGATGAAGAAAATGGAGATGGAAGAAGAGAGAGAAGAGAGAATAACAAACTTTTATTATTATGCTAAAATGGTTACAACAAAATGGTTGCACATACACTGCTGTACATAGAATGCGCTTGCAACTATTGGCAGTTACACTAATTTATATACACAAACAATAATACTATTATCACATAGACAACATACTAAAATACTGAATTACCCTTAAATATTAATTAAAATCGATTTCATATATTTATTATAAAGTGTCAATTTGTGTTGTTCAAATAACAAATTTCTGTAAAAAAAATAAAAATAAAAGAACATAACTTCACCAAAAATCCACAAGACCCATCTAAATCTAATTTATTATACAATCATCAAAATTAAAAATGTTTTTGAGTACAACAAAAAATTTAAACTATAAAAATTCCTAACTAAATCGTATAATTTAAAAATTTATTATTAAAGTTAAATATTTTAAAACTTGTTTAACTTAAATAAATTTTTAAAAAAATGTCACTAGATTTTTTATTGTAAAAAATCATTTAAAATGTTAATTGAATACTCTCTCTATCTTTATATATAAGATTTAATGGCTTATTTTATATTATAGCAAATTATAATATGTAGATAAATTTGTAGAGGCTCTTATGTTAAAAAAATAAAGAAAAATTATAAAAAGAAAATAGATTTTATTTTTATATTTAAAGATAAACAATTCTTAAAATTATGGATTTTATAAATATGACTAAATTAGTATTTTTAAACTCGATCCGATCTAATCATTCAGATCGTTTAACCTGTGAATTGGAGGGTGCAGCAGATTGAAAAGGTTAAAGAACAAAATATGCTTTTATTCTAGTGAAATTCAATGCGTCTGATCGATTCAGCGGTCTAATTAGTAAATCAATTGATTTGTTTGAAACGATGAGTTGTACTGTTCTTACCTGCCACCATGTGATGAGGATTTTCTATACAAGTGAGTCGATACTTCACTTGAACCAATATATAATAGTCAATTAAAATTATTTTTATATCTTTTTCATAAAACATACTTTAAAAAACATAAAAAAATTAAGTTTTTTAATAAATATGAAAAAAAAATTCTTATAAATTGCTACGGACTATATGATTTTGATTATTAGATTTTTTAAATTCTTGAATTTGAGTCTAACATCTGTATTAAAATTTTGTTTAGATTTTATAATTACAATTTAATGCCAATTAATAATTTTGTTTATATATTAAATCAACAATCATACGATTCGGTCATCACGGATACGAGTTTCAAAACATTGGACCAAATAATAATCTTATCTCCATCGTGCACAATAAATGTTTGTGCATGTTATTACATGTTTCAGCGAACACCAAACTCTATTATTGTCTTCTTGTATTAAAAGTTCATCATGATTGGCATGTTTTCTCTAAAGGCTTCTTGGCATTAATTATGCCCACATACGAACTATGGGATAAAATCACCACTATTCTCTTTGTTCCATATTTTAATATCAATATAAAATTATACTATTTTTTAAATTCTTATAATATATATTTTTATTATATTTTTCAATTATTGAAGTTAAATTTTTTGTTTCTTGAAATTAATATTTTGTTTATAAAGTTTATGATATTAATTACATTTTTAATTTACTTGACAAAAGTTAAAGTGATTTACAGTATTTATAATATATGGAATAAATACTATTAACTCTTATTTGATTTTTGAGGAAATATTTTTCTTAACAATAAAGATATATGTAGTATCATGTTATTTTTTATTTAAAATTTTGCGAATATATATAATGTTAAATATTTTTTTTATCATTCTTATTGGTTATGCAAATATCTTTACCAAAAATAATAAAATCAAAGTAAAGTGTTTCTTTATTAGTAGAAATTTAAAAAACAAAAATAAAAAATAAGCCAATCTTATTGTATCTTCTCAAATAAGCATGAGTACTTGAAATAAATAGATGAGTCGCGGATCTTTATATTTTTCTTTATGTGGACTAGAGAATAATTTATATATTTTAATTTTAAAAATTATAAATATTTATAAAAATATACCGTTTTAATAATAAAACAAACTCAAAATATATATAGTTGTATATAAATCATCTTATTGAATTTTCATATTCTAAATTTTTTCAATATTTTTCATCTTAAACACTATTCAATGTCTTTCATGTGATTGTGCATTTATTTTTCCACAAATTTTATGATAAAGAAAAATCTTTTAATAGTTGCTGCTAAATTAACATAAATATATATGCTTTTTAATACAACATAATAAAACAATTTTTTTACAAATTTCCATGCACATATTTCTCCGTGTTTTACTACTTTGTATTAAAGAGAAAGATTCATAATAAAAATGTAACAAAATAATTGGAAAAGATAACAAATTTTTTATATTGAATCAATATTCAATGGAATGAATTTCATGGTATACATGGTCTGCTTATATACTTATTCAAAAATTACCTATGCAATTTAACTAATTTCTATCAACTAATAGCAATTTTATGATTAAATTAAGTTAATAGTAGTCATTAGATCAAGTGGATTTTATTTGTCACGTAACCTCTCTCAAGCTAAAGCATTATAGAATCATGCCAAGCTTGAAAATAAAGGTGTTTGAACTTTGAAGAAGCCAAAACTTTGGTAAACAAGTCAGCTAATTCTTTTTGAGAAGGAATAGACAGAAGTCTAAGAGTTCAACTTTGTACCTTTTTCCTTACTATATGTCAATCTATATCAAGGTGTTTAGTCCTCTCATAAAAAATTGGGTTAGAGACAATGTGAAGTGCATTATGACTATCAAAATATAACACTAACTGTCGTGTAGAAGTGATGTGTAAATCCTAAAACGAGTGAAGCAACCACTACATTTCACATGTGGCCGTAGACAAAGCCCTGCACCAAGACTAAGACGAAGACCTGGAAATGGTTTGTTGTTTCTTAGCACACCATGAAATTAGGGAAGAATCAATGAAGAAGCAGTATCCTAAAATAGATTTTCTGGAGTCAATGCATCATGCCCAGTCAGAGTCAGGGTAACCTAGTATTTGTAGAAAGTGTGACGGGTGTTCTATATATTCTCTTCTACGATTGTGTCTTTCATAAGTTAGACGTTCGGTTGTCTCTGACCGCTTTTGAAAAGGAAGTGTTATGGCACCTTCGTATTGCCCCCTTACAACTCCACCGAATTGCGCGGGCTTTCGTAAAAGTGTTCCAATACTGATATGAATATAAGAGCAAATGTTTTATGCCTTGGAAAATCTCTTCTTTCATGTTTTTTTCACTCGACCCTCCAAAGGGCAGGGTCATGGGTTAGTCTCCTTCCGCCAAAATAATGAAAAGGTTTTACAGGTTTATACTGAGAGCTAGAAGAAGTTCAAGCCTCATTATTTCCGGGTGACTCCTAATTCCCACAAACGATGTTGCTATTCATAATCAGATTCATAATTGATATTGATTGAAGATGTAAGACTCTAGAATTAATGACATTGATCTCTAGTACGGTGGCGCATGGTAGAACCGTAAGGTTAGCACTCCAAAATATACTTAGTTATTGTTTATTGTTTATGTGTATTTTATGAGATGTACATGTGCAATATTTATAGACAAAACGGCCAAAATATTGTAGCTTACATAATTCAATCTCATTCAATTTTTTCCAGGTAATGTATATTTCTTCTTGTTGTTGGATAATGGCACTACAAACATAAAACACAAGTAAAATTATAAATTATCAAGTTTCACTAGTCTTTAATTGCTTCTAACACTCATAACTTCAGTGAATTTTATTGGATTTGAAAAATAATTATTTATCTTGTATTTTGATTGTTTTATATTTAACTATTTTGCAGTAAAGAGACTTTGATTGAACTTAAATTTGAATTTGATTGTTAATATCTTCGGGCTTTGATTATTTTTAAATGTAAACAAAATAAATTATATAGAGATACAATATGCAAGATATTAAAATTAAGAGAAAAAGGAATATTTACCGTTACACTGTCAATCAATCACGGACGTGTATCCCGTTGAAGAGTTTTGGGGAGCTTTTCATTAGGGAACATTGAACATTGTGAGACTTCTTCTTTTAGAGCAACATCTTTGTGAGAGATCCACTACATATTCACCCAAAACCTTAAGCTGATAGGTGGGCGGGTTCTCTCACTTATAAATGTTCAAGTCTTCATATTTCCAACCAATATGAGACTATTACCCACACTACTCACACTTGATACATTTTTAACACTCTCCCTCAAGTGTGAGTCAACAATGTTCCCCCTTAAGTAGAAGCTCTTCTTACTTCCACAAACTATTGTATTGCACGAAACATTTCTTATTCACCATCAGGCGCCGTTGACACTCTTCAACGAAACATTTTACTCACCATCCTTTTGGCGTCATTGATTTTTCATACAAGTAAGTCGGTCCATTTCTCGAACAAAAGACTCATGATACCATTTGTTGGAGAAGTTTTTCACTAGTGAGCATTGAACATTGTGAAACTTTTTCTTTTAGAGCAACACATTTGTGAGACACACACCACATATTTAGCAAAAATCTTAAGGTGATAGGTGAGTGAATTCTCTCACATATAAATGCTCAAATCTCCACATTTCCAACAAATGTGAGACTATTATCCACGATACTCACACTTGATATATTTCCAATATATCCTTTTAAATTACACGTTTAATTTTAAAATACTGATATGACATAATAAAATATGATAATTTCATTGGATGATAGTGTAAAATTAATTTACATTGACGGTGCATTATCTTTGATTTTTAAAATTAAAACCAAAAGTATTTTATATCCAACACTTATGGAAGTAGCCGTAATATTTATCACATACAATGTTGCATGATTGGAGCTATATGAGATTGATTGGCCAATAAATTAAACAGTTATTGTAATGTAGTGAGGTCATGAGTAGCTAGCAATCCAACATAAAGGCTTTAGCAAAAGTAATAAAAAAAACAGATAGATCAAAGACACTCCCATGCATTGCATTAATAAAGAAGAAAATAATGAACGCCGCGTATACATACCTATTTAACAAGGCATTGGAAAGAGCTAGAGAGGTTACGTGGCATTTCATTTCATACAGCTAATATGAATCCATAAAGTTAGGGTCACACTCCAAAGAAAATGATGCCTTAATCCCTTGATCATTTTAATAAAAAATAAATTTGGATAATGACTTCAATTTATGAATTAATTGAAAAAATGGTTTAGATTTTGTTAGAATCTTTCATTAAGTGAAAAGAAGGGAGTTAGAAATGTTTATAAAATAAAGTGCGAAGAAGTTCATATTGATTATAAAAGTAGAGATTTGGATATTTATAAATGAGAGAACTTAAACATCTATTATCTTAAAATTTTGAATGAATATACGGTGTGTATCTCAAAAGATGTATTGCTTAAAGAAAGATTCCAATAAAAAATGTTACTTCTCCTTGACCTCCAAATTGATGACCTAACAATAGTATTATGAACTGTTGGTTAGAGTGAATGATCGATTCATTTATATCGAAAGTCCTCCTCAAATGATGGTGGATAGGAGACATGTCCTTCATTTATATTGAAAGTCCTTCTCACATGGTGGTGGATAGGAGACATGTCATGTTTGAAAAAGTGACCGACAATACAAATGTATGTGGATGAAAGAACTTATGTTTGAGACAGAGCATTGTGGATAAATTCACAGTTGAAGAGAAGTGTTGAGAATAATAAATGTGAGTTGGAAATATTAAGAAAACAAAGTGTGGGAAAGTCCCACATTTGATTAGAAAAATGAAGATTTGAATATTTATAAGTGAGAGAATTCAAATATCTACCACTTTAAGGTTTTGGATAAATATGTGGTGTATCTCTCATAAGGTGTATTGCTCATAAAGAAAGATCTCAATGAAAAATATTCTCTCTCATTGACCCTTAAATTGATGATCTCACAAATATCGATGAAAATTAATTCAATTGATAAATATCAATGAAGATTAATTCAATTCATAAAGAATGAAATTACTTGAATAATCGTAAATTCAACTTCATAGATGATATGATAATTTTTGTAATATGATAATTTTTGTAATATGTTAGTACATCTATAAATGCTCTTTTAAAAATGAGCATTTGAATGAGATGATAAAAAAATCTCTTTCAGTTTAATCAGATATCATGAGTTTGAATCCTGCAACGGACACACAATAATGTTAAATTTTCTTGAAGAATAATTTTTTTTATCCTTTGTGATTCTATTAAGCTCGAGGGATTAATCTCAACTATTCCGCACAGAAGATATTTGTTTTCTACCCAAAAAAAAAAAAGATACTTTCATTGATTTTGATGAGTTTTTGGAGTCCATCTAAAAAAATTGTGCAACAACAATCAAACTTTATCTCACTGTATATAATCAACTACATGATCAAGATTTGACATAACATGTATCTACCTAATTCATTAATTAAAAAAAAAACCAATAATTTATCTTATAATTTTTCTAAATCTTCTTTTATCTCTATTATTTGACTCATGTTCATCTTATTTATTCTTCTCAGAATAAAATCTAAAAAAAAATTACATATCTTACATAATTTTTTTAATCATCTTTTCTGGTTAAGACTTCAACCCTCTCTTTAATAAAAAAACAATTTTATAATCTTATCCTATCTAATTTTACTATATTTATATATCGACTTTTGTAACTAAAAAAAAAACCTCACTAATATCTTTAAATACGAGCTTTTTTTCAATTAAAAAATAACGATGGAGATTAATGCACAGTAGGTAGCCGTATTATACAGCAATGTAGACTTGTGAAGATAAAAATAGATAGACACGTATAACCTTGGTCAAACAAATATTACAGGGGACGGCACCGAATCTATTTGACTTGTAATCTAAACACTTTTCACTATCCTTTTTCCTATTTATACCATTACCATCTCTCAACTACGTCCCATTAAGGACCCTACTATCATTTCATTTTCTTCTTCTTCATCTTCTAATTTCTTACTCAATTCTCTCACGTTTCTCTCTTCTACTTCAACCAAACTATAATTTTTGAGCAGCTACAAGTACCTCAATTAACTCAACTTTGAAATGGGAAGAACACCTTGTTGTGACAAGAATAATGGTCTCAAGAAAGGACCATGGACAACGGAAGAGGATGAAAAACTCATTCATTATATTCAAAAACATGGTTATGGCAATTGGAGGACACTCCCAAAAAATGCCGGTATGTATACACATTACTTTCATATATTAATTGCTTAATATACATATCAATTGCTTAATTTGTTATTTTTCATTGAATTATAGGTTTGCAAAGATGTGGCAAAAGTTGTCGTCTTCGTTGGACAAACTATCTCCGACCAGATATAAAACGTGGTCGATTTTCATTTGAAGAGGAAGAAACAATAATTCAGCTCCACAGCGTTCTTGGAAACAAGTAAAATATCTTTCCTTATTAGAGATGATTGAATTTCCGTTCATATTACTGTTTATACCGATGTCAAAGATGGTTGAATCTTTCGTTCGTACTAACTATCTATACATATATCATGTCTAAGATGGTTGAATCTTCCGTTCGTGCTAACTATCTCGATTTTATTATAGGTGGTCTACGATTGCATCTCGATTACCCGGAAGAACAGACAACGAAATAAAGAACTACTGGAACACAAACATTAGAAAAAGGCTTTTGAGAATGGGAATCGATCCGGTAACACATAGTCCAAGACTTGATTTATTAGACCTCTCTTCAATTCTATGTTCATCTCTCTATGGCTCATCATCATCACAAATCAACAACTTCCAAACACTCCTTAGCATGCAACAACAGCAACCTCTGATAAACCCTGAGCTTCTAAAACTAGCTTCCTCACTTTTCACTACCTCATCACAACAACAACAACAACAAGATTATAGTAACAATCAACCTTGTAATCCCCAAATTCAAAACCAAGTTCCACCTTCACATTTTGTCCAATTCCAAGATCAAATCCAACAAGTACCTAGTACTAATTCTAATGTTTGTACTAGTGTTTCTCCTTCATTTCCTAATCATTCACATTTGTTTGAAACAAATGTGAATACAAATCCTTCAAATTTCACCGACCAAAGTTGTTACAACAATCAACATTCTGTTCCTGATATTGATTGGCTAGAAAATAATGGGTTTGGTTTAAGTACTTTTAAAGAGGATATTGATTATACCCCTCAATTATCAAACTATAATCAATATTATGGTTCTGATTATAATCAAAATCTTATGACTCATCAAACTTCAAACCAAATTCTATCAACACCATCTTCAAGTCCAACACCGATGAATTCGAACTCCACGTGTATCATTGGGAGCAATACAGAAGATGAGAAAGAAAGCTATGACAGTTGTAATAACAGAATGAAATTTGAAATTCCGTTGCATATTTTAGATTCCAATGATTTTATGTAATGAATATCATCGTCAACAGTTAAATCAACCAAATGGTGTTGATTATTTCACCCTCTGTTTTTGCTGGGATGTACCTATGAATGCTTCTCTGGTGCATGATATTTGTAACATTCGGTTTATTTTGTTATTGATTTATAAAGTTTAAATTTCTTGCTTCACAATTGCCTTTATTAAAAATCTTGAGATCCTTATTGAGTTTTTTAATTATCTACCTCCATTCTTAAAGTAAACTAATTCTTTGCTTGAATTGATTTAATTTGATTTTTACTAGAGTTATTGAAAGTGTAAGTATATTAAATTTGATAATTGGTGATCTTGATTTTTTTTTTAAATTAGTAGTGGTAATTGATAATAATAGGATTTGTGATCAAAAGTGTATGAAGTGGTGGACAACGATCATGGTTCGTGGTGGTTGAAGTGATTGTTATAGTGGTAGTCAGGAGAGTGGCAAACAAATAAATTTGTCAGTTTAAATCTATCTAACAAAAGCCCACAATATAAGGGAGCAGGGTGGAGTTTAAATCTATCTAACAAAAGCCCACAATATAAGGGAGCAGGGTGGAGCCGACGGAGCAGAGATGATGTCTAAATCTGTCACTTCAAAAGTTTAAAAATGGCAAAAATTCATGTATATATCATCCATGCCCGAAAAAAAAATATACAGATTGTGACGGAGCGAATATAATAGAGTGTGGAGCTAAAGTTTTAATCCATTCTATCAAAAATTGCTAGCAAAATGGATATGTCAAACAAGGATGATCATTCTCATTCATATTAGTCCGTGATTGTCAAATTGATGATCACAAGTGGACGAAGAGGAGATTAATTTGGTTGGAGTAATGGTTTGAGTTGATGCTGATGACCGTATCATAGTGGTGGTCATATTAATAGTTGGTGGTGGTTAAAATGGTAATCACATAGGGATGAACTAGTGATAGGTGGTTGTCGGAGCGATAACAAATGGTGATATTCTATAATCAAAGTAATGGTAAGAGACAACTTGATATATATAATATATGTTAGAGTTAAAATAAAAACAAGAATTATACAACCTATTTTGTTGGTTTTAAAATTTAAGTGAAAATTTCAAATTAAATAAAAGAGTCAATTCAAACACGTTTGACATTAAATAAAAATATCTAAATATAAAGTTAAAGTTATGGCTAAAGACTATCATCAACAAAAATGATTGGATTTTTCAAAAACCTCCAGCCCTCTCATTGAACCTACAACCATCCATATCATTCTAACCATTGCTTTTTTTCCAAAAACTAGCGAATCAAACAAATAGACATCAAAAATGTCTTTCTAAATGGTGGTGACTTGGACAAATTCATTTACATGACACAACCTCCAGAATTCATCCTCTCATAGAAACTATAGTTTGCAAACATAAAAAATTCCTATATGGCCTAAAACAAGTTCTAAGAGATTGGTTTTAAACACAATAAGGTTTTCACTCCACAAAAAGTGACATCTCTCTTTAATAACATATATATTCTATTACTTCACTTGTTCAATATCAAGGACAGCAGTAATAAACTAGTGTTTTTTTTTCTCCAACAATAACTACATAAGATAAAAACATTATAAAAGATAGGATAAAGTAGAGTATGATTTGCATGGATGTGTTGGGTATTATTGGAGTTGGAAGAGGCCTTTGACTAATTAACTTCAGAATAAGACATCTTGGGATACGTGTCAACTCTGTGTTAGTGACACCACATTGTGTGAGGTCCTAATATCACTTTTCATTGCAAAAAAATTGCGTGTTTCCTGTGTTTCTTTATTTGCTCATTTTCTTATGCACGTAGCAGTTAATGATTGGTTGTTATATGCATCACAATTTGGATACGTGGATTCAATAATGAAGTAGTGGACCCGGTTCATGGGTTTTTAAACCGGTTGACTTGGAGAATATCTTATCCATTTTGAACCGGGGAACTACTATTATTTCTATGTGTTTCTACAATCACAATTTTTTTTGGATGATTAAAATTTCACGTAATCACGCATTTGATATATTGTACACCGATAGATCAAAATTTATATTTAAAACTATACTATTAATGAATGAAAGCGATCAAATCAAATTTAAAATTGATTTATTAGAATTGTATTAAGCCGAATGAAGTTATATATATATATATATATATATATATATATATATATATATATATATATATATATATATATATATATTTTACATGATGAGTAATTTCATATCACTTTAAATTTTTGTAATGCATACGCATACTTTTTTATATTTATAATTGAATTAATCTATTAATTTTTTTTAATACAACTCATTAATCTTATTGGTTCAATTTAATTTTTTTGAACTACTAGTATTCATAAGCTTCAAATTTATTTTCATGAATATCATTTTATAATATTAAATTTATAATTTTATTTTATTTTAATAATATATTATTATTAATTAAAATAAATATGATATATAAATTTTTAATATTTTAAAATTGATTCAAAATAAATTAATTTAATTAAATATAATATCTTTTAAATTTATTACCTAAAATTGAAACATACTAAATATACTTAAAAATGGATCCAATTTACTCCACAAATATCTTTAATAGTGAGAAACTATGTCCGAAATAGAGAAATTTGGGTTGAATAAATATGATTGGTGATGGTTGGGATTAAAGAGACTAGATTTGTGTGCCGCAGCTGCCGCTAAAAAGTTTCAATTACGGACGTACATTTCTTGGTTCTACTGTTTCAATATTCTAGAATCTATCATGAAATAAAAGCGCATTGCATGATCTTTTTGAAAAATCAAAAGATAATTTTATTGATTTGCAAAAGAATTATAAATCTAGTCAAAAGCAAACCTAAAATTGTGTTTGGAAATATTGTTTTACTCTAACATGCATGCATATACACGTCTCTAATTCAGCCTGAATTGGCTATACATGGTTTTTGCCACATGCGTTAATAACTTCATTGTCAAAAAAAGAAACTTTTCTTCCGAATCCCTTTTTGCTATAAAAAGGCAAAACAATGTCATGTTTTCTACGCTCTTTTGTCCTATGCTCCACAGTCCACCCTCTTTCCGATGAGCTGTGTTCTTACATGAAAAGGGGAAGCAAGTTTACCGCTTTTAAATTTTCATGATTTACACTGCTAGTTGCTCTATAAAAATCAAAATTTAAACTCTTTTTTATTTATCTTGACTATATTTTTCATAAAAATTATTTACATTTCAACTTTTCAAATTTTGGGTTCGATAAATATTAAACCTCTAACATATAAATTAATTAATTTTCAAACAATATTGAATTCAATATTTTAGAATTATAGTTACGTTTCAAATATAAAAAATTAACTTGTAAAATAATGATTATGTTTACTTATAACACTACTAAAAAAAAGACTATATTAATAGGGGTTAAACTCTCTCACAAATGTAAAAAACTCCTCACAAAACAAATATTTGTGAGGGATCAACTCACCTCATAATACAAGTCGTCGTAATTTTTTTACGAGTGATCTGTCACGTCGGACTTAATCCTTTGCAAAATATGACCCCCTTTTTCATGTCACAGGCATGCAGACGTAGACACACGCTAGGTGGTGCAGTGTGTCAATAATTTGTGAGAGATTAAGCTCTGGCAAATCAATCTTACATTTTGGTATTTGTGAGGGTGTCCTCTGACAAATTGTTTGGTCATTATGAGGAGCATCCACATTGGGTCAAGAGCAACACACAAATGAGAGACATCACATATTCATCCAAAATCTTAAGGTGATAAGTGTTTAGGTCCTCTCACTTATAAAGTGTTCAACCTCCACTTTTCTAAGCAATGTGAGACTTTCAACTCATACTTGTACATAATAATCTCCCCCTTAAGTGTGAGTTCATCCACTATGAACCTCCTCAAGCGGAATCTCTTTCATCCACATACACTTGTACCGTCGTTGCGGACACTACAACAGAACATGTTATATGACCACCACAATGTCAGGAAGACTTTCGATACAAGGAGTCAATCCCTTAATTGAATCACCGACTCTGATACCGTTGTTGGGTCATCATGAGGAGCATTCACATTGAGTCAAAAGCAACAGACACCACATATTCATCCAAAATCTTAAGGTAATAGGTGTATGGATCCTCTCACTTATAAAGTGTCCAACCTCCACTTTTCTAAGCAATGTGGAACTTCCAAATCACACTTGTACACAACACAAATTAGCAACATTGATTACCTCTAACTAATATTTGCAATATTGAATAAAAAATATTATAAATATAGTAATATAATTAATATAAATAAAGTTTTATTATAATTAATAAAAATTTAAAATTAAAATTTACAAAAATAAATTTTAAATAAAATTATTAAATTAAATATTTCATTAAAATTGAAATAAAAATAAATAATCTCCATACCCACTAAAGTTAAATTTAAAAATAAAAACTTCATACATTTTAATTATCTTCCTATTCCTCCTCTTCTACACCATCTTGTCCTTAATCATCAACTCCTCCATATCTACTAACTCTTCCATATTCATCATCAAAATACTGGTTGCGAGACCATAAATGGTTCAAATCTCTGTGCATACTCATTTGTAATTCAAAAGGCTTTCTCTAACTCTGTTTGTTTTTTCTTCATTTCTTCTATTTCTGCCTTTCTCCCTACTGCTTCGCGTGCTGACTCGAAATGCACTAAATTTCTCACATTTTCTATCATTTCAGCGGTTAATATTGGTGGACGTGATGATCATTCTCCATCAACAACTCTCATTCTCAAACACATATCATACCGCGTGATATTTTTTGTCAACGGTCCAACATCATACACTCTCCCATTTTTCTTCTTTTCGCATGATACACCATACCAAGTCGGGAAATCCACACTAGGATCAGTAGGATATTCCGGTGGCGGTGCAGGTAAATCAGGATTATCTGATAGATAAATGGCGAGTTGTATATAAAACTCCTCCTATAAAAAATAATAAATTAGATGTTATCATAATTTAAATAAGTTAGATATATAAAATAAATAAATAAAATGACAAAATATGAAAAAAATTACTTAAGTTTTTCTTAAGCGTTCATCGACATACTCCTCATTTCTCTTGATATGAGTCTCTGCATGAATCTCACTATAGAAGTTATTTCTACCCAGGTCGTGACGCTAACTAAATGAAAACATAATTAAAAATAATAATAATTAGTTTTATTTAATCTAAAATCTAAATAAAAATTTAATTAATAAATAAATAAATTTATCATCCTTCGTGTAACTTCATCAACATTAATATTGTTTGCTGCATAGTTGCAGCCGCCAACTTCAAATGCTCTATTTCTTTTCCTGTTCAAATATTTGCTTAAAGTTATTGAATTTCTAATGAACAATAAGCTCATTAAATACATCTTCACCTATCCAACGGGAATGTGATCCTTTATTAATCCAAGTAATTCTAGTATACCTAAGCATGTCAGAAAGGAGGGCAACACATCTCGAGTAAAAAAAATTCCTTAATTATGTGAAGATCTCTAATGTCCCAGGTACATTTTTCCTAAATTGCTATATGAATTAAAAAAAATATAGTAAATAAAGTATAATCAGGAATATTTTAATAAATATAAAGTGAATTAAAATAATAATTACTTAAATGAATTAATTAATTATACTTGAAAGAACCTAAATCAAATTTCTTTGTCATCTTCGGAAAATGCTCCATAAGTCGACTAATTTTTTTATACGCTTCTTTAATAACTTTTATATGCTCGTTGTTGCAGGATGTGACGACACAAAGCTAAACAACAGAATTTTGAGTTAGTATAAATAAATAAATAAACTCAAATTTAAAATATAATATAAAACAAAATACTTACGATCCTCCCTCGCGCTCCATGAGAAATATGACATTTAGCTTCTTATAACTTATCTTCGGCATAGCTTCCCTCGTGCGCCACCTCCCTAGCACTTCATAAGTACTGGTATCATCCTGATCATCCTTCTCCTCAAGCATAGAATGCATGGGTGATGAATGCGGAATGCTAGATCCACCTATCTTCATATATTACATAGGTACATTTGCGGAATGTGGAAAGCTTAATCCACTCTGCTGCATGGAAAAGATGTAGGATGCGGGATGCTAGGTCCATTTGGCTGCTTAAAAAAAGTATATCCAAGAGAACAAATAAAAGTTGACGTGAATATGAGTGGAAATGTAAAAAAACAGACGTGGATAGTAGTAATCCAGTAAAAGATCCAGATATGGATGGACTAGGATGCATGGGCAATATAGTAGGATGAATAGGCAGTGGATATGGATGCATATGAGGTGGAGTAGGATGCATAGACAAATGAACCCCCTGACTCGAAAGTGGCATAGGAATATACAAAGATGAATCAGGAACCTCTTCTATAACGACTTTTATCACTACGCCAAATAAGGGAAAAGAGGGCGCTTATTTTGGCCTATAACAGCGCTTTTAAGCGCCCTCTAAAGTGGCGCTGGCATAGGTAAAGACAGCGTTTTGTTTTCCTGGAGAAAGCACTCTCTAAAGTGGCCCTTTAAGGGCCACATTATAGTGCGCTTTCAGAAAAAAACGCCCTCTGGAGTGGTCCATAAAGGGCCACCTTAGAGGGCGCTTTCTGGACAAAGCGCCCTCTAAAGTTGTCAATGTAAAGTGTTTAGAGGGCGCTTCCTACAGAAAGCGCCCTCTAAAGTGTTAGTTATTTTAAAAAAATTTGTTTGAAAAACAGTGGGTATTTAATTGGGAACCTGTTCGCATGCTGCAAAAGTGTAAAATTCATATTGATTTCATCCTTTAATCCAATGTTATACACCATTAATCCATTGATATATACAACATGAATCCATTTATATACAACATTAATCCTCCATATATACAACATTAATATATTGATATTCATGCATGTACAACAACATTCCATACATATATGTACAACAACTACAACCTATATGATTCTATGATCAATAATGAATTGACACAATTCATCCTTCATTTCATCCAAATGAGCTCTTGAGTAAGATTTGTATTCGTCAAAGTACTACAATTAAGAGAATAAAACATATTCATGATTTAGTAACAAATTAGATGAAATATCCGATAATATTAAAATAAACCCTAAGTTATTATTCCATACCATTTTTGGGATGTCTATACGATTCAACGCAATGATATCTCTCATAAATCTCAATACAAAAAATCCGCAATCGATCGAATTGTTTTGCTGAGGACACTACACATAAAAACAAACAATATATATATATATATATATATATATATATATATATATATATATATATATATATATATATATATATATATTTAATTTCTTACAAACACTATTATAAGCAAAAAACAAACACTATTATAAGCAAAAATAAGAAACTTAATATATATCTGAACTCTGACCCAGGTAATGTCCTTCCTATTACGATAATTCTTTTTCGATCTAAATTTTAGTATTGCCCTAACAAAATAAAAACGTATATTGAGATCAATCTGACAGACATAATTAAATATACAAATACACACGAATATTTAGGGGAATTTCACTTACGCGTCAACCGTCTTCTTCATACTCGGATATTTACTTCAATTACCCGGTAACGAATCGAGATAATACACCATTAGTCTCGAAAGATCCATAGCAACCAACACCCAGTGACCACTATAAAATAAAACAAAAATTTAGATGCATGAAAATTTTCTACGTAAAAGATATACATAGATTAGAATGAAATTATTAGAAAGAAAATCTAACCCGTTGCCAGAATTAAACGGTAAAAAATACAAACTGGGTGTAGTATTATCGCCGGCCACCATGAATCTATCGACTAGTTCATTCATTACGGATGTTGGATTTTTCGTTATAAACATTGTGTTGATACGGGAAGCAGCAATAAAATTGAATCGGTTACACAATTCAGTTCCCCGCATCAATGTGTCATACATATACCTTAAATAGAAACATAATAAAAATTAGACTACTCATTGAAATGTGTAAATAAATTGTTCAACTAAGTAAATAATAGATTGATCGGAGTACCATATGTATGTATGAATGACAGCGATGCCCAATTCTTCGTGTTCAAAAAGTTGTTGCATGTCCTCCTTTGCAATTAATTCGGAATGAGCAATTCCGAAAACACCTTCATCCATATCTACACTACGGATGGCGCCGTGCATAATATCTGACTCTTCCACCATTTTCTCAAGACGCATCATAATTTGAGATTTTGTCCCGGACGTCGTTGGAATTTCCTTACTAGCTTTGTCCAACATTTGACCGGGAACCTAAAAATATAAATTAAATCATGACTTTTTGTGATGCAACAGAATCGTTGTGTATATAATTCAATGGGTATATATATATTTGTACCTCTTTTTGAGATTTAGGATTTGTTTTTGTCCCGGACTTCGTTGGAATATCCTTACCAGCTTTTTTCAACATTCGACCGGGAACCTAAAAATTCATATAAATTAAATCATGATTTTTTGTGATGCAACAGAATCGTTGTGTATATAATTCAATGGGTATATATATTTGTACCTCTTTTTGAGATTTAGGATTTATTTTTGTCCCGGACTTCGTTGGAATATCCTTACCAGCTTTTTTCAACATTCGACCGAGAACCTAAAAATTCATATAAATTAAATCATGACTTTTTGTGATGCAACAGAATCGTTGCGTATATAATTCAATGAGTATATATATTTGTACCTCTTTTTGAGGTGCGACCGACTCGATGCGTCTTGAAATCCCTTTACCAGCTTTATGTGTGGGTCTTGTAGGAGTCTAACATTACCATGTAATAAGGATTGATTAAATATCATAATTGTAGCTGAATTGAAATGTGAATACTAAATATTCATAATCATTTAGAACATATATACCTCGACATCTGGGAAAATTAGATCTGACGGCCATCCAACAAAGGATCCGACTGCATCTCGCATCAACGTTGTCTCTGAAACAACGTCAGGTAATGGTAGAAGCGCGTCCGTATCTAATACAAGGTCAACCGAAACTTTCATATATCCCACCGGGAGGGGATTATGGTGAAGTAATTCACCCGAAGTGTTGTGCATTTTTCCCTTGCCAACTATGCGATAAGTTGGTGACGATAGATACAGCTGACAAGGTGTAATTCCCTAAACCAATAATAAATATGTTATTGTTAACGTGTATATGTGTCAAGTAAAAAAGTGCTATTTTAATTTCATAATAACATATATAATTACCTCGGGAAATTTCGGTTGACAATTGATACTAGCTCGGTCACTAGTATTTTTTGCCTCGGAACCGCGCCTTTCCTCTCTATACCTTGCATTCTCCTTTTGCAGTTCGAGTACTTGTGCCCTTAACTCCGCCAAGGTCTCCATCACCTCTTTGTTGGTAGGATTTTTTGTTTTTGGTTTTTTATAAAATGACGACGGAGTCACACCAAAACCCTTACCCCTCACACGACCGGAATACTCAGGAACATTTAGTACTCGACTAAGTAGGCTCCTGGACCTCGGTTGAAGGTAAGGTTTGGGATAAAGTCTCCTGAAATATTATTAGAGGAGATTAAAAATGAATTATATGTCTAACAAAATTTTCGATATAATTAAAGAAATAATGTTATATATACTTACACATTCATCATAAACATTTTGAACCGCTTCAACGACAGCCCCATCCTTCCCAACCCGAGCAGCCTTCCACAATACGTGCTCCGGAAGAGATGTTGCGTCACTTTTCTCCTCGGCTAGCTACACATTGAATCGGATTATAAGATCATCAATTATAACATATTGTGACAATGTATAAGCTCATAGCATTTGAATATACTCACAATTCTTTGTTGTAACCGTGCATATCCCGTACGCCCTTTTTTGTACGGATACGCGGGTTTTGATGCCCTTTTCCGATTTTTGTCGCTTACTTCCTGGATAAAAAAGTTTAAGGCATATCAGAACCAAGTAACTTAACAATTGTATAATACCATAATTAATAGACATTACATGGAATTTTTCGTTTCTTCGTTTGGCGACAAAGTTATCCCATTCTTCGGCTGAAATAATCTCCGCATACTTCATTGGCCGTTCTGCTTCAACAAATTTTCCTTCCTCATCCTTGAGAAATTTGTTGGACAAAAAGGATCGAAATCCTCGGAGTCTTTTTCCGACCAATTGAATACAATATTTTTGCCGGCTTTCATCGATGTGAAAGGATCTCTAAAAAACATACACATGGAGTGTGTTATTATAAGTAATATTATAACAATATATGGTCAACAAATAGTCAACAAAAAAACATATAACAATATATGGTAAGTACCTGTATCTCGGACCATATTTTTTCTTTGCCAACCTTCAATTCCGGACTTCTCCAATTATCACATGTAATCGGAATATGTTGTCGAACAAGGAAACCAATGTAACTTGCCAACATTGAACCGTTAGGCTCAATTAGTTGGTCTTCAGCACTCCAATGTACTTCGAATTTTTCACCCTTGTCTCTTGCACGAATGATTGACTTCATAACAGTCAATCCTCGTTTGATTTCATTTTCAACATTGTTACGTGATCCACTCGCGTCATGGGTATTGTCTTGGTTACTAGCCATTTTATATGTAATATAGAAATGATTCAATAAGACCCAAGTAAGACAATGACCATATTCGTGAAGCTACACAAAAAACACATTCATATACCTTCCATTTCTCTCATGTTACAACAATCTAAACTCTCTCTTTTTTTCATCATTATTGAATACAAACTCACACACACCTACTGCATACAAAAGACCAATGCAAACTTATGGTGTTTGGAACATGAACAAACTTGCATCCATAATCATCAAACTTCCAAGCACAAGCTCAAACACACTCCAAATGACATCAGTTTTCAATCAGAAATAAAAAACCTTACATAACCATACAACATACAATATTCAGTGATCAAAACCATACACAAAAAAATAACAAAAAATGATTTTCAACAAGGTGCTCATGAACACCATATAGTGCTCGTTTGCCCTAAACAACATTAATCAACATAATGCACAAAATGTAAAACTCAGTTTAGAAAATGCCCTAATCAAACACCTGAAAATACAAACTATTGAGAGAAATACCTTCAAGGTGACGGTAACGATGGAGAAGAAAGTGAACAGCGACGGTGGACGCAGATAACTCAGTGAACGTGAACGCAGCAGCAGAAAAAGGCGACGGCGACTACGACGGTGAGGGAGGGAGAACGAACGGAGGACGAGAGTAATCGCAGTAGAGAGTAATCGCAGTAGAGAGAAAACCCAGTTATGTAAACGAAATAGCATATAGCGAGGGAAAATAAAGAGACATGCAATGTATGTTATAATTTTAATGTTTACTAAAGGGGACCTTAGAGGGCGCTTGTGTAAAAAAACGTCATCTAAAGGGGGCCTAAGAGGGCGCTTCTAAAAGCGCTCTCTAAGGCTTTCCAAAAGCGCCTTATAAACTGGAAATGTACATGGACTTAGAGAGCGCTTTTTTAAAAGCGCCCTCTAAGGGTACCCTTAGAGGGCGCTTTCATAAACGCGCCCTCTATTGGTGTCCCTCCATTTCGTCATTATTTTTTCGCTTCACTTTAGCGGGCGCTTTGTTACAAAAGCGCCCTCTAAAGTGCGCTGTCTATTCCAGTTGTTCGCTCCTTATTTTTTCTCTTCACTTTAGAGTGCGCTTTTATAATAAAGCGCCCTCTAAGGTGCGCTGTCTATTCCAGTTTTTCGCATAGTGTATGCGGCAAATCTTTTGACCCTTACCACTGCCCTCAGGTCGGGGTGGCATTTTTGTTCTACTTTGAAAGAAAAAACATAAAACAATGAATACATAAAAATACAAGAGTAATATATAATAATTCAAGCAAAATAATATTACATAAGATTTGTTGACAATAGCTTATTACACAATACATAATTAAGTAATCTTCATAGTTTTCATAGCTTTAGTTGTTTTTTTATAACTTATTAGCGACATAACTTCCCTCGTGCGCTACCTCCCTAGCACTTCATGAGCACTGGTATCTTCCAGATCATATTTCTCCTTATGCACAGAATGCATGGGTGATGAATGCGGCATGCTAGATCAACCTATATTAATATATTGCATAGGTACATTTGCGGAGTGTGGAAAGCTTAATTCACTCTGCAGTATGGAAGGCATCGGTAAAGATGTGGGATACGGGATGCTAGGTCCATTTGGCTGCTTAAAAAGAGTATATCCAAGAGAACAAATAAAAGCTGATGTGAATATGGGTGGAAATGTAAAAAAATCATACGTGGATAGAAGTAATCTAGTAAAAGATCTAGATATGGATGGACTATGATGCATGGGTGATGGAGTATGATGGATAGACAGTGGATATGGATGCATATGAGGTGGAGTAGGATGTATAGGCAAATGAACCCCTTGAATCGAAAGTGGCATAGGAATTTACAAAGATGAATCAGGAACCTCTTCTATAACGACTTTTGTGCGGCGAGTCTTTTGACCCTTACCATTGTCCTCAGGTCGGGTGGCATTTTTGTTCTATCAAATGACACAAAAATGTCAAATTTAATAATACCACATCTTTGATAACTCTTCGCTCTTAATCTGTATTACAAAATTCACCATTGGATTGAAAGTTATTTTCATATAGATCACGCCTATAAAATTCCACATTAATAAAAAATCATTTGATATTTTAAAGAGAATGATAAAAATTAACGGTTTTTATAAAATTTTATAAGACGCTAGTTTTTATGTATCTCGTTGATATGTTAAATAATTTCTTATTGATATTAAATTTTATAGACATGATCTGTATGATAATAGCTTTTAATCCAACAATGGATTTTATTCTACAAATATGCGGTAAAGAGTTATCGGAGGTGTCAGGTTACTAAGTTTGACATCTTGGTGTCATTTGATCTTGAACATATATATATATATATATATATATATATATATATATATATATATATATATATATATATATATATATATATATATATATATATATATATATATATATATATATATATATATATATATATATATGGAGAAGAGTGTCACTTTAAAAGACGCCTAACTCTTATGAATTCTAGAAAGCCCCTAAAGCACCTCCTCAGACCTACTATCTAGCGAACCGACCTGAGAAGCAAGCTAATCATTTGCAACTTTCACCGAGAAGCCACCTAACAAGTATGGAGTCCAAATCAAAACATCCTCCCGGTTAAACCTCACCAGTCCTTCTAGGAGAATAACTAAGGACTCTAAAAGCTCGTATTCCCAAACTCGGAGAGGACGCCTCCAAGAAAACCTCCAAACCCAAACACCTTCTCCTAAACTCTGAAAGAATTCACCACCTGGTTCTTTTCCTCAAAGACAAGAAACAAACCCACAAAAGAAACACATAACATTATTGTACCAGCCCAGACATCATGTCAAAACCTGGTCAGTTGTCTGTCCCTAAGCCTCTTGAGACAAGAGACAAAGAACCAATCAGACCTTGCATCAAGACGAGACTCTAATGTTAGAACAAGATTTAGTTCTGCATTTGGAATTTAGTTTTGATGATAACAATGCATTATTTTTAGAGAACAATTTTGTACACTAATGGTTTTTATCTAGTGTGTAATTTTTGCTAACAGGTCCTGACTCTGAAGCAATGACATGCGACGTCATCAGATTCTGAAATCAACACACTCTGACTCTGAGGAGACACAAGTACTTTACAAGATGTTGTCAAGTTCTAGAAAGCTCTTAGACAACGGTTCTGATGAACGTTCATGTTAAAACTTCTGAATGTGGCTCTGATTGAAGAGTCTTTGAAGGTTTGTCTCCTTTCAAGATTTTGCGCTTAAGTTCTAAAGATTCTGAAGAACAAGATCTGAAGAATCTGAAGACCAGGTTTTGAGGAACGGTGTTAAGACTCTGAAGACCAATGCTCTGAAGATTCTGTCAACTTGTCTCTTGATCCTTCTAAGCATGCTTCAACATCATTTCATCAGAATCCTCTGAAGATTAGAAGATAAGATCAAAAGATTTTGCGTCAGGAAAATAGTACACAATACAAGATCAACCTTTCCTCCACTACGCTGATTTTGTTGGCTAAGGACAATACTATTGTACCATTTTGCCTCCTATATGCAAACCGCTATGAAAGAGACAACTCCAATTTAATATTCCAATTCTATCCTGCAACGATTCTTTTATATGCCTATATAAAGGAAACTTGAAGATTGGAAGAAGGGTCTCATTCTAGCTAATGCTTTGATAACGCTGTAACATACGTTCTTGCTAAAATCATATTATTTCTGTGTATAGTTTTGTAAATACACAAGAATTTTTCCTCGTTACTGTGTGAGAAATATTCATTGTATTAACTTGTGTTAATCTATTTTTTTAGAAGCATTCTTTGTAAACACAATTTGTAAATCTCAAATTTGTTTGAGTGATTTTCTTGAGTGACTAGGTTTTAGTCAGATAGACTCAAGAAGACAAAGACGGATTATCTTTATGGTGTTTGTAATCAGATTTTGGTTATAGTGGATTAAATCCTTCTTGAGAAGGAGAAATCACCTTGGTAGGGTGAATTGGATGTATCTTTGTTAACAGAGAATCAGTATAAAAATAACTGTTATTTTTCTTGTTCGTGTTTTTGCTTGATTGAGTTGATTTTGAAAAAGCTTTTGTTTTTAGAAACTCAATTCAAACCCCCATTTCTTGTGTTTCCCACCACCTTCACCAAGAAATGAAACTCCTTTCCACCACTGAGATATCCTCGAAAGGCCCTCAACCCTACCCCCCAACAGCGAACCAAAACCATGTGAATCGTACCCTAATGAGCAAATATCTCTCTACAATGAAGGCACGTTAATAAGAATCTTTCACCTCCATTTACTTAACATAACAAGGTTAACAAGCCTAAGATCCATGACACATAAACTATCAGCCCTAGTAGTCTTACACACATTTATCCACTTCACTCGGGGAACCTTATCACCACCTTTAAACACCCCCCCCCCCCTAAAAACCGTCTTTGTAAGCCAATCAACTTCTTCTAGAATGCAATCGACATCTTCATAAAAGACAGAAAAAATATCATAATACTGAATTTAGCAGTACTACCCACCCTCCGAGACTAATAAGTCTATTCCTTCAAGAAGTTAATATCTACGAGACAAGTTCAATCAAAAAATCCCAATTCCCTTTTTTCTCGAATTCACATCCACTAGAAGTCCTAAATAGAAATCCTAAATAACTAAAACGGAAAGAGATATTTAAGTGTCTTTAAACTTTTTTATATCTTACACCAAATATTTTTGAAACTTGATACAAACATAAATCTTTGAATATTTTTATTAATTTAATAATATACGCATTTTAATTAGCTTTAGGAAAATATTAACTTATACATTTGAACACATATTAAAGAATTTAATATAAAAATATTATCTAAAATGTCGTGCACTTAATATTTTTAAAATTAAAAAATTAACATAATTTATTAATTGTTTAACATTTTCTCTTTGAACACAAATAACTACGACCCTTAATTTTATATATGTATTACAATATGTGTAATTTGAAATGAATAGATATCATATTGTGAAACAACTCAATCATAATCATGTACTAAAAATTGAAATACCGACATAGATTATTGAGAAAAAAATATAATAAATTGTTAAATTGTATGTTTCTAACTCTTTTGTTTCTAAATTTCCCTCTCAGTTTTTTCTAGTGGAAATGTGTGGTTGGAAATCACCTATCATAAGTGCACATGTTTCATCACATTGCAATTTGGCACTACAGTATCTATCCCATGGAAAGTTCCATATTTTTCGTCAACTCTTAATTTTCAACCACTTATTAACATTCAATGACTGTCTTGTTTTGACAACAACAATTTTGGATATGTTTTTCTTAATTATTGCATTTCTGATTAAGCTTTGTGCTAAATATGTAAGCTATTCGTCACTTTTACGTCAACAAAAAATAATTGACTTTGCATGCAATGCAGCAATTGATGTGTCATGTGTGTACAAATGAAGTCGCAGTTTTGGTTACAGAAAAGGTTACTGTGGACGTATTAGGGCTTAGTCGTATTTGACTCGCATCCATCTATGGGACAATATATCCTTTCACTTTCTGTCTCTCAACCGACCAAAGAAAAACTGTTTCTGAAAGTTCAAAGGGTTTGAATAAGTAAACACAAAAAGGATGTTCATGTCTTATTTGTCTTCGACACACTTTTCATTCTTCTTTTGTAGACTATGTTTTTATTTCTTTGTTGTGAGGCTCTTTGAGGTGACATGATTTGCATAAATGATAGTATTATTGCTCATGTGAAAAAAAGTAGGCTCCGCGTAGGGGTGTGCAAAAATATGGTTAACCAAATTATATGTCTAAACTGAATTGCATTGCACCATAAAATAACTAAACCACTTGAATGGTTAATGAACTGAACCATTTAAATTAACCAATTATAATTCAGTTTAAAACCGGTTCATAACTAGTTTTCTTTTATAAACTGCTTTAGTTATAATTTTTTTAATAAAAAAAAGAAAAATTATTGAGAGTGAAAAAAAATAGAAATTAAAAATATTTATAATTATGAAAAATTAAAAATATTTTATTAAAAATTAAAAATAAAATTATAAAAGAAATATAGTTTTTTTAGAAAAAAATCTGAAAATAAAATATTTTATATTCCATAAAATAAAAAATAATTTATTTCTGAAAATAATTTTTTTTATTCATTAAAAAAATATAATTTAATTTGAAATAATTTTTTTTTCAAAAAAATAAAAAATTATTGTTTTCCAAAATAAAAAATTCTGAAAAAAAATTTTTTTGAAAAATAAAAATTTCAGAATAAAATTATTTTTATAGTGAAATTTTTTTCCAAATTTTATGAAATATAAAAATAAAATAATTTTTTTTTATTTTTCCGAAAATAAAATTCGAAAAAAATTTATTCTGAATTTTTTTCCCCGAAAAATTAAAATTAAAATATTTTAAAAAAAAATTTTTTTTTTGCATGAAATTTTCAAAATATCTATCCAGATTTTTTTTCAAAAAAATAAAAATTTTAAATAATTTTTATAAATAAAAGTTTTTTTAAAAAAATAAATATTTTCATTTTTTTTTAAATTAATTATTTTTTATGAAATTAAAAAAATTGTTTTTGAAACAGTTCAAATTATAAAATTGGTTTATAATTGCAAACTGATTATAAACTAGTTTATAAATACAAACCGGTTATAAACTAGTTTTAAACTGAATTGAAACCATTTTAACAATTAACTGCATTATTTATAAAATGGTTATTATAAACTGAACTGAACTATAAATGTGGTTTGGTTCAGTTCAGTTCATGAACCACGAACACCCCTATCCGCGGGCCAACTTACTCCTCTGGCATTGCGGCTAGATATGGAATAATCATAAATGGTTTAGATTTTCTCATACCATTGAAATTTACACTTAAAAATAAATAAAATATTAGTTAAATATGATAAGCACGTGAATTTAAAACCAAATAAATGTTAGATGAATGAAAAATAACTGTATGCGAAGTGATTAAATATTTTTCAAATCTATAAAATTTCTACAGAAAGATTGTGGGAGTGGTGATCACATAAAGCATAGATAGAATCTAAAAGTTTAGCATTTTATATGAATGTTTCTTATTCATAGCGCCACTAACGAAAATGATTATTTGGCACAAAAACACGATCTAATGAAAAAATGCACATAATGATTAAGGAAATGAAAAATGTCAGGGAGGAGAAAAGATGATGTCAAATATCACACGCCACATAATCTAAATATCATAATCCGATTTTTTTTATTAAAATAATCATCTTTCATGAAACATGGATCAGTTAGACTGACGTATCTATTTTTCATTGAACAAATGTTCTAATGGTCTGGGCACATACATTCACTACGCCAAACAAGACCTTAGACAGCGCTTTTTTTAGCCTTAGACAGCGCTTTAAAGCGCTGTCTAAACCTCCGCTGCTAAAGGTTTAGACAGCGCTTTTTGAAATCTTAAAAGCGCTGTCATTGGCGCCACATACAATGGCGCATGCATATATAGCCATGTGAAGGCGCCACATGCAATGGCGCATGCATGTGTAACCATGTGTGTGCGTTAATGCTCAACCACTCATCTATTATAAATACATCATCTCTCCCATAATTTTTCACATTACTTCTTACCCTTTCCTTCCATTTTTCTTCAATCTCCTTCAATTTTCTTTATAATGTCTGCATATTCATACTTGTGTTCATATATTCACAAGAGAAATGTTGATTTAATCTTTTCAGCAGTGCAGTCTCCGATGAAGATCCGACTTTGGAATGTTGATATGTTCGAACATCCTAACAAGACCTTGAATCGTTGGTTATATGGACATGTTGCAGATGGTGAAAGGATCAGAAGAATTCAATGGCTTGATACGACGTTCAACCAAAATGGAGAAGTTCGTTTCTGGGTGGATGTTAAAACCGACAGAGACGTTCACATGATGATGTATACTTCTCACAAAATTATTTTGATGGTTATAATGACATAGTTATGTTGTTTATGTGTTGTATTTGTTTGTGATGATATTTTATTTGTTGTAGTTTCTTGTGTTGTTTAATTATTGTATTTGTTCCGCTTATCATATGAAATGAATGTTATTTTTAATATAAAGCAAAAGAGTTACAATTAAAATTATCTTGTTGTGTTTGTTCTAACACTAGGATAATTAGTACGATTATGACCGGGTTGACGACATGAACTGTATAATTTAACCATTTTGTTCGCCGTATCCATTTCAGTTCAAATACATATGTTGTTTGGGCGGTCCTTTTTCTTTCTTCGCATTATTTCATTATGCCAGAGAATGTCCCCTTGATATGCAGGCCAGTAATCCTCTTTTGCTACCACTGAAAAGCTAATTTTGAAAACATTGTAAAAGTTTATGACTTTGTAAATGTCGGATAGTAAGTTGGAAGGATCCCATCGAACCTTTGAACATGTTGCTATGACATGGGAGCAGGGCATACGAAAGGCTTGGAACTTTCCGCAATCACACCAAACTCTATCTAGTTCCACTCGATATTGCCCCATCGGCATGCCTTCATTGTGATCCATTGACTATACCAACCTTTAGTACGATCAAACACCATAATCACATGTGTGTTAGCTTTGGCAGCTTCCTCTTTAATGAATTTCATTGAAACATCACTGAACAACTACCCAGATTGTAACACTGAACTCCATTTGGAACGTCTGATCTCAAACAATGGCCCTAGCTTGAAATAGGTTACTTGCACTAAAGCGGTTATAGGTAGGTTTCTGATGCATTTGAAAATAGAATTCATTGATTCCACAAGATTTGTTGTCATGTGGCCCTATCGTTGACCGTTGTCGTATGCCCTAGTCCACTTCTCCAACGGAATATTGGCGATCCACCTTACTGCATCTGCGTTGGACAATCTGATGTCTTCGCGGTAGTGTCTGAAAGAATGTTATGTTAATGCATACCCTGCGTTGACAACCTTCTTCCGTAATGTTTTGTCTTTGATCTCCCGCATGAAATTTTGAGCGAAATGTCTAATGCAGTAAACATGCGTCAAAGAAGGATCCTGCCAGCCATTATCAATGTTTTTGTAGGCACTTACCATTGAAGGGTGTCAGTCTGAGATCAAACATAAGTTAGGCTAAGTAGCAACGTACAATCGAAGATTTTTTGGAAAAAATCCATCCCCTAGTAGTCTCCCCTTCAACTAGTGTAAAGGAAATTGGAAAAATGTTGTTGTTGTCATCTTGCGCCACTACCATCATTAGTATTTCTTTTTATTTCCCGTACAATCATGTACCACCAATTTGTATAATAGGTTTACAGAAAGCAAAACCTTTGATGCATGGTTGATACACCCAGAAGAGTCGGTGGAATATGCCATTACTAATAGCACAAGTCTCATTTGAAGTATACACCGACAACGTTTCCAAATTGACAATAGTCCCTAGAGTATAATGTTTAAGAGCCACAAAGTATTTTGGAAGTTCTTTGTAAGACTCCTTCCAATTGCCAAACAATTTTTCAATTGTCTTAGTCCTAGCTATACATGCCTTCCTGTATGATGGAGTCTAGTTGTATTGTGTAACAATATGCAAGATTATTATACTCACCTTTAACAACGGATTGTCACTAATGACAGACAAAATCTCATCGCATATTAACTGAGAGATGAGTTTGCGACATTTGTATGTTATTACTTAATTTATATTGTTTATTACTTATTCTTATTCTCTAATAAAATATCTCTATTGTTTATTACTTATTCTTACTTATTTCTTAATTATGTTTTATTATGTCCGACAGAGATTTTGATGTCGTGTACATGAATATGTACCACACGATCCTTTGATAGAATCATATCTTCAAGGATGCGGTTTTGGTAATCTACTCAACATAGTCTCATACTCATTTGACTACAAATTTATTCTTGCTTTGTTAGAAAGATGGAGACTCAAGATCCACACATTTCACCTTCCTTTTGGTGAGTGTGTCGTCACACTTGAGGACGTCTACATGTTGTTAGGTCTACCAAGATAACTCTATATGCGAGGAATTTTTAGGTTCCCCTTTGTGTGAAGACACAACTATGGAACAGACTTTGGGTCAACCTAGGGGTCAAGGTATTAATTTAAAATATCTTAAGAAATATTCTTCAAGTATAATATTAAATGAAGAATCTACCGAGTATGAAAAGATAATTAAAGCTTAGTGTTATATTATGATTCTATTTGGTAATTTTTTATTTCCCGAAAGTACTGGTAATACGACAAATATTATGTATTTTCCGTTGTTACGAAACATAAATAAAGAGGCACATATAGTTGGGGTTCAACTGTTTTATCCCATCTATATAGTTTGTTGTGTAAAAATGCCAAAAAAAATACTTTACGTTTTATTCTTGCACCTATTTGCTACAAGCATGGGGTTGGTCAAGACTGTTGTCACTCGCCCCGGTCAACGAGACGCCATTCCCATTCCCATATGCACTAAAGTAAGTTTATATTAAATATTCTAATTTATTAGACTTTATACTACAACTACTTGTAACTAATATATTTTCAATCTTTTCGATCTAGGTGGTCAGTTAAGGGAATGGACTACAATAAGTGTCACAAACACGTTGTAGTAGTCTATCGAAATCTTTTAGACCACTTTGGACCAACGACGTATTACTACTAAACAACTCTACTTTTGATTTAAAAAATTATCCAATTACATATCCTATAATAATGTCAAATTCTTATATAATTTATCTGGAGGCCGTATCTAGGTCTTGATCATCAGGTTAACCATGATGATGTTGCGTTTGGACAGCAAAAACATCAATCATCTGGTTCACTACTGTGGAGATGCACTAGAGTGATCGTGTAAAACTGTAATTGGACATGCAACAACAAATTCCAGAATCTTCGACGTATTTCAGAGAATGACATTAACAAAGAGTCGATGGTCAATGGGATTATTCCAATTGGAGAGACTTCGCAAAAGAGATGTGTCTTCATTGAAGGAACCGAAGATAACATATCTTAAACGAACCAGACATACATGGTGCTAGATCAACTCAACATTATATGGCATGGTTTAGGTCGGTTACAACACCATAATTTGTGTCTGAGCGAAGATATTTGATTGATCCATGCCAACGAGATTCGTCATCAAACGCCCAAGAACAATGTCAACCCACCCAAACCCAACGACCAACCTCACACCATCACCCTACCATATACACCGAACCATCAAACATTCAACCTCGCAACTAATTCATGCCACACACACAAACTCAAAATCAGGAATCAAACCCTAACCACCAATAATCATATGCAACCACCACAATTATCTATAGCCCGGATGATTCATGTGATTCAATGACATGCCATTGTAGCCCCCCACTTATGAACACCCAAACATCCCATCGCCATAACACCGAACATTTATTTGTCTTTAGTACACCACAGAAACCATTGGTTTGTTTCCAAAACGATTCAATGTCCCAATTCAGGCAACCATATCGTCCACAAACCACTCAACTACAATGACCCAACTACGAAAACATGGGCATCAAACTCAATTACGGAAGCGTCGTTGGCGATAACCCCCTGTCTATTGGGGAGAAATGATGACAAATCTATCAAATACCGTTGGACCTTCCATCGGACCTTCACACCATCCACCATTGCATCATGTCAGCACTCAAAGACCCCAAACATCTCAGGGAAATTGTGGGAGACCTTGAAGACAGGCTAACGCACCTGGATGTGGAACAGGGAGGTGTTTCTATCGGGCGAGTCATTAATTTTCTTGCCAATTATTACGTATTTTAACTTTATATTATAATATTAATCATTATTTTTCATTTAAGTATTTAATTTAATTATTTATAAGTATAAAAATTTAAATAAAAAAATAAAAAAATTGCATAGAGCATGTGCCACATGCATTGCCGCATACACATGATGTAGTGTATGCATGCACCAATGTAATTGGCTTCAATGTATGCATGCGCCCAAGCCATTGGCGCCTTTGTTCACTAGGAAAATAGACGTGTTAGTCCAAATGGTGCATGCTTCATGAAATATGGTTATTTCCGTAAATATTTTGAAAAATAAATTATTTTAGAATTTTATTTGAAAAAAATGGTTATTTAAAAAAAATCTCATAATCACTATTATAAAATATACCTAACATAATATGTTATTAACTCGACTATTCAATAAATTGAAGTAATATCTATTATTTAGACGTCTATTTTTTTATTTAAATTTTATTAAAAGATATATAACTACGATTCACACTAATAATTGTGGTGATATGTTAAGACATTGATTTCGAATCTCAACACCAATATTTTTCCATTTTTTCTATACAAAATGTGTGTTCCTTAATTTTTATAATTATATAAAAATTGAAAAACATTTCACCACGGTTGTTATTGTCAACCATTGTTATTGTAGAATTGGAATTCCTTGTGTCGAAGCAGGTAGTGTTCAACAGAAATAAGGATGTGTCAAAACATGGAGTGTGCGTCGAGTTGTATTAGAATGTCGAAGTGTCGAAGCAGGTTGCTTGACACAGGATTTTAACTTAGACCGAAATATGTTTTTTTGGACCTTTGTAATTTTTGGGCTTTAGCTTAGGGAGCAAGCTAGCTTAATTATAAATTGAGGGATAACCCCTATTTTCATAACAATCTTGTAATTACTTGTAGTTGTAAAATTAGCGAGATTTCCCCAATTTGTAGAAATCATCTTCTTCCCCAATTTCCGTTAAACCCTAATCTTCTTTCTTATTTAATTTTCTTTTCTTGTTTTCACCATCATTGTGCAGCGATACAATCTTACTACCAAGGTTGGTTGATTCACTTGAATAAAGAGTGAAGAACAAGTGGGAATTTCATCGGTTGATTGAATCTTATTCATCAAGATTGACTCAGAATTACTCAAAGTTTTGGGTTTAATTCCAGCATTTGGTATCTATAGCACTGGCTGAGCGATTTGTGGGAAGCAAAACACGATGGTGATGAATCATCTAAATGAGTATTTTTTTGGTGAGTCTCCTAATTATGAAGAATCAGAATTACGAGAATTGGTGGAAGCAGATAAAGGTTATCTTTTGCTATCAAGATCTTTGAGATCTTGTGAAGGAAGGAGTGACACCACTTGCAGCAAACGTGACAGATAAAGAAAAAGTTGTACACAAAGAATTGAAGAAGAAGTATTATAAAGTTCTCTTTATAATCCATCAATGTGTTGATTCTGATAATTTTAAAATGGTTAGTGATGTTGAATCAGCAAAAGAAGCATGGGAAATTCTTGAAAAATCGTTTGGAGGTAGAGAGAAGGTGAAAGAGGTGAGGTTACAAACTCACAAAAGGATTTATGAATTGCTTTAGATGGAAGACAATGAAAGCATAACTGATTTTTTCACTAGGGTTACAAAATTGGTGAATCAAATCAAGGTATATGGAGAAATGTTGACATCAAGATCAGTTGTTTCAAAGATCTTGAGGTTATTGGCTCCAAAGTTCGACCACGTGGTAGTAGTCATAGAAGAATCGAAAGATTTGTCAACGTTGACAAAGGAAGAGCTCCAAGGGACACTTGAATCTCATGAACAAGAAATGGCAGAAAGATATGCAGGTAAGTCGAAGAGAGATATGGCGCAATCAGCAAGAGAAATGAAAGGCAGTGGGAAGTGGGTAGGTAGAGGAGGCTACAACAATTCGACTAGTCAAAATCAGCAAGAAAAAGGTTGGTCGAACCAGAGAAGATCCTCATACGAAAGCAACCAAAGAGGTGGTTGTGCAGGTAGAGGAAGAGGTAGTGGTGCAGGTAGAGGAAGCGATGGTCGTCGACAATCTGACAAAAGTCACATTCGTGTTTCAGTTGTCAGAAGTATGGTCACTACTCAAGTGTTTGTCTTAAAAAACAGAAGAATCAGGAAACGGATACAAATTTTGCAAAGCATGAAGAAGAAGAGATGTTGTTGATGGTCACAATAAGAGATGGAGAAAGATTCCAGGACCAGTGGTACTTGGACTCAGGATGCTCATCACACATGACTGGTAGGAAAGATTAGTTTGTCAACATGAAAACCTCGATGAAGAACATGGTAAAATTTGTAAACGAAAATACTTTAGCACCTGAAGGTATTAGTGATGTTCTGATTACGAGGAAAGATGGCAAAAAGACATTAATTTCCATTGTACTATGCATACCAGGCATGAAAAGTGATTTGCTCAGCATATGGAAGTTGGTCGAAAAGAACTACAAAGTGTAGATTAAAGACAAGATGATGAGAGTTCTTGACTCAGGTGGAAGGTTAATCTTGAAGGCACCTATGTCTCAGAATTGAACCTTCAGGATTGAACTTAATATGATGGAGCACAAGTGCCTTGCAACTGTAGCTAGCAGGGATGAATGGATATGGCACTATAAACTTGACCATCTCAATTTCAAAGACATCAGAGATCTAAAGAGAAGGAATATGGTTTCAGGTTTACCAGAAATCGACATTCCAAATGAAGTGTGAAGAATGTGTGTAGGCGAAGCAGCACAAGAATAACTTCAGCAAGGATGCAAGAAGCAAGTCGAAGGCAATTCTTGAAGTCATATACTCTAAAGTGTATGGTCTTATCCATGTGGATTTGATTGGAGGTAAAAGATACTTTGTCACATTCATAAATAATTTCAGTCAAAAATTATGGACTTGCCTAATCAAGAAGAAAAGTGAAGTGATCGAGGTATTTTCCAAGTTTAAATTTATGGTTGAAAGACAAAGTGGTCGAAAGCTCAAGATTCTAAGGACTGGTAGTGGTGGAGAGTATGTGTCAAAAGACTTAGACAAACTATGTGAGAAAGAATGGATTGTGCATGAGGTTGTGCCACCCTACACTCCACAGCAGAATGGAACTGCAGAAAGGAAGAATAGAACCATCTTGAATATGGTGAGAAGTATGTTGAAAGATAAGAATCTACCCAAATAATTATGGGGAGCACAAGTGTCGACAACTACATATATTTTGAACATATGTCCAACGAAGAAGCTAGAAGTAATTACGCCAGAAGAATGTTGGTGTGGTGTCAAGCTTAGCTTGAGTCATATGAAAGTATTTGGATCTATATCACATAGACATATGCCTGATAAGTTGAGAAGAAAACTTGATGACAAGTCGAGTCAGATGATCCTAATAGGATATCATTTGATTAGAGGTTACAAGTTGTTTGACCTAGTGAACAAGCAAGTAGTGATCAGTAGGGACGTGATCATAGTTAAGGAATGGGATTGGACTGAAAAATGTCAAGAAAGATTCAATGAGATTATTATGTGAAGAACTAGCAATTGAAGTCGAAAGAGAAGTTCGACAAGAAGAAGTCAGAGGTCAAGCAAGCACAAGCAGACCTCAGAGAACAAGACGCATGCCTGCAAGTTTGCAAGAATGTGTGATTACATCAGATGATATGGTCGACGATGAAGTTGAGCTGGTACACTATACTTTCTATGCATATGCCAAACCGGTCAATACAGCTGAGACATTGAAGGATTCGAAGTGGGTGAAAACGATGAATGAGGAACTGAAGTCCATCGAAGACAATGACACCTGGTCACTTATCAAATTGCCTCAAGGTAATAAGGCAATCGATGTGAAGTGGGTATACAAGGTGAAGTTGAATCCAAAAGGTAATTAAATATTTTTCAAATCTATAAAATTTCTAAGAAAGATTGTGGGAGTGTTTATCACATGAAGCATAGAGAGAATCTAAAAATTTAGCATTTTATATGAATGTTTCTTATTCATAGCGCCACTAACGAAAATAATTATTTGACACAAAAACACAATCTAATGAGAAAATGCACATGATAAAGGAAATGAAAAATGTCATGGAGGAGAAAAGGTGATGTCAAATATTGCACACCACATACTCTAAATATCATAATCAGTATTATAAAATATACCTAATATAATAGGTTATTAACTCGACTATTCAATAAACTGAAGTAATAGTTGTTATTTAGATGTATGTCTTATATTTATTTAAATTTTATTAAAAGATATATAACTACAGTTCACACTAATAACTGTGGTGATATGTTAACACATTGGTTTCGAATCCCAAAACCAATATTTTTCCATTTTTTCTATGCAAAAAAGTGTGTCCCTTAATTTTTATAATTATATAAAAATTGAAAACATTTCACCATGATTATTGTTGTCAATCGTTGTTATTATTGAATTCTAATTCTTTGTATTGAAGCAGGTAGTGCTCGACAGAAACAAGGATGTGTCGAAACATGTAGTGTGCGTCGAGTTATATTAGAATGTCGAAGTGTCGAATTAGGTTGCTTGACACGGGATTTCAACTTAGACCTAAATAGATTTTTTTGGACCTTTTAAATTTTTGGTTTTATCTTAGGGAGCAACCTTGCTCAATTATAAATAGAGGGAGTAACCCCTATTTTCCTAAAAATCTTGTAATCACTTGCAATTGCAAAATTAACAAGATTTTTCACAAGCTGTGGGCAGAGAGACCCTCTGCAAAAATCATTTTCTTCCCTAATTTCCGTCAAACCCTAATCTTCTTTCTTATTCAATCTTCTTTTCTTGTTTTCATCATCATTGTGCAGTAGTACAATCTTGCAACCAAGGATGGTTTATTCACTTGAATGAAGAGTGAGGAACAAGTGAGAATTTAATCGGTTGATTGAATCTTATTCGTCAAGATTGACTCATAATTACTTAAAGTTTTTGGTTTAATTCCAACATTTGGTATCTATAACACTAGTTGAGTGACTCGTGGGAAGTAAAACACGATGGTCATGAATCATCTGAACGAGCATTTTCCAGCAAGTCTCCCAATTCTGAAGAATCAGAATTATGAGAATTGGTGCAAGCAGATAAAAGTTATCTTTTTCTATCAAGATCTTTGATATCTTGTGAAGGAGGGAGTGACACTGCTTGCAGCAAACGCGATAAATAAAGAAAAAGTTGCACATGAAGATTTGAAGAAGAAAGATTATAAATCTCTCTTTATAATCCATCAATGTATTGTTTCTGATGCTTTTAAAAAGGTTAGTGATGTTGAATCAGCGAAAGAAGCATGGGAAATTATTTAAAAATCGTTTGGAGGTGGAGAGAAGGTGAAAGGGGTGAGGTTACAAACTCACAAAAGAACGTATGAATTGCTTCAGATGAAAGACAATGAAAGCATAACCAGTTTTTTCATTAGGGTTACAAAACTAGTGAATCAAATCAAGGTATATGGAGAAATGTTGACATCATGATTAGTTGTTTCAAAGATCTTGAGGTTATTGTCTCTAAAGTTTGATCACATGGTAGTAGTCATAGATGAGTCGAAAGATTTGTCAGCATTGACAAAGGAAGAGCTTCAAGGGACGCTTGAATCTCATAAGCAAAGAATGGCTGAAAGAGTTGTAAGAAAGTCGAAAAGTGATGTGGCTTTGCAGGCGCAATCAACAAGAGAAATGAAAGACAAAGGGAAGTGAGTAGGTGGAGGAGGCTACACCAATTCGAATGGTCGAAATCAGCAAGAAGAAGGCTGGTCGAACTAGAGAAGACCCTCATACCAAAGCAACCAAAGAGGTGGGGGTGCAGGTAGAAGAAGAGGTGGTGGTGCAGGTAGAGGAAGAGGTGATCGTCGAAAACCTGACAAAAGTTACATTCGTGTTTCAATTGTCAGAAGTATGGTTACTACTCAAGTGATTGTTTTTAAAAATAGAAGAATTAAGAAACTGATACAAAGTTTGTAAAGCATGAAGAAGAAGAGATGTTGTTGATGGTCATAACAAGAGATGAGAAAGATTCCAGGACCAATGGTACTTGGCCTCAGGATGCTTATCACACATGACTGGTGGGAAAAATTGGTTTGTCAACACGAAACCCTCCATGAAGAACATGGTAAAATTCCCAAATGACAATACTCTAGAAGCTCAAGGTATTAGCGATGTTCTGATTATGAGGAAAGATGGCAAAAGGTCAGTAATTTCTAATGTACTATACATACCAGGCATGAAAAGTAATTTGCTCAGCGTATGGAAGTTGGTCGAAAAGAACTACAAAATGTAGATCGAATACAAGATTATGAGAGTTCTCGACTAATGTGGAAGGTTAATCTTGAAGGCACATATGTCTCAGAATAGAACCTTCAGGATTGAACTTAATATGATGGAGCACAAGTTCCTTGCAACTGAAGCTAGCATGGATGAATGAATATGACACTATACACTTTGCCATATTAATTTCAAAGACATCAGAGATCTGAAGAGAAGGAATATGTGTAACACCTTAAAATTTGCCCTCCTCTCGTGGGACTAGCATAACACATTGCATATCATTTTTTAGGTCATTAGGCATTGCATATTTGCATAACATGTGGCTACAACAAGCAAGTCATCCTCCTAAGTCTTGATCAGAAGATAAAGAGGTTAAGATGCAAGCTAGGGTTTCATTGGATTGATCATTAATCATCTGAGGATGTATGGTACAAATTAGGGTTTCTTGGTTCTCAAGGAGATTGATCTTCATCTTGGTTGAAATGATACATCATCATCATCATGGTTTTGTCATCATCCCAGAGATTCAAGAGATTGATCAGATACCTTGAGATTAGGGTTTTGACCACTGGTCAACCCTAATCAGTTGAATCATCTGCATTGGGCTAATCAGGGCTTGGCAAGGAGATGGGGTCTACAATGGATAGGGGGATCATCACATGATTATATTGAGCTTATGGAAG
Organism: Lathyrus oleraceus; assembly: GCF_024323335.1. Lineage (NCBI taxonomy): Eukaryota > Viridiplantae > Streptophyta > Magnoliopsida > Fabales > Fabaceae > Lathyrus > Lathyrus oleraceus. The sequence goes on from NC_066579.1 coordinate 449,595,830, forward strand.
CTAGGGTTTCATCATTGAGCCATTTCATCAGGAGTTTGAGGCTCAACTTGATCAGTGCATAGCCAGATTCATCTATCAGTCAGAAAAGTCAACTGTGGTCAACTGTGCTTGAAATGATGGATTTGGAGGTGGGAGAGGGACTTTGTGAAGAACTGTTGATCAAAACATTGGCAAGAGCATAGAAGAATCGTGACTGTTGCAATCTCACTCTTCCATGGCAAGTTGAAGGTTCTTCCACCTGGTGCACAATTGAGCTGCAAGACCTCCTTCAAGTATCTTCTACATCATCAATCTTCATCTGTTTTTGCATTTTGGACTTGGAAACACAAGAATCGAGCACTGCCATTATCATAAGGTTAGAATTCTAATTCCTTAATTGCTCAAACTGTGATATGGCTTGTGTAGATCTTTGATCATAGAGTGCAATGCAACTTGTAGCTTTGAAAATCATTGAGAATCGAGAGAGAAATCTGAGATTTAAGTTTGGATGTGCAAACTATTTTTGCTCGATTTGCTTAGCATGATAGGAATTAGGCAAATTCATGTGGATATTGTGATTGTACGTGTTCAGACGAATCCATTGATATATCGTTTGCTCATTTTGGTTGAGATGTGTTCTTGGTGATTTTCTGGAAATTTGTTGTTGTTCTTGATGAAGAACACGCTCCAGCGTGCGTTTGATCCATTGGCCTGGCTTCTCATTTCGAAAACCTGTTTCCCGCCACCAGTAGCCAATCACATAGCGCCAGCGTTTAAAATGGAACGCCGCGTTTTAGTTTCGCTGTAGGATAATTACAAAACTGCCATTTTCAATATTAATTCATTTTTATTTCATTTCTTTTCTCCATTTCATTTCATTTTGATCCATGATCTTAGAAAATTCATAAGTTCTTCCTTTTTTATCCAAATTTGATGAGGTTTTTTGCACCATTCTCCTTGTGATGTGTAGTTTTTTATGGTGATTTTTAATATTTTTGTGCACGTGTGGAAAAATAAAATGCCTAGGGATTGTTTGAATGTGTCATTTATGTGTATGTTTTGCCATATTGATCATAAAATAATGATGCCTGCTCCAAAATGCTTGAAATTTTACATGCACATTCTTGACTCTTTCCTGGTGATTTGGATGTATAGTTTGCTAATTTTGATATTCTGGATTGAAAGATATGATGTGATAAAGTTGAGTGTGACAATGTGTGTCACACTATGTTATGCCATGTTCATGAATTTTGTTTCCATGCCTATGCTATGTCTTTTGCCCTGGATTTTTGCATGTGATTCCATCTTCATGTTAGGTTTAACCATGATTTTTTGTAGGATTTGTTGATACATTTCCTATTTGATTGGTATTTTTGTTTTCTGTTTAGTCATTTTTAGGTTTTTCTTGAGTGGTCAACTTACATGACTTGTAAAATTCTCATTCCTTATCACATGAAGCTGAAACTTGGTGGATTGGTTCTTAACATGTTTAATTTCATTTTGGATTTGGTGTGGTTCATTTATCTTATGCCATTTCTGTTTTACACTTGCCTAAAGTTGATACATGATTTGTGGCATTGTTTGAGCTTGTATAAGCATGACTTGACTTCCTGATTTTAATTTCCATACTTCCTCTGGTCCAAATAGCATGAAATTTGATATGCTACTCATTGAAGGTGTTCTGTTTAAGCTGGAATTTTTGTGGAATTTATTGAGCTGTTTTGATATTGATTTGATTGTGATCATTCTGTTTGCTCCAATGTGTTTCCAAAGTGCATAGTTTGGCATGTTTTGTATATGAAATGGATTTGGTGCATAGTTTTGGTGTGAGACCAATTAGATTCTCTTTTTGCTTGATGAATCTTGGTTTTGATTAATTTTCCCTTGCTGTTTTGAATTTTTCATCTCCTTTTGACCCTAGGCTTGTCCTAGTGGTCTTGTTTCTCACGTTTGGATGTGATTTTCAGGTTGAAGAAGCAAATGCTTTGAGGATGTTAATTCAAGTTGATTGAATTTGGTTAATTGTTGTGAACTAACTTGTGTATTTTGTAGGATGCTTGGCTCACTTGCTTTGAGCTTGTGCTTGGCTCACTTGAGTTGATTGTGCTTTGCACATGTGATTGATTGTGTTGTCTGTTGATTCTTATCTTGTCTGTTTTGATTCTGTGATTGGTATACTGACTGAATTAGATTGATTTCAGGTACTTTAGTCGCTAACAGTTCATCTGTGAACTTGCTGTGCTGCTGCTTGGTTGTATAAACCAATTGAGGTAGACTCTCTTGTCTCCATGTAGTCTGGAAGACCTGGCTTGTTATTTAGCCAGGCAACTGTCTGAAGTCCTCCTTAAGAGGCGATGTTTATGATTGTTTAACTTTGTCCCCAAGCAGGAAAAGACCTTGATTAAGGAAATTGGCAGAACCCAAGGGATGTGCAATCCATCCCCTGCTATTCTTGTTGAGTCGTCCCTCTGCTCACACCACTGTGTTGATGCATTGGGACATTAACCCAAGATCTTGTACAGTTGTACAGTCGAGTCAGAGTCATGAGTGTAGAAGGGTTCCCACTTTCTGGACCCACGCTCCTTTGTCTGAAGCTCTCCCTGGCCAGGGATAAGAGCTGTGAAGTCTAATCTTCACTCACCTTTCATCTGCTTCACCCTGACTCTCAATGTCAGCGTTAAGAGCGAACACTACCCTGTACAGTTGGCTTGCTCTTGCAGCCTCACCCTTGTTTGAGCCTCACTTGACTGGATATAGTGTGTGCTATTTGTGAATGTTTGGTTTGTTTTGTTTATGCTTGCATGCTTTGCTTTTTCCTGGTTAGGATTAGCTTGCTGTTGTGTAAGTAGATAGAAGCCATAACATAGGGCAATGATGCATGATAACATCTAGGCTCGAGTCCAGCTTCCTAGTAGTGTGTCTCCCTTCGTATCTGGTTAGAATTTCTTTCCCGTTCAGGGGAACTACGTCGCCCTGATCCTCATACCAGATGAGGTACGTAGGCAGGAGACTGTGCGAGGTCTCTCCGGGCACCCTTTTTCTTTTTGTGTGTGTTTTGTTTGACAGTTGCTAGGCTCGAGTTCCCAGCTCCTTAGTAACTTGTTGCTTGTTTCTTCTTGTGTGTCGGGATATGGATATAAGACCAGCGATTGGCTGTTTGTATCCTGATTGTGTTTGTTTGGTTCGGAAGCCGATGTAAGTCCAGCGATTGGCGTTCGGGTTCCAAGTTTGCCTGTGTTTGTGTGTGTCTTGTTTGGCGTGCGTGAGTCGAACTACGGCAGCTCTGATTCTCATTTCAGACGAGATACGTAGGCATATGATGCGATATCCTAGCGAGCCCTCTTCCCCCCTTTTCCCACCTGTGTTTCTTGTGTGTGTGATGTTTTGTTTTAGCAACCTTTTTCTATCTTTTGAGCGTGGATCCCGTCGAGTACGACGGATGCGTAGGGGTGCTAATACCTTCCCTTCGCATAACCGACTCCCGATCCCATTCTTTTTGGTCGCGAGACCATGCTTTTCCCAGGTTTACTTCGAGCGTTTCCTTTCCCTCTTTTGGGATAAATAATGCACGGTGGCGGCTCTATGTTGTTTTTGTTTTAGCCCGCCGGTTGTTTTTCGCGGATGCGACAATATGGTTTCAGGTTTACCATAAATCGACATTCCAAATGAAGTGTGTGAAGAATGTGTGCAGGCAAAGCAACACAAGAACAACTTCAGCAAGGATGCAGGAAGTAAGTCGAAGGAAATTCTTGAAGTCATATGCTCTGATGTGTGTGGTCATATCCAGGTGGATTAGATTGGAGGTAAAAGATACTTTGTCACATTCAAAAATGATTTTAGTCGAAAATATGGATTTACATGATCAAGAAGGAAAGTGAAGTGATAGAGGTATTTACCAAAGTTTAAATCTATGGTCGAAAGACAAAGTGGTCGAAAGCTCAAGATTTTGAGGACTGATGGTGGTGGAGAGTATGTGTCTAAAGACTTCGACAAATTATGTAAGAAAGAAGGGATTGCGCATGAGGTTGTGCTACCCTAATCCACAGTAGAATGGAACCGCGGAAAGGAAGAATATAACCATCATGAATATGATAAGAAGTATGTTAAAAGGAAAACATCTACCCAAATAATTACAGGGAGAAGCATTGTCGACATCTACATATATTTTAAATATATGTCTAACATAGAAGCTAGAAGGAATTGCGTCGGAAGAATGCTGGTGTGGTGTCAAGCCTTGCTTGAGTCATCTAAAAGTATTTGGATCTATAACACATAGACATGTTCCTGACAAGTTGAGAAGAAAACTTGATGATAAGTCGAGTCAGATGATCCTAATAGGATATCATTCGACTAGAGGTTACAAGTTGTTCGACCTAGTGAACAAGAAAGTAGTGATCAACAGGGACATGATCATAGATGAGCTTAAGGAATGGGATTAGACTGAAAATGTTAAAAAAGATTCAGTGAGAATCTTATGTGAAGAACCATCACTTGAAGTCAAACGAGAAGTTCGACAAGAAGAAGTCGGAGGTCAAGAAAGAATAAGAAGACCTTAGAGAACAAGACACATACCTGCAAGGTTGCAAGAATGTATGATTACATCATATGATATGGTCGATGATGAAGTTGAGCTGGTACACTATTCTTTCTATGCAGATGTCGAACCTGTCAATGTAGTTGGGACATTGAAGGATTCGAAGTGGGTGAAAGCAATGAATGAGGAACTGAAGTCCTTGCCTTTTTGCCTCAAGGCAAAAAGGCAATCGATGTGTAGTGGGTATACAAGGTGAAATTGAATTGAAAAGGTGTCATACGGTGAACTGACTTGGGGTATTTTGCTTTTTATCGCAATGTCGCGGTTAGCAAGAGTCGCCACCGACTTTTCTTTTATCCAATAAGGAAAGGTGGAAAAGAACAGGAAAGACCTCAATAGATTTTGGGTTCGGGAGGTACATTATACAAAGGGAAGGTGTTAGCACCCTTTGTATCCATGGTTATCCATGGGCTCTTAATTGCTGGATCACTTATATTTTTGTCTAAAAAGTGTCGGTGAATTGCTTAAAAAATGTTTGAAAGAGAGTTTAACTTTGTAATGATTCTCGTATGAATGTATACAAAGTATTTATCTCATTTGATTTTGAAAATGGTTTAGAAAAATATAACTCGGTAATGATTCTAGTATGAATGTATACCAAGTGGTGATTTTCTAGGATTTGTAAAGTGTAAAGTGTGAGGGGTGGAAAATGTTTTAGGTTATGATCCAGTAATCGAGAGTTATACCTTCCTGAGGTCGTTATGGGCATTTCCTATCCTTATGAGGGTAAAACTGTCCTTACTATTGAGAAGTAAGTAATCTTACCCTTTGGATGTTTAAGGGTCACCGTAGGGTCATCGATAGGTCATTGAAGGCAACAGTTGTAAGGATACCTTAGCATTCGAAGGGACGGTCATCATTTAACCGTAGGCTACACCGAAGGGTCATCGAGGGACAAAATCGTATTTTCGAAGGCAACATCTGAGGGACTATGATTTATTTTATGATGATTTAATCGAAGGGCCATTGCTAAGTGTATCCCCACATTCGCGGGACATGACCGTTATACCGTAATACCGTAAGGCAGCAAAGAGAGGTCCAAGATCACTTATTTAAAGGTCATATTTTAAAGTCAATTAAGTAATTAAGTCCATACTAAAATCAATACATTAAAATTAATACATTAAAATTAATACATTAAAATTAACACATTAAAATTAATTAAGCAATTTAGGGTGAGTCTCCCCAAGGGTATCCCACAAATAAAGTGGAAGACCTAAACGGCGATCTTTTTTCTGGGACATATGAACCTTTGCAAAATTCAACAAACGGGTTAGCATACCAAATCCGGGTGCAATCGAGGATTACACCGTAAAAGAAAAACAGCAGCAAGAAAACAGTGTATAATTAACATAGAATCGACCAGATATGCATAAGACATAACAAACAAAATATTGGCGGCTGCCCTTGTTCGCCTCTGCTTCGCCTAGCGAAGGTCTAGCGAACACTCGCTGCGTGCTCGCTTAGCGATGTGCTAGCGAGCGGCTGCGGGTTTTGAATTTCAGAACAGTATGACTTCAACCTGCGGCATGGCTTATGACATCCAACACATAATTATATGGTTCAGCATTCACAATATCCAGGCACACTTAAATTCACATGCAAAACCTCAAATATGTTTATGAATTCAATTATATTATCACATGCAAGTTAAGAACATAAAGCGGTATCACATGCAAATTAAGAAAATAACACGATAATAGTAATGCAAACCTGTTTGCAATCGAATTGCAACCTTGAATTGGCGAGCCGGATTGAGTTGGGCGGCGGTAGCTTCGGGGCGGGGAAGCGGCCTTCAGGGTTTCTTCACTCGGAACTCTCTAAAGTAGCCTCCAGGGTTTCCGTGCCAGGGTTTCCGTCCGTCTTCCTCTGTTTTTCCGTCCTTCTTCCTCCGTTTTTCGTCCTCCCTTTCATTACTGAAGTGCTGGTATTTATAATGCCCTTTTTCATGACCTAATGGGCTCAGAACGAAGCCCGAAATTTTTTGTTGTCTGTCAGCCTCGCTAGGCGAGCTGGTAGCGAACGTTTGCTTCGCTAGGCGAGCGTGTAGCGAACGTTCGCTAGGCGAGCGTGTAGCGAACGTAACGTTCGCTAGGCGAGCGTGTAGCGAACAGGCCAGTTTGGGCCATTTTCTGGATTGGGCCATTCGTGAGCTGGGCCTTTGTCCCTTTAAGATCAGTGCCATAAAATGAGTCGGAATGCCCCTGAAAAATGTCTTGAAATATTAATGGGCAAATTTTGGGGTATGACAGCTGCCCCTGTTCAATATTCTTGAACCGAGAGAGTCAGAATGGTATGTGCCGTTCGTGGTCTGGAGGTGAAAGATTATTGAACACTAGAATGCCCCAACAATTTGCGCTTGTCCATCAGTCTTGACGGAGATGGGCTTAAAGATTCCATCCAGGAAGTTTGATGAGGAGATTTCCAGATTGTGTCGTACGTTAGACGATATCTGGAGACATGGGTGTCACACCGGGTCGTACATCAGACCGTATAGTGAGTCATCCATTATGCTGTCGACTTCGCCGGGGAGTCGGAGTATGCTATATACTGCTGGGGATAAGGGATCAGAATGGATCATACACTGGACCGTATCTGAATACCAGAGTGAGCTGTTCGTTAGGCAGATGACTTTGCCGAGGATGAAAAATCAGAATGGATCGTACGCTAGATCGTCTCTGAGTTGAAGATCCAAATGGGTCTTATGATAGACTGTATTGGAGTTGCAGGATGAGCCGTCCGTTAGGCTGAATCTGATGATAAAAGGGGGTAGTCGTACACTAGACTACACTTCAGAAATGTACCGTACACTAGGTAGCATCTGAGGAGACGAAGGTCAAATTGGGTCGTACATTAGACCGTATCTGAGCAGACTGAGCCGTCCATTAGGCTGAATCTGATGATAAAAAGGGGGTAGTCGTACACTAGACTACACTTCAGAAATGTACCGTACACTAGGTAGCATCGAAGGTCAAATTGGGTCGTACATTAGACCGTATCTGAGCAGAATGAGCCGTCCATTAGGCTGAATCTGATGATAAAAAAGGGGGTAGTCGTACACTAGACTACACTTCAGAAATGTACCGTACACTAGGTAGCATATGAGGAGACGAAGGTCAAATTGGGTCGTACATTAGACCGTATCTGAGCAGAATGAGCCGTCCATTAGGCTGAATCTGATGATAAAAAAGGGGGTAGTCGTACACTAGACTACACTTCAGAAATGTACCGTACACTAGGTAGCATCTGAGGAGACGAAGGTCAAATTGGGTCGTACATTAGACCGTATCTGAGCAGAATGAGCCGTCCATTAGGCTGAATCTGATGATAAAAAAGGGAGTAGTCGTACACTAGACTACACTTCAGAAATGTACCGTACACTAGGTAGCATCTGAGGAGACGAAGGTCTAATTGGGTCGTACATTAGACCGTATCTGAGCAGAATGAGCCGTCCATTAGGCTGAATCTGATGATAAAAAAGGGAGTAGTCGTACACTAGACTACACTTCAGAAATGTACCGTACACTAGGTAGCATCTGAGGAGACGAAGGTCTAATTGGGTCGTACATTAGACCGTATCTGAGCAGAATGAGCCGTCCATTAGGCTGAATCTGATGATAAAAGGGGGTAGTCGTACACTAGACTACACTTCAGAAATGTACCGTACACTAGGTAGCATCTGAGGAGACGAAGGTCTAATTGGGTCGTACATTAGACCGTATCTGAGCAGAATGAGCCGTCCATTAGGCTGAATCTGATGATAAAAGGGGGTAGTCGTACACTAGACTACACTTCAGAAATGTACCGTACACTAGGTAGCATCTGAGGAGATGAAGGTCTAACTTGGTCGTACATTAGACTATATCTGAGCAGAATCTGAGGACTTGACGGTCTAACTTGGTCGTACATTAGACTGTCACTGAGCAGAATCTGGTCTAACTTGGTCGTACATTAGACTATATCTGGGCAGAATCCGAGGACTTGACGGTCTAACTTGGTCGTACATTAGACTGTCACTGAGCAGAATCTGGTCTAACTTGGTCGTACATTAGACTGTATTTGATGACTGGAAGGTCTAACTTGGCCGTACATTAGACTGTATTTGATGACTGGAAGGTCTAACTTGGTCATACATTAGACTGTATTTGCAGAATCTGACTTGAAGGTCTAACTTGGTCGTACATTAGACTGTATTTGCAGAATCTGACTTGAAGGTCTAACTTGGTCGTACATTAGACTGTATTTGATGACTGGAAGGTCTAACTTGGTCGTACATTAGACTGTCACTGAGCAGAATCTGGTCTAACTTGGTCGTACATTAGACTATATCTGGGCAGAGTCCGAGGACTTGACGGTCTAACTTGGTCGCACATTAGACTGTCACTGAGCAGAATCTGGTCTAACTTGGTCGTACATTAGACTGTATCTGAGCAGAATCCGAGGACTTGACGGTCTAACTTGGTCGCACATTAGACTGTCACTGAGCAGAATCTGGTCTAACTTGGTCGTACATTAGACTGTATCTGAGCAGAATCCGAGGACTTGACGGTCTAACTTGGTCGCACATTAGACTGTCACTGAGCAGAATCTGGTCTAACTTGGTCGTACATTAGACTGTATCTGAGCAGAATCCGAGGACTTGACGGTCTAACTTGGTCGCACATTAGACTGTCACTGAGCAGCATCTGGTCTAACTTGGTCGTACATTAGACTATATCTGGGCAGAGTCCGAGGACTTGACGGTCTAACTTGGTCGCACATTAGACTGTCTTTGCAGAATCTGACTTGAAGGTCTAACTTGGTCGTACATTAGACTATCTTTGCAGAATCTGACTTGAAGGTCTAACTTGGTCGTACATTAGACTGTCTTTGAGTGGTATTTGAAGATTTGAAGGTCTAACTTGGTCGTACATTAGACTGTCTTTGAGTGGTATTTGAAGATTTGAAGGTCTAACTTGGTCGTACATTAGACTGTCTTTGAGTGGTATTTGAAGATTTGAAGGTCTAACTTGGTCGTACATTAGACTGTCTTTGAGTTATTGAAGGTCAGAATGGATCGTACGCTAGATCGTATCTGAGTTGAAGGAGTCATGTGTTGAGATGAATCAGGATGGACCGTATGCTAGGCAGTACCTGAGAAGTGAAGGTCCAACTGGGTCGTACATTAGACCGTGTTGGAGTAGTTGAAGATCAGAATGGATCGTCCGTTAGATCGTATCTGAGTGGAAGGAGTCATATGTTGGGCTGAATCAGAATGAACCGTACGCTAGGCTATATCTGATAGTATTTGTGTATGCTGTATTTGCAATGAATATTTGGGATGGGCTTATAGATGCCATCGTTAGGAGGATGTCAGAATGGATGTTGACATGGAGCAGATCTGGAAGATGTATCTGAAGAAGAAAGTAGTCGTACGCTAGACTACACCTCGGAATGTACCATATGCTAGGCAGTATCTGAGGGATATAGTTGAATCTTGAATGTAATTGATAAAGATGTCCGTCTGAATGGACCTTTGTTTTGATTGTATCAAGAGGATAATTAACCTGAAAAATAAAGTTAGCTTCATGCCATGTCATGATGCATGAGATGCAAATGTTGTATGCATGCGTGTGCTGTGAAATGATGTGATGAGTGAATTATGTGTCTGGAATAAATGCGAGCATTGTATGCATGTATATGTTATGAAATGATGTAATGTATATGATGCGGAATGAAAATTGTATGTAGGTATGTGATGTGAAATGATGTAACGAATGCACTGTGCGTCTGAAACGTTCTTCCAGGGGACTCTACTGGGGAAATAAATCTCAGTCTTCTGGTCGGAGATATTTGTATTGATGACCCTTCCTTAGCTAGGGGTATTTGACTTCTGTCTGATGGTAGAAGATATTCAACCGAGCCTGGCTGAGGATGGAAGAGATGACCTGTCTGTCTGGTGGTGCTGACCTCTTCTGGGGAATAATTGGCGTTGCCGGGGAATCGAATTAGCAACGGATTCATTGGGAAGCATGGTTAGACCTTCTCCTGGATCCTGAAGTCTTTTAGTAACTGCCATCGTTGTTTTATGCATGTATTTTGATAAACATTGATCATATTCAAATGCATATATCAATTCAAGTTAAATCAATGGACGTTTATGCAATCAAAACAGAAAAAGTGAAAACAAAAGCATCTTTTTTTGGAGATAAAATTGTATTGATTTTGAAAGAGGGCCTATAAACAGGCAATTTGTGTACAAGGAGACAAAAATCCTAGTAAGAGGAAATTGTCAAGAGAACAAAGAGAAGCTATGAGGAAAAAGTCCTGTTGATTTTAACTCCATTACTGTCATTATGTCTTCAAGCATCTCATCTCCTGCTGTCGGATAGAAGTGATTAGCTTGTTCAGTCCTTTGAACTTGGATGAAGCTGTCTGAGAACGGGACATAGTCATACGCTTTGATCCCTAATTTTTGCCTGGACCGCCTTTTCAGGTTTTCAATCCACCAGGATACCCTTTTTTGCCCAAGCGGCCTTTTCAGGTTTTCGACTTGCCGGGTGCACATGTGTAGTATTTTTTAACTATGTCCGTGTTCACGGGATGTGGGAAGTCTTCGCCATCCATCGTAGTGAGTATCATGGCTCCACCAGAGAATACCTTCTTAACTACAAACGGCCCTTCGTACGTGGGAATCCATTTGCCTCTGGGATCACCTTGTGGTAGAGTGATGCGCTTTACCACCAAGTCGCCAATTTGATACACCTGTCTCTTGACTCTTTTGTTAAATGCCTGGGTCATGCGCTTCTGATATATCTGCCTATGACAAACAGCCGCAAGTCTCTTCTCATCAATCAGATTTATCTGATCGAGTCGAGTCTGAATCCATTCATCTTCATCTAAGCCCGCCTCTTTCATGATTCTTAGAGAGGGAATCTGAACTTCCACTGGTAAAACGGCTTCCATTCCATAGACTAAAGAGAAGGGAGTTGCCCCTGTCAAAGTGCGTATTGAAGTGCGATAACCCTGGAGAGCAAAGGGTAACCTCTCATACCAGTCTTTGTATGTTACTGGAATTTTTGGTATGATCTTCTTGATATTCTCATTAGCAGTCTCCATGGCGCCGTTCGTCTTTGGCCGGTACGGAGAAGAGTCATGGTGCTTTATTTTGAACTGCGTGTAGAGTTCAGTTTAGTACCATTATCAGTGATAACTCTCTCAGGAGACAGCAGGTTTCTCAGATGTATATTTGATAGAATCCATCTTAGAAATCAATAAAGTGATATGATTCAACATATACTGTCTTAGTCGGCGAGCAGCCCAGGCCAGAGCACAGCAAGCTTTCTCGAGTTGTGAGTATCTTGTTTCACAGCCGGTACCTTTTGCTAAGGCGGTATATGGCGTGCTCTTTTCGACCAGACTCGTCATGTTGCCCCAGCACACCCTATTGAATTTTCTAACACGGTCAAATACATAATTAGAGGTCTTCCTTCAACTGGCAGCATCAGAATTGGAGGTTCTTGGAGATACTTCTTGATTTTGTCGTTCATCATTCCGTACCATCTCTTGATTTTTCCTCAGTAATTTGAAGATGGGTTTGCAAGTAGCAGTCAAGTGCGGGATGAATCGGGCAATGTAATTCGAGTGCCCCAAGAAACCTCTGACTTCTTTCTTGTCTATTTCAGTACCCGTCGCAATTTCAATTGACTCCTCCTGCGGCTGTATGGTCTTTTCTTCTTGTAGTAACAGTCTGGCAAGTTCTCCAGGGACTTTACAACCTTCCTCACTTCCGTCCTCGGCTTGGTAGATCGGATTTTCAAAGTCATAATGAACAGTAGCAGAACTATTATCAACAGGATCCAGAGTGAATATGGATCGACAAATTGTTACGTGAGTGTGTGCAAGAAAACATAGCTTGTTTGAAAAATGACAGGAAAGATAAAGAGCGCAATATTTGAATGCAAAAAGTCCATTGATTTATTGAATATGAATATGCTTATGAAAATGACAAAACCCTTGAAAAATTAGCTATTGTGCCCCGGGTATGGACACAATGCTTTAAAACACTAAAATAGCAATAACAATTACTCCTGACTAAAGGAAATCGGGATAGTGTCTTCAGCCTTCCAATTATTGAGTCCGTCACCAATTGTTGGGGAAATCCAGTTATCCAAGTCACAATCGTTATCAATATCTTCCACAGCATTGACAGTCTCATCTTGATTAGGCAGAGGAGCAGTGATGACATTAGGAGTCTCAGGCGGATCAGATTCAAATTCTCCAGCGTCGATCATATCCTGAATTTTGTTCTTCAACGACCAACAATTGTTTGTATCATGCCCGGGGCTATCGGAGTGATATGCACACCTGGCATTGGGATTATAACGAGGAGAAGTAGTGTTGGGTTTTGCAGGAGGATCTCTGAGGGTAATTAAATTTGCTTTTAGCATACCCTGCAGTGCCTGTGCTAAAGTCATATTGATCTTCGTAAACTGCCTTCTTCCCGGGTTAGTGTGCCTCACAGATTTCTTGTCTTTTTTCTTCTCGAGCAAGAGAGCCTTCAGTTCCTTCTGCCCCCTGGATAAGTTCAAGATTATCTTCTGGAGTTGAGCATTCTGAGCCTGGAGGTCTTTGACAATTTGTTCGAGGTCCATTTTTCTGTTTGGAGGAAAACCGTGAGAATACTGATCCCTTTAGAACACCGGTTATGCAATGTTATGCTATGCAATGTATGAAATGTTTTCAAGGACTTTTGGAATTTAACTTTGCATAAACTACCAAAAAAGGAAACTCTTTTTTTTTTTTTTTTTTTTTTTTTTTTTTTTTTACGAACTAGAGAAAAGTTAAATCCCTAAGTCCTTGAAATGGTTAGTACAATGTTATGATGTCATGATGTTATGATGTTAAGATGTTAAACAAACATAAACAAGTCACACAACAATCATCCCTAGGTTTTAAGGCTTGCATGAGTTCCATAGGTAAGTACCCTCCCCACTGAAGTTTGGTTGGTTCAACCTGTCCTAGAAGAGTAACCGGGTTCTAGAAGGATCTCAAATCATCGACCTTTCCTTAAGTCCACTTCAGTGCAACACCAAGTGGTTGACCGAAGCTTCCCTAAAGTCTAATCTCAAAGAGTGTAGTATCGAGTATCAACCAACCCCAGTCGGAACCGAAGCCAGTCATCTCACTACTTTCTAATGGCTAGGATGAGTCAATTAGGGTTCTAAAGGTCTGGTTAATGCTTTGATGACACCACGCGAATGCCAAATTTTTCCTCAAGTGAACATGAGGAACATCAGGACATCCAAAGTGTCACATTAACCGTGGCCATCATTTTAACCATTCCAGTATACGCCGGATAGTCGCGATGATCTATTGCTACTTACCTAAGGTACACTAGATCCGGGTGTAGGATCTTTCACTCAAGAATACCCAAGCAATCCCTTAAAAGTAAATCAAACAATTCGGAATAAGTGATCTTGTTTTTAAGGTAACCTCTCTTTTTAAAGTATTGTCCCCAGCAGAGTCGCCAGTTCTGTCATACGGTGAACTGACTTGGGGTATTTTGCTTTTTATCGCAATGTCGCGGTTAGCAAGAGTCGCCACCGACTTTTCTTTTATCCAATAAGGAAAGGTGGAAAAGAACAGGAAAGACCTCAATAGATTTTGGGTTCGGGAGGTACATTATACAAAGGGAAGGTGTTAGCACCCTTTGTATCCATGGTTATCCATGGGCTCTTAATTGCTGGATCACTTATATTTTTGTCTAAAAAGTGTCGGTGAATTGCTTAAAAAATGTTTGAAAGAGAGTTTAACTTTGTAATGATTCTCGTATGAATGTATACAAAGTATTTATCTCATTTGATTTTGAAAATGGTTTAGAAAAATATAACTCGGTAATGATTCTAGTATGAATGTATACCAAGTGGTGATTTTCTAGGATTTGTAAAGTGTAAAGTGTGAGGGGTGGAAAATGTTTTAGGTTATGATCCAGTAATCGAGAGTTATACCTTCCTGAGGTCGTTATGGGCATTTCCTATCCTTATGAGGGTAAAACTGTCCTTACTATTGAGAAGTAAGTAATCTTACCCTTTGGATGTTTAAGGGTCACCGTAGGGTCATCGATAGGTCATTGAAGGCAACAGTTGTAAGGATACCTTAGCATTCGAAGGGACGGTCATCATTTAACCGTAGGCTACACCGAAGGGTCATCGAGGGACAAAATCGTATTTTCGAAGGCAACATCTGAGGGACTATGATTTATTTTATGATGATTTAATCGAAGGGCCATTGCTAAGTGTATCCCCACATTCGCGGGACATGACCGTTATACCGTAATACCGTAAGGCAGCAAAGAGAGGTCCAAGATCACTTATTTAAAGGTCATATTTTAAAGTCAATTAAGTAATTAAGTCCATACTAAAATCAATACATTAAAATTAATACATTAAAATTAATACATTAAAATTAACACATTAAAATTAATTAAGCAATTTAGGGTGAGTCTCCCCAAGGGTATCCCACAAATAAAGTGGAAGACCTAAACGGCGATCTTTTTTCTGGGACATATGAACCTTTGCAAAATTCAACAAACGGGTTAGCATACCAAATCCGGGTGCAATCGAGGATTACACCGTAAAAGAAAAACAGCAGCAAGAAAACAGTGTATAATTAACATAGAATCGACCAGATATGCATAAGACATAACAAACAAAATATTGGCGGCTGCCCTTGTTCGCCTCTGCTTCGCCTAGCGAAGGTCTAGCGAACACTCGCTGCGTGCTCGCTTAGCGATGTGCTAGCGAGCGGCTGCGGGTTTTGAATTTCAGAACAGTATGACTTCAACCTGCGGCATGGCTTATGGCATCCAACACATAATTATATGGTTCAGCATTCACAATATCCAGGCACACTTAAATTCACATGCAAAACCTCAAATATGTTTATGAATTCAATTATATTATCACATGCAAGTTAAGAACATAAAGCGGTATCACATGCAAATTAAGAAAATAACACGATAATAGTAATGCAAACCTGTTTGCAATCGAATTGCAACCTTGAATTGGCGAGCCGGATTGAGTTGGGCGGCGGTAGCTTCGGGGCGGGGAAGCGGCCTTCAGGGTTTCTTCACTCGGAACTCTCTAAAGTAGCCTCCAGGGTTTCCGTGCCAGGGTTTCCGTCCGTCTTCCTCTGTTTTTCCGTCCTTCTTCCTCCGTTTTTCGTCCTCCCTTTCATTACTGAAGTGCTGGTATTTATAATGCCCTTTTTCATGACCTAATGGGCTCAGAACGAAGCCCGAAATTTTTTGTTGTCTGTCAGCCTCGCTAGGCGAGCTGGTAGCGAACGTTTGCTTCGCTAGGCGAGCGTGTAGCGAACGTTTGCTAGGCGAGCGTGTAGCGAACGTAACGTTCGCTAGGCGAGCGTGTAGCGAACAGGCCAGTTTGGGTCATTTTCTGGATTGGGCCATTCGTGAGCTGGGCCTTTGTCCCTTTAAGATCAGTGCCATAAAATGAGTCGGAATGCCCCTGAAAAATGTCTTGAAATATTAATGGGCAAATTTTGGGGTATGACAAAAGGTAAAGTAACTCGACACAAGGCAAGACTTGTGGTGAAAGGATTTCTTTAGAAGAAAGGAATCTACTTCGATGAAGGTTTTACACCTGTTGCTAGGATTGGAACAATCAGGTTGGTTGTTGTCCTGGCCAACATGAACAAGTGGAACACATGTCAGATGGATGTGAAATGTGAGATCCTGAATGACCCCTTAGATGAAGAAGTGTATGTTTCACAACCATCTGGGTTTGTGAAACATGGTGTAGAAAGCAAAGTATACAGGCTGCATAAAGCCATGTATGGACGTAAGCAAGCTCCAAGATCTTGGAATAAGAAAATAGACAATTTCATAAGGGAAACATAATTTGTGAAGTGAACAACCAAGCATGGAGTATACGTAATAAGAAGCAATATTGAAGCACTTATACTATATATCTATGTCGATGACCTGTTAATAACAGGAAGTTGCAAGAAGGAGATCGAAGATTTAAAACATGACCTAAGCGAGGAGTTTGAAATGTCAGACTTGGGAAATCTCTCATATTTCCTTTGAATTGAATTCTACAAGAATGGTAGAGGTTTGATGATGCACCAAAGAAGATATGCAGGTGAAATACTCAAGAGATTTGAGATGCAAGATTGCAACCTAACTTCGACTCCAATTGAGCCCAGATTGCAACTGTCGAAAGAAATGGATGAAGATGATGTCGATCTGACGCTGTACAGAAGACTCATTGGATCACTTCGATACCTTTGTCACACAAGGATTGATTTAGCATACAATGTAGGTATGATGAGTAAATTCCTGCAGAAGGCAAAGGTATCACACCTAGCAGCGACGAGGAGGATACTAAGGTATTTGAAAGGAACTCTCGACTATAGCATTTTGTTTCCTGCAGCTGATGAAGGAAAAGAATGCAAGTTAGTAGGATACACCGACTCGAGTTGGTGTAGTGATGTTGAGGATAGAAAATCCACAGCTGGCTACATGTTTATGCTAGGTGGTGCACCAGTTCCTGGGAATCAAGAAAGGAACCAGTAGTAGCATTGTCGTCGTGTGAAGCAGAGTTGCTTTTCTCTGTGCATGTCAAGCAATGTGGATGGTGAATCTGGTCGAAGAGATTATAGAGAAGAATCATGGAGCAATTACCATGAAGATCGACAACATGTCCACTATCAATCTAGTGAAGAATTCGATAGCACGTGAACAAAGCAAGCACATCGAAATAAGGTTCCACTATCTTCGAGAGTAGGTAGCAAGAGCGAAGTTGAACTTGGAACACTGCAGAACTGAAAATCAAATTGCAGATAACATGATGAAAGGAGTGTAAGTTGAAGTATTTAAGAAGTTAAGATCTATGACAATGTAGATAGCTTAGTCACAATGAATTAGGTGTTGTGTTGAATTGTAATTCCTTGTGTCGAAGTAGGTAATGCTCGACAAAAATAATGATGTGTCGAAACATGTATTGTGCGTCGAGTTGTATTGGAATGTCGAAGTGTCGAAGCAGGTTACTTGACGTAGGATTTCAACTTAGACCAAAATAGGTTTTTTTGGACCTTTGTAATTTTTGGGCTTTAGCTTATGAAGCAAGCTAGCTCAATTATAAATAGAGGGAGTAACCCCTATTTTCATAACAATCTTATAATCACTTGAAGCTTCAAAATTAACGAGATTTTCCACAGGCTGTGGGCAGAGAGAGACTCTGCAGAAATCATCTTCTTCTCCAATTTCCTCCAAACCCTAATCTTAATTCTTATTCAATTTTCTTTTCTTATTTTCATCGTCATTGTGCAGCGTTACATTCTTGCAACCAAGGTTGGTTGATTCACTCAAGTGAAGAGTGAAGAACAAATGGGAATTTGATCGGTTGATTGAATCTTGTTTATCAAGATTGACTCAACTCAAAGTTTTGGGTTTAATGCCAACAGTTATATGTTCCCTAAAATTAATATGTTCCACGAAGGACAATTGGTCTTTATAACTGTGGTGAAATGTGTTTCTTGAAAATTAAAACATATCATGTTTAGTTTATTTCCTTCATATAACACAAGTGCCCTAGCGAAGAAAAGACAAAAGCGATAGTGATAATGAAACAGACGAAATCGAGTCCAAACTTCATTATCTTTATAATTTCTTAGAACATACAACCTTCATCACCTCTCATTCATTTCTTGAAACGTCCAAACATCAGGAAGATGTTTTGGTGTTCCTCTTCTCGGCCTCTTTCTCTTCTTTAATTTATGATACATTCCCTATTTCATCATCATTATCACCATTCATATTGAGTTTTGGATTTTGGTGTTATTAAATATTATATTATTGTGAATGAAAATCGATAACAAAACCATATTAGTAAGTAATGTGTGTATGAACCTCTAGAATATTGAGGAATGTAGGTGGTTGCAAACATATGCGAGATTGTTGTTGTATATATGTGTATGAAACATATAACCATATTAGTATGTTATGTGTGTAGAATTAGTGTGACATCCACATTAGTGTTGTTGTGATTACGTGTTATTGAGATTGTTTTTATGTTGTCGAGAAAAATATATATTATTATGATTGAGTGATATTGAGATTGTCAATGGTGTAGTGATAAGGATGCGCCTTTATATAAGTGGTTCACAAGTTTTGCACGATTATCTATGGTGTTAAAATTGTTTAATCTAAAGGAAAAATGGGTGGACGAATAAAAGTTTCACGGAATTGTTTGATTCGCTGAAACAAATACTACTAGAAGATGATAATTTGCCAACTCATTATTTTAAGGTTAAGAAGATATTGTGTTCAATGAATTTGGATTATATAAAAATACATGCACGCTATAAGGATTTAATATTATACAAGAAAGAGTATACAAAATTAGATCAGTGTTCGGAATGTGGTGATTCACGGTAGAAGGTGAATGATAATAATGGTGATGACTATGAGATTGTTAGCAAGAAGCATCCTCTTTCTAAAGTGTTATGCTACTTGCCAATAACTCCAAGGTTCAAGAGACTTTTTGTTAATGTGAATGACGTAAAGAATATTAGATGAATAGATGAAATAAAATGTGATGGAAACATTAGCCATGTAGCTCATTCTTTGCAATGGAAAAAGATTGATTCATTGTTTTTGGATTTTGACCTTAAGCCAAGAAACCTTAGGCTTAAGCTTGTCATTGATGGAACGAACCCCTTTAGTAATATGAGTGCTAACCATACTTTGTTGCATGTTCTTCTCACGATTTATAACCTATATCCTTGGTTGTGCATGAAACACAAGTATATGTTGTTATCTATGATGATTCAGATCCAAAATAACCTAGAAACGACATAGATATTTATCTAAGTATATTAATTGAATATTTAAGACTTTTGTGGGAGGAAGGTGTTGACGTTGATTGATAGGTCTACAAGTGCACGAAAATATCATAGTAATATAAAAGATATCAAACTCATAGAAACCAATTATCAACCTACTACTATCAATTGCTACTATGTAAATCCAAGGCTAAGGATAATAGTTTTGTTGTGCAAAAGAAAGAAATAAGCTAGTTTAAAATCAATTAACAGACGAGAGACTTGAATGTGGCTCTTGTCGACCAATAGTGCTCTCAAAGTCGTTTAATTTATAATTAAATTGGGATGACATTTTCTTGTAAGAAAAATAATTAATTTAAAGGAACAGTTCGCTTTCGCGGAGCCATAATTGATTTTTAGCCTAAAATTTATATTGCCGCTTTCGCGTGTTCAGCGTGTTAAAGTGGAAAAACTATTTTTGAAAATTAATTGCTTTTAATTATTTGAAAAGTTATTTAAGGTGGAAAAATTAATTTAAAGGTAATACCAATTTTCGCTCGTCTAATACCGGATTTTAAGCGCATACACGCCCGCTTTCGCATGTCCATTTATATTCTTAAAATCACCTTTTTGAAAATTAGTATTTTTCCTAATTAACTAAAAATTGTTTTCACAACGTTAATAATTAAAAGCTGAATTTTTCTAAGTGAGATACATGTTATGTTTTTTCAAATCAGAACTTGTATCTCTAAGTTATTCTTTCGCAGAGAACAAATCAATTAAAACATAATTAAACTCAACCCATTAATCAAATCTCATTTAATTATAATTTTTATGACTTATTTGTGAGCATCATTTGTACGACGGTCCTCACATTTAGGGCTCGATAGAATTAGCCAGACATTTTGGAACGCACTTGCTACTTGTCATACCCTAAATTTTATCCTGAACTATTTTTCATCTGCATTATCATGGCATGATCATTCCATTTGATCATACATTTCATCAATCAAATCATTCATTAAGGTTTCAGAGATCAAATAGAATAACAATGTTGAGTTTTATTCATCCGCTCTTTGTGAAATCATCTGCCACTCATGCATAAAAGTTAGAAGGAAAGAGTCAAAAGTTTGGATCTTTTCATCTGGCCTTTCATCCATACTTTATCAATATTTAAACTGAAGATAAGGAGTCAAAAGTTCAACTCTTGGACATTGTTTTTAACACTGGTAAAGTTCATTTGCATTAGTCATTTCCTCTACAAACAATTAATTTAAGTTGAGAGATCAAAGTTGATTATCTTGATTTTAGTCATGTGTTCATCTTGCATGCTTAGGGAAAAAGTCAAAAGTTTGGCTTTTAACCCTTGTTGACTTTTCATTTAAAATTGTTCATTTCCTTTTATCAAAACTTAATTTTGTTCTTCTTTATTTTTACCATTTGATTTAGAATTTGTCTTTAAGTATCTATTTGGCATTAAGTAAAAGTATGAGACAAAATAAAATTAAGATAAAGAAAAGAAGCTTTTCATTAAAATATATTCATGCATTATATCACACACCAATATCTGATTTCTCCAACAAAATTCAGTACACATTTTTTTATCATATTACACTATATTATTACATACACCACTACATCATACCCTCCACACAAATCAAATAAAGACTCATCAACACATAGAAGAAAAAAACACTTCCAACTAAGTTGAGTTGAGAAATTCACAATACAACTCAACTTTGGTTCAACAAACTAGAAAGAGTGTACAAAATTTCACGCCCATCTCTAGGGCTTATGTCTCCACTCTCCCCCCACTGTTCATCAGGGTCGGCCTTTCCCATGTGCAGCATGTGCTGCAGCACTGACCCCAAATTTTATGGGGCCCATTTTTGTTTTAAATTACAAAAATAATAGAGTTTACAACTATTTTTTCAAAACCAGGTGTAAAACCATTCTTTGTTTTCAAGAATTTATGATTTTATATTAGTTTTTTTTAAAACATGTGTAAAATCATAATTAAAAATGTTTTTTTTTTATTTAGGCCTATTTTTTAAATTAGAATCGGGCCTTCCAATTATTTAGATCGACCGTGTTGTTCATCACTCACTTTGTTAGTACCTTAAGATTGGCATTAATTTTGTAAAATAAATAATGTAATCACCTCTATTGTTTTAATATGTTAGGTTGAAGAAGTTCAACATCTGGACCAACATGTCATGTAAGATGTCACGACATCGGGACTGTGACATCTCACATGTGTATAAAACTGAATCAGTTAATTCTGGTTTGTGTTAAATGATTAATTAGGATATCTGGTGAATATCCTAACTCCTATGTGGAGATCTTGAAGATTCAATCAGAAGATTTGGTGAATAGATTTGGTGAATATACAGTTTCCAAATATGGAGATCTTTTAGGAAATAAAAGATTGAAGACCTTGATTGTAGCAGAGAATTCTGCCAGCTCTGTAACAGCAAAGGAGAAGGTTGCTGCGATTTCTGAAGGCCCAAATCCAGTTGGGTGATTAGGTTATAAATAGTAGATTGTAACCTAGGTTTTGTAAGCCTCAAAGAATGTAAAAATTAGGGGGGGGGGGTGAGGTAAACCTCCCAACCTGTGGGAAGGTTACCAGGTGTTTCTCAGTGCTTGAAAGCATGAGATTATTTGTAACTTGAAGCCTGTAGGCAAGAGTTGTTATGTTCTTGAACGAAGCTGTGAAGCATGTTCAAGTTGTCTAAGCATTACATGGTAATTGTAGTGATAAGAATGGAAATTGGAGGTTTCTATCTAGGAGTGCCTAGGTATAGATTGCATTGGGTAGGGATTAAGTGAAGAGTTGTAAACGGGGGAGTTTAACTCTTTATTAATACTGCTAATAGTGGATCTTCTTCCTGGCTTGGTATGCCCCCAGAGTAGGTAAAGTTGTACCGAACTGGGTTAACAATTACTGGTGTTTTTACCTTCTGCACACTATATTCTGTCTGTTATAACTCAGTCTGTTTGTAGTCTGTTTATGAAGGGAATAACAGACCTGACACATAGCCTGCAATCTGAATGAAAAACAAAATGTTATGACATTCATCATTGACTGCTGATACTAATGTATAGACTGGTGGATCTGTTACAGTTCACCCATCTGTAATGTGGGAACAGGTGATGTTCAAATCAATGTTAAGACATCATGTTGTTAACTGGGCAGGATCAATAAACATAAGTGCTATGTTTGATCTCTACTGTGTCTTTGCACTAGATGGAAAAAACTGGATGTTCTTCTTTCCATGGTGGTATAAGTAGCAGATGTCGTGACATCTGTGACTGGGTGCATATGAGTACTGGGTTTTAAATTTTTATAATTGTCTTGCTGTATTAGTAACAATGTTGGATCAGATGTCATGACATCGTGTAGAATATCTGAACTCTGACTATACCAGAATTTCAATTGGTATCAGAGCAGGCATCCTGTTCTGTTTCTAGATGAGATCCATGGGTGATACTTTCTGGTATCTTGCAAGGAGTTATGTTAGTACTGATGCTGGAACCTGTGGAAGGTTCTGTGGTTTCCCTGAATAGTCCCTTGAAGTAGGTGGATGGACTATTCATGACAGGAACTGTGTGTACCTGTCTCTGGAGGTTGACAATTGGCCTTTGTGTGGGACAACTCTGCTAGTATTGAATCATATTCAATCTTGATATGATCTTGGAGGCTGATCTGGAGAAGTGTGTGTTCATAGGTTGAGTTGTATTATGATTTCCGCTGCATAATACCTGGCAAAACTCAAACTCTGATGTAGTTTCCTCTCATGTGGATGAAAGGTTGTTGTATTCAAGATTGCATCATAATCTACTGAAGATGTCAAAGATACTTGAGTCTCCTCAAGTCCACTCATCGTGACGTTCTCACTTCAGGATTGTAAGAATCACCTGATCACTGATTCTTTTACTCTCTTGGGTAGTGTATATGAAGACCTTGAAGACTTTCAAGGAGGGTTTTGTTCCAAGGAGGTGGAACTAATGTTCTATGTGATGTTAGAACATGTTGTTCAACAAGTATGCAGCTACTGGTTGAAGAGCATATGTGTTTAGGTGTCAAACAAAGGGATACTTTTGTTTGGAACCTACTCCTGACCTGGAAGAGGAGACATCTGTGTGTGCTAAGTTAACGACAAGGGTAGGATCAACTGTATGTGTGCTCAAGAAGGTCACTTTTAAACGTCTGATCTCTACAAGTGAACCTGGTTGAGATGTGACATGGTGCAATTTCCTTATGTTTGTCTTATTCCTATAAGATTGATCAGGATTGGATAGTTATTCCCTGAAGTACTATGTTGTGTTGGAAGACAAGTCCCCTGGATGTTAGAAGTCAATACTGGGGTAACCTGATTGATATTTCATTTGAGAGGATTGGGACCATGAATCTAGTTATTCAAACACCACGCTCAGAAGTGACAGTTCTTTCAAGGAGTGAGAATATGAAACTTCAGAGATTGGTTGAGGTAGTATGCTCTGGCAATGCATAACTACTATTGATGGGTGTTGTTTTCTTTCACTAGTACTTATGGTCAGCTGGAGTCTGATTGGTGTGATTGGAGTATGTATAGGTATAACTCATAGAGTTAATTGCCACCGAGAAGGGTGATGTATGTCATGTTGAGACATTTGTGTACAATGCATGGATATTGGTGTGAAGTTTCCATGATTGTTAATTTGAGGGGGAGTTTTGGTTAACCTCCTCACTTTTGGTCAGCCTAGGGTCTGGTTGGCTGTTGACCTGTGTCACATGGGTTCTGGTTGTTGGGTGACACATTTGCAAGGTAGGATTCATCCCTCTCATTCCTAAGGGTGAATTTAATCTGGAAAGATTCTCAAAACTGTTGAGGTATTTGCAAGCAGAAGATGTTGACACAAGAAGAGTATTCTCAAAGTATTCATATGGTTGAAGTATCTGAAAGGAAAATTGGGAAAGGATTTAAGATCAATGTCTACTTGTGCCAAGTACAAGTATTTAATTGATTATCCTTGGAACTCAAGATAACTAATGTTTTTAAAAGATGTTGAAACATCTTGTCTTCAAGACCCTGTGCAGAATCACAGGAAGGATAGTACATTGGTTTATGATCTGTCACTTTGGTGGCAGTAAAAGCATATGATCTCTGAAAAGGTTTCCTGGCAAGAAACATGTTCAGCCTTGGTGTGTACAAGAAGAAGAAAACATCATAGTCCTGATGGTGGTTACTTGGATCAGTTCACTTCTGATCTAGGTAAGGAAGTGCATTAGCTAATGCACACTGTGGAGTCAAGACCAAGTGACAGCGGTCTTGACATCATGGAAACAACTTTGCTTTAGGAAGTGGGATCCTTGGTATAGCTGAAGGGATAGTTTCTAACTGGTCCTTCTGAAGACTCATGCATCAGAGTGTCTGATGTCTTTGGAGAAGAAGCAGGGATTCATCAAGGTGTGAGCTTGGATGACTTAACTGCAAACCTGCAGGATGGAGGATGTTTACTCAAACTTGGTTCCACAATCAAGTCTATGAGAACATTGAACTCTTGTTCTGTGAAGGGAGGAAGTTCTTTCAAGTGGCAGAAGAAGGAGCTAAATTCAACAGCTAAATGTCAAAACACAATGCTATGACATTTGGTTCAACATCAGAATCTTAGTTGGTGAAGTGGCACATCAACTTGAGATAGAAGGGTCTACAGGGTTGTAGATTGGATACTTCAAAAAGCTTGAAGTTCAATTCTTACTTGGAAGGTCAGAATATCTTTGGGAGAAGTCTGATAAACGTGGAGAGGTCAAAAGAATGGCATTTGACTTTTTCATATGAGGATTCATGAAGGAGGTAATCAACCAGTGGCACTTGGTCTATCTCAGAAGTGAGTTTGAAGAATCAAGATAATCTACATATGGCAACTGATTATTCTTGAAGATAGTCTGAGACAAGTTACTTTTGATCGGAAAAGTAGTAAGTTGAAGACAAAAGGAGGTGTTTTCTAGTCATCTCTTGGAGCTTGTGGAAGGAGTTTTGAGCTATATATGGAAGACTATCTCTTGTAATGGGATGAGCATGTATATGTCCCAATTTGTGTCTGGTTTCTTGTGGATCAAGCTAATGACTCAGTGATAGCGGAAGATTATCAGATGGTGTTATGTTGTGAAGGATGTCCTAACTCATGTTAGAACATTTTGTGAAGTGGTTTTCGGTTCTGGTTGGAAGAGAGATTGACACAGAGTGTGGATGTGTTCATCCAAGAGGGTTGAACAGAGGGTGTGCTCTTGAAGACATGAAGATGCGTCTTATGTTTTCCATTCATCAAGTGGTCTGGGTTCTCTTTGAATCAAGAAGTTTGTGAAGGTCCAACCTGGGGGTGTTGGATATGTTCATGTGTGATCTCCATGTTTCAAGAGGAGAGTTGGTTGTTCATGACAGGGGGAGTTCTGTCTTTGCACTGCAAGCAATCATCAAGCTTGTGGTCTATGTGTTCTCGGATAACAAGGTATGGAACCTTGTTAGTTAGTGGGATGTTGTGGTGTATGTCAAGGCTGAGTGAGCAGAAGAATGTCTGACCGGATGTCATGACATTGCCTTGGACAATATTGTTAATTCCTTCTGAAACTTACAGTCATAAGGAAATATGGATGGGGTGTGTCTCATTATGTTATATTAGAATGAGCCTGTGTATTACAGTTGTGTGGAACAGGTGTTGGAGTTTCTGTTATTTGATGCATGCACAGATTTAGGGGGAGAAGAAGTACCCTTGTGCATTTGTGTGTCTTACTAGTTGCATCCATAACTAGTAATTCTGATTGTTACACAGATTTAGGGGGAGGAGAAGTACCAGTGTGCATATGTGTATTACTAGTAGCCATAGCTAGTAATTGTTTTGCTTCTGCTGCTGATTAAACTACTGTTATATGGTTTAAACTGCTGATAGTTTGCCTTGTGAACAAAAAGGACAGATATATGTTTTAGCCAAAATTTGCCAAAGGGGGAGTTTGTTGATTCTAAGTGTTGGCAACAATTTTGGTAAAACAAAGAGTGTTCACAAGATGTCTTGTGTGATGTCTTAACATAAGATATCCTATGTACCTGCTGGAGTTAAAGAACATATGCAAGCAGGATTTTTTCAGATGTCACATACAATGTCATGGCATCTGATGTGGGTGTGTGGTGCTAAGATGTCAAGCTACCACTGGAGGTGAGAAAGTGGTTTTAGGAAATGGTGATAGGGAGAATACATGAAGAATAAAGACAAAAGCAGTGTCAAAGGTTAAGACATAGGTTGCAACGTGTCCAACAGCATTTATGGAATAGTCTTGGAACTGCTGTTTCTGAAAAGAAATAGTCAAGAGCTATAAAAGGTATTCAAAGATAGTCTGGGATATTGGTGGTGATTCTCTGACTGATTCTCAGCAAATATTTATGGATCTTGACCAAGCATTTACTCCTACCGTTAATTCCTAAGCATGGTCTGGCCTATTTAAAGGATGTATCGGCACTCCTCTTCTCACAAGAGCGACAATTCATTTCCTCTAAACCATGGGGTTTGTTAAGATCTGGGCATACTGCTCCTGGATCTGGTTTTGTGAAGGTGTCATTTATAAATGTTTAGCTAAAAAGGGGGAGAGAAACATTGTCCTGAGGATGCACCAGAAGCAAGCAATATCTGGTAGCAAGGAGAAGATGGGTTCAGGCACAAAAGTCACTAACTGGGTATATCAGTTGTGTCTTGTGATCTGAGTTGAGAAGACAGTTGTGTCTTGTGATCTGAGTTACATTATCCATGTACTCAACATTACATATTCTTCAGGAAGCCCTCCTTTTGAGGGGAAGGGTTGTGATGCAGTTGTGTCTTGTACAGCTTCTTCCTCAGGTACACCAACAGTGGTGGTGGGAATGGGGCTGTCAATGACAAAGAGGAAGTGCAGACCCATATTGGGTTATTTGTTTTAGCTAAAATTTTCCAAAGGGGGAGATTGTTAGTACCTTAAGATTGGCATTAATTTTGTAAAACAAATAATGTAATCACCTCTGTTGTTTTAATATGTTGGGTTGAAGAAGTTCAACATCTGGACTAACATGTCATGTAAGATGTCACGACATCGGGACTGTGACATCTCACATGTGTATAAAACTGAATCAGTTAATTCTGGTTTATGTTAAATGATTAATTAGGATATCTAGTGAATATCCTAACTCCTATGTGGAGATCTTGAAGATTCAATCAGAAGATTTGGTGAATATATTTGGTGAATATACAATTTCCAAATATGGAGATCTTATAGGAAATAAAAGATTGAAGACCTTGATTGTAGCAGAAGAATTTTGCCTGCTCTGTAACAGCAAAGGAGAAGCTTGCTGCGATTTCTGAAGGCCCAAATCCAGTTGGGTGATTAGGTTATAAATAGTAGATTGTAACCTAGGTTTTGTAAGCCTCAAAGAATGTAAAAATTAGGGGTGTGTGTGAGGTAAACCTCCCAACCTGTGGGAAGGTTACCAGGTGTTTCTCAGTGCTTGAAAGCATGAGATTATTTGTAACTTGAAGCCTGTAGGCAAGAGTTGTTATGTTCTTGAACGAAGCTGTGAAGCATGTTCAAGTTGTCTAAGCATTACATGGTAATTGTAGTGATAGGAATGGAAACTAGAGGTTTCTATCTAGGAGTGCCTAGGTATAGATTGCATTGGGTAGGGATTAAGTGAAGAGTTGTAAACGGGGGAGTTTAACTCTGAATTAATACTGCTAATAGTGGATCTTCTTCCTGGCTTGGTATGCCCCCAGAGTAGGTAAAGTTGTACCGAACTGGGTTAATAATTACTGGTGTTTTTACCTTCTGCACACTATATTCTGTCTGTTATAACTCAGTCTGGTTGTAGTATGTTTATGAAGGGAATAACATACCTGACACATAGCCTGCAATCTGAATGAAAAACATAATGTTATGACATTCATCATTGACTGTTGATACTAATGTATAGACTGGTGGATCTGTTACAGTTCACCCATCTGTAATGTGGGAACAGGTGATGTTCAAATCAATGTTAAGATATCATGCTGTTAACTGGGCAAGATCAATAAACATAAGTGCTATGTTTGATCTCTACTGTGTCTTTGCACTAGATGGAAAAAACTGGATGTTCTTCTTTCCATGGTGGTATAAGTAGCAGATGTCGTGACATCTGTGACTGGGTGCATATGAGTACTGGGTTTTAAATTTTTATAACTGTCTTGCTGTATTAGTAACAATGTTGGATCAGATGTCATGACATCGTGTAGAACATCTGAACTCTGACTATACCAGAATTTCACACTTTAATTGTGATTAATGCATGGAGGTGTTACCAAGTTCAATCAAGTTTTAGAAGGGAGACACCTTTATATATTCCAAGATAGCAGAATAAACCACTAGCTAGTTCAATGATGGGAAATGATGTGTCACATTATCTTATTAAGTTTTACCAGATTTATTAGTGCCCTATACACATCAATCAAGAAAAGTATTGGAGGAAATTAATGCAATACACATTGTAGCTTTGATCTGAATTTTAGTGGCCAATTGTTGAATGTTTTAAAAGACTGTATGAGATGCTTTGAATCCTAGATGTTATAACAAATGTCGTACAAGCGTCATCACATCACAAATATAGATCTTTCATTAAATAGTTGTGCTTAATTGTTGTTGATTGACTTGTGGATTATTATCACAACATTGACACCTCTACGTATATCCGGGCTTTTCAATAGTAGGTTTGATTAGACGATTTTTGATCTAGGAAATATTTGAAACTTGCTTCCGTGTCATAAATTTTTCTAAACTAAATTTTCGGATAAATGTTTAACTTGTGATCTATTCACCCCCTCTAGATCTAGGAATATCGTCTAACACAATGAAAATGGCATAGACGATTAAGTCATGTTAGCATGAGGAGGATTTCTTAGCTTAACAAGCTTATTATTATCAGAGGTCTTCCAAATTTAAAGTTTGCTTCAGATTCTCTTTATGAAGCATGTCAAAAAGACAAATATTCTAAAACGTCTTTCAAGGATAAAAATGTTGTTTCAACCTCCAGACCGTTGGAGCTTCTGCACATTGACTTGTTTGGTCCAATGAAAACTGCACATTATGTGTTTTCTACCTCCTACTCCCAAGTGCAAAATGAGAAAGATCTCATCATTGTAAAAGTCAGAAATGATCATGACGACGAATTTGTAAGTGAAGATTTTGAAAAACTCTTTGATGCTAATGGCATTTCCCATGATTTCTACCGCCATAGAACTCCACAATAAATGGAGTTGTAGGGAGGAAGAATAGGACTCTACAGGAGATGGCCAGAACCATGATCAACGAGACTAATATGGCCAATCACTTTTGGGCAAAGGTAGTCCACGCAACTTGTTATATTCAGAACAAGATATCTATAATATATGTTCTGGGTAAGATTCTCAATAAATCATGGAAGAATTTTAAGCCCAACATTTCATATTTTCATCCTTTTAGATGTTCTTGTTTTATGTTAAACACTAAAGAAAATCTGAGCAAGTTTGATTCTAAATCACAGAAGTGCATCATGTTAGGACACTCTAAATACTCAAAAGGCTATAGGGTGTATAACACCAAGACATAGATTGTTAAAGAATCAATCCATCTTAGATTCAATGATAAGCTTAACTCTGAAAAGTCAAAGCTAATTGAGTAATTTACAGATCTAGAGATCACTTACTCATGTTTTGAAGGAAAATCTTCAGAAGTAAAAGAAGCTGAAGCCAAAGACTCTGAAGCTCCTCAACCAGAAGTTGTTGATGCTCAGACTCCTCTAAGAAGTCATAAATATAGATCTTCACATTCTGAATAATTGATTATGGGAGACAAATTTGAATCTGTCAGAACCAAATCCTATTTCAAGCCCTATAAAGAAAGCCTTATGGGTGTGGTGTCTCTGATAGAGCCTACATCAATTGATGAAGCACTTCAGGATACTGTAATATCCCAAAATTTACCCTTCATTTTTTCTGGAAGCATGGGATTATGTTTTACACTTCATTAGCATCATATTAGGTCATATTCATTGCATACTGCATTAGTGACATGAAGATCAGGTTTTGATCGATCACTCCTTAACAGAAGGAGCCCACACAAAACAAGATTGAGAATTGGACTTCATTTTCTAAGTATACAAGTCTCAAGGGTCTCAGGGGGGTCCAAGTATCTTATTATGGTCCTCAGTTCATCAATGAAGGATTCAAAGCTATCAGAGTGTTCATCTGGATTTAATCAGAAATTAGGGTTTCATGGCTACTTGCAACAGGCAATGTTTGGTTGGAAGTAGAGGAGCTCATCCATGTCATGATTAGAGAGGCATCTTGGCCTAGGAAGATTCACAATTATCTCAGAAAGATCCATTGGCAATCAGTGCAATCAGTTCCTGATCATTTTGCCCTAAAACTAGGGTTTGGTATAAAATCAGTTTATTTCTGATTCTTTGGGTGAAACTATTTTCCATGGCCCTCCATATGTCCACAAGGTCCTACATACAAAACATCAGCTCTTTATTTGAGCTAGAAGTGCTTCAATTGATCAATGGAATCGGGAATCAGACAGTTTGTGAAAAGTCAACTGTGGGGCCAGAAAAGTCAACTCCTGACATTTTGAGAGTGGAATCTCAAAATCCATGCCTAGGGGATCTTACATGTGAAATTTGATCAAGTTTGGATCATGGATTCATCATTTAATCAGGAATTGGAAAAGTTACTTAATTTGGAGATGGTTGACTTTCCATTTAGGGCAAGTTTTCATGATCGTTGCACTCACTTTAAGCCCATTTTGCATCAAGATAAAAGCTCCATTTGAAAATTTCTCCAACATGAAAGTTGTTCCTCTTGTTCCAAGATTTCTAGAGATATAAAGTTTTCTCCATTTGAATTAGAATTGAGAAAGTTATGCTTAGTCAAAGTGAGACATTTTTTTAGGACACTTAGAAAATTTTCTAAGTCCAAAATCTTCAAAATTTGTCAAGACTTCTTGGCCAGTTTTCTTGCACTTCAAGGCATTATTTGAAAATAATTTCTTCATAACAATTGTACCTTGCCATGTCCTCTTTCACATCCTTTTGGAATCATCTCATTTGGATCCATGGTTTGAGAGATACATTCATTTAAAGTGGGTATCATGACTTGAATTTCTAGGCAGATTTTGGGCCTGGCTGGCCCAATCAGATTTTCTAAGCATGTTGCACAAACCAGTCACGTTTTTTTTACCTCTTTTGGCCATGCATTGGACATCCATTCACTTAAGTTTAGCCCAAAATAAAAACATTTTACACCTCACTTCACACTTTTATTCTTATGGATAAATCACTTATTAAAAAGCCCGTGAGAATACCTAATCCACCCTATTTAAGAAGCTGAAACCCTAACCCTAAAGGAGCATTGGAATTTCGTGGCAAGGAGGCAAAGCTTCATCACATATCAGATTCTATTCCACTTCTATTTTCCATTAGGTAATCATCTCTTCCATGACCATGTTTTGATATATCTGCGCTTGATTACCATATTCATCACCATTAATCCTTCCATTTTTATATTTCTTTTTCTTATTTAAAATATTTTCTTCGTCCATAAAATTACCCAAAAATATTTTTAACTTTTCTTAACGTTTTACTTATATTTATATAATTTTTATTTTTGTATTTTTTAATATTAATATTTTATTTTAATTATTTATTCTAACTGGTCCATTTTAACATACTTTTTTTTATTGATTTTATTTTTATGACTTAAAATTATTGTTAGCATTTTATTTTTGGGATGAAGGTTGACCACTGTCTCATGGTCAAACTGACCTTTTCTTGTAATTTTATTTCACATTTTAAATTTATTTTATATTTATTTTTGACCTAGTTTGGTTGGTGGACTTTTAATTTGACTTCTATTTTATTTTAATTAATTCACGTACCAATTTTTGTTATTTTTAAAATCTTTTTGGGGGATGATGATGTCCTGATCTCACTTTATTTAATTTAATTTTTCATAATTTTCTTGATTAATTTACTATTTATTCTTGATTTATTTCTAACCTAGTCTTATTAATTGACTTTTGGTTTGACCTATGTTTTGTTCTAATTAATTCACGTGCCAATTTTCATTATTTTAAAAATATTTTTGGGGGATGATGATGTACTGACCCCAACTTATTTAGTTTAATTTTTCATAATTTTCTTGATTAATTTTCTATTTATTTGTTATTTTTTAAGTTGACTTGAATTTTCAGTTGACTTCTTTATGATCGATGTTTGACTTAGGGATTGCTTATGGCAATTGAAGAGATCTTTTGATCCTCCCTCGTTCATCTCATATGCCATGTATTAGAGGCCTTTTACCTTTGTTTTATTTGGTCCTTACCTCATGTCCTGATTAAATTATTCAGTGGACGCTTCGTGTGCATATTTTCATTTGTTTGATTCATCTGTTATCTTTTATACTTGTTTCTCTCATTCATGCTTTCTATTGCTTGATTATTTAACATGTTCATACTCCCATTCATTGTTTAAATGCTCCATTATTTGATTCTTTGGTTTGATTATATATTTTTTATTTATCCGATCTGGTTGATAACTGCTGCCTACTTGTATGATGTATGAGGCATATATTCTTATTGTTTGTTTGCCATGAACAATCCTCATTCATAACAAATGTACCCCTCTCCCATAAAGTGTATAATATTTATTTCTTTATTTATTTAGTCACCTGTTAATACAAGAATTAAAACGAACATCCGATAACCATTTCAAAATAAGATCAAAAGCTCGATCCAACGTCGAGTAATTATTTTCAAAACTTAACAGAACCAACACGCATTCATCCATCCTCTTGTAAGTCGATTGCCTCAGGCATCGCCATCTACCTGTAAATCGATTGCCTCCGGCATCGCCATCTACCATTATCTGTGGTTCCTCTCCTTGCTCCATCCGTCGACTCTTGTTCCGTTTAGGTAGCACCCATTAAGTAAAACCCTTTGTATGATAACATAGGTGGAATTCCCTTATTCTTTGCATGCTAACATTAGGTAGATGTTCCCCTTTGTAAATCCTAACACATAGGTCCATATTGCATGACAACTCTAGAGCAGAGCTTCCCCACTTTTAGACCTTCCGTGCGTCTCCGATCTTGTGGCATGTCAGTCCGTTCTATTGCAAAGAGGTAATTGCCTAAGACTCGATTCAGCGAGTTGCGACACCTACTGCTAGGACGTTGAACACACTGCCTACCCTCCTTTGACACGGCTGGTGTCCTCTTTTGTAAGTCCATGTTCAGATGGCAATCCTTAACCCCTAGTTAGCCGAACTACGTTTTGCTCTGATTCTCATTCCAGATGAGATACGTAGGCATAAGACGCAACGTCTTACCGAGCACACTTCTCTTTAACCCATAGGTAGTCGAGCTACAAAGACTCTGATTCTCATACTCAGATGAGATACGTAGGCAGTGGATGCGACATCCTTGCGAGTCATTTTCTTTTAACCTTCCTTTTAGTAAATAGTACTTTAGATATACCTACACCCTTTAGACTAGAACAACACTTATGAAAAGGGCTCCCTAGGAGTACCTAGGATGTTTTGGGTGCTTAAAACCTTCCCATTGTATAACCAACCCCTTTACCCAGATCTTTGACATTTTAACTAGTTTTTGATTCGATAAAACTTTTAGGTTTTTGTTCGCTTTCTAAACCATTCCTTTGGATAAATAGAAGTGCGGTGGCGACTCGACTTGTATGATTTACCTTGGATTTAGTCAATATCTCTAATGGTAACGAATACCCCGCTACAAATACATAATGGATTCTAACTTTGTAAGAGGAACTCAATCTATTCTCCATAAATGATGTTTGGGATTAGGTGCCAAGACCCAAAGGGACTTACATTATTGGAACCAAGTGGGTCTTCAGGAATAAGCTGAACGAACAAGGAGAGGTAGTTAGAAACAAGGCTCGACTGGTTGAACAAGGTTATAGTCAGCAAGAAGGGATTGACTATATGAAGACCTTTGCATCATTTTCCAAGTTAGAGCCTATTCCTCTCTTAATTTCATTTGCAGTTAATCATAA
Organism: Lathyrus oleraceus; assembly: GCF_024323335.1. Taxonomy (NCBI): domain Eukaryota; kingdom Viridiplantae; phylum Streptophyta; class Magnoliopsida; order Fabales; family Fabaceae; genus Lathyrus; species Lathyrus oleraceus. Next base: position 449,630,326 of record NC_066579.1, read on the forward strand.
CATCATCTTATATCAGATGGATGTTAAAAGTGCATTTTTGGATGGTTACATTACTAGAGAGGTGTATGTACACCAACCCCCTGGTTTTGAAAACCCTAAAAATCCAGATTTTGTTTTCAAACTAAAGAAATCATTGTATAGTCTGAAACAAGCTCACAGAGCATGGTATGAAAGACTAAGCAATTTTCTATTAGAAAATGATTTCACTAGAGGGAAAGTTGATACAACATTATTTTGTAAGTCATTCAAAAAGGACATTCTTGTTATTCATAGTTATGTTGATGACATTATATTTGGTTTTGTTAATGCTACTTTGTGCAAAGAATTTTCTAAGTCTATGCATGAAGAGTTTGAGATGATTATGATGGGAGAACTCAAGTTCTTTCTAGGGATTCAGATCAATCAAAGTCCAGAAGGGACATACATCCATCAGAGCAAGTACACCAAGGAACTACTGAAGAAGTTTGACATGTATGAATGCAAGATGTCAAAGACCTCTATGCATCCTACATGCATCCTTGAGAAGGATGAGGTAAGTGATAAGGTAGAACCGAAGGCATACAGAGGTGTGATTGAGTATCTCTTATACTTGACTGCTTCTAGGCCTCATATTTTGTTTAGTGTCTGTTTGTGTGCTCATTTCCAATCAAATCTTAGAGAGGCTCACTTAACAGTTGTTAAGAGGATCTTCAGGTGTTAGAAAGGTACGATTAACCATGGGTTGTGCTATAGAAAATCCAAAGACTACAAGCTAGTTGGTTATTGTGATGCTGGCTATTTTAGAGACAGACTTGAGAGAAAAAACACTTCTGGGAGCTGTCAGTTTTTGGGAGATAATTTGATCTCATGGTCCAGGAAAATGATATCAATAACAACATTTTCAACTGTTGAAGCTGAATATATAACAACCTCTAGATGCAACACTCAGATGCTCTGGATGAAAAGCCAACTAGAATATTTCCAGATATATGAGAGTAACATTCTTATACTTTGTGATAATACTTCTGCTATTTGTTTATCTAAGAATCATATTTTGTATTCTAAAGCAAAACATATAGAGATGAAACATCAATTTATTCGTGACTATGTTCAGAAGGGTATTTTAGATCTAAAATTTATTGATATAGACCATAAATGGGATGGTATGTTTATAAAATCCCTTGCTGAAAATAGATTTGTTTTCATTCTGAATTTTTTTAAAATGGACTTATGTCCAAAATCAAAAGATGTTTTCTCATAATGTTTATCTCTCAAAATGGTAAAATAAGACTCTGGGAATTGTTGGTTGTTTTGAACGTGTGAGACTTCTGAAGTGAGAAGGATTCGTAAGTTCAGATGTATCCAATCAGAATCTGTTTGGTTAAACAAACATGCTTTATGGATATTGAATAATTTTTTCATTAATAGTTGTCAATCAGTCTCGATTAGTGGAACAGTTTTAAGATAATTGTCTTAGAAAACTGAACCATATCTGATTAAATGATATGACACGTTGGATGAATATACCTTGGGATTAGGTAAAATCTTTCATGCTTTACCCCCTTGTCATATTTTTTTGTCATTTGAGTTTTATTTGTCATGATTGCAAAAATCTCTATTTAAACTCATTCCATTCACTTCACACACCTTCGCTACTCTCACAACCTATACTTTCACTTTTGGGTCCAAAAGTTGCAGTAAACCTTAAATTGTGTTACTCTTCAACAATGGATTCTACTCATTAATCTTCTCAACAAGGTCAACTTCAACAATCCGCTCCACAACTATCTAAGAATAAACAACGCAATGATGTTATTCAAAGGGATGTTCAAAGATCTTCATTGTTGCAACCACCAGAATATATTCCTCATCTTTTCCAAACATATATGACACAATCTACTTTGCATCCTGGCAAGTATGTGTACACTGAAGATGCATATGATACTCCCGAGATTACACTATCCACACTTGAAAAGGACTTGAAAGTTCTTAGTGAACTTATGGTTGACTTTGAAAGCATTAAAGATCACGACTTTGATCTTTTATCCACTGTCAAATTTCAAGGTTGGGAAAAGTTCTTTGATCGTCTTCAAGGTCCAATTTACCCTCATCTTGTTAGAGAATTATGGCTTCATGATAAGAAATCGACCTATTAAGTTGAGTCTTTTGTTTTTGGAAAGAATATTGTAATCACTGATAAACTCATTGCCAAACTCATTGGTAATGATGGATCTGGTATAAGGTGTGGACTGATGGGAGAAAGAAGGTCTGATCAAGTTGGAATGGCTAAAGCAATTTCCACTACTGGAAGGCATGCCAGTAAAATCAAGAATCTTCACTCAAATTTAAGGATTTGGCAAGAATTCTTCTTGGTTGTGTAAGTCATAGGAAGACAACTAATTCCCCTGACTACGTCAACATTGATCAACAATATGTTCTTCATTTCATTATTGCTAACAAGAAGGTGAACCTCCTTGCACTACTCTTTCGATTTATAAGAGATATTGTGAAGGAAACTAGGAATGGAAGCAGAAAGATGAAGTCATGGATTCCTCATGGTAAGCTTATCTTAGACATTCTGATAGAGAGTAAACTCATTGAATCTCTAACAGATGCTGAAAAGTCTCAAGGGCTGGTATCCTCTGTGGGAAGTTTCTTCAATGGCAAGAGTCTGAAAAACATGGGCATAATTTCTACATTAAAATACACAGTTATTGAAATTCCCAAGGAAGATATCTGTTGTAGAAGGATTCCTCTAGAGGATTTTCCTATCTTCTCTAATCTAGAGCCTCTGGATTATGTGACAAGCTGTCATTCTGCAAGTGTTGCTCCAACAACCTCTAAACCTTCCACGAAGAAAAAGAAATTTTCCTAAAAGAAAGTTTCCCCAGAAGGGGTAAGGCCGTTGAGAAGACTCTGGAAACTTCTTCTGAAGAACCCAAAACTACTGTTGCTTCTGGTTCAGCTGGAACTGTTGTTCATTCTGATACTCATCCACTTACTATTATTAACAATTCATACTCTCTACCAACCATCAATTCCTTAGAAATTCTTTTTGTTCTGAAACCCATACCTACCTCTACTTCCCATGCCACAAATACAAATGTCACCATTCCACCACCCTCACCATCATTGTCTGAACTTCTACCCTCCATTATAATACCTCTATTTCAATCACCTTTACCATATCTTTTCTTATCCCAACTCAGTCTACCATAAAACCATCCATTAGATATTGAGCCATTTTCCCCTACTCACTATAATATCCATGTTGATGAATCAGCTATTGATTTTGACATTGAGTCGGATCTTGAGCTCTTAGCCCTACCAGATAGAACCCCTCAACTCTATTATATCCAAACACCCTTTCAAACCAATATTCACCCCATTTTCCTGAATGATCTGTTAACTTAGTTTGAAAGTGAGGTTGATGGCAGACTTAATGCTTTCTCTGAGGTTTGTGCTTCTAACACAAACCTCTATGAGGTATATGCCTTGACCAACAACTTTAGAAGCTGGTTTGAATTTAGTTCTGAAGATCTAGAGGTTACTTGCTTTAAGGAGTCAAAGAGGAAGTTCCATGACATACTCTTTGGTATAATTGAACCTCTTCTACAAAAGGTTCTTCCAACTCTTCTGTTTCCTGCTCCTGTTGTGACTCCTCCTCCTTCTCCGGTTCAGTTTCCCTTGGTTGCTTCTAAGCCTTCTATAGAAGTTGGAAGTGTCTCTATTGCTAAGAAGTTTCTGGTTTCTGATGAATTCATTCTGAATACTTTTGAGCGTCTGACAACTGAGAATTTTGAAGTGAAAGAGTTATTCAAGCGTTAGGATGAGAAAATAGATAAGCTAGAAAGGATGCTTGTAGAACTCTTATGAAGACTGCCACCCCCTTTCAAACCCTACTTTTAAAAACTTTGTGTTTCTTTCATTTCTGTTCTTTGTATTTTCCTACTTTATGAATGAAATGAAAACTTTTATGTGAATGATGTCTGTTTTTACTTTGTCTTTTATTTATTTTTGAATGATGACAATTGGGGAGAAAAAGTGACTGATTTTGATATACCTAATTCCACTTTGAAACCCAAACATGCTTCTAACTTTGTAATATTTCTGAGAACTTTGTAAAAGTACATCATTTTAACCAAGTGTTTCAGGAACAAGGCTTATTCAGGTTCTGAACTATGTTCAAGTGAAGCAAGTTGAACTTTCTCTTTGAAACCATGCTATGAATCCAGTTCTGACTCAGGAATAAGTTATACAATAAGGAATATGAAAACTTATGTAACCAGGCATCTGAAAACTCTGACAAATAATTCTCTGTGGCGAGGCTGATAACCAGACTTTCTGACACTCAAGCAAGGACTCTGAATGAGTTACTTATGTACCCAAGTTGATGCATTATGGAAAGCTACTTCATCCATGTTCACCAAGCTTATGTCTTACAATCAAGTGGTAACTAAATGTCTTACTTTCTGAAAGAGAGAAACAACTAGGCTTTTTCCATATGGGAAGTTATTTCTTTCATGCTGATTGAAAGTTTTACATGTGTTAAGATTATTTTAAGTCTTAAATTTAGGGGGAACTTGCAAACCTAACTCTGACATTTTAAATTGAAAAATAATTTCTAACTGTATAAAATTCAGGGGGAGCTTACAAACCTCGCTATGATATTTTGATGTCATTAAACCAAGTAAAAATTGTTCATCAAAATACATGGTTTTGTCATCATCAAAAAGGGGGGAGGTTTTTAGAACAAGATTTGATTTTGCATCTGACATTTAATTTTGATGATAACAAGGCATTGTTTCTCGGAGAACAATTTTGTACAATAATGGTTTTTGTCTAGTGTGTAGTTTTTGTTGTCATCAGATTCTGAAATCAATACGCTCTGACTCTGAAGAGATATAAGTGCTTTATAAGATGTTGTCAAGTTCTAGAAAGCTCTAAGACAACGATTTTGATGAACGTTCGTGCAAAATCTTCTGACTGTGACTCTGATTGTTAGAGTCTTTGAAGGTTTGTCTGTCTTCAAGATTATATGCTCAAGTTCTGAAGATTCTAAAGAACAAGATCTGAAGACTCTGAAGACCAGGTCCTGAGGAACTGTGTCAAGACTCTAAAGACCAAGGTTCTGAAGATTATGTCAACTTGTCTCTTGATCCTTTTAAGCATGCTTCAACATCATTTTATAAGAATTCTATGAAGATTAGAAGATAAGATCAAAAGATTTTGCATCAGGAAAATAGTATAAAGTACAAGATCACCCTTCCTCCACTACCCTGATTTTGTGGGTTAATGATAGTACTATTGTACCCTTTTGCCGCTTATATGCAAACCATTATGAAAGAGACAACTGCATATTAGTAGTTCAATTCTACACTCCAACATATCTTTTATATGGCTATATAAAAGAGACTTGAAGATTGGAAGAAGTTGCTAACTTAGCTATTTGCTAATGCTGTGAAAACGCTTACGCTACTAAACATACACAAGCTCTTAGTAAATATTATTTTCTGTGGGCTTAAATGCACTTTTGGTCCCCCTAATTTGGGCGTTTTAAACAATTAGTCCCCCTATTACAAAAACTCCGATTTTGATCCCTTAATTTTGATGGCCTTTAGATTTTTGTGGTCCCCCTCCACTTTTGCAAACGTGACATTGATGATTGGGATGAAAAAATTAATTAGATAGCAAGGATGACTAGAATAATTATTAACGAATATGTTTTTAAATACACATTTCTTTAGAACCAATGCCATATATATATATATATATATATATATATATATATATATATATATATATATATATATATATATATATATATATATATATATATATATATATATATATATATATATATATATATATATATATATATATATATAAACTTGTATTTATTAGTTTTATAAACATTCAAATTATTTCTAATTAGAATAATGTTTGACTATATTCTAACCAGTTTGTGTTCATCTTATTTTTCCAATGTCATTAATTTTGTTTCACCTTCATGGTTAGTATGTTCTTTGCAAAAATTCGCGTGTTTAATTTCTTCGAACCTTCCTTTTTGTCACCGCAAAATTAGACACCATGGTGTTAAATATTCTCTTCACGTCATTTGTAACTTTTAAATAATTTTTTCTGTTAATACCCAAAACTAAACTCATAAGTAAAGCATATAATTATGTCATCCTTTTCATCGTTTCTATTCCTGAAAAAAGTATACATAAATGTTGTCTATACTGCATGTATAAAATTATGTTGAACATAACCTTTGACTTTGTATATGGAACCTACTCATGTATTCACTGTGAAGGATACTTTAGGTTGATGACATGTTTGTGAATTAGTGATAATTTCATAAATCTTGTATGTTTTTGCTGATATATCACATTTTCTGCAACATGTCCACTTTACATATTGCATAGTGGGGTTGAGTTATATTAACCAATGGTGTAAGTTATCCTTTAATAAACTCCCGCAGTTAACCTTGCTGACAAATGCTATGAAAACATTCATTATCCTTCAAACTTTCTTATGAAATGAATTGAATTGTTCTGCTCCTGTTGCTCTTGTGTTTGAGTTCATGTGAAAGATCGAATTTCAAACTTCCTTATATATGGACATTAGCTTATGTGTAATATTAATTAAGTTCATATTGTGATTTGTTTTATTTTTGGTGAATTTTGGAGATAAAGTTACCCTTTGATTGTCTGTTTTGACTAAGTCTTCTATGTATCATTAAAGAGTAATTTACACTTCATGTTGAGTATAGTTGATTCTTTTTGTGTACAAAGTTGATTCTTTTTAACTAGTTGTACAACTTAAAGTTAAGTCTTTACCATTTTTTCTAATCAAATTTGCATATTTTTCTATTATGTCCTTCTCGAAGATCAATCCTAGGAACTATGAAGAATGTATAATATTATTATTAGTACTTGCACGTCAGTTCCTGAATATCAGACAACAATCATAGCATGCTTCTCGTTTCTTGGAGAGCATTTTGGTGGGTAAAGTTTTTCATGATGCAGTTAAGAATAAGAAAAATGAGGGAAGTTGGAGTAGAAAGAGAACAATTTGAGAGAGTAACCAGAATCTTGAAAAAATAAGCTGAACATAAGTTGGTTAAAATATAGTCTTACATTATTTTGGTTAAAAATAATTTGAGTGTTTATAGAGCTAATAGACACAAGTTAAAATGTAATATGTATATTGAATCTTGCTTGTAAAAGAATGTGCTTAATTTCAAAGACTCTAATTTTAAAAAAATTAATTAATTAATTAGTTTTAAAACATATTAATTCAACTAATTAAATATTAATTCATTTAAAAATATATTAATTAATAATTATCCTAATCATCATTGCCACCTAATTAAAAAATATTTTTTTCATCTCAATCATCAATGTCACGTTTGCAAAAGTGGAAGAGACCATAAAATTCAAAGTCTCTTAAAATTAAAGAACAAAAATCGTTGATTTTGTAATATGGAGACTAATTGTTTAAAACGATCAAACTATGAGGATCAAAAGTGCACTTAAGCATTATTTGTGTATATTTTTTGTAAACACACAATTTTTTTTGCTTGTTACTATGTGAGAAACATTCCTTGTATTAACTTGTCTTAATCTGCTATTTAGAAGCATTCTTTGTAAACACAACTTGAAAATCTCAAATTTGTTTGAGTGGTTTCCTTGAGTGACTAGATTTTAGTCATATAGACTCAAGAAGACAAACACGGTTGGTTTGTCTTTGTGGTGTCTGTAATTAGATTTTGATTATAGTGGATTAAGGTGACTGAGTGGTTTCCTTCTTGAGAATACAAAATCACCTTGGTAAGGTGACTGGAGGTAGCTTCGTTAACAGCGGACAAGTATAAAAATAACTTTGTTATTTTTTTTGTTCATGTTATTGCTTTAGTGAGTTGGTTTTGAAAAAAAAATGTTTTTAAAAACCCAATTTAAACTACCGTATCTTGTGTTTCTTGCCATCATCAATATATATATATATATATATATATATATATATATATATATATATATTGAATTGTAATTCCTTGTGTCGAAGTAGTTTGCTCGACAAAACAAGGATGTGTCGAATAGTCTAGTGTGTCGAAGTGTCGAAGCATGTTGTTTCACACAGGATTTCGACTTAGGCATATTTTTAGTAGTGTTAACTATTTTGGGTTTCTATAGTTTTGGGCTTTGACTTAGGGAGTAAGCTAACCTAAATCTATAAATAGAGGGAGTAACCTATGTTCTTTAAAATAACTCATAACATTGTATTCACAGAATTTTTGCAGTTGCAAAGTGAATAAAGAAGTTTTCCACAAATTGTGGGCAGAGAGAAAACTCAACAGAAAATATTCTTCTTCTTCTCCAACTTTCTTTTTCTTTCTTCCTCAATTAGTCTTTTCTTTTCATTGTCATTGCATGGTTGATAACAATCTTGTTCATCAAGATTAATAGAAATTTTTCATATGTTATGGTGGATTTCCAACATCTGGTATCTAGAGCTCCTGTTTGAGCGATTCGTGGGAAAAAAACCATGATGGAAATGAATCATCCAAACGACCATTTTCCAGCAAATCTTCCGATTCTCAAGAACAATAATTATGAGAATTGGTGCAAGCAGATGAAAGTTGTGTTCTGTTATCAGGATCTTTGGGATCTTGTGAAGGAAGAAGTAACAACGCTTGCAGAAAACACTACGGATCAAGAAAGGGCTGCACATAAAGAATTGAAAAAGAAAGATTATAAAGCTCTCTTTATAATCCGTCAATGTGTTAATCCATATAACTTTGAAAAGGTTAGTGATGTAGAGTCAGTAAAAGAAGCATGATAAATTCTGGAGAAGTCATTTGGAGGCACGGAGAAGGTGAAAGAGGTGAGGTTACAAACTCATAAAAGGACGTATAAATTGCTTCAGATGGAAGACAATGAAAGCATAACTGATTTTTTCACTAAGGTTACGAAACCGGTGAATCAAATCAATATATGTGGAGAAGTTGACATAAAGATCTGTTGTTGGAAAGATCTTGAGGTGGTTGGCTCCAAAGTTCGACCACATGGTAGTAGCTATAGAAGAGTTGAAAGATTTGTCAAAACTAACAAAGGAAGAGCTTCAAGGGACACTTGAATCTCATGAACAAAGGATGGCTGAAAGAGCTACAGGAAAGTCGAATAGTGATGTGGCTTTGCATGCGCAATCAACAAAAGAAAGGAAAGACAAAGGAAGCTGGAATGGCAACAAAGGCAGAGGAGGCTATAACAATTCGACTGGTCAAAATCAACAAGAAGGAAACTGGTCGAATCAGAGATAACCCTAGAACCAAGGAAACCAAAGACGTGATGATGCATGTAGAGGAAGAGGTGGTGGTCGAAAGTCAGACAAGAGTCATATTCAGTGTTATAATTGTCAGAAGTATGGTCATTATTCTAGTGATTGTCCAAAAAAGCAGAAGAATCAATAAACCGATGCAAAGCTGGCGAAACATGAAGAAGAAAAGATGTTGCTGATGGTTACAACGAGAGATGAAGAGAGATTCAAGGACCAGTGCTACTTGGACTCAGGATGCTCATCACACATGTCTGGAAGGAAAGATTGGTTTGTCAACATAAAACCCTCAATGAAGAACATGGTGAAATTTGCAAATGACAATACTCTAGCAGCTGAAGGTGTTGATGATGTTCTGATTATGAAAAAAGATGGCAAGAGGTCAGTAACTTCAAATGTATTGTACATACCAGGCATGAAGAGCAATTTGCTTAGTATAGGGCAGTTAATCGAAAATAACTACAAGGTGTCGATCAAAGACAAGATGATAAGAGTTCTCGACTCAAATATAAGGTTGGTCTTGAAGGATCCAATGTCTCAGATTAGAACCTTCAAGGTTGAGCTTAATGTGATGGAGCATAAGTGTCTTGCAACAACAGCCAACAAAGATGAATGGATATGGAATTATAGACTTGGCCATCTAAAATTCAAAGAAATCAGAGATTTGAAGAGAAGAAATATGGTTTCAGGATTACCAGAAATCGATATTCCAAACAAAGTATGTGAAGAATGTGTGCATGCAAAGTAACACAAGAACAACTTCAGTAAGGATGTAGAAAGCATGTCGAAGGCAAATCTTGAAGTCATATTATCTGATGTATGTGGTCCTATCCAGGTGGATTTGAATGGAGGTAAGAGATACTTTGTTACATTCATAGATGATTTTAGTCGAAAATTATGGGCTTACCTGATCAAGAAGAAAATTGAAGTGATTGAGGTATTTGCCAAGTTTAAATCTATGGTCGAGAGACAAAGCGGACGAAAGCTCAAGATTCTGAGGACTTATGGTAGTGGAAAATATGTGTCAAAAGAATTCAATGCATAGTGGGAAAGAAGGGATTATGCACGAGGTGGTGCCAACCTACACTCCACAACATAATAGAGTCCCAGAAAGGAAGAATAAAACCATCATGAATATGGTAAGAAGTATGTTGAAAGGCAAGCATCTCCCAAAGAATTATGGGGAGAAATTGTGTTGACTGTAAAATATATCCTGAACATATGTCCGACGAAAAGCTAGAAGGAATCATGCCAAAAGAATGTCGGTTTGGTGTCAAGCCTAGCTTGATTCATTTGAAGGTGTTTGGATCTATAACACATAGACATGTGCCAGATCAGTTGAGAAGAAAACTTGATGACAAGACGCATGCCTACAAGGTTGCAAGAATGTGTGATTACATCATATGATATGGTAAATGAAGAAGGTGAGCTAGTACACTATGCTTTCTACGCAAATGTCGAACCAGTTAATGAAACTAAGGCATTGAAAGATTCGAAGTGGGTAAAATCAATGAACGAAGAACTGAAGTCAATCGAAGTCAACAACACTTGGTCACTTACTAAATCACCCCAAGACAAGAAGGCAATCGATGTGAAGTGGGTATACAAGGTGAAGTTGAATCCCAAAGGAGAAGTGACTCGACACAAGGTGATACTTGTGGCGAAAGGGTTTCTTCAGAAAGAAGGAATCGGCTTCGACGAAGTTTTTGCACCTGTTTCTAGGATCAAAATAATCAGGTTGGTTGTTGGTCTAGGAAATATGAACAACTGGAAATGTGTCAGATGGATGTGAAATTTACATTCCTGAATGACCCCTTAGAAGAAGAAGTTTATGTTGCACAACCAACTGGGTTTGTGAAACAAGATGAAGAAAGAAAGGTGTACAGGTTGCATAAAGCCATGTACGGACTTAAATAAGCTCCAAGAACTTAGAACAAGAAGATATGTGACTTTTTAAGGGATAAGGAATTTGTGAAGTGCACAACTAAACATGAAGTATATGTAAGAAGAAGCAAGAGATAATTGCTTATACTATGTCTCTATGTCGATGACTTATTGATAACAAATAGTTGTAAGAAGGAGATTGAAGACTTCAAAGGTGATCTCAACAAGGAATTCGAAATGTCATATCTGAGCGACATTTCATATTTCCTTGGCATCTAATTTTACAAGAGTGGTAGAGGTTTGATGATGCAACAAATAAGGTATGCACACGAAATACTCTAGAGATTTGAGATGCAAGATTGCAACCCAACTTCGACTCTAGCTGAGCCCATATTACAATTGTCGAAAGATTCAGATGAATATGATGTTGACCCAACCCAATATATAAGACATATTGGGTCACTTTGATACTTTCGTCACACAAGGTCTGACTTAGCATACAGTGTAGGTATGGTGAATAGATTCATGCATAAGTCAATGGTATCACATGTAGCAGTGACGAAGAGGATAATAAGGTATCTGAAAGGAACTCTCGACTATGGAATTTTATTTCCTGTGACTGATGAAGAAAAAGAATGCAAACTAGTGGGATACACCGACTCAAGTTGGTGTAGTGATGTTGAGGATCGAAAACCCACAGTTGGCTATGTGTTTATGCTAGATGGTGCACCAGTTGCTTGGAGTTCGAGAAAGGAGCCAGTAGTGGCATTATCGTCGTGCGAAGCAGAATACATAGATGTTTCCCTTTGTGCATGTCAAACAACGTGCATGGTGAATCTGGTCGAAGAGATAACATCAAAGAGTCATGGAGCAATTACCATGAAGATCGACAACATGTCAACTATCAATCTAGCGAAGAATCCGACAACACATGGTCGAAGAAAGCATATCGAAATGAGGTTCCGTTATCTTCGAGAGCAGGTAGCAGATGGGAAGATGAACTTGCAACACTGTAGAATTGAGAATCAGATCACATACATCATGACGAAGAGAATGCAGATCGAAGTGTTCAAAAGATTAAGAGTTATGATGAATGTAGATAGCTTAGATACAATGAATTAGGCAGTGTGTTGAATTGCATTTCCTTGTGTCGAAGCAGGTTGCTCGAAAGAACAAGGATGTGTCAAATAACCTAGTGCGCCGAGTTGTATTAGGGTGTCAAAGTGTTAAAGCATGTTGCTTCACACAGGATTTCAATTTAGGCCTATTTTTAGTAGTGTTAACTATTTTGGGCTTTTATAGTTTTGGATCTTGCCTTAGGGAGTAAGCTAACCTAAATCTATAAATAAAGGGAATAACTCATATTCTTTAAAATAACTCCTAACATTGTATTCACAGAATTATTGCAGCTGCAAAGTGAATAAAGAAGTTTTCCACAGATTGTGGACAGAGAGAAAACTTAGCAGAAAATATTCTTCTTTTTCTCCAACATTCTTTTTCTTTCTTTCTCAATCGGTCTTTTCATTTCATTGTCATTGTGTGGTTGATAACAATCTTGTTCATTAAGATTGATAGAAATTCTCTATAGGTTATAATGGATTTCCAATATTCGATAACTTTTCACCACACATTCGTATAACAAAATCTATCATTTGATTGAAATCTATTATTATATAGATGATCTCTATAAAATTTAACATCAATCAAAAATCATTTGATATGTCAATGAGATGCATAAAAATTAACGTCTTACAAAACTTTAACAAAACTGTTAATTTTGATAATTCTCTTTAACATATCAAATGATTTTTGATTGATGTTTAAATTTATAGAGATGATCTATATGATAATACATTTCAATCTATGTCCGTATAACAAAATCTACCATTGAATTGAAAATTATTATCGTATAGATCACACCTATACAATTTTATATCAATCAAAAATCAATTGATATGTTAAAGAGAATGATAAAAATCAACGGTTTTAATGAAGTTTTATAAGTCTTTAGTGTTTATAAATCTCGTTGAAATATCAAATGAATTTCGATTGATGTTAAATTTTATAGACATAATTTATATGATAATATCTTTCAATCCAACGATGAATTTTGTTATTCAAGCATGAAGTGGAAAATTATATATATATATATATATATATATATATATATATATATATATATATATATATATATATATATATATATATATATATATATATATATATATATATATATATATATATATATATATATATATATATATATATATATATATATATATATATATATATAATTTATGCATTTATAAAAGAGACACGTTGTTACCGACCAAAAAAGAGACACGTAATGCATAGGTAGCTTTCGTAACACGGTACCAAAGTGTGGCTATGAATTGTTCTTATTTTTGCACGCATTAATTCATGTTATGCATTAATTCATGTTTATACAAATGCTATTCCAAAAACAAAATGTCAAATATAAAAGTTATTTTTAAATTTAATTACAAAAATTAAATAATTTGATTGAAGTATTAAACTTTATAATTGTTTATATAATTTTATATTATTTTGATATTTTTGCTAATCGGATTAAAGAGGCGGACTACCCTGTATTTTAGACTCTTTAAAGTGTGTATATTTAAAAATTCAACCAATTTTATTTGAAGTTAAATCATAACTTCTAAGATTTGGTTTCAAGTATAAATTGTTTTGTTTAACTTGTAAAAAAAATGTTAAGGTTAATATTTATAAAGCTAATAAACTAAATTTATAAAAGTATAAATCTATTTTTTGTCCCACATAGAAAATAAGGTTTAAAAATTAATTAAAATTCTATTTTTTTTAGTATTCAGTCTTTTGTAGATCAAATTAGAATGATCTAATTCTAAATATATCAAATGAGAAAATTATAACATTTTTTATAATATATTTTTAAATAATTCCTTCCAAAATAAATATGTATAATTTGTTTTCTAGAATAAAAAATTTGTACAAGTTTGATTAAAACTTTCCTCACAAATATTTAAGTTCAAATTCATAATTAATTATTTTTTCCCCATAAATCTTCACTTAAACTCACAATTTTTTCTTATTTCACATAAAAAATACAACAGAAGTGCAGTTACACAGTTGAATAAATCTCAGTTTGAGAACAGAGAGTTACTCTGCAGAAATTCTTCTTCTTCTTCCCCTAGTTTGATAAAACCCCAATTCATTTTCTTCTCAATTTTCATCTTTTATTTCTTCCTTAAATTATCAATTATGCAGTGATATAATCTTGCAACCTAGTACGGTTGATTCACTCGAGTGAAGAGTGAAGAACAAGAGAAAATTCGATCGGTGTGATTGAATCTTGTTCATTACGATTGCAGTAGAATTCTCCATAGATTTTGGTGAATTTCCAACATATGGTATCTATAACACTAGATCAACAATTTGTGGGAAGAAAAACATGATGGCGTTGAATCATCTGAACAACATTTTTCGGCGAGTCTCCCAATTATGAAGAATCAGAATTATGAGAATTGGTGCAAGCAGATAAATGTTGTCTTTTACTATCAAGATCTTTGGGATCTTGTGAAAGAGGAGTGAAACCACTTGCAGCAAACATGACGGATGAAGAAAATGCTGCACACAAAGAGTTGAAGAAGAAATATTAAAAAGCTCTATTTATAATCCATAAATGTGTTGATTCTGATATTTTTGAAAAGTTGAGTGATGTTAATTCAGCAAAAGAATCATGGGAAATTCTGGAAAAATCGTTTTGAGGCGCAGAAAAGGTGAAAGAAGTGAGATTATAAACTCATAAAAGAATGTATGAATTGCTTCAGATGGAAGACAATGAAATCATAACTAATTTTTTCACTAGGGTAAAAAAGCCAGTGAATCAAATTAAGGTATATTGAGAAGTGTTGACATCAAGATCAATTGTTTCAAAGATCTTAAGGTCATTGGCTGCAAAGTTCGACCACGTGGTAGTAGTCATATAAGAGTCAAAAGATTTGTCAACATTGATAAAGGAAGAGCTTCAAGGGACGCTTGAATATCATGAACAAATAATGGCTGAAAGAGATGCAGGCAAGTCGAAGAGTGATGTGGCTTTGTAGGCGCAATCAACAAGGGAAAAGAAAGGCAAAAGGAAGTGGTTTAACAATAAAGGTAGATGGGGCTATAATAATTCGACTGGTCGAAATCAACAAGAATGAGGCTGGTTGAACCATAGAAGACCCTCATACCAAAGCAATCAAAGAGGTGGTCGTACAGGTAAAGGAAGATGTGGTGGTTGAAAACCTGACAAAAGTCACATTCAGTGTTTCAATTGTCAGAAGTATGGTCACTACTCTAGTGATTGTCCTAAAAAATAGAAGAATCAGGAAACTGATGCAAAGTTTACAAAGCATGAAGAAGAAGAGATGTTGATGATGGTCACAACAAGAGATGAAGAAATATTCTAGGACCAATGGTACTTGGACTCAGGATGCTTATCACACATGACTGGTAGGAAAGATTTGTTTGTCAACATAAAAACCCTAGATAAAGAACATGGTGAAAGTTGCAAATGACAATACTCTAGCAGCTGAAGGTATTAATGATGTTCTGATTATGAGGAAAGATGGCAAGAGGTCGATAATTTCCAATGTACTATATATACCAGACATGAAAATCAATTTTCTCAACATATGGAAGTTGGTCGAAAAGAACTACAAAGTGTCGATTGAAGACAAGATGATGACAATTCTTGAATCAAAAGGGAGGTTAATCTTGAAGGCACATATGTCTCAAAATAGAAACTCCAGGATTGAACTTAATGTCATGGAGCATAAGTGCCTTGCAACTGCATCTAATAGAGATGAATGGATATGGCATTGTAGACTTCTCCATCTCAATTTCAAAGACATCAGAGAGTTGAAAAGAAGAAATATGGTTTCAGGGTTACTAGAAATCGACATTCCAAATGAAGTTTGTGAGGAATGTGTGTAGGGGAAGCAACACAAGAACAACTTAAGCAAGGATGCAGGAAGCAAGTCGAAGGCAATTCTTGAAGTCATATACTCTGATGTTTGTGGACCTATCCAGGTGGATTCAATTGGAGGTAACATATACTATGTCACATTCATAGATGATTTCATTCGAAAGATGTGGACTTACCTGATGAAGAAGAAAAGTGAAGTGATCGAGGTATTTGCCAAGTTTAAATATATGTTTGAAAGACAAAGTCGTCGAAAGTTCAAGATTTTGAGGACTGGTGGTGGTTGAGATTATGTGTCGAAAGACTACAACAAGTTATATGAGAAAGAAGAGATTATGCATGAGGTGGTGCCACCCTACATTCCACAACAAAATGGAACTGCTGAAAGGAAGAACAAAATCATCATGAATATGGTGAGAAGTATGTTGAAAGGAAAACATCTTCCCAAAGAATTATAGAGAGAAGTTGTGTCGAACATACATCCTGAACAGATGTCCGATGAAGAAGATATAAGGAATAATGCAGAAGAATATTGGTTTGGTGTCAAGCCTAGCTTAAGTCATATGAAGTTATTTGGATCTATAACACATAAACATGTTCCAGATCAGTTGAGAAGAAAACTTTATGACGAGTCGAGTATGATGATCCTAATAGGATATCATTCGACTGGAGGTTACAAGTTGTTTGACCCACTGAATAAGCAAGTAGTGATCAACAAGGAAATGATTATAGATGAGCTTAAGAAATGGGATTTGACTGAAAATGTCAATAAAGATTAAGTGAGAATCTTATGTGAAGAACCATCAATTGAAGTCGAAAGATAAGTTCGACAGGAAGAAGTTAGGGGTCAAGCAAGCACAACCAGACCTTAGAGAATAAGACACATACCTGCAAGGTTGCAAGAATATGTGATTACATTAGATGATATGGTTGATGCTGAAGGTGAACTGGTACACTATGCTTTCTATGCAGATGTCAAACTAGTCAATACAGTTAAGGCATTGAAGGATTCAAAGTGGGTGAAAGCAATGAATGAGGAATTGGAGTCCATCAAAATCAACAATAATTAGTCACTTGTCGAATTGCCTTAAGGGAAGAAGGAGATATATGTGAAGTGGGTATACAAGGTGAAGTTGAATCCCAAAGGAGAAGGAACTCGATAAAAGGCAAGGCTTGTAGCGAAAGTATTTCCTTAGAAGGAAGGAATCGACTTCGATGAAGTTTTTGTATCTGTTGCTAGGATCGAAACAACCAGGTTGGTTGTTGGTCATATGTCAGATGAATGTGAAATGTGCAATCTTGAATGGTGCCTTAGACGAAGAAGTTTATGTTGCACAACCAGTTGAGTTTGTGAAACAAGGCGAATAAGGCAAGGTATACAGGCTGCATAAAGTCCTATATGGACTTAAGCAAACTCCTAGAGCTTGGAATAAGAAGATATAAAGTTTCCTAAGGGAGAAGGAATTTATGAAGGGCACAACTGAGCATGAAGTATATGTAAGGAGAAGCAATAGTGAATTGCTGATACTATGTCTATGTCGATGACCTGTTGATAACATGAAAGTTGCAAAAAGGAGATTGAAGACTTCAAACATGACCTAAGTGAGGAGTTTGAAATGTTAGACTTGGGAAATCTCTCATACTTTCTTGTTATCGAATTCTACAAGAGTAGTTGAGACTTGATGATGCACCAAAGAAGATATGCAGGCGAAATACTCAAGAGATTTGAGATGCAAGATTGCAACCCAACTTCGACTCCAACTGAGTCTAGATTACAACCGTCGAAAAACTCAGAAGAAGATGATGTCGATCCAATGCAATACAAAAAACTCATTGGATCACTTCGATACCTTTGTCATACAAGGCCCGATCTAGCATACAATGTAGGTATGGTGAGCAGATTCATGCAGAAGCCAAAGGAACTCTCAACTATGACATTTTATTTTATGCAGCTGATGAAGGAAAAGAATACGAACTAGTGGGATACATCGACTCAAGTTGGTGTAGTGATGCCGAGGATGGAAATCCACAGTTGGATACATGTTTATGCTAGGTGGTGCACCAGTTGCTTGGAATTTAAGAATGGAACCAGTAGTGACATTATCGTCATGTGAAATAGAATACATAGTTGCTTCTCTCTGTACATGTCAAGCAACATGGGTGGTGAATTTGGTCGAAGAGATTACAGGAAAGAATCATGGAGCAATTACCATGAACATTGACAACATGTCTTCTATCAATCTGGCGAAGAATCCAAAAGCATATGGATGAAGCAAACACATCGAAATGAGGTTCCATTATCTTCGATAGCAAGTAGTAGAAGGGAAACTGAACTTGGAACACTACAAAACGAAGAATTAGATTGCATACATTATGACAAAAGGAATGCATGTCGAAGTACTCAAGAAGTTAAGATCTATGATGAATGTAGATAGCTTAGACACAATGAATTAAGTAATGTGCTGAGAATGTAATTCATGATGCCGAAGCATGTTGTCGAAGTGTCAAGGAGTTAGGCTCAACATAGATTTTTACTTAGGCCCAATTTTGCAGTGTTATCAGAATTATGTATTTGGGCTTTGCTTGAGGAGAAATCAAACCCAAGATATATAAACAGAGAGTAACCCTTATTGATTGTAAGATAACATAACAGAAGTGCAGATAGATAGTTGAATAAATCCCAGCTTGAGAGCAGAGAGTTACTCTGCATAAATTCTTCTTCTTCCCCTAGTTTGATAAAACCCTAATTCCCTTTCTTCTGAATTGTCATCTTTTATTTCTTCATTCAATTATCAATTATGCAACGACATAATCCTGCAACCTAGTATGGTTGATTCACTCGATTGAAGAGTGAAGAATAAGAGGGAACTCAATCGATATGATTGAATCTTGTTCATCAAGATTGCAGTAGAATTCTCCATAAAATTTGATAAATTTCCAATAAGGACGCGTGTGTGCACCATGCCATTGATGATTCATGATACTCATAATTAGGAGACATGTCCCCGATCCTTACCTTAGGAGGATCATAGCTATAAGAAAAAACTCACTTCTTGGTATCAATGACTTAAGTCTATTCGATCTCCACAAATTTTTTGATTCTTGTAAACAATAATTTATTTGACCTTACTTTTTTTTAATAAATATTTTGATTGTCACACAAATATATTGAGATATTTAAAATAAGATGAATTTCTTGGACCTTAGGGTTTCTTACATAATTCATGACCGCCTCTAAAACAGAACGTCATTTCACATTCCCATTCATACATCCACAATCACAATCGCACAAAACTGAGGCTCAGCTACTTCATCGCTTCTTCCATTTCTTTCACCAAACTAGCATGTTGTCTCGCTTCCAAGGTTTTCTCTCTTCTCTATTCCGATTTCCTTTCCTTTTTGCATTTCGCGGTAATAACTATGATTATTTCATTCGATTTGTTTCGTTTTCTTGTTTTCATTGTGGTTTGTTCGTTTATTTAATCGAACTATGCAAATAAATAGTCTTTTCTTTCTGGGCTTGAGTTTTAGTTTGATGTATGAAAAAATGCATCATGAGTAAATTAAACACTACCGTGAATCGTTAAATTTCCTATTGTTTTTCAATTCTATGTAGCTAAAGATGCATAATTGGTGATTCTCCATGAATTCATTTCATGTATATCTGTTCAGAGTAATGAAATTGCTCTCTTTGGCTCTAACCTATTTTTTTTGCGTGATGTTTTAATTTGTTATCTTCTCTATATTGGAGAGGTATAGATCTGAATTATTCTACAAAAAAAGTGATATAGAAACCACATTCATTATCTTTGTAGTTGAAATATCTAACTTCCTTAAGTTTCCACAAATGGGTGGTGGAGATTCCAAGAAATGAGGAACTAGTAGTTTGGGCATTTTATACTCTATATTAACTTAGTTTTCACCCCTTGTTTTATAAAACTTAGTTTTCAACCTCTTGATGCCTTTTGGAAGATTGGAAGTTTACTCGTCTGATATTTAGTTAGGGTGTGGTCGAGAAAATAGATAAATTAAGGGATTATTGGATACATTATTATCCTATCGGTGCTCATATTAAAGTTATGTGTGGTCGAGAAAATAGATAAATTAAGGGATTATTGGATACGTTCTTTTCCTATCGGTGCTCATATTAAAGTTATGTGTGGTCGAGAAAATAGATAAATTAAGGGATTATTGGGTATGTTATTATCCTATCGGTGCTCATATTAAAGTTATTTCTACAATTGAAGAGGAAAGATGGTGGAAATAGATTTGGTTTGGTCATGTAGAGAGAAAACCCGTAGATTTTGTGGTAAGGAGAGTATATTAGATAGAGAGGAGTCAAACAATTAGATGTAGAGGAAGAACTAGAAAAATTATAAGAGAAGTTATTAAGAAAGATCTCGAGATTAATTATTTGGATAGAAGTATGGCTTAGGATAGAACATTATTGCAGAAGTGAGCCATGTAGCCGATCCCTCTTAGTGGGATAAGACTTGGTTGTTGTTGTATATCGAAGAGCTTATGGAAATAAACTGTGAAACAACTTATGTAGATGTTATAAGCTATTTTCATAAATTCTCTCAAACACATACATTTACTTGTGTTTATGGCATAAGACAAACATTAAAAACAAGTAAGCTTTAAATAAGCTCTACCAAATGCACCCTTGACACTCATCTACTTTCTATGCTTTTTGTGGTTTTGGCTTATGAGTGAAGAGAAGCTGCTGTAACTAGCATTTCCATAGTAATGGCCTGTTTACGATATTTATGGTTTTAATTATTGGAAATATAGCTGAATTATGTTTTCAAAACATTCTTGTCATTGACATGATTATTCATTTGCAGATTTTTGATGCTTAGAAAAATAAAGGGAGCGGCCCAATCTGTACATAGAATAAATAGAGGCAGATACGTGGAAGTGAGTAGAAATGGGCCAATTGCCTCGGTTGGACCAAATACCCACCACTGCCGGTTCTACATGCATTATAAGTTTCATAGTGCAGCACGTAGTTCATTTTGGTGGCTTGCAACAAGGGAAAGCTTTAACAAGTGCTGTACTTTTAGAAACTTTTCTGTAAGCTCAGCAAGTAATGAAGTCACACATCATTCTCAGATTGCTTGGAAAAGGCTGTACAGAAAGTACTGTTCCAGTGGTGATAGTACATTTTCTCCCACCATAAATATGATTGCTCAAGCAGTGAGCTTGTCTCTGACTCGCTCATATTTGCTGGTTCCTGGTATTTTTGCATTTGCATGTGGAGAGCTTGCATTGTCTCAACGAAGATGGGGAGATGCAGAACGTTACCCATCACATGATGCATTGTATATGCGTGCACGAGATGGGTATAATTACATGTTTACGTTTACATTCATGATAGTTGAAGGTGTTGTCTTATTAGTGAGGGCTTTATATCTAGCTGTATTATTCTCTCCAAGCATTGTGATGGGACCGTTTGCAGATTATTTTGGACCAAAATTTAGGAAACTGTGGCTCCATGTTGTTCTTCGAACACTAGAAAGAGCAGGTCCCGCTTTCATAAAATGGGGTCAGTGGGCAGCTACGCGTCCTGATCTTTTTCCTCGTGATCTATGCACCAAGCTTTCTGAACTTCACAGTAAAGCTCCTGAGCATAGTTTCAGCTACACAAAGAAAACCATAGAAAAAGCATTTAACCGAAAAATTTCCGAAATTTTTGAAAATTTTGAAGAGGTTCCAGTTGCATCTGGAAGCATTGCTCAAGTGCACCGTGCTACATTAAAATATCGGTATCCTGGTAAGCAAGCGAAACCTCTGGTGGTTGCTGTGAAGGTTAGACATCCTGGTGTGGGAGAGTCGATCAGAAGGGATTTTGCTATTATCAATACGGCGGCAAAAATTTCCATGTTCATTCCTGCTCTTAAGTGGTTAAGATTAGACGAGAGTGTACAACAGTTTGCAGTTTTCATGATGTCCCAAGTTGACCTTGCTAGGGAAGCTGCCCATTTAAACCGCTTCATTTATAATTTCCGCAGCTGGAAGGATGTTTCTTTCCCTAAGCCTGTCTATCCACTTGTCCACCCTGCTGTTTTGGTAGAAACATATGAAAAGGGAGAAAGTGTCTCACATTATGTTGATGATTTTCAAGGACATGAACATTTTAAATCTGCTCTTGCTCACATCGGGACTCATGCACTTCTGAAGATGCTTCTGGTAAAATATATTTTATTTGCAAATTTTGATGCCATTGTTATCTTGTGGTTTTGGATAGTCATTTTGGGCATTGTTTATTCGTTATGCGCCATAAAAGGCGAATGTTATAAAGAATGACCTTGCAATGTCATTTTACGTTCATAATATTTATCTCAAGTAATTAGACAGAATATTAGAGAAATTGTTAGCCCATTTAGAAAAATGACAAGTGTAATCCTAAATCAGTGTTTAAAACCCGGATCGGTCATCGACCCGGTGGAGATACTAGGTCAATGGATTACCGGTCGGACTAGTGGGTCATGGTTGGACCACATAAATTAAATTATATTAAAATTATACCTTTATGTGTCTTCTAACTTGTATCCTAAGGACACATGTTTAGGAATCCAAAAGAAGAAATTTTGCATTGAAAAACCAAAATTTGAACTTTTAGAAAATTGAATGCATGGGTTTTAGGATAAATAGTTCTATACTGAGTTCTTTAAGATGTGTCCTTATGGCACTTGTTAGCATTGGCCTAACTTTATTGTGTCATATATTTATTATGTTTTGCTATATTCCATTAAGCTAGATTTTTGTGAATCAAAATATCCAATTGCACTGTGTCTCTTTTTGCTGCTGCATATATTACGTAGCAGCTAGAAAGCGTGCATTTAAATTGCAGCAGCTAGAAAGTTGTTCACATCAATGTGAATGAAAATTTACTAGTCACCTGAAGCTCGGGAGTCAATATGTACTTAAAAAAACTCTCGCGTCAATGGGTTTGACCGGTTTGAGGCCGGTCCAATAGGAGGACCAGACCTATTATGTGTCCGGTTATCGGTTGAACCAGACTGGCCGTCTGGTCTGACGGTCCTAGTGTTTGATGTATTAGGATAACTTGTTTATATAATAAGCAAGTATGAAACGTAAGTTTGACAACACCGAAGTGTATTACTTCGAGTTTTCTAATTTCCCTTTCTTTTGTCGAGAAATATTGCAACAAAAATCCTTTTCTATACAGACTTTGGCTGTTAGAAAATGTCTTTACTGGGATTAGAAATGTCTTTGCGTGCAACTGAAATTTATGGTATAGGAAGATCTAGAAACATTGGGGATGGTCATTAACAAAGATCTAGAAAGTTTTTTTTGACTGCACATGTTCAATCTTATTTAATGTATACATCCTAATCTTTAATATTAAGTAAAAGCGGCATAGTTCCCATAGCAGTTTTAAATATGGAACATCATAAACTTCTAGCATAACCATGCAATCTCTTCTTCCAGGTGGACAACTTCATTCATGCAGATATGCATCCTGGAAATATCCTTGTTCGTGGAAAGTCTAGCAAACGACTTTTCAAATCAAAACCTCATGTAATTTTCCTAGATGTTGGCATGACTGCTGAACTCTCTGGTAGTGATAGGGTAAACTTACTGGAATTTTTCAAATCTGTTGCCCGCCGGGATGGCCGTACCGCTGCAGAATGCGCACTGAGTTTATCAAAGAAACAGAACTGCCCTAATCCAAAGGCTTTTATCGAGGTAATTGTTTTTCCAACTTGCTTTATCAATTTTTTTTCCAGATTACATTGTCAAATTTTTTTCCAGATTACATTGTCAAATTTTTTTCCTGTAGGCTCACATTCATTACAGAATGATGCATTCATTATGGTTTTATTTTGTGATATCTATCTATTGTCAAAACAAAACATATATACAAGTGATGAATAAATCATATATCGACTAATGTGTACAGCTGATTGAAATTGAATGTTGAATATCATTTTATTTTACGAATAATTTGCTTGCGGTCATGGACTCCTTGACTATGAATCTTGCACTATTTCACTCATTATTACCTTTGTTTACCTTTGTTTTCTAACAGGAAGTGGAGGAGTCGTTTACTTTTTGGGGCACCCCTGAAGGTGACATAGTTCATCCTGCAGAGTGCATGGAGCAATTACTTGAGAAAGTTAGGCGTCATAGAGTTAATATTGATGGTAATGTTTGTACTGTCATGGTGACAACCTTGGTTCTTGAGGTAACTATTTTTCTTCTGTTTGCCATGATATTAGACTAAAAAACTTGGAAGTTTCAAGCATTTCTATTTGATGACATGATTCTCCTCATCTTGTAGGGTTGGCAGCGAAAGCTTGATCCCGGGTATGATGTGATGCAGACGCTGCAGACTTTGCTGCTCAGAGCTGATTGGGCAAAGGACCTTTCTTACACAATTGATGGACTTATGGCCCCTTGAACAGAGGAGGCTTTTTCTTTGTTTGATGAGGCTCTTGAGAAACAATTTTGACAACATAACCCCCAAAACATCTCAATGTTCTAAGGGCTCCCTCAAGATTGCCTTTTATTTCTGTTTTTTTTTTAATTTTTAAATTCATTCTTTGAAAAATCTATCCCCTGTATTTTTTTCTTTTATTTTCAACTGTAATCTCTGTGAAGTTTACTAGAAAAATGGAAGTAGAAAGAATAAAGTGATGAACCACGAAAGGCATTGTGATTCTGTTATGTTACTTACAATGTATGATAACAAATTTAACAAGTATATAGACCATATTCCATACGATTCCTATCATTGTTCCTTCCAAACTTGTTAGAATTTAAAGTAATATCATACTGATTTGAATTGTAACGATGTTCAACTGACTAATCTCAGCTGGTACAGTCAATATAGCATTACAGAATGTTAATTAACATAAACAATATATACACCATTCCCATTGATTAAATTAAGCAAAAGAATGAAATTTTGCATACAAAATAAGATATTTGTTAGTTCAAAAAGTGTTTGACTTGTATTTTTAAGACAAAATTTAAAGCACTGTTAAACAAATGTCCCTAGGGCACCTATTAGCATAAGATACTTCTATTCAAGGGTTTATATAGCATGTGCACACAATGTTGTAAATTGTTATTGTTGGACTTTCCATTACACATTATTTCAGCTGCGACTCAGTTAATACAATATACAAGTAAAACCAAAATTGATAACTTTAAACCAACTTCAGGACATTGTAGTCGCATTCCCATATCAAAAAACAGAGCAACCGAACTGATTCACTTCAAAATTGAACAGTTGGAGAAATATTTATAAACCATGAAGTTATTTATTTCAAATTCTTTAAGGTATATGTCACAACAATCCTAAAAAAAAAAGAATAGAATCTGAAAGTAACCAACTGAAGCACCTAAAGTAAAAAAAACTAAACAATTTAAGTACCTTGCTAGATCTTAACGATACTCGATAATAAATCTATAAATAAAGAAAACTACATAGTCCGGAGTTATCTAAGAATATATTTCAACTAAGTTCAATCATGTTTTGGGATTGGAAGTGAGCTCATGTATTTCTTTTATCGCCGTCTCCACACTATTAAGAGCCATTTTCCTTGCCTGTTTTCATGAACACGAACGAGAAACAGATTTTTGTTAATTCATGCCTACAGCTGAAAGAAGAATGTAGAAAATGGAAAGTAATAATGCATCGATGTGTAGTTTACCTCCAGCATGTCTACTTTTGCTATATGGTCTTCAGGAAGCAAATGGATCTCATCAGTCAATTGGATACATTCCGCAACATTCTCAGGAGACATAAATTTCAATACCACATGCACACAACACTGCAGGTCAAGAATCAAATATTCGTCATATAATAATATCTTGCTGTCTAAATTGACTAGAAGTGTAAAACTTTGAAGTATATAAATCATGTTTAGAAAGAATGAATATATCCATTCAAGATAAACTGAGATATTTTTCTGTCTAAATTGCCTAGAAAGGACGGGTCAGATAAGAAAATGTTTAATAATCTAGTTTAGTAGAGACCTTAGAATTCTTAATCTGGTATGGACATCCGGCAGGAACGATAACAGCTTCTCCAACACGTTGCACAAAGGTCCACGGTTCGATATCTGGAAACGATGAAGGGTAAGTCAATGTATTTTTATTAGAGGCATATGATAGATGATACAGAAATATGATTTATGATATACTTACTGAATTCCTCCTTCAGTCTCATTTTGTGAGCAGTGTCCAAAAAGATACTCTGATCTAGAATTGGCTGAACCATCTGCATAATAAGAGAGAGAAAACCAATTATTATCAACTCAAATAGAATCATGTTAAGGAATTGTCTTGTTTGTAACTTGCCTTCTTGCCGTGATATTCACTGGCACAAGAAAATTCATCAGCATGTCTTTTGAGATATTCTAGAAGCTTCGGTTCATCCTGTCTTCGGAAGACATCCCACTGTGCAACAGAATACATTTCAGTGCTTCGAACTGCCTTGTGGAGAGGTAAAGAGCTTAGTGTTTTCTCGGAATCTGAATCTGAATCTGAACAAGAAACAGGTTCTTCATTGTTGGAAGCATTATCCTCTAAACTCCGACTAGGTATTGTTTTGACTTCATTAATGTAAGATGATCTATTGACTCTCCTGTAAAAGTCGGTTCCTTCCATGGCAATACTCTCTGTTTCCTTTTGTTCTTTGTCTTCTACATGCTCAGTAATAATCATTGGCGACCCCCTTTGACACAGAGTTTGATGCTTTTTCAATAACTTAGTTACTTTAGTAAGATGGTCTGGAGAGAGAGGAGCATCTGTGGTATATGCCATAATATCAACCTGGAATTATAAAATCAGACATAGTAAATGACATTTGTTATCTGCATAAAACTGTATTATGAAAAGTGCAATTGAGGCATGGAGCAATGTTATTAATTATGAACCACGCACAAGGTTATTAAAACGAAAAACAATTGTAAAATTTAAACAATGATAAGAGTATAAGATGCAGCATGACTTATTAGTTGTACTAGCTAAACTTCTCACGTTTTTATTTGCAGACCTCACCAAGAATATACTACAAGGAACATGGTTTTCTTGATATACAAGGGACATACGATCATCCGAAGTGAAAAGCATTCCAACCAAGAGGATGCTTTTTACTAAAAAAAGATGAGTAGCTGAGTTATCATGACAGGATACATGCATAGAATATGATCGTGGAAATTCTGTACGCAAAACAAAAATCAGAAGTAGCGTATTTTGTGATATTTCAAATAACTTTTCCATTTCAAACTTCAATGAAACAAAGTAAAAATTTAGGAAACTTTTATTCCAGATATATTCAAGAAACCAAATGCAAGCATAGAAAGGGAACATACCACATCATAAGGTTCATATGAGAGATTTAGCACGGAACAAGCTTCCTTGTCAGTACAGCCATAAGAAATATGGACATATGGTCCTTTGTCATGTTTTGCACTCCCATCTGGCATATATGCCGCTAAATTCAGAAGACCGGACCTGGGATTCATGTATTCTTGAAGTGGAAGAGCATCAATTACTTTAGCAAAATGATCTGGAAACTGTTTTTTGAATAGTTCGGAAGATAACCATCCATTTAATTTCAGCATCTCATGACAATCATTTTTCTGAGGTCGACATCTAAGAGATCCAGTAAAATGCTGTCTAATGTTAACTTCCACCTGCAAGAGTAAGAGTTCCAAAATAATATAATTTTATCAATGGTTTTTTGGTTCAAGGGAAGCTCCATTATCATTAAAAACATGAATAAAAGTATTGAACAAACATTATCTATATGCACCAATGCTATCCAGTCATCAACAGCAATAACTATAGATAACATATTAATTGGAACAAATATTAATTTATATCGATTTAGCATACTCAATTAGTTTATACTGACCTCACACCAATCCAAACAAGCTTCAAGTAAGTCCTTATTATTCTCATATGCTGAAATGCTCTTCTCAAGATAATCACAGAACATGACCAAAGGATCCCAACTGAGGTTTTTTGTACTTCGGAGCACGTCTCGGACTACTACAGGATGGCCTTTTCCCCAGTGTTTCTGAAAGTGTTCGAAATGATCTGAACTGATGGTGAAAGCTGTGGGATAAAATAAGCAATTATCATTAGAATCTTCTCTTCGAGCCGCTTCTTGTGATTGCTTATGTCTGTTGGTTTTATGATTTGTGTCAATACAAAGTGAACAACTTGAATTTTTATCCAAAATTTCAGGAACTTCATAGCTGCAAACTACTTCTTCTGCCTTCGTTTCCATTTCTTCGATCCAACTTAAAGGAAAAACACATCTCAAGTCAAGGTGGGTATTACCACAACCACCTAGCTCTGTAGGAGGACATGATACACTGTCGGTAGTACCATTACAACCAGTCCAATCAGATAACAGTGAAGTATCAGTTACATCATCGCTAGAAATAGTATTATCATCCGAAAGGTAACTTTCGTTATCAATGCAAGCGTCCATTTTGTCAGGTATCTCAGTTGTCAAATTTATATGCTCAAAAGGGCTTCCCTGACTCAATGCCTGGCAACATCTTAAGCATAGACTGTAGGAACAGCTCAGACAGCTTCTATGAAGATTCAGAATCGACGAGTTGCAGTAATTGCTGAGACAATTGTTCAATAAATACTTGTTAGAAAGAAGCATTAGAAAATAATTTGAAATTTCACTACAGTACGAGACAAAAAGATTACCAGTTATTTTTCTCATTGCGGCCAAATTCGACTTGCTTGATGAGAATATCAGAAATATTTTTCCCTGCCAAACATAAGTCGTCTAAGATAGCTGTATCTAATAAACAAAACTTGTTCATAAACTGTTAAATCAGAAGAGCAATAGTTACTACCTTTATTTTTCGCTTCTGTTTCTAGCTCTGTACGCTGCTCCTCACTTATTTGTTTTAGTACAGGAAGGAGCATACAGATCAAATAATGAAAATGCAATATCCTATCAACACTATTTCTCCCAGCCAAATGGTCCTGAAACAAAACGGGATAAAATTGAAGTGTCAACAACTGCGCTAAAGAAAAAACTATCCTAACAGAAAAAAATTCGTTTTTTTGATATCAGACCTTACTTTCATTGTCTTTACTAAGACCTGCCCGGCAATATTTACATGTACAAGATCCTCGACAAACTGGACACGCCATCTTAGCCTCATTAGGAGTCTCGGAATACCTAAATTGTTTCTTCGAAAAATTGTCAAGTGTTTCATATTTTGATCATCAATATACAAGTACAGGTGACAGAAATCATATCAGTCAATTATCAATCAGCATGGTTCTACTATTTCGAAAATACAAAAGATCTATCAAGTACGGAAACATGTAGTTTGCAGCTAACATGTACTCGTCGACACCAGCAACAATTTGAAAAAAATAGAATAAATTGAACGTAATCACAAATGTCAGTGTCGATGTCTGACACTGACACACCTTTTTTTTAGAGGAGTCTGTGCTATAGAGCAAAAGGTAACATCCAATGAATAATCTCAAATAAAGTAGATCAAGCCGCAGCTTTATAATTATTCATGCATCAGAATTTTCAAAAATATACTACAGTCAATAATATACAATGTTGATAATAACGCACCAAGTATACTCGGAGCAAAATCAAGCAAAAAATTAAACCATACATGCATAACCTATGAACCTATGAAGCAAAGGACACAAACACGGACACCGACATGTCGACACCAATAACGCCCGTAATAATTTGACACAATGAATAAACTAAACGTAATCACAAATGTCGGTGTAGTGTCGGGCACAGACACAACTTTTCCAAAGCTCATGAAGCATGGACACCGACACGACACCGACACCTCGACAATGGTAACACCGGTACTAATTTGACACAATGAATAAATTGAATGTAATCACAAGTGTAGGTGTCCGACACAATACACCTTTTTTTTTCCAGAGGTATCATGCTTACATAGCGCACATCAGATAATGATGTCACATACATCAAATCATGCTTATAATCAGAATAAATGAACATAAACAAGTTCCAACCTTCGTTTAATGCAATCAAGACAGAAGAACTCTTTCTGGCAGTTGGAACACTTTATAAGATTCCCAGAATCACTACTCTGGCAACAATGACACTTCTTCCTCCCACACTTCTTCAAAACCTGAAAAAACACAAACACACAACAACAACAACAACAACAAAACATTAGCACACAACAACAACAACAATGTGATGTGTGATTGATTAAAAAAAACACTAAAAATCGACAGGAAAAAAAACCTGCAAATTATCAAAAGGGACCCTCCTATCAACATTCTTGGACCTGAAGTAACGTGGCGCAATAAACGTTTTACCATTACTCTGAAACTCCACATCACATGGTGTTGAAACCGGAGCAATTTCCATAACCCCATTAGGCAATTCTTTCCTCAATTCAGCCTCACTGTAATGCAATTCCGTTTCCTCATTGTTGTTCCTCTTCACATTCTTCTTCTTCTTATCAACCTCTCTCTCCAACACCATCCTTATCAACTCCAATTGCACATCAACATGCTTCTTCTTCTTCTTCTTCTTTTTGTTCTTTGACCTAATTTCAACGACGTCGTTTTTCTTCTTTTTCTTCTTCACCTTCATGTCCCTTGAAAGTTTCAGTGACTCGGGTACCCTCTCTTTGTTCTGCCGATGCCGACCTTGCAGATAGTGAACCTCGCATAACTTCACGTTTTCCATCGCTTTCCGTTTGCACCGCCATTGCCGTCCGTCGGTGCGGCTGCATCGGAGATCGTCCGGCGGAACCTCCTCCTTTGTTGATTTTTTCACCATCAAAAAATAATTGAATTTTCAAATTTTTTTTTCTGATGAGGAATTAGGTTTTTTTCTGGGGAAAAAGTGAAGACGCAGCACTCAGAAACAGAAAAGGGAAAAGTATTTTTTTGTTTAGGGCTAAAAAATTAGTTTATTATGTATTTATATCGGATTTGGATCCTCTGACACGACGAGATCGTCTATGATAAGTCTAAATCTGATTTAGATCTTCAACAAAGTCGTTGTTTGTGATAGGAAGACGTTGTTTGTGATGGGTTTAAGTCTGATTTAGATTCGTTGTAATACGATTCCAACGACGTCCTTTTATAATAGATTTAAGTCGAATTTAGATTCGTCTTAATATGTCAACAAGAAAATCGTTTAGTCGGATTTGAATTCGCTGCAACGAAGTCGTTTACGACGGATTTTTTATCTGATTTGGATTATGCACTCTAGAGGCCCATTTATGAATAGAATGAGATATTAATGTTGATGTAATGGTAGGAAGTTAGAGAGTCTTATTTAGTTTTGAAATTCTCAATTTAGTAACAATTTGGATCCTTAATTGATATGCACTTGTCTTTTGGTTAGTTAGATGAAGATAGAATGAGATGAAATTTAACTTTTGTTTTAGTTTTTATTTTTGTTTTCTTTCTGCATGATGAATGCAAAACTCATAATGTGGATTGTTTTAGCTACTATTTTTCTTGTAAAACAAAATGAAATTCATGATGCAGTATCATGTTTAGGTAACTAGTTTAGATATATGAAACATAGTAATGTAAGTTTTTCTTGTGTGTCTCAAATCAATGTTTTTTATAGAACAATCTTAAATCTGATGTAAGACTATAACAGTGTCTCAACCAGTGTTTTGCAAGTTTTTATACATAGTTGTGAATCTTAAAAATACTTCTTTTAAAGAGGTTAGTTTCCAAGACTCTACATTTGTTTGGTCGTACTACGTGTTTGCGATCGAAATAACATAAATAACATGTTAACCTCGAGCTGTGTTTTGTAACTTTTTTTCGATTTTTTACTTGAGTGATTTGGCAGCATTTCTGTTGAAATTTCGCTCATAAACTTTTATGAGAAATGCTTGCGACAACCATATAAAATGAAAGTGTTTTGACTTGACTATTCGTAAGTTTAATAATTTGTATACAACATAGACATGAACCTCCAAAATTTTATGTTGTTTTTTGAGGAATCTTTTAAGTTCTTAAGTACATTGGAGATTGCAGGTGAACTTAATTTAACTATAAGCAATTATTTTGTAATCTTTGTTTTTTTTTTGTTGAGATGTGACTTTTTTTGATATAGCTGCTAAAAGGATCTATAGCTACTAGCTAGTATCTTATTTTGTTTTTGTGATTATACTTTTCCTTAAGGCAAGTGGCTGAGTTCAAATGTTAGCTGAGTTCAAATGTTGTAAAGTTTCACTTTCTAATTTAATAATAGATAACATACTATTAATTAGTAGAGTTGTTTTTAATTATAGATCTCAACATGATGTTAACAAGTGGAAAAAGAGAGGAGTTTTACCTAATAGACAGAAACATAATTCGTTCAAACTTTTTCTTATGTGATTTAAATATTTTCTGCACAAAAACTAAATAGATGATTTTTTTGCAATGTTTATAATAGCTATAATGTTGCTACATGCTCAAACACGGGTTTGAACTTGAAGCTTGCATGATTGAGCAACAATAGTATTCAGATTATTTCATTTAAGAAAATTAGAATCACGTTTGTTGTATGTAATTTTTTTTGAAAGAGAAAAGACTTAAAAAAATCATGTCTCTAATTTTGTGAAGAACTAAACTGAGGTTTACATCAAATAAGTTATAAGTATTTTTAGAAACATGAAATATATGTGATAATAGCATTTTATTTTATAATGAAATATATGTGATAATTTAGAGAGAAAAAAAAAGAGAAATACTATATAACAGTCAAAAAAATGAACAAAGGAAAATACTGTTTTTTTTACTCTACGTAGTTAATGTGCATAGATTTTGCATGTTTATTTTATGAAAGTATAATTGAAGGAACCTCAGAAGTAAATTAATTTATATTGAGCATTTATTCTTTCTTGTTTGTTTAAAAAAAAGAGTCTATATGATATATTAAAGGTTAGATACTTATGTTATGAAGTCTAATTCTAAACACCGGAAACTATCTAAATTTAAGTATGTGTTCTATGTCTTACTTTTATTTAAATTTCAACCAATTATATTCCAAGTTCAAACATTTACTTTTAAAATAGACTCCTATTACCGAACATGTCAAAATAGATAGGAGTTATAAATAAATCAGAAAAAATCAATTAAATTGATAATTTAAATCAAATCAAATCGAAATAAAATCAAATATTTTTAGTTTGTCTTAAAAATCGAACCGAACCAATAAAAATTGATGTAGTTTGGTTTGATTATCGGTTTTAGTTTTTAGAAACCGCCAAATCGATGAACCAAATCAATGAATATAATTACGCTCTAAGTCTTTTATTCTATCCATCGTTAAGTCCAAATTTTGTATCGATTAAATCATTTTCCATATTTGTTTACATTTCATTCCTTTAAGAAAAATACATATCTAGAACCAAATTCCAAAACATCGAAAGTAGAAATGATAAGTCACAAAAACTTACTTTCATGGAACTGCTGCTCCCGTTGTCCGCCACAATTGTTGTTTTCTCTACCGTCGTTCTAATATGCTACGATCGCATTCTTCATGTTCAAGTCCTCTTTGTTAATTTTTATAGTTTTTTTTTTACCTTTTTGTTTTTTCTTCAACAAAATTCCTTCTAGTCTTTTTACATAATAATTATTTTTACCTTTTTTGTATTTGAGGTGTGAAACGTGTTAGCTAATGTGTGTTTTATTTTATTGAATTCTATTTGTTAAGCTTTCAAATTCCTTATTAATCTTTTGATGTCAAAGTGTCAACTTTTATATTTGATAATCATCTTATTTCATTTCATGATGCAATGAAAATCATATTATTATTTCGCATGGATTAAGAATAATTTGTAATTTGTTTGAAAAAATAGAATATAAAATAAACTACATGAAATGTATTATATTAAAAATAATAGCATAAAATACACCAAAAAATACGACAGTGTAGAATACACTGATGAATATAATACTTTAGAAAAAATATTATAAACCGATCAACCAAATCAAACAAAACTGAACCAAACCGGTTAGTTTGGTTCGATTGCATTTTGAAAAAATATTAAAAACCGAATCAAACCAAACCAATGGAAATATCATCGATTAAATTTTTTTTTAACCAAAAATAGTCCAAACTAAACCGATTACACGCCTAAAAATACATAGATTACGAATACATTACATCAAGATGAGAAGTATTACCTATAATGATTGTGACAAAGTAGCACAGGCAATGATTAAGTGTATCTTTAGATTAGCTTTTGAAAGATGAAAAATCAATTTCATAGATATAGAACTAATTTTAGAATGATTTTGAGAAGGTCGTCCACTACAGTCTCAAATGGGAAAATTATACTATTGATAATGAGAATTTCCTACTAGATATCTAGCTCAACAAAAATTGACAACACCACCGAAGAAATGCAAATTGTGGGGCTGACTTATCTTGAATATTGGGTCACATAGGCCCAAAAAAGAGAGCTTGAGGGAGATTTATCAGTTGAAGATGTGAGTCTAATGCTTAAGCCAAAGCCAAGGTTGAGAAGTCCACTCGAGAGATGATCACGCATGTGAAGTCGTTGTTCATAAAGGCTTTAGTTAATGGTAAAGATGTTTAGTGAGTCTTCGTGGACAAGAGTGTTGTTCTAAATTTTATGTCATTTCTAACGTTAATAAATTAAGGAATAATATGGAAGACTTATTCCAACCAACATAAAAATGACTAACTTCATGGGCATAACATCTATCACAATTGGAGAAATTGTGGAAGATGTGGTGGTGGGTCAAAAGAAGGGAAGTCAGATTTTTCTTTTGACTTTTGGAAAACCTTCATATTATTGAGAAAAAACAAATAAATTATAGAGAAAAAGAGAATACAGTAACAACACAACACAAGAGGTTAACATAAAAATTCTAAAATTAGAGAAAAATCACGACCGTTGTCAAATGACAACTAGAGAATAACACTATGTGAACATTATTATAACATATAGACTATCCCCAACCACCCAAAATCTCCAATACACCCATACTCTCTAAAAAAATAACTATCTTTCACAACACTCTAAACCAAGAGTATAAGAGAAAAATATAGAAAGTCAAATACAAACTTAAAGTACTTTTGACGGCTACATCTTTGAATAAAGTTGTATCCTTAATATAGCCTTGGACTCTTTCATCATCCATAAAACTAACCGATGTGAGACTTTTTCAACTAGTATATTTTCACCAATCCCAACAATCTCCATCTTTTTTGAAAATAGTACATAAGCTTTCATTATCTTCAATGGCAATCATACTCCACCATAAAGAGTATTAACATGTATATATATTCAACAAACATCAACAATCTCCACCAAGATTGAAAATAATACATAAACTTTCGTTGACTTCACTGACAATCATACTCACCATAAAAATATACTCACTTGAAGCTACACCACTCCAAGAATTTTCACATTGTCTTCACTAACAATCATATTTTTAAAAACTATCATACTCCATCTAAAGAAGAGTATAATTCACTCGAAGCTAAATTACTTCAAGAATTTTCACATGTCGAAAATCAGGTTGAAACATTATGGTGCAACTTCCTTGTTGGAAGGAAGCTCTTCAACCACCGACATAATCTTGCATCTTGTGTGATATTGACTGTATCAACACATCTTTAACTTGAACTTTACACAAGTCAAAAAAAATCTTCCATCAATTTTCTCTAACCCAAACTGCACAGCGGTATATTTGACTGCAACTTAACAACTCTTCCGCAACACTACCCTTCTTTTCTGATGTGGAAGATCAGACAAAACTGCAACCATGAGCATACTATGAACACTTATCCCCTTATCGAACCAAAAGCTCTTATACCAGTTAACGACTTCTCGACAAGTGTACCGATAGTATCGCAGTAATAAAATATCGAATTCATAGGGACAACTTTTTAATAAGATAAAAAG
Organism: Lathyrus oleraceus; assembly: GCF_024323335.1. Classification (NCBI taxonomy): domain Eukaryota; kingdom Viridiplantae; phylum Streptophyta; class Magnoliopsida; order Fabales; family Fabaceae; genus Lathyrus; species Lathyrus oleraceus. Next base: position 449,666,428 of record NC_066579.1, read on the forward strand.
TGTGCAATATATAGAAAATAGTAAATGGGAGGGGGGGTCAGATTTCAAAGCAAAAATAAATAAAGAGTTCAGATAGAATTATAGAAGCGGTCAGATTGGGTATAAAATCCCTTATTTCTCTATTATTGATGTTTGATGCCTTACATGAATAATCTCATCACTATAATCCCACGACGAATTAATAAAATCTCTATAATTAATCCCTTGCGATATAACTCACTAATCACTACTCGAAGCTTCCTATCCCTAATCCACTAGCGTAAGTAGGATTAGGCAATGAAACAAAGCGTTAGTTCACTAGCCACTACTTGGGGTTTTCTATTCATAGTTAATCATCGTAAGCATGACAACTGCCCTAGGTCTAATATATATTCTAATGGTCAGTATTCCCTATGCATCCAAAATCAGATTAAAAGAGTATCTCACATAAAAAGTATTACGAACATGAAACAATTGAATATAATAAAAATTAAAGCATTCATGCAAAGTCAAATCATCATATTGCCCAACAATATTGAAATAGTTTCATCAAAAGACAACCTAACCTAGAGGAGTTTAGCTACTTATAATTCAAAATACAATACGAAAAACAATTAAGGAGAAATGCATATAAGATTCCTTGAAGGATTGACCTCCAATGACTCCAAATGCTCTAAAAACCCACTTCTAATGCTACAAAAGCATACTCTTTATGCCAAAATTTATAACCCTTAAGAAAGTGCAGAAAATCCCCTTTAATAGCCTTCAGAATGGACTAGAGCGCGTCAAAAAGCCCATAAAAGGAGCCATCGTGCGCGTGATGACCTGCATCACACGTGCGATGCAGCCTTTAGGTCCATATCATGCGTGCGATATTGCGCGTGATTATTCCAGTGGTTGCATGCTTTTGCCCCCCTTTTTACCCGATTTTTCACTAAGTCCAATTTCTTCATACTTAGCTATTTTTTCCTTATTCTTTGGTCTTTCTTCTTCATCTTTGCTCCTATTTGACTTATTTTGATCCGTTTCTTCGACCAATTTTATGCAATGACAAACTGTCATCACAACTCCAAACTTGAATGGTTGCTTGTCCTCAAGTAACTTGCCTACAACTACACATTTCAATAGAAAACAAGTCACAAAATAACAATTGAACATCGTCCTATAATTTTATTTATCTGGCCTCGTTCTAGCTTCCCATTCCCATATGGAAAATTTGGAAAACATCCTCAAACTTTGACGAATACTCAACCTGTCTCTCATCTCATTTTAACCCACTCAATGGATAAGGTCATCTCTCAATCAACATACAAAAACGTTTATGCTTAGCTTGATCATGTTCTAATATAATTCATCAAAGAAATAAAAAAACACACATTTGAGGACTTTTTAGGTTGCATCTTGGCTTATGTTTGGGTAAAATATTTTTGGGAAAGTAGGTTTAAACCTTTGGAGTTAGGTGCCTAATTCCCCTTCTATCATCATACCCGTTTGTTCCTTCTTAGTGGTATTAAAGACTTTTATATTGTGGTCCTTAATATTCTTAACATTCATTTAGTTTTTTTAAGAAGTATCTTTTTCCACTTCTTATTTTCTTCACAATTTTTGAATTTTGACCAATTTTCTCTAGTACCCCAACCCTAAACTTAAAACTTTGACCACTTTCAAGAGCAACCCTAAACTTAATATTTTTCATACCACTTAAGAACTCAAATTCTACCTAACTCCAAAGAGAGGGTGGAAAGGTAAGACCTTTCAAGTCATACGGCTAAAAATTAAGGTTAAGTCACCGAAAGAAAGGTTAAGCTCAAAGTCGTTAGCAACGAACATACCTATTATTACATGGTGGTTTTAAAAGGCTCAAAGTTATAAACAAACAACTACCTCAGTGTGTGTTAATCAATCAAGACAAATTTAATCGGAAATAGATCAAACCAAATAAAACAATACTGCATGGATACACTCAATAAGAAAGAATAGTGAATAATGGAATTTATTTGGCTCAAATCTTACTATTTGAGGTATATGAAGGTTGAGTACAAGTCCTTTGATTCTTTTCCCATCCCTTTCCTTCAAGTTGTAAGTTGTTTTCCTGATGATCAAGTTCTTTTTGGATCATTTGTTCAATGTTAAAGTCATAAACTTGTAAATCCGGAAAGAAAAAAAACACAACTATAAACTTGTTCATTAAAGACAACATGGATAGTCATGGAAAGGAATACTCAAGTATCTAATTCATCGCATGGAAGGTCTCAAATAACATAATGTAAATTCTACAAAAACAAAAAAACTAGTTATAAAAGATGGGTTGCCTCCTATTAAGTGCTTCCTTTCCGCCATTAGCTTGACAGTTCATGCCTAAGGTACGTCAGACGTAAGGGATACCCTCACGCCAGTCAATTCACTTGTTTCTTTTCCTTTGTCAACCTTACTACCTTTTTCCTCCAGATGGTAGCAAGTATCCAAGTCCTCCAAATACATTCTCCAATCATACACCTTGAAAACCATTTTTTCTTTGTTGAACTTCAAGACAAGTTCACCCATTTCCACATTTATCTTTGCTTTCCCGGTTGCCAAGAATGGACGTCCAAGAATAATATACCCTCCTGAATCTCCCTTTGTATCAAGCACCACAAAATATGTAGGAAACACTAAACCACCGACATGTACTAACTGTTGGAGAATTGCCATCCAAGGCGCAACGGAATTTAAAATTTCTCCATTTAGTGATCCTTACGAATGGGAATGATCAGTGATAGAATCGTTACCTCTTGTGGCGATTCAAACCTTTGGTGCAAATCTCTGATAATGATCAAAACCTTTGATACAGATCCACGGGCCGATCACGAACGTTGAACGATGACAACGTCTCTACTCAGTCCACACGAACGGATTCCTTCAATCGCAGTGCTAGCTGTTATGAATGAAGGCTTTGAGTGAGAGAGAGATACGAAATTCCAACTCTTCAGTTGTGTTGTATTCCCATGCAAAGCTTCTGCATAAGAGCTCTATTTATAGAACCACTTGTGTGGGCTTCAAGCCAAAAATCCCACTTAAGTGCATTTTGGCCTATATCTCATAATATGCCAAAATCACTTAAGTACTTGGTACCTTACCATATTTCGTATTCTACTTAAGTACACCGTATCTTACGATGTTCCTTAATTATTCTATCTCTCATCAATCCGTCCTTTGTGTGTGACCCTATAGGTTTTCGCGACGTTGGCAATTATATTAAATCACGCATTTAACATAATAAACAGTGAGCAGTATCTAGCAACACATCACTGCTATCCAAGTCACGAAAATGTCATGTGATCTGACAAAACCTCCTGTGATAATAATTATGTGTATAATTACCCCTTTGCCCTTATGTCTATATTGAACACAAGGTATAGACCGTGTCACCCTTGTCCAGTTCAATATTGGGCCCATAGACATTTATCCTGTTACGCAGGATTGGCAAATTGCATCTAGGACACTCATGTCCCTCAGCATGCTTCGTGGAGTACTCATCAACTGTCTTTATGGTCATCCAGTTACGGATAACGTTGGATCAATAATAAAGCACTCAACTCTACATCTAGGATCCATAGTGGTTTCAGGTCGAAGAGTGGTATACACTATTATCACCATGAGAATAACTTATGACACTTTGCATAACTTTCTATATAGTATTCTCATAGCGGGTCAATCCGGTACAAATATTACTCCTAATATTCATACCTATGTTTAAGACTTGATAACTCTTTATCCATGATCCATGAGATGTGATCATCAGTCTACAAACATAATAGTCTTAATGCTTTAATGTTATCCCACTTCACACTAAAGCTCGACTACGGATACTTTAAGAATAGTGTCCTTATGTTTAATGTGTTCTCATGATTAAGTCACACTTAATACATTAAACGGACTATCTATTCCAGGGACTTTATTAATCAACCATAATAAAGAAAATGCCTTTAAATAATTCGATACAAATACCAAAAGTATTGGCCTCTAGGGCTTACACCAACACTAACACGTCTCGTAACATACCAAGTGGTTGAGTAACAGATGAATCAGCTAAAGTGAGAGTCATGTTACTCTGTGTGATCTCACCCACTTTCAATTCTTTAATCTTGTTCAGTGGCGTGAAATTTATACTAGACCCTAAATCAGATAAATCACGTGGGATCTTTACTCCACCAATATTATAGGAGATAGTAAACTTACCTAGGTCTTTTAGCTTTGGTGGCAATGTTTGAGGCACTGCTATCTGATCCTTCTCTGTCATGTACCAATTCCTTGACCATTTTATCTTTCGTTCACTATAGTAATGCCTTCATAAATTTAACAAAATTATGCATTAACTCTAAAATCTCATGGAACAGAATAATTACTTGAAGTGTAGTAAACATCTTCTTGAACTTTGCAAACATCCCTGCCTTATCGTCATGAATTGGTTTCTTCTTAATTATGGTATACGGCGGTTTGATGTAATCTGGTAGTTCTGGATTTGGATCATTCAAGATTTCCTTCTTTGTTCTTCTCCAAGGGGAGTTTTTATCTATTAGCTGCTCAATGGTGACTCCTTTTTCCTCTTGGTCACCCTGGTTTCCATTATCCTCTTTTTCAATCCTCACTTCTTCCTTTTCCCTTAAGTCCTCTTCATCTATTTCATCCTCACCCTTTTTGGTGATCACCTCAAAACCTTTTTCTACAGCCTTGCAAGATTCGTTCTTAGTATTTTTCAGTGTTACCTGTAAATCCTCCACTTGTGCTCGGTGAAATAGCTATTTGTCTAGATACACTACGCCAAAAAAGACCTATGAGAGCGCTTTTTTTGGCCTTTAAAAGCGCTTAAAAGCGCTGCCGTAGGTGGCGCTGCTATAGGTTTTAGCAGCGCTTTTTGTTTACTAAAAAGCGCTGCTAAAGGTTGTCAATAGAGAGCGCTTTTTAGTAAAAAGCGCTGCTAAAGGTGGTATATAGACAACCTTTAAGAGCGCTTTTTACTAAAAAGCGCTCTCTATTGACAACCTTTAGCAGCGCTTTTGAGTAAAAAGCGCTCTTAAAGGTTGTCTATATACCACCTATAGCAGCGCTTTTTACTAAAAAGCGCTCTCTATTGACAACCTATAGCAGCGCTTTTTAGTAAAAAGCGCTCTCTATTGACAACCTATAGCAGCGCTTTTTACTAAAAAGCGCTCTCTATTGACAACCTTTAGCAGCGCTTTTTAGTAAAAAGCGCTCTCTATTGACAACCTTTAGCAGCGCTTTTTACTAAAAAACGCTGTCTTTTCCTCTAGTAAAATAACAAAACGCTGCCTTCAGTTTAAGCCTACCATTTCAACCTGTAATATTTTTTGGGAATAATCCCATAAACCTGTAAATCAAGCCTCTCTAACTCAAGCATTTGGAGTCATAATTCAAGCATTTGTAATTTTTTAAACCAACACAAGCAAACCAACACAAGAATGAACACATTTGGAGTCATAATTCAAGCAAACCAACACAAGGATAGATAGGCACTGAACACATTTGGAGTCATAATTCAAGCATTTGTAATTTTTTAAAGCAAACCAACACAAGAATGAACACATTAATCTATCCATGAAATTAAAGATATCACTAAAATTATAAAGAACTATACACAAGTCAAAACTAATATGTTATACGGCCTATTTGGAGTCATAACTAATCTGTTAAAAATATAAAGAACTATACACTTGCCAACCAGAAACCATTCTTCATCAAAGTATTCATGTTATTTTGAAACCATTATATACTAATTAATCTTTTCTCAATAAAATATTGACACAATTCCTCCTTGATTTGTTCCAACTGCAGTCTCGTGTAATGAGCACACTTGTATTCATCAAAGTACTACATAACAAAACATAATATGCATGATTTAGTTAAAAGTAATAAATAATATGAAATATTCGATAAATATTAAAACAAATCCTAAGTTATAAATCCATACCGTGATTGGAATCTCTATTTGATTCATATTAATGATTTCCCTCATAAACCTCATTACAAAGTATCCGCAATCGATACCGTTGCGCTGTAGAGGACACTACATAGAAAAAAAAATAAGAATGTATAGTTATCTTTTCTTATCAAGTAGCATCACTATTATAAGCAAAATTGTGAAAATTAAAGTACCTGCACTTTTATCCACGTAATGTTGCTGGATTTAGTACGTGGTACTCGAGCTTGTCTTTGAGATCGGAACACTTTTATTGATCTAACAAAATAAAAACATATATTTAGAACAATCTCACATAAATATACACGAATATTTAGAACAGTCTCACTTACGTATCAACTAATTGCTTCATATCCGGATAATTTGTCCATTCACCATCTATCGAATTCAGAAAATATACCACTTCTTTTAAAGGATCAATAGCAAGCAACAACCAGTGACACCTATAAATTAAAACAAAAGTTTATATGGAATTTTTTTACGTAAAAGAAACAATTAAAGATTAGAATAAACTTAGAATTAAAATCTAACCCTGAATTATACGGCCAAAGATACAAGTTGTTTGTACTGCTGGCCATGAATCTCTTGACTAAGTACTCTCTACATGAATCCGGTTCCCTACAAATTAATGCTTTGTTGACCAGGGAGGAAGACACGAAACGGAATCTGTTTGACAATTGATCATTCCCGCGCATGAAATTGTCATACAAGAACCTTCAATAAAAACATAATAAACATTAGACTATTTTTATTGAAATGTGTAAATAAATTGTTCAAGTAATTAAATAATATATAGATCGGATTACCGGATGTATGTGTGTATAACACCGACGCCTAATTCTTGATGCCGAAAAATATGTTCCAGATCTTCTTTTCCGATTGTTTCAGTGCATGAATAACCAAAGATATCTTCCTCCATATCCAGTAAGCGAATAGCACCAGCTGTTGCCATATCTGATGAGTCAACAAGTGTTTCAAGAGATATCTGGTATCGAGGCACAAAAGCACCTTTTTTTGGCAAATAAGTCACTGGAAGATCCCTTTTGTTTTTCTGTCGACTACCAATTTTCTGGCTCAGTTGTTGTGACCCTTGAGCAAATACCTATAAATCATATAACATAGGTAAATTATAAAATCATGCATTTTTTGATTCGGATCATATAATTAACACTTTCAATATACCTCTTTTTGTGATGCAACAGACTCGTTGTGCCGCAAAATCCCTTTATCCTTAGATGCGGGTTTTGTAGGCGTCTAAAATTACCATGTAAAAAAAATTAACTTAACGGTTCAGAATTGACATTTGAATACTAAAAGATTCATAGTGGTTTTTGAATTCAACATACCTCATCATCAATGAAAATGAGATCCAAGGGCCATGCAACAAATGATCCTATTGCATCTCGCAGCAATGTTGTCTCTGAAACAATGTCAGGTATCGGTAGCAACGCATCCTTATCTAATACAACATCAACCGATACTTTAAGGTGTCCATCCGGGAGCGGTCTATGGTGAAGTAAATCTCCCGAAGTGTTGTGCACTTTTCCCTTGCCAACTAGGCGATAAGTCGGTGACGATAAGTATAGCTGACAAGATGAAATGCCCTAAACCAATAATAAATATGTTACTTTTAATGTGTATATATTTCAATTAACATAAATGTGCTATTTTAATTTCAAAATAACATATATAATTACCTCGGGAAATTTATTTTGACAATTGATACTGGCTTTCTCACTAGTTTCTTTCAACTGTGAACTGCACTTTTCCATACACCTATATCTCTCATTATCCTTTTGCAATTGAAGAACTTGCGCTTGTAATGCCTGCAACGTCTCCATCACTTCTTGATTGCTAGGATTTCTTCTCCTTGGATTCTTATACAAGGAAGTTGGAGTACAACCATGCCCTTTACCCCTCACCCGACCGGGATACTCAGGAACATTTAGTGCTCTACTAAGTACGCTCCTGTTCTCCTGGTCCTCAGCTGTGCTTATCGATTGAGATAGGGTCTCCTGAAATTCATTTACATATCGGAAATTATTAGTGGAGATAAAAAAATTAATTATATATTATTAAACTTTTGATTTAATTAAAGACACAATGTTCTACTTACACATTCATCATAAATATGTTGAACGTCATCCCTAACAGTTCCATCCTTTCCCACACGAGCTTCTTTCCACAAAACATGTGGCGGAAGTGATGTTGCGTCACTTTTCGTCTCGTCTAACTACGCATTGACACAAATAATAAGATAATCAATTATAACACATTGAGACAATTAATAAGATCGTAGCATTTTTGTATACTTACAATTTTTTCCTCTAAGCGTGCATATCCCAAACGCCCTTTTTTGTATGCATACGTGGGATTTGACGCTCTCTCGCGATTTGTGGCACTCACTTTCTTGAAATTTTCGTCTCTTCTTTGGGCTACAAAAGCAACCCATTCTTCTTCTGTAATGAAGATCGCATACTTCACTGGATATTCCGGATCATATTCAACAAAAAAAATTTCTTTGTCCTTAAGATACTTGTTTGTTAAAAACGTTCTCCACCCTCTGTGTCTTTTTCCGGCCAATTGAAGTATATACTTTTTTCGGATAGTTGTATCTTCAATGTTAAAAGACCTCTACGAAAAAATATTGGAATAGAGTGTGTTAGTATAAGTAATTTAAACACATTATCGTCAATATAAAGAAAATATAAACAATCATATATTGTACCAGTATCTCAGTCCAAATCTTATCTTTAGCGCTACCCAACTCTTTATTACTCCATCTTGTAGCAGTGATTGGAATGTGCATACGAACAAGTGTACCAATGTAGCTTGCCAACTTTGCAGCATTAGACCCAATTAGTTGGTTATCAGCATTCCAATTTACATTATATGTTACTGCTTTATCTCTATCACGAATGATACTCTTCATAATAGTGATGCCTCGTGTAATTTCTTTTTCTGAAGTATCATCAGGAGCATTTGCATCTTGTGAGTTTTCTTGATCACTAGCCATTTAACCTGTAATAAAGAAAAAATATAAAAATGAAATGAAAAATATAAAAATCCATAATCAATAATCCATATATATATTGAATAATATAAAATGACATAGGCTATAATTAAATTTTCTTGAATGACATAGGCTATAATTATACTATTACCTTTTTCAGTAACGTCTCTTTCTTTTCTTGGTAGGAATATGTTCTACTTTTCTTTTAACAACGCGGACGGTTGGATTGATCCAAATACCCTCATTATGATCATTTCTAATACATGATTCATTCTCATTTTGATCATTTATGGTAAAAGATTCAATCTCAACATCAATATCACCTTGATCTCCAATTCTTTCATCAATTACTTTGTTAGATAAAAGCATTATAGACCATTTCGTACTTGTCGGATCAGTGACATAGAATACTTGTTTAGCTTGAGAGGCTAGAATGAAAGGCTCATTTGTGTAACCCACCCTATTAAGATCAACTTGCAAAAATCCTGACTTATCCACTCGTATGCCATTATTATTTTCAACCCACTTGCAACCAAATATAGGAATCTGAAACTTCTCATAATCAAACACCAAAATGCGCTCGATAACCCCAAAATATGACAGATTTGCAAATTTCGGGTTTAAGTCCTTCACACTTGATATGAACATTTGACAAATATTCTGTACAAAACTCAACCGCTTCTTCAACAATGTATCGTTCGGCAATACAACCCTCTGGTCGACTTCGGTTTTTCACATACCCTTTTAATATTTTCATATAACGTTCAGCAGGGTACATCCATCTCATATAAGCTGGTCCGCACAATTGTGTCTCTTTCACAAGATGAACGACTAGATGGACCATTATGTCAAAAAACGAGGGAGGAAAATACATTTCAAGATCACACAAAGTAACAACTATTTCTTTTTGCAATGTTGGTAAGATCGCAGGATCGATCATCTTACTGCAAATTGACTTGAAGAAAAAACACAATTTAGTTATTGCGCTTCTTACTTTTTCTGGCAGAATAGAACGTATACTTATCGGTAGAAAATGTTCCATTATAACATGGCAATCATGCGTCTTTAAACTCTTTAACTTGAGGTCTTTCATAGACACAAGTCTTCTAATATCTGATGAGTAGCCTTCTGGAACTTTAACTTTACTTAGGAACTTACACAATATTTTTTTCTCCTTTCTAGATAGAGTGTAAACAGCAGGTGGTAGATATGTTCGTTTTCCTTTCTTCACGGGTCCCAATTCAGTTCTCATTCCCATGTTTACCATGTCCTTCCTTACATTAAGGCCATCCTTAGACTTTCCTTGTATATTGAGTAACGTACCAATAATACTGTCAAATACATTTTTTTCAATATGCATAACATCGAGGAAATGTCTTACATACAAAGACTTCCAATATGGCATTTCAAAAAAAATTGACCTTTTCTTCCACCCACTCTTGACAAGTGTATGTGCAAAAGGCTTGCCAAACTTAGTACTTACGTCCTTCACCTTTTCAAAAATTTGATCACCTGTCAACATTGTTGGAGCTCTACCTTCTTCTGTATTTCCATTGAATGCTTTTCTCCACCCACGGTAGTGATGATTAGAATTTAAGAATCTACGATGACCGAGAAAGACATTCTTATGACAAAGGTCCAATCGCATCGTATCGGTTCCGTCTTCACAAACAGGACACGCTTTTTCACCTTTAATGCTGTACCCTGATAGATTTCCGTATGCTGGAAAATCATTAATTGTTCCAAACAACATCGCCCTCAAGTTGAAACTTTCTTTCCTATACCCATTGTAACACCCCGATAATAATAAAATAATTATTTGAATTGAGTTAATAATTTAATTATTAATTTAATTAAATAATTGAAAATTTTATTATTATTATTTTTGGATTATTATTATTGGAAAGTATATATATGTTGGAATAAGGAAAAGTTCTCATTTGGAAAAGCATTTCACGTGAAAACAGAACAGAGAAGCATCGTGAGAGAAAAGGGAAAAAGGGCAGAGAAGAGGAGCTGAAGAGCAAAGGTTGGAGAACGAAAGCTTGAAGCTCAAAGATTCTGCCGGATTGTTAAGGTAAGGGGGGTTTATCGTCGATTAATGGGTATTATGGGATAATATGTAATGGGTAGTGAGAAACCGTTGAATCGACCCTAATTGGGATTTGGAATGCTGAAAATTTGTGATGAATAGGTTAAGTGAAAACCGTAATCAAATTGATAATTGTGTGTGTAATCAAACCGATAAATTGGTGATGAATGGCGACGAGTAAGTTTGAGTGGGAAGGGTCTGGGATGGGCACATGAGATCCCTGCCCAAAGAAAACGCGTCTGGTGAACTGTCATGTTCGCCTAGCGAACATAACCTTCGCCTAGCGAAGGAACGCGCCTCAACCTCGCCCCAGCGAGATTGAGAGGTTTTGCTACTGTAATGTTCGCTGTGGACTCGCTGGAGCTTCGCCTAGCGAGTGAGTGCTAGCTGTGTTTTTCACCAAAACAGAACGAGTTCGCTATTACCTTCGCCTTGAGCTCACCTAGCGAATTAATTTACCAATTTCCTGGAGCTGTTCGCCTTGAGCTCGCCTAGCGAACCAGAGCTTCGCCACTGCCTCGCCTAGCGAGCAAGGCAGAAGAAGTGTTTATACATGTGTTGCTGAGGTGTTTCATACATGTGTTGAGAAAGTGTTTTATACCTGTGTTGATGATGTGTTGATACATGTATTGATGATGTATGATGATATGCGAAATGTTGTGAATGTATATATTATGCATGTATTCGTGAATGGACTGTTGTATGGCTTAGAGTGTGAGCATATGTCCATTGTGAGTTGTTGTTGATGCTGCATTGCTAGATGATTAGTGTGCATGGCATAGCCTGTGGGGCTGTAGCTAATTCCCATTGTGAGGAATTGGTGAGTGAAATGTTGTGAATTGTTGTTGATGTTTGCATGCTAGATGATTAGCTTGCATAGTCTAGCCTTTGGGGCTGTAGCTAATTCCCATGGTGAGGAATTAGTGAGTGAGTCATTAGATCTCAATGAGTGGGACTAGTGAGCTTAGTAGCCGTATCCAGAGGGATCGGTGAGCTTGAACTATATGTTCAAGAATAGTCGGTACCGCATGTGTAGAGTCTCATTGCATAAGAATATGTATGGCGTATAATAGGAATGGATGTGTTCCAATATTATACGTGTGTTGTGTTGTTGTTAAATATGATTTGCGATTATACTGGTATTGTATATTGATGTTGAGAATGATGTTTAAGCCAATGAGCTATTACTGAATGTGTATTGCAATTAGGGTGATTGATGTGTTAATTACTTGGCATTACATGTTGTTTTATAATGCTTATTATATTGATTGAGGAACTCACCCTTACAACTATTTTTCAGGTAACGAGAAATGAGTTGAGTAGAAGCAAAAGGCTTGGAGTCTAGTGTAGTCTCCCTAGTGGGTCATGCTCTGATAGATGTAACATCGGGCGGGAAAACTTTGACTATTGTTGTTGTTGTTGTTGAACTAAATTACATGTGATGTTACATGTTTTGCATGATTGAGTTGATCTCTATCCGCTGCGTAATTGTGCAAATACTTTATATTTAACTTTAAATAAAAGAGCATGATGGTTATATTGTTTAAATGGTGTGGAATGTTGTGTGACACCCTTGGTGCACTATTACTCTGATTATATGTTTATTATTTTAATTAAATATTTTGGGGTATTTAGAAGGGTGTTACATTAGTGGTATCAGAGCCTGGTCGGTCGAGTCGAGTCGTAGTTATTCTGTTTTCCCTGTACGGGATAGGGGTTGTGTAACCCTATCAGTACTTATTTGTTTAGCTTGTTTGGGTTTTCAGAATAGAGATGGCTGGAAGAGGTAGAGATGATGCTGCAATTGCTGAGGCTCTGGGTATGCTAGCTAGAGTACTTGGAGGAAATCCGAATGTTGCGGGAATGGGAGCTGCTCGTCAGTTGAGTGAGTTCCAGAAGAACAATCCTCCAATGTTCAAGGGAGCATACGATCCAGATGGTGCTCAGAAGTGGTTGAAGGAGATTGAGAGAATCTTCAGAGTAACTGAGTGTGCTGATAACCAAAAGGTCAGGTTCGGTACGCATATGCTGTCAGAAGAAGCTGATGATTGGTGGGTTGCTACCCGCACTGAGTTGGAAACTGCTGGGAATGCTGAGATTACTTGGGCTGTGTTCAGGGAGAGATTTCTGAGGAAGTATTTTCCAGAGGATGTCAGAGGGAAGAAAGAAATAGAATTCTTGGAATTGAAACAGGGTAACAGGACTGTTACTGAGTATGCTGCGAAGTTCACAGAGCTGTCAAAGTACTATACTCCCTATAATGAGGCTGCTGGAGAATTTTCGAAGTGTGTGAAGTTTGAGAACGGGTTGCGTCCCGAGATCAAGCAGGCTATTGGATATCAGAGGATCAGGGTGTTTTCTGACTTGGTTGACTGTTGCAGAATTTTTGAACAGGATTCCAAGGCTAGAGCGGAGAGCTATCAGCAGAGGGTTGATAGGAAGGGTAAGAATCAGATGGATCGTGGGAAACCGTATGCAGCTGGCAAAGGTTTCCAGAGGCAGAGTGGGATGAAGAGGCCTAGTGGGGGAGATTCTAGTGCTCCTGCTAAGTGTTATAGATGTGGTCGGGCTGGACATCGCGTTCATGAGTGTACCAGTGCTGAGATGAAGTGTTTCAAGTGTGGCAAAGGTGGTCATTTGGCTGCAGAGTGCCGGCTGAAGACTGTAACTTGTTTCAACTGTGGAGAGTTGGGTCATATCAGTCCACAGTGTCCTAAGCCGAAGAAAGAGAATCAGTCAGGAGGCAAGGTCTTTGCTTTATCGGGTTCTGAGACTTCTGCAGATGATCGTTTGATCCGAGGTACGTGTTATATTAATGGCTTTCCTCTTGTAGCTATTATTGACACCGGTGCTACTCATTCCTTTATATCTTTGGATTGTGCTGTGAAACTTAAGTTAGAGATATCTGAGATGCTTGGAAGTATGGTGATTGATACTCCTGCAAAGGGTTCAGTGACTACTACTTCAGTTTGTTTGAATTGTCCTTTGAGTATTTTTGGTAGAGACTTTGGGGTGGACCTAGTGTGTCTTCCACTAGTGCAGATCGATGTTATCTTGGGAATGAACTGGTTGGTGTTTAACCGAGTTTCTATTAACTGTTTTGATAAGACTGTGATTTTTCCTGAGATTGAAGAAGGAAAGAGTTTGTTTCTATCAGCGAGGCAGGTGAATGAGGAAGTAGCTGATGGGGCAGAGTTGTTTATGCTGTTAGCGACTTTGGAGGCTAAAGATAAACTGGTGATTGGTGATCTAGCTGTGGTGTGTGATTTTCCTGATGTGTTTCCGGAAGAAGTGAATGAGTTACCGCCAGAGCGTGAAGTTGAGTTCTCGATTGAATTGGTACCTGGTACTAGACCGATATCGATGGCTCCGTACCGTATGTCTGCTGTCGAGTTAACTGAATTGAAGAGTCAGTTGGAAGATCTGTTGGATAAGAAGTTTATTCGTCCGAGTGTGTCACCGTGGGGTGCACCAGTGTTGTTGGTTAAGAAGAAAGAAGGTACTATGAGGTTGTGTGTGGACTACAGGCAACTGAATAAAGTGACGATCAAGAATCGGTATCCTTTGCCGAGGATTGATGATTTGATGGATCAGTTGGTTGGTGCGAGTGTATTCAGCAAGATAGATTTGAGATCTGGGTGTCATCAGATACGTGTGAAAACTGAGGATATTCAGAAGACTGCTTTCAGAACGAGGTATGGACATTATGAGTATTCTGTAATGCCTTTTGGTGTGACTAATGCGCCTGGAGTATTTATGGAGTATATGAATAGGATTTTCCATCCGTACCTAGACAAGTTTGTTGTGGTGTTTATTGATGACATTTTGGTGTATTCGAAATCTGAAGAAGAGCATGCTGAGCATTTGAGAGTGGTTTTAGGAGTGCTGCGAGAAAAGCAGTTATTTGCTAAGCTGTCTAAGTGTGAATTTTGGTTAGAAGAAGTTAGTTTTCTTGGTCATGTGATTTCAAGAGGTGGTGTTGCTGTTGATCCTTCTAAGATAGAAGCGGTATCTAAGTGGGAAGCTCCGAAGTCTGTTGCCGAGATTCGAAGTTTCCTTGGTTTGGCTGGTTATTATAGGAAGTTCATTGAGGGATTTTCTAAGTTGGCGTTACCGTTGACGATGTTGACTAGAAAGGGGCAAGCGTTTGTTTGGGACTCAAAATGTGAGGAAGGTTTCCAGGAGTTAAAGAGAAGGTTGACTACTGCTCCTATTTTGACGTTACCGAGTTCGTCGGAATCATTTGAGGTTTACTGTGATGCTTCATTGTTGGGCTTGGGTGGTGTGTTGATGCAGAATAAGCAGGTTATAGCTTATGCTTCGAGACAGCTGAGGGTTCATGAAAGGAACTATCCGACGCACGATTTAGAGTTGGCAGCTGTAGTGTTTGTTTTGAAGTTGTGGAGGCATTACTTGTATGGATCAAGATTTGAGGTTTTCAGTGACCATAAGAGTTTAAAGTATTTGTTTGATCAGAAAGAGCTGAATATGAGACAGAGGAGATGGTTAGAGTTTCTGAAGGATTATGATTTTGGGTTGAATTACCATCCGGGTAAAGCAAACGTAGTAGCTGATGCATTGAGTCGGAAATCATTGCATATGTCTATGTTAATGGTTAAAGAATTGGATTTAATTGAGCAGTTTAGAGATTTGAGTTTGGTGTGTGAGAGTACTCACAATAGTGTTAAATTGGGAATGTTGAAGTTAACAAGTGGCATTTTGGATGAGATCAGAGAGGGTCAGAAATCTGATATGCTTTTGGTTGATAAGTTGACTTTAGTGAATCAAGGCCAAGGTGGTGAATTCAGAGTTGATGAGAATGGTGTTTTGAGAATTGGTGATCGGGTGTGTATTCCGGATGATACAGAACTTAAGAAGAGTATTCTTGAATAAGGACATCGTAGTGAGTTGAGTATTCATCCTGGAGCTACGAAGATGTATCATGATTTGAAGAAGTTGTTTTGGTGGCCGGGAATGAAAAGAGAAATTGCAAGTTTTGTGTATTCTTGTTTGACTTGTCAGAAGTCAAAGATTGAGCATCAGAAGCCGTCTGGGCTAATGCAACCGTTGGCTATTCCAGAGTGGAAGTGGGACAGTATCAGTATGGATTTTGTTTCTGGTTTGCCGAGAACAAATAAGAATTTTGAAGCCATTTGGGTGATTGTTGATAGATTGACGAAGTCGGCTCATTTCATTCCGATCAGAATGGATTATCCGTTAGAGAGATTAGCCGAGTTGTATATTGAGAAGATTGTAAGCTTGCATGGTATTCCGTCGAGTATTGTTTCGGACAGAGATCCTAGATTTACATCGAAGTTTTGGGAAGGTTTGCAGAGGGCTTTAGGAACTAAGTTGAGATTGAGTTCTGCATATCATCCGCAGACTGATGGTCAGACTGAGAGGACTATTCAGTCACTAGAGGATCTTTTGAGAGCTTGTGTTTTGGAAAAAGGAGGTGCTTGGGATTGTTATTTGCCTTTGATTGAGTTTACCTACAACAATAGTTTTCATTCGAGCATTGGTATGGCACCGTTTGAAGCTTTGTATGGTAGGAGATGTCGGACACCTTTATGTTGGTATGAGTCCGGTGAGAGTGCTGTGGTTGGACCGGAGATTGTTCAACAAACTACGGAAAAGATTAAGATGATTCAGGATAAGATGAGAATTGCTCAGAGTCGTCAGAAGAGTTATCATGACAAGAGGAGGAAGTCACTTGAGTTCCAAGAGGGAGATCATGTGTTTCTTCGTGTTACTCCGATAACTGGTGTTGGTCGAGCCTTGAAGTCGAAGAAGTTGACACCTCGATTCATTGGTCCTTATCAGATTTTGGAGAGGATAGGAGAGGTAGCCTATCGTATCGCTTTACCGCCGTCGCTTGCGAATTTGCATGAAGTTTTTCATGTGTCTCAGTTGAGGAGATACATTCATGATCCGTCGCATATAGTCCAAGTAGATGATGTACAGGTGAGAGATAACCTGACTGTTGAAACATCACCTATGAGGATAGAGGATCGAGAGTTGAAGCAGTTGCGGGGTAAAGAGATTGCCTTGGTGAAGGTAGCTTGGGGAGGACCAGCAGGTGGCAACGTGACTTGGGAACTGGAGAGTAAGATGAAGGAGTCTTATCCAGAGTTGTTCGCTTGAGGTATGTTTTCGAGGACGAAAACTCTTTTAGTGGGGGAGAGTTGTAACACCCCGATAATAATAAAATAATTATTTGAATTGAGTTAATAATTTAATTATTAATTTAATTAAATAATTGAAAATTTTATTATTATTATTTTTGGATTATTATTATTGGAAAGTATATATATGTTGGAATAAGGAAAAGTTCTCATTTAGAAAAGCATTTCACGTGAAAACAGAACAGAGAAGCATCGTGAGAGAAAAGGGAAAAAGGGCAGAGAAGAGGAGCTGAAGAGCAAAGGTTGGAGAACGAAAGCTTGAAGCTCAAAGATTCTGCCGGATTGTTAAGGTAAGGGGGGTTTATCGTCGATTAATGGGTATTATGGGATAATATGTAATGGGTAGTGAGAAACCGTTGAATCGACCCTAATTGGGATTTGGAATGCTGAAAATTTGTGATGAATAGGTTAAGTGAAAACCGTAATCAAATTGATAATTGTGTGTGTAATCAAACCGATAAATTGGTGATGAATGGCGACGAGTAAGTTTGAGTGGGAAGGGTCTGGGATGGGCACATGAGATCCCTGCCCAAAGAAAACGCGTCTGGTGAACTGTCATGTTCGCCTAGCGAACATAACCTTCGCCTAGCGAAGGAACGCGCCTCAACCTCGCCCCAGCGAGATTGAGAGGTTTTGCTACTGTAATGTTCGCTGTGGACTCGCTGGAGCTTCGCCTAGCGAGTGAGTGCTAGCTGTGTTTTTCACCAAAACAGAACGAGTTCGCTATTACCTTCGCCTTGAGCTCACCTAGCGAATTAATTTACCAATTTCCTGGAGCTGTTCGCCTTGAGCTCGCCTAGCGAACCAGAGCTTCGCCACTGCCTCGCCTAGCGAGCAAGGCAGAAGAAGTGTTTATACATGTGTTGCTGAGGTGTTTCATACATGTGTTGAGAAAGTGTTTTATACCTGTGTTGATGATGTGTTGATACATGTATTGATGATGTATGATGATATGCGAAATGTTGTGAATGTATATATTATGCATGTATTCGTGAATGGACTGTTGTATGGCTTAGAGTGTGAGCATATGTCCATTGTGAGTTGTTGTTGATGCTGCATTGCTAGATGATTAGTGTGCATGGCATAGCCTGTGGGGCTGTAGCTAATTCCCATTGTGAGGAATTGGTGAGTGAAATGTTGTGAATTGTTGTTGATGTTTGCATGCTAGATGATTAGCTTGCATAGTCTAGCCTTTGGGGCTGTAGCTAATTCCCATGGTGAGGAATTAGTGAGTGAGTCATTAGATCTCAATGAGTGGGACTAGTGAGCTTAGTAGCCGTATCCAGAGGGATCGGTGAGCTTGAACTATATGTTCAAGAATAGTCGGTACCGCATGTGTAGAGTCTCATTGCATAAGAATATGTATGGCGTATAATAGGAATGGATGTGTTCCAATATTATACGTGTGTTGTGTTGTTGTTAAATATGATTTGCGATTATACTGGTATTGTATATTGATGTTGAGAATGATGTTTAAGCCAATGAGCTA
This sequence comes from Lathyrus oleraceus, assembly GCF_024323335.1. Lineage (NCBI taxonomy): Eukaryota > Viridiplantae > Streptophyta > Magnoliopsida > Fabales > Fabaceae > Lathyrus > Lathyrus oleraceus. The sequence continues at coordinate 449,685,163 of NC_066579.1, forward strand.
TTACTGAATGTGTATTGCAATTAGGGTGATTGATGTGTTAATTACTTGGCATTACATGTTGTTTTATAATGCTTATTATATTGATTGAGGAACTCACCCTTACAACTATTTTTCAGGTAACGAGAAATGAGTTGAGTAGAAGCAAAAGGCTTGGAGTCTAGTGTAGTCTCCCTAGTGGGTCATGCTCTGATAGATGTAACATCGGGCGGGAAAACTTTGACTATTGTTGTTGTTGTTGTTGAACTAAATTACATGTGATGTTACATGTTTTGCATGATTGAGTTGATCTCTATCCGCTGCGTAATTGTGCAAATACTTTATATTTAACTTTAAATAAAAGAGCATGATGGTTATATTGTTTAAATGGTGTGGAATGTTGTGTGACACCCTTGGTGCACTATTACTCTGATTATATGTTTATTATTTTAATTAAATATTTTGGGGTATTTAGAAGGGTGTTACACCCATCATAAACCTCCACACCGTTCTCCCACAAAAACTTTAAATCTTCGATTAAGGGTGTCAAGTATACGTCTATGTCATTCCCTGGTTGTTTAGGCCCAGAAATTAACATAGATAACATCATGTACTTACGCTTCATACATAGCCATGGAGGTAGGTTATAAATCATAAGAATCACAGGCCATGTGCTATGCGAGATACTTTGAATACCATGTGGGTTCATTCCATCAGTAGACAATGCCAAGCGAAGGTTTCTTGCTTCTTTTCCAAATTCAGGATAATCATTATCAATTTTCATCCACTGGGGTGAATCTGCCGGATGTCGAAACTTTCCATCAATAATTCTTTCATCTGCATGCCAAGTCAAGTGTCTTGAATCGGTTTCACTACGATACATGCGTCTAAATCTCGGAATTATAGGAAAATACCATAAGACTTTTGCTGGAGACAACTTTTTCTTATATCGAGGGGCACCACATTTAGGACACTCATTTAACGATGCATACTCGTTTCGAAACAAAACGCAATCGTTTGAACAGGCATGTATCTTATCATAGCTCATGCCAATAGAGCACAACATCTTTTTGGCCTCATACGTTCGATTGGGAAGAACATTATCCTCTGGTAGTATATCTTTCATAAGAGCTAATAACTCTGTGAAACTTTTATCCGACCATCCATTGCCCGCCTTTAAGTTGTACAACTTTAATAACGCAGACAATCTTGTGAATTTTGTACAACCATTATACAACGGTTTCTCTGCATCGCTTACCAACCTCTCGAACATTTTGGGACAGTCCTTAAGATCTTCTTCAAGCGCTTCTGCAATCTCTTCGACTCGATCATAATCATATGTATCTGTGCAATCGTCGTTTGAAGCATAGGTCGTATTATACCCCGATTCAACATTCTCGTTACTTTTCTCACCATGCAAATTCCAACATGTATAACTTCTATCAATTCCATACCGTAGTAAATGCGATGCCAACTGAACCGCGTCAACCTGACTCCCATAACAGCAACTCAAGCAAGGACATGTCATTCGATTGGGGTCTTTGGCGTGCGCAATAGCAAACTTAACAAATTTCGATACCCCATTCTCGTACTCTTTCGACAATCGATTGGAATACATCCATGTCTTATCCATGGTTTTAACGCAAAGTAATTAGGGTACAAAACGGTATAACGCGTTTCTGTCAAAACCCAAAGTATACACGGAATGAATACGGAGCAAGAAAACACAACATATTCACGCAATTTCAGACAAATTCATCACAGTGTACCAGTAATTTGAGGAAGAAATTTACCTCGGATTTACCGAACAGCAACGTAGAGAAGGTCAAACTCACGGAAACACAGGGAATGAGCGCTGTACATATAAAACAACATCAAGGATAAGTCATAACGTATAAAACAATTCAAGAAACTTATATGATGCACATGAACAATTCACATATAGTCCATCAGGGTTCATTTTACACTACAGTGACCATCTTAAAAATTCACATAATATTAAAACATCATTTTACAACATTAAATAGGATTGCCAAAATATGACTGTAGCAGACAAAGTTATGCCAAAATATGAATGTACATTTTGAAGTTTAACTGTTCATTCAAACCAACATGTAATAGGATTGCCAAAATATGAGACATTGCTCTAAGTTCTTGAAACCATATCACATATATCACTGTAGCAGAAAAAGTTATTCCATTTGAGTATCCAACATTTAACATCAAAATCACTTTCTGAAATTTCAGTAATAGTTAGAATATGAGGATACAATGGTGCAAACATATCAGTTCATTCCTTCCTACTTTCTCAGCAAATTTAAACAAATGTTGAAAAGGCACTGATTCTATTAGAACTCCCAACATTATTTCTAAGTCAATGGCGATGCAAGTTACAGAATATCATTTATATCAGAACAAGATGAAACTTTCGGTAAGTTACAGAATATTAAGCAAACATAGTCACAAACTCTAATAATCGATACTGACAAATAAATAACCCATAATGTAGCAATGCAAGTCCATTCAAACCAAAATCGACCACCTATTCTTTGACTTCTAGGGCAAAACAGAAAGACACGAAAACCTAACCTTAAAACGCAATGAGATTTCCAGGTATTGAATCCTTCTCTTTCGAATGCAGTCTCTTTCAAATTTGCAGTGTTTATCGTTGAGATTTCCAGGTACTTTATGGAATTTTTTCCAGGGCAGCGAGAGCTTCGAACGAGAGAGAGTGAAAGAGGGATTTCTGAAAGTCAGGGATTTTGTAATATTAGATTTATTATAATTTTTATAAATGACCTATGAGAGCGCTTTTACCATGAAAGCGCTTTCATAGATGTGAGACTGAGACCTATAAGAGCGCTTTTACCTTAAAAGCGCTTTCATAAGTCTGAAACCCATGAGACCTATAAGAGCGCTTTTACCTCAAAAGCGCTTTCATAAGTGTGAAACCCATGAGACCTATAAGAGCGCTTTTACCTTAAAAGCGCTTTCATAAGTGTGTGAGACTGAGACCTATAAGAGCGCTTTTACCTTAAAAGCGCTTTCATAAGTGTGAAACCCATGAGACCTATAAGAGCGCTTTTACCTTAAAAGCGCTTTCATAAGTGTGAAACTCATAGATGTGAGACTGAGACCTATAAGAGCGCTTTTACCTTAAAAGCGCTTTCATAAGTGTGAAACCCATGAGACCTATAAGAGCGCTTTTACCTTAAAAGCGCTTTCATAAGTGTGAAACTCATAGATGTGAGACTGAGACCTATAAGAGCGCTTTTACCTTAAAAGCGCTTTCATAAGTGGAGACCTATAAGAGCGCTTTTACCTTAAAAGCGCTTTCTTTACATAGGCGAATTTTTTTTCAAGCTATTACAGCGCTTTTTTTAAAAAGCGCTTTCTTTTTGGTGCTGCCAAAAGCACTTTTTGGCGTAGTGATAACTGATCAATCTGTATCTCCAAATTTTTTATAGACGTATCATGGTTTCTACTCATTGTCTCATGGTTATTGTTCACCTGATCAAGACTACTTTAAGTGACTTTAATGAAATTTTGCAAGGTCTCTTCCAAATGTGAAGGTTTCCTTTGGATTGGAGCTTGTTGGCCTTGTCGCATACCTTGATTAGCACTTAAATTTTGGTTATTGCTCCAACTGAAATTCGGGAGATCCTTCTATCCTGAATAATAAGTGTTGGAATAAGGGTTGTTATTCTGGAAATTGGTAAATTGGACTTCTTCTCTTGGTCCTTCCAAAGAGCACCTTCTGTTTGCACGTTCTCCTCCATATAAATCACATCTAAGTGCTTGTACCTAGCTCACATTAGCTTTACTTAAGCTGCTTTCAACTAGCTTTTTATTTAACAATTAAGTTTGAGCTAAAAGTACAGTATGGGTATCAATAACTAACATACCTTTGGGTGTGTCCACAATTTCAATTTTTTCCAACCTTTCACTCTTTGAACGATACTCATTCAAGCACATCTTCTCAATAAGGTCTTTCACTTCTGGTTTGGTCATTGATCAGATCATGCCTCCCGCAGAAGCATCCAACAACATGTGTGTCTGACTCTTGAGACATTTGATGCAAATATGCATTTGCTCCATATTATTCATATTATGATTCAAGCACCCGCGTAACAAAAGTTTGAACCTTTCCCATGAGTCATACAACGACTTAATTTCCCGCTGCTCGAAATTTATAATTTTTGCTATTCGCTCAACAAACTGAGTAGTGGTGAAGAATCTTTCTAGGAATTTATCCTTCAATTCCTTCCATGTTTGATTTGTTCCATTTTAAAGGAAAAGTAACCAATCCTTAGCCCTTCCAATTAGTGAGAACCCAAACAACCTTAACTTGACCTGTTATTTAGTGATATCAGTTGGTTCGCACATCGAAGTTGTTTCGTAAAAACGTGCAAGATGCTCCCACGAGTATCTAATTGCTTCCCCATTGAATGAATTGTCTTTTAAACCTGAAAGTACATAATTCTTAATATCAAAGTTAGTGGGGTCTGCCAATACAAACCCTCTCAAAACCTGTCCTTGATCGATTCTTTTACAGTAAACCCCATAGTTTGGGGTGGTACAACTGCCATGGTAATTTCCTCTTTAAAGTCAGTAGAAATTAGTGTTTGACTTCTACTAAGATATTTTGAGTTAGAGTTGCTTCTCTAACCGCTCTCCTGATAAAAGATGCGATTCTTTCGATTTCTGGATCAAATGGTGTCAACGCTGAACCTGAGCTACACATATACAAACAGGAAATACCTTAGTAGCACTATGATTAATAAGAAATTAAAACAAAAATCAAAAACTAAAAATTAAACGTTGCACAAGCGTTGCCTTGTTGAAATATCAACAGTCTCCGGCAACGACACCAAAAACTTGATGACTTCTCAGAAAATGTACAGATAGTGTCGCAAAAATAAAATATCGAATCTACAGGGAATGTTTTTTAACAAGACAAAAAGTGTGCAATGGGTAGAAAATAGTAAATGAAGGGTTTTCAGATTTCAAAGCGAAAACAAACAAAGAGTTCAGACAGAATTATAGAAGCGGTCAGGTTGTGTTTAGAATCCCCTATTTCTCTATTGTCAATGTTTGATTCCTTACATGAATAATCTCATCACTATAATCCTTTGGTGAATTAACAAAACCACTATAACCAATCCCTTACGGTATAGCTCACTAATCACTACTCGAGGCTTCCTATCCCTAGTCCACTAGCGTAAGCAGGATTAGCAGATGCAACAAAGCGTTAATTCACTAGCCACTACTCGGGGTTTCCTAGTCCTAGTTAACCAGTATAACCATGACAATTGCCCTAGGTCCAATACATAAACTAATGGTCAGTATTCCATATGTTCATAAAATCAGATTAAAAGAGTATCTCACATAAAAAACATGACGAACAAGAAACAATTGAATAGAATTATAGATTAAAACATTCATGCAAAGTCAAATCAACATATTGCCCAACAATATTGAAATAGGTTCATCAAAACACAACATAACCTAGAGGAGTTTAGCTACTCATAATTCAAAATACAATATAAAAAACAATTGAGGAAAATTGCATATAACATCCCTTGAAGGATTGACCTCCAATGACTCCAAATGCTCTCAAAAACCACTTCTGATGCTGCAAAAAGAAGTCTTCGTTGCGCGTGATTATTCTAGTGACTGCACACTTTTGCTCCCCCTTTCACCTAATTTTTCACTAAGTCCAATTTCTTCACACTTAATTATTTTTTCCTCATTCTTTGGTCTTTCTTCTTTATTTTTTCTCCTCTTTGACTTGTTTTGATCCATTTCTTCGACCAATTTTATGCAATGATGGACTTTCATCACTTGTTGATGGGAAAAAACAAACAAAACATAGAGAAAAAGAGGAACACAATAACAATACAAGAGATTAACATGGAAACTCCAACACCAGAGAAAAAACCACGACTATTGTCAAATGACAATCAGAGAATAACACTAGGTGAAAATTGTTACAACATATAGACTATCCTCAACCACCCAAAGGCTCCAATACACCCACACTCTCTAAAGGAAATATTTAACTACCCCTCACAATATTCTAAACCAAGAGTATAAGAGAAACACATAAAAAGTCAAATACAAACTTAAAGTGTTTTTGAGTGGTACATCTTGAGATGAAGAATTGAAATCTATATATAGCCTTGTACTCCCCATTCCTTCACAAAACTAAGAGATGTGAGACTTCAAAGAACTTGTATCTTATATATAGCATTTGACTCTCTCTTCATTTACAAAATAAAACGATGTGAGACTTCTTCAACATGTATATTTTCAACCAACCCCAACAATCTCCAACTTGATTGAAAATAATACATAATCTTTCATTGTCTTCACTGACAATCATACTCTACCATAAAGAGTATCAATATGTATACTTTCAACCAACTTCAACAAATTTATATATATTTTAATGGGATTTGGATTCTCTTCTGCACACAAAGATGTTTTAGAGGCCGATTTATGGATAGAATGACATACTGATGTTGATGTAATGGTAGGAAGTCAAAGAGTTATGCTTAATCTAGTAATCCTAAATTTAGTAGCAAATTTGATCATGATTTGGTTAGGACTCTTTAAAATCTTTTCCATATACTTTGGTTAGTTAGATCATAATAGAATAAAATCAAATTTAATTTTTATTTTTGTTTCTATTGTTGGAGTTAGAGTTTTTAGACTAAAATCAATTAAGTAAATAAAGTCATTTAAGTATTGTAACTTAACATTTATCATTTGATTGAAGAATTGAACTATGTAGCTCATTTAATTTAAGAATTGAACTATGCAGCTAAATGAACTTCATGATGCAGTACTAATGTATCGTGCTTACGTAGCCATTCTAGATGTATTATAATGCAACTAAGCTTTTCTTCTATGTCTCAAATTGAAAGTCAAAGTTTTTATTGAGCAATCTCATTGATACATCGTATCAATAAGTGATATTGCCTACGAAGCTCCAATAAGGCACTAATAGATTGTGTCGTTGTGTCGTCACAGATATTCATATGATATATATTTGATTAGTTCGTTTTTGAAGTATTCAACGAATAAAAGCAATTGAAATGCAACAAACACGGATATGACCATTGACGGGTTCACATTGAGGTTAAGTGTGACTTTAGCCACATCAAAATCTTTTTTTATTATATTTATATATATATATATATATATATATATATATATATATATATATATATATATATATATATATATATATATATATTAAATCGACTATAATGCTCATCGATCATCAATTTAGAGAGAGTTATAATTCGTCTAAAATATTCGCAGCATAGAAAAATTATTCTACGGAAGAATACACACGACCCACATTAAAAATCTTTGATCTCTAAAAAAAACTCAGTCACCATCATCTCTGACATGACAACTTTTTTCTTAATCTTTTATTTTATTTAATGACGTGTATGACCATTTTTACTTTTATTTTTCATTTTTCATTTTTTTTTCACGTTGGCATTTTAATTTAAATTTATTTTGACTTTTGATATTAAAAAATGAAAAAATACAAAAAATTCTTAATGGGATTTGAACCTAAAAAATTATTTTATAGTTTCTTTCATGTTTAGCCAGACCAATATATAATGTCTAGATCCGCCCATGAATATGACACCTTATTTTAAATAAAAGACACGACTCAATTCAAAATATTTTAGATTTTTTAAATAAAAATGAGTTTTTTACCTTTCATATTCCACTTCCCCACTATAAAAACAACACAATTAGGATTCTTTATTTTCTTCTTCTTCGTATTCCACTCTTATGTTCTCCACGGGATTGTTTATCTTCTCTAGTTATTTTCAATTTTGCCGCACGCCGTTGCTTCTTACTCCACAATGTTTTCTTATCTTCTCTGATTATTTTCATCTATGTCGCATGCCGCTGCTTCTGTCTCCATAAAGTTTTTTCATCTTCCCTATCTTCTAGTGTAATTTTTTAGATGTTTTTCGGTTTTGTATTTTTTGGTTGGTGGAATTTGTTGTTTATCTAAGTTACATAATTTGGTGGATTTGGAATTTGATCGGTGTAATTTTATTTCCTATATTTTTTACATTAGCAGAATCCTCGTGTCTGTGTCGTATCACGTGTCCGTATCCGAGTCCAGACTTCATAAGTTTAATCAAATAAACAATATCAAATTTACAATAAGTTGTTTTATAATAATATTTTTCAATAGACTATTTCAACTAGAGTTTGAAAATTAGATTTAAACAAGACTCTCCACTAGATTTCTAGACTTTCCTAAAAGAAAATAGAGAAATTTGTTTGATTTAGTTTTGTAAAACTGTTTTTTAATTTTTAAAATTTGAAAATCATAAAACTTGTTTGGTGGTTTAATTTTATAAAAGGCTTAATTTATCTTTTGATACTTAATTTAATTTAATGTTTTATTTTAGTCCTTAATTAAAAAACGTTACATTGCAATCCCTTAAAATTGCTCTGTTAGTACGATTGATCATTTCTGTTAAATTAGCAAAAAGTTAAGCGTTTCCTAAATGGCAATTTAGTTGTCATTATATTTATTTGAGATGGATTTTTTATTTATTTTGAAGTTTATGTTTTATTTATTAAACATTCAGAAATTTCATTCTTCTCCCTTCCCTAACACCAAAATCCTAGTTGTCACAATACCATGTTAACTCTCTCTCTAAACCTCTTCTTCTACCTCGGTTCAAACAATTATCTCTCTTTTTCAATGTTCATCTCTTCTTCCTCACCATAACCATTTCTTAGAAAATGAATAATAAACATCATTTTTTTTACTCGGTTCTACACCAACATCAACATCATGCTCTCTCAGTTTCACTCGGATTCACACTCACCCAATTTTATTTTCAAGTAAAATAAATGAAGAACATCAATAGCAACAAATTAAATCAAGATTCAATAATCAAATTCTAAAAGGGGATGAGAGATACTGATAGATCTGTGGTGATGGTTTGCAACGCTCGTGTGGAGGTCGTGGCATTCGACAAGGTAACAATCGATTTTGTTTCACGATAACTTTGGTTATATTGTCGGTTCTCCGAGTTTCACAGATCCACCTTTGCTTCTTTTTTTGAATTTCTGCTTATGTTTTTTTTTTGGTTTAGCTTTGACATGTGAGGTGTTGTTGTTGTGTTGTTGGTGGTAAAACAGCGTTGGATGTAGAAAGTGGTTCTGTGTGGTGGTTGAGAAATGTTTGAAGAGGTGCGACGATTTGTTGATTCTCTGTTTCTTCCCACTTATATTTTTTTCCCTCCAGATTTCTTTGCTTCTTAAGTATTTTGAGCCATTGATATCATCATAGTTGTTGTATTGTTGTTATTGTAACATGTTCATTGATGAAAGTTCATGAATATTGTTGTGAATGGTTTTTGTTATGAGATGTATAAGTGGTGTATCTTAGGAATGGTGAATAATGTAGAGTGGTTTTGTGCTGCTATTAAAGAGGCACTTGATTAACTCGATGAAATTGATGGTTCACTTACTGATAAGCTTTGTTTGGTTTTAATATTTGTTGAAGATGCTAATGTTAATGAGAAAAGTAATTTTTCAAACCTGCGAGTGGTTTTTATTAGTACTTTCTCAATTAAACATTATTGTGTATTGCTAGTGTTCTTAGTTATACTTGTATGAATGTTGAAAGGAGAAGAATTATCATTTTTCTTAAACATTATTAACAATTTGTGGGGATTTTAACCCCCGAAAATAAAACCCTCAAATTTAAATAAAATAATAATTATTTAAATAAATTTGCTGACTCAATATCCTAGTTATCATGCCACGTTGGCAAAGTTAACCGGTTTTCTGAAAAACTAACGGAAGAGACCAATAATACCAACGAAACAGTTTTAAGGGACGAAAGTCTAACCTTTTTTAATTAAAGGACCAAAGTAAAACTTTAAATTAAGTTAAAGGATTTAGGGACTAATAATACCTTTATAAAACTATTCTCTATTTGAGATTTTTAAAAATTAAAAAATTAAAATAAGTTTTGAAAGTTTTTGATTTTGTTTTTTAGTTTTTGAAACTAAGAAGAGGAAAAAAAAGATCTTTTTTAATTAATGACAAATTTATAATATTATTTAAATAATTTTTAAAAGTTAGACTATCAACATTTTCTCTCTCTTCAAAACTCTTGATTTATAAATTAATTTTTAAAACTTATTTCTATTAACATACGTGTAATGTGTAAAGTGATATAATGCTATTAATGAAAAGAGTGTGTTTTTCGTGTTTTTTTTAGCTTACCTCAATTAAAAATTGAAAACTAAATCTGAGAATTGAAAATCAAAATATATTTTGATAGTTTCAGTTTTTTAGATTTTAAAACACTGAATTTTAAAAGTGTTTTTAAAAATAATTTTGAAAAACAAATGTAATAAAACAAGTTTTTTGTTTTTCAACTTTTAAAAATTATAAAACACTTGTTTAAAACAGTTTCAAACAGGTCCTAAAACTTATTTAAACGACACTTAGATTGCATTTTTTTAGAGATTAAGGGTATGATTGTTTCAGTTATTTTTAAAAATATTTTTTATAGTATTGTATAGTTTTGTTTTTTTATTAAAAGTTTAAGAAAACTTTAAAATTTCTAATATTGTATTATTTAAAAAATATTATTTTAGACATTTCATCATTTTACTATAATTATATTTTTGAATAACAAAATTTAAAATAATTAATTAAATTTGAAGTATTTAATTTTTTATTTATAAAAATAACTTTTGAGATACATTTATTTGAAAAAAATATAATTTTAACTATGTTTTAATCTTCAATAATATATAATTATATTAGATGTCAAAAATAAATTTTTAATATATAATAAATACATAAGTTTTTTAATACTCTTAAATATATTTTCATAAAAATCATTTCTAGAAATAAAAATAAAGATCTATTCTTTTAAAACTAAAATAGGCAAGCCCTAAATTGAAGTGGGCATGGAGATTAATTACTTCAATAGATATATTACTTGTTATAATGCTCTGAGTTTGTAATAGTGTTTCCTCGAATTCCTTCATAAGAAAAGGGCAAAGTGAATTGCATTGCATGGTTTCCTTGATTGATCAATAAACAATATGTTATCATGATACTTTATTCTTGAATCTAGATAAAAGAATGATTTTGTCTAACATGAGAGACCTCAATAGGTTTTTTAAGTTTTTTTTTAATATTTAGCGGCGGTTTTAAAACGTCATAAAATTTCAATTTTTTTTTTAATCATTTATGGGCGATTTTAAACCGTCATAAAATATATCACGGAGAATTAGTAACAGTTTAAAGCCGTCGCTAAATGGTAGAAATTGAAAGGGAAAAACATGTAAAAATTTCATTCGCTTACATATCAAACAGAGTAGACGGCACCGTAAAGAATCCCTAAATTTTTGAAATTGCCAAAAAGAATTATGAAAATAAAATGAAGGAAGAAAAGGAATACCTAAAAAATTTCATAAGAATTAAACAAGGAAGAAATTAACTTAGGATATAGTAACCGAGATGCAGAAGACAAGACCATATTAGAAAAAAAACATAACTGAGTGTAGCGTCGATGAAATTATGTGAACATGTCATATTAGATTTCATCAAAGTTGCACTCAATGATGTTTCCTCAATAACGATAAATTGATTCATAATATATATTTTATAATGAGGTCTATATTTCCTTTGCAAGACTCTATACATATGTTCTATATGTATAAGTTATAACCGTACTTACAAACATGAAATCACTTTTAGAGCAAAGTAGTACATCAACTTCCATTGTACTACATTAAATTTGGTACTTGGTAAGTTTTTTTTGGTTAGTTTTGAGGAACAATGTTTACTTGACGTTTTTAGCATTTACTTATTCTTTCTATACTTATCAACGTATTGTAATTGTACTTTGTAAATTGTCCTGGATATAATTTTGTAGTTCACTTTCTTTCTCCTATAAAATTATAAGTTAATTACATTTATGACCTCTCCAGAATGTTTATACACATCCAGAATGTTTGTACACAAGATTGAAGATGAAAAAAATGAAAAGAGAGAAAAAGTGTAATTAACTTTCTAACATAATTGAAAGATCGGTTATGAATCAGAATCTGTAATAACTGAGATGTGGTTCAAAATTTATACTATCATAACCACTATAAATGAAACTCAAATTAACTCTAAAATGCAATTAATGTGAAGTATTATGAATGAGGTGAGAAAGTACTATGAAGAATGTGAGAAAGTCAAATTCGTCAAATTTCAGACTTTACAACGATAATATGAATTGCTGCAGATGGGAGAAGATGAAAAGATTGCATGTTATGTGTCGAAGGTGTAGAATCTCGTCCATCTCATGAAGGGTTGTGGTGAAACCCTAACTGATAAGATGATGGTTGGGAAGGTAATGCGTACGTTGACCTCTTACTTTGATCACACTATCGTAGCTATTCAAGAATCCAACAATCTTGAAACCATAAAACTGGAAGATTTGGTTGGTTCGTTGGATGCGCAGATTAGGATTGTCGAAAGGAAAGAGGTTCAAGATTTGATACAAGCACTGCATGCTCAGGCTTGGAAGAAGCATGGTGGGTCCAATAAATTCAAAGGCTAAGGAGACAAGACTCAGAGCAAGAAGTCTTGGTTGAACCCTTAAAAGCATAAGGCCGACGATAGGGTTTCTGAATCCTCGAAAAGAGGAGAAGGAAACTCCTTTCAAAAAGACAAAGAGAAAAAAGGTGTGCAATGATATAACTGTGAAAAGTGGGGTCACATGACCAAGAATTGTTGGTACAATAAAGAAAAAGGAGTGACAAAAGGCAAGGAGGAAGGAGCGAACCTTACACGCCAAGATTTAGATGATTATGAAGATATGTTGGTTATGGCTGCAGTTGCAGATAACCATGTCGACTCCAAGATCGGATTCCTTGGCTCGAGCTGCTTGAATCACATGACTGGTCGAAAAGTGTGGTTAGAAGATTTCAACTCGTCGAAGAAGAGCAAGGTCAAACTTGCTGATAATAGCTCGTTGCAAGCAGAAGGTACTGGCGACATAGTTATTCAAAGGAGCAATTGAGGAAAAACTATGATCAAAGATGTACTCTATGTACCTGGAATAAAGTGCAATCTGCTAAGTGTTGGACAACTGGTTGAAAAAGGTTTTTCAGTAATTATGAAAAATGGAGCCTTGGAACTGTTCGACACTCATAATAATTTGATTGAAATCTCCTTTGTCGAAGAATAAGACTTTCAAGACCATGATCAATTCGACTGAAGTACAATATTTAAAAACCATTGTCGACCACAAGAATAATTGGCTGTGGTATTTGAGGTTTGAACATTTGAACTTTCAACCACTCAATCAACTGATTACTCAAGATATGGTAACTGGTATACCAAGTATTGAGATGCCCGACAAACTTTGTGAAGGTTGTCTAGTCGGAAAGTAATCCATAAAGTCTTTTGTTTCGACTATGCCAATGAGATCCTCCTGCATACTCGAAGTTGTACATTCATATGTATGTGGCCCTTTTGAGGAGCATACTATTGGTGGAAACATGTATTTTGTTTCGTTTGTTGATGAGTTTATTCAAAAGATGTGGATCTATGTGATCAAGCAAAAGGATGAAGTATTTGAAATCTTTAAGAGATTCAAGATGCTTGTCGAAAACCAGAGTGAAAAGAAGATCAAAGTTCTGCGAACAAATTGAGGTGGCAAATACACGTCCAATATATTTGAAGAATTTTGTGCAGAACATGATATTGATCATGAGGTAACTGCTCCTTACACGCATCAACATAATGGAATAGTAGAAAGAAGAAACATGGGCATATTGGACATGGCGAGATGCATGCTGAAGTAGAAGAATTTGCCAAAATCTTTATGGGGTGAAGTTGTTTCCACTGCTGTTTATATTTTGAATATGTGTCCTACCAAGAAATTGAAGAACAAGGTTCCTGAAGAAGCTTGGAATGGAAAACGACCATCAATGAGTCATCTAAAGATGTTTGGCTCTATCTGTTACAAGTATGTCCTTGATGCTAGAAGAAGGAAGCTTGACGACAAGAGTGAACCTATGATTTTGGTAGGATATCATAAAGCTGGTGCACACAGGTTGTTCAATCTAACTAATAAGAAGATCTTGATAAGTCGAGATATTATGATTGATGAAAACTCTGCCTAGGATTGGAATTCAAGTGATGCAATTGATAAGCCATTGGTGAGCTATGATTTCGATGAAGCAAGTAATGATGTCGAAGTCGGTGATATTCCAGTCAAGTTGAAGTAGCTACTGACATGCCCGACATAGTCGAAGTCGAAGAAGGTGTAGCTAGTACTAGTCAAAGACCTTAAAGAACTAGAGCTAGTCCAACAAGACTTCAAGACTATGAAGTGACCAGTGATGATGAAGTCACACCAGATGGAGAATTAGTTCATTTCTCCTTACTTGCAGGTTCTAAACCAATCAACTATAGAGAAGCCTTAAACAATAAACAATGAAAGTAAACTATGGTCGAAGAGTTACAAGCAATCGAAAGAAACAACACATGGGAGTTAATCTAATTTCTAGCACATACAGAAGCTATCAAAGTGAAGTGGATGTTCAATTTGAAGCACAATGGATAGCCATACATAAGGTGAGTTTGGTAGTTCGAGGTTTTATTCAGAGAGAAGGAATCAACTACTCTGAAGTATATGCACCAGTAGCAATATTGGAGACTGTTTGACTAGTCGTCTCCTTGGCATGCAATCAAGGTTGATCGACATTTTCACTTAGATGTGAAATCAACATTTTTTAGTGGTCCTCTAGATGAAGAGGTATATGTCACACAACCTCCTGGGTTTGTAATTCAGAAGGAAGCAAGGAAAGTATACAAGTTGCACAAAGCGCTCTATGGTCTCAAGCCGACACCTAGGGCATGGAACAAGAAGATCGACCCATACTTAGTTGAATTGGGATTTGTCAAATGAAAATCCGATTATGATGTCTATGTTCATGTTATGGAATAATATATAACAATCATCTGCTTATATATTGATGACTTGTTAGTAACTGGAAATAGCTTGGAGAACTTGTCGAAGTTCAAAGAGCTGATGAAGAAGAAATTTGAAATGTCGGATATGGGAAACTTGTATTATTTCATAGGCATGCAATTTTAAATATTGAAGAAAGGTATGGTGCTACATTAAAGAAAGTATGTCAAAGAGATACTCAAGAGATTCCAGATGGATGATTCGACTCCTGCATCTTCACCTATCGAACCAAACTTGAAGTTGGAGAAGCATGGAGAGGAAGACAAAGTTGATGCAACCTTGTTAAAATAAATTGTAGGATCTCTGAGATATGTGTATAATAGTCGACCTGATATAGGTTTCTCAGTCGGATTAGTGAGAAAATACATGACTGAAATAAGCGTGTCACAAATGAATGCTGCAAGAAGAATCCCGAGATACTTAAAGGGATCAATAACTATGAAATTCTATTTTGACGAGACTCTGAAAGAAAAAAAAAGCTACGGTTACTTGCTATTCAGATGTCGATTGGTGTGGAGATAAGGAAGATCGAAGAAGCGCAACTGTTTATTTCTTTCAAGTATTCGGTGCCCCAATCTCATGGTGCTCGAGAAATCCACTTGTGGTACCATTGTCATCGTGTGAGACTGAATATATAGTAGGATCCTATGTTATGTGTCAAGAAATCTATCAGATCTGTGCTTGAATAAATTGAGGTTAAAGTGAAGAAACCACTGGTGCTGCAGATCAATGACAAGTCATCCATAAATCTTGCGAAGAATTCAGTTTTGCATGGAAGGAGTAAGCACGTTGAAGCTATATTTCATTTCTTAAGGGGGAAGGTAAATTGAGGTGAACTTGAAGCAAGACATTACTCAAGTGAAGCTCAGTTGATCGATATTTTCATCAAAGGAGTGAAGATGGACAAATTCCTGAATTTGAGAAAGAAATTAAGAATAGTTCAGATCGACTATAATTAGCGTTTGTTCGACAACTTGGATTATAGAGGAGTATGTTGAGATATAATATAATCCAAGTTGTATGTCACCCAAGCCCAAAAGATAATTAAGGTTTATGATTTGTTACTTAGTTTGTTATATTTGTTATTTAGTAGTCAAGTCAGTTAGGTGTATATAAATAGATACTTTGTAATTCGTTTTGTATAACAATCATTCTTCAATAATAAGAATCCTTAGCTCCTTATTCTCTCTCTCTTTCCCTCCTCACTAAAAGTGCCTCACGCACTAAAAAGATATGGTCCAATTTTTCGCACATTGTGAAAGAGTTGTAAATGGAAAATTAAACAATGAGTCATAAGCTGATTACGAGTCAAGACATAAATTGCCTAGGTTGAAAGTGAAGAAGGCTCAAATGCTTGTTCAAGCAGGAAGCATTTAGACTCCAAAAATATTTGAGGAGTTCCAAGAGGAATATGAAGAATATCTAGACACTTGCATAAAGAATTTGAGAGATGGATTATATATTGTCATAAATTATGATGACAATAAGGAGAGGAAAGTAATACAAAATTTAGAGAATCAAAAGGTTTCTTGTGATTAAATTTGAGACACACGGTATTTTATGTAGTCATGCTTTAAAGGTTTTGAATGCGTTGAATAGTAAGCTTATTCCTTCGCACTATAGTCAAGAATGGAAAGGATTGTTGGTGCAAAGGTAGAATAAAAGATGAATATTCTATTAAGAGAATGACGGCTACAAACAGGATTAAAAGTTACAATGATTGACACCCTATTTATAAGCTAAAACTAGGGTTACTACAATAGGATAAAATACTAAAATACCCTCTAACAAACTTAGGGGCTAAGAAAATAATACAATTTAAATATGAATTAAATCTAATAAAATCTAATACCATCCCTTAATTCATATTCCATCAAAACTTATAACACCAATTCCATCCCTTAATCTGAGAAATTGGTCAGTCTTGATAGCTTTCGTCAGAACATCTGCCAACTGCTTCTGAGTGCTACAGTGTACAACTTCTAACACTCCCCTCTGAACTTGATGTCTCAGAAAATGATACTTGGTCTCAATGTGCTTGCTTCTCCCATGCAACACTGGGTTTCTGGCAAGATTGATTGCAGACTTGTTGTCAATCATCAGCTTCAGAGGTTTGTTTACTTTAATCTTCAGATCCTGCAATAGATTCAGAATCCACACAGCTTGGCATGCAGTAACAGCACCTGCAATGTATTCAGCTTCACAAGTTGACAGCGCCACAACAGGTTGCTTCTTGGAACACCAAGAAATGGGACCTCCCAGAAATTTGAATAAGTACCCAGACGTACTTCTTCTGTCAACTCTGTCTCCACACCAATCAGAATCTGAATAACTCAGAAGTTCTGACTCATCCTTTCTTCCAGAGGGAAATAATACTCCATACTTCAGAGTTCCCTTGATATACCTTAGAATCCTGACTGCAGCTTGGTAATGGGACCACTTAGGTTTACTCATGAACCTACTAATCATCCCAACTGAATAACAAATATCAGGTCTGGTATTGCACAAATACCTCAGAGAACCAACCAACTGTTTGAAGATTGTAGCGTCCACATCCTTTCCATCAGAGTCAGAGTCCAGCTTCTGATTTGTATCAGAAGGTGTGACAGCAATCTTACAATTCTTCAGTTCAAATCTCTTCAGAAGTTCTAATTCATACTTGAGCTGATGCAAAATAATACCTTTCTCAGAGTATCTGAATTCCATCCCTAGAAAGTATGTCATTTTGCCTAGATCAGTCATTTCGAATTCATTCATCAGAACTTTCTTGAACTTGGCTATCTCCTGTTCAGAACTTCCAGTCAGCAGTATATCATCAACATATAAACATACCAGAGTCATATTTCCTTCAGAAGTATGCTGAACATAGACACCGTACTCCATCTCACATTTCTGAAAGCCTTGCCTCTTGAAAAATGAATCAATCTTCAGATTCCAAGCTCTGGGCGTTTGTTTCAATCCATATAGAGCTTTGTATAATCTGTACACCATCCCTTCCTGATTTTTTTTCACAAATCCAGGAGGTTGTGACACGTAAACTTCTTCTTCTAATGGACCGTTCAGAAATGCAGATTTTACATCTAAATGCATCAGAGGCCAATTCCTGTTAGCAGCTATTGCAATCACCATTCTGATTGTTTCATGTCTTGCTACAGGTGCAAACACTTCAGAGTAATCCAGCCCAGGTTTCTGTAGAAATCCTCTGGCTACCAACCTTGCTTTATGTTTGCCAATTGAACCATCTGGCTTTAACTTCTGCTTGAAAACCCATCTGACGCTGATGGCTTTCTTGTCTTTTGGAAGTTCTGTTAGCTTCCAAGTCTTGTTCCTCTCTATAGCATCAAGTTCTTCTTTCATGGCCTTCAGCCAGAGCTTTTGCTTAAGAGCCTCTTCTGTACTTATGGGTTCAGAGTCTACTAACATGGCACACTGAATAACTTCTCCTTCAGAGTCTACTTCAGTGTCTTGCAGCATGTCAAATTCTGCATATCTTCTGGGGATGTTTCTGACTCTTTGTGGTCTCTGAACTTGTTCAGAGTCTTCAACTTCAGAGTTTCTACCTTCAGATGGTTGACTTCCTCCAGAGCTTTGACCATCTGAAGGTTCTGGCATATTTCCAGAGTCTGAATTGCCACCAGAATTTGGATTACCATCAGAGTCTGGGTCATCAGAGTCTGGATCATCAGAGTCTGGATCATCAGAGTCTGAAACATCAGAGTCTGGAACATCAGATTCTGGATCACTATCAGAGTCAGAATCAACGTCAGAGTTTACTCCAACCTCAGAAATTCTGAACTCTGACCTTTCTTCAGAAGTTCTAACATCAGAATCAGATTGAGACTTATCCCAATTCCAAACTTCTGATTCCTTCACAATCACATCTCTGCTGAATTCAATTTTATTGGTTTCTGGACAATAGAGCTTGTATGCACCTGTACTGTGGTACCCTATCAGAATCATCACTTTGCTTCTATCATCCAGCTTCTGTCTTCTGGCTTCTGGAACATGTTTATAGCAAACAGAACCAAACACCTTCAGATGACTAACACTTTGCTTATCTCCAGTCCACTTCTGTATTGGAACTATTTCCTTCAACTTCTTCGTAGGACATCGGTTGAGTACATACGTTGCGGTGGCAACAGCTTCTCCCCAGAGCTTCTGAGGAAGCTTCTTCTCCTTTAGCATGCTTCTCACCATATCAAGCAAAGTGCGGTTTCTTCTTTCAGCAAGACCATTGTGTTGAGGGGTATAAGGAGCAGTAACCTCATGCTCAATTCCATTCTCCTCACAGAACTTCTGGAACTCTTTGGAGTTATACTCACATCCACCGTCAGTTCTAAGAATCTTCAACTTCTGACCACTCTGATTCTCAGCCTTCATTCTGAACTTCTTGAATTCATCAAACACCTCGTGTTTAAACTTAATAAGGGATACCCATGTCATTCTTGTGAATTCATCAACAAATAACACAAAGTATTTATTCCCTCCAATCGATGCTACTGGAAATGGACCACACACATCAGAATGTACAACTCCCAAGGCATGTTTTGCTCTTGGAGCAGTTTCTGACGCAAATGGCAATCGTGGTTGTTTTCCTTCCATGCAAACTTTGCATGACTTTTCAGGCTTCTTAATTGCGGGAATTCCATGTACCAACTTCTTTGAATTCAAATGTTTTAAGCTTCTGAAATTCAAATGACCAAATCTTCTGTGCCACAGCTCACTCTCCTTCTCAGCACTTGTTGCACTAAGACATTCTGAGTCTGCAGTTCTGACATTCACCTTGAATGTTCTATTCCTTCCCTGTTCTGACTCCATAATCAACTTCTGATTGCAGTCATACAGCTTCAGAAGATTGTCCTTCATGGTAACTGAAAAACCTTTCTCAATTAATTGTCCCACACTCATCAGATTGCTTCTGATGCCAGGTACATACCACACGTTCTGAATCAATGCTGTTTTCCCATTGTTCAGAGTCACTCTGACATTTCCCATACCTTCTGCATTAAGATATTTGTCATCAGCACATCTGATCTTTGTCCTCTTTTCAGAGTCAAAGTCAACCAACCATTTCTTGTTTCCAGTAAGATGATTTGAACAGCCAGTGTCCATATACCACCAGTCTATCAGATCCATATCACCAGATTCAGAGGCCATTAATAGCACAGATTCGTCATCAGAACTTCTGGCTATATTTGCTTCTTCTGATTTTCTCTCCTTGTTTGACCAACAGTCTCTAGCAAAGTGACCAAACTTCTTACAGCAATAACATTGGATTTTCTTCTTGTCATACTTCTCTTTTCCCTTCTGAGCATTCTTTTGTCTATCAGAGGTTGAGCTTTCTGACTTCTGACCACCATCAGATCTTCTCCTGGCTTCTGACTGCTTCTGATACCTCCTATCAGAAGTTACTTTCAGAGCCTGCTGCTCTACTTCCCTTTCAGAAGTTCTCTCAGTCAAACGCAACTCTTGCGCTTCTAGACTGCTCTGCAGCTCTTCAATTCTCATGGTGCTCAGATCTTTGGAATGTTCTATTGCTACCACGATGTAATCAAATTGAGAGGTAAGGGATCTCAATACCTTCTCCATGATTGTTTCTTCAGAAAGAGTTTCTCCACACGCTTTCATCTCATTAGTGATCAGAATCACTCTGGAGATGTATTCAGAAACTTTCTCATTATTCTTCATGTTGAGATTCTCATATTGCTTTCTCAAGGACTGAAGCTTCACCTTCTTCACTGATGCGTCACCACCATAACATCTAACCAGTGTGTCCCACGCAGCCTTTGCTGTCGTTGAATCTGCAATCTTCTCAAACACATTTACATCAACACATTGATGAATGAAGAACAATGCTTTCTGATCCTTCTTCCTTACTTCCTTCTGCGCGTTTTTCTGTTCATCCGTCGCATCTGCTGCTACCTGAACATAACCATCAGTGACAAGATCTAGAACATCTTGAGCACCGAACAGTACACGCATTTGGATCATCCAACGATTCCAGTTTTTGCCGTCAAATACTGGAAGTTTGGTGTTCATGTTGCCGTTTCCGTTCATCTTTCTACCTTGCACAGTACACTCAGATTTCTCACACAGTGTTTCCCAACCCACAGAATTAAAATTCTGATCAGATTTTGTTCAAAATTCAACACGAATCTAAGAATCAAAATCAAACACACAAGACCTCACGTTCACTCGTGTTTCCCGTGTTTCCCAATGAATCCGAACCGGAGCTCTAGATACCAATTGTTGGTGCAAAGGTAGAATAAAAGATGAATATTCTATTAAGAGAATGACGGCTACAAACAGGATTAAAAGTTACAATGATTGACACCCTATTTATAAGCTAAAACTAGGGTTACTACAATAGGATAAAATACTAAAATACCCTCTAACAAACTTAGGGGCTAAGAAAATAATACAATTTAAATATGAATTAAATCTAATAAAATCTAATAAGGATGTCATATTGATTTGGACATATAAAAACTCATACAATGAATTATGTCCTCAAATGATTAAACTAACAAATAGAGCTTCCAAATCCCATGAAACTTAAACTTTTCTATCCAAAGTTTATGAAGAGTCCAACAAGATGATTGATGATATCTTGGCTAAAAAATCTATGGAAGGAGAATCAATTGGAGTTTATAACATATCCATTTCAATTGCAAATGATGAATTTGACAACAACGCGAACACTGTTGATTTTGTAGAAGCAAAAGGAATAAAAAAAATGTCCGTATAGGAGTACAAAACGACCCAAATCTTGTAATGAAAAATTGGCTATAAAGAGAAAGAAAAATGCATCACGAAAAAAGAAAAAACCTCAAGAAAATTTGGTGATTTATGCCTAGCTTTATTGCTGTTATATTTTATTATAATACTAGTTACTTATACTTGATCTTTGTAATACAAAATTTTACTATATAACTTTAACATCTTTTATAAAAGTATACTTAACCTTCTTAATTATTGGCAGAACCACAAGACTAGGTTCAATTTCTCCATCTTCAGATCATGTGATTTTGAATGGAAGTCATACTTGAGGTGGAAGTCAAGTTACCATGTTAGAGATGCACAACATCTTTTAAATATTCATACATAACTATGGTGAATACATTTTTTTTGAAGATACATTTTGGTGAAGTAGAAGAAGTAAAACTAATTTACACCAGCTATTCTAACATTTTATACAAAAATGTAACTTTTTATTAATTTGATTAAGTTACATTTGATTTGTGCATAAGCCATATGTTGAAGTTATGAAACGAAACGTAAATAGAATACCTGGTGTAAATTAAATTTACACCAGGTATAAATTTACATCAGGTATTCTATTTATGTTTCGTTTCATAGCTTCAACATATGGCTTCAACAAATCATAGTTATGCATGACAGACATTACATGATGACATGTAACATGCTAGCGTTGCCAGAATCTGATGCAACCAAATGACGTGCAATGTCCCGTTGTTTTGGGCAAATGGAAACATATGTCATATTTCAGCGTTGTTTGAGACCGATGCTAAATCCTGCAATAGCGTTGACTGTCCAACCATATACTTAGCTTGACCGTAGCGTTGATTTAGTCGATGCTAGTTCTAGCGTCGGCTCAACGCTAAGTTAGCTTCAACCTCTGGGAGTCCCCTTCGACACCGTCATTAGATTGACGCTAACCCCTATTAGCGTTGGTTTTTATTTTACTAATAGCGAGGGTTTTCTATCGACGCTAGGACATCGTTTTCTTATAGTGTTTGTTTTTGCAATACATCTTGTACTAGATTGATTCGTTTTGATTGTTAATATGTCTTTTAACCTTAAATTTTATTCTAAAATAAATGTGATTTTATATATTTTATTACAATATTAATTAATTTTTATCAATTTTATCCTTAATTAATATTGTCTACGATACTTTAACTCATTAAATTTCAACATATATTTAGGACTAATTTGTTTCAGTGCTTTTAAAAAATAATTTATAGTATAATATATTTTTGTTAAAAAAATATAACGAAGACTTTTTAAAAAAAAAGTTTGAAATAAAAAATTAATTTGAATAATTATTCTTAAAATGTTATTTTAGGTATTTCTTCATTTTGATATTTTTTTTATAGTAAAATTTTAAAAAATCACTTTAATTTGAAACTATTTAAGATAATCTTTCATAAAAATCATTTTTAAGATACATATTTTTTTTGAAAAAATTGCAATTTTATCTATATTTTAAACTTCAATAATATATATAGTATATAAAAATTAATCTTTTAATTTATAAAAAAATTATAATATTTTAAAATATTTTTCTAAAAAGAATTTTTCAATTTAATTTTTTTTAATTCTTTTAAAGATAAAACAAACTAGCTTTTACTTTGAAAGAGAGGGAGATCATGATTTGATTAGAAAATATATTTTGGTTAGTTAGATGATGACAGAATGAGATGAAATTGACTTTTACAATTTAAGTTTTTTGTTTTTAGTCTGATTTTTGTTTTCTTTCAGTATTGGATTTGGATTTTCGTTGCCATCGGAAAAAAAAATGATATTAAAAGCACTTAATTTTTTATGGGTTGAAAAGCCATCAAATGCTATCTCATTCATTCAAGATTGAAATGAAATTAATACTATTTTTCTCAAAAGAGAATAGTGAAACTTAGATTGCATTTTCTTAAGAAAAAATGTATAATACTCAGTACTCTATAGTTTTTAATCGATGAGCTTATGTAATTGTTCAATTTTTATGGAAAAAAATTTGATGAAAGAAAAAAAAACATACCTGCAAGATTTCATATGCATTAAACATGGAGCAAATAAAGCTAACACTCCAAAAGTGCAAGTTAAATAAAAAGCACAGACTATAACCATATTTTAAAAAAACATGATTGAGTTCAATGTCGATGAAATTAAGGATGAGATAATTGGTATTTAAGATTTCATCAACAGTGAACTCAATAACGTTTCTCCAATATGGGGAATTAGTTCAGAATATTGAGATCCCTTGCAAAACTAGTACTTATATAAAGCAATGCAGTACACCAACTCTAGTTGATTTTGTACTACTTTTAAATTTTAGTACTTCATAAGTTTATTTTCTTAATTAATGTTATTGGGATGCTAGTATATACAAGGTGTCTAAATACCATGAACATTATTTTTCTTCTTTAAATTTTGCATAATTATTGAGTCACAGAAATATATAAATTGTTTAAAAAATATTATTTATATAACAAAAAAATAATTGATAAAAAATGATCAGTAAAAGTGTCACCTTTTAATGTTTTTTCCATAGTACAAATTACAATTGTGTTTTTTGTTTGGGGAACAGTCAAAACAAGTTGTTAGACGTTGCTATCCTCTTCCTATGTACTTTTCAACATAAAGTTGTACAAGTCATTTGTACTAGAATGGAATTTTGTACTTTCCATCTTTATATAGCTCTTAAATTATGACTTACATTATAATATATTGGTATCATGTGCTTTTTAAAAATTTAATAAAAAGTTGAGATTTTCTCTATCCACCTTTTAAGATGCAGATGTTTCTTGAAAATATCTTTTCGATGGGTTATTGGAGTAAATTTGAATATATATGGAGGAAATTTGAAATTCTCAAAAAGTTTGATGTATCAATATTTTCTCATCTTTGAGTTATGGACTTGTGGAAAAGGGAAACTTGGTGTTGATAACTTTGGAGGTAGAATTCAATATATTAAATATTTGTAGCAGACAGGAAGTCTCAAACAGATTTTGGAGGTTTTGTTCTAATTTTTTGAATTAGAACCCTAATGAAAGATCATCTTAAAATTAAATTAATTGTAATAATATATTAATTTACAATGATACAAAAATATAAATATCTTTAATTTTTTATTTTCAAAATGTTCTTAAAGTATAAAATCTTTAAACTTTTAAGACATTGTGTTAATGTTTTTGTTGCACTTGCATAAGATATATTTTGATACTTGATCCCATGTATAAATATTTTTTAACATAAAACATATATTAATATTTGTCACTAAAAAAAAGTAGTTTGATGGAGAAGAGAAAATACTTGAAATGATGTGTGTCATGCTTTATATAAGATAGACTCTTAAAATCATCTCCATGAGAAAAATCATCTCCATGAGATCAAACGCTTTATGTGGGTGACCATTTGCTTAAATTCAACGATGGAAAGTGTGCTGGAGGCTGGAATCATGTGCCTTTAAATAGGGTGAAGTCTCATCTATTATGCGTGCATTTTTGCAAGCGAACCAAAATAGTTTCTTCAAAGACCTTGTTCATATTTTGTAGAACGAGGGGTTGTCGTGCATGTCTTTAGTCTGATTTTTGGTAGAAGGAAGTGGAATAGCTTCGACGGAACGTGAGTAACATTAGGAACACTTGCATGAAATACCTCCCTCGTGACTAGCAACATTTAGTAAGGGAACCTCGACGAATAACCATATGCCTGACATCTATGATGCATTATTGTACTAGAGTATTCGACTGTTCTGACCAATATGAAGTAAGCTCATGACTGTTGGTGATGCGGTTCACACTTCCTAATATCTATTATTGTGGATCATATAGCCGACTTTGTTGTAAGATATATGTAAGCCCTTGGATTTAACGTCTCCCCTTTTCGTTGCTCGGGGATCTTGAAGATTTTTCTTATGTGTTTACAACTTCTTTCATCTTCGTTAACATCATCTGATTGCTTATTACTTTAACTAATCTGCACCACCTATTATGGAGGAGTGTTCAACGAGAAGGTTTTCAAGTTCATCTCTTTCAAGATAACAACCCAAATCCTTTCTCTCATTCTTCATCTATTTGCGTCGCAAATGTTTCTGGAGAAAGGGAATTTAAAGGAGAAAATTACCATCGATGGTGAGACATTGGGTATTGATATATACTCTAGGAAGACGTAAGGGTTTCTGACCCTTATGTAATCCTTTACCATAAATGACTTTTGACAAGGATGCAAACTTAATTTTATATCAGCTTCGTGCTTTTACTTACAGTTGTTTCTAATTATATGTTTCCAAGACTTTTAAATGGATAACTTTCACCCAGGAGCATGAGATGCAATAAAATACAACTCAATCGTGTGAATATATCAAGAGACATTGGATATTGTCTTTGTCTTTGCCGACAAGGGTGGTATGGATCATGCCTTTAATGAGGTGGTCTTCCTCAGACTAGGAAGTGCGTTATTGAAACAAAATTGGTTTGTACCATATCTCTTAGGTTTGGATAATAATAAAGTATTTAAAGAGAAATTGGGTATACTAATATTTAAAGAGAATCTGAGGCCAGTCAAAACTCAAAGACAAAGGTGACTCTGATAGGTCACTGTTAAGCTCTGAAACCTTTTTTCTTCTTTTGATCACGTGAGGACTTAAGCTATTTTTCATATAGATAGATAGAATACATATGATAATTCCTTTTAAAGCAAAGTAACTTCAAATGGCCTTTCAACGACATTAACCATTTGAAGAAACATCTAAACGTCTCTATTCAAGCTTCTCAAAGACTCTTTTATGCAATCTCTCCAACGTCTCTTTTCCTTCTCTATTTAATGAGCTGGAGTCTTGAAGAATAATAACGAACTATTGACTTAAAAAAGAGAAGTTACTCTGTAAAAACATAAATACAAGTTTAACTTAGGATTCCTTATCTTTGTATATTATAGAAATCCCTAAGTCTTAAGAGTCTTCTTTCATTGTATTTTGTCAACACCTCTGATTGTATATCCAGTGTATTACCAAAAAAAACTTTTATATATTAAGTATATTGTTCGAAGTATATTACTTAGTGTTTGAGCATTGTAAGCCTCTTGCTTGTATGCTTGGGCATAAAAGTCTCTTACTTACGTGTTTGAGCATTGGAAATCTCTTTCTTGTGTGCTTGGGCATAAAAGTCTCTTCTTTTGTGTTTGAGCATTGAAAGTCTCTTTCTCGCGTGCTTGAGAAAATTGTAATCTTGTGTGATTATAGCAAAAATCTACTGTAAGTACAAGGGAGATGGACTACTCTCGATTTATGAGAGAAATCCTAGTAAATTTGTGTGTCTCATTCTTTCTTTCATTCCTTATTCACTACTTATCACTTACCTCTGATTGGCTTAAATTATAGAATTTGTGTTAAGAGTCTGAATAGAGTTTTAAAAAGAAAGAGAAAGTCAACACAATTCAACATAATTCATCCCCCTTATTGTGTTTTTCTCACCTTCAGTTGGCATCAAAGTACAATCTATACTAAACACTTAACAGTGGTACATAAAAGATCCTGAGAGAAAAACATATTAAATCATGTCTGGAGTATCTGAATTTGATAGTGGTACTCCTAATCCACATGCTACTATTAATCATGATTATAGTACTTCTAAAAAGAATAACTATACTCCTAGACCTCCAACTTTTAGTGGAAACTCTATAGAGTTTGAATGGTGGAAGAGCAAAATATACACTATCATAGGTCTTGATGATGAGCTATGGGATATTCTTGAAGATGACATTGGTATTCCAGTTAATGGAGTACAAATGGTAGCTGACAGAAAAACTCTCACACCTGCTTAAAAAAAGATCGATATGAAACATCATAGAGTTAGAGGAATTTCGGTAGATGATCTACCTCAATCTGAGTACATCAAGTTTATTGAAAAATCTACGGCTAAAACTAATTTTGAATCCATATGTTATACCTATGAAGGAAATAAACAAGTAAAGGAAGCAAAGGCTAATCTCTTGGTTCAACAATATGAATTGTTCAGAATGATGGAAGATGGAGATATTGAAACCAAGTTCTCAAGGTTTCAAATTCTGGTGTCTGGACTTCAGGTTTGAAAAAAAACTACACAACCTCTGATCATTGCAAGAAGATTCTTAAGAGTCTTCTTGTCAGATACAGATCAAAGGTGACAACTATCCAGGAAGTCAAATACTTCAACACATTAAGTATTGAAAGACTTATAAGCAACCTCCAGAGCTGTGAGATGGAGCTCAATGGAGATGAACCTACCAAGAAGCCAAAGTCTCTTGCTTTGGAATCTGTTTCTGAAACCGCTAAGGCTCCTCAAGTATGGAAGTCTGAAGAAGCTTCTCATGTAGAAGGTTCTGGAGAAGATTCAGATGATGAGGAGATGTCCTTTATTATCAAAATATTTCAATATCTGGAAAGGAAGAACAAAAGATTCTCAAGAAGAAGTAGTGGCTTTAGAGGATTAAGTTCAAGAGACAAGAAAGATGATCCGTAGGGATGCTTCAACTGTAAGAAGCCAGGTCATTTCATTGGTGACTGTACAAAGTTGTAAAAAGGGAAAGTCAAAGAAAGGAAGCTATCAGAAGGACAACTTCAGAAACGAGTTCAAGAAAAGTCTCATGGCAACGTGGGATGAACTTAACAAAGAAGATGAATCAGAAAAAGATGAGGAAAAAGCCAATCTAGCTTCGATGGCTTTTAAATCTTCAGACACAAAATTTGACTTAGGTTCTGGTTCAGATTCTAAAGAAGAGGATGAGGTATTTTCTAAACTATCTTGTTCTGATTTGATTAATTTTATTCAAGACCTTATGGGTCGGTGTCAAGAAAAAGCCATACATATGAAATTCTTGAAAAAGCAATATGATCTTTTGAAAGATGAATTAGACTCTTCTAAAAAACGAAGCTTTAGAAAGAGACCATCATATTGATATAGTAAAAGAAGTGTTTGATAAACCCCTTGATGAACATGAAATGGATGTTCAGGAGTTTATCATAATTGGCTTTAACAAAACTAAACTTGCATCCATGATTTATGGTGTAAGTAGAAGCAAATACGAAGGTATTGGTTACACTAAAAAACCTTTTAATCCAAGGTCAGAAACCTTGATTAAACCAACATAACCTTCTTCTTCAAGCTCTGCTCAAAAAGGTCTAGATTCTTATTTTGTACTTGCTGACAAAGCAAAGATTATGAACCAGTTAGAAACTAAAATTATTCAGTCAAGGGTTCATAAGAAACCAGAACCTTAGACTCTAAATTCAAGGGTTCTGAAGAAACCAAAACCTAAAACTCTAAAGTCAAACGTTCTGAAGAAACCAGAACCTAAGACATCAGGATATGTGGTTATGAAAGGTTCATAATCAAAGGACAATATACATTCAAGATAACAAACTTTTAAATCAAAAGTCTTGAATGATCCTAAGCCTTAGTATATGAGAGCTAAGGTACAAAGTGAGAAGAAACCTGGCAGAAATAACCCCAAAGGACCCATAAGACTATGGGTACATAAATATGATTTTTTTGCTACAAATATGTTTCAAGGGAAAAGCAAAACAATTGTCATGGTACCTGGACAGTGGTTGCTCATGACATATGACAGGAGAAAAGCATATGTTCTAAACCCTAACTTTGAAATAGGGAGGAACTGTGGGATTTGGAGGAAACTGGAAAGGAAAAATCATTGATATGTATACTGTTGGTAATTCCCCTATCTCTGTTAAAAATGTTTGGTTACTAGATGAAATAAAACATAACCTACTGAGCATTAGCCAATTTTGTGACAGTGGTTATGAAGTCATGTTTAATAAGAACAACTGTATAGTCATGAATGAGTTTGACAAATCGATAGTGTTCAAAGGTAAGAGAAAAAGTAATTTTTATAAAATTAATTTCTCTGAATTAGTTGAGTAGAAGGTACTTTGCCTACTATCGGTGAGTGATGAAAAATGGCTCTAACACAAAAGGTTAGGCCATGCTAACTAGAGATTAATCTCTAAACTTAGCAAGTTAAAACTTGTTAAAGGTTTATCAGAACTTAATTATCACTCAGATGCTCTTTGTGGAGCATGTCAAGTAGGAAAAATTAATAAAACTTCTTTTAAAACTAAGAACATTATCTCTACCTCTAGACCCTTAGAACTACTTCACAATGATTTCTTTGGTCTAGTTGGTACTTCATCAATTAATGTGAAGAAATATGGATTAGTTTTAGTTGATGATTATAATAGATGGAATTGGGTTATATTCCTTAGAACCAAGGATGAATCATATGTTGTGTTCAACATCTTCTGCATACAAGTAGAAAATGAAAAGGAATATTTTTTTTAAAAGTAAGAAGTGATCATGGAGGAGAAATTAAAAATGAGCCATTTGATTTTTTTTTGTGACAAACATGGAATTCTTCATGAGTTATCTTCACCTAGAAAACGACAGCAAAATGAAGTTGTAGAGAGAAATAATAGATCTTTACAAGAAATGGCCAGAACTATGATCCATGAAAATAATTTACCTAAGTACTTGTGGGTATAAGCTATAAACACATAATGTTATGTTCAGAATAGAATCAATATTAGATCTATTCTGAACAAAACTTCATATGAGCTCTTTGAAGGAAGAAAACCAAGCATTTATTATTTTCATCAGTTTGGATGTACATGTTATATTCTGAACAATAAGGTATATCTAAATAAATTTAATGCAAAAGCTCAAAAGGGTATCTTTTTAGGATACTCTGAATGCCCAAAGGCATAAAGGGTGTACAACTCTCAAACCAAAATGGTTGAGGAGTCAATACACATCAAATTTGATGACAAAGAGCCTGACAATAAAATTTCAGAGCTAGTTCAAAGTTTTTCAGAAATCTGTGTGTCTGAAGACACCATAGAAGCTAGAGGTCTAAAAGTTGGAAAATCAGAAGCTAACAATCCATCAAAAGCTGGATGTTTAGAATCTATCGGAACTTCATAAGCTGGTGGTCTAGAAGACGATCCAACCTCAAAAGCTCATCCATATGAAGAAGATTCTGAAGAAGCTTAAGATGAATCCTCAAAATCATCAAAATCCAAGAAGACCTTAAAGTACAGGTCTCCACATCCAGAAGATTTAATTCTTGGAAATAAAGATAGTCCTAAAAAGACAAGGTTTGAATTCAGAAAAAAACACTCAATTCTAGGATTACTCGCCATGATTGAACCTACTTCTATAGATGAAGCAATTTCTGATGATAGTTGGATTGTGGCAATGTAAGAATAACTGAATGATTTCCAAAGGAATGATGTATGGGGTCTGGTACCCAAACCTTATCAAAATAACATTATTGGAACAAAAAGGAGGAGTGGTAAGAAATAAATATGGACTTGTGGCTCAAGGCTACACTTAGCAAAAAGGTATAAATTTCTTTGAAACTTTGCACCTGTTGCAAGGTTAGAGGCAATCATGTTACTTCTCTCTTATGTTATTAATCATAACATCATTTTATACCAAATGGATGTTAAGAGTGCATTTTTAAATGGAGTTATTTCAGAAGAAGTTTATGTCAAACAACCACTTGGGCTTGAGGATTCAGTTAACCCAGATCATGTTTTTAAACTTAAGAAATCACTCAGTGGACTCAAACAAGCTCCTAAAGCTTTGTATGAAAGACTGAGTACAATACGCCAAAAACTGGAATAGACAGCGCACCTTAGAGGGCGCTTTATTACAAAAGCGCACTCTAAAGTGAAGCGAAAAAATAAGGAGTGAACAACTGGAATAGACAGCGCACTTTAGAGGGCGCTTTTGTAATAAAGCATCCTCTAAGGTGAAGCGAAAAAATAAGGAGGAGATAGAGGGACAACAATACAAGGCGCTTTTTAGAAAGCGCCCTCTAAGGTTACCCTTAGAGGGCGCTTTTAAAAAAACGCTCTATAAGTCCATGTGCATTTCCAGTTTATAAAGCGCTTTTGGAAAGCCTTAGAGAGCGCTTTCATAAGCGCCCTCTTAGGCCCCCTTTAGAGGGCGCTTTTTTTCCACAAGCGCCCTCTAAGGTCCCCTTTAGTAAACATTAAAATTATAACATACTGCGCGTTTTGTTATTTCACTCTCTGTTATTTTCGTTCTTTTTCACGTTAGGGTTCTCACTGCTACGATTTTCGCTACTTCTAAGGCGTTCTCCTTCCACCTCTGTTAGATCTACGACGTTTCCTCCTTCTATTAATTCGTTGTTAGCTGTTCGATTTTGACACCATAAGTATTTTTCTAATCTTCATATTACTTGGTTTCTCTTCTGACGTTCGCTATTGTTCATTTTTGGTTTCATTTTTCTTGGTTCATATATTTATTGAGTATTCTCAACAATAATTATTGTGTTGCAATGCTAGAAATGGAGACTAGGCATTATGGGTTAAATTTCACCAACTGTTCCATTTGTTTCTCGATGTAGAAAAAGGAGGCAGCAATATCTAAAACACCTTCTACCAATCAAAGGTACACTATGCAGCTTATGAGTGTATTTATTCTAGCATACATAGCGTAGCTAGTAAATTAAGAAGTTTAGGTATGGATGTTATTTGATAGAGTAAATTAGAGTCGACTATTCTTCTGTTAGCTTTCAGTTAGACCATTATACAATTCTACATATATATTTTCTAGTCAATGTTTATCTTTTGTAAAAACTATATGATGATATATAACTATGCTACAAATTAGTGCATACCACTAATGCTTAATGCATGGTTCATACATTCTCATGCTATTGAAGTCAGAGATATCTGAAAATGTTGAGAAACTAACTCAATAAACCAAAATTGTTTTGGTTTTGGGTTGTTGTTGGAGACATGAATGCCCTGCACAGAGACTAACTCAATAAAGCGAAATTGTTTTGTCTCATCCCATTTTTGGTTTCTCTTCTGAAATTGTTTTTTGTTTATTCTAATTAGTAATGGATAATACATGGATGTCTTCCAATCAATTGTCGAGAGAGTACGAGAATGGGGTATCAGAATTCGTTAAGTTTGCCGTTGCGCACGCCGAAGACCCCAGTAGAATGATATGTCCTTGCTTGGGTTGTTGTTATGGGAAACGGGTTGACGCAGTTCAGTTGACATCGCATCTAATGAGGCATGGAATTGATCAAAGTTATACATGTTGGAATTTGCATGGTGAGAAAAGTAACGAGAATGTTGAACCGGGGGATTCCTATATTTGGTTGCAAGTGGGTTGAAAATAATAACGACATTCGAATGGATAAGTCAGGATTTTTGCAAGTGGATCTTAATAGGGTGGGATACAAAGATGAGTCTTTTATTCTAGCCTCTCAAGGTAGACAAGTGTTCTATGTCAATGATCCGAAAAGTACGAAATGGTCTATAGTTCTTTTTTCCAACAAAGTAATTGATGAAAACACTGGAGATCAAGGTGATATTGATGTTGAGATTGAATCGTTTGCCAGAAATGATCAAGATGAGAATATTATATCAAATGATTCATATATTAGAAATGATCATAATGAGGGTATTTGGATCAATCCAACCGTCCGTGTTGTTAAGAGACATGTAGAACATATTCTAACCAAGAAAAGAAAGAGAACTTAGTGAAAAAGGTACAGGTCAAATGATTTTAATTGTTTTCTTTATTACAGGTAAAATGGCTTTTATTACAGCAAATCGAGTCAGTTGCATAAAAAAAGAAGGTATAAACACAATTATATGATATTTATGCATAGAAAATGTTAATTCTTGATCTTATACTTCACCTAACTAATTTTATGATATTTTAGGTTCATGCTATTGATATTGAACAAAAAGAGGTTGTTGCTAAGAAGACTGCGACTAGCAAAAAAACATACATCTCAGAGATGCTTTTGCTACTTAGTTTTATTTCTTTTTAAGTTATGAATTGGTTGTATATTTAGAATCTTTAGAAGTTAAACGATTATATATCAGTGGATTGTTGTATATGTATGGATTGTTGTATATAAGGCTTGTTGAATGCAATGTGTGAAAAAGGGCTTCAAATTATACAGTTTTAGGTGTACTGCTTCAATATACAGGTTATCTAAAATAAATAAAAAAATATAGCGCTTTTAAAAAAAAATAATTTAAATAACCACCCACTTTAGAGGACGCTTTCCAAAATAAGCGCCCTCTAAACCCTTTAAATTTCCACTTTAGAGGGCGCTTTCCAGTAAAAGCGCCCTCTAAACCCTTAAAAGTTTCCACTTTAGAGGGCGCTTTCTTTAAAAAGCGCCCTCTAAAGTGGCCCTTAAAGGGCTTAAAGAGCCACTTTAGAGAGCGCTTTCACCAGGAAAAAAAGCGCTGTCTTTACCTATGCCAGCGCCAGATTAGGGGGCGCTTTAAAGCGCTGTTATAGGCCAAAAAAAGCACCCTCTTTTCCCTTATTTGGCGTAGTGGTAATTTTCTATTAGAAAATGGTTTTCGAAAAGGGCAAGTAGACACTACACTCTCTAGAAAGACAATTAAAAGTGATATCTTAATTGTCCAAGTATATGTGGATGATATTATCTTTGGTTCTACTAATGCTTTCCTTTGCAAAGAATTTTCAAAGTCAACGCAGACTGAGTTTGAGATGAGTATGATGGAAGAGATGAATTTCTTCCTTGGTATTCAAATAAATCAATGCAAGGGTGAAGTCAATGTTCATCATACAAAATATATAAAGGAGCTTATGAAGAAGTTCAATCTAGATGATTCCAACACCATGACAACTCATATGGGTCCAACCTTTAATCTGAGCAAAGAGGAAAGTAGAAGCAAAGTTTGTCAGAAGCTGTATAGAGGTATGATTGGCTCTTTACTTTATTTAACAACTTCTAGACCAAATATTTTGTTCAGTGTCTTCTCGTGTGCAAGATTTCAGTCATATCCTAGTCAGACTCATTTAACTGATGTTAAGAGAATCTTTAGGTATCTGAAGGGAACAACTAATCTCGGGTTGCTTTATAAAAAAACTCCTAGATTATAAGCTAGTTGGCTTATGAGATGCTAACTATGATGGGGATAGAATTGAGAGAAAATC
Organism: Lathyrus oleraceus; assembly: GCF_024323335.1. NCBI lineage: Eukaryota > Viridiplantae > Streptophyta > Magnoliopsida > Fabales > Fabaceae > Lathyrus > Lathyrus oleraceus. The sequence goes on from NC_066579.1 coordinate 449,719,957, forward strand.
CATTAGTAGAAACTGTCAATTCATAGGTAAAAACATAATATCCTGGGCTAGTATAAGACAAACAACTATATCTTTGTCTACCAATAGAAGAAGAATACATCTCAGACGCAATATATAAGTGGAAAATTTTCTAATTTTTTAACACTTGTCAACTTATGTGTCACGATTTTGAAAGATCTTCTAACACTTAGTTTTTTATCTGTTGAGTATTTCCTTTCAATTTTATTTGTGATTCTGAGATATTTGACTCTAAACCAGTTATTCCTCTGAGTAAGAAGGTTTTATGAGTCAGAAGGTCCTAAGTTAGAATCCCTTTGGAAAACTTTTGTCTTCTAGACTCTTAGCTATATTGATGAGTATAATCAAGTCTTTTCTTTAAGGAAAATAAGTGTGACATCTATCATATATATATTCTTACTGCTGTAAAAAATGTTTGAGTAAACTTTGGGAGTTATTTTCTTGGGTAAAATTAAATCATGTGCTGTCACTATATCAGATAAATATCAGTATAACTACTTTTGTCTTCTATGTGTTAAGTGTGTTAAGAATGATATAGTGACATTCTTACTTATGTCTTCAAATGATTTCTATTCTTTAATGACAAATGGGGAGAAACAAACATGGTTTTGATTGATTTTTATGCAGATTTGATAAAATCCCAAACATTTAAATATTCAGATTTGATTAAAAGTTTATTGTGCCTTTGACAAGTCTCTTTTGCGTTTATCACTTGTTTTCATCGGTATCTTTTCTATTTCCTATTTTTGTTGATGACAAAAGGAAGAGTAGATATACAAGTATTTAAGCACCTGAATCTGACAATTATTATTTTTGCTTAAATTCTGAAGATTTATTAATTATGCTTTAAAGTTTAAATTTAATTAACTTGGATAGAACTTAGGGAGAGCTTACAACCCTCACATTCCAGACTATTAGACTCAGGGGGAGCATACAAACCTCATACCATGAAGTCAACTTGTTAATTAAATTAACAATCATTATTCTTAAATACTTGTGTTTGTCATCATAAAAAAGGGGGAGATTGTTGGAACAAAATTGATTTGTACCATATCTCTTAGATTTTTACAATAACAAAGTATTTAAAGAACAACTGGGTATACTAATATTTTTTCAAGTGTGAAAGACAATAGTCTAAAATTTCAGGAATAAACTAAGTATGTTTTCTGATTGTGAACATTTAAAGAGAAGCTTAAAGATAAGAATCTAAAGGATTAGAAGCTGAAGACCAAACTCTGAAAAAAGTCTACTACTGAAGAAGTTAACGTATGAAGACCAGAGTCCGAAGAATTCAACCTCTGAAGACCAGACTTTGAAGAAGTCTACTTCTAAAGGTCAAAATTTGAGGCTAGTCAAAGTGTAAAGACCAAGGTGACTCTGATAGGTCATTGTTATACTCTGAGGACATTTTGTGCTCTTCTGATCACGTGAAGACTTAAGCTATTTTTCATATAGATAGTTGTGATATATCTAATTGCTTTTGAAGCAAAGGAATTTCAAATGGCCTTTCAACGAGATTAACCATTTGAAGAAACATCTCAATGTCTCTATTAAAAATCCTCAAAGACTCTCTTGTGAAATCTCTCCAACGTCTCTTTTCCTTCTCTATTTAAGGAGCTGAAGACTTGAAGAACAATAACAGACTATTGACATTAAAAAGAGAAGTTGCTATGTCAAAACATAAGGGCAAGTTTAACTTAGGATTTATTATCTTTGTATATTCTATAAATCCCTAAGTCTTGAGAGTCTTCTTGCATTATATTTTATATACAATTCTAATTGTATATCAAGTGTATTACCCTAAGCAATCTTTTATGTATAAGGTAGATTGTTAGAAGTATCTTACTTAATGTTTGAGCATTTGAAGTCTATTGCTTGTATTCTTGAAGATTAGAAGTATCTTGCTTGTGTGCTTGAGCATAAAAGTATCTCACTTTGTGTTTGAGTATTAGAAGTCTCTTACTTGTGTGCTTGAGCAAATTATAATCTTTTGCGATTATAAGGAAAATCTATTGTAAGTACAAGGGGACTAGAATACTTTCAATTTGTGAGAGGAACCATGATAACTTTGCGCGTCTCCTTCTTTCTTTCATTCTTTATCTGCTGCTTATCACTCAACTCTCAGTGGTTCAGATTCTAGACTTTCTGTTTAGAGTTTGAATAGAGTTTTAAAAAGAAAGAAAAAGTCAACACAATTCAATCCCCCTTATTGTGTTTTTCTCACTTTCATGCTCCTCCCAAAAATAATAAGAGGGTATGCAATAAGTATGATGGGTGTGTTATCATTTTCCATGAATTCCTATTTTCTTTAATAAGTTTTTGCCTTCCTTTCAATGACTTTGAGGTGGGTGTTCTAAATCACCTAGAAATATCTCCTTCGCATTTGCACGTAGCAAGTCAGGATTATGTCAAAGTATTCAAGGGATGATATGAGTATAAGAAGAGCGTGACGACCCTATCACTCGTTTTTCATCTCTCATTAGTATAAAAAACACATTTTGCCTCGGTGGCAAAAGGAATTTTAGTCTGGTTTCACAAGCAAGGTGACAAAGGGCGTCATGAAAACTTGCCACTTTATCCCACGGTTTTTATAAATCTGAGGGGACAGTATAAAGGTCATTGGTTCGATCCTTAACAACAACATTTTTTATTTTTAAAACTATAAAGCACGCGCCACGTACCTCTTGGTTCTTGTAAATATCCGAGGGAAAATAAATGTATTTACGTCGGTTATATATATTAATCGAGGGGTATAACCTATTTATTTTTCATTTATAATTTGTTTCATCCAGATATTAATGGATCCCTATGCATATATGCCGAGTTGGGGTTGCGTGAGATCGCCGTATCTTTGCTAGCTCGATGTTTGGTTATTTTATTTTGATCAGTGAATAATAACGGATTAGATGAATTATGTCTTGAGTAGGTTCAACATGAGTTATCCCTAGTGGGAGTATCAATAGACCTCTCGAGAATAGTGACAGTAATAGTATTAAAAAGAATAAGACCGCATCTGAATCAGAAAGTGTTATGGTTTTCTGAAAGAATTGTTCGAGGCACAACCTGGAGAGTTTAGCGGATGCACTGTAAGATGGAGAGTTAAATAAGACAAGTTTCACCATAAAGAGCACTTAACTTCAGATGTTTTGCACTTGAAGCATGAAACCAAGACTATGTTTAAATGGATTTAGTCACGACTGATCTTGGAAAATCCTCCAACCTCGGGAAATAACTATTGACTGATGTTTAGAAGACTCAAGCAGGTATTCTATTGGATGTACACCTAGAAGGCATCACTAGTATTGAAAATATAAGTTCAATCTAGGAATGAGAATAAGTGGATTGTAGAGATAAGGGAATCTAGAGGACTCTGTAAGTTTGCGACCAGCTGAAATTAGAGTAGCACAATAGACGAAGAAGAATGGATAATCCTGCAGTTAGAAGAGAATAGAGTATTCACAGGATATCAACTTCAAGTTGAAGTATCTTTTGAAAGGATCTTATGAATGCAATGTTCCTTTTCCCTCTGGTTCTTCAAAGGTACACCACGACCTGAAGTAGAACTGCTGGTGACCTGGTATGAGAAGAACCTTGCAGGAAGTATGAGTTCAGATGTTCAGTATGTAAGCCAATAGGTTTTAAAACATCCAGAGCTAACAAGCATGTTGTAGCCATTGAACATATTAGGGGCCTTTTTTTTTTAAATTGATTTTTATAGTGTTATATATTTTAATATAAAAAAAATAAGAAACTTTTCATAAAACCTTCAAATGAAAATTTTGTTTGAATAGTTATTCTTAAAATGTTATTTTAGGTATTTTATCATTTTATCGAAACTTTTTTTGGATATTAAAATTTCAAAAAATCACTTAATTTTGAAGCTATTTCAAATAGCTTTTTCTAAAAATCATTTTTGAGATACAATTTTTTTAAAAAATTGTGATTTTGACTATGTTTTGATCTTCAATAATGTATATTTATGTTATACAATAAACAATTCAATCTATTAATTTATAAAAAATAAATTTAGAAAAACTTGTAATATTTTGAAAAACATTTTTATAAAATTCATTTTCAAAAATACAAAGAAAAAAAAATCCATTTTTTTAAAGTTAAAACAAACTGACCCTAGATTGAAGTAAGGAATCTATCTCAATGAATCTCCGTTGTAGTTTTACCTCGTGCTCTTGGCGATGGTGTTTCAATTTGGGTGATTGTGGATAAGTTAACCAAGATCATCCCATTCCTTAGCCGTCAAGGTCAAGCACGAGGTTGTCAACCTAATGGGATTGTCGGTAGAAAGGGTCGTTTAGTGTGTGACATTTCATTCTATGTTATTTTCTGACAAGACCCTAAGATGAATTGAAGTTCAGAAGCTTTTGACGCGTAATTAGGAATCTAAAACGAAAAGATTGAAAGACGGCGAATATCCAACCGGAGTAGAGTGTAGTGATTTATGAAGGTTTGAAGATGCTGTGCAAGGAAGAAAGTGTTTTAGACCGTAGGAGAATTCGTAACCGTGCATATCAGAGTGGCGCATAGGAAGAGGCAAAATTTTAAGAAGAGTGTGGAATAGGAAAATCCCCAGGAATAGAATAATTGATAGACCAAGAAGGATTAGAGAAACTGTGCATAAATGAAGAATGGCAATGAAAAGGCACTAGAACCTTGAGTATGTAAGAAAGTTGTGCAGTTGGTGGAGAGTCACATCTAGGTGGAGTTGCGTAATAGCCAAATGAGGAATTATAAGAAGTGTTTCATCCTCATGTTTAGGCAAAATTCGAGGTCGAATTTCAATTTAAGGGGGAGAATGTAATATTTTATATTCTCTTAAATGTTTATTTCTTTATTGAGTCAAAGTGAGTAATTAGTGAGTTAAGAAGAGATCATTTCTTAATCAAGTTCTTAACCCTTACTAATTAGTAAAAGGTATCATTTTGGTGATTCGAAGAATTTGACAAGAGTATAATTGAAATGGATCAAATTGGATCAACTAAAAGACAAATAAGGTTACTACATATAATTATTTACTCTCTTTTGATTCATTTTCCTCATATTGCCAATGTTGGTAAAGGAGAAGAAAAGAGAAAAGAAAGGAGAAGAGAAGAGAAAGACGTGAAAGAAAAAAGAAGGAAGGAGCTTAGAATACCACCATCCATCAATCTTGATCATCATCATCAACTTCATCTCTTAAAGCTAAACTTCAGGTTCTTTTAAAGGTTGAGTTCTTAGTTAGTCTAACCTTTAAGAGGAAATTTCATTAAAAGTTAGAGTTAGGGTTTTGTGAAATTGATGTTTGGTGCATGGTTTCCTTGTTGTGTTGCATGTCTATTGTTGTTAGTTCATGATTTTTGATGATACCGTGTTGTTGTTAATCCATGAAGTTGATGTTGTGTTGATTTGGTGCTGCTATTGTGTGAACATGTGATGAACTATGTTATTGTTGTTCCTTTTTGTCATGACATGTTGATGTATGATATGTTTGTGGACTGATTAAAACATGTTAGCTTCACTAGGGATTTATACTAGCAAGTTGGGATTGATTTCTTTGAGAAAATTTCATATTATGGGGGAATTTGGAGAAATGGGATTTTTTGAGCTTTGTTACTAGCCGTAACAGCTGTTACGGGCGGCTGTAACTGTAACACCCCAATTTTAATATTTTATTTTTAGTAGAATTTTGAAGAGTTTTATTTTAATTATTTAATTTAATTAGATATTAGAAATATTAAGAAAATTAGAGATATTTTATAGTTGGGAGAAAATAAAATTTTATTTAAAATTAGGGAGTGATGGGTGAATTTAGTAAAAGCTGAGGGTGTGGTGAGAGTTGAGGAAATAACTGAATTAGAATAATAATTGAATTTAATTAATATAATGATAGAGAATATATAATTAAAATATAATAAAAAATAGAAAATAGTAAGATTATGGGTGAGGAGAATTGAGGGGTGATAGGAGAATCAGTTAAATTAGGTTAATTTAAATAGATAAGTAAGTTGGAGATATTGAAGAACATGAAAATTTTGGAAATGGGCAGAAACAAAATCCCAAAGCCAAAAGCATTCACTGGTCAACAATCAAGGTAAGGGGATAAACTATTTACAAATGGGTGGTTAGGCAGTCAGATAGTGAATGATCTTTACCCTCTTATCTGCTTCTCCTCCTTTCCGTGTTTGTGATGGTATGTTTATGGCCTAAGGGCCACCTTTAACCCTTTTGAATTGATTTTTCTTCTCCTATTCTACTGGTGTTTGAATTCCTTTTGAATGCCTTGCTATTATATAATAATTTGTGGTTGCCCTTTCAGAAATTTGTTAATAATTAGATTATGATAATTCATGTATGATCTTTGTATATTTGGGGGAGATTAGAGCTGAAATAGGCGAAACAAGTGAATTTAGAATCTGTTTAATAGGGAGAAAATGTAGAAAATCGTAGGTAGACATATTGATAATCTTATTTCATGCATAACTTGAGTTTTATAAGTCTGTTTGAGATGCAGTTAGTTATGTTTGAAAACTAACACAATAATCTTTCTTTTGAAAACTAACACAATAATCTTTCTTTTGAAAACTAACACATTCTTCTACTATTGTACTTAGGTGTTTCTCTAGTTTGTTTTATTAATTTTACTATTTTATTTTGTTTTTAGATTCAAGTTTATTTTTGCCTTTGTTTTAATTTCGTATTTTATTTTCAACATTAACAGTTATTTGAAACATATTCACTGTCAGACAATAACTTGAGCTTCGAGAATCAGATTGACATGTTCCAATATGCATTAGAAAGCTAAGGAAAAGATATATAAGTTTCATGTTGAAGTCAAAAGCATACTCAGAGTGAAGGAGGGGCGAATAATTCGTTGAATTTCCAAACTTAATTAAAATAGTTAGTTTGAGCCGATTTTTGTAATTTTCGGCTCGAATCCCAAAACGGGCCAAATTTCCCTTTTGTTTTATAAGGATTTCCGCTGCTACTGTTCACTCCCTCATTATACACTATTCATGAAATATTTTTAAAGTTTTGTACGAACCTATGAAGAACTTACACTCTTTGAGTTAATCTATTATAATCGCACCTCCATCATACTTTGAGGTTTTCATATTTCCCAATTAATCTATTTTCCTTTCAATTCTTCTCTTTGATAATCAAATGCTTAATTTGATTTTTCTTAGGGTTGATTGATTTATTTTGATGATTGTATATTCATTTACCTTAAATTGCATATGCTTAATTCGCGTTTGTGTTATCGTGTTTGCTTAATTCCAGATTGTTTTAGCTCGTCTGCTTAATTCGGAAATTAGGAATATATATCTTGTGGTGTCAATTGCACTTGTTTGATTGATACTGTAATCGAAAAGGAATATAGAGCATTCATGGATTGAGAATTATTTTGATTGATGATAAGTTAAGAGACCGAACAATAGATCAACTTATTTCATAATCACTTTTAATCACTTTTTATAATAACTTATTCTAATCGAATTGAAACCCCCTATTTTGTTTTCTTATTTGGTTAATTTTTCAAGAGTCCTTGCGATACGATATTCGAGTGTCACTTCCCTTTTTACTGCTTTTTGTCTTAAACTCGTTTTTGACTCGTGTACGACGGCAGATCATTTTTATACCAGAGGCGTAGTCAATTTCAGTCATGTGTTGATCATCATATTTCACGCTTAACCTGAGTTTGTAAGTCTGTTTGGGGTGCCGTCAATTTCATTATAAAGAGAATTTAATCATGAATATATATTTTTTTCGTACTATTTTGAAGTCAGACATCTTGTTTTAGAGTTTATGCAGGAATTATTGTGATAGGGCTGAAGTGAAACAAATAGAACTGAAGTTTCGTAACTCTATTTGAGGTGCAGTTAAGTACGTTTGAAAGAGGGTTTAAAGAAATTTTAGGCTGGAGAGTGTCATAATTTTATCATAAATGTATAATATTTGATGTTATTTTGAATTAAGATAATTTATGAGTTAGTGATATTTGGTGCTATTTTGAATTAAGACAATTTAAGAAATTAAACATAATTATAAATAACTTAAAATTGAGTTAGTGATGTGTTTTATAGTTGATTAAATTAAGGGAGTTGGGTTGTTATGAGTTTAGAGTTGTTAACATGTTTAGTGTTGAATTTGAATTCAAATATGTTTAGAGTAGTGAGTTAGTATTGTATTTTGAACTATTGACATGTTTAGATTTGAGTCTGAAATGGTTGAGTTGACTCTAATGTGCTCAATGAATTAACTTGATGTGTTTGGAGTGTTGTGTGAATCACATATTATTGAGAATAATTTCGAGTTCGGTGATTTTCCGTTCCCCTATTAATGATTTTAAGAGTCAGATTTATTAAATTATAGTTTTTAGAGTTACTCTAGAGTTGTTGAATAATTAATTATAATATTTTCGAGTTGAATTGGAGATATTTATTATTTAGAGTTATTTAACTAATTTAAGTGATTTTTTTCATGTCAGAGTTGTCATTTAGAGTTATTTTAGCTAATTTAAGTGATAATTTTTCAGACCATAGTTGTCATTTAAAGTTATTTAGAGTTGTTTTGTCTTGAGAACTATGAGTTAAAGACAAAGATTATCACTCTTTTGACAAGTTGTAAGCAAATATCAATATTTAGTGCTTTATTGATGTGTTTGGTTGTTTTTCTAAGTTAATGAATAATAATTTATATTTTACTACGTTGTTTTAATATAATTATTGAGATTTAATTATATAGCATTATTTTCAAGTTGTATGGTTCAAAGAAAACCTTGTCCAAAGAGGACTTTTGTTCAGAGAGAATATTTTTATGGGATACGATACCTCATTGTTGTTTGATTACGAGTTGTGATTGACATTACATGTTCATGCATTCATGTATATTGGAAATAGGTAGGACTTTGGTCCAAATAGGTCTAGTGCTTAGAGAGAGTCAATGACGAGGTCTAGTGCTTAGAGAGAGCGAGTGATGAGGTCCAATGCTCATAGAGAGTCAATGACAGTCTCATTGTTCAGAGATAACATTTTTCGTAGAGGAATTGGAGACGTGGATAATTGCATAAAATAACTCGGGCATCCAAACTTTTGGTACCACATGCATTTTGGAGGAGGAGTACAATGTATTATACATTCACATCGTGAGTGTGGTTATTGTTGTATATGATTGCACGAGAATGATATTTGATATTACTTGTTATGTGAAAGCTATCCTTATTGTTTAATACACTGCTAAGATCTGTAAAGTTACTCTCAATCATATTTCTTTGCCTGTGGTGCTTTGTACTCTCCTGGAGTACATATAATCAGGTATATGGATAACTACTGTTGAGCTGAAGGAGGATGTTGAGGTCTCTTCATTTATTTTTATGTTTTTCGTGTTATTTAGTTTTCGTCGGTGCTTTGATCTGTAACACCGAGTTTGGGGCGTTTTCATTAATGTTATAATGTTGTTGTTTTGGATTATTTATTTAATCTAATATTTTATTTCATCAAGACAAATTTAAAGTAGGTTCGAACTTGAGTTCCGCTGCATGTTTTATGTTTTTTTTTGAAAGAGAATGTTTATTGAGCATGTGTAACACCTGTTTTAGAGAAATAATTTTTTATCTTTTATAAAAATATTTTTGGGGTTTTAAGGTGTTACACTAACAACTCCATGGAAAAGGTACTGGTGCATGACACAATCAATAATGTACCTTGGAAACTCCATATCTTGAGTTGTGTAACTCAAAATGAGACTATGCGTTGAAAAACTTGTTTAAAGCTCTATCTCATATTGATGCGTGATGACACTTATTTGCAAGTTTTATCTTTATGAATGAATTGTACTTTCCTTTACTTATGTGTATCATGTTCAATAGATAATGGAAACATAATGAATTGTAATGAATAATAATTGATCAAATTTTATGATAATGAACCAGTTTATCCATATGAACTTAATTAGATTAAAATTATTAGTAAGAATGAATTTAGGGTATGATGAATAAATTATGTTGTGATACTCGAGTGTGAAAGATACCTCACTTCTAAAGGGAAGCCTTAACGATACAGTGATACTACCATGAATATCCATGAAATAATGAATCAAATGATACACCAATTAATTGTGAATAACGTTATGTGAATAATGTAATATTGTAAGGAACTATAGGACTGAAAAGATGACTTAATGCTGAACAATTCCGGGTATAGTGAGCGAGAATAATGAATAATGACTAATAATGACTAGTCATGGCTAATAATGACAAATAATCGCTGATTACACCCTTAAACCCATAAGGATAACCATAGTTTCAACTACTAGTATACATTGGCCTTAAATTAAGGGGGTAATTAATATGGCAATCTCTCATGCACGAGGGTTGTCCCTGGAACCTATGGATTATTGAAATCTCCTAAGGAATAATTTATTAGAGTCGAATGGATGGTTTGGATTCCAAATGACTTAGCATCATTGGGAGTGCTTCATGTCTCTCTTGAATATTTCATATGTGAAACGCCAGGCTTCAACCTTTCATGCTTCACTCTATCTGACATGAGCGACTAGTGTCAGTTGAGTTATTAGTTGCATAATCCTGAAAATCGAATTAGGTAATTCCACTGAGATAACTTGTATCTCACCTATGTTAATTATTTCAGATAGTTCAGCTTAGGAAGCAGGTAAAGGCACAATGTTTCAAAAATTTGGAAGATAAAAGTTATTTATGTTTCCGTTGTGTTATCATCTATCGGTAGTATTTTCATGTATTGAGCGTCATTTAGACGCTTTTAATTGTACTTAGTACTAATTCTAGATACATATTATTTGGGGGTTACAACATTGGTGTGGGTATTGCCAAATTAGTTTTGAGAATGAATGACACATTTATTTTTGTTAGGTGTAGCAAAGCAAAGAGATTTGGGAGGAGGCAAGTTTATGGTTGATTGATAAAGGAAATGGTTTTGTTTCTTTCTTTTTTTTTCTATTTATTACTATGGTTTCCCCAAGTTCAATTATATAACTTTGTGAATGTATATTGAAGACGATCATAGAAACTTTATTAGAGCAGAAACAATATGGAGTAGAGGTAGCCCTCTACCTCATGAAACCAAAGCTTGGAGGTTGAAGGAAGCACTACATTGGATTAGGAACTTGGGTTATACTAACCTATTCATAGTAAACTAGTTGTACACGGTGTCATCGATAATCCCAATTCTCAAACTGAATTTGGTGCTATTATATCTGTTTCTAATGTTATCTCCATCCCATATTGCGCGAATGCTTCGATGAATGAAACAAGTTGATTTTCTTTCGGTAAAAAATAACAAGTGGTCGACTACTGCACTCGGCAACAAATCAAAATTCTGCAAAACACTATTTATTGCAGAAAAATTAATACAGCAGCATAATATAGTTCAGTACAAACACAAAAATACTACTTTAGAAAATCGAAATCGAAGAAAATTTATCAGGAATTCACCATGACTATGGCTGCAGATTCTAATACAAGAGGTTCTGTTTGGATTAACACATTCCTTGAAGGAGAAAAATAGAGAGAACACATATCTGCAAAATTAGATTAACATGTAACAACATATATTAACACACAAAAGTTAAAGATAGTAGAAAAAATTCAAAAGTATAAACTCAAAACAAAGCATTCTCTAGCCACGATCCTATTTTGAAAAAAACATAATTGAATGTAGCGTTGATGAAATTAAACCATATAGTATCGAGTTACTATTATAAAAATTAATTCATCAACGCTGCACTCAATGATGTTTCTTCAATAAGGAGAATTAATTCGCAATATCCTTTGCAATGAGATCTACTTTTCCTTGCAGAAGGTCGATTACTTATATAAACAGAACTATGCAGTACATCAACTTCAATTGATTTTGTACTACCTTTTAAGTTTGGTACTTGACAAGTTGTTATCTATTAGATAGATTATTACTATACTTTTCTTAACATCGATCAAAATTGTACTCGTCACTTGTACTATAATGGAAACTTGTACTTCACATATTTTTATTGCTCTAAATACAGATCATGAGTTACATTACAATGACGTCTTCTCCATGAGAGAGAAATAGATATGGCTATTCTATGGTTTTTCAGAGTTAAACACTACGTTATCTTTGGAAAATTGTAGATAAATTATCCATAAATAATTATAATTGTCAAACATAAATTTGTAAAAAAATAGAGTTAGTAGACTATACGTCACTTATGAGTAACTTATTCCCAATTTTTTAAATGTAATTTAGAATTTAGAATTTTTTTAATATTTAAAAAGTTTGCTATAACAATTTTTTCTCATCCTTAAAAGAATAGTCTTTTATTTTATTTTATTTTTAAGAAGATAGTTTAGACGGCAAGAATAATTCTAGTTTGAATTAAATATGATGTTAACGTCCTTGAATATTTCACTCTAGAAGGATGATCCCTATAAAATTAGAAACGTAATACGAATGCAATATATTTCCTCCGAACTTAAATATAAGAATAATTTTTTTTTAATGATCTTAAATATAAACAAAATCCTTCATAATTATTATATTCAATATCATTATTCCAAATATACTCTTGTTTTTTTGACATTTATATTTTATATTGATTTTCAATATAAAAAATAAAAATTAAATTAAAAAGAATATAAAAATTAAATACACTTAGACATTTTTTTAAAATAAATTATCTTATATATAAGATCAGAGTGGGTATAAGTAATGTATGATATTGTGTAGATAAAGTACAAATTGAACAAAATCAATCAATACACTGATGAAATTCTTTTACTATTCAATTAATATGATATCATAATCTATGAACGGTTTCCGTTTATCATATAAGTTTTTTGTTTTTCTAAGAAGAATTTCCATCTCCACAAAGTTTTCAGAGAAGTTTTAATGGCAGATTTCGAAATCTTATTTCCATATTCATAGAATATTGTTCGTTCATCTCAAGTTGTCTTCTTGCAATTTGCAAATTCATTCAACGTAAACACCTTCGCACCGAAACTCCTGATCAGATTGTAGTAAAACAATTTTCTCCTTTATTTCGCATAAATTGCACAAAATTATAGTTAATCCTCAAACTCACCAATGTTCATAACCAATGCTGATAGAATTGATAATGTCATTTATGAAAAATTGGTAAAGTTGGCACATATTTGATGATTCAACATATATGGGTGACAAAACAGACCGTGATCCGCTCGCGCACCCGTCAAAAAATGACGGGTTGGATTGAGATTTTATGTCTGCCTACATGTTCAATCCATCATACTTTAAGTTTATCCCGTCTTAAGCCCGCCAAAAAAAGGGGTGAGTTGACCCGCCAACCTAATTATCAAACACTCAAAATATTTATTTTAATTTGTTGAAGATTAATACTTGAACTATAGTTTTGAAATGCTTATTGATGATTCTATTTTATATATTTATCTGTGAATATATATAATATTTTTTTAAGTAAAATTTGTTAAAAAAATACTTTATAAAAAATTATTCTAAAAAATAAGTGAAAAATCTAATTGAAATGTGAAAATAAGCCTATTAATCTATTAAAAAAATAATAAATAAATAAATAAAAGATAAGTCCGTCGCCTACCACTTTGACAGTGCGCGTTAGATTTTTAAATCCAATTTTATTTGGCAGACTTCCCCGACCCATCATCTTTTTTGACGGACTTAACGCGGGACGGACGACATGTTTTGTCACCCCTACATTCATGACGATTATAATAAAAAAATCAAGGTTCATCATCGGCTCAAGCAACAACTTTGGTAGCTCATCAGGAAAATCTTCGTGTTTAGGGACTTGAATCTCAGGCTTGTTGACTCAAGTGCCTCTCATCATATCACTTATACTAATTCTCACATGCACAACATTTGCACTTACAAAGGACCTAACAAAGTCATACTTATTAATGGAAATATTGTACCGATCAAGTCAATTGGTTCATATAAATTCAATTTCAAACTTTTGTCACATTCTATGCTAACACGCAATTGTTTATTGCATGTTCCTTTAATATCACCATAAACCTAATTTATGTGTCCAAATATGCCAAAGATAACAATGTTTTTTTAATTTCATTCTAACAAATGCTATGTCAAATCACATGCATCTAAGTTGGTTCTCCTTGAAGGTTTTCAAGGAAGGTTTTCTTGATGAAATCTCATATTATATAGCCTTTATAGTTTTGTGTACCAAGTACACTTGGGTTTAATTTCTTAAAAACAAATTTGATGCTTTATTTGCTTTCAAGTTATTCGAAGCCTATGTTTAGACCATATACAAAGTACCTTAATAAACTCGGAATTATCCATAGATTGACATGTCCACACGCATCTCATTAGAATATGACACTTGAGACAAAGTATATGCAAGTAGTTGAAATGTGGCTGACTCTACTTGCCCATGCTTCATTATCAATCAAGTTCTGGGATCATAGTTTTTACAATATTAGTTTTTCTTATCATTAGGCTGCCTACATCTAGGGCTCGACATGCAATCAAAGCCCTCCCAAAACCGGTGCACCCATATTGGAAAATGGTCTATTGGGCGAATCAAATCGGGTTTTCCGGTTGTCGGTTGACATTATGCGATTTCAGGTGAGTTGTTTCGGTTCGGTTCAAATGGTATAACTGAACCTAGGATAAACCGAAACCGGCCATGTACTAATGTATATCGATTATATAATCAGATTTTCAACATACTAATGAGACAAGCCATAGCAATTCAACTACTACAAGTAATAGCTCTCCTAAGTTTAGGTTCTCGAAAAAAAATCACTAATACTTACAAATAGGGTTGAAGAATCGCTCAGTTTCGGATCCAAAACTTAAATTCGACGTAAACCACAGTTTCATTTTTATGGTCCAATTTTGACCGATAAAATTCCAATTTTTGTCGGATTCGGTTAAATTGGTTTGGCGAATAAATCTGATCGATTCAATATTTATTAGAATAAATCTATAAAAATGTCTCTTTTTATAGAATTCACAAACATTTACTTTAATAAATAATATCAATATTCTAGAATAGTCTAAAGATTTTTTTTTATTGTTAAAACATTTTATTATTATTACTTGATAATATTTTCAATTTCACTCGAAATTAATTTGATCATTTTCATTCTTTAAATCATAAATTAAATACTCAAAATTTCATATTACAAGTCTTGTATTTCTTGGAGTACACGATGACACCATTAAATTATAAAAATGATAATATATTTACAATATTATGAATCTCACTTTTATAGTTAGTCAGCCATATAGAAATAAAAATAAATAAAATATATATTAATTAATCATCTGAGCCCGATCGAAACAACCTGATACTATCCAAATTAAGCAACTGAATCAACCTGACACCCGACCCGATCCATTTACACAAAAAAGACAATGGATCGGTCGGTTTCAATCGGACAATTCAAATTTATCCACCCCTACTCGCAAGTTGTAAAAATTTAAACGAAAGATAACATACTATTGTCGCATATAGAAAAATATGATCCTTCGCGAAATCGCAGAAAAAATGATTCGAACATAGTCGCCACCAAACTTTATTTATTCTAAAGAAGAAAAGGGAAAATATCGATAAAACCTTAAAAAGAAAAGAAAATGGTCGTCGCAATCAAATTCGCGTTCGGGAGTTGATTATGTGATGCTGATTATGTTGAGGATAACATTTAAAGCAAATCCACAAGTGGAAATTGTCAATTCATGAGTGAAAATCTAATATACTGGGCTAGTAAAAGACATGAAATTATTGCCTTATCTACAACAGAAGCATAATACATCTCAACCGCTAAATGTCGCACAAAACTCCTCTAGATGAAATATTAGTTGGAATATTATCAGATTTATGGAAACGATATTCCCATTTTATGTGATAATACTGCTGCCATCTATTTAACTAAAAAATCAGTTCAACATTCTAGAACCAATTACATAAAGATAAAACATCATTTTATTAGGGATTATGTTCACAAAGGTGTAATAGATATACATGACATTGATACACATCATTAATAGGTTGATATATTTACCATGCATCTTACAATAGAAATATCAGATTTCATTAAAAAGTATCTGAACATGTCTTTTATGGAAGATTAATGCTGGTTTCTGAATGAAGGATCAAAAGTTGATATGATCAGAAGCTACTATGTTTTGAAGCTCTGAACCAACTTCTGATGTCTAGAAGCCTCTGAAGCATCTCAGTCTCTGATGCTCAAAACTTGATTGGTTATTTCTGATGACATATAAGTGTTTTTTTTTTAATTTTGTTATGACCACTTATGTATCACAAATCTGAAAAATATTTTGACTTGATCTTTTATCTGTTAAATTTTTCAGTTTGTGCTTATTTGCTCTAACTCTGAGCTATATTGGGATATTAAGTTTGGTAAAATAAAATCTTGTTTTGAAAATCTCCTTAGACATCAATTAGCTTATGTTTGTGATTTTTTTTAACTGATGAGAAAATGGGAGAATTAATCATGACTTATTAGTTTTTATTCAAAATTGATAAAATCTCATACATTATTTTTCTTCAGTATATATTTTTTCTTTTATGTCTTATCTTTTTGTTGATGACAAAAGGGGGAGAGATAAAGAATATTTAAGCACCTGAATCTGATGATTACTACTGCTATTTAATTTATGAATATTAAAGATATTGTGCTTTTAAAGGAATTTAATTAACCTGGATAAGACTTAGGGGGAGCTTACAAATCTCACCCTCTAGACTATCAGACTCAGAGGGAGCTTACAAACTTCAGACCCTAAAGTCAACATATTAATTAAATCAACAACCAATGTTCTTAAATACTTATGTTTGTCATCATAAAAAAAGGGAGATTGTTGGAACAAAATTGGTTGATATCATATCCCTTAGGTTTTGATGATAATAAAGTATTTAAATAACAATTGGATATTCTAACATCTATTGAAGTATGCAGGATAATATGGTTGAGAACAGATGAAGAGAGTCTTGAGGACTTTGCATCTGAAGATCATAATCTAGCTCTGAAGATCACTTCTGAAGACTCTAGCTTTGATGTGAGAGGAACTAGAATAATTGCTTGTGTCTCTTGCTTTACTTTACGTGCTTCTGAACTATATTCCGCTAGTATCATTTGTTTATCTCTGAGTCAGATTCTGTTGCAGAATCTAATAAAGATATTCAAGAGTTCAGACTCTGAGTGACTCTGATTCAGAATCTGAACAAAGTGTTCAGAATATGATTAAGATCAATCAGAAGTAAAAGAAGAAAAAGTTTGAGAAAAGACAACAAAACTCAAACCCCTTCTTGTATATTTGTCACCTTTAGTTGGCATCAGAGCAAAGTCTGTGCTAAACACTTAACAATGGTGCATAAAAGATCCTGAAAAAATACATATTCTTTCATGGTAGATGAATCTGTGTTTGTTTCAAGTGGGGGTACTCCCAATGCTCTTGGTGTTGTTAATCATGATTACAATTCCTTTGAGAGAAACAGTTATACAACTAGACCTCCTGTTTTCAGTGGAGATTCTACCGTGTTAGAATGGTGGAAGAGAAATATGTATACTCGCATCATATGTCTTGATGATGAGCTATGGGATATCTTGAAAGATAGCATTAACATTCAAGTCAATAGTGTTGGAATGGTGTTTGACTGAAAATCTCTCACACCTGCTCAGAAAAAGATTTACATAAAATATCATAGAGTTAAAGGCATCTTGGTTGTTACTCTGCCTCATTCTGAGTAAATCAAAATCATTGATAAATCTATTTCTCAGACCACCTTTAAGCCCCTATGTCCTACATATGAAGGGAATCAACAAGTTCTGGAAGCTAAGGCTAACCTTATGGTTCAACAGTATGAGATGTTCAAGATGAAGGAGGATGAAGACATTGAAACCATATTTTCTAGGTTTTAAATTCTTGCGTATGGACTTCAAGTTCTGAACAAGAGCTACACTACCTGTGACCATGTCAAGAAGATTCTTAGGAATTCAAGTTCTGAACAAGAGCTACAACTATCCAAGAGGCTATAGACTTAAATACATTAAGTCTTGAAATTCTTATCAACAATATCTAAAGTTATGAGAGCTCAATGGAGATGAACCTTCCATAAATTCAAAGTCCATTTCTTTGATATCTTATACAAAGACTGTAAAGGCTCCAAAAATATAGAAATCAGAAGAAGCTTCTCAACCAAAAGGTTCTGAAGAAGACTCAGATAATGAGGATATGAACTTTATTATTAAAAGATTTCAATACTTGGCCAAGAAGAAGAAAATATTCTCTAGTAGAAGCAATGGCTTTAGAGGATCAAGTTCAAGAGATAATAAGGATGATCAAAATGGATGCTTTAATTGCAAGAAGTCTGGTCACTTCATTGCTGAATGTCCAGAGCTATAAAAGGACAAATCAAAGAAAGAAAGCTTCTAGAAGGACAACTTAAAAATAAGATTCAAGAAGAGTCTCATGGAAACATGGGAAGAACTCAATAATGAGGAAAAATCCGAGAAAGATGAAGAACAAGACAATCTAGCATTGGTGGCTCTTACATCTCTTGAAGCAGAATCTGATTCAGATTCTGGTTAAGAATCTGAAGAGGATGAGGTATTTTATAAACTATCTCGTTCTAATTTGATTACCTTCATTCAAGATCTTATCAATAGATGTCAAGAAAAGGACAGACACATGAAAATATTAATAAAGAAATGTGATCTTTTGAAAGAAGAAATAAGATCTATTGAAAACAAAACTGAAGCTCTTGAGAGAGATCATATTGCTCATGTTAAATATGTGTATGATAAAACTCTTGATGAGCATGAAATAGATCTTCAAGAATTTATCTCATCTAGCCTTAAAAGAATTAAACTTGCATCCATGATCTATGATGTAAGCAAAAGCAAAGGAGAAGGTCTAGTCTACTGTAAAAAAACCTTTTAATCCAAGGACTAAAACCTTGATTAAACCATCAGACTGTTCTTCTTCTAAATCTACTAAAAAAGGGTTATGCTTTTATTTTGTTCCTGACTCTCACAACGCAAAGGTTCTGAACCAATCAGAATCTAAAACCGTTGAGTCAAGGGTTATGAAGAAACCAGAACCTGAGACTATAAAGTAAAAGGTTCTGAAGAAACCAAAACCTAAGACATCAGGTCAAAAGGTTCTGAACATAAGGTCAAGACTCATTCAAGATAACAAATTTTTATATCAAAAGTCTTGAATGGTTCTAAGCCTTTTCGTAAGAGAGAAGAGGTACAAAAGTAGAAAAATAATGTCAGAACTAATCCTAAAGGACCCATAAAACTATGGATACGTAAATCTGAAATCATTTTCGCTACAGATATGCTTCAAAGGAGAAGCAAAGCAGCAACCATGGTACCTGGATAATGGATGCTCATGACACATGGCAGGAGAAAGGCATATGTTCCAAACCGAGTGAGGAATTATCTGATTTAGAGGAAACCAAAAGGGGAAGATCATTGATACATGTACTATTGGTAACTCCTCTATTTCTATTTATAATGTCTTATTGGTAGATGGACCAAAACATAACCTACTTAGAAGAAGTCAATTTTGTGACAGTGGTTATGAAGTAGCGTTTAATTAGAACATTTGCACAGTTATGAATGAATCGGATAAGTCTCTAGGGTTCAAGGGTAAGAGGAAAGGAAATGTTTACAAATTCAAATTTTAAGAACTGGATGATCAGAAGGTAGTTTGCCTTCTATTAGTGAATGAGGAAAAATGTGTTTGGCATAGAAGGTTAGGTCATGCTAACTGGAGATTAATCTCCAAGCTTGGCAAGTTAAAACTTGTTAAGGGGCTGCCAAATCATAACTATCATTCAGATGCTCTCTGTGGAGCATGCTAAATCGATAAAAGTAACAAAACCTCTTTTAAAACAAAGAACTTTGTCTCTACCTCTAGACCTTTAGAACTGCTTCATATTGATTTGTTTGGTCTTGTTAGTACTGCATCAATCAATGGGAAGAAATATGGATTTGTCATAGTTGATGACTTTAGTAGATGGACTTGGGTTAAATTCATTAGAACCAAGGATGAATCATATGATGTGTTTAATGTCTTTTACATACATGTACAAAATGAAAAAGGTTAAAAAAAAATTAAAAGTAAGGATTGATCATGGGGGAGAATTTTTTTTGAAAATGTACCTTTTGAAAACTTTTGTGAAAAATATGGAATCTTCCATGAGTTCTCTTCTCCTAGAACTCCATAGCAAAATGGAGTTATAGAGAGGAAGGACATATCCTTACAAGAAATATCCAGATCAATGATTCATGAAAATAATTTGTCAAAGTACTTGTGGGCAGAAGTTGTAAACACAACATGTTATGTTTAGAACATGATCTGCATCAGACCCATTCTAAACAAAACTGCATATGAGTTGTTTAAAGGAAGAAAACCCAACATTTCCCATTTTCATCCGTTTAGATATACATGTTACATGTTAAACAATAAAGTCTATCTACAGAAATTTGATGTAAAATCTCAAAAGTGTATCTTTTTAGGATACTTTGAACGCTAAAAAAAGGCATATAAAGTGTATAACTTTGAAACCATAATGGTTGAAGAGTCTATACATATCAAATTTGATGACAACGAGCCTGACAGTAAAATGTCAGAACTTGTTGAAAACTTTTCAGAATTTCAAATATTAGAAGTCTCTCTAGAAGGTGGTGGGTCTGAAACTTTTACTCCTTCAGATTATGAGTGTTCAGAAGCCAAAGGTTCAGAAGCTAAATGCCTAGAAGTTGGTGGTACAGAACCAAGTACAACTTCTGAAAACAAACTAGAGGAAGCAAGCTCTCTATGATTCTTAAGAAGCTGCATAGTACAGAAAAACCTTCAAGTAAAAGTCTTCTCATCTAGATGAGTTAATCATTGGAAACAAAGATAGTCCTTTAAAAGCAAGATCTACATTCATAGAAGAGTACTCAATATTGGGACTTATCTCCATGATAGACCCAACTTCTATTGATGATGCCTTATCAGATGATGGATGCGTTGTAGCAATGCAAGAAGAACTAAACCAGTTTC
This sequence comes from Lathyrus oleraceus, assembly GCF_024323335.1. Taxonomy (NCBI): domain Eukaryota; kingdom Viridiplantae; phylum Streptophyta; class Magnoliopsida; order Fabales; family Fabaceae; genus Lathyrus; species Lathyrus oleraceus. The sequence continues at coordinate 449,741,037 of NC_066579.1, forward strand.
AAAGGAATGATGTGTGGGATCTGGTATGCTGACCTTATCAGAAGAACATCATTGGAACAAAATGGATGTTCAAAAGCAAATTGAATGAGCAAGGATAGGTGGTAAGAAACAAAGCTAGCCTGGTAGCTCAAGTCTACTGTCAGCTAGAAGGTATAGATTTCTCTAACACCTTTGCACCAATTGTAAGGTTAGAGGTAACCAGACTTCTTCTCTCTTATGTTATTAATCATGATATTGTTTTATGTCAAATGGATGTCAGGAGAACTTTCTTAAATGGAGTTATTTCTGAAGAAGTGTATTTCAAAAAACCCTGGATTTGAGGACTCGGTCCAGCCTGATTTTGTTTTTAAACTTAAGAAATCACTTTATTGAGTTAAACAAGCTCTAAGAGCTTGGTATGAGAGACTAAGTAATTTCCTGTTAGAAAATGGCTTTCAAAAAGGTTAAGTTGGCACAACATTGTTCAGAAATACTCTGAATAAGGAAATCTTAATTGTCCAAGTTTATGTTGATGACATGATTTTTGGTTCTATTAATGCATCTCTTTGCAAAGAATTTTCTGAGACTATGTAAGCTGAATTTGAGATGAGCATGATGGGCGAATTGAAGTTCTTCCTTGGAATCCAGATCAACCAAAGCAAATATGGAGTTTATATTCATCAGTGTAAATATATAAAAGAGCTTCTGAAGAAGTTAAAGGTTGAACAAAGAAGCAGAAAGCTCCAAGGCTTGTCAGATGCTATAAATCCCTATATTACAAGTTAGCTAGATTTTGTGATGCTGAATATGCTGGGATAGAACCGAAAGGAAATACACTAGTGGAAATTGTCAATTCATAGGTGAAAACCTAATATCTTGGACTAGTAAAAGACATGCAATTATTTCCTTATCTGTAACAGAAACATAATGCATCTTAGTTGCTAAATGCTACACACAACTCCTTTGGATGAAATATCAGTTGGAAGATTATCATATTTATGGAAACAATATTCCTATCTTCTATGATAATACTGCTGCCATCTGTTTAACTAAAAATCATATTCAATAATCTAGGACCAAGCACATAGAGATAAACATCATTTTATTAGGGGTTATGTTCAGAAAGGTGTAATAGATATACAGTTTATTGATATAAATCATCGATATGTTGATATATTTACCAAGCCTCTTATAATAGAAATATTTTATTTCATTAAAAAGAATCTAAACATATATTTTATATAAGATTAATGCTTGTTTCTGAATGGAGGATCAAAAGCTGATATGATCAGAAGGTGGTATGATCAGAAGCTTTGAACCAACTTCTGATGTGTGGAAGCCTCTGAACTTGATTGGTTATTTCTGATGGTATATAAGTATGTTTGATTTTTTTGAAATTTTGTTATGACCATTTATGTATCACAAATCTGAAAAATATTTTGATTTGGTCCTTTATCTGTTAAGTTTTCCAGTTTGTGCTTACTTTCTCTAACTCTGAGCTATATCAATATTGGGATATTAAGTTTGGTAAAATAAAATCTTGTTTTGAAAATCTCCTTAGACATCAATTAACATATGTTTGTGAATTTTTTTAACTGATGATAAGAGGGGAGAATTAATCATGGCTTATTAGTTTTTATTCAATATTGATAAAATCCCATACGTTATTTTTCTTTAGTATTTTTTCTTTCTCTTATGTCTTATGTTTTTGTTGATGATAAAAGGGGGAGAGATAAAGAGTATTTAAGCACCTGAATCTGATGATTATTACTGATGCTTAATTTCTGAAGATTAATAATATTGTGCTTTTAAAAGAATTTAATTAACCTGGATAAGACTTAGGGAGAGCTTATAAACCTCACCCTCTGGACTATTAGACTCAGGGGGAGCTTATAAACCTTAGACCCCGAAGTCAACATGTTAATTAAATCAATAACCAATGTTCCTAAATACTTATGTTTGTCATCATAAAAAAGGGAGATTGTTGGAACAAAATTGGTTGATACCCTTTAGGTTTTGATGATAACAAAGTATTTAAAGAACAATTGGATATTCTAACATCTATTCAAACATGCAAGATAATATGATTGAGAACATATGAAGAGAAGCTTGAAGAATCTGCATTTGAAGATCAGAATTTGGCTATGAAGATCACTTCTAAAGACTCTAGCTCTGATGGAGATCTAGACTCTAAAGAAGTCAACTCTGAAGATAGTCAACCTCTGCTGACCTAGACTTTGAAGGTTCAAAAGCCAAGAAGCAGACTCTGAAGTGATCAGCCTCTGAAGAGTGAAGTCTTAAGAAAGTCAACCTCTAAAGCAGAGCCTTTTCAATCAATGTAACTCTAACAGACTGAAAAAAGCTTTGATCACGTGAAGACTTAAGGTAAAATATCTTCATGGGTGTCTGAGCTTCAACGGATAATTCTTCTTGCAGAAAGTTGGTTTCTTGATGTGTCAAATCAAGTACAAAGGTTAACCAACATTTTGGTGAAAGACTTCAACGTCTCTTTTTCTCCCTATCTATATAAGGAGCCGCAGACCTGAAGAAGAGATACACCAATACACTACATTATAAACTCTAAACATTGACAATCAAAGAGAAGCTACTCTGTTAAAATTTCTAGACTTGGAACACCTTAACATTGTGTATATTTTATAATTTCTTAAGTCTTAGAGTCTTTCTAAGTTGTATTTTATCTACATATCAAGTGTAGTTGTTACCCAAATATCTTAGCAATTTTTTATAGAGTCGGAAGTCTCTTGCTTTAGTGCTTGAGCATTTGAAGTTTCTTACTTGTGTGTTTGAGAAAAGGAAGTCTCATGCTTGTGTGCTTGAGAATTAGAAGTCTCTTACTCGTGTGTTTGGGAAAACAAAGTCTCTTGTTTATATGCTTGAGCACTTGTAATCAATTTGGTTATAGTTGAAATCCCTTGGAAGTAAAAGGGGATTGGACTACTCTCAAGTTGTGAGAGGAACCTAGATAACTGCTTGTGTCTCTTTCTTTACGTTACTTGCTTCTAAACTATATTCTGCTACTATAATTTATTTTCCTCTGAGTCAAATTCTATTGTAGAATCTGAAAAAGATATTCAAGAGTTCAGATTCATAGTGACTCTGATTCAGACTCTGAACTGAGTGTTCAGAATCTGATTAAGATCAATAAGAAGTAAAATAAGAAATATTTTGTGAATATCCAAAAAAATTCAACCCCCATTCTTGTGTTTTTCTCATATTTAACTTAGAGCTCCAAAAATTGCCACTTGTACCACGGTTTAACACTGAGGCCGAATATCGAGCCATTGTTCATACTACTTCATGAATATTATGGATGAAGTCTATTCTCTCTAATTTGCACATAAAATACTTCTCTTATACCTTTCTATGGGACAATCTTAGTGTTGTTATACTCTCATATAATCCAATTTTACATGCTAGAACCAATCATATTGAATTGAACATTCACTTTTGTTATGAAAGTGATGCTTATAAAATAGAGTATGATCTTTTTTTTAATTAACAAGGAAACCAAAAAGTAAATGAAAAGAGAGAAGAGAATATAAAGAACAACCAAATGGTTTAAAACTAGATTCTTAATTCAATTACACATTAAGGAACAATGTTTATAATTGAATCTCGACCGCACCACTTTCTCCCTCTGATTAGGATTTTCAGGGATTGATGGAGAAGTGAGAACTAGTATGCTATTTATAAGAAAACTAAACCCTAACTTTCAAATAAAATATTAAAAATTTGGCCCAACAGACTGGCCCAATTCAACATGCTAACTCAAGCAACAAGCTAACATATTTCTGCATGCAAGATCAGACTTCGACTATGACATACACATCTTCGACTACTATCTAACCATGAAGCTAACCTTATAAAGGCTAGAGTTCGATCCAAATACCACAAATCTCCATCTTACAATAAACTTTACACTAACAAGGTAACAAACTAGCTTTCGTCATGCAACTCTATTAACTAAATACAGTGGAAGAACTTGCTACTCGACAATGTCTTGGTGATCATCTCAGCAGCATTATCATCATTCGAAACCTTCAATACTTGGACTTTTCCATGCTCGATTATCTCTCTGGAAAAATGTAATCTCATATCGATGTGCTTGGTTTGCTCATGATAGGTTGAATTCTTCGACAAGTGTATTGCACTTTGACTATCATATTTAACAGTGATAACTCCACCTTGAAGTTTAAGCTCCTTAATAGAACCTTCAAGTCACAATGCTTCTTTCACAACTTCAGTGAGGGAAATATACTCCACTTCACTGGTTGATAAGGCAACAACCTTCTAAAGTGTTGCTTTCCAACCGATTGTTGTGAACACATATCCAGAAATACACTTTTTGGAATCCATACAACATGCATAATTAGAGTAAAAAAATCCTTTGACTTCAACTTTCCTATCATTACCACAGGCTCTACCATAAATCAGGACTCTACTCAGAGATCCATTTATGTACCTTAAGATCCATTTTAATGCTTGTCAGTGCGTCTTTCCATAACTGGCCATATACCTCTTACAAGGCTGACTCCGTACGCTATGTTTGGCCTTGTACAAACTATATCATACATCAAAGAACATACTATACTAGCTAATGTAATGTTATTCTTATAGGCTCTTTCGACTTCAGTACTAGGACTTTGAGTCACACTCAGTTTGAACTGAAGATTAGTCAGTGTTAGAACATGCTTTGAATTTTACATACCAAACTTTTCGAGAATCTGCTTCAGGTATGTTTCTTAAGATAAGCATAAACTCGACTACTTTTTATCTCTCTGAATGTCAATCCCAAGAATACTGGAGGCAACTCCCATATCCTTCATGTCAAACTTCTTATCGAGTTCAACCTTCACCTTCATAATATCCTCAACATTTTTTTATTTGAGGATATTATCCATATAAAGCAATAAAATAACAAGTGAATGTCCAAGTCGAAATCTGAGGTAAACACAATGGTCAAACTAGCTCCTAGTGAAACCTATGTGTGCCATGAACTTATCGAATCTCTTATTCCATTATCGAGGAGATTATTTCAGTCCATATAACGAGCTATTCAGATTTCATACATAATCTTCCTTTCCCTTTTCTACATACCCTTCAGGTTGCCTCATCAGGATCGTTTCATGTAGATCACCATACGGGAAGGTTGTCTTCACATCCATCTGTTCAAATTCTAGGTCGAACTTTGCCACCATGGCTAACAACATTCTAATGGATTTATGATTTATAACAGGTAAGAACTCAACATTGAATTCGAAACCTTCTTTCTGAGTGAACCCCCTAGCAACCAACCTTGCCTTAAACCGCTTCAACATCACTCCTTCGATTCCTTCCTAAACATTGAAAATCCATTTATAGCTAACTAACCTAGCCCCTGTAGGTTTCTCGATCATCTCCGAAGTGTTATTATCATTAAGAGATTTCATCTCATCATCCATGGCTTTCAGCCATTCAGTCTTGTCTCGACTCCTCATAACTTCCTTATAGTCTCTAGGTTCTTCATCCAGGACCTCACTTGTAGAGGTTAAGGAATAAGCTATGAGATCCGTATAACTAATTCTCTGACGTGGCTTGATGACTCTTCTCGACATGTCTCTTTCCAGCAGGTATTCACTATTAATATCCTCAACTTCGTCAACAACTTGTGCTTGTTCTCCAACTTCATCTAGGTTATACAATTTCAGCCTCATTATGCTCTACCTCAATAGGAATCTCTGTGTGTTTCAACTCTTCTCCAAAGATCTTCGTAATTTGACCAACGTCTTCAGTTTTCTTGAAATCCATTTCATCCTCATTTTAAACTACATCTCGACTTGTGATACACCTATTTGACTTGGCTTCAGGAACCACAACTTATAAGCTTTGACTCCTTCAGGGTATCTAAGGAACATACATCTCAGAGTTCTAGGTTTGACCTTATCTTGCCTATTATGAACACATGCTACACCACCAAATACTCTAAGTTTGTCGATGTTTGGTGAATGACCTGACCAAACTTCTTCAGGTGTCTTCATCTCCAGGGAAGTCGAATGACAACCTATTTATCTGGTATGCTACAGTCACAACAACCTCAACCCAAAACACCTTCTCCAATCTAGCACCAACCAACATGAATCTAAACCTTTCCAGAATGGTTCGATTAAACCTTTAAGACAAACCATTTTATTGGGGAGTACATGTAATAGTTTTGTGCCTTGAAATACCAAACACAACGCAATATTTGTTGAAAGCCTCATTGCAAAATTCAAGAACATTGTCAATCTTCAACCTCTTGACCTTCCCGCCAATTTGGTTTTCGACCAGATATTGGTTGTAATTTTAGTGTCGGGTTTTTGTTATCGTCTCCACAGGGATTGTGAGATATCGCCGCCGTTCGACAGTTGTTTCAATTATTAACTCGTAGTAACAAGGGGGTTTTTGGTTTTAGTCACGGTATCTTGCATAAAAGTGTAATGAAATGCGGTAAAAGATTTGGTTTTAATATTTGAGAAATATTGCCAAAGTTAGGGTTCGACGATCACTTTGCATGTATATGTTCGATCAACAAAACTTATAAACTCCTTTAGATGATAAACTATTTCACAAAGTCCTTCCAATGTGTTTATCTCTAACACACATTGTGAGTTTTCCCATTTTGATCCATTGTTTATCTCTAACACAATCTATCAAAATGACAACTTTTTGGTTCAACCTTATGGTGAACAAAATCATTTATTACTATCTCTAGCTAACAAACAAGATTGGATGAAAACCTAGGTAAAGAGTTGGTAAACATCTCTCGATCATAAACCAACACAAAGAGTTTTCAATAAAACAAAGTTTTCACCATTTATTCACCATTAAAGAGTTTACAAATGAAGATCATCCCATTTTCACACAAAGCTAATGATCATCTACATCTAACCTTGACAAAATGAAGAACTTAGCTACTCATTTTCATGGTAGCTTGGTCAACAAGTTTCGGAAGAAGGTTGATCGACATCTGAGTCGAATAATCGAGATTGGATGGGAATCCACCTTCTTTTTGTGAAAGATTAATAAGAGATGAAGAGAAATGATTTCTAGGTCACAAAAGATCTCTAGAGCAATGCTGGAAAATATCTAAAAAGTACAAAAGTATGGAGGTGTAAAAGTATGGCTCCAAAAAGTAGCCCTTGCTACTTATAGAGCTGCTACTGAGCTGTCATGCTCGCTAGGCGAGCAGAATGGCTCGCCTAGCGAGCCCCAAAATGAGGCACCTGAGGCACCTGCGCCCAAAGAAATGACCTTTTCCAGATTGGCATGTTCGCTAGGCGAACAAAACCTTCGCTAGGCGAAGCCCACGCTTCAGCCTTCGCTCCAGCGAGCTTAGGAGGTTTTGCTACTGGAATTGCTCGCTGGGAGCTCGCTAATGGCTCGCCTAGCGAGTGAGTGCTGGCTGCGTTTTTGACCAAGTCTGGACGTGTTCGCTACACCCTTCGCTGGCTGCTCGCCTAGCGAGTTTGTTGATGTTTGCCACTGTAAAATACTGGAGCTCTTCGCTGGGTTCTCGCCTAGCGAGCTCTTCGCCACAGCCCTCGCCTAGCGAGCAAGCTGATGAATGCATCCTTTTTTGGTCCCTTTGCCAACTTTCTTGTGGCTTCATTTTCTATTATTTCATGCCTAATTCCTGCACAATAACACACAAATCAAAGGTACCAAGATCGCTTATCATTGTTTTGCAATTCATCAAAAACAAAGGTGTTTTTGAACACTTTAGCAAGGAAATGGAGTGAAATATGTCCATATTTGATAGCTCAAATAAGCACTTTTGGGTATCTAACAAATCTCCCCAACTAGATTCTTGCTTGTCCTCAAGCAAAGTATGCCTCTTGAAGGACAAGAGGATTTGCATTAAGAAAAAGGTTTCTCCGAAATCGGATAAAATGGCTCAAACACAAGCGAATCAGCAGATACAAATTTCCAACGGTTAGAATAAAATAATACACAAGAACTAAAACTTAGTAGCAATGCGAAATAAGTATCTATCCACAACAATATTATCTAGAATGAATCACCCTATCTCTCCTCTTCGAATAAGGATTGAAGAAATTACGCGTTTGCAACCGCGGGAATAATCTCACTCTCCAACAACAATGAAGAAATCAATTCAATTCATACAATGTCTAACAATTATAAATGGTAATGTGGAAGCACGAAGATCACTAAGGACTTTTCGGTTGAAGCTAGGTTAGGTTAACAAACAAGGGTCATTTCTAAGGCCATTGAAAACGAAATTGCCGATGCAAAAGAGACATTCACTGTACATTATTCACACATCTCAACTTCGTTCCATTTATTTCTCATTTGAAACCTTCACAACTCTTATTTCACCACTCAATTTTTGTTTTTCACTATTTTTCTTCCAAGCAAGCATTCATTTTCATTTTCTCTATTTTTTCTTTTCTTTCACATCATATTTACAAAACAGATGTTTCTCTTTTCTATATATATATATATATATATATATATATATATATATATATATATATATATATATATATATATATATATATATATATATATATATATATATATATATATATATATATATATATATTTTATGCTTGCTCGGTTTTTCAAGAGTTGTGGCACTTACCGATTCTCATTTTCGTTCTCCCCAACTTATTTCTTACTCACCCTAAGTGAATGCTCTTGACTTTTTACGGCAAAAGAACAATTATCAAAATTTTCCGGGTTGTAAGAAAAAAAGATTTTTGAAATCTCGCTTTATTTCAAGCTGAGATTCAACTGTTTAAGCTCAAAGGGGTTAACGAATACTCTCTCTGCTAACAGGTAAGTTGTATTTGGAACTGGTTGTGCTCGATAAAAAACAAGTGCCTTGATCATTTCTAATTGCTTCCACATGTTCACAATAATAAAAGACAAAGCATGAATCAAATGAATCAACAAGGCTTATTAGAATCCAGCATTTAAGTGTACAATGGAGGTTTCCTCACAATTTGTGGTTTTAAGTCCTAGATGAAACATTCATTCAATTATGTTGCAAAAAGATAATATTCAATTACAAAAAAGAGTAAAGTTCTTAATGCATTCTAAAATTCTAGCCGGAGGTAACCATGTACCTTAGCATTATTCACTTGTTTATTTTTATCATTGCCATCCAAGCTCGGATGCACCTTCATTGGATACTTCTTTGAGGAGCAACCAATCTAGAAGGTTTGACACTCAACCAACCAAAAATTTATTAAAACAAACGAAATTTAAAACATAAATAATACATTACTTCAAAATTTAAAATTGTTCATGGGGGACAAAACACCCCAAAAGTACATAACCAACATCAAAATACACAAATTTGAAAATACAATAGAAATAAAACAAAATATGAAAAATAGAATAAACTTAGCCCTCCAAGGACTCATAACCCTCATCAGTACCGGCTTCAGAACCGGTAGCCTCATCATCATCATCATCATCATCATCTTCATCAGCAACACCACCAGAAGAACCAGCACCAGCACCCGCCCCCTCTCCAAACACAGGCCTGCCCACAGGCCAGCTCGCGTGCTGCAGAAACTGCTCACGTGTCATCATAGAATGTTCACCGGAGGGGTCGCGCATCTGCAGCTGTAACAGCTGCATAGAATCGTGCATATCGAGCATGGCGCGCTGAGTTGCCGCCATCCAATCCTAGTTGTAGTTGCAGACAGCCTGCTGGAAAGGATTGGATCCTAGAGTAGAAGTACCAGGACCATCAGAAGCCCCGGTAACCTTAGCAGCTGAACTACTTCTTACATTCTTCGGTTTGCAATACTTGGCCACGTACCGGTCATCAATGGGCGGCGGGATCCTTACTTGACCCCTAGAGGGTAGCCTCACCCTTGCTTGCAGGCACAAAGCCATGATTAGGCAAGGGAAAGCCAGGGGACAATTCACTCGTGCCCCCGACTTTAGCCCGCTTTCAATCACGGACTTCAGCTCAAAAACAATAATCCTCGCCACATCAATCTGGACGTTCGTGAGGATGCTGTGTGCCAAGTGTGCCACTGGGATCGGCACGGTAGAAGTATGAGACTTGGGTGCGATGTTTGTAAGAACCAACAAAAGAATCAGTTGAGCCAAGGGAGTCATGTCCTCCCTATGGTATCTCATGGGAACCCCAGATGGTTTCAGCTCAACTGATTTCCCTTTCAGAAGCAGGGCAGCAGAGATCGCATCAGTATCCCGGTGAAGCCTTAAATCTTGGTGGTAGGTGTCTCTCTCCTCGGCTCCCAGATGGAGCGGTTCACCCAGGACACGGTTAATTGCATCCCGATCGAACGCAACAGGACGGCCGGACACTCTAGACGTCAATGTGAATGGCTCGTCGTCGTTCGGCAGTGCGTTCGCGTAGAACTCACGCACTGTTGCGATATCGTAATGCTCCAGGGGGGATATTAACCGATCCCACTTTTTGCTGTTAATCAACCCGACGAATGTTCGGTTCGTGCCTTCAGGGTTGATTAAAAATCTCTTTTCCGGAAAAATCTTTCGCTTTTCCAAAGCAATATATCTTGCGGCTTGCTTTGGCCCGACAAATTTGTCGGTGTCGAATTGTATTGGTACGGGACAGGAAGTGTTCCCGCCCTTTCTCTTTTTCGAAGCTCCGGACCTGGATTCCATCTGCACAGAAATAGAGAGGAAACCACACAACACAAAACAGATTAGAAAGCAAAACCAGAATTCCAACTACTGTCATGCTCGCTGCTGCTTCGCCTAGCGAGAACCTAGCGAAGCTTCGCTACAGGTTCGCCTAGCGAAGTGGCAGCGAATGCGCGCCACTGATTCGCCTAGCGAGTTGCTAGCGAATCTTACGGGTTTTTGGGTTCTGCAATGTTTAACAACCAAATTCCAGAAAAACCTAAGTCTCATGGTATCCCTTTCAGAAACAAAATGGTTTATCATGCAAAGAATCGTTCTAGGATACATGTAATTCTAAACCCACATGCAAAACCTAAAGATTCCCACACCAAAACCTAAAGATTCCCACACCACCAACTTCACCCTAAATGTCTCATGTTCAGAAATTTCAAGCAATTGGAAACAGAAAGTAATGAAGAAGGGGCATACCTGATTTGAGATCTGTTGAATTTGAAATGCACAGGAGGTTAGGGATGCAATGTTAGGGTTTAGAGTTGTTAGATGAAATGTGAGAGAGTGTTTGTGAGTGTGAGTTGAGAGTTCGTGAGTGCAACACTTTAAAAATGGTTATGGGCCCAAAAGAGTGGCTTGCTGAGAATTAAATTAGTGTTGCCACGCAGCGCTCGCTACTGCTTCGCCTAGCGAGCAGCTAGCGAATCCGCTCGCTACTGCTTCGCCTAGCGAGCAGCTAGCGAGCATGACAGCATTTGCCTTTTCAAAAACAGCATTCCTGGTACATTCAGCAAGGTTTAACAATTGGAATCCCAATACGACACCACAGAAAAATTGTAAATACTTACAATGTTGGGGTGCCTCCCAACAAGCGCTTGTTTAACGTCGGATAGGCTCGACGGTGCGATGCTCACAGAGGAGCATCCAAAGAAATAGCACAGCTCTCGCAATCCACCTGACCGCCGAGATAAACCTTCAAACGTTGGCCATTAACGGTCCAACTCTCCTTCTTTTCCATGTCCTCAATGACAATAGCTCCGTACTCCTTCACTTCTTTGACCCGAAATGGCCCGGACCATTTTGATTTCAACTTTCCGGGGAATAACTTCAACCTGGAATTGAACAATAGGACCAACTGTCCGGGCACAAATTCTTTCTTTCGAAGCTTTTTGTCATGATATTTTTTTACCTTTTCTTTGTACAACCAACTTGAGTGATATGCGGCATTGCGCATCTCTTCCAACTCAAGCAGTTGCACCTTCCTTTTCTCACCTGCCAAATCGTTTTCAAAATTTAAAAATTTCAGAGCCCACAAGGCTTTGTGCTCCAATTCGACCGGCAAGTGGCAAGTTTTACCAAACACCAATTGAAAAGGAGTGAGCCCAATTGGAGCTTTAAAGGCGGTACGGTATGCCCATAACGCTTCATCCAATTTTTGTGACCACTCTTTCTTCGAATTTGACACAGTTTTTTTCGAGAATTCTCTTAATCTCACGATTAGAGACCTCGGCTTGCCCATTAGCATGTGGGTGATACGGAGTTGCCACTCTGTGTGATACACCGTAATGTTTTAAAATGCTTTCCAACGGTGCATTACAAAAGTGTGACCCTCCGTCACTTATCAACACTCGGGGGGTTCCGAAACGGGAAAATATGTTTTTCTTCAAAAAAATTATTACCGTTTTCGCATCCTCCCGAGGTGAGGCGATCGCCTCAACCGACTTAGAAACGTAATCAACTGCGACAAGCATATACTCGTTACCATAAGAGGGTGGAAATGGTCCTACAAAATCGATGCCCCAACAATCAAATACTTCAACCTCTTGGATGTTTTGGAGAGGCATCTCGTCTCTCTTACCAATCCCACCGCTTCTCTGGCAACTATCACAACTTTGCGCATGGGTATGTGCGTCTTTGAAAATAGTGGGCCAATAAAATCCTGACTGAAGGATTTTAGTGGCCGTTCTCACCCCATTATAGTGTCCGCCGTAAGGCGAGTTGTGACAATGCCAAAGGATGCTCTGGGCTTCATCGCCAGTAACACATCTCCTTAAAAGGTTATCACTACCCAACTTAAACAAGTACGGGTCATCCCATACGTAATACTTGGCATCCGAAAGAAACTTCCTTTTTTGGTTCGAAGTTAGGTCGGGAGGCACAAAACCACTAGCCTTGTGGTTCGCAAAGTCTGCAAACCACGGCCTAACTTGAATTTTGAAAAGTTTTTCATCAGGAAACTCTTCCCGGATTTCCTTCTCTGAAGCTGTAACCTCCACATTAACTAAGCGAGATAAATGATCCGCCACCAAATTTTCCGATCCTTTCTTGTCTTTGATTTCAACATCAAATTCTTGCAACAAGAGGATCCAACGGATGAGCCTTTGCTTTGAATCCAGTTTGGTGAGCAAATATTTAATCGCCGAGTGGTCGGTATACACTACGACTTTGGACCCTATAAGATAAGACCTAAACTTTTCAAGCGCATACACTATTAGAAGTAATTCTTTTTCAGTGGTGGCATAGTTAATTTGAGCCTCATTAAGAACTTTACTTGCGTAATGTATCGCATGAAAAATTTTCTCTTTTCTTTGGCCTAATACCGCTCCGATTGCATAGTCGCTCGCATCACACATTAGCTCGAAATTTAAATTCCAATTTGGAGCGACTATAATTGGAGCGGTAACCAATTTTTCTTTCAAAGTCTCAAAAGCTTGCAAACAGTCATTGGTTAAGAGAAATACCTGGTCCTTAGCTAGCAAATTACTCAAAGGCTTAACTACCTTTGAGAAGTCTTTGATAAAGCGCCGATAGAACCCGGCGTGCCCCAAAAAGCTTCGGATTCCCTTCACATTCACCGGAGGAGGTAACTTTTCAATCACTTCAACCTTAGCACGATCAACTTCAAGCCCTCTTGAAAAGACTTTATGGCCAAGCACTATCCCCTCGGTCACCATGAAGTGGCACTTCTCCCAATTAAGCACAAGATTGGTCTTCACACATCTTTCAAGCACCGTTTTCAAGTTTGCCAAGCATAAACTAAAGGAACCACCAAATACCGAGAAGTCATCCATGAAGACTTCCATTGTTTTCTCAATATGGTCGGCAAAAATGGCTTGCACACATCTTTGGAAAGTCGCCGGTGCATTGCACAACCCAAAGAGCATTTTTCGGTATGCAAAAACTCCAAACGGACATGTGAAAGCCGTATTTTCATGATCGGCCGGGTCAACCGCAATTTGGTTATACCCGGAATAGCCATCCAAGAAACAATAGTATTGTTGCCCCGAGAGTCTTTCGAGCATTTGATCCATGAACGGGAGTGGAAAATGATCTTTTCGAGTTGCGGTATTCAACCGCCTATAATCAATACACATTTGCCACCCCGTTGCAACTTTAGTAGGGATCAACTCATCCTTGTCATTTCGGATCACGGTAATTCCACCTTTCTTCGGAACCACATGCACAGGACTAACCCATGGACTATCCGAAATCGGGTAAATCATTCCCGCATCCAACAACTTGATAACTTCCTTTCTAACAACCTCCTTCATAGTAGGATTTAAGCGGCGTTGTGGTTGAGCTACCGGCTTAAAATCCTCTTCCATTAAGATCTTGTGCATGCAATAGGAAGGACTAATTCCTTTGAGATCGGAAAGAGTCCAACCCATGGCTTCTTGATTTTTTTAGCACATTGATCAAACGGGCTTCTTCATCATTTGACAAAAGGTTGCTTATGATGACCGGCTTTGCTTCGGTCTCATCTAGGAATACATACTTCAAAGTAGAAGGTAACATTTTCAATTCAATAGGCGCTTTTTCGTCATTAACCTCCTTCTTCAAGTCTTCCTCCTAAACTTCCCACGGTTGTAGTTCGTTTAAACCATCAAGTTCCCTTAAGCATTCATCAAGAGCTTGCTCTTCTTCAACTGTGAAAACTTCAAATGAGTCATCAAGAGCTAACTCCATAGGAGATATCTCATGAATATTCTTAGAAACCTCCAAAATTGCCTCTTCGATCACATCAATGCGAAAGCTATCACTTCTATCTTTTGAATGCTTCATTGCTTCGAATAGATCGAAAGTAACTTCTTCATTTTGGACTCTCACCTTCATCAAACCGTCGTCAACGTCTATCATCATGCGCGCGGTTTTCATGAACGGTCGGCCCAGAATGAGCGGAGCATCATCATCCTCTTCCATATCAATAACAATAAAATCGACCGGGAAAAAGAATTTATCGACTTTAACCAAAACATCTTGGGCTACGCCATGAGGATGGGTAGTCGACTTATCGGCCAATTGCAACGTCATCCGGATGGACTTAATTTCAATATTGCCAAGCCTCTTTATAATAGACAATGGTATAAGATTAATGCTTGACCCCAAATCAATTAGTCCTTTTCCGACATAGATATCACCAATTTTAACCGACAAAGTAACTCGTCCCGGATCAACCTCTTTTTTCGGAAGCGTCCTTTGAATAATTGCACTACAGCTCGCATCTAGGACAATGGTCTCCGGTTCCGTATACCTCCGCTTTTTTGTAAGTATGTCCTTCATGAATTTGGCATACTTGGGCATTTTCTCCAATGCTTCGGCAAACGGAATGTTGATTTGCAATTGTTTAAAAATATCCATGAACCGGGCGTAATGCCGTTCATTCTCCCTTTTGGATGGAGCATGTGGATAAGGAAGGTTTTGGATTGGAGTAGCGCTCACTACCTCCTTTCCTTTAGCAACTCTAGAACTTCTTGCTCTTTTCTTTTTCACTTCCTCCACCATCACTTCATCACTCTTATTTTTCTCAATTTCCACACTTTCTTTCTTTTCAACTTCACCATTCTTCTCGTTCTTTTCAACTTCCTCCTCACTCCACTCCCCCACTTCACCATCAATATTATCCTCCAATATTTCCTCTTCATTTTTCCTCTTTTCCTCTCTTTGTTCACTCTCATCTCTTTTTTTATTCTCACTAATCAACTCCCTCCCACTTCTCGTCGTGATCGCTTTACAATGCTCCTTAGGATTTGTTTGCGTGTTCGCCGAAAAGGATGGACCGGGTTGTTGTTCCGCTAGTTGCTTAGCAAGTCGTCCAACTTGAGTCTCGAGATTTTTGATTGCCGCATCGTTGCTCTTTTGATTAGCCATTGACATTTGCATAAATTGTGTCAATGTCTCTTCTAATTTTGAAGTTACGACCGGCGGTTGTTGAGGTTGATAAGGATTTTGGGGAGGGTTTTGACGGCTAGAAGAACCACCCCCATAACCTTGGTTATGGTAATAATTACTCCTAGGTTGGAACCCTTGATTCCCTTGGAAGTGTTGTTGTTGATTTTGAGGATGTGGTTGATAAGGTTGTTGTTGTTGTTGTCTCGGTTGGTAGTCCCGTTGGTTTTCCATGTAGTTTACTTCTTCGAACCCGGGAGGTGGACAAAATCCGGTGTCATGCTCACCTTTGCAAAGCTCACAACAAGCTATTTGTTTAGCTTTTGAAGGTTCTCTCAACTCTTTTATTTGTTGCGTTAAGAGTTCCACTTGTTGTGAAATGAGTTTGTTTTGGGCAAGAATGGCATCGTTCGTCCCAAGTTCAAGCACTCCCGGCTTCTTTAAAGAGTTGCCTCTACTTTGACTTTGAAGATCATTTAGAGCCATTCAATTTATGATATCTGTAGCTTCTTCGGCGTTTTTAGACAATAAAGAACCACCCGAGGTAGCATCCAACAAAGTCTTGCAATTTGGTTGAAGTCCATTTTTGAAAATATGGATTTGAGTCAATTCATCAAATCCATGCCCTTTACACTTCCGAAGCATGGATTTGAATCTTTCCCACGCCTCATTTAATGATTCATTGGTTCCTTGTGAAAACACTGAGATGACCGTCTTGGATTCCATGAACCGGTTGTGGGAGAAAAATCTTTCGATGAACTTCTCTTCCAACACGTTCCAGTCTGTCATGACGGCTGGTGTTTGATCTAAGTACCAATCTTTTGCTTTGCCGAGCAAAGCGTGGGGAAATAATCTTCTGAACAACGGTAGCTCTTGAGCTTGATCAACTCCGGCCGCCAATGCTATCTCGTAAAATTTGGTGAGAAAAGCAAAGGGATCTTCATGGTCCATTCCGGTGAATGGACTTCCATATAGTAAATTAAGAGTTCCCGTTTTCATCTCGGCTTGCCTTCCCGTGTGGTTGGCAAACTGAGCAGTATTCCTTGGACTGTTTACACATGGAGTAGAAATGGGCGGTGATGGTGGTTCCATGATAGGTATGAACGGTGGTGGATGTGTGGTAGAAGAACTTTCTCCTTGTTCTTGTCGTTGTCTAGCTTGTTGCCTCCTTCGTCTCGTTCTGCTATTCAGCCTCCTTGCGGTTCTTTCGATCTCGGGATCAAAAAGAAGTTCGTCCACAGGAATCTGCCCTCGCATAAAACGAAAGATGCACACTAAACCAAATAAATTACAAGCACAAGTTAAAAATTTGAAAGCTAAAAATTAAGCAACTATTGCGATGCTCGCAATATCAATTCACAATCCCCGGCAACGGCGCCATTTTGTTGGTTGTAATTTTAGTGTCGGGTTTTTGTTATCGTCTCCACAGGGATTGTGAGATATCGTCGCCGTTCGACAGTTGTTTCAATTCTTAACTCGTAGTAACAAGGGGGTTTTTGGTTTTAGTCACGGTATCTTGCATAAAAGTGTAATAAAATGCGGTAAAAGATTTGGTTTTAATATTTGAGAAATATTGCCAAAGTTAGGGTTCGACGATCACTTTGCATGTATATGTTCGATCAACAAAACTTATAAACTCCTTTAGATGATAAACTATTTCACAAAGTCCTTCCAATGTGTTTATCTCTAACACACATTGTGAGTTTTCCCATTTTGATCCATTGTTTATCTCTAACACAATCTATCAAAATGACAACTTTTTGGTTCAACCTTATGGTGAACAAAATCATTTATTACTATCTCTAGCTAACAAACAAGATTGGATGAAAACCTAGGTAAAGAGTTGGTAAACATCTCTCGATCATAAACCAACACAAAGAGTTTTCAATAAAACAAAGTTTTCACCATATATTCACCATTAAAGAGTTTACAAATGAAGATCATCCCATTTACACACAAAGCTAATGATCATCTACATCTAACCTTGACAAAATGAAGAACTTAGCTACTCATTTTCATGGTAGCTTGGTCAACAAGTTTCGGAAGAAGGTTGATCAACATCCGAGTCGAATAATCGAGATTGGATGGGAATCCACCTTCTTTTTGTGAAAGATTGTTAAGAGATGAAGAGAAATGATTTCTAGGTCACAAAAGATCTCTAGAGCAATGCTGGAAAATATCTAAAAAGTACAAAAGTATGGAGGTGTAAAAGTATGGCTCCAAAAAGTAGCCCTTGCTACTTATAGAGCTGCTACTGAGCTGTCATGCTCGCTAGGCGAGCAGAATGGCTCGCCTAGCGAGCCCCAAAATGAGGCACCTGCGCCCAAAGAAATGACCTTTGCCAGATTGGCATGTTCGCTAGGCGAACAAAACCTTCGCTAGGCGAAGCCCACGCTTCAGCCTTCACTCCAGCGTGCTTAGGAGGTTTTGCTACTGGAATTGCTCGCTGGGAGCTCGCTAATGGCTCGCCTAACGAGTGAGTGCTGGCTGCGCTTTTGACCAAGTCTGGACGTGTTCGCTACACCCTTCGCTGGCTGCTCGCCTAGCGAGTTTGTTGATGTTTGCCACTGTAAAATACTGGAGCTCTTCGCTGGGTTCTCGCTGGGCGCTCGCCTAGCGAGCTCTTCGCCACAGCCCCCGCCTAGCGAGCAAGCTGATGAATGCATCCTTTTTTGGTCCCTTTGCCAACTTTCTTGTGGCTTCATTTTCTATTATTTCATGCCTAATTCCTGCACAATAACACACAAATCAAAGGTACCAAGATCGCTTATCATTGTTTTGCAATTCATCAAAAACAAAGGTGTTTTTGAACACTTTAGCAAGGAAATGGAGTGAAAGATGCCCATATTTGATAGCTCAAATAAGCACTTTTGGGTATCTAACACCAGAGTCTTCCAACTTTTGAAAATTTCAAAATTTTCATCCTTAGCTTTCGGAATGAATACCTACAACTTTCGTGAGTAATCATCAACTATGGATAGAAAATATCTTGTACCTGAGTATGAAGGATTTCTTGCACGCCCCACAGATCATCATGGATATAATCAAGGGATCCATGTGTTCTTTGTTTACCTTTGTTAAACTTCACCCTACAGGATTTACCAAATACACAAGGTTCATAAAACTCCAATTTTTAGACCTTATCACCACATATCAGATTTTGTTTCGACAATTCGGCCATGCCTATTTCAATAACATGGCGAAGTCTCTTGTGCCATAACTCAGTCTTCGATGCAGGTTTTGTGGATGCCACATCTGCTAAACCACTTACAACCTCAGCCTTAAGGGTATACATCCTTTGCCTTTTGATTCTTCTCAAGAATTCCTTCGACCCCTTCGTTACCCTTAGAATACTTTGATCTCCCTTGAAAATATATCCTTTCTTGTTAAATTCACCAAGAGAAATCAAATTCCTCCTAAGATCAGGTACATACCTGACATCAGTCAATAAACTTATTAACACATGATGAAGCTTGAATCTCACAGATCCAATACCTGCAACTTTGCAAGCTTTGTTGTTTCCTAGCAACACTGATCCACGATCTTGATCACATAACTCCTCAAACAAGTCTTTGTTTGGAGTCATGTGCCAAATACATCCTGAATATATAATTCACTCCTTGCTAGAGTCGCTGCTTGTAACCACCAGGACATATGATAATTCATAATCATCTTGCATAATGGTTGCATTACCATCATCCTTTCCACCATGAATATTCAGTCGAACAAGGCACATCTTTATTGTATGACCCTCTTTCTTACAATGATAACACCTAATTGCGGGAGCATTACGATTATAAGAACTTTATAGAACGTTACCCTTCTTCCTCTTAAACCTACCATCTTTCTTTGAGAATTTCCACTTAACGAACAAACCTTCACCAACGGATAATGGATTGTGCTCCTTTTGTTTGTTCAAATCCTTAGAGTACAAGGTTGATTGAACTTCTTCAAAGATCAACAAATCTCTTACATACAAGAGATCTTCTTTGAAATGAGCATGGAACTTAGGTAAAACACACATCAACAACAATGATTGATCTTCATTATCAATCTTGACCTTAATATTTTCAAGATCAAGAATCAACTTTTTGAACATATCCAACTGCTCAGCCAAGACTTTGTCTTCACTCATCTTGAATGAATACGAATCTTGCTTCTGATAGAGGCGATTGACCAAAAATTTGGTCATATACAAACCCTCGGGTTTGCTCCACACACCCGCTGCAATTTTCTTCTTTGAACCTGGACGGAGAACCATATCACCAAGGCTCAATATGATGGTGTTATGAGCTTTCTTGATCCTTTCAACGCTTCTAACAAACCTTGTTGAACCAGTAGAGCTTGCATCTTCAAGCACCACAAACCGAAATCATTAATACCACCGAATTTTTCAATCTCATACTTTGTTGACGACATCTTCTCCACCACGCTCACCGCACCAATTTATTGTGAAAGTGATGCTTAGAAAATAGAGTATGATCGATTTTTTTGATTAACAAGGAAGCCATAAAATAAAAGAAAAGAGAGAAGAGAGGAGAAAGAACAATCAAATTGTTTAAAACTAGATTCTTGATTCAATTACACATTAGAGAATAATGTTTACAATTGAATCTCCACCACACCACTTTCTCTCTCTGATTAAGATTATCAGGGATTGGTGGAGAAGTGGAAACTATATGTTATTTATAAGAAAACTAAACTTTAACTTTCAACTAACATACTAAACAATTGAACCTAACCGATTGACTCAATTCAACATACTAACTTAAATAACAAACTAACATATTTATGTATGCAAGAACACACTTGACTATGACATGCATATCTTCGACTACTGTCGAACCATGAAACTAACCTTATCGACGATAGAGTTCGATCAAAATACCAAAACTTTTTTCGTAAAAGAGTAGTTGCCAATAAACTCAACTTTCAACGTATTCTTAGAACAACATAGATAGTTGATATTTTAACTGAGCCTTTACCTTCGGTTTATTTTCATGACTTGAAGACCATGCTCATGATGTTTTCTCTCCAACGTAGTTGAGCTTGTGAGGGAGTGAGGATTATGGTAATGTAAGGCTGTTAGAGTTAGAGTCCTGTTAGTTAAAGTTAGTTAAAGTTAGTTAAGTTTGTTCAGGGGGATTTGTAGACTCATAACAAAGTTAACTCATATCTCAGAATTGTATAAATATTGTGTTAATGTCCACTAATAAAGTACATCATTGAAAAAAGCCAATACATTCATGAACACTTTATACTTAGAAAATACAATTTTTTTTTTTTAATTTAAAAACGACTAGACTTACATATGCTTGTAATGTTAAATAAAAAACTTATATAATTGCAGGATACTTATAAAACATTAACAACCGATAAGGAAGATTGACTCGGTTTGTGTGATAAATGTTTGTGTGATCTCATCGTGGAATCTCAATTTTGGCTTCTTAAAGTTGTTTCAATGAAGTCTCAATTATAACCCCAATCAAATATATCATAACTCAAACTTGATCGAGTTCCTCTTGCATAAGAAGAAGTCAGTCTTCATTATTCAAAACATCACTAAGAGTTTTCGATTCAACTTGAGATGTGAAAGTAGAGTAACTACAAAAATTATTTAATTGTAAATGTGTGCTTAATCCTTTTTTGATATCTATTAGAATATTATCCGATGGATGGTCTTCCTTGACGATCAAATCTTGAGGAATTTTTTTTGAGGTATCTTGTTTATCATCTTTAATCTCCTCATTATTTGGATAATTTACTTCTGGAGTCTCATCCTTGTCTATGTCTTATGTGATCACACTTGAAATATCAATAATAGAAGAAATAACTTTCCGCGTCTCTTGGGGTTTGAATTCTTCAAAAACTACATACATAGATTCTTAAACAACAAATATTCTATTATTGAAAATTAAATAGACTTTACTAGATGAGGAGTATCCAAGGAAAATTCTCTCATCATCTTTAGCATCAAACTTACAAAATTTATCTTTACCATTTATTCAGAATAAACTATTTTCAACCAAAAATGTGAAAGTAAGAATTGATTTTCTACCTTTAAGCAGCTCATATAAGGTCTTTTCTAAGATAGGTCTAATGACTACTCTGATTAAGACGTGGCATGTGTTGCTAATTGCATCCGCCTCCCTTATAATAGTTAATGATAATTTATCTAAAATACAACTTTTACGTTCTACTACACCATTTTTACTGTGGAGTGCGCGGGCATGAGAAGTTGTGAGTTATATTGTTTTCGTTGCAAAAATTTTCAAAGTGGCCGTTAACAAGTTCACCACCATGATCACTTCTTAAAGTGGTTATTTTTAAATTAAATTGTTTTTGGATAAGCTTAACAAATTTAACAAAAGCCTTTAAAATTTATACCTTGTGACTTAATAATAAAGTCAAAGTTAATATAGTAAAATCATATATTATCATGAAGCTATAGTAATTTCCGCCTAGACTTTTAGTCCTTGGGAGGCCAAAAATATCTAGATGGATAAGCTCAAGATGTTTTGATGTGCTAACACAAATTTTCAATTTAAAAGATACTTTTTTTTATTTTCCCATTTGGCATGCATCTCGTAACTTCTCTTTAGAAAATTTTAGTTCAAGTAGACAAATTATTAGATTCATGGATGTTGTCTTATTGATTAACTAAAAATGAACATGGGCCAAACATCTATGCCACAACTGTAATACCATAAAATCCCCAAACTTTAATTTTAAAGAAAAATTCACATGTAGGATGTTGCTTCACCAAAACACTCATACATAAACATTCAATTTCAATAATTCGCAGCGGAAAATACAAGAAAACATAACATAAGTCTTAATTGAAACATCACTGAAAACTCCATGAAAATGAGTTACAAATAATACATCAAAACACAAGCACCCAGTTCCCCGATGTTACACAATCAGAGAATTATTCGACTAAAAAGGAAAATAATAAATGCTAAGAGGGCCTCAAAGCCATCTCACAATCATCACGAGTTATCACTCCGACTGATTACATGTACAAACATTGCACAAGGTCATCCAACAAACAAAGAATGAGTGAGAATACGCTTACAAATAATAACGGTGAAAGTTAGCAGCATGATGATAATATGAAGACATAATTAATACTAAGATACAATCACAATCACAAGCACACATATCATTCATGATATATGCAGTGCTACTATGCCCTAACTCCTTCACCTATATACATGTGGTACCAAGTTTTTATGGATATCAGAGGTATGTTACTGATTTCTTCCATGGTCTCTGGTTCCTCACCTGAACCAACGATCCCACCAAATAGATCTGAGACTCGTTTCTAGTCCCTCAACTGAACCAACGATTCCACCAAATGGATCTGAGGCCACCAAATAGAACGAAATCCCACCTAACTCTAAAATATATGTATACATGAAAATATGAATAAACAAGCACACATTTTACCAAAAGAAATCATAAGTCACCAAAAGGTATCCATAATTTATTCACCAAATAATGGTCTCACATACGAACCACACATTGTCGAACAAAGGCCTCCAAAATAGTCTCACCAGATTAATATTCACCAAAAGAAGTATAAATCACTCAAAAATTATTTAAAAAATTTATTCACTAAAAAGTGGTTCTAAAATACGAACCATACATTGCCAAACACAGGTCACCACCAAGATGTTTTATTTCGAGTTTTTTTCAAACATTATAACTTTATTTTCCAAACATAAGAAATAAACAATAATTAACGCCGAAATCATATGAATATATCACAAAATAAATTATCTCGATACACATACAATATTTTTTATTGCATTTGAAGATTTTATATAATGCTTGAGTTTGGTACAAGAAAACTATAATGATAAAAACAATTTTTCTACCATAGTGTATCTAGTCTCGGAATCATTCATGATTCGACTCAAATAATATATGGCTCTTTCGACGCCATCATCATCTTCTTGGGCTAACATACTCCCAATTGTCGACTCAGATGCAACAATGTACAACTTCATAGATTTGTTCCTTATGGGAGGTAACGATGTTTGAGGCTTTGATAGGTACCTCTTAATCTCATTAAAATCTTGTTGATGTTCTGGTTCCCACCTGAAACCTTCTTCTTTCTTTAAACATGGTAGTGGTGATAATACTTGTGTCTTGCCACTCAGATTCAAAATGAATCTTCTTAGAAAGTTTATTTTTCCCAACAAGGATTGAAGCTCTTTTTTTCGTCGGAGACTCAGTATTTTGTATGGCTTTTGTCTTGTTTGAATTTATCTTTATGCCCTTCTTGTGGATAACAAAGCCAAGAAAATGCCCTGCATGAACACAAAAATCACACTTTAATGAGTTCATTTTAAGACCATATTCCCTCATCCTTTCGAATGATTGTCGAAGTTGGTCAAGGTGGCCATTCTCGGATGAAGATTTCATTATTCTCTAGTAAGTGGCACCAACGTTCTTCAGGCCAAAATGAATCATTACTCATTTGTATATGCCTAAGGCCCCTGGGCATCGAAACTCCGTTTTTTTATGCCTTCCTCTACAATAAAAATTTGGTTGTAACCAGAGTATCCATCGAGGAGACTAAAGTATTCAAATCCAACTGTCGAATCAACCAACATATCAGTCATTGGCTTCTGATATTCATCTTTAAGATTTGCAGCATTAAGATCTTTGAATTCTATGCAAACTCTAAGGGTTCCATTTTTCCTAATAATTAGAACAATATTAGCTAGCCATTCGACATATCTGGCAGGTCTGATGAACTTGTTCCGGAGCAATCTCTCGATTTCAACTTTGATCTTCAACATTATTTTTGGAATGAACCTTCTTGGGGTTTACTTTACTGGCTTTTTATCAGGTTTGATCGACAACTTTAATTCTACTAAATCACAATTAAGTCAATACATTTCATCATAGTCTCGGGCGAAGCAATCTCTGAACTCCTTTAGAACCTTAATTGCTTCTGCTTTCAAGTGTGAGGCGCGTTTGACACTAATGTATGTTGGTCTTTTCAGCGTCTCATCTCCCAAGTATATCTCCTCCAAAGGATCCTGTACCCATATTTTCCTGGTCAAGATTTCTAGGTCTTTCTCGAACCCCAAAGGCTCATCATCATAGATGCAATCTAGCCTCCGAATTTCTGAAATTGTTATTTGGCTGGTAGAGCCAGATAATAATATTTGTTGAAATTCGGCCTCTAAGGCCGCTAATATCTTATTTTCAGCCACGTAGGCCGAAATTCGAGCCAACACACTTGACTTAATTATGATCTTCATCAAATTCAGACCATCAGTTATACCCTTCGGCAGTTTCATATTCCTAAGTAAACTCATACTGAGGATGTAGGTTCACTATGTAGTATACCTCACACCTTTCAAAGTTAAAGCCTTCTCCGACAGGTCGACATGGTGAAATGTTCTCCATTTTCTTGTCAAATTTAAGTTTGTCAATGTGATTTACATCTGCTCTAAACTTTTTTTTATCCGCTTCGATGTGTTCGACAATCCCATCAGGCTTCCAGATGGTGATCCTCTGATGCATAGACGAGGTTACATATCCTACTACATGCAAGCACTCCCAACCTAATAGTAGGTCATAATTTGTTTTTTTCGATACCACCACAAATAATGTTAGCCTTGTGGTAGTTCTTACCACTGCGTTGACTTGAATAACCCCTAAGGGTTTACTCATTTTGCCCTCGTAGTTGGACAATACCATGTTTTTACAAGCTAAATCTATGAGAAATTTGTCTATTTTCTCCAAGAGGGACCGAGGCATAACATTGACACATGTTCCACAGTCGATCAAAACCTTGTTGATCCCTATGCCATTTATCTTGGCCCTTATATACAAAGGCTTCAGCTGATGCTGCGTGGCCATGTCCGTTCTTTCAAAAATGGAACAATCTTCATTCACTGAGTCATCATTCATTACATAGTAACACATATGTTTGTGGGTAGCTAGCTCTACATTAAGACCTTCTTCCTCAGTCACTTATGTAACTGTCGTATTCTAAAGGAAACTATTCAAAAAGTCAACCAATGCTTCTTCAACTTTAGGGTAGTCCTTTGTTGCTTGATCTTCATACTTTCTTTGTTGTCTTTAGCCCCAACTTTGTCGATAATGTCGACCACCATGATGTCTATTGGTTCGACAAAGGGAGCCTCAACTTTCATTTCAACATCCTCTTTTGGCCACAATTTCTGCTTGTTGAAAAGCTTGAGCCTACCATCCTTGAGAGCATTTTGAATAAGATCTCTGAAAATTATACATTGAGAAGTTTTATGACCCAAAAAATTATGGAATTTACAAAAAACTATTTTGTCTTTCTTTGTTCTAATGGTGGGACTTTAGCCCTTTTAGGAACAACACTTTATCCAGCAGCAACCAATAGATCAAAGATTTCCTCACACTTAGAAACGTCGAAGGTATATATTTTAGCAACAAATTTTTTATTTTTAGGTTCGACGGGATTCTTCCCATTTGAGGGTTTTAGCAAGTTGCATATGTAAGGAGGCCCCAACTTTAACTCTGCCACATTAACCTCATTATCCTCTACATATTCATACTCTGAGTCGAATGAGTTCCCTATGTTATCGACTTCAACATAAGCCACCTTCTTTTTCCTGAACTTGGAGGTTCTAGCTTTTTCAGCCTTCAATCGTTCGACTTGTTGAGCTCTATCGGCCAATTGGGCCATTTCTCTTAAGTATTGGGTGTCTAATTCCTTCCTAATGGAGTAGTCGAGACCCCCTACAGCCAATTCGACTAACTCATGTTCTGGTACTTGCGTAAAACATCTCACTTTCAAGGTTCTAAACCTATTGAGGTAATCATCGATACTTTCATTCTCCTCTCACCTTACACTGGCCAGTTCCTTGAGACTAATATTACATTGTCCCATGTAGAACTGTTTGATGAATGCCCTTTCTAATTGGGCCCAAGTAAAGATGGAATTTTGGGCAAGGGTGGTGAACCATGTAAAAGTGCTATTAGTCAACGAGTTCAGAAAATACTTGATTTTTAGATTCTCATTGTTGGCTAAATCACAAACTTCGGTCTGGTACCGAGCGACGTGTTCGATGATGGATTCATTAGTATCACTGACAAACTTGGTGAACTTTGGGACTTTCCATCCCCTAGGAAATTAGGTTTTCCTTACATACTCAAAAAATGAGGATATATAGTTTGGTTTGGGGAGGCCCAGGTTAAGGCCATTTTGGACCAAAACGCGTTCGACAATGTTAGTGATATTATGTGGTACCCTTACATTATCTTATCGGGATTGTCTAAGGACTTGGTTAATATCTTGGTTTCGTTGAACCAGGATCATGTTGAGGCCTTCTGGCCCTTGATGATTTTCAACAACCCTATTTTCTAAGGGATTAGTCCCCTGAAGAATATTAGGCACTGGAGTCGGTGGAGCGCCAAAAAACCTAGCAATCCTACCCATTTGGTGGGCTAATTGTTGATAACTCCTATTTGGATTTTCTACAAGTAGGATAAACATATTGCCTATCTGTTGCGTAACCGTATGGACCATATCATGGTTGCTTTCCTTCATTATCTGTCTCATGACCTGAAGAGAGTTATTGGTCAAGAATAAAACACTATGAGGGAGGAAAATACCTCATACCTCCTGGTGGTTGTCCTAGTAGGCCGAAGTTGCCCATAATGGATGCTGAAGCCAAATAAAAATTAAAGGGCGATGAAATTTCCATCACATTTTTAGAATATACCGACGTACTAGGGTGCAAGCTTTCCATCATTGTAGTTGGCATGCCATAAGGTTGTTCCTTTTGAGGTAACGAGAAGCTTATATAAGGAGGCATTTGGTCTCCTAAGTTCCATAGTTCCCTATTAAAGGTTGGTGCGCTTGACGCTAGTGGTGATGAATCTCCCATATCTAGAGGTATGGAATATGCCACTACTTGGCTTATGAAAGTGAGAAATTCCTCGATGGAGGTTGGAGCTACAAAATAGTTGACACTAGTAATCGTCAGTTGTCCTCCTAGGTTTTGAGTATTACTCTGGGAAAGGGTTTGATTTTTACGAGACATTTCAAAAAGTCACTTACCACTCCTCAACTTCATACAACACAATAACTCACAAATGGAGAGACACTACAAAAAAAATAACGTAAGACGCCTCTTTTCTGCAAAATATTCGCACAAAAGGGTCCCATAAGGTGTGCCAGTTTGTTTACCGGTGTTTTTGGTAAACAATCACGATTTTTGAAATTCAGTGAGATTAACTCGAAAAATATCCAAAGAAATTTGTGCAAATGATTTTTTGTGAACACACGTGCGTGTGAATTGAATGTAGTCGTCGTGTGAACGATAACAACGTAGAAAAAAACCTTAAATAAAGTTAATTTGTGATAATTTACAAGGAAAATGCAATAAATGACATTAAACAAAGCAAAAGTAAAAGCACATGTTCAGTTTAAGGAAACAAAAAATTGATGAAAAGATTGGACGCAGACACATACATGTTTCTCGCTCAACTATTTCGCTCTTTGACTCGGGTACTCCAATGGTATAGAGAGTATGTATAAAATTTTATGACCATTGATCCCATGCATGAGTCTGCTATTTATTATATTGCAAAGTAACCATCGACGATGATTATGACCACTAAGGAACTACTGTATTCATTCCACGTTCAATCTTCAGGCTCCCACTAGCGTGCTTACGTGTCATTCACGACTCTATCTATTTAAAACCCATGTTAAGTTGTAACTTCTTCTAACT
Organism: Lathyrus oleraceus; assembly: GCF_024323335.1. Taxonomy (NCBI): domain Eukaryota; kingdom Viridiplantae; phylum Streptophyta; class Magnoliopsida; order Fabales; family Fabaceae; genus Lathyrus; species Lathyrus oleraceus. Next base: position 449,769,578 of record NC_066579.1, read on the forward strand.
TTCTCACGAACCCCTGATGGTAACCGCTCCAACATGCTGTCAACACTGTCTACCAAGGACTCTGGACTTGTAAATTTACTAAGTCTTCCAACCTTACGTGGTTCAGTCGACTGGTCTTCTTACTGAAATAAAGGCCATTGTCGACTACCCTTTTCGAGATTCAGGACATATTTCCAAGCGATCTTGGTCTTGTGGATTTATCCTTGAGATTCCTCCAAACCATGTTTCCATGTGTCGACAGCTTGGTCGATCCCTCGTTATTAGTATGTTGACGCTTCATCATTAATGCTCTTTAAAACACTTCATCAATGCTTTCTCACAACAAATGTATTTTTATTGACATTCTTTGTTGACTTTTTTACTAGCTAAAAAATCCAAGTGTAACATAACCTACTAAGTTTTTACACTAGGTTGAACTCAGAAACCAAGAGAGATTTCACAACAGACTAATTTTGATTTGATAGAGCTTTTAATCAGGCTGAGCTCAAGAACTATTGTGGAGATTTTTACTGGTTGATCTTAACGAACCAAAATAGAGATTTTTGAATGGATTGAAATATATCCATGTTTATTACTAACATCCAAGAGATTGAAATTTTAAATCACTAGTGATCAGAAACCCAAAGTCTTCACTTGAGAGTCGTTGGAATATTGTGTTGACTTTGAACAAATGTCTAGCTTAATTTGGAAGGATTTCTTTATCAACCATCTTGTGCATCTTTGAACTCTTGAGTTATCTTCAAAATTTGCTTGACTTTAAGATTTGTCATTGTCAAAACCATGTCTTCATCAAGACTAAGCAATACAACTTTGTCATTATCAAAACTGAGCAACTACTTATTGACTTGCATATTGCTATCCACACGCTTCACCATCTTGGATCACTGCTTGATTTTACCTCCAAACACATAGATCTAAAATATCAAGCATCATCAAGAAGACTCGAGGTTCTTGTGTTTGCTAAAATCAAATATTATGATGCCAAAACTTGAAGCTTCAGAGTATGAAAGAGAGCAAGTATGAAAGCTCACCTGATCGTGTCAGTTTGAGTGATCAATGTATTGTGAAGACACAAAGGCACTTCAGGAAGTATTATGGATAAATCTCTCTCTCACACACACACAAAAATATTGAAAAGCCTCTCACTTTTCAATTAAAATCACTAGAAAATGTTTTGGAGCATGTGTTGATTTGGGAAGTGTCCAATTAATTAGGAAACTTTTTGCAACTGTCTAATCGATAAGATCTTTGGCCTAATCAATTAGATAATTACTAATTGAGTCTATAATTAATTCTAATAGTCTTTTAGTGATTGGTAACAACTCTATATCTAAATCATCCAAATTGGGTCACAACAATTGATTATTTATACTACTTAATCGATTAGCCTAATTAATTATGTCATTATTTTGGCCCATGGGTTGTTTCCAAATTTACACCTTACCCCGACCTATAAATAAAGAGCATCTATATCATTTTTCAACATCTAGAAAATGTGAAAAAACTCACTTTTCATTTTACTCATAGTCTCTCTAAATATTTTATATTTTCTCACGTACTTTTAGCCATAGTGCTTTGTGTATATAAACTAGTGAAAAATATTCACAACAATTCTTGAGCTCAACCTGATTAAAAGCTTTATCGATTAAACTCATCCAAGTGTAAAATATCTTTCAATTTTTTAGTTCAACCCTATACAAAAGCTTAGTAGGTCCAAGACCATTCCGATACAAATATATGTTCAGCTTGGATGATAGCCAACTAAAAACTTCATCTTAGTTCGTGGTCAACCTGTGTATAAAACCATGGTTCTGTTCAGAGGGTAACTAACTCAAAACTGCACTTTGGTTCGAGATTAGCCTGTGGAAAATCTCAGTTTGGTGTGAAGACTAACTGCTTAAATCCTGTTAATTGTTTAGTTCAAAGACTAACTGCTTCCATCCATGTTTGTTGTTTGGTTAGAAGTTATCCTGAAAATTTCACTTCCTGTAATAAAGGGGTTCGTGGGCATAACCTTCTAAAATTTGTCAAGTATAATGGATACTCTCAAGATTAATTATTGGTGTAAGGAGTAGGTCTCTTCTTTAGACTAACCTCTATAATTTTGAGTTATCATTTCTCTTTCCCTATCTCTTTTACTTTCCTCTTTATTTCTTTATTTTGAATTTATGTTGCATACTTATTCAAAGCCTTTGATAAAATGGTTTCAAACAATGATTTCAAAAATGATTTAATTTTAAATAAACGATTTTCAAACTTCCGCGATTCACCTCCCCTCTCTTATGTATGGAGTCATATGTCCAACAGATATATCTTCATGTTTATTACCATCATCTTAGAGTTTGAAAGTTTAAACCACGGGCGGTCCTTTAACACATGAGTCTTCCATTGAAATTCGTTGGACTACATTATTGACATCAAACATATGTATTTATATTTTTATTCGGGAGGATAGCTTGATCAATCCACTAGTGATTTTTTTACCTCTTGAGCTATATTTAGTTGTTGATTATCTTTAAGTATTGTCATCATCAAAACTAAACAGCTACTAGTTAACTTGCATCCTTGCTATCCATAAACTTTACCATCTTTGATCACTTCTTAACTATACCTGCAAGTACATAGATCCATGAAAATATATTGAAAGTACAATTCTAGACCATGTGCATAAGAAGATTGTATGTGCTTTAATAGATTAGGTTAGACACGTTGGAAATACAACAACTTATAGTGTTGAATCTGCTCGTGCTACAACAAAGAATTGGTTGGAAAATACTAAATGATCCAAAATCAGCATAACAAGATATAAACATATTTAGTCCCAACAATACAATATTATAACAAAAATTCAGAGACAACAATATTTATTCCCAATTGGATGAAAATATATCTCTAGCGGTATTGAACTTTATTTATCACAAAGCCAAGTGAGTAGAGGCTAATCATGTGATGATTAAAACTAAAAAGGAGTGGAAACCTAATATTGGCAAAACTAGTTTTATAACTCATACCTCTTTTAGAGATTCATCTAGAGAAGACTGGTATTTTGACAGTGGTTGTTCTAGACATATGACCGAGTCAAGAAGTATTTAGTGGACATTAAGTCTTATTCCACAAGCTTTGTCATGTTTGGTGATGGAGCTAAAGGTGAAATTAAAGGAATTAGGAAGTTAGAATGGGGTGGACTTCCTAGACTTAATGATGTACTTTTGGTGAAAGGATTGACTGCAAACCTGATTAGTATTAGTCAATTATGTGATCAAGGCTTAAAAGTCAATTTCACTAAGTCATAATGCTTGGTTACATATGAAAAGAATAATGTTCTGATGAAGGGAGTTAGATCTAAAGACAAATTCTACTTATGGGTATCACGAGAAACGACTGATTCTTCCACATGTTTATTGTCCAAGGTTAATGAAGTCAAGTTGTGGCTCTAAAAACATGGACATATAAATCTCAAAGGTATGAAGAATATCATATCTGAAGAAGCTAATAGAGGCATACCCAAGCTCAAAATTGAGGAGGGTAAAGTTTGTGGTGAGTGTCAAATTGGAAATTAAACCAAGATGTCACACCTGAAGTTGCAACATCAAACCACTTCAAAGGTTCTGGACCTTCTTCATATGGATTTAATGGAGCCCATGCAGGTTGAGAGCCTTGGTGGTAAAAGGTATGCATATGTTTTTGTTGATGATTTTTCAAGATTCACTTGGGTGAACTTCATTAAGGAAAAATCATATGTCTTTAAGGTTTTCAAAGATTTGTGTCAAAGGCTTCAAAGAGAGAAGGAAAATGGAATTGTCAGGATTAGAAGTGACCATGACAGGGAATTTGAAAATAGAAAATTTTCTAGATTTTTCTCCTCTGAAGGTATTGACCACGATTTCTCTTCTCCCATCACCCCTCAACAAAATGGAGTTGTTGAGTGCAAGAGTGGGACTCTCCAAGAGTCAACTAGAGTCATGTTCATGCTAAGCATCTACCCTACCCGTTTTGGGCTGAAGCAATGAATATTGCTTGATATATTCATGATAGGGTCACTCTGAGAACTGATACTTCAACTACTCTCTATGAATTATGAAAAGGGAGGAAGCCTACTGTCAAATACTTTCATGTATTTTGAAGTAAATGTTACATCTTGGCTGATCGAGAACAAAAAAAATGGATCTCAAAAATGATGAAGGAATATTTCTGGTTTACTCTACAAATAGCAGAGCTTACAGGGTCTTCAACTTAAGGACTAAAGTCATGATGGAATCCATTCATGTTGTAGTTGATGATACAATCACAGAGAAAGGAACTAATGTCAAAGAACATCATCTCAGCAGACTAATACTTCTGAAAATGAGGGAGATATTGATTCAAACAGTGAGCCAGTAGGTGCTGAACCAGACAACCCTCAAGTCAACAAAGGTCCCTCTATTAGAATTCAGAAAGATCATCCAAAAGAACTTATTTCTTGGAAATCTTAATGAAGGGATCACCACTAGATCCAAAGATGTGATATCAAATGCTTGCTTTGTTTTTAAAGTTTGAATCTAAAAATGTGAAAGAGGCCTTGACTGGTGAACTTCAGATCAATGTTATGCAGGAAGAACTAGGGCAGTTCATAAGGAATGAAGTATGGGATCTAGTTCCTAGGCCTAAAGGGATGAATGTTATTGGGACAAAATGCACCTACAATAATAAATATGATGAAAAGGGAATTGTGACCAAAAACAAGGCTAGGCTTATTACACAAGGATACACTCAAATTGAAGGGGTTGATTATGATGAGACTTTTGCTCATTTGCCCGTCTTGAGTCCATAAGATTGGTTTTAGGAGTGACTTCTATGCTTAAATTTAAGTTATTTCATATGGATGTGAAAAATTCCTTCTTACATGGGTACTGTAATAAAGAAGTGTATGTTAACTAAAGATGAAAAATATGTAAATGTAGATCAAAGTATGTACATAAGTATGATTGGTAGTTTGCTGTATCTTACAACTAGCAGACCAAACATCACATTTGTTATAGGAGTGTGTGTAAGATATCAGTTTGAACCTAAAATGAGTCATATTACTCAAGCAAAAAGATTCCTGAAATACATCAATGATACTAGTGATTATGGTATGTTGTATTCTCATAATGCAAATTCCATGCTTATAGGGTACTATGATGCAGATTGGATAGGTAGTGCTGATGATAGAAAAAGAACTTCTGGAGGATGTTTCTTCTTGGGAAATAATATTATATCTTGGTTCAGGAAGAAAAAAAATTGTATGTCATTGTCTACTGTTGAGGCTGAATATATTGCAACAGGAAGCAATTACTCTCAATTAATTTGGATGAAACAAATGCTAAAGTAATATAATGTCAAGCAGGATGTCATGACATTATATTGTGACAATCTTAGTGCAATTAACATATCTAAGAATCTCATTCAACATAGCAGGACTAAGCATAATGATATTCGTCATTATTTTATCAGGGATCTTTTTGAAACTCTTGAGCATGTAGCCATTGAGAAGCAACTAGAAGATATTTTTACTAAAGCATTGGATGCAAATCAGTTTGAGAAGTTAAGGGGCGAATTAGGTATTTTCATGTTTGAAGAATTATAGCAATTACTGATATGGAGGCATGAAAATCATATTTTCTCTTTCCTATATTTAATGGTGCACGAAACTCCGGGAAATCATTACAAACTTTCCTTATTTTCCCAACACGATATCCTACCTACTCCATCAATATCATTCACTATACCCTCATAAACATGTTGATCATCATTTTCGATTACCTTCATCTCATTACATTCTAATTGGCAAGTGCAAGCGCACCAAATAGAAATCAAATCCTAGCAAGTGCATCAAAGAGACATCAAATCCTAGGATTATCAATACTGATGTAGATCATTCTGAAGTTATTACTGATGTCTCTTATCTATCTATTGTTCTTGTCCATGAAACCCTTATAAGGAAGCCTAGAACAACTGCTTAGAAAAAGACAAGCCTTCTAAAGTGAGTAAATCTTCATCTCCATTTATGTTTGTTCAAATGGCTGCTAGTGATGTAAGAAATTTTGAACCCTTTATTGCTGTCAAGAAACCACATTCTATGAATAGCCTGTACCTTGATCCTAGTAATGTCGAACCGAATGTTGATGCTTCTACAAAAAGTTATGTTGTTCCAAAAGTTATGGGAAATGTTGAAACATCTGAAAACACTAATAAACCTAGATTTGCTATGACTCTGAGTAAATCTAGTATGATTGTTGCTGAAAGAGACAATGTTGATAAAGATATTTGTGTGTTGATTTCTCAAGTCTTGGGTATTGAACCTAAGACTGGTGTTGTGTCGGATGTATCCATATCCTTAGGCCAAATTGACAACCCTATTGAAACCTCTCTTGATAAATCTGATAGAAAGCCTGATAGTGAGCATGTTCCTACTAAGTCCCCTAAAAATCTGAAGAAAAAGATGATTCTGATGGCATGTCTGGTGATTTTTCGAACAAAGAAGAAAACTCTGGTGAGAAGAAGGATTGGTCTATAAACATTGTGAATGTAGATGATCTGGACTCTGATGATGAGCTCATTGATAAGAAATTAGCTCCAAGAATAGCTAAGAGGTTAAAGAGAATAAAGGGAAAGTTGTTGAGTCCTCAAGCAAGCCCTCTAAAGCTCTCAAGAGATGTACTAGTGTTAGTCCTACAAAATTGTGGATCAAGGTAGTTACTCCTACCACCAAGAAGAGATCCCTGAAGAGGAAGGAACTCCCATCTAGTTCTATTGATTTTGACTTTGACGTCGAACATGATGTTCAAGATATCATTTCTGCTACAAGAAAGTAAGCTTTCTGAGAAGAAGGTTCCAACCAATACTCTTAAAGTTCCAATTGGCAACATCTCATTTCACTCTGTGGAAAATATAGACAAGTGGATATTTGTTTACCAAATAAGACTGGCCTTGGAAAGGGAACTTGTCAAGGATGCCTTTGAGTTCAAGGAAGTGATGGGTTTGATTCAAGAAGTTGGGTTGATCAAAAGTGTGACTAGATTTGGCAAGTGTTATGAGAAGCTTGTTAAAGAATTCTTTGTGAATATCTCTAAGGAGTGTGATAACAAGATGAGTAAGGAGTTTAGAAAGGTTTATGCAAGAGGAAGGTGTGTGGATTTCTCTCCTGAAATCATAAACAATTTTTCGGGCAGAAGTGAAGAAAAACAAGTTGAAGTGGAAGTTTCTAACAATGTCATTTTCAGAGAAATTACTGCAGAGCAATTAAAGGAATGGCCTAGAAAAGGGAAGTTGTCAGCAGGTTGCTTGAGTGTGAAATATGCAGTACATCATAGAATTGAAGCTGCTAGTTGGGTGCCAACTAATTATACTTCCAAAATTGCTACAGGATTAGGTAAGTTCATTTATATTGTAAGGACCAAAACAAATTTTGACTTTGGATCCTATGTATTTGAACAAACAATGAAGCATATTGCCTCCTTTGCCGTGAAGATGCATATAGCATTTCCCTCATTAATTTGTGGTGTTATACTGAGTCAACACCCAAGTATTTTGATCAGTTCGGATGGTGCCTGCAAAAGACATCATCCTCTATAATTGCATTATAGGGTTTTCATAGGGAAACATGTTCTAGATATTTTCATGACATCTGGCAAGAAACCTACTAGTTCTACTACTTGGACATGAATCCTTTCTGAACTAAAAAACACTTGCAAAACCTTGGATGAAACTATCAAAGTTTGTACTGAAAGGAAGAGCAGGCTTGAGATCCTGATAAAGGTTTTGTCTGAAGAAGAGGCTAAGGGAAATCTGGAAGGTGATAATGCGGGTGAAGAAGATGCTACTAAAGAAGGTGTTAACATTAGTGATGATGAAGAGACAACCATCATCGATGAAGACTGGTGTGTTATGTTTCTTTTGTAGTTTTTTATTTCTTTTGTTCCTTTGGTTGTTTTTTTGTGTGGGCTACACCCTGAATATTTATGCACTTTTAGTGCTCTTGGTCTGTAACTTAACTATTTGTTTGCTCTGCTACTTCTACTTTTGATTATGTTTGTCAATCTTTTGGCTAAAAAGGGGGAGTAGTTCTAGTTTTATTTTTGATAGCCCTAATATGTCTCCTTGATGGGGAGTACTTATGGAGGGGGAGTGGCTCTTGACCCTGTTCTGTTACTCAGGGGGAGCATTTACCTTTTTAGCTTATGGTGATATGTTAGTTCCTGTGTGCATTAGTTTTGGTGTTCTTTTTTATATCCTTGTTATGGCTCCTAGAGGGGGAGTACTTATGGAGGGGGAATGACTCTTGCACCTGTATTGTTACTCATGGGGAGCATATGCCTTTCTACCTTATGGTGATATGTTAGTTCATGTGTCCTATTAGGTTTTGATGATGTTTCATCAAATTTCTTGACATCCTGACTAAGAGAATTTATTTTTCTCTAAAGCAGGTTCTTTGTGTGAGAGTTTAATTCTCTCTGATATGAGGCTAGTTTTTTTTCTTTCTTTTTTACCTCTTTCTAGTTGGGCTATGCAAAGGTTGTTTCATCCAAATTTGCCAAAGGGGAAGATTGTTAAGTCTAGTGTATAATGATTGGCTGCATTTTGGAAAAACATGTATTCTAGCAAGACGTTGGACAAGATGTCCTGACATGTTGGTACAACATCATAGTTTTCCTTATTTCAGTTTCTTAAAGGATTTGTTTCTATCGTGAGGTATCTGGAGATTCTCTGAAGATTTTCACGAGATGTGTGGTCCAAGAAACGTGTGTTTTAGAAGCAAATGACTATTTGTGCTTTGCATTGTTTCTGAAGTAAGGATGTCAAAACATTTTAGGAAACATCTAATATGATTGGAATTAATTCTGCAGAAGATTGTGCAACAGTCCTTGGCTGTTATTGATCAAGCCCGAAGCCCATGCTTTTCAAGGTCTATTTAAAGATCAATTATAAACCTAAGAAGGTAAATAAGTTGCGCTGGAAATTGTCATTGTTAGGATTTAGTTGTCGTTGTTATTTGTGAGTCATTCTAGTATGTATTTGATACTTGAATTGAACTTGTTTTATTGACTTGTAGTTGTGAATCACTCATGAGCTTTTTAGCAAGAGTGGATTATGTTTCATTGGAAGTGTGTCTTCTATTTACTGTTAGAAGTTGTTGTCACTATTATGTGATTGAAGGAAAGTGAGAGGCATCTCATATTCAAGAGAGTCTTAGATAGAAATTCCACGAGTAGAGATTAGGTGAGAAGTTTGTAAAACCATAGGTTGTTTATAACTTCATACTAATTCTATTATAGTGGATTTTCTTCTTGGCTTGGATGCCCCCAGATGTAGGTGATGTTGCACCAAACTAGGTTAACAAATATTTGTGTTATTTATTTTTGCTACTTACTTGAACACCGTTATTGTTTATGTTGCGACAATTTCTTGATCCTGGTGTCGTTACAACATCTGGGATATGCTTACCATAATTTCTGATTCCAAGCCATCTCATCAATATTCAGACAAGTTCTCCAAGTTCCAGCACCAAATCCATTTCTTGGTATATGTCAATTCGTACATCTACATACTATATGGCTATTCCTAATAAGGATTTTATATGAATAGGAAATTAGTAGCCTTCTTCGAAGATTTGTGCCATGTTGACAATGTTGTTGTTTCAAGAGCAGCACCAAGGGAAAAAAAGAAACGGCTCATAGAGATACATCTGTTTGTGGAAGTCGTTTCAAAGAAGAATATGAAGGTTATCTTTGACGAGAAATGGGGAGGACTGACTCTTTTCACTGGTGCTGTTTAGATAACCATTATTGCTTTATCTTTAACTAGTATTTAATTTGTAGATAATATGAAGTTTTACAACACAATTCTCTAGATAAAGAGTATGCATAGGTTCGTTCTCTTTTCCTACGGTTACTTATGTCAGATATGCTTCGGGAAGAATTCTTTGTACAGTGCCACATAGATGTCTAATCGCAATCACTCTTCCCGTCCCATTTTAAGTGAAAGTTTAGGATTCTCTGAGTTGTGGTAAAGAGCATCATACATCTGCCATCAATTATGAATGGTGGGAGCCATGTCATTAGAGTCGTTGTTAGGGTGACTCGTGAGGGAGTGGCTTCTTCTCAACATTCGTTGCTTGATCAAGAATTAGGAAATCCTAGTTTTGGAATCCATACTACATAAATCACTATTACAATTTCTCCTTTGCTTTTTGTCGTTCCTAGTCCTCAAACATCCAGGGAGTTTTTATCCTATATTTCCACGGATTATTATATGAATTCTTCATATAAGGATGAAACCATTCGTAAAGAGGATCTGGACGACTAGCATACCGAACTCGTTGAGCATCAGTTGTCTTAGTGTTTGATGATGATGGAAGGGGGGATGCCTTCTCAATCATCTTCAAAAGGAAAAACAAGAGCTTATGGAATGTGTCAATGATCTTACTATTAAGTGAGACTGGTACTTGGAGGAGCTTACTAGGATGTCTGACTTTTTAAGGGTGATACAGATTGAAGTGCAAAATTGTGGACGTCCCAACTTATTGGCTAAAAGGGTGCAGTCCATCATGAGAATCTTAAGTTATTCAAAGTGTTGTGAAAATGATGCCGAAATTACAAAGTATAATTAGTTTCTTTATCGATAAGAAACCCACAAGGGTAGAAAAGAAGAAAATAATAAGAACACAATGAAATTGGTTATAAATTTCCATTCTTTACTTTCTCTTTTAACCAAGATTACAAGTGTTACATAATATAAAATAACCTTTCTTACCCTAATTAGAATTTGTATTACACAACAATGAGAGACTAGTATGCTATTTATAAGAAAACTAACACACTAGACTAATGGGATTTTACACACATGCCCATTACAAAAATCTAACTTAGAGAGCAAGCAACTTAAATGACCGGCCATAACAAACAAGCCCAATTTGACATGCTAACAGTCCTAGCATATTTCGACTACAACATGTGAACAGGCTTCGATGGAATGCTAAGGTATTGTCGAAATTATCGAACCAAGAATCTACCCTTCGAGCATACTGGAGTTCGATCCAATATCTCACAAATCTCCACCTTGGAAAAAACTCTATAACATCAAGGGAACAAATTATCTTTCTTCATGCAGCTTTATCAATTGTATACAGTGGAAAAACTTGCAACTTGGTAATGTCTTGGTGATCATATCAACAACATTGTGATCTATCAAAACCTTCATCACTTAGACTTCTCCACGCTCGATTACCCCTATGATAAAATGCAGCCTCACATCGATGTGCTTGGTTCGCTCATGATAGGCTGAATTATTAGACATGTGTATAGCACTTTGATTATCACATTTAACAGTGACAACTCGACCTTGAAGTTTTAGTTCCTTAGCAAAACCTTCAAGCCACAATGCTTCTTTCACAACTTCAGTGAGGGCGATATATTCCTCTTCAGTGGCTGATAAGGCAACAACCTTCTGAAGTGCTGCATTCCAGCTTATTGATGTGCCAAACATAGAGAACACATATCCATAAATAGATTTTCTGGAATCCATATAACTTGCAAAATTAGAGTCGACATACCCTTCAATTTCTGCTTTACTATTTTCACCACATGCTCCACCATAAACCAGGACTCTGTTCAGAGACTCATTTATGTACCTTATAATCCACTTAAATGCTTGTTGGTGAGCCTTTCTAGGATTTGCCACGTACCTTCTTACAAGACTTACTGCATATGTTATGTTGGGTCTAGTACAGACCATATCATACATCAAAGGGCATAATCTGTTAGCATATGGGATGCTATTCATATAAGCTCTTTCTACCTCGCTACTGTGACATTGATCTATTCTTAGCTTGAATTGAGTGAAACCCATTGCAACCAATATTTCCTTGTATCTCTTTGACGCCACTCCTTCGATTCCTTCTTTAACTTTGAAAATCCACTTATAACTGACTAACCTGGATCTAGCAGGTTTCTTGATCAGTGCCCAAGTATGGTTATCATGAAGAGACTTCATCTCATCATCGACGGCCTTTAGCCATTCAGTCTTATTTCGTCTCCTCATAACTTCCTTAAAGTCTCTAGGTTCTTCAACTAGAACCTCACTTACCGAGATTAAGACATAAGCTATGAGATCTGCATACCTAAGTCTTTGAGTTGGCTTGATTACTCTTTTCGACCTATCTCTTGCCAACAGGTAGTCATCAACAGTTTCCTCATCTTCTACAGTATCTTCAGTATCTTGTGCTTCTTCCTCAACTTGATCTGGGATACATATTTCAGTATCGACATGCTCCACCTAAACAGGAATCTCTTCTTGTTCCATCTCTTCTTCAGATATTTGTGCACTTTGGCTAACGTCATCAGTTTTCTTGAAAGCCATATCGGCTTCATCAAGAACTACACCTCGACTGGTGATACACCTCATGTGACCTGGCTCTAGGCATTATAACCTATAAGCTTTAACTCCTACAGGGTATCCCATGAACATGCATCTCAGAGCTCTAGGTTCGACCTTTTATTGCCTAATGTGAGCATAGGCTATGTAACCAAATACTCTAATTTTGTCAAGATCTGGTGGATGTCCCAACCAAACTTATTCAGGTGTCTTCATATCTAACTCAGTTGAAGGACATATGTTTATCAGATATGTTGTTGTCAAAACAACCTATGCCCAAAACACCTTATTTAACCTAGCACTAGTCAACATGAATCTAACTCTTTCTAAAATGGTTTGATTAAACCTTTCATTCAAACCATTTTGTTGGGGAGTACCTGCAGTACTTATGTGCCGCGCAATACCATAGGCTGCATAAAATTGTCAAATGCCTCATTGCAAAATTCAAGGCCATTATCGGTTCTCAACCTCTTGACCTTCCCGCCGGTCGAATTTTCGACCAGAGTCTTCCAACTTTTGAAGTTCTCAAAATTTTCATCCTTAGTCTTCTAGATGAATACCCATAACTTTTTGGAATAATCATCAACTATGGATAGAGAACACCTTTCTCTTGAATGTGATGGATACCTCGCAGGCCCCCAAAGATCAACATGGATGTAATCAAGGGATCAATGTGTTCATTGTTTGCCTTTATTAAACTTCACTCTGCAAGATTTTCCAAGTACACAGAGTTCACAAAACTTCAGATTTTAGACTTTGTCTCCACCAAGTAGACTTTGTTTCCCCAATTCAACCAGACCCCTTTCACTGACATGACCAAAATTGATGTGCCAAATTTATGTCTTCGACAAAGGTTTCGTGGATATTGCATCTACAGAACCACTGACAACTTCATCCTCAAGGGTATACAAATCTTGTTTATTCACGCCTCTTAAGACTTCCTTCAACTCTTTCATGACTTTTAGAATACTTTCCTCTCCTTGGAATACAATACCTTTCTTTTAGAATTCACCAAGAGAAATCAAATTTATCTTCAAATCAGGTTAGACACTTTGGAAATACAACAACTTATAGTGTTGAATCTGCTCGTGCTACAACAAAGAATTGGTTGGAAAATACTAAATGATCCAAAAATCAGCATAACAAGATATAAACATATTTAGTCCCAACAATACAATATTATAACAAAAATTCAGAGACAACAATATTTATTCCCAATTGGATGAAAATATATCTCTAGCGGTATTGAACTTTATTTATCACAAAGCCAAGTGAGTAGAGAAAATAGATTCAGATAACTCAAAATGTGGTTGTACACTTAAGAATACGTATGATCTTTTGTGTACTTGTGTAATTTCAAAAAAGAGGAAACTTGGTAGACCCACACACATGGATGATATTTACATGCTTTGGAAATTCTACGGCTTGATGATGATGGTGTGATGAAGGATGGTAAATCGAATGGGAGGTAATTAAAGAGAGATTTTTGAAAGCATATGATATCAAGAAACTCCACACCAAAGAGCAACTAAGAAATATTTTACATTCAAAAACCACAAATTTTAAACCACTTGTAGAACCGGTAAAAACAAAGGGTGCTACTAAAAAGGTTAAACTAACATCGAGTGAAAATTCAACAAAGTAGTCTCCTTCTTATTTTAAGCATGTCGACACACATTTTCCAAATTCTCCAATTTCGAAATCTCAAAAAAGTGTTACCAAATGTGCTTGCATTAGAAAACCATTTCCTTCAACACCTTTACCAAAAATAATACACATCGAAGAGATGTCAATTTTTATGCACAAATACATTTTAAGAATTGTGGATGTTAAGGGTGACAGTAGTTGTGATTATTGCAATGTTTGAACTTTCTCAATAGAAGAGATCATAATTATGCATTTTTCCACCAACTTCTTATGAAAGAGTTAAATGCGCATAAGGAATTTACACTAAGCTATACAGGAAAAAAGAACATTTTGATGAAATTCATGAATATGTTATTCCCTGTGTTAGTGGTCCAACACCGGAAGAAAAATGGATGTGTTTCCTCAAAAGGGATCATGTTATTGCAAATGCATATAACAAGGTTTGTATCGATCTAACAAGATATGGTTTCTAAAAAAAAAACCACTTCGAAGTGGGTCACCTCAAAATCCAAACGAGCATATTATGTATATTAGATGGCTTTCAAAATCACAACACTTTGTTCAAGTTTATTTGGAATTAGGATATCCTATACCATAAACATCGTTGAAGTTGATAGCTTATTCCACAAAAGAAGGTGAAAATTGGTCGGATAACTTTTTGGATCGGATGAAAGAGTTCACCAAGTTAAACGATATTGAAAGATAATAAATTAACAAAAGTCAAAGGCAAATTCACCCATAGGTATAGGTTTGGGTGGTGACACATCTTTTGATGCATTTTAGTTTCTATCTTATAATGTATTTAGGTGGTGACTCATTTTTGTATGTAATGTTGGATTGTTACTTTCAACAATGTAATCCGGATATATTTTGATGTGTTTTAATGTATATCTAATATTACTTGTATAAATATTGGATCCTAAATTTTCTATTTCAAAAGACAAGTTCAATTTGTATTTTCCATTTCAAAAAACTGATTTTGTTTGTGTCATGTTCTATCTGCGAGGAGTGAATCCAGATTTTAAACTTCGAACACACCCCTATTTTATATGCCTTAAAAGGGTGATTCCGGATTTCAATATTTGAAATATCCCCTGAGACAGGATTGAGTTTCTAAGATTCATATTAATCTAAAACTTGTATAAATATGGGTGTCCCTCGTGTTGTAAACTATAATAACACAAAATATCTTAATTTTCATATCTTGCATTTGTCTACTCACTAATACAAAAAGTATATATCACAACGGCTGGGCAAAGGATTCCATCACGGATGGTGGCCTGTGGTAACAAATGGTGTAGTAGTAAGTGCTCTATTTCCACCACGAGTTAAGGCCCATGGTGAAAAATTGGATAACCCGCTACATTTCACCACAACTGGAAATTCCAACAGTGAGAAATATAGTCATCCCACTTTTTACCACGATTGGAACTTCCAACCGTGGTGAAATATCAGTCAACCCACTTTTCATCACGGTTGTAAATTTCAATCGTGGTGAAAAGTCAGTCAGCCCAATTTTTCATTTTTGCCACATGATTTGGCTTACTGCATTAAGAACTTCCATCACAATATAGAATATTAAATATTTCTAACACAACTAAAAAAAACGAGAATAAGAACAAGAGCAATAACAAGAGCAAGAACAAGAACTAGAATAAGAATAAAAACAACAATAATAATAACAACAACAACAAGAACAAGAATAAGAATAAGAACAGGAACATGAACAACAACAATAATATAATTAATAGAATAATTAAACATTAAATTTCAACAACAACAATAAAAATGTCAATAAAAACAACAACCAGAGAAAAACAACAACAAAAACAACAACAAAAGCAATAAAATTTTAAACATTAAATCTCAAAAACAACAACATTAATTATTTTATTCTGACACGTTAACAATAAATAACATTGCTAACTTGAATCCATATTTTCCCTGCCTCGTTCAAGTTGGAAAGAGATGATGGAGTTTCGAAACTTTTTTAATAAAATAAATGGTGTTTGTCTAGTTTCGTTTTTGGAAGAAATGATGTTTTCGTGTTTGATTTAGTGGAGAAATAGATTTTGATAAATGGAGGATGAAGTCTGGAGGTAGAAGATTAAGTTTGTCTAAGTTCATCTAGGACAAAAGCGAATGAACATGAAGCATCATATATCTTGGAAATGTAATTTTTTTTAACTTAAAAAAAAAAAGGAAAACACCACTTTTCACAACGGTTGGAATTTCAACAGTTGTGAAAATTGGCTTTAAAATAAATAAATAAAACAAAACTCCTGGTGTTGAGATTCGAGCCCATGACCAAACACTACTTTTCCAAACGGTTAAAATTCCAACGGTGGTAAAAAGTGGCTTACAAATAAATAAAAAACCAAAACTGTTGGTGTTGGGATTCAAACCCATGATCAGACGCCCCTTTTCACCATGGTTGGAATTTCAGTCGTGGTAAAATATGGCTTAAAAATGAAAATGAAAGGAACACGTCTAATTGAGGAGATTCTACCACAGTGGATAATTTGGGCAAGGTAATAGTTCTTTACGAAAGATATATTTTATAGTAGTGACTTCAACGGCCAGAGACCCCTTATAGAATTTAGGTTCACAGAGATCACTCGTCTTGTCGATCTGAAATCCACATTAGAGAATCTCTTGCGATGCACAAACAAATGAATAGTTGTGAAGCTCTATTACTGTTCACCCTCTATTGACAACAAAGAGAAGATACGGTTCATCTTGTTTGAGTTGAAAATGGATGAAGATTTAATGAATTATGTGGAGTATATTTCACCGTTACAAAACAAAGGATCTTATTAGGTGGATGCGACAGTTACAAGATCGACCGAGGATATTCTAAAGATGTTGAAACGCCCTCAACCATCTCTTAATGATGAAATGTAGTGTTAGTTTTAGGTTGACGAAAAGTCTATGTAACGTTATGTATTTTATATATGTCAAATGAAACATTTATGTTAATTTATATTGTTCTTTCCTTTTTTTTCTTCGATTGCTTCTAGTTTATTATAATAGGGAAGATTCTGAATTTTAATATTCTGACAACCCCTAAACATTATTAGGTTTCATTTCTCGTTTTAATTTGTCATAAGAGGGAACATTATGGATTGTAATATCCGAACTAATCCTATTAAGAAATTGAATTTTTTGGTTTGGATGAATTCAGAGTTTAAATTTAATCCACTAACCCAAAAAAATAAAAGTGATATGTGCATTTTATTTTACAATGAAATAAATATAAAAGTAAAAAAAAAAAAATACATGTAATTTTTATAAATTACTCATTCATTCAAGTTTGATAGAATGTTAAAAAAAAAAAGAGACAAACTCAGTTTTAAGACTGAAAATATAATTTAGTAAATAAACACGTACATATCATCCAGATTAATATCATAAAATGACAACAAAAAAAACTACAAATGAGATAATAATAAAGTATCCAAAAAATGTAGTGAATCTAAATTGAAATGTTAACAGCATTGCCCAAAAAATAAGTTCATTTATACATTCAATATTCATGTCTATATGAACTCATCTATATTACACCTATATATATATATATATATATATATATATATATATATATATATATATATATATATATATATATATATATATATATATATATATATATATATATATATATATATATATATATATATAATCCTTAAAAAACTGTCTTTTTTTTTTGTATTCCCTATGTATAAAATAAAACAAAAGGTACATATAACTATTAGAATATTTTATCCTTTCCTTCTAAGAACAATTTTACCTTGAGCATCTTCAAGAACAATAGCCAAAACTTCATGAGGAGGAACATCCCTCCAAATTGTAGGCTCATCCAAATCATGTCCCATTTGAGCAAATTTATCAGCTGCTCTATTTCCTTCCCTATATATATGACTCACAAAACAATTCTTAAATTCAGGTAAAAGAATAGAATTTATATGACTCATATGTCTTTGAACTTCCATGCATCTAACTTTTCTTTTTTTCATAATAATTTCAACTAATGTTTTTGCATCACCTTCAAGCCAAATATCATTCCAACCATTTTCAAGAACTAGTTCAAGACCTCTCCTTAGGGCTATAAGTTCAGCAATTGTACTGTTTGCTTGACCTATGGATTCAGCATAGCCAAGTAGAAATTCGGCATTGTGATTTCTAACTACACCTCCAATGCTTGCTTTTCCACTTATACCCTTGCATGATCCATCAAAGTTTAGTTTTGTACATCCTATTTTTGGTTTTTTCCACAAAACTGGAATTGGTTGTTTATGAAAATATCTACTAAGTAATTTAGAAACTGGATTTTGGACTAGGTTTTGGCACCTCAAAATATTTATAACATCTAACATTTTACAAACTTGAATGTTATGAAGAAGGTTTGATGGAATTCCGCCTTTTATTTGTGAAGTTGGAGTGAAAGAAAAGAAAATAAAAATTCAGAATTTTACACATTTAGGCAACATTTTTAATATTCTGGAATAATGAGGTTTCTTCAAGAACTATCAACCTAAACATATTCTTTAAATGCTCTCGAACTTTAGGTGCATTATTAGCATGAACTCTACCTTATAAAGGCGGCATAAGAATAAAAAAGACATTGTTTATTGTTCCTCATAACACTATAACCAATGAAAATTGTATAGTAAAAACTAAAAAATGTATTTGACCAAATAAGGGAATAAAAATATGGCTATATTTATATGCACCAAACTAATGAAAATTGTATAGTAAAAACTTAAAATACTTGACCAAATAAGGAGATCAAAAGATGGCTATATTTATATGCACCACCATCGACCATACACCAACGTGTATATATTAAATAACTAAAAAAAGAAATTAATGTGAGATGATAAAATTTTGTCAAAAAAATATGACAACTTTTTTATGTAGAAAAATATTTATAGACCATAGACGGTACATTATTGATATGTTGGGAAACTATAGATGAACGTGAAGTGATGAAATGAGGTAATCGGTACGGTGGAGCGAGTTTCCGGTGTGGAGGAGAGAAGGTGGATCTGCAAGATTATCACTTCAACACTTAAGTTAATTATTGAATAAAAAGTGTAGTACAATAAATTGAATACTTGAAATGACGCGATCTTTATATAGTATGGACGACTAAAACCTTCTGCATGTGATTCAGCGTCTTGTGCAGATGACCGTTCGATTAGATATTAATGGTGAAAGATGCATTGGAGGGCGTGATCGCATTTCCTTAACAAAGATGAGGGTTCACCTATTCGGTGCGACTTCCCTTTTTGGATTTGTTATTCGGCCCTCTTAGCGGGCCTTTCAAACGGTTCAAAACACTTACCTCCTAAGCCCTTGTTCCTACATCGCAAAGTGAGAGTTTTATCGACTTTGTCTTTGGTCCGCTCTCTAGTGGAAGATAGCAAAATATTCTTTGATGGGTGTTGACGTCTTTTCGGGGAAAATGCATAAAATTCTTTCCTCGTGATTATCAATGTTTTGCAGGTATGCTTTAACATGTGTCTCTATGTCTGTCGATAATGATTCTTTTTAGTACTATGACTTTTGAGTGCTTTCTGAACATTGTGCGCTAAAATTTTGACCATTGGTGTTGCGATTTTCACTTCCCAATACCGAACATCACACGGTTCATCTTGCATGGGGAATATATATAAGGAGTCTTGGGGCTATTGTATTCTCTTTTTTTTCATTTGTGAAATTTTGAAATCTCTTTTCTTACTTCTTCAATGTTTCTCAATATTCTCCCTTTTTTTTTTTGCTGATTCGTGCTTGTCCCATCTCTTCTGGTAGAACATACAATATTTGGGTCATTGAGTTCATCTTCTCAAGATAATGTTTTAGTTTGACTTTATTTTGCTTTTCACACTTGCTTACCTAATTAGAGTTTTTGTAGAGGAAAACTATGGACTTTAGTTTCCTCAGTTTCATGCTCGGTGCATTCTGTTTCTACATATGACTTTGCAAATTTGTCTTCACGCTAACATTTCATTTCTATTATAATTGTTTCTTTTATGCATTGACATTTGTTTTGGTATGGACAACTTTCAACCTAGAACCCGGAAAGCAACATGAAATAATTTTGTAGTGTGGATGAATCAAGACACGTTGGAACTATTTCTATATTTGTTGGTGAAACTGGTATTAGACCATACCTTTACTGAGTTGGGTCCCTCCTCGGATGGGAGTACTTCCTTTTAAAGAGGATAAGAGAATTTGTAACAAGTATGATGGGTATGTCATTCCTCTCCATGAATGTTTATTTTCTCTTACTAGTTAACGTCTTCCTTTCAACGACATAAAATTGGGCGTTCTAAACAATTTTGTAATTTTCCCTTCACAATTGCATTCAGTGAGTTAGGCTTATATCAAAGTCTTCTAGTACCAGTGTAAGTACAAGAAAGGTATGTCGTCTTTTATACTCTTCTCCCATCTTTTTAAAACCCAATCGAGTTCTCTTAATTCATCTCGAGAGCAAGGTTTTATCTCCCTTAGGCATAGTACCAAGACGTTTAAGGTCATCTCAAAGATCATGAAAACATCATGGAGCAATATCATTTTATTAGCCCCCTCACCAAAGTGGCTCATGCCAATATCTTCAACATAGATTTTGTTAAGTCTTGTGTATAGTGACTGGCTGCATTTTGGGAAAACATGCATTATAGCAAGATGTTGGACAAGATGTCCTGACATGTTGGTACAACGTCGTAGTGTGCCCTATTTCAGTTTCTTGAAAGATTTGTTTCTATCGTGAGATATCTGAATATTTATTTCACGAGATGTCTGGTCCAAGAAACGTGTGTTTTAGAAGCATAAATTGTTTGTTCCTTACTTTGTTTCCGAAGTAAGGATGTCAAAACATTTTAGGAAACATCTCATATGATTGGAATTAATTTTGCAGAAGATTGTGCAGCAGTCCTTGGATCTGTTGTTGATCAAGCCCGAAGCCCGTGCTTTTTAGGGCTATTTAAAGATCGATTATAAGCCTAAGAAGGTAATGAAGATGCGCTGAAAATTGTCATTGTTAGGGTTTAGTTATCGTTGTTATTTGTAAGCCATTCTAGTATCTCTTTGATACTTGAATTGAACTTCTTTTATTGACTTGTAACTATGAATCACTCATGAGCTTTTAAGAAAAAGTAGATTATTTTTCATTGGAAGCGTGTCTTTTGTTTACTGTTAGAAGTTGTTGTCACTATTGTGTGATTGAAGGGAAGTGAGATGGGTCTTGTATCTAGGAGAGTCTTAGATAGAAATTACACTGGTAGAAATTAGGTGAAGAGGTTGTTTAGAACTTCAAACTAATTCTATTATAGTGGATATTCTTCCTGGCTTGGATGCCCCCAGATTTAGGTGACGTTGCACCGAACTGGGTTAACAACTATTTATGTTATTTACTTCTTACTACCTACTTAAACACTCTATTGTTTGTGTTGTGACAATATCCTGATTCTGGTGTCGTGACGTCGGATACGACATCTAGGATCTGCTTACCAGAATCTCAATTGGCATCAGAGCAGGCACTTTGTTCTTTTTTTTGGTGAGTTCCAGGGAAGATAATTTATGGTATTATGGACAAGGAAGGAGGAATTGTTAACATACCACCTATTTTGGATGGAACCAACTATGATTACTGGAAGGAGCGCATGATGGCTTTCCTAAAATCTATGGATAGGAAAACCTGGAAAGTTGTTCTCAAAGGTTGGGAAATCCTATGGTGAAGGACAAAGATGGGAAGGACATAATTAATTTAAATCCAGAAGAAGATTGGTCCAAGGAAGAAGATGATCTTGCTCTGGGAAAGTCCAAAGCCTTGAATTCCCTGTTCAATGGGGTTAACAAAAGCATATTCAGGTTAGTAAATACATGTACCGAGGCTAAAGTAGCCTGGGAAATTCTCAGAACCACGCATGAAGGCACATATAAAGTCAAAATGTCAAGACTTCAACTTCTCACCACAAAATTTGAATATCTCAAAATGAAAGATGATGAGTGCATTCATGAATTCCACATGAATATCCTTGACATTGCCAATTCATCTAGTGCCTTGGGAGAGAAGATATCAGAGGCGAAGTTGGTGAGAAAAATTCTCAGATCATTGCCTTAGAAGTTTGACACGAAGGTCACAACTATTGAAGAAGCCCAAGACATCTGTAACATGAGAGTGGATGAGCTTATTGGGTCACTTCAAACGTTGGAATTGGCTATCCGTGATAGATCTGAAAAGAAGAACAAGAGCATAACTTTTATATCCAACACTGAAGATGAAGAGGAGCAATGTAACTTGGAAACTTATGAAGGAATTTCTAATGCCATTATGCTTCTTGGAATGCAATTCAATAAGGTGCTAAAGAAAATGGATAGAAAGTCAAGACCTAATGTTAAGAACATGTCATTCTACATCAGTAAGAATAATGATTTTAGAGAAAAACAAGAACAGAGGAAAAGCCTAATCAAGGAAAAGGTATTCAATGTCATGGATGTGAGGGTTTTGGTCATATTAGATCAGAATGTCCCACATATCTCAAGAAACAAAAGAAGGTCTTGTTTGTTTCTTGATCCGATGATGATTTTGAAGATGAAATTGATAATGAAACTGCCTAGCATGTTACATCTTTCACTAGTAGATATGAGTCTTATGAAGACTCATGTGATGAGGATCTCACTTTTGAAGAGTTGGCTGCTTCACACAAAGAGATTTGTGTCAGAAGTGAAAAGGTGTGCGAGATAGGAGAAGAGCAAAGGAGAATCATAGCTCAACTGCATGCTGAAAGAGGGAAACTATCATCTACTATCACAAATCTTGAAGATGAGGTAACTCTTTTGACTTCCAAACTTGAAAACATGACAAAATCCATAAGAATGTTAAACAATGGATCTGATGTGTTAAAAGAAATTCTCCAAGTTGGGAAAGGGGCTAGAAACCTAACATGTATATATTTTGATTACCAATCTCTGAACAGTCAAAGAAAATCTCTTGTGACAAAGTTTATTCCTGTTGGAATGAAGCATGAGGCCATAATATCAAAGCAAATGTTCTTACATCCTGCCATACATCAGGAAAATTATACTAAAGCCAAAGTCTTACCTTGGAAATGTCATTATTGTGGTAAATATGGTCACATAAAACCTTTTTGCTACAGAATATATGGTTATCCTAAACATCTAACATAACCTAGGGCTAATCATGTGATGATTAAAACTAAAAAGGAGTGGAAACCTAATATTGGCAAAACTAGTTTTATAACTCATACCTCTTTTAGAGATTCATCTAGAGAAGACTGGTATTTTGACAGTGGTTGTTCTAGACATATGACCGAGTCAAGAAGTATTTAGTGGACATTAAGTCTTATTCCACAAGCTTTGTCATGTTTGGTGATGGAGCTAAAGGTGAAATTAAAGGAATTAGGAAGTTAGAATGGGGTGGACTTCCTAGACTTAATGATGTACTTTTGGTGAAAGGATTGACTGCAAACCTGATTAGTATTAGTCAATTATGTGATCAAGGCTTAAAAGTCAATTTCACTAAGTCATAATGCTTGGTTACATATGAAAAGAATAATGTTCTGATGAAGGGAGTTAGATCTAAAGACAAATTCTACTTATGGGTATCACGAGAAACGACTGATTCTTCCACATGTTTATTGTCCAAGGTTAATGAAGTCAAGTTGTGGCTCTAAAAACATGGACATATAAATCTCAAAGGTATGAAGAATATCATATCTGAAGAAGCTAATAGAGGCATACCCAAGCTCAAAATTGAGGAGGGTAAAGTTTGTGGTGAGTGTCAAATTGGAAATTAAACCAAGATGTCACACCTGAAGTTGCAACATCAAACCACTTCAAAGGTTCTGGACCTTCTTCATATGGATTTAATGGAGCCCATGCAGGTTGAGAGCCTTGGTGGTAAAAGGTATGCATATGTTTTTGTTGATGATTTTTCAAGATTCACTTGGGTGAACTTCATTAAGGAAAAATCATATGTCTTTAAGGTTTTCAAAGATTTGTGTCAAAGGCTTCAAAGAGAGAAGGAAAATGGAATTGTCAGGATTAGAAGTGACCATGACAGGGAATTTGAAAATAGAAAATTTTCTAGATTTTTCTCCTCTGAAGGTATTGACCACGATTTCTCTTCTCCCATCACCCCTCAACAAAATGGAGTTGTTGAGTGCAAGAGTGGGACTCTCCAAGAGTCAACTAGAGTCATGTTCATGCTAAGCATCTACCCTACCCGTTTTGGGCTGAAGCAATGAATATTGCTTGATATATTCATGATAGGGTCACTCTGAGAACTGATACTTCAACTACTCTCTATGAATTATGAAAAGGGAGGAAGCCTACTGTCAAATACTTTCATGTATTTTGAAGTAAATGTTACATCTTGGCTGATCGAGAACAAAAAAAATGGATCTCAAAAATGATGAAGGAATATTTCTGGTTTACTCTACAAATAGCAGAGCTTACAGGGTCTTCAACTTAAGGACTAAAGTCATGATGGAATCCATTCATGTTGTAGTTGATGATACAATCACAGAGAAAGGAACTAATGTCAAAGAACATCATCTCAGCAGACTAATACTTCTGAAAATGAGGGAGATATTGATTCAAACAGTGAGCCAGTAGGTGCTGAACCAGACAACCCTCAAGTCAACAAAGGTCCCTCTATTAGAATTCAGAAAGATCATCCAAAAGAACTTATTTCTTGGAAATCTTAATGAAGGGATCACCACTAGATCCAAAGATGTGATATCAAATGCTTGCTTTGTTTTTAAAGTTTGAATCTAAAAATGTGAAAGAGGCCTTGACTGGTGAACTTCAGATCAATGTTATGCAGGAAGAACTAGGGCAGTTCATAAGGAATGAAGTATGGGATCTAGTTCCTAGGCCTAAAGGGATGAATGTTATTGGGACAAAATGCACCTACAATAATAAATATGATGAAAAGGGAATTGTGACCAAAAACAAGGCTAGGCTTATTACACAAGGATACACTCAAATTGAAGGGGTTGATTATGATGAGACTTTTGCTCATTTGCCCGTCTTGAGTCCATAAGATTGGTTTTAGGAGTGACTTCTATGCTTAAATTTAAGTTATTTCATATGGATGTGAAAAATTCCTTCTTACATGGGTACTGTAATAAAGAAGTGTATGTTAACTAAAGATGAAAAATATGTAAATGTAGATCAAAGTATGTACATAAGTATGATTGGTAGTTTGCTGTATCTTACAACTAGCAGACCAAACATCACATTTGTTATAGGAGTGTGTGTAAGATATCAGTTTGAACCTAAAATGAGTCATATTACTCAAGCAAAAAGATTCCTGAAATACATCAATGATACTAGTGATTATGGTATGTTGTATTCTCATAATGCAAATTCCATGCTTATAGGGTACTATGATGCAGATTGGATAGGTAGTGCTGATGATAGAAAAAGAACTTCTGGAGGATGTTTCTTCTTGGGAAATAATATTATATCTTGGTTCAGGAAGAAAAAAAATTGTATGTCATTGTCTACTGTTGAGGCTGAATATATTGCAACAGGAAGCAATTACTCTCAATTAATTTGGATGAAACAAATGCTAAAGTAATATAATGTCAAGCAGGATGTCATGACATTATATTGTGACAATCTTAGTGCAATTAACATATCTAAGAATCTCATTCAACATAGCAGGACTAAGCATAATGATATTCGTCATTATTTTATCAGGGATCTTTTTGAAACTCTTGAGCATGTAGCCATTGAGAAGCAACTAGAAGATATTTTTACTAAAGCATTGGATGCAAATCAGTTTGAGAAGTTAAGGGGCGAATTAGGTATTTTCATGTTTGAAGAATTATAGCAATTACTGATATGGAGGCATGAAAATCATATTTTCTCTTTCCTATATTTAATGGTGCACGAAACTCCGGGAAATCATTACAAACTTTCCTTATTTTCCCAACACGATATCCTACCTACTCCATCAATATCATTCACTATACCCTCATAAACATGTTGATCATCATTTTCGATTACCTTCATCTCATTACATTCTAATTGGCAAGTGCAAGCGCACCAAATAGAAATCAAATCCTAGCAAGTGCATCAAAGAGACATCAAATCCTAGGATTATCAATACTGATGTAGATCATTCTGAAGTTATTACTGATGTCTCTTATCTATCTATTGTTCTTGTCCATGAAACCCTTATAAGGAAGCCTAGAACAACTGCTTAGAAAAAGACAAGCCTTCTAAAGTGAGTAAATCTTCATCTCCATTTATGTTTGTTCAAATGGCTGCTAGTGATGTAAGAAATTTTGAACCCTTTATTGCTGTCAAGAAACCACATTCTATGAATAGCCTGTACCTTGATCCTAGTAATGTCGAACCGAATGTTGATGCTTCTACAAAAAGTTATGTTGTTCCAAAAGTTATGGGAAATGTTGAAACATCTGAAAACACTAATAAACCTAGATTTGCTATGACTCTGAGTAAATCTAGTATGATTGTTGCTGAAAGAGACAATGTTGATAAAGATATTTGTGTGTTGATTTCTCAAGTCTTGGGTATTGAACCTAAGACTGGTGTTGTGTCGGATGTATCCATATCCTTAGGCCAAATTGACAACCCTATTGAAACCTCTCTTGATAAATCTGATAGAAAGCCTGATAGTGAGCATGTTCCTACTAAGTCCCCTAAAAATCTGAAGAAAAAGATGATTCTGATGGCATGTCTGGTGATTTTTCGAACAAAGAAGAAAACTCTGGTGAGAAGAAGGATTGGTCTATAAACATTGTGAATGTAGATGATCTGGACTCTGATGATGAGCTCATTGATAAGAAATTAGCTCCAAGAATAGCTAAGAGGTTAAAGAGAATAAAGGGGAAAGTTGTTGAGTCCTCAAGCAAGCCCTCTAAAGCTCTCAAGAGATGTACTAGTGTTAGTCCTACAAAATTGTGGATCAAGGTAGTTACTCCTACCACCAAGAAGAGATCCCTGAAGAGGAAGGAACTCCCATCTAGTTCTATTGATTTTGACTTTGACGTCGAACATGATGTTCAAGATATCATTTCTGCTACAAGAAAGTAAGCTTTCTGAGAAGAAGGTTCCAACCAATACTCTTAAAGTTCCAATTGGCAACATCTCATTTCACTCTGTGGAAAATATAGACAAGTGGATATTTGTTTACCAAATAAGACTGGCCTTGGAAAGGGAACTTGTCAAGGATGCCTTTGAGTTCAAGGAAGTGATGGGTTTGATTCAAGAAGTTGGGTTGATCAAAAGTGTGACTAGATTTGGCAAGTGTTATGAGAAGCTTGTTAAAGAATTCTTTGTGAATATCTCTAAGGAGTGTGATAACAAGATGAGTAAGGAGTTTAGAAAGGTTTATGCAAGAGGAAGGTGTGTGGATTTCTCTCCTGAAATCATAAACAATTTTTCGGGCAGAAGTGAAGAAAAACAAGTTGAAGTGGAAGTTTCTAACAATGTCATTTTCAGAGAAATTACTGCAGAGCAATTAAAGGAATGGCCTAGAAAAGGGAAGTTGTCAGCAGGTTGCTTGAGTGTGAAATATGCAGTACATCATAGAATTGAAGCTGCTAGTTGGGTGCCAACTAATTATACTTCCAAAATTGCTACAGGATTAGGTAAGTTCATTTATATTGTAAGGACCAAAACAAATTTTGACTTTGGATCCTATGTATTTGAACAAACAATGAAGCATATTGCCTCCTTTGCCGTGAAGATGCATATAGCATTTCCCTCATTAATTTGTGGTGTTATACTGAGTCAACACCCAAGTATTTTGATCAGTTCGGATGGTGCCTGCAAAAGACATCATCCTCTATAATTGCATTATAGGGTTTTCATAGGGAAACATGTTCTAGATATTTTCATGACATCTGGCAAGAAACCTACTAGTTCTACTACTTGGACATGAATCCTTTCTGAACTAAAAAACACTTGCAAAACCTTGGATGAAACTATCAAAGTTTGTACTGAAAGGAAGAGCAGGCTTGAGATCCTGATAAAGGTTTTGTCTGAAGAAGAGGCTAAGGGAAATCTGGAAGGTGATAATGCGGGTGAAGAAGATGCTACTAAAGAAGGTGTTAACATTAGTGATGATGAAGAGACAACCATCATCGATGAAGACTGGTGTGTTATGTTTCTTTTGTAGTTTTTTATTTCTTTTGTTCCTTTGGTTGTTTTTTGTGTGGGCTACACCCTGAATATTTATGCACTTTTAGTGCTCTTGGTCTGTAACTTAACTATTTGTTTGCTCTGCTACTTCTACTTTTGATTATGTTTGTCAATCTTTTGGCTAAAAAGGGGGAGTAGTTCTAGTTTTATTTTTGATAGCCCTAATATGTCTCCTTGATGGGGAGTACTTATGGAGGGGGAGTGGCTCTTGACCCTGTTCTGTTACTCAGGGGGAGCATTTACCTTTTTAGCTTATGGTGATATGTTAGTTCCTGTGTGCATTAGTTTTGGTGTTCTTTTTTATATCCTTGTTATGGCTCCTAGAGGGGGAGTACTTATGGAGGGGGAATGACTCTTGCACCTGTATTGTTACTCATGGGGAGCATATGCCTTTCTACCTTATGGTGATATGTTAGTTCATGTGTCCTATTAGGTTTTGATGATGTTTCATCAAATTTCTTGACATCCTGACTAAGAGAATTTATTTTTCTCTAAAGCAGGTTCTTTGTGTGAGAGTTTAATTCTCTCTGATATGAGGCTAGTTTTTTTTCTTTCTTTTTTACCTCTTTCTAGTTGGGCTATGCAAAGGTTGTTTCATCCAAATTTGCCAAAGGGGAAGATTGTTAAGTCTAGTGTATAATGATTGGCTGCATTTTGGAAAAACATGTATTCTAGCAAGACGTTGGACAAGATGTCCTGACATGTTGGTACAACATCATAGTTTTCCTTATTTCAGTTTCTTAAAGGATTTGTTTCTATCGTGAGGTATCTGGAGATTCTCTGAAGATTTTCACGAGATGTGTGGTCCAAGAAACGTGTGTTTTAGAAGCAAATGACTATTTGTGCTTTGCATTGTTTCTGAAGTAAGGATGTCAAAACATTTTAGGAAACATCTAATATGATTGGAATTAATTCTGCAGAAGATTGTGCAACAGTCCTTGGCTGTTATTGATCAAGCCCGAAGCCCATGCTTTTCAAGGTCTATTTAAAGATCAATTATAAACCTAAGAAGGTAAATAAGTTGCGCTGGAAATTGTCATTGTTAGGATTTAGTTGTCGTTGTTATTTGTGAGTCATTCTAGTATGTATTTGATACTTGAATTGAACTTGTTTTATTGACTTGTAGTTGTGAATCACTCATGAGCTTTTTAGCAAGAGTGGATTATGTTTCATTGGAAGTGTGTCTTCTATTTACTGTTAGAAGTTGTTGTCACTATTGTGTGATTGAAGGAAAGTGAGAGGCATCTCATATTCAAGAGAGTCTTAGATAGAAATTCCACGAGTAGAGATTAGGTGAGAAGTTTGTAAAACCATAGGTTGTTTATAACTTCATACTAATTCTATTATAGTGGATTTTCTTCTTGGCTTGGATGCCCCCAGATGTAGGTGATGTTGCACCAAACTAGGTTAACAAATATTTGTGTTATTTATTTTTGCTACTTACTTGAACACCGTTATTGTTTATGTTGCGACAATTTCTTGATCCTGGTGTCGTTACAACATCTGGGATATGCTTACCATAATTTCTGATTCCAAGCCATCTCATCAATATTCAGACAAGTTCTCCAAGTTCCAGCACCAAATCCATTTCTTGGTATATGTCAATTCGTACATCTACATACTATATGGCTATTCCTAATAAGGATTTTATATGAATAGGAAATTAGTAGCCTTCTTCGAAGATTTGTGCCATGTTGACAATGTTGTTGTTTCAAGAGCAGCACCAAGGGAAAAAAAGAAACGGCTCATAGAGATACATCTGTTTGTGGAAGTCGTTTCAAAGAAGAATATGAAGGTTATCTTTGACGAGAAATGGGGAGGACTGACTCTTTTCACTGGTGCTGTTTAGATAACCATTATTGCTTTATCTTTAACTAGTATTTAATTTGTAGATAATATGAAGTTTTACAACACAATTCTCTAGATAAAGAGTATGCATAGGTTCGTTCTCTTTTCCTACGGTTACTTATGTCAGATATGCTTCGGGAAGAATTCTTTGTACAGTGCCACATAGATGTCTAATCGCAATCACTCTTCCCGTCCCATTTTAAGTGAAAGTTTAGGATTCTCTGAGTTGTGGTAAAGAGCATCATACATCTGCCATCAATTATGAATGGTGGGAGCCATGTCATTAGAGTCGTTGTTAGGGTGACTCGTGAGGGAGTGGCTTCTTCTCAACATTCGTTGCTTGATCAAGAATTAGGAAATCCTAGTTTTGGAATCCATACTACATAAATCACTATTACAATTTCTCCTTTGCTTTTTGTCGTTCCTAGTCCTCAAACATCCAGGGAGTTTTTATCCTATATTTCCACGGATTATTATATGAATTCTTCATATAAGGATGAAACCATTCGTAAAGAGGATCTGGACGACTAGCATACCGAACTCGTTGAGCATCAGTTGTCTTAGTGTTTGATGATGATGGAAGGGGGGATGCCTTCTCAATCATCTTCAAAAGGAAAAACAAGAGCTTATGGAATGTGTCAATGATCTTACTATTAAGTGAGACTGGTACTTGGAGGAGCTTACTAGGATGTCTGACTTTTTAAGGGTGATACAGATTGAAGTGCAAAATTGTGGACGTCCCAACTTATTGGCTAAAAGGGTGCAGTCCATCATGAGAATCTTAAGTTATTCAAAGTGTTGTGAAAATGATGCCGAAATTACAAAGTATAATTAGTTTCTTTATCGATAAGAAACCCACAAGGGTAGAAAAGAAGAAAATAATAAGAACACAATGAAATTGGTTATAAATTTCCATTCTTTACTTTCTCTTTTAACCAAGATTACAAGTGTTACATAATATAAAATAACCTTTCTTACCCTAATTAGAATTTGTATTACACAACAATGAGAGACTAGTATGCTATTTATAAGAAAACTAACACACTAGACTAATGGGATTTTACACACATGCCCATTACAAAAATCTAACTTAGAGAGCAAGCAACTTAAATGACCGGCCATAACAAACAAGCCCAATTTGACATGCTAACAGTCCTAGCATATTTCGACTACAACATGTGAACAGGCTTCGATGGAATGCTAAGGTATTGTCGAAATTATCGAACCAAGAATCTACCCTTCGAGCATACTGGAGTTCGATCCAATATCTCACAAATCTCCACCTTGGAAAAAACTCTATAACATCAAGGGAACAAATTATCTTTCTTCATGCAGCTTTATCAATTGTATACAGTGGAAAAACTTGCAACTTGGTAATGTCTTGGTGATCATATCAACAACATTGTGATCTATCAAAACCTTCATCACTTAGACTTCTCCACGCTCGATTACCCCTATGATAAAATGCAGCCTCACATCGATGTGCTTGGTTCGCTCATGATAGGCTGAATTATTAGACATGTGTATAGCACTTTGATTATCACATTTAACAGTGACAACTCGACCTTGAAGTTTTAGTTCCTTAGCAAAACCTTCAAGCCACAATGCTTCTTTCACAACTTCAGTGAGGGCGATATATTCCTCTTCAGTGGCTGATAAGGCAACAACCTTCTGAAGTGCTGCATTCCAGCTTATTGATGTGCCAAACATAGAGAACACATATCCATAAATAGATTTTCTGGAATCCATATAACTTGCAAAATTAGAGTCGACATACCCTTCAATTTCTGCTTTACTATTTTCACCACATGCTCCACCATAAACCAGGACTCTGTTCAGAGACTCATTTATGTACCTTATAATCCACTTAAATGCTTGTTGGTGAGCCTTTCTAGGATTTGCCACGTACCTTCTTACAAGACTTACTGCATATGTTATGTTGGGTCTAGTACAGACCATATCATACATCAAAGGGCATAATCTGTTAGCATATGGGATGCTATTCATATAAGCTCTTTCTACCTCGCTACTGTGACATTGATCTATTCTTAGCTTGAATTGAGTGAAACCCATTGCAACCAATATTTCCTTGTATCTCTTTGACGCCACTCCTTCGATTCCTTCTTTAACTTTGAAAATCCACTTATAACTGACTAACCTGGATCTAGCAGGTTTCTTGATCAGTGCCCAAGTATGGTTATCATGAAGAGACTTCATCTCATCATCGACGGCCTTTAGCCATTCAGTCTTATTTCGTCTCCTCATAACTTCCTTAAAGTCTCTAGGTTCTTCAACTAGAACCTCACTTACCGAGATTAAGACATAAGCTATGAGATCTGCATACCTAAGTCTTTGAGTTGGCTTGATTACTCTTTTCGACCTATCTCTTGCCAACAGGTAGTCATCAACAGTTTCCTCATCTTCTACAGTATCTTCAGTATCTTGTGCTTCTTCCTCAACTTGATCTGGGATACATATTTCAGTATCGACATGCTCCACCTAAACAGGAATCTCTTCTTGTTCCATCTCTTCTTCAGATATTTGTGCACTTTGGCTAACGTCATCAGTTTTCTTGAAAGCCATATCGGCTTCATCAAGAACTACACCTCGACTGGTGATACACCTCATGTGACCTGGCTCTAGGCATTATAACCTATAAGCTTTAACTCCTACAGGGTATCCCATGAACATGCATCTCAGAGCTCTAGGTTCGACCTTTTATTGCCTAATGTGAGCATAGGCTATGTAACCAAATACTCTAATTTTGTCAAGATCTGGTGGATGTCCCAACCAAACTTATTCAGGTGTCTTCATATCTAACTCAGTTGAAGGACATATGTTTATCAGATATGTTGTTGTCAAAACAACCTATGCCCAAAACACCTTATTTAACCTAGCACTAGTCAACATGAATCTAACTCTTTCTAAAATGGTTTGATTAAACCTTTCATTCAAACCATTTTGTTGGGGAGTACCTGCAGTACTTATGTGCCGCGCAATACCATAGGCTGCATAAAATTGTCAAATGCCTCATTGCAAAATTCAAGGCCATTATCGGTTCTCAACCTCTTGACCTTCCCGCCGGTCGAATTTTCGACCAGAGTCTTCCAACTTTTGAAGTTCTCAAAATTTTCATCCTTAGTCTTCTAGATGAATACCCATAACTTTTTGGAATAATCATCAACTATGGATAGAGAACACCTTTCTCTTGAATGTGATGGATACCTCGCAGGCCCCCAAAGATCAACATGGATGTAATCAAGGGATCAATGTGTTCATTGTTTGCCTTTATTAAACTTCACTCTGCAAGATTTTCCAAGTACACAGAGTTCACAAAACTTCAGATTTTAGACTTTGTCTCCACCAAGTAGACTTTGTTTCCCCAATTCAACCAGACCCCTTTCACTGACATGACCAAAATTGATGTGCCAAATTTATGTCTTCGACAAAGGTTTCGTGGATATTGCATCTACAGAACCACTGACAACTTCATCCTCAAGGGTATACAAATCTTGTTTATTCACGCCTCTTAAGACTTCCTTCAACTCTTTCATGACTTTTAGAATACTTTCCTCTCCTTGGAATACAATACCTTTCTTTTAGAATTCACCAAGAGAAATCAAATTTATCTTCAAATCAGGTTAGACACTTTGGAAATACAACAACTTATAGTGTTGAATCTGCTCGTGCTACAACAAAGAATTGGTTGGAAAATACTAAATGATCCAAAAATCAGCATAACAAGATATAAACATATTTAGTCCCAACAATAGAATATTATAACAAAAATTCAGAGACAACAATATTTATTCCCAATTGGTGGAAAATATATCTCTAGCGGTATTGAACTTTATTTATCACAAAGCTAAGTGAGTAGAGAAAATAGATTCAGATAACTCAAAATGTGGTTGTACACTTAAGAATACGTATGATCTTCTATGTACTTGTGTAATTTCAAAAAAGAGGAAACTTGATAGGCCCACACACATGGATGATATTTACATACTTTGAAAATTCTACGGCTTGATGATGATGGTGTGATGAAGGATGGTAAATCGAATATATCTATCATGATCAAATGGGAGGTAATTAAATAGAGATTTTTGAAAGCATATGATATCAAGAAACTCCACACCAAAGAGCAACTAAGAAATATTTTACATTCAAAAACCACAAATTTTAAACCACTTGTAGAACCGGTAAAAACAAAGGGTGCTACTAAAAAGGTTAAACTAACATCGAGTGAAAATTCAACAAAGTAGTCTCCTTCTTATTTTAAGCATGTCGACACACATTTTCCAAATTCTCCAATTTCGAAATCTCAAAAAAGTGTTACCAAATGTGCTTGCATTAGAAAACCATTTCCTTCAACACCTTTACCAAAAATAATACACATCGAAGAGATGTCAGTTTTTATGCACAAATACATTTTAAGAATTGTGGATGTTAAGGGTGACAGTAGTTGTGATTATTGCAATGTTTGAACTTTCTCAATAGAAGAGATCATAATTATGCATTTTTCCACCAACTTCTTATGAAAGAGTTAAATGCGCATAAGGAATTTACACTAAGCTATACAGGAAAAAAGAACATTTTGATGAAATTCATGAATATGTTATTCCCTGTGTTAGTGGTCCAACACCGGAAGAAAAATGGATGTGTTTCCTCAAAAGGGATCATGTTATTGCAAATGCATATAACAAGGTTTGTATCGATCTAACAAGATATGGTTTCTAAAAAAAAAACCACTTCGAAGTGGGTCACCTCAAAATCCAAACGAGCATATTATGTATATTAGATGGCTTTCAAAATCACAACACTTTGTTCAAGTTTATTTGGAATTAGGATATCCTATACCATAAACATCGTTGAAGTTGATAGCTTATTCCACAAAAGAAGGTGAAAATTGGTCGGATAACTTTTTGGATCGGATGAAAGAGTTCACCAAGTTAAACGATATTGAAAGATAATAAATTAACAAAAGTCAAAGGCAAATTCACCCATAGGTATAGGTTTGGGTGGTGACACATCTTTTGATGCATTTTAGTTTCTATCTTATAATGTATTTAGGTGGTGACTCATTTTTGTATGTAATGTTGGATTGTTACTTTCAACAATGTAATCCGGATATATTTTGATGTGTTTTAATGTATATCTAATATTACTTGTATAAATATTGGATCCTAAATTTTCTATTTCAAAAGACAAGTTCAATTTGTATTTTCCATTTCAAAAAACTGATTTTGTTTGTGTCATGTTCTATCTGCGAGGAGTGAATCCAGATTTTAAACTTCGAACACACCCCTATTTTATATGCCTTAAAAGGGTGATTCCGGATTTCAATATTTGAAATATCCCCTGAGACAGGATTGAGTTTCTAAGATTCATATTAATCTAAAACTTGTATAAATATGGGTGTCCCTCGTGTTGTAAACTATAATAACACAAAATATCTTAATTTTCATATCTTGCATTTGTCTACTCACTAATACAAAAAGTATATATCACAACGGCTGGGCAAAGGATTCCATCACGAATGGTGGCCTGTGGTAACAAATGGTGTAGTAGTAAATGCTCTATTTCCACCACGAGTTAAGGCCCATGGTAAAAAATTGGATATTCCGCTACATTTCACCACAACTGGAAATTCCAACAGTGGGAAATATAGTCATCCCATTTTTTACCACGATTGGAACTTCCAACCGTGGTGAAATATCAGCCAACCCACTTTTCATCACGGTTGTAAATTTCAATCGTGGTGAAAAGTCAGTCAACCCAATTTTTTATTTTTGCCACATGATTTGGCTTACTGCATTAAGAACTTCCATCACAACGGCTGGGCAAAGGATTCCATCACGAATGGTGGCCTGTGGTAACAAATGGTGTAGTAGTAAATGCTCTATTTCCACCACGAGTTAAGGCCCATGGTAAAAAATTGGATATTCCGCTACATTTCACCACAACTGGAAATTCCAACAGTGGGAAATATAGTCATCCCACTTTTTATCACGATTGGAACTTCCAACCGTGGTGAAATATCAGCCAATCCACTTTTCATCACGGTTGTAAATTTCAATCGTGGTGAAAAGTCAGTCAATCCAATTTTTTATTTTTGCCACATGATTTGGCTTACTGCATTAAGAACTTCCATCACAATATAGAATATTAAATATTTCTAACACAACTACAAAAAAAAACGAGAATAAGAACAAGAGCAATAACAAGAGCAAGAACAAGAACTAGAATAAGAATAAAAACAACAATAATAATAATAATAACAACAAGAACAAGAATAAGAATAAGAACAGGAACATGAACAACAACAATAATATAATTAATAGAATAATTAAACATTAAATTTCAACAACAACAATAAAAATGTCAATAAAAACAACAACCAGAGAAAAACAACAACAAAAACAACAACAAAAGCAATAAAATTTTAAACATTAAATCTCAAAAACAACAACATTAATTATTTTATTCTGACACGTTAACAATAAATAACATTGCTAACTTGAATCCATATTTTCCCTGCCTCGTTCAAGTTGGAAAGAGATGATGGAGTTTCGAAACTTTTTTAATAAAATAAATGGTGTTTGTCTAGTTTCGTTTTTGGAAGAAATGATGTTTTCGTGTTTGATTTAGTGGAGAAATAGATTTTGATAAATGGAGGATGAAGTCTGGAGGTAGAAGATTAAGTTTGTCTAAGTTCATCTAGGACAAAAGCGAATGAACATGAAGCATCATATATCTTGGAAATGTAATTTTTTTTAACTTAAAAAAAAAAAGGAAAACACCACTTTTCACAACGGTTGGAATTTCAACAGTTGTGAAAATTGGCTTTAAAATAAATAAATAAAACAAAACTCCTGGTGTTGAGATTCGAGCCCATGACCAAACACTACTTTTCCAAACGG
Source organism: Lathyrus oleraceus (assembly GCF_024323335.1). Classification (NCBI taxonomy): domain Eukaryota; kingdom Viridiplantae; phylum Streptophyta; class Magnoliopsida; order Fabales; family Fabaceae; genus Lathyrus; species Lathyrus oleraceus. Next base: position 449,806,591 of record NC_066579.1, read on the forward strand.
TTAAAATTCCAACGGTGGTAAAAAGTGGCTTACAAATAAATAAAAAACCAAAACTGTTGGTGTTGGGATTCAAACCCATGATCAGACGCCCCTTTTCACCATGGTTGGAATTTCAGTCGTGGTAAAATATGGCTTAAAAATGAAAATGAAAGGAACACGTCTAATTGAGGAGATTCTACCACAGTGGATAATTTGGGCAAGGTAATAGTTCTTTACGAAAGATATATTTTATAGTAGTGACTTCAACGGCCAGAGACCCCTTATAGAATTTAGGTTCACAGAGATCACTCGTCTTGTCGATCTGAAATCCACATTAGAGAATCTCTTGCGATGCACAAACAAATGAATAGTTGTGAAGCTCTATTACTGTTCACCCTCTATTGACAACAAAGAGAAGATACGGTTCATCTTGTTTGAGTTGAAAATGGATGAAGATTTAATGAATTATGTGGAGTATATTTCACCGTTACAAAACAAAGGATCTTATTAGGTGGATGCGACAGTTACAAGATCGACCGAGGATATTCTAAAGATGTTGAAACGCCCTCAACCATCTCTTAATGATGAAATGTAGTGTTAGTTTTAGGTTGACGAAAAGTCTATGTAACGTTATGTATTTTATATATGTCAAATGAAACATTTATGTTAATTTATATTGTTCTTTCCTTTTTTTTCTTCGATTGCTTCTAGTTTATTATAATAGGGAAGATTCTGAATTTTAATATTCTGACAACCCCTAAACATTATTAGGTTTCATTTCTCGTTTTAATTTGTCATAAGAGGGAACATTATGGATTGTAATATCCGAACTAATCCTATTAAGAAATTGAATTTTTTGGTTTGGATGAATTCAGAGTTTAAATTTAATCCACTAACCCAAAAAAATAAAAGTGATATGTGCATTTTATTTTACAATGAAATAAATATAAAAGTAAAAAAAAAAAAATACATGTAATTTTTATAAATTACTCATTCATTCAAGTTTGATAGAATGTTAAAAAAAAAAAGAGACAAACTCAGTTTTAAGACTGAAAATATAATTTAGTAAATAAACACGTACATATCATCCAGATTAATATCATAAAATGACAACAAAAAAAAACTACAAATGAGATAATAATAAAGTATCCAAAAAATGTAGTGAATCTAAATTGAAATGTTAACAGCATTGCCCAAAAAATAAGTTCATTTATACATTCAATATTCATGTCTATATGAACTCATCTATATTACACCTATATATATATATATATATATATATATATATATATATATATATATATATATATATATATATATATATATATATATATATATATATATATATATATATATATATATATATATATATATATATATATATATATAATCCTTAAAAAACTGTCTTTTTTTTTTGTATTCCCTATGTATAAAATAAAACAAAAGGTACATATAACTATTAGAATATTTTATCCTTTCCTTCTAAGAACAATTTTACCTTGAGCATCTTCAAGAACAATAGCCAAAACTTCATGAGGAGGAACATCCCTCCAAATTGTAGGCTCATCCAAATCATGTCCCATTTGAGCAAATTTATCAGCTGCTCTATTTCCTTCCCTATATATATGACTCACAAAACAATTCTTAAATTCAGGTAAAAGAATAGAATTTATATGACTCATATGTCTTTGAACTTCCATGCATCTAACTTTTCTTTTTTTCATAATAATTTCAACTAATGTTTTTGCATCACCTTCAAGCCAAATATCATTCCAACCATTTTCAAGAACTAGTTCAAGACCTCTCCTTAGGGCTATAAGTTCAGCAATTGTACTGTTTGCTTGACCTATGGATTCAGCATAGCCAAGTAGAAATTCGGCATTGTGATTTCTAACTACACCTCCAATGCTTGCTTTTCCACTTATACCCTTGCATGATCCATCAAAGTTTAGTTTTGTACATCCTATTTTTGGTTTTTTCCACAAAACTGGAATTGGTTGTTTATGAAAATATCTACTAAGTAATTTAGAAACTGGATTTTGGACTAGGTTTTGGCACCTCAAAATATTTATAACATCTAACATTTTACAAACTTGAATGTTATGAAGAAGGTTTGATGGAATTCCGCCTTTTATTTGTGAAGTTGGAGTGAAAGAAAAGAAAATAAAAATTCAGAATTTTACACATTTAGGCAACATTTTTAATATTCTGGAATAATGAGGTTTCTTCAAGAACTATCAACCTAAACATATTCTTTAAATGCTCTCGAACTTTAGGTGCATTATTAGCATGAACTCTACCTTATAAAGGCGGCATAAGAATAAAAAAGACATTGTTTATTGTTCCTCATAACACTATAACCAATGAAAATTGTATAGTAAAAACTAAAAAATGTATTTGACCAAATAAGGGAATAAAAATATGGCTATATTTATATGCACCAAACTAATGAAAATTGTATAGTAAAAACTTAAAATACTTGACCAAATAAGGAGATCAAAAGATGGCTATATTTATATGCACCACCATCGACCATACACCAACGTGTATATATTAAATAACTAAAAAAAGAAATTAATGTGAGATGATAAAATTTTGTCAAAAAAATATGACAACTTTTTTATGTAGAAAAATATTTATAGACCATAGACGGTACATTATTGATATGTTGGGAAACTATAGATGAACGTGAAGTGATGAAATGAGGTAATCGGTACGGTGGAGCGAGTTTGCGGTGTGGAGGAGAGAAGGTGGATCTGCAAGATTATCACTTCAACACTTAAGTTAATTATTGAATAAAAAGTGTAGTACAATAAATTGAATACTTGAAATGACGCGATCTTTATATAGTATGGACGACTAAAACCTTCTGCATGTGATTCAGCGTCTTGTGCAGATGACCGTTCGATTAGATATTAATGGTGAAAGATGCATTGGAGGGCGTGATCGCATTTCCTTAACAAAGATGAGGGTTCACCTATTCGGTGCGACTTCCCTTTTTGGATTTGTTATTCGGCCCTCTTAGCGGGCCTTTCAAACGGTTCAAAACACTTACCTCCTAAGCCCTTGTTCCTACATCGCAAAGTGAGAGTTTTATCGACTTTGTCTTTGGTCCGCTCTCTAGTGGAAGATAGCAAAATATTCTTTGATGGGTGTTGACGTCTTTTCGGGGAAAATGCATAAAATTCTTTCCTCGTGATTATCAATGTTTTGCAGGTATGCTTTAACATGTGTCTCTATGTCTGTCGATAATGATTCTTTTTAGTACTATGACTTTTGAGTGCTTTCTGAACATTGTGCGCTAAAATTTTGACCATTGGTGTTGCGATTTTCACTTCCCAATACCGAACATCACACGGTTCATCTTGCATGGGGAATATATATAAGGAGTCTTGGGGCTATTGTATTCTTTTTTTTTTCATTTGTGAAATTTTGAAATCTCTTTTCTTACTTCTTCAATATTTCTCAATATTCTCCCTTTTTTTTTTGCTGGTTCGTGCTTGTCCCATCTCTTCTGGTAGAACATACAATATTTGGGTCATTGAGTTCATCTTCTCAAGATAACGTTTTAGTTTGACTTTATTTTGCTTTTCACACTTACTTACCTAATTAGAGTTTTTGTAGAGGAAAACTATGGACTTTAGTTTCCTCAGTTTCATGCTCGGTGCATTTTGTTGCTACATATGACTTTGCAAATTTGTCTTCACGCTAACATTTCATTTCTATTATAATTGTTTCTTTTATGCGTTGACATTTGTTTTGATATGGACAACTTTTAACCTAGAACCCGGAAAGCGGCATGAAATAATTTTGTAGTGTGGATGAATCAAGACACGTTGGAACTATTTCTATATTTGTTGGTGAAACTGGTATTAGACAACACCTTTACTGAGTTGGGTCCCTCCTCAGAGGGGAGTACTTCCTTTTAAATAGGATAAGAGAATTTGTAACAAGTATGATGGGTATGTCATTCCTCTCCATGAATGTTTATTTTCTCTTACTAGTTAACGTCTTCCTTTCAACGACATAAAATTGGGTGTTCTAAACAATTTTGTAATTTTCCCTTCACAATTGCATTCAGTGAGTTAGGCTTATATCAAAGTCTTCTAGTACCGGTGTAAGTACAAGAAGGGTATGTCGTCTTTTATACTCTTCTTCCATCTTTTTAAAACCCAATCGAGTTCTCTTAATTCATCTCGAGAGCAAGGTTTTATCTCCCTTAAGCATAGTACCAAGAGGTTTAAGGTCATCTCAAAGATCATGAAAACAACATGGAGCAATATCATTTTATTAGCCCCCTCACCAAAGTGGCTCATGCCAATATCTTCAACATAGATTTTGTTAAGTCTGGTGTATAGTGACTGGCTGCATTTTGGGAAAACATGCATTATAGCAAGATGTTGGACAAGATGTCCTGACATGTTGGTACAACGTCGTAGTGTGCCCTATTTTAGTTTCTTGAAAGATTTGTTTCTATCGTGAGATATCTGAATATTTGTTTCACGAGATGTCTGGTCCAAGAAACGTGTGTTTTAGAAGCATATGATTGTTTGTTCTTTGCTTTGTTTCCGAAGTAAGGATGTCAAAACATTTTAGGAAACATCTCATATGATTGGAATTATTTTTGCAGAAGATTGTGCATCAGTCCTTGGATTTGTTGTTGATTAAGCCCGAAGCCCATGCTTTTTAGGGCTATTTAAAGACCGATTATAAACCTAAGAAGGTAATGAAGATGCGCTGGAAATTGTCATTGTTAGGGTTTAATTGTCGTTGTCATTTGTAAGACATTCTAGTATCTCTTTGATACTTGAACTGAACTTCTTTTATTGACTTGTAAGTATGAATCACTCATGAGCTTTTAAGAAAAAGTAGATTATTTTTCATTGGAAGCGTGTCTTTTGTTACTGTTAGAAGTTGTTGTCACTATTGTGTGATTGAAGGGAAGTGAGATGGGTCTTGTATCTAGGAGAGTCTTAGATAGAAATTACACTGGTAGAAATTAGGTGAGAAGTTTATAAAAACAGAGGTTTTTTAGAACTTCAAACTAATTCTATTATAATGGATATTCTTCCTGGCTTGGATGCCCCCAGATTTAGGTGATGTTGCACCGAGCTGGGTTAACAACTATTTATGTTATTTACTTCTTACTACCTACTTAAACACTCTATTGTTTGTGTTGTGACAATGTCCTGATTCTGGTGTCGTGACGTCGGATACGACATCTAGGATCTGCTTACCAGAATTTCAATTGGCATCAGAGCAGGCACTTTGTTCTGTTTTTTGGTGAGTTCCGGGGAAGATAATTTATGGTATTATGGACAAGGAAGGAGGAATTGTTAGCATACCACCTATTTTGGATGGAACCAACTATGATTACTGGAAGGAGCGCATGATGGCTTTCCTAAAATCTATGGATAGGAAAACCTGGAAAGTTGTTCTCAAAGGTTGAGAAATCCTATGGTGAAGGACAAAGATGGGAAGGACATAACTAATTTAAATCCAGAAGAAGATTGGTCCAAGGAAGAAGATGATCTTGCTCTGGGAAAGTCCAAAGCCTTGAATTCCCTGTTCAATGGGGTTGACAAAAGCATATTCAGGTTAGTAAATACTTGTACCGAGGCTAAAGTAGCTTGGGAAATTCTTAGAACCACGCATGAAGGCACATATAAAGTCAAAATGTCAAGACTTCAACTTCTCACCACAAAGTTTGAAAATCTCAAAATGAAAGATGATGAGTGCATTCATGAATATCCTTGACATTGCCAATTCATCTAGTGCCTTGGGAGAGAAGATGTCAAAGGCGAAGTTGGTGAGAAAAATTCTCAGATCATTGCCTCAGAAGTTTGACACGAAGGTCACAACTATTGAAGAAGCCCAAGACATCTGTAACATGAGAGTGGATGAGCTTATTAGGTCACTTCAAACGTTTGAATTGGCTATCCATGATAGATCTGAAAAGAAGAACAAAAGCATAACTTTTATATCCAACACTGAAGATGAAGAGGAGCAATGTAACTTGTAAACTTATGAAGGAATTTCTAATGCCATTATGCTTCTTGGAATGCAATTCAATAAGGTGCTAAAGAAAATGGATAGAGAATCAAGACCTAATGTTAAGAACATGTCATTCTACATCAGTAATGTCGCATCCGCGAAAAACAACCGGCGGGCTAAAACAAAACAACACAGAGTCGCCACCGTGCGTTATTTATCCCAAAAGAGGGAAAGGAAACGCTCAGAGTAAACCTGGGAAAAGCATGGTCTCGCGACCAAAGAGAATGGGATCGGGAGTCGGTTACGCAAGGGGAAGGTATTAGCACCCCTCACGTCCGTCGTACTCGACGGGATCCACGCTCAAAGATAGAAAAAGGTTGCTAAAACAAACATCACACACACAAGAAACACAGGTGGAAAAAGGGGAGAGGGCTCGCTAGGACATCGCATCCTATGCCTACGTATCTCATCTGGAATGAGAATCAGAGCTGCCGTAGTTCGGCTCACGCACGCCGAAGCAAACACACGCACAACAAGGCAAACATAGAACCCGAACGCCAATCGCTGGACTTACATCAGCTTCCGAACCAAACAAACCCACACTGGAAACCAGATGCCACTTGATGGACTTATACCGGACTCCAAGCACACAACAAGAGGATACGGAATGCCAATGGCTGGGCTTACATCCATCTCCTACACACACAAGAACAAACAAGCAACAAGCTACTAAGGAGTCGGGAACTCGAGCCTAGCAACTGTCAAGCAAACACACACAAAAAGAAAAAGGGTGCCCGGAGAGACCTCGCACGGTCTCCTGCCTACGTACCTCATCTGGTATGAGGATCAGGGCGACGTAGTTCCCCTGAACGGGAAAGAAATTATAACCTAACCAGATACAAAGGGAGACACGCTACTAGGGAGCTGTACTCGAGCCTAGATGTTATCACGCATCATTGCCCTATGTTATGGTTTCTATCCTAACTTGCACAGGCAGCAAGCTAATCCTAAACAGGCAAAGCAATCAAAGCAAACAATCACAAATAGCACACACTATATCCAAACAGAGGTGGCTCAAACAAGGGTTAGACTGCCAAAGCAAGTCAACTGTATCAGGGTGATGTTAGCTCTTAACCTTGACATTGAGAGTCAAGGTGAAGCTGATGAAAGGTGAGTGAGGGGTGTGCCTCACAGCTCTTATCCCTGGTCAGGGAGAGCTTCAGACAAAGGAAGTGTGGATCCAGAAAGTGGGAACCCTTCTACACTTATGACACTGACTCAACTGTACAACTGTACATGGATCTTGGGTTAGGATCCACAAGGCATCAACATGTAATGTGAGCCAAGGGACGACTCAACAGATTAGCAGGAGGTGGATTACACACCTCTTGTGTCTGCCAATTGCCTTAACAAAGGTCTTTTCCTGCTTGGGGACAAAAATAAACAAGCACAAACATCGCCTCTTAAGGAGGACTTCAGACAGGTGCCTGGCCAAGTAACAGGCCAGGTCTTCCAGACTACATGGAGTTAGTGATTCTACCTCAATTGGTTTACACAACCAAGTAGCAGCACAAGCGAGTTCAAAATGAACTAGAGCAACTAAGGTACCTGAAATCAATCTAGCATGATCAGTACACAGCTCAAACAGTTAAACAGACAAGTTAATGACTACACAGTTAACTGTACACAAGCAATGCATCAAGCAAAGCATAAGACAATGCTCAATGTAACACCCTTCTAAATTACCCCAAATATTTAATTAAAATAGCAACATATATCAATTAGAGTAAATATGCAATTAAGGGTGTCACACAAACACTTCACACCATAATAACTGTCATGCTCTTTATTTAATTAAAATAACAATTTTTGCATAATTCGCAGCGGATAGAAATCAAATCAATCATTTCAAAACATGTAGCATATTACATGTAACTGGTTCGCAACCAACAATAAAACATTTAAAACATCCCATCCCGATGTTACATCTACCAGAGCATGACCCACTAAGGAACTACACTAGACTCCAAGCACTAGCTCCTACTCAATCACTGCTCGTTACCTGAAAAATAGTTGTAAGGGTGAGTTCCTCAATCGATATAACAAGCATTATAAAATATCATGCAATGTTAAGTAATTTAACACACTTCATCACCCTAATCATACACACATTCAGTAACGGCACATCAACTCCAACATCATACTCAACACCCACATAAAGCACACTTATAATCTCAATTCATACTCAACACCAACACAAAACACACGTATAATATTGGAATACATCCATTCATATTATACGCCATACATATATTATGCAATGAGACTCCATGCATGCGGTACCGACTATTCGTGAACATATAGTTCAACTTCACCGACCAAATCCAGGTACGGCTACCAAGCTCACTAGTCTCACTCATTTGAGACCTAGTGACTCACATCACTAATTCCTCACCATGGAAATTAGCTACCACCCCAAGGGCCATGCTATGCACGCTAATTCACCTAGCATGCAAACATCAACAACAGTCCAAAATGACTAACATCACTAATTCCTCACCATGGGAATTAGCTACCACCATAAAGGCCACAATATGCATGCTAATTCACCTAGCAATGCAACATCATCAACAATAATCCACAATGGACATATGCTCACACTCTAAGCCATAAAATAGTCCATTCACAAACACATGCATAATATATACACTCATAGCATTATGCATACCATCATACATCATCAACACATTCATCAAAACATCATATCGTGTCAAATAATTAATCACAGTATTAGCACACTCTACTAATACCTATACTGCTCAAAACAGCGGGAATAATCCCTACTATATCACACACCGATATAGGCCACCCATCACATATACACATAACATTTAAAATATCCATTTTTCCACTTTTTGACAGTGTTAACCGGTTAACGCCCTGGGTTAACCGGTTAACGCAACATAGAACACACTTTCTGGCAAAACGCAACAGTGTTAACCGGTTAACGCCCTGGGTTAACCGGTTAACGCAGACAAAACAACAGTTTTTCACAATTTATAACAGTGTTAACCGGTAACACCCTGGGTTAACCGGTTAACGCAAGACAGAAAGCTGTTCCTGCGCTAACACAAAGCAGAATGCAGAATTCTCCGCATTTTCCGCCGTTGGAGGACTTCCGGACCTCCGATTCCAATTCCGTAAAAAGCTACACGTCCAGCAATTTACGACACACACCATTATCGATTCAATTACAGTTTTCACACAACTTATTCATCACAATTTCTCAGCATTCCAAATCCCAATTAGGGTCAATTCAACGGTTTATCACTACCCATTACATGCTAACCCATAATACCCATTAAACGACGATAAACCCCCCTTACCTGATTAATCCGGCAATTCTTTGAGCTCCAAGTTTTTCTCTTCTCCAACCTTTGCCCTTGCTCTTCCTCTTTGCCCTTTCTCCACTTTCCACTTTTCAGCCGCTTCTCTGTTTCACGTAAAACTCTTTTTACCAAAAATGGGATTCTTTTTCCTTATTTCACACTTATATATTTTCCAATAATTATTATTCCAAAATAATAATAATAATAATCCAATAAATTCCAATTATTTAATTAAATTAATAAATATAATATTAATTTAAATCAAATAATTATCTTATTTTTATTGGGGTGTTACAACTCTCCCCCACTAAAAGAGTTTTCGTCCTCGAAAACATACCTCAAGCGAATAATTCAGGATAAGATTCCTTCATCTGACTCTCAAGTTCCCAAGTCACATTGCCACCTGCTGGTCCTCCCCAAGCTACCTTCACCAAGGCAATCTCTTTACCCCGCAACTGCTTCAACTCTCGATCCTCGATCCTCATAGGTGATGTTTCAACAGTCAGGTTATCTCTCACCTGTACATCATCTATTTGGACTACATGCGACGGATCATGAATGTACCTCCTCAACTGAGACACATGAAAAACCTCATGCAAATTCGCAAGTGACGGCGGTAAAGCGATACGATAAGCTACTTCCCCTATCCTCTCCAAAATCTGATAAGGACCAATAAATCGAGGTGTCAACTTCTTCGACTTCAAAGCTCGACCAACCCCAGTTATCGGAGTAACACGAAGAAACACATGATCTCCCTCTTGAAACTCAAGTGACTTCCTCCTTTTATCGTGATAACTCTTCTGACGACTCTGAGCAATTCTCATCTTCTCCTGAATCATCTTAATCTTTTCCGTAGTTTGTTGAACAATCTCCGGTCCAACCACAGCACTCTCACCGGACTCATACCAACATAGAGGCGTCTGACATCTTCTACCATACAAAGCTTCAAACGGTGCCATACCAATGCTCGAATGAAAACTATTGTTGTAGGTAAACTCAATCAAAGGCAAATAACAATCCCAAGCACCTCCCTTTTCCAAAACACAAGCTCTCAAAAGATCCTCTAATGACTGAATCGTCCTCTCAGTCTGACCATCAGTCTGCGGATGATATGCAGAACTCAATCTCAGCTTAGTTCCCAAAGCCCTCTGCAAACCTTCCCAGAACTTCGATGTAAATCTAGGATCTCTGTCCGAAACAATACTCGACGGAATACCATGCAAACTTACAATCTTCTCAATATACAACTCAGCTAATCTCTCTAACGGATAATCCATTCTGATCGGAATGAAATGAGCCGATTTCGTCAATCTGTCGACAATTACCCAAATAGCTTCAAAATTCTTAATCGTCCTCGGTAAACCAGAAACAAAATCCATACTGATACTATCCCACTTCCACTCTGGAATAGCCAACGGTTGCATTAGTCCAGACGGCTTCTGATGCTCAATCTTTGACTTCTGACAAGTCAAACAAGAATAAACAAAACTCGCAATTTCTCTTTTCATTCCCGGCCACCAAAATAACTTTTTCAAATCATGATACATCTTCGTAGCCCCAGGATGAATACTCAGGCCACTACGATGTCCTTCCTCAAGAATACTCTTCTTAAGTTCGGTAACATCCGGAATACACACCCGATTACCAAATTTCAAAACACCACTCTCATCGACTCTAAATTCACCACCTTGACCTTGATTCACTAAAGTCAACTTATCAACCAAAAGCACATCGGATTTCTGACCCTCTCTAATCTCATCCAGAATACCACTCGTTAACTTCAACATTCCCAATTTAACACTATTGTGAGTACTTTCACACACCAAACTCAAGTCTCTAAACTGCTCAATTAAATCCAATTCTTTAACCATTAACATAGGCATATGCAATGATTTCCGACTCAATGCATCAGCCACTACGTTTGCTTTACCCGGATGGTAATTCAAACCAAAGTCATAATCCTTCAGAAACTCTAACCATCTCCTCTGTCTCATATTCAGCTCTTTCTGATCAAACAAATAATTTAAACTCTTATGGTCACTGAAAACCTCAAATCTCGACCCGTACAAGTAATGCCTCCATAACTTCAGAACAAATACCACAACTGCCAACTCTAAATCGTGCGTCGGATAGTTCCTCTCATGAACCCTCAGCTGTCTCGAAGCATAAGCTATAACCTGCTTATTCTGCATCAACACACCACCCAAACCCAACAATGAAGCATCACAGTAAACCTCAAATGATTCCGACGAACTCGGTAATATCAGAATAGGAGCAGTAGTTAGCCTTCTCTTTAACTCTTGGAAACCTTCTTCACACTTTGAATCCCAAACAAACGCTTGCCCCTTTCTAGTCAACATCGTCAACGGTAACGCCAACTTAGAAAATCCCTCAATAAACTTCCTATAATAACCAGCCAAACCAAGGAAACTTCGAATCTCAGCAACAGACTTCGGAGCTTCCCACTTAGATACCGCTTCTATCTTAGAAGGATCAACAGCAACACCACCTCTTGAAATCACATGACCAAGAAAACTAACCTCTTCTAACCAAAATTCACATTTCGACAGTTTAGCAAATAACTTCTTTTCTCGTAGAACTCCTAAAACCACTCTCAAATGCTCAGCATGCTCTTCTTCAGATTTCGAATACACCAAAATGTCATCAATAAACACCACAACAAACTTGTCTAGGTACGGATGGAAAATCCTATTCATATACTCCATAAATACTCCAGGCGCATTAGTCACACCAAAAGGCATTACAGAATACTCATAATGTCCATACCTTGTTCTGAAAGCAGTCTTCTGGATATCCTCAGTTTTCACACGTATCTGATGATAACCCGATCTCAAATCTATTTTGCTGAACACACTCGCACCAACCAACTGATCCATCAAATCATCAATCCTCGGCAAAGGATACCGATTCTTGATCGTCACTTTGTTCAGTTGCCTGTAGTCCACACACAACCTCATAGTACCTTCTTTCTTCTTAACCAACAACACTGGTGCACCCCACGGTGACACACTCGGACGAATAAATTTCTTATCCAACAGATCTTCCAACTGACTCTTCAATTCAGTTAACTCAACAGCAGACATACGGTACGGAGCCATCGATATCGGTCTAGTACCAGGTACCAAATCAATCGAGAACTCAACTTCACGCTCTGGCGGTAATTCATTCACTTCTTCTGGAAACACATCAGGAAAATCACACACCACGGCTAGATCGCAAATCGCCAGTTTATCTTTAGCCTCCAAAGTCGCTAACAGCATAAACAACTCTGCCCCATCTGCTACTGCCTCATTCACCTGCCTTGCCGATAGAAACAAATCCTTTCCTTCTTCAATCTCAGGAAAGATCACAGTCTTGTCAAAACAGTTGATATAAACTCGGTTACACACCAACCAGTTCATACCCAGAATAACATCAATTTGCACTAGTGGAAGACACACTAGGTCCATCCCAAAGTCTCTACCAAAAATACTCAAAGGACAATTCAAACAAACTGAAGTAGTAGTCACTGAACCCTTCGCAGGAGTATCAATCACCATACTACCCAACATCTCAGATATTTCTAATTTAAGTTTCACAGCACAATCCAAAGATATAAAGGAATGAGTCGCACCTGTGTCAATAATAGCTACAAGAGGAAAGCCATTAATATAACACGTACCTCGGATCAAACGATCATCTGCAGAAGTCTCAGAACCCGATAAAGCAAAGACCTTTCCTCCCGACTGATTCTCTTTCTTCGGCTTAGGACACTGTGGACTGATATGACCCACCTCTCCACAGTTGAAACAAGTCACAGTCTTCAACCGGCACTCTGCAGCCAAATGACCACCTTTGCCACACTTGAAACACTTCTTCTCAACACTAGCACACTCATGGAAACGATGTCCAGCCTGACCACATCTGTAACACTTAGCAGGGGCACTGGAGTCTCCCCCACTAGGCCTCTTCATCCCACTCTGCCTCTGGAAACCCTTGCCAGCTGCATATGGTTTCCCACGATCATTCTGATTCTTGCCTTTCCTATCAACCCTCTGCTGATAACTCTCCGCTCTGGCCTTGGTATCCTGTTCAAAAATCCTGCAACAGTCAACCAGATCAGAAAACACTCTAATCCGCTGATACCCAATAGCCTGCTTGATCTCAGGACGCAACCCGTTCTCAAACTTCACACATTTCGAAAATTCCCCAGTAGCCTCATCATAGGGAGTGTAATACTTTGACAGCTCTGTGAACTTAGCAGCATACTCAGTAACAGACTTGTTACCCTGTTTCAATTCTAAGAACTCTATCTCTTTCTTTCCTCTGACATCTTTTGGAAAGTACTTCCTCAGGAATCTCTCTCTGAACACAGCCCAAGTGATCTCAGTATTCCCAGCAGATTCCAACTCAGTGCGGGTAGCAACCCACCAATCATCAGCTTCCTCTGACAGCATATGCGTACCGAACCTGACCTTCTGGTTATCGGCACACTCAGTCACTCGGAAGATTCTCTCGATCTCCTTCAACCACTTCTGAGCGCCATCTGGATCGTATGCTCCCTTGAACATTGGAGGATTGTTCTTCTGGAACTCACTCAGTTGACGAGCAGCTCCCATTCCCACAACATTCGGATTCCCTCCAAGTACTCCAGCTAGCATACCCAGAGCCTCAGCAATCGCAGCATCGTCTCTACCTCTTCCAGCCATCTCTATTCTGAAAACCCAACAAGCTAAAACAATAAGTACTGATAGGGTTACACAACACCTATCCCGTACAGGGGAAACAGAATAATTACGACTCGACTCGACCGACTATGCTCTGATACCACTAATGTAACACCCTTCTAAATTACCCCAAATATTTAATAAAAATAGCAACATATATCAATCAAAGTAAATATGCAATTAAGGGTGTCACACAAACACTTCACACCATAATAACTGTCATGCTCTTTATTTAATTAAAATAACAATTTTTGCATAATTCGCAGCGGATAGAAATCAAATCAATCATTTCAAAACATGTAGCATATTACATGTAACTGGTTCGCAACCAACAATAAAACATTTAAAACATCCCATCCCGATGTTACATCTACCAGAGCATGACCCACTAAGGAACTACACTAGACTCCAAGCACTAGCTCCTACTCAATCACTGCTCGTTACCTGAAAAATAGTTGTAAGGGTGAGTTCCTCAATCGATATAACAAGCATTATAAAATATCATGCAATGTTAAGTAATTTAACACACTTCATCACCCTAATCATACACACATTCAGTAACGGCACATCAACTCCAACATCATACTCAACACCCACATAAAGCACACTTATAATCTCAATTCATACTCAACACCAACACAAAACACACGTATAATATTGGAATACATCCATTCATATTATACGCCATACATATATTATGCAATGAGACTCCATGCATGCGGTACCGACTATTCGTGAACATATAGTTCAACTTCACCGACCAAATCCAGGTACGGCTACCAAGCTCACTAGTCTCACTCATTTGAGACCTAGTGACTCACATCACTAATTCCTCACCATGGAAATTAGCTACCACCCCAAGGGCCATGCTATGCACGCTAATTCACCTAGCATGCAAACATCAACAACAGTCCAAAATGACTAACATCACTAATTCCTCACCATGGGAATTAGCTACCACCATAAAGGCCACAATATGCATGCTAATTCACCTAGCAATGCAACATCATCAACAATAATCCACAATGGACATATGCTCACACTCTAAGCCATAAAATAGTCCATTCACAAACACATGCATAATATATACACTCATAGCATTATGCATACCATCATACATCATCAACACATTCATCAAAACATCATATCGTGTCAAATAATTAATCACAGTATTAGCACACTCTACTAATACCTATACTGCTCAAAACAGCGGGAATAATCCCTACTATATCACACACCGATATAGGCCACCCATCACATATACACATAACATTTAAAATATCCATTTTTCCACTTTTTGACAGTGTTAACCGGTTAACGCCCTGGGTTAACCGGTTAACGCAACACAGAACACACTTTCTGGCAAAACGCAACAGTGTTAACCGGTTAACGCCCTGGGTTAACCGGTTAACGCAGACAAAACAACAGTTTTTCACAATTTATAACAGTGTTAACCGGTTAACACCCTGGGTTAACCGGTTAACGCAAGACAGAAAGCTGTTCCTGCGCTAACACAAAGCAGAATGCAGAATTCTCCGCATTTTCCGCCGTTGGAGGACTTCCGGACCTCCGATTCCAATTCCGTAAAAAGCTACACGTCCAGCAATTTACGACACACACCATTATCGATTCAATTACAGTTTTCACACAACTTATTCATCACAATTTCTCAGCATTCCAAATCCCAATTAGGGTCAATTCAACGGTTTATCACTACCCATTACATGCTAACCCATAATACCCATTAAACGACGATAAACCCCCCTTACCTGATTAATCCGGCAATTCTTTGAGCTCCAAGTTTTTCTCTTCTCCAACCTTTGCCCTTGCTCTTCCTCTTTTCCCTTTCTCCACTTTCCACTTTTCAGCCGCTTCTTAGTTTCACGTAAAAACTCTTTTTACCAAAAATGGGATTCTTTTTCCTTATTTCACACTTATATATTTTCCAATAATTATTATTCCAAAATAATAATAATAATAATCCAATAAATTCCAATTATTTAATTAAATTAATAAATATAATATTAATTTAAATAAAATAATTATCTTATTTTTATTGGGGTGTTACACTCAACACAAATGACTTAGAAACCACCTACAAAACAAAATTAATGTTAATCAACATCATTCAAATGAGCAACTCAAGCCAAGTGAATTAATTCCTCCATGCCATTTGCTTTTTGTCCTGAAAACATAACTCAACCATGAGAAGCAAACCCCTAGGGCAAAGCCTAGGGTCAAAGGAGTATCAATATTTCAAAACAGAACATGAAAATTATCAAAAATCAAGTTCAATCAATTAAGAATCCAATCCAATTGGTCTCATGCTCATATCATTCACCAAGATCATTTCATGAAAGAAATAGTGCAAAACATGCAAGCTAGAAGCTCATTGGACCAAACAGAATGAATCAATTCAAACTCAATCCAAAACAATTCAATAAATCTCCAAACAATTCACAGCTAAACAGAATTCATTACATGTCAATCACACCAAATTTCAAGCCAATTGGACAATGGGAAGCAAGTCAATTAAATTCATCAAGTTAAAGCATGCTCATGCAAGTCCAAACAAAGCACAATTTCATGTATCAACTTCCAGCAAGCATAAAACAGTGTAGGAACATGATAAATGCACCAAACCAAAACCATGACAAACTTCAATGTGTCTATAATCACTCCACAAAATTTCAAGTCCATACAATACATATCAAGAATTTCACAAATCAATTAAAAACATGACTCACAAAAGGTCCACATTTGGTCAAACAGAAAGGAAATTCTCAATCAAATTGGAAACACAACCTAAAATTCCACAAATATTCACATTCAAACTTAACATCCTTAAGATACAACATGCAAAATTTCAGCTCATTTCAAGTTCATATGGCATAGTAACAAAAATCATGAAGTTACACAAGAAATGGTGTGACACAAATTGTCACACCTCTAATGATCATGTCATATCTCTCAATCCAGGAACTCAAAAATCACAAATCATATACCAAAATGTCCATTAAGGTCTCTATAATAAGCATGAAAAATATCAAGAATTTCTAATTAGGCATCATCATTTCATGAGCAAAATACCAAGCAAGGTGCAAGCAAACACATGTTCATACAAACCCTAGGCCATTCCAAAAATTACACGTGCACAATTTTATTAAAAATAACCAAAAAATAGTAGAGACTACAAGGATCATTCCACAAAAAATCTCACATTATTTGGACAAAAATTGGATGAGATATGGATTTTCTAATGTTGAGAAAAAATAAAAAACGATGAACAAGGCAAGGTGAAACAAGTAAGCATGTGGAAATAAATATCAAAGGCCAAAGTGGAAACTGCACTCCAGCGGAATCGAAGGGAGGTCCTATTTAAACAGCCTGGCGCGCAAAAACAACCAACAGCATGAACAGTACCGAAATTTTGGCTCTAGCATGGAAATCTGGAAATATTTTCAAGTGTTCTTCATCATGTTCATACATTCATATGCTCAAGAACAAATCTCCACCAAATTGGACAAACTTTATATCAATGGAAAGGTCTCACAACGTACATCATGAATCTATAATTTTTTTAGCCTAATTCCTCATGATTAAAGAGAATCGATGACAAACATGTTCATGTATGAAACTTCAAATCCACATATCTCTCTCATTTCTCAACCAAATTTAGTGAAGCGAATTGCAGAATTCTCTACTAAGAAAGATCTATCCAAATCATCAATCAATTTCAATAATTATTGGATTCGAAAAATCACCTTGATTTGAGCACAGTGCTGAATTCGCGTGTATTAGGCTTCGAAATGTGAAAACAGAACTTCTATGATGCTTATGGAAGTGAATGGAACAAAGATTGGATGTTGATTGTACACGAACTTGATGAAATCTCAAATTTCCATGGATGAACCTCACTTTAACAGTCCAAAATCCAGCTTGAATTCCAATGGTTCTTGCTCCAATTAGCTTCAATAATGATTGTAGATGATGAAACAATGAAGATCTAAGCAAGGTTTTTGAAGAAATTGCAAAAAAGTGAAGATGAAAAGTTGAGAGAATTGTGCAATTTTGGATCTAGATCTGAAATTCTGTTATGATTATGATGAAAACAGTTACAATTATCCTTTTATATGTTATGTTAATGATGTTTCTAATCAAGATTAGTGTTAATGAAGTGGATTAGTGAAAATGCATTTTTATGCTAAATGGACAATTAGTAATTCACCCTCACTCATGTAAAACCAATGTAACAGTGGAATTTTCTGGTTTGAGCAAGTTACAAATAGCATATGTGAGCTAGTGCAAAAGGAATGGAGTGAAAATAATGAATATTTCTCAAAATGCACTTTTTCCCTCCACTTTTTAAATTAAGTCCACTTGAAAAATGCACTTTTTATGTGATGAGTTTTCATGAAATGTGATGATGGATCATGATAGCTCATGTCAAATGAATTTTTCTCAAAGAAACCTCACTCAATTTGGCCTTATGAATCAAAAGTTATGCCACTTTGAAAATCAACTTTTTTGGACAATGATCAATCCATAACTTGCCAACCACACATGAGAAATTCATGTTCTTGGACTTTTTGGAAAGGTGAGAGCAAGATCTATAACTTTCATGTTGGACAAAATTTCATTTGAAGCATTTTTGGACATGTAATTTTGAGGAGAAAAACTTTCCATTTTTGGCAGTTTTCAATTACAGGTCACTTTCTATTTTTGGCAATTTTCCATCTGACTTTATTTTCTTCATTCTTGATGTTTGAAATGTCAAATGAAACTTGTTTAGACATGAATGAAGTGTATTTAACCCTCTCCCACCTCCAAATCCATCATTTCAGACACAGTTGACCACAATTGACTTTTCTGACTGATAGATGAATTTGGCTATGCACTAATCAACTTGAGCCTCAAATTCCAGATAAAATGGCTCAAAAATGAAACCCTAGCTTTCACAAGCTCCATATAATCATGAAATGATCCCCATATCCATTGAAACCCTCATCTCCTTGCCAAGCCCTGACTGGCCCAATGCAGATGATTCAACTGATTAGGGTTGACCAGTGGTCAAAACCCTAATCCCAAGGTATCTGATCAATCTCTTGGATGATATCAAGACCATGATGATGATGATGTATCAATGCAACCAAGATGAAGCTCAACCCCCTTGAGAATCAAGAAACCCTAATTTGGACCCCACATCCTTAGATGATTAGTAATCCATTCAATGAAACCCTAGCTTGCATCTTAACCTCTTTATCTCCTGATCAAGACTTAGGAGGATGACTTGCTCAATGTAGCCACATGATATGCAACATGCTAATGACTAATGACCTAAGAAATGCAATGCAATATGTTAAGCTAGTCCCAAGAGAGGAGGGCAAATTTTGAGGTGTTACAGCTGCCCCTATTCAATCCACTGTGAACCTGTCGATATGAATAGCCTCGGCTTTCAGATAATCAGGATGAAGAGTGATTGAATACCAAGAACAGATGAACAATTTGCACTCTGATGGGAAAATAATTAACAATGCCTGTCAGAATCGGCAAAGAAACAATCTCTGAAAGAAGAATCCGTCTGGTACGGAGAACAGTCGGCCTGATCACCGAAACAGAACGTCGACCTGTATACCAAAATAAATGGTAACACAGGGATAACCCTGAACACCACCCATCCGCTGGGGATTACCATCTCTTTTTATTGCTTTTCTTGAACCCCGAAATTTTCTTTCGCGCAAATGATCCCGGATCACTGCATTTGAACCCCGACATCTTGTCTGCCAAAATAATGAACCCCATTCTCCATTTGAACCCCAGTCGCCTGACGATAACTCGCGATCGCCATTGTGTACCCCGTTTTCCAGAAAATGTCGCAACATTTCCCTTTCTCCGTTTGAACCCCGCTCTCCAGAAAATGCCTCAACATTTCCCTTTCTCCGTTTGAACCTCGCTCTCCAGAAAATGCCTCAACATTTCCCTTTCTCCGTTTTCTTGTGATAATTCAGCTGGCAACGTCGGAAATAAAACCAAAACACCACTCCGATGGCGACATATCAGAGGACACTCGACCAGACATTGACTGATGACTGGGAAGAAACTCGACGTTTACTTGACATCGAACAATGATGTTTACCTGACACCAAAGAAAGCTCGACCAGACATTAACTGATGACTGGGAGGAAACTCGACGTTTACTTGACATCGAACAATGATGTTTACTTGACATCGAACAATGATGTTTACTTGACATCGAACAATGATGTTTACTTGACATCGAACAATGATGTTTACTTGACATCGAACAATGATGTTTACTTGACATCGAACAATGATGTTTACTTGACATCAAAGAAAACTCGACCAGACATTAACTGATGACTGGGATAAAACTCGATGTTTACTGGACATCGAACAATGATGTTTACTTGACATCGAACAATGATGTTTACTTGACACCAAAGAAAACTCGACCAGACAGGGATCGACACGACACTTACAGGTATCGCAGGGATGACATCTCCATATGTCCAAAACCAGGCAGACGCTTGCCGGGGACTGACTGGGAAACACTGTTGCTCCAAAATCACGAGGCTGAACTCCTTGGAGTGACACCTTCACCATCCAGCGAAACCAAATCTCCAGCGGTAACCACGGCTTGAATGGCGCTGATCGCGTAACATTTCCATCTCTGTCCGACGGAAAAGTTTCCTCCAGTATCGCACTACTGGGGAACATTGACGTCACGATGCTAAACTCCTCAGAGTAACATCTTCCAACTTCTGTCTCGCACGGCAGAAATCTCCTCCAGTATCGCACTACTGGAGAATATTGTTGACCTAACACCACGATGTTAAACTCCTCAGAGTAACATCTTCACCACCCGGCGAGACCCAACCTCAAGCGGTGACCACGACTTGAGTAACTGATACTTGCAATGCTACTGATTTCCCAACTAGTGAAACCACTCCTCAAACGGTAACCACGGATTGAGTAGCATCTTCATCCACTGGCAAAACCATATCTCAAACGGTAACCACGGCTTGAGACTAGCATATGCTTGCAATGATGCATGACTTTTTCAGCGTAATGCTCCATAATTATGGAAATGCTACGCGATTTATTATGCAATATGCTATGCTTATTTTTCATGATGAATGTATAAAAAAAGTATCCCCCTCAAGGGACTCTTCTGAGGAGCTCGAGACACTCTGCTGAGGAACTCGCCAATACTCCGATCTCCACCCTGTTGGGGAATAGCGCTGCTGCTGGGAAAAGGCAACCCTTGCTGGGGAAAAACCTCCTTTGCACCCGATCCACTTGGGGAATTGCTGGGGAAGTAACCACCAATGCACTCTGTGGGGAAACACCAGTCTTTGACTTGCTGGGGATATCAATCCCGACCCTGCTTTGGGAAACCCTCACAGATACCTCCACTGGGAAACAGCAACCTCCAGACCTGGCGACTGGGGAAGCATCGATCTGAAACATGCTGGGGATAACCATCCTGACCCAGCTAGGGAAGCTACATACCTTGCATCTGCTGGGGAATTAGTCCTCACGACTCTGCTTGGAGAGATGAGGAAAGTCTGGTACCGAACACCCGCCGACTCGTCGACCCAATTGGT
This sequence comes from Lathyrus oleraceus, assembly GCF_024323335.1. Lineage (NCBI taxonomy): Eukaryota > Viridiplantae > Streptophyta > Magnoliopsida > Fabales > Fabaceae > Lathyrus > Lathyrus oleraceus. The sequence goes on from NC_066579.1 coordinate 449,828,308, forward strand.
ATTCATCATCCCAATCCACTGTTAGCTTTCCACTTTAGAGAGCTCCCAGACTCGTCTGGACTTTTCTGCTCCATCATCTTGTATTCCCAACTGCTCCGCGCTCGACGGAGAGCGAACGCCTGGGATCTACACAGACTTTCCAATTTTCAGACTTTGAAGAGTCTTCTTGATTAATTTCAAGGATCGTCGTACATCTTGCCGTCTTTTCATCGTTTCCATTCATCCGTCCCTGACTGGACTCCATGGGGATTGATTCGTCAAAAGCTTCCACATCACAACCTGCAAGTGAGGGAAAATACCTAACAGTTCCTGCAAAAGAGATCGTTAGATAAAAGCGTGCCTCAGGCGTGTCAAGATTTCAACACTTGGGTCACTCAACCTTCCGAATAAGATTTCAAACTTTCAATCTTATAAGCATGCATTGGAAGGGACCTGTATGTCTTAAAATGCAAGATTCTTTATCAAAATAATCGGATGTTTTTGCAATCAAAGCGGTAATGAAAAACAAAAACAAAATTATTTGACTGAGTATGTATTTTATTGATTGAAAAATGTGTGGCTCAAACTGAGCAATACAAAGGAAGCAATTCCTGAAAAGAGATAATTGCGTACAAAAGGAAAAAATTTATCCTAATGGCAATGTGAAACCCGTGATCTCATCGAGTTCCAACTCGGTTACACCCCATATGTCCTCAGACTCTCCGTGCTTTCTGCCTTCTGAACAAGACGCTTCTGATTGATCCCTACCGGGGATTACCCATGATGCCTTAACCAAAGCAAAAACGATCATGCCAGACGCAGTTGTTCGTTTCAATCCCTCTTTTGCCTGGACCGCCCTTTCGGGTTTTCAATCCACCGGGATACCCTTTTTTGCCCAAGTCGCCTTTTCAGGTTTTCGACTTGCTGGGTGTACAATTTTTTCTTTTTATCCCTAATTTTTGCCCGAACCTTTCTTTCTGTTTTTGGTTCGCCGGGATGCTCATTTTTGCCTGGACTATTTTATTCTTTTTGTCCAGCGGGTCAGTTTTACGAAGTATCTTTTAACTGCGTCCGCATTCACAGGGGATGGAAAATCCTCGCCATCCATGGTCGTTAACAACAAGGCTCCGCCAGAGAAAACCTTCTTGACCACGAATGGACCTTCATAATTGGGTGTCCACTTGCCCCTTCGATCGTTTTGAGGAGGAAGGATCTTTTTCAGCACCATATCACCTACGTGATACACACGAGGTCGTACCTTTCTGTCACAAGCACGCTTCATCCGCTGCTGGTATAACTGCCCATGACAGATGGCTACCAGCCTCTTTTCCTCAATCAGGCTTAACTCTTCATACCGGGTCCTTACCCATTCCGCCTCTTGCAACTTCACGTCCATCAGGACTCTCAAAGAGGGAACTTGAACCTCAACCAGTAGCACGACTTCCATATACCAACGAGAAAGACTTTGCCCCAGTAGGCGCACCGAGGTACAATACCCAGGATACAAGCTTCACACTTGCCCATACTGTCGGTGCATTCGAATGCTAACCTGGAAACGAAGGGAACATGGGATCCCTTCGGCGTAACCAAAGCACTAACTCGTCCACATTAACCTCATCACACATCAGAATCCGTTCGGATTCGGGGTCAGGCCCCTCCTCCGGGATCAGTTCCTCACAATCTTTCGATTTGAGCACCTCGAGATGTCCTCATCAGGGAACTCAAACTTCATCGGTTGATAATCCTCAACGGGTTGCGGGGCGATGTAATCAGACAATACACCCCTTGATTGCCTTCTGAGAGTATCACAAATCAGTCATCCTTCTTTTGCACTCTCACAACCCATCCGGTCAATGCTAGATTCTCAAACGCATACTTGATCGGATCCATCTTGGACATCCACAAAGTGGTATGAACCAGCATATACTGTCTCAGTCGGCGAGCAGCCTATGCCAAAGTACATCAAGTTTTCTCGAACAGTGAATGTATTGTTTCACAGTCGGTAAACTTTTTGCTAAGGTAAATTGCATGCTCTTTTCGACAAGACTCGTCATGCTGACCCAATACACCTCGTAGACCCCTCGAAGGTCGTCCAGTACAGAATTTGATGGTCGTCCCTCTACAGGGATACGTCAGAATCAGAGGCTCCTGCAACTTATTCTTTTATCTTTCAATGCCCCTTGGCAATCCTTATTTCACCTGACCGTTTGATCCCTTTTTTTTCAACAGCTTGAGTATGGGTTCCCACGTGGCTGTTAGAGGAGATGTGAACCATGACATGTAGTTCAATCTACCCAGAAGACCACGAACCTCTCTTTCCATTCTCGGTTCAGGCTTTTTTTTTTTTTTTTTAAGCAGGATCAACCTCGATTCTTCTCTTACAATGAACCCCAACATCTTACCGGACCGCACTCTGGTAGTGCACTTATATGAATTCAACCTTAGTTTGAATTGTCTCAACTGGTCCACTCAGCTTGGCCAGATCCACCAGATGCCGCTCTTCTGTTTGGGACTTTGCTATCATGTTATCAACATAGCATTCAATTTCATGATGAATCATATCATGAAACAAAGTCACCAGGACTCTCTGGGAAGTAGCACCGGTGTTCTGCTTCTCTAGAGGACAGTCTTCTCTCCATGGTAGCTCGTGCACAACGACATCGGTACCCGACCCTGGCATATCCTGACACGACCAGGCAAAAATATCCACATGCTCTTTCAACAAGGCTACCATTCTGCTCTCGACTCGCCTCTGAAATGGCCCCAATTTCACTTCCCTTCTGACCTCGGCGGTGCTTGGAATAATAATCTTAATTCGCTCCTCATGCGGCTGAATCACCTTCTCCTCTTGTTTTAACAACCTGGCTAATTCCAGCAGATCACAACCTTCTTCGCCTTCTTCTTCGGCATGATAGATCGGATTGTCGAAGTCATACAGAGGTGTAACCGAATTGTTATCAATGAGATCCGGAGAATTATTTTTTGAAGTCGGAACGAGACAAATCAAAAAAGGGAAAAAATGAAAACAAACATTGCCATTTTTATTTGTTTTTAAACTGTAAAAATGAAAAACAGGGAACACCGCTTTTAATTTGAAAAACATCCGTTTATTTATGATGCAAAATGTTGCAGAATGAAACATGAGGAGGCCCTTACAATGAACCATTACGTGTCGGGCAACACATAAGGTTTTCATGCAAACAGTATTGAGAAACAGAAATATTACTCTTCAGGATGAGTGACAGTGCTGATCTTTTTAGCCTTCTAGTTCCCTGGTACGCACGATTTTATCCACGACTCCAGCTCGCGGTCACTGTCAATCTCTTCACCCACTGTATAGGCGTGACTTGGATCCAACACTCCAGCACTGATAAACATGAACGGTGGACGACGACCTCTGTTTCGCTCAGACGAGTCTTGGCCTTCCTGATAGCCAACCCCGAACATATCCGCCTTCACCACAATGCCTATGATCTTTCCCCAGCCTGGGATCCCTCCATTTCTCACCACTTCCACTGCCTGTTTGTAAGAAGAAATGAACGGCTTTTTCTCTTTCTCAACACCAATGGCATTTTCCACCTTGACGGTTTCAACTGCCAGACTGGGTGTTTTACACCTCACATCGTCCATTTCTACTTCAATTATTCCTTGAATTGTTTCCCTTATCATTGCACGCCCCTTTGTGGCGACAGCCGCACGGCAGTTATCAACACCAGGGAAATCCCCACTCTTCGTCAGACGGTTCTGAACCACAGACGCACCTGACATTCTCGTCGTAACTGGCAACCCTCTGCTCCGGTTTCCCTGGAACCAATGCCCTTGGCTGCACCAACCCGAGATCCATCAACCTTTTAAACAGAGAGGCATAAGTCACGGGCGGCTTATTAAAATGACGATCTGTCGTCCTTCTTCTCACTTGGTTCCCAGCTCTTTGTGCTCTCTGTTGAGGTGGCTGATGTTGCTGTGGTGCAGGTGAATCACCAACAGGAATGGTTACAGTGGCAGCATAAGGGTGGTAACGATCCTTACCGTGTTCTCTTTTTGCCTGTACACCACCTGATTCAACCTCCTTCTTGAGCTGACCATTGTCAGGGGGCTTCTTTACTCCAGACGACAGAGCATCTCCCTGGGTTTCACCCATTCTCAGCCACTTTTCAATCCTCTCCACCTTCTCGGCGATCGCTTTCTGCCCCAAGGCGAGCCCCTGCACGACTTTGAACAACTCCCTCATCATCTCTTTCAGTTCGAGAATATCGGCGTTGGGTGGATCCATCAGTTCGGATTTGCTGAGTCTGGGAGGGTATCTGGGCGGAAAAGCTGTGCGCACCGGTTAGATACTGATACCTACAAAACAGCAAACAGGTTAACATGCATGAATGCAACGTCTACTTATATGAGGAAGATTCCGTCCTTTGATTCTGGTTTCATCGAGACGGACAATATTTCATCAATAACATTCTGACATCCGGATGTCTCTCAACCAGATTCTTAATTAGTAATACTCCCCATATGGCTAGACATAGGTTTGATGCAGATGAATGCAAAATGTAGATGATGCTGATGCGTGAATGCAATGCACTGTGCCATCCTCCAAGTCCTCTGATCATCTGTTGCACTGAAGCTCTGATCTCTGAATCGATCACAACCATCTGAAGGAATATGTAACCACAAATCCGACTTGGGGGTTCCGAAATAAACGGAACTGAAAGATACATCATCATCATCATCAGACAATTTCTGAGCAAACAACTACAAGATCTCCGAATCAGCCCGGGGAATCCTGAAATAAACGGATCCCCACTGATAAATAACACAGACAGCACTCCGGCGTCTCTGAAACAAAAGCCCATAAATCCGACTTATAAATATGACTCTGATCAACGGAACCAATAGTCACCATCAAAGTCACCATCTGAACATGCATCTGTACGAATCACCCTCCCCTCACAGGTAAATTCTAATCAGGTCATCCTAAGGCGGATAATAGTCTCGACAATCGGGCAGAGATACTCAATGGGTTTGCCCTTTCGGGTGTGCCATTGTAGCTCTCCTGAGATCGTCTAAACCAAAGATCCGGGAAAGATCGGTCACCGAAGTCAACAGTTCAGATGAGGTGACTCAACCAAAGTGGAGTACCCCACAAAGAAAGAGCACTCTCAGATGAACCTCGTCCGGCTCGTGGTACATCACGTTGCCAAACACATGTTGACCTAACATGAAGGAGGCAACATGAGGCCACACTAATCCTAGGTGTATACTCGGGCCTGGGTTTTAGCCCCACTCAGAACACCCACCCAAAAACAGAGGAACCACCTGTACAGAGGACAGCAATATGATAGTATGATGCATGCAAATATTTATGCAAATATATACACAATCAGAATAATAAATGCAATAAATAAAGCGGCACAAACAACCTAAACTATCCTAGAACGCTAGGAGAGACTCGCTTAGGGACGATGGACCAGCAATAGGTCAACTTCTATGTCCCCAGCAGAGTCGTCAGCTGTCGCATCCGCGAAAAACAACCGGCGGGCTAAAACAAAACAACACAGAGCCGCCACCGTGCGTTATTTATCCCAAAAGAGGGAAAGGAAACGCTCAGAGTAAACCTGGGAAAAGCATGGTCTCGCGACCAAAGAGAATGGGATCGGGAGTCGGTTACGCAAGGGGAAGGTATTAGCACCCCTCACGTCCGTCGTACTCGACGGGATCCACGCTCAAAGATAGAAAAAGGTTGCTAAAACAAACATCACACACACAAGAAACACAGGTGGAAAAAGGGGAGAGGGCTCGCTAGGACATCGCATCCTATGCCTACGTATCTCATCTGGAATGAGAATCAGAGCTGCCATAGTTCGGCTCACGCACGCCGAAACAAACACACGCACAACAAGGCAAACATAGAACCCGAACGCCAATCGCTGGACTTACATCAGCTTCCGAACCAAACAAACCCACACTGGAAACCAGATGCCACTTGATGGACTTATACCGGACTCCAAGCACACAACAAGAGGATACGGAATGCCAATGGCTGGGCTTACATCCATCTCCTACACACACAAGAACAAACAAGCAACAAGCTACTAAGGAGTCGGGAACTCGAGCCTAGCAACTGTCAAGCAAACACACACAAAAAGAAAAAGGGTGCCCGGAGAGACCTCGCACGGTCTCCTGCCTACGTACCTCATCTGGTATGAGGATCAGGGCGACGTAGTTCCCCTGAACGGGAAAGAAATTCTAACCTAACCAGATACAAAGGGAGACACACTACTAGGGAGCTGTACTCGAGCCTAGATGTTATCATGCATCATTGCCCTATGTTATGGTTTCTATCCTAACTTGCACAGGCAGCAAGCTAATCCTAAACAGGCAAAGCAATCAAAGCAAACAATCACAAATAGCACACACTATATCCAAACAGAGGTGGCTCAAACAAGGGTTAGACTGCCAAAGCAAGTCAACTGTATCAGGGTGATGTTAGCTCTTAACCTTGACATTGAGAGTCAAGGTGAAGCTGATGAAAGGTGAGTGAGGGGTGTGCCTCACAGCTCTTATCCCTGGCCAGGGAGAGCTTCAGACAAAGGAAGTGTGGGTCCAGAAAGTGGGAACCCTTCTACACTTATGACACTGACTCAACTGTACAACTGTACATGGATCTTGGGTTAGGATCCACAAGGCATCAACATGTAATGTGAGCCAAGGGACGACTCAACAGATTAGCAGGGGGTGGATTACACACCTCTTGTGTCTGCCAATTGCCTTAACAAAGGTCTTTTCCTGCTTGGGGACAAAAATAAACAAGCACAAACATCGCCTCTTAAGGAGGACTTCAGACAGGTGCCTGGCCAAGTAACAGGCCAGGTCTTCCAGACTACATGGAGTTAGTGATTCTACCTCAATTGGTTTACACAACCAAGCAGCAGCACAAGCGAATTCAAAATGAACTAGAGCAACTAAGGTACCTGAAATCAATCTAGCATGATCAGTACACAGCTCAAACAGTTAAACAGACAAGTTAATGACTACACAGTTAACTGTACACAAGCAATGCATCAAGCAAAGCATAAGCCAATGCTCAACACAAATGACTTAGAAACCACCTACAAAACAAAATTAATGTTAACCAACATCATTCAAATGAGCAACTCAAGCCAAGTGAATTAATTCCTCCATGCCATTTGCTTTTTGTCCTGAAAACATAACTCAACCATGAGAAGCAAACCCCTAGGGCAAAGCCTAGGGTCAAAGGAGTATCAATATTTCAAAACAGAACATGAAAATTATCAAAAATCAAGTTCAATCAATTAAGAATCCAATCCAATTGGTCTCATGCTCATATCATTCACCAAGATCATTTCATGAAAGAAATAGTGCAAAACATGCAAGCTAGAAGCTCATTGGACCAAACAGAATGAATCAATTCAAACTCAATCCAAAACAATTCAATAAATCTCCAAAAAATTCACAGCTAAACAGAATTCATTGCATGTCAATCACACCAAATTTCAAGCCAATTGGACAATGGGAAGCAAGTCAATTAAATTCATCAAGTTAAAGCATGCTCATGCAAGTCCAAACAAAGCACAATTTCATGTATCAACTTCCAGCAAGCATAAAACAGCGTAGGAACATGATAAATGCACCAAACTAAAACCATGACAAACTTCAATGTGTCTATAAATCACTCCACAAAATTTCAAGTCCATACAATACATATCAAGAATTTCACAAATCAATTAAAAACATGACTCACAAAAGGTCCACATTTGGTCAAACAGAAAGGAAATTCTCAATCAAATTGGAAACACATCCTAAAATTCCACAAATATTCACATTCAAACTTAACATCCATAAGATACAACATGCAAAATTTCAGCTCATTTCAAGTTCATATGGCATAGTAACAAAATCATGAAGTTACACAAGAAATGGTGTGACACAAATTGTCACACCTCTAATGGTCATGTCATATCTCTCAATCCAAGAACTCAAAAATCCCAAATCATATACCAAAATGTCCATTAAGGTCTCTAGAATAAGCATAAAAAATATCAAGAATTTCTAATTAGGCATCATCATTTTATGAGCAAAATACCAAGCAAGATGCAAGCAAACACATGTTCATACAAACCCTAGGCCATTCCAAATATTACACGTGCACAATTTTATTAAAAATAACCAAAAAATAGTAGAGACTACAAGGATCATTCCACAAAAAATCTCACATTATTTGGACAAAAATTGGATGAGATATGGATTTTCTAATGTTGAGAAAAATTAAAAAACGATGAACAAGGCAAGGTGAAACAAGTAAGCATGTGGAAATAAATATCAAAGGCCAAAGTGGAAACTGCACTCCAGCGGAATCGAAGGGAGGTCCTATTTAAACAGCCTGGCGCGCAAAAACAACCAACAACATGAACAGTACCGAAATTTTGGATCTAGCATGGAAATCTGGAAATATTTTCAAGTGTTCTTCATCATGTTCATACATTCATATGCTCAAGAACAAATCTCCACCAAATTGGACAAACTTTATATCAATGGAAAGGTCTCACAACGTACATCATGAATCTATAATTATTTTAGCCTAATTCCTCATGATTAAAGAGAATCGATGACAAACATGTTCATGTATGAAACTTCAAATCCACATATCTCTCTCATTTCTCAACCAAATTTAGTGAAACGAATTGCAGAATTCTCTACTAAGAAAGATCTATCCAAATCATCAATCAATTTCAATAATTATTGGATTCGAAAAATCACCTTGATTTGAGCACAGTGATGAATTCGCGTGTATTAGGCTTCGAAATGTGAAAACAGAACTTCTATGATGCTTATGGAAGTGAATGGAACAAAGATTGGATGTTGATTGTACACGAACTTGATGAAATCTCAAATTTCCATGGATGAACCTCACTTTAACAGTCCAAAATCCAGCTTGAATTCCAATGGTTCTTGCTCCAATTAGCTTCAATAATGATTGTAGATGATGAAACAATGAAGATCTAAGCAAGGTTTTTGAAGAAATTGCAAAAAAGTGAAGATGAAAAGTTGAGAGAATTGTGCAATTTTGGATCTAGATCTGAAATTCTGTTATGATTATGATGAAAACAGTTACAATTATCCTTTTATATGTTATGTTAATGATGTTTCTAATCAAGATTAGTGTTAATGAAGTGGATTAGTGAAAATGCATTTTTATGCTAAATGGACAATTAGTAATTCACCCTCACTCATGTAAAACCAATGTAGCAGTGGAATTTTCTGGTTTGAGCAAGTTACAAATAGCATATGTGAGCTAGTGCAAAAGGAATGGAGTGAAAATAATGAATATTTCTCAAAATGCACTTTTTCCCTCCACTTTTTAAATTAAGTCCACTTGAAAAATGCACTTTTTATGTGATGAGTTTTCATGAAATGTGATGATGGATCATGATAGCTCATGTCAAATGAATTTTGCTCAAAGAAACCTCACTCAATTTGGCCTTATGAATCAAAAGTTATGCCACTTTGAAAATCAACTCTTTTGGACAATGATCAATCCATAACTTGCCAACCACACATGAGAAATTCATGTTCTTGGACTTTTTGGAAAGGTGAGAGCAAGATCTACAACTTTCATGTTGGACAAAATTTCATTTGAAGCATTTTTGGACATGTAATTTTGAGGAGAAAAACTTTCCATTTTTGGCAGTTTTCAATTACAGGTCACTTTCTATTTTTGGCAATTTTCCATCTGACTTTATTTTCTTCATTCTTGATGTTTGAAATGTCAAATGAAACTTGTTTAGACATGAATGAAGTGTATCTAACCCTCTCCCACCTCCAAATCCATCATTTCAGACACAGTTGACCACAATTGACTTTTCTGACTGATAGATGAATTTGGCTATGCACTAATCAACTTGAGCCTCAAATTCCAGATAAAATGGCTCAAAAATGAAACCCTAGCTTTCACAAGCTCCATATAATCATGAAATGATCCCCATATCCATTGAAACCCTCATCTCCTTGCCAAGCCCTGACTGGCCCAATGCAGATGATTCAACTGATTAGGGTTGACCAGTGGTCAAAACCCTAATCCCAAGGTATCTGATCAATCTCTTGGATGATATCAAGACCATGATGATGATGTATCATTGCAACCAAGATGAAGCTCAACCCCCTTGAGAATCAAGAAACACTAATTTGGACCCCACATCCTCAGATGATTAGTAATCCATTCAATGAAACCCTAGCTTGCATCTTAACCTCTTTATCTCCTGATCAAGACTTAGGAGGATGACTTGATCAATGTAGCCACATGATATGCAACATGCTAATGACTAATGACCTAAGAAATGCAATGCAATATGTTAAGCTAGTCCCAAGAGAGGAGGGCAAATTTTGAGGTGTTACAAGTAAGAATAATGATTTTAGAGAAAAACAAGAACAGAGGAAAAGCCCAATCAAGGAAAAGGTATTCAGTGTCATGGATGTGAGGGTTTTGGTCACATTAGATCAGAATGTCCCACATATCTCAAGAAACAAAAGAAGGTCTTGTTTGTTTCTTGATCCGATGATGATTCTGAAGATGAAATTGATAATGAAGCTGCCTAGCATGTTACATCTTTCACTAGTAGATATGAGTCTTATGAAGACTCTTGTGATGAGGATCTCACTTTTGAAGAGCTGACTGCTTCACACAAAGAGATTTGTGTCAGAAGTGAAAAGGTGTGCAAGACAGGAGAAGAGTGTCATACCCCAAAATTTGCCCGTTAATCTTGCAAGACATTTTTCAAGGCACTCCAATTCATTTTTCAAGACACTGGTCTTACAGGAACAAATACCCAGCATACAGGTGGCCAAATCCGGAAAATGGCCTAAACTGGCTTGCTCGCTAGGCGAGCAAATCCTTCGCCTAGCGAAACCTTCGCTACACCACTTGCCTAGCGAAGCCTGCGAACACCAGAATTTTTGGGCTTCATTCTGAGCCCATTAGGTCACAAAAACTATTATAAATACCAAGGACCTCATTCAGAAAAAGGGAGAGATCAGTGAAGACAGAGGCATACGGACAGAAACCCTAGCAAGGAAACCCTAACAGAAGCAACACAGCAAACCCTGGAGGCTAACCCAGAGAATTCAGAGCAACCCTAAAGGAAACCCTGAAGGAAACTCATCTGCACCAAGGTTACCTCCGCCCAACTCAATCCGACTTGCCAATTCAAGGTTGCAATTCAATTGCAAACAGGTTTGCATTACTATTACCGCTTTATGTTCTTAATATGCATGTGGCATTATGATCGAATTTATAAAAATATCTTAAGTTTTGCATATGAATTTAAGTATTATGAATATCTTGAATGTTTAACCATGTAATCTCTGTAATGGATGCCATAGGGTGTGAAGCTTGCTGAAATTGTACTGTTATCAAAACTAGAACCCGCAGCCGCTCGCTAGCCCATCGCTAAGCGAGCATGTAGCGAGTATTCGCTAAGCCTTCGCTAGGCGAGGCAGGAGCGAACGTGACAGTCGCTGACTTTTCTGTTCTGATTTTTGCTCATCTGACATGTTTTATCATAGCCATGCATTGTTTACCTGACCCTATTACTGTTGTGATATCTTTCGTGGTGTAATTCTCGATTGCACCCTGATTTGGTATTCTGACCTGTTTGCTGAATTTTGTAAGGGTTCACATACTCCCGGAAAAGGTAGCTGGCTAAGGTATTCCACTTTATTTGTGGGATACCCTTGTGGAGATCCATCTTAATTACCTAATTGATTTTAATGTGGAGATTCATCCTAATTATTTAATTGATTTTAATGTGGACCTAATTACCTAATTGATTATAATGTGGGGATTCACCCTAATTGCCTAATTGATTGTAAAATATTGCCTTTGAATATGTGATCTTGGACCTCTCTTTGTTGTCTTACGATATTACGGTATTATGGTCATGTCCCGCAAATGTGGGGATACCTTTAGCAAAGACCCTTCGATTAAATCATCATGTCCCTATAAAATAAATCATTATCCCTCGGATGTCGCCTGCGAATATATGATTTTGTCCCTCGATGATCCGTCGTTGTAGCCTACGGTTAAATGATGATCGTCCCTTCGAATGCTAAGGTATCCTTACAAATGTTGCCTTCAATGACCAATCGATGACCCTACGATGTCCCTTTACATCCAAAGGGATAAGACTACTTACTTCTCAATAGTAAGGACAGTTTTACCCTCATAAGGATAGGAAATGCCCATAAAGACCTTGGGTGGGTATAACTCTTAATTGTTGGCTCACAACCTAAAACATTTTTCGTACCTCACACTTTGCAAATACTAGAAAATCACCACTTGGTATACATTCGTACTAGAGTCATTGCCAAGTTATATTTTTCTAAATAAGCTTTCAAAATTAAACGAGATAAATACTTTGTATACATTCGTACAAGAATCATTACAAAGTTAAACTCTCTCTTCAAAACATTTTTTAAGCAATTCACAAACACTTTTTTCAGACAAACATAAGTGATCAAGCAATTAAGAGCCCATGGATAACCATGGATACAAAGGGTGCTAACACCTTCCCTTTGTATAATGTACCTCCCGAACCCAAAATCTAACTAAGGTCTTTCCTGTTCTTTTCCACCTTTCCTTATGGGATAAAAGAAAAGTCGGTGGCGACTCTTGCTATCCGCGACATTTGCTTTCCAAAGCAAAAACACATCAAAGTCAGTTCACCGTATGACAGAACTGGCGACTCTGCTGGGGACTAAACAGAGAGGTTACCTTAAAAAACAAGATCACTTATTCAAATTGTCTGATTTACTTTTAAGGGATTGCTTGGGTATTTTATGCTTGAGTGAAAGATCCTACACCCGGATCTAGTGTACCTTAGGTAAGTAGCAAAAGATCATCGCGACTATCCGATGTATACTGGAATGGTCAAAATGATGGCTACGGTTAATGTGACACTTTGGATGTCCTGATGTTCCTCATGTTTACTTGAGGAAAAATTTGGCTTCCGCGTGGTGTCATCAAAGCATTAACCAGACCTTTAGAACCCTAATTGACTCATCCTAGCCATTAGAAAGTAGTGAGATAACTGACTTCGGTTCCGACTGGGGTTGGTTGAGACTCGATACTACACTCTTTGAGATTGGACTTTAGGGAAGCTTCGGTCAACCACTTGGTGTTGCACTGAAGTGGACTTAAAGGAAGGTCAATGATTTGAGATCCTTCTAGAACCCGGTTACTATTCTAGGACAGGTTGAACCAACCAAACTTCAGTAGGGAGGGTACTTACCTATGGAACTCATGCAAACCTTAAAACCTAGGAATGATTGTTGTGTGACTTGCTTGTGTTTGTTGCTTACTTAACATCATAACATCATAACATCATAACATCATGGAATTGTACTAACCATTTCAAGGACTTTAAACATTGAAAACATTTCATACATTGCATAGCATAACATAACATTGCATAACAGGTATTCTAAGGGATCAATGTTCTCACGGTTTTCCTGCAAACAGAAAAATGGACCTCGAACAAACTGTCAAAGATCTCCAGGCTCAGAATGCTCAATTCCAAGAAATGATCTTGAACTTATCCAAGGGGCAGGAGGAACTGAAGGCTCTCTTGCTCAAGAAAAAGAAAGACAAGAAACCTGTGAGTTACATCAACCCGGGAAGAAGGCTCAGAGGACAGGCTGCAGGAGTCAAGATTAGAATTCCGAAGGATCAAGAAGAGGAGACAGAGAATGATTCAGAAGAGGAGAATGTTGATCTCTTCAACCCTGAAGACGACGATGAAAATTATGAGAATGAACAATACTCTCCAAAAGATGATAAGTATAAGTTGCTGGAAGAACGCATGCTAGCTATGGAGGGTCAGAAGGTTCCCGGTCTGGATTTCGAAGGCTTAGGTCTGGTCTCTGGTGTGGTTATTCCTCGCAAATTCAAGATCCCCACTTTCACTAAGTACGATGGTGCGTCTTGTCCTCAGATGCATCTGAGAGCTTATGTGAGAAAGATTCAGCCGTATACCACTGATAGGAAGCTATGGATCTATTTCTTCCAAGAGAGTCTGTCTGGCACACAGTTGGAATGGTACTATCAGCTCGAGAGCTCTAACATCCGCACCTGGACTGATTTAGCGACAGCTTTCTACAAGCACTACCAGTATAATTCTGAATTGGCACCTACTCGGCTACAGTTGCAGAATATGACTATGGGATCTAAAGAAAGCTTCAAAGAATATGCTCAAAAATGGAGAGACTTGGCTGGCAGAGTCAAACCCCTTATGACTGATCGAGAATTAGTAGACATGTTCATGAGCACACTGACTGGCCCATTCTACAGCCATCTATTGAGGAGTTCCTCATTGGGTTTCACTGAACTTATATTAACAGGTGAACATGTTGAAAGCGGCATTCGAAGTGGAAAGATACAGGCAGCTACCTCTGATCCTCCGGAGACTCCTAATGTCATCATTGCTCCTCTGCCAAATCATGACAAGACTGTTAATGATGTAGAAGATGCTGATAGCGATTGCAACCTGGATAGCTGGATTTTCCCAACAATTGGTGACAGACTCAATAATTGGAAGGCTGAGGACATTATCCCGATTTCCTTTAGTCAGGAGTAATTGTTATTGCTATTTTAGCATTTTAAGGCATTGTGTCTATGCCCGGGGCACAATAGCTAATTTTTCAAGGGTTTTGTCATTTTCATAAGCATATTCGTATTCAATAAATCAATGGACCCTTTTGCATTCAAATATTGCGCTCTTTATCTTTCCTGTCATCTTTCAAATAAGCTATGTTTTCTTACACACACTCACGTAACAATTTGCCGATCCATATCCACTCTGGATCCTGTTGGTAATAACTCTTCTACTGTTCATTATAACTTTGAAAATCCGATCTACCAAGCCGAGGATGGAAGTGAGGAAGATCGTGAAGTACCTGAGAACTTGCCAGACTGTCACTGCAAGAAGAAAAGACTATACAGCCGCATGAGGAATCAATTGAAACTGTAAATCTGGGTACAGAAGTAGACAAGAAAGAAGTCAGAATAGGAGCAGGCTTGGAAAACAGTGTCAAAGAAAGATTGACTCAGGTGTTACTATGTAGAGGTTTTCGATGGAAAAATCAAGAGATAATACGGAATAATGAATGTCAAGAAGCTTTAGACAAAATTAAGAAGTATCTCCAAGAACTTCCAATTCTTATGCCACCAGTTGAAGGAAAACCTCTAATCATGCATTTGACCGTGTTAGAAAATTCAATAGGGTGTGCTGGGGCAACATGACGAGTCTGGTCGAAAAGAGCATGCAATATACTACCTTAGCAAAAGGTACCGACTGTGAAACAAGATACTCACAGCTCGAGAAAGCTTGCTGTGCTTTGGCTTGGGCTGCTCGCCGACTAAGACAGTATATGTTGAATCATACCACTTTATTGATTTCTAAGATGGATCTTATCAAATATACATTTGAGAAACCTGTTGTCTCCTGAAAGATCTATCACTGATAATGGTGCTAATTTGAATAACAAGATGATTACTGAACTCTGCACGCAGTTCAAAATAAAACACCATAATTTCGAAGTGGAGACTTGGTAATAAAGCGTATCATTCTACCACAAGGTGATTCTAGAGGCAAAATGGACTCCCACATACGAAGGGCCATTTGTAGTTAAGAAGGTATTCTCTGGAGGAGCCATGATACTTGCTACAATGGATGACGAAGAGTCCCCGCATCCCGTGAACACGGACATAGTTAAAAAATACTACGCATGTACACCCGACAAGTCGAAAACCTGAAAAGGCGGCTTGGGCAAAAAAAAGGGTATCCTGGTGGACTGAAAACCTGAAAAGGCGGTCCAGGCAAAAATTAGGGATTAAAGCGTATGACTATGTCCCGTTCTCGGTCAGCTTCACCCAAATCAAAGGGACTGAACAAGCCAATCACTTTTATCCGACAGCAGGAGATGAGAGGCTTGAAGACATAATGACAGTAGTGGAATTAAAATCAATAGGACTTTTTCTTCATAGCTTTTTCTTCGTTTTCTTGACAATCTCCTCTTACTAGGATTTCTGTCTCCCTGTACACAAATTTCCTGTTTATAGGCCCTCTTTCAAAATCGATACAATTTTATTTCCAAAAAGATGCTTTTATTTTACTTTCTCTGTTTTGTTTGCATAAACGTCCATTGATTTAGTTTGAATTAATATATGCATTTGAATATGATTGATGTTTACCGAAAATACATGCATGAAATAGCAATAGCAATTACTAAAAGACTTCAGGATCGAGGAGAAGGTCTAACCATACGTTCCAATGAGTCCGGTTGCTAATTCTATTCCCCAGCAAAAACCAGTTATTCCCAGAAGAGGTCAGCATCACCAGACAGACTGGTCATCTCTTCCATCCCCAGCCAGGCTCTGTTGAATATTTCTACCATCGGACAGAAATCAAATACCCCCAGCTGAGAAAGGGTCATCAATACAAATATCCCCAACCGGAATCTCGGGATTTATTTTCCCTTGGCAGAACTTCTCAGACGCATAATTCATTCATTACATCATTTCACAGCATACGCATGCATACAATGTTCGCATTTATTTTTGAAAGCATAAAACATCTCATGCATCATGACATGGCATGAAGCTAACTTTATTTTTCAGGTTAATTATCCTCCTGATACAGTCAAAATAAAGATCCATTCAGACGGACATCTTTATCGATTACATTCAAGATTCAAATACATCTTTCAGATATAATCCATATGAACATTCATTCTGACAAGCATTCTGATATCCTCCTAGTGATGGCATCTTTAAGCCCATCCCAGACATTTATTGCAAATACAACATATACGAATATTATCAGATATAGCCTAACGTACGGTTTAGTCTGATTCAGCCCAACATGTGATTTCTTCAACTATTCCAATACGGTCTAGCGTACGACCCATTTGGATGTTCATCCCCTCAGATACTACCTAGCGTACAGTACATTCCGAGGTGTAGTCTAGCGTACGACTACTTTCTTCAGATACAGCCTAACGTACGGCTCATTCTGCAACTCAGATACGATCTAACGTACGATCCATTCTGACCTTCAACAACTCCAATACGGTCTAGCGTACGGTACATTCCGAGGTGTAATCTAGCGTACGACTACTTTTCGTCAGATACAGCCTAACGTACGGCTCATTCTGCAACTCCAATACGGTCTAACGGACGACCCATTTGGATCTTCAACTCAGATACGATCTAACGTACGATCCATTCTAACCCCTTTTTCAGATACAGCCTAACGTACGGCTCATTCTGCAACTCCAATACGGTCTAACGTACGACCCATTTGGATCTTCAACTCAGATACGATCTAGCGTATGATCCATTCTGATTCTACCTTCGTCAGATACAGCCTAACGTACGACTCATTCTGCAACTCAGATACGATCTAGCGTGCGATACATTCTGATCTTTCATCCTCAGTGAAGTCACCGCCTGAGGGACAACTCACTCTGCTATTCAGATACGGTCTAGCGCATGATCCATTCTGATCCCTTATCCCCAGCAGCGTATAACACACTCTGACTCCCCAGCGAAGTCGACAGCCTAATGGATGACTCACTATACGGTCTAGCGTATGACCCGGTATGACACCCATGTCTTCAGATATCGTCTAATGTACGACGCACTCTGAAGCTCTCATCATCAAACTTCCTGGATGGCATCTTTAAGCCCATCTTCATCAAGACTAACTGTTGATTAACAAGTGCAAATTATTGGGGCATTCTAAGTGTTTAATAATCTTCCACCTCCAGACCACGAATGGCGTATGTCATACCCCAAAATTTGCCCATTAATATTTTAAGATATTTTTCAGGGCATTCCGACTCATTTTTATGGCACTGATCTTAAAGGGACAAAGGCCCAGCTCACGAATGGCCCAATCCAGAAAATGGCCCAAACTGGCCTGTTCGCTACACGCTCGCCTAGCGAACGTTACGTTCGCTACACGCTCGCCTAGCGAACGTTCGCTACGCGTTCGCTACCAGCTCGCCTAGCGAAGCTGACAGACAACAGAAAATTTTGGGCTTCATTCTGAGCCCATTAGGTCATGAAAAAGAGCATTATAAATACCAGCACTTCAGTAATGAAAAGAGAGGACGAAAAAAGGAGGAAAGGAGAACTCTAGCAAGCAAACTCTAGCGCTCACAGACGAAAAACCCTAAAGGAAGCCCTGAAGGAAAAGCCGGCGGCAGCCAGGTCACTTCCGCTCAATTCGATCCGATCGGCCAACTCAAGGTTACAATTCGATTACAAACAGGTTGGCATTGCTATTACTACCTTATGTTCTTAATTTGCATATGATACCATGATTGAATTTATGAAACTATCTTAAGTTTTACATATGAATTTAAGTATGCATGAACACTTGAATGTCTAACCACATAATCTCTGTAATGAATGCTATAAAGTGTGAAGCTTGCTGCCATTATATCGTTATTAAAACCGGAATCCGCAGCCGCTCGCTAGCACATCGCTAAGCGAGCATGCAGCGAGTATTCGCTAAGCCTTCGCTAGGCGAGGCAGGCGCGAACCTGACAGTAGCCAACTTTTCTGTTCTGACTTTTCATTCATGTTTTATCATAGCCAGACATTGTTTATTTGATCCTATTACTGTTGTGATTTCTTTTGCGGTGTAATCCTCGATTGCACCCTGATTTAGTATGCTAACCCGTTTGTTGAATTTTGCAAAGGTTCATATGTCCCAGAAAAAAAGACCGCCGTTAGGTCTTCCACTTTATTTGTGGGATACCCTTGTGGAGGCTCACCCTAAATTGCTTAATTAATTTTAATGTGTTAATTTTAATAATTAATTTTAATGTGTTAATTTTAATAATTAATTTTAATGTATTAATTTTAATGTATTATTTTTAATGTATTGATCTTAATGTGGAGATTCATCCTACTTACCTAATTAACTTTAAAATATGACCTTCAAATATGTGATCTTGGACCTCTCTTTTGCCTCACGATATTACGGTATTACGGTCATGTCCCGCGAATATGGGGATACACTTAGCAATGGCCCTTCGATTAAATCATCATAAAATAAATCATAGTCCCCCGGGTGTTGCCTTCGAATATATGATTTTGTCCCTCGATGACCCTTCGGTGTAGCCTACGGTTAAATGATGATCGTCCCTCCGAATGCTAAGGTATCCCTACAACTGTTGCCTTCAATGACCTATCGATGACCCTACGATGACCCTTTTACATCCAAAGGATAAAACTACTTACTTCTCAATAGTAAGGACAGTTTTACCCTCATAAGGATAGGAAACGTTCATAACGACCTTAGGAAGGTATAACTCTCAATTACTGGATCATAACCTAAAACATTTTCCACCCCTCACACTTTGCAAGTCCTAGAAAATCACCACTTGGTATACATTCATACTATAATCATTACCAAGTTATATTTTTCTAAACTGTTTTTCAAAATCAAACGAGATAAATACTTTGTATACATTCATACGAGAATCATTACAAAGTTAAACTTTCTTTTCGAAACATTTTTTTAACAATTCACGAACACTTTTCAGACAAAAATATAAGTGATCCAGCAATTAAGAGCCCATGGATAACCATGGATACAAAGGGTGCTAATACCTTCCCTTTGTATAATGTACCTCCCGAACCCAAAATCTATTGAGGTCTTTCCTGTTCTTTTCCACCTTTCCTTATTGGATAAAAGAAAAGTCGGTGGCGACTCTTGCTATCCGCGACATTGCGATAAAAAGCAAAATACCCCAAGTCAGTTCACCGTATGACAGAACTGGCGACTCTGCTGGGGATACTTTAACAAGAGAGGTTACCTTAAAAAAACAAGATCACTTATTTAAAATTGTCTGATTTACTTTTAAGGGATTGCTTGGGTATTCTTGAGTGAAAGATCCTACACCCGGATCTAGTGTACCTTAGGTAAGTAGCAATAGATCATCGCGACTATCCGGCGTATACTGGAATGGTCAAAATGATGGCTACGGTTAATGTGACACTTTGGTTGTCCTGATGTTCCTCATGTTACTTGAGGAAAAATTTGGCTTCCGCGTGGTGTCATCAAAGCATTAACCAGACCTTTAGAACCCTAATTGACTCATCCTGGCCATTAGAAAGTAGTGAGATAACTGACTTCGGTTCCGACTGGGGTTGGTTGAGACTCGATACTACACTCTTTGAGATTGGACTTTAGGGAAGCTTCGGTCAACCACTTGGTGTTGCACTGAAGTGAACTTAAGGAAAGGTCGATGATTTGAGATCCTTTTAGAACCCGATTACTATTCTAGGACAGGTTGAACCCACTAAACTTCAGTGGGGAGGGTACTTACCTATGGAACTCATGCAAGCCTTAAAACCTAGGAATGATGGTTGTGTGACTTGCTTGTGCTTGTTATTTATTTAACCTCATAACATCATAACATCATGACATCATAACATTGTACTAACCATTTCAAGGACTTAGGGATTTAACTTTGCTCTGTTTTGTAAAGCTATGGCTCCCAGGAAGACCATCCGGATTAATCTTGTAGCAATCTCTCCTCAACTCAAGAACTTAGTGTCAGAACTTTCCGATCATGCCCAGTTCATCAAGAAACACGGTTCTCTCCTCAATTTGGTTACCACTGGTTTCAAAGAAGATATGATGAGAGTTTTATTCCAGTTCTTCGACCCTAAACATCATTGCTTCACATTCCCAGATTATCAGTTGGTACCTACACTGGAAGAATTCTCCAGACTGCTTGGGATACCTATCCTTGATCAAATACCTTTCAGTGGTTTAGAAAAGGTTCCGAAGGCTGAATAAGTTGCCGCAGCTTTACACATGACGAAGTCCGACATTGAAGCTAATTGGGTAACAAGGAGTGGAGTTAAGGGTTTACTTGCCAAATTCCTGACAAATAAGGCCCGAGAATTCTTAAAAGTTATGAATATCCGTGCTTTCGAAGACATCCTGGCATTGCTAATCTATGGCTTGGTGTTATTCCCTAATCCAGAGACATGAATGCTATTAAGATATTTCTCACTCATAACCCTGTACCTACCTTGCTGGGAGACATTTTGCATTCCCTCCACACTCGTACCATGAAGAAGCAAGGGACTCTCATGTGCTGCATACCTTTGTTGTCTAGGTGGTTTATTTCGCACCTTCCTCAATCAGTCTTGGAGAACGAGCAGAATTTGAAATGGTCTCAAAGGATAATGTCGCTCTCTCACCCAGACATCCGATGGTGTCCTCAGTTCAAAGAAAATGTTACCATCATTGACCGTTGTGGCGAGTTCCCTAATGTACCACTCCTAGGAATAAGAGGAGGTATTACTTATAATCCTGCTTTAGCCCTACGCCAGTTTGGCTATGCTCGAAGAGATGGTCCAAATGAGATAATTATCCAAGGCACTGTGTTTGACTATGACAACGACTCCCAAGGTCTCCGCCAAAGGTTCGTACGAGCTTGGGGCATGGTGAAAAGAAGCACTTTAGGACAGAAAAACTCTATTCCTATGGAGCCTTATCTCAGATGGGTACGCGCCAGAGCTCGTGAACTTGTCATGCCATATCTTGCAATCGGACCTCAGATTGTCGAACCTGAAGCTGAAGGAGGTGCTCCTCAGATCATTCCTTATCCAGATATGCCTACCAATGTTGAGGAACTAAAGAGATCCTGGATCCAGTTGAGAGAAGAAAGGGATACTTTCGAGACTCAGTTCGTCGCAGAAAGGAAGAAAGTGTTAGAACTTACCAGTCAGCTTAATGAGGAACGAAGACTCAATGCGTATCTTCGCCCAAAAAGAAGCCGCCCCTGGGAGACTTGAGCTTTCATTGTATTTTTATTATTATTCCTTTTGTAATGAACATTGGTCAAAGAAATTAGCAATAAACATTTCTCTCTTCTTGGTGATTTACGCAAAGTTAAATTCCAAAAGTCCTTGAAAACATTTCATGCATTGCATAACATAACATAACACTGCATAACAGGTATTCTACAAGTTCAATGTTCTCACGGTCTTCATTACAAACAGAAAAATGGATCTCGAACAAACTGTCAAAGATCTCCAGACTCAGAATGCTCAATTCAAGGAGATGATGCTAAGCTTATCCAAGGGGCGGGAGGAACTGAAGGCTCTTTTGCTCGAAAAGAAGAAAGACAAGAAAGTTGTGAGTTTCATTAACCCGGGAAGAAGGCGTAAAGGACAGGCCGCAAGAGTCAAGTTTGGAATCCCGAATGGTCCAGAAGAGGGGGCGAAGAATGATTCAGAGGAAGAGAATGCTGATTTCTCCAACCCTGAGGATGACGATGAAGATTATGAAAATGAACAGTACTCTCCAAGAGATGATAAGTACAAGTTGTTGGAAGAACGTATGCTAGCTATGGAGGGTCAGAAGGCGCCCGGTCTGGATTTTGAAAGTTTGGGTCTGGTCTCCGATGTGACCATTCCTCGCAAATTCAAAATCACCACTTTCACTAAGTACGATGGTGCGTCTTGTCCTCAGATGCATCTGAGAGCTTATGTGAGAAAGATTCAGCCGCATACCACTGACAGGAAGCTATGGATCCATTTCTTCCAAGAGAGCTTGTCTGGCACACAGTTGGAATGGTATTATCAGCTCGAGAGCTCTGACATCCGCACCTGGACTGATTTAGCAACAACTTTCTATAAACAGTACCAGTATAACTCTGAACTAGCACCTACCCGGCTACAGTTGCAGAATATGACTATGGGATCTAAAGAAAGCTTTAAAGAATATGCTCAAAAGTGGAGAGATTTGGCTGGCAGAGTCAAACCCCCTATGACTGACAGAGAATTGGTGGATATGTTCATGGGCACACTGACCGGCCCATTCTACAGCCATCTACTGGGAAGTTCTTCATCAGGTTTCACTGAACTTATATTAACAGGTGAACGTGTTGAAAGCGGCATCCGAAGTGGAAAGATACAGGCGGCTACCTCTGCAAGCACCAAAAGGTCCTATCAGGGGAGGAACGAATCAAATGCTGTGTACGGTCAAAAGGGTCGTAACAAGAAAAACCGTGACCACGACATTGGAGCAGTTACGATTGCAGCACCACCATCTCAAAACTTCCAGCCCAAACAAGACAGGCCAAGAAGGCAGTTCACCAGGATCAATATGACCTTGGCACAGGCACTGCAGGGAATGCTAAAGGCAAATTTGATCACCCTTAGAGATCCTCCTACAAATCCCAACACTACCTCTTCTCGTTATAATCCCAATGCCAGGTGTGCATATCACTCTGATAGCCCCGGGCATGATACAAACGATTGTTGGTCATTGAAGAATAAGATTCAGGATATGATCGAAGCTGGAGAAATTGAGTTTGAGCCTCCGGAGACTCCTAATGTCATCACTGCCCCTATGCCTAATCATGACAAGACGGCTAATGCCGTGGATGATGACGATCACGTTTCCAATGTGGCGGACTTAACATCTCCTCTCCCGATCATAAAGAGGAATTTATTGCAAGCTGGTTTATTTCCAGGTTGTGCTGAAGATTGCAATCTCTGCATACTCCGGCCCGAGGACTGTTTGAAATTGAAGAATGGTATTCAACGGCTGATGGACGATCGTACAGTTCTCTTCGAAAGGATTCCTAAGACGGAAAACCCTATTGAAGAAATATCTGTGATTGCTAGGTCCAAAATTCCAGTGAAGATTACCGCTACCAGGGCGCCTGTGAAGATTACTGCTGAGCCCAGGGTTGCTCCCCTAATCATCACTGCACCTGGCCCGATCCCGTATTCCTCAAGCAAAGCTATTCCGTGGGATTATGGCGGTGATGTTTACGTCCATGGCGTGAAGCAAGTGGATAATGCTGCTAATACTAGTGGCATTGTTGGGACTAGTAAAATTACTCGAAGCGGAAGGATCTTCTCTCCAGAAATCTCACCTCCTGTCCTTGAAACTCGAGGAAAGGAACCAGTCAATCCTTCTCAGTCAAAGACACCGGTCGAAGTTACTCCCGAAGATGTTGCCAAACAGGAAATGGAAGAAGTGCTGAAAATCATCCGCAAGAGTGATTTCGATGTGGTAGAACAGTTGGGGCATACCCCGTCTAAGATCTCGATGTTATCCTTGTTGTTATCTTCTGAATCTCATGCCAATGCATTGATAAAATTCTTGAAGACCGCTCATGTACCTCAGGAAACATCTGTCGATCAGTTCGAAAATTATGTTGCTCACTTGGCTGTTGACAATGGCCTAGGCTTTTCCGATGCTGATCTGACACCAGCAGGAAAGAATCACAATAAAGCCCTGCATATCTCCATTGAGTGTAGGGGAATCACTTTGTCTCATGTGTTGATCGATAATGGCTCTTCCTTAAATGTGCTGCCGACAGCTGTGCTGGATAAGCTGGATTGTAAAAGCATTGAACTGAAACCTAGTGACATTGTGGTACGTGCTTACGATGGTGCGAAGAGTGTTGTCCAGGGCGAAGTAGTCCTTCCTATCAAGATAGGACCTCAAGTCTTCAACACTACCTTCCATGTAATGAACATTCGTCCTGCCTATTCCTGCTTACTGGGACGCCCTTGGATTCATGGGGCAGGCGCTGTAGCCTCGTCTCTCCATCAAAAGTTGAGATATCCCACAGAGCGCAAAATTGTCACCGTGTGTGGAGAAGAAGAGTACATTGTCAGTAGTGTGCATACCTTCAGATACGTCGAGATGGATGGTGAATTCATTGAGACTCCTTGTCAGTCATTTGAAGTAGTTCCTCTGACCAATCCTGTCCTTAAGCCAACTTCCTGTGTACCCAAGGTTATTCGTGCTCCTCCTGCTATGATTTCTCTGAAGGACGCTCAAGCCATGGTTGAAGATGGTGGTCGTACTGGCTGGGGTCAATTGATCGACGTACCGTACAAGTCTGACAAATTTGGCCTGGGGTTCAGCTCTGACAAGAGTCAAATTAATGCTGTAGAAGACGCTGACAGCGATTGCGACCTGGATAGATGGATTTTCCCAACAATTGGTGACGGACTCAATAATTGGAAGGCTGAAGACACTATCCCGATTTCCTTTAGTCAGGAGTAATTGTTATTGTCTATTTTAGTGTTGCAAATTTTTGTTGAACTTCTCCAAGCGTTGTGTCTATGCCCGGGGCACAATAGCTAATTTGTTAAGGGTTTTGTCATTTTCATAAGCATATTCATATTCAATAAATCAATGGACTTTTTGCATTCAAATATTGCGCTCTTTATCTTTCCTGTCATCTTCCGAAAAAGCTATGTTTTCTTACACACACTCACGTAACGAATTGCAGACCCATACCCACTCTGGATCCTGTTGACAATAGTTCTACTACTGTTCATTATGACTTTGAAAATCCTATCTACCAAGCCGAGGATGGAAGTGAGGAAGATTGTGAAGTACCTGGAGAACTTGCCAGACTGGTATTGCAAGAAGAGAAGACTATACAGCCGCATGAAGAGTCAATCGAAATTGTAAACCTGGGTACTGAAGGGGACAAGAAAGAGGTCAAAATAGGAGAAGGCTTGGAAAACAGTGTTAAGAGAAGGTTGATTCAGATGTTGCATGACTATGTAGAGATTTTTGCTTGGTCTTATGAAGACATGCCAGGACTGGATACCGATATAGTAGTGCATCGACTGCCAACGAGGGAAGAATGTCGTCCTGTTAAGCAAAAGGTTCGTCGCATGCGTCCTGAAATGTCTGAGAAAATCAAAGCCGAGGTGATGAAACAATTTGATGCAGGTTTTCTGGCTGTTACTTCTTATCCTTGTAACACCTCAAAATTTGCCCTCCTCTCTTGGGACTAGCATAACATATTGCATATCATTTGTTAGGACATTAGGCATTACATATTGCATATCATGTGGTTACATTGTGCAAGCCATCCTCCCAAGTCTTGTTCAGAAGATGAGGAAGTCAAAGTGTAAGCCTAAGGTTTTATTGACTGGTCATCAATCATCTGAGGATGTGGAAGTTGAAATTAGGGTTTTGTGATTCTCAAGAAGATTGGTCTTCATCTTGATTGCAATGATACATCATCATCATCATCTCTTGGTATCATCAAGTGTTGAAGCACATTCCTTGAGATTAGGGTTTTGACCACTGGTCAACCCTAATCAGTTGCATTGGGCCAGTTAGGGCATGATCAGGAGGTGGGGTCTATGATGGATATGGGGTTCATAATATGGTTATTTTGAGCTCATTGAGGCTAGGGTTCCACCCTTGGGCCATTTCAGTTGAAGATTGGAGCTCAGATTGATCTATGCATTGCCAGATTCATCTATTAGATGAAAAAGTCAACTGTGGTCAACTGTACATGATCTGATGGATTTGGAGGTGGAAATGAGTTAGATGCACTTCATTCATGTTGGAACAAGTGTTATTTGACATCTCAAAGCTTAAGAATGAAGAAAATCAAGTCAGGACAAAAACTGCCAAAAATAGAAAGTGACTTGTAATTGAAGTTTCCAAAAATGGAAAGTTTTTGACCTCAAGACCACGTGTCCAAAGAAGCTTCAAATGGAAATTTGTTCAACATGAAAGTTGTAGATCTTGTTCTCACCTTTCCAAAATGTCCAAGAACTTGAAAATCCCATGTATGGTTGGGAAATTATGGCTCAGTGAATTTCAAAAATGACCCATAATCAGGAGGCCATAACTTCCACATGGATTGTCCAAATTGGAAGTTCTTTATATGCACAAACTCCATTTGACATGTACTTTCATGGTGCATAATTGGATTTTCTCAAAAGTGGTCAATGCAAAAAGTCAAAGTTCAACTGGACAGTTAAAATGGACCAGGGGCAAAATTGTCCAACTTGTGAAATAATTGGAATTTTTGAGTGGGGATTTTTGCTACACTTCATAAATGGTATTTGAAAGTTGTTGGAATCATCATAACATGCCTAGGCCTTGTGGTTTGGAATTTGGCTTGTAAAATGAAATTGCAAAAATGGACAAAGTGCCACCACATAGTGAATTTCCAAAATACTCATCCAAGGAGAGTGAAACAAGTTGCAACAGCTCACACATGTCATTTTGAGAGTGTGTGAGCTGTCCATGAGGTGGCAATGAGCTGGCATGGGAAGTTCCAATTTTGCCCTTACTTGAAATTAACCAATTTCACTAATCATTCCATTTGGTTAATTAAACATGGTTAAGTGGTGATTAAGCAATCATATATATTCATAATCATCATCTAATCATGACAAAAAAAACACATTTCCCAAAATCAGATCTCAAATTCTTGGAATTCTCTCAAATTCTTCAAGAACACCAAAAAGCCAAATTCACCAAAACTTCCTCATTCTTTGCTCAATTTGCGAAATTCTTTTTGCATTGATTTCCTCTCATCTTCATCATCAACTGTTTTTGAAGTTTGAATCAAAAAGAGCTTCGAATCGCTACTGTGCATGTGAGCTCCATCCATGGTGAATCAAGATTCCTTTTGCTAGAAGCTACTCCAAGTGAATTCGAGCGCTCCAGGCTATTTCTTGAAGCTGGTTCTCCATCTGTTTCGCATCACAACACCTTGAAAGCTCCGATTTCATCACTGCCATCTCCAGGTGTGTGAATTTCGAATGTCACTGATTGATGAATGCTTATAGGTGTTTTGTAGTTCGTTCAATGTAGAATCCAATGATATGCGTAGCTTTGATTATGATGCAACGTAGGTTGTGAAATCTTGATTTGAAGTTTCGAGTGCAAACCCTAACTCCTTCGATCCGTGAGATTTAGGAACTTGTAGGTTAAATTAGGTTGATATTTGGATTCCACGTAGTGAGACGATTCCAACGGATATTCGTTTGCTCATTTTGGTTATGGTTCGATGTTCTTCATGTTTGTGCCAGATCTGGAAACGCGTGAGGAAGAGAGAGATTTTCTGAAATTTTTGAGTGTTTGATCCATAATCCTGTTTGAATATTTGAACAAGGTGTTTCCCGCGGTACTGTTCCCCCTATTTACCATTCTGCCACTGGTTAATTCACTTAATTATAATAATTCTAAAAAATTCTTAAAAAAATCATAATCACTTTAGAAAATTCATAAAAAATTATTAAAAAATCAGAAAAATATGTGGATTTTTTTGTTGACTTCCTTTTTCTCTGTAGAATTTTGTTGACTTATTTTTGGAAGTGGTGCTTGGTAGAAATTAGGTTTGACCTAGGGTTGTTTCACTTGTGTGCATTTTTGATACATTCTACCATATCCATTGTGAAATGCTCATGGTTACAAAGAAATTCTTGAAAATTTTTGTGATGATTGTAGACTGGCTGATGTTTATTTACATGTAAATTTCATGAATTTTGGATTCCTGGTGTTTGAGTTATGAATTTTGGAATATAGGTGTGACAATTTGTGTCACACCTCATTATGTCAACTTGCTGGATTTATTTGAATGGCTTAGGCTTGTTAGAATGGAATGAAATTTTGCATGGATGTTCATTAACATGTTAATATGCTATGTGTATTTTTCTGGATTTTTCCATTGCATTTTCAATTTGATTGCTATTTTTCATCTCTATTGGTCAATTGTGCAAGCTTGTGTGACATAGGTTGGTAGATCTTATGTGAAATGCTCATATGGTATTGAATGAACATGAAATTTGGCTTTCTGGTTATAGACACATGATAGAACATGATGCTTTTGGTCCCAGTCATTTCTTTATTGTTTTCATGGACTTATGAATTTTTGAAGTGAATGCATGTGTTGATGTTGTGATTTGGAGCATGTAATTGTGTCTGTTTTTGTTGATTTTCATTGACGTGGTTTCCTTTGTCCAATTAAGCTAAAATTTGACATGCTGGACCTTGATTATGTCCTGTTTAGGTGTAAATTATTTGAGGATTTTTGGAATTGTTTTGATATGGAATTGAATGCAATAGTTCTATTTGGATGTTTGGTGTTCCATTTGAACTAGGTTGAATTGTTTTATGCATGAAAGGAACATGATGAATGATATGGACATGGGACTAATTGTGTTGGCTTTTGTTTGACATTAATTTGACTTTGGTTGGATATCCCTTGCTGTTTAGGAATTTTTCTTGCCTTTGGACCCTAGGCTTGGCCTAGTGGTCTAGTTTCTAACATTTGATTGAGTTTTCAGGATGAAAAGGTGCAATGCTTATGGAGAATGATCCAAGTCAATTCAATTGATGTTGTTTGATGTTTGTACACTAACATAACTTTGTTTTGTAGGTTGTGAAGTTTGGGCTTGAGCTCATAGCTTGCCTTTGTTGTGCATCAGTTTGTATAGTCTGACTGATTAATACTTGCTGTTTATTTTTGTCTGTCTGAGTACTAACTGTGTTTGACTGTTTCCAGGTACTTTTAGTTGCTCAGTTCCTTGTGAACTTTTGCTTTGCTTTGCTTAAAGCAACTTGCATTGAGGTATAACTTCCTAACTTCATGTAGTCTGGAGACCCGGTCTGTTATTTGACCGGGCAAACTGTCTGAAGTCCTCCTTAAGAGGCAATGTTTGTGATTGTTTAATATTGTGCCTAAGCAGGTAAAGTCCTTAATCAAGGCAATTGGTGGAAGGTAGGGATATGCAATCTATCCCCCACTATTCAGTTGAGTCTTCTCCTTGCTCCCATTACATGGTTGTAGCATTGAGATCACAAGCCCAAGATCTTGTGCAGTGCACATTGTGTCAGAGTCTCTGAGTATAGAAGGGTTCCCCCATTCTGGACCCATGCTCACTTGTCTGAAGCTCTCCCTGGTCAGGGATAAGAGCTGTGAGGTCTGATCCTCACTTCACCTTTCATCTGCTTCACCTTAGCCTCGTAATGGCAAGGTTAAGAGCAAACACAGCCCGTACAGATGACTTGCTGAGGCAGTCAAACCTATTGTGTGAGCCCACTTGTTTGGTTATAGTGCGTGCTATGTGGATATCTGTTTGAGATGCTTGTTCTCATTTGATGTATGCTTGAATTATTTTGTATGCTTGTATGCTTGCTTCTTTCCTGGTTAGGATAGGCTTGCTTATGCAAGTAGGATAGAAAACTGAACTTAGGGTAACGATGCATGACAACACTAGGCTCGAGTCCAGCTCCCTGGTAGTGTGTCTTCCCCTGGTTTCTGGCTAGTAATTCAGTCCCTTTCAGGGGAACTACATCGCCCTGATCCTTGTTCCAGACGAGGTATGTAGGCAGGTGGTCGTGCGAGACCACTCCGGGCAACCTTTTTCTTTTGTGTGTGTTTGTTTGTTATTTGATTGTGTGTTTGGCTTGGATGCCGACGTAAGTCCATTGATTGGCAGTCGGGCTCCCCGTTTGCCGTTTTGTGCGTGTTTTGGGTTCGGATGCTGACGTAATTCCATCCAGTGGTTGTCGGGCTCCATGTTTGCCACCCTTGCTTGTTTGTATGTTTTGGTGTTGTTTGGCGTGCGTAAGCCGAACTACAGTGGCTCTGATTCTCGTTCCAGACGAGATATGTAGGCATAAGATGCGATGTCTTATCGAGCTCCCTTCTCTTAACCCCACCTGCGTTCCCTGTGTGTGTGTGTGATGTTTAGCAACCTATTCTTTATTCTAGAACGTGGATCCCGTCGAGTACGACGGACGTGAGGGGTGCTAATACCTTCCCCTTGCGTAACCGACTCCCTTACCCTTTCTCTTTGGTCGCGAGACCATTTCCTTTCCAGGTTTCTCTGAGCGTTTCCTTTCCCTATCTTGGGATAAATAACGCGCAGTGGCGGCTCTGTGTGTGTTTTGTTTTTAGCTCGCCGGTTGTTTTTTCGCGGATGCGACAATCCTCAATGGGTTGCTAATGTGGTACCAGTGCCAAAGAAGGATGGTAAGGTGCGAATGTGTGTAGATTACCGAGACCTGAATAAAGCAAGTCCCAAGGATGACTTTCCACTCCCGCACATTGATGTTCTGGTAGATAACACCGCTCAACACAAGGTGTTCTCATTCATGGATGGATTCTCAGGTTACAACCAGATTAAGATGGCACCTGAGGACATGGAGAAAACTACGTTTGTGACGCAATGGGGCACGTTCTGCTATAAAGTAATGCCATTTGGTTTAAAGAATGCAGGGGCAACGTACCAGCGTGCTATGGTGGTTTTGTTCCATGATATGATCCATCATGAAATAGAAGTCTATGTGGATGACATGATAGCCAGATCTCATACTGAAGAAGAACATCTCGATCATTTATACAAACTGTTCGAGAGGTTGAAGAAATACAAGTTGAGGTTGAACCCGAACAAATGCACCTTTGGAGTAAGATCCGGTAAACTCTTGGGATTTATCGTTAGTGGGAAAGGAATTGAGGTTGACCCGGCTAAGGTGAGAGCTATTCAAGAAATGCCAGTTCCCAGTACAGATAAAGAAGTCAGAGGTTTCTTGGGACGCTTGAATTACATTGCCTGATTTATCTCCCATTTGACCGCCACCTGCAAACCCCTCTTCAAGTTACTGAGGAAAAATCAAGAGATGATATGGAATGATGAATGTCAAGAAGCTTTCGACAAAATCAAGAAGTACCTCCAAGAGCCTCCAATCCTGATACCACCAGTTGAAGGAAGACCTCTAATCATGTATTTGACCGTGTTAGAAAATTCAATGGGGTGCGTGTTGGGGCAACATGACGAGTCTGGTCGAAAAGAGCATGCCATATACTACCTTAGCAAAAAGTTTACCGACTGTGAAACAAGATACTCACTGCTCGAGAGAACTTGCTGTGCTTTGGCCTGGGCTGCTCGCCGACTGAGACAGTATATGTTGAATCACACCACTTTATTGATTTCTAAAATGGATCCTATTAAATACATATTTGAGAAACCCGCTCTCTCCGGAAGAATAGCAAGATGGCAGATGATTCTAGCAGAGTACGACATCCAGTATACTACCCAAAAAGCAATCAAAGGAAGCGTGCTAGCCGATCATTTGGCTCATCAAGCAGTGGATGATTACCAATCTATGAATTTTGAGTTCCCAGATGAGGATGTCATGCTCGTTACTGATTATGAAGAACCTGGACCGGATGAAGGAACCGAACTAGGATCCCGATGGACTATGGTTTTCGATGGGTCTTCTAATGCATTGGGCAATGGTGTTGGTGTGGTAATCATTTCTCCTGAAGGTTACCATACGCCTTTCACTGCTAGGCTATGTTTTCATTGTACCAATAATATGGCTGAGTATGAAGCATGTATTTTGGGACTCAAGGCTGCTATAGACCGGCGGGTCAAGTTTTTGAGTGTGTACGGAGACTCAGCATTAGTAATCAGTCAGATCAAAGGAGAATGGGACACTAAGCATCCGAATCTCATCCCTTACCGAGAACGGGTGATGACATTAATCCCATACTTTGAAGAGGTTACATTCGAACATATCCCACGAGAAGAGAATCAGTTGACAGACGCATTAGCTACCATGTCATCTATGTTCAGAGTCAGATGGGACAATGAAGCTCCCAGGATCACCATTGGGCGACTAGATGTACCGGCATACTGTTATGAACTTAACACTGAGGGAGTACGGGAAAAACCTTGGTTCCACGAAGTAAAAAGATATTTAGAAGCTCAGGAATACCCTGAAGGGGCATCCATCAATGACAAAAAATTCCTGAGGAAGTTCTCCGCTAAGTTCTTTCTAAGTAATGGAGTATTATACAAACGTAATCATGACTCAACGTTGCTTCGCTGTGTGGATAAAAAGGAAGCAGAAGAGATTATGGAAGACATGCACGACGGTATTTTCGGGACTCATTCTAGTGGACATACGATGGCCAAGAAGATTCTGAGATCAGGGTATTATTGGTCTACCATGGAAGCTGATTGCCACCATCACTCCAGAACCTGTCACAAGTGCCAGATATATGCGGATAAAGTACATGCACCTCCTGCTCCATTGAACGTGTTGACCGCACCTTGGCCCTTTGCAATGTGGGGCATTGATATGATTGGGGAGATTAAACCTACTGCTTCTAATGGACATCGCTTCATCCTTGTCGCTATTGATTACTTTACAAAGTGGGTAGAGGCCGCCTCATTTGCTTCTGTCACCAAGAATGTGGTGGCACGATTCATCAAGAATAATCTCATTTGTCGATATGGCATCCCTGAAAGAATTATTACTGACAATGGTACTAATTTGAACAACAAGATGATTACTGAACTCTGCACGCAGTTCAACGTAAAGCACCATAACTCTTCTCCGTACCGACCAAAGATGAATGGCGCTGTAGAAGCTGCTAATAAGAATATCAAGAAGATCATACAAAAGATGACGGTGACGTACAAAGACTGGCATGAGATGTTACCGTTTGCTCTTCACGGTTATCGCACTTCAGTACGCACTTCGACAGGAGCAACTCCTTTCTCTTTAGTCTACGGAATGGAAGCCGTTTTACCAGTGGAAGTTCAGATTCCCTCTCTACGAATCATGAAAGAGGCGGGCTTAGATGAAGATGAATGGATTCAGACTCGACTCGACCAGATAAACTTGATCGATGAGAAGAGACTTGCGGCTGTGTGTCATGGACAGATATATCAGAAGCGCATGACCCAAGCATTTAACAAAAGAGTCAAGAGACAGGTGTATCAAATTGGCGACTTGGTGGTAAAGCGCATCACTCTACCACAAGGTGATCCCAGGGGCAAATGGACTCCCACATACGAAGGGCCATTTGTAGTTAAGAAGGTATTCTCCGGTGGAGCCATGATACTTGCTACGATGGATGGCGAAGACTTCCCGCATCCCGTGAACGCAGACATAGTCAAAAAATACTACGCATAAAAGAGACCTGCTAGGTCGACGTACCTAGGCAAAAGTAAGGGCATCCCGGCGAACCAAAAAGGTTCGGGCAAAAATTAGGGATAAACAAAAAAATGTGCACCCGGCAAGTCGAAAACCTGAAAAGGCGGCTTGGGCAAAAAGGGGTATCCTGGTGGATTGAAAACCTGAAAAGGCGGTCCAGGCAAAAAATTAGGGATTAAAGCGTATGACTATGTCCCGCTCTCTGTTAGCTTCCACCAAGTTCCAAGGACTGAACAAGCCAATCACTTCTATCCGACAGCAGGAGATGAGAGGCTTGAAGACATAATGGCAGTAGTGGAATTAAAGTCAATAGGACGTTTTCGGCATAGCTTTCTCTTTGTTTTCTTGACAATTTCCTCTTACTAGGATTTCTGTCTCCTTGTACATGATTTGCCTGTTCATGGGCTCTCCTTCAAAATCAATACAATTTCATTTCCAAAAAGATGCTTTTGTCTTACTTTCTCTGTTTTGTTTGCGTAAACGTCCATTGATTTAACTTGAATTGATTTATGCATTTGAATACGATCAATGTTTACCAAAAATGCATGCCTAGAATGGTAATAGCAATTACTACACGACTTCAGGATCGAGGAGAAGGTCTAACCATGCTTCCCAATGAATCCGTTGCTAATTCGATTCCCCGGCAACGCCAGTTATTCCCCCAGAAGAAATTGGCATTACTAGACAAATGGGTCATCTCTTCCACCCCCAGTCAGGCTTCTGTTGAACATTTCTACCATCAGGCGAAAATCAAGCATACCCCAGTTGAGACAGGGTCATCAATACAAATATCTCCGACCAGAAGACTGAGATCTATTTCCCCAGTAGAGCCCCCTGACGCATAATTCATTCATTTCATAACATATACATGCATACAATGTTCGCATTTATTTCAGACGCATAATTCATTCATTACATCACTTCACAGCACACGCATGCATACAACATTTGCATCTCCTGCATCATGACATGGCGTGGAGCTAACTTTATTTTTCAGGTTAATTATCCTCTTGATACAGTCAAAACAAAGGTCCATTCAGACGGACATCCTTATCAATTACATTCAGGATTCAACTACATCTTTCAGATATACTCCATGTCAACATTCATTCTGACATCCTCCTAACGATGGCATCTATAAGCCCATCCCAGACATTCATTGCAAATACAACATATACAAATACTATCAGATATAGCCTAGCGTACGGTTCATTCTGATTCAGCTCAACATATGACTCTTTCAACTCAGATGCGATCTAACGTACGATCCATTCCGACCTTCAACAACTCCAATACGGTCTAGCATACGACCCATTTGGACCTTCAAGTCCTCAGATACTACCTAGCGTATGGTACATTCTGAAGTGTAGTCTGGCGTATGACTACCCCCCTTCATCATCAGGTACAGCCTAACGGACGGCTCAGTCTACAACTCAGATACGGTCTAGCATACGATCCATTCTGATCCTTCACCCCCAGTAACGATACAGCCTAACGGACGGCTCGTTCCGCAACTCAGATACGATCTAGCGTACGATCCCTTCTGATCCTTTATCCCCAGCAGTGTATGACTCCTTCGGATTCTTATCTCATCCTCATTCGGCACAACATATTACTCCTCCAACAATACGGTCTAGCGTACGACCCATTCGGATCTTCATTCCTCAGATACTACCTAGCGTACGGTACATCCTGAGGTGTAGTCTAGCATACGACTACTTTTCGTCAGATACAGCCTAACAGACGGCCCATTCTGCAACTCAGATACGATCTAGCGTATGATCCATTCTGATCTGTTATCTCCAGCGGCGTATGACCCATTCCAACTCCCCAGGGAAGTCGACGGCCTAATGAATGACCCACTATACGGTCTAGCGTATGACCCAGTGACACCCATGACTTCAGATATCTTCTAACGTACGACGTACTCTGAAGCTCTCCTCATCAAACTTCCTAGATGGCATCTTTAAGCCCATCTCCATCAAGACTAACTAATTGACAAGCGCAAATTTTTGGGGCGTTCTAAGTGTTCAATAATCTTCCACCTCCAGACCACGAATGGCGTACATACCATTCTGACTCTCTCGGTTCAAGAATATTGAACAGGGGCAGCTGTCATACCCCAAAATTTGCCCATTAATATTTTAAGATATTTTTCAGGGCATTCCGACTCATTTTTATGGCACTGATCTTAAAGGGACAAAGGCCCAGCTCACGAATGGCCCAATCCAGAAAATGGCCCAAACTGGCCTGTTCGCTACACGCTCGCCTAGCGAACGTTACGTTCGCTACACGCTCGCCTAGCGAACGTTCGCTACGCGTTCGCTACCAGCTCGCCTAGCGAATCTGACAGACAACAGAAAATTTCGGGCTTCATTCTGAGCCCATTAGGTCATGAAAAAGAGCATTATAAATACCAGCACTTCAGTAATGAAAAGAGAGGAAGAAAAAAGGAGGAAAGGAGAACTCTAGCAAGCAAACCCTAGCGCTCACAGACGAAAAACCCTAAAGGAAGCCCTGAAGGAAAAGCCGGCGGCAGCCAGGTCACTTCCGCTCAATTCGATCCGATCGGCCAACTCAAGGTTACAATTCGATTACAAACAGGTTGGCATTGCTATTACTACCTTATTTATGAAACTATCTTAAGTTTTACATATGAATTTAAGTATGCATGAACACTTGAATGTCTAACCACATAATCTCTGTAATGAATGCTATAAAGTGTGAAGCTTGCTGCCATTATATCGTTATTAAAACCGGAATCCGCAGCCGCTCGCTAGCACATCGCTAAGCGAGCATGCAGCGAGTATTCGCTAAGCCTTCGCTAGGCGAGGCAGGCGCGAACCTGACAGTAGCCAACTTTTCTGTTCTGACTTTTCATTCATGTTTTATCATAGCCAGGCATTGTTTATTTGATCCTATTACTGTTGTGATTTCTTTTGCGGTGTAATCCTCGATTGCACCCTGATTTGGTATGCTAACCCGTTTGTTGAATTTTGCAAAGGTTCATATGTCCCAGAAAAAAAGACCGTCGTTAGGTCTTCCACTTTATTTGTGGGATACCCTTGTGGAGGCTCACCCTAAATTGCTTAATTAATTTTAATGTGTTAATTTTAATAATTAATTTTAATGTGTTAATTTTAATAATTAATTTTAATGTATTAATTTTAATGTATTATTTTTAATGTATTGATTTTAATGTGGAGATTCATCCTACTTACCTAATTAACTTTAAAATATGACCTTCAAATATGTGATCTTGGACCTCTCTTTTGCCTCACGATATTACGGTATTACGGTCATGTCCCGCGAATATGGGGATACACTTAGCAGTGGCCCTTCGATTAAATCATCATAAAATAAATCATAGTCCCCCGGGTGTTGCCTTCGAATATATGATTTTGTCCCTCGATGACCCTTCGGTGTAGCCTACGGTTAAATGATGATCGTCCCTCTGAATGCTAAGGTATCCCTACAACTGTTGCCTTCAATGACCTATTGATGACCCTACGATGACCCTTTTACATCCAAAGGATAAAACTACTTACTTCTCAATAGTAAGGACAGTTTTACCCTCATAAGGATAGGAAACGTTCATAACGACCTTAGGAAGGTATAACTCTCAATTACTGGATCATAACCTAAAACATTTTCCACCCCTTACACTTTACAAGTCCTAGAAAATCACCACTTGGTATACATTCATACTAGAATCATTACCAAGTTATATTTTTCTAAACTGTTTTTCAAAATCAAACGAGATAAATACTTTGTATACATTCATACGAGAATCATTACAAAGTTAAACTTTCTTTTCGAAACATTTTTTTAACAATTCACGAACACTTTTCAGACAAAAATATAAGTGATCCAGCAATTAAGAGCCCATGGATAACCATGGATACAAAGGGTGCTAATACCTTCCCTTTGTATAATGTACCTCCCGAACCCAAAATCTATTGAGGTCTTTCCTGTTCTTTTCCACCTTTCCTTATTGGATAAAAGAAAAGTCGGTGGCGACTCTTGCTATCCGCGACATTGCGATAAAAAGCAAAATACCCCAAGTCAGTTCACCGTATGACAGCGTACATACCATTCTAACTCTCTCGGTTCAAGAATATTGAACAGGGGCAGTTGTCATACCCCAAAATTTGCCCGTTAATCTTGCAAGACATTTTTCAAGGCACTCCAATTCATTTTTCAAGACACTGGTCTTACAGGAACAAATACCCAACATACAGGGGGCCAAATCCGGAAAATGGCCTAAACTGGCTTGCTCGCTAGGCGAGCAAATCCTTCGCCTAGCGAAACCTTCGCTACACCACTCGCCTAGCGAAGCCTGCGAACACCAGAATTTTTGGGCTTCATTCTGAGCCCATTAGGTCACAAAAACTATTATAAATACCAAGGACCTCATTCAGAAAAAGGGAGAGATCAGTGAAGACAGAGGCATACGGACAGAAACCCTAGCAAGGAAACCCTAACAGAAGCAACACAGCAAACCCTGGAGGCTAACCCAGAGAATTCAGAGCAACCCTAAAGGAAACCCTGAAGGAAACTCATCTGCACCAAGGTTACCTCCGCCCAACTCAATCCGACTTGCCAATTCAAGGTTGCAATTCAATTGCAAACAGGTTTGCATTACTATTACCGCTTTATGTTCTTAATATGCATGTGGCATTATGATCGAATTTATAAAAATATCTTAAGTTTTGCATATGAATTTAAGTATTATGAATATCTTGAATGTTTAACCATGTAATCTCTGTAATGGATGCCATAGGGTGTGAAGCTTGCTGAAATTGTACTGTTATCAAAACTAGAACCCGCAGCCGCTCGCTAGCCCATCGCTAAGCGAGCATGTAGCGAGTATTCGCTAAGCCTTCGCTAGGCGAGGCAGGAGCGAACGTGACAGTCGCTGACTTTTCTGTTCTGATTTTTGCTCATCTGACATGTTTTATCATAGCCATGCATTGTTTACCTGACCCTATTACTGTTGTGATATCTTTCGTGGTGTAATTCTCGATTGCACCCTGATTTGGTATTCTGACCTGTTTGCTGAATTTTGTAAGGGTTCACATACTCCCGGAAAAGGTAGTTGGCTAAGGTATTCCACTTTATTTGTGGGAGACCCTTGTGGAGATCCATCTTAATTACCTAATTGATTTTAATGTGGAGATTCATCCTAATTACTTAATTGATTTTAATGTGGACCTAATTACCTAATTGATTATAATGTGGGGATTCACCCTAATTGCCTAATTGATTGTAAAATATTGCCTTTGAATATGTGATCTTGGACCTCTCTTTGTTGCCTTACGATATTACGGTATTATGGTCATGTCCCGCAAATGTGGGGATACCTTTAGCAAAGACCCTTCGATTAAATCATCATGTCCCTATAAAATAAATCATTGTCCCTCGGATGACGCCTGCGAATATATGATTTTGTCCCTCGATGACCCGTCGTTGTAGCCTACGGTTAAATGATGATCGTCCCTTCGAATGCTAAGGTATCCTTACAAATGTTGCCTTCAATGACCAATCGATGACCCTACGATGTCCCTTTACATCCAAAGGGATAAGACTACTTACTTCTCAATAGTAAGGACAGTTTTACCCTCATAAGGATAGGAAATGCCCATAAAGACCTTGGGTGGGTATAACTCTTAATTGCTGGCTCACAACCTAAAACATTTTTCGTACCTCACACTTTGCAAATACTAGAAAATCACCACTTGGTATACATTCGTACTAGAGTCATTGCCAAGTTATATTTTTCTAAATAAGCTTTCAAAATTAAACGAGATAAATACTTTGTATACATTCGTACAAGAATCATTACAAAGTTAAACTCTCTCTTCAAAACATTTTTTAAGCAATTCACAAACACTTTTTTCAGACAAACATAAGTGATCAAGCAATTAAGAGCCCATGGATAACCATGGATACAAAGGGTGCTAACACCTTCCCTTTGTATAATGTACCTCCCGAACCCAAAATCTAACTAAGGTCTTTCCTGTTCTTTTCCACCTTTCCTTATGGGATAAAAGAAAAGTCGGTGGCGACTCTTGCTATCCGCGACATTTGCTTTCCAAAGCAAAAACACATCAAAGTCAGTTCACCGTATGACAAAGAGCAAAAGAGAATCATAGCTCAACTGCATGCTGAAAGAGGGAAATTATCATCTACTATCACAAATCTTGAAGATGAGGTAACTCTTTTAACTTCCAAACTTGAAAACATGACAAAATCCATAAGAATGTTGAACAATGGATCTAATGTGTTAAAAGAAATTCTCCAAGTTGGGAAAGGGGCTAGAAACCTAACATGTATAGGTTTTGATTACCAATCTCTGAACAGTTAAAGAAAATCTCTTGTGACAAAGTTTATTCCTGTTGGAATGAAGCATGAGCCCATAATACCAAAGCAAATGTTCTTACATCCTGCCATACATCAGGAAAATTATACTAAAGCCAAAGTCTTACCTTGGAAATGTCATTATTGTGGTAAATATGGTCACATAAAACCTTTTTGCTACAGACTATATGGTTATCCTAAATATCTAACATAACCTAGGGCTAATCATGTGATGATTAAAACTAAAAAGGAGTGGAAACCTAATGTTGGCAAAAACTAGTTTTATAGCTCATACCTCTTTTAGAGCTTAATCTAGAGAAGTCTTGTATTTTGACAGTGGTTATTCTAGACATATGACCGAGTCAAGAAGTATTTAGTGGACATTAAGTCTTATTCCATAAGCTTTGTCACGTTTGGTGATGGAGCTAAAGGTGAAATTAAAGGAAATAGGAAGTTAGAATGGGGTGGACTTCCTAGACTTAATGATTTACTTCTGGTGAAAGGATTGACTACAAACCTGGTCAGTATTAGTCAATTATGTGATCAAGGCTTGAAAGTCAATTTCACTAAGTCAGAATGCTTGGTTACATATGAAAAGAATGATGTTCTGATGAAGGGAGTTAGATCTAAAGACAAATTCTACTTATGGGTATCACGAGAAACGACTGATTCTTCCACATGTTTATTGTCCAAGGTTAATGAAGTCAAGTTGTGGCACCAAAAACTTGGACATATAAATCTCAAAGGTATGAAGAATATCATGTCTGAAGAAGCTATCAGAGGCATACCCAAGCTCAAAATTGAGGAGGGTAAAGTTTGTGGTGAGTGTAAAATTGGAAATTAAACCAAGATGTCACACCTGAAGTTGCAACATCAAACCACTTCAAAGGTTCTGGACCTTCTTCATATGGATTTAATGGGGCCTATGCAGGTTGAGAGCCTTGGTGGTAAAAGGTATGCATATGTTGTTGATGATGATTTTTCAAGATTCACTTGGGTGAACTTCATTATGGAAAAATCAGATGTCTTTGAGGTTTTCAAAGATTTATGTCAAAGGCTTCAAAGAGAGAAGGAAAATGGAATTGTCAGGATTAGAAGTGACCATGACAAGGAATTTGAAAATAGAAAATTTTCTAAATTTTTATCCTCTGAAGGTATTGACCACGATTTCTCTTCTCCCATCACCCCTCAACAAAATGGAGTTGTTGAGTGCAAGAATATGACTCTCCAAGAGTCAACTAGAGTCATGCTCATGCTAAGCATCTACCCTACCCGTTTTAGGCTGAAGCAATGAATATTGCTTGATATATTCATAATAGGGTCACTCTGAGAACTGATACTTCAACTACTCTCTATGAATTATGAAAAGGGAGGAAGCCTATTGTCAAATACTTTCATGTGTTTTGAAGTAAATGTTACATCTTGGCTGATTGAGAACAAAAAAAATGGATCTAAAAAATGATGAAGGAATATTTCTGGTTTACTCTACAAATAGCAGAGCTTACAGGGTTTTAAACTTAAGGACTAAAGTCATGATGGAATCCATTCATGTTGTAGTTGATGATACAATCACAGAGAAACGAACTAATGTCGAAGAACAACATCTCAGCAGACTAATACTTCTGAAAATGAGGGAGATATTGATTCAAACAGTGAGCCAGTAGGTACTGAACCAGACAACCCTCAAGCCAACAAAGGTCCCTCTATTAGAATTCAGAAAGATCATCCAAAAGAACTTATTTCTTGGAAATCTTAATGAAGGGATCACCACTAGATCCAAACATGTGATATCAAATGCTTGCTTTGTTTTTAAAGTTTGAATCTAAAAATGTGAAAGAGGCCTTGACTGGTGAACTTTAGATCAATGTTATGCAGGAAGAACTAGGGCAATTCATAAGGAATGAAGTATGGGGTCTATTTCTTAGGCCTAAAGGGATGAATGTTATTGGGACAAAATGCACCTACAAGAATAAATATGATGAAAAAGGAATTGTGACAAAAAACAAGGCTAGGCTTATTACACAAGGATACACTCAAATTGAAGGGGTTGATTATGATGAGACTTTTGCTCCTGTTGCTCGTCTTGAGTCCATAAGATTGGTTTTAGGAGTGACTTCTATGCTTAAATTTAAGTTATTTCAAATGGATGTGAAAAGTTCCTTCTTACATGGGTACTGTAATGAAGAAGTGTATGTTAACTAAAGATGAAAAAGCTATAAATGTAGATCAAAGTCTGTACAAAAGTATGATTGGTAGTTTGTTGTATCTTACAACTAGCAGACCAAACATCACATTTGTTATAGGAGTGTGTGCAAGATATCAGTTTGAACCTAAAATGAGTCATATTACTCAAGCGAAAAGAATCCTGAAATACATCAATGGTACTAGTGATTATGGTATATTGTATTCTCATAATGCAAATTCCATGCTTATAGGGTACTGTGATGCAGATTGGGTAGGTAGTGCTTGTAATACCCCAAAATTTACCCTTCATTTTTCCTGGAAGCATACGCTTTACACCTCATGCATGCATTCAAAAAAAAAACAAAAAAACAAAAACAAAAAACAAAAAACGAAAAAAAAAACGAAAAATAAATAAATAATAATAATAATAAACAAATAAATAAAAGAAAAAATCTTGGACTTGGACCTCTCTCATTTGAGCCCACAGGGTCACAAAAATCAGGTTATAAATTCAGAGTTTCAGTGAAACAAAAGGTATTCTATTCCTATTACCCTGGCTGGAAAAAGATAGTGAGAGAAGAGCTAACAGAGTTCAGAGCAGCCTCCAAACCCTGAAGGGAACTCAACTGCACAGAATCACCTCTGCCTCACATAAACCCTAAAGATTATTTTGTAAACCTCACAGGTGCAACTCAATTTCAATCAAGCTCTCCAATTAGGTTTGCCCTTATTCCCATTACCTTTAAGCTTTGAATTTGAATTCTCTGAATGTTTGAGGTATTATGAGTGAATTTGATACCCTTTTGATGCATGTCTTTTTTGTGAATTTTAATGGCATGATTCATGTGGTTACATTTTGATTTGGGGGCAACTCTTGGTTACCCTATTTTGTTTCTCTAAACTGTTTGTTGAGTTTTGTTTTGTGAGGGCTCATATGACTCTTGCAGAGATGGTTTGCCTGGTGTTCCACTTTATTTGTGGGATACCGCCTGGAGGTTTCATTCCGATTACCTGTACTGACTCACTTTCTTTGATGGTGTTTAGCTTGGAAGGATCCCTGGGTTTCGGACCTTGATAGGAGGCAATGTTTTTGTGTGTTTATTTTTTTTTACAGGTTCCTTCGTCCAGGACTCTTTTTGCATGAGCATCCCAAACCCTAACCCTTCATTGATTTTTCTTCTCCTAAACACACGTTTACTCCTTCTACTACAGGCGAGTAAGTCTCCAAAGGTCGAGCATCTGGTAGATTGCGTAGTAACGTCGTTCGTCCAAAAGCCAATCCATAACCCCGTAGTTAGCCGAACTACGACTTGCTCTGATTCTCATTCCAGATGAGATATGTAGGCATAAGACGCGATGTCTTAGCGAGCACACATCCCCCTAACCCATAGGTCAGCCGAGCTACGAAGACTCTGATTCTCATATTCAGATGAGATGCGTATGCAGTGGATGCAACATCCGCGTGAGTCATTTTCATTTAACCTCTTTTTTTTAGTAAACAACACAGGATAAACTCACACCCTTTAGACAAGAACTACAAAAGTGGATCCCGTAGAGTACTACCGATGCGTAGGGGTGCTAATACCTTCCCTTCGCATAACCGACTCCCGAACCCAAGATTTGGTTGCGAGACCTTGTCTTTTCCTTTCCTCTTTTCGGGTTTACTTCGAGCGTTTCCTTTCCCTCCTTTGGGATAAATAACGCAGGGTGGCGACTCTTCTGTCATTTTCTTTCGCCGGTTGTTTTTTCCCACACTGTATTTTTCAGGTTGCGACAACTGGCGACTCTGTTGGGGACCCGGTTTCCCTAAGCGAGTCCCTCCTAGCTTTTGTAGTTTGTTTGTTTATTGGGTGTTCATAGCTTTTGTACAGTTATTTATTTACCTGCTTTACCTTATTGCATTGTGTACATATCATTGTTGTATCTGTTGGCTGGCTATGGCTGCTTGGTGATCTTTGTGAGATGAGTTCTATACCCGAACT
Organism: Lathyrus oleraceus; assembly: GCF_024323335.1. Taxonomy (NCBI): domain Eukaryota; kingdom Viridiplantae; phylum Streptophyta; class Magnoliopsida; order Fabales; family Fabaceae; genus Lathyrus; species Lathyrus oleraceus. The sequence goes on from NC_066579.1 coordinate 449,872,658, forward strand.
CGAGTGCACTTAGGATAGGAGAATGGCATAGTCTTGTTGACTTTTGTGGAGTTATTCCTTAGCAAGTTGACTTGCAAGCCCATTCACTTGGTGGAGGTCATGTTGAGATCAATAATGTCACACAAGTAAGTTGTGGTTAGACATTACTTTTTCCAATATAGACCTTAGAATCTGAGGACCTTAGTTTACCAAACCCATCTTGGCATATTCGTAGGACGTAGTGCGAAAGTCGTTCAAGTGTAAGATTTGATACGATTGTTACGCGATACTACACTCATAAGAGTCTCTCTTGAGAATATTTTTGGAATACGAGTAGTCGTTCCTCCGATAATATCCGAAAGATGGGATTATGACTATGGGAACCTTTTGTAGAACATGTTTGGTAGGTTTAAACCTTAGTACACTCCTTTTGGGTGGTTCTTAACCTAAACTCCATGCTCGTGACTTGCAACAAACCCTTGATTCATGGTTGATCCGATCAGGTATCCTTAATATCAATGAAACTTGGGTATTGATAAGGTGTAAACCATAATCCACCAAAATGGGTGGTTGATATTAAGGATAACATGATCCATCCCATGACCTTTGTTTGGTGTGCTCTTAATTTCTCTCCAGATAGTGCAACCTGACAGATGTTCAAGCAAATACAGCGATCCTGATTCCCATGCCATTGCACTGCATTCACATCATTTTGCATCATATCCTTTTGCATTCATAATTATTCACACATGTTTATCCATTTCTGTGGGGTTTATATCTTCTACTTGATTCTAGTCGGAATTTTCTTGGTTCTCATCAACGGCTTAGTCTTTTTTTTTACATCGTTTATCTATTGAGAGACTGGAATCAAGGGGGTAGAATACCTTTGGAATTGATAAACATGTCATTGCATTTACATATTCATTAGCATGTCTTGCATAACAGGTACTGCCACAGTGTTCTCAGTTTGTTTGGTGTTCCATCGACAGGATAGCTGACCCAGGCATTCACCGGTACGGTACCCGCAGAAACCAACAGAGAGTAATGGAGAGCCTACAGGCAGAGTTCGCCGAGATGAAAATCCGCATGAATCAATTCATGGATGTGGTTCAAGGGGTGGCTCAGGGACAACAAGAGCTCAGGCAGATGATACAGAGGAATCCCCCTGCTCAACCAGAGACGGTGACTGATCCTCCAACTGGAGAGGCTAATGGACCCAATGGACCGGGGCCTATCCCAATCCTACATGTCACCTCCGGTCAACAGCCCGTTCATGATGATCAGGACGATCAGTTCCCCCTGCTGCAGGAAGACTTTGGTATGGGTCATGGTGTGGACCCTATGTTTAGAAGATTGGAAGAGAGGTTGAAGGCAGTGGAAGGACAGAATCCTCTGGGAGTAGATGTTGCTGACTTGGGGCTGGTCCCAGGTGTGAGAGTGCCAGCGAAATTCAAGGTCCCGATATTTGACAAATACAATGGCAACTCTTGCCCGAAGACCCATGTGCAAGCCTATTTCCGTAAAATGGTTTCATACTCCGATGACGAAAAGTTGCTTATGTACTTTTTCAAGGACAGCCTAGCTGGGGCGTCCCTGGAATGGTATATGAGGCTGGACAGAGCCCACATCCGTTGCTGGAGGGATTTGGCCGAGGCTTTCGTGAAGCAGTATCAGTATAATGCAGACATGGCTCCGGACAGAACTCAACTTCAAAATCTGGAGAGAGACAGTTTCCCATGTTCAACCTCCTATGTTGGAGAAGGAAGTGGCTAACATGTTCATGAACACTCTGCCAGGACCTTATTTGGAGCGCCTGGTGGGTTGCAATGCCTCCAATTTTGCTGGTGTAGTCTCTACCGGGAAGAGGGTGGAGAATTACCTGAGGACATACAAGACCCAGAGTGGAGGTGGATCCTCATCAGGGGTGAAGAAGTCGTTCATTCAGGGACAGAAGAGGAGAGAAGGGGATGCAAGTGCCATATCTTCTTATTAGAACAGGGATAACCGGAGGAATAACTTTCAGAACTATCATCAGCAACCGTATGTTGCGGCTGTGACCATTCCAGCTGCAGCACCACAACAACAACAACCACAGCGTCAACCAGCTCAGTACCAACCACAACAACCGGGTAACAGACCCGCCTATCAACCGAGGCCAAGGACGATGGACCGGCGTTTCGACACTCTTCCAATGTCGTACGCTCAGTTGCTTTCTAGTCTTTAACAACTACAACTTGTGCAGTTGCGCACTCTGGTTCCTCCCGTTGGTAGGCTTCCGGTGGGTTATGACGCCAACGCTAGGTGTAGCTTCCACTCTGGGGCACCTGGCCACAATATTGAGAACTGCAAAGCTTTTAAGCACGTAGTTCAGGACCTCATTGATTCAAAGGCCGTTAACTTTGCACCAACTCCTAATGTCGTCAACAATCCCATGCCCCAGCATGGTGGAGCCAACATTAACATGGTTGAAGGAGAAGTCAAATTAGTCTCTGCGGTCAACAATGAAGATGGGGATAGTGATTGCGACATCGATAACTGGGTGCGTCCGAGGATCCCGGGTGAAGTTCTCAACAATTGGTCTTTTGAGGAGATTGTCCAAGCCACTTGTCTGGAGGAGTAATTTTCTTTGTTTATTCATGCATATCCAAGTCTTACGTTCCGCCAGGGCGTAATGACTCATTGTAGGGCTCATCTATGTGACACTTGCATTTTTTATCATAAATAAAGGACGTCTTTTTGCATTCAAATATTTTGTTCCCTGTCTTTCTATTTTTGCAGTTTTTCAAAAAAAAAAGGCAATGTTTTGTTTAGTTTCTACTTTTTTTTTCACACTCATAAGCACATACCATCACTCATGCACATCACCGGATCCTATTGATAACGGTTCTGCTATGGCTCGCTTTGACTTTGAAAATCCAATCTTTCAAGCTGAAGAAGAGGGTGATGAAGACTGTGAACTCCCTGAAGAACTTACCAGGTTATTAAAACAGGAGGAAAGGGTCATTCAACCGCATCAAGAGTCTGTTGAAGTAATTAATCTCGGCACCGAGGACGCCAAGAGAGAAATCAAGATAGGGGCTGCTTTGGAGGACAATGTGAAGAAGGGGTTGATTGAATTGCTGCAAGAGTATGTTGACATCTTCGCTTGGTCTTATCAGAACATGCCAGGGCTTGACACAAACATCGTGGTACATCGCTTGCCTCTCAAAGAAGGTTGTCCTCCGGTCAAGCAGAAGCTCAGAAGAACAAGACCAGAGATGGCTGTCAAGATAAAGGAAGAAGTGCAAAAACAGTTGGATGCAGGGTTTCTAGCAGTCACAAATTATCCGCCATGGGTTGCAAATATCGTTCCGGTACCTAAGAAGGATGGAAAGGTACGAATGTGTGTTGACTACCGGGATCTGAACAGGGCTAGTCCTAAAGATGATTTCCCCTTACCTCATATTGATGTTTTGGTGGATAACACGGCTCAGTTCTCGGTATTCTCCTTCATGGATGGCTTTTCTGGCTATAATCAAATTAAGATGGCACCAGAAGACATGGAGAAGACAACATTCATAACCCCATGGGGTACCTTCTGCTACAAGGTGATGCCGTTTGGTCTGAAAAATGCCGGAGCAACATATCAGCGAGCGATGGTGACTCTGTTCCATGATATGATTCATCATGAAATCGAGGTTTATGTTGATGATATGATTGCCAAATCTCAGACAGAAGAAGAACATTTGGTGAATTTGCAGAAACTGTTTGAGCGTTTGAGGAAATTCAAGCTGAGGCTTAATTCGAACAAGTGTACTTTTGGGGTGAGATCTGGAAAACTACTGGGCTTTGTTGTTAGCGGAAAAGGGATTGAGGTGGATCCGGCCAAAGTGAAAGCGATACAGGAAATGCCTGAGCCAAGAACAGAGAAATAAGTCTGTGGTTTCTTAGGGAGGTTGAACTACATTGCAAGGTTCATCTCTCACCTAACAGCCACGTGTGAGCCAATATTCAAATTGTTGAGAAAAGATTAGGCTATCAGGTGGAATGATGATTGCCAAAGGGCGTTCGAGAAGATAAAAGAGTATTTGCAGAATCCTCCAATCCTTATGCCTCCAGACCCAGGGAGACCGCTGATTATGTATTTGACAGTACTTGATAATTCCATGGGTTGTGTTCTCGGTCAACACGACGAGACAGGTAGGAAAGAGTATGCCATCTACTACCTGAGTAAGAAATTCACAGATTGCGAGTTGAGATACTCAATGCTTGAAAAAACATGTTGTGCACTTGCATGGGCTGCTAAGCGATTGAGACAATACATGCTGTCTCACACAACCTTACTGATCTCCAAAATGGATCCAGTCAAGTATGTATTTGAGAAGCCAACTCTCACCGGAAGAGTTGCTCGTTGGAAAATGGTACTGACAGAGTACGACATCCAGTATACTTCCCAGAAAGCCATCAAGGGGAGTATTCTGTCAGACTATCTTGCTCAACAGCCGGTTGAAGATTATGAGCCGATGAAGTTTGATTTTCCAGATGAAGACATCATGTTCCTCAAGATGAAAGACTGTGAAGAGCCAATTGTTGAAGAGGGACCTGATCCAGACGAAAAGTGGACTTTAATGTTTGATGGGGCCGTCAACGCCAGAGGAAGTGGAATTGGTGCTGTCATTACAACTCCGAAAGGTGCCCATATGCCTTTCTTTGCTCGTCTAACTTTCGAGTGCACCAATAATGAAGCTGAGTATGAAGCCTGTATCTTGGGTATTGAGCAAGCCATTGATTTGAGAATCAAGACTTTGGACATCTTCAGAGATTCAGCTATGATAATCAATCAAGTGAATGGTGATTGGAACACTCTCCAGCCCAATCTGGTCCCTTACAGAGATTACACGAAAAGACTGTTGACTTTCTTCACAACAGTAAAGCTGTACCATATACCTCGTGATGAGAACCAGATGACAGATGCTCTTGCTACTCTATCCTCCATGATCAACGTGATTCGGTGGAACCACGCTCCCAGGATCGATGTGATGCGCCTCGACAGGGCCGCGTATGTGTTTGCTGCTGAACTGGTAGTTGACGACAAGCCCTGGTATCACGACATCAAGTGCTTTCTGAAGAATCAAGAGTACCCTGCAGGGACATCCAACAATGATAGAAAGACTTTGAGAAGATTGGCAGGCAGTTTCTTCTTGAACAAAGACGATGTTCTGTATAAGAGGAACTTCGACATGGTTTTGCTCAGATGCGTGGACAGACACGAAGCAGACATGTTAATGCAGGAAGTTCATGAAGGCTCCTTCGGTACTCATGCCGGCGGACATGCAATGGCTAAGAAATTGTTGAGAGCAGGTTATTACTGGATGACCATGGAATCTGATTGTTTCAAATATGCTCGGAAGTGCCATAAATGCCAGATTTATGCTGATAAGGTGCATGTGCCGCCGAGTCCTTTGAATGTGATGTCTTCGTCGTGGCCTTTCGCTTTGTGGGGCATCGATATGATTGGAAAGATTGAGCCGACCGCTTCCAATGGGCATCGCTTCATCCTTGTTGCCATCGACTATTTCACCAAGTGGGTCGAAGCAGCGTCATTTGCGAAGGTCACGAGACATGTGGTTGCCCGTTTCATCAAGAAAGAAATCATTTGTCGCTATGGGATTCCCGAAAGAATCATCACTGATAATGGTTCTAATCTCAACAACAAAATGATGAAGGAGTTGTGCCAGAACTTCAACATTCAGCATCACAATTCTTCCCCTTACCTCCCTAAGATGAACGGTGTTGTTGAAGCGGCAAATAAGAACATAAAGAAGATTGTGCAGAAGATGGTCGTTACGTACAGAGATTGGCATGAGATGCTACCCTTCGCCTTGCATGGGTACCGTACTTCAGTACGTACATCGACCGGGGAAACCCCTTACTCCCTTGTGTATGGTATGGAAGCAGTCCTACCTGTTGAAGTGGAGATTCCTTCTCTAATAGTCTTGCTAGATGTCAAGTTAGACGAAGCTGAATGGGTTCGGACAAGGTTCAATGAGTTGAGTCTTATCGAAGAGAAGCGAATGGCAGCCATTTGTCATGGGCAGTTGTATCAAAGTCGGATGAAGAGAGCCTTTGATCAGAAAGTGCGTCCTTGATGCTTCCAAGTCGGAGATTTGGTGTTGAAAAGGATCCTTCCTCCTCAGACAGATCACAGGGGCAAGTGGACTCCTAACTATGATGGACTGTATATTGTCACCAAGATCTTTGATGGTGGAGCCTTAATGCTTGCAACTATGGATGGTGAATACTTCACTTCCCCTGTGAACTCAGACGCAGTTAAAAAATACTTCGCATAAAATAGACCCGCTGGACAATAAAAAGAATAGTCCAGGCAAAAAATGGGCATCCCGGCGAACCAAGAAAATGGAAAAAGGTTCGGGCAAAAGTTAGGGATTAAAATTGAAAAGATTGTACACCCGGTAAGTTGAAAATCTGAAAAGGCAACTTAGGCAAAAATGGGTATCCCGGTGGATTGAAAACCCAAAAGGGCGATCCAGGCAAAAGTTAGGGATTAAGCGAATGACTGTGTTCTGAGTAGTTATGAATATCATCTCGTGTCAATAACCGGAAACTTCTGAAGGATAGGAAACAATCCAATCACCTTTTTCGGAAAGCTGATCATCTGGAGGATCTTGAAGACGAGCGAATCATAGCAGAATTGGAACCCGATAGAAATCCATTTCACATTGCCATTAGATTAATTTCTATTTTTATCTGTTGTGCAATTACCTCTTTCCAAGGATTGCTTCCTGATGTAAATACCTATTCAGAGGCCACTCAATCAATAAAATCATGTTATTCAGTACATCTCTGTGTTCATTTTCATTTTACTGTTTTGTTTGCAAAAATGACGTCCGAATTTTTGATAAACATTGCATCATGAAACATAAGAGCTTTGCAGGTACGTGCTTAATAAACATTGAAAATTGCTGTAAATTTTAAGTGCTTTGGATCGTCTATTCAGAACAGGTACACTCGGGGCATTTCCTTAAGGTCCCCATCAAATGATCGCGGATGATTTTCCTCAACAGTTGGAATTTGGTATCTTATCCCTGCAGAGCTGATCAGAGCGTTGGATTCTTCAATCCCCAGCAGGTTCTCACCACTGTACCTCCCCCCCAAGCGGTGGTTTTAGATTATACACTCCCCAGTATAGTTGACAGTGTCAGACTATATACCCCCAGCGGAGTTGACAGTGCCAGACTGTATCTTCCCAGCAGAAGCGGCTGCTCCTTAGAGTTCGAGGCCAGATCGATAATCCCAATGCCAGATCCATGGTTTCTTTCCTTGAAGTAGAACCTCGGTACCATATCGGTGTTTGCTTCCCCTGCTGAGTCATCTCTCGCAGATCGTGGTTGCCAGAACCACTATCGTTTTCCCCAACAGTAGGTTTTCAGTGTCGTTCTCTCCCCAGTCAGAATCTCGGTATTTCGTCATCACTAGAACACCGTGTGGCAGGTCATTTCCCCACAGAATTCTTTGTGTTGTGCATCTCCAGCAGCCTTGCCAGGGTCCAGAAGATGGTGATCATTTCCCCAGCAGATCCCCTTGCCTCAGCTTGGCATTCTACCCAGCATTTCGCATCTCTGCATGTAGAATCATATTGCATTGCATCCTCCCAAATCGCGTAGCATTTCCATTTTCATGGAGCATTACGCCATTGAAAAATTCAAACATACGCATGTAAGCATAAAACATTCTCGGTATCCCAAGTGATAAGCCAAAAGTTATTTCCAGTACTCAGACTGAAGATTGTTCATGACTTACCTTTGTTATCCCCAGCAAGTGTCATTGGCCCATGCGCCGCCTTTATTATCGTTCCCTATTTCTGTCGATGCTAACAGGCATGAAGTTTCCGGTATTCAGACCGAAGTGGCATTCAGGCTAGTTTTCCGATGTTTAGATCGAAGAAGTTTTCGACGTTCAGGTCGATGTAACTTGTGGCGTTCAGGCCAGTTTTCCGATGTTCAAATCGAAGAAGTTTCCGACGTTCAGGTCGATGCGACTTGTGGCGTTCAGGCCAGTTTTCCGATGTTCAGATCGAAGAAGTTTTCGACATTCAGGTCGATGCAACTTGTGGCATTCAGGCCAATTTTCCGACGTTCAGATCGAAGAAGTTTCCGACGTTCAGGTCGATGCAACTTGTGGCATTCAACCCAATTTTCCGATATTCAGATCGAAGTGGCATTCAGGCCAAGTTTCCGGTATTCAGACCGAAGTGGCATTCAGGTCAGTTTTCCGATGTTCAGATCGAAGAAGTTCCCGACATTCAGGTCGACGCAACTTGTGGCATTCAGGCCAGCCTCTCGGTGTTCAAACCGATATTAATAATCTCATATCTCCCGATGTTCAAATCGAAGTCATTTCTGGTATTCAGACTGATGAGCGGCATTCAGGCCGTGGTTATTTCTGTGTTACCATTTATTTTGGTATCTAGGTTAACATTCTTTTTCGGTATTCAAACTGACTCTCGCCGTACCAGACGGATTCTTCTTTCAAGACCACCTCTTTGCCGATTCTGACAGGCATTGTTACTTCACTTCACTTCAGTGAAAATTTTCGGGCTTTTATTGTATTCAATCCCTTGATACCTCGAAAGCACGAAAGCCGCTGCTATCTTCTTTCCAGGTCTCCAGTTGATTGAATAGGGGCAACTGTAATACCCCAAAATTTACCCTTCATTTTTCCTGGAAGCATACGTTTTACACCTCATGCATGCATTCATTTAAAAAAAACAAAAAAAAAAAAAACAAAAACGAAAAAAGAAAAAGAAAAAAAACAACGAAAAAAAAAGAAAAATAAATAAATAAATAAATAAATAAATAAATCTTGGACTTGGACCTCTCTCATTTGAGCCCACAGGTCCACAAAAATCAGGTTATAAATTCAGAGTTTCAGTGAAACAAAAGGTATTTTATTCATATTACCCTGGCTGGAAAATGATAGTGAGAGAAGAGCTAACAGAGTTCAGAGCAGCCTCCAAACCCTGAAGGGAACTCAACTGCACAGAATCACCTCTGCCTCACATAAACCCTAAAGATTGTTTTGTAAACCTCTCGGGTGCAACTCAATTTCAATCAAGCTCTCCAATCAGGTTTTCCCTTATTCCCATTACCTTTAAGCTTTGAATTTGAATATTCTGAATGTTTGAGGTATTATGGGTGAATTTGATACCCTTTTGATGCATGTCTTTTTTGTGAATTTTAATGGCATGATTCATGTGGTTACATTTTGATTTGGGGGCAACTCTTGGTTACCCTATTTTGTTTCTCTAACCTGTTTGTTGAGTTTTGTTTTGTGAGGGCTCATATGACTCTTGCAGAGATGGTTTGCCTGGTGTTCCACTTTATTTGTGGGATACCGCCTGGAGGTTTCATTCCGATTACCTGTACTGACTCACTTTCTTTGATGGTGTTTAGCTTGGAAGGATCCCTGGGTTTCGGACCTCGATAGGAGGCAATGTTTTTGTGTGTTTATTTTTTTTTACAGGTTCCTTCGTCCAGGACTCTTTTTGCATGAGCATCCCAAACCCTAACCCTTCATTGATTTTTCTTCTCCTAAACACATGTTTACTCCTTCTACTACAGGCGAGTAAGTCTCCAAAGGTCGAGCATCCGGTAGATTGCGTAGTAACGTCGTTCGTCCAAAACCCAATCCATAACCCCGTAGTTAGCCGAACTACGGCTTGCTCTGATTCTCATTCCAGATGAGATACGTAGGCATAAGATGCGATGTCTTAGCGAGCACACATCCCCCTAACCCATAGGTCAGCCGAGCTACGAAGACTCTGATTCTCATATTCAGATGAGATACGTATGCAGTGGATGCGACATCCGCGCGGGTCATTTTCATTTAACCTCTTTTTTTTAGTAAACAGCACAAGATAAACTCACACCCTTTAGACAAGAACTACAAAAGTGGATCCCGTAGAGTACTACGGATGCGTAGGGGTGCTAATACCTTCCCTTCGCATAACCGACTCCCGAACCCAAGATTTGGTTGCGAGACCTTGTCTTTTCCTTTCCTCTTTTCAGGTTTACTTCGAGCGTTTCCTTTCCCTCCTTTGGGATAAATAACGCACGGTGGCGACTCTTCTGTCATTTTCTTTCGCCGGTTGTTTTTTCACACACTGTCTTTTTCAGGTTGCGACAGTGCTGATGATAGAAAAAGAACTTCTGGAGGATGTTTCTTCTTGGGAAATAATATTATATCTTGGTTCAGCAAGAAAAAAAATTGTATGTCATTGTCTACTGTTGAGGCTGAATATATTGCAACAGGAAGCAATTACTCTCAATTAGTTTGGATGAAACAAATGCTAAAGGAATATAATGTCAAGCAGGATGTCATGACATTATATTGTGACAATCTTAGCGCAATTAACATATCTAAGAATCTCATTCAACATAGCAGGACTAAGCATAATGATATTCGTCATTATTTTATCAGGGATCTTTTTGAAACTCTTGAGCATGTAGCCATTGAGAAGCAACTAGAAGATATTTTTACTAAAGCATTGGATGCAAATCGGTTTGAGAAGTTAAGGGGCGAATTGGGTATTTTCATGTTTGAAGAATTATAGCAATTACTGATATGGAGGCATGAAAATCATATTTTCTCTTCCCTATATTTAATGGTGCACGAAACTCCGGGAAATCATTACAAACTTTCCTTATTTTCCCAACATGATATCCTACATACTCCATCAATATCATTCATTATACCCTCATAAACATGTTGATCATCGTTTTCGATTACCTTCATCTCACTACATTCTCTTTGGCAAGTGCAAGCGCACCAAAGAGAAATCAAATCCTAGCAAGTGCACCAAAGAGAAATCAAATCCTAGGATTATCAATACTAGTGTAGATCATTATGAAGATATTACTGATGTCGCTCATCTCTCTATTGTTCTTGTCCATGCAACCCTTATAAGGAAGCCTAGAACAACTGCTTAGAAAAAGGGCAAGCCTTCTAAAGTGAGTAAATCTTCATCTCCATTTATGTCTGTTCAAATGGATGCTAGTGATGTAAGAAATTTTGAACCTATTACTGCTATCAAGAAACCGCATTCTATGAATAGCTTGTACCTTGATCCTATTAATGTCGAACCGAATGTTGATGCTTCTACAAAAAGTTATGTTGTTCCAAAAGTTATGGGAAATGTTGAAACATTTGAAAACACTAATAAACCTAGATTTGCTACGACTCTGAGTAAATCTAGTATGATTGTTGCTGAAAGAGATAATGTTGATAAAGATATTTGTGTGTTGATTTCTCAAGTCTTGGGTATTGAACCTAAGACTGGTGTTGTGTCGGATGTCTCCATATCCTTAGGCCAAATTGACAACCCTATTGAAACCTCTCTTGATAAATCTGATAGAAAGCCTGCTAGTGAGCATGTTCCTACTAAGTCCCTTGAAAATATGAAGAAAAAGATGATTCTAATGGCATGTCTGGTGATTTGACGGACAAAGAAGAAAACTCTGGTGAGAAGAAGGATCAATCTATAGACATTGTGAATATAGATGATTTGGACTCTGATGATAAACTCATTGATAAGAAATTGGCTCCAAGAATAGCTAAGAGGTTAAAGAGAATAAAGGGGAAAGTTGTTGAGTCCTCTAGCAAGCCCTCTAAAGCTCTCAAGATATGTACTAGTGTTAGTCCTACAAAATGGTGGAGCAAGGTTGTTACTCCTGCCACTAAGAAGAGATCCCTGAAGAGGAAGGAAATCCCATATGGTTCTATTGATTTTGACTTTGATGTCGAACTTGATGTTCAAGATATCATTTCTGCTACAAGAAAGCAAGCTTTCTGGGAAGAAGGTTCCAACCAATACTCCTAAAGTTCCAATTGACAACATCTCATTTCACTCTGTGGAAAATATAGACAAGTGGATATTTGTTTACCAAATAAGACTGACCTTGGAAAGGGAACTTGTCAAGGATGCCTTTGAGTGCAAGGAAGTGATGGGTTTGATTCAAGAAGTTGGGTTGATCAAAAGTGTGACTAGATTTGGCAAGTGTTATGAGATGTTTGTTAAAGAATTCTTTGTGAATATCTCTAAGGAGTGTGATAACAAGATGAGTAAGGAGTTTAGAAAGGTTTATGTAAGAGGAAGGTGTGTGGATTTCTCTCCTAAAATCATAAACAATTTTTTGGGCAGAAGTGAAGAAAAATAAGTTGAAGTGGAAGTTTCTGACAATTCATTTGCAGAGAAATTACTGCAAAGCAATTAAAGGAGTGGCCTAGAAAATGGAAGTTGTCAGCAGGTTGCTTGAGTGTGAAGTATGCAGTACTTCATAGAATTGAAGCTGCTAATTGGGTGCCAACTAATTATACTTCCAAAATTGCTACAAGATTGGGTAAGTTCATTTATATTGTAAGGACCAAAACAAATTTTGACTTTGGATCCTATGTATATGAACAAACAATGAAGCATATTGCCTCCTTTGTTGTGAAGATGCATATAGCATTTCCTTCATTAATTTGTGGTGTTATACTGAGTCAACACCCAAGTATTTTGATCAGTTCTGATGGTGCCTGCAAAAAAGATCCTCCTCTATCATTGCATTATAGGTTTTTCATAGGGAAACATGTTCTAGATATTGTCATGACATCTGGCAAGAAACCTACTAGTTCTACTACTTGGACATGAATCCTTTCTGAACTAAAAAACACTTGCAAAACCTTGGATGAAACTATCAAAGTTTATACTGAAAGGAAGAGCAGGCTTGAGATCCTGATAAATGTTTTGTCTGAAGAAGAGGCTAAGGGAAATATAAAAGGTGATAATGCGAGTGAAGAAGATGCTACTGAAGAAGGTGTTAACGTTAGTGATGATGAAGAGACAACCATCAACGATGAAGACTGATGTGTTATATTTCTTTTGTGGTTTTTTTATTTCTTTTGTTCTTCTGGTTGTTTTTTTGTGTGGGCTATACCCTGAATATTTATGCACTTTTAGTGCTCTTGGTCTGTAACTTAACTATTTGTTTGCTCTGCTACTTCTACTTTTGATTATGTTTGTCAATCTTTTGGCTAAAAAGGGGGAGTAGTTCTAGTTTTATTTTTGATAGCCCTAATATGTCTCCTTAATGGGGAGTACTTATGGAGGGGGAGTGGCTCTTGCCCCTGTTCTGTTACTCAGGGGGAGCATTTGTCTTTTTAGCTTATGGTGATATGTTAGTTCCTGTGTGCATTAGTTTTGGTGTTCTTTTTTATATCCCTGTTATGGCTCCTAGAGGGGGAGTACTTATGGAGGGGGGATGACTCTTGCACCTGTTTTGTTACTCATGGGGAGCATATGCCTTTCTAACTTATGGTGATATGTTAGTTCATGTGTCCTGTTAGGTTTTGATGATGTTTCATCAAATGTCTTGACATCCTGACTAAGAGAATTTATTTTTCTCTAAAGCAGGTTCTTTGTGTGAGAGTTTAATTCTCTCTGATATGAGGCTAATTTTTTTTCTTTCTTTTTTCCCTCTTTCTAGTTGGGCTATGCAAAGGTTGTTTCATCCAAATTTGCCAAAAGGGAAGATTGTTAAGTCTAGTGTACCGTGATTGGTTGCATTTTGGAAAAACATGTATTCTAGCAAAGATGTTGGACAAGATGTCCTGACATGTTGGTACAACATCATACTTTCCTTATTTCAGTTTCTTGAAGGATTTATTTCTATCGTGAGGTATCTGAAGATTCTCTGAAGATTTGTTTCACGAGATGTGTGGTCCAAGAAACGTGTGTTTTAGAAGCAAATGACTGTTTGTGCTTTGCATTGTTTCTGAAGTAAGGATGTCAAAACATTTTAGGAAACATCTGATATGATTGGAATTAATTCTGTAGAAGATTATGCAATAGTCCTTGGATCTGTTGTTGATCAAGCCCGAAGCCCATGCTTTTCAAGGTCTATTTAAAGATCAATTATAAACCTAAGAAGGTAACTAAGTTGCGTTGGAAATTGTCATTGTTAGGATTTAGTTGTCGTTGTTATTCGTGAGCCATTCTAGTATGTATTTGATACTTGAATTGGACTTGTTTTATTGACTTGTAGTTGTGAATCACTCATGAGCTTTTTAGCAAGAGTGGATTATGTTTCATTGGAAGTGTGTCTTCTATTTACTGTTAGAAGTTGTTTTCACTATTGTGTGATTGAAGGAAAGTGAGAGGCGTCCCATATTCAAGAGAGTCTTAGATAGAAATTCCACAAGTAGAGATTAGGTGAGAAGTTTGTAAAACCATAGGTTGTTTATAACTTCATACTAATTCTATTATAGTGGACTTTCTTCTTGGCTTGGATTCCCCCAGATGTAGGTGATGTTGCACCAAATTGGGTTAACAAATATTTGTGTTATTTATTTCTTGCTACTTACTTGAACACTGTTATTGTTTATGTTGCGACAATTTCTTGATCCTGGTGTCATTACAACATCTGGGATATGCTTACCATAATTTCTGATTCCAAGCCATCTCATCAATATTCAGACAAGTTCTCCAAGTTCCAGCACCAAATTCATTTCTTGGTATATGTCAATTCGTACATCTACATACTATATGGATATTCCTAATAAGGATTTTATATGAATAGAAAATTAGTAGCCTTCTTCAAAGATTTGTGCCATGTTGACAATGTTGTTGTTTCAGGAGCGGCACCAAGGAAACAAAAGAAACGGCTCATAGAGATACATCTGTTAATGGAAGTCGTTTCAAAGAAGAATATGAAGGTTATCTTTGGCGAGAAATGGGGAGGACTGACTCTTTTCTCTGGTGCTGTTTAGATGACCATTATTGCTTTGTCTTTAACTAATATTTAATTTGTAGATAATATGAAGTTTTACAACACAATTCTCTAGATAAAGAGTATGCATAGGTTCGTTCTCTTTTCCTACGGTTACTTATGTCAGATATGCTTCGGGAAGAATTCTTTGTACAGTGCCACACAGATGTCTAATCGCAATCACTCTTCCCGTCCCATTTTAAGTGAAAGTTTAGGATTCTCTGAGTTGTGGTAAAGAGCATCATACATCTGCCATCAATTATGAATGATGGGAGCCAAGTCATTAGACTCGTTGTTAGGGTGACTCTTGAGGGAGTGGCTTCTTCTCAACATTCGTTGCTTGATCAAGAATTAGGAAATCCTAGTTCTGGAATCCATACTACATAGATCACTATTACAATTTCTCCTTTGCTTTTTGTCGTTCCTAGTCCTTAAACATCCAAGGAGTTTTTATCCTATATTTCCATGGATGATTATATGAATTTTTCATATAAGGATGAAACCATTCGTAAAGAGGATCTGGATGACTAGCATACCGAACTCGTTGAGCATCAAATGTCTTAGTGTTTGGTGATGATGGAAGGGGAGATGCCTTCTTAATCATCTTCAAAAGGAAAAATAAGAGCTTAAGGAATGTGTCAATGATCTTACTATTAAGTGAGACTGGTACTTGGAGGAGCTTACTAGGATGTATGACTTTTTAAGGGTGATACAGATTGAAGTGCAAAATTGTGGACGTCCCAACTTATTGGCTAAAAGGGTGCAATCCATTATGCAAGAAATGACAAAGAAATATGAAGCTTTATTATCTTCCCAATCGTCGTTGCCCACAAATGAGGTCACTCTTGCAAAAGCAAACCAAGAATTGGAATCTTCTCGTAAGAGGGTTGCAGACTTGGAAATGTCCCTAAATGAGGCTTGGGAGGGTAGGAAGAGACTTGAGGATGGTATTTGGAAGATGCATAATGAGAATCTTAAGTTATTCAAAGTGTTGTGAAAATGATGCCGAAATTACAAAGTACAATTAGTTTCTTTATCGATAAGAAACCCACAAGGGTAGAAAAGAAGAAAATAATAAGAACACAATGAAATTGGTTATAAATTTCCATTCTTTACTTTCTCTTTTAACCAAGATTACAAGTGTTATAGAATATAAAATAACCTTTCTTACCCTAATTATAATTTGTATTATACAATAATGAGAGACTAGTATGCTATTTATAGGAAAACTAACACATTAAACTAATGGGCTTTTACACACATGCCCATTACAAAAATCTAACTTAAAGAGCAAGCTAACTTAAATGATCATCCATAACAAACAGACCCAATTTGACATGCTAACAGTCCTAGCATATTTCGACTACAACATGTGAATAGGCTTCGATGGAATGTTAAGGTCTTGTCGAATTATCGAACCAAGAATCTACCCTTCGAGCATACTAGAGTTCGATCCAATATCTCACAAATATCCACCTTGGAAAAAACTCTATAACATCAAGGGAACAAATTATCTTTCTTCATGCAGCTTTATCAATTGTATACAGTGGAAAAACTTGCAACTTGGTAATGTCTTGGTGATCATATCAACAACATTGTGATCTATCAAAACCTTCATCACTTAGACTTCTCCATGCTCGATTACCCCTATGATAAAATGCATCCTCATATCGATGTGCTTGGTTCGCTCATGATAGGCTGAATTATTCGACATGTGTATAGCACTTTGATTATCACATTTAGCAGTGACAACTCGACCTTGAAGTTTTAGTTCCTTAGCAAAACCTTCAAGCCACAATGCTTCTTTCACAACTTCAGTGAGGGCGATATATTCCGCTTTAGTGGCTGATAAGGCAACAACCTTCTGAAGTGTTGCATTCCAACTTATTGATGTGCCAAACATAGAGAACACATATCCATAAATAGATTTTCTGGAATCCATATAACTTGCAGAATTAGAGTCGACATACCCTTCAATTTCTGCTTTACTATTTTCACCACATGCTCCACCATAAATCAGGACTCTGTTCAGAGACCCATTTATGTACCTTATAATCCACTTCAATGCTTGCTGGTGAGCCTTTCTAGGATTTGCCACGTACCTGCTTACAAGACTTACTGCATATGTTATGTTGGGTCTAGTACACACCATATCATACATCAAAGAGCATAATATGTTAGCATATGAGATGCTATTCATATAAGCTCTTTCTACCTCAGTACTGGGACATTGATTTGTTCTTAGCTTGAATTGAGTGAAACCCCTTGCAACCAATATTTCCTTGTATATCTTTGATGCCACTCCTTCAATTCCTTCTTTAACTTTGAAAATCCACTTATAACTGACTAACCTGGATCTAGCAGGTTTCTTGATCAGTTCCCAAGTATGGTTATCATGAAGAGACTTCATCTCATCATCGACGGCCTTTAGCCATTCAGTCTTATTTCGTCTGCTCATAACTTCCTTATAGTCTCTAGGTTCTTCAACTAGAACCTCACTTACCAAGATTAAGACATAAGCTATGCGATCTGCATACCTAAGTCTTTGAGTTGGCTTGATTACTCTTTTCGACTTATCTCTTGCCAACAGGTAGTCATCAACAGTTTCCTCATCTTCCACAGTATCTTCAGTATCTTGTGCTTCTTCTTCAACTTGATCTGGGATACGTATTTCAGTATCGACATGCTCCACCTAAACAAGAATCTCTTCTTGTTCTATCTCTTCTTCAGATATTTGTGCACTTCGACTAACATCATCAGTTTTCTTGAAAGTCATATCGGCTTCATCAAAAACTACACCTCGACTGGTGATACACCTCATGTGACCTGGCTCTAGGCATTATAACCTATAAGCTTTAACTCCTTCAGGGTATCCCATGAACATGCATCTCAAAGCTCTAGGTTCGACCTTATATTGCCTAATGTGAGCATAGGCTATGCAGCCAAATAATCTAATTTTGTCAAGATCTGGTGGATGTCCCAACCTAACTTATTCAGGTGTCTTCACATCTAACTTAGTCGAAGGACATATGTTTATCAGATATGTTGTTGTCAAAATAACCTATGCCCAAAACACCTTATTTAACCCAACACTATTCAACATGAATCTAACTCTTTCTAAAATGGTTCGATTAAACCTTTCATCCAAACCATTTCGTTGGGGAGTATCTGCAGTACTTATGTGCCTTGCAATACCATAGGCTGCATAAAACTGTCGAATGCCTCATTGCAAAATTCAAGGCCATTATCGGTTCTTAACCTCTTGACCTTCCCGCCGGTCGGATTTTCGACCAGAGTCTTCCAACTTTTGAAGTTCTCAAAATTTTGATCCTTAGTCTTCTAGATGAATACCCATAACTTTTTGGAATAATTATCAACTATGGATAGAAAACACCTTTCTCTTGAATGTGATGGACACCTCGCAGGCCCCCAAAGATCAACATGGATGTAATCAAGGGATCAATGTGTTCATTGTTTGCCTTTATTAAACTTCACTCTGCAAGATTTTCCAAGTACATAGGGTTCACAAAACTTCAGATTTTTGACTTTGTCTCCACCAAGTAGATTTTGTTTCCCCAATTCAACCAAACCCCTTTCATTGACATGGCCAAAATTAACGTGCCAAATTTCTGTCTTCGACAAAGGTTTCGTGGATGTCGCATCTACAGAACCACTGACAACTTCATCCTCAAGGGTATACAAATCTTGTTTATTCACGCCTCTTAAGACTTCCTTCGACCCTTTCATGACTTTTAGAATACTTTTCTCTCCTTGGAAAACAAATCCTTTCTTTTAGAATTCACCAAGAGAAATCAAATTTATCTTCAAATCAGGTACATACATGACTTCAGTCAATAACCTTATTGACTCATCATGGAGCTTGAATCTCATAGATCCAATACATGAAATCTTGCAAGCTTTATTGTTTCCAAGCAATATTAGTCCACCATCTTGATCACATAGTTCCTTTAACAAGTATTTGTTTGGATTCATATGCCAAGTGCAACATGAATCCATAATCCATTCTTTACTTGAGTCGTTGTTTGAAACCACAAGAACATTAGATAAGTCTAAATCATCTTGAATAATGGTTTCATTGCCATTATTCTTACCTCCATGATCATTCAGACGTTTAGGGCACGGTTTTCTAGAATGACCCTTCTTCTTACAGTGATAACATCGAATACCAGATGCATCACCACTATAAGATTTCTACTGACTTTTACCCTTCTTCTTGTCAAACTTGCCATCTCTCTTTGCGAATTTCGCCTTTACCGACATACCTTCACCATTTGAAGATGGCTTGTGCTCTTTTTATTCATTCAAATACTTAGATTACAAGGCTTAATGAACTTCTTCAAAGGTTAGAGACTTTCTTCCATACAAGAGAGTTTCTTTGAAGTGAACATGTGTTATGGGCAAAGCACACAACAGTAGTAGCGCTTAATCTTCACCCTAAATCTTTACCTCGATATTTTTAAGATCAAGAATAAGCTTGTTGAACATAGCCAACTACTCAACCAAAACTTTGTCTTCACTCATCTTGAATGAATATAAAGCTTGCTTTAGGTAGAGGCGATTGGACATTGATTTGGTCATGTATAAATTTCGAGTTTTTCCCAAAGACCTAACACCGTCGTCTCCTTTGAAACTTGTCGAAGAACCTTATCACCAAGGCTCAATAAGATGGCGTTATGGGCTTTCTTTCCCATAGTCAATTTTTCTTTATCCTTTAATGAAGTGTCTATGGTTGTGGCTCCCTTCAATGCGTCTAAACAACCCTATTGAACCAGTAGGGCTTTCATCTTCAAGCGCAACAGACTGAAATCATTCACTCCGGTGAACTTTTCAATATCATACTTTGTTGAAGGCATACTCTCCGCGCTCACCATACCAATTTGTTATGAAAACAATGCCGGAATTATAAAGTATAATTCGTTTCTTGATCGGTAAGAAACCCACAAGGGTAAAAAAGAAAAAAAATAAGAACACAATAAAATTGGTTATAAACTACTATTCTTTACTTTCTCTTTTAACCAAGATTACAAGTGTTACAAAATATCAAATTACCTCTCTCACCCTAATTATGATTTATCTTATACAATGATGAGAGACTAGTATGCTATTTATAAAAAAAATAACACACTAAACTAATGGGATTTTACACATGCTAACTTAGAGAGCAAGCTAACTTAAACAATTTGGCATAACAAACTGGCTCAATTCGACATGCTAACAATCCTATCATATTTATACTACAACATGTGAGCAGACTTCAACGATATGCTAAGGTCGTATCGAATTGTCAAATCGAGAAGCTACCCATCAACCATACTAGAGTTCAATCCAATATCTCACATAAAGAGTATGTGAAGTTTGTGGAATATAGTTTCTTTTGTTTTGTAGGTTTATTTCAATATTCTCTTCAGCAAGTAGAATTCTTTTATCCTATAATGCACATTTCTCGAGAGCAAGTTTGTCCTGATCTGGAGATGGTGGACGGGAAACCAATATATGTTGGGAATGAGTTAGCCTCTTAGTTTTAGTTTCTTTTTGGAAGAGCCTAAAGGTATAATATTTGTTGTAAATGAATCTCATAATAGTTTCTCCATGACATTGTCTCATTTTGTTTATTTAACATTGTTTTTACTTGCTATAATGTTACTTTAGTATCTTGAGTTTGTTTTTCTCTATGAATTTGTTGATGTATTAGGTTCTGCCCAGACATTTGTTGGACGTTTCTAAGGATTTTCTTGGTCAAAGGTTGGTACCCCTACCGGCCCTCAAGTTTAACCTTGGTTCAAGGTCGAAATAGTGGGGGACTCACCTCTACATCTATAGTGGTTGGCTACCAAGAGAGGGTGATCTCGAATAACCATTTTATAATTAATTGCTTTTGTCCATGTGACTTTCGCTGCAGGGTTTGATTTTCTTAGTCTTACGTTTGTTGTGTTTACGACAACACTCTTGATTCGTAGGTATCCTTTACGATCAAAAAGCAGATAATTCAATGATACTTTATTCATTCATTTTGAAGAAAATAGTATAACATGAATATATGATAAAGGAAAATTTATCCAGGCAGCGAGATCATATCTTATTCTCTTCCATACGTGATGATACAACATTACCCATTCTTACTCGGAGTTTTCTTCTCCACCTCCTAAGTAGGAACTACTTCTTGTTACATGTTGGAATCCCTGGTCCTATCTTTTGGGAGGTTTGATTACTATCCTTTCTAATTTTTTTGTGAGACTGGCTATGTTGATCTCCATTTCCTTCTCTTTATTCTTTCCCTTCTGGTTGCGTTTCAAGGCTTTATATATCCTTCATGCTCCGGATAGGCCGATACAGATTATTACCGGCTCTAGTGGATGATGTGATACTTTAATTTGATATAAACCATGGAGACTACCACATATAACATTTATGTGAAGGGTATGTTTAAGATACAATTGTAGACGCTCTTACAGCGATTCAAAAGGAATTGCAAGTTGTCCATATTGGTGTCTCTCCCTTCTCCCAAAGTGTTCATTAACTCAATGTATCGCCAAGGGCGAGTTAGGGTGTCATTGAAGGACTGTAGATAAAAACCTTCATATGGCTACAATGTTTCTCTTTTTAGTCCAAGTTTCTCAAAGATTTTTTGGTAGATGATGTCACACAAGCTTCCCCTATCGATGAGGATCATGGATACATCAAAATTGGCCATTTTGTTTTTATCATCAGGGGGAAATATTGTTCATGATTGCGCTTACCTTTTTGTTATTCCATAATATGAGGATTGGCCTTTTCGGATTTTCATCCAAGATTATTCCTTTTTCTTTATTGATTGCCATTAACTTGGCAATCCTTCTTTTCATAGTCCCATTGGAGGGTTTTTTTACTCTAAAAATCCCCTAGTAATGGATGTGATATATTATTGTTTCCCCTTCTAGTCTTATCCATCTTCTCTTCTATTTTCCTTCATCATCTTGGATATACTTGTGGCCTCAGTAGTCTTCTTAGGAAAAGCTTTCCCTAATTGAGAATATCCTTTCTTCTTTGGTGACTCATCACGTTCTTCTTGTTTTTCATAATTGTGTTGATTACGACCATGTTATTAAGTTGTCTCTTTTGAGTGGTGAATTGAGCAATTAACAAATTAGAGAGGCCCTTCCACGAGTCTATGCTATTGTCTCGAAGGATTTTGAACTAAGTCGTGGTATCTCCTATAATGGTTAACGAGAAGGGCTTACACTTCATGGCTCCCCGGGGCATGGTATCCATCCTTTTATAGACATACTCGATGTGTTCAGATGGATCCCTAGTGTCATAGTAATTATCCACCTTTTGAGGTTTTTTCGAAGACCGTGGAATTCTGGTGTCGAGAATGCGAGTGAAGATTGGATTCCTATTTCACTCATAGATTGGGGCATTTGCTTTGTACTTTTTCCTTTTTTGGGAGTAGCGTGTCACTGAGATGTGGGGGTGAACGAACCTTTGGTGGAGAGTGATTGTTCCTCCTCTCTCTCTGAAGGCAAATAAGGGAGTGAAATGTCTTCTTCCTTGGTTTCAATTTGGTTACTTCAGAACTGCTCAGTGTGGTAAGGTTGCATCTACTCGAGAAAATTATGACATGATTTCATGGTTACTGCATGATTTTGCCTCGCCAATACAGTTGGTCGTCTGAGGAGCACATTAAAAATTCTTTTCATTTCAGAGTACCACGTCTGCCCGGGCTTGGGAATTTTTTTGTTGTACTGGGTTATATACATGTTTTAGTAGGCTAGATACACTTTACATGCCTACGTTGGCTTGAAATTTTTTAGCATTCAGGAGCATCTCGTATCCAGGCATCAACAATTGTAAATGAGGTTGGTGCAAAGGTTGGCCTTGGTGGAACTGTTGCATATATTAGAAGAACGACAAGGCTTGGACCATTCCACTGTCAATTCTTAGTGGAACAAGAAATTCATGTGAATGAATGAATAGAGAGGTCACGAGGAATGGATCATTCTCCATTGAATAATGAGTATAACTTTGTTAGCCTTAGGGGATACAGCAGTGGCTTGACACTAAGCGGTGGATATGGTAATCTTTAACGTTACCATAACTTCCAGAGTTTGTTATCTGATTTGTTCAAGAAATAGATCGATAGTTTGAGAGAATAAGATTGATGATCTGTGAGATGGAGATCAATGATCTGAGAAAGAAGATATATGATTTTTGTCTTTGGTAAAGATATGGTAATTTTCGTGGAAAAATGGTGGGAATCAAGATTTGTTTCCCACATAGGGCACCATTGTTCCTTTCGGGAAACAAAAATGAGTAATGAAGTGATGAAATGAGATTTTCTCACGGTGGAGCGAGTTTCAAGTACGACAAAGAGAGAGTGAACATACAAGGTTAAGACTCCAAACCCAAGTCATCTATTGATTAAAAAGTGGTATGATAATGGGAATAAATTGAATATCTGAAATATCGTGATCTAATCGTTATATAATATGGGCGTTTAGAACCTCCCACGTTTGATTTGGCGCCTTTTAGGGATGAACAATCTACTAGATATCACTAGTGAGAGATGCAGTGGAGGGTGTGATCACGTGTTCGTGAAAAAGATGAGGATTCATCTATTCGGTATAATTTTCTTTTTAGTGTTTTTTATTGGACATTCTTCGAGGACCGTGCGAACAACCAACAATCATTACTAATATATGTATGCGCAAGTGGTAGATATATGAGTCTTTTAATTATATGATCAATCATTCCAATAGATCTCTTTATAAAGAAAAGTTTTTACATTTGCCCGCTATGTCTATCAAATATAATGTTGATGTTTCAACCCATATATTTTATTTAATATTAAATTTTTAAAAGTGAATGTTTTTAAAATATATAGAAAAATGATTATTGATTAAATTATTCAAATGAGTGTATTTTTAGAAAAGACAATAAACATGTCTTTTTTTCATAAAATAGATTAATAAAAGTAACATGTATATTCTTATTTTTCACCATGTCGATTATTATTTAAGTTGTTTGTTTTGGTTAATAATTGTGACATATATGGGAATGAATTTTTTCTTGGACAACTAGCACAAATTATTTTACTATCTTGCACTTGTTATAGTTCTTCAAGTGAAAGAGGAAAGATTTTTAAGAAAATCCCTCATGTCACTAAAAGAAACAAAAGAATTATTTTATCTAAAGTTATTTTCTATTATTGTGGTGATAAGGGTCACATTAGGAGCTTTTTCATATTAGGAATGTTCAAGTTCCCAATGGAAAAATGACATGGATTTCTAAGTTTGTCTCAACTGATCCCAAAGGACCCAACTAAAATTGAGCACCTAGTTCTATCTATTTTTATTTTGTACATGAGTGTCTATGAATCTTTATGCATTCTCAATACAAGTTAAAGAAGATGTATCCAATCATATTTTTGATCGTTTTTTAAGTGTTATTATTTGCTCACGTTACTTGTGTAGAAAGTTTAGTTCTAGATCTTCGTAATTGGTATGGTCATTTCATTCTCCTTTATCTTTGTGTAGTTATACTTTATTTATCTTATTTTCTTTTAATTATCTTTATTGCTTCATGATCATTCAATTATTTTTCATATGCATCAAACTTTGGTTTTCCTTGCATTAAACAATTTTGCATTTAAAATTTTAAGCAAAGCATGTTTATTCTAGTTCAAACTAGCTTTGATGATATTATTTTTGATTCTACTAATCTTTTTGCCACGAGTTTACAAAGTGTGGCCATGGGTATAGAAGTATGGTGTGGACATAAAATGTGCTTATTGACAAAGATGAAAGAGGAGTGGATTTCGATATAATCAGGTGTAGAGGTATAATCGAATCCTTACTTTATTTAACCACAAGCAGGCCAGATATCATGTTTAGTGTGTGCAAGTGTGCTAGACATCAATCATCACCTAAGGATTCTCACTTTAAGATAGTAAAACATATTTTGACGTATCTTAATGGAACCTCACATCACGGTATTTAGTATCCTAAATGTAGTGCTTGTAGCTTAGTAGGTTTTTTTGATTTCGATTTCGAGGGGTGTAAGTCGGATATGAAAAGAACTAGTTGTACGTGTCTCTTATTTGGAAGCTATTTAGTTTGTTGGCATAATAAGAAGCAGCATAGCGTTGCTCTTTCTACCACTGAGGCTGAATATGTAGTCACGTAGTTGTTGTGCACAAGTCTTATGGCTAAAGCAACAATTATTAGACTATGATTTAAAACTTGGTTGCATTCTGATTAAGTGCGATAGTACTAGTGCAATAAGCCTTACTAAGAATATGGTACTTCGTTTACAGACTAAACACATTGATATCCGACACCATTTTCTTAAAGATCATGTGGAAAAAAGAGATGTTGTTTTTGAATACGTTGACACTAAAATTCAACTTGCTGACATTTTTACAAAGTCGTTATTATCATATCCCTTCCACAAGATTTGTAGGGATTTAGGAGTCTTAGAATCTTCATGCCTTAAATAGAATGAGGATTTTGTTTAGTTTCATTTTTTATATAGTTTGTTTTGACTAACACTATTTTGTAGCAAATCATACCTTTTACCGACTACATTGGTATGTCTCTATAACTCTTGCATTTGATTTATATCATTAAATGTGTTTGTTCTAGAGTTGTGTGTTGATTTACTTACTTCCTCTTTACCTTACTCATTCATCTCTAGCTTATATATTTGATTGTTCTTATTTGCATTTAAGTCTTTTAAATGTATGTGCATTTGAGCATTTGTATACTTTTCCAAGTGTTATTTATGATTGTTAATGCACTCATTGACATACAAGTTTTAATCACTTAATTGTTTGTTGTTGAATGTTGATGTTGCATGTCTATTTTCATTTTGTTGCTTGTGACATGTCTATCTTTGTGTTCAATATGATATCTTTGTTGTTGTATATACTTATTAGATGTTTAGCTCATTTTTTCATTTTAAATTATTTGTTTGTGGTTGTTTATTTGGTTTTAGACGCATTTTGATCTATCTCTTTTTGATGTTGTCAAAAGAGGAAAAGTGTAATGAGTCTAGAATTGTTTTATATGTTTAATGTTTTGTTCGTGTGTAATGTTTTAGGGGGAGCATAAGCATTTTCCGTTCTCTACTCAAAGTCAACTCAATTCCAAGAGAAAGCTTACCAATCATAAAAAATGGGGAAAATGTATTTGATTGTCCCTAATATATTAAGGGGAGCACGCCAATACAATTATTTTGTTGCTTGGCCTACCGCATTCATTTTGATTTACTTTCGATTATTGAGTCTCCTTCAAGATTTCACCTCTCTGGATCAAGTTTTTAAATGATTCAGTTTTAGCATGCATAAACCATTTGTTAGGTTTGAACTTGATCATGCTGCTTTTAATAAATTGCATGAGTCAGTGGAATAAGAACCATATATGGTATTTATTCAAGTTAGGGGAAAATAAAAATCTCAAATTCTTTTAAAAAACTTGAAAATTGGGATTTTGGGTGTTTGATTCGAATCAAGCACAAATCCTTATTTGAATCATTTTGGACAGAGGCAAACCAGAAAATTACAAAACAATTTGATTTGAATCACATTTTACACATGATTTGAATCATGAAACTCTGGATCACCTCTGCCTCAATATATTCGAATCAAACTTTACACCTGATTCGAATCGTGCAATTTTTCCATATTTTTTCAATTAGCTCAGCATGTTTGATTCGAATAAAAATTAACACATGATTCAAATCACGTGGTCTTTGATTTGAATCACACTTTCCTCTTGATTCGAATCAAAATGGGTCAAAACTTTATTTTTCTTTTATTTCACTTCACTTGTTCATTTGATTCAAATCATAAATTGATCTTGATTCAAATCTAACTGACTTTTTCAACCATTTCTAGTGCTTAATCTCAAGCACATATAAAACCTTTTTGTCAGCATTCTTAAGGAATCGAATCATAATAAATCAACAAATTCATGTGAGTTTGTGTGTGATTCTTTGAGAAAAATCAATAACCTCTATTTTAAAAGTTCAAAGTTCTTGCAACAAAATTCTTGAATGTTTAATTTCAATTTGGTTTAGATCTTGATAACGAGAGATTTGTAATTGGTTGAAGGAGACGCGCTCTTGAAACTAATCGTTCTTGAATATTTGGTCGATATTTTCAGGTTGTTTGCAAGATTGAGGAGATTGTCAATGGTGATGACAAGTTCCATTGAAAAGAAGTAGGTTCTTCTCTCTAGTTTTCCTTAGTAGTGACAGTGTGAAAGGATATAGATAAGGCGGAGTTTTTCTTAAATATTTGACTAATTCATCGCTCAAGGAATCGGTAGGATCAAGGGATTGATCACTACACATAAAGGCTTGGAGAAAATTGGTGATATTGGAAGATTTAAGAAGCGCTAATCGAGTAAAGATTATGTAGAAGAGTTTGTGATTACGCTATATACAAGTCAAGATCTAGATAGGAGATTTTAATTTTCTCAACATTATTGTGGGTTGATGATTATATGAACTCTTGAAAATATTTGTCAAATGAAAAGGAGTAATGCAGGTTCCAATAAGAAACCATTAAAGAATGCACATAGGCAAAGCGATGACAAATATCGAAGCACTATAAATCTCGATGTCATCTCTCTCTATCTCTCTTTCTTTTACTCTTGCATTTAATTTTTATAGTATTTTCATTCTTAGGTATTTCAATTCTAGTGTAGTTTATCGTTATTCAGTTGATAGCTGCTACGGGTGGCCGTAGTAGACCCTTGATTTTTGTACCAAACACGTCATTTTATGCGTAACTTGAGTTCCGTGACTTTGATTGAGGTGCGGTTTGAAGCATTATAAAGCTATCACATAAGACTATCTTATGGTGATTCCTAATATGTTTTAAATGTATGAATAAAGTCATTTGTCTCGAGTTTTTGTGAACAATTTTGACTCTGTTGATTGTTTGATATTGTTTGATGAGTGTGGATGAGCAAACTATTAATTTTAATTATAATGATGAGTTTCTATGATGAATACCTCATGAGGAAGAAAATTGTTGAGTTGTATTATGGAGACGTTGGTTCCGAGAGGAACTAACATGTGGCCTTATATTGGTGATGTTCAAGCTGAGCTTCAGGTTCAGAGAGTAACCGATAATGAGCATGGGAGTTTGAGGTTGGAGATGAGTATTGCATTTATTGGCTTCCTTCATGTATCATGTATATCAGAGATAGGTGACATACTTTGGTCCAGTGACGAGTTTCAAGTTCAGAGATGGAACTTGTGAAGAGTGTGATGGTGACGAACATCGGTCCAGTGACAAGTCTCAGGTTCAGATATGGAAGATGTGACGAGTCTGATGGTGAAGGTCTTAGGTCCAATGAGAAGTCTTAGGTTTAGAGATGGAACCTGTGATGAGTCTGATGGTGACGAACTTCGGTCCAATGACAAGTCTCAAGTTCAGAGGTGGAACCTTTGACGAGTTTAATGGCTCAAAGATGGAACCAGTGACGAGTGAATCAATCAGTAACATACATTTGATATCCAAAAACCATTGGTACCACATGCATTGGAGTGGAGAAGTAGATATACTTTGCATACATAACTTCATTTGTGATTTATTATAAGTGTGGGTGATTTATGTGATGATGAGTGATATTGTTTACACTATCCTTGTTGTTTTATGCACCACTAACATATATGAATGTATTTTCACCTCTGTTTCTTTGTTTGTGTTGTCTTTACGCCTGTGGTGCTGATGGTCAGATATATGATCCTTAGTTGTTGTTGTGTTTTGGAGGATGGTGTAGTAGCCTTCTTCGTCATTTATCACTTTTGAGTTTATTTTAGTTTCTACGGGTCACTCTGATAGTGTAACAATGAGATGAGTTACCTTTATATTTTATGTTTTATGAGACTTATTGAATATTTATTTCATGAGTTGAAATAAAGTTAATTTTTATTCATGAGACAAATGAAGTTGAGTTGTTGTGTTATTATTTATTTTCTGCTGCTATAATATGATAATTGAGAAACTTGCTTATGCTGAGAAAATGTGACACATTGTTGTTGAGTAAATTATTCGCATGTTTTATAAATTAAGTGTTTGGGGTGTAGGGAGTTACATTGTGTATTATTTAAGTAACATATATTATAAAATGCATGAGTTCTTGAGATACTTCTATAAAACAATAATATATCCCATTGCGGAATAAGATATTATAGTCATGGCTTATATTTTAAATGTCTTCCATCAGGTTTCGACTTCCAGAAACTTGTTGAGATTTGAAGACAAGGATGTTATCGCGCCACGAAAAATACCCGAGCATAAGGAACGCTCAAAATATAAACAAAACAGAGTCGCCACCGAACTTTATTTATTCCTGAAGAGTGAAAGGGAAAATATTGATAAAACCCATGAAAAACAAAAAGAAATGGTCGTCACAACCAAATCGGATTTGGGAGTCAGTTATGCAAGGGGAGGACATTAACACCTCTCACATCCATCATACTCGATGTGACCCATTTAGTTAGTTTTATGCTAGAGTGTTAGTGTGATTGTTTGTGAACTTCTACCTATCGAGTGAGAAAAGAGAAAGAAAGAAAGGAAAAACTTAGGGTTTTTTAAATATTAATTATCTTGACAAGACCTCACAATCCTGCTCTTAAGTATCATCAGGTGCTATGAAGAACTCAAGACAAATATAGTTCTACCCAAAGAGAACTACTGGATGGATTGCTTTTAAAGAGAGTGATGCTTGGATCATATTTGAGCAGTTAAACCTTTACTTGTTGCTCGCTCTTGGATGCTGAAGTCTTTGTTTATTTCGCGTCGAAATGGATGTAGCATATTCCTTTCTAAAAAAAAAATTTGGGGTCGCACAAGGGCGGAAAACAAGTTTGATTGGTTCAAATTGATTTTAAGCGGAGACATGCATCCAAGCAGGGAGCTCTACTACACTAATCAAATGTCCAAAAAGGAAAAGACCTAAGCCCAATCACTCTTTTTTCATCCAAAAGTTTATTATGAAAATATATGGCAAATTAGGTCAAAGTTCATTAATGGAAGACAATTATTCAGATAGGGAGCTCTACTGCAGTGTTTGAATAATCGAGAAAGAGAAGGTCGATACCCAATCAATTTTTTTCTTCTATAAGAGAAATGACCTAATTCTGGTAATTATTGTATTTTAATATGGAAGAAGAATGTTTGAACATTGAGCTCTACAGTAGTATCCTAACATTCAAAACAGAGAAAAGTTTACACCTAATCACTTCTTCCATTTTTATTATAAAAAGCTTTTAAAAACAGAGGGACGACTTGACGTTAAATCAAGTATTAGAAGTTGATTTATGAAAATAATTTGGATGTGGCGGGGGCTTAAGTTCATTAACGGGAGATAATTATTCAGGTAGGGAGCTCTACTATAGTGAACAATTAATCTGGAAAGAGAAGGTCGATACACAATCAATCTTTTTTCTTCTATAGGAGAACCAACCTGATTCAATTGTTTATTGTGTTAAAACGGAAGACAAGCGTTTGGACATGGAGCTCTACACCAGTGTCCAAACACTCGGGAAAAGAGAAAGGTCGATACCAAATTCATCCCTTTTCTTCCAAGTTATTGAGAAAAGCTTGAAAACGAACAACTTGACGTTAGATCATGCATTCAAAATGATTAAGAAAAAAGTTTGACTATATTTGAACATTTCTATTTAATTAGTATCTTTTTATTTAACTAATTGTAACAAATTAAAAAGAAATAAATGAAATAATAAAAGTAAATAAAAATTAAATAAAAAAGGATCATGGAAGGTGAGAAAATTGGCATGATCATACACATCACCAATTCATTTGTGTGGCTACGCCTCATACCCACCCATGAAATATATACAACAAAGGATATGAGCAAGATTTAAATTCTAAATTTTGAATTAAAAAAATAATAATTTTAATGTAACATAGTCAGGTTATTATCTCCTTCATTAGAGACCTTGACTCCTAAATACCAATAAAACCACAAAACATAACATTGAAAATATGCTTCATACATTTTTGTAAAAGAAAATAAACAAATTTATAAAAACAATATTTAATAACAATATAATTACATTCTTATATCCAAACCAAATTTAAAATAAAAACAAAACAACAACTCCACTAAATGGAACAAGTAAAACACAAATAAATCATATCATAATCTTTTTGCCTCTAAAATGCAACTTCCATTCAGGCTTACTCATAATCTAATGAGTAATGATTCCATACAATCGACTCTAATCAAAATCATATTTATGCAACACTCATCTAGAACAATAACTTGCTTATTTATCTTTAAAACTCAACACCTAAAAAAGTGTCATATTATCATAAGCAAATAACTTTGATCCATAAACTCAAAACAAGTCTCAATTTAGGCTCAAGTTAAATGCTACAAGAAATAAGATATCAAAATCAAAAAGAAACTAACCATTCTAAAATTATTTGCTTCAGTCTACTACCGTTGACTATAATCTCATTGGGAAAGAAAAAAAACAAATGCCTCATGGTTAGTAAAACAAATAAAACCTGACAAATGATTAAGTTAATTAAGAGAGCCAAAATAAAAGAGACCACCAATATTCAATAACTAATCAACTAAAAATATCAAAAATTGTCCGGGTCTAACAATTCAACTTCTCATTAATCACCATCTAACAAACATCTTAAGATAATTTCATGGCTTTCATGGCTAACACTTCAATCAATATTTATTTGAAACACATTATTTCAACATAATCATGTGACTCATATTCATCCATTATGCTTATGTTCAAACTGAAAACAAAGACTTATGCTTCAAGGTCAAATATACAGCAAGCCTAATAATTTATGCATCCTTAGAAAAGAAAAAAAAAATAAAGGTGATGACGTCAAATGGTCCATTCGCCTATAATTTCATAGTATTGCCATTTCACGAACAAATTACAAACCACTACGCCAAATAAGGGAAAAGAGGGCGCTTATTTTGGCCTATAACAGCGCTTTTAAGCGCCCTCTAATCTGGCGCTGGCATAGGTAAAGACAGCGCTTTGTTTTCCTGGAGAAAGCGCTGTCTAAAGGCCCACATTATAGTGCGCTTTATGAAAAAAGCGCCCTCTGGAGTGGTCCATAAAGGGACACCTTAGAGGGCGCTTTCTGAAAAAAGCGCCCTCTAAAGTTGTCAATGTAAAGTGTTTAGAGGGCGCTTTCTGGGAAAAGCGCCCTCTAAAGTTGTCAATGTAAAGTGTTTAGAGGGCGCTTATTTTTTTAAAATAACTAACACTTTAGATGGCGCTTTCTGCAGAAAGCGCCCTCTAAAGTTGTCAATGTAAAGTGTTTAGAGGGCGCTTTCTGGACAAAGCGCCCTATAAAGTTCTCAATGTAAAGTGTTTAGAGGGCGCTTCCTACAGAAAGCGCCCTCTAAAGTGTTAGTTATTTTAAAAAAATTTGTTTGAAAAACAGTGGATATTTAATTGGTAACCTGTTCGCATGCTGCAAAAGTGTAAAATTCATATTGATTTCATCCTTTAATCCAATGTTATACACCATCAATCCATTGATATATACAACATGAATCCATTTATATACAACATTAATCCTCCATATATACAACATTAATATATGATTCTTTGATCAACAATATACAACAACATATTCATGATTTAGTAAAATTACAACAACAATATACAACATATATACAACAACACCATACAACAACAACATTCCATACATATATGTACAACAATATACAACCTAGCTATATGATTCTTTGATCAACAATGAATTGACACAATTCATCCTTGATTTCATCCAAATTTGCTCTTGAGTAGGTTTTGTATTCCTCAAAGTACTACAATTAAGAGAATAAAACATATTCATGATTTAGTAACAAATTAGATGAAATATTCGATAATATTAAAATAAACCCTAAGTTATTATTCCATACCATTTTTGGGATGTCTATACGATTCAACGCAATGATGTCTCTCATAAATCTCAATACAAAAAATCCGCAATCGACCGAATTATTTTGCTGAGGACACTACACAGAAAAACAAACAATATATATATAGTTAATTTCTTACAAACACTATTATAAGCAAAAAAACAAACACTATTATAAGCAAAAATAAGATACTTAATATATACCTGAACTCTGACCCAGGTAATGTCCTTCCTAATGCGGTAATTCTTTTTCGATCTAAATTTTAGTATTGCCCTAACAAAATAAAAACGTATATTGAGATCAATCTGACAGACATAATTAAATATAGAAATACACACGAATATTTAGAGGAATTTCACTTACGTGTCAACCGTCTTCTTCAAACCCGGATATTTACTCCAATCACCCGATAACGAATCGAGATAATACACTATTAGTCTCGAAAGATCCATAGCAACCAACACCCAGTGGCCACTGTAAAATAAAACAAAAATTTAGATGAATGAAAATTTTCTACGTAAAAGATATACATAGATTAGAATGAAATTATTAGAAAGAAAATCTAACCCGTTGCCAGAATTAAACGGTAAAAAAAACAAACTGCGTGTAGTATTATCGCCGGCCGCCATGAATCTTTCGACTAGATCATTCTTTACGGATGTTGGATTTTTCGATATTAACGTTGCGTTGACACGGGAAGCAGCAATAAAATTGAAACGGTTACACAATTCAGTTCCCCGCATCAATTTGTCATACATATACCTTAAATAGAAACATAATAAATATTAGACTACTCATTGAAATGTGTAAATAAATTGTTCAACTAAGTAAATTATAGATTGATCGGAGTACCATATGTATGTATGAATGATACCGATGCCCAATTCGTCGTGCTCAAAAAGTTGTTGCATGTCCTCCTTTCCAATTATTTCGAAATGAGCTTTTCCGAAAACACCTTCATCAAAATCTATACTACGAATGGACCCGTCCATAATATCGGACTCTTCCACCATTTTCTCAAGACGCATCATAATTTGAGATTTTGTCCCGGCCGTCGTTGGAATATCCTTCGTTGGAATATCCTTCGTTGGAATATCCTTCGTTGGAATATCCTTACCATCGCTTTTCAACTTTCGACCGGGAACCTAAAAATTCATATAAAATAAATCATTACTTTTTGTGATGCAAAAGAATCGTTGTGTATATAATTCAATGGGTATATATATTTGTACCTCTTTTTGAGATGCAACCGACTCGATGCGTCTTGAAATCCCTTTACCAGCTTTAGGGGTGGGTCTTGTAGGAGTCTAACATTACCATGTAATAAGGATTGATTAAATATCATAATTGTAGCTGAATTGAAATGTGAATTCTAAATATTCATAATCATTTAGAACATATATACCTCGGCATCAGGGAAAATTAGATCTGACGGCCAACCAACAAAGGATCCGACTGCTTCTCGCATCAACGTTGTCTCTGAAACAACGTCGGGTAATGGTAGACGGGCGTCCGTATCTAATACGATGTCAACCGAAACTTTCATAAATCCCACCGGGAGGGGATTATGGTGAAGTAATTCACCCGAAGTATTGTGCACTTTTCCCTTGCCAACCATGCGATAAGTTGGTGACGATAGATACAGCTGACAAGGTGAAATGCCCTAAACCAATAATAAATGTTATTGTTAACTTGTATATGTGTCAAGTAAAAAAGTGCTATTTTAATTTCATAATAACATATATAATTACCTCGGGAAATTTCGGTTGATGATTGATACTAGCTCGGTCACTAGTATCTTTTGCCTCGGAAGCGCACCTTTCCTCTCTATACCTTGCATTCTCGTTTTGCAGTTGGAGTACTTGTGCCCTTAACTCCGCCAAGGTCTCCATCACCTCTTTGTTGGTAGGATTTTTTGTTTTTGTTTTTTTATAAAATGACGACGGAGTCACACCAAAACCCTTACCCCTCACACGACCGGAATACTCAGGAACATTTAGTACTCGACTAAGTACGCTCCTGCAATCCTGGACCTCGGTTGAAGGGGTTTGGGATAAAGTCTCCTGAAATATTATTAGAGGAGATTAAAAATGAATTATATGTCTAACAAAATTTTTGATATAATTAAAGAAATAATGTTACATATACTTACACATTCGTCATAAACATTTTGGACCGCTTCAACGACAGCCCCATCCTTCCCAACCCGAGCAGCCTTCCATAATACGTGGTCCGGAAGAGATGTTGCGTCACTTTTCTCCTCGGCTAGCTACACATTGAATTAGATTATAAGATCATCAATTATAACATATTGTGACAATGTATAAGCTCATAGCATTTGAATATACTCACAATTCTTTGTTGTAACCGTGCATAACCCGTACGCCCTTTTTTGTACGGATACGCGGGTTTTGATGCCCTTTTCCTATTTATGTCGCTTATTTCCTGGATAAAAAAGTTTAAGGCATATTAGAACCAAGTAACTTAACAATTGTATAATACCATAATTAATAGACATTACATGGAATTTTTCGTTTCTTCGTTTGGCGACAAAGTTATCCCATTCATCGGCTGAAATAATCTCGGCATACTTCATTGGCCATTCTCCTTCAACAAATTTTCCTTCCTCATCCTTGAGAAATTTGTTGCACAAAAAGGATCGAAATCCTCGGAGTCTTTTTCCGGCCAATTGAATACAATATTTTTGCCGGCTTTCATCGATGTGAAAGGATCTCTAAAAAACATACAAATGGAGTGTGTTATTATAAAGTAATATTATAACAATATATGGTTAACAAATAGTCAACAAAAAAAACATATAACAATATATGGTAAGTACCTGTATCTCCGACCATATTTTTTCCTTGCCAACCTTCAAGTCCGGACTTCTCCGATTATCACATGTAATCGGAATATGTTGGCGAACAAGGAAACCAATGTAACTTGCCAACATTGAACCGTTAGGCTCAATTAGTTGGTCTTCAGCACTCCAATGCACTTCAAATTTTACACCCTTGTCTCTTGCACGAATGATTGACTTCATAACAGTCAATCCTCGTTTGATTTCTTTTTCAACATTATTACGTGATTCATTCGCGGCATGGGTATCGTCTTGGTTAGCCATTTTATCTGTAATATAGAAATGATTCAATAAGACCCAAGTAAGACAATGATTCAATACGTCAACACATTCATATACCTTCCATTTCTCATGCAAAAGACCTACTGCATGTAAAAGACTAATGCAAACTCACACACACCTACTGCATGCAAAAGACCAATGCAAATTTATGGTGTTTGGAACATGAACAAACTTGCATCCATAATCATCAAACTTCCAAGCACAAGCTCAAACACACTTCAAATGATATCAGTTTTCAATCAGAAATAAAAAACTCAGTTTGCCCTAAACAACATTAATCAACATAATGCACAAAATGTAAAACTAAGTTTAGAAAATGCCCTAATCAAACACATGAAGAAAGTGAACGGTAAAGATGGAGAAGAGAAATACCTTCAAGGTGACGGTAACGATGGAGAAGAAAGTGAACAGTGACGGTGGACGTGAACGTGAACGCAGCAGCAGAAAAAGGCGACGGCGACGACGATGGTGAGGGAGGGAGAACGAACGGAGGACGAGAGTAATCGCAGTAGACGGTGGACGCAGTAGAGAGAAAACCCAGTTACGTTGCTTATAGAGAGGGAAAATAAAGAGACATGCAGTATATGTTATAATTTTAATGTTTACTAAAGGGGACCTTAGAGGGCGCTTTTTTAAAAAAAGCGCCCTCTAAAGGGGGCCTAAGAGGGCGCTTCTGAAAGCGCTCTCTAAGGCTTTCCAAAAGCGCCTTCTAAACTGGAAATGTACATGGACTTAGAGAGCGCTTTTTCAAAAGCGCCCTCTAAGGGTAACCTTAGAGGGCGCTTTCACAAAAGCGCCCTCTATTGTTGTCCCTCCATTTTTTTTGGCTTCACTTTAGAGGGCGCTTAGTTACAAAAGCGCCCTCTAAAGGGGGCCTAAGAGGGCGCTTATAAAAGCGCTCTCTAAGGCTTTCCAAAAGCGCCTTATAAACTGGAAATGTACATGGACATAGAGAGCGCTTTTTTAGAAGCGCCCTCTAAGGTTACCCTTAGAGGGCGCTTTCAATAAAGCGTCCTCTATTGGTGTCCCTTCATTTCCTCATTATTTTTTCGCTTCACTTTAGAGGGCGCTTTGTTACAAAAGCGCCCTCTAAAGTGCGCTGTCTATTCAAGTTGTTCGCTCCTTATTTTTCTCTTCACTTTAGAGTGCGCTTTTGTAATAAAGCGCCCTCTAAGGGGCGCTGTCTATTCCAGTTTTTGGCGTAGTGAACATATAGACTGCTCTTGGATTAATGAAAATATATGAAATGGAATGAGATGATCACAAACTTCAATAGTCCTACCACTACTACAAACATGACGAAAACAAACTAAACCCATCGAAACATAAACATATACAACCAAGAACCAACCTACAACACAATTAATAGAAAGTGATTAACACATTCAACCTAACTATAAACAATAAGATAACATCAACACACGAAAAAATGCGAGTGATTCGAGAATTCCGACCGAGTTGACGAAACCAAGTTAGCTTAGTAGTGCTATATTGATAATTGGAGAGTTGAAGTCATCCTTTCTGCATTGCAAGAAAAACGTAAATAATGTAGAGAGAAACCTTGAAGATCGTGGCCCATAATCATCACGTCCTTGAAGAGATCTGGTTGTGTCGCTGCAAGATCAGTGGCTTTTGATTCTCTTCATTTTCCGAGTGTTGATGGTTCTTGCACCATTTTAGATTTCCAAGCTAAAAAGATGTTACTCTGTTCTGTTGTTCTTTGTTTGAGTTTAGAAAATTGTGTTTGTATAGGATTGAAAATAATGTTGTTTGAGGTTTGAAGTTAGGTTGGGAGGAAGTTTTAGGTGTTGTTGCCGGTCATTTTTCGTGGTGGTTGGTGAGGGTATACGGTTAGCTCAGCGGCCGGTTTAGGTTTGACACAGTGATGCGTGAGGAATGAATAAAGGTGAAGTGTGTGGATCATGTGTGTTGTGTGTGTCGATGGAGGTGGTGGTGTTGATTAAGTTGTTTTGAACTCGCGGACGATGAAGATAGTGTATCGGAGCTGTGTTTGTTGAAGTAAATGAGAGAGATAACAGATCTAGTGATGATGGTGAAGAGTGTAATTGAAATGAGATTAATGTAGAAGATGGAAAAGATCTGTCCTTGTTAGTTGATGTTGGGAGAAGAAAACTCTTATGTGTTTTTATATACTTTGTTATTTTATCAATGTGAAGAAAGACAATCCGTGCATATATGTTATCTTCCTCACCTAGTTTCCATTTTCCTTCTTTTCCCTTTTGCATGAGAGAGAGAGAGAGACTTGGATGCATTTGGAAGGCATGAAATGAGGGACACATGTCCCTCTGTGAGTGGAGAGGATGGAGATTTTTTGATTTTTGATTTTTTTAATAAAAGAAAATGCTAAAAAACTGAAATTTAATAATTCAAAATAAAAACAAAAAAAAATACAAAATAGAATCGAAATAAAGGCATAGAAAAATATATTTAATTGCAACATTCATTTTGGTAAAAAAATGAAAAATAATTGAATAAAAAATGAATAAAAATCGGGCGAAAAAATGCTTGACAAATTAAATTGGCTGCAAAATAAACTTCTCAGCAACATACATATTTTGATCAGATTTTGAAATAAAAAATGATCAGTTGAAAGGCTCAAGCCGGTCAAAATGCGACTGAAAAAGTAGTCGAAAAATTAAAATGAGCACACTAGGTTAAACTATGCGGAACATAGATTTAATAAAACTGGCGTTTGCAAACTCAATTTTGAAATTTTCCACCCGCTAATTCGATGTATAGTTGAGAAATAATTCGCTCGATCTATTTGTAGATTCGAAAAATTATTTCAATTGATATTTTAAACATTATGCGGAACAAAATGCATGCTATGATAAGTACAAAATGCAAACGTCTTGTAAATGAACTGAATTGCTGACTGAATAATCTTGAACGGACAATCAGATGTAATTGAATGAATAATGCGCTGAGATTCAAGAAATCAAATCTTTTGACTTCTTAATCAACAGATTACTAAATGAATGTGATCAAGATCAGATAAAATGCCAGAACTCCTAACTTTTCATCTAAATCTTAATGAATGCTTTTAACTGATAAGATGCACGAGAAAATACGAGTGAAAAACTCAGGGTAAAATTTAGGGTATGACATATACTAATTGGAAAGCATGCATCACCATTATCTCCTCTCAGGCCAAGCTAGTTTGCAATCACACTTCCAAATTATCCAATTCTTCCGTCTTTAATTTTATCATCTTGAACAAATTTGACATCACATTCATCCTTGAAAGGTATTAAAGAAAATGAGGTTCTTTGGCATCCTCCTCCGGCATGTTGGTTTAAATGTAATATTGATGGCTTGCCCAGAGGCACCCCTTCTTTATGTGCTTGTGGTGGCATATTCATAAATGAGAATGTTATTCATGTTGGCGACATTTGTGTTTATATTAGCTTTGGCACTGCTTTAGTGACTAAAATGTATGTTGCTATGATAGCTTTAGAAAATACAATGGAAGATAATTGGAAGAAAGTTTGGATAGAAACGAAGTATGCCATGATTTGTTAATGCTTTCTTAAATCCTAGTTTGGTTTCTTGGAGAATTAAAGCTAGATAGCTCAAATGTTTAGCCTTCTCTTAATATATCGATTTTATGGTCACTCACGTATATAGATAAGCCAATTATTGTGCATATTCTCTCGCCAACATAGGTCTTAAGTGTAAATATTTCTCTTGGTTTTCTTATGTCCATAGTGATATTGCAAACGATTACTTGCTCGACAATATTGCTACCCCTAGGCTAAGACTTTTTTCTTAAGGGGTCATGGTTTATCTCCCCTTATGTTCTTGTGTTTTTGTTTTTATTGAATTTCTTCTTTTTTGTTAAAAACATACATGGTTTTCTATAAACTTTGTATTTCTAATAAGTAGACACTATAGAAGTAGAAAAAATATATAAATATTGTAACCTCCACTATCTAACGCGTTTTTACAGTCAATTATGATGTTGACCTTAAGTGACGTGCAATACTACAAGTATTATATTTCATGACGAAACTTTCACCCTAGTTATTGAAAAACCGATATCAAATGACCTGGAACGCGCTATATATTATTTTTTTAAAGAAACTTTATCTTTCAACTCGATTTTCTAGGAAAACTGACGTAAAATATTGTTCAACGTTTGAGCTTTGATTCCCAGCTCCTACAGTCTTATGTTTTATTTACAACTAAAAAGATGCCTTTATTTTTTATACATTTTATGTCGTATATTATCCCTCGGTTGTTGAAGAAAACCGAGATAAAAATTCTAAAAACAATTTTTATTCTTTCAGAATTATAATGTTTTGTCTCATTCACTTTTTGCACCCTAACAAACAAAACAATACTCAGAACCACCATCCTTCTTCTCTAAAGAGGAAGTAAGCTATAATTATTCTCCGTTGAGTCTCTTATCACATTTCTGATATGTACAAATTCTCCATTACTGTTGTTGTTATTTACGTCGATGATATTGTAATCGTATGTCGTTGTTGTTGTTGTTGTTGTTCTATCGTTGATGTTGTTGTCGTATGTGGTTGTTGTTGTTGTTGTTATTCTGGTTTTTGAGAGTTATATTGTTTACTATAATGTTGTTATGGTATTTGTTGTTGTTCTGGTAGTTATTGTTGGTTGTGTATTTTTTTTCCAGACGTTGTATGTGATTATGGATTGTAGTTGGATGAAAGTCAATAGATTAAGTAAAGAGTATGAGAATGAAGTGATTCAATTTCTTAATTTTGTGGGAAAAAAACTTCTTAAGGAGAAGGGGATTTTTTGGTGTCCTTGTAAATTTTTCCTAAATATGCACAAACATGCAAAGGATAAAATATTCAATCATTTAGGTTGTGATGAAATTATTCAAAATTACACTAAATGGTATGGCATGGTGAAGTGACAAAAAATACCTTTGTCACATACAGTTGAAGATGATAATAAGTTTATGAATGATACTCTAGAAAACATAATTCGTGATATTGAGATAGATGCTTTCAAGAATGCTAATGTGATAGATACTTTGTAAAAAGACATGGAAGATTCGTTGTATCCGGGATGCAAAAGTTTTACAAGATTTTCAGTTGTGACTATTTAATCTTAAGAAAAAAGGTGGGTGAACGAATAAAAGTTTCACTGAATTGCTTGAATTGTTGCAAGAAATGCTTCCAGAAGGTAACACGTTGTCGAACCGTAGTTATGAGGCAAAGAAGATATTGTGTCCAATGGGTTTGAATTATGTCAAAATACATTAATGCTGTAATTATTGCATATTATATAGGAGAGAATATGAAAACTTGAAGGAGTGCCCAAGATGTGGGGAGTCACGCTACAAGAAGAATGCCAATGGTGTTGAAGACGATGATAGTGTAACTAGAAAGGGTGTTCCTTCCAAGGTGATGTGGTACCTATCGGTAATTTAAAGGTTCAAGAGATTGTTTTCTAACGCAAATGATGCAAATAATAATAGATGGAATGCAAATGAAAAAATGTGTGATGGAAAAATTTACCATGTAGCTGATTCATTGCAATGGAAGAAAATTGATTCCTTGTTCTAGAATTTGCACTAGAAGCAAGAAACCTTAGGCTTGGACTTTCCGCCACTGAAATGAACCCTTTTGGTAATTTTAGTACTAACCATACGCCATGGCATGTTATTATCATAATTTATAACCTATATCCATGGTTGCGCATTAAGCGCAAATATATGATGCTATCAATGATGGTTTCGGGTCCAAAACAACCAGGTAATGACATAAATATGTATTTAACTCCATTGATTGAAGATTTAAGACTTTCGTGGGAGGAAGGCATTGATGTTGATGATGCGTATAAAATTCATAACTTTAAGTTGCATATCATATTATTTTGCATAATCAATGACTTTTATGCATACAGTAATTTGTCTGGGTATAATGTTGAGGGACACAAAGTGCGTCCTATATGTGAATTTGATACATGCCACCACCAATTACAAAATGGAAAAAGACTGTTTATATTAGGCATCAAAAATATTTAAGACCTAATCATCCATATTGTAGATTGCATAAGGATTTTAATGGAGAACATGAGTTTGATTTTGCTCCAAAGCCCTTAACCGAGAAGGAAGTTTATAAAAGACAATAACACATTAAGGTTGTCTTTGGAAAGAAACTAAAAGGTAAACAAAAAGAGCCCGTGGAGAAAAATAGTTGGAAAAAGAGGTTGTTGTTCTTTGATCTTCCATATTGGTATAATCTTAATGTAAGGCATTGTCTTCATGTGATGCGTGTGGAGAAAAATGTAGGTGACAGTTTGATTGAAACACTTCTAAACATTAAAGGCAAGACAAAAGATACTAAAAAATCCCATGAAGATATGGTTGTGATGGGTATACAACAAGAGTTAACTCTAAAAGAAATAGGAAATAGAACATATTCGCCCCCAACTTGTTGCACTCTGTCTAAAAAGAAAAGAAAAGTTTTTGTGATTGTTTGTAGGGTATCAAAGTTCCCCAATGGTACTCGTCAAATGTGAATAAACTTGTGTCAGAGAACAATCACAAATTAGTTGGCTTAAAATCTCATGATTGTTATGTCTTGATGCAACAACTTCTACCAGTGGCTATCTGTGACATTTTACCAAGGACTGTAAGAGTAACTATAACCAGATTATACTTATTCTTAAATGCTATATGTAGTAAATTCATTGATCCATAAAATTCACGTGAGTTAGAATATAAGGCTGCAATTATCTTGTGTCAATTAGAGATATTTTCCCTCCATCCTTCTTTGACATTATGGTTCACTTAGTTGTTCATATAGTAAGGGAGACTAGAATTTGTGGTCCAGTTTATTTATGGTGGATGTATCCTGAGCGATGCATGAAGATCTTCAAAAGGCATACAAAGAATCATCATTGGTCGAAAGCTTTGATCGTTGAACGGTACATCACAGAAGAAACTATTGAGTTTTGTACAATATATTTGTCAGAAGCTAACTCTATATGAATTTCCAAGTCTCGTCATGAGGGAAGATATGATGGTAGAGGTACTTAAGGTTTAAATGTTAAAACTTCTGGTTGAGATGTAATTCCTCAAGCACATTTGTATATATTGAATAACCTGACTGAAAAACTTTCATAACTTGGTTTAATGGAAGTGTTTCTAAAGAGATTACTTGTGCATCGGAGACAATTAAATGGTTGTCATGTATGCCTAAGTTTAATGTAATTACTTGGAGTGCATACTACATCTAGATACT
This sequence comes from Lathyrus oleraceus, assembly GCF_024323335.1. Lineage (NCBI taxonomy): Eukaryota > Viridiplantae > Streptophyta > Magnoliopsida > Fabales > Fabaceae > Lathyrus > Lathyrus oleraceus. The sequence continues at coordinate 449,915,784 of NC_066579.1, forward strand.
CATTTTATACAAAATCAAAGGGTGGTCGTAGTACCATGCACAATAGTGGGGTTATGATTGAAGTTGAATCCATGTACCTCTCTAGTGCCAAAGATAACAATCATATAGTATCATCTATAGCGTACTTTGGGTTTATTGAGGAGATTATGAAGAATGATTATGTTTCTTTTAAAGTGTCTTTATTTAAGTGAAAATGGATTAACAGTAACACTGGTGTTGAAACTAGTTAGTTATGATTCACACAGGTTGATCTTCGAAAGATAACTTATAAGAACAAACCATTCATCACGGCAACCCAATCAAAACAAGTTTTTTATGTCACTAATCCTTCTAATACTAGAAGATCAATTATTCTTCAAGGAAAATATCTTTCTGATGAAGATCAAGATTTTAGCTACGAGACTCCTTGTTTCGTAACACATGCACGCCAATCATCTAATGAAAATGATTCAGATAATGTGCATGTTATTCGTCGTGACCATAAAAAGGGAATATGAGAAAACTAGTAAGCAACTGTTTTATATCACTTAGTAATTTATAATTATTCATTTTACTCTTTTTTATTCATTTTATTAAAGATTTAGTGTTGTTGTTGATTATCCTAATTGGTTTAAATTGTTGTTCAAATTATAGATTTTTAACGATCAATGACAAATCTTAGCATAAAACTTTTGGGCAGCCTCCAAGACTTTCTATTTTGGTAATTGATTTTTTTGGTTAATCATTTGATTTAATTTTGTTGTAAAATTATAAGGTTTGTCCAATTTTGACTTTTCATTTGGTGTAAACTGTTGTTCTTCTGCGATATGGTTCTGTAATGCATGTACAATGTTTCTGTTTCAGAAATATGCAAAATATGGTTATGTATTCTGTGATATGGTTATGTAATTCACCCCTCGATTTTTAAATAAAATCGACATAATAATATAGTGTTATTACCTCGATTTTTTTTAACAAAACTGAAATTTTATGTTGGGCGCGTCATCCAACTTTGTAAATGATAAAAATGCAGATGTTGGAGTTCAAACCCATAATCAGATAACTTTAGCCATCAATTTTTCATTAACCGATGTGTTAAGTGGTATATTTTCATGTCGTCCTTCATTACGTCACTTCAGTAATCGAGATTACATCTCTTTTGTGTGCGATATTAAAAGTATTATTTGTAGTATTAGTGGCATGTCACGTCGGCATATTTGCCATACTGTCAATACCACATGTACATCCCATCACCAAAAACTTCCACGTGACATGTCACACTAGTTTCTCTTAACGGACGTTGACAAGAGAAACCAAAAGTGTGAATGAAAAATATTAGAATGATCAATCTTTAAAGAAAAATTTATGAGGGACTAAATGTGAAGTTTGGGATATTTTGGGAACAACCAACATAGTTTATCCTAATAACTTTAATAAATTATCCTAAATACAAATATCATCAAATATATATTTATAAATTAATGATAATTAAATACTCGTTAATTTTACTCGTGAATATCTAATAAGTAACGAAATTTATGAATTGATTGTGACATATTTTATTTTATTCAAAGATATCTCCATAGTAATGAATTTTTAATATATAAGAGGGAGAAAAGAGAAAGAAAAGTGGTCAACTAAAGATCTCTTAGAAATCTCATTATTATAGCTTTAATCATTTGTTTACCACAATATATCTATAAAAAAATGTTGTTTGTGAAGTTGAATTCTAAATCGGCAACACGCAGCTATCTAATTCAACTAAAATATTAATAATACAATCTCCTAACTTTAATTAAACATTATTTGTTCAATAAATTTGAAAAATATTTTTGTTTAATAATATTTACAACATGGTATATTCAAATCACACAAGATGATAGTAAATGTTAATATTATTATTTTGATAATAATAATAATAATAATAATAATAATAATAATAATAATAATAATATTTTACTATAAAAATAGTTACAGAAAATAAGTATAAAAGGTAAGAATTTAATTGAAATACACCGCCGGTGTAAAATGATTTTATACCGTCAATTACGTTGGATATTTGAACATTTATTTTAAAAATCTATAAAATAATACAAACGGGGCAATGACGATGAATCGACTATGTAAAAATTTTATGTTGACAATGTATAGTATTTAATCCCCAAAACAATAAATATTGTCTAATTTTCTTAACACGTGTATTAGTTATCAAATTTATTTAAATATTATTTTTGTTGAATCTAAACTATTATTATTATTATTATTATTATTATTATTATTAGGGTCTTGCTAACTTATGCCCTTGGAGCACAAGTTAAAGTTACTATTATTAAAAATTTTGTGTAAAATAAAACAAAATTTTAAATTTCAAGAAATTAAATGCACGCATTCCAAAAGAATATTTCTATAAATGTATCATTAAAGGGCACATGATAACATTTGCCTTATTATTATTATTATTATTATTATTATTATTATTATTATTATTATTTAACCTAGGTTATACTTATTTAGTAAAAAAGGAATAAAATAAATTTTACATATTATTATTATTCCTATTATTAGTAGTAGTATTATATTATTATTAATAATATTTTGTGTTAAATTTAAAATTAAAATAAATCTCTGTATATTTGATAATATAAAAAATTTCACATATTTTTATTTATTTGAATAATAATATTTATTAATATCAATGACTATTGATATGATACTCATAAATAAGGGTGACAAAATCCATTTAAGGATTTAAATTTGTACTTTTAATATGTCTGTTTCACGCTCCATTATTTTTTTTGGACTTTTGTCTACAGATTCAAAATTTTAGACTATACTCTTTATTCCACCTTATTATTTTATGGGTTTTTATAAGAAAAATCCAAACTTGTCTTTTTTGTTACCCCAGAAATATGATATTTATTCAAAGAATACTATCCGTGATATCTCTAATAAAAACCATATGAATTAAGAATATGAGAAATTCTTGTCCCATCGTAATTGATATACCTAATAAAAACCATATGAGTTCAGAATATGAGAAATTCTTGTCAAAGATCCAAAGATAGAAAGGTGTGAAAGCTTGTACCAAAAGTAAAAAAAAAGATGTAAAAGCATTTAATGAACGCAACCAACTTAAAACAAAACAAAGTTGGAAAACACTTTCTTTGAAATACTTTCCGCAATAACATGCCTAACAGATAAAAAAATATATATAAGGAAAAAAAATCATATCCCTAAGAATATCCCAAAAATCTGTTTTGGCTTTTAAAAGAAAACATATCTCAAAAATTAATAGTAACAGAATATTATATAAAAGGAAAATTAATAGTAATATTGACATAAGTATTGGATCTTGGAATGGAATTATAAAATTCATAAACCCATCCTACTATTCGTTGTCTGTTCAGTTCCAAGAAAACATGAACACTTAGCAGCCACACAGTCCAAAATCTACTCAATTACACAACAATTGCTGGTTAGTATTTTTTTTGTGTGCTTATATTATTATCACTTTAATATAATAAATGTTACTTTTCACATATTTCTTTTTCTTTTTTGTTTACTCCATGAAAACTCTCCACTTTCTGCTTTTTTTTTCTCTCTATAAGTTTATTTATCAGATTCACCTAATTGCACATTCTCTTTGTTTCTTTGATGCATCATTCTTTTGTCTTCATAAATAGCATAGCACCATGTGAAATAAATAAATAAATAAACTATAGATTATTATATGAAGTTTGTGTAAATTATTTTTATATTTATTTATGTTAATAAAAATAATAATAATAATAATAATAATAATAATAATAATAATAATAATAATAATTAATAATAATAAAGCAACAATGATTATGTCGCTTAATGGCAATGGACATGACTCTACCACGTCACGTTGATGATAACAACAACGTTGTTACGAGGTTATGCAAATGAACATTAATTTTCAAATGAAACAAGCTCAAATGATTGGATCTAGAGACCAAACTTTGTCTTCATCCTCTCTCACTCTCATCTTAAGGTTAATATGAAAACTTCTCTTTTAATCTTGTTACCATACTATAATTCTTATTTTCTTCTCACTTTATTCATTTTTTGTATTTATTGTTCCTAAGTCATTGAAGTCATGAAGTGGTTTTTGGTGAAAATAGGTTTTTCCATATCCTCTCAGACCTATTTGTTTCTAAAGTTCTAACTAACCTTATCTTTTGTTAGTGGAGTAAAATGCTCATGGATGATAGGATAACTAGCAATGGCTCCGAAGAGCCAAGAAAACCTGAGGTAAGTGTCTCACTTTATAACATAGACACCTCTGATCAAAGACACGCTTACACAACAGCCATACTACACTGATTATATGTGTCGGGTGTCGGAATCAGTTCAGTGTGACACTTAAACATCATAGACACGGATTATATGTGTTTGGTGTCCCTTTCAGTGTGACACTACACAACATAGACATTGATTACATGTAACTGATGTCCGTGTCGGTGTTTCATAGGTGTCCAATCTTATTAAACACCTTAATATATATATATATATATATATATATATATATATATATATATATATATATATATTTCAATTTCAATTGATGTAAACAGGGTAAAAACCGAGCAATAGCAGTTTGTTTCATTCTTGGACTTGGATCTCTAGTTTCATGGAACAGTATCTTAACCATAGGAGATTACTATTACCAATTGTTCCCAAATTATCATCCTTCAAGGGTACTTACATTGGTTTATCAACCATTTGCAATTGGAACATTGATAGTAATGACACACTATGAGTCCAAGATCAATACTCGACTCCGGAACGTGGTTGGATTCACACTCTTCTTTGTCGCCACTTTCTTGATTCTCATTGTAAGTAAACCACTTTCAAATTCCATGTTTTACTTTCTTGCTCTAATATCTGACCGATTTCTGTAATCGGTTACAACAGTTGGATCTTGCAACATCCGGAAAAGGTGGAATCGGACCTTATCTTGCTATATGTTTTCTATCGGCTTGTTTTGGAGTTGCTGATGCTTTTGTCCAAGGTGGTATGGTTGGAGATCTCTATTTTATGTGTCCCAAATTCGTGCAGGTTTGTCTTTCAAATAACATGTTTGAATTCGATTTTTTCTAGTTAAATTTGTTCGTAATGCCTAACATTGTTAACATTACGCAGTCTTTCCTTGCTGGTTTGGCAGCATCAGGTGCTCTAATTTCGTTACTCCGAGTCCTAACCAAGTTAGCTTTCGAAAAATCTAGCAATGGACTTCGCAAAGGAGCAAGTATGTTACTCTTTACAATCTTCTCGTCTCTTCGCCTTTTTAATTGATTTTGTTGCGGCATTATTTTCTTATTAGTACTTGTTTTCTTTGCAGTACTATTCTTGGCGATCTCAACATTAATCGAGTTTCTATGTATTTTTCTCTATGCAATCTACTTCACCAAATTACCCATAGTCAAATACTATCGCGCGAAAGCGGCCTCAGAGGGATCGAAAACTGTTGCAGCCGACTTAGCAGCTGCAGGCATTAAAACAGAGACTAATGATCAAGTAAGACATCTACAACAAAATAATACTAATTCATTAATCTTGCAGAATCATTTTTTTCGATTATGTCATGATAAATTCGGAACTTCTGTAGGCCGAACACGATGACAAACAAGTGGATCGGCTTAGCAACAAACAACTATTTCTCGCAAACATCGATTATGCAGCTGATTTGTTTCTGATATACGTCATAACACTATCGATCTTCCCTGGATTTTTATACGAAAACACCGGAGAACATCAATTAGGCACATGGTATCCAATTGTTTTGATTGTTATGTATAATGTATTGGATTTGATAGCAAGATACATTCCACTTGTGCAATGGTTGAAGTTAGAATCAAGAAAGGGTTTACTAATAGCAATCCTTTCGAGATTCTTGTTGATTCCGGCATTTTATTTCACGGCAAAATATGGCGATCAAGGATGGATGATATTTCTTACCTCATTCTTAGGACTCACAAACGGTTATTTAACCGTTTGTGTTTTCACACTTGCACCAAGAGGTTACAAGGCAAGTTTATACTAGTTATTTAACTAATGAATATATAGTCAAATATTGAATATTAAACTAGTAAATTATAATTATTTAAAGTATTTTTTTCATTAAATATATTATTTTTTGTTGCAGGCTCCTGAGCAAAATGCGTTGGGGAATATGCTGGTGATTTGTCTTTTATGTGGAATATTTGCTGGTGGTACTCTTGGCTGGTTGTGGATCATAGGCAAAGATTCTTTCTAAACAAAATGTTTAAATTACAGTGTTTTTTTTATTGATTTAGATTTAATTAGTATGAACTTTCTCTGTAAAAGTTTTTTTATGGTATTAAAAAAATCATATTGTTAGATTATTATTAATTTTTAGATTTTTTTAAGAGCCATATATGAGATGATTTTAGTGATTGATGGATAGTTTAATTTATTTACACTAATTATTAAAACTGTTTAATCTGCTTAATCAATTATGTCAAGCATTTCTCATGCAATAACACAAACTAACATCTTAATAAAATTGAAAATAATGATGTTCAATTCATGTTATCCTTGACATTTTATTCACGAATGTAAGGGTAACTATAATTTTATTGTGTTTATTCTTCAATGCTATATGTACTAAAGTCATTGATCCGGAAAATTTATACGAGTTAGAATATGAGATTGTAATTATCTTGTGTCAATTAGAGATTTTTTTCCTCCATCATTCTTTGACATTATAGTTCACTTAATTCTTTATCTAAGAAGGGAGATTAGAATTTATGATCCAGTTTATTTACGTTGGATGTACCCTGAAGAGCGGTACACACTACGCCAAAAAGGACTATTAACAGCGCATCTTAGACAGCGCTTTTAAAAGAAAGCGCTGTCTAAGGTTAAAATTAAAATGAAGCGCTGATAATGTTCCAAGAAAATAATGAAAGCGCTTTTAAATATAGACCTTAGACAGCGCTTTTGAAAAAGCGCTGTCTAAAGTCTTTAAATTTTAAAAAAAAAATAAAACCAAAAGCGCTGTCTAAGGGGGGGTTTAGAAAGCGCTTTTGGAAAGCGCTGTCTAAGGCCCCCCTTAGAAAGCGCTTTCCCCAAAAGCGCTGTCTAAGGTCTAATAAAAATAAAATTTCAGACTTTAGCGCTTTCGTTCTCTGTTCTTTTGTTTTGCCTCTTCACTCACCAGCAACCTTTCACTCACCTCACAGCGCTTCCGCCGCACTCGTATTCCCCTCAATCTCCAGCAACCTTCCACTCTAAAAGACGACAGCACACAACATCACGCCTTCCACTCCAAAACACGAAAACCCTATTTTCCTTCAACTTCCGAAAACCCTTTTATCCGCCGTCGAGGGTCCCTCCGCCGTCAACGAAACATTCGACCGCCGCACTCGCCTCTCACGGTACGTTCTGCTCTAAAAATGTGCTTGTTTGATTGTAATGCAATGAGTTCAAATGTGCTTGTTTGGTGTTAGCATATGGCTGTCCTGTTTGAATCTACACTCAATGCTTGTGGTTTGTCCATTGCCCTGTTGCAATCTTGATCAAATTTTTACTATCCACCACAACTGTCATTGTTAATGGTTTTGCTATTGCCCTGTTGAAATCTTGACCAATAAAAATGTTATTGAAATATTTAGTTTATTGACTGCACTTGTTAGGGTTAACCTCCAAACCAGTAACTTGAGAAAACTCGTTGAATTTCTGCATGACCAACTTAATAGATGTTGGATATCCCCTGGTAAAAATTAGCAAATGCCTTGGAGGTTGGTTGCAGTGGAGCCAACTAAATTGCTATAGAACCTCATAATTTCACTTTCAAACTCTTCATGCTTAGTTAAGATATTAGCATACTCCATAGTCATGGAACTAATATTACTTTGATTTTGCTTACTTTTGAGAGAAGCATAGAAGTACTTATTATTACTATCTCCCAGTTTGAGCCAGTCCACCTTCGATCTTTGTTTCAACATGGTTTTTCAATTAACTTAGAAATATATTAGAAATAGAGACTACAATATAATCAATTAATAAAAGAAGAAAAATTTAAGAATTCGCTTGATTAAATTATGAATTTGCACAAATATTTCACTAACAATAAAAATAACAAATATTTCACTTTTATCTTATGTATATTATGATAAACTTTAATCACAAAATATCTTATCTTCCCTTTTATCTTATGTATGTTATGATCCATTTTTTATGCCATCATAATATTATCATGAATATTTCTCCCTAATACAAAGCGTGATTGAAAAGGAGAGATAGTTGGAGGAATAATAATCTTCAACCTATTTACAACCACTTTGTTAATAATTTTATACGACATGGTTTAATTGTTTACTTTAATAAGTAGGAAAACCATGGATAAAACATGGATCTGTGCCGATCGAATGACCAAAGAGTACGAGAGTGGGGTTTTGGAATTCGTTAAGTATGCTGTTCAACACGCTGAAAACCCCAGACGAATGCATTGTCCTTGCTTGCGTTGTTGTTATATTGGTAAGGTTGACGCACATGGATTGAAATCGCATTTGCTGAGGCATGGAATTGATCAAAGTTATCAGTGTTGGATATTTCATGGTGAGAAAATTAACGAGAATGTTGAATCGAGTGGAAAAAGTAGTACGACCTATGCTTCATACGACAAAGACACGGAAACATACGATTGTGATCGAGTTGAAGAGATTGTAGAAGCACTGGAAGAAGATCTTCATGATTGTCCTGAAATGTTTGAGAGGATGGTAAGCGATGCTGAGAAACCGTTGTACAAAGGTTGCACTAAATTCTCAAGACTTTCTGCGGTATTAAAGTTGTACAACTTAAAGGCGGGTAATGGATGGTCGGATAAAAGTTTCACAGAGTTGTTGGCCCTTATGAGAGAAATGCTACCGGATGATAATGTTCTTCCTAATCGAACCTATGAGGCAAAAAAAATGTTGTGCTCTATTGGCATGAGCTATGATAAGATACATGCTTGTCCTAACGATTGCATTTTGTTTCGTAACGAATATGCAATGTTAACTGAGTGCCCTAAATGCGGTTTGTCTCGATATAAGAAAAGATTATCTCCCGCAAAAGTCTTATGGTATTTTCCGATAATTCCGAGATTTAGGCGCATGTTTCGTAGTGAAACCGATGCAAGACATCTTACTTGGCATGCAGATGAAAGAATTATTGATGGAATGTATCGGCATCCGGCTGATTCACCACAGTGGTCGAAGATTGATAATGATTATCCTGAGTTTGGATCAGAAGCAAGAAACCTTCGATTGGCATTATCTACTGATGGAATGAACCCACATGGTCTTCAAAGTATCTCACATACCACATGGCCTGTGATTCTTATGATTTATAACCTACCTCCGTGGCTATGTATGAAGCGTAAGTACATGATGTTATCTATGTTAATCTCTGGGCCTAAACAACCAGGGAATGACATTGACGTATACTTGACACCTCTGATCGAAGATTTAAAGATTTTGTGGGAGAACGGTGTGGAGGTTTATGATGGATATAGGAAAGAAAGTTTCAATTTGAGGGCGATGTTGTTTGGCACAATTAATGATTTTCCAGCATACGGGAATCTATCTGGGTATAGCATTAAAGGTCAACGTGCGTGTCCTGTTTGTGAAGACGGAACCGATACGATTCGATTGGAACTTTGCCAGAAGAATGTGTTTCTCGGTCATCGTAGATTCTTACATTCTAAACATCACTACCGTGGGTGGAGAAAAGCATTCAATGGAGACACCGAACATCGTAGAGCTCCACCCGCATTGTCAGGTGAACAAGTTTTTGAAAAGGTGAAAGATGTGCGTACTGAGTTTGGCAAGCCTTTTGCACATAAGATTGTGAAAGGTGGGTGGAAGAAAAGGTCGATATTTTTTGAATTGCCATATTGGAAGTCTTTGTACGTGAGACATTTTCTCGATGTTATGCATATTGAAAAAAACGTATTTGATAGTGTTATCGGTACATTACTCAATATAAAAGGCAAGTCTAAGGATGACCTTAAAGCAAGGGAGGACATGTTAAAAATGGGAATGAGAACTGAATTAGCACCCGTGAAGAAAGGAAGACGAACATATCTACCACCTGCTGCTTTTACTTTATCTAGAAAGGAGAAAAAAATTTTGTGTAAGTCTCTGAGTGAAGTTAAGGTTCCAGAAGGATACTCATCTGATATCAGAAGACTTGTTTCTATGAAAGACCTCAAGTTGAAGAATTTGAAGACACATGATTGCCATGTTATAATGGAACATTTTCTACCGATAGGTATACGTTCTATTTTGCCAGAAAAAGTAAGAAGTGCCATAACTAAATTGTGTTTTTTCTTTAGGTCAATTTGTAGTAAGGTGATCGATCCCGAGATCTTACCAACACTACAAAAAGAGATTGTAATTACCTTGTGTGAGCTTGAAATGTATTTTCCTCCGTCTTTTTTTGACATAATGGTTCATTTAGTTGTTCATCTTGTGAAAGAGACACAGTTGTGTGGACCAGCTTATATGAGATGGATGTACCCTGCTGAACGGTATATGAAAATATTAAAAGGGTACGTGAAATCCCGAAGTCGACCAGAGGGTTGTATTGTTGAACGATACATTGTTGAAGAAGCTGTTGAGTTTTGTACTGAATATTTGTCTAACGTTCAATCGATTGGACTCCCCAGAGCTCAGATTTTCGACAAAATGGAAGGTAAAAAATTAATTGGGAATAAAATTGTGACAATATCAAGGGATGAACGGGATCAAGTTCATTTGTATGTTCTGCACAATAATAATGAGGTTGAGCCATATGTTGAAATGCACAAGGATGTACTCCGAAGGTTAAATCCGAACAGAAATGAAAATTGGATAGTTATAGAGCACAATCAAAGTTTCATACAATGGTTGAAGGATCATATTTATTTGAAGCGCTCTTCAGATCCTTCTTCGGTAACAGAAAGGTTGAGATGTTTGGCATATGGTCCAAGTTTGCATGTGTTTTCTCATAGCGCATATTCAATTAATGGATACACATTTTATACCAAAGAACAAGATGATAAGAGTACTATGCAAAATAGTGGTGTCACCGTGCTAGCTGAAGCAATGCATATATCAAGTATGAAGGACTTAAACCCCAAATATGCAAATTTGTCATATTTTGGAGTTATTGAGCACATTTGGGTGTTTGATTACGAGAAGTTTCAGATTCCCATCTTTGGTTGCAAGTGGGTGAATAGTAGTGGCATACGAATGGATAAGTCTGGATTTTTGCAAGTTGATCTTACTAGGGTGGGGTACAAAGATGAACCTTTTATTCTAGCATCTCAAGCTAAACAAGTGTTCTATGTGAATGACCCGAAGAGTACAAAATGGTCTATAGTGCTTTTCTCTAACAAAGTGACTGATGATAGCGGTGTCGATCAATGTGATATTGATGTTGAGAATGAGTCATGCATTAGACGGAATGAGTTGAATAGAAATGATGAAGTTGAGGATCTTATACCGGATGAGTCATATATAAGAAACGATCATAATGAGGGAATTTGGATCAATTCATCCGTACGCATTGCTAAGAAACAAGTGATTAATATTCCAACAAAGAAAAGAAAGAGATGTTAGTGACTTAGGTAAATTATCCATGGTTTCTTTATTTTTTGTTTTCATTTGTTTTGATTATAAGTTATATGTGGTAATGCATGATTTCATTATATTTTTGTACTCAATTGCTTTGATTATAAGTTATATCTGATAATGCATGATTTCTTTATTTTTTTGTTTTCAATTGTTTTGATTATAAGTTATATTTGATATTTGATGGTTTCCTTGGTTTATTACAGGTTAGACATGGCTGATGACCAACATGAGGAAGTTAGTAAAGTATCCGCGGAAGAAGAAATCCGAAGAGGCATCACAGTAATGCGAAGGGTGGTCCAAGGAAGATCTCGAGGCATCATACTAGATGTCTCTTGGAACAACCAGGGACAACTTATAGAACCTAATGGGCATACCTTAACTAGTTTCATCGGTGCACTAGTAAGGAATGAAATTCCCATTACGTGTGATGATTGGAGAAATAAAGAGTTGAAAGAGTCCAAAGAAAAAATTTGGAGTGAGATAAAGGTACAATCATTTGGGCCTTAATTATACCGTATCAATTATGTTTTTTTCAATTACCGATACTAACTATCAATCTGTATGTTTTTCTTAGCGATGTTTTAACATCGAAGAAGAAAGAAGAGGGTTTTGCATGAAATTGGCCGGAAAGCTTCTTAGAGGGTTTCGGACATTTTTATCATCCAAGTTCCTTAAGGATGCGGATGGTAATTTTGTGGATGCGGAGCTTCCTAGAAAATATGAAAGTTTGATATCGGCTGAAGAATGGGAAACTTTCAAATCCAAAAGACAAGACCCGACTTTTCAAAGAATAAGTGCTACAAATCGGGAAAGAGCATCAAGTCCCGCATATCCGTACCGAAAAGGACGTGTCGGATATGGACGCTTAGAACAATCCATGGTAAGTATTTATAAATTGCGAAAACAAATTTGTTCATCATATATTAGTTTTATCTGATCAAATTGTATGACTTAATGTGTAGCTGCAGAAGGAGGAAAGTTCAGAAACATCTCTTCCTGCACATGTTTTGTGGAAGGAAGCCCGTGTGGGCAAATCTGGAGTTCCACAAGAAGAAGTTTTAAACGTATACCAGAAATGTGTAAGTATAATATTTTTTCATTAATTGAATAACATTTTTATACACATATTTGACAAGTATACGGTATTCATCTGATTTTTCAGGAGGAGCTATCTCAGTCTCTATCTCCCGATGATACTAAGAGCATACTTAGTCGGGCATTAGATGTCCCTGAGTATTCTGGTCGGGTGAGGGGTAAGGGATTTGGAGTCACTCCGACCTCCCTCAGTGTTAGAAAAGGAAAGGCTCCTAGTAATCGGGAGCTTCATGCAAGATTGGAAGCCATGCAAGCTGAGCTTGATGCATTGAGGAGAGAAAGAGAGACTAGCGCCTCAACGGTATACAGAGATGCTTCGGACAAAAACAGTATCAACTGTACCTTTCAGCCGAACATTCCAGAGGTAATTACATATAATTGTCTTAAATTGAACTGTTTGCTTAAATTATGTATTTGACATATATACACATTAACGATTTCTTGTTATTATTGGTTTTAGGGCATTTCCCATTGTCAGCTGTATTTGTCGTCACCACACTATCGGATGGTTGGCAAGGGAAAAGTGCATAACGTTAGCGGAGTATTACTCCACACTAGAGAGCTCCCTGCTGGATGTTTGAAGGTATCAGTTGATATTGCAGTTGACCCGAATGCATTATTACCATATCCTAGCGATGATTCGGATGCAACAACGGTGCACGAAGCAGTAGGTTCGTTTGTTGCATGGCCGACAAACCTCATATGCGTAGGATATGAGGTATGCTTAAAACTTATGTTAACTTTAATGTGTATATTCAAAGTTTAAAATTTATGCTTAAAATTTTACTTACATATTTTCCTTGATTATGTTAAATAGACTCCCACAAAATCCAAATCAAGAAAAGAGGTAATATACAATTATATGACATATATTCATGGAAGTTGTTACATTCTTAATTTGATCTAACTATTTATATGACATGTAGGTTCAAGAAAATGAGGTTAGCAATGCCTCCGCACAACAAATAAAGGAGGTTAAGAACGCCTCCGCACGGGTAAAAAGTTCTGGTGCTAAGAAGACCGTAGCTAGGAAAAAACCTACCACCAAGTATAGGTCGTGCCTCAGGACATTTATAGAGATGACCGATATACCGACCGGAGGTGTTCGGACTATACATATGGAGGAAGGGATTTTCGGCTTTGCTCACGACCAAATGATTGGTAATGAAGACTTCATGCAAGTTTTTGGTCATGAAGAAATCGGCGTCAACGTTGTCAATACATATATTAGGTAAATCCGGTCTACTTTGTTTTATTAATTCGGTTTACTTTATGTTAATCCGGTTTACTTTATGTTTCAAAAGAGGTGTTAATGATGTTTTTATATTAGGTTTTTGTATGACAAAATGATGCGCCCCAATGATTTGGACGAGTCATTCGGATTCTTAGCACCAGCGAGCATCAACTTAGGTGCAATCTTAAATAACCCGGATTCCGTGACGGAGTACGTTCTTCGGATCCTCAATGACAATAAAAATGCGGAGAAGTTGTTTTTTATACCGTTTAATACCGGGTTAGCATTTCATTCTAAATTCATATATTATAATTATTTTCCAAGTTACCATCTAACATTTGCCTAATCATTACAGTGGACATTGGTTGTTGCTCGCAATCAATCCTATCCGAGAAATTGTGTATTATCTTGACTCGTTAGGAAATGATTGGACAACATACCCGGATATGAAGCGCCTAATTGACACGTAAGTGAGAATGTTCAAAATTTTTCTTAGTTTATGTTAATTGTTCTAATTGCTTCATTTTTATTTTATTAGCATCCTACAAGCTTTTCGGGCCCAACGAGATATCCAAACCTCAAGGAGGGGCGCCAACCGCATTACATGGATTAAAGTGGCGGTATATTTTTAATTACCACATTTTTTATTATATTAGTGATGACACTTGATAAAACTTAGGATTTATAATCCATATTTTTTTTTCATGTAGTGTCCTCAACAACGTAATCAAATAGATTGCGGGTATTTCGTGTTGAGGTTTATGCGGGATACTCTTGCTTTGGGCCGATTAGTGATTCCCACCGATGTATGTATTACTAACTTATGAGTTAATTTTATATTTACACATATCTCATATAATTAAATAGTTGGAATTAATTCAAAATATTTTTTGCTTCATATGTAGTACTTTGAGGAATTCAAGTGTGCATTTTATACAAAGGATCAAGTGGACGAAATCAAAGAGGAGTGGTGTCAATTCATGATAGAGCTCAAAGTTTTTTCATAAATTTGTGTAATTTTGTAGTATACTTGTAATATATGTAATGACTTGTAAATGTGTACATAAATTTGTAGTATAGGTAATGACTTGTAAATGTGTACATAAATTTGTATATATTTTGATACATTTAAGGCAAAATTGGTTTGAATTGGTATATATATATTTGTTAGCCAAAAATTGGTAGAAAAAAGGCCAAAATGGCATGTATAAAATGTGATTCTGTCTGTCAAAATCTGGTTGAAAACAGGTAGAAATTCTGGTTTATAAACCTGGAAAAAATGTGGTTTAAAACAAAAGCTACAAAAATTTTCGTATACATTAGACAGCGCTTTTGGAAAAAGCGCTGTCTAAGGGGGGGCTTAGAAAGCGCTTTAGGCAAAAGCGCTGTCTAAGGTATACCTAAAAAAATTAAAATAGGGGGGCTTAGACAGCGCTTTTCAAAAAGCGCTGTCTAAGCCCCCCTATTTTAATTTTTTTAGGTATACCTTAGACAGCGCTTTTGCCAAAAGCGCTGTCTAAGGTATACCTAAAAAAATTAAAATAGGAGGGTCTTAGAAAGCGCTTTAGGCCAAAGCGCTGTCTAAGGGGGGGGCTTAGACAGCGCTTTTAAGATTTCAAAAAGCGCTGTCTAAACCTTTAGCAGCGGAGGTTTAGACAGCGCTTTAAAGCGCTGTCTAAGGCTAAAAAAAGCGCTGTCTAAGGTCTTGTTTGGCGTAGTGACATGAAGATCTTCAAAGGGTATACAAAAAACTATCATTGGACGAAAGTTTCTATCGTTGAAAGGTACATCAAAGAAGAAGCTATTGAGTTTTGTGCAATGTATTTGTCAGAGCCTAACACTATAGGCAGGGATGAAGCTAGTGTATTGAAAGGCTGGACCCGTGCCCCCGCCACAATGATCACGCATTCCATATTTAATATTATAAATAATATATTAATATTGTAAGTGTATTAAAAATTAAAAGAAAATTTTATTATGACCCCACTTAATAAATAATAATGTATAATTTAGTTCCTAACACACATCTATAACCCTATTACATTTAAAATATTCAATTGTTTGCTTGCCTTTTAAAAAAAAGATTAATTTTATATAATAAATAAAATAAATGTTTTAAATAAAATTAAAAAAATTAACTTTTCTTTTCTTATTTCTATTAATTCTTGGTGACTCTTTCCAATTACAAGGAAATTGCTTTCTGTATCCCTTTTTTTTGTTACTTTTCTTTCATTAAGAGTGATGAATGGTTAAATGATTGCTTAATTACTTACATTAAGAGATTTTTTTTTATGTTGAAAATGAAAAAATCATTCAATATTTCCGTAACATGAAAAATCGTCGAGAACAATTATAATGTATATATTTTTGAAAAATGAAATGTTATATTTATATTGACCCCACAACTCAAATTTTCTGGCCCCCGTCCCTGTCTATAGGAATTCCCGAGTCTCGTTCGTAGAGGTACTCAAGGTTTAAATGCTAAAACTTTTAGTCGAGATGTAGTTCTTCAAACACATTTGTATATATTGAATAACCTGACTGAAGTTGAACCTTACTTGACCGCTCACAAAAGTCTTATAAAGGAAAAATATCTCCATATGAATGAAAAATGGTTGTTGACAGAGCATAACAAAACATTCATAACTTGGTTTAATGAAAGTGTTTCTAAAAATATTATTTGTGCATCAGAGACAATTAAATGATTGTCACATATACCTAAGTTTAACGTAATTACTTGTAGTGCATATGACATTAATTGATATTCATTCTATACAAAATCAAAGGATGATCGTAGTACTATACAAAATAGTGGGGTTATGGTTGAAGTTGAATCCATGTACTTCTCTAGTGTCAAAGATAACAATCATATACTAGTATCTAGAGCATACTTTAGGTTCATTGAGTAGATTATGGAGATTGATTATGTTTATTTTAAAGTGTCTTTATTTATGTGCAAGTGGATTGACAGTGACACTGGTGTAGAAACCGATGAATTAAGATTCACACGGTTTGATCTTCGAAAGACAACTTATAAGAACAAACCATTCATCATGGAAACCCAAACGAAACAAGTTTTTTTATGTCACTGATCCTTCTAATACTAGATGGTCAATTGTACTTCAAGGAAAATATCTTCTTGATGAAAATCAAAATTTTAACTACGATACCCCTTATTTCGCAGCACATATATGTCAATCCTCTAAAGAAAATGATTCAGATGTGGATGCTATTCGTCGTGATCATAAAGAGAGAATATGAGAAAACTAATAAGTAAATGTTTTACATCACTTAGTAATTTATAATTATTCATTTTATTCTTTTTTATTCATTTTACTAAAGATTTAATTTTTTTTATTATCCTAATTGGTTTAAATTGTTGTTCAAATTATAGGTGTTTAACGACCGATTATAAATCTTAGCATAAAACTTTTGGACATCATACAAGACTTTCTATTTTGGTAATTACTTTTGTTGATTAATCATTTGATTTAGTTTTGTTGTAAAATTATAAGGTTTGTCCAATTTTGACTTTGCATTTGGTGTAAACTATTGTTCTTCCTTGATATGGTTTTGTAATGCAGGTACAGTGTTTATGTTTCAGAAATCTGCAAAATATGATTATGTATTATGTGATATGATTCTATAATTAAGATACAAAAGAAAATATAAAAAAAAAATCACCCGTCGATTTTTAAATAAAACCGGTGTAATAATATATGACTATTACCTCAATTTTTAAACAAAACTGAGATTTTATATTTGGCGCGCCATCAAGCTTTGTAAATAATAAAAATGCAGATGCTGAGGTTCAAACCCATGATCATATAATTTTACCCCTCAGTTTTTTATTAACTGAGGTGTTAAGTGACATCTTTTCATGTCGTCATTCGTTACGTCGCTTCAGTCACTGAGGTTACATCTCTTTCGTGTGTGACGTTAAAAGCATTATTTGTAGTATTGGTGACATGTCACGTCAGTATATTTGTCATACTATCAATGCCACATGTACACCCAGTAACCAAAAACTTCCACGTGACATGTCACGCTAGGTTCTCTTAATGGATGTTGACATGAGGGAGCAAAAATGTGGACGAAAAATATTAGGAGGATAATTCTTTGAAGAAAAATTTACGAGGGACTTAAAGTGAAGTTTGAGATATTTTGAAGACAACAAACATATTTAATCCTAATAACGTTAACAATTATTAATGGGTACAAATACTCACATGTACGAGTTTCATCAAATATATATATGTGAATTAATAATAATTAAATACTCGTTAATTTTACTCGGATATACCCAATAAATCATCGAATTTATGAGTTTTGATTGTGACATGTTTTATTCAAAAATATCTCCATAGTAATGAATTTTTAGTATATAAGAAAGAGAAAAGAGAAATAGAAGTGGTCAACTAAAGATCTCTTAAGGAAGATGTGGTTTGATTGTGCTAGATTTGAAGATAAATGCAACACATGGAAGGATGAACAAAGTATTTCATCCATCGGAAAACTCGACAATAAGGTGTATTTACCTTTTCCGCAATACGTATAAAAAATTGTTTCTTGCATTTTCATCACTCTTTCACTAACATTTTTATCATCCTTATTGAAACAGATCAAACGTTTGAAAATTTACTCTATCGGTTGGAGCTCCACAGTGATAACAGATAAAACACAAGTTTGGAAAATGGTGAAAAGAGAAATAATATCTCAAAGGATGGAGATATTTTTATTTAATTCATTTAACAATATTTTTACTCTAGACTATTTTTGAATGCATGAATTTAACTGCTATTTGTGGTTTATGTAAATAAAACCATATATATTTACTAAGTCTATTGTGTTCCTTATTTACCAGAAATCCAGGTAATTCATAAACAAATCATAATTTCTATCAAATCTAGACTAAAACAAAGTATCTCCATTCTCCAGGTATTATTTGTGTCGCGACAAACCATATTATTTTCAAACGAGTCAAATGTTCTGAATGTATTTCTTTGATGATATGATATTTCGTCGTGTATTTGTAGTTTTTTAAATCTCAACAGCGCATTGATAAAGGGATGTACGGAGAATTGATTCGAATCTTTATAAGATAAACAAAAACTTGATTACACTACTTACTATTAATTTTACTATCTTTTTCTCTTAAAAAATTATAATTTAAGAGTCTTACATTTTTTCTTTACTACGGAAAACAATTGCAGGGAAAAAGAAAATACTTCGAATAGAGATTTCATATTTGACATTCCTCTTAAAGAACATAATTGATTACACAATATCAATATTACCTTGCATGCTTCAATATAATTTTGAATATCTTTATTTACCAATTTCAAAATGTAATAATGTTATTTTTAATGCGACCTACCATAGAAACTTCATAAAAAGAAAAATAAATATTTATTTTTCTCTGTTGTGCACATTAAAAAAAGCAGACAGACGGGCGTGCCCGTTCCCGTCTGAACGCTAGTATCTATAAAAAAAATGTTGTTTGTGAAAGTTGAATTCTAAACCAACAACTGGCACCTATTTAATTCAACTAAAACATTAATAATACAATCTCCTAACTTTAATTAAACATTGTTTGTTTAATAAATTTGAAATATAGTTTTTTAGTAATATATATAAGATGGAATATTCAAATCACACAAGAGGATCGTTTTATTTTGTATGAACATTTTTTATTATTATTTATCATTTTTAATAAATGTTAATATCTTTTTAATAATTTTTTGATGATAATAATAATATTTTATTAAAAAAGTAGTTACAGAAAATGAGTATAAAAAGTAATTAATCTTATTAAAACTAATACTAAATATTGTCTACTTTTCTTAATACGTGTAATAATTATCAAATTTATTTAAAAATTATTTTTGTTGAATCTAAACTATTATTATTATTATTGTTATTATTATTTAATCCAGGTTATACTTATTTAGTAAACAGTAATAAAAAAATCTTATATATTATTATTATTATTATTAATTATTAATAATATTTTGTGTTAGATTTAAAATTAAAAGAAATATCAGTATATCTAATAATATAAATTTTTTCTCAAATAAATATTTTTATTTATTTAAATAATAATATTTATTACTATCAATAAATATCAATATAAATCATAAAATTCATAGATATGAATTTACACAGATGTATGATAGTGACAAAATGGATTTGACAGGTAAGAAATATATGTTTTTCCTTTACATCTTTTCATGTGTTGGTTCTCAATAACTATGTAATTTTTATAGATTTTTGTGAATACAAACATTAATAAAAATAAATTTTTAAGATTTTCATACTTTGGTTTCACTTTAATGTGGGTCGATCTAAAATTATTTTATGAGTTTTTATAAGAGGAATCTAAACTTGTCTTTTTATAACCCTATTCAAAAATATGATATTTATTCAAAGACGACTTACCCGTATGAATTCAGAATATGAGAAATTCTTGTCAAAATTAAATCCAAAGATACTATAGAAAGGTGTGAAAGCTTGTACAAAACTAAAAAGAGATGTAAAAGCATTTAATGAATGTAACCAACTTGACCGTGGATGCAAAAGAAAACAAAGTTGGAAAACCTTTTCTTTGAAATACTTTCCGCAATAACATGTCATATCCGAAAAATAATACTGTAAAAGAATATCCCAGAAAATCTCTTTTGAATTAATTTTTGGCTTATTAAAGAAAATATCTCAAAAATTAGAAATAGAATATTATTATATAAAAGGAAAAAGGAGTATTATTAAGATTAGAATCAATGACAGCTCATATTGAGTCAATATAGAATGACCCCTATTATTGACATAAGTATTGGATCTTGGAATTGAATTATAAAAGTCATTAACTCATCCTACTATTCGTCGTCTCTTCACTTCCAACAAAACATGAACACTTAGCAGCCACAGAGTCCAAAATCTACTCAATTACACAACAATTACTGGTTAGTATTTTTTTGTGTGCTTATATTATTATCACTTTAATATAATAACTGTTACTTTTCACATTTTTTTAATCTTTTTTGTTTACTCCATGAAAACTCTCCACTTTCTGCTTTTTTTTTTCTCTCTATAAGTTTATTTATCAGATTCACCTAATTGCACATTCTCTTTGTTTCTGTGATGCATCATTCTTTTGTCTTCATAAATAGCATAGCACCATGTGAAATAAATAAATAAATAAACTATAGATTATTATATGAAGTTTGTGTAAATTATTTTTATATTTATTTATGTTAATAAAAAATAAATAATAATAATAATTAATAATAATAATAATAATAATAATTAGGGTTGCAATGGGTCTACGTCACGTTGAGAATAACAACAACGTTGTTACGAGGTTATGCAGATGGTGATGATTAATACAGAAACCAGATCTGTGCCTAATCATGTTACGAGGTTATGCAGACATCATCAATACTATAAAATGAACATTAATTTTCAAATGAAACAACCTCAAATGATTGGATCTATAGAGCAAACATTGTCTTCATCCTCTCTCACTCTCATCTTAAGGTTAATATGAAAACTTCTCTTTTACTATATGCTTGCTTGCTACCATACTATCATTCTTATTTTCTTCTCACTTTATTCATTTTTGTATTTATTATTCATAAATCATTGAAGTGGTTTTTTTGGTGAAAATAGGGTTTGTTCATATCCTCTTAGACCTATTTTATTTTAAAATTCTAACAAACCTTATTTTTTGTTAGTGGAGTAAAATGCTCATGGACGACGATACTATAACTAGCAATGGCACCGGAGAGCCAAGAAAACCTGGGGTAAGTGTCTCACTTTCTAGCACAGACATGTCTGATCACTTGATCACTTTATAGCACAGACACATCTGAAGAAAGACGACATTGACACAACCGCTACACTACACTAATTATACATGTCAGGTGTCTGAATAAGTTCAGTGCGACACTTACACAATATAGAAATTGATTACATATGTCTGTTGTCCGTTAATGGGTGACACTACATAGACATTGATTACATGTGTTTGGTGTCCGTATGGGTGCTTCACAGGTGTCCAATCTTATTAAACACCTTACTATATAGATTTGATGTAAATATTTCATTTCAATTGATGAAAACAGGGTAAAAACAGAGCAATGGCAGTTTGTTTCATTCTTGGACTTGGTTCTCTAGTTTCATGGAACAGTATTTTAACCATAGGAGATTACTATTACCAATTGTTCCCAAAATATCATCCTTCAAGAGTACTTACCTTGGTTTATCAACCATTTGCAATTGGAACATTGATAGTAATGACACACTATGAGTCCAAGATCAATACTCGACTCCGGAACGTGGTTGGATTCATACTCTTCTTTGTCGCCACTTTCTTGATTCTCATCGTAAGTAAACCACTTTCAAATTCCATGTTTTAATTTTTCTCTCTCTCTAGTATCTGATTTTTAACGTATATATGACCGATTTCCATAATCGGTTACGACAGTTGGATCTTGCAACATCAGGCAAAGGTGGAATTGGACCTTATCTTGTTATATGTTTTCTATCGGCTTGTTTCGGAGTTGCTGATGCTTTTGTCGAAGGTGGTATGGTTGGAGATCTCTATTTTATGTGTCCGGAGTTCGTGCAGGTTTGTCTTTCACATAACTTGTTTGAATTCGATTTATAGTATCGTTTGTCTAGTTAAATTTGTCCGTAATGCGTAATATTGTTAACATTATGCAGTCTTACCTTGCTGGTTTGGCAGCATCAGGTGCTCTAATTTCATTACTCCGAGTGCTAACTAAGCTAGCTTTCGAAAAATCTAGCAATGGACTTCGCAAAGGAGCGAGTATGTTACTCTTTACAATCTTCTCGTCTCTTCGCCTTTTTAGTTGATTTTGTTGCGACATTATTTTCTTATTAATACTTGTTTTCTTTGCAGTACTATTCTTTGCGATCTCAACATTAATCGAGTTTCTATGTATTTTTCTCTATGCAATCTACTTCACCAAATTACCTATAGTTAAATATTATCGCGCGAAAGCGGCCTCAGAGGGATCGAAAACTGTTGCAGCCGACTTAGCAGCTGCAGGCATTAAAACAAAGACTAATGATCAAGTAAGACATCTACACCAAAATAATACTAACTCATTAGTCTTGCAGAATCATCTTTTCGATTATGTCATGATAAATTTCGAAACATCTGTAGGCCGAACACGACGATAAACAAGTGGACCGGCTTAGCAACAAACAACTATTTCTCGCAAACATTGATTATGCAGCTGATTTGTTTCTCATATACGTCATAACACTATCGATCTTCCCCGGATTTTTATACGAAAACACTGGAGAACATCAATTAGGCACATGGTATCCAATTGTTTTGATTGTTATGTATAATGTATTGGATTTGATAGCAAGATACATTCCACTTGTGCAATGGTTGAAGTTAGAATCAAGAAAGGGTTTACTAATAGCAATCCTTTCGAGATTCTTGTTGATTCCGGCATTTTATTTCACCGCAAAATATGGCGATCAAGGATGGATGATATTTCTCACCTCATTCTTAGGACTCACAAACGGTTATTTAACCGTTTGTGTTTTCACACTTGCACCAAGAGGTTACAAGGCAAGTTTATACTAGTTATTTAACTAATAAATTATAATTATTTAATTATTTAAAGTATTTTTTTCATTAAATGTATTATTTTTTGTTGCAGGCTCCTGAGCAAAATGCTTTGGGGAATATGCTGGTGATTTGTCTTTTATGTGGAATATTTGCTGGTGGTACTCTTGGCTGGTTGTGGATCATAGGCAAAGATTCTTTCTAAACAAAATGTTTAAATTACAGTTTTTTTTATTGATTTAGATTTAATTAGTATGAACTTTCTCTGTAAAGTTTTTTTATGGTATTAAAAAAATCATTATTGTTAGATTATTATTAATTTTTAGATTTTTTTAAGAGCCATATATGAGTTGATTTTTATGATTGATGGATAGTTTAATTTATTTACACTAATCATTATTAGTCTTTAAACTGTTTAATCTGCTTAATCAATTATGTCAAGCATTTCTCATGCAATAACACAAACTATCATCATAATAAAATTGAAAACAATGATGTTCTATTCATGTTACTACAAAAGAGAATATTGTAAGACTATGGAAAAAACACTAGTTTATAAAAATTGAGATGTTTGAGTATTTGCCCCCATTGGCCCTGTTGTATATCTTCCCCTATATTGTTGTCTCAAGTTATTAAAATCATCACATGATTGCCATGGTCTTTCACCTACAAAAATGTCCTCTCCATCTAGTCCTTGTGCAACATATTGATTCATGACAAGCACGGAAGCCGTTGTTTCGAAGTCGGAAGAAGCTAACAAATCTCCGATGGCTCCTAACTCGGGACACTCGCTCCAATCCGTTAACCCTTCGGTTAATGTTGATACTGAGTTTCCCTGACCTCGACCAACTATGAAGAGATCATTGACATTGTTCATTCCTCTTATCGCTGCAACGGTTTCTTCTCCGTTACTCACGACTTTCTCTATGTAACTCATTGAATCGTCGTTTGCAACTATCATTTTCATCTCGTTTATGCACTCTTCGTCTAGTTTGTTTGAAATTAAACGTCTTTGATCGTCTAACCGATCATTGTCGGGCTTTAGTGTTTGAGTTTCATCTTTTCTTTGAATGAAATGCATCACGGTGAGATTAACATTTGGATGCCTTGACATTCTCCATCCGTACGATAATGCTTCCCTATCATCCGATCCACCGAAGAATAACACGGCCACCTGATGAGATGCTTGATTTGAAATTAAAGGATTGGATCCATTAAGGCCTCTATCGACAAGTATCCCGACCGAACAAGGAGCGGTTTGTAATAAGTTATGGTTCACCATTCTCAATGCGGGATTTGTTTCTAGCATGTCTCCGTCAACCGTTTGTTTTTTATGGAAAGGAATGATAATGATGGCTACCCTTTTTTCCTCCGCCGCATTGCATATATCTTCATGCATGGTAGAGTAAGGGGAAACCGCCGTCAAAGGTTGGACTGTGACATAACTAACATGTTCCTCGAAGTTTCGAAATGCAGTGACGATGTGTTCAGTTTGCGCTTGTGTTTTGTTGAGTGCTGGACCTCCTGATTGTCTAGTGGCGTGGACAACAAGCATGGCCGAAGCTCGACCCGTGAGTTCGACCAAATGGAGAACATAAGCACATATTGGAGACCTTTTCTTCGGGCGTGTTGCTTCAAGGAGGTTGATGATTGTTGGAACATTTCTAGGAGCATGAATGCACACCAAAACCCTTAACTCTGCATCAACTCTTGAACTTTGCATTGTCTTCTTTTTGTAAGGCATAAGCATTTTTCGTGGCTTATAAATTAGTGTCACAATTGGTGAAATTATTGCTGTCATTATAAGTGTAAAAATAATCATAATCGAAAATATTTCATCACCCAATACCTGCAACAATATCACATATCACAATAAGCGCAGTTGGATCATAATAGTTTGATCCATAAAATCAAAATTATTCTCAATATATGTATATGGTACTAAAAGTGAGTTGGTTTACCTTTTGTTCCCTTCCAATATTTAGCACAATCATTTCAATAAGACCTTTGGTGTTCATAACTAAACCAAGAACAATGCCATCACGAGTTGGTATCTCGAAAAGGATTGAAACAATAAGAGTCCCGAGGATCTTTCCAAAACAAGCGAGAGGAACGATCGTGAATATAAATGCACAAGAACGACTTCCCTGCGTTAAGGTAATGTTAGTCTTAAGTCCACTAATAGCGTAGAAAAGCGGTATTAAAAGCCCCGAAACAAAGTCTTCGAGCTTTTCTATTATAGCAGCTCCAAGTGGACCATTCGGAATCACTAATCCATAAACAAAAGCTCCGAAAATCGAATGTGTTCCAATAACATCTGTAATGAAAGCCGAGACCATAACACCAACGAGTACAACACATATTTGGAACTCGCTAAACGGTCTTCCTTCGGGAGTTTTCTTGATCAACCAAGTCACTGCTGGCCTAACAACGAGAAAACAAAAAGACACAAAGAAAATATTCGACAATACAACCCAAACCGAAGCCATAGTTGTCGAGTTTTGTTCTGATAAAGCAATAGCTAGAGCTAGTAAAACCCATGCACACATATCATTGATGAGGGAAGTTGAAAGGGCAAGCTTTCCTAACTCGGTGTTGATGAGTTTGAGCTCGGCAAGCATTCGCGCGAGAACGGGAAATGAGGTAGCCGATACAACAATACCGAGATAGAGATCATAGCTGAATTTATTTACACTTTCGTGTCTATCATTCAAAGCAAAGGATAGTCCAATACCAACAATAAACGGAAATATCATGCCAGCAACCGCAATGGACAGCGCCTTTCTCCCCGTGCGATACACAATAGACATGTCCATTTCTAATCCAATTAGGAACAAAAAGTATATCAACCCGATATTCGCCATTGTTTCTAACACCATTGCACTTTTTAGAGGAAATACAATATTCGCAAAAGTTTCATATTTACCAAGAACTGATGGCCCCAAAAACAATCCACCCTGTCAATAACATAATATTCGAAATCAAACAAATGAACACATTTTTGCACTACATCTACATAGTATCACAATAAAATGAACCTGATGTAGACAACTTAGTTAGTGAGATGAGAAACATGAAACGAATACTAAACAAGAGATTCAAGATTCAAACATCAAGAACTAATGTAACTAACTTATGGTTTAAAATTATTGTCTGAAACGACAATTGCAGTCACAATATTAATGATGCAGTTGTTTCTGCAATCACATGGAACCGCAATTGCAGTGTAAACCACATGGAACCAACAATCGCATTATAAACCATATCTGATAAATGTTTCTTCAAATAGCATTAGAAACCATATCAGATAGATGTTTCTTTAACTATTTTCATCAAAACTCAATATTTCTAAATCTTAAAACTCAATTTACTTCTGATGTAATAAAAAATCTTAACATTACGACAATGTGCATCGTAGCAAATACATGACCGCAACTGCTATTTAAAATCATGAACTAACTCTATACAAAAATAAAAACAAAATAACATAATTTGTGGTAATTATATAGTACACAGACACTCCAATCATAAATATAAGAGATAGTTGAATCAACAAAAAATGATGTGTTTGATCATACTATAGGGAGTACTATGTAATAATAATAATAATAATAATAGTTAAATAAATAAAAGCTCATATACATGCATATAATAATTAAGAAAAAAAGTGGGGGAGAGAAGTTACCAAGATTTCAGCAATGACACGAGGTTGGTGAAAGGGTTTGAGGATGAAAACAAATAAACGTGTGGCAACAACAATTAAGGTTAATTGCAAAATGAAGACAGGGATAGAAAAATCTAAAGGGTTATCTCCTTGCCATACACCATTTGTTGTTGTCATGGTTGGTGTATAACAAATCAATGTACTCTCCGAAACATTTGATGATGCTAACATTGTTGTTGTGTTATCCATTTTGCACCAAATTAATAAATAAACAACAACAACGATAATATCAAATTAAGAACACAAGTATTAATGGTGATCACCAAAATCTAGCTTTTAACTTTTTGTTATGATGATCACAATCCCAATGGGTATTCATTGATTCATTTGTTTCCTTACCTTTTTTTCTAAAATGTTTTATTTCATGATGAATTTGGTGAAAAAAAGGTGAAGGAATCAATGACTTGTGTTCTTAATTTCGAAAAGGAATTAACAAAATCAAATGGATAAAGGCAGGATAGCGTTGATGTTTTCCTGCCCAGAAATTCAAAATGGAATTCAAATTAAAGAAGACAATATTCTAAAGTCATAATATTTTATTTATAGTTTACTATTTTTGGAAAGTTGCTCTAATACGTTATTATTTTTTTAATCTAATTGTTAGCCATTTGGAACAAATATTATTTTAATTTTTTTTAATTTACATTTTATGTTTTTGAGTGTATAAGTGTTCAAGTTGATATTCATTGAATGTAAAGAAAAGTTTAAATTGATTGTAGAAATATTATTGGCGCAATCACGTAGATGTTGATTAGTTTTTATTTTTTAATTGAAAGTTTTAATCAATATTAAAATATTTTTTCAGTAAATATGATCAATCAATTATACAATAATGTTTTATTGTGAAATACACCTATACTATACTTGAGATAATGGTATAAAATTATTCACAAATAAGTATATAAGTGATACTAGTGTTCTATACTTTATATTTTTATAAATTACTTATTATTTCTATTGAAAATAATGGAAAAGGAGTGGTTAGTGATTTCTCTAATGGTAAAACTACTCATATGGGGATGAAACTAGGAGAATTGATGGGTGAAGTCATTGAAGTTGAAATGTATGAGATGCTGGATAAAATAGTAATTGTGAAAACCATAGTCAATCTATAAAGATTGATTCTCCTATAATGTCAGGGATGTATAATGGAAGCAAGAATAATGGAGTGAGAAGGTAGATTTTCGCTATGAAAGGTTACTTATGTTCTCTTTCTAATGTGGGTATATGGGCCATAGCGAGGAACATTGCTCTAAAGTGATTTCTCCAAGCCATAGAATCATTGAAGTCAATTGTAACATTTTAGACATTCTTCATCAAACATTTTATTCGAAAATATATCACATTTACTAAAACAACAAAATAAAAACATCATTTAACATAAAAAGTCCCAACACCAAAGGATAATGAACTAGTTCCAAACATCTCAAATGAGAACATAACATAAACAGAACAGTATGTCTCCAATCTTACATATCCGAACGACTCTAATTGGATGTCAGAGTTATGTTAATGAACAATCTCATCACCAATGTTATATTACAGATTTAGTCTCATCACCAATCTTTGGACATCAGTTATGTTACTGATTTAGTCTCATCATCGATTGGACCGAAGTCCGCACACCTATCTCCGATATACATGATGCATGAAATTCCACAACAATGTAAATGTAATAAATCATCACCAACGGTTCCTCTCCGAACCACATATCTCACCATAATCCTGCACATCGTATAATGATAACTCAACATATAATGTATATTTATAATACACCATCAATATATAAGCAACACCATATACACTCACCAATAAACATGCAACACCATCAGTATAAAGCAACACAATATATTATCTCACAAATAATTAATATCATACGAACATTACATCACCAATCACTAATTCATCACAGTACACCGACTTGAGTCACCATAAGAAGACATTACATTCAGAGCTTCAAGTACATATTTAACCTTCCAATCCCTTACCATATGGTAGTCTTATGCTTTAAGTTCACAATGCTTCAAATCGCTTTTCAAATAGAGTCAAAAAACTCAAGTTATAAGAAAACAATATTTTGAACATACCTTCATGATTCGAATCAAATCAGGAAGAGGCCACCTGGAGGCTATGATTAAAATCAAAATTCACAATGTAATCCTATGATTCGAATCAAATTAGCCTGCAACACTTTCTACTAATTTTTCACGAGAATTCCACTCCTAAGCCCAATGTCTCCAACCTAGATCTATCTGAATTCAAATTTGAACATAAATGTTCACACCTACTCATTTGTATACAACATACCACTCATAAGATGACAATCATCATCATCGCCTAATTATAACTTCATCTTAGAATTTTTCATAAGATCAATACAAAAATATTATATGAAGTTAATAACATTATAATTGTCGATTGATGGTCAGGAATTATAATAAAGAGTCTAGAAAAGCTATCCAATTTTGAAATGCTACCTAATTCTTAGAAAAAAAATACAACACATATATAAATTCATCCACCGGTTAATGGCCAATCAACGCTACCCAAATGGTGAAGTTGCACAAATGACAGCTTTGAAAAAGTCATTCGAGGACGAATTTAGTGTTACATGAGGATGTACAATTCTCATTCTTTTGATAAATCTAACAATGAACTTCTTAATTTTGTTTTATTTAAAATAAAATAAAGAATCTAATCATCATCTTCAACCTTTAGTCAGGTCACTTCAACCATGTTTTAAACCCGAAATACTAGCATGAAACTCGATGGTTTCATATCCATTTAAACATAGAAAATAATAATTAACTACCAAGAAACATTACAAATATCATTTACAATACATTTATGATTTTAATTTTGGTTCAAATGATCTAAAACAAAAAACCTAAATTCATCCACTAGTTAATGGCCAATCAATGCTACCCAAATGGTGAAGTTACACAAATGAGTAGCTTTGAAAAAGTCATTCGGGGACAGATTCAGTGTTACAAGAGGGTGTAGATTTCTCATTCTTTTGATTAATCTAACGGTGAACTTATTTATAATTAAAAAAAAATTAATAATGATCTTCAACCTTTAGTCGGGTCACTTCAATCTTGTTTCAGACCCGTAACATCAACCTGAAACCCAACGGTTTCATATCCATTTAAACATCGAAAATAACAATTAACTATCCAGAAACATTACAAATACCATTTACAATATATTTAGGATTTTAATTTTGATTCAAATGGTCTAAAACAAAAAACCTAAAATTATAATTTTAAAAAACTTGCATGTTATGCCCACTGTGTTAAAGACTTTTGCATTAATGACTTTTTCACTGTGTTATGGTTGGTTCGTGTAATTTGAAGAAGAAACCTACAGTAGTCCCACAATGGGTTCTACCCTGATTTAAACCTTGCTAAGATGGGGGTGTTCATCATCCTCAATTAAATCTTATGAACAAAAATTCAGAAAATCACCAAATCGATGAATTAATTCACAAGTTATATAGCGTTGAAATCGGAATTTCACCATAATTTCAATTATGTATTCAAAATTTCAAAACAAACAGTGAATTTGATAGATAAAAGCAAAAAAGTGGCACGAAAATCAAACAGAAACACGCTCGATCCAACTTGGTTATGAGGTTTTATGAAAACCTAATTATAGAATCGTGTTCATGATGAAATTCTTCTTCTAATGGTGTATTCATTTGCTTGAAACAATTAAGAGACGTGATTTTGGCATTTTTGTGTTCTTGAGTTTGTGAGAGTTTTTGAATAGATTTTTTGAAAATCTTAATTAAATGTGTTTTCAGGCAGTTAATGATTGATCTAGAGATTTGTGGATGTACAAGATGAACATGAAAATCTAGATTTATATGAGAAGATGAAAATTAAAGATTTTGATCTATGAGGTACACAGAGTGTACATAGTAATGGTGTGCACCATATAATCCTGCGTGACATTGACTAAAGTCAACACTAGTTTCTGATTGAACAAATTTATGACTTCACCAAAAAACTTAATCTGATGACTTCACCTTAGAATTTTCCATAAGATCAATACAAATATATTATATGAAGTTATTAACATTATAATTGTTGAACACTGGTCATCGGAATTATAATAAAGTGCCTAGAAATGTTACCCAACTTGGAAATGCTACCCAATTCTTAGAAAAAATACAACACATCTCTAAATTCATCCACTAGTTAATGGTTAGTCAATGCTACCCAATTGGTGAAGTTGTACAAATGATCACTTTGAAAAAGTCAATTGAGGACGGATTCAATTTTGATTAATCTAAGGATGAACTTCTTAATTTTGTTTTATTTATAATGAAAAAAATTCTTAATCATCATCTTCAACGTTTAGCCGGGTCAATTCAATCTCATTCCAGACCTGTAACACCAGCATGAAACTCGACGGTTTCATATCCATTTAAACATCAAAAATAAGAATTAACTACCCAGAAACATCACAAATATCATTTACAATATTTTTATGATTTTAATTTTGATTCAAATGGTCTAAAAAAACTAAAATTAAAATTTTCAAAAACTTGCATGTTACACGCTCTTTGTGTTAAAGACTTTTGCATTAAAGACTTTTTCACTGTGTTATAGTTGGTTCTTGTATTTGTAGAAAAAACCTACACTAGACTCAATGGGTTTGACCCTGATTTAATCCTTTGCCAAGATGGGGGTGCTCATCATCTTCAATTAGATCTTATGAACAAAAATTCCAAAAATCACCGAATCAACGAATTAATTCACAAATTATATACCGTTGAAACCGGAATTTCACGACAATTTCAAATATGTATTCAAAATTTCAAAACAAGTCGTGAATTTGATAGATCGAAGCAAAAAAGAGGCGGGAAAATCGAACATAAACACATTCGATCTGAATTAGTTATGAGGTTTTATGAAAAACTAATTATAGAATCATTCTCATGGTGGAAATATGCTTCTAATGGTGTATTCATTTGCTTGAAACGCTTAAGAATCATGATTTTGACATTTTTGTGTATTTGAGTTCATGAGAATTTTTGAACAGATTTGCTGAAAATCTTAATTAAATGTGTTTTCATGCAATCAATGATTGATCTAGAGATTTATGGATATAAAAGATGAACATGCAAATATGGATTTAGATGAGATGCTGAAGATTAAAGATTTTGATCTATGAGGTACATAGTAATGGTGTGCACCATATAATCCTGTGTGACATTTAATAAGTCAACACTAGTTTCTGATTGAATAACTTTATGACTTCACCAAAAAAGTTATTTTGACCACCTTAGAATTTTTCATAAGATCAATATAAAAATATTATATGAAGTTAATAACATTATAATTGTTGAACGCTGGTCATAGAAATTATAATAAAAAGCCTAGAAATGTTACCCAACTTTGAAATGCTACCAAATTCTTAGAAAAACACAATACATCTCTAAATTCATCAACCATTTAATGGTGAATCAATGCTACCCAAATGGTGAAGTTGCATAAATGACCGTTTTGAAAAAGTCATATAAGACGTGTTCAATGTTACATGAGGGTGTATAATTCATATTCTCTTGATTAATCATCATTTTCAACCTTAAGCCGAGTCACTTCAACCCTGTTTCAGACCCGTAATACCAGCATGAAACTCGTCGATTACATATCCATTTAAACATCGAAAATAACAACTAACTACCAGAAACATCATAAATACCATTTACAATACATTTATAATTTTAATTTTGATTCAAAGTTGGATAAATTTTTTGAAAAACTTGCATGTAACATACCCATTGTGTTAAAGACTTTTGCATTAAAGACTTTTTCACTGTGTTATGGTTGGTTCATGGAATTTTTAGAAGAAACCTACGGTAGACTCAAAAGGGGTCTGACCCTGATTTAAACCTTGCCAAAATGGGTTTGTTCACCATCTTCAATTAAATCTTATGAACAAAAATTCCTAAAATCACCAAATCAACATATTAATTCACAAATTATATAGCGTTGGAACCGTAATTTCACCATAGTTTAAAATATGTATTAAAAATTGCAAAACAACTCGTGA
This sequence comes from Lathyrus oleraceus, assembly GCF_024323335.1. Lineage (NCBI taxonomy): Eukaryota > Viridiplantae > Streptophyta > Magnoliopsida > Fabales > Fabaceae > Lathyrus > Lathyrus oleraceus. The sequence continues at coordinate 449,949,134 of NC_066579.1, forward strand.
AATTTGATAGATCTAAGCAAAAAAGTGGCGTCAAAATCGAACACAAATCGCTCGATCCGACTAAGTTATGAGGTTTTATGAAAAACTAATTATAGAATCGTGCTCGTGGAGAAATTATGCTTCTAATTGTGTATTCATTTATTTAAAACAATTCAGATACATGATTTTGACATTTTTGTGTTCTTGAGTTCATGAGAGTTTTTAAACACATTTTCCAAAAATCTTAATTAAAAGTGTTTTTAGACCGTTAATGATTGATCTAGAGATTTATGGATGCACAAGATGAACATGAAATTTTGGATTTAGATGAGAAGGTGAAGATTAAAGATTTTGATCTATGAGGTACACAGAGGTACACAGTAATACAGTAATGGTGTGTACCATATTATCATGTGTGACATTGACTAAGTTAACAGTGCTTTCTTATTGGGAAAGTTTATGACTTCACCAAAAAATTTAATTTGATGACTTCACCTTAGAATATTCCATAAGATCAATACAAAAATATTATATGAAATTAATGACATTATAATTGTTAAACGATGGTCATAGGAATTATAATAAAGAGCTTGGCAATACTACCCAACTTGGAAATTCTACCCATTTCTTAGAAAATAGAACACCTCTCTAAATTCATCCACCAGTTATGGCCAATCAATTCTACCCAAATGGTGAAGTTGCACAAATGGCAGCTTTGAAAAAGTCATTCGGGGACAGATTCAGTGTTACATGAGGGTGTACAATTCTCATTCTTTTGATTAATCTAACGGTGGACTTCTTAATTTTATTTTATTTATAATTAAAAAATTATTAATCATTATCTTCCCCTTTAGCCGAGTCACTTCAACCTTATTCAAACCCGTAATACCAGCATGAAACCCAACAATTTTATATCCATTTAAACATATAAAATACCATTTACAATACATTCGTGATTTTAATTTTGATTCAAATGGCCTAAAATAAAAAACCTATAATTAAAATTTTCAAAAACTTGCATGTTACATGCCCACCGGGTTAAATACTTATGCATTAAAGACTTTTTCACTATTTTATGGTTGGTTTATGGAATTTGCAGAAGAAACCTAAAGTAGACCCACATGGATTTGACCCTGATTTATTCCTTGCCAAGATGAGTGTGCTCATCATCTTCAATGAAATCTTATGAACAAAAATTCCAAAAACCACTAAATCAACGAATTAATTCACAAATTATATATCGTTGGACTCGAAATTTCATCAAAATTTAAAATATGTATTCAAAATTGAAAAATAAGTTGTGAATTTGATAGATTTGAAGCAAAAAAATGGTGTGAGAATCGAACACAAACACGCTCGACCCGAATTGGTTATGAGGTTTTATGAAAAACTAATTTTAGAATCATGTTCGTGGTGAAATTCTTCTTTTAATGGTGTATTCATTTTCTTGAATCAGTTAAGAATCATGATTTTGACATTTTTTGGTACTTGAGTTCATGAGAGTTTTTGAACAAATTTTTCGAAAATCTTAATTAAATGTGTTTTCATACCGTTAATGATTGATCTAGATATTTATGGATGTACAAGATGAACTTGCAAATCTAGATTTAGATGAGATGATGAAGATTAAAGATTTTGATCTATGAGGTACATAGTAATGGTGTGCACCATATAATCATGTGTGACATTTAATAAGTAACATTAGGTTCTGATTGAATAAATTTATGACTTCACCAAAAAAAAAGTTATTTTGATGACTTCAATTTTTCATAAGATCAATACAAAAATACTATATGAAGTTAATAACGTTATAATTGTTGAATGATGGTCATAGGAATTTCAATAAAGAGCCTAGAAATGCTACCCAACTTTGAAATGTTACCCAATTCTTAGAAAAATACAATAAATCTCTAAATTCATCAACCAGTTAATGGCGAATCAATGTTACCCAAATGGTGAAGTTGCATAAATGATCATCTTGAAAAAGTTAATATATGACAAATTCAATGTTACATGAGAGTGTATAATTCTCATTCTCTTGATTAATCTAACGGTGAATTATTATATTGGTTTTGTTTATAATAAAAAAATTCTTAATCATCATCCTCAACCTTTAGTCGGGTCACTTCAACCCTGTTTCAGACCCGTAATACTAGCATGAAACCTGTCGGTTTGATATCCATTTAAACATCAAAAATAACAATTAACTACCCAGAAACATCACAATTACCATTTACAATACATTTATAGTTTATATTTTGATTTAAATGGTCTAAAACAAAAAATCTAAAATTAAAATTTTCAAAAACTTGCATGTAACATGCCCACTGTGTTAAAGACTCTTGCGTTAAAGACTTTTTCATTGTGTTATGGTTGGTTCATTGAATTTTCAGAAGAAACCTACAGTAGGCTCAGAAGGGGTGTGACCCTGATTTAAACCTTGCCAAGATGGATCTGTTCATCATCTTCAATTAAATCTTATGAACAAAAATTCTGAAAATCACCAAATCAACATATTAATTCACAAATTATATTCCGCTGGAACCGTTATTTCCCCATAATTTAAAATATGTATTAAAAATTGCAAAACAAGTCGTGAATTTGATAGATCGAAGCAAAAAGGTGGCATTAAAGTCGAACACAAACACGCTCGATCTGACTTGGTTATGAGGTTTTATGAAAAACTAATTATAGAATCATGCTCTTACATGAAAATTATGCTTCTAGTGGTGTATTCATTTGTTTAAAACACTTCAGATACATGATTTTGACATTTTTGTGTTCTTGACTTCATGAGAGTGTTTGAATAGATTTTCTGAAAATCTTAATTAAACGTGTTTTTAGACAGCTAATGATAGATCTAGAGATTTATGGATGTACAAGATGAACAGGAAAATTTGGATTTAGATGAGAAGGTGAAGATTAAATATTTTGATTTATGAGGTACACAGAGGGTACACAATAATGGTGTGTACCATATAATCCTGCGTGACACTGACTAAGTTAACACTGCTTTCTTATTGGACATAACCATATCCATATCTATTGAAATCATCAATAAATATGATGAAGTACTAAAAACCTCCTTTGGCTGGTATGTTTAATGGTCCACATACATCAGTATGTATGAGGGCCAAAAGATCATTAACTCTTTCACCTTTTCTTGTGAATGGAGACTTTGTCATCTTTCCAATTAAACAAGATATGCATGTCTCATATGATTCATAATCAAAAGAGTCCAAGAGTCCATCTTTATGGAGTTTGGAAATGCATTTCTCATTTATGTGGCCTAATCCACAATGCCAAAGGTAAGTTGGATTTAACTCATTAGGTTTCATCTTTTTAGTATTAATATTATAAATAGGCATTTCAAGATCAAGGACATATAGTCCATTATTCATTTGTGCAGTAGCATAGAATATATCATTCAAATAAATAGAGAAACAATTGTTCTTTATTATAAATGAAAAACCAAACTTGTCTAAATAAGAAACGGAAATAATATTCTTGCTAAAAATAACAGTTCTCTAACTGAATTATTAAACCACTAGGTAAAGTCAATACATAAGTTCCCACGGCTAAAGCAGCAACCTTTGCTCCATTTCCAACTCGTAGGTCAACTTCATCTTTTGCCAAATCTCTACTCCTTTTTAGCCCCTACACATTGGTACAAATGTGAGAACCGCATCCAGTATCTAATACCCATGATGCAGAAGTAGATAAATTAATTTCAATAACAAAAATACCTGAAGTTGAAGTCTCTACTCCATTCTTCTTATGTTCCAGGTACTTTGGCAGTTTCTCTTCCAGTGTCTGGTCTTACCGCAATGGAAGCAGGTGTATTCCTTTGCTATTCCTCCACTAGGCTTCAAAGTAGGAGTTATGGGTTTGGGTTTGACAACTTCCTTGCCTTTCCCTTTACCACCCTGCTTGGTGGGTCTTTTGTTCTGTCTCTTTCCATTTCCGATCATCAGAATTGACTTCCCTTTTGACTTTAGATTCTGCTCAGCAGTTCTTAACATGGCTAGCAGTTCAGGAAGAGATTTGTCCATATCATTCATATAGAAATTAAGGACAGATTGATTGAAGCTATCTGACAACGATTGCAAGATCAAATCAGTCGCAAGTTCCTTTCCGAGGGGAAAAATCAACTTCTCAAGGTTCTCCACATACCCAATCATCTTGAGCACATGGGGACCTACAAGTGCTCCCTCAACAAACTTGCCTTGAAAAAGGGATTTTGAAACTTCAAACCTTTCATGCCTTGCCTGCTCTTGATAGAGCATCTTCAGGTGTTCGATCATATCGAACGCTGCCATGTTCTCATGTTGCTTTTGCAACTCTGAGTTCATTGTAGCTAGCATGAGGCAAGCAGTTTCATTGGCATCATCGACATGCTTCTTATAAGCATTTCTTTCTGCCTTAGGTGCAGAATTAGGAGGTTCCTCTTCAGGAATAGGTTTCTCCATGACATACAACTTTCTATCATGTTTGAGGACAATCCTCAGATTTCGGTGCCAATCCAGAAAATTTGTCCAAGACAATTTTTCCTTATCAAGGATTGATCGCAAAATGTTATTAGAGGTGTTTGTTGTCATGGTAATCTACATGAGAAATAATGAAAATATAAGTATCACTAAAATAACATATTTAATTAGGCTTTTAATTAAATATGCTCTCACTATTTTACTCAAAACAAATTACCCTCACCATTTGATTCGAAAAATCCCGTTGGAAGATTTTCTAGTGGGCCGAGATCCATATTTCACATTGTTTTAAGTCCGCGTGGGCGGATTACACAAAACTAGGTTATTTAGGTAGGAACTCCTTCCAATTGTATCTAATAAAACTCTCGAATATTTTAGTTGGGTTAATAACTCCTTATTCCAATCCATCACATGGATCATTTCCAACCCTTGCTTCTAAACGTATATAATCCTATTATAATTTGTTTAGTTAAGTTTGACCCATTGTTTTAGCAATTGGATATTATAATTCTCCCATCGCATCTTACTAATATAGAACATGCATTTCGCATAGTCGAAACCTACATTATTCAATACTAGTCTTGATGAGTGCTAAACCTTGGAAAGCATAAACTTAATATTTAATTTGAGGGAATTTGCAATTATTCTGATCTCACCGGCTTATTTATCATATAAATCGTCTCTCACATGCATCAACATACATACAAAATGAAACAGTTATGGCCCCTAGCGCAATTGTTCTCCCAAGTCAATAAGAGAACCTAAGCTAACCAAATAACGATCTAAGCTTCTCCAAGCAAGATCTTCACGGTTGTCCTCCTTTGATATTGTATTCTTCTCTTTCTTCATAACATTACATTACATAAAAGAAACTCGTTTTACATATGAGGGAATGAGATGAGAAAAGAAGTTACATTAAGAGATTAAAAGAGAGGCATGACACGCATGTCGTATTTTAAATTCCCAAAAACAAAATAAAGGAAAATTAAGGTCATAACTGATCACGACAAGACAATAATAATAAACATATTATTATTATTATTAATTTAAATTCTGTTAATTAAATTTCGGTGACTGATCACACTACGCAGAGTTAGTCGAGGGTTGCAGGGGCAGCACCTCGATGCAAAATTTTATGAACAATTCATTTGAAATCGACATTGTTTTTCGCATCAACACTTGATACTTTAAAGCACAACTCTTGTGCAGTCACAACCCTAATCTCACCACTCTTTGACATCATAACCCTTGTACCGTCATGAACCCTAATGCACCAATTTCATATCGTCAAACACACCTCGATTGTTAATTCAGTATGATTGATCAACACGCCATTGCTTCACCATACTTTCGTCGGATTCTGAAGCAAATGACCATTGATCTCTCAAAGGAATCTGACAGTATATCATATATATCATATTTTGCATCTGAATTACTTATATCGTATATATAACTTGATCAATCTCAATTATGTAACCTATGGACAATCAATGTATCGCTGTTTCACTATACTAACGTCGGATTCTGAAGCATAGTCAACATCAATCATCCAAATCATACACACATGATGCCAAATTTAATTACTCGTTTAGTCTTTGATTCATTCTGTCTTTTAATCGTATTAATACAAAAAATACAGAAAATAAACAACTATCAGATGCATGGTTTCGTAAGTGGCTTTGATATCACTGAAGGAGAATAGCGATCCAAAATGCAACGGAATTTAAAAAAATTCTCCTTTAGTGATCCTTACGAATGTGCATGATCAGTGATAGAATCATTACCTCTTGTAGTGATTTAAACCTTTGATGAAAATCTAAGGAGCGATCACGAATGTTGAGTGGTGACAACGCCTCTACTCAGCCCACACGAACAGATTCCTTCAATCTCAGTGCTAGCTGCTACGAATGAATGATTTGAGTGTGTGTGTGTGTGAGAGTGAGAGAGAGAGAGAGAAACAAAATTTCATCTGTACAAATGCTTCTGCACAAGGGTTCTATTTATAGAACCACTTGTGTGGGTTGTAAGCTAAAAAACTCACTTAAGTGTATGTGGCTCATATCGTATGATATACCAAAATCACTTAAGTATGTGGTACCTTACCATATTTCGTATTCTACTTAAGTGCATTGTACCTTATAATATTCTACAATTCACTTAAGTGCACCGTATCTTACGGTGTTCCTTATTTACTATATCTCTCATCAATATGTCCTTTTGTGTGTGACCCTGTAGGTTTTTGCGGCATTGGCAATTATATTAAATCACGTATTTAACATAATAAACAGTGAGTGGTATCTAGCAACACATCACTGCAACCCAAGACACGAAAATGTTATGTGATCTGACAAATCCTTTTGTGATAATACTAATGTGTACAATTATCATTTTGCCCTTATGTCTATATTGAACATAAGGCATAGACCGTGTCATCCTTATCCAGTTCAATATTGGGCCAATAGACATTTATCCTGTTACGCAGGATGGGAAAATTACATTTAGGTCACCCATGTCCCTCAGCATGCTTCGTGGAGTACTCATCAACTGTCTTTATGGTCATCCAGATATGGACAATGTTTGATCAGTAACAAGGCACTCGACTCTACATCTAGGGTCCATAGTGGTTTTAGGTCGAATGGGTGGTATACGCCGTTATCACCATGAGAATAACTTATGACACTTTGCATAACATTCTATATAGTATTCTCATAGCAGGTCAATCTAGTATAAATATTACTCTTAATATTCCTACCTATGTTTAAGACTTGATAACTCCTTATCCATGATCCATGAGATGTGATCATCAGTCTATATACATAATAGTCTTAATGCTTTAATCTTATCACACTTCACAACAAAGCTCAACTACGGATACTTTAAGAATAATGTCCTTATGTTTAATGGAATCTCATTATTAAGTCACACTTGATACATTAAACGGACTAGCTATTCGAGGGACTTTATCAAACAAACATAATAAAGAAAAAGCCTTTTATTATTAATAAATAATTCGATACAAGTATCAAGAGTATTGGCCTCTAGGACTTACACCAACACCATTTACAATACATTTATGATTTTAATTTTGATTCAAATGGCCTAAAATAAAAAACCTATAATTAAAATTTTAAAAAACTTGCATGTTACATGCCCACTGGGTTAATTACTTATGCATTAAAGACTTTTTCACTATTTTATGGTTGGTTCATGGAATTTGCAGAAGAAACCTAAAGTAGACCCACATGGATTTGACCCTGATTTATTCCTTGCCAAGATGAGTGTGCTCATCATCTTCAATGAAATCTTATGAACAAAAATTCCAAAAACCACTAAATCAACGAATTAATTCACAAATTATATATCGTTGGACTCGAAATTTCATCAAAATTTAAAATATGTATTCAAAATTGAAAAATAAGTTGTGAATTTGATAGATTTGAAGCAAAAAAATGGTGTGAAAATCGAACACAAACACGCTCGACCCGAATTGGTTATGAGGTTTTATGAAAAACTAATTTTAGAATCATGTTCGTGGTGAAATTCTTCTTTTAATGGTGTATTCATTTTCTTGAATCAGTTAAGAATCATGATTTTGACATTTTTGGGTACTTGAGTTCATGAGAGTTTTTGAACAGATTTTCCTAAAATCTTAATTAAACGTGTTTTCATACAGTTAATGATTGATCTAGATATTTATGGATGTACAAGATGAACATGCAAATCTAGATTTAGATGAGATGATGAAGATTAAAGATTTTGATCTATGAGGTACATAGTAATGGTATGCACCATATAATCATGTGTGACATTTAATAAGTAACATTAGGTTCTGATTGAATAAATTTATGACTTCACCAAAAAAAGTTATTTTGATGACTTCACCTTAGAATTTTTCATAAGATCAATACAAAAATATTATATGAAGTTAATAACGTTATAATTGTTGAACGCTGATCATAGGAATTACAATAAAGAGCCTAGAAATGCTACCCAACTTTGAAATGTTACCCAATTCTTAGAAAAATACAATACATCTCTAAATTCATCAACTAGTTAATGGCGAATCAATGTTACCCAAATGGTGAATTTGCATAAATGATCGTTTTTAAAAAGTCAATAGATGACGAATTCAATGTTACATGAGGATGTATAATTCTCATTCTCTTGATTAATCTAACGGTGAAATTTTTAGATTGGTTTTATTTATAATAAAAAAATTCTTAATCATCATCCTTAACCTTTAGCCGGGTCACTTCAACCCTGTTTCAGACCCGAAATACCAGCATGAAACTCGTCGGTTTGATCCATTTAAACATCAAAAATAACAATTAACTACCCAGAAACATCACAAATACCGTTTACTATACATTTATGATTTTAATTTTGATTCAAATGGTCTAAATAAAAAAAAACCTAACATAAAAAAATTCAAAAACTTGCATGTTACATGCCCACTGGGTTAAATACTTTTGCATTAAAGACTCTTTCACTGTTTTATAGTTGGTTCATGGAATTTTCAAAAAAAACCTAAAGTAGACCCACAATGGATTTGACCCTGATTTAATCCTTGCTAAAATGAGTGTGCTCGTCATCTTCAATGAAATCTTATGAACAAAAATTCCGAAAATAACCAAATCAACATATTAATTCACAAATTATATATCGTTGGAACCCTAATTTCACCATAATATAAAATATGTATTGAAAATTGAAAATTGAAAATAATTCGTGAATTTGATAGATCGAAGCAAAAAAGTGGCATGAAAATCGAACACAAACACGCTCGATCCGACTTGGTTATGAGATTTTATGAAAAACTAATTATAGAATCATGCTCTTAGATGAAGATAATGCTTCTAATGGTGTATTCATTTGTTTAAAACAGTTCAGATAAATGATTTTGACATTTTTGTATTCTTGAGTTCATGAGAGTTTTTAAACAGATTGATCGAAAATCTTAATTAATCGTGTTTTCAGACAGCTAATGATAGATCTAGAGATTTATGGATGCATAAGATGAACATGAAAATTTGGATTTAGATGAGAAGGTGAAGATTAAATATTTTGATCTATGAGGTACACATAGGGTACACATAGGGTACACAGTAATGGTGTGTACCATATAATCCTGTGTGACTTTAACTAAGTTAACACTGCTTTCTTATTGGACAAATTTATTACTTCACTAAAAAATTTAATTTGATGACTTCACCTTAGAATTTTCCATAAGATCAATACAAAAATATTATATGAAGTTAATGACATTATAATTTTTAAACACTAGTCAGAGGAATTTAAATAAAGAGTCTAGAAATGCTACCCAACTTGGAAATGTTACCCATTTCTTAGAAAATACAACACATCTCTAAATTCATCCACAAGTTAATGGCCAATCAATGCTACCCAAATGGTGAAGTTGCACAAATGGCAACTTTGAAAAAGTCATTCGGGGACATATTCAATGTTACATGAGGGTGTACAATTCTCATTCTTTTGATTCATCTAACGGTGAGCTTCTTAATTTTATTTTATTTATAATTTTTAAAAAAATTAATCATCATCTTCCCCTTTAGTCTGGTCACTTCAACCTAGTTCAGACCTGTAATACCAGCATGAAACCCATATCCATTTAAACATATAAAATACCATTTACAATACATTTATGATTTTAATTTTGATTCAAATTGTCTAAATAAAAAATTTCAAAAACTTGCATGTTACATGCCCACTAGGTTAAATACTTTTGCACTAAAGACTTTTTCACTATTTTATGGTTGGTTCATGGAATTTTCATAAGAAACCTAAAGTAGACCCATAATGGATTTGACCCTGATTTAATCCTTGCCAAAATGAGTGTGCTCGTCATCTTCAATGAAATCTTATGAACAAAAATTCTGAAAATCACCAAATCAACGAATTAATTCATAAATTATATACAGTTGGAATCGAAATTTCATCACAATTTAAAATATGTATTCAAAATTGCAAAATAAGCTGTGAATTTAATAGATTGAAGCAATACAATAGTGTGACAATCGAACATAAACACACTCGATCTGAATGGGTTATGGGGTTTTATGAAGAACTAAATATAGAATCATGCTCGTGGTGGAAATCTGCTTCTAATGGTGTATTCATTTGCTTGAAACGTTTAAAAATCATGATTTTGACATTTTTGTGTACTTGAGTTCAAGAGTGTTTTGGAACCGATTTTCCAAAAATATTAATTAAACGTGTTTTTAGACAGTTAATGATTGATCTTGAAATTTATGGATGCACAAGATGAACATGAAAATTCAGATTTAGATGAGAAGCTGAAGATTAAAGATTTTGATCTATGAGGTACACAGTAATGGTGTGTGCCACATTATCCTGCGTGACATTGACTAAGTTAACACTGCTTTCTTATTGGACAAATTTATGACTTCACCAAAAAAGTTAATTTGATGACTTCACCTTAGAATTTTCCATAAGATCAATACAAAAAAATTATATGAAATTAATGACATTATAATTGTTGAACACTGGTCATAGGAATTATAATAAAGAGCTGGTCATAGGAATTATAATAAAGAGCCTAGCACTGCTACCCAACTTGGAAATGCTACCCATTTCTTAGAAAATTCAACACAACTCTAAATCCATCCACAAGTTAATTGTCAGTCAACTCTACCCAAATGGTGAAGTTTCACAAATGGCAACTTTGAAAAAATCATTCGAGGACAGATTTAGTGTTACACGAGGGGATACAATTCTCATTCTTTTGATTAACCTAACGGTGGACTTCTTAATTTTATTTTATTTATAATTAAATAAAATCTTAATCATCATCTTCCCCTTTAGCCTGGTCACTTCATCCTTGTTTGAGACCCGTAATACCAGCATGAAACCTGACGGTTTCATATCCATTTAAACATATAAGATACCATTTATAATACATTTATGATTTTAATTTTGATTCAAATGGTTTTAAAGAAAAAAACCTATAATTTAAATTTTCAAAAACTTGCATGTTACATGCCCATTAGGTTAAATACTTATGCATTAAAGACTTTTTCACTGTTTTATGGTTGGTTCATGGAATTTACAGAACAAACCTAAAGTAGACCCACATGGATTTGACTGTGATTTATTCCTTGCCAAGATGAGTGTGCTCATCATCTTCAATGAAATCTTATGAATAAAAATTCCGAAAATCACCAAATCAACGAATTAACTCACAAATTATATATCGTTGGAATCGAAATTTCATCAAAATTTAAAATATGTATTCAAAATTGAAAAATAAGTTGTGAGTTTGATAGATTTGAAGCAAAAAAAAATGGTGTGAAAATCGAACACAAACACGCTCGACCCGAATTAGTTATGAGGTTTTATGAAAAAACTAATTTTAGAATCATTTTCATGGTGAAATTCTTCTTTTAATGATGTATTCATTTTCTTGAATTAGTTAAGAATCATGATTTTGACATTTTTGGGTACTTGAGTTCATGAGAGTTTTTGAACAGATTTTTCAAAAATCTTAATTAAACGTGTTTTCATACAGTTAATGATTGATCTAGATATTTATGGAGGTACAAGATGAACATGCATATCTGGATTTAGATGAGATGGTGAAGATTAAAGATTTTGATCTATGAGGTACATAGAATTGGTGTGCACCATGTAATCATGTGTGACATTTAATAAGTAACATTAGGTTCTGATTGAATAAATTTATGACTTCACCAAAAAAGGTTATTTTGATGACTTCACCGTAGAATTTTTCATAAGATCGATACAAAAATATTATATGAAGTTAATAACGTTATAATTGTTGAATGTTGGTCATAGGAATTACAATAAAGAGCCTAGAAATGCTACCCAACTTTGAAATGTTACCCAGTTCAAAGAAAAATACAATACATCTCTAATATCACCAACCAGTTAATGGTGAATCAATGTTACCCAAATGGTGAAGTTGCATAAATGATCGTTTTAAAAAAGTCAATAGATGCCGGATTCAATGTTACATGAGGGTGTATAATTCTCATTCTCTTGATTAATCTAACGGTGAAATTATTATATTGATTTTATTTATAATAAATAAATTCTTAATCATCGTACTCAACCTTTAGCCGGGTCACTTCAACCATGTTTCAGACCTATAATACCAGCATGAAACCCGTCGGTTTGATATCCATTTAAACATAAAAAATAACAATTAACTATCCAGAAACATCACAAATACCATTTACAATACATTTATGATTTTAATTTTGATTTAAATGGTCTAAAAAAAACCTAAAACAAAAAAATTCAAAAACTTGCATGTTACATGCCCACTAGGTTAAATACTTTTGCATCAAAGACTTTTTCACTGTTTTATGGGTGGTTCATGGAATTTTCAGTAGAAACTAACATAAACCCATAATGGATTTGACCCTGATTTAATCCTTGCCAAAATGAGTGTGCTCGTCATCTTCAATGAAATCTTATGAACAAATGTTCCAAAAATCACAAAATCAACATATTAATTCACAAATTATATACCGTTGGAACCGTAATTTTACCACAGTATAAAATATGTATTAAAAATTGCAAAATAAGTCGTGAATTTGATAGATCGAAGCAAAAAAGTGGCATGAAAATTGAACACAAACACGCTCGATCCGACTCGGTTATGAGGTTTTATGAAAAACTGATTATAGAATCATGCTCTTAGATGAAAATTATGCTTCTAATGGTGTATTCATTTGTTTAAAGAACTTCAGATACATGATTTTGACATTTCTGTGTTCTTGAGTTCATGAGAGTTTTTGAACAGATTTTTCGAAAATCTTAATTAGACGTGTTTTCAAACAGTTAATGATAGATCTAGAGAGTTATGGATGCACAAGATGAACCTGAAAAATTGGATTTAGATGAGAAGGTGAAGATTCAAGATTTTGATCTATGAGGTACACAGAGGGTACACAGTAATGGTGTGTACCATATAATCCTGCGTGACATTGACTAAGTTAACACTGCTTTCTTATTGGACAAATTTATGACTTCACCAAAAAAGTTAATTTGATGACTTCACCTTAGAATTTTCCATAAGATCAATACAAAAATATTATATGAAGTTAATGACATTATAATTGTTGAACGCTGGTCATAGGAATTATAATAAAGATCATAGCAATGCTACCTAACTTGGAAATGCTACACGTTTCTTAGAAAATACAACACATCTCTAAATTCATCCACCAGTTAATGGCCAATCAATGCTACCGAAATGGTGAAGTTGCACAAATGATAACTTTGAAAATGTCATTCAGGGACATATTCAATGTTACATGAGGGTGTATGATTCGTATTCTTTTGATTAATCGAACAGTGAGCTTCTTAATTTAAATTCTTAATCATCATCTTCCCCTTTAGCCGGGTCATTCCAACCTTGTTCAGACCCGTAATACCAGCATGAAACTCGGCGGTTTCATATCCATTTAAACATATAAAATACCATTTACAATACATTTATGATTTTAATTTCTATTCAAATGGTCTAAATAAAAAACCTAAAATAAGAAATTTAAAAAACTTGCATGTTACATGCCCACTGGGTTAAATATTTTTGCACTAAAGACTTTTTCACGGTTTTATGGTTGGTTCATGAAATTTGCAGAAGAAACCTAAAGTAGACCCACATGGATTTGACCCTGATTTATTCCTTGCCATGATGAGTGTTCTCATCATCTTCAATGAAATCTTATGAACAAAAATTCCAAAAATCACCCAATCAACGAATTAATTCACAAATTATATATCGTTGGATTCGAAATTTAGTCACAATTTAAAATATGAATTCAAAATTGCAAAATCAGCTGTGAATTTGATAGATTGAAGCAAAAAAATGGTGTGAAAATCGAACGCAAAGACGATCGATCCGAATTGGTTATGAGGTTTTAAGAAAACTAAATATAGAATCATGCTCGTGGTAAAATTCTTCTTTTAATGGTGTATTCATTTTCTTGAATCAGTTAAGAATCATGACTTTGATATTTTTGTGTTCTTGAGTTCATAAGAGTTTTTGAATAGATTTTCCAAAAAATCTTAATTAAATCTGTTTTCATATAGTTAATGATTGATCTAGATATTTATGGATGTACAAGATGAACATGCAAATCTGGATTTAGATGAGATCATGAAGATTAAAGATTTTGATCTATGAGGTACACAGTAATGGTGTGCACCATGTAATCATGTGTGACATTTAATAAGTCAATACTAGTTTTTGATTGAATAAATTTATGATATAACCAAAAAAAGTTCTTTTGATGACTTCACCTTAGAATTTTTCATAAGATCAATGCAAAAATACTATATGAAGTTAATAACATTATAATTGTTGAACGCTGGTCATAGGAATTACAATAAAGATCCTAGAAATGCTACCTAACTTTGAAATGTAACACTAAATTCATCAACCATTTAATGGTGAATCAATGTTACCCAAATGGTGAAGTTGCATAAATGATCGTTTTTAAAAAGTCAATAGATGACGAATTCAATGTTACATGAGAGTGTATAATTCTCATTCTCTTGATTAATCTAACGGTGAAATTATTATATTGACTTTATTTATAATAAATAAATTCTTAATCATCATTTTCAACCTTTAGTCGCGTAACTTCAACCCTATTTCAGAACCGTAATACCAGCATGAAACTTGTCGGTTTCATATCCATTTAAACATAAAAAATAACAATAACTACTCAGAAACATCATAAATACCATTTACAATGCATTTATAATTTTAATTTTGATTCAAGTGGTATAAAACAAAAAACCTAAAATTAAAATTTTCAAAAACTTGCATGTAACATGCCCACTGTGTTAAAGACTTTTGCATTAAAGACTTTTTCACTGTGTTATAGTTGGTTGATGGAGTCTTCAGAAGAAACCTATAGTAGACTCAGAAGGGGTTTGACCCTGATTTAATCCTTGCCAAGATGGGTCTGTTCATCATCTTCAATTAAATCTTATGAATAAAAATTCCGAAAATCACCAAATCGACATATTAATTCACAAATTATATACTGTTGGAACCGTTATTTCACCACAAATTAATATATGTATTAAACATTGAAAAATAAGTCGTGAATTTGATAGATCGAAGCAAAAAAGTGGCGTGAAAATTGAACACAAACACGCTCGATCCGACTTGGTTATGAGGTTTTATGAAAGACTGATTATAGAATCAAGCTCTTAGATGAAAACTATGCTTCTAATGGTGTATTCATTTGTTTAAAGAACTTCAGATACATGATTTTGACATTTTTGTCTTCTTGAGTTCATGAGAGTTTTTGAACAGATTTTTCGAAAATCTTAATTAAACGTGTTTTCAAACAGTTAATGACAGATCTAGAGAGTTATAGATGCACAAGATGAACCTGAAAATTTGGATTTAGATGAGAAGGTGAAGATTCAAGATTTTGATCTATGAGGTACACAAAGGGTACACAGTAATGGTGTGTACCATATAATCCTGCGTGACATTGACTAAGTTAACACTGCCTTCTTATTGGACAAATTTATGACTTCACCAAAAAAGTTAATTTGATGACTTCACCTTAGAATTTTCCATAAGATCAATACAAAAATATTATATGTAGTTAATGACATTATAATTGTTGAACGCTGGTCATAGGAATTATAATAAAGATCATAGCAATGCTACCTAACTTGGAAATGCTACCCGTTTCTTAGAAAATACAACACATCTCTAAATTCATCCACCAGTTAATGGCCAATCAATGCTACCGAAATGGTGAAGTTGCACAAATGACAACTTTGAAAAAGTCATTCAGGGACATATTCAGTGTTACATGAGGGTGTATGATTCGCATTCTTTTGATTAATCGAACGGTGAGCTTCTTAATTTAAATTCTTAATCATCATCTTCCCCTTTAGCCGGGTCATTCCAACCTTGTTCAGACTCGTAATACCAGCATGAAACTCGGCGGTTTCATATCCATTTAAACATATAAAATACCATTTACAATACATTTATGATTTTAACTTCGATTCAAATGGTCTAAATAAAAAACCTAAAATAAGAAATTTAAAAAACTTGCATGTTACATGCCCACTAGGTTAAATACTTTTGCACTAAAGACTTTTTCACGGTTTTATGGTTGGTTCATGAAATTTGCAGAAGAAACCTAAAGTAGACCCACATGGATTTGACCCTGATTTATTCCTTGCCAAGATGAGTGTTCTCATCATCTTCAATGAAATCTTATGAACAAAAATTCCAAAAATCACCCAATCAACGAATTAATTCACAAATTATTGGATTCGAAATTTAGTCACAATTTAAAATATGAATTCAAAATTGCAAAATAAGCTGTGAATTTGATAGATTGAAGCAAAAAAATGGTGTGAAAATCGAACACAAAGACGCTCGATCCGAATTGGTTATGAGGTTTTACGAAAAACTAAATATAGAATCATGCTCGTGGTAAAATTCTTCTTTTAATGGTGTATTCATTTTCTTGAATCAGTTAAGAATTATGACTTTGATATTTTTGTGTTCTTGAGTTCATAAGAGTTTTTGAATAGATTTTCCAAAAAATCTTAATTAAATGTGTTTTCATATAGTTAATGATTGATCTAGATATTTATGGATGTACAAGATGAACATGCAAATCTGGATTTAGATGAGATCATGAAGATTAAAGATTTTGATCTATGAGGTACACAGTAATGGTGTCCACCATATAATCATGTGTGACATTTAATAAGTCAATACTAGTTTTTGATTGAATAAATTTATGACTTAACCAAAAAAAAGTTATTTTGATGACTTCACCTTAGAATTTTTCATAAGATCAATACAAAAATATACTATATGAAGTTAATAACATTATAATTGTTGAACGCTGGTCATAGGAATTACAATAAAGATCCTAGAAATGCTACCTAACTTTGAAATGTAACTCTAAATTCATCAACCAGTTAATGGTGAATCAATGTTACCCAAATGGTGAAATTGCATAAATGATCGTTTTGAAAAAGTCAATAGATGACGGATTCAATGTTACATGAGGGTGTATAATTCTCATTCTCTTGATTAATCTAATGATGAATTTATTATATTGGTTTTATTTATAATAAAAAAAATCTTAATCATCATTTTCAACCTTTAGCTGGTAACTTCAACCCTGTTTCAGAACCGTAATACCAGCATGAAACCTGTCGGTTTCATATCCATTTAAACATAAAAAATAACAATAACTACTCAGAAACATCATAAATACCATTTACAATGCATTTATAATTTTAATTTTGATTCAAGTGGTATAAAACAAAAACCTAAAATTAAAATTTTCAAAAACTTGCATGTAACATACCCACTGTGTTAAAGACTTTTGCATTAAAGACTTTTTCACTGTGGTATGGTTGGTTGATGGAGTCTTCAGAAGAAACCTATAGTAGACTCAGAAGGGGTGTGACCCGTATTTAATCCTTGCCAAGATGGGTTTGTTCATCATCTTCAATTAAATCTTATGAATAAAAATTCCGAAAATCACCAAATCAACATATTAATTCACAACTTGGTTATGAGGTTTTATGAAAAACTAATTATAGAATTGTGTTCTTAGATGAAAGTTATGCTTCTAATAGTGTATTCATTTGTTTAAAACAGTTTAGATACATGATTATGACATTTTTGTGTTCTTGAGTTCATGAAAGTTTTTTAATAGATTTTCTGAAAATCTTAATTAAATGTGTTTTCAGACAGTTAATGATTGATCTAGAGATTTATGGATGTACAAGATAAACATGAAAATTTGGATTTAGATGAGAAGATGAAGATTAAAGATTTTGATCTATGAGGTACACAGTAATGGTGTGTACCATATAATATTGCGTGACATTGACTAAGTTAACACTGCTTTCTTATTGGACAAATTTATGACTTCACCAAAAAAAGTTAATTTGATGACTTCACCTTAAAATTTTCCATAAGACGAATATAAAACTATTATATGGATTTAATGACATTATAATTCTTAAACGCTGGTCATAGGAATTATAATAAAGAGCCTAGCAATGCTACCCAACTTTAAAATGCTACCCATTTCTTAGAAAATACAACACATCTATAAATTCATCCACTAGTTAATAGCCAATCAATGCTACCCAAATGGTGAAGTTGCACAAATGGCAGCTTTGAAGAAGTCATTTCGGGACAGATTCAGTGTTCCATGAGGGTGTTCAATTCCCATTCTTTTGATTAATCTAACGGTGAGCTTTTTAATTTTATTTTTATTTATAATTAAAAAAATTCTTAATCATCATCTTCCCCTTTAGCCGGGTCACCTCAACCTTGTTCAGACTCATAATACCAGCATGAAACCTGACGGTTTATATCTATTTAAACAGAAAAAATACCATTTACAATACATTTATGATTTTCATTTTGATTGAAATGGTCTAAATAAAAAATCTAAAATAAAAGTGGCGTGAAAATCGAACAGAAACATGCTCGACCCGACTTGGTTATGAGGTTTTATGAAAAACTAATTATAGAATTGTGTTCTTAGATGAAAGTTATGCTTCTAATAGTGTATTCATTTGTTTAAAACAGTTTAGATACATGATTTTGACATTTTTGTGTTCTTGAGTTCATGAAAGTTTTTTAATAGATTTTCTGAAAATCTTAATTAAATGTGTTTTCAGACAGTTAATGATTGATCTAGAGATTTATGGATGTACAAGATAAACATGAAAATTTGGATTTAGATGAGAAGATGAAGATTAAAGATTTTGATCTATGAGGTACACAGTAATGGTGTGTACCATATAATATTGCGTGACATTGACTAAGTTAACACTGCTTTCTTATTGGACAAATTTATGACTTCACCAAAAAAAGTTAATTTGATGACTTCACCTTAAAATTTTCCATAAGACGAATATAAAACTATTATATGGATTTAATGACATTATAATTCTTAAACGCTGGTCATAGGAATTATAATAAAGAGCCTAGCAATGCTACCCAACTTTAAAATGCTACCCATTTCTTAGAAAATACAACACATCTATAAATTCATCCACTAGTTAATAGCCAATCAATGCTACCCAAATGGTGAAGTTGCACAAATGGCAGCTTTGAAGAAGTCATTTCGGGACAGATTCAGTGTTCCATGAGGGTGTTCAATTCCCATTCTTTTGATTAATCTAACGGTGAGCTTTTTAATTTTATTTTTATTTATAATTAAAAAAATTCTTAATCATCATCTTCCCCTTTAGCCGGGTCACCTCAACCTTGTTCAGACTCATAATACCAGCATGAAACCTGACGGTTTATATCTATTTAAACAGAAAAAATACCATTTACAATACATTTATGATTTTCATTTTGATTGAAATGGTCTAAATAAAAAATCTAAAATAAAAGTGGCGTGAAAATCGAACAGAAACATGCTCGACCCGACTTGGTTATGAGGTTTTATGAAAAACTAATTATAGAATTGTGTTCTTAGATGAAAGTTATGCTTCTAATAGTGTATTCATTTGTTTAAAACAATTTAGATACATGATTTTGACATTTTTGTGTTCTTGAGTTCATGAAAGTTTTTTAATAGATTTTCTGAAAATCTTAATTAAATGTGTTTTCAGACAGTTAATGATTGATCTAGAGATTTATGGATGTACAAGATAAACATGAAAATTTGGATTTAGATGAGAAGATGAAGATTAAAGATTATGATCTATGAGGTGCACAGTAATGGTGTGTACCATATAATATTGCGTGACATTGACTAAGTTAACACTGCTTTCTTATTGGACAAATTTATGACTTCACCAAAAAAAGTTAATTTGATGACTTCACCTTAAAATTTTCCATAAGACGAATATAAAACTATTATATGGATTTAATGACATTATAATTCTTAAACGCTGGTCATAGGAATTATAATAAAGAGCCTAGCAATGCTACCCAACTTTAAAATGCTACCCATTTCTTAGAAAATACAACACATCTATAAATTCATCCACTAGTTAATAGCCAATCAATGCTACCCAAATGGTGAAGTTGCACAAATGGCAGCTTTGAAGAAGTCATTTCGGGACAGATTCAGTGTTCCATGAGGGTGTTCAATTCCCATTCTTTTGATTAATCTAACGGTGAGCTTTTTAATTTTATTTTTATTTATAATTAAAAAAATTCTTAATCATCATCTTCCCCTTTAGCCGGGTCACCTCAACCTTGTTCAGACTCATAATACCAGCATGAAACCTGACGGTTTATATCTATTTAAACAGAAAAAATACCATTTACAATACATTTATGATTTTCATTTTGATTGAAATGGTCTAAATAAAAAACCTAAAATAAAAATTTTCAAAAACTTGCATGTTACATGCCCACTGGGTTAAATACATTTGCATTAAAGACTTTTTCATTGTTTTATGGTTGGTTCATGGAATTTGCATAAGAAACCTAAAGTAAACCCATAATGGATTTGACCCCGAATTAATCATTGCCAAGATGAGTGTGCTCTCATCTTCAATAAAATCTTATGAACAAAAGTTTCGAAAATCACCAAATCAACGAATTAATTCACAAATTATATACCGATGGAATCGAAATTTCATCACAATTTAAAATATGTATTCAAAATTGCAAAATAAGTTGCAAATTTGATAGATTGAAGCAAAAAATGGTGTGACAATCGAACGTAAGCACGCTCGATCTGAATTGGTTTTGAGGTTTTATGAAAAACTAATTATAGAATCATGTTCGTGATGGAAATATGCTTCTAATGGTGTATTCATTTGCTTGAAACGTTTAAGAATCATGATTTTGACATTTTTGTGTACTAGAGTTCAAGAGAGTTTTTGAACAGATTCGCTTTAAATCTTAATTAAATGTGTTTTCATGCAATTAATGATTGATCTAGAGATTTATGGATGTAAAAGATGAACATGCAAATCTGGATTTAGATGAGATGATCAAGATTAAAGATTTTGATCTATGAGGTATACATTAATGATGTGCACCATATAATCTTGCGTGACATTTAATAAGTCAACCCTAGGTTCTGATTGAATAAATTTATGACTTCACTAAAAAAATTATTTGATGACTTCGCCTTAGAAATTTTCATAAGATCAATATAAAAATATTATATTAAGTTAATAAAATTATAGTTGTTGAACGCTGGTCATAGAAATTATAGTAAAGAGCCTAGAAATGTTACCCAACTTTGAAATGCTACCCAATTCTTAGAAAAATACAATACATCTCTAAACTCATCAATGCTACCCAAATGGTGAAGTTGCATAAATGACCGCTTTGGAAAAGTCAATAGAGGAAGGATTCAACGTTACATGAGGATGTATAATTCTTATTCTCTTGATTAATCTAATGGTGAACTTATTAATTTGGATTTATTTATAATAAAAAAATCCGTAATCATCATCTTCAACCTTAAGCCGGGTCACTTCAATCTTGTTTGAGACCCGTAATACCAGCATGAAACTCATCGGTTTCAAATCCATTTAGACATCAAAAATAACAATTAAATACCCAGAAACATCAGAAATACCATTAACAATACATTTATAATATTAATTTTGCGTCAAATAGTCTAAAACAAAAATCCTAAAATAATATTTTTCAAAAACTTGCATGTAACATAACCACTGTGTTAAACACTTTTGCATTAAAGACTTTTCCACTGTTTTATGGTTGGTTCATGGAATTTTCAGAAGAAACCTACATTAGACTCAGAAGGGGTGTGACCCTGATTTAAACCTTGCCAAGATGAATGTGTTCATCATCTTCAATTAAATCTTATGAACAAAAATTCTGAAAATCACCAAATCAACATATCAATTCACAAATTATATATCGTTGGAACCGTAATTTCACCGAAATTTCAAATATGTATTAAAAATTGCAAAACAAGTCGTGAATTTGATAGATCGAAGAAAAAGAGTGGCGTGAAAATCAAACACAAACACGCTCGATGCGACTTGGTTATGAGATTTTATGAAAAACTAATCATAGAGTCGTGCAAGTGGTGAAATTATGCTTCTAATGGTGTATTCATTTTTTTAAAATAGTTCAGATACATGATTTTGACATTTTTGTGTTCTTGAGTTCATGAGAGTTTTTGAACAGATTTTCCAAAAATCTTAATTAAATGTGTTTTCAAACAGTTAATGATAGATCTACAGATTTATGGATGCACAAGATGAACATGAAAATTTGGATTTAGATGAGAAGGTAAAGATTAAAGATTTAGATCTATGAGATACATAGTAATGGTGTGTACCGTATAATCGTGTGTGACATTAACTAAGTTAACACTAGGTTCTGATTGAATAAATTTATGACTTCACTAAAAAAGTTAATTTGATGACTTCACCTTAGAATTTTCCATAAGATCAATACAAAAATGTTATATGAAATTAATGACATTATAATTGTTGAACGCTGGTCATAGGAATTATAACAAAGAGCCTAGCAATGCTACCCATTTTTTAGAAAATACAACACATCTCTAAATTCATCCACCATTTAATGGCCAATCAATGCTACCCATATGGTGAAGTTGCACAAATGGCAGCTTTGAAAATTTTATTCGGGGATAGATTCAATGTTACATAAGGGTGTACAATTCGCATTCGTTTGATTAATCTAACGGTGGACTTCTTAATTGTATTTTATTTATAATTAAAAAAATTCTTAGTCATCATTTGCCCTTTAGCCGGGTCACTTCAACCTTGTTCAGACCCGTAATACCAGCATGAAACCCGACAGTTTCATATCCATTTAAACATAAAAAATACCATTTACAATACATTTATGATTTTAATTTTCATTCAAATGGTCTAAAATAAAAAACCTAAAATTTAAATTTTCAATAACTTGCATGTTACATGCCCACTGGGTTAAATACTTTGCATTAAAGACTTTTTTGATGTTTTATGTTTGGATCGTGGAATTTGCAGAAGAAACCTAAAGTAGGCCCACATGGATTTGACCCTGATTTATTCCTTGCCAAGATTAGTGTGCTCATCATCTTCAATGAAATCTTATGAACAAAAATTCTGAAAAACACCAAATCAACGAATTAATTCACAAATTATATACCGATGAATCGAAATTTCATCACAATATAAAATATGTATTCAAAATTGCAAAATAAGTTGTAAATTTGATAGATTAAAGCAAAAAAAATGGTGTGAAAATCAAACACAAACACGCTCGACCTAAATTGGTTATGAGGTTTTATGAAAACTAATTATAGAATCGTGCTCGTGGTGAAAATATGCTTCTACTGGTGTATTCATTTGCTTGAAACGTTTAAGAATCATGATTTTGACCGTTTTGTGCACTTGAGTTCAAGAGAGTTTTTGAAAAAATATGCTTAAAATATTAACTTAATGTGTTTTCATGCAATTAATGATTGATCTAGAGATTTAAAGATGTAAAAGAGGAACATGCAAATCTGGATTTAGATGAGATGATGAAGATTAAAGATTTTGATCTTTGAGGTACACAGTAATGGTGTGCACCATATAATCTTGCGTGACATTTAATAAGTCAACACTAGTTTCTTATTGAATAAATTTATGACTTCACCAAAAAAGTTATTTTGATGACTTCACCTTAGAAATTTTCATAAGATCAATATAAAAATATTATATGAAGTTAATAACATTATAATTGGTGAATGTTGGGCCTAGGAATTACAATAAAGAGCCTAGAAATGTTACCTAACTTTAAAATGCTACCCAATTCTTAGAAAAATACAATACATCTCTAAATTCATCAACTAGTTAATGGCGAATCAATGTTACCCAAATGATAAAGTTGCATAAATGATCGTTTCGAAAAAGTCAATAGATGACGGATTCAATGTTACATGAGTGTGTATAATTCTCATTCTCTTGATTAATCTAACATAGAACTTATTATATTGGTTTTATTTATAATAAAAAAATTCTTAATCATCATCCTCAACCTTTAGCCAGGTCACTTCAACCCTGTTTCAGACCCGTAATACCTGCATGAAACATGTCGGTTTCATATCCATTTAAACATCAAAAATAACAATTAACTACCCAGAAACACCATAAATACCACTAATACATTTATAATTTTAATTTTGATTCAAATGGTCTAAAACAAAAAACCTAAAATTAAAATTTTCAAAAACTTGCATGTAACATGCCCACTGTGTTAAATACTTTTGCATTAAAGCCTATTTCACAGTGTTATGGTTGGTTCATGGAATTTTCAGAAGAAACCTAGAGTAGACTCAGAAAGGGTGTGACCCTTATTTAAACCTTGCCAAGGTTCATTTGTTCATCATTTTCAATTAAATCTTATGAACAAAAATTCCAAAAATTAACAAATCGACATATTAATTCACAAATTATATACCGTTGGAACCGTAATTTCACCACAATTTAAAATATGTATTAGAAATTGTAAAACAAGTCATGAATTTGATAGATTGAAGCAAAAAAGTGGCCTAAAAATCGAACACAAGCACGCTCGATCCGACTGGGTTATTAGGTTATATGAGAAACTAATTATAGAATCGTGCTCTTAGATGAAAATTATGCTTCTAATGGTGTATTCATTTGTTTAAAACAGTTCATATACATGATTTTGACATTTTTATGTTCTTGAGTTCATGAAAGTATTTGAACAGATCTTCTGAAAATCTTTATTAAACGTGTTTCCAGACAGCTAATGATTGATCTAGAGATTTATGGATGCACAAGATGAATGTTAAAATTTGGATTTAGATGAGAAGGTGAAGATTAAATATTTTGATTTATGAGGTACACAGAGGGTACACGGTAATGGTGTGTACCATATAATCCTGCGTGACATTGACTAAGTTAACACTGCTTTCTTATTGGACAAATTTATGACTTCACCAAAAAAGTTAATTTGATGACTTTACCTTAGAATTTTCCATAAGATCAATACAAGAATATCATATAAAGTTAATGACATTATAATTGTTGAACACTGGTCATAGGAATTATAATAAAGAGCCTAGCAATGCTACCCAACTTGGAAGTGCTACCCATTTCTTAGAAAATACAATACATCTCTAAATTCGTCCACCAGTTAATGGTCAATCAATGCTACCCAAATGTTGAAGTTGCACAAATGGCAGCTTTGAAAAAGTCATTTGGGGACAGATTCAGTGTTACATGAGAATGTACAATTCTCATTCTTTTGATTAATCTAATGGTGGGCCTCTTAATTTTATTTTATTTACAATTAAAAATTCTTAATCATCATCTTCCCATTTAGCCGGGGCACTTCAACCTTGTCCAGACCCGTAATACCAGCATGAAACCCGACGGCTTCATATCCATTTAGACATAAAAAATATCATTTACAATACATTTATGATTTTAATTTTGATTCAAATGGTCTAAATAAAAAACCTAAAATAAAAACTCTCAAACACTTGCATGTTACATGCCCACTGGGTTAAATACTTTTGCATTAAAGACTTTTTCACTGTTTTATGGTTGGTTCATGGAATTTGCATAAGAAACCTAAAGTAGACCCATAATGGACTTGACCCTGATTTAATCCTTGCCAAGATGAGAGTGCTCGTCATCTTCAATGAAATCTTATGAACAAAAATTCTGAAAATCACCAAATAAACGAATTAATTCACAAATTATATACCGTTTGGAATCGAAATTTCATCACAATTTAAAATATTTATTAAAAGTTGAAAAATAAGTTGTGAATTTGATAGATTGAAGAAAAAAATGGTGTGACAATCGAACATAAACACGCTCGATCTGAATTGGTTATGAGGTTTTATGAAAAACTAATTATAGAATTATGCTCGTGGTGGAAATTTGCTTCTAATGGTGTATTCATTTGCTTGAAACGTTTAAGAAACATGATTTTGACATTTTGTGTACTTGAGTTCAAGAGAGTTTTTTTAACAGATTTGCTAAAAATCTTAATTAAATGTGTTTTTATGCAATTAATGATTGATCTAGAGATTTATGGATGTAAAAGATGAACATGCAAATATGGATTTAGATGAGATGATAAAGTTTAAAGATTTTGATCTATGAGATACACACTAATGGTGTGCACCATATAATTATGAGTGACATTTAATAAATCAACACTAGTTTCTGATTGAATAAATTTATGACTTCACCAAAATAGTTATTTTGATGACTTCACCTTAGAATTTTTCATAAGATCAATACAAAAATATTATATGAAGTTAATAGCATTATAATTGTTGAACGTTTGTCATAGAAATTATAACAAATAGCCTAGAAATGCTACCCAATTCTTAGAAAAATACAATACATCTATAAATTCATTAATGGTGAATCAATGCAACCCAAATGGTGAAGTTGCATATATGACCGCTTTGAAAAAGTCAATAAAGGACGGATTCAATGTTACATGAGGGTGTATATTTCTTATTCTCTTGATTAATCTAATGGTGAACTTATTAATTTAGTGTTATTTATAATTAAAAAAAACTTCTTAATCATCATCTTAAACCTTAAGCCGGGTCACTTCAACTCTCTTTCAGAACGGTATTACCAGCATGAAACCCGTCGATTTCATATCCACTTAAACATAAAAAATAACAATTAACTTCGGTGAAACATCACAAATACCATTTACAATACATTTTTAATTTTAATTTTGATTCAAATGGTCTAAAACAAAAAAAATTAAAATTAAAATTTTCAAAAAACTTGCATGTAACATGCCCATTGTGTTAAAGACTTTTGCATTAAAGACTTTTTCACTGTGTTATGGTTGGTTCATGGAATTTTCATAAGAAACCTATAGTAGACTCGGAATTGGTGTGACCCTGATTTAAACCTTGCCAAGATGGGTCTGTTCATCATCTTCAATTAAATCTTATGAACAAAAATTCTAAAAATCCCCAAATTAACATATTTATTCACAAATTATATACTGTTGGAACCGTAATTTCACCATAATTTAAAATATGTATTAAAAATTGCAAAACAATTCATGAATTTGATAGATCGAAGCAAAAAACTGGCGTGAAAATCGAACATAAACATGCTCGATCCGACTTGGTTACGAGGTTTTATGAAAAACTAATTATAGAATTGTGCTCGTGGTGAAATTTTGCTTCTAATGGTGTATTCATTTGTTTAAAACAGTTTAGCTACATGATTTTGACATTTTTGTGTTTTTGAGTTCATGAGAGTTTTGAAAATATTTTCCAAAAATCTTAATTAAACGTGTTTTCAGACAGTTAATGATTGATCTAGAGATTTATTGATGCACAAGATGAACATGAAAATTTGGATTTAGATGAGAAGGTGAAGATTCTTATTGGACAAATTTATGACTTCACCAAAAAAGTTAACTTGATGACTTCACCTTAGAATTTTCATAAGATCAATACAAAAAATTTATATGAAATTAATGACATTATAATTGTTGAACGCTGGTCATAGGAATTATAATAAAGAGCCTAGCACTGCTACCCAACTTGGAAATGCTACCCATTTCTTAGAAAATTCAACACAACTCTAAATTCATCCACCAGTTAATGGCCAGTCAACTCTACCCAAATGGTGAAGTTGCACAAATAGCAACTTTGAAAAAATCATTCGGGGACATATTCAGTGTTACACGAGGGGGTAAAATTCTCATTGTTTTGATTAATCTAACGGTGGACTTCTTAATTTTATTTTATTTATAATTAAAAAAATTCTTAATCATCATTTTCCCCTTTAGCCAGGTCACTTCAACCTTGTTCAGACCTGTAATACCAGCATGAAACCCGACGGTTTCATATCTATTTAAACATAAAAAATACCATTTACAATACATTTATGATTTTAATTTTGATTCAAATGGTCTAAATAAAAAACCTAAAATAAAAAATTTCATAAACTTGCATGTTACATGCCCACTGGGTTAAATACTTTTGCACTAAAGACTTTTTCATTGTTTTATGGTTAGTTTATGGTATTTGCATAAGAAACCTAAAGTAGACCCATAATGGATATGACTCTAATTTAATCCTTGCCAAGATGAGTGTGCTCGTCATCTTCAAGTAAATCTTATGAACAAAAATTCCGAAAATCACCAAATCAATGAATTAATTCACAAATTATATACCATTGGAATCAAAATTTCATCACAATTTAAAATATGTATTCAAAATTGCAAAATAAGTTGTGAATTTGATAGATTGAAGCAAAAAAAATGGTGTGAAAATCGAACACAAACACGCTCGACCCGAATTGGTTATGAGGTTTTCTGAAAAACTTATTATAGAATCATGCTCGTGGTGTAACTCTTCTTTTAATGGTGTACTCATTTTCTTGAATCAGTTAAGCTTCTGGGTGCTACAGTGCACAACTTCTAGCACTCTATTCTAAACCTAATTTCTCAGAAAGTGATACTTAGTCTCAACTTGCTCGCTTCTCCCATGCAGCATTGTGTTCTTGGCAAGATTGATTACAGACTTGTTATCAATCATCAGCTTTAGAGGCTTGTTTAGTTTGATCTTCAGATCCTGCAGTAAATTTAGAAGCCACACAACTTGACATTCAGTCACAACACCTGCCATATATTCTACTTCACATGTTGACATAGCAACAACTGGTGGTCTTCTTGGAACACCAATAAATTGGACTTCCTAGAAACTTAAACAAGTATCCAAAAGTACTTCTTCTGTCAACTTTGTCTCCACACCAATCAAAATTTGAGTAACTCAGAAGTTTTGAGCCGTTTTCAGCAGCAGAATGGAACAAAATGCCTACTTCCTACATAATAACACACAAATCAAAGGTACCAAGATAAATTATCATTGTATTGCATTTCATCTGAAACAAAGGTGGTTTCGACATTTTATTAAGGAAATTGAGTGAAAGATTCCCACATTTGATAGCTCATATAAGCACTTTTGGGCATCTAACATCTCCCCGGCAACGGCGCCATTTTGTTGAATGTAATTTTTAAGTGTCGGGTTTTTGTTATCGTATCCACAGGGATTGTGAGATATCACCGCCTTTCGACAGTTGTATTAATTCTTAGCTTAAGGTAACAATGGGGTTTTGGTATTTGTCACGGTATCTTGCATAAAAGTATAATAAAATGCTGTAAAAGTTTTGGTTTGAATATTTGAGAAATATTGCCAAAGTTAGGGTTCGACGATCACTTTGCATGTATATGTCCGATCAACAAAACTTATAAACTCCTTTAGATGATAAACTATTTCACAAAGTCCTCCCAATGTGTTTAACTCTAACACACATTGTGAGTTTTCCCATTTTGATCCATTGTTTATCTCTAACACAATCTATCAAAATGACAACTTTTTGGTTCAACCTTATGGTGAACAAAATCATTCATTACTATCTCTAGCTAACAAACAAGATTGGATGAAAACCTAGGTTAAGAGTTGGTAAACATCTCTCGATCATAAACCAACACAAAGAGTTTTCAATAAGAACAAAGTTTTCACCATATATTCACCATTAAAGAGTTTACAAATGAAGATCCTTACATTTACACACAAAGCTAATGATCATCTACATCTAACCTTGACAAAATGAAGGACTTAGCTACTCATTTTCATGGTAGCTTGGTCAACAAGTTTCGGAAGAAGGTTGATCAACATCCGAGTCGAATAATCGAGATTGGATGGGAATCCACCTTCTTTTTGTGAAAGATGGTTAAGAGATGAAGAGAAATGGTTTTTAGGTCACAAAAGATCCTTGGAACAATGCTGTAAAATATCTAGAAAAAGTACAAAAGTATGGAAAAATAAGGTATGGCTCCAAAAAGTGGCACTTGCTACTTATAGAGCTGCTACTGGGCTGTCATGCTCGCTAGGCGAGCAGAATGGCTCGCCTAGCGAGCCCCTAATTGAGGCACCTGCGCCCAGAAAAACAGCCTTTCCCAGACTGTCATGTTCGCTGAGCGAACAAAACCTTCGCCTAGCGAAGGACACGCTTCAACCTTCGCCCCAGCGAGGTTGAGAGGTTTTGCTACTGGAATGCTCGCTGGGATCTCGCTAAAGGCTCGCCTAGCGAGTGAGTGCTGGCTGCGCTTTTCACCAAGTCTGGACGTGTTCGCCACACTCCTCGCTGGAAGCTCGCCTAGCGAGTGTGGTGATGTTTGCCTCTGTTAAATACTGGAGCTTTTCGCTGGACGCTCGCCTAGCGAGTCCTTCGCCACAGCCCTCGCCTAGCGAGGAAGCTGATGAATGCTTGTTTTATTTGATTCCTTTGCCACATTTCTTGTGTTTTCATTTTCTATTATTTCACGCCTACTTCCTGCATAATAACTCTCCCCAACTAGATTCTTGCCTGTCCTCAAGCAAAGTATGCCCCTTGAAGGACAAGAGGATTTGCTTTAAGAAAAAGGTTTCTCCGAAGTCGGATAACGGCTCAAACACAAGCGAATCAGCAGATACAAGTTTCCAACGGTTCGAATAAAATAATACACAAGAACTAAAACTTAATAGCAATGCGAAATATGTATCTATCGAAAACAATATTATTTTGAATGAATCACCCTATCTCTCCTCTTCGAATAAGGATTGAAGAATTTACGCGTTTGCAACCGCGGGAATAATCTCACTCTCTAACAAATAATGAAGAAATCAATTCGATTCATACAATGTCTAACAATTATAAATGGTAATGTGGAAGCACGAAGATCACTAAGGGCTTTTCGGTTGAAGCTTGGTTAGGTTAACAAACAAGGGTCATTTCTTAGGCCATTGAAAACGAGATTGCCGATGCAAAAGAGACATTCACTGTACATTATTTACACATCTCAATTTCGTTCCATTTATTTCTCATTTGAAACCTTCACAACTCTTATTTCACAACTCTATTTTTGTTTTTCACTATTTTTCTTCCAAGCAAGCATTAATTTTCATTCTTTCTATTTTTGTTCTTTTCTTTCACATCATATTTACAAAACAGATGTTTCTTTTCTATATTTTCTATATATATATATATTTTTTTTTTATGCTTGCTCGGTTTTTCAAGAGTTGTGGTACTTAACAATTCTCATTTTCGTTCTCCCCAACTGATTTCTTACTCACCCTAAGTGAATGCTCTTAACTTTTTACGGCAAAAGAACAATAATCAAGATTTTCCGGGTTGTATAAAAAAAGATTTTTGAAATCTCGCTTTATTTCAAGCTGAGATTCAACTGTTTAAGCTCAACGGGGTTAACGAATACTCTCTCTGCTCACAGGTAAGTTGTATTTGGAACTGGTTGTGCTCGATAGAAAATAAGTGCCTTGATCATTTCTAATTGCTTCCACATATTCACAATAATAAAAGACAAAGCATGAATCAAATGAATCAACAAAACTTATTAGAATCCAGCATTTAAGTGTACAATGGAGGTTTCCTCACAATTTGTGGTTTTAAGTCCTAGATGAAACATTCATTCAATTATGTTGCAAAAAGACAATACTCAATTACAAAAAAGAGTAAAGTTCTTAGTGCATTCTAAAATTCTAGCCGGAGGTAACCATGTACCTTAGCCTTATTCACTTGTTTATTCTTATCATTGCCATCCAAGCTCGGATGCACCTTCATTGGATACTTCTTTGAGGAGCAACCAATCTAGAAGGTTTGCCACTCAACCAACCAAAAATTTATTAAAACAAACAAAATTTAAAACAGAAATAATAATATAAACTTCAAAATTTAAATTTGTTCGTGGGGGACAAAACACCCCAAAAGTACAAAGCCAAAATCAAAATACATAATTCTGGAAATACAATCAAAATAAAACATAACATGAAAAAATAAAAAACTTAGCCCTCCAAGGACTCAGAACCCTCCTCACTACCGGCTTCAGAACCGGTAGCCTCATCATCATCATCATCATCACCATCAGCAGCACCACCAGAAGACGCACCAGCACCCGCCCCCTCACCAAACACAGGCCAGTCCACAGGCCAGTTAGTGTTAAGCACAAACTGCTCACGCGTTATCAATGAGTGATCACCGGTGAGGTCACTTCCCTGCAGCTGTAACCGCTGCATAGAATCGTGCATGTCGAGCATGGCACGCTGAGTAGCCGCCATCCAGTCCCAATTGTAATTGCAGACAGCCTGCAGGTAAGGATCGGGTCCAGGAGTAGAAGTACCAGGACCATCAGAAGCCCGGGTACCCTCTGCAGCTGCACTACCTCTAACATTCTTCGCCCTGCAATACTTGGCCACATAACGGTCATCGATGGGTGGCGGGATCCTTACTTGACCCCTAGAAGGTAGCCGCACTCTCGCTTGTATGCACAAACTCATGATTAGGCAGGGGAAAGCCAGGGGACAATTCACACGAGCCCCCGACTTTAGCCCGCTTTCAATCACGGACTTAAGCTCATAAGCAATAATCCTCGCCACATCGATCTGGACGTTAGTGAGGATAGAGTGTACCAAGTGTGCCACTGGGATCGGCACTGTAGAAGTGTGGGACTTGGGTTGGATGTTTGTCAAAACCAATAGCAGGATCAGTTGAGCCAAGGGAGTCATGTCCTCCCTGTGATATCTCATAGGAACCCCAGATGGGTTCAGCTCAACTGATTTCCCTCTTAACAGCAGGGCAGCAGAGATCGCATCAATATCCCGGTGAAGCCGTAAGTCTGTGTGGTAGGTGTCTCGCTCCTCGGCTCCCAGTTGGAGCGGTTCACCAAGGACGCGGTTAATAGCATCCCGATCAAAAGCAACTGGACGACTGGCCACTCTAGATGTCCAAGTAAATGGCTCGTCATCATCAGGAAGTGCGTTCGCATAGAACTCACGCACCGTTGCTATATCATAATGCTCCAGGGGATTAATTAACCGATCCCACTTCTTCGTGTCAATCAACCCGGCGAATGTTCTGTTCGTGCCTTCAGGGTTGATGACGAATCTCTTTTCCGGTAGAATTTTCCGCTTCTCCAAAGCAATGTACCTTGCGGCTTGCTTCGGCCCGACAAATTTGTCGGTATCAAACTGGATTGGCACGGGACGGGAAGTGCTCCCGCCCTTTCTCTTCTTTGAAGCGCCGGATCTAGATTCCATCTGCAAAACATAAAGAGGAAGCAACACACACAAAACAGATTAGACAGCAAAACTAGAATTCACAGTACTGTCATGCTCGCTGCTGCTTCGCCTAGCGAAGTGGCAGCGAATGCTCGCCTCTGGTTCGCCTAGCGAGCTGCTAGCGAACCTTACGGGTTTTTGGGTTCTGCAGGTTTTTCAGTAAAGTTTTCCCAAAACCCACATTCTAATGGTTTCAATTTCAGAACCTAATGATATATCAAGAAAAGAAACGTTCCATGCTATTGGTAATTACAAACTCACATGCAAAACCAAAAATTCCCAATTGAAAAACCTAAAATCCCCACATGCAAACCTAAAGTTTCCCATACCAACAACTTCATCCTAAATGACATTCAAATCAGAAATAAACAAAGCTTAAACATAAAGAAATGGTATAGGGCAAACCTTAGCAAATTAGAGTGATGGGATATGAAATGCAGTGAGGTTCACAATCCTCCAATTTAGGGTTTGAGGGTTTGTGAGAGAGATGAAAATGAGAGAGTGAGGTGAGTGTTCGTGCAAATGCCTCAGCAGAGTTGTCAAATAGAAAATTGTGTTTGGGCCCCAAATGAGAGGCCTGCTGAGAATTTAAATAAGTGCTGTCACGCAGCGCTCGCTGCTGCCTCGCCTAGCGAGCAGCTAGCGAATCAGCTCGCTACTGCTTCGCCTAGCGAGCATGACAGCATTTGCCTTTTCAAAGGCAGCATTCCAGGTACATTCAACATGGTTTTAACAATTGGAAACCCAATACAACAGAACAGGAAAACAGTAAATACTTACAATGTTGGGGTGCCTCCCAACAAGCGCTTGTTTAACGTCGGCTAAGCTCGACGGTGTGATGCTCACAGAGGAGCATCCAACGGAATAGCACGGCTCTCGCGATCCACATGACCGCCAAGATAAACCTTCAAACGTTGGCCATTGACGGTCCAACTGTCCTTCTTTTCCAGGTCCTCAATGACAATAGCTCCGTACTCCTTAACTTCTTTGACCCGAAATGGCCCGGACCATTTTGATTTCAACTTTCCGGGGAATAACTTCAACCTGGAATTGAACAAGAGGACCAATTGTCCGGGCACAAATTCTTTCTTTCGGAGCTTTTTGTCATGGTATTTCTTTACCTTCTCTTTGTACAACCAGCTTGAGTGGTATGCGGCATTGCGCATCTCTTCCAACTCAAGTAGTTGCACCTTCCTTTTCTCTCCGGCCAAATCATTTTCAAAATTTAAGAATTTTAGAGCCCACAAGGCTTTGTGCTCCAATTCAACCGGCAAATGGCAAGTTTTACCAAACACCAATTGAAATGGAGTTAGGCCAATTGGAGCTTTGAAGGCGGTACGGTATGCCCATAACGCTTCATCCAATTTTTGGGACCACTCTTTTTTCGAATTTGACACAGTTTTTTCGAGGATTCTCTTAATCTCACGATTAGAGACCTCAGCTTGCCCATTTGCCTGTGGGTGATACGGAGTTGCCACTCTGTGTGATACACCGTAATGTTTTAAAATGCTTTCCAACG
This sequence comes from Lathyrus oleraceus, assembly GCF_024323335.1. Taxonomy (NCBI): domain Eukaryota; kingdom Viridiplantae; phylum Streptophyta; class Magnoliopsida; order Fabales; family Fabaceae; genus Lathyrus; species Lathyrus oleraceus. The sequence goes on from NC_066579.1 coordinate 449,984,242, forward strand.
GTGCATTACAAAAGTGTGACCCTCCGTCACTTATCAACACTCGGGGGGTTCCGAAACGGGAAAATATGTTTTTCTTCAAAAAAATTATCACCGTTTTCGCATCCGCCCGAGGTGAGGCAATCGCCTCAACCCACTTAGAAACGTAATCAACTGCGACAAGCATATACTCGTTCCCATAATAGGGTGGGAATGGTCCTACAAAATCAATGCCCCAACAATCAAATACTTCGACCTCTTGGACGTTTTGGAGAGGTATCTCGTCTCTCTTACCAATCCCACCGCTTCTTTGGCAACTATCACAACTTTGCGCATGGGTATGTGCGTCTTTGAAAATAGTGGGCCAATAAAATCCCGATTGAAGGATTTTAGTGGCCGTTCTCACCCCATTATAGTGTCCGTCGTAAGGCGAGTTGTGACAATGCCAAAGGATGCTCTGCGCTTCATCGCCAGTAACGCATCTCCTTAAAAGGTTATCACTACCCAACTTAAACAAGTACGGGTCATCCCATACGTAATACTTGGCATCCGAAAGAAACTTCCTTTTTTGGTTCGAAGTTAGGTCGGGAGGCACAGAACCACTAGCCTTGTGGTTCGCAAAGTCTGCAAACCACGACCTAACTTGAACTTTGAATAGTTTTTCATCAGGAAATTCTTCCCGGATTTCCTTCTCCGACGCGGTAACCTCCACATTCACTAAGCGGGATAAATGATCCGCCACCAAATTTTCCGATCCTTTCTTGTCTTTGATTTTAACATCAAATTCTTGCAACAAGAGGATCCAATGGATGAGCCTTTGCTTCGAATCCGGTTTGGTGAGCAAATATTTAATCGCCGCGTGGTCGGTATACACTACGACTTTAGACCCTATAAGATAAGATCTAAACTTTTCAAGCGCGTACACTATTGCAAGTAGTTCTTTCTCCGTGGTGGCATAGTTTATTTGAGCCTCGTTAAGAACTTTACTTGCATAATGTATCGCATGAAATTTTTTCTCTTTTCTTTGGCCAAGTACCGCTCCAATTGCATAGTCGCTTGCATCGCACATTAGTTCAAAATTTGAATTCCAATTTGGGACGACTATAATCGGAGCGGTAACCAATTTTTCTTTTAAAGTTTCAAAAGCTTGCAAACATTCATCGGTTAAGAGAAATACCTGGTCCTTAGCTAGCAAATTGCTCAAAGGCTTAGCCACCTTTGAGAAGTCCTTGATAAAGCGCCGATAGAACCCGGCGTGCCCCAAAAAGCTTCGGATTCCCTTCACATTCACCGGAGGAGGTAACTTTTCAATCACTTCAACCTTAGCTCGATCCACTTCAAGCCCCCTTGAAGAGACTTTATGGCCAAGCACGATCCCCTCGGTCACCATGAAGTGACACTTCTTCCAATTAAGTACCAGATTGGTCTTCACACATCTTTCAAGCACCGTTTTCAAGTTTGCCAAGCATAGACTAAAGGATCCACCAAATACCGAGAAGTCATCCATGAAGACTTCCATTGTTTTCTCAATAAGGTCGGCAAAAATGGCTTGCACACATCGTTGGAAAGTCGTCGGTGCATTGCACAACCCAAAGGGCATTTTTCGGTATGCGAACACTCCAAACGGACAAGTGAAAGCCGTCTTTTCATGATCGGTCGGGTCAACCGCAATTTGGTTATACCCAGAGTAGCCATCCAAAAAACAATAGTATTGTTGGCCCGAGAGTCTTTCGAGCATTTGATCCATGAACGAGAGTGGAAAATGGTCTTTTCGGGTTGCGGTATTCAACCGCCTATAATCAATACACATTCGCCACCCCGTTGCAACTTTAGTAGGGATCAATTCATCCTTGTCATTCCGGATCACGGTAATTCCACCTTTCTTCGGAACCACATGCACGGGACTAACCCATGGACTATCCAAGATCGGGTAAATCATTCCCGCATCCAACAGCTTTACAACTTCTTTTCTTACAACCTCCTTCATGGTAGGATTTAAGCGGCGTTGAGGTTGAGCTACCGGCTTAAAATCCTCTTCCATCAAGATCTTGTGCATGCAATAGGAAGGGCTAATTCCTTTTAGATCGGAAAGAGTCCAACCCATGGCTTCTTGATTTTTTTTAGCACATGGATCAAGCGGGCTTCTTCATCATTTGTCAAAAGGTTGCTTATGATGACCGGCTTTGCTTCGGTCTCATCTAGGAATACATACTTCAAAGTAGAAGGTAGTATTTTCAATTCAATAGGCGCTTTTTCGTCAATAACCTCCTTCTTCAAGTCTTCTTCCTTAACTTCCCACGGTTGTAGTTCGTCTAAACTATCAAGTTCCTTTAAGCATTCCTCAAGAGCTTGCTCTTCTTCAACGGTGAAAACCTCCAATGAGTCGTCAAGAGCTAACTCCATAGGAGATATCTCGTGAATATGCTTAGAAACCTCCAAAACTGCTTCTTCGATCACATCGATGCGAAAGCTATCATTTCTATCTTTTGAATGCTTCATTGCTTCGAATAGATCGAACGTTACTTCCTCATTTTGGACTCTCACCTTCATTAAACCGTCATCAACGTCTATCATCATTCGCGCGGTTTTCATGAACGGTCGGTCCAAGATGAGCGGAGCATCATCATCTTCTTCCATATCAATAACAATAAAATCGACCGGGAAAAAGAATTTGTCGACTTTAACCAAAACATCTTGGGCTACGCCATGAGGATGGGTTGTCGACTTATCCGCCAATTGCAACGTCATTCGGATGGACTTAATTTCTATGTTGCCAAGCCTCTTTATAATAGACAAAGGTATAAGATTAATGCTTGACCCCAAGTCAATTAGTCCCTTCCCGACATAGATATCACCAATTTTAACTGGCAAAGTAACTCTTCCCGGATCAACCTCTTTTTTTGGAAGCGTCCTTTGAATAATGGCACTACAGCTCGCATCTAGGACGATGGTCTCCGGTTCCGTATACCTCCGCTTTTTTGTAAGTATGTCCTTCATGAATTTGGCATACTTGGGCATTTGCTCCAAGGCTTCGGCAAACGGAATGTTTATTTGTAGTTGTTTAAAAATATCCATGAACCGGGCGTAATGTCGTTCATTCTCTCTTTTGGACGGGCATGAGGATAAGGAAGGTTTTGGATTGGAGTAGTGCTCACTACCTCTTTTCCCTTTGCAACTCTAGAACTCCTCCATCTAGGCTTTTTCACTTCCTCCCCCATTACCTCATCACTTTTATTTTTCTCAATCTCCACACTTTTTTTCTTTTCAACTTCACCATTCTTTTCGTTATTTTCAACTTCTTCCTCCTCACTCCACTCCCCCACTTCTCCATCAATATTTTCCTCCACTATTTCCTCCTCATTTTCTTTCTTTTTCTCTCTTTGTTCACTCTCAACTCTTTTGTTATTCTCACTCATCAACTCCTTCCCACTTCTCGTCATGATCGCTTTACAATGTTCCTTAGGATTTATTTGCGTGTTTGCCGAAAAGGAAGGACCGGTTTGTTGTTCCGCGAGTTGCTTAGCAAGTTGCCCAACTTGAGTCTCGAGATTTTTTATAGCCGCGTCGTTACTTTTTTGATTTGCCATTGACATTTGCATGAATTGCGTCAATGTCTCTTCCAACTTAGAAGTTACGACCGGCGTTTGTTGAGATTGATAAGTATTTTGGGGAGGGTTTTGACGGCTAGAAGAACCACCTCCATAACCTTGGTTATGGTAATAGTTACTCCTAGGTTGGAACCCTTGGTTCCCTTGGAAATGTCGTTGTTGATTTTGAGGGTTTGGTTGATAAGGTTGTTGTTGTTGTTGTCTTGGTTGGTAGTCCCTTTGGTTTGCCATGTAGTTTACATCTTCGAACCCCGGAGGTGGACAGAATCCGGTGTCATGCTCACCTTTGCAAAGCTCACAACAAGTTATTTGTTTAGCTTTAGAAGGTTCCCTCAACTCTTTAATTTGTTGCGTTAAGAGTTCCACTTGTTGTGAGATGAGTTTGTTTTGGGCAAGGATGGCATCGTTCGTCCCTAGTTCAAGCACTCCCGGCTTTTTCAAAGAGTTGCCTCGACTTTGACTCTGAAGATCATTTAGAGCCATTCGATTTATGATATTTGTAGCTTCTTCGGCACTTTTAGACAATAAAGAGCCACCCGAGGTAGCATCCAACAACGTCTTGCAATTTGGTTGAAGTCCATTTTTGAAAATATGGATTTGAGTCATCTCATCAAATCCATGCCCTTTACATTTCCGAAGCATGGATTTGAATCTTTCCCACGCTTCATTTAAGGATTCATTGATTCCTTGTGCAAACACTGAGATGGCCGTCTTGGATTCCATGAACCGGTTATGGGAGAAGAATCTTTCGATGAACTTCTCTTCTAACACGTTCCAGTCTGTCATGACGGCTGGTGTTTGATCTAGGTACCAATCTTTTGCTTTGCCGAGCAAAGCGTGTGGAAATAATCTTCTGAATAACGGTAGCTCCTGAGCCTGATCCACTCCGGCCGCCAATGCTATCTCATAAAATTTTGTGAGGAAAGCAAAGGGATCTTCATGGTCCATTCCGGTGAATGGACTTCCATATAATAAATTGAGAGTTCCCGTTTTCATCTCAGCTTGCCTTCCCGTGTGGTTGGCAAACTGAGAGTGTTTCTTGGACTATTTATGCATGGAGTAGAAATAGGCGGTGATGGTGGCTCCATGTTAGGTATGAATGGTGGTGGATTTGTGGTAGAAGAACTTTCTCCTTGCTCTTGACGTTGTCTAGCATGTTGCCTCCTACGTCTCGTTTTGCTATTAAGCCTCCTTGCGGTTCTCTCGATCTCAGGATCAAAAAGAAGTTCGTCCACAGGGATTTTCCCTCGCATAAAACGTAAGCTGCACACTTAAACCAAACAAATTACAAGCACAAGTCAAAAATTCGAAAGCTAAAACTTAAACAACTATTGCGATGCTCGCAATATCAATTCACAATCCCCGGCAACGGCGCCATTTTGTTGAATGTAATTTTTAAGTGTCGGGTTTTTGTTATCGTATCCACAGGGATTGTGAGATATCACCACCTTTCGACAGTTGTATTAATTCTTAGCTTAAGGTAACAATGGGGTTTTGGTATTTGTCACGGTATCTTGCATAAAAGTATAATAAAATGCGGTAAAAGTTTTGGTTTGAATATTTGAGAAATATTGCCAAAGTTAGGGTTCGACGATCACTTTGCATGTATATGTCCGATCAACAAAACTTATAAACTCCTTTAGATGATAAACTATTTCACAAAGTCCTCCCAATGTGTTTATCTCTAACACACATTGTGAGTTTTCCCATTTTGATCCATTGTTTATCTCTAACACAATCTATCAAAATGACAACTTTTTGGTTCAACCTTATGGTGAACAAAATCATTCATTACTATCTCTAGCTAACAAACAAGATTGGATGAAAACCTAGGTTAAGAGTTGGTAAACATCTCTCGATCATAAACCAACACAAAGAGTTTTCAATAAGAACAAAGTTTTCACCATATATTCACCATTAAAGAGTTTACAAATGAAGATCCTTACATTTACACACAAAGCTAATGATCATCTACATCTAACCTTGACAAAATGAAGGACTTAGCTACTCATTTTCATGGTAGCTTGGTCAACAAGTTTCGGAAGAAGGTTGATCAACATCCGAGTCGAATAATCGAGATTGGATGGGAATCCACCTTCTTTTTGTGAAAGATGGTTAAGAGATGAAGAGAAATGGTTTTTAGGTCACAAAAGATCCTTGGAACAATGTTGTAAAATATCTAGAAAAAGTACAAAAGTATGGAAAAATAAGGTATGGCTCCAAAAAGTGGCACTTGCTACTTATAGAGCTGCTACTGGGCTGTCATGCTCGCTAGGCGAGCAGAATGGCTCGCCTAGCGAGCCCCTAATTGAGGCACATGCGCCCAGAAAAACAGCCTTTCCCAGACTGTCATGTTCGCTGAGCGAACAAAACCTTCGCCTAGTGAAGGACATGCTTCAACCTTCGCCCCAGCGAGGTTGAGAGGTTTTGCTACTGGAATGCTCGCTGGGATCTCGCTAAAGGCTCGCCTAACGAGTGAGTGTTGGCTGCGCTTTTCACCAAGTCTGGACGTGTTCGCCACACTCCTCGCTGGAAGCTCGCCTAGCGAGTGTGGTGATGTTTGCCTCTGTTAAATACTGGAGCTTTTCGCTGGACGCTCGCCTAGCGAGTCCTTCGCCACAGCCCTCGCCTAGCGAGGAAGCTGATGAATGCTTGTTTTATTTGATTCCTTTGCCACATTTCTTGTGTCTTCATTTTCTATTATTTCATGCCTACTTCCTGCATAATAACACACAAATCAAAGGTACCAAGATAAATTATCATTGTATTGCATTTCATCTGAAACAAAGGTGGTTTCGACATTTTAGCAAGGAAATGGAGTGAAAGATGCCCACATTTGATAGCTCAAATAAGCACTTTTGGGCATCTAACAACTCTCCCCAACTAGATTCTTGCCTGTCCTCAAGCAAAGTATGCCCCTTGAAGGACAAGAGGATTTGCTTTAAGAAAAAGGTTTCTCCGAAGTCGGATAATGGCTCAAACACAAGCAAATCAGCAGATACAAGTTTCCAACGGTTCGAATAAAATAATACACAAGAACTAAAACTTAATAGCAATGCGAAATATGTATCTATCGAAAACAATATTATTTTGAATGAATCACCCTATCTCTCCTCTTCGAATAAGGATTGAAGAATTTACGCGTTTGCAACCGCGGGAATAATCTCACTCTCTAACAAATAATAAAGAAATCAATTCGATTCATACAATGTCTAACAATTATAAATGGTAATGTGGAAGCACGAAGATCACTAAGGGCTTTTCGGTTGAAGCTTGGTTAGGTTAACAAACAAGGGTCATTTCTTAGGCCATTGAAAACGAGATTGCCGATGCAAAAGAGACATTCACTTTACATTATTTACACATCTCAACTTCGTTCCATTTATTTCTCATTTGAAACCTTCACAACTCTTATTTCACAACTCAATTTTTTTTTTCACTATTTTTCTTCCAAGCAAGCATTAATTTTCATTCTTTCTATTTTTGTTCTTTTCTTTCACATCATATTTACAAAACAGATGTTTCTTTTCTATATTTTCTATATATATATATATTTTTTTTTATGCTTGCTCGGTTTTTCAAGAGTTGTGGTACTTACCAATTCTCATTTTCGTTCTCCCCAACTGATTTCTTACCTGGTCCTTAGCTAGCAAATTGCTCAAAGGCTTAGCCACCTTTGAGAAGTCCTTGATAAAGCGCCGACACTTAAAAATTACATTCAACAAAACTCCATACTTCTGAGTTCCCTTTATATACCTCAGAATTCTGACAGTAGCTTGGTAATGAGACCACTTCGGGTTACTCATAAATCTACTTACCATTCCAACTGCATAGAAAATGCCAGGCCTGGTATTACACAAATACCTCAGAGAGCCTACCGATTGTTTGAACATTGTCACATCTACATCATCACCATTATAATCATAATCCAATTTCTGATTTGTATCAGTAGGTGTGACAACAACTTGACAATTCAGCAGCTCAAACCTCTTCAGAAGTTCAAGTTCATCTTTCAACTGATGTAAACTTGTGCCTTTCTCAAAGTACATAATCTTCATCCCTATAAAATAAACCATATTCCCCAGATCAGTCATCTCAAACTCATTCATCATCTCTTTCTTGAACTTAGCAATCTCATGTTCACAACTTCCTGTTAGCAATATGTCATTAACATACAGACACACCAGAATCATATTTCCTTCAGAAGTATGTTGAACATAGACATCATACTCCATCTCACATTTTTGAAATCCTTTCTTCTTGAAAAATGAATCAATTTTCAGATTCCAAGCTCTAGAGGCTTACTTCAGTCCATATGAAGCTTTGTGTAATTTGTACACCATCCCTTCCTGGATCTTTTTCTCAAATCCAGGAGGTTGTGACACATAAACCTCTTTTTCTAATGGACCGTTCAGAAATGCAGATTTCACGTCTAAATGCATCAGAGGCCAATTCCTGTTAGCAGTTATCACAATCACCAGACTGATTATTTCATGTCTTGATACAGGCGCAAACACTTCAAAGTAATATAACCCAGGTTTCAGCAGAAAACCTCTCACAGCTAATCTTGCTTTGTGTTTGCCAATTAATCCATCTAGCTTTAGCTTCACCTTATAAACCCATCTCACGTTGATGGCTTTCTTATTCTTTGGAAGTTCTTCCAGCTTCCAAGTCTTGTTTCTCTCTGTGGAATCAAGTTCTTCTTTCATGGCCTTCATCCAGACTTTCTGCTTGAGAGATTCTTTCATACTCACGGGTTCAGAGTCTACTAACATGGCACATTGAATAACTTCCCCTTTAGAATCTACTCCAGTATCTTGCAGCATATTAAACTCTTTAAACCTTCTCGGAATTTTTCTGATTCTTTGTGGCCTTTGAACTTGTTCAGAACCTTCTGATTCTGGAACAGTATCAGATACTAGAACTCTAGAAGTACCAACTTTAGAAGTATGACCACCTTCAGAATCTGGAATATTCCCAAAATATGGACTACCACCAGAATCTGAATCACCATCAGAATCTGGATCAGAATCATATTCTTCCTCAGAATCATACCCGCCTTCTGATTTTGACTCACTCTCAAAATCATTTTCAAGCTCTGACTCATCTTCAGAGTCAGAATCAACATCTTCAGAAGTTAACTTTACAACAGATTTGGATTGAGACTTACTTTAATCCCATACTTCTTAATCTTTCACAACAACATCTCTGCTGACTTCAACTTTATTAGTGAATGGACAATAAAGCTTATAAGCACTTGTACAGTGATACCCACCAGTAACATCAACTTGCTTATATTGTAACACCCCGATAAAAATATGATAATTATTTAATTTAAGTTAATAGAATATTTATTAATTTAATTAAATAATTGGAATATTATTTGGAATTATTATAATTGGAATAAAATAAATTGGAATAATAAGTTGGAATATATATAAGAGTTCCGTTTGGTAAAGAAAGGTTTTTTCACGTGAAAAGGGAAAGCAACAGAAAAAAAAGTGAGAAAAGGGCAAAGAGGAAGAGCAAGAGAGCAAGGGTTGAAGAAAGGAAAAGCTTGAAGCTAAAAGGATTGCCGGATTTACTCAGGTAAGGGGGGTTTATCGTCGTTTAATGGGTATTATGGGTTAACATGTAATGGGTAGTGATAAGCCATTGATTTGACCCTAATTGGGATGTTGAATGCTGAAAAAAATTGAGATGAATAAGTTATGTAAAAGCTGTAATTGAATCTGTAATTGGATGAGTCTTGATTTTCCGAAAGTGTAGCTTTTTACGGAATTGGAATCGGAGGTCCGGAAGTCCTCCAACGGCGGAAAATGCGGAGAATTCTGCATTCTGCTTCGTGTTAGCGTAGGAACAGCTTTCTGTCTTGCGTTAACCGGTTAACCCAGGGTGTTAACCGGTTAACACTGTTATGAATTGTGAAATATTGTTGTCTGTCTTGCGTTAACCGGTTAACCCAGGGTGTTAACCGGTTAACACTGTTGTGAATTGCCATGAAGCGTGTTCTGTGTTGCGTTAACCGGTTAACCCAGGGCGTTAACCGGTTAACACTGTGTGACAAGTGAAAATTTTATATTTAAATGTGGTGTGCATGTTTGATGTTTGGCCTATATTGGCGTATGATATAATAGGGATCATTTCCCGTTGTTTTGAGCGGTAGGGGTATTAGTAGAGCATGCTAATACTGTGATTGATTATGTGGCATGATATGATTATGTGATAAATATGTGGATGATGTATGATTGTATGCATAATGCTGTGGATGTATCTATTATGTATGCAATTGTGAATGGACTGTTTATGGCTTAGAGTGTGAGCATATGTCCATTGTGGATGATTGTTGATGTTGCATGACTAAGTGATTTAGCTTGCATATTGTGGCCTTTATGGTGGTAGCTAATTCCCATGGTGAGGAATTAGTGATGAATTATTGTGGATTGTTGTTGATGTTTGCATGCTAGGTGATTTAGCGTGCATAGCATAGCCCTTGGGGTGGTAGCTAATTCCTATGGTGAGGAATTAGTGATGTGAGTCACTAGGTCTCAAATGAGTGGGACTAGTGAGCTTGGTAGCCGTATCTGGATTTGATCGGTGAGGTTGAACTATATGTTCACGAATAGTCGGTACCGCATGCATGGAGTCTCATTGCATAATGTATGTATTGTGTATAATAGGAATGGATGTGTTCCAATATTATACGTGTGTTTTGATGTTATGTTGAGCATGATTATGAGTATGAGTTGATGTTGCCGTTACTGAATGTGTGATATGATTAGGGTGATGAGATGTGTTCATTTACTTAGCATTACATGATATTTTATAATGCTTGTTATATCGATTGAGGAACTCACCCTTACAACTATGTTTCAGGTAACGAGCAGTGATTGAGTAGAAGCTAGTGATTGGAGTCTAGTGTAGTTCCTTAGTGAGTCATGCTCTGGTAGATGTAACATCGGGACGGGAGGTTTTACTTGTTTTCATTTGGTTGTTGAACAACTTTACATGTAATGTGTTACATGTTTTGCTTGTTGTTAGATTTTTATTCCGCTGCGAATTGTGCAATGTTTTATTTTGATTAATAAATGAGCATGACGAACTGTTTTGATGAATGGTGTGAAGTGTCAAGTGTGACACCCTTAAATTGCATATCTACTCTGATTTATGTTTGGTTGTTTTAATTAATTATTGGGATATTTAGAAGGGTGTTACATTAGTGGTATCAGAGCATAGTCGGTCGAGTCGAGTCGTAATTATTCTGTTTCCCTGTACGTGATAGGTGTTGTGTAACCCTATCAGTACTTATTGTTTTAGCTTGTTGGGTTTTCAGAATAGAGATGGCTGGAAGAGGTAGAGATGATGCTGCGATTGCTGAGGCTCTGGGTATGCTAGCTGGAGTACTTGGAGGGAATCCGAATGTTGTGGGAATAGGAGCTGCTCGTCAACTGAGTGAGTTCCAGAAGAACAATCCTCCAATGTTCAAGGGAGCATACGATCCAGATGGTGCTCAGAAGTGGTTGAAGGAGATCGAGAGGATCTTCCGAGTGACTGAGTGTGCCGATAACCAGAAGGTCAGGTTCGGTACGCATATGCTGTCAGAGGAAGCAGATGATTGGTGGGTTGCTACCCGCACTGAGTTGGAAGCTGCTGGGAGTGCTGAGATCACTTGGGCGGCGTTCAGAGAGAGATTCCTGAGGAAGTACTTTCCAGAGGATGTCAGAGGAAAGAAAGAGATAGAGTTCTTAGAATTGAAGCAGGGCAGCCGGTCTGTTACTGAGTATACTGCTAAGTTCACAGAGCTGTCGAAGTATTACACTCCCTATGATGAGGCCACTGGGGAATTTTCGAAATGTGTGAAGTTTGAGAACGGGTTACGTCCCGAGATCAAGCAGGCTATTGGATATCAGCGGATTAGAGTGTTTTCTGACTTGGTTGACTGTTGCAGGATTTTTGAACAGGATACCAAGGCCAGAGCGGAGAGCTATCAGCAGAGGGTTGATAGGAAAGGCAAGAATCAGAATGATCGTGGGAAACCGTATGCAGCTGGCAAAGGTTTCCAGAGACAGAGTGTGATGAAGAGACCTAGTGGGGGAGACTCCAGTGCCCCTGCTAAGTGTTATAGATGTGGTCAGGCTGGACATCGTTTCCATGAGTGTACCAGTGCTGAGAAGAAGTGTTTCAAGTGTGGAAAAGGTGGTCACTTGGCTGCAGAGTGTCGGTTGAAGATTGTGACTTGTTTCAACTGTGGAGAGGTGGGTCATATTAGCCCACAGTGTCCTAAGCCTAAGAAAGAGAACCAGTCGGGAGGCAAGGTCTTTGCTTTATCGGGTTCTGAGACTTCTGCAGATGATCGTTTGATCCGAGGTACGTGTTATATTAATGGCTTTCCTCTTGTAGCTATTATTGACACAGGTGCGACTCATTCCTTTATATCTTTGGATTGTGCTGTGAAACTTAAATTAGAGATATCTGAGATGCATGGGGGTATGGTGATTGATACTCCTGCGAAGGGTTCAGTGACTACTACTTCAGTTTGTTTAAATTGTCCTTTGAGTATTTTTGGTAGAGACTTTGGAATGGACCTCGTGTGTCTTCCACTAGTGCAGATTGATGTTATCTTGGGTATGAACTGGTTGGTGTTTAACCGAGTTTATATCAACTGTTTTGATAAGACTGTGATCTTTCCTGAGATTGAGGAAGGAAAAAGTTTGTTTCTATCAGCAAGGCAGGTGAATGAGGCAGTAGCAGATGGGGCAGAGTTGTTTATGCTGTTAGCGACTTTGGAGGCTAAAGATAAACTGGTGATTTGCGATCTAGCCGTGGTGTGTGATTTTCCTGATGTGTTTCCAGAAGAAGTGCATGAATTACCGCCAGAGCGTGAAGTTGAGTTCTCGATTGATTTGGTACCTGGTACTAGGCCGATATCGATGGCTCCGTACCGTATGTCTGCTGTTGAGTTAACTGAATTGAAGAGTCAGTTGGAAGATCTGTTGGATAAGAAGTTTATTCGTCCGAGTGTGTCACCGTGGGGTGCACCAGTGTTATTGGTTAAGAAGAAAGAAGGTACTATGAGGTTGTGTGTGGACTACAGGCAACTGAATAAAGTGACGATCAAGAATCGGTATCCTTTGCCGAGAATTGATGATTTGATGGATCAGTTGGTTGGTGCGAGTGTGTTCAGCAAAATAGATTTGAGATCGGGGTATCATCAGATACGTGTGAAAACTGAGGATATTCAGAAGACTGCTTTCAGAACAAGGTATGGACATTATGAGTATTCTGTAATGCCTTTTGGTGTGACTAATGCGCCTGGAGTATTTATGGAGTATATGAATAGGATTTTCCATCCGTACCTAGACAAGTTTGTTGTGGTGTTTATTGACGATATTTTGGTGTATTCGAAATCTGAAGAAGAGCATGCTGAACATTTGAGAGTGGTTTTAGGAGTTCTGCGAGAAAAGAAGTTATTTGCTAAACTGTCTAAGTGTGAATTTTGGTTAGAAGAGGTTAGTTTCCTTGGTCATGTGATTTCAAGAGGTGGTGTTGCTGTTGATCCTTCTAAGATAGAAGCGGTATCTAAGTGGGAAGCTCCGAAGTCAGTTTTTGAGATAAGGAGTTTTCTTGGATTTGCAGGGTATTATAGGAAATTCATTGAGGGATTTTCTAAGTTAGCGTTACCGTTGACGATGTTGACTAGAAAGGGGCAAGCGTTTGTTTGGGACTCAAAGTGTGAAGAAGGTTTCCAAGAGTTAAAGAGAAGGTTAACTACTGCTCCTATTCTGATATTACCAAGTCCGTCGGAACCATTTGAGGTTTACTGTGATGCTTCATTGTTGGGTTTGGGTGGTGTTTTGATGCAGAATAAGCAGGTTGTAGCTTATGCTTCGAGACAACTGAAGGTTCATGAGAGGAACTATCCGACACATGATTTAGAGTTGGCAGCTGTGGTATTTGTTCTGAAGTTATGGAGGCATTACTTGTACGGGTCAAGATTTGAGGTTTTCAGTGACCATAAAAGTTTAAAGTATTTGTTTGATCAGAAAGAGCTGAATATGAGACAGAGGAGATGGTTAGAGTTTCTGAAGGATTATGACTTTGGTTTGAATTACCATCCGGGTAAAGCAAACGTAGTGGCTGATGCATTGAGTCGGAAATCATTGCATATGTCTATGTTAATGGTTAAGGAATTGGATTTAATTGAGCAGTTTAGAGACTTGAGTTTGGTGTGTGAGAGTACTCACAATAGTGTTAAATTGGGAATGTTGAAGTTAACGAGTGGTATTCTGGATGAGATTAGAGAGGGTCAGAAATCCGATGTGCTTTTGGTTGATAAGTTGACTCTAGTGAATCAAGGTCAAGGTGGTGAATTCAGAGTTGATGAGAATGGTGTTTTGAAATTTGGTAATCGGGTGTGCATTCCGGATGTTACCGAACTTAAGAAGAGTATTCTTGAGGAAGGACATCGTAGTGGCCTGAGTATTCATCCTGGGGCTACGAAGATGTATCATGATTTGAAAAAGTTATTTTGGTGGCCGGGAATGAAAAGAGAAATTGCGAGTTTTGTTTATTCTTGTTTGACTTGTCAGAAGTCAAAGATTGAGCATCAGAAGCCGTCTGGGCTAATGCAACCGTTGGCTATTCCAGAGTGGAAGTGGGATAGTATCAGTATGGATTCTGTTTCTGGTTTACCGAGGACAATTAAGAATTTTGAAGCTATTTGGGTGATTGTTGACAGATTGACAAAATCGGCTCATTTCATTCCGATCAGAATGGATTATCCGTTAGAGAGATTAGCTGAGTTGTATATTGAGAAAATTGTAAGTTTGCATGGTATTCCGTTGAGTATTGTTTCGGACAGAGATCCTAGATTTACATCGAAGTTCTGGGAAGGTTTGCAGAGGGCTTTGGGAACTAAGCTGAGATTGAGTTCTGCATATCATCCGCAGACTGATGGTCAGACTGAGAGGACGATTCAGTCACTGGAGGATCTTTTGAGGGCTTGTGTTTTGGAAAAGGGAGGTGCTTGGGATTGTTATTTACCTTTGATTGAGTTTACCTATAACAATAGTTTTCATTCGAGCATTGGTATGGCACCGTATGAAGCTTTGTATGGTAGGAGATGTCGGACACCTTTATGTTGGTATGAGTCCGGTGAGAGTGCTGTGGTTGGACCGGAGATTGTTCAACAAACTACGGAAAAGATTAAGATGATTCAGGAGAAGATGAGGATTGCTCAGAGTCGTCAGAAGAGTTATCACGACAAGAGGAGGAAGTCACTTGAGTTTCAAGAGGGAGATCATGTGTTTCTTCGTGTTACTCCGATAACTGGGGTTGGTCGAGCTTTGAAGTCGAAGAAGTTGACACCTCGATTTATTGGTCCTTATCAGATTTTGGAGAGGATAGGGGAGGTAGTCTATCGTATCGCTTTACCGCCGTCACTTGCGAATTTGCATGAGGTTTTTCATGTGTCTCAGTTGAGGAGGTACATTCCTGATCCGTCGCATGTGGTCCAAGTAGATGATGTACAGGTGAGAGATAACCTGACTGTTGAAACATCACCTATGAGGATCGAGGATCGAGGATCGAGGGTTGAAGCAGTTGCGGGGTAAAGAGATTGCTTTGGTAAAGGTAGCTTGGGGAGGACCAACAGGTGGCAATGTGACTTGGGAACTCGAGAGTCAGATGAAGGAGTCTTATCCTGAGTTATTCGCTTGAGGTATGTTTTCGAGGACGAAAACTCTTTTAGTGGGGGAGAGTTGTAACACCCCGATAAAAATATGATAATTATTTAATTTAAGTTAATAGAATATTTATTAATTTAATTAAATAATTGGAATATTATTTGGAATTATTATAATTGGAATAAAATAAATTGGAATAATAAGTTGGAATATATATAAGAGTTCCGTTTGGTAAAGAAAGGTTTTTTCACGTGAAAAGGGAAAGCGACAGAAAAAAAGTGAGAAAAGGGCAAAGAGGAAGAGCAAGAGAGCAAGGGTTGAAGAAAGGAAAAGCTTGAAGCTAAAAGGATTGCCGGATTTACTCAGGTAAGGGGGGTTTATCGTCGTTTAATGGGTATTATGGGTTAACATGTAATGGGTAGTGATAAGCCATTGATTTGACCCTAATTGGGATGTTGAATGCTGAAAAAAATTGAGATGAATAAGTTATGTAAAAGCTGTAATTGAATCTGTAATTGGATGAGTCTTGATTTTCCGAAAGTGTAGCTTTTTACGGAATTGGAATCGGAGGTCCGGAAGTCCTCCAACGGCGGAAAATGCGGAGAATTCTGCATTCTGCTTCGTGTTAGCGCAGGAACAACTTTCTGTCTTGCGTTAACCGGTTAACCCAGGGTGTTAACCGGTTAACACTGTTATGAATTGTGAAATATTGCTGTCTGTCTTGCGTTAACCGGTTAACCCAGGGTGTTAACCGGTTAACACTGTTGTGAATTGCCAGGAAGCGTGTTCTGTGTTGCGTTAACCGGTTAACCCAGGGCGTTAACCGGTTAACACTGTGTGACAAGTGAAAAATTTATATTTAAATGTGGTGTGCATGTTTGATGTTTGGCCTATATTGGCGTATGATATAATAGGGATCATTTCCCGTTGTTTTGAGCGGTAGGGGTATTAGTAGAGCATGCTAATACTGTGATTGATTATGTGGCATGATATGATTATGTGATAAATATGTGGATGATGTATGATTGTATGCATAATGCTGTGGATGTATCTATTATGTATGCAATTGTGAATGGACTGTTTATGGCTTAGAGTGTGAGCATATGTCCATTGTGGATGATTGTTGATGTTGCATGACTAAGTGATTTAGCTTGCATATTGTGGCCTTTATGGTGGTAGCTAATTCCCATGGTGAGGAATTAGTGATGAATTATTGTGGATTGTTGTTGATGTTTGCATGCTAGGTGATTTAGCGTGCATAGCATAGCCCTTGGGGTGGTAGCTAATTCCTATGGTGAGGAATTAGTGATGTGAGTCACTAGGTCTCAAATGAGTGGGACTAGTGAGCTTGGTAGCCGTATCTGGATTTGATCGGTGAGGTTGAACTATATGTTCACGAATAGTCGGTACCGCATGCATGGAGTCTCATTGCATAATGTATGTATTGTGTATAATAGGAATGGATGTGTTCCAATATTATACGTGTGTTTTGATGTTATGTTGAGCATGATTATGAGTATGAGTTGATGTTGTCGTTACTGAATGTGTGATATGATTAGGGTGATGAGATGTGTTCATTTACTTAGCATTACATGATATTTTATAATGCTTGTTATATCGATTGAGGAACTCACCCTTACAACTATGTTTCAGGTAACGAGCAGTGATTGAGTAGAAGCTAGTGATTGGAGTCTAGTGTAGTTCCTTAGTGAGTCATGCTCTGGTAGATGTAACATCGGGACGGGAGGTTTTACTTGTTTTCATTTGGTTGTTGAACAACTTTACATGTAATGTGTTACATGTTTTGCATGTTGTTAGATTTTTATTCCGCTGCGAATTGTGCAATGTTTTATTTTGATTAATAAATGAGCATGACGAACTGTTTTGATGAATGGTGTGAAGTGTCAAGTGTGACACCCTTAAATTGCATATCTACTCTGATTTATGTTTGGTTGTTTTAATTAATTATTGGGATATTTAGAAGGGTGTTACATATATCATCCAGCTTCTTTCTAGTAGCATCTGGAACGTGTTTATAACACATAGAACCATATACTCTGAAATGACTCACACTTTGCTTATCTCCAGTCCACCTCTTAAAAGGAACAATTTCCTTCAGCTTCTTGGTTGGACACCTGTTGAGCACATATGCTGCAATGGCAACAGCTTCTCCCCACAAAGTGTTAGGAAGCCTTTTCTCCTTCAGATGCTCCTTGTCATGTCAAGCAAAGTTCAGTTTCTCCTTTCAGCAAGACCATTGTGTTGAGGAGTATATGGAGCATTCACTTAATGTTCAATTCCATTCTCCTCACAGAACTTTCTAAACTCTGTAGAGTTATACACACCTCCACCACCAGTTCTAAGAATCTTCTGAGTCTGGCCACTCTATTTTTCAGTCTTGATTCTGAATTTCTTAAATTCAATAAACAGCTCGTGTTTGAAATTTATAAGGGATACCCATGTCATACTTGTGAACTCATCCACAAATGACACAAATTATTTATTCCCTCCTAGTGAAGGTTATGGAAATGGTCCACACACATCATAATGCACTACTCCCAAAGCATGCTTTGCTCTTGGAGCTACTTCTTATGCAAATGGAAGTCTTGGTTGTTTCCCTCTCATGCACACATTGCATGATTTTTCTGATTTCTTAATTTCAGGAATTCCACGTACCAGTTTTTTTGAATTCAGATGCCATAAGCTTCTGAAGTTTAAATGACCAAACCTTTCGTGCCACAACTCACTTTCCTTCATAACACTTATTGCGTTAAGGCATTCAGAGTCTGCAGTTTTAACATTCATCTTGAATATTTTATTCCTTCCCTGTTCTGACTCCATAATCAGCTTCTAATTATAGTCATACATCTTCAAAAGATTGTCCTTCATGGTAACTGAGAATCCCTTTTCAATTAATTGACCTACACTCATCAGATTGCTCTTCATGCCAGGAACATACCAGACGTTCTGAATTAACGCAAATTTGTCATTATTCAAAATCACTTTAACATTCCTCATTCCTTCAGCATTCAGATACTTATCATCAGCACATCTGATCTTGGTCCTCTTCCCAGAATCAAAATCAACTAGTCATTTCTTATTTCCAGTAAGATGGTTTTAACAACCAGTGTCCATATACCACAAGTCTTCTAGAGACGCCCTATCATAATGAAAAGCCATTAATAGCACATGTTCATCATCAGAACTTCTAGCTATATTTGCTTTTTCTTATTTCTTCTCCTTATTTAACCAATAATCTGCAGCGAAGTGGCCAAACTTCTTAAAACAGTAACATTGAACTTTTCTTTTGTCATACTTCTCCTTTCCCTTTTGACTCCCAGAAGTTGAGGTTTCTGACTTCTGATACCTACCATGTATTTTCTTGGCTTCTGACCAAGACTGCTTCTGGTCTTTCTTGACAAAAGAAGCTTTCAGAGCCTGCTCTATCTCTCTCTCAGAGGTTCTTTTAGTCAGACGCAACTTTTGCGCCTCTAGACTGCTTTGCAGCTCTTCTATCCTCATGGTGCTCAAATCCTTAGAATGTTCAATTGCTACAACGATGTAAGGAGTAAGAGATCTAAGTACATTCTCAATGATACTTTCTTCAGAGTTTCTCCATACTACTCCATCTCATTTCTGATCAGAATCACTCTAGAAATGTAGTCAGGTACCTTCTCATTGTTCTTCATGCTGAGATTCTCATACTGCTTACGTAGATACTGAAGCTTCACGTTCTTCACTAATGCATCACCGTCATAGAACCGCACCAGTGTGTCCCACGTAGTTTTCACCATTGCCGAATCAGCAATTTTCTCAAACACGTTCACATCCACACACTGATGGATGTAGAACAATACCTTCTGATCTTTCTTCCTCAGATCACACTGAGCATTTCTCTGTACATCCATTGCATTTAATGGAAGTTCAGCGTAACCTTCATTGACGAGATCAAGAACATCTTGAGCGCTAAACAACACACGCATCTGAATCATCCAACGATTCCAGTTCTTACCATCGAACACTGAAAGCTTGGTGCTCAGATTATCGTTTTCGTTCATCTTCAACCTTCTGCAAAAACTCAGGTCACACATAAACCCAGTGTTTCCCAATCCCGCATAATCAAGATCAAGATATGTGATTCTATTACGATTCTGAACATAAATCCAACACAAATTCTCCGAATAGAAATCAATCACACAACACATCACTGTTTCACTCGTGTTTCCCGTGGTGTCCTTGTGGATCTGAACCAGAGCTTTAGATACCAATTGTTGGTGCACAAGGTAATAAAGATGAACAATGAACAAGAAAGAGAAAAGAGAATAATAACAAACCTCCACTACACAAAAAATGCACACACACACTGCAAAAAGGAATAAAAGTACAATTTGTTCACACCACTCACTTGCTTAAATACAAGTGGAACTTTAAGAGAAATACTAAAATACCCTCTAACAAATTTTGTCAACAAATTTCTGAAAATATGAATTAATTTTAACACATGGCATTACAAATGTTTAGTCATTCATTTGCTAAGTAAATAAAAGAGTGTTCAACAGTTTCATAATGATATTCATTACTGGAAAATCAAAACAACTTTTCAAGCCTGCGAGTGCTCCAGGTATTTTTCACACCGCGATACTATGTGGTGTAGAATATGAAACAAGTTTTCATTCAATATGGGTGGAGGATTTTTGGAATTGTTTATGGTGTACTTATTGAAAAACACGAGGCAACGTAGTTTTTGTTGGTGGCGGTCCAAGGTAGTTCGGACGTCAGAATGAAGTTTGAAATTTCTTAATGCATTCTATATGTTTTTTAGACATCACGCAAAATTTCTAAAATGCCCCTCAGATTCTGAAAATGCATTTTCAAACGCACCTCATGCAACACAACGCATTCGTTTCGGAGCCACACTCCATTTTAATGACTTAAATTGTTCCACAAATGTATTTCCAAAAAATCTCCAGAAATACATTTCCAGAACTTTTTCAAGCATATATTTATCCTAATGTTTATTTTCCCTCATACTCAGCATCTACATCCTCTTCATCGTCATATTTTACTTGAGCTAATAATCCGAAGATATTGTTTGAACTTAATGAGAAAATTGATTAGGCAAAGTGTGATTTTCATTTGTTGTGTATTTGTAATTTGTAAAAATAACTCTTATTTACATTTTTGTACCATTAATCATATTTGTAAGAATTTTATTTCATAACGTAGTCTTACAAGTTGAGTTTCTAAACGTTCTCTATTTTGTAATATAATATTTCTTATATTATGGGGTTAACTAAATCATCTAACTGGTAAATGTAGATAAATCATCCCCATTTTCCTCTTCGAGTTTTTCATGGAATTGGCTTTACTTATCTATGGTTGTGCATGTCCTTCCGGTACATAAACTCTGGCTCCACAGTGATGCATCCCTTTTATTTCCAAAACATGAGACTGAATTGAAACTTAGACATTGCACTCGACTAATTCTGGAAATGTATTTTCGGAGACTTTTCGAAAATGTATTTCTGAAATAATTTAAATCATTAAAATGAAATATGACTCAAAAATGAATGAATTTTGTTGTATGTGATGTATCCAGAAATATATCTTCGAAATCTAAGAAATATTTTTGAATTTTCGTATGATGTCTAAATAGTATATAAGATGCATTAAAAAATATCAGCAATTTTCACGAAATTTTTGTGGGTGGCGGTCCAAAGTACTTATCCTCACCTTTCTCAACCAGTAATGAAATGTTTTTATTCTTAAGAATTCTTATGCTCCAATCCAATCTAATGAGTTAGTTAAAAAAACAAGGTTTGGTCTGTTTTATTTTTAAATTATGGTTTTAAGTTTCAACATTTTTTTACCAAAAAGCCTTAAAAAATTTAATCAAATTATAAATATGCTTAGTTGAGCCGGTAAAATTTAAGTGTAATAATTTACATAAAAATATTCTCTTAGTTGAGATAGTAAAAGTGAAGACTTTGTATTATTCTTGACTTGAGTCCAACCCTTAACCTCAAACAAATGTAGTTTCTTAAGACCTTACTATAGAAGTTATTCTATATATCTAAACATGTTCTATATTAACTATGCAGCCATGACATGTTTCACGTATCCTAACTAAACATGACACTAAACATAGCAATCCTAATTAATATGCTACAATCCATCTTTAAAAGATTTTAATGGATTTATGACATAAATTTCAAATTGCAGTCGAGTCGGGTCGAAATATTATATTAGAAATTTCTATGACATAAATTTCTAAGGTCGACCCGACCCGACTCGATTGCAATTTGAACTGATTATGAATACTTGGATTCATAACCAGTTCAAATTGCAGTCGAGTCGGGTCGGGTCGAACTTACTCTTACGCTAGTAAAAAATACACCAATTAATAAACCACAAGTTTGGATTACAACAATCAGATGGGATTCTTGCAACACTGACACTACTCAAAACTATACACTACAAGGGCTATTAAAAATTAGTTGAGAATGACACACTCTATATGCACATTTGCAAACCAACTTCATGGAGGTAATTTTAAAACTAACATTGTTCTTCATCCAAAAACTAAGTTATCCCATTTTGAGAATATGTTTGCTTGGAACAAAGAAATTTGAAAGCAATGTCTGACTTATGAACGGTGTTTGTTAGAGCCTTCGTTTCATTGTATTCTCTTTTCGTCGCGAAATTTGATATAAACTTGACATGGATAGGGATGCAATTTGGATGAAGAACCATTGTTTCTTAACTTCCTCCTCTATGTTCTATTTCTTCTATAAGGTGTAAATTTCATCCGTAAGCTTGATGGACTCGGTAGGAGGAGGAATCAAAGCGGAGAGTGCTTTACTCCCGTTCCTGATGCCACCTATGCATACGGTGTCGCCCCGGCCGTGCCAAGTGCCGTCTTGAACGTTGTTAATCTCTAGTGTTCTTGACTCCTGCATCGTAATAAAACAAAAATTCAACAACAACCAAGCCTTATTCTCCTAAGTAGGATCTATATTCAAGACCATACTTCTAACCAAATCGTAGATTATAGTTTATAAATATGTTCTCATTTGGGTTATTGTCACCGTGAAATGTGAAATTTTGACGAAGAAAAAACCGTCATCAATATAGCCAGCTATATCTCACATTAACAAGAAGTCAAAAGCGAGAATCTTGAATTACCTGACACAATGTACAACAAGGACAGACAAAATGGTAAGCACAATCGTCCACCGAACTATCGCTACCCTGAAAAAATATACCGACAAATATTGTGTTAGATATACAAATGCAGCAAAAATCATATCAAAGTTAGTCATATCTATGAATAATG
This sequence comes from Lathyrus oleraceus, assembly GCF_024323335.1. Lineage (NCBI taxonomy): Eukaryota > Viridiplantae > Streptophyta > Magnoliopsida > Fabales > Fabaceae > Lathyrus > Lathyrus oleraceus. The sequence goes on from NC_066579.1 coordinate 450,006,846, forward strand.
ATGTGTTAATAAACAGTATATAATGCAGACATGCCCACCTTGATGTTGAATTTCTTCCGCATTCGAGTTCGGTAGAATCCTAAATATGCTCCGCCAGTAACAACGAAGGTGACTGCCAGGTATAAAAAGTAGTGATGTCTCGTGACGATAAAGGCTATGAAGTTGAAAAGCGCACAGATGGCAACAACAAAATATACAAACGCCTGCAATGTAAAACAAGGATTTTCAAGCTTCAAAAAGTTATATTACGAAAAATCTAAAAAGCTGAATATGAAAATCGTCAAATCTAAGTTAGGACTATTAGATAGATCATTATAAAACAACAAAGAAGCTCTAAGACTTTCCAAACAATGTAGATATACCTGAATATAACAAGAACCAAGACCGGCACGCTTCATGTTCTTCCCGAATCGGTAGCAGGGACAACTGCAACACCAAATGAGCTACTATTTTACATACATGATAAATCATATAAATCCTTGTAAATAACAGCAGACCAATACGTTTTCATGCGATTTTACTCTTTCAACAGAAAGAAAGTTCACATCACGAACAAATATCCGGGCATCGTAGCCAATACCAACACATGTATGGATGAGAAATAAGTTAAGCTGAATTAACTTCAACATTCAAAACCATATCAAGCATCTCAGTAACTCAGAAAATTAATCTGAATGTCATAAATCCCTCACACAACGATGAGAAAATAAATTAATAGCGAAAACCGCGAGTCAAGAACAAAAACCTATAGCAAAGAAACGTAAACTGAACTGAAATGTATATTAAAAATCGCCACAAGTCACGTTTCTCACATGGAGAAGAGAAAAATTAAAGTAAGAATCGTAAAAATAATCAAGAGATTACGACGTTAAGAATCTGGTATGATTTGAGAAAACATATACTCCCTCCTGTCACTATTATAAACAAAAATTCACTTTTGAGGTTCATTGAATAACGGATGAATCTGATGACCAAATCAGATATATCAGTTATTCAATGAACTTCAAAACTGAAACTATAAGCTCACAAGGATTTTGTCAATCAGAAAATGGAAGATAGCAACCAAGCAAACAATTTGAAAAACAAATCAAGATTAACCAATCATCTACAATCTCCAAATCCTGACATAATTAGCTAAACTTCTCATAACAACTAATGTAATTCTGCATAAAATCAAGACAAAATTCCTCAACATGAACAATTATATGTCAAAAACTCAAAAACAAAACTTCATAACATACAACATACAGAAACATCAAACAAACACAATCAACAATCTCAAAAGAGAAAAACAAAAAGGCACATGAAACAGAACTTCACCATGCAGATTCAAGGGCGATTCGACGATGCTCGAAGCAATCAAGAAGTTCACCTTCCCACATCCTCAAAACCCCACCAAACTCCTCACCACGATGCTCATCATCCTCACCACCACCACCAAGCTTCCCCCAAGTTCCATTTGCAGTTTGTAAAGCAACAGATGAACAAAGCATATCAAAATCCAAAACAGCCATACCCTCCAAAAGCCTCTCATTCTCTTCACCTTCTTCATCTTTCCTTCCTTCTTCCAACACCATCACCTTCTCTTGCTGCTTCTCCAAATCCCCCATTCCCACAACCTCAAAACAAAGCTACCACCTTTCTCTTCTCTTTCCTCCAAATTCAACTTTTTCTTTATACCCAATTGAAATCAAAAACAACCCTTTTGGTTTTTGCTTAATGGGTTTTCAGAAAATGGACAAAAGATTATTCTTTTGGTTGTTGTTGCTGGTGGGTCGTAGGTTATCTAATGAAAGCAAACACAAGTGGGAAAATGTTTGTTCTAGAAAAATTATTATAATTATTAATTAAAATTATAAATTTAAAAATACTAATTATTATTATTAGCACTACTAAATATTTGGATTGGGTAATGATATGTGTGGGACCCACATCAGTCCTTTTTTGGGTTGGATGGTATTTATGTTACCACATGGTCACTAGAATATAGCAAAAAGTTTTTCTAGTGCTATTTTTCAACCAATAGTCTACTAATTTGGATTTTGTGTTTTTCTTAAATTGAAGAGATTTTGATTTTACTAATAATAAATGTGAATCAATTTCTCTAATTTGATACTAAGTTGAGAATGGGAAAATTAGTTTAAGATGTCAAAATCGCCTGCCAAAAATAACTCATCCTTTTAACCATGGCATATTTTGTATCATTTTTATTTTTCTATTTATTTTGTTTATAATTAAAGATGATAGTTATTAATAAAAAACCTTAAAGATGAATATTTGATAAACTATTTAGTGGAATAATTTAGAAAGATCTTAGGGTGAGGGAGAGGCGTACGCGTTGTCGTTCCTGAGTCGTCCCAGTATTAGTTCGAGTATTTATATGGTTTGATCGCTCCTAATATGGATGTGTCATCCAACTTATCATCCATGCGTCCATAATGTGCAATTGCGGGAAATGTGTATAGTGTCAACAGTCAATACCTAAGAAATCGTAGAGTCTAACTATCTCTCCTGAATTTTTGGATATCAACCATTCACTTCCGCGAGGGTTACTATATTCTATGAATACTAGGTTCATACGATTCAAGGCCCCTGGGAGGCTATAAATATATTAATACCTTGAAATTGAAGGGGATACAATCTCTAACACAAAGAAACCAAATATATCGAGCTTCTCACTTCATCGTGTGGAATAACTTTAATCCTCAACAAACCCTAAATCCTTTGACAACCCTCATCCATTGAGGATTGCCACGCTTGTTGTACTTTTATTCAGTACAACGGCGCCCACTGCGGGGCCCCGATAAAACTGACTTAGGTCACCCTCATTACATTCAGCCAGAGTATTATATTCACACTCACCCCATGTCATGGTAAACAAGAAGACAACTACTTCGTCCAACGAAGATTCTGATGCACGATGAAAGCATCATTCAGTGTCATATGGGAAGACAACGTTCACCATATCCAACATACGCCAAAGTCCATCAGAGTCATCGAGAGAGTATCTCGCTCGCTTCAATGAGGTGACCATCGAGGTGATACACCCCAATCATGAAAAGGGAGGGATACTTCAATTGACCCATCGCCCAAATACCAACGATGATGTAGGTTAAGGTAGTAAAGCGATTGGAATGTTACATCAAGGGCGAGGAGAGTAACGCTGAGAAGAAGGCTTGTGACACACAAAAAAATGTGTTTCTAGCATTGATAACTCACAGAGGAACCAATATGTGTCGTATATTAGAAACATAACCGCCTTTAAGCAAAGTGGAAATCTTGTGAAGAGTTTTACGCCTTTGAACACTCACCGAGAACAGCTATGTCGCGAAGTCCTTCACATGCATAACACCCCCTACCCACTAACCGAAAGCAAACATCATGGTACCAGATTCTAGTAATTGGTGTAACTTTCATAAAGTCAAAGGACATCACACTAAGGACTACCTGCAACTCAAGAGGGAAATTTAGTGTCTTATCCAAGAAGTAAATTTGAAGAAATGCGTCAAACGTAGCCCTATTAGAGAAACATGAGGGTTGGTTCCCAATGGCATGAAGGTCACGAGAGTCCCCGGACCATCCAAGCAATGGAGCCAAGAGGGAAGGAGAGTGAGTGGGTTGTGCGCCACATACGTAACACCATCGCAGAGGATTCGTCGATGGCGAAGAAACTAGTTTTCCTCGAAAAAGATATGCCTGTCAAGTCCTGACCATCGAGAGTCCCCATATTTGGTCACCAAACAGGCGGTACTGCCAGTTCTAGGGGCAAGATAACATTTTTTTAGGAAGACGCATTTGTCATTCACCCTCACAATGACGACCCGTGTTGATTTTCGTTTGATGTAATGAATGGGAAATCAAGAGAGTTCTAATCGACTACGGGAGCTATGCGGACACGTTTACTGGGATGCATTTAAGAGGCTTTGCCTAGATTTGGACGATCTTAAGCACTTTCAAGGATCTTTGTTAGGATTCTCGGGCAAGTCAATGCAGGTAAATGGGTACATAACATTAAAGACTATTTTTGGGATTGAGGAAAATGCTAAGTAGGTCAAGGTAAGATGTTTACTCATTGATATGCCCTCATCATATAATATGATCATATGGCAACCATCTTTTAACTAGTTGGGGTTGCCCTATCCACCTTGTATATGTGCATAAAGTACCCCTTTTTAGATGGGCGAGTGGGCATCATACAGGGGGGTCAGGATATTGCTGGAAATGTTATGTGAAGAGCTTGAAGTTGAAGAAAGTCAGAACAATAGAAGTGAACATCATGGACGCAAAGATGAAGCCGTTGGAAGAAGCCCCCCCCCCCCCCCCCAAACACAGAAAAGGGCCTCATTTAGCGATGAGAACATGAAAGTTGATCAAGAAGAATTGCCTCCAAGAAGCAACGACCGTAGCGATGAGCCTCCTTTAGGTTTTTTCTTTGCTTTATGTTTATGCGGTTTCTAGTCTTACTCGTGTTTGTTTGAACAATAATGTTTCTGTGAGGGTACATTTTTCCTGTGTTATTAGGGTGGAACGTGGTTTTTAGCAAGACCATCACTTAATTTATGTAAGCGTTTGTATTATTATCATCTTAATTTATGCAAGTCATCTTGAAGCAAAACAGTGTTATCAATGTTGCCCCTCGAGGCGATTACATGTTGGAACTTCAAGTAGGAATCCTGGATGCCCATCAAGGCGATTATATGGTGGATCCTCACATTAGAATCCCCGTCGCCCCTTGAGACGACTACATATTGAACCCTCAAGTAGGAATCCTTGTCGTTCCCTCGAGACGATTACATGCTAGACCCTCGTAAAGATATTCTTGTCTTCTTTCTTGATGAGTATGTTGAACGTTTGTAATGGGGCTTACACAGTCACTTGAGGGAAGCCCTAGCCCCTTGAAACATAAAAGCATACATAAAAGAAGGCATTCACCCAAAAAAAAAAATTAATTAAACGTTTACAAACTTTACAAGGTAATATAAATATGCAAATTACGATAATATTATTAGTTGAAGACCTAAATGCGGACGATGGGTTGTAAAAATGTCAGGGTGAGACCCTAGAATCATTGATCCCTAAAAAAAATATTGAGTACCAAGAAGAGAGATGAGATTTCCTGAATTAGAGGTTTTTCAATTTTAATAGAGTTAATTAATAATTAGAATGACATTAATATATTTTATTTTATAATTATTCATTAATTAATATGTACGTCGATTAAATTTAATAGAAAATACTAAAATATTACAACATGTCTTAACCATATTTTTTTTTCCTATATGACAAAAGAAAATAAATATTAGCGTTTTTTTTTTGTTTTAGTTGAAACAAGATAAATATGGGGTGTTACAAAATTATCATATTAGGTGGTGAAATTATTAAAATATATTTTTGTCTTTAGCTATTCAATGATTTGAATGTGAATCCAAATTTAATGTCAATGTTTCATTTTTCAAGTTGCATTTGTTTTTTCGATATAAAAGTTTTGTTTTTTCTAATATGGAGTAACTTGCATGGGTTTGAATTGATTGTTGGAATATAAAAATGTTGGAATGTTTTTCTTTGCAAAGTTGAAACTTTTGTTATAAAAACTAAAACTTAATCAAAAAGTGATGCTTATCTTCTAGCCTTTTTATTTATTTATTTATTGCTTATAAATAAAGAATCTTCAAACTTATGCATTAACTGTTTTCTCTCTATATTTCTCTTACTTTTCATTTTATATTATTTATTTATGTGAATTATGAAAAATATATAAAAATACAATCTTCATTTGTTTATCCAAGATTTCTGTTGGAGTAAGGTGGTATTATTATAAAGTGGTCCTACTAAGAAAAGTAGAGGAAAATATTGGGAATAACACCTTCATGATGAAATCAAATTATGTTTTCTTGACTCAATTACTTAAAAAGGGGAAATAGAGCAATTAATGCTAGTAAAAAAAATATTGTAGTAAATATTTATTTTATATCTTTAAAGTCAAACTTTTAACTTTAATTTTCAACTTTTTAATAAAATTTGATTATTTTGATTAAATTAATTATAGTATTTCACATATTATAGATTTTGAAAAGTTAAACTTATATTATGAGATAATTTTTAAAAAGAAAATTTAGATATAATTTTCTATATACGATTTTTACTATTTTTTAATGAAAATATAACAAATATATTTAAAATATTGTTTAAAAAGTGAAATAAAAAATGTAAGAGGAAATGATACACTTAAAATATTTTTATTTAAAAATATTAAAGTATACCTAAAGAATTGTATATAAGTTTTTTCTAAAACAATATAAAGTAAATACTATTGTTGTTCCGGTCAAATGTGAATAATTATTAATGTACTTTTTATCCATGTTTGAATGAATTTACCCTTCAAAAGTAAGAGTATCGAAAGAAAAAATTAAAGGGATTGGATAGAGATTTTATGAGATTATTTTAGTAATAAAAGTCTTGAAGATTTTTTAAAAAACGTAGGATTATATTGAAATTTTAAAATATTTTTTTAAAATATTTTTTATGATCAAAATAAATTTATTTTGGATTTCCAAAATTTTATAATATAGATTTTTAATATATCAAAATATTGTATAAAATTTTAAAAATTAAAAGGAATTAATGTTTTTTATATAAAAAAACAAAGGTTAAGTAAAAAAATATAATAAAAAAAATTAAAATCAATATAAATATTAATTTGTTTAATAATAAAATGAGTTCTTAAAGAAATAGTAAGGTGATTTTAACTTTGCATTCTCTTCACTAATATTTACCTATATATTTATATATATAATGGTCTTTCATAAATCAATATAAATCAACATTTATTTATTGGAATAGAATCTAAGGTGTTGGATTAGAGTAAACCTAAACAGGGACACGAGCTTAAATTAAAATTTTAGAAGATTATAAAAATATCCAAGGTGTTGAATCGGAGTAACCTATCAGGGACACGAGCTTAAATTAAAGTTTTAAATTAAAGTTTTAGAAGACTATAATATTAGCTTCAAACACCAATCCCATCAAATTTCGTGCTTGGGTATGGGAGGATTGGGGTAAACCGAAGAAGGCCATGAACATCGACTAAGGAGGGTTGAATGAATATGGACTTTAAATCAATGTTCAAGATTCAAAACTCCAAGTCAAATATGAGAGTGGGCGCATAATTAAAGGTCATCTTAGTGGTTCTAAATCAAGACAACCATCAAATTCAAATCGGTGTAAACAATGTGTTGAAGTAGGCTTTAAAACATCATGTAATGAATAGAAAGAGAATATATTTCAAGATTACAGAAACCATAAATCATCTTGGAAGACGACATAATACAGAGTGAATATGCAAGCAATTTTAACTCAAGAAAAGTGTATTGAAGCATTGAAGTGTGGGACATTCATGTTTGCATGCCTACCAAAAACAGAGAGGACCGAGATGGATTAGAGTTTTTGCTCCAATTCTTGAATGTGAGATATCTGCTAAATACAAATCTTTTAACACAACTTCCAAGGATTCCAAAATGTTTGAGCATCATCTATGAAGATGACCTTCTTGTTAATTTGGTGTTTCATCTTTATGGATTCATATGCCCATTCTATCTTGTTTGATCTTAGGAATATCTAGATGAATTATCTCAAAAGTATCTCATACTTCCTTGACCAAAATACAGTTGAAAATATAAAAGCACTACATGGTGCTTAAAGCACACACCATTAATTAACTTTAAAGTCGAGTCTGACTTTTCTTTTGTCTTTTTTGGTCAAAAGAAAATAAATTTTATTTACTACTTTATTATCAACATAATAAGTAGGAATAAATGGATTTAAGGAATGACCTCAATAAAAAACAAAAAACAAGTAGGAATAAATAAATTTAAGGGAAATCAATATTCCTATTCATTCATCCCAGATAATCCACGGATGACCTCAATAAAAAATAACAATTGTAACGCCCCATACTACTTTCATGATTACCGACTTAACCCACAAATCAACATGGTCTTTTTCAATTTGTTTTATTCTTACTCATACATTTTTCGAGAAACTTCTAAGAAAGTCACTCATCCAAATACTACTCAAACTCAAGCACACTTAACTATGAAATTATTATTTGTTAGACTACTCAGGAAAAAAATGCATCTTGTTGGTATAGATAGTATCAGTTAATCCTTATAAGTTTTCCTTAAATCATGTAGTCTCATACCTGCACAACCTCATGATCTCTCTCATTCCAATGTGAATTCTGGCGACCACTCCCCATCCTTTTTGACCTCGGGTGTTACAATCATTCCCCGCCATCTTCGGCCTCAGGTGTGATATGTCCACCAGTATGCTTGGTTCGTCCTCGAACCACATCGTACTGGTGATGTTTGCTCTGATACCATTTGTAACATGAGTCTTTCAGAATTATAGAATGATTTCACAAACCAACATGAGTCTTTTCATCATGTTTTGTCCTCACTCACAGGCTTTGCAAAAAACTTTTCAAAAGGCCACTCATCCAAATACTACTCTAAGTCAAACACACTTAACTATGAAATTCTTATTTGTTAGGCTATTGAAAAGAAGAGGCATCTTGTTGATATAAATAATATCAATCAATCCTTATAAATCTTTCTTAAACCATACAGTCTCATACCTGCACAGTCTTAAAATTTCTCTCATTTCAATGTAAATTCGGGCGACTATTCCCCATCTTATTTAGCCTTGAATGTTACAATCACTCCCCGTCATTTTCGGTCTTATAAACAACCGCATAAAACATATCATAATTTTGTCACTATATCAATAAAGATAGCATCCTTCAAGCATGGTCATACAATCAATTAACCTTGTTGCTTGCTTACACACTATCTATTATCTAACTTATACATCAAAGTATCTTTTGCATATATATACCCGTGTGCATCTATAGATATAGTGTATGAGAAGTGTGATTACGCCAACACACACTAACATAAAGATCACATGAATCATTTGGTGAGGTGATCCATATATATATATATATATATATATATATATATATATATATATATATATATATATATATATATAATCAAAACTAAACTTACATATCATACTTTATTAAATTTACAAATATTCAAGTAAATTTTATTTGATTCAAATTTATATTATAACATTTTGATACAATTTTTTAGGTGAGTTCATATTAGTCACAAACAATAAAAAAAAATTGTTGGTATCCTAAAGTTTTAATTAAAATCGGTATTTTATAAGAAGATCCATACAAACATTTAAATTTATTTTAATAAAACTAATATTAAAAAAACATAAAGTTAAATAATTAGATAATTGTTTTCATATTCAATCAAATTCAATGATACCATAGTATTTTTTTAACAAGATTTTGAATTTGAAAATAATCTTTGGGCACGCAATAGTCTAACTTTTACATAATTATTTTTATAATTAATTATCTAAAATGAGAGAAAAAAATTATGTTTCTCAATTATCAATTTAATAAAAATTATCATAAAAAAGTATAAATGTTTGTCAGTTTGAATATGGTCTTATATTAAAGGATAGTAAAAAGTTATTTCAATATATTTTTAATCTCTATAAAAATATAAACTTTTAAAGTTTAGTTTTACAAAAAAATATCTGTCATTCTTTTTATTTTAGTCTTTTTTTGAAGATTTAAAATATCTATTTTTTGTGAAATATTTTAAAAATAAAAAATATATTTTTACAATCTTCAATATTATGAATGATTAGTATTTCAACTTTAATAAGAATTAAACTCAAAATTTTGTGATTTTGTAAAAAATTAATAATCAATTAAAATGAATCTGATCGTTAACAGTTAGGACATGGATGATAAGAGAGAGAGAGAGAGATGTGTATGGATAAAGTAATACAGTCATCATGCACATTACCCTGCCACTCATGCAACTTCAGCTGTATTTTATGTGACTTTTCAAAATATACAGAAATAAATTATGAAACAATTTAGTTTGAGTTTTTCTTTATTCAAGTGGATTCCATAAATGTTACTCCCTCATATTTTATTTATAAGAGAGAACTTCCTTCGGTCCTATCCATCTTGGTCCTATTTATAAGCAATTAATAATATATCAGATACATTAATTATTGGATAAATTTTAAAAAAAAATTGTTATCTTATAAAACAAAAGGTGAGAATGAGTCAGTCTGCAATCAAGTAGGACTTTGAATTGATAACGAAAGAATTCCACTTTCTGTGATTGGCTTTTGTTGGAATGTCTTCTCGTTGCGTTGGCAGATAAGAGCTTCAACCTGTTTCTTAAAGCAGCCCACGTGCATCAAGTTAATCACATGGAATATTGACCACAAAAACCACCTCGCCTTCAACTATCATTGTCACTGTTGAATTAATATACCTGAAATTGGATCCACTACATCTAACAGAACAAGCTGGTTTTTCAATCTACCAGACTGTGATTTGAGCTAACCAAATATAAAATACAACTAGTCAAATACATCACTAAACAATAAAGAGAAGTTTAACACGCAGATTTCTTCTTTTGAATTAAGTATATCATCCTCCACAACACTCTAACCAATACAGATTTAAGTTTTCATCGCAGGTCTAACCAGCCCCAAACCAGACCCGCTTCCCAAATGCTTGAAATCTTTGGCTTCAAGATTATCGTCGTGACCCGCAAAACCTGTACCTCCCCTCTTCAAATTCACCAGATGTCTCTCTTTACACGCCTTGTTGCAAACAAGACAAACCTTGTCGACAGCCATAAATCTGTCGGAACATTTTTTGCAAAAAACATGCCCGCATGAACTGAGGGCTACAAGTGACATTGTGTTGGTGAGAGTGGTTTTGCAGCTAGGACAAACGTAGCTCCTATCAAGGGCGTTGGGTTTTTTCTGCTCACTAGTATCTTCGGTGAACTGGACAGGGAAAAGTGTTTTTAACTTCAGATTCTCCTTGCCTTCTGGACAGATAGTAGTTGTAGAGGGAGCGTCTACTTTAACAGAAGCTTCTGGTGTAGCGGAAGGTAGCCAAAATGCCTTCATTGTCCTAAGAGCTTCCTCCTCATAGGAAGTGACCTTTACACTGTTTGCTCCATGAAAACCATTCTTATCACGGTTATAGCTTCTATCACTGTATTGTGGTACAGCACCGTGATTCTGCTGATCAAATGCATCAAGCTCTTTAGCCTTCTGCAACGTTAATTTCTCTTCTTCCTCTTCTTTTTCTTGCTTCTGCTGAGCAGAATGTGCCACAAGCCTCCTATTTTATTGCAAATGGAAATATAAAAAACAACATTGTTAATGTTCACAGCATAATTCTGGTAGTATCCATAGCAAGAAAATATAACATGCATAAGAACAACATATATTTAAATGTTCTGAATTACGGAATACCAGCTATCACAATCTACTGGATTTTCTGGATAGAACTAGTAAATTCATTTAGTCTATCATACAGAAAATTTGCAAAAATTAAATAATGGCAGCAGCTAATAGAGCACCTAATCTATTTAAGGAATAAGAAAATTAGCCAAAGTGTCAAAATTTATGTCAAAATTTGAGGAAGTTAAATCAAATGGAAAGTTAAATCAAACAAAGCCAATTGAAAAGCTCATAAAAACTGGTCCAGTTATGGTACCTGGACTTTTGAGGGACTTACTACAATAGAACAAAAAGACTGACGAGAGATGGAATCATCCATTGATTTCTTCGTACATTCAGTTGAGAAAATGAAGGAACAAAGAATGTTCGTGAAGAAAAAATGGAGCAGCCAATAAGTCTTGATAACAATGACAAAAATCGTTGAAAAGTCAACGCGCGATGGTGACAGGACCAGTTCTTGGTCACAAAGGATTCAAACCATGCTTTATCTGTCATTGAAACTGTCAGATCAGGAATTCCCAAGGCAACAATGGCGATCCAAGTCAAAGGTAGTTTGACCATGCTCCCACCGGCTGCAAACCCACATGTGCTTGATAGTGTGACATAACCAGCAGAGCAAACAACGTTTAGCACAACAATGAGTGTCTCTCTCGAGTAACTGGACTCGATCAATTACCTATTCACTACCACCCACCCTAAGAGCCACCACATGCTAATCGTAATGTGGAATTTTGCATGTCCTTGCCAACTGTGTTGTCACGGGAGTGTACACAACAGCTATGTCCTTCACAGGAAACAGTTAAAATATTTTTGGTCTTAACTATCTGATTCAGAGGAAGGCCAGATATGGATCGGATCCTGATCAATTCTAAAAGAAGAGGAAGGAAGCACCGCGTGAAAACTTTGCAAAATAGGCTTGTTTTTTGAACTAAAGATTGAGCCGTGGCAGGCTTTGGTAAGGAGATTAATACAGGAAAACTAAAAAAGTGGTTCTTCAATTAGCCTCTATTTTGGCTTGAATAGGCCAAGCGCCAGCCCAAAGGATTGAAGGAATACATGCAAAAATTCTCTTATCACTTCTGCAGCCAACTTCTTTGGGCTCAATGAAGTGAACAGCTCAAGAGAAATCAGCATATACAAATACTGGGGCACAACCCCTGTGATTTGGGTGCAAAAAACAAAATTCATATTCCAAGGAAATAAACTTGTCAGAAACGATCTGGTTGTGGTAAGACAGAATGGGCATGCAAGAAGGAGCTGGAAGAATGCATCAAGGTTGGGAGAAGTAAAATGTTACAGCAGAGAACGGGAGGACGCTTATTACATATGCTGTATCATCTTATTCAAAATTTAGTGTGTTTGAAGCTCTAAGGCAAAGTAAGGGCATAAATGGAGTGTGACAACTACAAATGAAGTTGGAAGATTTATGGAGTGTACTCTCAAACTTTCAGAAGGATCTTGATGATGTACCCGATACTGCAAATGCTTGGCTACATGTATGCTCAGTTTGGTCAGACCGAAAAGGGTGAGGAACTTATTAGAAAAGCAACAAATGTTGATCCTCGTGATGCATGGGCTTATTTTATATTGAGAGAGAATCTTTAACTTTGACCACCGACATGGGAGCTGCACTAGACGCATTTAAAACCGCTAACTCAATTTAAAGACGGTAGATCAAAATATACCAATTCAATTATTCAAAAAATTATTTGTGTTCTGTTTGAAAGGGGGTTCCATCAGCAACTATTTTGTATGCTCGTCTCCTGACTTACAAAAATAAGTGTCTAGCAGCACAGGATATCCTTCACGCTTTTATCATTGGCCTGTGGCCTATAGGTAGGACACTGGATTGTGTGTCAGTGTTTTTAATCTAGGATCGGTCGGTGTTTTTGACTTAAAAGTCAAGCTTATCCCTCGACCTTCTTTACATTGCTTCCTTAAAACAGTTGAACGTAGGGCATGTGACACTGAGTACGTTCAACAGTTCTAAGAAGGCAGAGGAATAAACTTGACTTTTAAATTAAAAACACCGATCGGTCCTAGATTAATATGAAATCAAGAGATAGAAGTTGCCTTATTAAAGCTCAACATACTCTTGGACAGTGTTTTGGGAGTATCACCCATCATATAGAGTGACACCCCTCACCTTACAAGCCGGTTTTGTAGGGATGAGTTAGGATAAAGTCTAATTCAATAATGGTATCACTGCCTACCGATTCGGGCCATCCACTGTTTATATGCGCACCAAGCCCAATAGTGATGGGCGCAAGGAAGTGTATTGAAAACAAGTCCCACATACCCATAATATGGGCCACCCACCGTTTATATACACACACCGAGTCCAATAGTGTGGGACATGAGGGGTGTATTGGGAAAAGCCAAGTCCTAAATTGGTTAAAAATAAAACCCACTAATGGTTTATATTGTAGGAATGAGTTAGACTAAATTATAATTCTATCACACCAGTCCAGCACTATTTGTGAATCTTACTTTCCTCCTTTCCATGTTCAGGTTTCGAGCAGTTTGAGGAAGGTTTTTCTAGCAGCAGATATCTATGCTGCCATATTTTCCTTCTACCATGACAATAATGGAGATTTGAGCTCCAATAAATTGTCTGGCCAATACCACAGATGCGTTTTGAAATCACTATATAGCACACATATTTCAAACTACACAAAAATCAAACATTCAAATTTATTGAACAGAAGAAAAAACTTGAAAGTACCTTTGAATATCTTTCTTCTGAGACAACAAGCACTCAAGAATACACTCTTTACAGAAAAGATGACCTTTTTGGCAGCTCATAGGATCAATTAACGATTTGAGACAGAGAGAGCAAGCATCGAAGGGTTTGATTGAATCCTTCCCCAACCTCTCCTTCTGCGTTCCATAACCAAGCTTCCGCTTCTCATCGTAGGTGAAGAACGCGAGATCGTTGTTATTCTTCGAATGTCTCTGAGGCATTTCTTTCCCCAATCACCAATTTCACACAAAGATTGTTAGGGTTTGAGATCTTCAACTTTCAGATTTTCGATTTTGATTGATTTTCGATTTCTATCATGTTTTTTATCAGACCCATGGATGTTAATGGGCTTTTAAGGGCTTTTTACTTGGGCTTTTTTTATTAAATATTTTTATTTTGGAAATTTCTTAATCATTCTATATATTAGTTAGGTACCATGTCAAAATACAAAAATGCCATCGGTTTTCGAAGATGCATCTTCGGACGCACTATGATTATATAGAATTTTGACTTAACGTTAAAATACTCTAGAGATGCATCTTCAAACTTATTTCGAAGATGCATCTTCAAATGGTATTGGACCTTAAATCGGGTCAGAACCCTTCTTTCTCCTCATTTCTAAAAAAACTCTAAACTTTCTCAAATTCTCTAAAAAAAATCATCAATCAAGTCCAAAATCAAACAACCAATCTCAAAGGATCTTCAATCAACATCAAGTACATCAGAGACATCATTCAACACTAAAGTAAAGTCTAAATTTGTAAGTTTTTAATGTTTTGATAAGTTTTTTAAACTTTTGCGTAAATGAATAGAAAATGATGATTTTGGTAAGAAATGAGTAGGACTTGCATGAATAGTAGTTTATACATACTGTAAAACATGTTTGTTGGTTGAAAATAACAATCAAACCATTATTTTTGGGGTTTGTATGTCTGCATTGTCGTCATTGATAGACTTGGAGAGTTGTAGAAAATTCTGAAGATGCATCTCCAGAATTTTTCAATGTTTAGTTTCACAGTAATCGAAGATGCATCTCTAAAAATCATCAGTCTATTTTTTTTACTTTCTTGCTTGTAGTGTTGCTTGTACTAATTTTCTGGTTTACTTACATGCATTATGGTTGATAGACACGATAAACCGCGACACTGGAAGATTGCACAACAAACATTAGTACACGGGGAGAATAGTCAAGTTTCAGAGGCTCATGTTCACTCTAGCCATGTTGAGGCATCTACTTATGGGGCTTATGTTTCCCATCTTCGTCTTCTACGGGTTTCACCTACCGACGCACCACTCCCTTCATCTTTCCGCAGGTGACTGATTTCAAATGTGCCAAAGGTACCCGAGTCATCGATTGTACTTGATGCACCACTGCCACCTCCGATTGTTGAGCTTGCTGAGCTAACGCCACTTCCAGATGGTGAGGCTGATGGAGCTGATGAGCCAGTGCCACCTCAAGCATTTGGAAGAGGCCCTATAGAGTTGTCATTGTTGCCTCTGTATTTGGACCATATTGCAAGACATATATGGGATGGAGAGGTAAGATTAGTTGGATTCGTTTTTTTTAATTATGTTTTAAATTTATTTTTCTGCAGGACTGTGGTTCGCTTAAGTTTATTAACCATGTGCAGAAGATTACTGACTTGCCTCAACTGAATCAGGAGTGGTTTCAGGATGCTTTGTTCTTAACTGGGATGAAGGACTTGTGCATGATCGGTTATATTACGGTCAACTACGGGATACTTAATGCATTTGTGGAGAGATAACACATTGCTGCCTCGTCATTTTATATACCGCTTAGTGAGATGTCTCACTTGACGATGTGTCGTGTTTGCTGCATCTTCTGATCAGAGGGAAACTTCTAGATCATGGGAGGATTACCAAAGACGAGGCACTCAATATGATGGTAGACTATCTGAGAGTTGACCCATAGGCTGCCATAAGGGAGTTTAAAAAAAAACAGAGGGGCTCATGCTATGTTTGAACTCATGAAAATGGTATATAATATGAGATCCTTAGAGATGAGCAGGCTAGAGGCGATGACGAGTAGATTGGGCTCTATAGAGCGTATGTATGAGAGTATACCTATTATATATTTGGTTAGCACTGTGGGGCTCCATTCGCAGATACTCTGTTGTCTCTGCTCCTCTTGATATGACACGTAGATACATGGATGACATGTTTAATGATTATCTTAGTTATCTAGTACTAGAGGAGGCACAAAGTACGATAATTTAGAACGAATGGAGCTACGTTGACAGGTACATCAGGTCGTTCTTCAGGGTGTCACATTTGTATATGGTACAGGATGCTCCAGGAGATCCACCGAAGCTAGCTTATTAGGTGATACTAGCGGAGGTGCATGCACAGTTAAATCATCCTCGTGATGTCTTACCTAGATGTCATTGCATAGTGGAGATTGTGCAGGCAGGCATTGACAAAGGTATTTTTCCTGATGAGTCTGATGTGAGGCAGGTCCTAGATGTCATCATGACAAAGGCACGACAGACATTGATGGATTGGAGACAGCGCTAGAGGACGAGGGTATTAAAGGCCGAAGAGCTTGATGAGGCGGACGAGATGGAGTTCGACATACACAGTAGTGCAGTAATATATAGTAGTTGTACTTTGGATTCGTTATGGATTGTATTTTATTTTCACTTCATTCTACTTTATAGTGTATTTCAA
The DNA here is from genome assembly GCF_024323335.1 of Lathyrus oleraceus. Taxonomy (NCBI): domain Eukaryota; kingdom Viridiplantae; phylum Streptophyta; class Magnoliopsida; order Fabales; family Fabaceae; genus Lathyrus; species Lathyrus oleraceus. Next base: position 450,023,638 of record NC_066579.1, read on the forward strand.
CTTTAATGATATATGTCATTTTTAGACCATCTGGATTTATATGTCATTTTTTTGCATATCGATTGTATGATTTAAATCTCATTACATAACAGTATTCTTAACGTTTACAAATCATCACTTTCAGCTGCATAAACCATAAAACAAACATAACATGCATTGTTCTTGTAGGGTATGGAGATGTATCTCTGAAATAATAAACGTATAAAATGTCTTTCATAGTGAGATGTACGATGCATGTTTTAAAATATCACGGAGATACATCTCTGAATCAATTAACATTTTAATTTTAGACATGATGCGTCCGAAGATGATCTCAGAACCTGAAGGATATTTTGTGTTTTTTATAGGAAGTTTTTCCATCCCTTAAGGTGAATAAGAAATCCTCTTTATTTTTGGACATAACTTTGTCAAAACTATTTTTGAACAATAATAATCATTTTAACAACCGTTATTGATGGGAAAATAGCAAGTGTACTATTTTTCTCACTGTAGTAATAAAAGGGAAATTCCCCGTTTGTCGATCTCAAGGACTGCTTGACGATACAGAGTTTATAGATTGTTTCAATTAGACAAAAGCCTTTGGTTTTTGTGTTGTGAGTAATTATATTACCAATTGCAAATAAATAAAATAAGTAAAAAGGTTGAACGAGATACAAATGAGAGAAGATTGCTAGGGTTCGGTGAATGAAACTTCATGTAACAGATATAATTTATGAAGGCTAAGACAATATTCCTGTCCAATTAATTCCGGTCCTCAAGGGTATCTATTCCTAAGTCCTTAGTGAAAAGACCTTTGATTATGTAACCTAATTACTATGTCCATAAATAATTAAGTTCATACTCAAGCATTTCGAATATCAAGAATTACCGGTCAGATAGAAAATCCCTAGTCCTAGGTTATTTTTACTATCCAAAATTCTTATACATATCAATGAATAATTGCTGTCCAGCTTAAACTATTCATATTAATCATCATTCGTTGGTCCGACGAATAAAGCATAAAGAACGGTAATAAGAACAAATCAATGGAAAAGAAGAAATAGTCAATGCACTCATAAACATAAAATCTGTCACATTCAGAATCAGGGTCACCCCCCTAGCAATGGGGGGTTTAGCTACTCATAATCGAAATAAAAACAAAGATTAACGTTGTCATTACAGAATTTCGTGAGGAATCAATCTTCAATCGTCGGAAAACTCTTGAACATATGAATCCTTTGATAATCGTAGAGTCTCCAGCTCTCAAAACGCGTCTTTTTTCTCTCCAAATCGTCCAACCCCCGGAAAATCGTGTTCTCTCCTCTAAATAGCTATGCAGTTGGACTTTTCCTGATTTTGGGGGCCATACGCGTATTGCTCAGTCTGATACGCGTATTGCCCAGTCTGGTACGCGTACTGCACGTAAGCCAGCCTCTGATACGCGTATTGCCCAGTCTGGTACGCGTATCACCAGTTTGGTACGCGTATCAACAGAAGCTTGTCTTTTTGCTTGATTTTCAACCCCTCTGGGCATTTGCGTATGCTACGCGTACTGGGAAGGTCCATACGCGTATCAAGTAAGGCCATACGCGTATGGACAGTAGGTTCTTCAAGAATTTGGTTTTTTCTTCTGTTTTCTTGCTCGGGCTTAATTTAGCATCTGACGTTTGATTCCCTGAGCTTCCAGACTACTTTTTGACCTGCTAACATACCCAAAAGTGTAAAATATCCTCAAGAAATTCATAAGTAACAACATACTTCATATTATAGAATTGAGCTTATATCTAACTAAAAATGCTTCAGTTTACGCAGTTTACCTGACTTATTTACGGTTAAATAGTGAAATACCTAGCATAAATGGTGACTGATCAGTTATATTTGAAGGAAAAACGAAAATTTAATTTGTATGCACGTTAATATAAAATTATTTTTAAAAAGTATCTAATCATATCCTACATTGTAGATATTTTAAAAATTAATAAATTCATTGTATCATAGGATTTTTTTTTTCAAAATAACCATGTTTTTAAAAAAAACGAAAATAATCAACTTTTCAAAAAAATTTCCAAAATAACCATGTTTGGGGGTGGATGCGACGGGGGAGTTGGCGCACCCCCAAAAAATAAGAGGAGGCGCCTGATGCATTGGGCCTCATGAAGAGGCGCCAATGCTTGTGGCACCTGCAAGAGAAGGCGCCAATACAGACGTTTGCTCCTTCAAGCTTCTAAATACCCCTGTTGGAAGTAACTCAAGTTCTAAATAGAGCCCACAAAGTGTCAAGCTTCTAAATACCCCTGTTGGAAGTATGTCAAGCTTCTGAGCAAAACCATGTCTTTCTATCATTGTTGGATGCCCCTGCAGGGTACTCTTGATTCTTCAAGAGCAAACACGCCCACAAAGTGTCAAGCTTCTAAATACCAGGATGCCCCCCCTACCCCTGCAAGGTACTCTTGATTCTTCAGAAAGCACTTGATGTCTTGTCATCAGCAACCCCTGCAGGGTACTCTTTTGAAAATAAAATTTAATTTTGCAACCAACAAGAATCGAACACACAACCTTTGGATCAATAGTTAAAATACATTACCATTGCACCACAGACCCTTCATGTTAATTTATTTCATCATATATTTAATGATCCATTGTTCTTAGATCATAAGGGAAAGACACTAAATTTTTATTTTAAATTTTAATATCTTAAATATATGAATTATATTCTTCAATATTTATATAATTTATTTATAATCAATATAAATTGCTATTTCCATTTTAAATTATATGTTACTCCTATTTTGTAAAATATTTTGTTTTATATTTTAAGTTGTTTTGCAATATAAATTAAATATTAATAAGTTTTTCTTATCATACTATCTACTATTTATATTATTCTTTTATTTCATCATCTTTTCATATCATTAATAAATGATATATAATTTATTTATTTATAAAATTAATTATAATCTAAATTTGTGTGAAATATCATAAAGAAATTATTATTTAGGACGAAGAAAGTATCTCATTTAAATTATGCACGATTTTTAAAAAATAATTGATAGTATTTATTTTATTATTAAAATAAATCTGATTTATTATAATGTTTTACTTTTAAAAATATATTGTTCTTTTTTCATTTTATTAAATTTTATCTCTATTCTATAATTTTTAAAAATATTATATATTAATATATTCAAATTAATATTCAATTATTTTGTGTTTTATTTTATAATGTATTTATATTTTATATAACTTAGACATGTATTAATATATTATATTATTTATAAAAAGTAATATAATATTTAAAAATATATTATATTTAAAATAATATAATTTTTCAATTGTATTTATAATAAATATTATGAAGTTTTATTTGAATTTTTGTGTAAAAATTAATATAAAAAATAATATGTTTAAGGTTGAATAATTCAAAAAATTTAAAGAGGGGTAATAATTTTTAAACGCATAATACAATGTAAACAACCCTATAAAATCCAAGATAGTTTGAATTGGTGTATTTAATATCGAATAATTTATTTTTGGTGTATTTAATATCGAATAACCCGTTTTATCAGCTATACATACTCCGTCGAAAGGTGTTGGATAGTTTTATGTTGATTATAAATAAATTATATAAATATTGAAGAATATAATTCAAAAGAAACACACATAGGCGCCAACTGTATTGGCGCCTCCTCTTATTTTTTTGGGGTGCCCCAACTCTCCCGGCGCATCCTCCCCCAAACATGGTTATTTTAGAAAAAAAAATTAAAAAGTTGGTTATTTTCGTATTTTTTTGAAAAACATGGTTATTTTAAAAAAAAATCGTATCATAGCTCGTTTGTTTTAATTTTTTAAATAACTTTTTGTATTTGTTAAAAAATTATAAATAAAAAATTGGTTTAAATGAATTATTTCTTAGAAATAAATATTAATTAATTCTATTTCTATGATTTTGAAAAAATATAAAAATAAATCACTATTTTGAATAGTTATTTTTTAAAATCTTTAAAAAAATACATTTTTGAAAAACATGGTTATTTTAAATAAAAAATCGTATCATAGCTCGTTTGTTTTAATTTTTTAAATAACTTTTTGTATTTGTTAAAAAATTATAAATAAAAAATTGGTTTAAATGAATTATTTCTTAGAAATAAATATTAATTAATTCTATTTCTATGATTTTGAAAAAATATAAAAATAAATCACTATTTTGAATAGTTATTTTTTAAAATCTTTAAAAAAATACTTTTCTGAAAAAATTATATGATTTTAATTATGTTATAACTTTTAATAATAAATATTTAAGTTGTTTGGTGTCAAAATCACTCTTTTTAATTTATCAAAAATGATTTGAATATAAATTCTACTACTTTTAAAAAAGTTCTCATACAAATCATCATATATTTGAAAATATAAATAAAAATCTTTCTTTAAAAAAATATTTAAAAAAAAAAGGGACTGATTCTATATAAATTTCATGGGATCGCGTGAATTTCAAGCAATCAAAAAGTATAAATTAAAAAGTGTGTTAGAGATTTATATTTCTGTGTCAGAAATCACTATAGATAGCTTCTTAGCTCAAGATGAAAAATATAATGTAGAAAAAGTTATTTATTACCTTAGTTTCTCAATAAAAGATGTTGAAAATAGATATCTTTTAATTGAAAAGTTATGTTTAACTTTGTATTTCTCTTCCACAACTTTAATATTACATGATATACTATGTAAGGTTACTTTCAAAAACTGATGTCATCAAATGTATGTTGATGAAATGAGTATTGAATGGACACATGAAAATGGACTTTTATTTTATTGGAGTTTTCTTTACATGTATTTTTATGAAAGTTGTCAAAGGCCGATCAATAATTGATTTTTTGGTTGACCATCCTTGTGTGGACACGAAAATGATAATATGTGTTGGGAGAAAATCTTAATGCCTCTATTTAGATGGTTCAAGCATTAAGCAGACGTAGGTGTGAGATTATCAATAATTATTTCAAATAATTATGATGTGTGTGAATTTAGCGATTTAACAACTATAGACACATTATTTGATAAATTACAAAAATATAAAATGAAGCTAAAAATATTTGATTTGGATTGGGAAGGAGAAAAGAATAACAAAAGTCTAGTTTATAAAGTTGAAGATTTTGACTCCGATAGCGACATACCACTCATGGTGTGAAATTTCAGAAAATTCTTGAAACATGAGAAACAACAACAAGAGACTCAAAACAAATGGCATGTTAGACCAAATTGCCCTCTATAAAAAAAGTCAAATCATAAATAAAAGAAATCTTCAAAACATCAGAAAAGGGCAAGAATGCTTACATCGCATGGGATGATAATTACATGGAGTCCTCAAATGATGAAAAGGGTAACATTTGTCTCATGAAAGATCATTAAGATGATGAGTTAACATCTTACTTTTCTTATCAAGATTTATTTTGTATTTGTAAGAAGCTAACAAAAAAGAGAGTAAATTAGAACAAATTTTCTCTACCTCAAAGAACACTATTTCTTTCCTTGAATCTAAAAATAAAAACTTGTTGAAAGAAATAAAAAATCTTAGGGAGAGACAAAATGATATAGTCCAACACTTTTCCCCTTCTAATGAAGAATTATATGAACTTGTCAAGTGCGACAAATGTGATATTTTAACAAATGAAATTGTGATCTTAAAAATTTTTTTTGGCAAGTTTACTAAAGGAAGAGAATACTTGAATGTTTTGTTGGAAAACCAAAGAGTTTCCTATAATAAGGTCGGTCTTGGTATGAACCCAAGAACAATAGCAAGAACTTTAGTAATATTTATAGTGCTAAATCTACATCTCAATGTAAAACCTTAAAGTGTAATTACTATAATAAAGATAATCGTGTTGCTATGTTCAATTTCATTAAAATGAGTCATGAGATATAACAAGGACATCATCTTTCACACTTTTATAGAAAGCATTGTGAGCGTAAAATGAAAAATATATCCACCTCATTGCATCCTTGTATTTCTGATATAACATCCAGTGGCTAAAGTATTTATGAAATTAATAGTAATGGACCCAAAATGGTATGGGTAGTTTAAGTTAAGACCTCAGTTTTTATTATAAGAATACTTTACAGTTTCAATCTCTAAACGGTACCTTAATAGCGGTTGTTCAAAGCATATGATCAGGGATGAAACTCTTTTCTCATCATTCACTCCTGAGAATGGGGTTTTGTCTCTTATGGTGAAAATAATAAGGGAAAGATTTTAGGTTTTGGTACCGTCGGTAAGCCCCTCAGTCCAACGATTGGGGAAGTTCTTTTGGTTGAAGGGTTAAAACATAATTTACTTAGTATAAGTCATTTATGTGACAAAAGTAATAGTGTAAATTTTGATTCTTTTGGATGCATGGTCATAAAATCTAAATCAAATGAAACTTTATTCACGAGCTCAAGAAAAATGGAAATATCTGCACAATAAATTTAAATAAAATTTCTTCAAATGATGCATGTCTCTTGAGTAACGAGAATGAATCTTGGATATGGCATAGGAGGATAGCTCGCATCCATATGGATTATTAACCAGGTTAATCGCAAGGATCTCGTAGTTGGTCTGCCAGACTTACATTTCTAAAAGAATAAATCATGTAATGCGTGCTAAAAGAGTAAGCACTTAACAACCTATTTTAAAGCAAAATACATCGTTTCCACATATTGACCCTTACAACCATTCCACATGGATATTTTTGGCCCATATAGAACTGTAAGTCTTTGTGATAATGTATACGCCTTTGTAGTTCTATATGACTACTATCGATATACCTGAACATTATTCTTATCTCAGAAAAGAGATGTGTTTGCTGCCTTTCGAAAACTAGCCAAGGTTACCCATAACGAAAGAGAATTAAACATTACATCCATCATAAGTGATCACAGTGAAGAATTCCAAAATGAGGAATTCGAAAGATTTTGTAACGATAATGATATTCGAGACATTTTTCCACTACACAAACTCCCTGAAAAATGGAGTATTTATCTAGGAAAAATAGATCACTAGAAGAGCTTGCAAGGACGATGCTCAATGATACAAATCTTCCATAATACTTTTATGGTTAATGCAATAAGCATTGCTTTCTATGTTAAGAATCGTGTCTTGATAATACTAATTCTAAAGAAGATGCCCTATGAGCTATATAAAGGAAGAAAGTTGAATATTTCTCACTTACATGTCTTTGGGTGCATATATGTTATCCTTAACAACAGGAAGGATAACCTCTGAAAAATTTAACACAAAAGCTAAAGAAGGCATATTCATAGAATACTTTAGTTCAAGCAAAGCTTTTAAAGTCGTTAACAAAAGAACTCTGACTACAAAAGAATCCATTCATGCTACTTTTGATGAAACTAACCATAAACATGTAGAACTACTGGTTGTTGATTGTGCATGTATATTGGAAAAGACAACCTTAGAAGAAAAGGACAGATATCAAGAAGTAAAATAAATTCAAGATCAAGTTCCAGATCAAGAATAAGTTCAATAGGAAGGAATATATTCAATGAAACATATGATCGGGTCGCTCGCTTAAAGGTCATAAGGATGTCATTAGTATTTTTCTACATAATGAATTTAAACTCTTCCAAATGGATGTAAATAGTGTCTTCTTGAACGGCTACATCCAGAAGGAGCTGTTTGTTAATCAACGTCCAAGTTTTATCAAATCAACTTTCCCTAATCATGTTTTCTAGCTCAAGAAAGCTTTATACAGTCTGAAACAAGCTCCTGGAGCATGGTACGATCGTCTAAGCAAGTTCTTGCTTGAAAATAAGTTTCAAAGAAGACAAGTTGATCCAACTCTTTTTATCAAGAAAATCGAACATGACATTTTACTTGTTCATATTTATGTTGACGATATCATCTTCGGTTCTACTAATAAATCTTTGTGCAAGGATTGTTTTAAAATGATACAGAACATGTTTGAAATGTCAATGATGAAGGATTTTTTATACTTCCCAGGGCTTTAAATTCATCAAGCTAAGGAAGGAATCTTAATAAATTAAACAAAGTATTGCAATGAACTTATAAACAGGTTTAACATGGAGAGATCCAGAACTATAACAACTCTTATAACCTATATAAGGACGAGAAAGGAACACCAGAAAAGGAACGAAAATGTTGAGGCATGATTGGCTCCTTCCTTTATCTCACTGTATCTTATCATGATATCATGTTTGATGTGTGTCTTTGTGCTTGTTTTTAGGCATCCCCAAAATAATCACATCTCAGTGTGGTTAAACACATTCTGAGATATCTCACTGGCACACAACAAATAGGATTATGGTACCCTAAGGGAGTAGACTGACTTAGTTGGGTATACTGATTCTGATTTTGTTGGGTATAAATTGGATAGGAAAAGTACCAGTGGTATGTTCCACTTCCTTCGAAGTTCGCTGATCTCCTAGAAAAGGAAGAAACAAGAAAGTGCAGCGCTATCCACAAATAAGGCATAATATTTTGTTGCTGGTAGTTGTTGCGTGCAAATTATCTAGATGAAACCATAAATCGATGATTATAATGTTAATCTTAGAGTTATCTTGATAAGATGCAACAACACAAGCGCCATAAACCTCACCAAAAATATGATACTTCACTCTTGAGCTAAACATACTGAAGTTAGGCAACACTTTATTAGGGAGCATGTTTAAAAAGGTGAATGCATACTTGAGTTTGTGTCCTCATCTAACCAACTCGTAAACATTCTTAATAAATTTCTTCCTAAGGAAAGGTTCTTTTTCATAAGATCTAAATTAGGAATCTTAAACCAATCATGCATGGATTAATATGCTAATTGTTTATTCTCCTTTTTCATTCTCCATTTCTCTAAATGGTTATATGTGATCTATGTGCTTCCTTGTTTCCCTCCTTTTTGTTCATTCCAAATAGGGAGATGTATACTCTCAAGGGGAATATAGTATACTCACTACTCATGTGAGAGGAGTTTAACCGCTCCAAAATTTATCTATGAGTTTTCTCTTTTACCACCTCCTGGAAGATACAATGTCATCATAAAAAATGGGGAGAATATGGATCTATGTGCTTGCAGGTATGGAGCTAATAATTTTGATATTTTTTTTATTGTCTTGGTGTTTTGAAGACAATAATGTTGATGCTTGTTGAAGTCGGTGGTGATATTGTTCCGACTCTCTGATGATGGTGAATAACTTGAATATATCTCAACCCCTATCAAGTAAAATATTCAAAGTTCCAATGAATTGATTTTATGGTCGGAGTATCTGGAAAAGGAATTTAAAGCTTCAAAGTTGCAAAAGATATGGAGTGTTAAAACTATCTTGGTTGTGTCTATTTAAGTGACCATAGTCTTATGAAAGTAGGATAGTAATTACTTAGATACTAAGGAAACTGGCACATAGTTAAAACCTTTTTAAGACCTCTCTTTATTTTCTAAAATCACCTAAAAATATTTTCAAGGCCTAGCTTACTGATTAGGGGATTATCTAATCAATTGAAGTACTTTTTACAACTAGGTAATCAATTATCCTTAATCATATAATCGATTATTTTCTCATTTTTGAGTCTAAATCTATTGGGGAAAACTCCTAATGATAAGTAACAACTAAATATCAAAACCTTCCATTTATGGCTTGAACAATCGATTTTTAAGGTGCAGTAATCAATTAGCCTAGTCGATTGTTCCAACAATTGCACTCATGGATTATTTATTCTTTTAGCCTAATTTTCTCCTATATAAATGAGTTCTCCCCCATTCGGAATCACACAAGAATTTAGAGTTTTCCTATTTCTTATTATTTTATTACTCTCCTATTTTCTCAGTGATATTTTATTTTACAAAAGTTGTCTTAGTCCCTTGTGAGTAAAAATAACTTGAGAGGAAAATGGTGTACTAGTTTTGTACCATTATTTATTTTAAGAGTGAGATTCTCTTGAAGGTTCTTGTTTTGGTTCTAGAGATACTCCATTAAAAATATTTGTTTGGTTCTAAATTGTTGGTGTAAGTTCTAGAGTCAATTAGTTTTATTAGAACTTGATACTTGTATTGAATTATTTATTAATAATTGAAAGACATTTCTTTATTATATTTGTTTTTACAAAATAATAAATTCACTAGAATAGTTAGTCCATTTAATGAAATGTTAAGTGTGAATTAATCATTATATCACATTAAACATAAAGAAACTTTTCTTAAAGTATATGTAGTCGAGCTTTATTATGAAGTGGGATAACATTAAAGCACCGAGACTATTATGTGGATAGAATGATGATCACATCTCATGGATTGTGGATAAAAAGTTATCAAGTATTAACATATGTATGAGTATTATGAGTAATCTTTATACCAGAATGACCTGATATGAGAATACTATATAAAATATCATGCAAAGTGTCGTAAGTTATTCTCATAGTGATTGTGGTGTATGATGCATCCGCAAGGACACAATTTTCATGAAGTAATAAAATAGATATCCAACCACAAAGACTAATGGTTTAAGTACTGAATTCTCATTCAATCGGTGTATATCTATAGAAATAAAAAAGTAGGGATTCTGGTAAATAACTTAACAGAAAAAGTAATTAAGTAAAAACAACTTAACAGAAAAATCACTTAAATCTCAAATTGGGGAAAATAGGACTCAGGGTTACAGTTAATGTTTCTAACACAATCATATGATCTTTGTCACATTTATTACGAGAAATTTTCATAAAGTATAGAAAATAGATAAAATAGGGCATTTCCTGCTTGCTTTAGCGCATTGCCTCTACCATTGACGAATAATCCATCACCTTTTACATCGTCCGGATTATAATTCGACAAGTCATTAATTTTGCTTATCTATATGTTTTCTCAAATTCTTCTGGCGTCTTTCGCATCATCCAGATTAGATTGTTAAAAAAAAATTCTCCAGTATCGACACATATCTTTTCAGACTACGACCGATACCTAAGAACCACTTACTTTTGTAACTAAGTTGGAATGCATGAACTCAGATCATAAAATAAGTTTAATTAAAATTCTCGAAATTAATAGTAACAGATCATACTATAGGTCATGAAACAATCCCCATAACCCCTAGTCCCTAGGAAACTACTCACTCATGGTGCAGGCAAACACAATCATAGAGGTATTCGTCATCAAACTCATATCAATCAAACAAAAGAAATGAATAATATAAAGAGAATGACTTATAAAACTTGAAATGTGCATAAACATTATTCCACAAATTGCTCCCTTGGAGATTTGAGTTACAAAAAAAGTAGAATAAAAACTAGGAATGAAAAGTGACAAAAGTTGTCAACCCTAAACTCATAACAGGCTATGAGTTTTATAGGAAAATAATAAAAGTGCTAAAAATCTTTGGTTCAATGTAAAATATTTAGATTTAATACAGATCTAATCATGCCTAAGAGCCACGATTAAGAGTGAACCATTATATTTGTGGAAGCAAAATAAATCTTTGACTTTTCTCTCGCCTTCCTACTACGGCCCGTAGCAGCTGCTACAGGTGGCCGTAGCAAGCCATTGGATCTTCTATTGGAAAGTGGAAAATGAGGGAGCTAGGGAATCATGTTGCTATGGCCCGTAGCAACTGCTACTAGTGGTTGTAGCAGCCCCTTGGCTTTTGTATGGGAGAAATTTCCAAAATGCCGTTTTGCTCCGTTTCACTTGCCTTTGATCCCTCTTTGTTGTGGATGCTCATTAGACCCTAGAATTAACAAGAAAACCAAAACCAAAGCATAAAACATGATAAATGAATGGAAATCTAACAAAATACAGTAAAATACTAAAGAAAAACAACTAGAAAGAACGATTCAAAGATCACTTATCAAACTCCCTCAAATCTAGACTGTTGCTTATCCTCAAGCAACAAAGTTTGCATTCATGAGTTTTTTGATCAAGCGGTCACATCATGATAAAGCATATGAAAACATGGTCAATGGTACTCATACGAAAGTCTTTGTTCTGATCGGCTAGGCCTAGTTCTCTTGGTAACCATCCATCAATGAATGAATTAAGAGAACACACCACAACGGTAAAACCACAAACCTAAGTCTCCCTTTCAGACACCTCTCCAAATATGCTTTAGGCTTAAGTCTTTTTTTATTTCCCTTTTCATTCTGACAATCATATTAAGGCATTTGGAATTATTAATGTCATCACATGCTCAAGATCGATCTAGAATTTTTGTTTAGCCACCTTTTTATTATTTACTTTTGTTTTTGATTAATTTATGCACTTTCGCGTCTATTAGTCCACTTTGGGACGGAATATGAGATTCAACCGCCATTAGGCTAAATAATTGGATGAGGCTTACCCAATTTAGAAGGTTTATTTGCCTTTATTGCCTTTTCATCATTTTGGTGCCCAAGATTATTTATTTCTCAACCAATCATACATATATGAAAGTCTAAATTTTGTCGGACCATCAATATAAACTAATCAAAAAATACTTCTCAAAGTCGAGTACTATGCACAAATCTACATGTTAGACTCACGTGCGTACTCCGGGGGACCTAAGGTGTTCGGGTAATATCTAAGTTTTCAAACTTTCCCAATGTTCCTAGTCCTAGGATTCCTTCCCTCAAACTCTATATACTTTCTTATCTTCCCCACAACTAAAGCTTATCATGAAAAAAATCCATAGTCTTAGTTTTGGGAAAAACTATGAAAAGGTGGACTTAATGCATCAATCAAACAAGAAAATTAGGAAGAAACAAAAACATAAAAGTCCAAGAAGTAAAAATGCGATAAAAATAAAGAAAATGCAAGAAAATAAATAGATACCCCCCAAACTTGAACCAAACATTATCCTCAATGTTTAAGTACGAGAAAAAGGGAGTAAACCTCACAAGAACCTCATTTTGGAGGTGGGAACCGCAACATGAGTTATTGCATCATATATTTGACGCCATCCAAGACCACTTCTTGCCTATTTTGTTTCATCCACATCCCTTAGATCTCCGATTGGACCCACGCCCATCTATTGTGATATGCATTCGAAGTGTCTGCTTCGTGGTTAGTGGGATATGTTGATGGAGGGATAACATCCTCCTCCATGGCGGTACCTATAGGATTGAAAGAATTATCGGGTTAACCATTATCGTCGGATGTGCTATCCAGAGAAGGGACACCCACTTGATAAAGCCAATTATTCAGAACATAAATTCTTACCTTTCTTAGATTAGGCAAGTCAAAAATGGACTTGTTCCGGACCATCATCATATAAGTGTTTCCGTCCATATAAATCATCCCTTGGTTAACAAGGGTTTCCATATCAATTTTACTCTATCCTTCAAAAACAACATCATCAGCCAAATTGAATTCAAAACCGAGGTACTCAGTGATTTAGGTAATCATACCCCCTACTGAAATGTCTCTGGTAACCGCTCGAGCAACCTTGCCCAAATAGTTTATCTTAAAGGCGAAAGCATTAACAATTCCATTATAGGCCATTCAATTCAAGAAAAATAGCTCCCTTTGGGTAGCACTCCGGTATTATCACCTCGTCCGAACAAGGTGTAGGCAAGCGCCTTTTGTGCATATCAGAAGCATGAGTTTTGAATAAGGGAGGCCTTGGCCCCGTGGCGGTATAATAGTGATCACCGGAAATAGAACACCAAAAACTAGTAGCATCAAACTCCTTTGGGACATCACCCGACCCATACATGGGAAATTGAAGGATATGCCCCAATTCCTCTACACTTAGCTCATGGTTTTGATTAAACAATCAAAATTTGAAAGTATCTTAAAAGTAACTTGTTACATCGATATACTTCTTTTGCAACATAAAATCTAAGGTGCTAAGAAACTCAAGAGTAATGCACTTAAAGGTAGGAATGTCCTTTTGCATGAAGTCTAGTAAACCGATCAAATGGAACATCCTATCTATTTCTACTTTTAAGCCAATAGTAGTAAGAGCGTTTTCACAAACATGCCTTGACAGAGTGATCCTCCGCTTGACGAGCGTTGATTACCACTTTTCTTGCTCATTGTCTTCAAAGACGGCATTGTGATGATTTGATGAACGGGTGTTTCCCCTCTTGTGAGGTCTTGATGACTTCGCCACTTGTTTTCCCTTGTCGGTTCTCTTTGGTGCCTTTGATAAATGAATCTTTTTGAGAAAATTTGAAATGAATAATTTTGAGCATTTATGCCCGAAAGTAGGCTTGGTATGGTGGACGGGGAAGTTTTTATGAAGATGGTTTTGTGGTTGGGGCAGTAGGAGGTTAAAGTTGGAAGCTTTGTGGTGGAGAATAATGGAGTTTTTGTGAAGGTTTGGAGAAAGGTTTAAAGAATTAGGAGAAAGTGAGAGATTTAGGAAGAGAATAAGTGATGGTAATGATGGTTAAAAAATCATATTTAGGGTATTTAAAGGGAATTAATGGGTGATTATTGGTGTAATTGGAGGTGTGTGGGGTCCCAAGGAGATTTGAATTTGAAAAATATTTGAAAATTTGAAATCTCCCTCTGCATGCCCTACTACAGCCCTTAGCACGTGCTACAACTGCCTGTAGCAGGGCGCTGGTTCCTAAGGCCTTGTGTTAGCAAAATTAGGTTTTTGGGATGGGCCTGCTACAGTCTATAGCATGGGCTACGGGTGTCCGTAGTAGGTTACTATTTTTTCTATAGAGAGTTTTGGTTTCTTTGGGTTTTTGGGTTTTCTTCTGGGCATGATTCCATAATTAGTATTTCTCATCTTTTCCCAATAATTTAGCACTTGTCCGACTTCGTTCTTGCGAGCTCTTTATTAACTGAAAAGGAAACAAACAAAAAGAACAATTTAGTGCGAAAAAGTGTGGGTTACCTCCCACTAAGCACTTTGTTTAAGGTCGTTTAGCTCAACCATCTACACCCTCAACTCAAGAGGGTGCCTCCTTAAAATTGGAATCCTTAACATGTCCCTTAACCATTGATGGGACCCGGTTCACTCAAAACATCCATGCCATACAACTTTCTTCTTTTCCCTTCCTCCAGTGAGGAGGCTCATACTTTTGGTCTGGTTTTTTATGGAGTTTCTCTTTCACTTTCTTCTTATCCTTAGACTCGTTTTTATTTGGCCTTAGACAAGCCTTATGGTTCTTTGACTCATTAAATTTATAAGCATCAAGGCCTTGATTGGAAGAGATATGATTTCCTCTCAAGGCCTCTTCATATCCATTATCCTTGGTATCAACCTTCTTAATCTTAGTATCATCAAGTAACCTTTCTTCTAACTTAGTGGTCGGAGGAGGTTCTGGTGTGTTCTCTTGAACACAACCGCTTAATAGGTCAACCAAGCAACAAAAATCCCTTAAAGAAGGGTTCTTCAATAATTTTTCTAAAATGAATTTGATCTTCTCATCTCCTACCTCAAAGGTCAACATCCATATCTTGACATCTATAATGGCCTCTACTATAGCTAAGAAAGGCCTTCTTAAAATTATCGGAATTTTAAAATCTTCACTGATGTCTATTATCACAAAGTCAACCGATACATAATACTCTACCACTCTTACTTGCACATCCTCTAACACACCTATAAGATACTTAACCGATCCATCGACAAGTTACAAATACACATTGGTAGGTTTCATGTCTCCCATATCCAACTTCTTACACACAGACAAAGGCATTAGGCTAACAATAGCTCCTAAATCACATATTTCTCTCTCTCTCTCTCTCTCTCTCTCTCTCTCTCTCTCTCAAAGTCCTTGGTACCTATATGACAAGGGATAGATTAACTTCTCGAATATTTGAGCTTAGGGATTACCTTTCACACATCACAATGAATACTTACAACATCTACCTTTTTTAATAAATATGTCAAGACAATTCCTTTCTCTAGCACGTCCAATCGTCTTTCCCAACTCCTTATCCTGAAATATACAACAATCATTATGAAAAGTTACACTACAGGATAAATCGTTTGTAAGGTTTGTATGAAGACTAGGTTCATGGATAGTTTTGGAACATGGAGGACCCTTTTTAAGGTTATAGAATTATTTATATGGATATCACCAATTCCAACTACACTTACAAGAGTACCATATGCAGTTGAAATTTGTTTATTACTGGGATAAAGGGAATATGTGGAGAATTGTTTCGAATAGGGTGTCATATGGTATGTGGCTCCTGAATCTAATATCCAAAATAAGCAAGAAGGTGTTTCTGAGACATGAAATCCAAATGAGAGTGGAAGCTTACTAGAATACACCACACTACAATTACGAGATGACTTTTCCACAATATTGGTCATAAAGGAAACATAAGCAACCACCAAATATTTATGTATAAGATATCAAAGAAAATAGGATTCGGTAAAAAAATCAACCCAAAAAATGTATGGACAATGTCTGGTACTGTGCAGATGGCTACTGAAAAATGTGCAGAGTTGTACTGGCGGTGGCTGAAAACTATACGAATAAATTCCAAAAAGTGTAGAGACAGAGGCTAGACAGACAACTATTGAAAGAAGTGTAAAATGATGCAAATGGAGGTCAGAAAGAACAAACAGTGTTTATTTGGAAAAACTTGACAATAAGTGTTGCCCAGTCAAGATTTAAGGGTTATGACAGCATAAAAATGCCCAGTCATATCTCTAAATAATGATTAGCGGAAGTAGAGTCCCCTAGATTAAGAGCTCTGATGCCATGTGAAAAATAGAAATAAGAAATTTTCTAAATGTGCTTGAATGAGTAAAACACTCAGTAATTATGATATTTATACACACTATATAATTAATTACATATTATGTTTACAAGGAGAAATTAATAATATTCCTAATTCCTAAATGCACGAATCTAAATATACATGAACCTAAGACTTAAATGCTCATTTTAGTGGGAAACATACAATGTATTTTTTCTATTTCCAATAGCTAACATACCTTTTGGCGTGTCTACAGTTTTAGTTTTCACTGATCTTTCACTCTTTGAGCGATATTCATTTAAGCACATCTTTTCAATCAAGTCTTTAACATGTGGTTCTATCATGGTTCTGATTATGCCTCCCGCATAAGCATCTAGAAGCATGCATGTTTGACCCTTAAAAGAAGTGTTCTGACAATTTAAAGAAAATGGTCAGGTTTTGCCTAGAATCCCCTATTTCTCCCTTGTTGATGTCTAATGCATTATGTATATCAAGCGTCCTTATATTTCCATGACGAGTTAATAAGACCACTATACTCAATCCTTTGATGTATAACTCATTGATTCCTACTAGAGGTCTCTTATCTCTATTCAACTGACATAAGTGAAATCAGGCGATGATACAATACGCTAACTTTAAGGCCACTACTCGAGGTCTCCTATCCCTATTCAACCTGAAGAAGTATGATAGTTGCCCTAGATCGAATGCATATGCTAAGGGCTAGTATTCCATATACGTCTATAATCACATTAACAGAGTATCACAAATAATGCGCTTTAAGTAAAAGAAGCAATTGAATAGAAATAAAACTAAGATAATTCATGCAACATCAAATTAAACATATGTTTCAATAGGTTTGAAACAAGTTCATCAGACAAAACCTAACCTAAAAGTGTTTAACTAGTCATACTGATAAAATTACAATACCAATTGATAAGAATAAGATTGCATAAAAATTCCTTGAATATCTAGCCTCCAATGGCTTTGAATACGCTCCAAAACTCAATTTTGGTGTTGTAAATCGTACTCCCCAGTCTCCAATCACTGAACCCTAAAAAATTACCAAGTCTTCCTTTTTATAGCCCTCAAATTGTACCATAACACATTAGGAATTTCCCAGAAAAAAGGCTCATCGTGCGTGCAATAGATTGCATCGCATGCGCGATGCTGCTTTGTCTACTCTTCCATGCGCGTGATGGTGCGTGATACCATTTTTCTTCTTTTCTATCGTGTGAACAGTAGCGTGTGATGCATCATGTGATTATTCCACTGACTTGCTCGCTTTTGTTCCTTTTTCAGCCAAATTTCTATAAGTCTCAAATTCTTCATACTTGGTCATTTTTGCTCCGTTCTTTGGCCATTATTCATAAAATTTAATAATCTTTGACTTGTTTTTCTTTGTTTCTTCGACATAAATCATGCAATGACAGAGTGTTATCAGCCACGCACTTCAGGATATATGATGAAATATAGAATGAATAAGTGAAATAAGGTACAATGTACTTGTGAGAATTATGAAACATCGTAAGGTGTGATGTACTTAAGTGGAATATTGAACACCGTATAATATAATAATAATAATAATAGTTATTATTATTATAGTGATTAAATATATTAATAATAAAAATGTGTTTATTATAATAATAATTATTATAATAATATAATATTATTAATATACATATGGTGCACTTAAGTTTGGCTTTTTCAACTTATTACCCACACAAGTGGTTCTTTAAATAGAACCCTTGTGTAGAAGGCTTTACACTTGATAAAATTAGGTTTGTGAAACTTCGTTGTAATCTCTCTCTCTCTCTCTCTCTCTCTCTCTCTCTATATATATATATATATATATATATATATATATATATATATATATATATATATATATATATATATATATATATATATATATATATATCACACAGATACACACACACACATAAAGTCTTCATTCATAGCAGCTAGCATTGAGATTGAAAGCATTTGTTCGTGTGGGCTGAGTAGAGGTGTTGATCATTGTTCATCGCTTGTCATGATTCATCTGATTCTACATCAAATATTTTAATCGCCATGAGAGGTAACTATTTATATCACTGATCATGCTCATTTGTAAGGATCAACTTAAGGGAAATTATATTTTTCGCTGCATTTTATATCGCAATTTCCCAAAAAAAAATTTGCCCAGTAAAAGTCATATTTGGTTATTGAGAATAGCCGGCAAAATCTCTAATCGATTTGTAAGCTCAGCCTGTGCAAAAGCTCTTGTTTGGTTGGGGGAATAAGCCAATGCAAAATCTCTCGACTCACTTATAACGAAGGTTTATAGTCATAACCTGTAAAAGCTCAAGATTATTATTAAAACTCTCAAGATCTTTTGGGACCGAAGAAGGCCAACATTCAATCGAACCTGTATAAATCTTAGTGGAATCTCTCTAACTATATCTCTTTAATTTATGTCATTTAGTTTATTGCTTTATTTATGTTTACTGTTTTTCTTTGTGCTATTTTAGTACTAACATAATTTGTTGTTTTAAGTAAATAATTTTTTATATTAATCACAAATTTTAAATACCATAATTCATCCCCTATTGTGCTTGGATCACTCGTTCAACAAGCTTAAAGTTTTGCTTGAGGAATTCAACTTAAAGTCTCGCCCGAGGGACTCAATCTAAAGTCTCCCCCTAAGGGAATCAACTTAAATTCTCTCCCAAGGGACTCATCCTAAATTCCCTCCCGAGGAACTCAACCTAAAGTCTTGCATGAGGGGCTCAACTTAAAGTCTTGCCCGAGGGACACAATTTAAAGTATCTCATAAGGGACTCAACTTAAAGTCTCGCCCAAGGGACTCAACATATAGTCTTTCATGAAGGACTCAACCTAAATTATTGTTTGAGGGACTCAATTTAAAGTCTCACCCGAGGGAGTTAACCTAAATTCGTGCCTGAGGGACTCAACCTAAGTCACATCTAAGAGACTCAACTTAAAGTCTCGCCAGATGGTCTTAACTTAAAGTCTTGCTTGAGGCATTAGACTATCAAGTCTTTCTCGAGGCACTCGACTATCAAGTCTCGCCCTTAAATTAATTACTTTATGCATGGGTTAAATTACTTCTCCCTTTTTAAGGTCTCGTACTTTAGGGACGGTGTACCAAGATAACTTTACTATATCTGAGAAGGGATGGTCCATGATCAAGTTAAGCCAAATCTACAGATGACGCGTGAGTATCCAAACAAATCCATAAATCGTTCGAAGTGGTACCACATGTCCCCCAACATGACCCAACGAAGTTGCCCATTTGGGCTTGGACTACCCGAATTGGTTTCCATAGCATATTCATTCGATGTAAGTGAAGTGATGTGTCTAAGTCGCAACTAATAGAACATGTCAGTCTAGGAGGGATAACCTTCTTTCCATGATGCAATGAAGAATGAGTCTCTTATATCCTATATTGTTGGTCATGGAGCTGGCGAAACCTCACTAACTGAGGCCCAAAGCAACTTTATATATACCCCACCTTTACAATGTGAAAGGGGGGACAAAATTCCCTCAAAAATACACATAGGAGCTCTCCACCACCAAACGTGGGTGAACTTTCTCCATACTCAATAAATCTTAAAACCCTTATACATCTCTACATAGTTAGGGGTTGTCTCTCGTTATACTTTTTTTGTAAGTACAATTATCATTGACTTTAATTTCTTATCTTACATCATAAAAATTAACAAGTATATTTTGAGCTACTATAGTGAAAATTATAATTTTTTCACTAGATTTTTTATATAGTTGTTAGCTACAACTTTTATGACTTTTCATGACTTAAGATGAGACATTACATTCACTGAACTTGTTAAGGTGGATATTAATTATATTATAATGTTAAGTGATCCGCATGAAGAAAATGAGTGGTGAGTCTTAAATTTACTTTAATAAAAATAACAAGAATGGAGAGTCGTGATATTTCTATTTGGCTTTGTTCTGTTATTTATTGTAGTAGAAAGTCCTAAAGTCACTTAAGGCGGAATAATTGGAGTTAAAATCACCTAGATATACAACAAAATATGGAATTAGAGATTAAAAACTAAAACATCATTAAATGTGTTAAAGTGCATCGAGGATGATGTTCATGGGAAAAATAATATTATAGATAAGGAAATGTTAACGGAAGAACATGAAAACTCATAATCTATAACCTTCATTAGCATATTCATTTTTTTGTGTGAATTTCTTGATTAAATTTGAGGTTATTAACGAATTGTGCATAACACTAATAAAGAGTTGAGGAATACACCAACTATCATGAATTCAACAAGAATTAAATTTGTCAACAATTTATTTTTTAATTATAAAAACGCTCATAGTAGTTATGAAAAATAACACTTTTACAAAAACATCTTTTACAATTTTGTGTAGAAACAATAAACTGAAGAAAAAAATATTAAAAATGATTTTATTTATAAATACCCTTATTTTCCTACCTACTATTACACTTTTAATATTAAGACTTAAATTCACTTTTGGTTCCCCTATTTTGATGGTTTTAAAATTTTAATCCCATCTTTTTAAAATCCGGTTTTTTGGTCCCTCAACTTTACTTCTCTTAGAATTTATTTGGCCCCCGTTTTGCTACTACACATGTGGCGTCCTCATTAATGACGTGACACTGCTACACTAGAGCTAGGTCAGATTTTATGCCATTTTTAATTGAAATTAAGAATAATTGGATATTTAAAATTATATCAAAAACATTTTTATAACTATATGAAAATCAAATTTAAAAACAACCCCGATCTCACTAAGAACACTTATTCTTCTTCATTCTTACCTGCAACCAACCCTAAAACTCATGTTCTCTGAATCCTTCTTTATATTCTCTTATCTTCATATTCCTCCTCCAATCAACCCTAGAAAACCAGTTCTCCAAATCCCAAATGTCTAAAAACTCAATTTCCAACACATGAAACAAATTTTATTCATTGACATACGAATGCAAATGTGGTCTTGATGTTCAATTGATGACGACATGGACTGATGTGAACCTAAATCGTCATTTCTATGGTTGTGGGATGTATAAGGTATGTTTTCATTTATCTTTATTTTGATGTGTTTTGTTTGTTTTAACCAGATCACTGTCTATTTATCTTCTTTCTTCTCCATTAATGTATACAACTACAAGACTATAAGAATTGCAGTCATTTTGTTTGGTTGGGATGAAGAAATGAACCATAGAGCAAAGAAAACTATCTCCTCATTACTACATAATTTAAATGAAGAGAAATAAAAGGTTAAATATTAAAGATGAAAAATGAAGATGACGATAAAATTATTGAAGAAGCAATTTAAGTTCAATTGGATGATCATACTCATTATGTTATTTGCCCTGGTTAGTTCAACATTAATCAAATAAGTTTTTAGTTGAATAGGGTCTAGATTATGATAAAATCATATGCGTTTAGAAGGATCCTCATGTGTTTAGATGATGATGTGATAAAATGATATGTTGTAACAAAAGATCCATTATGTTATAATTTGACTTGATTAAGGAATGTATTACTTTGACGAATTATGGTTTATGTTATTGATTAAGGAATAAATTTTGGTTTAATGAGATAAATTTATTTTGATTAAGGGAGTGAATTTGTTGGCACTGTGCATAATTGACTTCACTTTTTAATGACTGCATTTTTTTATTAAGGGACTTGTTTAGTATGCTTAGTGTCAGCATAAGTTGCTTGCATAATGTGTGCATATGGACTGTATATGGCCTGGTTAATATGGCCTGGAGTGGTTCCTTCTTTTTTTGGAATATGGACTATATAAGACCAAGTTAATATGGACCAAACAATGTGTTTATATGGCCTGTAATGGTTCCTGCATCTTTTGGCATATGGACTTCATAAGTCCTGGTTAATATGACTTACACAAGTTGCCTGCATTTTTTGCCATATGGACTTCATAAGTCCTACTTTATATGGCCTGTAAAAATTGGCATATGACCAACACAAGTAGGCATATGGCATGTACAACAACATCATAACAAGAACGCATAATAAGAGCAATATACTTATATTTCATAATCAAGGATCTTCATTATAACCAAAATAGTTATAAATATTTTCATTACAAAATAACACATCAAACATTTTCATTACAAAAAATCACCTAAACTACTTAATACATTTAATCTTGAGTAAGTTGAGTAGCTTGATGTGCTTGAGATCCTTGTGCAATTTTAGCCTGATTTTCATTTGTCTTTTTCTTTCCTTTTCCACCATTATTTTTCTTTGTGTTCTTTGTCTTGTTACCTCCCTTTGGCATTGCCTTGTTAGATGCTCATTTCCCTTCACGACTCCTTTAGCACAACCCATATTTCTCCACATCTTTTACAAATAACTATTGATAGTCTCCTTGAAAGTATACAAGGATCCCTTAGTTCATAAATTGTCTCGTTTCTCATCTTTTATGGATGACCAATTACTCATCTCATCACAAGTGGATAAACTAATACATGATCAACCATATACCCTAATTGTGGTCCATTTGTTGGAAATTAGATGTTTGAGTAGCGAAGGTAACATAAACACAAGAAAGGCGCGGGGGGTGGGGGTGGGGGTGGGTGGGGGGGAGGGGAGGGGGGGGGGGGGGTTAATTGGGTTTCTAGAATGAAAATATTTTGCTACCCAAAACAAGGAGATAACTTAAAATAAAAATAATAAACACAAACATTTTTATTCTGTTTCGTTGTTAACAAAACTACCTCCAATCCACCCGCCAAGGTGATTTCGCCTTATCACAAAAACTTAATCCATTATAACCAAACTTGATTATAACTATAAAGACTAACCGTCAATGTCTTCTTGAGAAATTCTGACTATACCCTAGTCTCTCAAGGAAATATAACTCAAAAGTTGACAAATAAAGTGTGTTACAAAGTTGCTTCTAAGGAAGCAGATTACACAAGCGTATTACAAATATTTAGACATAAAAATATTTCCTAAGAAAGTGTATGAACAAAAGTTCTTTGTGTGTTTGTTTTTATTTCTCAAAATATTAAAAATATGCAATGTTCACATTGTAGTTGTTATTGTGTAGTGTATCATCTTATTCCATTCTTCCAAGACTCCTTTATAGAGGCAATGAAAAAATACGTTGAAAGACAGAAGTGGATTTCACAAATGAAGTTGTAACCTTGCATAATGATTTGTGAGAATGGGAGACACAATATTATAATAGTACATTACTTTTCCCACAAAATCTGTGTAGTGGAAAGAATATTGATCTTGTACTGTGTACTATTTTCTCACATAAAACTTTTTGATTTGATATTCAATTATTCAGAGGATTTAGATAGAGAGTTGATGAAGTCTGCATAGACGAAAAATTAAATTCTGTATGAGAGAGTCTTCAGAATCTGGTCTTCAGAGTCTTGATCCAGTTCATCAGAACCTGGTCATCAAAGTCTGGTGACACAGTTCATCAGAGTTGTTGAGTGCAGGACGTCTAAGCTTGACAATGTCAGAGGCTTCTTTATCATAACCATAATTTGAGGCTTTGGATGAGTAATTTTCATAAGCGTTGAGCAGAGTAATCCAGAGCTTGATTATCTTTGTAGAACATATATCTCAAAATTAGAGTGTACTAGGTTCAGAGTCTGATAATGTCACATGTCACTTCTTCAGAGCCATAATTTGTATCTAGTATCTGCACACTTAAAAAAACCATTGGGGTAAAATATTGTTCTTTATGAATCTATGTATTGTTATCATCAAAATATAAGGTCAGATGCATAACCAAATCTTGTTCTTACAAGTAGGTCTTCTCAAATGCTAATTTCCTACAATACAAACAGACAATGTTATAATACATACAATGCAAAACATAAGAATACCTATAATATAATTCAA
This sequence comes from Lathyrus oleraceus, assembly GCF_024323335.1. Lineage (NCBI taxonomy): Eukaryota > Viridiplantae > Streptophyta > Magnoliopsida > Fabales > Fabaceae > Lathyrus > Lathyrus oleraceus. Next base: position 450,048,152 of record NC_066579.1, read on the forward strand.
AACATAATCATACATATAATACTCAACCACATATTCTTCAGATTATTTCTTGATGTTCCATATACATATGATGACATGACAACAATGTATCCCAAACAACTCACAGTTTCTACATTAGCATGTTTAATTTTTCCGATTTAACACAATATGTTTCAATGTCGTTGGTTACATCAAATATTTAAAGATCACACTACTAGAAAAACTACTTTTTATGACAACGATTTCACCTCACATATCGAAAAACAGTTGTATAATTCCTAGACACGCCATGTTTTTTTTTCTTAAAAAAATATACAATCTATTCTGTCGTTTTTTTTAAAACCAAGAGTTAAACTTATTCATTGTACATACTTCAAATTCTAACAACTCCAGGTTATGTTTTTATTTTATTAAAAGTGACGCCTTCTTGAATATTTTATTTTTAATATAAAAAATACGTCAATTTTTTCCTCGGTTTTGTTTTCCAACCGAGGTAAATTTGTTTCTCTAATATATATAGCTTTAACTTGAACATTCAATTTCACTTATCTAAATAACACAAATAGAACCCTAACAAAGAGCCCTTAACAAGAGAGCCAACAAGAGAGCTATAAACAACGAAAGCCCTAAACACATGTCATATTTAATACAAAGATGATATGTGTTTAGGACTCTCATTTCTTCTTCAGAGATCCACATCATTTTTTTTTCACTTCCACTTCAAAGATATGATATGTCAAACATCACTACTCATATTGTTGTTATTGTTATTTTTTATATCTGAAACCCTATATGTTTTATCTTGTTGTTATTGTTTAAACAAATTTATGTTATATGTTTATTGATTTGTTCTTGTTGAAACCCGTTATTGAGACCCTAAACCCTAGAGGTTTAATATTATTCTTGTTGTTTAAATATATTTATGTTATAGTTTTATTGATGTCGTTGTTGTTATTTTCATTAAGACTCGTAGTTGAGACCCTAAACTCTAGAAGTTTAATCTTGTTGTTGTTGTTGTTTAAACAAATTTATGTAATAAGTTTATTGATAATGTTATTGTAGTTTTGTTTAGAGGTTGTTTTTTGAGTTGGTGTTTAATGTAAATTATTGTTTTTGAGTTGTTGATGTTATTGTTATTGTTGTTTTTTAGTTGTTTTAGTACCAAAAGTTATGAAAATTTACATGTTATAGTTTAGTTGTTGTTATTGAGTTTGAATTTTAGATTGATATTTATATTGAGCTTATGTTTTAGTGATTCTTTGTGCAACTCTCATGTTGTTCCGTTGAGTTGAGTTTATTATATTTAATATTAATTGTTTATTTCACTAACCCCTATTTGAACATATAACCTATTAAATTGATTTTGGAAATAATCATATGAAAATTTATGTTGTATCTGAAACTTATCTTACATTGATTAATGATTTTCTAGCATTCTGCAACTCATCATTTATCTCATATTTTTTTATCGTTAAAATATCTCCAATACTTCTAGTTTCTGTTCAACTTTATTTCATACTTGTTCATTTTTCAAAGAAAAAATATTATGCTTTAAAGAATAAATCAGTATAAAAGTAAGTGTTGAATAAAGAACTTGAAATATTGAAGAGATTTTAACCATAAAAGAGCATGAGATGAATGATGAGCTACAAGATGCTCGAAAATAATTGATTAATGTAAGTTGTTCTTCAAATATAACACAATTGTTCATATAATTATTTTCCTAACCAATTTTAAGAAGTTATATGTTACGTTAGTGTTTAGTGAAATAAGCAGTTCACATTATATTTAATAAACTAAATCGTGTTTTACTCGTTATTTTTATGTCAAAACCGAGGTGAGATGTTTTTCGCTATTTAAGAATTCCAAAAAGGATCTCCCAGGGGATCAAACTCATGACCTTTACACATTACATCTTGGTTGTGTTAAAATAGAGAGGTAAAGTGAAACACTTTTTATGTCACCCTATGTTACCTCTTCCTATGAAACCAATGTAAGACCTCTTTTTCAACTGAGGTAAATTGCATTTTTCATTGTAGTGTCATCATCACCATGCCATGTTGGAGTCCACCCTTTGCTTGTTTTTTATTCTTCTCAATGACCAGTTGGATTTTAGGACATATACCTTCATTATACTTATGCAACAAGTCGTTTTGGCTAGTTATCCTCTTGTTATGTAATGTTTGATCCCCTATAATAAAGTGATTGTAGAGTTATCTCTATGATCCAAAATTTCTATGTTAAAGGCCTCACACATGTTATTTACCTGCATTTCACACTCTGTATATGTCTTGAATGGTGATTTGCTCCAAAATTGTGTCGGGGTTTTCAACATGTCCTTCCATGCACCTTCATTTAAATCCATAATTCTTTGTGTTACTCTTTCCCATGTTAGGATTGTAGTTGCTCTAGTTGTTGCCCCACTTGACCTCTTTTATTTCCAACCCATGTCATTTTTTCTTCTAATTACCATATAGATGTTTTACATGCATTTTATGCTCTACATGAGTACTAATACCTTGAATACCATAAACCATTCCTTATCATATGTAATCAAAATGTAATTAGATGTAATCAAAATAATACACAACCATAAACAAGCTATATAAGATAATACCTTTTGTTGGTAAAAAATAAAGGCATATGATCTCTGATTGAACCCTTCTAAATCTTCCAGAAGAAGATGTAAGAATCACTCCCATGATTCTTTAGTCTCAACTTTAATATCAGAAGATGTAAGAAGATGGAAAGATGGAAAAATTTGATTGTAAGAAGATGGAAATATGTAAGAAGATGGAAAGATTTGATTGTAAGAAGATGGAAAGATCCAGAAGAAGATGTAAGAAGATGGAAAGATTTGATTGTTACCATTTCTTCCTACTGTTGTCATTCACCAGCATAGTCCCCTTACAAAAAAACAAGCATCCAAACCTATAGGTGGCTGACATGTCTTGTAAATCTTTCCTTGCAAGCCTCTAAAAAAATATAGATCCTTTCAGAAACACGATCGTCATTGTATAACAACAATACTATTAGGATTTAAATTTAACAACTCTTGTGCATAACTTCTCAAATGGTTGAATTGATCAATCCCAACACCTTGAACCAATCCCATTGCCCTTTTTTTTGCACTGTATGCTTGATCTAGTGAAATTTTCACTTCCATCTCTCAATGAATTCAGTTATGAGTCATGCTGTTTTAATATAAGGACTATGTCTAAGGATATTTGCAGAAAATTTTGCAAGCCATTTAGTCTTTGTACCTATTATGTGAAGTCCCCTAGCATATATGCTCATCAATAAACCTGACTATTTGCCAATATTTCTGCTCATTCCTTTTGTTAAATCTCATATAGAACTTACAACCAACCATACATTGAACTACCATCCTTTTGGGATCATTCTTCTTAATTAACACTTTTTTCTATTCCATAATCCTTGATAGAGTCCCTTATCACCTCCTTGTTGGTAAACATCATCCTTAAATGAAACTTCATTGCATCACGACTCTTATAAGTTGTAAACTTAACTACCTCTTTATCATTATCACTCTCACGAGGAGTGCACAAATGATCATAATCTCCACATTCTTCATAGTCCATATGAGTTGATACTTTTTCTTTGTTGCCACTAGAAACCTCATCTAAATTCTCAGGGGGTAGTACTTTAGTCCAACCCATCTCCTCATACTTTTCATTAAACATAAACTCATTATCTTTAAAATTATCCTCAATTGTAACATAATCTTCATCAACATTAGGAATATTCATTTTTTCAACATGTTTTTCATTGCTAACTTTAACATCAAGAATATTTATTTCTTAATTATTAACTTCAATATCAAGAATATTCATTTCTTCAAGATGTTCATCATTAACCTCAACATTATACTAATCAATAACATTACCATCATCAACAATAATATTTGCACTTCTAAAATCAGTACAATGTGCATCCTCATTGTAATACCCCAAAATTTACCCTTCATTCTTCTTGGAAGCATGGGATTGTGTTTCACATTGCATTAGCATCATACTAGGTCATACTCATTGCATGCTGCATTAGTGACTTGGAAGTCAGGGTTTGATTGATCACTCCTTAACAGAAGGAGCCTACACAAAGCAAAGTTGAGATTTGGATTTCATTCTCCAATTATACAAGTCTCAAGGGTCTCAAGGAGTTCCATATGTCTTATTATGTTCCTCAGTTCATCAGTGGAAGATTAAGAACTCTCAGAGTGTGCATATGGAGTTAATCAGAAATCAGGGTTTCAGGGCCATCTGCAATAGGAAAGGTTTGGTTGGAAGTATAAGGGCTCATTCATGTCATGATTATAGAAGCATCTTGGCCTAAGAAGATCCACAATTATCTCACAAAGATCCATTGGCAATCGGTGCAATCAGTTCCTAGTCATTTTTGCCCTAAAACCAGGGTTTGGTATAAAATCGGGATATTTCTGATTCCTTGGGTGAAACTCATTTCCATGGCCCTCCATATGTCCACAAGAGTCTACATACAAAAAATTGGCTCTTTATTTGAGTCGGAGATGCTTCAATTGATCAATGGAATCGTAAATCAGACAGATTGGGAAGAGTCAACTGTGGGGCCAGAAAAGTCAACTCCTGACAGTTTGAAAGTGGAATCTCAAAATTCATGCCTAAGGAAGCCTACAGGTGAAATTTGATCAAGGTTGGATCATGGATTCATCATTTAATCAGGAGTTGCAGGAATTGAAAAAGTTACCAAATTTGGAAATAATTGACTTTCCATTTAAGGCAAGTTTTTATGGTTTTTGCACCCACTTTAAGCCTATATTCCATCAAGATGCAAGCTCCATTTGAAAATTTCTTCAACATGAAATTTGTTCCTATTGTTTCAAGCTTTCTAGAGATATAAAGTTTGTTTCATTTGGATTAAAAGTGAGAAAGTTAGGCTTGGTCAAAGTAAGACATTATTTTAGAACACTTAGAAACTTTTCTAAGTCCAAAATTTGCAAAATTTGTCAAGACTTATGGGCCAGATTTATTGCAGTTCAAGGCATCTTTTGAAAACACTTTCTTCATGACAGTTGTACCTTGATATGTCCTCTTTCACACCTTTTTGGAACCACCCCATTTGGATCATTGGTTTGGAAGATACACTCATCTAAGGTTGGTATCATAGGCTGAATTTTTTGACAGCATTTAGGCCAAACTGGCCCAACCATTTTGCAGCCATGAGACCTGAACTTTATGGCCATTTTTCACCTCTTTCCACTCACCATTTCCAGATGTGTTCAACATGAAAGATGTTAAGCTCCCTACCCTCTTTCTACTGTTTGCATTGCCTTGTCATTTGGTCATGTATTCATCAAGATACAAGGTCTTAAAGTCACCTTGTTGGGCCATTTTTGTGATGCACTAGAAAATCAAGTCAAACCAAAAACGACCCACACACCACTCTTTACCTCATTTGGCCATTTGCTTTTGGTTCACTCACTTAAGCTTTGCCACAACTAGATCTTCTAATACACCTCACCTTTTGGCACCACTTTTTGCATCATTTTCTCATAATCCAAACCAACATTCCAAGCCCATTAAGACACATTAGACCTACATATTTAAAGCTTTTAAAACCCTAATCTGAAGAGGGTTGGCTGCTGTATTTTCAAGGCAAGGCAAGAGAGAAAGATCAAGTGTCATCCCATTTCCATTTCACAAGTCCTTGAAGTTTCAAAGAGTATCTCATTCTTCCTTCCTTTCTTCCAATACCAAGAGGCAGTGGACTGTTTTCCACTAGGTAAGCCTTCTATTCCATCTTCCATGACTATATTCCATGCTTGTTCACTTCTATCTTCATGCTTACCATGCTTGCTTCATATTATTTTTTCATTTATGCCATTATTTCCATGCTTATTTTTTATGTTGTTATTATGTTTTGCATGCTTATGAACCCTTCAACATGAAACATTGCCTTAAGTTGGAATTTTGTAACATGATTTTTTTTTGTTGAATCCGGCCGCCTGAAGCCCCCTTGTTGTTCGCTTTTCTACATGTTAGAGTAATTATTTTTAACGAAACAAAGCACCATTGTGTTCTATATGTTCCAAACTCAAACTTTGATTTTTACATCACCTCATTTGGAGCCCTGTAGCATTAGTTATGTTGGTTTGAAAATGGAGAAAATGAGCTGCGTTTTTCATGTATGCTGAATTTGGGTGCATGAAGCCCCCTTGTTGTTCATTTTTCTACATGCTAGGGCCACTATTTTTCATAAAACAAAACATCATTGTGTTCTACATGTTCCAAACTCAAACTTTGATTTTTACATCATCCCATTTGGAGCACCATAGAGGGAGATATGTTAGTTGGAAGTTTGAAAAAAATTCCTGCGTTTCACGTGTATGCATACATGCATGGCTGTAGGGCTTTTTTTTCATTTGCATAAAAAAAATAACACGTATCCGCCCCTTGTTTTTGTCCGCTAGTGCATAAGTGGAAGCATCTCCAATTAATTCACATGTCACATGTTATTTCAAAATGTACATTTTTATAATTATGTCACATGCAGACTTTTATTCCGCTGGACCTGGGCTGCACGCGCGCTGCTATCCGCCCCCCCTGTATTCAGGTCTACTAACACACTAATCCTTTATTTTCATTTCTATTTTCTTTCTTTAATTCTTTTATTCATTTTTTACTCTGTTTTGATTTAATTAATAAAAAATATTTTATTTATTCATAAAAATACCAACAAATATATTTTACATTAATGTTTTATTTAATTTATTTAATTTTTATTTTCATATTTTATTTAATGTTAATATTTTATTTCAATTATTTATTTCAAATAGTCCTTTTAAGTACACTTTTTTTATTATTTTTATTTTCATGACTTAAAATTATTTTTAATTTCTGATTTTTGGGATGAGGGTTGACCAATGTCTCATGGTCAACCTGACATTTTATTGAAATTTTATTTCCCATTTTTAATTTATTTTGGATTTATTTTTGATCTAGTTTGCTTGGTTGACTTTTCATTTGACTTCTGTTTTATTTCAATTAATTTTTACACTAATTTTCATTATTTTTAAAATCTTTTTGGGGGATGATGATGTCCTGACCCCACCTAACTTAGTTTAATTTTTCATAATTTTTGTGATTAATTTACTATTTATTTGACATTTTTTAAGTTGACTTGACTTTTCGGTTGACTTTTCTATGATTGATGTTTGACATAGGGATTGCTTAGGGCAATTGAAGAGATATTTTGATCTTCCCTTGTTCATCTCATGTGACACATATTAGAGGCATTTCATCTTGATTTTATTTGATCCTTGCATCATTTCCCGATTAAATTATTCATTGGTTCTTTGTGTGCATAGTTTCACTTGTCTGATTTCATCTGACATTTTTTACACTTGTTTCTTTCATCCATGTTTCTATTGTTTGATTGTTTAACATGTTTATAATTGTCATACATTATTTAATGTCTTATTATTTCATTATTTGATTATTTGACTTGATCATATACTTGTTTATATATCTTATCTGTCTGATTAATAACCGTTGCCTACTTGTATGATGTATGAGGCATATATTATTATTGTTTGATTGCCATGAACAATCCCCATTCATAACAAATGTATCCCTCTCCCATGAAGTGTATAATATTTATTCTTTCACTCTTTATTCATCTGTTAATACAAGAATTAAAATGAACATTCGATAACCATTTCAAAACAAGATCAGAACCTCGATCCAACGTCGAGTAATCATTTTTTCAAAACCTAACAGAACCAGCAAGTATTCATCCATTTACCTTGTAAGTCGATTGCTTTATGCATCACCATCAACCCTGTAAGTCGATTGCTTTATGCATCACCATCAACCTTGTAAGTCGATTGCTTCATGCATCGCCATCTACCCTTATCCCTAGCACCTCTCCTTGCTCCATTCGTCGATTCTTGTTCCGTTTAGGTAGCACCCATTAGATAGAACCCTTTGTATGATAACATAGGTAGGATTCCCATATCCTTTGTATGATAACATAGGTAGGATTCCCATATCCTTTTGTATGATAACATAGGTAGTATTCCCATATCCTTTTGTATGATAACATAGGTAGGATTCCCATATTCTTTTGTATGATAACATAGGTAGGATTCCCATATCCTTTTGTATGATAACATAGGTAGGATTCCCATATCCTTTTGTATGATAACATAGGTAGGATTCCCATATTCTTTTGTATGATAACACAGGTAGAATTCCCTTATTCTTTTGTATGATAACATAGGTAGAATTCTCTCATTACTTTGCATGCTAACATTAGGTAGATGTTTCCATTTGTAAATCCTAACACATAGGTCCACATTGCATGACAACTCTAGGGCAGAGCTTCCCCATCTTTAGACCTTTCCGAGCTTCTCCGATCTTGTGGCATGTAGTCCGTTCTATTGCAAAGAGGTAACTTCCTAAGACTCGATTCAGCGAGCTGCGACACCTGCTGCTAGGACGTGAACACATTGCCCACTCTCCTTTGACACAACTGGTGTCCTCCTTTGTAAGTCCATGTTCAGATGGCAACCCCTATGTAGTCGAACTACGACAACTCTGATTCTCATTCCAGATGAGATACGTAGGCACAAGATGCAATGTCTTGCCGAGTTTGACTGACAACTAACAACTAATCTTTGCTTGTTTTCTCCCTCGTTGCGATCCTTTTCTCTCGCCCTCGTTGCGATCGAGACCTTCCCTTTCTCTCGCCCTAGTTGCAATCGAGACCTTTGTTCCCGTAGTTTAGCTGAACTACGGCTTGCTCTGATTCTCATTCCAGATGAGATACGTAGGCATAAGACGCGATGTCTTAGCGAGCACACTTCTCTTTAACCCATAGGTAGCCGAGCTACGAAGACTCTGATTCTCATGTTTAGATGAGATACGTATGCAGTGGATGCGGTATCCGTGCGAGTCATTTTCTTTTGACCTTTCTTTTAGTAAATAGTACCTTAGATAAACACACACCCTTTAGACATGAATAACAAGAGTGGATCCCGTAGAGTACTACGGATGCGTAAGGGTGCTAATACCTTCCCTTCGCATAATCGACTCCCGAACCCAAGATTTGGTTGCGAGACCTTGTCTTTTCCTTTCCTTTCTCCAAGTTTACTTTGAGCGTTTCCTTTCCCTCCTTTAGGATAAATAACGCACGGTGGCGACTCTTCTGTCATTTTCTTTTTCGCCGGTTGTTTCTTCGCACACTATATTTTTTAGGCTGCGACAGCTGGCGACTCTGCTGGGGACCAGGTTTCCCTAAGCAAGTCCCTCCTAGCTTTTGTAGGTTTCTTGTTTGTTGGGTGTTTATTCTTTTGTGCAGTTATTTATTTTCAGCATTTACCTGCTTTACCTTATTGCATTCATGTACATATGTTTGCTGTATCTGTGGGTTCTGTGGGTTGACTGTTTGTTGGGATGGGATGTTTTATGAGAGATAAACCCACTACCCAGGCTTGAGCGTACACACAGGTTTTAGAATGGATAGTCATGAGGCTTGTGTGGCATGTTGCTACGTTAAGTCGTTCATGAGACCCACATCCAGACGAGGTTTCTTTTGGATATATTTTGTCCTATGGGTGTTCCGTAACGACAGATATTCCTCTAGAAATCGTCGACTCTGGTGACCATTTCCCGAGAACTCAGTCGAGGCCTCTCCTCCGAGACACGTTTATGTTAGCTCTGGTGGGCGCATTCTCGTTGCTCAATCCGAGGACCCCGAGACTGGGAACTTGCTTTAGGATGTCCTGTTGAGGGGAGTCAGTGGAGGTCTTTTATCCTGTAATAATGCCAAACCTTCAGCGGTAAACGTATTATTCTCGACTAAAAGGCTGAAGCTGACAAACTTCTGTTCTTAGAACCTACCAGTGAGGGGCGGGCTAAATTCAGGAAACCTTAACCTCCAACCAACCTGGTTTTCTGGAGCAGAGTTTTGATCTTGTATTATATTCCTCAGTGGGTTTTGTAACACCCCAAAATTTGCCCCTCTTATTCACGTATTCATTTTTAGGTCATTTAACATTAGATACATTGCATTTCATCATGTCAATTGGGATTAGCTCCAAGAAGCTTGAACATCATCCAGGACACTTTGTGGGTTCTATTTAGATGATCAGTCAACACAAGGGAAAGACTTGAGTTACTTCCAATAGGGGTCTATTCGTCAGTTAAAACGTTAATCTTGAAGGAGCAAAGGTTTGTTCATGAGCTGTCATGCTCGCTAGGCGAAGCCCACGTGTTATGCAAAAAAAAAACGAAAAACGAAAATAAATAAATAAATAAATAAATTAAATAAATAAATAAATAAAAGAAAAAATCTCAGACTTGGACCTCTCTCATTTGAGCCCACAAAGCCATGAAAATCAGGTTATAAAAGAGGGAGAACAGACAGAAAAAGGAAGAGAAGAAAAACACTCTGAGGTTTCCTTGGAACAAAACCCTGGACAAAACCTGGAAAGAAACCTAGACAGAGAGAGTGAGAATTAATCTACAGCAACCTCCAGGCAACTCTGAAAGGTTCATTCTGACTCACACACTTTCAGCTAAAGCAAACCCTAACATTGGTTTGCAAATCCAGCCGTGCCATTTGATTTCAACCGATCTCTCCAATCAGGTTTGCCCTATATCCATCATCTTTATGCCTTTAATTTGAATGCTCTAAATGTATGAGGTATTATGGGTGAATTTGATACCCTTTTGATGCATGTGTTTGACAAGAGGTTTAAGCCTCCTACCCTTGGTTGCTTTTTGTGAGCTTTTTGTGAATTGAAATGGCATGATTCATGTGGTTACATTTTGATTTGGGGGCAACTCTTGGTTACCCTATCTTGTTTCTCTAACCTGTTTGTTGAGTTTTGTTTTGTGAGGGCTCACATGACTTTTGTAGGGATAACTTGCGTGGTTTCCCACCTTATTTGTGGGATACCCCCTGGAGGTTCATTTCGATTACCTGTACTGATCCACTTTCTTTGATGATGTTAGCTTGGAAGGATCTCAGGGTTTATCGTTCCTTTAATTGCTGTTACCTCGGATCTTCATCCGTGTGGTACTTTTACATTTTTCCCGCATTTTACTGCTTTCCTAGCTGGAAGACCTCGATAGGAGGCAATGTTTTTGTGTTTACTTTATGCAGGTTCCTTTGTCCAGGACTCCTTTTGCATGAGCATCCCTAACCCTACCAACTCATTGATTTTTTTCTTCTCCTAAGAACACGTTAACTCCTTCTACTACAGGCGAGTAAGTCTCCAAAGGTCGAGCATCCGGTAGATTTCGTAGTAACGTCGTTCGTCCAAAACCCAATCCATAACCCCGTAGTTAGCCGAACTACGACTTGCTCTGATTCTCATTCCAGATGAGATACGTAGGCATAAGACGCGATGTCTTAGTGAGCACAATTACCCTTAACCCCTAGGTAGCCGAGCTACGAAGACTCTGATTCTCATATTCATATGAGATACGTATGCAGTGGATGCGACATCCGTGCGAGTCATTTTCTTTTGACCCTTTTTTTTTAGTAAATAACACATTAGATAAACCCACACCCTTTAGACAAGAACTACAAAAGTGGATCCCGTAGAGTACTACGGATGCGTAGGGGTGCTAATACATTCCCTTCGCATAATCGACTCCCGAACCCAAGATTTAGTTGCGAGACCCTGTCTTGTCCTTTCCTTTTTCCAGGTTTACTTCGAGCGTTTCCTTTCCCTCCTTTGGGATAAATAACGCACGGTGGCGACTCTCCTGTCTTTCTTCGCCGGTTGTTTTTTTTTGCATTCCATTTTTCAGGTTGCGACAGGTTTCTCTTCAGACAGTGCAACCCGATAGATGTTCAAGCAGATACAGCAGTCCTGATTTCCATGTCAATGCATTGCATCACATCATTCTGCATTCATATCATTTAACACATGTTTATCCATTTCTAGGGGGTTTACATCTTCTTCCTGATTCCGGTCGGGGTTTTCTGGTTCTCCTGAGATGGATATTGGCAGAAAGAGACACGTCGCCTACAAGTTTCCTGTGGTTTGTTTGGAGCCTATTCAACAGCTGATGAAGTTAATGAATCACGATTCTCTAGAAGGATTCCGGAAGGAGTACGGTTTGATTCTAAGTTTTGTCACAGTTCTTTCCAAGGATCAACATGATGCTCTCTTCACACTGATGCAGTTCTATGACCTTCCATTGAGGTGTTTCACATTCCCGGATTATATTTTGGTCCCTACTTTGGAGGAGATTGCCAGTTTTCTCAGAGTTCCTATTAAGTCACAGTTGTTGTTCTACAATTCTGAGTTTCTTCCCGATCTCAGCATGGTTGCTTCGGCCACATATTTGGGGAAATCAGTCTTGAAGGCTAATATGTGTCAGAAAGGAGGAGTCAGTGGTTTTCATTTGAGTTTCTTACTGGGAGAAGAAAAGAAGAAGCTTGAAGATGGTGACCAGAGGGGTTTCAATGCTGTGTTGGCTCTTTGTGTGTATGGGATTGTCCTGTTCCCTAATGTTGCGAAATTTGTGGACATGGATGCAATACGCCTCTTCGTGTTGGGAAATCCAGTGTCGACCTTGTTAGGAGATTTCTTTCATTCAGTGCATCACAGAAATGAGAATAGAAAAGGAGGAGTGGTGAATTGTTGTGCGCCTTTGTTTTATAAGTGGTTCAATTCTCACCTACCCAAGTCAGGAGCATTCATTGATGTCGAGGACTCGTTGAGTTGGTCGAAGAGATTGATGGGGTTGAGAGTTGGAGATATTTCTTGGTGGTCTGACCGAAGCTTGTTTCGGGAGGATATCATTCACAGTTGTGGGAATTTCTCAAATGTACCGTTGGTAGGAAGAAGAGGGGGAATCAACTATAATCCTTCTCTAGCAGTTAGACAGTTTGGATATGCTTTAAGAACTCCGCCTTTGGAAAAGGATGTGGAAGAATCTCTGTTTTTCCATTCTTCATCTGATTTGATTGTGTCCTGTAAGGCAGCTGAGGCCTGGCTCAAGGTGATCAAGAGAGGAAGAACTGTGCTTGGAAAAGGAGATTGTAGAACTTACCCTCAGTATGAAGAGTGGCTTCAAGGAAGAGTCGAAGAGTTTGGTCTGCCGTTTCCTATTGAAGAACCTTTATATCCACCTACTCTTGAGCAGTCAACAATGGTGAGCCGAGAGGAGTATGACAAATTGAAGAATGCCATGGAGGAGCTTCAAACTGAAAACTCGGAGTTAAGTGTGAAGTTGCAAGACTATATGCATCAATTCCATGAGGCAGAATATTAGAAGGGAGAAGCCGTCAAATTGCAAGAGGAAGCAGAGAGGAAATTAGCTGTAGAGGTGGACTTTGATCGCTCGACTTTATGAGTCGAATTTGGGGTACAAACTGCAAGTGCACAGTTCTATCGCGTAGTTTTAAAAGATATCGATCCCACAGGGACTTATGAATCGATATACCGTTATCTAAGGTTACTACGTAAAGCTAAGGTGAATAATGGTTGATTGTTTGGGGGCGAAGCTAAAAACTAAACTAAGATCTAGATTAAATATTAATAAAGCGGATATCGGTATGTAGTTCGTCGTAATTAGGGAATCAATTCTTTGTCGGTTTCTTGGTTTTAAAATAAATCATTTCAGTTAACTTTATTGATTAAAGGTTTTATCTCAAACTCTCGCTCTGTTGAATAAACCATGATTTTATGTTAATGTAGCTGTCACTTATAATTAAGTCAAAAACCACTTTTTGAAAGCAATAAAGTTGCAGAAACTCTTTTTAAGAAAACACTGACCGTTTTAAACACCCTTATCTCAAACTCTCGCTCTGTTGACTTAGGTTATACAATTAAACCCGAATGCTTAACTCTCGTCCTCACATTCAATCTTTAAGAATACTTTTTGGAAAAGGTCAGAATTTAATTAACTCTAAAACTTGCTCTCGCCCTGATCTAGAATTAATGCCTAATTTACACTGTCCAGTTAAAACCTCAAACTCTCGCTCTATTGATTTTAACTTCTTTATGTCTTTTACTTTTGTAAAAAATCTTGTTATTAAACCTGTAAATTGAGACCGTAAAAAGATTGATTTTAATTTTAAGTTTAATTAGACCGACTTAGTCTTGATCCCTTATTCCGCTTACTTTACATACCGATATCTAGGCAAATTAGCCAGACATGCTAAACAAACAAAAATACATATCATGCATAAACAGACTCATCCCAGGCAGATAATATAAATAATTAATAAAACAAAGCATTAAATAATGATTAAAGAACCTGAATGCGTTAAACAATAGTCTTGAACACTCCACCACAAGCCGGTAGGATTTGTTCTCGGATTCTTCAATTAAACAATAACTTAAACCAAGGAAAAATAAAAAAAAACTAGATTCTAACGTAAGGTTAGATCCGGTAAAAGTTGCACAATAGTTTCCGGTGTAGAAACTATTGTGCGAAAAGAATTTATTGAATGCTAGAAAAGAAAATAGAATTGCAAAAAGGTAAAACAATAAAAATTCTGCAAAGTAATACTATAAAAATATAAGCCTAAACTGCTGGAAGAAAAAAAATGAGAGAACGGCAAAAGGCGTGGAAAATCTCCGAACCCTGAGCTTTCCCAATTAGCTGCTATTTATACTGCTACTTGTGTAACGGCTTTCCAAGGGTTTTCGTATGCGCGGTCTTTTCGTTCCGAGGGTCAAGCGTGGAAATAGCTTTCAACGTGGTCAGTTGAGTTCCTAGTGCCAAAAATATAGGGGAATGGTGTGACGTCCGTCACACCATGTGTGACGCTCGTCACAGGAGTGTGCTTAGTGTGACGCTCGTCACAACCTTTGTGACGCCCGTCACAGGTACAACGTGCGCTTTCTTTGGGCTGGGCTTGGTCTTTGTTATTTGTTTCCTTTTTATTCCTTTTTACACCTCTTTTTCTTCCCTTTTTCACTTTTGCTTCAAAATGGATACCTGACATAAATAGAAAGGAAATACCGCATAATATCTGATAAAATGAGATAAATTAAAGTAAATGATAATATAATCTAATTGAATTAAGTCCTAAAATGTGATATAATTTCATGTTTCCAAACTCCCCCATACTTAGATCTTTGCTTGTCCTCAAGCAAAATACAGTATAGAAATCGTTTTAAAAATTTAGCCAGATGAAATTTCAAAACACACATCAATTCGTAATAGGTTGCAATTGGATTTTGTTTAGAAGCAACTTGAGTTAAATCTTGATATCAACAACTACCGTCACAACCTAGATAACCCTGCCTTGTGCAAATCAGTTCAAGTACTGCTATTATAGCTATCCTGGTTCCCTTATTCTTATTTCACCCGTTTTCATTCTAGCGAAATCACATTAAGCCCTTTATCTTTTCGCGCACATAGTGGAGTAACCGGTTAGTGATTATGATCCCCATTTTAGCTAGAAGTTCTGGTACATAAGTCGGATAACTTCGTTATTCAGTCCAATGCAAATTGCGGGGGATCGAACCGTAGTCCGCCCTACCGAGTTCAGTACCAGATACCTACTGAACCAACTCATAATGGATCTTTCATATTGTGTTTTTGTATGATCTGCAACCTTTAGATTAAATGATCTGGTAAGGATCACCTAATTTAATTAGTGCATTTCCTGATATATTTATATATATATATATATTTTTTTTTCTCGTTACTTTGGGAATCATCCACTTATATTCATCGGCTCTCCACGTAGTTTGCTATTAAGATGGTGCTGACTTCTCGTATAAACTACTTGGGGTTACTATAAAACTAAAAGTTCAAGGAATCGGTATAATAGGTACTTATCCTGATCTAACATGTTGAGGTTCTCAGAGCGTTGTTATGGTAATGATTTTGTTTTGATTTCACTCAAGTTTTATAAAATAAGCAACCTTTATACTTATTTGGTGTGTTAAATTTTTGTTATGGCTCAAGAAAATTGAGGGGAATAGATAATACGAATTTTATTCACACTCGGGACTTAAAATAATAGAATTTTTTTTTTTTTTTTTTTTTTTTTTTTTTTTTTTAGTAATTAAAATAACAATGGAGGGAAAGGTACATACTTGAAGAAATGGAAATAGAAAGAACATGGTTTCCCCCCCATACTTAAACTAAACATTGTCCCTAATGTTTTAAGGAAGTGAAATACAATATGGAAAGGAAAGAGAAACTACAACTAAGGTTGTCTTCCGCCTCTGGTTCTTGGACCTTCTATGGGAAATTGTAGCCTGGTACTCAATTGGTTTTGGGTTAAGGAGTACTCGGTGTTAAACATACGGAAGGTTGTGGTACCGGTTAAAAATTCGTCTTCACCGGCGGGAGTGGTGTAGTCGTATGAACTTAAGAATTCTAAGGTTAGGGATGGGTAGGTGGGTTGATTATGAGTGCAAAGGAAGGTTAAGTTGGCTTGACGGAGCATCCATTCGATACCTTGGAGTAAGCCTAATTGTTGTAAACAAGTTAAATCGGGGTACCTGGTGGAAACGACGCCTCGCTGTTGGAAACGCTCGAATTGCTCCCTTTGAGTTTTTTCATCTTCGGATCGGAAGATGATATTTCCAAAATTCTGATTTCCCGCCATTGTGATGAATGAATTTTTGAAGGGGTGATTTGGAAAGAAAAGAAATGTATTTGATAGGAGAGGAATTTGGAAGTTGGAAAGAAGAAGTGGTTGAAAAGTAATTAAGTGTGGTTGAATGGAAATTAATGGGGAAGGTAAAAAGTAAAAAGGTGTAACGTTCGTCTCCAACGGCTCCTTAACGTTCACTAGTCTGAAGGGTGTTACGCTCGTCACAGGGATGTGACGTTCGTAACAGGCACTTGGTGTGCCGTCCGTTATGGATTTGTGTGACGCTCGTCACACATTCCATTTTGGCAAGGCTTCAGTAGCGTTTCACAGAATCACTTTGATAAAGGATTTAATTTTTGTTATTTATTTTGTTTTGTTTTGCTTATGATTGGTTTATTCTGAAATTTAATTTATTGTGCACGCTTAATCTGCTTTGTATAATAATAATTCATAGGTAGCAACAGTAGAGCATAATAGCTATTGCATAATAAAATTAAATAAACAACTTCAATAAAATGATCATAATGTAATACAGGAAAGGAAAACAATGAAATGAAAGAGAAATAAATGTGAACATGAATTCAAATAACATTAATAAATAATCTAACTTAAAACTAAATAACTTAGAAAAATAACTAAATTCTATCCCTCTGTACGATCTCTGGCCGGAGGAGCAAAAGAGTTAACATGATGTAGCAACTCGTGAAACTGATTCGTCATACTGCTCATGTATCCTAGAACTTCGTGTCTCATGTTAGTAAATTCTCCTCTGAGGGCATCTTGTTCTGACATCAAAGCTTCAATGGCGGTGTTATAATCAGTTCCGGGCATATGATGCCGGAGGTCGGATATGGCTGATTCTTCGGTCTGAACAGGCTGAGGAGGAGGGTCAATCTCATAATACCCGGATGGTGTCTGAGGGTCAGATTCAACATGAGGGATCTGGTCATCATAAGTCTCATAGTCATCACAAATCTCATAATCCTGGATGGATTCAGTGGATCTAGCAGGAGAGGGAGTTTCGTTCAGGTTGTAGAGCCAGTTACTGCGGTTATGAACACTAGTCCTAGGATCAGACATGGTGAATAGGCAAAGAACTTGGTTATTAGTTATAAGCTCAAACTCATCAGTCCCAAGGTTTGCTATAAACATAGTGTTGAAGAGGAAGGGTATACTCATAGTAGTAATGCCACAAAAAGGGCTCAGGTCAAGCATGGGCTGACGTAATCCAATAGCATTACCTATCATAGTTATCA
This sequence comes from Lathyrus oleraceus, assembly GCF_024323335.1. Lineage (NCBI taxonomy): Eukaryota > Viridiplantae > Streptophyta > Magnoliopsida > Fabales > Fabaceae > Lathyrus > Lathyrus oleraceus. The sequence continues at coordinate 450,065,968 of NC_066579.1, forward strand.
AACCGCCTATTCTAATGGGTGCTCGCTCATCCTGGATAAGGTGGTCCAAATTAGCTAACATAAAAGTGGCACCGTTTACTGGACGGTTCTGGGAAGCACAAAATATGATGAAGAGTTCATCACGTGAAACTGAAGTACTATTTGGCTTCTTCCCAAATAAAGTGTGGGTCAGGATCTTATGGAAATAGCGAAAGGCCGGGTTGTGTATGTTTCCAGAGAGAAACTCATGTTCTTCGGGCTCATCATTTCCAGTCAGCTTACCCCAAAAGTGTTCAAGTTCTCTATGTTCAAAAAGTTCTTCCTGGCTTACTGTGAATGTGTCAAAGGAGGTAGGAAAACCCAAAAGATTGGTAAAGTCTCTAATATTAAATTGGTACTCCATATTGAACATTCTGAACTGGATAAAACCTCTGCTAATTCCTTTTCCATGGCTGGGTAGATAGATTAATGAGCTAAGGAATTCTAGTGTGAGTCTCCGGTAGGTGGTGAAATGTCTCAGGATAGGGGATGTCTCCCATCCTATCTGGTTCAGCAAATACAGGACACTCTGTCTAAGTCCAAGGGCAGTCATAGCCCAATCATCAGCATATAAACTAGGTAGCATCTCTCTAGTGGCTAGTTCTTCAAACTTTTGTTTCTGAGCCATTCCTCTGAATTTGATACTCATACGATCAAAATGTCCCATCTGGTTAGTGTTAGCTAGAGAGAAGAAAACATGAGTTTTAGTCAGGATTTGGCCAAATGCCGAAAGAGGAAAAAATTATTATTATATATATTTTTTTTTCTTTTGAATTAAAATAAATCAGGAATTAATACTAAACAGAAATTAAAAGAATAATTTAGAAAAAAAATAGGAAAATGATAATAATAGAATAAGAAAATAATTGTGGGTTGTCTCCCACTAAGCGCTTTGTTTAAATGTCGCAAGCTCGACAAAGAAACTGTTAAGTATGGTCTATAGGTCCTGGGGGCATTTCGTCTAAGTGTAGGATTTGCGAATCTCCATTGGTTTCCGCATAATGATAGTGTTTTAGACGTTGTCCGTTTACGGTAAACGGTTCTGTGGATTTGCCTTTAATTTCTATTGCTCTACTGGGGAAGATGTTAGTGATATGGAAAGGTCCTGACCATCTGGATCGTAGTTTTCCCGGGAATAACTTTAGTCTAGAGTTAAATAAAAGGACTGCGTCGCCTTGCTTGAAGATTTTCCTTGATATACGCTTGTCATGCCATTGTTTTGTTCTTTCTTTATAGATTCTGGCATTTTCATAGGCGTCTCTTCTGAGTTCTTCTAATTCGTTTATGTCAAGGTATCTCTTTTCACCGACGGCTTTATAGTTTAGATTCAGATTTCTAATAGCCCAATAGGCTTTATGTTCTAATTCTACCGGGAGGTGACAGGATTTTCCATAAATGAGCTTAAATGGGGTCGTCCCTATGGGGGTTTTATAAGCAGTTCGGTATGCCCACAAAGCTTCTGGTAATTTCAATGACCAATCTTTCCTTGAAGTGGCGACCGTTTTTTCTAGTATTTGCTTGATTTCTCTGTTAGATACTTCCACTTGTCCACTGGTCTGAGGGTGGTAAGGTGTCGCTATCCTATGTCTCACTCCATATTTAAATAATAATTTTTCGAGTACCTTGGATATAAAGTGCGATCCACCATCACTGACTACTATTCTTGGGATGCCAAATCTCGGAAATATTATATTCTTAAAGAGTCTAGTTACTACTCGGGTGTCGTTTGTTGGGGAGGCTACAACTTCGATCCATTTTGATACGTAGTCAACTGCCACGAGTATGTATTTGTTACCGAAAGAGGATGGAAAAGGTCCCATGAAGTCTATTCCCCACACGTCGAAGATCTCTACTTCCAAAATACCTTTTTGTGGCATCTCGTCACGTCTAGATATGTTTCCCGTGCGTTGACATCTGTCACATTCCTAAATAGCCGCATGTACGTCCTTCCATATAGTTGGCCAATAAAAGCCGGCTTGTAGGATTTTAGAGCAGGTCTTGGATGTACTTGTGTGTCCACCATAAGGAGCGGAGTGGCAGTGTTGGATTATATTTTCTACCTCTTCTTCGGGTATACATCGACGGAAAATACCATCGGGGCCTCTTTTGAAGAGTAAGGGATCATCCCAGTAATAGTGTTTTATGTCGTAGAAGAATCGTTTCTTCTGCTGGTAAGATAAAGTAGGTGGAACTATTCCGGCAGCTAAATAATTGACGAGATCAGCGTACCATGGTGTGGCAGATATAGCTAAGGTGGTTTCTACTTGCATGTCGGAGTTGTTCTCTTCCAAAGTAGCTATAAGTTTGTCATACGAGAAATCATCATTAATTGATGTTCTTTCCGGTTCAAGGTTCTCAAGTCTAGAGAGGTGGTCTGCTACTACGTTTTCAGTTCCTTTCTTGTCCTTGATTTCTAAGTCGAATTCTTGTAGCAACAAGATCCATCTTAGGAGTCTAGGTTTAGCATCCTTTTTTGTTAAAAGGTACTTGATAGCAGCGTGATCAGTGTAAACTATTATTTTAGCTCCGACCAAGTAAGAACGAAATTTATCTAGCGCAAATACCACTGCTAGGAGTTCTTTCTCGGTAGTGGCGTAATTCATTTGTGCTTCATCCAGGGTTCTGCTTGCGTAATATATAACGTGAAGCTTTTTATCCTTTCGTTGTCCTAAAACATCACCTATAGCATAATCGCTGGCATCGCACATTATTTCGAATGGTTCGTTCCAGTCTGGTGTCTGCATTATGGGTGCGGAGATCAATGCTTGCTTAAGCGTTTGAAATGCTTTTAAACAGTTATCGTCGAATATGAATTCAACATCTTTCATCAACAGTCCGGTTAAAGGTTTAGTTATCTTAGAGAAGTCTTTGATGAATCGTCGGTAAAAACCGGCGTGTCCTAAAAAGCTTCGTACTTCTCTCACGGTTCTTGGGGGTTGAAGATTTTCGATTACCTCTATTTTGGCCTTATCTACTTCAATTCCTCTGTTCGAGATGATGTGTCCTAAGACAATTCCTTCTTGTACCATAAAGTGGCACTTTTCCCAATTAAGTACTAAGTTTACTTTTACACATCGCTCAAGAACTCTTTCCAGGTTTTCAAGGCATTCTTCGAAACTTTGTCCGTATACAGAAAAGTCATCCATAAATACTTCCATGATGTTTTCGAGAAAGTCGGCGAAAATTGCCATCATGCATCTTTGAAAGGTTGCAGGGGCATTACACAGACCAAACGGCATTCGTCTATAAGCGAAGGTACCAAAAGGGCACGTGAACGTTGTCTTTTCTTGGTCATCAGGGTGAATTGGTATTTGAAAGAAGCCTGAATAACCGTCTAGATAACAGAAATGTGAATGTTTTGCTAATCGTTCTAACATTTGGTCAATGAATGGTAAAGGGAAATGATCTTTTCGGGTTGCTTTGTTTAGTTTCCTATAATCAATGCACATTCTTCATCCTGATTCGATTCGTTTAGTTATAGTTTCCCCTTTTTCGTTTTCAATAACGGTTATGCCTCCTTTCTTTGGTACAACGTGCACAGGACTAACCCATTTGCTATCAGATATAGGATATATAATACCTGCTTCCAATAACTTGGTTATTTCCTTCTTTACTACCTCACTCAGGATCGGATTTAGTCTTCTCTGGTGTTCCCTAGAGGTTTTACAGTCTTCTTCTAACATGATGCGGTGCATACAAATAGAAGGACTTATTCCTTTAAGATCGGTGATGTGGTACCCTAGTGCGGTTGGGTACTTCCTTAAGATATGTAAGAGTTTTTCTGTTTCGAGTCTCCCTAGGTCTGCATTAACTATCACAGGTCGTTCAAGTTCTAAGTCTAGGAATTCATATCTCAGATTTTTGGGAAGTGTTTTCAGATCAGGGGTTGGTTTGTTAAGACATTGCGTAGGATCCGGTGTTATTGCTAAACATTGGTTAGATCTGTCTTCTACAATGCAGTCAAATGATTTGTCTTCTTCTAACTCTGCTTCTTTTATGCATTCATCGATGATATCCATGAAGTAACATGTATCTTCTATTGCAGGTGCTTTCAAGAATTGGGAAAGAATGAATTCAATTTTCTCTTCACCTACTTCGAAGGTGAGTCGTCCTCGTTTTACGTCTATGATTGCACCGGCAGTTGCTAAGAATGGTCTTCCCAGTATAATGGGTGTAATATCATCTTCTCTAATGTCCATAATTGTAAAATCAGTGGGAATGTAGAATTGACCTATGCGTACGGGAACGTTTTCAAGGATTCCTACAGGATATTTGATGGAACGATCTGCTAGTTGCACAGACATTTTGGTTGGTCTTAATTCTCCCATTTCCAGTTTCTTACATATGGATAAAGGCATAACGCTAATTCCTGCTCCTAAATCGCATAGGGCTTTGTCGATGACAAATTTTCCTATGTGACAGGGTATAGAGAAACTACCTGGATCCTTGAGTTTAGGGGGCATGTTTTGGATTATGGCGCTACATTCGGCAGGGAGTGTAACGGTTTCGCTATCCTCAAGTTTCCTCTTATTAGAAAGGATTTCTTTTAAGAATTTAGCATATGAGGGCATCTGCGTAATAGCTTCGGTGAATGGAATTGTAACGTTTAATTGTTTAAGGAGATCAACAAATTTTCTAAATTGGCCCGCATCTTTGGTTTTAACAAGCCTTTGAGGGTAAGGTATAGGTGGTTTGTAAGGTGGTGGAGGTACATAAGGTTCCTTCTTTTCTAGGGTTTCCTTATTACTCTCTTCCTTTTCCTTAGGTTCACTTCCCTCAGTTGATTTCTTAGGGTTTTGGTTTTCTATCCTTGGATCAGACGGTCCTTCCACTTCCGTTCCACTCCTTAATATAATTGCATGAGCGTGGTTTCTCGGGTTAGGTTGGGGCTGTCCAGGGAATGTACCAGTTGGGGCAGCAGTAGGTGCTTGTTGTTGAGCTACTTGTGATATTTGTGTTTCCAGCATTTTGTTATGGGTAGCCAAGGTATCTACTTTGCTTGCTAGTTGTTTAAGTTGTTCGCCAGTGTGTACATTCTGGTTTAAGAAATCTTTATTGATTTGTTGTTGGGAAGCTATAAAGTTTTCCATCATGATTTCCAAGTTGGATTTCCTAGGGGCGTTATTGTTAGGCATGGATGGGTTCGGTTTCTGATATCCCGGAGGTATAGCTGGGGCTTGATTTGGAGACTGTCCAGGTGCGTACAAAGCGTTATTGCTCTTATATGAAAAGTTTGGATGGTTCTTCCAATTTGAGTTATAGGTGTTCGAATAGGGGCTTCCTTGAGCATAGTTTACTTGTTCTGCTTGGATTCCTGTCAAGAGTTGACAGTCCGTAGGAGTGTGGCCTTGGATTCCACAGACCTCGCAATTCTGAGTTATAGCAACCACGGCGGCTGGGGGTGATACGTTTAAACTTTCAATTTTCTGAACCAAAGCATCCACTTTTGCGTTAACGTGATCAAGGTTACTTATCTCGTACATGCCAGTTTTCGTTTGAGGTTTTTCCACCGTTGTTCGTTCGGTTCCCCACTGATAGTGGTTTTGGGCCATGCTCTCGATAAGCTGGTAAGCATCAGCATAAGGTTTGTTCATTAATGCACCACCTGCAGCGGCGTCTATTGTTAACCTTGTGTTGTATAAGAGACCATTATAAAATGTGTGAATTACTAACCAGTCTTCCAAACCATGGTGTGGGCAAAGTCTCATCATGTCTTTGTATCTTTCCCATGCTTCGAAAAGAGACTCGTTGTCTTTCTGTTTAAATCCGTTTATCTGGGCTCTTAACATAGCTGTTTTGCTTGGCGGAAAGTATCGGGCAAGAAAAACTTTCTTCAACTCGTTCCATGTGGTGACTGAGTTGGAAGGGAGAGATTGAAGCCATCTTCTAGCGCTATCTCTTAATGAGAAAGGAAAAAGACGAAGTCGAATTGCCTCTGAAGTGACACCATTAGCTTTAACAGTATCAGCGTATTGAACAAATACGGATAAATGAAGGTTTGGATCCTCGGTAGGATTTCCAGAGAATTGGTTCTGTTGCACCGCCTGCAACAGCGAAGGTTTAAGTTCGAAGTTGTTTGCTTCGATTGCGGGCGGAGCAATACTTGAATGCGGCTCATCTTGCGATGGAGCGGCGTAATCTCTAAGAGCACGAGCTGGTTCTGCCATCTCGGTTATCGAAGGAAAAAGGTTTTTGAAATCAGGAAGTTCTATAGGAGGGAGATTGTTTGCAGCACGATATTCCCGAATTCGTCGTAAGACTCGGAGATATAGTTCGATATCGTTGATTCGTAAATAGAGCGGTTCGCCTTGTGAGCGAGTGCGTGGCATACAAATCAACGAAAGAAAGAATAGAAGAAAAGAGAAACCTTAGTCTCTATAGCGTAACGGAAGAGTTACGATATCGATTAAATAGAAGTCCCCGGCAACGACGCCAAAAACTTGATCGCTCGACTTTATGAGTCGAATTTGGGGTACAAACTGCAAGTGCACAGTTCTATCGCGTAGTTTTAAAAGATATCGATCCCACAGGGACTTATGAATCGATATACCGTTATCTAAGGTTACTACGTAAAGCTAAGGTGAATAATGGTTGATTGTTTGGGGGCGAAGCTAAAAACTAAACTAAGATCTAGATTAAATATTAATAAAGCGGATATCGGTATGTAGTTCGTCGTAATTAGGGAATCAATTCTTTGTCGGTTTCTTGGTTTTAAAATAAATCGTTTCAGTTAACTTTATTGATTAAAGGTTTTATCTCAAACTCTCGCTCTGTTGAATAAACCATGATTTTATGTTAATGTAGCTGTCACTTATAATTAAGTCAAAAACCACTTTTTGAAAGCAATAAAGTTGCAGAAACTCTTTTTAAGAAAACACTGACCGTTTTAAACACCCTTATCTCAAACTCTCGCTCTGTTGACTTAGGTTATACAATTAAACCCGAATGCTTAACTCTCGTCCTCACATTCAATCTTTAAGAATACTTTTTGGAAAAGGTCAGAATTTAATTAACTCTAAAACTTGCTCTCGCCCTGATCTAGAATTAATGCCTAATTTACACTGTCCAGTTAAAACCTCAAACTCTCGCTCTATTGATTTTAACTTCTTTATGTCTTTTACTTTTGTAAAAAATCTTGTTATTAAACCTGTAAATTGAGACCGTAAAAAGATTGATTTTAATTTTAAGTTTAATTAGACCGACTTAGTCTTGATCCCTTATTCCGCTTACTTTACATACCGATATCTAGGCAAATTAGCCAGTCATGCTAAACAAACAAAAATACATATCATGCATAAACAGACTCATCCCAGGCAGATAATATAAATAATTAATAAAACAAAGCATTAAATAATGATTAAAGAACCTGAATGCGTTAAACAATAGTCTTGAACACTCCACCACAAGCCGGTAGGATTTGTTCTCGGATTCTTCAATTAAACAATAACTTAAACCAAGGAAAAATAAAAAAAACTAGATTCTAACGTAAGGTTAGATCCGGTAAAAGTTGCACAATAGTTTCCGGTGTAGAAACTATTGTGCGAAAAGAATTTATTGAATGCTAGAAAAGAAAATAGAATTGCAAAAAGGTAAAACAATAAAAATTCTGCAAAGTAATACTATAAAAATATAAGCCTAAACTGCTGGAAGAAAAAAAATGAGAGAACGGCAAAAGGCGTGGAAAATCTCCGAACCCTGAGCTTTCCCAATTAGCTGCTATTTATACTGCTACTTGTGTAACGGCTTTCCAAGGGTTTCCGTATGCGCGGTCTTTTTGTTCCGAGGGTCAAGCGTGGAAATAGCTTTCAACGTGGTCAGTTGAGTTCCTAGTGCCAAAAATATAGGGGAATGGTGTGACGTCCGTCACACCATGTGTGACGCTCGTCACAGGAGTGTGCTTAGTGTGACGCTCGTCACAACCTTTGTGACGCCCGTCACAGGTACAACGTGCGCTTTCTTTGGGCTGGGCTTGGTCTTTGTTATTTGTTTCCTTTTTATTCCTTTTTACACCTCCTTTTCTTCCCTTTTTCACTTTTGCTTCAAAATGGATACCTGACATAAATAGAAAGGAAATACCGTATAATATCTGATAAAATGAGATAAATTAAAGTAAATGATAATATAATCTAATTGAATTAAGTCCTAAAATGTGATATAATTTCATGTTATCAGACTTCTTCAGGAAGACAGACAAAGCCTTGGGATCATCTAGTTCTGAGTTAAGGCGAGTCAAACAGCAGTTAACAGATGCTCATGGTAAGTTAGTTGGTTGGCAAGAGCAATGGGATGCATTTTCAGCTTCTAGGAAGGTAAAAGAGGAGGAGATGGTGGCCGAATTGACTGGTCAGATGGAGAAGTTGAAGATTCTGTTGAAGGAGAAGAACAATGAGCTTCTGTGCGCCCGTTCAACCAATGGTTACATCACGGATCAACTCAACAAGGCTCAAGAGCAGATTGAAGAACTCAAAGTACTGGTAGGTTTGAAGAAATCCAGACTTGAAGAGGTATTCAGAGAAGATGATGGGAATTACTACAGAGAGCACATCAATGAGTTGGATGGAGTTATTCACAAGAGGAATCTGCTTATCCTACATTTGACAGAGTTTCCAGATCATCCCGACACGGCGGCATTGCTGGCTGAAGTGAGGCGCAGTCCTTATGGGTTGTATATAGGAGGCTGATTCCTGATTCTTGTTCCTCTCTTTACTTTTTATGTTGTTGCTTTGGAGTGATGATCCACAGGCTTGTTGTGGAGATCCTCTCTTGATGTACTGTTGGCTAAGGCCTTTCCCTTCTTGAACTCATTTGTATGATGGTTTCTTTTTATTGCATCTTGATCTCAGGAGCTTATCCATGGCTCGGTCTTCTTGCACTTTCACCTGATGTGAGACTGGAATCAAGGGGTTAGAATACCCCTTTGGAATTGATAAACATGTCATTACATTAACATATTCATTTGCATATCTTGCATAACAGGTACCGGTGCGGTGTTCTCATATTATTTGGTGTTCCACTAGTAGGATAGCTGATTCAGGAATTCACTGGTACGGTACCCGCATAAATCAACAGAGAGCAATGGAAAGCCTACAAGCAGAGCTCGCCGAGATGAGGATCTGCATGACCCAATTCATGGATGTGGTTCAAGGGGTGGCTCAGGGACAACAAGAGCTCAGGAAGATGATGCAGAGGAATCCAGCCACTACTCAACCAAAGATGTTGACTGATCCTCCAGCTGGAGAGGTTAACGGACCCAGTGGATCGGGGCCTACCCCAATTCTGCATGTCCACTCCGGTCCATGATGATCAGGATGATCAGTTCACCCAGATGCAGGAAGACTTTGGCATGGGCCATGGCATGGACCCCATGTTTAGAAGGTTAAAGGAGAGGCTGAAGGCAGTGGAAGGACAGAATCCTCTGGGAGTAGACGTTGTTGACTTGGGATTGGTCCCAGGCGTGAGGGTGCCACCGAAATTCAAAGTCCCAGTCTTTGACAAATACAATGGCAGCTCTTGCCCAAAGACCCATGTGCAAGCCTAATTCCGAAAGATGGTTGCATACTCTGATAACGAGAAGCTACTTATGTACTTCTTCCAGGACAGCCTAGCTGGGGCATCCTTGGAATGGTACATGAGGTTGGACAGAGCTCGCATCCGTTGGTGGAGGGATTTGGGTGAGGCTTTCGTGAAGCAGTATCAGTATAATGCAGACATGGCTCCGGAAAGAACTCAACTTCAGAATCTGTCTCTTAAAAGCAATGAGTTCTTCAGGGAATACGCCCAACGCTGGAGGGAGACAGCTTCCCATGTTCAACCTCCTATGTTGGAGAAGGAAATGGCTAACATGTTCATGAACACTCTGCCTGGACCTTACCTGGAGCATCTGGTGGGGTGCAATGCCTCCAATTTTGCTGATGTAGTCTCTACCGGAGAGAGGGTGGAGAATTACCTAAAGACCTGCAAGATCCAAAGTGGAGGTGGATCTTCATCAGGGATAAAGAAGTTGTTCATTGAAGGGCATAAGCAGAGAGAGGGGGGTGTGAATTCTTTGTCTTCATATCAGAGCAGGGGTATCAGAAGGAAAAGCTTCCAAAACTACCATCAACAACCGTATGTTGCGGCTGTGACCATTCCGACTGCAACACCACTACAACAACAACAACAACCACAACCACAACGTCAACCAACTCAGTACAACCAACAGCAACAGGGTAACAGACGCGCCTATCAACAGAGGCAAAAGGTGATGGACATGCGCTTCGACACTCTTCCAATGTCGTACGCTCAGTTGCTTCCTAGCCTTCAGCAACTACAACTTGTGTAGTTACGCACTCTGGCTCCTGCTATTGGCAGGCTCCCAGTAGGATATGATGCCAATGCTAGGTGTAATTTCCACTCTAGGGCACCTGACCATAATATTGAGAACTGCAAAGCTTTTAAGCACGTAGTTCAGGACCTCATTGATTCAAAGGCCATCAACTTTGCGCCGGCTCCTAATGTCGTCAACAACCCCATGCCGCAACATGGTGGTGCAAATGTTAATATGCCGGAAGGAGAAGCCAAGTCCATCAAGGATGTGTTGAAATTGAAGACTCCGCTCTTGGAGATTAAAGACTGCTTGCTGAAGGCCGATGTTTTCCCCGATTATGGGAAGGGTTGTTTGGATTGTGTTTCAAAGAGTAGAGGTTGTTTGAAGTTGCAGCAGGGTATCCAGGCCTTGCTTGACAATGACATCCTCCAGGCTGAAGACTTGTCTGTCGAAGGGGTTGCTGAAGAGGTATTTGAAGATGCTGCTGAAGAGTTCACAAGTGATGATCCTGTTGATTGTGTAATTCCTGATAATGTATTTAATTTTGCTGATGTTGTTGCTGACATCCCAAACAATGTGGTTGATTATGATGTAATTGAACTTGATTCCGATGTTTCAGATGTTTATGTTTCAATGAATGAGATTTCTGAGTACGACTGTGATGTTGCTACTATCACCATTTTCTATCCAACTACTCAGATCAGTGTGCCAGAAGCGCAACCAGTGCCACCAGTGCGACCATCCACTATGACCATCACGATCCCTAGTCCTTTACCTTTCACCAGCGAAAGGGTCATTCCTTGGCACTATGGGGGGAGTGTATACACGCACGATCATGGAGTGGAGCAGCCATTGAAAATAGAGGAGAAGTCTGAATCTGAAGTTGAGATAGTAGATCCCGCAGCGGACAACGTTGGTGGAATCGGGCGATTCACCAGGAGTGGTAGACTGTTCTCACCACCGGTTACCCAAAATGACAATGCTGACGCTGCGGCGAAGACCAAAGGCAAATAAGTTGTGAATGAGGGTACCTCTGCACCCCAGGCTGGTTCCGAGCCTACTTTTGCGAAGGATGTGGACGAGCTCCTGAGGATCATAAAGAAAAGCGACTACAAGGTAGTCGATCAGTTGATTTAGACGCCGTCAAAGATATCTATTCTCTCACTCCTGCTGTGTTCGGAGGCACACAAGGAGGCACTTCTGAAAGTCCTAAATGCTGCATACGTGCCTCAGGAGATCTCAGTGAACCAACTGGAAGGGATCGTTACCAATGTTCATGCAAGCAACGGGTTGGGTTTTACCGATTCTGACTTAACACCAGTTGGATGCAATCATAACAAGGCTCTGCACATCTCAATGGAATGCAGAGATACCGTGTTATCACATGTTCTGGTGGATACATGTTCCTCTCTCAATGTGCTACCCAAGAGAGCCCTGTCAAGGTTAGAAGTAGAAGGTTTGGTCTTGAAGCCTTCTAATCTCGTAGTGAGAGCCTTCGATGGTTCTAAGAGGTCGGTGTTTGGAGAGGTAGAATTGCTAATTCTGATTGGATCACAAACCTTTAACACTGTCTTCTATGTGATGGATATCATCCCCTCATACAGTTGCCTGCTGGGTCGTCCTTGGATCCACAATGCTGGGGCAATCTCCTCAACTCTGCATCAAAAGATTAAATTCCCAGTCAATGGACGAATTATCACTGTCTGTGGTGAGGAGAACATTCTGGTCAGTAACCTGTCTACCTTCAAGTATGTAGAGGTAGAAGGTGAATTTCATGAGACCCTGTGTCAGGCCTTTGAGGCAGTTCAGATCAAGGATGCAGCTCTAGTGGAAGAGGTTAAAGCGGGTGCCTCTATCTCATCCTTCAAGCAGGCACAGGCCTTGGTGGATTCAGGTGTTGCTCCCGGTTGGGGACGTTTGTTGGAGTTACCAATGAAAGAAGACAAGTTCGGGATTGGATATCAGCCAACCCTGACTTCTACAACTTCAGCGCCTCAGACTCGATAGGGGCCGGTTACTTTCTCCGGCGTTGGCATCATTCAGTATGGCCAGATCTCTGCAATCAATGATGAAGAAGGGGATAGTGATTGCGACATCGACAACTGGGTGCGTCCGAGGATCCCGGGTGAAGTCATCAACAATTGGTCTTCTGAAGAGATTGTCCAAGTCACTCTTCTTGAAGAGTAATTTTCCTTGTTTGTTCATACGTGTCCAAGTCTTACGTTCCGCCCAGGGCGTAATGACTCATTGTAGGGCTCTTCTATGTGTTTACCTGCATTTTTGTCATAAATAAAGGACGTCTTTTTGCATTCAAATATTTTTGTCCACTGTCTTTCAATTTTTGCAGTTTTCAAAAACAAAAAATCAAAAAATATCTGGCAATGTTTTGTTTAGTTTTCACTTTTTTCACACTCATAAGCACATACCATCACTCATGCAGAAGCACATCACCGGATCCTATTGACAACGGTTCTGCTATGGCTCGCTTCGACTTTGAAAATCCGATCTCTCAAGCTGAAGAAGAGGGTGATGAAGACTGTGAACTCCCTGAAGAGCTTGCCAGGTTGTTAAAACAGGAGGAAAGGGTCATTCAACCGCATCAAGAATCTACTGAAGTGATTAATCTTGGCACCGAGGACGTCAAGAAAGAAATTAAGATAGGGTCCACTTTGGAAGATGATGTGAAGAAGGGGTTGATTGAATTGCTGCGAGAGTATGTCGACATCTTCGCTTGGTCTTATCAGGATATGCTAAGGCTTGACACAGACATCGTGGTACACCGTTTGCCTCTCAAAGAGGGTTGTCCTCCGGTCAAGTAGAAGCTTAGAAGAACAAGACCAGAGATGGCTATCAAGATAAAGAAAGAAATGCAGAAGCAGTTGGATGCAGGGTTTCTAGCAGTTACGAATTATCCGCCATGGGTTGCAAACATCGTTCCAGTACCTAAGAAGGATGGAAAGGTACGGATGTGTGTTGACTATCGGGATCTGAACAGAGCTAGCCCTAAAGATGATTTCCCATTACCTCACATCGATGTTTTGGTGGATAACACGACTTAGTTCTCGGTATTCTCCTTCATGGATGGTTTTTCTGGCTATAATCAAATCAAGATGGCACCAGAAGACATGGAGAAGACAACTTTCATAACCCCATGGGGCACCTTCTGCTACAAGGTGATGCCATTTGGCCTGAAGAATGCTGGAGCAACATATCAACGAGCTATGGTGACTCTTTTCCATGATATGATTCATCATGAAATCGAGGTTTATGTTGATGATATGATTGCCAAATCACAGACAGAAGAAGAACGTTTGGTAAATCTGCAGAAACTGTTTGAGCGTTTGAGAAAATTCAAGCTGAGGCTTAATCCGAACAAGTGTACTTTCGGGGTGAGATCTGGAAAACTGTTGGGTTTCATTGTTAGCGGAAAAGGGATTGAGGTGGATCCTGACAAAGTAAAAGCGATACAGGAAATGCCTGAGCCAAGAACAGAGAAACAAGTCAGTGGTTTCTTAGGGAGGTTGAACTACATTGCAAGGTTCATCTCTCACCTAACAGCCACGTGTGAGCCAATTTTCAAGTTGCTAAGAAAAGATCAGGCTATCAGGTGGAATGATGATTGTCAAAGGGCTTTCGAAAAAATTAAGGAGTATTTGCAGAATCCTCCTATTCTTATGCCTCCAGTCCTAGGGAGACCGCTGATTATGTACTTGACAGTACTAGACAATTCCATGGGTTGTGTTCTCGGTCAACACGACGACAGAGGTAGGAAAGAGCATGCCATCTACTACCTGAGCAAAAAGTTCACAGATTGCGAGTCGAGATACTCAATGCTTAAGAAGACATGTTGTGCACTTGCATGGGCTGCTAAGCGATTGGGACAATACATGCTGACTCACACAACCTTACTGATCTCCAAGATGGATCCAGTCAAGTACATATTTAAGAAGCCAACTCTCACCGAAAGAGTTGCTCGTTGGCAAATGGTACTGACAGAGTACGACATCCAGTATACATCCCAGAAAGCCATCAAAGGGAGTATTCTGTCAGACTATCTCGCTCAACAACCGATTGAAGACTATGAGCCGATGAAGTTTGATTTTCCAGATGAAGACATCATGTTCCTCAAGATGAAAGACTGTGAAGAGCCAATTATTGAGGAGGGACCTGATCCAGATGAAAAGTGGACTTTAACGTTTGATTGGGCCGTCAATGCTAGAGGAAGTGGAGTTGGTGTTGTCCTTACTACTCCGAAAGGTGCCCACATGCCTTTCACCGCTCGTCTGACTTTCGAGTGCACCAATAATGAAGCTGAATATGAGGCCTGTATCTTGAGAATTGAGCAAGCCATTGATTTGAGAATCAAGACTCTAGACATCTTCGGATATTCAACTCTGGTGATCAATCAAGTGAACGGTGATTGGAATACTCTCCAGCCTACTCTGGTCCCCTACAGAGATTACACGAGAAGATTGTTGACTTTCTTCAAAATAGTAAAACTGTATCATATACCTCGTGATGAGAACCAGATGGCAGATGCTCTTGCTACTCTATCCTCCATGATCAACGTGATTCGGTGGAACCATGCTCCCAGGATTGATGTTATGCGCCTCGACAGGGCCGCATATGTGTTTGCTGCTGAACTGATAGTTGATGACAAGCCCTGGTATCATGACATCAAGTGCTTTCTGAAGAATCAAGAGTACCCTGCAGGGGCGTCCAACAATGACAGAAAAACTTTGAGAAGATTGGCAGGCAGTTTCTTCCTGAACAAAGACGATATGCTGTATAAGAGGAACTTCAACATGGTTTTGCTTAGATGCGTGGACAAACACGAAGTGGACATGTTAATACAAGAAGTTCACGAAGGCTCCTTCGGTACTATGCCGGCGGACATGCAATGGCTAAGAAATTGTTGAGAGCGGGTTATTACTGGATGACCATGGAATCTGATTGTTTCAAATATGCTCGAAAATGTCATAAATGCCAGATTTATGCTGATAAGGTGCATGTGCCCCCAAATCCTCTGAATGTGATGTCTTCACCGTGGCCGTTTGCTATGTGGGGCAATAATATGATTGGAAAGATTGGGCCGACTGCTTCCAATGGGCATCACTTCATCCTTGTTGCCATTGACTATTTCACCAAGTGGGTCGAAGCAGTGTCGTTTGCGAATGTCACCAGACATGTGGTTGCCCGATTCATCAAGAAAGAAATAATTTGTCGCTATGGGATTCCCGAAAGAATCATTACTGATAATGGTTCTAATATCAATAACAAAATGATGAAGGAGTTGTGCCAGAACTTCAACATTCAGCATCACAATTCTTCCCCTTATCGTTCTAAGATGAACGGTGCTGTTGAGGCAACAAATAAGAACATAAAGAAGATTGTGCAGAAGATGGTCGTTACGTACAGAGATTGGCATGAAATGCTACCCTTCGCCTTGAATGGGTACCGTACTTCAGTATGTACATCGACCGGGGCAACCCCTTACTCCCTTGTGTATGGTATGGAAGCGGTCCTGCCTGTCGAAGTGGAGATTCCTTCTCTAAGAGTCCTGTTGGATGTCAAGCTAGACGAAGCTGAATGGATTCGAACAAGGTTTAATGAGTTGAGTC
Organism: Lathyrus oleraceus; assembly: GCF_024323335.1. NCBI lineage: Eukaryota > Viridiplantae > Streptophyta > Magnoliopsida > Fabales > Fabaceae > Lathyrus > Lathyrus oleraceus. Next base: position 450,081,913 of record NC_066579.1, read on the forward strand.
TTATCGAAGAGAAGAGGATGGCAGCCATTTGTCATGGGCAGTTGTATCAGAGTCGGATGAAGAGAGCCTTTGACCGGAAAGTGCGTCCTCGGTGCTTCCAAGTCGGAGATTTGGTGTTGAAAAGGATCCTTCCTCCTCAGACAGATCACATGGGCAAGTGGACTCCTAACTATGAGGGACCATATATTGTCACCAAGATTTTTGATGGCGGGGCCTTAATGCTTGCAACTATGGATGGTGAAGACTTCAGTTCCCCTGTGAACTCAGACGCAGTTAAAAAATACTTCGCATAAAATAGACCCGCTAGACAATAAAAAGAATAGTCCAGGCAAAAAATGGGCATCCCGACGAACCAAGAAAATGAAAAAGGTTCGGGCAAAAGTTAGGGATTTAAAAATAAAAAGACTGTACACCCGGTAAGTTGAAAACCTGAAAAGGCAACTTAGGCAAAAATGGGTATCCCGGTGGATTGAAAACCTGAAAGGGCGATCCAGGCAAAAGTTAGGGATTAAGCGAATGACTGCGTTCTGGGTAGTTCTGAATCTCATCCCATATCGATAATTGGAAGCTTTCGAAGGATAAGAAACAGTTCAATCACCTTTCCTAGAAAGTTGATCATCTGGAGGATCTTGAAGACGAGCGAGTTATAGCAGAGTTGGAACCCGATAGAAATCCATTTCACATTGCCATTAGATTAATTTCTATTTTTGTCTTTTGTGCAATTACCTCTTTCCAGGGATTGCTTCCTGATGTAAATGCCTATTCAGAGGCCATTCAATCAATAAAATCATGTTATTCAGTACATCTCTGTGTTCATTTTCATTTTACTGTTTTGTTTGCAAAAATGACGTCCGAATTTTTGATAAACATTGCATCATGAAACATAAGAGCTTTACAGGTACATGCTCAATGAACATTTAAAAAGTGTTGTAAATTTTAAGTACTTTGAATCTTCTATTCAGAACAGGTACACTCGGGGCATTTCCTTAAGGTCCCCACCAAATGATCGCGGATGTTTTTCCTCAACAGTTGGAATTTGGTGTCTTATCCCTACAGAGCTGGTCCGAGCGTTGGATTCTTCAATCCCCAACAGGCTCTCACTGCTGTACTTCCCCAAGCATGTGTTTCAGACTATACACTCCCCAGTAGAGTTGACAGTGTCAGACTGTATATCCCCATCGGAGTTGACAGTGCGTGACTGTATCTTCTCAGCAGAAGCAGCTGCTCCTCAGAGTTCGATGCCAGATCGATGACCTCGATGACAAATCCGTGGTCTCTTTTCTTGGAGCAGAATCTCGGTACCGTATCGGTGTTTGCTTCCCTTGCTGAGTCGTCTCTCTCTCTTAGATTTTGTTTGCCATAACCACCGTCGCTTTCCTCTGCAGCAGGCTTTCAGTGCAATTCTCTCCCCAATTAGAGTCTTGTTATTTTGTTATTGCCAGAGCACCGTGTGGCGGGTCATCTCCCCACAGAGTTCATTGTGTTGTGCATCTCCAACAACAATGCCAGGATCCAGAGGATTGTAATCATTTCCCCAGCAGAATTCCTTGCCTCGGCTTGACATTCTTCCCCGCATTTCGCATCCCTGCATGTAGAATCATATTGCATTGCACCCTCCCAAATCGCGTAGCATTTCCATTTTCATGGAGTATTACGCCATTGAAAAATTCAAACATACGCATGTGAAGCATGAAACATTCTCGGTATCTCAAGTGATAAGCCAGAGATTTGTTTCTAGTACTCAGACTGAAGATTTTTTCATGACTTATTCTCCCCAGCATAGGTCGTTGGCCCGCGTGCCACCTTAACTATCATTTTCCCTATTTCTGCCGATGCTGACAAGCATGAAAGTTTTTCCGGTATTCAGACCGAAGTGGTATTCAGACCAATTTTCCGGTATTCAGACCGAAGTGGTATTCAGACCAATTTTCCGGTATTCAGACCGAAGTGGTATTCATGCCAATTTTCCGGTATTTAGACCGAAGTGGCATTCAGGCCAATTTTCCGGTATTTAGACCGAAGTGGCATTCAGGCCAATTTTCCGATATCCAGATCGAAGAAGTTTCCGACATTCATTTCGATGCAACTTGTGGCATTCAGGCCAATTTTTCGATATCCAGATCGAAGAAGTTTCCGACGTTCAGGTCGATGCAACTTGTGGCATTCAGGCCAATTTTCCGGTATTCAGACCGAAGTGGCTTTCAGGCCAGTCTCCCGGTATTCAGACCGAAGTGGCATTCAGGCCAATTTACCGGTGTCCAGACTGATGTTAATAATCTCATATCTTTCAATGCTCAGATCGAAGTCATTTCCGGTATTCAGACTGGTGAGCGGCATTCAGACCATGGGTTATTTCTCTGTGACCATTTATTTTGGTATTCAGACTTACATTCTTTTTCGGTACTCAGACCGATTCTCACCGTACCAGACGGATTTTTGTTCAAGACCACCTTTTTGCCGATTCTGACAGGCATTGTTACTTCACTTCACTTCAGTGTAAATTTCCGAGTTTTTATTATATTCAATCCCTTGATACCTCGAAAGTGCGAAAGTCGTTGCTATCTTCCTTTCGGGTCTCCAGTTGATTGAATAGGGGCAACTGTAATACCCCAAAATTTACCCTTCATTCTTCTTGGAAGCATGGGATTGTGTTTCACATTGCATTAACATCATACTAGGTCATACTCATTGCATGCTGTATTAGTGACTTGGAAGTCAGGGTTTGATTGATCACTCCTTAACAGAAGGAGCCCACACAAAGCAAAGTTGAGAGTTGGATTTCATTCTCCAATTATACAAGTCTCAAGGGTCTCAAGGATTTCCATATGTCTTATTATGTTCCTCAGTTCATCAGTGGAAGATTCAGAACTCTCAGAGTGTGCATATGGAGTTAATCAGAAATCAGGGTTTCAGGGTCATCTGCAACAGGCAAGGTTTGGTTGGAAGTAGAAGGGCTCATTCATGTCATGATTAGAGAAGCATCTTGGCCTAAGAATATCCACAATTATCTCACAAAGATCCATTGGCAATCAGTGCAATCAGTTCCTAGTCATTTTTGCCCTAAAACCAGGGTTTGGTATAAAATCGAGATATTTCTGATTCCTTGGGTGAAACTCATTTCCATGGCCCTCCACATGTCCACAAGAGTCTACATAAAAAAATTGGCTCTTTATTTGAGCCGGAGATGCTTCAATTGATCAATGGAATCGTAAATCAGATAGATTGGGAAAAGTCAACTGTGGGGCCAGAAAAGTCAACTCCTGACAGTTTGAAAGTGGAATCTCAAAATTCATGCCTAAGGGAGCCTACAGGTGAAATTTGATCAAGGTTGGGTCATGGATTCATCATTTAATCAGTAGTTGGAAAAGTTACCAAATTTGGAAATAGTTGACTTTCCATTTAAGGCAAGTTTTTATGGTTTTTGCACCCACTTTAAGCCTATATTCCATCAAGATGCAAGCTCCATTTGAAAATTTCTTCAACATGAAATTTGTTCCTCTTGTTTCAAGCTTTCTAGAGATATAAAGTTTATTTCATTTGGATTAAAAGTGAGAAAGTTAGGCTTGGCCAAAGTAAGACATTATTTTAGAACACTTTGAAATTTTTCTAAGTCCAAAATTTGCAAAATTTGTCAAGACTTATGGGCCAGATTTATTGCACTTCAAGGCATCTTTTGAAAACACTTTATTCATGACAGTTGTACCTTGATATGTCCTCTTTCACACCTTTTTGGAACCACCCCATTTGGATCATTGGTTTGGAAGATACGCTCATCTAAAGTTGGTATCATATGCTGAATTTTTTGACAGCATTTAGGCCAAACTGGCCCAACCATTTTGCAGCCATGAGACCTGAACTTTATGGTCATTTTTCACCTCTTTCCACTCACCATTTCAAGATGTGTTCAACATGAAAGATGTTAAGCTCCCTACCCTCTTTCTACTGTTTGCATTGTCTTGTCATTTGGTCCTGTATTCATCAAGATACAAGGTCTTAAAGTCACCCTGTTGGGCCATTTTTGTGCTGCACTAGAAAATCAAGTCAAACCAAAAACGACCCACACACCACTCTTTACCTAATTTGGCCATTTGCTTTTGGTTCACTCACTTAAGCTTTGCCACAATTAGATCTTCTAATACACCTCACCTTTTGGCACCACTTTTTGCATCATTTTGTCATAATCCAAACCAATATTCCAAGCCCATTAAGACACATTAGACCTATATATTTAAAGCTTCTAAAACCCTAATCTGAAGAGGGTTGGCTGCTGTATTTTCAAGGCAAGGCAAGAGAGAAAGATCAAGTGTCATCCCATTTCCATTTCACAAGTCCTTGAAGTTTCAAAGAGCATCTCATTCTTCCTTCCTTTCTTCCAATACCAAGAGGCAGTGGACTGTTTTCCACTAGGTAAGCCTTCTATTCCATCTTCCATGACTATATTCCATGCTTGTTCACTTCTATCTTCATGCTTACCATGCTTGCTTCATATTATTTTTCATTTATGCCATTATTTCCATGCTTATTTTTTATGTTGTTATTATGTTTTGCATGCTTATGAACCCTTCAACATGAAACATTGCCTTAAGTTGGAATTTTGTAACATTATTTTTTTTTGTTGAATCCGGCCGCCTGAAGCCCCCTTGTTGTTCGCTTTTCTACATGTTAGAGTAATTATTTTTAACGAAATAAAGCACCATTGTGTTCTACATGTTCCAAACTCAAACTTGGATTTTTACATCACCTCATTTGGAGCCCTGTAGCATTAGTTATGTTGGTTTGAAAATGGAGGAAATGGACTGCGTTTTTCATGTGTGCTGAATTTGGGTGCATGAAGCCCCCTTGTTGTTCACTTTTCTACATGCTAGGGCCACTATTTTTCATAAAACAAAGCATCATTGTGTTCTACATGTTTCAAACTCAAACTTTGATTTTTACATCATCCCATTTGGAGCACCATAGAGGGAGATATGTTAGTTGGAAGTTTGAAAAAAATTCCTGCGTTTCACGTGTATGCATGCATGGCTGTAGGGCTTTTTTTTTCATTTGCATAAAAAAATAACACGTATCCGCATTAGACACGGTTCGAACCCGCGTGCTCCCATACAATCTCAGCCGTCCGCCCCTTGTTTTGTCCGCTAGTGCATAAAAAGCATCTCTAATTAATTCACATGTCACATGTTATTTCCAAATGTACATTTTTATAATTATGTCACATGTAGAATTTTATTCCGCTGGACATGGGCTGCACGCGTGCTGCTATCCGCCCCCCTGTATTCAGGCCCACTAACACACTAATCCTTTATTTTCATTTCTATTTTCTTTCTTTAATTCTTTGATTCATTTTTTATTCTGTTTTGATTTAATTAATAAAAAAATATTTTATTTATTCATAAAAATACCAAAAAATATATTTTACATTCTTTAATATTTTATTTAATTTATTTAATTTTTACTTTCATATTTTATTTAATGTTAATATTTTATTTCAATTATTTATTTCAAATAGTCCTTTTAAGTACACTTTTTTTATTATTTTTATTTACATGACTTCAAATTATTTTTAATTTCTGATTTTTGGGATGAGGGTTAACCAATGTCTCATGGTTAACCTGACATTTTATTGGAATTTTATTTCCCATTTTTAATTTATTTTGGATTTATTTTTGACCTAGTTGGCTTGGTTGACTTTTCATTTGACCTCTGTTTTATTTCAACTAATTTTTACACTAATTTTCATTATTTTTAAAATCTTTTTTGGGGATGATGATGTCCTGACACAACCTAACTTAGTTTAATGTTTCATAATTTTTGTGATTAATTTACTATTTATTTGACATTTTTTAAGTTAACTTGACTTTTCGGTTGACTTTTCTATGATTGATGTTTGACATAGGGATTGCTTAGGGAAATTGAAGAGATCTTTTGATCCTCCCTTGTTCATCTCATGTGCCACATATTAGAGGCTTTTCATCTTGATTTTATTTGATCCTTGCATCATTTCCCGATTAAATTATTCATTGGTTCTTTGTGTGCATATTTTCACTTGTCTGATTTCATCTGACTTTTTTTACACTTGTTTCTTTCATCCATGTTTCTATTGTTTGATTGTTTAACATGTTTATACTTGTCATACATTGTTTAATGTCTTATTATTTCATTCTTTGATTATTTGACTTGATCATATACTTGTTTATATATCTTATCTGTCTGATTAATAACCGTTGCCTACTTGTATGATGTATGAGGCATATATTATTATTGTTTGATTGCCATGAACAATCCCCATTCATAACAAATGTATCCCTCTCCCATGAAGTGTATAATATTTATTCTTTCACTCTTTAGTCATCTATTAATACAAGAATTAAAATGAACATTCGATAACCATTTCAAAACAAGATCAGAACCTCGATCCAACGTCGAGTAATCATTTTTTCAAAACCTAACAGAACCAGCAAGTATTCATCCATTTACCTTGTAAGTCAATTGCTTTATGCATCGCCATCAACCCTGTAAGTCGATTGCTTTATGCATCGCCATCAACCTTGTAAGTCGATTGCTTCATGCATCGACATCTACCCTTATCCCTAGCACATCTCCTTGCTCCATTCGTCGATTCTTGTTCCGTTTAGGTAGCACCCATTAGATAGAACCCTTTGTATGATAACATAGATAGGATTCCCATATCCTTTGTATGATAACATAGGTAGGATTCCCATATCCTTTTGTATGATAACATAGGTAGTATTCCCATATCCTTTTGTATGATAACATAGGTAGGATTCCCATATTCTTTTGTATGATAACATAGGTAGGATTCCCATATCCTTTTGTATGATAACATAGGTAGGATTCACATATCCTTTTGTATGATAACATAGGTAGGATTCCCATATTCTTTTGTATGATAACACAGGTAGAATTCCCTTATTCTTTTGTATGATAACATAGGTAGAATTCTCTCATTACTTTGCATGCTAACATTAGGTAGATGTTCCCATTTGTAAATCCTAACACATAGGTCCACATTGCATGACAACTCTAGGGCAGAGCTTCCCCATCTTTAGACCTTTCCGAGCGTCTCCGATCTTGTGGCATGTAGTCCGTTCTATTACAAAGAGGTAACTGCCTAAGACTCGATTCAGCGAGCTGCGACACCTGCTGCTAGGACGTGAACACATTGCCCACTCTCCTTTGACACAACTAGTGTCCTCCTTTGTAAGTCCATGTTCAGATGGCAATCCCTATGTAGTCGAACTACGACAACTCTGATTCTCATTCCAGATGAGATACGTAGGCACAAGATGCAATGTCTTGCCGAGTTTGACTGACAACTAACAACTAATCTTTGCTTGTTTTCTCCCTCGTTGCGATCCTTTTCTCTCGCCCTCGTTGCGATTGAGACCTTCCTTTTCTCTCGCCCTCGTTGCGATCGAGACCTTCCCTTTCTCTTGCCCTAGTTGCAATCGAGACCTTTGTTCCCGTAGTTTAACTGAACTACGGCTTGCTCTGATTCTCATTCCAGATGAGATACGTAGGCATAAGACGCGATGTCTTAGCGAGCACACTTCTCTTTAACCCACAGGTAGCCGAGCTACGAAGACTCTGATTCTCATGTTCAGATGAGATACGTATGCAGTGGATGCGGCATCCGTGCGAGTCATTTTCTTTTGACCTTTCTTTTAGTAAATAGTACCTTAGATAAACACACACCCTTTAGACATGAATAACAAGAGTGGATCCCGTAGAGTACTACGGATGTGTAGGGGTGCTAATACCTTCCCTTCGCATAATCGACTCCCGAACCCAAGATTTGGTTGCGAGACCTTGTCTTTTCCTTTCCTTTCTCCAGGTTTACTTCGAGCGTCTCGTTTCCCTCCTTTGGGATAAATAACGCACGGTGGCGACTCTTCTGTCATTTTCTTTTTTGCCGGTTGTTTCTCCGCACACTATATTTTTTAGGCTGCGACACTCATAATCATCATCAATGTTAGTATCTAACTCACTTGCATCCATAATCTCAGGATTATCTATATTGTGCTCCACATATACATCTATTACCGCAAAACCTATGACATCTTTGGGAAACTGCAACACATCATTATCATTATTCAAGGGCTTAAGACCCTGAGAAAAGCTGGACTTAGGGTTCCAATGCCCTATACACCGCGTGTCTTTATATCCCTCACTTTTAATCAAACACTTCAAACTCATGTATGACATGTAATCTACATCACACTTCTAATTCATCTCAGGTACATCCCCATCAACGTACCACTTAACTTTATGACTCTTAGTTGTCTTGAGAAATAATCAAAAAATAATGGTATAAATTAACATGCAATGAGACTACAACTTAACATTAAAAAAATGGTGGAGAATAAAACAAGAAAACAACCGGGTTCACAAGTTAACATAGACAAATCATGGTGGACTACATCATACGAATGACACAACAGAACAAGCGAGACATAGTGACACTCCAAAGGGGACAACAAAATACATCTTAAACAAAACTTCACGTCTTCACTGTTATCAAAACATCCTTTGCTCATCTTCGCGAACTTCAAATCCTAGGAAATAAATGTTGCAAATATATTTGAGTTTTGAGTGTCGTAGATGGTGATTGAGCTTCGATTAGAATGAGCAACAATGGTGTTTGAACGATTGTGCTTGAGGAATAACGGTAATTGAAGAGAACGAGAATTAGGATTCTTCGTTCAATTTGTCAAAAATGTGGAATTAAGGTGTTATTGCTATTTTTCATATTTAAGTTACCCTAATATTACAATTTAAAAAGTTATTAATAATTTATAAAATAAAAAATAACTAATTTCAATTAAAAATGACATAAAATCTGACACGACTCTACTCTAACAATGTCACGTCATTAATAAGGACACCACGTATGTAAAAGTGACGATGACCAAACAAATCACAAATAAAATAAAATTGAAATATCAAATAACTGTGTTTTAAATAGAAATTAAAAATCTCAAAACATCAAAATAGAAAATTGAAAATATAAGACTAAAATTAATATTCTAGATACTTTATGGACTCGTGTATAAACTTTAAATATTTTCAAAAGTATTTTAAAAAAAAACTTTTGAATTTATTAAATTAAATTAATTAATTATAAAGATATTACTATTAATAAGCATAGAAATATCAACATGTTTGTAATTTGTCCCCCCACAAATATAATATAATTTAATTCATACAATTGAATCAAATGACATCATCTAGTTGAGTGCAGCCAGTAATTACTACCCTCTTTGAAACTATATACGGTTGAAAATATCTCAAAAAGCACCTAAAGTTATTTAGCAAGACAAACAAACCTTATAACGTCACATTATTCTCTTTTGAATTTTTAGTCTAAACAAGAACATTATTCGTTGCTTCTTCTTTTATTAATCTAGAAATGTCTATAATAAATTTGATTGAGACTCCATATAATTTGAATCGTTGCTTAAAGCAAGCACTTTTGTAATATCATCTTTACTTAAGAAAAGACTTTTGACATGTGTCGATTACCAAGGGAAGTGTAGTGGCTATGATTTCAATATGTAGAATATTTCTCTTTTTCCTTTTGTGGTTCACAAAACACTTTGAGATATTGAAGTACAATGAGGGACAAATCAGAAAAACCAATGGGTTTGTAGGAGATCAAAATCCAAAGAATAAGAACATATTATATTAAAAGTATCTATCGTGTTGTTTGGTGCTGATAAATTTGGGCTAAAGGATGAATTTGTAGCCACATATACTCTCATAGCATTCAACCACCAATTTTTGTCTATAAATGTGCATTTAACTCCTACTTTTACTTAGGTAAATCAAAATAGATTTAAGGATATTTAAAGAAGATAATTCAAGTCTCTTCCAACTTAATAAAAAAATATATATATTAAAATTCAAAATATATAGATCTCTTTATAAATTGTAAATTTAACTCAAATTATGGACGGAGTTATGTCTCTTTTATCTGTATTTTTTAATGAGATTAATTACTATACACTGTCATTCTAAAAAGTTTTACATAATCGATTCATCACCATCACCCGTTTGTATTATTTTATAGATTTTTAAAATAAAAGTCAAATTTATTTCAACATGCAACGGCTATGATCAACTGACGGTGTAAAATCCTTTTACACTGTCAGTGTATTTCAATTAAATCCTTTTTTAATATGATAAATTAAGATTTTAAATCCACATTCTTTTATATTATATTATATATATAATTTATTATGTTTATTGTTTGCTAATATTTTATATTTTTTAAATTTAAAAGATGCAATGTTCGTGAATCCGTCCTAACCCATCTTTATTTTTAGTTGAGAGGATCAAGATTTTAGTTTTTTATCCTCAAATATGTTTGTCTCCGATTTTTTTTACAAACGAGATGGACATGCATCTTTGTCACCTCTAATTCAAATTAAATCTAATCATTTTAATTTATTAAGAACCAAAATGAACCAAATTATTAGTTTGGTATATGGATTCGAAATTTTGAATAATATCAAACACATCGAATTATTATATTTTTTTCAAATTTTTTTAATAATAATTTTAAGTTTGTTTTCTAACATTTTTTTTCAATTTCAAATTCCATTCATCTCATTTGTCATTTAATTTGATTTTAAAATTCTTTATGCAACATGATTCAAGTAAAAAGTTGAATTATTTTAATTTCAATTTAATTCTATTCCACGGTATGTTCGCTGGATTCAACAATTTTTTGAACGGTCCAAAATTTAATTTAACATTTCTTGCTTTATACAATGTACATTCTCAACTTGCTATTTGAATACTAAAATATGCTTATGGAAGGCACGTGGTAATGTCGAATTTAGTTGGACCCACTTCCCTAATCTCAGGTTCAAAACCTCATTTTATTAGTGAATCACATTAATTAATTAAGAGGTTGTTATCCTTTAATCTCAAAATCAAACAAAATCTTTCATAATTTACACAAATCAAGTAAAATCAAAACCATCAATAGTAGTCTCTTTTTCGTCCCTGAAAAAACACAAATCTAAATTACTATGACCTCTTTTTCCTACGAATTAAAGGATGAAAAAAAAATATGAATAAAAATATTTACTACAAAATTATGATTATTATTAATATTATTATTACAACACATAAACTAGAAACTAATTTTGTTACCAACCTATGAATCTAAAACAAAAACCTCAAAACTAGAAGAACAAGATATTTATTTTTTCTAGTTAATAGGTAGTTGCACTGTTTGAAGAACAAGAAGAAACTGGTGGTGGAGGTGTAGATTTCCATGGAACAACTTGATTTTCTTCATCATCATCTTCATCGGTGTCTTCATCGTCATCGTCGTCATCATCATCGTCGCCATCTCGATGATCATTGTTATTGTTGGTAACAGAAACACAGTGGTTACAAAGAGACATGGTTGGAACAAACTTGGGTCCGGTTCCATGCCAAGCAGTTAAAGATTGACAAATATGACATAGAAGAAACCTTTGATGTTTTGTGACTATGAAATTTGCAGTGTGAACCCTAGTATCGCATTCCCAACAAAGACTTGCTTGATCTGATTCACAGAACAACTTTGCTGGACTTTTGCAGAGTTCACATTTTTTCTTCATTTCATAAACCTTAAAAAAATGTTGTGTTTTCTTCTTTTAGACAAAGGATCTCAATTATTATATATAGATAAATTTTGAGGCCAAAATAAAAGAAACAAAAAACATAAATTCATATATAATGTTGTGGGACAACTTGGTACGATTGAAACCATTCCACCTGTTGTTTTTCTGTTTTCATCCATTGGATTTTGTTTTCTCACTCCTACGTGGAGAAAGTTGACCAAGAGAGAGAGGAAAAAAACTAGTTGTTTATGACTTGGAGTCAAACGAGTTGGTTCTATGTTTCTTTCAACTTAAAGATGATCCCCATTTCCATTTTTTTTTGGGTAAATCAAACTATTTCCTATAGCAAGCAAGAATTAATACATAAGCAATGGAAAGGAGGAATAATGATCTTGAAAGTGATTTGATTTCATTGAGTTAAAACCGGTAGAATACAATGACTTTATAATAGTTTATTGGTCAAGTAACAAATTCAATTAACTAACTTAATTAGTTAGGTAGTTGTTAAGCCTCTAATTATAATCACTTAATAATCTATGATACATATCTTTATGGGTTAACACAAAACACCCTTCTATTAATTAATTCATAAATTTAAATATATATTGATCCTAATTGTTCTCTTAAGAATACAAATTTATCTATCTTTTATATCTTTCTCAATCCATCGGCTAGCTGAAACTATGTTGGATAATATAAAACTTCAAGCATTCCATTCATAATTTGCTCTCTTATAAAGTTGAATCGAGTCTTTATGTGTTTGCTCATTTCATGTGAAATTGAATTCTTGGCCAAATTTATGGCTGATCTGTTGTCAATTATAAGTATCTATGCCTTTTGCATTTCACATTACAACTTCACTAGCAATGAATTCATCCAAATTGTTTGACATGAAACAAATGAGTCAACTATTTACTCTGGCTAACATGATGACACACTTGTAATAAGTTGTTTTCTTTGTACACCGAGAAATTGTAACATCATTATACTTATAAACATAGCCCGAGGTAGTTCTTCTATAGATTTTGTTGCCACGCCAATCATAATCTGAGTAACTGATGAATCTCACCTTCATTCACAACAGTTGTAAATAGAAAGCCAAGTTTCATAGTTCCCTTTATGTACCTGAATACTCTCTTTGCAACCACTAGATGTGATTTCTTTGACTCACTCATGAATTTGTCGACTATATTTACTACATAGGTGATGTCAGGCATGTTATTGCATAAATACTTCAAAGATCCTACAATCTGCTTGTACATTATTGCTTCTACCTTATCTTCATATTTGCATTCATCAAGTTATGCATTTAATTCAGATGTTTTTGTGAATGCAATTCAATCAATCATTTCAAACCTATATAATAACTCTTCACATACTTTTGCTAATACATTACCATGTTTTCTTTGACTTTCACAATTACATGCCAAGAAAGTATGAGAGTTTGCCTATGTCAGTCATCTTAAACCCATCCTTCATTTTACTCTTTAAATTTTCAATCTCAGATGAATCACTGTCAATGATGAGTAGAACATCCACATAGACACATATCATCACGGTGCTTGAATTTATGAAAGTTTGCACATGGACAACATACTCAACTTTGCACATTTTGAATTCCAGTTGAATCAAATTTTGGTAACTTCTCTTGTTTTAGAATATATATGAGACTTGCTTCAAACCATACAAGGCTTTATGTAGCTTGTACGACATACGTTCCATGCTTTTTACCTCAAAATATGGTGGTTGAGTGACAAAAACTATTTCTTCCAATGGATCATTTACGAATGTAGACTTTATATCTAAATGGTAAAGGGACCAATTCATGCTACCAGATATTTCCATAACTAGTAACATTGTCTCACGTCTTGCCACAAGGTCAAATACCTCGTTATACTCATTATTGTATCTCTAAAAGAAACTTGGAGTTAATAACCTTATTTTCTATGAAATTAGACCATATGGATTCAACTTTACCTTGAATACCCATTTCATATTAATGGTCTTCTTTATTTTAGATAGAGTTACCAGATCCAAAGTATGATTCATTTCAATTGACTTGAGTTCCTCAATAACAACCTTCTTCCATACCTTACTCTTCACTACCTCATCATGACTAATTGGTTCAACATCAGCTAGTAGAGAAAAATGTACAAGCTCAACTTTATTACTAACTACACTGTTAGATAATAGTTCGCAATCTATAAGTCTACTGGGAACTTGCCTTGTTCCATGAGGCATCACATATGTATGTGTCTATATTGGTTAATCATTTGCAACTTGAGTGTTTGCAACATCAATCTCATCATCTCACCCTTCATTTTGAACATGTTCTTCAAAAACATGATTAATGTCATTACTCTTCTCTAGTGTTTCTTGCCACTTTTATCCATCTAATTCATTGAAAATTACATGTATGCTGATGTGCACCCTTTAATTAACATAATTGTACAACATATAGGCTATTGTGGAATAATATCATATGACTACTATGCTTTCAATTTTATCATATTGATAATGTATTTTCTTGAAACATGTACTTGCAAAAAGAGTACAATAACATAACCCTATGTTTGTAGGATTGTTTGATATGTTTAAGGTATTTTGACAGTATAGAGCTAGTTAGCTCACACAGGGTCATGAAAAGCTATGTATGTGTACTTATGTGGGAAATTCAAGATCCCTCCTCAGTATTGAGGCGCTTCATACTCGACTTTCTTACTGTTAGAACAACAACTAGTATAGAAGATCAAAGAGGAAAAAGAACAATTAACACGATCAATCTTTGTTAGCGCAGTTAAGCCAATGATTCCTATCTCTACGATTATAGAGCAACTATAATTCCTTTGGTTTCTGTCTTAGAAATATATATATATATATATATATATATATATATATATATATATATATATATATATATATATATATATATATATATATATATATATATATATATATATATATATATATATATATGATCAAGATCAAATGACACCAAAATGTCAAACTTAATAACATGACACCTCCGATAACTTTTCACCCTATGTTAGTATAACAAAATTCACCATTGGATTGAAAGCTAATATCAGATAGATCACACCTATAAAATTTTACATCAATAAAAAATTATTTGATATGTTAAAAGGAATGATAAAAGTTAATGGTTTTCATGAACTTTTGTAAGACATTAGTTTTTATGTATCTCGTCGACATGGTTTTCGATTGATATTAAATTTTATAGACATGATCTATGTAATAATAGCTTTTAATCCAACGATGGATTTTGTTATACGAATATGCAGTAAAGAGTTATCAGATGTGTCATATTACTAAGTTTTACTACAAATCAGTTTACAATGATACACCAGAATCGTACCATGGGGGAAATTGCCCCCGTACTTCCCATCACCTACCCATAACAAATAGTTGGGCCTAAGACCCGTTTGGAATTTCAACCTATTGTGTTCCTCTTTATCTTAATACAAGTCATACTAAAAAAAATTCACCTTTGGCAAATATTAAACCCCTATACAGACTTCCAACATAACAATCACATTCTGCAAACTAGAAAGGTACCTCATGCTTAACACTAACAAACATATAACATGTTCAAGCAATGCTTGAACTTGCTATTGATGACTGACTTGGTCAACATATCAGATGCATTCTTTGAAATATGAAACTTTTCAAGTAATATATGTTCAAATGAAATTAACCCCATGATCTTGAGAAACCCCATATCAATATGCTTGGTCCTTGCATGATACACCTAATTGAATGTTAAATAAATGACACTTTAACTATCACAGTGCAACCGAACTCCAGCTTTCTCAACATGTAATCCTCTCATCGATCATGTAAGCATTAATGCTTCCTTTTTCAAATTCCCGTACTGCCATATACTATGCTTTAGTTTTCAACATGACCATTATGGATTGAATATATGATTTCCAATAAATAGGTCCTCCTGCTAAAGTAAAGACATACCCTGTTGTAGACACTTTATCATCCATATCACCATAATAGTTTGTATCAACATATCCTACAACCGAAGGATCACCCTGTTAAATTCTAAACATGATACCATGATCCATTGTACCCTTCAAGTACCTGAAAAATCCACTTAACTACTTCCTAATAACACTTTCCTGGTTTGGACATAAACTTACAAACTTGACTTACATCTTGTTCCAGATATGTTCTAGTGCAGACAATAACATACATTAAACAACCATTAACACTAACATAAAGAACCTTTGATATATAGTCAACTTCTGCATTTGTCTTTGAACATTGGTCCAATGAGAGTTTAAAGTGATTCATTAATTTAGTTCTAATAGATTTTCTGAGAGAGCCTTAATTTTCTAGCACTATTATCCATGTGATTTTGTTTATCAAGAATATTCTTAGTAGAACCCAAGTATTTCATGTCAAACTTCTTTCCTAACATGATTTTCAGTTCATTTTTATCATGCAAAGAATTAGTAGCAATCTACATATAGTAACAAGAAAATAAAAGAGTCATCGTCATGGCTCCTAACATTAATATAATAGTCTTAATGACAGCTTTTGTAGCCAATATAAAGCATGTATGAATTGAAACACTTGTATCATTTCCTTAGAGACTACTTTAAACCATACAATGAGCTCTTCAATTTACAAACTAGTATGTCCAATCTAGTGTCACCAAACCCCTCTGGATTCTCCCTTTAAATTTTATCATGTACGTGAAGAAATGTTGTCTTTAAATTTATCTCCTCTAAATACATGTCCTGACTCGCTACCAAGGATAACATTACCCTAATAGAAGTATGTCTAACGATTGGAGAGAAAATCTCATCATAGTTAATCCCCTTCTGTCATGAGTAACCCTATGCTATAAGATGAGACTTGAACTTTTCCCATTATTTTTCTGTTAATAATAATTTTGTCTTGAACACTCACTTATAACCGATGTCTTTTTCACCTATAGGAAGCTAAACAAGCTCCCATGTCTAATTTTTCTTCAAGGACTCTAACCCTTCCACCGTTGCACCCATCATCTTATCTTTTTCTTGGCCAACCATAGCATCTCAAATGGCTTGGTTGAATGATGATCTTAATCACGTGCAATAATATAATCATGCAATCCACCTGCAACTTCAGATCCATGGTTAATTTCAATATTAGATCTTGGTTATTCTCGTGGTTCTGGAATTACCTACATATTATTCATTGTTAGGGTATCAACATCCACCCGAATCACATATTTTCTGGAAGTTTCTCCTTCAGATACTAATACGTCTGTTGCAACTGACTTCTTCAATATTAACTGCTCATTAAAAACAACATATCTATTTATTTCCATCTTAATTTTAATCAAATCCCATTATTTGAACCCTCTCAAACATTTTTCATAACCCACAAAGACACGCTTCTTCAAATTTGGATCAAGTATGGATCGATATTCACTGGATATATGCACATAAGTCGGACACCCAAAAATCCTTCAATAGGATTACCTATCCATACCTCATATGCAACCTTCCCCTCCAATGAAGCTTGTGGTGACCTGTTGATAAGATATCATGCCATATTCATTACCTCTGCCCATAAACCTTTAGATAGTCCAACATTTAACAAGAGACATATTTCTCTTTCAAATAAAGACTTATGCTTTCTCTCTGACACACCATTTTGTTCCGATTTCATACAAATTGAGAAATGCATTTAAATATAGTGTTCTGCATAAAACCTATTGGAATTCATATTAGTGTACTCTGTCCCATTATCTAGCCACAAATACATGATTTTCTTCTTGTTTGATTCTCCGCCTATGCGTTTCATAACTTGAATTTGGTAAAGACTTCATATTTTACTTCAAGAAATATGTAATATCCTATATCCCTGAAAATCCTTTATTCATTGTCAGTTGAGACCAATTGAGTTCTTATATGCTCTATTTCTTGTCAGTTGGGACAAATAGAGTAATTAGTAAACTCATATGAGCTTAATTCTTATTCAATTTAATTAACCTTTATTGATTACTAAAATAAAGGAACACAGTGGAAACATTAATAAATGGTCAATTGCTCTCTAAGATAAATATCTCTCTTAAGATATTTTCTTATCTCTATTCTCTTACCAGCCTTGCCATTTGTTAGTAACAAAAGAATAAAATAGAAAGATAAGAGAAGATAAGAAGAAGAGAAGAGAAGAGAAAAAAGAGGAAATAAGAATGAAACTTTGAAGAAGTAAAAAGAAGCTTGAATCATCACATCGCATCTAAAATATTTCATCATCTTCACTTACTAAGATGGGTTTTAGGTAGTACTGGCTTTTGGGAAAGTTTTCATGGAAAAAGGGATTAGGGTTTGTGTGTTTGATTTGATCATGAAGTTGTTGCTAATTATTGTTTTCTTTGTTGTTTACATGATTCTATGTGTCATTCCATGACTTCTACATGTTGTCTTTGTGTATTATGGTGTTTGGTGATGTTGTGTGGTTCATTTCCTTCATCTTGTTACATTTTCTCACTCGCTAGGCAATGGAATGGCTCGCTAGACGAGAAAACCAGATGATTGCAACATAAAATATTATACTATTCTCACTAGGGCTCACTAAGCGAGACAACTTATCTTGAGAAAGTATGACATTCTGGATTATCTCGCATGAGCCTCGCTGGGTATCGCTAAGAAAGGAAAGGAAAAATCGAGAGGCTTGATCATTCTGCCTTTCCTTACTTGGAGCTTGCACCGGGCTTGCTGAGAAAGGATTCTGGTATCTTGAAAAGTGTTTAGTGTTCTTGTTTCCACCATAAAACGGGAACCGTAACTCCGATTGACGCAAGGTTAAATGCGTTTGAAAGCTAATCCAATGCTATATCATTTAATGAAGTACAATAATGCATGTATGTTACATAATACTTGGTGAGTGATGATGAATTATTAGGCGGTGATGCTTTGAAAGGAAGGTACCTCAGTGTGTACCGCAGACGAGTTGTCGCTTGAATTATGAATCAATAGGCCTTGTATGGAACATGTTGTTATGATATGAGAATTAGTGTGTTAGTGTGTGTGATCACTTAGTGATTGATGAGTCTAATCACGTTGAATGTTGGAATCTAATCACGTATTCAAAAATAACCTTTGATCATGCACATCCTAATTGAGATGCTTATGTGAAGTAGAATTGGAATGTATGCACCAATGATTCGTGCCCACAATGGGTTTGAGTCCCAAATATGGGTTAAGTCCCATTTATGAAAGGTGGACCTCTAAGTGGGTTCGAGTCCCATTCGAGGAAAAATACTCTAAGTGGATTTGAGTCTTATACAAGTGATAGTTCTTGAAGTGGGTTCGAGTCCAATGGAGAACTTGAATCCACACAAAAGTTGAATCATACAAACATCCGACCGGGAGAATATGCTTTGTGACATTTTCTAAATAGTGATTTATTGAGTTATGTGAACTTAAGTTACATGTTTTCATACAATACAAATATCCCTTAGATGCTTAAGCCTTTTCTCTATTGTGTCAGTGTACACATGTATTGTTTTAACGAGAAACTTAAGTTGAAGTTTAGATATTAGCCTTTTAGAGCTGAGTGGACCCATAAGATAGGGAATCCACTAATATTATTATCTCACCCTATTATTGTTGTTTCTTTTTAGGTGATTCTTTGCAGGTGATGGGAAAGAGTAAGCTTGCCTGATGATGTTTTATAGACTTTTTCTTTGAAGATCTTCCGTTGTAGCTTGTGTATATATTATACATATATCTTAGCTTTTGTTTAGAAGCCTCTGTATAGATGTTCGAGATGCGGTATAGTAGTGAGTGAGCAAAAGTTAAGTTAGAAGTATTTTAGGCTTTATCGTATCCATAGGGATCAGTGCGATATCAAATGTTGTTCAACGGTGTCTACGTTTCTAAGCTTGCTGAAGGGTTTGAAATCGTACATATGCGGAAAGTAAAACATATGCATAAGTAATTAAAGTAACGGAGAGAACTCATCAGGAATGAATTTCATCCACCTATCTAATACAAAAATTTACCAATCAGTTGTATACAACCTAAAACACTCATCAATATCATCACGTATCCCTCACATCAGTGTTCATGTATGAAGCACCGACGAGAGTTTTACCCTATTGTTTAATCGACGATCTCCCATCAGTTTAGATCCAAATATAAAACAAGTAAACAAAGATGACATTGATATAGATTCATAAAATAGATCATATACAACACCATGATCAATAAATATACATACTATCAAAATAAACTTACATGCAAATCTCCAACAAGAAAGGTACAAAGAGAAGAAGGAATATGAAGAAGCATCTCTCGCCGTGTCCAGCAGATTGATGCAAATCCAACTCTGGATCTTCAAGATGCAACCTTAATGTTGTTTCTAAGCTACTCTACACAAAGAATTGTGTTGATGGAAATGGGGTTAAAAGTTCCCAAAACCATATCCTAAAAATCTATGTACAAATGAATAAATAGGAGTTGGAAAAGTTGAATCACGCTAAGCCCTAGCAGAGCTCGCTTAGCACGATCAGCAAAAATAAACTTAAACCGCCTTGATTCATGCTAAGCACGCTCCTAGCACACTCCTAGCGCAAATTTTCCAATTCCCCACTGCTTATATTTCTCTAAGCGTGCTAGGACCGCGCTTATCCCGCTCTGGAAAACTTGGGATCTTAAAAAATGTTACTTTGTGTCTTGCTTGGTGCCTTTAGGTTTCTCATGCTTCCAATAGGATTTGAAAGTTACAAATTTTCACCAAAATGATCAAACAAAATCTATTTACATGATAACGCAACTATATAGTATATACGTAAAAGTTGAGGTTGATGCTTGAAAATTAATTGAAACAAGTCAATAAGTGCCAATTATTCACACACAAAATTACCGCAATTTAGAACTTATCAATGGCATGTGGAACAAGATTTCTTAATGCCCTTAAAAGGTTTTGATGATAACTAAGTATTTAAAGAACAATAGGGTTTGTCAATAGTTGTTCAAGTGTGCAAGTCTGTCATACCCCAAAATTTGCCTCTTAATTTTTATGATAAATTGATTCATGCATGGCATTCATTTCACATTTGCATTCATTCATTAGCATACATTCTCATATAAATTATAAATTTTAATTTATTTATTATGTGATACAGATATAAAAAATAATAAAATAATTTTGGTTATCTGTATGATATAAATAAATTTTATATATATAAATAAAATAATTTTAATTTAATGATAAATAAAAATAGATTTGAGTTTTAATTGTATAATTAAAATTTTAAATTAATTTTATTTGTTAAAGCTCATTAAATTATAATAACTATTTTTTATAATTTAGTGACTCATGTTCCATTTATTCATTATTTATAAATAGTATTTATTTAGTAATTCACGTTTTTTACTTAATAAAATTTATTTATAAGAGTAACATTTTTTAAAAGCCCATAAATCATAAAATAATTTTGGTTGATATAAGTAAGAATAATTTTGATTTTTTTTTAAATGATGAAAGTAAAAATAGAAATAGGTTTAAATTTTAATTCAATTATGTAATTAAAATTTAAATTAATTTTTATTTGTTAAAAGTCATTTAAATTATTCATTATTTATAATAATATTTATATTTAATAAATATTTAGCAAGGTTAAACCCTAACTCTCCTAAAGTATAGGAAGGGATCCAAATATTTAGCAAGGTTAAACCCTAAAGTATAGGAAGAGATTCAAATATTTAGCAAGGTTAAACCCTAAAGTATGGGAAGGGATCCAAATATTTAGCAAGGTTAAACCCTAATCCACACCATTATAAATACTTCATATGGCTGCAGCAAAGGAAAAAGAGAAAAAAAAAAGGAGAGATACAGGAGAAGAAGATACACAAGGCAAGGCAGAAGCAAGAAGATTCACGGGCAGGGAAAAGAGAAGCAACCATAAAGCACTCATAGCCTGAATAAGAACAACACACATACAGTGAGCAAGCTAGAGGAATGAAATCCCCAGTAAGTGTTCATTATGGAATTTGCATCCAGCATGATTACCTTGCAATACTCTTTAACTCATGCATGAATAATATTGGTTTAATATATATATTGAGATGATGTATTCATGGTTTGGTGGATGTTGATATTGCTTTATTCAAGTATGCATCTGTTCTTGATATGTCATAGCATGTTGGAGAAATTCTGTTTGCATGATTAAAGAATTATATCTACCATTTAATTATTATTATATGAGTGTAGTTTCTAGCATGATTATGTTTATTTCACATGCTGTTATTACATAATAATGATGATGATATAATGGTGATAATATAAATCCTTGGTTGTCTTTAACATGTATGTGTAAGATTTGTTTTATCATTATCACTTGCAGTAAAGAGAACTAATACATGAGTAAAATAATATAAGCTTCTTGATTTGTGCATGACTATTTTTATTATTGCATGATGATTACATATGATCTTATTTTATGTGTGTGGTTTGATATAAGATGAAGTTACAGGTTTGTTGTATTCACATGAAAGAAACAACATGAGAAAAAATAAAGTAGCTTGCCGTAAGAGAGAAAGTTGTAACATGCATGGTGGTGTTGTGTCAAAATGGAAAAATCCATGTAGAATTAATATATATTTTAATGAAGGCGAATAAATAATGAATGCACTAACATGGCTCGTTGGTAGCTTCCCCCTCATTTATTAATTAAATTTTCATATATCACTTAATTAATTAAAATGGGCTATTTTGAATAATAAAAATCTAATTATATTTTTTTTTCTCTTTTCTTTTAAAATTTCTATCAATTTAGTCTAAGTTTTCCCATAAATTCATTAAAAAAAATTCTATTATTATGGACTAAAAATATTCTTAATTCATTCTTAAATTTTTTTATTTCTTTCTTTTTAGTTTAATCCCCTTTTAAATTATGTACCCCCATCCCGAAGCCATGTAATAGCGTAGTCTTATTTTTCGCACTTTAATTTTTCTGTACTGTGAATGTAACTGTCTAGATGTATGCTAATAGGATTGGATGGAAAGATAAATAATCGAACTTAGATAAATTAATTCAAGATAATATATCTGAATCCAATCATTTCCACACTTGCACCTCTAGGGTAACCCTCTCTTTGTTGCCTTACGATATTACGGTCATGTCCCGCGAATGTGGGGATACCCTTAGCAAAGACCCTTTCGATTAAATCATCATCATCCCTAAACATATAAGTCATAGTCCCTTCGATCAAAAGGTCAATGTCCCTACAGGATAAATCATAGTCCCTCGAACGTTGCCTTCGAATATATGACCTTGTCCCTCGAACGTTGCCTTCGAATATATGACTTTGTCCCTCGATGACCCTTCATTGTAGCCTACGATTAAATGATGATCGTCCCTTCAAATGCTAAGGTATCCTTACAAATGTTGCCTTCAATGACCAATCGACGACCCCACGATGTCCCTTTACATCCAAAGGATAAGACTACTTACTTCTCAATAGTAAGGATAGTTTTACCCTCCTAAGGATAGGAAATACCTATAAAGACCTTGGTTAGGTATAAGTCTTAAATACTTGCTCACAGCTTAAAATACTTTTCACACCTCACACTTTTCAAAACATCTTTTAGAAAATCACCACTTGGTATACATTCGCACCAGAATCATCGCCGAGTTATATTTTTCTAAACATCTTTCAAAATCAAACGAGATAAAAACTTTGTATACATTCGTACAAGAATCATTACAAAGTTAAACTCTCCTTTCAAAATATTTTCTAAACACACCACATTTCTCAAACACTTTCTCAAACAAGGAAAACATAAGTGAGTTAAGCAATTAAGAGCCCATGGATAACCATGGATACAAAGGGTGCTAACACCTTCCCTTTGTATAATGTACCTCCCGAACTCAAAATCTAATCAAGGTCTTTCCTGTTCTTTTCCGCCTTTCCTTATTGGATAAAAGAAAAGTCGGTGGTGACTCTTGCTATCCGCAACATAGCTTTTCAAAGCAAAAGCACAAAGTCAGTTCACCGTATCACAGAACTGGCGACTCTGCTGGGGAATCTTAAAAAGAGAGGTTACCTTAAAGATAAGATCATTTACGTTTTCGAATTGTTTCTTTGTCTGATTTACTTTTAAGGGATTGTTTGGGTATTCTATGCTTGAGTGAAAGATCCTACACCCGGATCTAGTGTACCTTAGGTAAGTAGCAAGAGATCATCGCGACTGTCCGGCGTATACTGGAATGGTTAAAATGATGGCTACGGTTAATGTGACACTTTGGATGTCCTGATGTTCCTCATGTTTACTTGAGGAAAAATTTGGCGTCTGCGTGGTGTCATCAAAGCATTAACCAGACCTTTAGAACCCTAATTGACTCATCCTAGCCATTAGAAAGTAGTGAGATAACTGACTTCGGTTCCGACTGGGGTTGGTTGATACTCGATACTACACTCTTTGAGATTGGACTTTAGGGAAATTTTGGTCAACCGCTTGGTGTTGCACTGAAGTGGACTTAAGGAAAGGTCAATGATTTGAGATCCTTCTAGAACCCGGTTACTATTCTAGGACAGGTTGAACCAACCAAACTTCAGTGGGGAGGGTACTTACCTATGGAACTCATGCAAGCCTTAAAACCTAGGAATGATTGTGGTGTGGCTTGTTTGTGCTTATTACTTACTTGACATCATAACATCATAACATCATGACATCATGGCATTGTACTAACCATTTCGAGGACTTAGGGATTTAACTTTGCTCTGTTTTGTAGGGTTATGGCTTCCAGGAAGACCATCCGGATCAATTTTGTAGCGACCTCTCCTCAACTCAAGGATTTAGTGTCAGAACTTCCCGATCATGCTTAGTTCATCAAGAAACATGGTTATCTCCTCAATTTAGTTACCACCGATTTCAAGGAAGATATGATGAGAGTTCTATTCCAGTTCTTCGATCCTAAACATCATTGCTTCACCTTCCCAGATTATCAGTTGGTACCCACATTAGAAGAATTTTCCAGGTTGCTTGGGATACCTATCCTTGATCAAACACCTTTTAGTGGTTTAGAAAAGATTCTGAGGTCTGAAGAGGTTGTCGCGGCTTTACACATGACAAAGTCCGACATTGAAACTAATTGGGTAACAAGAAGTGAAGTTAAGGGTTTACTTGCCAAATCTCTGATAAATAAGGCCCGAGAATTCCTAAAAGCTATGAGTGTCCACGCTTTCGAAGATGTTCTAGCATTACTAATCTATGGTTTGGTGTTATTTCCTAATCCGGATCAATTCATAGACATGAATGCTGTTAAGATATTTCTCACTCATAACCCTGTGCCCACCTTGCTTGGAGACATTTTGCATTCCCTTCACACTCGTACTATGAAAAGGCAAGGGACTCTCATGTGCTGCGTGTAACACCCTTCTAAAATACCCCAAATATTTAATCAAAATAACAAATATGTATCTATCAGAGTAAATATGCAATTAAGGGTGTCACACAATATTTCACACTATTCATCAAAGTAGCTTGTCATGCTCATTTATTTATCAAATAAAACAGTTGCATAATACGCAGCGGATAGAGATCAAATCGATCATTCAAAACATGCAACATACTACATGTAAACTGGTTCAACAATCATCAACAATACAATTAAAATGTTCCCTCCCGATGTTACATCTATCAGAGCATGACCCACTAAGGAGACTACACTAGACTCCAAGCATTAGCTTCTACTCAACTCATTGCTCGTTACCTGAAAAATAGTTGTAAGGGTGAGTTCCTCAATCGATATAGTAAGCATTATAAAATATCATGTCATGTTAAGTAATTTAACACATTAATCACCCTAATCATATCACACATTCAGTAACGGCACATCAACCCAATTATCATACTCAATACTACACAATTCATACTCATACTCAATGTCAACACAACCACACGTATAATATTGGAATACATCCATTCATATTATACGCCATACATACATTATGAAATGAGACTCCACACATGCGGTACCGACTATTCTTGAACATCTAGTTCAAGCTCACCGATCAAATCCAGATACGGCTACTAAGCTCACTAGTCCCACTCATTTGAGATCTAGTGACTCACTCACTAATTCCTCACCATGGGAATTAGCTACAGCCCCAAAGGCTATGCTATGCACACTAATCACCTAGCATGCAAACATCAACAACGAATCCACAATGATTCACTCACTAATTCCTCACCATGGGAATTAGCTACAACCCCAAGGGCTATGCTATGCACGCTAATCATCTAGCAATGCAACACCAACAACAATCCACAATGGACATATGCTCACACTCTAAGCCATACAACAGTCCATTCACAAATACATGCATAATATATACATTCACAACATTATGCATATCATCATACATCATCAACACATGTATCAAACACCATATCATGTCAAATA
This sequence comes from Lathyrus oleraceus, assembly GCF_024323335.1. Classification (NCBI taxonomy): domain Eukaryota; kingdom Viridiplantae; phylum Streptophyta; class Magnoliopsida; order Fabales; family Fabaceae; genus Lathyrus; species Lathyrus oleraceus. The sequence continues at coordinate 450,107,992 of NC_066579.1, forward strand.
ATTAATCACAGTATTAGCACACTCTACTAATACCCTTACTACTCAAAACAACAGGAACTAATCCCTATTTCATCATCCGCCAACATATGCCAACCATCAATTAAGTACACAACATTTAAAACACCAATTTTCCACTCTGCAACAGTGTTAACCGGTTAACGCCCTGGGTTAACCGGTTAACGCAGCACAAACACGCTTCCTGCCCAAAACTTAACAGTGTTAACCGGTTAACGCCCTGGGTTAACCGGTTAACGCAGACAGAACAGCAATATCTCAGCAATCCCAACAGTGTTAACCGGTTAACACCCTGGGTTAACCGGTTAACGCAGACAAAACAGCAATTTTACACAATACAACACAGTGTTAACCGGTTAACACCCTGGGTTAACCGGTTAACGCAAGACAGAAAGCTGTTCCTGCGCTAACACAAGGCAGAATGCAGAATTCTCCGCATTTTCCGCCGTTGGAGGACTTCCGGACCTCCGATTTCAATTCCGTAACAAGCCATACGTCCAGCAAATTACGACTCACACGACTATCGATTCAATTACAGTTTTTAACACAGTTTATCCAACATAATTTTCAGCATTCACAATCCCAATTAGGGTCAATTCAACGGTTTATCACTACCCATTACATGCTAATCCATAATACCCATTAAACGACGATAAACCCCCCTTACCTGAGTTAATCCGGCGAATCTTTTAGCTTCGAGCTCTTCCTTCTTCAACCTTCTTCCTCTTGTCCTGCCTCTTTGCCCTTTCTCCACTTTCCACTTTTCAGCCGCTTCTCTGTTTTTCACGTAAAAACCCTTTCTTTACCAAATGGACTCTTTTTCTTATTTCCAACTTATATATATTTTCCAATAATTATTATTCCAATAATAATAATAATAATAATCCAATAATTCCAATTATTTAATTAAATTAATAAATATAATATTAACTTAAATTAAATAATTATCTTATTTTTTATCGGGGTGTTACAACTCTCCCCCACTAAAAGAGTTTTCGTCCTCGAAAACATACCTCAAGCGAATAACTCCGGATAAGACTCCTTCATCTGATTCTCAAGTTCCCAAGTCACATTGCCACCTGCTGGTCCTCCCCAAGCTACCTTCACCAAGGCAATCTCTTTACCCCGCAACTGCTTCAACTCTCGATCCTCGATCCTCATAGGTGATGTTTCAACAGTCAGGTTATCTCTCACCTGTACATCATCTATTTGGACTACATGCGACGGATCATGAATGTACCTCCTCAACTGAGACACATGAAAAACCTCATGCAAATTCGCAAGCGACGGCGGTAAAGCGATACGATAGGCTACCTCCCCTATCCTCTCCAAAATCTGATAAGGGCCAATAAATCGAGGTGTCAACTTCTTCGACTTCAAATCTCGACCAACCCCAGTTATCGGAGTAACACGAAGAAACACATGATCTCCCTCTTGAAACTCAAGTGACTTCCTCCTCTTGTCGTGATAACTCTTCTGACGACTCTGAGCAATTCTCATCTTCTCCTGAATCATCTTAATCTTTTCCGTAGTCTGTTGAACAATCTCCGGTCCAACCACAACACTCTCACCGGACTCATACCAACATAAAGGTGTCCGACATCTCCTACCATACAAAGCTTCAAACGGTGCCATACCAATGCTCGAATGAAAACTATTGTTGTAGGTAAACTCAATCAAAGGCAAATAACAATCCCAAGCACCTCCCTTTTCCAAAACACAAGCCCTCAAAAGATCCTCTAGTGACTGAATCGTCCTCTCAGTCTGACCATCAGTCTGCGGATGATATGCAGAACTCAATCTCAGCTTAGTTCCCATAGCCTTCTGCAAACCTTCCCAGAACTTCGATGTAAATCTAGGATCTCTGTCCGAAACAATACTCGACGGAATACCATGCAAACTTACAATCTTCTCAATATACAACTCAGCTAATTTCTCTAACGGATAATCCATTCTGATCGGAATGAAATGAGCCGACTTTGTCAATCTGTCAACAATCACCCAAATAGCTTCGCAATTCTTATTTGTCCTCGGCAAACCAGACACAAAATCCATACTGATACTATCCCACTTCCACTCTGGAATAGTCAACGGTTGCATTAGCCCAGACGGCTTCTGATGCTCAATCTTTGACTTCTGACAAGTCAAACAGGAATAAACAAAACTCGCAATTTCTCTTTTCATTCCCGACCACCAAAATAACTTTTTCAAATCATGATACATCTTCGTAGCTCCAGGATGAATACTCAGGCCACTACGATGTCCTTCCTCCAGAATACTCTTCTTAAGTTCGGTAACATCCGGAATACACACCCGATTACCAAATTTCAAAACACCATTCTCATCAACTCTGAATTCACCACCTTGACCTTGATTCACTAGAGTCAACTTATCAACCAAAAGCACATCGGATTTCTGACCCTCTCTAATCTCATCCAGAATACCACTCGTTAATTTCAACATTCCCAATTTAACACTATTGTGAGTACTCTCACACACCAAACTCAAGTCTCTAAACTGCTCAATTAAATCCAATTCCCTAACCATTAACATAGACATATGCAATGATTTCCGACTCAATGCATCAGCCACTACGTTTGCTTTACCCGGATGGTAATTCAAACCAAAGTCATAATCCTTCAGAAATTCTAACCATCTCCTCTGTCTCATATTCAGCTCTTTCTGATCAAACAAATACTTTAAACCTTTATGGTCACTGAAAACCTCAAATCTTGATCCATACAAGTAATGCCTCCATAACTTCAGAACAAATACCACAGCTGCCAACTCTAAATCGTGTGTCGGATAGTTCCTCTCATGAACCCTCAGTTGTCTCGAAGCATAAGCTATAACCTGCTTATTCTGCATCAACACACCACCCAAACCCAACAATGAAGCATCACAGTAAACCTCAAATGGTTCTGACGGACTCGGTAATATCAGAATAGGAGCAATAGTTAACCTTCTCTTTAACTCTTGGAAACCTTCTTCACATTTTGAGTCCCAAACAAACGCTTGCCCCTTTCTGGTCAACATCGTCAACGGTAACGCCAACTTAGAAAATCCCTCAATGAACTTCCTATAATAACCAGCCAATCCAAGGAAACTTCGAATCTCAGCAACAGACTTCGGAGCTTCCCACTTAGACACCGCTTCTATCTTAGAAGGATCAACAGCAACACCACCTCTTGAAATTACATGACCAAGAAAACTAACCCCTTCTAACCAAAATTCACACTTAGACAGTTTAGCAAATAACTTCTTTTCTCGGAGAACTTCTAAAACCACTTTCAAATGTTCAGCATGCTCTTCTTCAGATTTCGAATACACCAAAATGTCGTCAATAAACACCACAACAAACTTATCTAGGTACGGATGGAAAATCCTATTCATATACTCCATAAATACTCCAGGCGCATTAGTCACACCAAAAGGCATTACAGAATACTCATAATGTCCATACCTTGTTCTGAAAGCAGTCTTCTGAATATCCTCAGTTTTCACACGTATCTGATGATACCCAAATCTCAAATCTATCTTGCTGAACACACTCGCACCAACCAATTGATCCATCAAATCATCAATCCTCGGCAAAGGATACCGATTCTTGATCGTCACTTTATTCAGTTGCCTGTAGTCCACACACAACCTCATAGTACCTTCTTTCTTCTTAACCAATAACACTGGTGCACCCCACGGTGACACACTCAGACGGATAAATTTCTTATCCAACAGATCTTCCAACTGACTCTTCAATTCAGTTAACTCAACAGCAGACATACGGTACGGAGCCATCGATATCGGTCTAGTACCAGGTACCAAATCAATCGAGAACTCAACTTCACGCTCTGGCGGTAATTCATTCACTTCTTCTGGAAACACATCAGGAAAATCACACACCACTGCTAGATCACAAATCGCCAGTTTATGTTTAGCCTCCAAAGTCACTAACAGCATAAACAACTCTGCCCCATCTGCTACTGCCTCATTCACCTGCCTCGCTGATAGAACCAAACTCTCTCCTTCCTCAATCTCAGGAAAGATCACAGTCTTATCAAAACAGTTGATAGAAACCCGGTTAGACACCAACCAGTTCATACCCAAGATAACGTCAATCTGCACTAGTGGAAGACACACAAGGTCCATCCCAAAGTCTCTACCAAAAATACTCAAAGGACAATTTAAACAAACTGAAGTAGTAGTCACTGAACCCTTCGCAGGAGTATCAATCACCATACTACCATGCATCTCAGATATCTCTAACTTAAGTTTCACAGCACAATCCAAAGATATAAAGGAATGAGTAGCACCTGTGTCGATAATAGCTACAAGAGGAAAGCCATTAATATAACACGTACCTCTGATCAAACGATCATCTGCAGAAGTCTCAGAACCCGATAAGGCAAAGACCTTGCCTCCTGACTGATTCTCTTTCTTCGGCTTAGGACACTGTGGACTGATATGACCCACCTCTCCACAGTTGAAACAAGTTACAGTCTTCAACCGGCACTCTGCAGCCAAATGACCACCTTTGCCACACTTGAAACACTTCATCTCAGCACTGGTACACTCATGGACACGATGTCCAGCCCGACCACATCTATAACACTTAGCAGGGGCGCTAGAGTCTCCCCCACTAGGCCTCTTCATCCCACTCTGCTTCTGAAAACCTTTGCCAGCTGCATACGGTTTTCCACGATCATTCTGATTCTTGCCTTTCCTATCAACCCTTTGCTGATAGCTCTCTGCTCTGGCTTTGGAATCCTGTTCAAAAATCCTGCAACAGTCAACCAAGTCAGAAAACACTCTGATCCGTTGGTATCCAATAGCCTGCTTGATCTCGGGACGTAACCCGTTCTCAAACTTCACACATTTCGAAAATTCTCCAGTAGCCTCATTATAGGGAGTATAATACTTTGACAGCTCTGTGAACTTAGCAGCATACTCAGTAACAGACTTGTTACCCTGTTTCAATTCCAAGAACTCTATCTCTTTCTTTCCTCTGACATCCTCTGGAAAGTACTTCCTCAGAAATCTCTCTCTGAATACAGCCCAAGTGATCTCAGCATTCCCAGCAGTTTCCAACTCAGTGCGGGTAGCAACCCACCAATCATCTGCTTCTTCTGACAGCATATGCGTACCGAACCTGACCTTCTGGTTATCGGCACACTCAGTCACTCGGAAGATTCTCTCTATCTCCTTCAACCACTTCTGAGCGCCATCTGGATCGTATGCTCCCTTGAACATTGGAGGATTGTTCTTCTGGAACTCACTCAATTGATGAGCAGCTCCCATCCCCACAACATTCGGATTCCCTCCAAGTACTCCAGCTAGCATACCCAGAGCCTCAGCAATCGCAGCATCGTCTCTACCTCTTCCAGCCATCTCTATTCTGAAACCCAACAAGCTAAAACAATAAGTACTGATAGGGTTACACAACACCTATCCCGTACAGGGGAAACAGAATAATTACGACTCGACTCGACCGACTATGCTCTGATACCACTAATGTAACACCCTTCTAAAATACCCCAAATATTTAATCAAAATAACAAATATGTATCTATCAGAGTAAATATGCAATTAAGGGTGTCACACAATATTTCACATTATTCATCAAAGTAGCTTGTCATGCTCATTTATTTATCAAATAAAACAGTTGCATAATACGCAGCGGATAGAGATCAAATCGATCATTCAAAACATGCAACATACTACATGTAAACTGGTTCAACAATCATCAACAATACAATTAAAATGTTCCCTCCCGATGTTACATCTATCAGAGCATGACCCACTAAGGAGACTACACTAGACTCCAAGCATTAGCTTCTACTCAACTCATTGCTCGTTACCTGAAAAATAGTTGTAAGGGTGAGTTCCTCAATCGATATAGTAAGCATTATAAAATATCATGTCATGTTAAGTAATTTAACACATTAATCACCCTAATCATATTACACATTCAGTAACGGCACATCAACCCAATTATCATACTCAATACTACACAATTCATACTCATACTCAATGTCAACACAACCACACGTATAATATTGGAATACATCCATTCATATTATACGCCATACATACATTATGAAATGAGACTCCACACATGCGGTACCGACTATTCTTGAACATCTAGTTCAAGCTCACCGATCAAATCCAGATACGGCTACTAAGCTCACTAGTCCCACTCATTTGAGATCTAGTGACTCACTCACTAATTCCTCACCATGGGAATTAGCTACAGCCCCAAAGGCTATGCTATGCACACTAATCACCTAGCATGCAAACATCAACAACGAATCCACAATGATTCACTCACTAATTCCTCACCATGGGAATTAGCTACAACCCCAAGGGCTATGCTATGCACGCTAATCATCTAACAATGCAACACCAACAACAATCCACAATGGACATATGCTCACACTCTAAGCCATACAACAGTCCATTCACAAATACATGCATAATATATACATTCACAACATTATGCATATCATCATACATCATCAACACATGTATCAAACACCATATCATGTCAAATAATTAATCACAGTATTAGCACACTCTACTAATACCCTTACTACTCAAAACAACAGGAACTAATCCCTATTTCATCATCCGCCAACATATGCCAACCATCAATTAAGTACACAACATTTAAAACACCAACTTTCCACTCTGCAACAGTGTTAACCGGTTAACGCCCTGGGTTAACCGGTTAACGCAGCACAAACACGCTTCCTGCCCAAAACATAACAGTGTTAACCGGTTAACGCCCTGGGTTAACCGGTTAACGCAGACAGAACAGCAATATCTCAGCAATCCCAACAGTGTTAACCGGTTAACACCCTGGGTTAACCGGTTAACGCAGACAAAACAGCAATTTTACACAATACAACACAGTGTTAACCGGTTAACGCCCTGGGTTAACCGGTTAACGCAGACAGAACAACAATATCTCAGCAATCCCAACAGTGTTAACCGGTTAACACCCTGGGTTAACCGGTTAACGCAGACAAAACAACAATTTTACACAATACAACACAGTGTTAACCGGTTAACACCCTGGGTTAACCGGTTAACGCAAGACAGAAAGCTGTTCCTGCGCTAACACAAGGCAGAATGCAGAATTCTCCGCATTTTCCGCCGTTGGAGGACTTCCGGACCTCCGATTTCAATTCCCTAACAAGCCATACGTACAGCAAATTACGACTCACACGACTATCGATTCAATTACAGTTTTTAACACAGTTTATCCAACATAATTTTCAGCATTCACAATCCCAATTAGGGTCAATTCAACGGTTTATCACTACCCATTACATGCTAATCCATAATACCCATTAAACGACGATAAACCCCCCTTACCTGAGTTAATCCGGCGAATCTTTTAGCTTCGAGCTCTTCCTTCTTCAACCTTCTTCCTCTTGTCCTGCCTCTTTGCCCTTTCTCCACTTTCCACTTTTCAGCCGCTTCTCTGTTTTTCACGTAAAAACCCTTTCTTTACCAAATGGACTCTTTTTCTTATTTCCAACTTATATATATTTTCCAATAATTATTATTCCAATAATAATAATAATAATAATCCAATAATTCCAATTATTTAATTAAATTAATAAATATAATATTAACTTAAATTAAATAATTATCTTATTTTTTATCGGGGTGTTACACTGCGTACCTTTATTATCTAGGTGGTTTATTTCGCACCTTCCTCAATCAGTCTTGAAGAATGAGCAAAATTTGAAATGGTCTCAAAGGATAATGTCGCTCTCCCATTCAGACATCCATTGGTGTCCTCAACCCAAAGAAAATGTTATCATCATTGACCGTTGTGGAGAATTCTCTAACGTACCACTCCTAGGGATAAGAGGAGGTATTACTTATAATCCTGCTTTAGCCCTACGTCAGTTCGGTTATGCTCGAAGAGATGGTCCATATGAAATAATTATCCAAGGCACTGTGTTTGACTATGACAACGATTCTCAAGGTCTCCGTCAAAGGTTTGTACGAGCTTGGGGCATGGTGAAAAGAAGTACTTTAGGACAGAAAAACTCTATTCCTATGGAACCTTATCTCAGATGGGTACGCGCCAGAGCTCGTGAGCTTATCATGTCATATCTTGCAATCGGACCTCTGATTGTTGAACCAAAAGTTGAAGGAGGTACCCCTCAGATCATTCCTTATCCAGATATGCCTACCAATGTTGAAGAATTGAAGAAATCTTGGATCCAGTTGAGAGAGGAAAGGGATACTTTTGAAGCTCAGTTCTGTGCTGAAAGGAAGAAAGTATTAGAGCTCACCAGCCAGCTTAATGAAGAACGAAGTCTCAATGCATATCTCCGCCCAAAAAGAAGCCGTCCCTGGGAGACTTGAGCTTTCATTTTTTCTTGTAATGAACATTGATTAAAGAAATTATTAATAAAAGTTCCCCTTTTTGGTGGTTTACGCAAAGTTAAATTCCAAAAGTCCTTGAAAACATTTCATACATTGCATAGCATAACATAACATTGCATAACAGGTACTCTAAAGGATCAATGTTCTCACAGTCTTCCTCTCAAACAAAAAAATGGCCCTCGAACAAACTGTCAAGGATCTCCAGGCTCAGAATGCTCAATTCCAGGAGATGATCTTGAACTTATCCAAGGGGCAGGAGGAACTGAAGACTATATTGCTCGAGAAGAAGAAAGACAAGAAATCTGTGAGTTACATTAACCCGGGAAGAAGGCTTAAAGGACAGGCTCCAGGAGTCAAGATTGGAATTCCGAAGGATAAAGAAGATGAGACAGAAAATGATTCGGAAGATGAGAATGTTGATCCCTTCAACCCTGAGGACGACTATGAAAATTATGAAAATGAACAGTACTCTCCGAAAGATGATAAGTATAAGTTGCTGGAAGAACGTATGCTAGCTATGGAGGGTCAGAAGGCGCCCGGTCTGGATTTCGAAAGCTTAGGTCTGGTCTCTGATGTGGTCATTCCTCGTAAATTCAAGGTTCCCGCTTTCACTAAGTATGATGGTGCGTCTTGTCCTCAGATGCATCTGAGAGCTTATGTGAGAAAGATCCAGCCGTATACCACTGATAGGAAGCTATGGATCCATTTCTTCCAAGAGAGTCTGTCTGGCACACAGTTAGAGTGGTCTTATCAGCTCGAGAGCTCTAACATCCGCACCTGGACTGATTTAGCGACAACTTTCTACAAGCACTACCAGTATAATTCTGAATTAACGCCTACTCTGCTACAGCTGCAGAATATGACTATGGGCTCTAAAGAAAGCTTCAAAGAATATGCTCAAAAATGGAGAGACTTCGCTGACAGAGTCAAACCCCCTATGACTGATCGAGAATTAGTGGACATGTTCATGGGTACACTGACTGGCCCATTCTACAGCCATCTATTGGGAAGTTCCTCATCGGTTTTCACTGAACTTATATTGACGGGTGAACGTGTTGAAAGCGGCTTTTAAAGTGGAAAGATACAGGCGACTACCTCCGCAAGCACCAAAAAGTCCTATCAGGGGAAGAATGAATCAAATGCTGTGTACGGTCAAAGGGGTCATAACAAGAAAAATCGTGACCATACTGTTGGAGCCGTTACGATTGCAGCACCGCCATTTCAAAACTTCCAACACAGACAAGACAGGCCAAGAAGGCAGTTTACCAAGATCAATATGACTTTAGCACAAGCACTGCAGGGTATGCTAAAAGCAAATTTAATTACCCTCAGAGATCCTCCTGCAAATCCCAACACTACTTCTCCTCGTTATAATCCCAATGCCAGGTGTACGTATCACTTCGATAGCCCCGGGCATGATACAAACGATTGTTGGTTGTTGAAGAATAAGATTCAGGATATGATCGACGCTGGAGAAATTGAATTTGATCCTCCGGAGACTCCTAATGTCATCAATGCTCCTATGCCTAATCATGACAAGACTGTTAATGTTGTGGATGACAATTCTCACATTACTAATGTAGCTGACTTAGCATCTCCTCTCCTGATCATCAAGAAGAATTTATTGCAAGCTGGTTTATTTCCAGGTTGCGCTGAAAATTGCGATCTTTGTATACTCCGACCCAATGATTGCTTGAAGTTGAGGAATGGTATTCAACGGCTGATGGATGATCGTACAATTCTCTTTGAAAAGATTCCTAAGGTGGAAAACCCTATTGAAGAAATATCTGTGATTGCTAGGTCCAAAGTTCCAGTGAAGATTACCGCTACTAGCGTGCCTATGAAGATTACTGCTGAGCCCAAGGTAGCTCCCCTAATTATTACTGCACCTGGCCCATTACCGTATTCCTCAAGCAAAGCCATTCCGTGGAATTATGGAGGTGATGTTTACATCCACGGCATAAAGCAAGATGATAATTCTGCTAATCCTAATGACGTTGACATTGTTGGGACTAGTAAAATTACTCGAAGTGGAAGGATCTTCTCTCCAGAAATCTCACCTCCCGCCCCTGAAACTCGAGGAAAGGGACCAATAATCAATCCTTCTCAGTCAAAGACACCAGTCGAAGTTACTACTGAAGATGTTGCCAAGCAGGAAATGGAAGAAATGCTGAAAATCATCCGTAAGAGTGATTTTGATGTGGTAGAACAGCTAGGGCATACTCCGTCTAAAATTTCGATGTTATCCTTGTTGTTATCTTCTGAATCTCATGCCAATGCGTTGATAAAATTCTTGAAGACCGCTCATGTACCTCAGGAGACATCTGTCGATCAGTTAGAAAATTATGTTGCTAACTTGGCTGTTGATAATGGCATAGGCTTTTCTGATGCTGACCTGACATCAGCAGGAAAGAATCACAATAAAGCTATGCATATCTCCATTGAGTGTAAGGGGATCACCTTGTCTCATGTGTTGATCGACAATGGCTCTTCTTTGAATGTGCTACCGAAAGCTATGCTCGATAAGCTTGACTGTAAAAGCATTAAACTGAAACCTAGTGACGTTGTGGTGCGTGCTTATGATGGTGCGAAGAGTGTTGTCCATGGTGAAGTGGTTCTCCCTATCAAGATAGGACCTCAAGTCTTCAACACTACCTGTTACGTAATGAACATTCGCCCTGCCTATTCCTGCTTGCTGGGACGCCCTTGGATCCATGGGGCAAGTGTTGTGGCTTCGTCTCTCCATCAAAAGCTGAGGTATCCAATAGAGGGCAAGATTGTCACTGTGTGTGGAGAAGAAGAGTATATTGTCAGTAGTGTGCATACCTTCAGATACGTCGAGATGGATGGTGAATTCTTTGAGACTCCTTCTCAATCATTTGAAGTAGTTCCTCCGACCAGTCCTGTCCTTAAGCCAACTTCCCGTGTGCCCAAGGTTATTCGTGCTCCTCCTGCTATGATTTCTCTGAAAGATGCTCAAGCCATGGTTGAAGATGGTGGTCGTATTGGCTGGGGTCAACTGATCGATGTACCGTACAAGTCTGATAAATTTGGCCTGGGGTTTAGCTCTGAAAAGATAGTCAAAGATCAGATTAATGTTGTAGAAGATGCTGATAGCGATTGCGACTTGGATAGCTGGATTTTCCCAACAATTGGTGACAGACTCAATAATTGGAAGGCTGAAGACACTATCCCGATTTCCTTTAGTCAGGAGTAATTGTTATTGCTTATTTTAGTGTTTCAAATTTTGTAATTTTTATTATGAACAATTGAACTTCTTAAAGCATTGTGTCTCTGCCCGGGGCACAATAGCTAATTTGTTAGGGGTTTTGTCATTTTCATAACCATATTCACATTCAATAAATCAATGGACTATTTGCATTCAAATATTGCGCTCTTTATCTTTCCTGTCATCTTTCAAATAAGCTATGTTTTCTTACACACACTCACGTAACAAATTGCAGATCCATATCCACTATGGATCCTGTTGAGAATAATTTTGCTACTGTTAATTATGGCTTTAAAAGTCCGATCTACCAAGCCGAGGATGGAAGTGAGGAAGATTGCGAAGTGCCTGGAGAGCTTGCCAGACTGTTACTGCAAGAAGAAAAGATTATACAGCCGCATGAGGAATCAATTGAAATTGTAAATCTGGGTACTAAAGTAGACAAGAAAGAAGTCAAAATAGGAGCAAGCTTGGAAAACAGTGTCAAAGAAAGATTGATTCAAATGTTACTTGACTATGTAGAGATTTTTGCTTGGTCTTATGAAGACATGCCAGGACTGGATACTGATATAGTAGTACATCGTTTGCCGATGAAGGAAGATTGTCATCCTGTTAAGCAAAAGGTTCGTCGCATGCGTCCTGAAATGTCTGAGAAAATCAAAGCCGAGGTTATGAAACAATTTAATGCAGGTTTTCTAGCTGTTACTTCTTATCCTCAATGGGTTGCTAATGTGGTACCAATGCCAAAGAAGGATGGTAAGGTGCGAATGTGTGTAGATTACAGAGATTTGAATAAAGCAAGTCCCAAAGATGACTTTCCACTTCCGCACATTGATGTTCTGGTAGATAACACCACTCAACACAAGGTATTCTCATTCATGGATGGATTCTCCGGTTATAACCAGATTAAGATGGCACCTGAAGACATAGAGAAAACTACATTTGTGACGCAATGAGGCACTTTCTGTTACAAAGTAATGCCATTCGAGTTAAAGAATGCAGGGGCAACATACCAGCGTGCTATGGTGATTTTGTTCCATGATATGATCCATCATGAAATAGAGGTATATGTGGATGACATGATAGCCAGATCTCATACTGAAGAAGAACATCTCGATCATTTATACAAACTGTTTGAGAGGTTGAAGAAATACAAGTTGAGATTGAACCCGAACAAATGCACCTTTGGAGTAAGATCCGGTAAACTCTTGTGCTTTATTGTCAGTGGTAAAGGAATTGAGGTTGACCCGGCTAAGGTGAGAGCTATTCAAGAAATGCCAGTTCCCCGTACAGATAAAGAAGTCAGAGGTTTCTTGGGACGCTTGAATTACATTGCCCGATTTATCTCCCATTTGACTGCTACTTGCAAACCCATCTTCAAATTACTGAGGAAAAATCAAGAGATAATATGGAATGATGAATGTCAAGAAGCTTTTGACAAAATCAAGAAGTATATCCAAGAACCTCCAATTCTGATGCCACCAGTTGAAGGAAGACCTCTAATCATGTATTTGACCGTGTTAGAAAATTCAATGGGGTGTGTGCTGGGGCAACATGACGAGTCTGGTCGAAAAGAGCATGCAATATACTACCTTAGCAAAAAGTTTACCGACTGTGAAACAAGATACTCACTGCTTGAGAAAACTTGTTGTGCTTTGGCTTGGGCTGCTCGTCGACTAAGACAATATATGTTGAATCATACCACTTTATTGATTTCTAAGATGGATCCTATCAAATATATATTTGAGAAACCTGCTCTCTCCCGAAGAATAGCAAGATGGCAGATGATTTTAACAGAGTATGATATCCAGTATACTATCCAGAAAGCAATCAAAAGAAGCGTGTTAGCTGATCATTTGGCTCATCAAGCAGTTGATGATTACCAATCTATGAATTTTGAGGTCCCTGATGAGGATGTTATGCTTGTTACTGATTATGAAGAACCTGGACCGGATGAAGGACCCGAACTGGGATCCCGATGGACTATGGTTTTTGATGGATCTTCTAATGCATTGGGCAATGGTGTTGGTGTTGTAATTATTTCTCCCAAGGGTTGCCATACGCCTTTCACTGCTAGACTATGTTTTGATTGTACCAATAATATGGCTGAGTATGAAGCATGTATTTTGGGACTCAGAGCTGCTATAGACCTGAGAATCAAGTTTTCGAGTGTGTACGGAGACTCAGCCTTAGTAATCAGTCAGATCAAAGGAGAATGGGACACTAAACATCCGAATCTCATCCCTTATCGAGAGTGGGTGTTGACATTAATCCCATACTTTAAAGAGATTACATTCGAACATATTCCACGAGAAGAGAATCAGTTGGCAGACGCATTGGCTACCATGTCATCTATGTTCAGAGTCAGATGGGACAATGAAGCTCCCATGATCACCATTGAACGATTAGATGAACCAGCATATTGTTATGAACTTAATACTGATGAAGTAGAAGAGAAACCTTGGTTCCACGAAGTAAAAAGATATTTAGAAACTCAGAAATACCCTGAAGGGGCATCCATCAATGACAGAAAATTTCTGAGGAAGTTTTCCGCTAAATTCTTTTTGAGTAATGGAGTATTATACAAACGTAATCATGATTCGACTTTGCTTCGCTGTGTGGATAAAAAGGAAGCAGAAAAGATTATGGAAGACATGCATGACGGTATTTTTGGGACTCATTCTAGTGGACATACGATGGCCAAGAAGATTATGAGATCAGGGTATTATTGGTCTACCATGGAAGCTGATTGCCACCATCACTCCAGAACTTGTCACAAGTGCCAGATCTATACGGACAAAGTACATGTACCTCCTGCTCCATTGAATGTGTTGACAGCCCCTTGGCCCTTTGCAATGTGGGGCATTGATATGATTGGAGAGATCAAACCTACTGCTTCTAATGGACATCGTTTCATTCTTGTTGCTATTGATTACTTTACAAAGTGGGTAGAGGCGGCCTCATTTGCTTCTGTCACCAAGAATGTGGTAGCACGGTTCATCAAGAATAGTCTTATTTGTCGGTATGGCATCCCTGAAAGAGTTATCACTGATAATGGTACTAATTTGAACAACAAGATGATTACTGAACTCTGCACGCAGTTCAAAATAAAACACCATAACTCTTCTCCGTACCGACCAAAGATGAATGGCGCCGTAGAAGCTGCTAATAAGAATATTAAGAAGATTATACAAAAGATGACAGTAGTATACAAAGACTGGCATGAGATGTTACCATTTGCTCTTCATGGTTATCGCACTTCAGTACGCACTTCGATAGGGGCAACTCCTTTCTCTTTAGTCTACGGAATGGAAGCCGTTTTACTAGTGGAAGTTCAGATTCCCTCTCTAAGAATTATGAAAGATGCAGGCTTAGATGAAGATGAATGGATTCAGACTCGACTCGATCAGATAAATTTGATTGATGAAAAGAGACTTGCGGCTGTTTGTCATGGGCAGATATATCAGAAGCCCATGACCCAGGCATTTAATAAAAAAGTCAAAAGACAGGTGTATCAAATTGGCGACTTGGTGATAAAGCGTATCATTCTACCACAAAGTGATCCTAGAGGCAAATGGACTCCCACATACGAAGGGCCATTTGTAGTTAAGAAGGTATTCTCTGGTGGAGCCATGATGCTCGCTACAATGGATGGCGAAGATTTCCCGCATCCTGTGAATGCAGACATAGTTAAAAAATACTACGCATAAAAGAGACCCGCCAGGTCGACATATCTAGGCAAAATTAAGGGCATCCCGGCGAACCAAAAGGGTTCGGGCAAAAATTAGGGATAAACATATAAAAGTGTACACCCGGCAAGTCGAAAACCTGAAAAGGCGGCTTGGGCAAAAAAGGGTATCCTGGTGGACTGAAAACCTGAAAAGGTGGTCCAGGCAAAAATTAGGGATTAAAGCGTATGACTATGTCCCATTCTCGGTCAGCTTCACCAAAGTCAAAGAGACTGAACAAGCCAATCACTTCTATCCGACAGCAAGAGATGAGATGCTTGAGGACATAATAGCAGTAGTAGAATTAAAATCAATAGGACTTTTTTTTCATAGCTGTTTTTTCTTTGCTTTCTTGATAGGCATTTAATAAAAAAGTCAAAAGACAGGTGTATCAAATTGGCGACTTGGTGATAAAGCGTATCATTCTACCACAAAGTGATCCTAGAGGCAAATGGACTCCCACATACGAAGGGCCATTTGTAGTTAAGAAGGTATTCTCTGGTGGAGCCATGATGCTCGCTACAATGGATGGCGAAGATTTCCCGCATCCTGTGAATGCAGACATAGTTAAAAAATACTACGCATAAAAGAGACCCGCCAGGTCGACATATCTAGGCAAAATTAAGGGCATCCCGGCGAACCAAAAGGGTTCGGGCAAAAATTAGGGATAAACATATAAAAGTGTACACCCGGCAAGTCGAAAACCTGAAAAGGCGGCTTGGGCAAAAAAGGGTATCCTGGTGGACTGAAAACCTGAAAAGGTGGTCCAGGCAAAAATTAGGGATTAAAGCGTATGACTATGTCCCATTCTCGGTCAGCTTCACCAAAGTCAAAGAGACTGAACAAGCCAATCACTTCTATCCGACAGCAAGAGATGAGATGCTTGAGGACATAATAGCAGTAGTAGAATTAAAATCAATAGGACTTTTTTTTCATAGCTGTTTTTTCTTTGCTTTCTTGATAATTTCCTCTTACTAGGATTTCTGTCTCCTTGTATTAAAATTGCTTGTCTATAGGCCCTCTTTCAAAATCAATACAATTTTATTTCCAAAAAGATACTTTTGTTTTACTTTCTCCGTTTTGTTTGCATAAACGTCCATTGATTTAATTCGAATTAATATATGCATTTGAATATGATTGATGTTTACCGAAAATACATGCATAAAATAGAAATAGCAATTACTAAAAGACTTTAGGATCAAGGATAAGGTTTAACCACACGTTCTAACAAATCCGGTTGCAAATCCTATTCCCCAGCAAAACCAGTTATTCCCAGAAGAAATTGGCACTACTAGACAGACTGGTCATCTCTTTTATCCCCAGTCAGGTTCTGTTGAATATTTCTACCATCAGATAGAAATCATCGCCAGCTAAGAAAGGGTCATCAATACAAATATCTCCAACCAGAATATCAGGATTTATTTTCCCATGGGAAAAATTTCCAGACGCATAATTCATTCATGCATCATTTCACAGCATATACATGCATGCAATGTTCGCATTTATTTTCAAGAGCATAAAACATCTCATGCATCATGACATGGCATGAGGCTAACTCTTAGTCAAAATAAAGATTCATTCAGACGGATATCTTTATCGATTACATTCAAGATTCAGATACATCTTTAAGATATAATCCATATGAATATTCATTATGACAAGCATTCTTATATCCTCCTAAGGACGGCATCTTTAAGCCCATCCCAGACATTTATTGCAAATACAACATATACAAATATTATAAGATATAACCTAACGTGCGGCTCATTCTGATTCAGCCTAACGTATGGTTCCTTCAACTATTCCAATACGGTCTAGCGTACGACCCATTTGGATATTCATCCCCTCAGATACTACCTAGCGTACGATACATTCTGAAATGTAGTCTAGCGTATGACTACCCCTTTTATCATCAGATACAGCCTAATGGACGGCTCATTCTGCTACTCAGATACGATCTAGCGTATGATCCATTCTGATCTTTTATCCTCAGATACAGCCTAATGGACAACTCATTCTGCAACTCAAATACGGTATAGTGTACGACCCAGTCTGGCTCTTCTCATCAGATACTACATAGCGTACGGTACATTCTGAAATGTAGTCTAGCGTACGACTACTTTTTATCGCCAGATACAGCCTAACGGGCGGCTCATTCTACTACTCAGATACGATCTAGCGTACGATCCATTCTGATTTTTATTTCTCCAGATACAGCCTAACGGACGGCTCACTCTGCTACTCAGATACGGTCTAGCGTATGACCCATTTTTATCCTTATCTCATCAGGTTCAGCTCACCCTAATATCACCTAATGGATGACTCATTATACGGTCTAGCGTACGACCCAGTGTGACACCCATGTCTTCAGATATGGTCTAATGTGCGACGCACTTTAAAGCTCTCATCATCAAACTTTCTAGATGGCATCTTTAAGCTCATCTCCATCAAGACTATCTTTTAATTAACAAGTGCAAATTTTTGGGGCATTCTAAGTGTTCAATAATCTTCCACCTCTAGATCACGAATGGTGTACATACCATTCTAATTCTCTCGGTTTAAGTATTGAACAGGAGCAGCTGTCATACCCCAAAATTTGTCTGTTAATTTTTATGATAAATTGATTCATGCATGACATTCATTTCACATTTGCATTCATTCATTAACATACATTCTCATATAAATTATAAATTATAATTTATTTATTATGTGATACAGATATAAAAAATAATAATAATTTTGGTTATCTATATGATATAAATAAATTTTATATATATAAATAAAATAGTTTTAATTTAATGATAAATAAAAATAGATTTGAATTTTAATTGTATAATTAAAATTTTAAATTAATTTTATTTGTTAAAGCTCATTAAATTATAATAACTATTTTTTATAATTTAGTGAGTCATGTTCCATTTATTAATTATTTATAAATAGTATTTATTTAGTAATTCACGTTTTTTACTTAATAAAATTTATTTATAAGAGTAACATTTTTTAAAAGCCCATAAATTATAAAATAATTTTGGTTGATATAAGTAAGAATAATTTTGATTTTTATTTAAATGATGAAAGTAAAAATAGAAATAGGTTTAAATTTTAATTCAATTATGTAACTAAAATTTAAATTAATTTTTATTTGTTAAAAGTCATTTAAATTATTCATTATTTATAATAATATTTGTATTTAATAAATATTTAGCAAGGTTAAACCCTAACTCTCCTAAAGTATAGGAAGGGATCCAAATATTTAGCAAGGTTAAACCCTAAAGTATAGGAAGGGATCCAAATATTTAGCAAGGTTAAACCCTAAAGTATAGGAAGGGATCCAAATATTTAGCAAGGTTAAACCCTAATCCACACCATTATAAATACTTCATATGGCTGCAGCAAAGGAAAAAGAGAAAAAAAAGAGGAGAGATACAGGAGAAGAAGATACACAAGACAAGGCAGAAGCAAGAAGATTCACGGACAGGGAAAAGAGAAGCAACCATAAAGCACTCATAGCCTGAATAAGAACAACACACATACAGTGAGCAAGCTAGAGGAATCAAATCCCCAGTAAGTGTTCATTATGGAATTTGCATCCAACATGATTACCTTGCAATACTCTTTAATTCATGCATGAATAATATTGATTTAATATATATATTGAGATGATGTATTCATGGTTTGGTGGATGTTGCTATTGCTTTATTCAAGTATGCATCTGTTCTTGATATGTCATAGCATGTTGGAGAAATTCTGTTTGCATGATTAAAGAATTATATCTGTCATTTAATTATTATTATATGAGTGTGATTTCTAGCATGATTATGTTTATTTCACATGCTGTTATTACATAATAATGATGATGATGATATAATGGTGATAATATAAATCCTTGGTTGTCTTTAACATGTATGTGTAAGGTTTGTTTTATCATTATCACTTGCAGTAAAGAGAACTAATACATGAGTAAAATAATATAAGCTTCTTGATTTGTGCATGACTATTTTTATTATTGCATGATGATTACATATGATCTTATTTTATGCGTGTGGTTTGATATAAGATGAAGTTACAAGTTTGTTTTATTCACATGAAAGAAACAGCATGAGAAAAAATAAAGTAGTTTGCCGTAAGAGAGAAAGCTGTAACATGCATGGTGGTGTTGTGTCAAAATGGAAAAATCCATGTAGAATTAATATATATTTTAATGAAGGCGAATAAATAATTAATGGATCAATATGGCTCATTGGTAGCTCCCCCCTCACTCTAACGTAGAGGTCCTGGTTTCGATCCCCTAGGACCCTTTTAATTTTGTACTCGTTAATTAAGATTTAGATATTTTATATCCCCTTTTAAATTATGTACCCCCCATCCCGAAGCCATGTAATAGCGTAGTCTTATTTTTCGCACTTTAATTTTTCCGTACTGTGAATGTAACTGTCTAGATGTATGCTAATAGGATTGGATGGAAAGATAAATAATCGAACTTAGATAAATTAATTCAAGATAATATATCTGAATCCAATCATTTCCACACTTGCACCTCTAGGGTAACCCTCTCTTTGTTGCCTTACGATATTACGGTCATGTCCCGCGAATGTGGGGATACCCTTAGCAAAGACCCTTTCGATTAAATTATCATCATCCCTAAACAGATAAGTCATAGTCCCTTCGATCAAAAGGTCAATGTCCCTACAAGATAAATCATAGTCCCTCGAACGTTGCCTTCGAATATATGACCTTGTCCCTCGAACGTTGCCTTCGAATATATGACTTTGTCCCTCGATGACCCTTCGTTGTAGCCTACGATTAAATGATGATCGTCCCTTCGAATGCTAAGGCATCCTTACAAATGTTGCTTCAATGACCAATCGACGACCCCACGATGTCCCTTTACATCCAAAGGATAAGACTACTTACTTCTCAATAGTAAGGACAGTTTTACCCTCCTAAGGATAGGAAATACCTATAAAGACCTTGGTTAGGTATAACTCTTAAATGCTTGCTCACAGCTTAAAATACTTTTCACACCTCACACTTTTCAAAACATCTTTTAGAAAATCACCACTTGGTATACATTCGCACCAGAATCATCGTCGAGTTATATTTTTCTAAACATCTTTCAAAATCAAACGAGATAAAAACTTTGTATACATTCGTACAAGAATCATTACAAAGTTAAACTCTCCTTTCAAAATATTTTCTAAACACACCATATTTCTCAAACACTTTCTCAAACAAGGAAAACATAAGTGAGTTAAGCAATTAAGAGCCCATGGATAACCATGGATAAAAAGGGTGTTAACACCTTCCCTTTGTATAATGTACCTCCCGAACTCAAAATCTAATCAAGGTCTTTCCTGTTCTTTTCCGCCTTTCCTTATTGGATAAAAGAAAATTCGGTGGCGACTCTTGCTATCCGCAACATAGCTTTTCAAAACAAAAGCACAAAGTCAGTTCACCGTATCACAAGGTCCTAAAGTCAAACTATATCGAGGTTTCAAACCTATCAAAAGACTTGGTTTAACAAAGAAGTGATTCAGATTCAGATTGATCAAAATCTATAGTTGTTCATCAGCATCTGAAGGCATTAAACTATGGTATCGACCCAATTCCTGATGACAACCTAACTTCTAAAAGGCTGAAGAGCATCTGATCCATACACTGTACCAAAGCAGTATTGTCTTATCAAAACCTCAGATTTCTCAACATAGTCTACTAGGGTTTCATTTTGCATGGCTTAAGAAATAAAGATGTGAAATCTTCAGTCTACTATACCTATTGGTAGATATCTAGTACCTTGAAAGATATTGAGAGCCTTGTTATTATTCAATGGACAAAGCTTTATACCATATGCTAATCTCCAACGATTCTCTTGGCATACTTCTTCAATAAGCCTACTCGGATGTCCAAATCCTCCAACGACTATTGCTCAGGCAATGAAGTCTGTTGCTTGAGGGCTTGAGCCAGAGTCTCTTTCTAGTTTGATTGAGAAAATTGTAATCTGATTGACTATAGTGAAAATATATTGTGCTACAAAGGGACTGAACTACTCTCGTATTGAGAGGAACCAACAACAAACTCTGAAGTCAGACTATGATATGATTCAGACTAATACTTGGTTCAGAATCTAAGCTTGACATCTCAAGTTATGAACATGTTTAAGAAAAAGAAGTAAATTTCCCTTAACACAATTCACCCCCTTCTTGTGTATATTTTTCTCACCTTCAATTGGTAACAGAGCTCGATTGTTCTTATTTCACTTAACAGTGAAACATAAAAGATCCGGTGAGAAAACTATAAGTCAGTGCTTCATCTTTCAACAAAGTTTACTTCATTAGTCAAAGAATGGAAACTACAAATGGTAAAGAAAGATGAGCTGAAGAAATCAAGAAACTTATTCTACTATAAGACATTTGTTTTGTGAGTATGAAAGGATTTTTAATATTTAAGACTGACTCATGGGACAAGTGTGCTTGTTGAAGAAATCAAGAAACCTTTTACACTTTAAGTCATTTGCTTTGTGAGTGTTAAAGGATTCCTTACTCTTTAAGACTGACTCGTGGGGAAAATTTGCTTGTTGTAGGAATCATGGTTTAATCTTGACCTACTTGTTTAAAAGGAAGACTGATTAAACTTCCAGATTCTCAAAAGGAAGAAAAAGCAGAAGAAGCTTATGTTGGAGAAGATTCTAATGGGGATTATGATAATGAGGAAATGGCTTTCACCATCAAGATATTTCAACAACTAACCAAGAGAAACAAGATTTTCTCTGGTAAAAGTTCTAACCTCAAAGGTTTCTGTTCCAGAAATAGAGAAGAAGATCAGAAGATCTGCTACAACTGCAACAAGCCTCGTCACTTCTGAAATGATTGTCCTGATCTACAAAAGGACACATCCTTTAAGGGAAGCCCACTGAAGGAAAGTTTCAAGATACAAAGTTCATGAAAGGTCTTACGGAAACATGGGATGAACTTGATGATGAAGAAGAATCAGAAAGAGAAGATGAACAAGCCACCCTTGCACTGATGGCTCTCACACTCTCTGATTCAGAATCCGAGTCAGGTTCTGGCTCTGAATATGACGAGGAAGATGAGGTATATTCTAACCTATCTTATTCTTATCTTATTCATGATCTCATTAGTCACTGTCAAGATTAGGCAAGGCACATGAAGGCTGTTAAGAAACAACTAGAGTTTCTTAAAGAAGAATTGAAATCTTCTAAAGAAACTGTTGAGACATTGGAAAGAATTCTAGCCACTCAAACTAAAAAGGATTCCAAGGAACCTTTAAACGAGCAAGATATGACTCTACAAGCTTTCTTGACAATAGGTCTCAACAGAACTAAGCTTGCATCCTTGATTTATGGAGTAAGCAAGAGCAAAGGAGAAGGTTTGGACTTTCATGAAAAAAAATTGTTTCCAAAACCTTGACATGGAAGAAACTCTCAGAACCATCTTTTTCAAGCTATAATGATAAAAGGCTTAATGTATAATTTGTGTATGATGTTGAAGGTATCAAAGTTCTGAACCCATCAGAGTCAATAACAGAGAATTTAAAGGTTCTGATTAAAATGAAACCAGAGACCTCAAAGTCAAAGGTTCTGCAGAAGGCAGAATCTAAGATCTCAAATTTAGTGATTTTTAAGAAACTAGACACTATGATCCAAAGGTCTAAAGGTCAAAGGTATTCAGAACCTAAGACCTTCAAGTTAAAGGTTGTAAGAAAACATGTACCTAAGACTTCTGGATCTAAGATTCTGAAAAGTTCTGAAACTAATGTCAAAGTTTATCCAAGACAAAATTTATATAAAAGGAAAGTATGGAATGAGACTAGACATTACCTTAAGGAAATGGAACATAATAAGAAAAATCCTAGAATAACTAACACAAAAGGACTTATAAATTTGTGGGTATCAAAATATGAATTTGTGTTTGCAGATATGCTAAAAGGAAAAGATAATGTATTTATCCTAATGTCTGGATAATGGATGACTACATCCTACAACAAGAGGAAAGCATATGTTCCAAATCCTAACTCTGAAAGAGGAAGGAAAGTTGGGGTCGGGAGAAAAGCAGAAAAAGAGTACTAGGGTTGCTAGTACTACTGAATTTCAAGACTATGGTGAACAATGATCAGGTTCAACAAAAAGAGTGCTTTGAGACTGATTCTCCTCAGTAAGAACATTGTTGGAACCAAAATTTGTTCAAAAGCTACACTAAGGTATGTCTAAATTCCCTATTTTTGTATCTAGACAACTTTTGTGGTTGAGATATTATTTACCTTAGTCTATGTATTTATTTCCTTGATGCATAACTATCTTAAGTAATATGCCTGCTTAAGAATTTTCAGAACAAGTGGAAAGTACTTAAACTATGGCCTTCTTTTATATCCCTTTTTTTATTCTTTACTCAAAACCAAGCATTATGAGCTCAAAGGTTTTGATCAGAAAGTATTGTTGTTCAAATCAAATCATTAATAGGTTATTTTGCTTGTCTTACTTAATCTTTATCTTTTGAAGACTTAATTCTTCTCTAAGAAATGGTATGTGATCTTATTAAAAAGCTTGATTATGAATATGGCAGTATCAAAGACTAATGTTGATTGGAAGTAGCTTCAAAAAAAGTCTTGAAAAGTCTCTGATGACACGTGGCTTCTGAAAAGCATTTGACTTTGAGACTCAGAAAAGGAATAAGGATTTTTTTAAACTGTTAAAATGAAAAAAAAATACATTTATTTGATAAAAATCCACGTGTCTTGAAATTGTTATGCTAGCTGTGAAGCTATTTGGGCAGAATTTGTAGAGTAGAAATACTTTACTCTTTGGATTCTCTATGGCCTCCCTCTCTCTCTCTCTTGTAATTTCTTACTTTTTCTTTGTACTTGTTTATCTTACTTGTTGGTTTTCCAAAGGATTTTTTGTGAATTTTCTTTTTAAAATCTAGTTGTCTTAAATCTTTTTCTCTATCGATTATGCCTTTTCATTCCCTATTTAAATTGACATCTCTGAGTCTAAGTTTTTAATTCTTGTTTTACAACTTGTCTCTCAAACCTGGTTGACATAGTTGTACAACCTTGCCCTGGTTTTCAAAAGCTCATATCTTTCGCCCATGTCTTAACCTGAGATGTCATCTAGCTCAAACCTTGGCGTGAAAAACCAACTGGAGAGCATCAATTAAAGGTTAGTCCCCCTTGAAGAATTAAGAGTCTTTGACTATGATCTTATGCTTCCTCTTTATTCATGTGTAAGAATGAAATTTCCTCAATAAATTTCCAACCTTCTGAAGATAACACTGCCTATCTTTGAGAGAAAGTTACTTTTCATTCCTTCTGAACGAGTTCTGGCTGAACTCTTCTCTCTGCAAGGAACGATTGTAAGTCTGGATGAAGTTTCATTTAAACCCTAGGCTGAAAAGTTGTTGGTGAAAATGATGTTGGTCTCAAGGAAAGTCCAGCTCCATTATCTTCTTCTTCTTCTTCTATCAAACTTCGATAGTCTTTCTAGGATACCTTTGTCTGATTTTTTTTTAATTATTTTTTTGTAGTCATTTCCTTTTCTTTTCCATTTTTGTAACTTGCTTTTAGAGTATTTTCAGTTTTTCTTTTGTGCATAGTTTTATTTTTGTTTAGATTCTGTTATTTAATGTTTATGATATTATTCTTGAAGTTGGTTTGAATGACTTGTAAAACATCTCCAATCAATGAATGCATATTGTAACATTATGTCAAAAGGATTCTTTTGTAATTTTTTTTTGCTTAAGACTTGTATGTTCAGATTCTTAGTTTAATTTGACGTACTCTTACTTTGCCTCTGATTGTATAACCAAAGCAATTTCTATGGTTAGTTGGATGTATCAAATGAATCGAATGAAAAAGAAATATCAAGTTAAGAACACTTTGTTTTTCTTTCTGAATTCTAAACTTCTTAATCAGTTTACATTAAAAAAATAATTATGATTAAAAGGATGGTATGCAAAAGGGAAAATAACTTCATTGAACTAAAGGAATGATTGCAAAAAGATGTTTATAACATTAATCATAATCATCCCTAGGTCTCCAAGCATAGAAAAAAGTTTCTTCAATCTAAATCCAATTCCTCTTCTTCATCTGAATCGAAATGAATCACTTCTCTTAATCTTATTCTTCTCTTGGATTTTTTCTTCTTACTAATCTTCTTATGTGGCTTCAGTGCCTCAGGAAGAGAGGTTGATGGAATTCTTTTAGAAGGTCTAAGCTTCTGATCAGAAGTTGCCTAAAAGACTATAGGAGCCTCTGAAACAATGGGAGTAGTAGATTGCTTAGAAGTTGTATTCATCTTGAAATAGACATATATTGAGTGAATATGGATTTTGGTTTGGCCTGAACATGTTGTGTGCTTTTATAACAAAATTTATGAAGATCAAACACTTTGCGTGTTTAAGTTTCTGATCTTTGAAATTCTAAAACCCAGTCACTAATTAAGCATGCTATACCGGATCATATTTATTTCTTGGAAATTGAAACGATAGTGATTTATCATAAGTAAATATTTTCTTTCAGATTCTTGAAAAAACTTTAAATTGTTTTAATTGTCTTCTTCTTTTTATTTTTTTCCAAATATTTAAGTGTTTTAAACTCTTTCAAAGTTCTATGCATTTAAACTGTTTTAAATCTCTTTTTTATTTTTCTCAGTTTTATTAATTTTCTATTTCTTTTAAAATCTTTTTTATAATGATTGTGGGGAATAAAATGCATGGAATATTTAAGAAGAGACTCAAGCATCAGAATTTAAACAAAGCAGTTTCTGCCAAAACAACTTATGTGTAATAAACTTTAAGTTATTTATAATTTTCAATAATTTATCTTATTGGGCATAAATGATTAATTTAATTAACAAAGACAAGACTTAAGGAAAGCTTACAAACCTTAACTTAAGGTCTGTCAAACTCAGGAGGATCATACGAACCCCAAACCATGATGTTAGATTTTGTTGATTATAATTATAAGACTAAATTAACATAGATAAGGAGTTAATTGGAGCTCACAAACCCCATCTTAATCGACTATCAGACTTAAGGGGGCTTACAAACCTCACCTTAATGAACTGTCTAACTTAGGGGAAACTTACAAACCTCAGACTCTAATGTTAGATTGTGTTAATTAAACCATCAACCATTGTTCTTAAATACATTTATTTACATCATAAAAAAATGGGGAGATTGTTGGAACAAGATTTGTTCATGTCATTAAAAGGTTTTGCTGATAACAAAGTATTTAAGTAACAATTGAGTTTGCTAGTAGTTGTTAAAGTGTGCAGATTCTGAAGTCAAACTATATCAAGTTTCAAACCTATCAAAACACTCAGTTCCACAAAGAAGTGATTCAGATTCTGATTGATCAGAATCTGTAGTTGTTCATCAGCATCTAAAGGCATCAGACTCTGGTCTCGACCCAATTCTTGATGACAGTCCAACTTCTGAAAGGGTGAAGAGCATTTGATCCGTACACTGTACCAAAGCAGTCTTATCTTATCAAAGCCCCAAATTTTTGAATAGAGTCTACTAGGGTTTCGTTATGCAAGGCTCAAGAAATAAAGATGTGACATCTTCATTAATCTATACCTATTGGTAGATATATAGTACCTTGAAAGGTACTGAGAGCGTTGCTATTATTAAATGGACAAATCTTCATACCATATGCTAATCTCCAACGGATCTCTTGGCATACTTATTCAACAAGTCTGCTCGTTATGTTCAAATCCTCCAACGACTATTTTTCTAGTCCTATAAAAGAAATTTCAAGGATATGAAGAAGGTGTTGAAGATGATTGGTCAAGTATGTCAATATGGGTTCGTTGATTTTGGTTGAAAATTATGAATGTGCTAAAGATTCAAATATTATGGAAGTCTTTGAATAAGCTGTCAACAAGAACCCTACAACATAAAGAGGATCTAATACAAGCAAGAACACTTTTGTATATTTGTTAGCTTGTACAATCGAGTCTTGAGATTTCTTATCATTGTTAATCTTAGAATCTTAAAGACATCAGAATTTATGTTCCAACTATGCATCACTTATAAGAGTATCAAGTGCATTTGTAATTACTATCGTAAACTGCTATTTAGAATATGTATGAAGTCTCATGTTGAACGCTTGAGCAAAGAAGTGTCTTTTTGTTAGATTGAGAAAATAAGTCTCTTACTAAGTATTTTACAAAGAAGTCTTGACCTAGGGTTTAAGCGTTGAAGTCTCATGCTTGAGGGCAGAGCAAGAAGTCTCTTTCTGGATAGATTGAGCATTGAAGTTTTATGCTTGATGGCAGAGCAATAAGTCTCTTTCAGGGTTTGATTGAGCATGAAGTATCTTTATGTGGGATTGAGCAGGAAGTTCTAAATGAGTTGTTCATGCAGTGAAGTCTCTTGCTTGAGGGCTTGAGCAGAAGTCTCTTTCTAGTTTAATTGAGCAAATTGTAATCTGATCTATTATAGTAAAAAAAATTGTGTTGCAAGGGGACTGGACTACACTTGGTTTGAGAGGAACTAGGATATATTGTGTCTTTTTATTTACTTATGCATTTATATTCCGTTGTGCAACAAACTCTAAAGTCAGACTCTGATCTATTCAGACTCTTTCTTGGTTCATAATCTTAGCTTGACATCCCAGGTTCTGAACAAGTTTAAGAAAAAGAAATCAATTTCCCTATACACAATTCAACCCCCCCTTCTTGTGTATATTTTTCTCACAAATTCATAGCACATGCCATATTGTATATTATTCTTTTGGACATGTATATATAACGTTTCTGATAATCACTTATGTGTATCAGTACCAATTGACACTATATGTAATATATTTTTCTAGACGTATATTATATGCGGGTGTTACAAAATACACACAAACCTTACAAGAAAAATCATTTGTAAAAAGTCACAAAATACCTGGAACCATCTCGGGAGACCTCTTTGGTAGGCCACATCAGAATGCACATAGTCTAAAATTCCCTCTATTTTGTGCTTTTTGGTTTTGAACCGAAAAAGAAACTATTTCCCAAGTACATAATACTTTCCCAAATCCATCTTTCAACTACCAACACCCTTAAATAGATTTCTGTTATGAAGTTCCATCATCCCACTTTCACTTAGATGATCCTGACGCATATGCTAGAGTTTGGTTGCATCACTATCAGACTCAAATAGTGCAATATCACCTATAATAGTGTTCACTCTACTGGTACAACATTAACTAAAATGTCCTTATTTCACAGTTAAGGCACCCTTGTTAACCTGCAAAATGTCCTTATTTCCATCAGACCTGTAGGAGAAGCCATTTTCCTATATAGTGCCTAGGGAAATCAAGTTCTTCCTTAAATATAAAATATATCTAACATCATTCAATATTCTTACGCTAGCATCGTCCATGGAAATTTTAATTTGTCCCATTCCAGTGATAATACATATTCTTTCTCATAATCCACATAAACAAATCCAAAATTACCTAACTTGAATGTAGTGAACCATTCATTATGCGACGTCATGTGGTAAAACCGTACTTTATCACCACCCACACAATATATCCACTTCACTAAAAAAATATCGGTTTGAATCAAATTTGCAAAATTGGATGAGCCTTGCTTTTTATTTGGACAATCTATCTTCCAGTGCCCAATAAGTTTGCAACTATAACACTCAGTTGTTTTCTGATTCTTAGATTTAGACCTCTTATTTCCAGAACTTGCTTTACCTTTGGTCCACCCACGATCTTGACCCCTCACATACATACCGTCACCATGAGTTATTTCCTCTACACTTTCTCTCTATCGAGAATGAGATAAAGTTGTAGCAGTAATCAAATCAAGACTGATAATTACTTTCTCATTGGTAAGAGTAGTCACCAAGTGGTCATAAGAACCTAGTAGAAAACACATAAATAGAATTGGAGTATCTTCATCATCAATATTCACCCAAAGCCTCACCAAATAAGTGATGATATTATTGAAGACATTGACATGTTGTTGCAAATCAGATTCTTTTTGCATCTTTAGACTCTATAGTTACTGCTTCATTAACAATTTATTTTTCAAGATCTTCGACATATATTGGCTCTCGAATTTGTCCCAAACCTACTTCAACTTCGTTAGGTCCAAGATATAATACACTGCCTCGTCTGAAACACATAGGAAAGTCAATCCCGCTACCTTTTCCTTCATCTCATACCAATCAGTATCCTCCATGCCTGTCAATTTTTACTCATGCAACGCCTTATGCAAACTTATCTGAGCCAACAAATCTTTAATCCTCATTTACCATAATTTAAATTTACATATCCATTAAATCTTGTCACCTAGAATTTTTCATTAGGGTTAATTATTAACTGATATCAATTATTAGAACAATAACCAGTACGAAGATTGAAGAGAAACAAAAGTAAAAGACAATGAACATGATTGATCTTTGTTAATGCAGGTTGGCTAATGCTGCCTACCTCCATGAATATAGAGCAACTATAGTTCCCTTGATTTCTATATAATAACTAGGGTTACAATGTTAAAAGAAAAACATATAATACTACAACTCAGTTGACAACAATACCCATAAACTGTACAACAAGGGCATCTGCATCCGCATCCCCTAGTCACCTACCTATAACAACAAGCTGGGCCTAAGACCCATTTGGAATTTCCACGTATTATGTTGTTCTCTGTCTTAATATGAGCCATACTTAACACTTCCACTCCAATCTTCTTCAAACACTTACATCTTGAACTTCTTTTTGGATAATTTGTTTAGTATATATATGGTTATCTTGAGTGCTTCTCCCTATAACATATGTGGCGTGTTCTTGTGCGTAAGTATACTTTTGGCCATGTCAAGTATGGTCTCATTTCTTTTTTATGCTAGGCCATTATAATGAAGAGTTTAGATGAGGTAATGTCATGTCTTATGCCTTCACTGATGAAAAATGACTCAAACTCTTTTGAGGTATTCTCTTCACTCCCATCAGTCCTAAAACACTTTATTGCTTTCCCACTCTCATTCACTATAAAGGATTTGAATTTCTTAGACATTTGAAGAGCTTCACTTTTGAACTTGATAGTATATAACCCCATCATTCTTGTATAGTCATCAATAAAAGTGATGAAATACTTGCTTCCATCTAATGATGATACTTTAAAAGGGGCATGGATATCACATAGCACAACCTATAGCTCATCATTTGATCTCTTAGAAATTCCTGATGCAAAATTCAATCTAATTTGATATCCTCTTAAATAAGTTTCACATGTCATTGTGTTTGTATTCAATTTAGGTAGAGCATACACTAAATACTTAAGGCTCAACTCACTCGGGATTTTAAAATTTTGATAACCATACCTCATATGCCACAATTAGTCTAGTCTATCAATACTTATAATGCACACCTCTTTTGCAGTATGAATGCAACATTTGAATTTCATGCTCTTTGACAAGTTTGAATTTAGTATCAACTTCTTTTATGGATCAAATAGTTACATTGCATTACCATTCATGGTAATGGAAAAATTATTCTCTACTAGTTGTCGTATACTTAGTAGGTTGCAAATCATTTTAGGTACATAGAGTACCTTTTCAATAAGTGCATTATTCCCATCTTTTCTTCTGATTACAATGTCACATATGCCTTTTTCTGCAAGTTAATTGACATTTTCGAGTATAATATTGGTTTTCTTTCAAGTATCAAAGTTTGTGAACCATTCCTTGTGTCCAGTCATATAATTGGAACAACCTGAGCTAAGATATAATAACTCACATATTGGGTTTCCTTCACATGTTACGGAAACCAACAAAACTGCTTCAGAGTCATCATCATCATGAGATATATGAGACTTTTCATCACTTATTTGATTATTCTTCCCTTATTTCTCATGCCAACATTCATTATCAAAATGTGAAAACTATTCACAATTGTAGCACCCAACTTTACTTTTATTAAATTCCTTCTTCTTTGATTGGTTAGTGTTAGAACACCCCCCTCTCTTGGAGGTTTCATCTTTATCGTCAACCTTTGATTTGAGATTGTTGGACCGACTTCCATTTTTGAAGTTTCTTTTTCCTTTCTTCTTGAAATACCTCTCATGACCATCTTTCTTCATCGCTGAGCTTGTAAAGCTTGTTGAGTTGACCTCTCAATTCCTCTATCAATCACATGAGCTATGTTACCTAAATAACTTCAAATACAAGAGGAGGGATGAATTGTGATAAAATATTTTGCAAAAACTTAATGATTTTAAAGCAATTTTTAAATTGATTTTAAAAAGGAGTAGAAGAAGAAGATATAAAAAAGATAAAACCAATAAGATATAGATAAGGGATATGTAAGAGGTACACCAAATTTATCCTAGTTTCACCAAAAACCACGAGACCTACATCTAGTTCCCAAGCATCACACCTTTTATTTTTCCACTATCATAGAACTTTTAACACAGGATCAATCCACAACTTTTGTAAACCAATAATTTATCTCAGGTTCAACTTGCAACATGCATACTATATTACAGTTCAAGAGGATAACCCTCTTATGGTTTTAAGATTATGTATAAAAAAATTCAACAATGATTACCACAAGTTTTTCTACTAAATAATTACTCTCCCAATAATGTGTGTGCGCGCGCATGCGTGCGTGTGCATATGTGTATGTGTGGAATTATTTAGAGCAGGGTGAGAGTAGAAGATAATTGTTTATTCATAATTCTTATGTATTTTGAAATGAACATGATACCTCCTTTTATAGAAAAATATTTAAACAAATTTAAAAACTTTACAAAATCTCAATTTGGCCTTAACTAGTTATGTTGAAGTCATACTCAATTATGACATAATATGTAAGTATATACTCAAGAATATATAAAAATTAAATTCTCAATAATTTATGAAAGTTTTTCTCAATGTATAAAAATTATGCACTAAAAGTTTCTAAGTCATTTTTGTATGAACACTTGAAAAACAAATAAGAATTGTTTTAAAATATTTAATGAAAGAGGTAATTTTGATTCATAAAAACAAATCTAATTTTATAGTGTTCGTGATACCTCTAGAAACCATGAAAATATTTAGAAAAATATTCATAATCAATTGGGATTGATCGGAAAATATATGATGAATGTGTGCAAGAAAATGCATGACAATGGTTCAAATTTTTTCCATAATTTGCAGAGGTAAGCAAATTTATCAAAAGAGGGAAACATATTTACCTTCCTTGCAACATACAAAAATTTAAAATTTTGCAATAGGTAAATGAGTTTACTCACGAGGGAAGTAAATTTACTTTCTCAATTTTCACAAAATTGTTTTGGTAGAGAGAATGTAAACATACTTGCAAAATTGCAACAAAATTGTTTTGGTTACCATGCCTTTATCAAAGATATAAGAACCTTGAGATTCAATTCATCATTTTCAAAATATTTTCTAACAACCATGAATGATTTGTTAAGTGAGCGAATCTCTTTTGTAAATCAAGAATTGATTCACGGGGCTGTATTATAAATATTTCATATTCTTGTGATAAAGTGTTTAATCTTTTTACCTCTACCGTGCATTCATGTGTTACTTTTAAAGTATCCTAAATATTCTTTGTTATTTTATAATGATATATACAAAAGAATTCATTCATACCTAGGGCTGATTGAAGCATGTACTTTGCCTTCTTGTCAAATAAAACTTTCTTTTTATCATTATCATTCCAAGAACTTTTGATTTGGAACTACAAACGCCATTAATAAAACTCATGGGAATGAAAGGACCATTTCCAACAGCATTCCAAATATCATTTTCTTGTGACTCAAGATACATTACATGCGAACTTTCCAAAAATCACAATGTTCACCAACAAAACATGAATGTTTGTTATTACTACCACCATCTCTTAAAAATGGAGTAGCGGAAGCCACCTTTCACGAATTGAGGAGAAAGTTACATTGACCCACTATGATGTCAATTATAAGTATAAAGTGCAATCTAAGAGGGAGATGAATTAAATTTTCAATTTTTTTAGAGTTTTTAAGTGATGGTTCTTATGTTCTTATTTTTTCAGAAATATGTTGATGAACTTATGAAGTAGAGAGCATAATTTAAATGCAGACGAATAAACAACACAAAGATGTATATTAGTTTCCATTATCAACCAATGGTACATCTAGTCCCCTCACACCCCATGAGACCTATGAGACATTTCCACTATTGTTAGATCTTTGCTCAAGTCTCACACCAAGACTTCTCCTATATCTTCTAACAAAAACAAAGAAGAACACCACTTCTTTGATTTCACAAAAGTACCAACAACTATGGTGGACTTTGAATCAACCTGATTAAAAATACTTTTCCAACAAATAGAAAGACAATTCTTCCTATTTTAAAACTCCTTTAGAAAGTACAACCACTTTCCTTACAAATAAAATAACCATATACTTGGTGAATAAAATACAACAAACAGATAAAAATGAATACAAACAAATTTGAATGCTTTCCAATATCTTGAAAATTTAATCTTCTATTTCAATGAACAATTCAAGAAAACATAAACATTAAGGACCCGTTTGAAAAGGTTTTAAAAAACAGTTTTATGATTTTTTTAAATTGAAAAACAAAAAACTTGTTTGATACATTTGTTTCTCAAAATTATTTCTAAAAGCGCTTTCAAAATTCAGTGTTTTAAAATCTAAAAAACTGAAACTATCAAAATATGTTTTGATTTTCAATTTTCAGTTTTACTTTTTAATTTTCAATTGAGGTAAGCTGATAAAAAATACGGTTTCATTAATCGGATTATAGTAATTACTTGCAATATTTTTTAATTGTAATATTTCACTCTCAATCTATTGTTAATCCTTATCTATTGTTAATGAAAATTAAAATTCCAACTCTCAATTATTCTCTCTCTAATTAATCCTCATTAAGTGAATAGTATATTTTTATACATTAAATGAATGGTGTATATATATTCAAACCAACACTCATATATAATTTTTACACATTAAGTGAATTGTATATTTTATCATTAATTATTAAAAATATTTTAATAAACTTAAATGTATATTAGCTGAATTTTAATATTTTCAAAAAATATATCACAATTATTTTTATTTAATAAAATAGATTTTTAAAATATAGATTATCAAACAAGATATATTATCCTATTTTAAAAAAACAGTTTTTACAAATTATACTATCAAACATATTTTTTCACTTTTTAATTTTTAAAACACTTTTCACAAATTGAATAACCAAATGAATTCTTTTTATGTTATTTTCTCAAAAAGAAATTTACAAAATAGATTTGTAAAACAGATTTTAAAAACTAAAATTGAGAAGAGATCCAAACAGACCCTAAGTGCTCAATGGTTTATGAAACTTTTTCTTAATGTATGAAAATTATGCAGTAAAAATTTCTAAGTTATTTTTGTTTGAACACTTGAAAAACAAATAAGAATTATTTTAAAATATTTGATGAAAGAAATGATTTTGATTCATAACAAATCATGATTTTATAGTGTTCGTGATACCTCTAGAAACTATGACAATGTTTAGAAAAATATTCATGATCAATTGTCATTGATTGGAAAAAATATGATGAATGTGTGTAAGAAAAAGGTATGACAATGGTTCAAAATTTTTCCACAAGCCGGAGAGGTAAACATATTTACCAAAAGAGGGAAATATATTTAACTTCCTTACAATGTACAAAAATTTAAAATTTTGCACTAGGTAAATCAATTTACTCATGAGAGAAACAAATTTACCTTCTCAATTTCCACAAAATTGTTTTGGCAGAGAGAATGTAAACATATTTAATATATAGGTAAAATGATTTATCTAGTCAAAAACTTGAAAATTTGACTAAGTAAAAAAGATTTTGAATGTGAAACATGCAACAAAGTTATGACTACCTTATAAGAGTTTAGATGAAAGTTTGTGAGCACATAAATCTTATAACCATGAATTGTACATTGTATCTTTGTCTATGATTCAATTCCATTGAAATCTAAAAACTTATGCAAACTTGATACTTTGATTTCAATCTTTTTCTTCTTTGATCTTTATTTTAAGATAGCCTTTTAGCTTCATCAAAACCAAGATGTGATTGATGATGAACATATTATTCACCTATTAAATAAGTAATGTTTTGTTGGATCAGAAGTATAACTAATTAGTAAGTCTTCATAATAGATTACTGAGCGGATTTTGCCTCATTATTAATTACATAATTGCCATAGTCGATTACCTTTTCCTAAATCAAAGGTGATTTTCATAAGAAGTTTTAAAAGAGAGGAAGTTTTGAAATAGATGTTGTGAGTGTATGATATTAATACTTGGAGAGTAACACACTCAATTTACATATATAAAAGATAAGAAACTTGAGCACATGATGAGATGGAGAGCTTTATTCAAATAAATCGATTTCTTATGTTATTCTTTTGTATTTGATTCTTTTGAGCCAATCATTAGAAAGTTCTCACTTTTTAAATTTAAGTTGTTTTTTAATGATGTTTATGGTAATTTACTTTGTTCTCTTTTGCCATCATCAAAACTTGTTAAGTTTGTAAAGCATATAGAACCAAAAGTTCATGTGCCTCCCAAGAACTCTATATTTGCCTGATTTTTCATAATCTTCTGGTATTTGACCTTCTTGAATTATTACAATTATGAAATCAAGTCTTGAAGCCATAGATCACATCACCTTATTAACCATTTGTCGATTAACAATCACTTTATTGTATGTCTTCATTTCATTCACCCTTACAATCAATTTAGAGAAATAATCACATTTCCATTGGTCATCTTCCATTTGGATTAACTCATACTTCATACTTAAAGATTCAAGTTTCATTTACTTCACCTTTTATCCACCATCATGGTATTCCTCTATAATATCCCAGGCCTCCTTTGATCTTTTCGCCTTTGAAATCTTTTAAAAACTGATGAGCATCCATATTTTCTTGAATGTGGAACGAAGTTTTGCAGACTTTCTTCTTTGACTCTTTGAACGTGGCTCATACATTTGTGGGTTATGCTCCAAGATTCTCATAAACATTTTGCATTATCTCAAGTATTTCTTGAGCTCCAAACAAATATTTCATAAAATCACTCAATCTTTCTCAATTACTTCCATCAATAACCAAAATGTTTGATGGAAAGTTGCCATTTGTGTTCATTTTTGTTAATCAAGAACACTGAAAAATCACTCTTCACTTTGCGTTTCTCAATGATTTGAATTCTCACAGTTCTCTCATGTTTCAGTTGAGTCGACACCAACCTAGATATAGAAACAACTATTTATGGTATTGAGAGCGATTAAGTATAATATCAAAAATAAAATCAATCACCGATATCAAAATAATTTACTCTAGTGTTGGAACTAATTCACTTTGGTATCAAAACCAAATTTCTCTTGTATCAGGCCAAATTCAAGAAGTCAATTGTTACCGCAACACTTTATTTCTTGTGATTCAAGCAAGAATACATATGAATGGAGAGGGTGAATAATGATGCTGAAAGTGAATTGATTTAATTTAGTTAAACTAAAAGGACACAATAGATTTATAAAGCTTGTTGGTCAAATATACAACCTAACTAACTAACTTAGTTAGCTAGTTATTGAGCCTCTAAGAAAAACCACTTAATAACAGGGGACACATATGTTTTTGGATTAACACACAATTTAAGAGGTTAATATTTTCTAATATATATTTTCCTGTATGTTATGCTCAAGAACCAAACTTTGTACTAAATAGTTAGTTACTCTAATTAATTTTGTTGAGTATAAATGTGTATAATTAAGTCTCATATCAATCATAAATGGATAAAATGTTGGAAAACGGGAACTAGATTCTATGTTGGATCTCTTATAGAATGTTATAGAGTCGCAATTGTAAGAGAGATTGTTTTAAGACTCAATCACTCATACTTGAACTCAACAATGTCCTCCACAACCGTGAATTTCGCACATCCTATAATATAATTCAATTTATTCTCTTCAACCAAACAAAACCAAACTCTGATATCACTTGTTGAAAAATTTAAAAGTGTCATTTTCTTTGTGCAAGTAAAACAAGATATTTCGTGCGCAATTCAAATTACTTTAAAGAGTTAATACTTTTCATCGTATATGTTTTCATTCTCATCGGGAACGAATCAAACTTTATATAGAAGTAGAGACGGAACTATGTATGGACAGGGGGCACGGTCACCCCAACTTTTTTTTTCATATAGAGGAAAATATCAAAACACGCTTAATAAATTTTAAAAACTATCACTTTACCACTAAACCCTAAAGCCTTATTTTACTCCTTTTCCCCTATTTCTCTTTGTTGTAACCGTAAGAAAAAAGTCGTAAGCAGTCAAATACACCACTACAGTTCCGTTGTTCCGCAACCACTACCGCCACTCGTCGCTGCATGCACAAATCACTGATGTCCCTCTCATATGTGAGTCTTCTGTTCTTTCATTTTTTTTTGAACTCTACCCCTTTGACTTTATTAATGTTGATCAATTTTGGTGATGTTGAGCAATTCTGAACAATGTTTGAGTAAGTTTTGATAATGTTGAACAATATTGAACAATTTTTGATAATATTGAACAATATTGAGCAATTTTGTTAATGTTGAGCAATGCTTGTTAATGTTGTTCAAGTGTTTTTTTCTTTTTGGAAATTTTATTCTAGTGTATTTTTTTTTGTTAACGTTGATCAAGGTATGACAATGTTTTTAAAATTATTTTGTTTATTTGATTTTGTAGAACCAAATTGATGATGAAGAGCAGAAAAAATAATTCTTTTTTTGAGAGGAAAGAAAGAGGTGAAGAAAATATAACTTCTATGTCAGAATCTCAAAGAGTTCTTGAGAATCCAAGAATTGAAGAAAATGTTAATAGAGTTTGTCCATCTGACATTGGGAATTCTTTAGAATATGATCCTGGAAAACGTCCTCCAATGTGGGAATATTCATTAAATCTAATGGATGAAATACGAAGAGCTTATTTGAAATGTGGTCCATATCAAATGCATTTGGATCAATATTCATTGTCTGGTAAAGACCATCAAAGACGACTTCAACACACTTGATTTAACATTTTTCCTTCATGGTTAGAATATTCACTTTTAGAGAATGTTGGTTATTGCTTGTCATGTTATCTCTTTAGCAAAAGACCAAGTAGATGTCCAGGTTCAAATGTCTTCATTTCTATAAGTTTTAGAGGTTGGAAGAAAGTTAGAAATGGAAAACGCCGTGTCTTACACATAGAAAATGATCCTTGTTCATCACACAATAATGCTATGAAAGCTTTTCAAGACTTGTTGAATCAAGATGGACACAATAGAAATATTATTCAAGCTCATAGTTCGATTGAAATTATGAAGAATCAACTACGTCTCAAGACTTCAATTCACAGTTCGTTGGTTTTAAAGATTGTGCTTTTAGAGGTCATGATAAAAGTAAAAACTCATTAAATCTTGACATATTACAATGATGAAGTTACAAAAGTTGTGTTTTGAAAAATATTCCATCTAATAGCAAGTATACTTCGCATAAATTTTTTGAAGAGAAATTGCTGCAAATATTGATTCTGAGATTATTATTGATGATTTCAAACAACTCAAAGGCACTATAGCAATATTATAAGGTATTTTCAAATGATAGTTTTTAATTATTTTATGTTCAACTTTGTGTTTATTGTAATTTAGATATTTTATATACAATATAGTTTGAATATTTGATTTATAAATTATAGTTTGATTCTGTGACCACTCCAAATTTTATATTCTGTCCCGCCACTGTATAGAAAAGATACTCCATTTAGTCTTGAGTGAAATACGATTAAGATTATAATATATACTCCTTATAAAATAAATATAAATAGATGTTGGTTTATCAATTTAAAAAAATATACCATTATTAAACAATTATACATATTAATATATTAGTCATACAAAATTTTCTTAATATTTTCAAATTTTTAATATAATATGATATTGTAAGTTTGACTTATTTATTTTTATTAAAATTATTTATAAATGTTGATATCCGCCTAGATATATAATTGAATAGAGATTTTCAGTTATCCTTACTAATAGTAATTAGTGTAAGTAACTATTGCATAGAGTGTTTCTGAAATTGCAATTTTGACTAACTTTTTAATAATTACATTTACATGACTAGTGCAAAACCATTGACAAACGATAATAGCATCATCCTATTAGGTGATTATGGGATTTTCCTTCTGGATTAGTAATTGAAAATTGGTTATAGAAGATAATTGAATATATTATCATCATTGCTCACATTCTGAAGGGTAGGTGTTACAATCTCTCATCT
The DNA here is from genome assembly GCF_024323335.1 of Lathyrus oleraceus. NCBI lineage: Eukaryota > Viridiplantae > Streptophyta > Magnoliopsida > Fabales > Fabaceae > Lathyrus > Lathyrus oleraceus. The sequence continues at coordinate 450,147,677 of NC_066579.1, forward strand.
GGTTGTCTCGTTGACCATCAATCCATCATGCACTAAATTCTGTCACCATGCGACTGAACACAGAAATTAGTACATGCATGCACCAAAATTTGCAAAGTATTGGTTTTTCTTTTATGGGAAACAACCCGGCACTATACCAATGAATTCTGTGGGTTTTACTCTCTGACTGAGTAGGTGGTTTTATTTTAGAGGTTGGTATTTTCTCCTTATGGCATTCAACAGTGCAAGACAAAATTTGTGGGGTTTTTGCACAACTTGTGGACCTGTTTATACATCAATATGCAAAGATCAAATGATTAGGGTTAGTACATACGTGTCAATGTTTCTTTTGGAGCTTGTGGTGAGCACAAATAGTAGAGAAGCTGCTTGAACACTGGTCCAAAACTAGACAATGAAGGGTCCTCATCATTGCCCCTGCCATGCTACTATCCCTCATGTTGGTAGGTTTTTCCTTTTCTCTCACTATTATATTTGTTAGTACAAAAGATTAATGAACAAGATATTTACTAACGAAATTCATTCAATTGTGTATATTTCTTTCAAAGATTAGGGTTTATTTTGTCCTTTGTATACTCTCTCTCTCTCTCCCTCCCTCCCTAGAGTGAGGATATTATCGGTCCACTCCCTAATATCCAAAGGTTGGTATCAATTGGTACCATTTCGATGCTCCATGGCATCTCAGTTGATCCCTTTGAACGACTTGAAAAACGTCTCACACAACTACAACTTCAACGAAACGCAGACATGAACGGGATTCGTTCATTATTTCGTGCTCACGTCGACCAAGGTTCTCCGACGTCAAACGTTCGACAAGGATCTAACAACACCCATAACAATAACACCAACATCTACGCAACTCGTATCTCCAAAGTCGAGTTCCCTCGTTTTGATGGAAAAAACGTGCGTGATTGGCTCTACAAATGTGACCAATTTTTTCTCTTGGATGAAACTCTGGCTCCGACAATGGTGCGTTTGACTTCTATTCACCTTGATGGGTTAGCTTTGCAGTGGCATTTCATCTGTATGCTTCGAAAGTTTTATGTTTACCCTCCTTGGCCACAATACGTCACAGCTCGCTTCAGTGACGTCTATGAAGACCCATTATCGTCATTGTTGAAGGTGAAATACAATGGTAAAGTTCAAGAATAAATTGACCAATTTGAGCTTGCTCTAACCAAGGTTAACTTGATTCCTGGACATTCTCTTAGCATTTTCTTAGTTGGTTTAGATTATAATACACAAATGCACGTTAGAATGTTTAATCCCACAACTATTGATCATGTTGCAAACTTAGCAAAGTTTCACGAAGCTTCCACCCACCACCACCAAAATCCAACTTTTGTTTTCTATCTTTCACAAAAAATACAGGTCTCTTGAGCAAACCTACCATGTCACCACCTCCATCTTTCCCTACTACTCCTATTGGGATTCCAAATAACAATCAACAGGCAAATTTTCCACGACAAGTTCGTACTTACTCTGCTCTTGAAATGGATGACCGTAGGGCTAAAGGCCTTTGTATGTTCTATGATGAACAATTCACACCAGGACACTAACTTAAACATATAAGATCTCAATTAATGGTGCTTGATGTATAGGATGACGACGAGTCCCCTGAAGACAATTATATTAAAGCAGTTCCTGTAGCTGACAATAAATCAACTTTGTTTTTTACAATCCTCAATTATCCATTCAAGCTTTGACAGGTATTGCAAATTTCCAAACCATGCGTGTGATTTGCTTACATGATAAAACAAATGATTCACATACTCCTTGATAGTGGAAACACTGATAACATGAAATAATATCACACTTTTGGACTCGATTTAATTAAATTATATTATTATTTATTTCGATTTATTTTATATTATTCGATATTACTTGGTATTTTCCTTCTATTTATTCCAGACAACATTATTTGAAGCATACGTGAAAAAGAAAGAAAAGGAGGTGCAAAAAGATGATAAGAAGCAATTTCCACTAAAGCCCAGCCCACAACTATCAACTAGAAGCGCTGAAGCTGTGACGACCGCCACACAAGGTGTGACGAGCGTCACACCCCCCTGCTTTGTGTTACGAGCGTAGCACATGGTGTGACGAACATCACACCCCCATTCCTATATTTTTGGGTTTGACGCGTAACAGAAGCACGTTCATCCTGCTTCTTCGCTTGACCAGTAGACTCGTTGAAACTTACTGAATGGACTATGGAAGAAACGGTTACAGAATGGATTGATATAAATAGGACCAATTGTGGAACCCTGCTGCTCTCGCTCAATTTTCCAGTTTTCGACACCGCATTATTTTTTACTGTTTTTCTTATTTTCCAGCACTCTACTTTCCTAGCAATTTTTATTTCCTTTCCTTTTCCAGTCAATTTTAAAGCATTCAATTAATTTTCTCACAATAGTTTCTACACCGGAAACTATTGTGTAATTTTTACTGGATCCAACCTTACGTTAGATCATAGTATTTTATTCCTTCGTTTTTATTTTCTTTTCCGATCGAAGATTGTAAGAACAAATCCAACCGGTTTGTGGTGGAGAGTTCAAGCATCGAAGCTAGGAATAATCAAGACTTCTATTAATTTTACAGGTTCTTTAATTTTATTGTTTAAATTTATATATGCTCTGCACTGCTATTTATTTATATTGTCTGGCTAAATAAACTTAGATATCGGTATGTAAAGTAAGCGGAATGAAGGAATCAAAACTAAGTTGGTTTAATTTTGTTTAAAAGCATAATCACTCTTTTTATGGTCTCAATTTACAGATTTAATACCAAGGTTTTTGTACGAGAGTAAAAGACATAAAGAAGGTAAAATCAATAGAACGACGGTTTGAACTTTTAACTGGACAGTGTAAATTGGACATTAATTTTAAATCAGGGCGAAAACAATTTTTAGAGTTAATTAAATTCTAATCAATTTCAAAAAGTATTTTTAAAGGTTAAATGTGTGGACGAGAGTTAAGCATTTAAGTTTAATCATATAATCTAAGTCAACAGAGCGAGAGTTTGAGACGAGGGTGTTTAAATGGTTAGCATTTTCTTAAAAAGAGTTTCTATAGATTCTATTGTTTTCAAAAAGTGATTTTGGACTTAACTAATTAGTGACAACGCACGTTAATATAAAGTCATAGTCTATTCAACAGAGCGAGAGTTTGAGAAAAGGCTTTTAAATCAATAGTGTCTACTGAAAAGATTTATTTTAAAACTACGAAACCAACGAAGATTTGATTCCCTAATTACGACGAACTGCATACCAATATCCGCTTATTTGATATTTAATCTAGATCTTATTTTAGTTTTGTTTTTCCCCCTAATCAACAAAGTATCATCCGCCTTAGCTTTACGAAGTAACCTTAGAAAACGGTATATCGATTCATAAGTCCCTGTGGGATCGATATCTTTTATTACTACGCGATTAGACTGTGCACTTGCAGTTAACACCCCAATAGACTCATAAAGTCGCGATCAAGTTTTTGGCGCCGTTGCCGGGGACTTTTATTTAGTCGATATCGTAACTCTTCCGTTACGCTGTAGAGACTAAGGCAATTTTTATTTCTTTCTTTCGTTGATTTGTATGCCACATACTCGCTCACAAGGCGAACCGTTTTATTTACGAATCAACGATGTTGAACGATATCTCTGAGTCTTACGACGAATTCGGGAGTATCGTACTGCAAACAATCTTCCTCCAATCGAAATTTTTGATCTCAAAAATCTTCTTCCTTCGCCGATACCCGAGATGGCAGAACCAGCTCGTGCCCTTCGAGATTACGCCGCTCCATCGCAAGACGAGCCGCATTCGAGTATTGCTCCACCCGCAATCGAAGCAAACAACTTTGAACTTAAACCTTCGCTGTTACAGGCAGTGCAACAGAATCAATTCTCTAGAAATCCTACCGAGGATCCAAACCTTCATTTATCCGTATTTGTCCAATACGCTGATACTGTTAAAGCTAATGGTGTCACTTCAGAGGCAATTTGACTTCGTCTTTTTCCTTTCTCGTTAAGAGATAAAGCTAGAAGATGGCTTCAGTCTCTTCCTTCCAACTCAGTCACCACATGGAATGAGTTGAAGAAAGTCTTTCTTGCCCGATATTTTCCTCCAAGCAAAACAACTATGTTAAGAGCCCAGATAAATGGATTTAAACAGAAAGATAACGAGTCTCTTTTCGAAGCCTGGGAAAGATACAAAGACATGATGAGACTTTGTCCACACCATGGTTTAGAGGACTGGTTAGTGATTCATACCTTCTATAATGGTCTCTTATATAACACAAGATTAACAATAGACGCCGCCGCAGGTGGTGCGCTTATGGATAAACCTTACGCTGACGCTTATCAACTTATCGAAAGCATGGCCCAAAACCATTATCAGTGGGGAAGCGACCGAACAATGGTAGAAAAACCTCAAACGAAAACTGGCATGTACGAGATAAGTAGCCTTGATCATGTTAATGCAAAAGTGGATGCTCTTGCCCAGAAAATTGAGAGTTTAAATGTATCACCTCCAGCCGCCGTGGTTGTCGTGACTCAAAATTGTGAAGTCTGTGGAATCCAAGGTCACACTCCTACAGATTGTCAACTCCTAACAGGAATCCAAGCAGAGCAAGTGAACTATGCTCAAGGAAATCCTTACTCGCATACCTATAACTCAAACTGGAAGAACCATCCTAATTTTTCATATAAGAGTAATAATGCTTTATACGCACCAGGACAAGCTCCCAATCAAGCCCCAGCTATACCTCCTGGATATCAAAAGCCGACCCCATCTACACCTAACAATAACGTTCCTAGGAAATCCAACTTGGAAATCATGATGGAGAACTTCATAGCTTCTCAACAACAAACCAATAAAGATTTCTTAAACCAGAATGTACACACTAACGAACAGATTAAACAACTAGCAAGTAAAGTAGATGCCCTGGCTACCCATAACAAAATGCTGGAAACATAAATCTCACAAGTAGCTCAACAACAAGTGCCTACCGCTGCCCCAACTGGTACATTTCCTGGACAACCCCAACCTAACCCGAAAAGCCAGGCTCATGCAATTATATTAAGAAGTGGAACAGAGGTAGAAGGACCATCTGATCCAAGAATTGAAAACCAAAACTCTAAAAAGCCAACTGAGGAAGAAAGTAAACCTAAGGAAAAGGAAGAGAGTAATAAGGAAACCGTAGAGAAGAAAGAACCTTATGTACCTCCACCGCCTTACAAACCACTTATCCCTTATCCTCAGAGGCTAATTAAAACCAAAGACGCGGGCCAATTTAAAAAATTTGTTGACCTACTGAAACAATTAAACGTCACCATTCCTTTCACAGAAGCTATTACACAGATGCCCTCGTATGCTAAGTTCTTAAAAGAAATTATTTCTAATAAAAGGAAACTTGAAGATAGCGAAACCGTTACACTCACTACTGAATGTAGTGCTATAATCCAGAATATGCCTCTAAAACTTAAAGATCCTAGTAGTTTCTCTATACCCTATCACATAGGAAAATTTGTCATAGATAAAGCTTTATGTGATTTAGGAGCCGGTATCAGTGTTATGCCCTTATCCATATGCAAGAGACTTGAAATGGGAGAATTAAGACCAACTAAAATGTTTGTGCAATTAGCAGATCGTTCCGTTAGATATCCCGTAGGAATTCTTGAAAACGTTCCCGTGCGCATAGGTCAATTCTACATCCCAATCGATTTTATAATTATGGACATAAGAGAAGATGAAGTTACACCCATTATATTGGGAAGACCTTTCTTAGCAACCGCCGGTGCTATCATAGAAGTAAAACGAGGACGACTCACTTTCGAAGTAGGAGAAGAGAAAATTGAGTTTATTCTTTCCAAATTTTTGAAAGCACCTACAATAGATGACACATGTTACTTCATGGATATCATCGACTAATGCATAAAAGAAACAGAGTTAGAAAATGAAAAATCGTCTGACTATCGTGTAGAAGACAGACTGAACCATTGTTTAGCAATAACACCGGATCCTACGCAATGCCTTAAGAAACCAACCCTCGACCTGAAAACACTTCCCAAAAATCTGAGATATGAATTCCTAGACTCAGAACTTGAACGACCAGTGATAGTTAATGCAGACCTAGGAAAACTCGAAACCGAAAAACTCCTACATATCTTAAGAAAATATCCAACCGCACTAGGATACAACATCACCGATCTTAAAGGGATAAGTCCTTCTATTTGTATGCATCGCATCATGCTAGAAGAAGACTGTAAAACTTCTAGGGAACATCAGAGGAGACTAAACCCGATCCTGAGTGAGGTAGTGAAGAAGGAAGTAACGAAGTTATTAGAGGCAGGTATCATATATCCTATATCTGATACCAAATGGGTTAGTTCTGTACACGTAGTACCAAAGAAAGGAGGTATAACAGTTATCGAAAATGAAAAAGGAGAAACTATAACCAAACGAATCGAATCGGGATGGAGAATGTGCATTGATTATAGGAAACTAAAGAAAGCAACCCGAAAAGACCATTTTCCTTTACCATTCATAGACCAGATGTTAGAACGATTAGCAAAGCATTCTCATTTCTGCTATCTAGACGGTTACTCAGGCTTCTTTCAAATACCAATTCATCCTGATGACCAAGAAAAGACAACATTCACATGTCCTTTTGGTACCTCCGCTTATCGACGAATGCCGTTTGGCTTGTGCAATGCTCCTGCAACCTTCCAAAGGTGCATGATGGCAAAATTCGCCGATTTTCTCGAAAACATCATGGAAGTCTTTATGGATGACTTTTCCGTATGCGGGCAAAGTTTCGAAGAATGTCTGGAAAACCTAGAAAGAGTTCTAGAGCGATGTGTAAAAGTAAACCTAGTACTTAATTGGGAAAAATGTCACTTTATGGTACAAGAAGGAATTGTTTTAGGACACATTATATCAAATAGAGGAATTGAAGTAGACAAAGCTAAAATAGAAGTAATCGAAAACCTTCAACCTCCGAAAACTGTAAGAGAAGTACGAAGCTTCTTAGGACATGCTGGTTTTTATCGACGATTTATTAAAGATTTCTCTAAAATAACTAAACCTTTAACCGGATTATTAATGAAAGATGCTGAATTCATCTTCGACAATAAATGTTTAGAAGCATTTCAAACGCTTAAACAAGCATTAATCTCCGCGCCCATAATGCAGACTCCGGACTGGAATGAACCATTCGAAATAATGTGTGACGCAAGTGACTACGCCGTAGGCGCTGTTTTAGGACAAAGAAAGGATAAAAAACTTCATGTCATATATTATGCAAGTAGAACTCTAGATGAAGCACAGATGAATTACGACACGACCGAGAAAGAACTTCTAGCAGTAGTATTTGCACTAGATAAATTTCGTTCTTACTTGGTCGGAGCTAAAATAATCGTTTACACTGACCACGCTGCCATTAAGTACCTCCTAACAAAAAAGGACGCTAAACCTAGACTCCTAAGGTGGATCTTGTTGTTACAAGAATTTGATTTGGAAATCAAAGATAAAAAAGGAACTGAAAACGTAGTGGCAGATCACCTTTCTAGACTTGAAAATCTGGAACCGGAAAGAACATCGATCAACGATGACTTCTCGTACGATAAACTTATAGCTAATTTGGAAGAAAATAGAGCTGATGAACAAGTAGATACCACCTTGGCTGTATGCGTTACACCATGGTACGCCGACTTTGTCAATTATTTAGCCGCCGGAATGGTTCCACTTGATTTATCCTACCAACAAAAGAAACGATTCTTCCATGACATAAAGCATTATTATTGGGACGACCCTTTACTTTTCAAAAGAGGCCCCGATGGTATTTTCCGTCGGTGTATACCTGAAGAAGAGATAGAAAGTATAATCCAACATTGTCATTCCGCTCCTTATGGTGGACACGCAAGTACATCCAAGACCTGTTCTAAACTCCTACAAGCCGGTCTTTATTGGCCAAACATATGGAAGGATGTGCATGTTGCTGTCAAGAAATGTGATAGATGCCAACGCACAGAAAACATATCTAGACGTGACGAGATGCCACAAAAGGGCATTTTGGAAGTAGAGATTTTCGACGTGTGGGGAATAGATTTCATGGGACCTTTTCCACCTTCTTTCGGTAACAAGTACATACTCGTAGCGGTTGATTACGTATCAAAATGGATTGAAGCTATAGCTTCTCCAACAAACGACACACGAGTAGTAACTAGACTCTTTAAGAATATAATCTTTCCAAGATTTGGTGTCCCAAGAATAGTAGTCAGTGATGGTGGATCGCATTTCATATCTAAGATACTCGAAAAACTATTGTTTAAGTATGGTGTAAAACATCGAGTAGCGACACCTTACCATCCTCAAACCAGTGGACAAGTGGAAGTGTCTAACAGAGAAATTAAGCAGATATTGGAAAAAACAGTCGCCACGTCAAGAAAAGACTGGTCATCAAAATTACCCGAAGCTTTATGGGCATATCGAACTGCTTACAAAACTCCCATAGGAACAACCCCATTTAGGCTTATTTACGGAAAATCTTGCCACCTCCCGGTAGAATTAGAACATAAGGCCTATTGGGCTATTAAAAATTTAAATTTAAACTATAAGGCCGCCGGTGAAAAGCGAATCCTTGATATAAACGAATTAGAGGAACTTAGACGAGACGCTTACGAAAATGCCAGAATCTACAAAGAAAGGACGAAAAAATGGCATGATAAGCGCATATCAAGGAAAACTTTCAAACAAGGCGATGTAGTCCTATTGTTTAACTCTAGACTTAAGTTATTCCCAGGAAAACTACGCTCTAGATGGTCAGGCCCTTTCCAAGTCACTAATGTTTTCCCTAGTGGAGCCGTGGAAATTAAAGGCAAATCTATGGAAGTATTTATCGTAAACGGGCAGCGTCTGAAACATTATCACTATGATGAAAACAATGAAGACTCGCAAGTCCTGCACTTAGACGTATTGTCTCCTAAACCTATAGATTAACATTTACTAATTTTATGTCGAGCTTGCGACATTAAACAAAGCGCTTCGTGGGAGACAACCCACAACTTTCTATTTTATTTTCTATTTTTATTTTATATTTTTTTCTTCTTTGATTATCCCTTTTGATTTTATTTAGTGTTCATTCTTCATTTATTTTACTTTATAAAACTTTTCTTCTTTTCTTCTTTCGGCATCTGGTATTATCTTATGGTGAATAACCAAGAAGTCCCAAGCGTTGTTTTACCCAACATTGCCCTCACAGATGTCACCAACCCCGACCGATTCCTCTACGACCTTAATGCTCCCGAAGCTACCGAGCCTACACAAGCAAACCCGGCCCCGAACGAGTTTGAAGAAATGGAGCAAGGTGATTAAGGTCTTGAACAACAGTCAGCCCCGCTTAACCCTTCCGATAATGCAACTGGTCCATCCTCCTGACGTCGTCGAAGAAGAAGGCCAGCAACTAATGATAACATCATGGATGCTATTGATGCCATGCATGCGCAGAATACCGAAGTGATGCAAGTGATGCGCCAGATGCAACATCAACAGGAAGCAAGGAATGCAATAACCGATCAGCGGTTCACTGATTTGCTCAACAAGTTTGATGACTTGGAAGTACGACAACGCTCACCGGGGCCGAGAACAAGAGGACGTCGGAAAAATTAAGCATATTTAACTATTTATTTCCTTTCTTTTCGTTTTTCTTTAAAACATTGGGGACAATGTTTCACTTAAGTATGGGGGGAGGGGGGGGGGGGGAGGGGAAACTTTGTTTCCGTTATGATTATTTCTTTTCCAACATTCCTTTTTCAAGTATGTTATCTTCCCTTTCATTGTTATTTCCCTTATCTAAATATAATATATTTATTTTAAGTCGAGTCCCTAGTGTGAAAATTTTGTTTCATCTTTTCCCCTCAATTTTCTTGAGCCAAAAAAAAATAAAAATTTAACACTTAACACACTCTATAAGTATAAAGGTTGCTTATTTTATCAAACTTGAGTAAAATTAAGACGAAAATTATTACCGCCCCAACGCTCTAAAAACCTCAACATGTTAGATCGGGAAAAGTGCCTATTATACCAATCCCTTGAACTTTTAGTTTTATAGTAACCCCGAGTAGTTTATACGAGAAGTCGACACCATCTTAATAGCAAACTACGTGGAGAGCCGATGAATATAAGTGAATAATTCCCAAAACAAAAAAAAAACAATATATATATATATATATATATATATATATATATATATATATATATATATATAATATATATATATATATATATATATATATATATATATATATATATATATATATATATATATATATATATATAAGGAAATGCACTAATTAAGTTAGGTGATCCTTACCAGATCATTTAATCCAAAGGTCGCGGACCCTACAAAAACATTGTATGAACGATCCACTATGAGTTGGTTCAGCGGTTTCTGGTGCTGAACTTGGTAGGGCGGACTACGGTCCGATCCCCCGCAATTTGCAATGGACTAAATAACGAAGTTATCCAACTTATGTACCAGAACTTCAAGCTAAAAAGGGGATCAAAATCACTAACCGGTTACTCCACTATGTGCGCGAAAAGATAAAGGGCTTAATGTGATTTCGCTAGAATGAAAACGGGTGAAATAAGAGTAAAAGAACTAGGATAGCTATAATAGCGTGACTCGGACTGGTTTGCATAAGGTGGGGTTATCTGAGGTTGTAACGGTAGTTGTTGATGTTAAGATTAAGCTCAGGCTATTTCTAAATGAGATTTACTTGCGACCTAGCGCGAATTGATGTGTGTTTAGAAATTTCATCTGACTAATATTTTAAAACGATTTCTATACTGTATCTTGCTTGAGGACAAGCAAAAGTCTAAGTATGGGGGAGTTTGATAACATGAAATAATATCACACTTTTGGACTCGATTTAATTAAATTATATTATTATTTATTTCGATTTATTTTATATTATTCGATATTACTTAGTATTTTCCTTCTATTTATTCCAGGCAACATTATTTGAAGCATACGTGAAAAAGAAAGAAAAGGAGGTGCAAAAAGATGATAAGAAGCAATTTCCACTAAAGCCTGTAGCGGTGTATTCGTCGCTATATGATTTATTGATTAAACCATAAGCAAAGTATACAAAGAATCGAGTCGCCACCGCACTTTTATTTATCCTAAGGACTGGTTAAAAAGCGAACAAAAACCTAAGAAGTTTTACACATAGAAAACCAATAAAAGATCAGAGAATCTGGGTAAGGGGTAAATTACGCAATGGGAAGGTGTTAGGCACCCATCACATCCTAGGTACTCCTAGGGAGCCCTTTTCACACTTGTTGTATAAAAAATGTTTATTTGTTTATGACACATTGTGCAAACATGAATGGGAAGATGAGAAAAGAATGTACAAGTTAGTTATTTTTGTGTTTGAACGGATGAACCTGTTGCCTACGTACCTTCCATCAAAGGTAAGGATCAAAACGCCGTAGTTCGGCTAAAAGATTTCCAAAAATTAGTGAGTTCATTTTAAAACACAAGCATTAAGGCTTTTCATTACCAATGGGAGAAAACTCAACCTGAATCAACAATCCACCATGCGAGGACGGCTTCGACGTACTAGAGGGGTTAACCCTGTTTTCAGTACGGAAGTCTTACAATCGACTCACTAAGGATAAGGTAAGATTTACATCAACCACTATGGTAATTGAAACCTAAGGCTAATGCATGAAAACATATTAACAATGGACAAAGCCACAAAACAATTGAATGTGTGAAGTTAACTGATTATGAGTATTCACAAAATATGGTCAAGGTGTGATTAAGAATTGATTCAAAGAAGTGTTATGAAATGGGGTTGAAAAGTCAAGGACTTAGGGTCCAGGTTTCTAATTTGAAAAGACATGAAGATGTTTGCACAACAAGTCAAAGTTTTTGAAAGCAACAATGTGAAAAGGGGTTTTTGAAACAAAAAGGATGTGGATGAAGGAGTGTAAAACTTCCTAGAAATTCACCTCTCAAAATCATATAGAAGATGATTCAAGTGTGTCCTTAGGAATAAGCAACAAACAAGCAAGCAAATAAAAGCAAGGTGATACCGGATGCCATCAATGGACTTATACCAATCTCACAAACAAAAGCGGATACCGGATACCAATAAATGGATTTACACCAATCTCCTAAAACAAAACAATGATACCGAATGTCATCAATGGACTTATACTAATCTCACGAAGCAAAAGCGGATATCAGATGCCAATAAATGGACTTATTCCAATCTCCTAAAGTAAAACAAAACATGGATGTCAGATGCCACTCTGTCTGGACTTATACCAACCTCCAAAGGATGATCATAGGAGTACAAATGCCAACAACATGGTCTTACAATTGTATCCTCACAAAGCAAACAAACAGAAGCAATGGACATGAGTGGCCAAATGGAATGGTCTTACGCTCTATCCCTTCCAAATCATAGGAACAATAGCCAATTAATGGACTTACTGTTGTCCTCAATGGGTAAACCAAACATGGATCACAAAGATATGCAATGATGATCATACAATAATGAACAATTTATGATGATAAATGCACAAAGGCATGCAAGCAAACATGTACAAATGCAACAAGCAATCAATCAGACAAAGTCATTTAGCACACTCTATAACCAAGCAGTTAGGCTCAAGCAAAGGGTTAGACTATGAAGTCAACTGGAATAGGGTAAATGGTGCTCTTAACCTTGACATTGAGAGCCAAGGTGAAGCAGATGAAAGGATATGAGGGGTGTGCCTCATCACTCTTATCCCTGGTCAGGGAGAGCATTGAATATCAGAAGGTGTGGGAGTTCAGAAAGATGGAACTCTCTCCACAAGTTAATGACTCGATAGATCTTGGGCTTTTACTCACTATGCATCAACACATGTGGTGTGAGCAAGGTGAGTGACACACAGAATAGTAGGAGATAGGCTACATATCTCTTTTTTCTACCAATTACCTTATTAAAAGGACTTCACCTGCTTGGGGACAAAGTTAAACAATCACAAACATTGCCTCTTAAGGAGGACTTCAGACAGGTGCCTGGCTAAGTAACAAGCCAGGTCTTCCAGACTACATGGAGACAAGAGATTCTACCTCAATGCTTAAGAAAAGGAAAGCAAATAGCAAGTTCACAAAGAAACTAAAGCAACTATGGTACCTGAAATCAATCAAGTATAATCAGTATACCAATCACAAGGTCAAAACAGACAAGATAAGAACCAACAGTCAACGCAATCAACCACATGTGCAAAGCACAAACTCAAATGAAATGAGCTAGCATCCTACAAAACAAACCAAGTTAGTTCATGTCAATCAAATAAACCAAACTCAATCCATTTGAATTAATCTCCTTAAAGCAATTGCTTCTTAAACCTGAAAATCAAACTCAAATGTGAGAAGTGAACCCTTAGGCCAAAGCCTAGGGTCAAAGGAGGGGAAAATATTTAAAACAGAACATGAAACTTAATCAAAATCAAGATTTATCAAATAAGAACAAATTCAAGTTGGTCTCATATCAAAACTATACACCAATTGCATTTCATAAGCAAATCATGTCAAACTAGGCAAGTTGAGAACTCAATGATGTAAACAGAATGAACACAAGCATATCAATACCAAAATGGCTCAATAAATTCCAGTAAAAATCATGCTTAAACAGAACACATTGAATGAGCAACACACCAAATTTCATGGCATTTGGATAAAGGGAAGCAAGTCAATTAAAATCCCTAAGTCAAAGCATGTTCATGCAAGCTCATACAAGTCACTAAATGGTACATCAAGTTCATGCAATCATAAAACAGGAATCCAACATGAGAAATGAATGAGATCAAAGCCATGGCAAACTTCAAGATGTCTATAATACACATGCCAAATTTCAAAGTCATCCAATAAGCCACAAGAGTTTCACAAATCATATGATATCATGACTCACAAAATATTCACAATTGGTCAAACAGAGGGAAAATTCTCAAACAAATAGAAAATGCACTCAAAACTTCCAGGAAAAATCACAAGCAAACTAGACATCTATAAGTATTAGCATGCAAAAATCCAGGGCAATTGGCATAGCATAAGCATGGAAAATAAAATAAAGAACATGAACAAGACATGGTGTGACATACATTGTCACACCTTCAAAGATTACATCATATCTCCCAATCCAGGAACTCAAAAATCACAAACCATATACCAAAATGACCAGGAATGAGTTTAGATAATGCATGTAAAATTTCAAACATTTCCAATTAAGCATCATGATTTCATGAAAGAAATAGGAGGCAAGGTGCAAGAAATGGTACATGAAAGTAAACCCTAGGCATTTATTTTTTCTACCCGTGCACAAAATTATTAAAAATCACCAAAAAAAACAAGGACATGATGATGAACATTCCACAAAAATTGCACATGATTTGGATTAATAATGAGTGTGTTATGATTTTTTTGGTGTGAAAGAAAATAAGAAAAAGCATGAATAACCATGGATAAACATGTGAGCAATTGGAAGAAAATAATGCAAGGCAAATGGACTTTTGCTGGAACGGGGAATCGATCCCCAGCGCAATTCAAATTGAGCGCGTTTTGTACCAAACGCCTCGTTTCATTAAAAGGCGTGGCGCCTTCTGATTGGTTCATGGCGCGGGAAACACAAATTCAAAAGCAAAGGCAAGGCAACTGGATCTATGAGCATTCTGGAAACGAATTTAAGACATTCATCATCACATTCATCACGTTCATACTGGTCATGAACATTTGGTCACAGAAATGGACAAGATGCATATCACTCGAATCCTCATTCAACCTAGATCATGAATCTAACATTGATTTCCATAAATTTAACCATAGCAAAAGATTCGATAGAAATAAGTTTCACAATCAAACATTCAGCTCAACATATCTAGCTTAAAACCTAATGGATTTGCACGATTCAACTTGCAGTAAGCTCAGCAATGAACGATCTATCAAAGCCATATCATAATTTTAGCAATTGGTGAGGTTCGAGTTCTTACCTCTTGAAGTTGCAGATCTTGATTCTGGTGATTTCAAGGCTTGGATTGTGAAAACAGAACTTCAATGATGTTGAGGAAGATGAATGGAGTCAAGTATGCAACTCAACAATGCTCAGATCTTCTTGAAATTCCAACTGCCACGTGAATGCATCAATGTCCAACAGCCACGATCTAGCATGAATTCTCCACACTTTGCTTCAACAGAAACTCAACAAAACCTGCAGATGATGAATCAAGCAAGAACAAGCAGAAATAATGATGAATTTTGATGAAAGAAAGTTGAAAAAAAGTTTGGAAAAATTTGAGAGAATTTGGAGGTTTTTGGATTTGGATCTAAGAAAAATGAATTGTCCTCAATTTTCTGTTATGATTAAGGCTATATAGTCCTGTTAATCCAACTGTTAAACATGATTAGCAACAATGCAAATGAATTAGTGAATTAAGCATGCTATGTAAAAATGCCAAAATGCCCTTTTTCAATTAGAACCAATGGAACAGTGCAAAACCAGTTGAAGCAAGTCCAAATTTCTGTTTTGAAGTGATTGGCATTGGTTTGGAGTGAAAATCATGTGTATTTTTCAAAATCACTATTTTTCCCACCAAAATTTAAATGGTTCACTTGAAAAATGACCTTTTGATGTAATGATTTTTGATGAAATGTAATGATGCATTACGATAGCTCATGTCAAATGGGATTTGCTCAAAAAAAGAATCACCCAATTTGGCCAAATGGTTCAAGAGTTATGCCTCCTTGAAGTTCAACTTTTCTTGAAAGTAATTTGATCATAACTTGTCAACCAAAAATGAGAAATGAGTTTTCTTGGACTTTTTGGAAAGGCAAGAGCAAGATCTTCAACTTTCATGTTGGACAAAATTTGATTTGAAGCTTTCTTGATGATGTAATTTTGAGGAGAAGGACTTTCCATTTTTGGCAGTTGAAAATTACAGGTCCTTACTATTTTGGGAAACTTTTTGTCTGACCTCAAATCCTTCAATGTGGATCTTTGAAATGTTAATTGAGGCTTGTATGGACATGAATGAGACCTTTCCAACCATCTCACACCTTCAAATCCCTGATTAAATGCACAGTTGACCACAGTTGACTTTGCTAGGATTTTGGTTGACTGAGCCATGCTTTGATGAATTTCAAGCCCCTACCACTTGAGACTTTGATTCCCAATGATGTCACAACTCATATGAATCTCTTATGAATGATCATGATGCCCAAATTCTTCAAGCATGGTCACCATCTATAGCTCAATGAATGATTTGACTGTCTTGACCTAATTGCTTCATCTGCAAGTAACAATGTTAGATGACAATATTTTTGTACTTTTGGGTTAATAAACAAATGAAAAGCAATGATATACAAATGCTGAACATGCTTGGTGATCAAGAACCACTCTCAAAAGATAACCCACCCACAAGGAGGAAGGCAAAGTGCACAGTGATCCTTGAGGCAATGATATGATATGATATGATATGATGCCATGAGGGATCTTAGGGCAAAAATTGGGGTCTTACAAAGCCCAGCCCACAACTATCAACTAGAAGCGCTGAAGTTGTGACGACCGCCACACAAGGTGTGACGAGCGTCACGCCCCCCTGCTTTGTGTTACGAGCGTAGCACATGGTGTGACGAACGTCACACCCCCATTCCTATATTTTTGGGTTTGACGCGTAACAGAAGCACGTTCATCCTGCTTCTTCGCTTGACCAGTAGACTCATTGAAACTTACTGAATGGACTATGGAAGAAACGGTTACAGAATGGATTGATATAAATAGGACCAATTGTGGAACCCTGCTGCTCTCGCTCAATTTTCCAGTTTTCGGCACCGCATTATTTTTTACTGTTTTTCTTATTTTCCAGCACTCTACTTTCCTAGCAATTTTTATTTCCTTTCCTTTTCCAGTCAATTTTAAAGCATTCAATTAATTTTCTCACAATAGTTTCTACACCGGAAACTATTATGTAATTTTTACTGGATCCAACCTTACGTTAGATCATAGTATTTTATTCCTTCGTTTTTATTTTCTTGTCCGATCGAAGATTGTAAGAACAAATCCAACCGGTTTGTGGTGGAGAGTTCAAGCATCGAAGCTAGGAATAATCAAGACTTCTATTAATTTTACAGGTTCTTTAATTTTATTGTTTAAATTTATATATGTTCTGCACTGCTATTTATTTATATTGTCTGTCTGACATGGCTGTATGTAAGCATAATTATTGTTTAGGCTTGTTTAGCATGTCTGGCTAAATAAACTTAGATATCGGTATGTAAAGTAAGCGGAATGAAGGAATCAAAACTAAGTTGGTTTAATTTTGTTTAAAAGCATAATCACTCTTTTTATGGTCTCAATTTACAGATTTAATACCAAGGTTTTTGTACGAGAGTAAAAGACATAAAGAAGTTAAAATCAATAGAACGACGGTTTGAACTTTTAACTGGACAGTGTAAATTGGACATTAATTTTAAATCAGGGCGAAAGCAATTTTTAGAGTTAATTAAATTCTAATCAATTTCAAAAAGTATTTTTAAAGGTTAAATGTGAGGACGAGAGTTAAGCATTTAAGTTTAATCATATAATCTAAGTCAACAGAGCGAGAGTTTGAGACGAGGGTGTTTAAATGGTTAGCATTTTCTTAAAAAGAGTTTCTATAGATTCTATTGTTTTCAAAAAGTGATTTTGGACTTAACTAATTAGTGACAACGCACGTTAATATAAAGTCATAGTCTTTTCAACAGAGCGAGAGTTTGAGAAAAGGCTTTTAAATCAATAGTGTCTACTGAAAAGATTTATTTTAAAACTACGAAACCAACGAAGATTTGATTCCCTAATTACGACGAACTGCATACCAATATCCTCTTATTTGATATTTAATCTAGATCTTATTTTAGTTTTATTTTTCCCCCTAATCAACAAAGTATCATCCGCCTTAGCTTTACGAAGTAACCTTAGAAAACGGTATATCGATTCATAAGTCCCTGTGGGATCAATATCTTTTATTACTACGCGATTAGACTGTGCACTTGCAGTTAACACCCCAATAGACTCATAAAGTCGCGATCAAGCACACACAATTTTCTAGACTTAAAAATTTCTAAGTCCATGGGTTGTAAACTTGAAATTATCTCACCATTAGCTGTGACTGGTGGAGGAGGACAAAAATTATAGGTTGCATTCATTTTTCGTGGTTTCAAATGGAAACTGCAACAAGATGAGTTTACTGCATATGTAATTATGTTACCTCTTGTTTGTTGTGATTTGATCTTAGGTATTCAGTGGTTGAAATCTTTAGGTGTGATGCTTTGGGATTTTGACAAACTCCAAATGGAATTCACCACCAATGGTAGAAAGTTTGTTTTTAGAGGTGCTAAGACTCCAACTTTCAAAGTGATTAACAATAAAACCTTTGCACAAGTTATGAAAAAAGGAATTGAAATGTGTTTTCTCTCCACTACAAATGCTTCTTATTCATTTGAGATTCCTACTTGCCACACCATGTCTACCACTGCCCAAACACAATTATTACCTGAAATAATTATTGCATTGGTTACCACCTATAAAGATACATTTAAGGAACCTGTTGTGCTGCCTCCAATTCGTCTTGGTTTTGATCACATGATTCCTCTTAAGGAAGGGTCACCATCTTATTAAGAGGATTCCTTGGGTTAGCTGGATACTACCGTAGGTTTGTGAAAGACTTTGGAAAAACAACCAAACCTTTGATTGATATACTTAAGAAGGACTGTTTTTCATGGAAAGAAGAATCTACTCAAGTTTTCAACCCATTAAAACAAGCTCCGATATCTGCTCCTGTACTGAATCTACCAAACTTTGCCAGATGATTCATTGTTGAAATTGATTCTCCAGGCAAAGGCATTGGGGTTGTGTTAATGCAGGATCACCATCTTATTGCTTACATCAGTAAAGCCTTGGGTACAAAACAACAGGCCATCTCTGTCTATGAAATGGGATTATTGGCTATAGTCTATGCAATACAAAAATGAATTTCCTATTTAACACACGCCCCTTCACCATTAAAACTAATAAAAAGAGTATCAAATACATGTGGGAACAAAAACTTTAGACTCATTTTCAACAGGTTTGGGTCTCCAAACTTGGTTTTGATTTTGACATAATGTACAAAGACTGGTCTTCAAATATGGTTGTTGATGCCTTATAATGGAAAAAAGTGTTGAGCTCTTAGCATTAATTCTTAATAATGCAAGCAATGATCACTGAAAACCTATTAAATCTGATTGGCAACAACATTCACAACTCAACTCCATCATACAAGAACTGTAACAAAATCCAAAATCTCACACTAAATATACTTGGACTCGCAATGAATTGAGAAGAAAGTGTAAACTGGTGGTTGCTAAGAATCCTATCATTAAAGAAGTTATTTTAAATTGACTCCACAAACCAGCTATTGGTGGACATTCTGGAAGAGATGTCACAACTAGTATAGTCAAATCCCTTTTTCATTGGAAAGGCATGACCAAAGATATTCTCAATTTTGTAAAGAACTGTGGAGTTTTCCAAAAGAACAAACCTGGCTTGGCTGCTTATCCTAGCCTACTGCAACCTTTATCAATTCTAAATCAGATATGGACTGATATTAGCATGGATTTTATGGAAGGGATACCAAACTCGGCAGAAAAACAAGTCATTCTTATGGTGGTAGACATGCTAAGTAAGTATGCAACTTTCATAGCTTTATCTCATCCATATACTTCACTTGATGTAGCTCAAGTTTTCATGGACAATGTTTTCAAACTTCATGGCTAACCTGAACCAATCACTAATGATAGGGATCCCATTTTCCTTAGCAAATTCTGGCATGAATCCTTCAAGCTCCAAGGAGTAGCTCTGCATAAATCCTCTGCTTACCATCCTTAATATGATAGTCAAATTGAGGTGGTAAACAAGTTTTTGGAAACCTACCTGAGATGTATGACTTCTGATAAACCAACTCATTGGTATAAATGGAAACCTCTAGCTGAATGGTGGTACAACACAAACTACCACTCTTCCATTCATGCTACTCCCTTTAAAGTTTTCTATGGCCAACCTCCACCAATTCATTTACCCTATCTCCATGGTATTGCACCGCGAAAAATATCTGAGCGCATTGCACGCTCAAAGATACAACAGAGTCGCCACCGAAATTTTTTTATTCCAAAAGAAAAGAGAAAATATCAATAAAACCCAGGGGAAGAGAAACAGGTAAGGAAGTCGGTAATGCAAGGGGAAGGTATTAACATCTCTCACATCTGTTGTACTCAAAGAGAACCATTTTGATTGTTATTTGCGTAAATGAGTGTTATTATTTAAAGGTTACTTGTGAATGAGTAAAAGAGGAAATAAAATAAATTTATTAATTAGTGTGATCGCCAAGGATTCGAACCCTTGTGCCTACGTATTCTCATAGTGCAATGAGAAAATCAGAGCTCCGTAGTTTATGAAAGAAAATACATATGTGTTAGGTTAAATTTAGAGAACGCTTATAATTGTATCCTAGAAGTGTGTAGACGTTAGATAATTTTGATCCTTGTTCGGATGCTCTAAGCTTTTAGTCTGACCGTTAAGGAACGAATTATAACAGTTCTTTTATGAAAAGAAAGCAAATTGTTTTGAAAAAGGCTTATGTGATAAAAGAAAAAGAAGAGTTGCTTGAATTACATTTTAAAAAAAAGAGTTGCTTGAATTGAAAAAAAGAAAGTTGCTTGAAGTGTAGAAGAGTTAAGAATGGAGGAAAGTGTTATGTTGGATGTAGTGAAGGTATTGTTTGGATCAAGGTTGTGTTGTTTGAATCCATAGAGTGGTGTGTCTAAATCAAAGAGTGTAGTGTTAACCAATAGATGATGTAGCCAATGCTGAATTGTAGTATTTTGCCTAGATCCGAGAGATCAAGACCTACAAAAGGGAGTTTCCAGAGCATGAAGCTCCACATGGCAGTGCATGAGGTTTTCCAGAGCACATGGCTCCATAGGGCAATGCATGAGAGTTACCAGAGCACATGACTCCATAGGGAAAAGCAAAGGAAAAGGGTTTTCCAGAGCATGGAGCTCCACAGGACAATGCATGAAGGTTTCTAGAGCTCATGGTTCCACAAGGAAATGCATGAAGGTTTCCAGAGCACATGACTTCACAGGGAAATGCATGAAGGTATTGGTTCAGAGATGGGTGTTTATCCATGAGGTGATTAACCCGAAGAATGTATGGATGTCAAAGAGAATGTGTGTTTGGTTCAAAGAGACAAGTATTGTTGATGTTGATTGTTGAAGTGTATGTGGGGAAGAAAACTTGACATATACTTGATTTAAATTGCACTAAAGTCTATGAATGAAGGTGAATACTTTAAACAACTGAGTCAGGTGTCTCGTATCCAAAGATATTCAGAATGAGGATAGGAATACTCCCTTTCATTCCTTCTCCACTACTTAAGGCTCATGGCGCACAATTCTCATCATAATTGACAAATGTTGAAATAAGAATCTTTTTATTATGCTTGATGTCTAGAGTCTTTAGCCTTGTATGCAACCTTAAACTCGAGTTTGACTTGAGTGGTCCAATTTAGTGCCATTGAAAGAATCTAATTCAATCAAGTGATCAAGAGAATTATGATCACTTGACTGAATAGGGAGAACATGCAAATTGTTCATGAAAAAGTTGGTTAATTGGTCAAAATGAATTGATTAACTAATCCATCAGTGATATGATTAGGTTAAAGATATTTCAAGCATGTGGATTTTAAATTGATCAAGAATCAAAGTAATCATAAACCCTAATTCTAAAGAAACTAATGGAATTTGATGGAATTAATTCTAAAACTACATCTAAGAATTAACCAATCTTTTTAAGAATTTTCAATTAAGAAATGAGATTAAAACCTAGTTAAATTCTAAGCATTACTATTTATTTCTAAGTGTCTTTAATATCAAATTGAAATGTATTAACAATGTATTAAAATGTGTAACAAAAAGGAAAATTAAAATATGTAAAAAGCACAAACTTAAAGGAAACATAAAACATAAAGAAAAGGAGAAAAGCAGGGGCTTGCAACATTGTCCAGGGGCGTGTAAGAAGCAAAGCAGGGTGGGCCTGGTTCAGATAGCCCAAGGTCCTTTGTAATTGAGAGGAGGGGGTGTACACATGAACACAAGGGCACAGTGGGTAAAAAACATGGGCCTCTTGGTGAAACCATACCTAGTGTACAACGTCCAAGGACGAATGATTCTCAGCGGGAAAATCATAGCTATTTCATTTGTTGTTCCAAACTTTCCTTCTTGCTCTCCAAACATGGTCTTGCCCGAGAACAAAGCTCGCTGCATCAGAAATTGCTTCCGGCGACGGAGATCCAAAATCCCTTATATACACATCACTTGACTCGTCTTCACCCCTCTCTCATAATCCCACACCGGTTTACCTCAATTTCTAATCTAAAA
This sequence comes from Lathyrus oleraceus, assembly GCF_024323335.1. NCBI lineage: Eukaryota > Viridiplantae > Streptophyta > Magnoliopsida > Fabales > Fabaceae > Lathyrus > Lathyrus oleraceus. The sequence continues at coordinate 450,170,170 of NC_066579.1, forward strand.
TCCAAATTGAAGCAGAATGTCTATGAACCCTAACATTTCAAATCGAAATTAAACGCAAAGGAAGCTCCAAGAGGAATCCAAACCTTAGGGGTTTGGTCCCTTTGCTACTATGCTATATTATGAGAGCATATTGCAAAGAAGAAGAAGATGAATTTCGAGGGAGAGACCAACCTACGAGGCGGAGAGTGCCTCGGTGTTCGTTGAATCTTGAGAGAGAGAGAGAGAGGGATTTCCTTGGGTTCTTCATTCTAAGGGCTTGGTGATATTTGATTGTAATCTAAGAATTGGACAAGACTTGTGTGATTCATGTATTGAGAGAAAAAAGATTAGGTAACAAATTAAGTAGAAAATAAGAAGTGTTCTTATAAACTTGTAGAGTTATTTTTTGTAACTCACTTGAAATATATTGTTAAAAACTATTGATTGGTTGTGGATTAGAGAGTTTTCCTTTCCCTAAGAATATACATTTTTGGATTAAACCGGGTAAACAAATCTTGTATGTTTTTTTTATCTTGTTCTTATTATTGCGGTTTTTCTTTTATGTTAATGATATAATGATTTTTGCTTAAGATTGTTTAGTATAGTTGTTTTTGTTTCCTGTCTTACACATCATATTTTTTGGTGTGTTTAAATCCTTCATTTTTAATAATAAAGGGCACTCACCATGGAACAAAGGGTCTAAGTTTACAAGTGAGAAATCTTTGAAGGTGAGAAAAACAAGAAAGGGGGGGTTTGAATTGTTTTGAAAAATAAGCGCTTTTTCAAAATGAAAAACACACAATGATTTTATACTGGTTCGCTTATAACACAAAGCTACTCCAGTCCACCCGGCCAAGGTGATTTCGCCTTCAACAAGGACTTAATCCACTAATCTTGAAAGATTACAAACAACGTCTAAGAGAAAAATCTCTTAGTCCTCTCAAGTATACAGACTACACAGAGTCACTTGAGGAAATCAACAAACAAATAAATGAAAGATTAATGTAATCTAGAATGCTTCTAAGAAAGCAGATATTACAATAGTAAGAACAAGAGTTTTTCACGTAATAAGCAAAAGCTTCGTGAAGATCTTAGAGAGCAAGAGTGTTTTTCTTGAGTGTTGATGTTTCAGTATAATTTTGGCTTGTTGGCTAATACTTGTATGTGCTGAATGTTAATTTGCAGTCCTTTATATATAGAAGTGAGGTAGTAATTGAAACTGGTGGATATTAAAATGAATTTACGCCATCACTTAAATAGCTTCTGCAGGATAACTTTCTCTCCTTGAAATGACTACTTACCACAAGTAGTATCTTCTTTATTGAAATTGGAGATTAACGTCTCTTTCTTAATTAGGAAAACCATTTGCAAATCTTTACTTGACTTTAACGTTACTCTTTCATGATTAGCAATACCATGCTCAGAGTCTTCAAGTATCTGAGAATCTTGGAATCTTGCTTCTGATGTAGATCTCTTTTGAGTTCTGATGGATTTCTTCAGATAGCGCTGAGAGTTTCTGGAGTTAGACAATCGTTGTTCAGAGTCAGAACTTCTAGAGCGTATTCTTGTTCAGATGCTTCTGATGTATTGCTCAGAGTTAGACTTTCTTGAACGTGTTTCCACTTCAGATGCTTCTGATCATTTGATAATTTGTATCTGATCTGGTTTTGTATCTGATGACATCATCAGATTTCTTCCTTCTTTCTTTAGAACCCTGCACACTTAGAAACTTTTCGTTAGGGTGCCATTTTTGGTTTCATCCTTTGTTATCATCAAAATCAAGGAATCTGTTGTAGAACAATTTTTGTTCTTACAATCTCCCCCTTTTTGATGATGACAAAACAAACTTTAATTAGCAGATGAAACGTGAATAATATCAGATCAGATAGACAGAAGCTCCCCCTGAGTTAGTGCTAGGGAGTTCATAAGTTCTTACCAGAGCTTCTAAGTAAAGAGGTTTCTGAAACTTTCTGCAATTTCTTAAGTCCGAGTTAGATAATTTTATTTTAAGAGAAATATGTTGCAGAATGCTTAAGGTATTAGACAATATTTTCATCAGAGCTATTAATGACTTCTCCCCCTTTTTGTCAGAATCAAAAAGACATAGTAAAAAAAAGAAGTAAAGAGAAAAAAACTTATATTCAGATAAAAGCACAAAGGCAACAAGAAAACATCAGATTCAGAGAAAATAAAACAACAGGCAAGCAAAAAGAAATCCTAAGTGCCTAAGGGTTCGGAGGCGGAGGCATTCTCTGAAGCAACATTGCAAGCATGTTCTGGATGTTGTCGTTGACAGTATCTTGCTTGTCCATTCTGGCCCGGAGTTCATTCTGATCTTGCTTAAGTTCTTTCAGAGTCTGAAGAACCATAGGGATCACAGAGGAGGACTCCCCCAGAGTCAGAGCTTGCTGAGCTTCAGCTTCAGCAGCGGCTTGTGCTTCTGCATCCGCCAGAGCCTTAGCTTCAGCTTCCTTTTCCCTTAGGATTTCAGCTTGACGAGCTTTTTCTTCTTCTTCCAGTCTTCTTGCTTCTTCTTCAGCTTCCTTTGCCAATCTCTCTTCCTCTAGCCTTCTAGCTTCAGCTTCTCTGACTAATCTCTCTTGGAGTCTTGCCTCAGCATCTCTGATGTAGCCATTTCTGACTTGTTTAGAGATACTCTTCAGCCTAAAAGCCTCAGAGGTCATCCAGCCAATGACTCTGTTCCAGTGTGTCCTTACAGATTCAGGATCATCACTGACTTCAGAGTTAGTGGTCAGAGACTTGACCTTTTGTACTGAAGCCCCTGCTACCAGCATGATGGATTCCTCAAGGGTAGGTACAGAAAGGTCAGGTTCAGAGGTAAGAGGTGGAGATGTTGGAGGGCTGAGATTTAGAGTTAGAGGTTCTGGTTCAGTTTCTGATTCAGGATGAGGTTCAGATGTTTGGGGTGAAGCGTAAAGAGGATTTAAATCTAAAGGTTCAGTTTCAGTTTCAGATTCAGGTGCAGCAGAGGTGTTTGGTGGGTTGATAACAGAAGTGGGATGGTCAGAGGGTTTGTTTCCAGAAGGTTGGATTTCAGAAATAAGGGTAGTTGTTTGTTGTGGTGGTGAAGTTATTTCAGGTTCTGTTGGTTGTTGTGAAGCGAGTTTTTGAGCAAAAATTTGAGCTATGGTTGGGGAGTCAGGGTCAGAGAATTCTGGGTCAGAAGAGATAGAAACATAAGGGGGTGAGTCTGGTGCTGAGGATGATGAAGATGAAGTGCTTTGGTGGGTTTGTGCAGGTTTAGAGGGAGGTATGAAAGTACGGGCGATATTTAAAACTGGTGTAGGCTGAGAGGTTCTGATGATTGAAGGTGGGATTTCAGAGGTTGTATAGATGGGATTAGAGGGAGGAGTAGAGGAAACCATCGAAGGTACAGAGGTAAGGGGAGGAACAGATATACCAGTAGAAATTTGCAGAGGAGCTGGAGATCTGCTTCCAGAGGATTCTCCAAGTCTTGCCTTCTTTGCCTGTGATGTTATCTTCTTCTCAGAGAGACCTCTCTTGTATCTGACGAAGTCTTCTTTTGAATCTAGACAATCGTCGAGGCTGAAGTCAGAGATGTCAACACCTTCATCCAGCAGACGATTAAGATAGATGGCAACCGCATCTCTGGGTTCGTTCTTGAAGAACCTGGCAAGGCCATGAGGCATCTTCCTCTGATCTTTCAAACAATCCCAGGATGTGTCCAGAGAGGGTCTAACTTGAATCTTCTTAATTATCCCCATACTCTTGAGATTTCTGGCATTCAGAGGCTTCCCAACATCTATTGCCAGATCATCCATCAGTTTGGTCTTCTCCAGATGATCTACCAGTCCATTTTCAATGAAGACATCAGATAGCAATCTTCTCAGAGGGATGTAGGATCTGGGCTTCATGTTGTTTCTGGTTTCTCTGACAGAATCTCTCAGATATCTGAAAAGGAGAGCAGGGAGGCAGATCTTCACACCCTTCTGAATGCAATACAGAATGCATTTCTGGTCTGCATTGATGTAGTCAGAGGAGTTAGAGGCTGGACGGTGGTGAATAGTTCCCAGAATGATCTTCAGCCACACTCTGAGGTTCTGATGCAGCTCTTTGTTCTTTGAAGGATTTCCTTCAGTGTTGGGTTTGAAGATTGTTGGATTGATTACATCAGTAATGCGCTTTGACCTAGGAGGGATGTTGTAAATCCTTTTTCCTCCAGCTCTCTCCATGTTCAGTAAAGAGGCAATTGATCCTTCAGTAATAACAATTTTTACCCCCAGAACATAGGAGACGATGAAGTGGTCATCTGCATCTGCAAATCTCCAGAACTCCTTGATGAGAAGAGGGTAAACAGGACCATAAAGCCTTTGGAAGTAGTTTTCCCATCCTTGTTTGCGAAGCTCTTCAGTAAGATCAACGCCATTTCTCTTCAAGTTGTCGAAATCAACTAGTGATTCACACAACACGTCCAGTCCTTCAAAAGGGGTTGAAAGGTTAATATGTTGTTCACGGTCAAGAACATGGGGTTCTTTGTAAACAGGGGTGATGGTGACGCCTGTAACCGTTGGTGTTGGAATGCTTGAGGTTTGAGCAGTAGAGCTTGATTCCATTTCTTGAGAGAAGTTAAAGACTTGTTGTTGTTGAGCGTCCATGGTGAAGGAGAAGAAGATTGATGAAGATGAAGAGCTTTCAGAGAATGCTTGAGAGAGGTTTAGGGTTTTAGAGTGAGTGAGAGTGATAAGTGTGTGAAATGTGAGAAAAGTGTTTATATACTCTAAGTAAAACATATGCAAAACGACACATTAAATTGCGTTAGCACAACGCTCAAGTAAGCACGCTTGGGGGAAAAAATTATTACAGTTAATTAATGAATGTCCAATCCCACAGTACGCACACTGCTCGAGGAGAACTCAAACGTCTGCCTTTTGAATTTCTTTTGACAGCTGTCTAGAAGTTCTAAGGTTAGACGCTCAGAGCTCCACGTGTTGATGTATCTGATCTTCAGGAATACCAAGGGGTTTGTTCCTGGAGATTTCTAACTCAGATATCTTCTTAACTGGTAGAAGTATCAGAGTCAGAGGCAGAAGTGAATTTGTTTTTATCAGAGTCTCATTTTACATTTTCAGATGCCATACTTTACTCAGGGCAATTTTTTATGTTCAGATGTTCTAAGATAAACAGAAATCTATCTTCAGCTAGAGGCTTAGTAAAGATATCTGCCCATTGATGTTCAGTATCAATGAACTTCAATGTTACTATCCCTTTCTGAACATAGTCTCTGATAAAATGATGTTTTATTTCAATGTGTTTGGCTCTGGAATGTAGAATGAGATTCTTACTTAAACAAATAGCAGCAGTATTATCACAAAAGATAGGAATGTTACTCTCAAAGATTTGCAGATCTTCTAACTGATGCTTCATCCAGAGCATCTGAGTTGTGCACAGTGACGCTGAGATATATTCTGCTTCTGCAGTTGATAGAGCAATTGTTGATTGTCTTTTGCTAGCCCAGGATATCAGATTGTTTCCCAGAAGCTGGCAATTTCCAGAAGTTCTTTTTCGTTCTATTCTATCTCCTGCATAATCTGCATCACAATAACCCGAGAGTCTATACTCTGATGTTTTCTCATACATCAGGCCCAGGTTAGGAGTTCCTTTCAGATACTTAAGAATTCTTTTAACTGCTGTTAAATGAGATTCTCTAGGATCTGATTGGAATCTGGCACAAAGACAGACACTAAAGAGAATATCAGGACGAGTAGCAGTCAGATAGAGAAGAGAGCCTATCATACCTCGATAGAGCTTCTGACAAACCTTGTTGCTTACCTCTTCCTTTTCAAGAATGCAAGTTGGGTGCATGGGAGTTTTTGCAGAGTTGCATTCAGTCATATCAAACTTCTTCAGAACGTCTTTAATATATTTACTTTGATGGACGTACGTGACTTCTGGAGTTTGATTAATTTGAATTCCCAGAAAGAACTTTAGTTCTTGCATTAAACTCATCTCAAATTCTGCCTGCATTAACTTAGAAAATTCTTGGCAAACAGAGATATTAGCAGAACCAAAAATAATATCATCAACATAAATCTGGCATATCATGAGATCATTATTAAGGTTTTTACAGAAGAGTGTAGAATCAACTTTCCCTCTGATAAAATTTTGTTCCAGAAGAAAATTGCTTAATCGTTCATACCAAGCTCTGGGAGCTTGTTTAAGTCCATATAAGGATTTCTTAAGTTTAAAAACATGTTCTGGAAAATTTGAATTTTCAAAACCTGGAGGTTGACTGACATACACTTCTTCTGAAATATAACCATTAAGAAATGCACTCTTGACATCCATTTGATATAATTTGATAGAGTGATTAATAGCAAAAGATACAAGAAGACGAATAGATTCTAACCTTGCGACTGGAGCAAAGGTTTCATTATAGTCAATACCTTCTTGTTGACTGTAACCTTGAGCTACCAGTCGAGCTTTGTTTCTGACAACTTCTCCTTTCTCGTTCAGCTTGTTTCTGAAAACCCATCTGGTTCCAATGACATGAGTGCCTCTAGGTTTAGGAACGAGATCCCAGACATCATTCTTTGAGAATTGATCCAATTCTTCTTGCATAGCTGCCACCCAGTCGTTATCCTGAAGTGCTTCATCACAAGACGTAGGCTCAATCAGAGATACTAGTCCTAGAGGAGTATCTTCAGAAGTCCTGAAGGTAGATCTGGTTCTGACAGGTTCGTCCTTGTTTCCCAGAATCAAATCTTCAGATACATTGATACGACTTTTGACTTTCTTTGGGATTTCTGGAGATTTAATTTCTTCAGAGTTCTGAGTGACAGTTGCTTCTGGAGTTTTATCAGATTCTACAAGAGTGATTTCCAAATCTGCAAACTTTTCAACTAGCGTTGACTTTTCAGGGTCAAGCTTATCATCAAATCTGACATGAATTGATTCTTCCACAATTTTGGTTTCTGTGTTGTATACTCTGTAGCCTTTAGAGCGTTCTGAGTATCCTAACATAATACCTTTCTGTGCTTTGGAATCAAACTTGTTCAGATGTTCTTTAGTATTTAATATAAAGCAAGAACATCCAAAAGGATGAAAATATGAAATGTTTGGTTTTCTTCCTTTACACAGTTCATAGGGAGTCTTTTCTAGAATAGGTCTTATAGAGATTCTATTCTGAATGTAACACGCTGTATTTACAGCTTCTGCCCAAAAGTGCTTTGTTACATTAGTTTCATTGATCATGGTTCTGGCCATCTCTTGGAGTGTCCTATTCTTCCTCTCTACAACTCCATTTTGTTGTGGAGTTCTAGGGCAGGAGAAATCATGGGATATTCCATTAGAATCAAAAAATTCCTCAAAATCTTTGTTTTCAAATTCTCCACCATGATCACTTCTGACTCTAATAATTTTAGAGTCAAATTCTTTTTGCACTTTGGAACAGAAACTGGTGAATACAGAGTGAGACTCACTCTTGTGCTTTAGGAATTTTACCCATGTCCAGCGACTGTAATCATCAACAATGACTAGTCCATACTTCTTTCCATTAACTGATGTTGTTTTCACAGGACCAAATAAGTCAATGTGAAGAAGTTCCAGAGGCTTAGAGGTAGAAACAACATTTTTCTTTTTAAAAGATGTTTTTGAAAATTTTCCTTTCTGACAAGCCTCACACAGAGCATCTGAAGAAAACTTCAGTTTAGGTAGGCCTCTGACTAACTCGAGTTTAGTTAGCTGAGAAAGTTTCCTCATGCTAATGTGGCCCAAGCGTCTATGCCATACCCATTGCTCTTCGTGAACTGACATTAGACATTTAACATTTTGATCTTTTAAATCAGAAAGATTTATTTTGTAAATGTTGTTTTTCCTCTTGCCTGTGAAAAGGACAGAGCCATCGTTCTGATTAATGGCTTTACATGTTTTTTGATTGAAGATTACGTCATAACCGTTATCACTTAATTGACTTATGGATAACAAGTTATGCATTAATCCTTCTACATAAAGAACATCAGATATAGAGGGAAGAGTACCATTACCAATAGTTCCGGAGCCTCTGATCCTTCCTTTCTGATCTCCTCCGAAGCCTACAAATCCAGCATCTTTAAGTTCCAGACTTTGGAACATAGACTTTCTTCCCGTCATGTGTCGCGAGCATCCAGAGTCCAGGTACCATGACTGGTGTCTGAACTTTGCTGCATAGGATATCTGCAACATACACAATCTTATCTTTTGGTACCCAGAATCTCTTGGGTCCTTTCAGATTAGTTTTCCCAGAGTTTCTTATAACTTTGGGTTTTCTAGCATTTTTAAATTTTTGTTCTTGTGTGTGTGTGTAATGATATGAAAAGGGAGACTTAAGTTGGTTACTGGTAGAAGTTTTATCTTCCTTAGAATCATACCCAATTCCCTTTTTATTGTTCTGACTAACTCCATAAATCATGGATGCCATAATACTCCTATCTATCCCATTTTTCAGAAATTCTTGAAAGGCTTCTTCGTATTTATAAATTATTGCATTTGAAGTTTGTGGAGTTTGAGATAACGCTTCTTCTAATTCTAAGCTTTTTCTTTTTGCTCCATCTCTTTCTAATGTTAACAATTTAATTGTATCTTCTTGTGCTAGAATTGTCATCTCAAGCTCGCCACAATCTTCAAATTTTGCTTTAAGACAGCCTTTAATGTTTTTAAACTTTTGTTTTAATTTCTGATATGAGCTAAGAGTTTCTGACAAACAAGATTCTAGATCAGATCGGGAAAGTTCAGAAAATACCTCTTCAGATTCTTCATCTGAGCTACTCCTGGATGTGGTAGCCATAAGTGCCACATTGGCCTGTTCATCAGAGTCAGATTCTGATGATCCAGATTCACTATCATCCCAGGTAGCCATCAGTCCTTTCTTTGTCCTGAAGGTATTCTTCTTGAAGCTTTCTTTTCTAGGGTTGTCTTTCTTTAGCTTGGGGCATTCATTTCTGTAATGACCTGTTTCTTTACATTCATAACAGGTAATATCTTTGTTAGATTTACCTTTTGAAGTTGATTCAGATCGATCCCCTCTGGGTCTTGGCCTTCTGAAGTTGTTGTTCTTCTTTTTCCAGAGTTGCTTAACTCTTCTGGTTAGTAGGGACAACTCTTCTTCATCATCAGAGTCTTCTGGTTCAGAGTCGTCAGCATCTTCAGTTTCTGCCTGGAGAGCTTTGGTTCTGTCAGGTTTCCGTCTTTCAGATCTGGACTTTAGCGCTACGGACTTGTTCCTTTTCTGAGGCTCATCTTCCTCTAGTTCTATCTCATGGCTTCTGAGAGAACTGACAAGTTCTTCAAGGCTGATATTGTTCAGATCCTTTGACAGCTTCAGAGCAGTAACCATAGGTCTCCATTTCTTTGGCAGACTTCTGACTATCTTCTTAACATGATATGCAGTTGTGTATCCTTTGTCTAGCACCTTGAGACCTGCAATAAGAGTTTGGAATCTAGAAAACATAGCCTCTATAGCTTCGTCATCTTCCATCTTGAAGGCTTCATATTTCTGGATAAGCGCCAGAGCCTTCGTCTCTTTGACTTGGGAGTTTCCTTCATGAGTCATCTTCAGAGAGTCAAGTATATCTTTGGCTGTCTCTTTGTTGGTGATCTTTTCATATTCGTTGTATGATATAGCATTTAGAAGTATTGTTCTGGCCTTGTGGTGATTTTTGAAGATACGTTTCTGATCTTCTGACATCTTATTTCTGGGAACTTCAGCTCCATTTTCTGAGACTGGAGGTGTGTATCCATCTGTGACAATGTCCCAGAGGTCAGCGTCATAACCAAGAAAGAAACTTTCGATTCTATCTTTCCAGTAATCAAATTTCTCTCCATCAAAAACAGGAGGCTTAGCATTGTAACTATCTCTTTCATTTGAGTGGGCCATGGTTTTTCTCGTACTGGATCTCTCTACACTGTTAAGTGTTTGATTAGAAAATCAATAACAGAGCCGGAGCTCTGATACCAATTGAAGGTGAGAAAAACAAGAAAGGGGGGGTTTGAATTGTTTTGAAAAATAAGCGCTTTTTCAAAATGAAAAACACACAATGATTTTATACTGGTTCGCTTATAACACAAAGCTACTCCAGTCCACCCGGCCAAGGTGATTTCGCCTTCAACAAGGACTTAATCCACTAATCTTGAAAGATTACAAACAACGTCTAAGAGAAAAATCTCTTAGTCCTCTCAAGTATACAGACTACACAGAGTCACTTGAGGAAATCAACAAACAAATAAATGAAAGATTAATGTAATCTAGAATGCTTCTAAGAAAGCAGATATTACAATAGTAAGAACAAGAGTTTTTCACGTAATAAGCAAAAGCTTCGTGAAGATCTTAGAGAGCAAGAGTGTTTTTCTTGAGTGTTGATGTTTCAGTATAATTTTGGCTTGTTGGCTAATACTTGTATGTGCTGAATGTTAATTTGCAGTCCTTTATATATAGAAGTGAGGTAGTAATTGAAACTGGTGGATATTAAAATGAATTTACGCCATCACTTAAATAGCTTCTGCAGGATAACTTTCTCTCCTTGAAATGACTACTTACCACAAGTAGTATCTTCTTTATTGAAATTGGAGATTAACGTCTCTTTCTTAATTAGGAAAACCATTTGCAAATCTTTACTTGACTTTAACGTTACTCTTTCATGATTAGCAATACCATGCTCAGAGTCTTCAAGTATCTGAGAATCTTGGAATCTTGCTTCTGATGTAGATCTCTTTTGAGTTCTGATGGATTTCTTCAGATAGCGCTGAGAGTTTCTGGAGTTAGACAATCGTTGTTCAGAGTCAGAACTTCTAGAGCGTATTCTTGTTCAGATGCTTCTGATGTATTGCTCAGAGTTAGACTTTCTTGAACGTGTTTCCACTTCAGATGCTTCTGATCATTTGATAATTTGTATCTGATCTGGTTTTGTATCTGATGACATCATCAGATTTCTTCCTTCTTTCTTTAGAACCCTGCACACTTAGAAACTTTTCGTTAGGGTGCCATTTTTGGTTTCATCCTTTGTTATCATCAAAATCAAGGAATCTGTTGTAGAACAATTTTTGTTCTTACAATCTTAGTTCTAAATATGATATCTAGAAGTTTTTACCAAAGACAATGATTTTAAGTTGTTGTGAAAACGATGTCCGAATTACAAACTATAACTGGTTTCTTGATCAGTAAGAAATCCACAAGGGTAGAAAAGAAGAAAAAAATAAGAACACAATGAATTGGTTATAAACTTCTATTCTTTACTTTCTGTAGCGGTAAATTCATGATCATCAAGCTATGGATAAGCTAGATGTCAACAAAACTTCAGCTTAGGTAGACCTCTGACTAACTTGAGTTTATTTAGCTGAGAGAGTTTTCTCAGGGCCCAAGCATCTGTGTCATACCCATTGCTCTTCGTGTACAGACATTAAACATTTAACATTTTGATCTTTTAGATTTGAAAGGTTTATTTTGTAAATGTTGTTTTTCCTCTTGCCAGTGAATAGAACTGTTCCATTATTCTGATTAACTGCTTTACGTGATTTTTGATTGAAGATTATATCATAACAGTTACCACTTAATTGGCTTATTGATAACAAGTTATGCATTAATCCTTCTACCTAGAGAACATCAGATATAAAGGGAATAGATCCATTACCAATAGTTCCAGAGCCTCTGATTCTTCCTTTCTGATTTCCTCTAAAACCTACATAGCCAGCATCTTTAAGTTCTAGGCTTTGGAACATATGTTTTCTTCCTGTCATGTGTCGCGAGCATCCAGAGTCTGGGTACCATGATTAGTGTCTTAACTCTGCTGCATAAGATATCTGCAACATAAACAATCTTATCCTTTGGTACCTAAAATATTTTGGGTCCTTTGTGATTAGTTTTCCCAAAGTTTCTTAGAACTTTGGGTTTTCTAAAATTAGTAAAACGTTGTGCTTGTGCATGTGTGTAGTGATAAGAAAAAGGAGATTTGTGTTTGTCATCTGTAAAATATTTATCTTCACTAGGATCATACCCTATTCCTCTTTTGTTATTCTGCCTGACTCCATAAATCATGGATGTCATTCTGCTTTTTTCTATCCCATTTTTTCAGAAACTTTTGAAGAGATTTTTCATATTCATATATCGTTGTGTTGGAAGTTTGTGGGGCTTGAGATAAAGCTTCTTCAAGTTTTAAACATTGTTTATTTGTGGAGTCTCTTTCTTTTGTAAGAGTTAGATTTTCATTTTTTAATTCTGAAATTGTTATCTCAAGCTTATCACATTCTTCGATGGTTCCTTCAAGAATTATTTTTAGTGATTTAAATTTTTTTTTAAGTTTCTGATATGAGTTCAAAGATTCAGAAAGGCATGATTCAAGGTCAGAGCGAGAAAGATCAGAAAATACCTCTTCAGGATCAGATTCTCCGTCTAATGAGTTTCCAGAAGCGGTAGCCATGAATGCAACATTTGCCTGTTCTTCAGAGTCTGATTCAGAGGAACCAGATTCAGTGTCGTCCCAGGTGGCCATGAGTCCCTTCTTGGCTTTAAAGGGGTTTTTCTTAAAACTTTCTCTTCTGGAGCTTTCTTTCTTAAGCTTTGGGCATTCTTTTCTGTAATGACATGTTTCCTTACATTCATAACATGTTACCTCTTTGTTTGATTTGCTTCTAGAAGTTGATTCTGAGCGATCTCCCTTGGGTCTTGGTCTTCTGAAGTTATTATTCCTTTTTCTCCAGAGTTTTTTTACTCTTCTGGTCAAAAGGGATAACTCCTCTTCATCGTCAGAGTCTTCCTTTTCAGAGTCGTCATTGTCTTCTTCTTCAGCTTAGAAGGATTTGTTCCTTTCTGGTTTACGTCTTTCAGATCTGGATTTCAGTGCTACATATTTGTTCTTCTTTTGAGGCTCATCTTCCTCAAGTTCTATCTCGTGACTTTTGAGGGAACTAACGAGTTCTTCAAGGCTGATGTTGTTCAGATCCTTTGACAATTTTAATGAGGTGACCATGGGTCTCCACTTCTTTGGTAAGCTTCTGACAATCTTTTTGATATGATCTGCAGTTGTGTAGCCTTTGTCCAGAATCTTGAGACCTGCAATTAGGGTTTGAAATCTAGAAAACATTACCTCTATAGCTTCATCGTCGTCCATCTTGAAGGCTTCGTACTTCTGAATTAGAGCCAGAGCCTTTATTTCTTTGACTTGTGAGTTTCCTTCGTGACTCATCCTCAGGGAGTCAAGTATTTATTTAGCAGTTTCCCTGTTGGTGATCTTTTCATATTCATTATAGGAAATGGCATTCAACAATGTTGTTCTGGCTTTGTGATGGTTCTTGAAGTCGCGCTTCTAATCATCCGTCATCTTGTTTCTGGCAATGGCAACCCCAACATCAGATACAGAAGGTATGTAGCCAATAGTAACTATGTCCCATAAATCATCGTCATAACCCAGAAAGAAACTTTCAATTCTGTCTTTCCAGTAATCAAAATTTTCTCCATCAAAGATTGGAGGTTTAGCGTTGTAACTATCTCTTTCATTGGTTTTGGCCATAGTGTTTTTCTCATGCTAGATCTCTCTACACTGTTAAGTGTTTGATTAGAAAATCAATAACAGAGCCGAAGCTCTGATACCAATTGAAGGTAGAGAAAAACAAGAAAGGGGGGTTTGAATTGTTTTAGAGAGAATAAAAACTTTTTGGAAATGAGACACACGTAGAAACAAATAAATTAAACACTGAATTTTATACTGGTTCGCTTGAAATTCAAAGTTACTCCAGTCCACTCGGTCAAGGTGATTTCGCTTTCAAAAAGGAATTAATCCACTAATCTTGAAAGATTACACAAACAATCGTCTAAGAGAATAAAGTTCTCTTAGTCCTCTCAAGTTTACAGACTTCACAAGTCACTTGAGGAGATTTTTCAGCAAATAAATAGAATTACAGTAATGCTTAGTGCTTCTAGGTAAGTAGAGATTCCACAAGGTAAAAGCGAAAAGTTGTTCACACTTTAGAACAACAGCTCGTGTGAGAGAATGAATAATGATATGAGTGTTGTATATTCGTTTGTTTTCTGTATCTTCTTAGAGAGGCATTCCATCCTATATATAGGAGTGATGAGAAGACCGTTGATGGTTTGAAAGTCTGAATCTTTGGCAATGATGGATGATTAATGTCATTAATCTCTGTGTTCTTTCCAAAACAATTTTGGGGCGCCATAAAATTCTTCCTGAAATAGATTCTTTCCATAAGTAAATTCCTTCATAGCTAAGCTTTCTGAGTCAGAAGGTTAGAACATCAGAGTCTCTATTCAGCAAAAGTATCTTCAGATAAATGCTTTGTTGCTGATTGTATTCAAAGCTTCTTTCACTTGATTTCATCAGAGCGCGAGGCTTCAGATCCTATAGGCGTTCTTCGACTTCAGAGTGTCTGATATCTCTTGTTTAATTTCCGCTTACGTTGATCAGAATCAGAGCTTCTGCTTGCGTATCTTCTAAGTGATATCTCAGAACTTGTTTATGTATATGATGAGTGTCTATCTGACTATTTAGATTAGAGTCCTGCATACTTAGAAAATTTTCGTTAGGGTACCATTTTTGTTTCATCCTTTGTTATCATCAAAATTTTAGAGATACATTGTAGAAACTAAATTTGTTCTTACATAGGATAATGTTCAGTTAATCTAATTACGCATTCAAATTACAAGATGAAACATCTCGTATAGGGATTAACCACATGATATTCTTCGCACACATCCTGAAATATTGAAGGAGCCATGAAAATCCAAAAGTTATGTCAATTGTTCTTCAATTACCAATGACTTGGCAATCACAACCCTTCAACAAAATAAAATAAAAATAAAAGAAAAAAAACCACTAAGTCGAATGCCCAAAGAGGCGACTTAGGAAAAAATTAGGGCAATCCCGATGGACTAAAAGCTTCGAAAAAGTTGTCCATGCAAAAATTAGGGATCAAAAGAAAGAAAATCAATCAAAAGAGGTCATTAAATCCTCAATAAAAAATCAAAAACAAAACAAGATTTGATGACCACCATATCAAGAATCAAATGTTCACTGACATCCATGACAAAAGAAAAATAAGGTGACTCTACTTGTCATACCCTAAATTTTACCCTGATTTTTCACCTGCATCAACATATCTTAATCATTTCATTTAATTATGCATTCCATAATTCAAAAGCATTCATAAGAGTTTAGATGAAAAGTTAGGAGTTCTGGAATTTTATCTGGTCTTGATGACATTCATTCAGTCATCTAGTGATTAAGAAGTCAAAAGACTTTGTTTCTTAATCTCAGTACATCATCCATTCCATTGCATCAACTTTCAGAGATCTAAAGGGATGACGGTCAAGAGTACTTTTGTCATCTGAATCTTTGTGAGGTTTTATTACTTTGCATATGATTGTATATTCACGATTCCTCAGTCAGTAAATCAATGCATTCATAACACATCTACACCATCTACTCATCACATCATGTATTTCGTTCTGTATATGTTTAAAATGTCAACCAACATAAATTTCCAGATCTACAAACAGATTGATTGAACCAATTTTCAAATGTACGTCGAATTAGCGGGCGAAAAATTTCAAAATCAAGCTTGCAGGCGTTAGTATTCTTAATCTTTGATTCGCGTAGTTTAAGCTGATATGCTCATTTTGTTTTTCAAATACTTTTTCGGTCTCCTTTTTACCAACTTGAGCCTTTTTAATCGGTTGTTTTTTACTTTAAAATTTGATCAAAACCTGTCTATTTCCTAAAGGTTTATTCCGTGCTGATGATTTTAGTGCGTTCATTTTAATTTTCCAAGCACTTTCGCACCCGATTTTTCTTCATTTTTAGTCTTTTTATTTTTGTTTTTTTATCAAAATGTTTGAAATAAAAAATAGAATTAATGGTGATTTTATTTTGATTTTATTTTAATTATTTTTAAGTGATTAATTTTATTTTAGTTTTAATTAGTTTATTTAATTTTGTCTCTAAAATTGCATTAAGGATATTATTGGCAATGATTAATCGTATCGAAAGGACGACAACTCACCCATCCCAAAGTCCTCTTCACCACAGACAATCACAAGCTTGTCTCCAAACATGAACTTCAATTTATGATGTAAAGTGGATGTTACTGCACCGACAAAATGAACCCATGACCTCTCTAGTAGGCAGTTGTAAGCTGGATGAATGTCCATAACCTGAAAAGTGATAGTGAATTCGTTAGGATCCACACAAATTGGCAAATCCACCTCTCCGATGATTTCCCTCCTTAATCCATCAAATATCACCATCAGAAAACGAATTTGAAATGAGAAAATCTTCCCAACCGTCAGTGATTTGAACAAAATCAAGTGAGTCTGAGGAATATGATAGGGTAAACTTTGAAGGTTGTGTATTTGGCCCTTTCAATATAATGAAGGTGTCATTGTTGACATCCCATAGTGTCACAAACCATCGTGGGAGCATATGTTAAAATCAATTGAAACGAAATAATGTGGGTGTTATTGAAGACTTAAAACGATAGCTGTAACAAAATACATGGAATTTCATAAATTATTTACCTGATTCCTCACACCAATGATGTTAGTATAGCCTGACAATACAATCTAAAATGAAATATTGTTGGGATCCTTGAGATGCATACTACGGTGTGTTAGAAACTTAAGAAATGGAAAATCACGTAACTAATCAATAACCAAAAGGAACATGTTGTCGCCATAATACCATAAGCACACTTCATGATATTTGAATGGTAAACTGTAAGTTATTTGTATATCAACCCAACCACTTGTCAGTAATGGATCATGTAAACTTATATTCATTCTACAATGAACTCGTGATAATTATCGTACACCATCCATTGTAATTTTAAGGTAGATGAAAACCAATTAACAAAAGTCGAATCAACTTTTGCATATGGCTAAATTGAAATATAACAATGGCATAAAAGTTCAATTGTTTATAGGAAAATAAAAGCAGAAAATATGAAGAAACACTTATTACATTTTGAATACAAACGGTACTAAATGCACCAATCTTCTTCTTGTAACCCAATATATCCATCTGAGACCTTTGCATCCTCCTCATGTTTTATGAATAACACATTGCAACACAATAAATATATAAATCCATGTTATTCTGTGGGGCCTATTATTTATTATTATTTTCAGTATGAACATATGTGACTACAAAAGAAACAAAAATATAAGTGGGCCATTACATAAATTAGATGTGGACCATATAATTCTAGTTTTTTAAAACTCTAACAGTATGAATGACAAAACAAAGTAAATAATTCATGATGATGAACATAATAGCTGGAAAATTCATACAACTAATGTAGGAATTGAGTTTTGGTGTCTGAGTTTAGAGTACAAAGTACAAACATGATACATATTACATATTAGAAACTTGTTACATGAAGTTTACTATTGAAATAAGAGATATCAAAAGGTTTGAAGTTAAGCTTGGTAGTAAGATTCGTAGGAATTGTGAGGGACTGCAACATCATATAATAAATTATTTCTTCTCCATCTTCACTTGTTTGTGACGTAGCCTGGTTGAAGAATGTTCTCATACAACTAGTTCTTTAATAGTGGTTGACTCACTCAAACCTTGAAGTGCACCCCTTTTACCATATATGACATGAGTAACTGACTTTTTTTCCCATGAGTTTTAAAGACCTAACCAAAATACAACGTAAAAACAAATCAGCAAGCTTATGTAACTTCAAATAAATATATATCATCACATGTGAAAAGAGAAATTAAAACATAAGCTATAATATTTGTAGTAGGAACTGGTGGTGATGGTTGTGGATTCAGTTTAAAAGTAATTTCCAATTCCCGCAGCATTAAACATAATATTATAGTACAATTGATAATGGTTTGATCAGAAACTTTTCTAGATTATCATAATATAGCAAGACATAAAATTGAAGGTATTTATAATGCTTACTGTGATGATATTTTGTTCTTCAGAAAGTGTTGCCTCATCCACACTCTCCTTAATCTAATTGTATAAGGATCATATGGTAATAATGAGTTACATGTCACACGAGATAAAACAAAAGATAAACAAATTAATGTAATAGAAAGTTTATTATAAAATACCTGCATAATTTGGTTATCATGAACATAAGTGGAAGTAGGACTCTGTCAGAAAGGGAGGATAATTATGTTGCAATAATGTACATGTATACATTTAGGCACACTGTAATAATGAGTTTGTGAAATACCTTTCAAACCTTCCAGTGAGTAAGTAACTTATCAATTGTGTCTTGATCACAGTTGATAGATGTAACACTTGCATTACCCCACCTGGATTGCCATTTGACTTTGAAGGCATGTGTTTTTACGAAGTAATTTATCAAGGACCAACCAAAATTCTTGTGGATCATTAACACTAGCCTATATGAAAAGACAAAAGTGTAATGAAAAACTAAAACTTTGATGTCAGGAGAATTTAAATGAGAAAATATATGGGGTCAGACCTCAAGCATTGATTGACGAAGTTGAGCAGCTGAAATATCCTATAATTCGGAACACTCTTTGTCCTAGAACACAAAAATGACCTTACAACCATCATTTACAACTTCAATTTCGATTTTATACCTATATATTTTTCAATGCATTCAACATTGTATTAAATAACTTAGAGTGTATATTTTACTTAAATCATACCTATAAATCTCAGTTTCAGTTTTATGGCCACTTTCGCATACATAAGGTGGACAATTTCCTTTACCAGCCTGTATTGATAACATATAACCTATTAAGAAGTCTTTCTTCCATTTTCCATAGATAATGTTAGCAAAAGGTTTGAATGTATGTTTTTTTCCAGGGATTTGATGTTTGTTTAAATTAGTCACAGAAGTTCCAGCAGTAAAGTTGATGATAAACTTACGTTCAAAAGTTTTGAACATGAGATCATTTGGTTGAGGGAGAAAATTTGTAATAATGTATGTTTTGTTAATTGATAAAGCTGAATCAAAAGTTGCCTTCAACGCTGGAGCTATTTTAACATGAATATATGTCCCCTACAAATACATCACATACATCAGTTTAAGGCAATTTTAGGTAATAAGTGAGCATATTCAAAAATATTACAACTTTTTCAAAGGCATTAAAAACACAAAAAGGAAAAACTCACATCAACATCAACAAAAATGAGCTCCAAATGCTCCTTGTTGTTTGTTATCACGATCCATTTGTGATGAACTTTAACGACAACTTTTCAGAGCTCTTTCCGATCACTTATGTTGACGATCTTTTCAAAAGGCATTGCCATTTCACAGTTCCTACGAAAATGTGTAAATCAAAATCAGTAATACATAATGACATACACAAATATGAACACGTAAACAGAATCGGGCCATATAAGTTGCTCACAAACATCAAAATAACAACTTCACATAACAGATTCTGAAACATAGTTGCTCATAAAACATCAATATAACAACAACCAGAAGAGAATCTGAAAAAAGAATCAGAGTAGCTCACGAGCATTAATATATGAAAAAATGAAGAAAAACACAAAAACGAACACATATTGAAACCTAAAGTTATAAACTTTTATCGGGTATACCAATAAGTATTGTTTCATAGGCTCAAAATCAATAACTCATAACAATTACATGAATAATGAAGAAGGCAGACCATTTGTTGGTAAAATGATTTGCAAAGTTCATTTTCTTCAACCTTTGATGTTAAGCTTCTTAGTATCGAAAGGGTAAAAAAATTTACATAAGCAATCTGAGGTTGGTGTCTAGGTTGCAAACATCACCTTCAGATTGAGCAGATAAAGTATGAGAGAGAAAGAAGTTCAAGTAGAGAAAAGTCAGGAGGGAGAAAGTACAAAGTTGTATTTTGGAGGGATATATGAAAAAGTTAAACATTGGTTTATGTGATAAAGTTAAATCAGATAGTTACTTTGTAACCAACCAAAGCAAGTCAAGTTGCAACACAAGGTAAGTTGAAAGTTAATAGAATAAGTAGAAACCAAACAATACAAATTATGATAGTTTGGTTGCATAAAGTAAAATTTGGACATATTTTACCCTCAAAATAATGACATTGCAGAAATATTTTATCCTCAAAATAATGACATTACAGAAATATAAAATAGAGCTTCCACAACTATCTTCTTTTTTTTATATTATAGATATTTTTCAATGCCACATGCCAATAATGTTTTATCACATTACAAATTTTCATTTACAAACTCTAAATTTTTGTATATGAAACCTCCTACTTATAAACTATCTATTAAGTATGATAATTGGTTAAAGGTTATGGACGCACAATTTACAACACCTAATCAAAAAAAAAAAATGGATTATCACAAAGTTAGCACCACATAAGAGACTTACTAGATGCAAATAGATATATAAAATATCCACCTAAGGGAAATAATGCTAGATTTGTTACAAAAAAATTTCACTCAAATAAAAGATATAAAATTTTGATGCTTACTCACTTGTTGCCAAATTAACAACTATAAAGATGTTGATAATGCCTTTGTATATAAAAACTTAAAAAACTTAAATGAAGAGGTTTATATGGAACTATTTCATGGCATTACATCTAATAATACTAACAATGTTTGTAAATTGTTTAAATCTATCTATGGACTAATAATACTCACAATTATTTCCTTAGGAGTTTCAAATAATTTTTTGTTTTTGAAGGAAATCCCTCATTGTTATCACACACATATAACCGTTTGTGCGGGTATAAAACGCTAAACACCGGTGCGTTTAGCAATTGCATTTTAATCTTTCGAGATTTTAGGGATTCGTGTTCACTCTTGCCGCTCTTGCACCTCACTCACTGATTTCAATCTTCAACTTGCGCAAGGTAAAGTTCCCCATTTCGCGTTCCTCTTTTTCTTCCTCAATGCAAATGATCGATGAAACAATCAACAATTTGATCTGCACAAGATTCAAAACCCTGCCAATTTCGTCTTTTGATTTTGATTTTGATTTTTTACCTCGTTTCATCAAGAATTTCTAATTGATTCTGTTATTCTCTTGTGCCGTGATTTCAACGCAATTTTATGATTCGGTCAACTATGATGAATTTTATTGTTATCTTTGGCAGTGTTATTTAGTTCGATTGTTGCTTGTTTTGAAAAGAAATTGAACTCCGTTAAGAGGGAAAAATGCGGAATAAAGAACCAGTTTTGGATGATGGGGAAGTGGTGTATGAGGATGGTCCAGGTTGTGGGTGGAACGCTTTTGAGGATGAGGATGTAATGCAGCAGACATCTTCTATTCATGACGATGAAGCCAAGAAGCTTCCATATGTGGGTGACAAGGTAAGGCTAAATGGCTAACTCTTTGAAACTTGTTTTCTTGATTATGTAGAATTAAGTGTTAGTTAATTGAGGGTGTAAATTTTGCAAAATTGTTTGGGAAAATTTATTCAAAAGTTGTTTTCAGCTTATTTTCACAAGTTTTTAAGATAGCTTATGTAAATAGCTTATAGTTTATTTATAGGAAAACATTATGAATTTATTTTATCTTTTGTTATTGAAATAGATTATAGATCATGATAAGTGTTTGTGCTCTAAGCTGCGAATAAGCTGTTTATCCAAATAGGGCCTTGCTGTACATAGTGCTAATAGATTCTCTTTTCTTATACACCTGAATTTGATGAAGAATTTATTTGAGCAAAGTGCCACAAGTTGTATAACTATAAATGGCATTACTTTTGTAAGTTGTTTTCAGCTAATTGATTGAGGGCATAAGTTTTGCAAAAACTGTTTGGAAAACTTATTCAGTAGTTGTTTTTAGCTTATTTTCACAAGTTCTCAAGATAGCTTATGAAAATAGCTTATAGTTTATAGGAAAACATTCTAAATTTTTTTAATCTTTTGTTATTGAAATAGGTTATAGATCATGATAAGTGTTTGTGCTCGAAGCTACGAATAAGCTGTCTATCCAAATAGGGCCTTGTTGTACATAGTGCTAAACTGCTAATAGATTCCCTTCTCTTATACACCTGAATTTGATGAAGAATTTATTTGAGCAAAGTGCCACAGGTTGTTAAACTATAAATGCCATTACTTTAGGTGTCTTGTTGTTTGTTTTAATCTTTGGGATTTCTTTAGTGGATGGAGGAGGGGATGCAATACAATTTTATTTTAGTAATTATTTAAAGGACAAAGATTTCATGTGGTAAATTGGCAGGAACCACTATCTAGCTTGGCTGCTGAATATCAATCAGGCAGTCCTATCTTACTGGAAAAAATCAAGGTTTGATTGGTCAAACTTTTATCCCTATCTTCTTTTGTGTTGTGTCTTATCATATCCTAGCATGTTGTCATATTTCTTGAATCTTTCTCTTGTTCCTCTTAATGCAGGTGCTTGCTGAGCAATATGCTTCCATTCGGCGTACTCGGGGAGATGGAAACTGCTTCTTTCGAGGCTTTATGTTTTCATACCTCGTATGTTTTATTGTTTCCAGTTTAGTAGCATCTTCTACTTCAAAATTGAATGGATATTCTGGCTTGGGTCTAGGGGATTTGGAATAAAACATTCCAAATTTCCAATAATTTCAGTCAATAAATTAGTCTTCTCTCTCTCTCTAGGAGCATCTTTTGGAAGCTCAAGACAAAGCAGAAATTGATCGCGTCAAGGTTAATATTGAGAGAAGTAGAAAAGCACTTCAGACCTTGGGTTATGCAGAGTTGACTTTTGAAGATTTTTTTACGGTAACTTATCAATTGCATTCTTCGTTCCTTGTGTTTCTGGGGTTACATCCTTGCTTACTTTATACAAATACCTCAATGATTTTCTAGCCTAAATGAATATACCGACTAAACTTATGAAAAATGATCCAAACATAGACAAATTGTGCCGGGTATACGTAGTAATCTAAGCTAACCTCTAGGCTTGTCGAAAGTAGCTACTATGACTTCACATATGCCTTCTGTCTATCTAGCCTTCTATGGAAAGTATATGAATGGGTCTTCCATCTGTGCAGTTTTAATTTTGTTTATTCATATTGGAATTTGAATTCGTTTCTTAAACTTATCTTTTCTATAATTTAAAAAAATGTGATAAGTTATCCTAATCATCATGCAGTGGCTTATTATCATCTTCGATGTCATGTCACTTTTTCTTTATATCCTTCCCCTTTGAAATGATAATAAAGGATGTTCACTTTGAGGCGAGGTTATTGTGATATTATATAGAAACCAATAACTAGAGTAGCAAAAAAGTTTAAGCCTCTTAATCTTTATGATATGGAGCTATGGAAAATAAAAAATCGGCTGATCAGAGTTATGTTATGGGGCAAATTTTTAAAAAAGTTGAAAAGTTATACAATAGAAAAAAAATATAGGCTGCATTCAATTTCAATCTTAATTCTGTATAAAGTTTTCTATTTGAGGGAAGAATTTGGAAAATTTTCTGGCTTATAGTTCTCATTCAAGAATACATTGTTTAATTTTTTTTAAATGCTATAAACTGGGCATCTGGTACCCAGAGGTTAATAAGGTGTTAACTATCTCACTGTAAATTTACCTTTTACTATCTCACTGTAAAAAATATTTCAGCTATTCCTTGAGCAGCTGGAAGATGTAATTCAAGGGAAAGAGACTTCCATAAGGTGTTAACTTTTTCCTTCACCAATCACCATGAATTTGCATCGACAATTCTGAACTGGAAGCATGATATATTCTCAGAATACTCAGTTATCACAATTTTCTGTTTATCTAGCCCTAATTATTATATTTGAATATATTATATCATCACAGTCATGAAGAGCTTGTGCTTAGAAGCCGAGATCAGTCTGTATCTGATTATGGTGAGTGATTTAGATCCGTCTCATGTCCTGATCTCATTTCTTTCATTTTTCTTGACAAAATGTTTTCTTTAGTTGTTATGTTCTTCAGATTTGTCACGTCTGCTGCAATACAAAACCGCTCAGAATTTTTTGAACCTTTCATAATGGGCTTAACCAATACAACAGTTGAGCAGGTTGGTTTCAATGCTAAGAACTTTTTTCCATCTTTCCATAAGTTGCTTGTAAAGTTGGGATCTGACAAGAAAGAAATAATTTAGCTATTAGTTTTATTGTAGAAAGCCAGTATATGGTTTTAGTAATCTGATTTTAATATAATATCCCCATCTCTTTCATGTTGTTGTGGTTTAGTTTTGCAAATCAGCTGTTGAACCAATGGGCGAAGAGAGCGACCATGTGCACATTACTGCCCTTTCAGATGCACTGGGCGTTCCCATCCGTGTTGTGTACCTTGACCGCAGCTCATGTGATACTGGCGGTGTCAGTGTAAATCATCATGATTTCATCCCATCTGCAGATGATCTCCCAAGTTCTAGTGGCAGCTCTGAAAAGAAGAATCCCTTCATCACATTGCTATACCGTCCTGGTCACTATGATATCCTCTATCCAAAGTGAGGATGGCCGTCTGGGGAGACCTTTTATTTTTTACTTTTTCGGCGATCTTTGGAGCCGCAAACAACTATAGACTGAGGTTGGTTGTTAAGAAGGGCATATATACTCACTCTGTCTTGTCTTGTTAATGTTGAATGGTCAAATATGTCTGGAATGTTATAACATGTTTTGAAAGTTTGATCAACAAAGTATGCCAACATTAGTGCATTAATAATCAAAACTCACCATTTTATGTTTCTTCATTTTTTGGGGTCACAATTTCATTCTTCCTGATATTTCTTTGCATTGGGAGTTAGTGAGTTCTGATGGCATAGTTTCTAGAATGATGCAGATGCGTATCATATGCTACAATAATGCGTTCATGATTAAAAATTAGTATGTCTTGCAATGGGAGATGATGATGATTACTGGACTTAAAATTCCTTGTTAAATCTCCTGCTAAGCCAGTTTGTTAAACATAGAGTTTAGGTAAATTCCTTGAATTTAAAATAACAATAATTCACCATTTCATCTCCATATAATAAAATATCAAGATTAAGAGTTTCTCAATTTTATTTTAATTATAATTAGATTTTATAAGAGTCTCTCAAGAAGGGAGTTAAGAAGCGGTTTAACTCTTTTTTTTAGTTTGTGTATTATTTTAGATAATTAGATTTTATGAGTTTGTCAAGAAGAAAGTTAAGAAGCGGTTTAACTCATTTTTGTGAGGAAACTTGAGAGTTTAAAACCTTGTGTATAATTGCTACAACTTAAATGATAAAATACTACATAAATAGTTGATATACTGCAAAGTTACTACTGAGCTTAGTACTTCAAAAGATTAATTTTATCATTTATTTATTTTAAGTACAGAGCTTAGTACTTCAAAAGATTAATTTTGTCATTTATTTATTGTAAGTATCCTATAAATGGTCTTTGAACTGTGAGTTCTTCTATGTTATTTTTTTAATTTAAACTTTATGGAAATAAAGGAACTAAGTGTGAATTTTATAAATGATCTTTGATTTATGGGAGGTTTCATTTAAAAATGTTTTAATCTTTCAACAAACATGTCAAAAAGTTTGTAAAAACATTTTAAAAAATTTAATATATAACCATGACAACATAACCAAAGAAAAAAATCCACTTTGATTGGATTTAAATTTGGGTTTGATTTTTTATTTTTATTACAAGATATTAAAATAAATTGGATAACGAAGACATTAGTATTCACCTCGAATGAATTTTGTTTATTTTATAATGTATTTTATTATTTATTTTTAATAATTTAAAATATTAAATATGTTTTGATATTTTAATTTATATTTTGTTATTTAAATATATATATGAAATTTTTTGAGATTGTTATATTTTATTATTTATAGTGTAATTTGAGTTGAAAAAAATAAATATTTTTATAAAAAATTAAATCCTCTATATGGATCGAGGAGTGGATTGTCTGTGGTGAGTTTATGATTCAGTAAAATCCATACTGACACAATGAAATATTAAAAATACAAAATAATTTGAAGGGTGGAGATTTCCATCATAAATCAACAGAACAAAAAAAACAAATATTATTTGAGGTTTAGAGTTAAAATAGAAGAGAGATAAAATTGGTGTCTACTCCATTGCCATGTCTACTACTAATATGTCCAAACTTTCACGGTGCACTCCATCTTAACCGTATTCAATAATATATATATTAAAATATTTATAAAATACATATTTAGAAATATCAGGGTTATCTAAAAAGTTTACAATAATAGTTTGTTAGTCATGTTGACGCTCCTTAATCTTCACTATTTGTAGCAGCCATCTACAATTGTCGATTACATAAAATTCTTTTAACAATGTTAGGTGAGAATTGAACAGCGAACTAAAATGATGTAACATTTGTAACATCATGGATCAAAATGAAAACTTTAATACATAAGCGACCTTAAATAAATATTAGGGAACATTTTCAACAGACAAACTAGAAAAATACACACACAAACCCAAAACCAAAACATGCTTAAAAGCTAATTAAAATCTAACACATGAACAAAAGCAAAAAAAGCCATTAATTTCCATTGAAAATAACTTCTCCCAAAAGTTGCTTAGTGTCATTCATCAAAGAAGGACTTAACCTAAACATGAGAGTGCAAAACTCCATCTCACTAAGAGCTCCATCTCCATCCATATCACCTTCTCTTAACATGCAAGTAATCTCATCATCACACATACCTTCTAACCCGAGCAATGCCGAGTTCTTCTTCAAGCTTTCAAATGTTATCACTTTCTTCTCTCTATCCATTAACACATTGAAACCATTTGCCAACTCTTTCATAAACCCTTCACTTCCTAGCTTCTCCATCATTGAAGGGAAGAAATCCTCAAAAACAAGTGACCCACCATTCTTCTTGGAACTTGATGCCATTATTGCTTAATTCCTATAGTTTATGCAAAAGAGAAAATGAAAATTAGGTTAGTGTAGTGTTGTATAGTGAGGACAATGATTTGTTGTGGGGAGTGGATCTACTATATATAGAGTTAGACGAGGAATAAAACAAATTAACTCCAGATGGTTGAAGAAGGAGTAAATTTTAAGGTTGTGGTTAGGCAAGGCTAGGCACAAATGGGACATTTAGTGACCTTTTTTGTCTAATTCTTGGAAGGTGCGTGGGAAGTTCTATAATGTGAGTGTGACTGACCGGTTATCAAGGTACAAATTGGTCATAATCAATCAATCATGGGATTAGCATTTTCATTTCTAAGACATCTAATTTTGTTACTTTCCATAGGTTATAGGTTATAATTTAATTAATCAGTCCAAATGAATGAATGACCTTACACTTTAGAAATGAACTCTTGGTATTTAAATGTGAGAAAGACTTTTATATTTAATGAAAAAAATGAATGTTTGAATAGGACAATACTTGTCTAAGGGCAATTAAGTCTTAGTGCAAGATTTCAGAATTTTTGAACTATTTTAAATAGATATCTGTTTGGTTGAGGGTATTTAATGAGAGGGGTGAGGGAGAGTATTTTAAATGAAAAATATTTGATTTAGTATTTTAGAAGAAGAAGAAGGGAGAGGATCAGAATTCCGGGAAAGGAAGAAATTTTGACGAAATTAATCTCATTTTTTAAAAATAAATAATAATTTTTCTCAAAAAGATTATTAAAAAATTAAGATTTTTTTATCATAACACATAGCATCAAAGGTGGCTTTTGTATGTTTCACCCTGCTTTCATCATTGGGTGGTATCTCCACCCCACATTAATTCTCCACCAAAGTTGCAACTTCAATCTCAATTTTTAACATATGTTTGTTTTTTCTTTTCTACATCCATCATTATTATATGTAAATAATAAAATTTAAATATTATATTTATTATAGTTAATATAAAAAATAATAATTATTAAATAATTAAAAATAGAATCTTATTCAATTTATATTTTTTAATAAAATAAAAATAAATTATATATATATATATATATATATATATATATATATATATATATATATATATATATATATATATATATATATATATATATATATATATATATATATATATAGGTTAATACAACTTTATCCCACGGTCATATAGGCGAATTCTAATTTATCTCCTGCAATTTTTTTTTATAAAATTAACCTTGTCACCCGATTCTGTTATTTTAGATCATGTGAAATTATTTTTTTGTAAAACTAATCTTATTATACTAAGATTATGTTGTTTTAAGATCTTGTAATTTTTTTTTTTGTTGTTGCAAATATTAACTTTATTTTTATATGGTAATGTTAGTTAAAAACAACAACTTTACATTGTTAGTTTTACAAAGATAGTTTAAAACTTTATAGGGTCTAAACCAACATAATCTTCGTATGGTAAGGTTAGTTTTAAAAAAAACAATTTCACACCGTCTAAAATAACAGAATTTTCGTATAACAAAATTAGTTTAAAAAAAATAATTTTACTGGAATAAACCATAATATGTCTATATAACAGGGGTTAAAATAGTATTAAATTGATAATTTCTTAATGCATCATATATATTACTAAGACACAACGGGAAAATATTAAAATGTTACGAGATTTCAAATATGCATATTCGAGCGCATCTCAAGCACACACATCTTAGGCCAATTCTGAGTCACGTCCCAGGAGTGTAACTTTTTAATATCCAGAGATGCATCTTCGAAATTTGTCCGTAGATGCATCTTCGAAATTTGTCCGTAGATGCATCTCCTTAGCATACTGAAACAGAAACAGAAGTAAAAAGGAAAAAGTTGTATTTTGACAAAATAAAGTTAACATTTATAACATAAAATCAGCATTACATAGGTGATGTGAACATAAAATCAGACATATTTCAATATTCAGGTGGACGCTTCAACATCTTCACAATATGTAAACCACATGTGACATTAAATCTCAATTAAATGACCGACTAACTTTTCACACAAGTCATGGTCATGTAAACCACATATGACATTAAATCTCAATTTCTTATTTGCCAACATATAACTTAAAGGGACATTCACATTTTCTTGAATTGATGTCATCTCGTTTAAAATTTCTGAGAGGAGGTATATATTTTCCACTTATTTTGCATGTCATTGTCACAAATGCACCTCTTCTATCATAGTCATTATCGGACCTTCTGATTACCACACAAAATCCCAGTTTATAGGCCTCTGTACGAATCTATTGAAGCATGTGATCATAAAATTCAAACTCTTATTCGTTTTTAAATTGGTTCACAACATCTACCTCCTTCACAACAACACCTTTGACTTCCAAAGACACAACATGTTTGGAAAAAACACCAGGATGTACCATATCTAATGAAAACATTTACAGTAAAAAACTCAAAAACCGCTAAATATATAAATAGAGATGAAAAATGAGAACAAACAATCTACGGAGATGCATCTCCAGAGGAGTTCATACAAAATCCAAAGATGTATCTTTAGATTAAATAAACATTTTCAACTAAAAAACAAGATTAACGTGAGTAAGAAGACTTGAAAAAATGATTTTTACCTGAAATTTCAGTTTTTTTCCCCATTTGATGTGATTAAACACAATAATGAAGATTTGGAGTGAAAATGTGGATTGAGAATGAAATGGTTTTTGTAAAGGATTTGGAGTGAAAAACAAGTATGAGTCTATGATCATGCGGGTGAATGTTTTTTATCCATTTATTTCAAAAATACATCTCCGAAAATATGTGACAGGTAAAAGTGACAAAAAATTCAAAATTCCGTCTCAAACCTCAATAGATGCATCTCCGAAATATCCAACGGATTGCTCAAATATTAATACATTTGTTGAAAATATTCAAATATACATCTCCGAAATGATTTTTTGTTTCAATCTGGGATGACACTCATTTGATGCATTTAGAGATACATCTCTAAAATCTGAAAAATATTTTTAATTTTGTATATGATGTTTTTCCACCTCATAGAATAAAATAAAAACTTCCCCAAAAATTCATCACAACAACATTTATGATCTCAAAATTAAGCTGAAACATAATTGCGTCAACTCATCTCATTTAAACATTCTTAAAAATTACCATTATATGTGTATTTTTATATTTTTTATTTACTTATTCTTTTATCTTCTTTTAATTGCATTCCCAATTTCAAAGTAAATTGTGAAAGAAAATTTTTATTCAAACTCTTTTGAGATAAAGGTGTTCGCATCCTAGTTTGGAAGGAAAAAAAATTATATAATTCTAAAATAAAATTGTCTGATTCAATTTGGTTTAAATGACACGCATAAAAAATTTCAATTCATTTCAATTCAATTTAATATAGTTTAATTTGGATCGATTTTTTAATATTAAATTACAATTATGATTTTTTTTTTATGTTAATTGGGATATAGTTTTGTGGGAAGTCTTTGTAGGTTTGAAGGTCTAGCCATAAGAAAACAATAATCATAATTCGGAATGATGTGTATGTGCTGATTTTAGCTCCGTTGTTTGAAGACAAGAGAGGAAAGGTGTTAGAATTGTGAGTTGGAAATTCCAAATATGGATGAATTTCATAATTTTATCCATAATATGGATATACCAATGTTAGGGAAGAAATTTACTTGGTATAACCAATGGTATTAGAACTACAAAATATGCTTTCAAAATGCATCATAGAATCATAGAAGTTTAGAAAGTTGGTGACAATGTGCAGTAGATAATAGTTATTGAGTATCTTTGAATGAAATATTTTAACGAAGGAAAATATTTTTTTTTAAAAAATATAAAATAAATCGATCAAAATTCATTGTTTCGATACAAAATATAGATAATTGTTAAAATAATATAAATCTATGAATTATTTTATTCAAGTTAAATTAAAAAAATTTTAAATTACATCAAAAAGTAAAGAATTTAAAAACGCTTCTTCACTTTATATAATGAGAATGTTAAATATTTATTATTAAATTTTCAAAAATTTATAAAATAGTCCTCATAGTTTATAAAAAAATTATATTCACCTTCAAAATCTTCAAAAAATTACAAATAAGTTCCTAATAATTTTTAAATTTTACAAATTGGTGTCTTCAAATTTTCAAAAATTGTAAATTAATCTCTATTTTTCATATTTTAAATTTGACATAAATTTTTTAAAATTTATAAAAAAGACTCAAAAATTTAACAATAAATCATTTTAATACTTCATCCAAACGAAAGAATTTAAAAATAAATGGATTTCAATAGAATCATTTGAATTGCTTACAATTTTAAATTTATTAAAGATTCTCAAATACCTCATCCAAACACACTCTTAAAATAAATAAGGGTTGATTTGCGCACAAAGACTTCAAAACTTTTATGATAAATAGTTGGTTTTCTCTCGATATGAGTGGGAGAAAGGCTTTGTAATTAAAGAAAAATTACGATTGCTTAAAGAAAAACTCAAGTGTTGGAACAAGGAGATTTTTGATTGGCAACTAATTCTTCTTCAATATCAGATAAGGATCAACGCAGAGTAGGATTTACATCATATTGGCAACAATTACAATATAAAGAGAGACTACTATGAAAATCCAGAGTTAAAGAAGGAAACTTAAACAATAGATTTTTTTTATGAGAGTTTAAGTATCGATGGTGGAATAACCAAATCTTAACATTACAAAAAGAAGGATCGATTATAGAAAGAGTGGAGAATATCAAACAAGAAATAAAAAATCATTTGTAAAGTAGATTTGAAGCCTGTCGATTAAGATGTCGGTTTTTAAAGGAGTGAACCTCAATCATCTAGAACCCGATGATTCTTTAGCGTTGAAAACAATTTTATGAAGAGGAGATTCAATATGTGATTTGAAATTATGATGGCAATAAAAGCCCCATATCAGTGGGTTATACGGGACATTATGAAGGAGGATATTATAGATTGTGTCCATGAATTTCACTTGCTTACTTTGATCCTAAATCTGATCATCCCTAAGATCTTAGTGAATATAGACCAATTTTTCTTATTAAAGCCTTTGCAAAATCATAGCCAAAACTTTAGCAACGGTAGTGAGAAAGTTAATATCTATTTCCAAACTGCTCTCGTTCCTAATAGGAAAATCCTAGATTGTGTGGTGGTGCTGAGTGAGATCATTGACTTGGAAAAACAAAGAAAGGATGAATGCTTACTTTTTAAAGTTGATTTTGCAAAAGCATACAATTGTGTGGATTATGATTATTGGGTTTGGGTTCCCTTCCTATGTGGAGAAAAACCCAAATATGATTAGCCCATTTGTCTCACTTATTTAAGTGAAGAGGGTAAAATTAGGATTGAGACAAGAAGCGAAAAAGAGACAGAAAATACACTACAAAAGAGAGAGAAAGAGACACAAAATACACTACAAAAGAGAGAAAAAGGAGAGAATCTTATTCCCGTTTTTCATCAACCAACTTCACTAGATCAATGATTTGTGTTCGTTAACATTTGGATCGAGCTAAAATTTGAAGGGCAGGTTCATAACACCTGTGTCTACCTTTTGACCACTCGGATCTTCTAAAAAAGTATGAGTTAAGAGATATCTGCTTCACACTAAAGCTACAAATTTGGGTAATTTTTCAGCTTCTTGATTCTTATTTGTAAGCTAGTTTGCTTTGTGATTTTACAGTTGTTAGCATTAGCTTGCGGATCACTTTAAAACTCTTTTATACCCTTATTTGATTATAGTGAAGCTATTTCTTTAGTCTGAACGATTCATGGTTTTTACTCTCATATTGAGAGGTTCTTGTTAATTCTCTGTATTTTTGATTGACAGTAATTTTGGTAAAACTAACTTAGCAGCAACATGTTGAACAAGATGTCCTAACATGAGGATCCGACATCTTGTCTGTTACAGGTTTACATCTTGGTAACAGTTTGTTTGATTAACAGATTACTGAATATTCTGGGAATATTAAGTAATCCTATATGGCGTCAAAGATTGAGGAATCATATATTCTATTTGAGTTTAAAGTTATTATGTTTTTCTAAATGTTGAGACATTTAGGAAACCCTTGATTGGAGATCTATTTTTATGCAGAATATTCTGCAGTCTTTTAGCAGTTGTCGTGCTGCATTTTTGAAGCCCAAATCCACTCCAGACTATGTTTATAAATAGAATGACAACAAACCTAATTGATTGATGAAATATTATTTCTATGAGTTTTTAGGGTTTGTGTGTTCATGTTAATTGTAAGCCTCTCTAATATCATCTTGGTATAAGAGTAGAACTGTCTCTATTAGTTGTAAGTTCTGTCAATCACTCTTAAGCTTTTAAGCATTGAGTGATTGTGTGTCTTTGAAGTGAAACTTCTGAAACTTTCAAAATAGTATTGTTTCATCACTGTTTTGATTGAAAGGGAAGTGAGATGGGTCTCATACCTAGGTAAGTCTTAGGTAGAAGTTAAGCATGGATAGTGATTAGAAAGTATATTGTAAATTGGAGATGATTTACTGAAGGTCTACAAACTGATTCTATTTACTGGATTTCCTCCCTAGCTTGGTATCCCCCAGATATAGGTGTTGTACACCAAACTGGGTTAACAACTCTGCGTGTTCTGTTATTTTCAGTACTCTTTACTGTATGTTATATTATCATTGTGTTTTGATCAAATATCAATGTCTCGACATCTCTTAGGACATCTGATATCTGCATACCAGAATTTCAGTTATCCATATTAAAATATCGGTGTTCTTTTATGCCTTTATTTATTTGATCTGCAACCATATATTTGTTGTTGGTTTTAATAGGATCATACAAATTTGGGAAATTTTATATTCATTGTGTATTAATCTATTATTGCGTGTTAATTTTCCATCAGAGTGGCATCAAAGCTCTTAGTTAGGGTCTATTTTACTTGTTTGAATAATAGATTCAAATATAAATATGAAGATGATATTGTTGAATGGTTCTAAATACATTTTTGGAAGGACAAGATGAAAGACTTACTATTTGTGAAGAAATTGCATTTACCGGTATTTAGTTCCGCAAAATCGGATTTTGTGTCTGATGAAGAATGAGAGTTGGAACATCTACATGTATGTGGTTTTATTCAGTAGTAATATATAGAAGATGATGTTTATAATCATATTTCTAATAAGACACATGCAAAAACTTTGTGGGAGAAGATAAAGTCTTTGTATGCATATAAACCATATAATAATAAATTGTTCTTGTTGAATAGCTTCATAAGTTTGAAGTATAAGAATGAGACTTCTATTTTAGATCACTTGAGTGAATTTCAAGGGCTCCTTAATCAGATATCAGGAATGGATATTAAATTTGATGATGAACTTTTGAGGCTATTTCTATTGTTATCTTTACCAGAGTCTTGGGAGAAGTTTTGAGTTTCTATCACAAGTTCTGCTCCTAGAGGTGTTGTTTCTTTGGAAACAACTAAGGATGATATTCTTAATGAGGAGATGAAAAGTAAGGCACATGGTTATTCATATCAATCAGAGGTACTTGTCACTTAAAATAGGGGGAGAAGTCAGAAAATGGAACTTAAGGGTGGTAAAGAGAACGACAGAAGCAAGTTCGAGCCACAATACAAGAATATGGAGTGTCATTATTGTCACAAAACAGGACACGTACAGAAGTATTATTATCAGTGGAAAAGCAGTGACGGAGCCATAACTTTTTAATAAAGGGGGCAATTTATATAAATATTTTTTCTATTTAACTTTAAATATTACATTTAAGTTTTGTGTAATTTTTTATAAAATAGTTATATTTAAGGATAAAATTAATATTACTTATCAAAATATATATTTTAATTATAATTAACATATGTAAATTAAAATATAATAAATAAAAATATAATAATTAATATATATTATATTAATACTCAAAAGTTATAATTATTTTGAGATTAAAAAAAATGAAAATATAATATTTTGAGGCAAAATTCCACATTAAATTTTGAAGATATTTATATTCGTAAAAATTATCAACAATTAAAATTTTAGCAATTTTAAATATAACTCATGATAATATGCAAATTTTAAACTTTATATAAAAAAAATTGATAGTGCTATAATTTTAAAATATTAAATTTTAATATAATATAATATATTATTATTATTATTATTATTATTATTATTATTATTATAGTATAATTAAAGAGAACTACAAAAACAATATTAAAGAGATGTCAAAATTTGTGTCATTTTTACTGAATGGATCATGTAATAGTCTTTATTTTAGATTAATTAAACTTACATTTAATATAAAATGACATGTACATGTTTTAATTAAAATGTATGTATTAATGTAAAAAATAATATTAATCATAAACAAGTATTAAAAGATAATGGGGGCACTAAGCCCCACTTACTTATACATGACTCCATCCATGTGGAAAAGGGATAACAAAGGCAAGCAAGATAAGTCTAAAAAAAGAGATCATGAAGATCACGATGATGAGCGTATTACTACTACTAGTGATGATCTTGTTATTCTACGTGATCATGAGTATATTAATCTCGTATCATCCGAGAGCATGTGGATAGTTGATTGTGGTGCTACATTTCATGTTACACCAATGAAGGATTTCTTCACATCTTAAACTTCTGGTGACTTTGGAGTATTAAAGATTGTTAATGATGGTATATCTAAGGTAATTGGTATTGGTAATATTTGCTTGCAAATCAACATGAAAATGCAATTGTTGCTTAGAGGTGTCAAACATGCTCCAAATGTCTGCTTTAATTTGATCTCAGTGCATATGCTTGATGGTTGTGGTTGTGATAATCACTTTGGTTATGGAAAGTGGATACTCAACAAAGGTAACTTGGTTGTGGCTATAGGGGAGAAACTTTCTAAACTGTATTGGACAAAATCTTTGGTTTCTAGGGATAAAGTGAATGTTATTAACATGGAAGCATCTTTATGACACCGAAGATTTAGTCATATTAGTGAAAGGTGCTGAATATTTTGGCCAAAAAGGATGTTCTTCCAGAATTAAAGAATGCAGATTTGGAGAAGTGTTCTCATTACATGGCTGGTAAACATACTAGAGTATCCTTCAAGAGACATCCTCCCTCAAGGAAGTCAAAGTTGCTTTAATTGGTACATTATGTTGTTTGTGGTCCATTAAAGGTAAAATACTTTAGTTATGCACTTTATTTTTTATACCTTTATTGATGATTGTTCCAGGAAAATATGGGTTTATGTTTTGAAGAGAAAATATCAAGTGTTGGAAAAATTCAAAGAATTCCATATTTTGGTTGAGAGGCAAACATGCGAGAAGTAGAAATGTGTTCATTCTGACAATGACAGTGAGTATTGTGGACCATTTGATCCCTATTGCAGGCATTATGGTATTTCACATGAAAAGACTCCTTCTAAAACTTCTCAATTGAATGCTTTAGCAGAGAGGATGAATCAAACACTAATTGAGGAGTTTTGTGTATTAATTTTTCATCAAGGACTACCTGATTTATATGAGGGGCATAATGGGTTTTAGGAGTAAATGAATGAGTTTGCATTTTATCTAGCCATATGTCTATGCTCGTAAATGGCATAACCCATAAGTGAATTTAGTTGGCATAGGGTTGCGTTAGGGAGATTCATTGATACCCTTTTTGTATTTGATTTCTACTAAAGGTCTAGCCAGATTAACCCAAAAAGCTCTACAAAATGGAGATCTTGCTGATTTTCAAGTATTAGAGATAATTCACAAATGACACCATTTTTTTAGGAAGTGGTGAGTCAAATAAATTGCGGAGCTTTAAAACTATTCATAGAAGCTTTGAATTATCATCTAGATTGAGGATCAACTTTTTCAAAAGTAAAATATACAAAATAAATTTGAAGGAAAACTTTCTTCAAGCCACGTCATCCTTTTAGTCATGCAACACACCCGTTATGCCTTTCAAAATTTTGAGCCTTCAAATTATAACTAACCCAATAAAGTTATCGGTGATCAAAAACTTGAAGAAATGATTCTCGTCTTAGAAAGTTAAACATTTACCTATCGGGGAAAGAATCCCACTCATCAACTCGTCCTTAGTAGCATCCTTATTTACTTTATATCTTTCTTCAAAACTCCAAAGAAACTTGTACATTCTCTAATTAACACCCCCAAAAAAATTTCGTGTGGGTGGAGATGCTAAGATGATAGAAAAGATAATAGTTAATAAAAGATTTAGTTTTTAAAAACTAGAAAAGATATAGTTTTTATTTATTTATTTATAAAAAAAACATATTTAATAAAAAAGTTAGGTGACCATAAAAAAAACTCTTCTGACTAATTTAAATAGATATGATTAATAATTTAGTTATTTATTATTATTATTATTATTATTATTATTATTATTATTATTATTATTTATTTATTAAATATTCTTTACCTTATATAATATGAGCGAATTTCTTTTATTCTCTTGTCATTTTTTTTATTATCCTCTTTAATGTTTAGATTTTGTTTCTTTTTCCCTTTGATAACGTAACAACTATGCAATCTTTCTATTTGTTGATTGGACAATCTATGAGACATTTTATTTAATTTTATTTTAAAGTCTACGTGACTTATTTTATTTTATATTTTAAATTGTTTATTAATATTTTATGGGTTAAATACAATGTACCATGCAATGTAAGAGAATTTTGATTTATACCCTGTAATTATTTAATTATTTCTTGCAATTTGAATGAAGTTCGGTTTATCTCTTATATAAAAAAAAAGATTTAATAAAAAAATCTACGTGGATTTAAAAAAAATTAAATAGAATTCTATGTGGACTGTCTAGTCAACTAATTTGAAGATTTCATAAGTGATCCATCATCAAAGAGGTCAAAGAAACATAATTTAAACATTACAAGGATAATCAATTTTTCTTTTACATACATAAATCGAAATTTGTTCATATTATAAAGAATAAAGTATATTCAATTCTTATTATTATTATATTAAACTTTATACTTTAAATTAAAATATAAATTCATTAGCCTTTTTTTAACTAATCTAAACTTATTAACATACACAATGTTTTCTTTTACATTTAAATGTATTTTTATAAATTAGAATTAAAATATGATATTTTATATAATCATATTTTGGTAAAACATCAAGTTAAATATAATTCTTTTATCCCTTTTAAAAACAAAAAAATAGTTACAAATTTAACACATAAAAATATATAAAAAAATAAATCAAATTTATTTTGTTTATTCTTTTATCACATAATTATATATTCAAAATAATAATAATAATAGATTTATGTTTAACATAATAATACTTTTAGATTAAATAAATTAATATCTAATAATTTTATTAATTATTAACTGATATAAATACCCATAATATAAATATCATCAAATTCATATATATGATCGGAAAAAAACGGCTTAAACTATCAAATTCGTGTCCGTAGCATACTATTTTACCTAACTTTAACATTAAAATATATTTGCAGTTTCATTTCTATTTAAAAAGAGATTATATAAATATTGCTTAGAGATGACATCAATATACGTAGATCGGAGATGACATCAATATACGTATCAACTTATCCTCGTCTGTAATACAGTAAAATAACTAAATTTTTCGTAAAGGTCGAAATATTTATGTAACATCATAGACAAGAATTATCAAATTTTGGAATTTAGTATTTAACAATGAGTCATTCTACTGTGGATACATATTTGGATCTTATGTATTTTAGTGATTGTTCATTTGGTATATTTTTAATTAATTAATTTGCTAGTGGACATGTTCAAAAAGACAATGAAACATGTACAAGCACATTTATTAACTTATTAGGGTCTTTTATATAAAAAGGCAGTAAGGTACTAAAAAGAAGACTATACAGGTTTATATTAAAAAATATAAAAATAAATAAATAAAACAAGCTAATAAGTTTAAAATAGCAGCTTCATAATATCCTTTTTTACTCCGTATAGGCTAAGTAGATCGGGACATTAGTTAAATATTTAGTAGGGTATTGTTAAAGAGTGTTCTAAGAATATTATTTAAGAATTTCAAATATAAAATTAATTTATTAAAAGTTAAATAATTTATTCTATATATATTAAATATACAAATTTCATAAAACTTTTATTTAAACTATTAAACAAAGATCATAAAACTGTCATTAATATTAATCAATGTTCCACAATTACAAAAGAGGGAGATAATAATCTCCACATAAAATTTAAAATTTCAGTATATGAGTCACTTATCTTAAAATTTTAGCTAACAATCTACCTATTTGTTGAAATTTATGGCTTATTTTTTGTTTTTAATTTTTAAAAATAATTTTAATAATTGTTTTGAAGAAATAAATAAAATAAAACATGTTAATATTACTTTTGAATTTTTTTAAGAGACTATATAATAAAAAAAAACTTGTTTGAAAATTTTAAAAATTATGTTTTTAAAAAAAGAGAAAACTTGTTTTGTGCCTATTTTATTTTGTTATATTTTATTTTAATTTAGATATTGTTCAAAATATTTATAATATACTTTATTTGTTATAATAAATTTAAATGTAAAATTTATGATATTTTTAGAATATTTTCAAATCAATTATATTATATATAATTGTCTGGATACTATGATAATCTAGTTTACACCTAATTGACAAATAAATATAAGATTGATTGTCTTTGTAGATATATTAAGTATGCGTAATTTTCTACTATCTTAGAAATATTCGGCTGATACAATTTTAATATGTATTTAATTGAAATATACTGACAATGTAAAAGGATTTTACACTGTCAGTTAATCATAGTCGTTGGATGTTGAAACAAATTTGACTTTTATTTTAAAAATCTATAAAGTAATGCAAACGGGTGATGGTGATGAATCGATGTGTAAAATATTTTACACTGACCGTGAATAGTAATTAATCTCTTTTAATATTGAACATATATAAATTTATAAATTAAATTTCTTAGTTTTTTTAAATTTCATTGACAAATAATTTAATTCCTTGTGTATTTTATAGAATGTTGGATATTATTTTTTTAATTTTTTTTTAAAATATTATTATTATTAAAAATAACAAATAAATATGAGCTTGATCCTCTTTGTTGATATATTAAGTATGTGTAATTTTCCACTGTTTTAAAAATATTTGGCGGACACAATTTTAACATGTGACGTATGTAAATTTATAAATTAAATTTCTTAATTTTTTTAATTTTATTGACAAATAAGTTAATTCATTGTGTATTTTATACAATGTTAAATATTATATTAGTTTTTTAAATTCAAATAAAATTATTCTTATTATTCTTAATTTAAAATTGTTCAAACTAAATAACACATAAAATAAATATAATTAATAAAAATAATTAAAATTTAAGAATTATTTTTTCTTTATCAAAATGAATAAAAATATAAGTATAATAAAATATGAAAAAAAATGTATTGAAAATATTTTTTACAACTTTATTTTTGTTTTATTTAATAAAACAATATCACTCATAAAAAGTTACATTTTAAAGTTGCACCAATATTACAAAATTTTCATTAATAAAATTTTTACCACTTTTTTTTTCTTTTTTTTTTCTTTTTAATTTTCAAAACTAAAAATTAAGATTTTTAATTTTCTTGATTTCAAACTAAATTAAGAAACAAATTTTATTTTTTCAAATTTTAAAAATTAAATCTAACAAACCCTAAACCACTCGCGCTTTGACTCAAATCTCAATTACAAATTGTGAGTTCTCATCTTCTATAGTAAAATCTAACACATAATCTTTCTTTTTCTCCGATACCAAACCGAGCGAGAAACCTGATACCACTCTTAGTTATGACAGAACCATGATTCTAGACCAAATATACTAGATTTTATATTAACTAGGAGGCTCACCCGTGCATCACACGAATATATATATATATATTGAATACAAATATTGTCCAATGTATTATAATCTTTTTCATAACTTTTTTTTAATGCTGAATACATTTTAAATGTATATAAGATTTTGATAATATTCACATACAACAAAAATACATTCAAGAAATAAATATTTTGAAAATTCTAAGTTTTTTTAAAAATAAACATAATTGAAAATTCTATTCAAGACATTTTGATAAAAAGAATGAAGTAACTTTTAACTCTGGCGATTTCTGACTTGGTATAACGATTTTCGGCATGGAGTAGGCGATTTCTGGCATAATTTGGGTTCAAAAAATTTCATATTCCATAGGTTATTGTTGCGATCCGAGATGGCTTAAACTCATAATCCTAGGATTAGGGGCCAAATCGGGGAAGAAATAACCATTGGGAGGATGAGATGAGGTAGAGGACGGCCGAAAAAGAAGGTGTTCCTGTCGTTGATTCATCAATCCAATCGAAAGGACGGATAAAAAACGAGTAGTGGAGGTAGCAAAACGGATGTGACGGACATTGAAGACTATTGTGAAGAAGAGGAGGTGCTAGTTGTAGAGGAGAAGGAACTTGAAGAAACGAA
Organism: Lathyrus oleraceus; assembly: GCF_024323335.1. NCBI lineage: Eukaryota > Viridiplantae > Streptophyta > Magnoliopsida > Fabales > Fabaceae > Lathyrus > Lathyrus oleraceus. The sequence continues at coordinate 450,211,444 of NC_066579.1, forward strand.
AGAAAAAACTCTAAACCCTATTAAAGATGACGAATTTGCGACAAATATTGGGGAAGAACAAGGGAAGAAACTCTGGACTAATGTTATCAGGGGCAACCAAATTTCTGCCAATGCGATGACAATCAATTTCGTTGCGCCAAGCATCGTGGAAGGAGAAATAGAAGTCAAAATTGATGAAGTAGACGTCGAATCAGAGGTAAGATTCTAGGAATCCTCACTTATCATGTATGTGCTAGGGAAAAAGCTAAGTTTGAATGCGATTAAGCAATATATGATCAATTTCTAGAATGTTATTAAACTTCCTGATTTGTACTATCATGATGAGGGATATTTCTTGCTACGATTCCATTCATTCTATGATATGGATGTTATAATGATGAAAGGTCCTTATTCAATCCATAACTGTCCCATGGTGCTGAAAGAGTGGACACCAGATTTCAATTTTAAAAGGGATATGTTGAGAACCCTGCCTATGTGGGTCAAACTGCCACAACTCCCTCTTTCTCTCTGGGGAGCTAAAAGTCTAGGCAAGATTGGAAGTGCTTTGGGAAATCCCCTCTTCACTGATGGGTGCACAACCAGCAAACTAAGGGTATCCTATGTGAGGATCATAATGGAAATTGACATAACATAAAATCCAAGGAAGGTGGTACCATTAAGAACAATGAGGGTACACGATTTAACCAACCTATTGAGTATGAAGGGAAGCATAAGTATTGTGAGTCATGTCAACAAATTGGGCATCAATGTGAAAAGCCTAAAGTGACCAAACAATGGCGTGCTAAACCACCAGAAAAATGAGTCTTACAAGTTCAGGAGAATGTCACAACTACAAGCATTCAACCTATCCACGAGGACACTGCCTGGAGCATGGTCAAGATTGAATAAAAGGGGAAATGAAAAAGTGTATGTAATGGAGAAACTCCAAAACCGGTATCATTTCTTGTCAAAATGGATTTGAGTCTCTAAGGATTTTGAATCATCCATTAGAGACCATTGACAAAGAGACATGATTGTGTCTTGGAATGTGACTGGGCTAAATAACCTAGGTAAATGTAGAGAGGTAAGCTCTTGTCTCAACAACATGAAACCTGACTTGGCAATATTAATTGAAATAAGAGTCAAACAACATAAAGCTGAAGCTATAAGGAAGAAAATAGGTGGAAATTAGTGTTTTAAAGACAACTATTCTAAGCATCCCAATGGAAGAATTTAGATCATGTGGTATCCCTTTAAAATCAAGATCAGTTTTAAGTCCTGCACATCTCAATTGCTTCATATGGGGATCCACAACTTGAGTGATAACTTGCAATCTTGGTGCAATGTTATCTATGCCCATAACACTTTGGAACAAAGGCAGATTCCGTGGAAAGATATTGAGAGGCTTCACACTAACATTCAAATACCTTGGTTTTTGATGGGGGATTTTAATAATGCCCTCATGCCTCAAGATAGTCTGGGTGGAAACAAGGTTCATGAAGTTGAGTATAGAGATATAACTACTATAATGGATAAAGTAGGCCTCTTTGAGAAGGACAACATATGTTAGTATTATACTTGGTCAAATAAGAAAACTAGTAGCACTATTTACTCCAGGATATATAGAGTGTTAAGCAATGTGACTTGGCAACACCAACAAACTGACACTTCCTTGAAATACATGGATCAAAGTGTCTCTGATCATGCTATGCTTTATTTGAATATCTAAGACCAAAGAGCTCCTATTAGCAGACACTTTAAATTTCTGAATGTCATCACAATTGTGGAAGGCTTCTGATCGGTCATCATTTTCACTATGTTTTCATTACTTATTAAACAAGAAACTAAGGATTCTGGAACACTTTGTGCGCATTATGGTACCTTTTGAGTTAGTTTTCTTTTCCTTAAGTTATTTAAGATTTTTATCAATTTTTAGTTTTATTGTGTTTTCAGGATTTTATGCTTTGGTTGTCTGTGTTTATGTTCTCCAGGTCTATGTAGAAGATCCAACGGACTCAATGCGAGAAAGTGGAAAGTTCCGGAGTTCGAGGAAAGGAGAATTTTCAATACATGAGGCCTGACACGGCCACCCGTGTCACCTAACACGGGCCGCGTCAGGAGGAAGGAAAAGTACATACAAGAAATATCCAAGACAGGGGCCTGATACGCCACCCGTGTCAGCTGACATGGCTCATGTCAGGTCACCTGGGGCGTTTCAGGAGGGAATTGGCAAGGCAGGGAGTTGACGCGGCCATCCGTGTCAGTTGACACGGGTTATTTCAGCCCAGGCGCAAAATCTTCCAATTTTGGGCTTTTTACCCGGGCTTGAGATGCAAGGACGTTTTGGGGATTTCGAACATTTTCCAAGGGATTTTTCACTATTTTAGGAGAGTTACAGAGATCAAGGAATTCAGATGATCAAGAATTACAGAGATCAAGGAATTCAGAGAGCGGAAGATTTTCATGAGCGGAATCAATTGAAGATCCAAGTCATCCAATTACTTGTACTGTGTATTTTTTTATCTTGAATCTATTTTGAACAATATGAGTAGCTAAACCCTCCAATGTTAGGGGGTGTCCCTGATTTAGACGTGTAATGACTTTGAGTTTACGTTTGCATTGATAATATTGTTTTTACGGTAATCTTTTGATGTGTTTAATGGTTTCTCTTTCGGACCAATCGAGATTGTTGTATGGTTATCAATTAGGCTGGACCGTCATTGGTAAGGTTTTCATAAGAATACTCTGCAATAGATATCACCTAGGACTAGGGATGCCCTGTATGAACCAGAGCATTCTTGATATAATAAGGCTTAATTTCATCGATAATTTACTATGGACATAGAAATTAGGGTTGAATGATTAAAGGTTTTCTCACCAAGGACTTGAGAGAAAATACCCTTGAGAACTGGTAGTAATTGATATTTGTCGATGCAATAGTGACTTAGAGTTGTTAGAGGGAAAAGTTATACACCTTCCCTGACATTGTTCCTCTTCCCTTGCAAACCCTTATTTTACAGTATAAATTTTCTTTACTTTTATTTTTAAATTAAAAAACCCCAACACTAATTTTTGTTTAATTGAACGATGATTTGAACTCGATACTAACTTGCAGTCCTTGAGATCGACATTTGGAGAATTTCCCCTTTATTACTACAAAAGGTAAAATAGTACACTTGTTATTTTTTTGATCAAGTTTTTTGCGCCGTTGCGGGGGATTGCCAAAATATAGAGTTTAATTTTAATTCAATTAAAATTTTGTTGCTCTGCTATAAAATTATTTTTCTATCATTTATATAATTTCATTCACTAATTTGTGTATGCGAGGAGAGTCCTCAACTGAATTTCTTTTTGACGCAGAAATTGAGAGAACCCTTCATCGGAGACACAAAAGTGCAAGATTGAATTCCAAAGAAGAAGTTCCCTCTGATCACTCAGATTCAAAAAAAGAAACTATGACTGAAATTCCTTCAGTTCCACCTCCTCCACCTCCAGAAAGGCTCCTAGGTGACTATGGAGGTACAAATGCGTCGGGTGGTAGATTGACCATTGTCAATCAACCGATGAATATGACTAATTTTCAACTGCATCCTAGCACAATCAATCAACTTTAAAGAAAACCCTTCACCAGAAAGGTAAATAAAGATGCAAACAAGCACCTGCAGAGATTCTTGACCATGAGTATTACTTTGAAAATTCATGGTCATACTGATGAAGCAAGGAAGTTAAGAATGCTCTCATTCACTTTAGCTGAAGAGGTGGAAGAATGGTTCTACTCTCTTCCAGCTGGTAGTATTACATCATGGAAAGAGATGGAAACAACTTTCTTAAATGAGTATTTTCCAGCATCAGTATGTCTGAGAAAAAGGTATGAAATCTTAAACTTCAAACAGAAGGATGGTGAATCCTTGGGAGATGCCTACAAAATATTCAAAAGGGTCCTGGTAACTTACCCAACTCATATTATGGATTAGACTGAACAAATGCAGATGTTTGTTAATGGGCTCAAAATAAAGACAAAATAGTTGATTGATACAGCAACCGGTGGCTCAACAAATTTCTCAACAGCCACCGGTATTAAAAAGTTCATTGAAGCAATAGTTGTGAATGAGCATATGGAATTATACGACAGGTGTACAAGCAAGCTTGAAGGAGTCATTTATCTGAAACTAGAAGTTAATAAAATCCGTTTGAAAGATACAGTCGTTGCTGAAGTAGAAAAGAAATTGAAAACGATGAATATAGGTACTCAACAGGTAGCTCAAGTTCAATCTGCTCAGACCATCTCTTGTGAAATTTGTAATGGACCTCACCACACATTGTATTGCTTTGCAACCCCTTAAAAAATTGAAGAGATAAAATTTTTAAAGCAAAATAATCCCTACTCCAACACTTACAATCTAGGTTGGAAGAATCATCCAAACTTCTCTTGGAAAGATCGGAGAGGGAATGTTCCACAACAGGGACAAGGTCAATATCTGACTCAATATCAACAACAACAACAACAAGCTCCAAAGAAAGCAAACTGTGAGATTACCATTGAAAACATGGCAACTCACAATATGCAATTCCAAGAAGAGACGAGAAACAATTATAAAAACACTACCGTCTCTATAAAAAATCTTGAAGTTCAGTTGGGTCAGATAGCACAACAAATAGCAAGCTCTCGAACACCAGGTTCCTTACCAAGTGAAACATTTCAAAATCCAAAAAATCATGAGAATGTTAATACTGTCCCGACGAAAAGGGAGAGGGACGCTAAAGATGAAAAACTCATACCACCTGGCAAGCCAACTGAAGAGAAAAATAAAAAGGATAATAAATCGGTGATTAAGTTACCCTACCCTCAGAGAGTGAAAAAGAAGGATCCAAACGAGTCAGACTTTGAGAAATTCAGGACAATTTTCAAAAAGATAGAGGGTCATATGTCTTTGTTTGAAGCACTCAGGAGAATTCCCATGTACAAAAAATTCATGGACGGGGTAATGGCCGAAAAAAAACCAACAGCAGAAGAACCAGTAGCCTTGATGGAAAAGTGTAGTGCAAATTCACTGGAGCAGAAAATTCCAAACAAATAGAAAGATCCTGGAACGTTAATAGTATCATGTAAAATTAAAGAAAGAACTTTCAAAAAGGTACTAGTTGATTCTGAAGCTAGTGTGAGTCTGATGCCATTATCAATCTATCATAAGTTAGGTATTAAAAATGTCAGTGATACAAAGACAAATATGAAGTTTGTGGATCACTCGAGAAATGATGTATATGGTATAGCAGAAGATGTACTGGTGAAAATAGAGGACTTGGATTTTCCTATTGACTTTGTGATCCTAGACATACCTGAAGATGAAGATACACTCATCATTCTTGGTCGACCTTTCATGCAGACAAGTCGATGCAATCTCGACATGGACCAGGGCACGTTAACCTTAAAAGTTTACGATAAAGAAATAACATTAAATGTTATTGAAAACCAGGAGCTAGAGGTAGAAAAAGAACATCACTATCAAGTAGGCTTGATTAAGACAGAGGTGAGAATGAAAAGTAACGCACCAACATCAGAAAAAGATACAAGAAGGCCTTCTCAAGTATCCCCACCTCCATTAGCAACTCTAACTCCCAAGTCCAGGCCAAACGCACAAGGAAATAAGCAAAAGCCTTATCCTCAAGGGCGAGGAACTGGCCTGGTAAAGAATGTTTATCAACATGGATAGTGGGGTAAACTGTTGAGCCATGCGACGTTAAACGAAGCGCTTCGTGGGAGGTAACCCACGCGTTTTTATTTCTAATTATTGGTTGTGTTTGTTTGTTATTTAGGTTTGCATAATATGTTGCATAAAAGGGAGAAGGTACTCACATAAATATGAAAGTCGTACCAGAAGGAAGAACCATCTCAGAATAAGAGAAGGGGATATCTTTGATGAGCAACCAGCAGCCTGACACGGCTCGTGTCAGAAGCACTGAAGGCATGAGGAAATTCCACCTTGGCAGAAGCCTAACACGACCCACCTAACACGACCCATGAGAGTTGAAAAGACAGGGGCCTAACACGGTCGCCCGTGTCAGCTGACACAACCCATGTCAGGCCTGCGGATTTGATTTTTTTTTTAAAATTTTGGATTTTGTGTGCCCCCCCCCCCCTCATTAATACCCACTAACCACTCATTACATCTACTTTATCCTTCCCAAAATTCTGATTTCCTTCACTCACCACTCATTATCTCATCTTTTCCACCTTATCTCTCTCAAAAAACCCTCATCTTCCATTAAAACCACACCATAAAGATTCCACCTTTACCACCACAACAAACCCAAATCACAGACTCCCTTCACGAATCCTTCTCCATTTTTCGCCCTCATCCCGACCACGATGTCCGTTTTCTCTAATTCCTATTTTGAATTTCTTATCATTTTTACAGGTAAGAAAATGCCCCCAAGAAGGATTGTGCAAGGGAAGAAATAAATGGTCGAGACCTCGAGGCCATGGATAAGAAGCATCCGAAATCCGAACCCGCATAACATTGCCTTCGATAATATGGAGCAGGAACAATGGTACTCAATTCATAGAAAGTGGAAGCTCACATCCATCAGGTATATGTGCAAACAAACCCTTAATGATTTAGGCCTAAAAATTAAAGTTGACAGGATGTTCTATGTACTAGGTATGTTGGAATTCATGAGCCTCGACGCACCGACCTATGAGCGCATCACGCTCAAATTTTTGAGCAGACTAGAATTCCAACTCGGGAAGAGGTGGATTAACACGACGAGGTACTACTTTGGTACTCTCCAATTCCTCCTTTTTAGTAATTATCATGGGCTTTCTGTTGAGGAGTTAGCAGGTATACTCTGACTCCCACTTTATGGATCGGGTGCGGTCCCTGATGGGTTTTCTCCAAAAGATTTTTGGACTGCCATTATTAGGAGGACTGATTACACCTAAAAAGGTGCAAAGCCTCCGGCATCCAGAAGTCGTGCTTCCGCTATGCCCAAAAAGGTCTGGCGTACACTTTGTTTGGATAGGGTGATAACATGGGTGTGGCAACTCTGCAGGAGTTGTTCTTCATGTACTCGATGGCACAAAATCAGGCCATTAATATTGCTGCTTTTGCAACTGATTGCTTGGGGGGAGTTGGTCGGGCAGATTTCGGGGGTATTTTCGTTGGGGGCATGATTACCCAGATTCTTGAACGTTTCGAGTATCATGCAGTTTTGCTTGAAGACACCTCGGTGGCAGGTAAGACAAAAATAGATATGGTAGCTCTCATCCAGCAAAGTATGATTCTGTTGCACATGATTACTACTCAATTCTGATTCATAAAAGATTTATCATTACACTTCATAATCCTGATAGAGTAATTATTGTTGATTGTGCTAATTAGTTGTATATGAGTGCTAACCCTGATATAGAGGAAGGCTACGATGTTGAAAATCTGGTTACAGGTGAACATGCTGCAAGTGAGAAAATGAATGAAGACGAGCAGCATCAAGAGCCATTTGTACCCTTCCCCAAGAGCCATTCCATTAGGGAATTGGGTCATCATCCATGAATCACGACCAGTGGGCATGGGTAAAAACCAAGATTGGTGACCTTCGGACTGAGTAATCAAGATAAGGCATCGAGCAGGCTCGGCAAAGGGAGGTGTTGGATGAGATGAACCTGATGATGCGACAGTTAATGTTGCACTTTTCGCCCCAGCCTCCTCAGTAGGACACTATCAGTCACCCTCCTTCTATCTTGCTCTAAAACATTGAGGCCAATGTTTAATTCAAGTGTGGGGGAGGTTTTATTATGCTTTTTGTTTTATATTTTCTATTTTGTTTTGTTATTTCCTATTTTCCACTATTTTACATTTGGTTTATTTTTACTGTTGGATATCATTTGCTGCATGTATTTCAGGTTCTTGGTGTTATTGTAGGATTAGGTGATGACCATTAGTGGTAGTGGATGAAATGATCACTTCACTTACTATTGCTTGTTATGAAGGATCTTCCCCAAAAGTTGATATTGCTGAATAAAAGATCAGACGCAACTTCTTAAGCTCGACTAACGTAGGTTCCCTGTGCATTCTAAGTTTAGTAAAGAAGTCGCACCATACTAGAAGTACTATGGAGGTTGTCAAGCTTGACCTAACATGATGAGTGCATAAAAAGCCAAACACATTTGTTATCATGAGCGATATTCAGGTATGTCTTTATCACTCTGACTTTGCGTAGGTTCTCTAGGAATATCACTGCATATATACACACACTGAGGCACGTTGTTTGAATAATAGCCCTGAGCCTTTGTAGCCATCCCTTTAATATTATCCCTTGGTATCCCCATTTGAGCATGTACCCTTTGTTTGTTTATATAACCACATGAATGTAACCTACGGCCAAACACTTCCTCATTCTATTCAGAGAAAATGTTATGTCTTTAAACTGTCTTAAAATTCTAAGTTTGGGGTAATCCCATAAGCATCTGAAAGTAAGATGAGTGTGGAAAAAGATTAAGAAAAATGACCATCGAAACAAAATATTTTTTTTTTTATCTTCGATGGTACGAGAAAAGAACTCACCAAATGAGAAACACTCAATTGGAAAAAAAAAGAAGAGAAAATCAAAGAAAAAAAGAGAACTGGGCAATACAAACTGAAAAAAGAAAAGAATTGGAAATGAGATGTGGAACAAACACAGTGAAAAGAATAATGACATTGGCTCTGAATCCAAACCACTTGTTTTAAATTTTGGTTGTATTTACCCCACCATAACCCGATCCCCGTTATAATCCAAAAGACCTCAAAAAGTGTGTGTTGTATGTAGTTGATGCGAAATGAGAAACTATTCAAATTTATGAGTTGTTATTGCATATTCTGAAATGGGAGTGTAGACACTTTTACCCAGAGAGAATTGGTGAGAGTGTGATGTAATCTGATAGGTGAAATAATACGTCAATTTGGAAGTGCGGCGGAAAACTCATTAGGAAAAATAGGGACTATGAAAGGGAGAATGAAGGCGTTTGCAAAAGATTTCAGCAGTATTGTGGTAAGAATTCAATTTTAGGAAGTGACACACTTTATCGTGTAGAACATTACTTGAGGACAAACAATGAGCTACATTTGAGGTTGTGATTGGTCACCATTTTCACTATATTTTCATTACTTATTCGACAAGAAACCAAGGATTCTGGAACACTTTGTGCGCATTATGGTACCTTTTGAGTTAGTTTTCTTTTCCGTAAGTTATTTAAGCATTTTATCAATTTTTTATTTTATTTTGTGTTTTCGGGATTTTATGCTTTGGTTGTCCGTGTTTATGCCATCCAGGTCCACGTAGAAGATCCAATGGACTCAATGCAAGAAAGTGGAAAGTTCCGGCGTTCGAGGAAAGGAGAATTTTCAACATAGGAGGCCTGACACGACCACCTATGTCACTTGACACGGGCCGTATCAGGAGGAAGGAAAAACACATACAAGAAATGTCCAAGACAAGGGCTTGACACAACCACCCGTGTTAGGTCACCTGGTGCGTGTCAGGAGGGAATTGGTAAGGTAGGGAGCTGACACAACCACCTGTGTGAACTGACACATGCCATGTCAGCCCAGGCGCAAAATCTTCCAATTTTTGGGCTTTTTACACGGGCTTGAGCTGCAAGGATGTTTTGGGAATTTCCAACCTTTGCCAAGGTATTTTTCACTATTTTAGGAGAGTTTCTACGAGAGGATAAGACAGCGTGGGAACGAGGAGAACATAGAGAATTGTCAGACGATCGAGAATTACAAAGATCAAGGAATTCAGAGAGCGGAAGATTTTCATGAGCTAAAGCAATTGAAGGTCCAAGTCATTCAATTACTTGTAATGTGTATTTTTTTATCTCGAATCTATTTTGAACAATATGAATAGCTAAACCCCCAAATGCTAAGGGGTGTCCCTGATTTATATTTGTAATGACTTTGAGTTTAAGTTTGCATTGATAATATTATTTTTGTGATAATCTTTTGATGTGTTTAATGCTTTCTCTTTCGGACCAATCGAGATTGTTGTATGGTTATCAATTAGGTTGGACCGCAATTGGTAAGGTTTTCATAAGAATACTCTGTAGTAGATATCACCTAGGACTAGTGATACCCTGTATGAACCAGAGCATTCTTGATATAATAAGGCTTAATTTCACCGATAATTTACTATGGGCATAGAAGTTAGGGTTGAATGATTAAAGGTTTTCTCACCAAGGACTTGGGAGAAAATACCCTTGAGAACTGGTAGTAATTGATATTTGTTAATGCAATAGTGACTCAGAGTTTTTACGTGGACAAATTATACACCTTCCCTGGCATTGTTCCTCTTCCCTTGCAAACCCTTATTTTACAATATAAAATTTCTTTGCTTTTATTTTTAAATTTAAAAACCCCAACACTAGTTTTTGTTTAATTGAACAATGATTTAAACTCGATATTAACTTGCGGTCCTTGAGATCGACATTCGAGGAATTTCCCCTTATTACTACAAAAGGCAAAATAGTACACTTGCTATTTTTCTGATCAACTTCCAAGAAGAAGTTGTTGCTAACTAGAACAAACCTATACATGGTTATGCTATGGTTAGGGCCTGGAAGAAACTCTAAAGACTGCAACCTACTCTAAGGGGTTTAGGCAAGGCTATAGGCAAGGCCAACTGTGACTCAACATGCTCTGGCCTGGGACATAATGAACAATGAGAAAATTAGTAAAGTGAAGAGTTTCACTAAGGAGGTTCTTAAATGGATCAACATTGAAGAACAAATCCTTAAGCAAAGATCTAAGTTGGATTGGCTTAAATAGAAGGATGGGAACAATGGGTTTTTCCATGCAACCATTAAGGACAAAAACAAGCAAGCTCATATGTATAACCTCAAGACGAGTGATGGTAGAAACTTATCATCCCAAATTGACATTGAGGAAGAAATTATCAAGTTCTATGATGGCTTGGTGGGTTCTGCTGCAACTAGACTTAAAAGCATCAATATTGTTGCAATGAGAAATGGTAAACAATTGTCAATGAAGCAAAGAAAAAACCTCATAGCTCCTATGAATTTAGAGGATATTTTCCAAGCTTTTAGAAGCATTGATGATCTCACTGCTTCAGGAGTTGATGACTATGGAGTTCAATTCTTCAAGGAAACCTGGTGCACCACCAAAACTAATGTTGTCCAAGCTATCCAAGATTTTTTTGGGAAAGATAAATTGTATAGTGCTGTTAATAGTTCCTATGTTAGTTTGATCCCAAAGTATGATTCAACAACTACTATCAAAGACTACAAGCCTATTTCTTACTGCTCTATAATTTACAAGATTGTTGCCAAAGTTATGGCTGCCAGGCTAGGAAAATTTCTAAGCAGCACCATCCATCAAAGCCAAGCTGCTTTTGTGCATGGGCAACATATCCATGATCACATTTTGCTTGCCTATGAGCTCATCAAGGTTTACTCAACCAAAGGAGGCGTGCCAAGATGCATGTTATAAATGAACCCCTAAAAAGCTTTTGACAATGTTGAGTGGGTTACTTTTGAGGCTATCTTGAAGGAGCTCAACTTCCCCAACCAATTCATAAAATGGATCATGCTCACCATTTCTACAGTCTCTTATAGACTCAAAGTCAGTGGGCAGTACACCAACATCCTCAAGTCAAATATGGGCCTCAAGAAAGGGGTTCCCCTCTCCCCTTAACTTTTTGTAATTGTTATGAAGTATCCGAATAGGATCCTGTAGAGGCTGAAGCATGTGCCTAGTTTCATTTTTCACTCCAAATGTGAAAATTTTAACATCATTAACTTGAGTTTTACAGATGACATGCTGCTTTTTACCAGGGGTGATACTATTTCCATTAAGCTTCTAATGGATGCCTTCAATGGATTATTTCAATCCACTGGTTTCGCTATGAACCCTTTCAAGTGTAAGGCCTACTTTGGCGATGTTGAGGAGCAGGAAAAACTGAGCATTAAAGAGATGACCAAGTTCTTAGAAGGGCCTATCCCCTTCAGATACCTTAGACCCCCCTTACTAGTAAGAAGTTATCCATTCATCAATGCCTTATTCTTGTTGAGAAAATAGTTGATAGGATTAGACATTGGAGTGTGAGACTTCTCAGTTTTGATGGGAGAATCCAATTGATTAAAAGTGTTCTTTTTGCTGTCACTAATTTTTGGATGCAATGTATCCCATTTCCTAAGAAAATGATTTAAAACATAGAAGTTATTTGCAGGTCTTTCCTTTGGACAGGAGGGGAAACCATTTGTTGAAAATTTCCTATTGCCTGGTAGGATGTGTGTACTCCCGGGAATCAAGTGTTGGTGTAAGCCCTAGAGGTCAATACTTTTGGTACTTATATCGAATTATTTATTAATAATAAAAGGTTTTTTCTTTATTATGTTTGTCTAATAAAGTCCCTAGAATAGATAGTCCGTTTAATGTATCAAGTGTGACTCAATCATGAGATCACATTAAACATAAGGACATTATTCTTAAAGTATCCATAGTCGAGCTTTATTGTGAAGTGGGATAACATTGAAGCATTAAGACTATTATGTATATAGACTGATGATCACATCTCATTGATCATGGATAAGGAGTTATCAAGTCTTAAACATAGGTATGAATATTAAGAGTAATATTTATACTGGATTGACCCGCTATGAGAATACTATATAGAATGTTATGCAAAGTGTCATAAGTTATTCTCATGGTGATAATGGTGTATACCACCCTTCGACCTGAAACCACTATGGACCCTAGATGTCAAGTCGAGTGCCTTATTGTTGATCAAACATTGTCCGTAACTGGATGACCATAAAGACAATTGATGGGTACTCCACGAAGCATACTAAGGGACATGAGTGACCTAGATGGAATTTGCCCATCCTGCGTAACAAGATAAATGTCTATGGGCCCAACATTGAACTGGACAAGGATGACACAGTCCATGCCTTGTGTTCAATATAGACATAAGGGCAAAAGGGTAATTGTACACATAAGTATTATCACAAAAGGATTTGTCAGATCATATGACATTTTTGTGTCTTGGGTAGAAGTGATGTGTTGCTAGATACCGCTCACTGTTTATTATGTTAAATACGTGATTTAATATAATTGCCAATGCCGCGAAAACCTACAGGGTCACATACAAAAGGACGGATTTATGAGAGATAGAGTAACTAAGGAATACCGTAATGTACGGTGCACTTAAGTGAATTGTAGAGAATCGTAAGGTACGGTGTACTTAAGTAGAATACGAAATATGGTAAGGTACCACGCACTCCAGTGATTTTGGCATATTATAAGATATGGGCCACATACACTTGAGTGGGCTTTTTTTAGCTTGCAGCCTACATAAGTGGTTCTATAAATAGAACCCTTGTGTATAAGAATTTGGGTAGTTGCAATTTCGTTTCTCTCTCTCTCTCACTCAAAGCCTTCATTCGTAGCAGATAACACTGAGATTGAAGGAATCCGTTCGTGTGGACTGAGTAGAGGCGTTGTCATCGTTCAACGTTCGTGATCACTTTGTAGATCTGCAATCAAAGGTTACAATCGCCACAAGAGGTAACGATTCTATCACTGATCATGCCCATTCTTAAGGATCACTAAAGGAGAAACTTTAAATTCCGCTGCGTTTCTGATCGCTATTTTCCTTCAGTGGTATCAGAGCCACTTACGAAACCATGCATCTGATAGTATTAATATGATTAAAAGACAGAATGAATCAAAGAATAAACGAGTAATTAAATTTGGCATCATGTGTGTACGATTTGGATGATTGATGTTGACTATGATTCGGAATCCAACATTAGTATGGTAAAGCAACGATACATCAATTGTCCATAGGTTATGCAATTGAGATCGATCAAGTTATATATATGATATAAGTAATCCCGATGCAAAATACGGTATATATGATATATTGTTTCTGTTTCGTTCATTCAAACACTTAATGGTTGTTTTCCTTTGAGCGATCAATGGTCGTTTGCTTCTTGATCCGACATTAGTATGGTGAAGCAATGACGTATTGATCAATCATACTGAATCAACAATCGAGGTGTGTTTGACGGTCTGAAATTGGTGCATTAGGGTTAATGACGGCACAAGGGTTGTATTGTCAAAGAGTTATGCGATTAGGATTGTGACTGCGCAAGAGTTATGCTTTAAAGTATCAAGTGTTGATGCGAAAAACGACGTCGATTTCAAATGAATTGTTCATTAAAAATTTCGGTCAGGGGCGCTGCCCCCTTGACCCCCGTCCGCTGATCGATCAGCGGAACCAATGTCCGCTGACCGGGCAGCGGACCCCCCGCTAACTCTGCGTAGTGTGATCGGTCGCAGAAATTTAATTTGGTTTTAATTAATTAAAAGAATTAAAATTAATAATAATAATAATAATAATGTGTTTATTATTATTGTCTTGTGGTGATCGATTATGGCCTTAGTTTTCCTTTATTTTGTTTTGGGTTTTTAAAATACGACCTGCGTGTCGTGCCTCTCTTTTAATCTCTTAATGTAACTTCTTTTCTCATCTCACTCCCTCGTATGTAAAACGAGTTTCTTTTATGTAATGTAATGTTATGAAGAAAGAGAAGAATTCAATATCAAAGGAGGACAACCTTGAAGATCTTGCTCGGAGAAGCTTAGATCGTTATTAGGTTAGCTTAGGTTCTCTCATTGGCTTGGGAGAACAATTGCGCTAGGGGCCATAAATGTTTCATTATGTATGTTGATGCACGTGAATGTATGTAGATGCATTGAGAGACGATTTATATGATAAATAAGCCGGTGAGATCATAATAATTGCAAATTCCCTCAAATTAAATATTAAGTTTATGCTTTCCAAGTTTTAGCATTCATCAAGACTAGTATCGAATAATGTAGGTTTCGCCTACGCGAGGTGCATGTTCTATATTAGTAAGGTGCGATGGGATAATTGTAATATCCAATTTCTAAAACAATGGGTCAAACTTAACTAAACAAATTATAATAAGATTATATATGTTTAGAAGCAAGAGTTGGAAATGATACATGTGATGGATTGGAATAAGGAGTTACTCACCCAACTAAAATATTCGAGAGTTGTATTAGATACAATTGGAAGGAGTTCCTACCTAAATAACCTAGTTTTGTGTAATTCGCCTACGCGGACTTAAAACAAAGTGAAATGTGGATCTCGACCCACTAGAAAATCTTCCAACGGGATTTTCCGAATCAAATGGTGAGGGTCATTTATTTTGAGTAAAATAGTGGGAGCATATTTAATTAAAGGCCTAATTAAATATATTATTGATACTTATATTTTCATTATTTTCATGTGGAATACCATGACAACAAACACCTCTAACAACATTTTGCGATCAATCCTTGACAAGGAAAAATTGTATGGGACAAATTTTCTGGATTGACACCGAAATTTTAGGATTGTCCTCAAACATGATAGAAAGTTGTATGTCTTGGAGAAACCTGTTCCTGAAGAGGAACCTCTTAGTTCTGCACTTATGGCAGAAAGAGATACTTATAAGAAGCATGTCGATGATGCTAATGAAACTGCTTGTCTCATGCTAGCTACCATAAACTTAGAGTTGCAAAAGCAACATGAGAACATGGCAGCGTTCGATATGATCGAACACCTGAAGATGCTCTATCAAGAGCAAGCAAGGCATGAAAGGTTTAAATTTTCAAAAGCCCTTTTTCAAGGCAAGTTAGCTGAGGGAGCCCCTGTAGGTCCCCATGTGCTCAAGATGATTGGGTATGTGGAAAACCTTGAGAGGTTGGGGTTTCCCCTCGGAAAGGAACCTGCGACTGATTTGATCTTACAATTGTTTCCAGATAGATTCAGTCAATTTGTCATAAATTTCAATATGAATGATATGGACAAATCTCTTCCTGAACTGCTAGCCATGTTAAGAACTACTGAGCAGAATCTGAAGTCAAAAGGAAAGTCCATTCTGATGATCGGAAATGGAAAGAGACAGAACAAAAGACCCACCAAGCAGGGTGATAAAGGGAAAGGCAAGGAAGTTGCCAAACCCAAACCCATTGTTGCTGCTTTGAAGCCTAGTGGAGGCATAACAAAGGAAGGCACCTGCTTCCATTGCAGTAAGACCGGACACTGGAAGAGAAATTGCCCAAAGTACCTGGAAGATAAGAAGAATGGAGTAGAGACTTCAACTTCCGGTATTTTTGTTATTGAAATTAATTTATCTACTTCTGCATCATGGGTATTAGATACTGGATGCGGTTCTCACATTTGTACCAATATGCAGGGGCTAAAAAGGAGTAGAGATTTGGCAAAAGGTGAAGTTGACCTACGAGTTGGCAATGGAGCAAAGGTTGATGCTTTAGCCGTAGGAACTTATGTATTGACTTTACCTAGTGGTTTAATAATTCAGTTAGAGAACTGTTATTATATACCTACAATTAGCAGGAATATTATTTCCACTTCTTGTTTGGACAAGTTTGGTTTTTCATTTATAATAAAGAACAATTGTTGCTCAATTTATTTGAATGATATATTCTATGCTACTGCACAAATGAACAATGGACTATATGTCATTGATCTTGAAATGCCTATTTATAACATTAATACTAAAAGGATGAAACCTAATGATTTAAATCCAACTTACCTTTGACATTGTCGATTAGGCCACATAAATGAGAAACACATTTCCAAACTTCATAAAGATGGACTCTTGGACTCTTTTGATTATGAATCATATGAGACATGCAGATCTTGTTTAATTGGAAAGATGACAAAGTCTCCATTCACAGGAAAAAGTGAAAGAGCTAATGATCTTTTGACCCTCATACATACTGATGTATGTGGACCACTGAACATACCAGCCAGAGGAGGTTTTTAGTACTTCATCACATTTACTGATGATTTTAGTAAATATGGTTATGTGTATTTAATGAAACACAAATCAAAGTCCTTTGAAAAGTTCAAGGAATTCAAGAATGAAGTACAAAACCAACTAGGTAAGAATATTAAAACTCTTCGATCAGATCGAGGTGGTGAGTATTTAAGCCTAGAGTTTGATGACCATCTGAAAGAGTGTGGGATCCTATCCCAACTTACTCCTCCTGGAACACCCCAATGGAATGGTGTATCTGAGAGAAGAAATCGAACCCTGTTATACATGGTCCGATCCATGATGAGTCACACCGATCTTCCAAACTCCTTTTGGGGACATGCACTATTGACAACAACTTACACACTTAACCGTGTTCCATCCAAAAAGGTTGACAAGACACCATATGAGATACGAAGTGGTAAGAAACCACATATGTCTTACATGAAGATTTGGGGTTGCGAAGTTTATGTGAAACGACAAATTTCAACTAAGCTTGAGCCCAAATCTGACAAATGCTTATTTGTGGGGTATCCAAAAGATATGTAAGTTACAAAGATCAATCTATGGATTGAAGCAAGCTTCCAGAAGCTGGAATCTTCGTTTTGATGAAATAGTAAAACAATATGGATTCATCAAGAGTGAAGATGAGCCTTGTGTCTACAAGAAGGTGTAGCGGGGTATTCGTTACCATTAGAGATATTGACTAAATCCAAGGTAAATCATACAAGTCGAGTCGCCACCGCACTTCTATTTATCCAAAGGAATGGTTAGAAAGCGAACAAAAACCTAAAAGTTTTATCGAATAAAAAACTAGTAAAAATGTCAGAGATCTGGGTAAGGGGGTTGGTTATGCAATGGGAAGGTGTTAGGCACCCAAAGCATCCTAGGTACTCCTAGGGAACCCTTTTCACATTTGTTGTAAGGTTGTTGTTTTTTTTTTTGTGAAAATTTATTTGTGCAAACATGATTGAAGGGATGAGAAAAGAATATACAAATTTATTTATATTTTGTGTTTGAATGGATGAACCCATTGCCTACGTACCATCTTAAAAAAGATTAGGATCAAAACCTCGTAGTTCGAGGTAAAAAAATTCAAAAAAAAAGTTGGTGAATTGATTGGTCCAAAAACCTTAAGGTCTTTTGTTATCAAAGGGAGAAAACTCAACCTAAAACCACAAATCCACCATGTGAGGATAGCTTCAACATGCTGGTGAGGGGTTAACCCTATAATAAGCATGGAAGACTCATTGTCCATCACTAAGGATAAAGGTGAGTATTATATCTACCTCAAGGATAATTCAAACCTAATAGCTAATGGTTATAAAAAAAAGGGTTTGATTAAGAAGGTGGCCATTAAAACCACAAAAAGTATTTGAATGGGTTATATTTACCAATTAAAAGTATTTACAAAAATAGGGTTAAAGTGGATTAAAAGGTTCAATTCAAAATAAGTGTTATGAAAAATAAGTTTGAAAGTCAAAAGCATAAGGCTTAGGTTTCTAATGTTGAAAACAAAAGTTATTGTTCGCACAAAAAGTTTTGGCTTGGGTTAGAATGGGGAAAAAAAGGGTTAAATTCCTAAACATACAAGAGATAAGGGAAAAGAAAATAAAACCACATTAGGAGTTCCCCTCTTGAGATCATATTGATGATCCAAGTAGCTCCCATCCTTTGGAATAAGCAGTCACAAACAAATATCTCAAGCCCTTAAGCGCAGATAATCAGAATAAACCTCCAAGGGGTATCCCACAAATAAAGTGGAATACCAGGCCATCTCTGCAAGAGTCATGTGAGCCCTCACAAAAAAACTCAACAAACAGGTTAGAGAAACAAGATAGGGTAATCAAGAGTTGCCCCCAAATCAAAATGTAACCAGATGAATCATGCCATTAAAATTCACAAAAAAGCTCACAAAAAGCAACCAAGGGCAGGAGGCCTAAACCTCTTGTCAAACACATACATTAAAAGGGTATAAAAAAATTTCAGGTTGAAAGTATAAAGTAGTGGAAATAGGGCATACCTTATTAGGGAGGATCGATTGAAATTGAGTTGCACCCGTGAGGTTTGCAGAGTAATCTGAGGGTTTATATGAGAGGGAATTGGTTCTTTGCTGATGAGTTCCCTTCAGCCTTTGGAGGTTGCTCTGAACTCTATTAGCTCTTCTCTTACTTTCTTTTTCCTGCCAAGGTAATAGGAATGACCTCCTTTTGTTTCACTGAAACTCTGAATTTATAACCTGGTTTTTGTGGACCTGTAGGCTAAAATGAGAGAGGCCCAAGTCCAAAAAAAAAAAAATTTGTTACATTTTTTTTTTTTTTCGTTTTTTTTTTTTTTTTTTTTTAGTAAACAAAAGTAAGAGAAACAATGATGTATAATTCAAGCATGCTTGGTGATCTCAAACCAATCACAAGGAGTCCCACCCAAAGGCAAAGGGAACCAAGATGCTCATGATCCTTGAGGCTATGCAAATGCAATGTTATGATGCCATGAGGGATCTTAGGGTCAAAATTGGGGTCTTACAGATGCCCCTATTTAAGGTCATTCTAGCCGGAGAAGTGAAGGTTAAAATCTTCGTCTCAACGAGGTAGAATGGGCTTAAATAATAATAGAGAGACAAATTTTGGTCCCTAAGAGACCTCATGATGCAGATGTATGTATGTAAATAGTACGAACTCTGTGGGGATATGTGTCCACAAAGAAGAAAAGACATCCGGAGAAACTGACAATCCATATGAGAAATACACTCAATGGGACACAGACTCTAGGGACTCTTATGGGGATAGGAGAGGGAATAAAATGCGTGAGCAGGTCACGACTCAACGCTTGGGGAACAGAATTCCAAAGGGAAAATATCCAATGGAAAGACCCGAGCTGACTCAAAGGTGCATGTATTGGGGAATATGCCAATACAGCAAAAAATATCCACAACGGATACTTCGGATAAAAATCCGGATGAAAACAATCCACTAAGGGACTTCGCTGGGGATGCCTAAAAGGACACTCCTGGGGAAGCAGCGGGACGAGGTATTACCGGTTACTGGGTAATAAGCTCAAGGAGACATGTGATCTGATCGTCGTTATGAGGGTGAGATACAACATGCTCGGGAAGAATGAATATCTAAGACCGGTATAAGGGTGAGAGATATCAATCAACCAAATCATCTGAGGAAGACCTAAAAAGGTATATCTCAACTCAGGAAATTCTGACTCCACAGAGGATAAAAAGTCATAATAGGGAGCAGAGAGGAGGGAACACCAGGGATACCGGTTACTGGGCATATAATAGGTGACCAACTAAGGCGTGAATTGGGGAATATTCCCAAAACACTCATCATCCAAAAGAGGGCTAAAAGCAAACTCGATGATATGATGGATATTCGACTCCGTAAAGGGGGTACGAATCTTACTCGACTGGGGAAGAACAAAAGACTTCGACCAAAGAGTGCATGAGATATATTATCTATTACCGTCAGAACGTAGATAATATACTCGCATGGACGATTATCCACAACCGGTTACTGGGTTAATAAAGGATAAATCGACCGAAAAGAAAAGGCATCGGGATACCGAAACTAGGTATATAATGATGACCAATCAAGGCGTGAATTGGGGAATATTCCCAAAACACTCATCATCCAAAAAGAGGGCAAAAAGCAAACTCGATTATGGGATGGACATTCGACTCCGAAAAGGGGGTGTGAATCTTACTCAACTGGGGAAGAATAAAAGGCTTCGACCAAAGAGTGCATGAGATATACTATCTATTACCGTCAGAACGTAGATAATATACTCGCATGGACGATTATCCGCAACCGGTTACTGGGTTAATAAAGGATAAATCGACCGAAAAGAAAAGGCATCGGGATACCGTAACTAGGTATATAATGATGACCAATTAGGGGAGGAACAATCGTTACTAACAACAACAAGATAAACGAGAGATGACCCGCTGGGGATAAATTGCGTAATTAGAGCAATTATCCAAGAGATATATCACCGGTTACTGGGTGGTATACTAAAACATTAAGGAATGTCAATATCGAATTTTGTATAAAGATAACCAACAAGGAGGGAATTACATCTACCGGTATGAGGGTAGAGAACCACAAAAGAGAGTACCCGTCATCGGTTAGGATGAACAACAATCAAGGTTTAACTCTGCACGGGGATAAAATGGGGTTTACAACTACCGGTTACTGGGTAGTAGACCACAGAAATATGACTTACAACTACCGGTATGAGGGTAGAGAACCACAGACTCCGCCGGGTTAATAATTACTAATTATTGAGCGATTATTCATCTACCACGGGGAAACAGGAAAAGAGTCTCAAGAGACCGATCTAGGATCAAACTAGATAGGCACACCAAATCAAGACTTGTCCTGGTGAGGATATAACTTAATGGGGAAAACCATCCCAGTATATGTGTTGGGAAGGAACAAACAACGGTATATGGCAAAGAATGCAACATGAATACCTGAATGTTATAATTATGCATGAATATGCATGGTTTATGTATGATGTATGCTGACAGACAGACATATCTAACACAACCAGGTCCAGGAATTAACCACCCGGTACTACATCTTAAGAGAGAAAGCCAAGTTCACCGGGGAGTATCCAATCTGTTGGGGATCAGAGATACCATGAAGCAAAGAACTCTGCAAGGGATGAATCATCAATCATTTCAGCTGGGGACGAGAGTTATCACAGACAAGGTCCACCACACCAACAACTCTACTGGGGAATCTATCCGAGGAGAAAAAGGATTTATCGGGATCAACCACCAAATACCGCTCTTGCCCAAAGAGATCCAAGCTGCTGAGGAAGAAAGATTGCTACTCTGCTGAAGGGAAGAGAGGTGACTCTCAACAAGAAATCCACTTGGTAGGATAAACCACAAGGGGTTCCGGAGGGAGGAGATACAGTCATGCCAGGAATATGGACAAAAATCTTACCCTGTTGGGGATCGTACCACCCTTGAGAGAGCACTGAGGATCTCCTAAGTATCCTTTCGTCATTGTGAATGTTCACTTTGTTTAAAAACAAATTATAAAAAAATTTGATCGTTTAAAACAATGATATTTTCTTAATTAAAACATGCAAAACATTTGTTGAATAGAAACAGATAAGAGTGCCGATAATTGGATAAAAGGCTCAAATTTATTTGATAGAATGGTAGTCTGCGAATGGCAAGACTCCATAGATCTTTACAAATTTGAAGTTGGTGATATATATTGGAAAAGGGATACATTGAACATAATGACCATTTCTCTACCAGTTCTGAATCCGATGTATTTGAAGCTTTGGCTGATAATGAGCAAGGATCTCTGACGGACGACAGTTGTAGAACAAAGTCTTGTCAGGATGCAGTTACTTGCCAAATCCCTAATTTTTGCCTAGATTGCCCCAGGATGAGGTACTCAATCTAGCGGGATACATATATCATTATTATATATTTTTTATGTCTCTAACTTTTGCCTGGACCGCCCTTTCGGGTTTTCAATCCACCGAGATGCTCATTTTTGCCTAAGCCGCCCTTTCGGGTTTTCAATTTAGCGAGCTATTCAGTTTTTTTTATTGTTTTTTTTAGGCGAAGTATTTCTTGACTGCATCTGAATTCACAGGACGAGTGAAATCCTCCCCATCCATAGTTGTAAGTATCAAAGCACCGCCTGAAAAGGCTCTCTTAACAACATACGGACCCTCATAGTTCGGAGTCCACTTGCCCCTGGAATCGGGCGCGAAAGACAAAACTTTCTTGAGCACGAGGTCACCTTCTCAGAATACACGAGGCTTGACCTTCTTATCAAAAGCTTTCTTCATCCTCTGCTGATATAACTGACCGTGGCACATGGCAGTCAATCTCTTCTCTTCAATCAAGTTTAGCTGGTCATAACGACTCTGAACCCATTCAGCATCAGTCAACTTGGCTTCCATCAAGACTCTCATTGATGGGATCTCCACCTCTACTGGGAGTACAGCCTCCATGCCATAAACAAGAGAGAAAGGGGTTGCCCCTGTTGAAGTGCGGACAGATGTACGATATCCATGCAAAGCAAATGGCAGCATCTCATGCCAATCTTTGTACGTAACAACCATCTTTTGGATAATTTTCTTGATATTCTTATTAGCAGCTTCAACAACCCCATTCATCTTGGGTCTATAAGGAGAAGAATTATGGTGTGCAATCTTGAACTCACTACACAACTCTTTCATCATTTTGTTGTTTAAGTTAGATCCATTATCAGTAATGATCTTATCTAGAACACCATAACGACATATGAGTTGATTCTTGATAAACTTCACGACCACCTGCCTGGTCACATTAGCATATGATGCCGCTTCAACCCACTTAGTGAAGTAATCAATTGCTACGAGAATAAACCTGTGTCCATTGGACGCTTTCGGCTCAATCATGCCAATCATGTCAATTCCCCACATAGAGAAAGACCATGGTGATGAAATCACATTCAGAAGTGTCGGAGGAATATGAATCTTATCCGTATAAATCTGACACTTATGGCATTTCTTCCTATATTTGCAGCAGTCGGACTTCATTGTCAGCCAATAGTAGCCTGCTCTCAACATCTTTCTAGCCATGGCATGTCCATTGGAATGGGTACCAAATGAACCTTCATGGACCTCAGTCATCAACAGGTCTGCTTCGTGTCTATCCACGCATCTGAGCAGAACCATGTCAAAATTTCTTTTGTAAAGCACTTCGCCATTGAGGTAGAAACTGCCTGACAATCTCCTCAAAGTCTTCCTATCTTTTACAGATGCCCCAGGCGGGTAAATCTGGCTCTGAAGGAAACACTTGATATCATAATACCACAGCTTATCATCTTTTACTTCTTCTACTACAAATACATGAGCTGGTCTGTCCAAGCGCATCACGGTGATATTGGGGACTTCATTCCACAATTTAACCATAATCATTGAAGCTAGCGTAGCAAGGGCATCTGCCATCTGATTCTCATCTCGATAAATATGATGGAAGTCAACCTCAGTAAAGAACGTTGAAATCCTCCTCGCATAATCTCTATATGGAATGAGACCAGGCTGATTCGTTTCCCATTCACCCTTAATCTGATTAACAACGAGGGCCGAATCACCATATACATCAAGATGCTTGATCCTTAGATCAATACATTCCTCCAATCCCATAATACAGGCCTCATACTCAGCCATATTATTCGTGCATTTGAAAGTTAGCCTTGCTGTAAAAGGAATATGTGTGCCCTGAGGAGTAATAATCACGGCCCCAATACCATTTCCATACTGATTTACAGCGCCATCAAATACCATACTCCATCTGGAACCAGGCTCTGGCCCTTCGTCGAGTGTAGGCTCATCACAATCTTTCATCTTCAAATACAGAATCTCCTCATTCGGGAAGTCATAATGAACTGGCTGATAATCTTCAATAGGCTGATGTGCCAAATGGTCAGCCAAGATACTACCTTTAATAGCCTTCTGAGCTCGATACTCAATATCATACTCAGATAACAACATCTGCCAACGGGCAATTCTCCCTGTTAAAGCAGGCTTCTCGAAGATGTACTTGATTGGATCCATTCTGGATATCAACCAAGTCGTATGATTTATCATATACTGGCGTAAGCGCTTAGCAGCCTAAGCCAAAGCACAACATGTCTTTTCAAGCATTGAGTATCGAGACTCACAATCAGTGAACTTCTTACTCAGGTAGTAAATAACATACTCCTTCTTCCCTGATTCGTCTTGCTGACCAAGGACACAACCCATCGAGTCTTCAAGAACAGTCAGATACATGATCAAAGGTCTTCCCTCTACAGGTGGAGACAGAATCAGAGGCTCAGACAGATATTCTTTAATACTGTCGAAAGCTTTTTGGCAATCCTCGGTCCAATCATGGGACTGATCTTTCCAGAGGAGCTTGAATATAGGCGCACATGTGGCAGTCACGTGGAATATGAATCTGGAGATATAATTCAAGCGGCCAAGAAAACCTCGGACCTGCTTCTCAGTTTTGGGCGCATGCATCTCTTGTATTGCTTTGACCTTTGCAGGATCAACCTCAATACCTCTTTCACTAACAATAAAGCCCAATAACTTGCCAGAACGGACTCCAAATGTACACTTGTTGGGATTCAGACGAAGCTTATATTTCCTCAAACGCTGAAAAAGCTTGAACAGGTGCTCTACATGTTCAACTTTCGTTCTTGACTTAGCAATCATATCGTCAACATATACCTCAATCTCCTTATGCATCATATCATGAAACAAGGTGGTCATAGCTCGTTGATACGTGGCTCCGGCGTTTTTCAAACCGAAGGGCATCACTCGATAACAGAATGTTCCCCAAGGTGTGATGAATGTTGTCTTCTCCATATCCTCGGGTGCCATCTTAATCTGATTATATTCGGAAAATCCGTCCATAAACGAGAAGACATTGAATTTAGCTGTATTGTCTACCAACATATCAATATGTGGTAGAGGGAAATCATCTTTCGGACTAGCTTTATTCAAGTCTCTATAGTCCACACACATCCGGACTTTTGCATCTTTCTTAGGCACGGGCACAATATTGGCCACCCATTGAGGATATGTAGAAGTCACCAGAAACCCCGCATCGATTTGCTTCTGAACTTCCTCTTTGATCTTCACTGCCCTATCAGGATGAGTTCTTCTGAGCTTCTGCTTTACAGGCATGCACTCAGGCTTTAGAGGTAGGAAATGTTGCACAATATCAGTATCTAGACCAGGCATGTCTTCATATGACCAGGCAAAGACGTCAACATATTCTCGTAGCAACTTAATCAACCTCTTCTTAACAGATTCTTCCAGAAGTGCCCCAATCTTTACCTCTCGCACACAATCTTCAGACCCCAAGTTGACTGTTTCCAGATTCTCAAGATGCGGCTGAATGATCTTCTCTTCATGCTCAAGTAGCCGGGTGATCTCATCAAGAATCTCTTCAACATCATCTTCCTCTGCCTCAAATACAGGGAATTCAAAATTGGGAGATGGTGTTGGGTCATTATGTTCAATGGGTTTAGAAATCAACCTGCATAATGATTTTTGGATATGAAAAGCTTTTAGAAATCAAACAAGGCAAATCATTATGTAGATGAAAAGATTGATTTTATTCTTATTTTTAGGGTTTTATGTGATCACCAATTTCATGCAAAAGCGAAAAGGGAAAATAAATGGAAAAACAAACATTTAACATGAATTTATTGAATGAAAATATCATTGTGTTTATGCGCCAACAATGTCATCACTCCTCCTTTTGGCATGGGAGAAGGGTTTTTAAACAAAGTGATCATTACGTTGACTTATGGACAACTGTTGGAATATCCACAGCGACCCAATTGTTGCAGACCCCTCCAGGGATGATGAAATTACCCGAATCCTTTGTATCTTCTTCTAAGACGGCAGCAGCCTCCTCATCTAGACCAGTGTGGATAAAACCTCCACTCTTGAATAAACCTTTCTTGTTGAAAGTACCAGAAGAAAAACCTATGCTAGCCCGGGATTCGTTGTCTTCTAACTCAATCATTTTTCCTAAACCAGTGGTTGCACCACGCTCAATGGCCAACTTTGCATCTTTGTAGGAAGCAAATGAAGGAGTTCTCTTCTCAATAGGCTCCACTATAGATAAAGCTTGGAAAGGAGTTCCAATTTCAACCTCAGCATCTATATAAGAGAAGGAAGACAAATGACTAACCAGGAGATCCCTTTCTCCCCCTACCACCACCAACTTCTTGTTCTTCACAAATTTCAGTTTCTGGTGTAGGGTGGACGTCACGGCGCCTGCCTCGTGAATCCATGGTCTGCCTAAGAGACAACTATACGACGGGTGAATGTCCATAACCTGGAAGGTAATCTGAAAATCACTTGGTCCGATCTTGATTGGGAGATCAACTTCCCCAATCACAGTTTTGCGAGACCCATCGAAAGCCTTCACAACTACTCCACTCTGCCTTATGGGAGATCCTTGATATGATAGCTTTGAGAGAGTGGACTTTGGCAATACGTTCAATGATGACCCAGTGTCCACCAGTACATTGGACATGGCGTCGTCTCTACAATTCATAGATATGTGTAAAGCCAAGTTGTGGTCTCTTCCCTCCTCAGGGAGATCAGAGTCACAAAAGCTCAGGTTGTTACAAGCAGTAATATTTGCAACAATGTTATCGAATTGCTCCAAAGTGACATCGTGATCCACATATGCCACATCCAACACCTTCTGCAGAGCCTCTCGGTGTGGTTCTGAATTTAAGAGTAAGGATAACACAGATATTTTGGATGGCGTTTGTAGAAGTTGGTCTACGACATTGTACTCACTTTTTTTGATGAGCCTCAGCATCTCGTCACAGTCTTCTTTCACATTGCCACTCGGGCCAATAGAAGTAGGAGTTTTCAGTACGGAGGAGGGCTTAACAGCAAGTGCCGGATTCGGAGAATTCACAGCGTTCCCAATCGGGCGTTCAACAAAATCAGCATTAATTTGAGGCTTCAGCGACGCTGAAAACACACAGCCACTACAGGTCAAACCGCTAACATCGGCAATATTCACAACAGAAGAAGAGGGCAAGGACACCTCTTTCCCATTCTCTACTGCTACGGCGTTGTAGCGATAGGGAACTGCTTTTTCAGAAGAGTAAGGCATAGGACCAGCAGGCTTAATGATCAGAGCGGGAGAAGCCTTCTGCTTGCTACCATTGTACTTGATGATAACAGGCTCGGGTATCCGGAACACTGGGGAGATCACATTGACCTCAGGCTTATTTTCATCAACACTCCTGTTTTGAAGGATCTCAATGACTCATTCGTCCAGCATTTCCTGAACATCCTTGCGCACCTGGCAACAACCCAATCGGTTAACAGAGCAGACTCAGCATCTATCATGGTCATGCTCGTAATGACTGTAGTCACATAGAAAACAATGCATCTGGACCAGAGATTGTCGGATATGACTGACATACTTGACTTTGTATTTGCCAGGGCACCCCTGGACCATGTTAACAGATTTCCCATGCTCGGGCAATGGGTTCTTCTTCACATTAGGACCTACGTCCTCAAAACACATAATTCCACACCTCATAAGGTCCTGAACCTTGTTCTTCAAAGGGTAACAATTCTCCACGTCGTGGCCGGGAGCACCAGAATGGTAAACACAATGTAACTCGGGCTTATACCACCATTGGGGGTTAGCAGGTATAGCCGGTGGGTCTCTCGGAGTAATCAGCTTCCTCTCTATCAGAGAGGGATATAACTCTGCGTACGTCATAGGAATAGGATCGAAGGTGACCCTTTTCCTCTCGTAACTTGTATTGGTCTGATTACTGTTTCGAGGTTGGTAGGCCTGCTGTTGCGGATGGAGCTACTGTTGCTGATATTGTTGATTGTCTCTGAAAACAGGTTCTATATGAGCCACCTGGTGCTGGTTACCGGCGGGACGCTCGGTCTTCCTCATCACAGAGGGTCTTCTTGGTCTTTCATGGGAGGTCACATCATGTGCCTCTCCATCTTTCTTCTTTGCAAATGCCCCATAACGTTTGGCAGAAGAGCCTTCTTCTCTGGTTAACCGTCCTTCACGGGCCCCTTCTTCTAGACGCGTCCCCATATTTATCATCTCGGTGAAGTCAGAAGGAGCGCTAGCAATCACCCGCTCATAATAAAAAGAACTTAAAGTCTTCAAAAAGATCTTAGTCATCTCTTTCTCTTCTAGCGGAGGCACAATCTGTGCTGCCACCTCTCACCACCTCTAAGCATACTCCTTAAATGTTTCTTTATCCTTTTGTGACATGGCTCTCAACTGATCTCTATCGGGGGCCATATCTGTAATACCCCAAAATTTACCCTTCAGTTTTTCCAAAAAAAAAAAGAAAAAAAGAAAAAATAAATAAATAATTAAAATATAACAAATTTTGGGTCTCCCTCATTCCAAGCCCACAAGTCCACGAAAATCAGCTATAAATATAAGAGTTTCAGTAGGGTTTCAGACACTTGGAAATTCCCTGAGAAATAGACTTGGAGTTCACGTGGAGTTTCAAACCTAGGAACTACTCTGCAGCAACCTTCGGGCAGCCCTGAGGAGTTCATTCCGCCTCACGCAAACCCTAAACGTTGCTTCGCCAATCCGGCCTTGCTTTCCAATTTTAACAGGTCTCTCATCAGGTATGCCTCTGTTCCTATTACTCTATGCCTCGGGTTGAATACTGAATATATGAGGTAACCTCAGGCTTGGCCCACAGGGTTATATTTGTGTATGAATATGTGATTTATGCCTTGACTGTTTAACAATTTCGTTTATGAGGTGAATGCCATAGGATCTGGAATCTTTAACATCGTGCAGGTACCAATGGGAAATCCAAATCCCGCAGGTGCTCGCTAGCCGCTTCGCTAGGCGAGCATGCAGCGAAGCTTCGTTAGGCTTTCGCTAGGCGAAGCAGTCGCGAATGTGACAGTATCTGCTTTATTCCGTTTTGTTCTAACCTGTTCTTTGTGTTGCCATGGCCTTGTCATCTTTTGATTTCATCCTGTTTGCCTAACCCCTTTTGTTGAGTTTTTGTGAGGGCTCACATATTCTCGCAGGGATACCCTCCGGAGGTTTATTCCGATTTCCCGTACTGATTGGTTTTCTTTGATGGCATCAGCTTGGGAGAATCTCAGGGTCGCTTATCCTTTAATTGCTGTAACTTCGGATCTTGATCCGTGTGGTATTTTACTTCTTCCCTTTTATTTCTACTGTTTCTTAGCTGGAAGACCTCGATAGGAGGCAATGTTTGAGCCCCTTGGTGGCATTTTTTCTATTTCAAGATATATGTTTTGTGTGATGTGATTGTTTCCCCATAGGATGCGAGGCTTCGCATAGCCTCCCGTTTGCATGCCAATTTAGGTAGCACTGTTCCTCCGCCTAGGACTTCCTCTTTGCATGCGCGTTCCTACAACGCAAACAAAACCTAAAACCCAAAGCAACACGTTTACTCCTTCTACTACAGGCGAGTAAGTCTCCAAAGGTCGAGCATCCGGTAGATTGCGTAGTAACGTTGTTCACCCCGTAACATAATCCATAACCCCGTAGTTAGTCGAACTACGGCTTGCTCTGATTCTCATTCCAGATGAGATACGTAGGCATAAGACGCGATGTCTTAGCGAGCACAATTACCTCCAACCCATAGGTCAGCCGAGCTACGAAGACTCTGATTCTCATATTCAGATGAGATACGTATGCAGTGGATGCGACATCCGCGCGAGTCATTTCTCTTAACCTTTTTAGTAAATAGCACATTAGGCAAAACCGTACCCTTTAAACAGAAACCGCATAAGTGGATCCCGTAGAGTACTACGGATGCGTAGGGGTGCTAATACCTTCCCTTCGCATAACCGACTCCCGAACCCAAGATTTGGTTGCGAGACCTTGTCTTTTTCTTTCCTATTTTCAGGTTTACTTCGAGCGTTTCCTTTCCCTCCTTTGGGATAAATAACGCACGGTGGCGACTCTCCTGTCTTTTTTCTTCGCCGGTTGTCTTTTTTCGCACTGTATTTTTTCAGGTTGCGACAGCTGGCGACTCTGCTGGGGAGTGTAGAAGTTGACCTCTTGCTGGTCCATCTTCCCTAAGCGAGTCCTTCCTAGCTTGTGTGTTTTCTTGTTTATTGAGTGTTCATTCTTTTGTGCAGTTACTTATTTGCCTAATTGCATTCATGTACATATGTTTGCTGTATCTGCTGCTGTTTGTTTGTTTGTTGGGATGTTCTACGAGAGATAAGCCCATTACCCAGGCTTGAGCGTACACACAGGTTTTAGAGTGGATGTTCATGAGGCTTGCGTGGCATGTTGCTGCGTTAAGTCGTTCGTGAAGAACCACACCCAGACAAGGTTTCTCTTGGATATACTATGTCCTACGGATGTTCCGTAACGACATAATATTCCCCTAGAAATTGTCGACTCTGGTGACCATTTCCCGAGAACTCAGTCGAGGCCTTTCCTCCGAGACGTGATTATGTTAGCTCTGGTGGGCGCATTCTCGCTGATCAATCCGAGGACCCCGAGACTGGGAACTTGCTTTAGGATGTCCTGTTGAGGGGAGTCAGTGGAGGTCTTTTATTCCGTAATAATGCCAAACCTTCAGTGGTAAACGTATTATTCGCGACTGAAGGGCTGAAGTTGACGAACTTCTGTTCTTAGAACCTACAAGTGAGGGGCGGGCTAAATTCAGGAAACCTTAACCTCCAACCAACCCGGTTTTCTGGAGCAGTGCTTTGATCTCGTATTATATTCCTCAGTGGTTTTCTCTTCAGACAGTGCAACCTGACAAATGCTCAAGCAGATACAGCGATCCTGATTGACATGCCGCTGCATTGCATTCACATCATCACATCATTTGCATTCATATCATTTAACACATGTTTATCCATTTCTAGGGGGTTTACATCTTCTTCTTGATTCCGGTCGGGGTTTTTCCTGGTTCTCTTAAGATGGATATTGGCAGAAAGAGACTCGTCGCCTACAAGTTTCCGGTGGTCTGTTTGGAGCCCATCCAACAACTGATGAAGTTAATGGATCCTGGTTCTCTAGAAGGATTCCGAGAGGATTACGGTTTAATTCTAAGTTTCGTCGCGGTCCTTTCCAAAGATCAACATGATGCTCTCTTCACACTACTGCAGTTCTATGACCCTCCATTGAGGTGCTTCACATTCCCGGATTATGTTTTGGTCCCTACTTTGGAGGAGATTGCCAGTTTTCTCAGAATTCCCATCAAGTCACAGTTGCTATTCTACAGCTCGGAGTGTCTGCCCGATCTCAGCATGGTTGCTTCAACCACATATTTGAGGGAATCAGTTTTGAAGGCTAATATGTGTCAGAAGGGAGAAGTTAACGGTTTTCATCTGAGTTTCTTATTGGGAGAAGCAAAGAAGAAGCTTGAAGATGGTGACCAGAGGGGTTTCAATGCTGTGTTGGCTCTTTGTGTGTATGGGATTGTCTTGTTCCCTAATGTCGCCAAATTTATAGACGTAGATGCCATACGCCTCTTCGTGTTGGGAAATCCAGTGCCGACCTTGCTGGGAGATTTCTTTCATTCAGTGCACCACAAGAATAAGAATAGAAAAGGAGGATTGTTGAATTGTTGTGCGCCTTTGTTCTATAAGTGGTTCAGTTCTCACCTACCCAAGTCAGGAGCATTCATTGATGTCAAGGACTCGTTGAGTTGGTCAAAGAGATTGATGGGGTTGAGAGCTGAAGATATTTCTTGGTGGTCTGACCGGAGTTTGCTTCGGGCAGATATTATTCACAGTTGTGGGAACTTCCCGAATGTTCCGTTGGTAGGAAGAAAAGGAGGAATCAACTATAATCCTTCTCTTGCAGTTAGACAGTTTGGATATGCCTTAAGAACTCCGCCGGTGGAAAAGGATGTGGAAGAGTCTCTGTTTTTCCATTCTTCGCCTGATTTGACGGTATCCCGTAAGGCAGCTGAGGCCTGGCTCAAGGTGATCAAGAAAGGAAGAATTGTTCTTGGGAAAGGAGATTGTAGAGCTTACCCTCAGTATGGAGAATGGCTTCAAGGAAGAATCGAAGAGTTTGGTCTACCGTTTCCTATTGAAGAACCCTTGTATTCACCTACTCTCGAGCAGTCAGCAACGGTGAGCCGAGAGGAGTATGACAAGTTGAAGAACACCACAGAAGGACTTCAAATCGAGAACTCGGAGTTAAGGGAGAAATTGCAAGACTGTATGCATCGATTCCATGAGTCAGAATATCAGAAGGAGGAAACCGTCAAATTGCAAGAGGAAGCTGAAAGGAAATTTGCTGTGGAGGTGAATTTCTTCAGGAAGACAGACGAAGCCTTGAGATCATCCAGTTCTGAGTTGAGGCGAGTCAAGCAGCAGTTAATGGATGCTCGTGGTAAATTAGCTGGGTGGCAAGAGCGATGGGATGCATTTTCAACTTCTCGGAAGACAAAGGAGGAAGAGACGGTGGCTGAACTGACTGGTCAGATAGAGAAATTGAAGACTTTGCTGAAGGGGAAGAACCATGAGCTGCTGTGTACCCGATCAACTAATGGTTATATCACAGATCAACTCAATGAGGCTCAAGGATATATCGAAGAACTCAAGACGCTGGCAAGTTTGAAGAAATCCAGACTTGAAGAGGTATTTGGAGAAGATGATGGGAATTACTACAAAGAACACATCAACGAACTGGATAGGAACATTCGCAAGAGGAATCTGCTTATCCGGCGTTTGACAGAATCTCCAGATCATCCTGACACGGTGGCGTTACTGGATGAAGTGAGGAACGGTCCTTATGGGTTGTATACAGGAGGCTGACTTCTGATTTGTTTGTTCCTCTCTTTACTTATTGCTTTGGTACTGTGTAGTGATGATCCACAGGCTTGTTGTGGAGATCCTCCTTTGATGTATTTTTTGGCTAAGGCCCTTTCCTTGAACTCATTTGTATGATGGTTTCCCTTTATTACATCTTGATCTCAGAAGTTTATCCATGACTCGGCCTTCTTGCACTACCCACCTGATGTGAGACTGGAATCAAGGGGGTAGAATACCTTTTGGAATTGATAAACATGTCATTACATTTACATATTCATTGTCATATCTTGCATAACAGGTACCGCTGCGGTGTTCTCATATTGTTTGGTGTTCCACTAGCAGGATAGCTGACTCAGGCATTCACCGATACGGTACCCGGAGGAATCAACAGAGAGCAATGGAAGGTGTACAAGCAGAGCTCGCTGAGATGAGGGCCCGCATGACCCAATTCATGGATGTGGTTGAAGGGGTGGCTCAGGGACAACAAGAGCTCAGGCAGATGATACAGGGGAATCCCCCTGCTCAACCAGAGACAGTGACTGAACCTCCAGCTGGAGAGGTTAACGGACCCAGTGGACCGGGGCCTATCCCGATCCCGCATGCCAACCCCGGTCAACATACCGTTCATGATGATCAGGACGATCAGTTTCCCCCACTTCAGGAAGACTTTGGCATGGGTCATGGCGTAGACCCCATGTTCAGGAGATTGGAAGAGAGGTTGAAGGCAGTGGAAGGACAGAATCCTTTGGGAGTAGACGTTGCTGACTTAGGGCTGGTCCCAGGTGTGAGAGTGCCACCAAAATTCAAAGTCCCGGTCTTTGACAAGTACAAGGGCAACTCTTGCCCCAAGACTCACGTGCAAGCCTATTTCCGTAAAATGGTTGCATACTCTGATGACGAGAAGCTACTTATGTACTTCTTCCAGGACAGCCTAGCTGGGGCATCCTTGGAATGGTATATGAGACTGGACAGAGCCCACATCCGTTGCTGGAGGGATTTGGCGGAGGCCTTCGTGAAGCAGTATCAGTATAATGCAGACATGGCTCCGGACAGAACTCAACTTCAGAATCTGTCTCTTAAAAGCAATGAGTGCTTCAGGGAATACGCTCAACGCTGGAGGGAGACAGCTTCCCGTGTTCAGCCCCCTATGTTGGAGAAAGAAATGGCCAACATGTTCATGAATACGTTGCCTGGACCTTATCTGGAGCGCCTGGTGGGGTGCAATGCTTCCAACTTTGCTGATGTGGTCTCTACCGGAGAGAGGGTGGAGAATTACCTGAAGACCTGCAAGATCCAAAGTGGAGGAGGATCTTCGTCAGGGGTAAAAAAGTCGTTCGTTGGAGGGCATAAGCAAAGAGAGGGGGGAGTGAATTCTTTGGCTTCCTATCAGAACAGAGGTGTTAGAAGGAATAATTTTCAGAATTATCATCAACAACCGTATGTTGCGGCGGTGACCATTCCAGCTGCAGCGCCACTACAACAACAACCACCGCAGCGTCAATTAGCTCAGTATCAACAGCAGCAACAACCGGGTAACAGACCCGCTTATCAACAGAGGCAAAGGATGATGGACCGGCGTTTCGACACCATTCCAATGTCGTACGCCCAGTTGCTTTCTAGTCTTCAACAACTACAACTCGTGCAATTGCGCACTCTGGCTCCTCCTGTTGGGAGACTTCCGGTGGGTTACGACGCCAACGCTAGGTGTAGCTTCCACTCTGGGGCACCTGGCCACAATATTGAGAACTGCAAAGCTTTTAAGCACGTAGTTCAGGACCTCATAGATTCAAAGGCCATCGACCTTGCACCGGCTCCGAATGTCGTTAACAATCCCATGCCCCAGCATGGTGGTGCGAATGTTAACATGGTAGAGGGAAGAGCCAAGTTCATTAAGGATGTGTTGAAGTTGAAGACTCCGGTGTCGGATATCAAAGGATGCTTGCTGAAGGCCGATGTTTTCCCCGGTTGTGGGAAAGTTTGTTTGGATTGTGCTGCACAGGAGAAGGGTTGTTTGAAACTACAGCAAGGTATCCAGGCCTTGCTCGACAAGGGTATCCTCCAGGTTGAAGATTTGTCTGTCCGAGAGTTTATGGAAGGGGTTGAGGAAGAAGGGTTTGAAGGTGCTACTGAAGAGTTCCTAGATGTTGTTCCTGCTGATTCTGCAGTCCATGATGATGTATTTACTCTTTCCAATACGGTTGACTCTTTTGTATTTGAACTTGATTCCGATGTTTCGGATGTTCATGCTCCAACAAATGAGGTTTCTGAGTACGACTGTGACATTGCAACTATAACTATTTTCTATCCAACTAATCAGATCAGTGTGCCAGAAGCGCAACCCGCGCCACCAATGCGACGACCTACTATGACCATCACAACCCCTGGTCCTTTACCCTTCACCAGTGAAAGGGCCATTCCATGGCATTATGGGGGGAGCGTGTATACGCACGATCATAAGGTGGAACGGCCACTAAAAGTAGAAGAGGGTCAGAAGCCTGAACTTGAAGGTCCCGCAGTGGATAATGTTGGTGGAATCTGGCGATTCACCAGGAGTGGTAGATTGCTCTCACCACCGGTTACCCAAGCTGATAATGCTGATGCTGTGGTGAAAACCAAAGGCAAGCAAGTCGTGAATGAGGGTACCTCTGCACCCCAAGATGGTTCTGAGCCCACTTTTGCAAAGGACGTGGACGAGTTTCTAAGAATCATAAAGAAAAGCGATTACAAGGTAGTCGATCAGTTGATTCAGACTCCGTCCAAGATATCCATTCTCTCACTCCTATTGTGTTCGGAGGCACACAGGGAGGCACTTCTGAAGGTTCTTAATGCTGCATATGTACCTCAGGAGATCTCAGTGAACCAACTAGAAGGGATCGTTGCCAATGTCCATACAAGCAACGGGTTGGGTTTTACTGATTCTGACTTAACACCAGCTGGACGCAATCATAACAAGGCTCTGCACATCTCATTGGAATGCAGAGACACCATGTTATCTCATGTTCTGGTGGATACAGGTTCCTCTCTCAATGTGCTACCCAAGAGGGCCCTGTCGAGGTTAGAAGTAGAGGGTTTGGTCTTGAAACCTTCAGATCTTATGGTGAGAGCCTTCGATGGTTCTAAGAGATCGGTGTTTGGAGAGGTGGAATTGCCAATTCTGATTGGATCACAAACCTTCAACACTGTCTTCTACGTGATGGATATCAGTCCTTCCTACAGTTGCCTGCTGGGTCGGCCTTGGATCCATAATGCTGGGGCAGTCTCTTCAACTCTACATCAGAAGATTAAGTTTCCGGTCAACGGACGAATTATCACCGTCTGTGGTGAAGAGGACATCCTGGTCAGTAACCTGTCTACATTCAAGTATGTAGAAGTAGAAGGTGAAATTCATGAGACTCTGTGTCAAGCTTTTGAGTCAGTTCAAGTCAAGGATGCAGCTCCGGTGGAAGAAGTTAAAGCGGGTGCCTCTATCTCATCCTTTAAGCAGGCACGGGCCGTGGTGGATTCAGGTGTTGCTTCTGGTTGGGGGCGTCTGTTGGAATTACCAGTGAAAGAGGATAAGTTCGGGATTGGGTACCAGCCAACTCTGACTTCTACAACTTCAGCACTTCAGACTCTTCAGGGGCCGATCACTTTCTCTAGTGCTGGCATCATTCAGTATGGTCAAGTCTCTGCAGTCAACGAAGAAGATGGGGATAGTGACTGCGACATCAACAACTGGGTGCGTCCGAGGATCCCGGGTGAAGTCATCAACAATTGGTCTTCTGAAGAGATTGTTCAAGTCACTCTTCTTGAAGAGTAATTTTCTTTGTTTATTCATGCATATCCAAGTCTTACGTTCCACCCAGGGCGTAACGACTCATTGTAGGGCCCGTCTATGTGACACTTGCATTTTTTTATCATAAATAAAAGACGTCTTTTCGCATTCAAATATTTCGTTCCTTGTCTTTCTATTTTTGCAGTTTTTCAAAGAAAAATATATAATAAAAAAAAATAATAATAAAAAAAATGGCAATGTTTTGTTTAGTTTCCATATTTTTTTTCACACTCATAAGCACATACCATCACTCATGCAGATGCACATCACCGGATCCTATTGATAACGGTTCTGCTATGGCTCGCTTCGACTTTGAAAATCCAATCTTTCAAGCTGAAGAAAAGGATGATGAAGATTGTGAACTCCCTGAAGAACTTGCCAGGTTGTTGAAACAAGAGGAAAGGGTTATTCAACCGCATCAAGAGTTTGTTGAAGTGATTAATCTCGGCACCGAAGACGCCAAGAGAGAAATCAAAATAGGGGCTGCTTTGGAAGATAATGTGAAGAAAGGGCTGATTAAATTGCTGCAAGAATACATTGACATCTTCGCCTGGTCTTATCAGGACATGCCTGGGCTGGACACAGACATCGTGGTACACCGCTTGCCTCTCAAAGAAGGTTGTCCTCCGGTCAAGCAGAAGCTCAGAAGAACAAGACCAGAGATGGCTGTCAAGATAAAGGAAGAAGTGCAAAAGCAGTTGGATGCAGGGTTTCTAGCAGTCACCAATTATCCGCCATGGGTTGCAAACATCGTCCCAGTACCTAAGAAGGATGGAAAGGTACGGATGTGTGTCGACTATCGGGATCTGAACAGAGCTAGCCCTAAAGATGATTTCCCATTACCTCACATCGACGTTTTGGTGGATAATACAGCTCAGTTCTCGGTATTCTCCTTCATGGACGGCTTTTCTGGCTATAACCAAATCAAGATGGCACCAGAAGACATGGAAAAGACAACTTTCATAACCCCGTGGGGCACCTTCTGCTACAAGGTGATGCCGTTTGGTCTGAAAAATGCCGGAGCAACATATCAACGAGCTATGGTAACTCTGTTCCATGATATGATTCATCATGAAATCGAGGTTTATGTGGATGATATGATTGCCAAATCTCAGACAGAAGAAGAACATTTGGTGAATTTGCAGAAATTATTTGAGCGTTTGAGGAAATTCAAGCTGAGGCTTAATCCGAACAAGTGCACTTTCGGGGTGAGATCGGGAAAATTGCTGGGTTTTATTGTTAGCGGAAAAGGGATTGAGGTGGATCCCGACAAAGTAAAAGCAATACAGGAAATGCCTGAGCCAAGAACAGAGAAGCAAGTCCGTAGTTTCTTAGGGAGGTTGAACTACATTGCAAGGTTCATCTCTCACCTAACAACCACGTGTGAGCCAATTTTCAAATTGCTGAGGAAAGATCAGGCTATCAGGTGGAATGAAGATTGTCAAAGGGCTTTCGAGAAGATAAAAGAGTATCTACAGAAACCTCCGATCCTTATACCTCCAGTTCCTGGGAGACCTCTGATAATGTACCTATCAGTGACTGAGAACTCGATGGGGTGTGTATTGGGACAGCATGACGAGTCTGGTCGAAAAGAGCATGCCATATACTACCTTAGCAAAAAGTTTACCGACTGTGAAATCAAATATTCGCAGCTTGAGAAAACTTGCTGTGCTTTGGCCTGGGCTGCTCGCCGACTGAGGCAGTATATGTTGAACCATACTACCTTGTTGATTTCTAAGATGGATCCAGTGAAATACATATTCGAGAAGCCAGCTCTCACCGGAAGGGTCGCTCGTTGGCAAATGATTTTAACAGAGTATGATATTCAGTACACGTCACAGAAGGCCATCAAAGGGAGTATTCTGTCAGACTACCTTGCCGAGCAACCGATTGATGATTATGAGCCAATGAAGTTTGAATTCCCTGATGAAGACATCATGTTCCTCAAGATGAAAGACTGTGAAGAGCCAGTTGTTGAGGAGGGACCTGATCCAAACGAAAAGTGGACTTTGTTGTTTGATGGGGCTGTCAATACTAGAGGAAGTGGAATTGGTGCTGTCATTACAACTCCGAAAGGTGCCCACATACCTTTCACCGCTCGTTTGACTTTTGAGTGCACAAATAATGAAGCTGAGTACGAGGCCTGTATCTTGGGCATTGAGCAAGCCATTGATCTGAGAATCAAGACTCTGGACATCTTCGGAGATTCAGCTCTGGTGATTAATCAAGTGAATGGTGATTGGAATACTCTCCAGCCCACTCTGGTCCCCTACAGAGATTACACGAGAAGACTGTTGACTTTCTTCACAACGGTAAAATTGTATCATATACCTCGTGATGAGAACCAGATGGCAGACGCACTTGCTACTCTATCCTCCATGATCAAGGTAATTCGTTGGAACCATGCTCCCAGGATCGATGTGATGCGCCTTGACAGGGCCGCGTATGTGTTTGCTGCTGAACTGGTAGTCGATGACAAGCCCTGGTATCACGATATCAAGTGCTTTCTGAAGAATCAAGAGTACCCTGCAGGGGCATCCAACAATGACAGAAAGACTTTGAGAAGATTGGCAGGCAGTTTCTTCTTGAACAAAGACGATGTGTTGTATAAGAGGAACTTCGACATGGTTTTGCTCAGATGTGTGGACAGACACGAGGCGGACATGTTAATGCAGGAAGTTCATGAAGGTTCCTTCGGTACTCATGCCGGTGGACATGCGATGGCTAAGAAATTGTTGAGAGCGGGTTATTATTGGATGACCATGGAATCAGATTGTTTCAAGTATGCTCGGAAGTGTCATAAATGCCAGATTTATGCTGATAAGGTGCATGTACCGCCGAATCCTCTGAATGTGATGTCTTCGCCGTGGCCGTTTGCCATGTGGGGTATTGACATGATTGGAAAGATTGAGCCGACTGCTTCCAATGGGCATCGCTTCATCCTTGTTGCCATCGACTATTTCACCAAATGGGTCGAAGCAGCGTCATTTGCGAATGTCACCAGACATGTGGTTGCCCGTTTCATCAAGAAAGAAATTATTTGTCGCTATGGGATTCCCGAAAGAATCATTACTGATAATGGTTCTAATCTCAACAACAAAATGATGAAGGAGTTGTGTCAGAACTTCAACATTCAGCATCACAATTCTTCCCCTTACCGCCCTAAGATGAACGGCGCTGTTGAGGCGGCAAATAAGAACATAAAGAAGATTGTGCAGAAGATGGTCGTTACGTACAGAGATTGGCATGAGATGCTACCCTTCGCCTTGCATGGGTACCGCACTTCAGTACGTACATCGACAGGGGCAACCCCTTACTCCCTTGTGTATGGTATGGAAGCGGTCCTACCTGTTGAAGTGGAGATTCCTTCTCTAAGAGTCCTGTTGGATGTCAAGTTAGATGAAGCTGAATGGATTCGGACAAGGTTCAATGAGTTGAGTCTTATCGAAGAGAAGCGAATGGCAGCCATTTGTCATGGGCAGTTGTATCAGAGTCGGATGAAGAGAGCTTTTGATCAGAAGGTGCGTCCTCGTTGTTTCCAAGTCGGAGATTTAGTGTTGAAAAGGATCCTTCCTCCTCAGACAGATCACAGGGGCAAGTGGACTCCTAACTATGATGGACCGTATATTGTCACCAAGGTTTTTGATGGTGGGGCCCTAATGCTTGCAACTATGGAGGGTGAAGACTTCGCTTCCCCTGTGAACTCAGACGCAGTTAAAAAATACTTCGCATAAAATAGACCCGCTGGACAGTAAAAAAGAGTAGTCCAGGCAAAAATGGGCGTCCCGGCGAACCAAGAAAATGAAAGGGTTCGGGCAAAAATTAGGGACAAAAATAAAAAAAAGATTGTACACCCGATAAGTTGAAAACCTGAAAAGGCAACTTAGGCAAAAATGGGTATCCCGGTGGATCGAAAACCCGAAAAGGGCGATCCAGGCAAAAGTTAGGGATTAAGCGAATGACTGCGTTCTGAGTAGCTCTGAATCTCATCTCGTGCCAATGACTGGAAATTTTTGAAGGATAGGAAACAGTCCAATCACTCTTTCAGAAAGCTGATCATCTGGAGGATCTTGAAGACGGGCAAGTCATAGCAGAATTGGAACCCAATAGAAATCCACTTCACATTGCCATTAGATTAATTTTTGTTTTATCTATTGTGCGATTACCTCTTTCCAGGGATTGCTTCTTAATGTAAATGCCTATTCAGAGGCCATTCAATCAATAAAATCATGTTATTCAGTATATCTCTGTTTTCATTTTCATTTTACTGTTTTGTTTGCGAAAATGACGTCCGAATTTTTGATAAACATTGCATCATGACACATAAGGGCTTTACAGGTACATGCTCAGTAAACATTTAAAATTGCTGTAAATTTTGAGTGCCTTGGATCGTCTATTCAGAACAGATACCCTCGGGGCATTTCTTTAAAATCCCCTTGCAGATGATCGTGAATATCTTCCCCAGAAGTCACCAACAGACTTCGGTGTCTTATCCCTGTAGAGCTGATCAGAGTGTTGGATTCTTCAATCCCCAGCAGGTTCTCACCACTGTACTTCCCCAAGCGGTTGTTTCAAGACATACACTCCCCAGTAGAGTTGACAGTGTCAGACTATATATCCCCAGCGGAGTTGGCAGTACCAGACTACATATCCCCAACGGGGTTAACAGTGCCAGACTTTATCTTCCCAGCAGAAGTGGCCGCTCCTTAGAGTTCGATGCCAGATCGATAATCCCAATGCCAGATCCATGGTTTCTTTCCTTGAAGCAGAACCTCGGTACCGTATCAGTGTTTGCTCCCCCTGCTGAGTCATCTCTCGCAAATCGTGGTTGCCAGAACCATTGTAGCTTTCCTCAGCAGCAGGCTTCCAATGCCATTCTTTCCCCGATCAGAGTCTCGGTATGGCCAGAACACCGCATGGCTAGTCATCTCCCCACAAAATCCTTTGCGCTGTGCATCTCCAACAGCCTTGCCAGGGTCCAGAAGATGGTGATCATTTCTCCAGCAGATCCCTTGCCTCAGCTTGGCATTCTACCCAGCATTTTGCATCCCTGCATGTAGAATCATATTGCATTGCATCCTTCTAAATCGCGTAGCATTTCCATTTTCATGGAGCATTACGCCATTGAAAAATTCAAACATACGCATGTAAGCATAAAACATTCTCGGTATCCCAAGTGATAAGCTAGAAGTTGTTTCCAGTACTCAGACTGAAGATTGTTCATGACTTACCTTTGTTATCCCCAGCAAGTGTCATTGGCCCATGCGCCGCCTCTATTATCATTCCCTATTTCTGCCAATGCTGACAGGCATGAAGTTTTCCGGTATCCAGACCGAAGTGGCGTTCAGGCCAGTTTTCCGGTATCCAGACCGAAATGGCGTTCAGGCCAGTTTTCCGGTATCCAGACCGAAGTGGCGTTCAGGCCAGTTTTCCGGTATCCAGACCGAAGTGGCGTTCAGGCCAGTTTTCCGGTATCCAGACCGAAGTGGCATTCAGGTCACTTTTCCGGTATCCAGACCGAAGTGGCATTCAGGCCAGTTTTCCGGTATCCAGACCGAAGTGGCATTCAGGCCAGTTTTCCGATATTCAGATCGAAGTGGCGTCCAGGCCAGTGTTCCGATGATCAGATCGAAATTCTTTCCAGTATTCAGACTGATGAGCGGCATTCAGGCCATGGTTATTTCTGTGTTACCATTTATTTTGGTATCCAATTTAACATTCTTTTTTCGATATTCAGACTGACTTTCACCGTACCAGACGGATTCTTCTTTCAAGACCACCTCTTTGCCGATTTTGACAGACATTGTTACTTCACTTCACTTCAGTGCAAATTTTTTGGGCTTTTATTGTATTCAATCCCTTGATACCTCGAAAGCACGAAAGCAGCTGTCATCTTCCTTCCGGGTCTCCAGTTGATTGAATAGGGGCAGCTGTAATACCCCAAAATTTACCCTTCAGTTTTTCCAAAAAAAAAAAGAAAAAAAGAAAAAATAAATAAATAATTAAAATATAACAAATTTTGGGTCTCCCTCATTCCAAGCCCACAAGTCCACGAAAATCAGCTATAAATATAAGAGTTTCAGTAGGGTTTCAGACACTTGGAAATTCCCTGAGAAATAGACTTGGAGTTCACGTGGAGTTTCAAACCTAGGAACTACTCTGCAGCAACCTTCGGGCAGCCCTGAGGAGTTCATTCCGCCTCACGCAAACCCTAAACGTTGCTTCGCCAATCCGGCCTTGCTTTCCAATTTTAACAGGTCTCTCATCAGGTATGCCTCTGTTCCTATTACTCTATGCCTCGGGTTGAATACTGAATATATGAGGTAACCTCAGGCTTGGCCCACAGGGTTATATTTGTGTATGAATATGTGATTTATGCCTTGACTGTTTAACAATTTCGTTTATGAGGTGAATGCCATAGGATCTGGAATCTTTAACATCGTGCAGGTACCAATGGGAAATCCAAATCCCGCAGGTGCTCGCTAGCCGCTTCGCTAGGCGAGCATGCAGCGAAGCTTCGTTAGGCTTTCGCTAGGCGAAGCAGTCGCGAATGTGACAGTATCTGCTTTATTCCGTTTTGTTCTAACCTGTTCTTTGTGTTGCCATGGCCTTGTCATCTTTTGATTTCATCCTGTTTGCCTAACCCCTTTTGTTGAGTTTTTGTGAGGGCTCACATATTCTCGCAGGGATACCCTCCGGAGGTTTATTCCGATTTCCCGTACTGATTGGTTTTCTTTGATGGCATCAGCTTGGGAGAATCTCAGGGTCGCTTATCCTTTAATTGCTGTAACTTCGGATCTTGATCCGTGTGGTATTTTACTTCTTCCCTTTTATTTCTACTGTTTCTTAGCTGGAAGACCTCGATAGGAGGCAATGTTTGAGCCCCTTGGTGGCATTTTTTCTATTTCAAGATATATGTTTTGTGTGATGTGATTGTTTCCCCATAGGATGCGAGGCTTCGCATAGCCTCCCGTTTGCATGCCAATTTAGGTAGCACTGTTCCTCCTCCTAGGACTTCCTCTTTGCATGCGCGTTCCTACAACGCAAACAAAACCTAAAACCCAAAGCAACACGTTTACTCCTTCTACTACAGGCGAGTAAGTCTCCAAAGGTCGAGCATCCGGTAGATTGC
The DNA here is from genome assembly GCF_024323335.1 of Lathyrus oleraceus. Taxonomy (NCBI): domain Eukaryota; kingdom Viridiplantae; phylum Streptophyta; class Magnoliopsida; order Fabales; family Fabaceae; genus Lathyrus; species Lathyrus oleraceus. Next base: position 450,255,538 of record NC_066579.1, read on the forward strand.
GTAGTAACGTTGTTCACCCCGTAACATAATCCATAACCCCGTAGTTAGTCGAACTACGGCTTGCTCTGATTCTCATTCCAGATGAGATACGTAGGCATAAGACGCGATGTCTTAGCGAGCACAATTACCCCCAACCCATAGGTCAGCCGAGCTACGAAGACTCTGATTCTCATATTCAGATGAGATACGTATGCAGTGGATGCGACATCCGCGCGAGTCATTTCTCTTAACCTTTTTAGTAAATAGCACATTAGGCAAAACCGTACCCTTTAAACAGAAACCGCATAAGTGGATCCCGTAGAGTACTACGGATGCGTAGGGGTGCTAATACCTTCCCTTCGCATAACCGACTCCCGAACCCAAGATTTGGTTGCGAGACCTTGTCTTTTTCTTTCCTATTTTCAGGTTTACTTCGAGCGTTTCCTTTCCCTCCTTTGGGATAAATAACGCACGGTGGCGACTCTCCTGTCTTTTTTCTTCGCCGGTTGTCTTTTTTCGCACTGTATTTTTTCAGGTTGCGACAATATCCACGTTGTACTTGTACTGCTTGACGAAGGCCTCGCCAAGATCATTGAAGTATCGGATGTTCGTGCTGTCTAAACCCATGTACCAACGCAAAGTGGTACCGGACAGACTGTCCTGAAAGTAGTGGATGAGTAGTTGGTCATTATCGGTTTGAGTCGACATCTTCCTGGCATACATGACCAGGTGGCTGAGAGGACAAGTATTTCCTTTGTACTTTTCAAAGTCAGGGACCTTGAATTTCACAGGGATCTTCACATTTGGAACCAAGCAAAGTTCGGCAGCAGACTTGCCGAAAAGATCCTTCCCTTTGAGAGTTTTCAATTCCTTGCGAAGCTCAAGAAACTGATCGTTCATAGCATCCATCTTCTCATAAACATCTGGACCCTCAGACGGCTCAGAATGATAGATGGTGTCGTCTACCCTGGGCAAAGTATGCACGGCAGGAGGAGGAACAACAAGGACCGGGCTAGATGCTGGCATAGAAGCAAAGGCTGGAACAAGACCCTCAGGCATGAAATTGGGAGGCATCCCCCACGGGAACCCGGTTGGCATGGCTGTTGGAACAAAGTGCGTACTGGCAGCGGGCACAGTAGAGGAGACAATCTCGGAGATAACTGTCCTCTGGGGAGGAGTTGAAGGTGTCGGAGAAGACTGGCTCTGGGCAGCCATGAGTGACTCCATTAGGGCAGTCAATCTGGCCACTTCCTCTTTCAACTCGCGGTTCTCTTGCTCTAAGTGATCCATCAGTCTTGAAATGTTGGCTCTAGTGTAATACCGGTGAGTCAGCTTGTCTTCAAAATAAATGAAGGACACAGAGTTAGACCACAGGGCAAGGGACCGGAAACAAAACCTGCTTATGCATATGATGCATGCAATGCTTGTGCATATGATTTGTTTTTTATTTCAAAGGAACTTTAGAGTTTTATTTGCAAATTCTGGAAATATTAAGCATTTTATCACATATGGAAATATCTCATCAAATAATATCAGAGAAAAGAAGTGCAGCGTTGTCAATCATATACAAGAGAAAAGGAAAATAATCATCCTATGGATCCCTAGAAACAATCATCTAAAGCTCGGGACACAGGAAGATAAGATGCGCGAAGCCTCTTCACCTCCCTCTCGTAGGCTGCCTCCATATCGGCCTTCTCTTTGGCGAGTCGATCATACCTCCTCTTCCAGAACTTAGAAGACTCAGGAAGTAGAGAAGTCCATACATCATCAGGGTCATCAATAACTTGATGCTCAAGGAACTCAATCAAAGCATCCTTCTCCTTAATCTGCTGAAGCAACTCTTCCCTTTCACGGATCCAAGCACGCGATCGGTCTTCGTCTCTCAACTCCTCTACTCCTTGATTAGGGAGGGTTGAAGGCCCAGCCACAATCATAGGTGTAGGTCTCGGATACTCGTAAGGCATGAGATACTCAGAAGCTCTCCTCTTTACCCAAGCAGTGTAAGGCTCCAAAATGATGCAATTCTTAGGACCCAACTCCTTCCTTCCTTTCTTATGAATCTTGCGCCAAGTGCGGACCATCCTAGCTTTCAAGCCTTGGGGATCTTTACCCTCCTGAAAGAATACACCCTCTAACAGAATGTTATTGGGTTTATCCTTTAAGGGGAACCCAAGCTGCCGACGTGCCAAAACAGGATTGTAGTTAATACCACCACATGTACCAAGAAGAGGTACATTGGAGAATTCGCCACAAGAGTCAATAATCTGCACACCATCATACACATGGTTATACCAAGAGATATCATCATTAGTGAGAGACATAAGTCTCATGAACCACTGTAGACATTCCTTGTTCTCCTTGAAAGCGACCGTCTGAGGTAAGTGAGAAATAAACCACTTATACAACAGAGGCAAACAGCACACAATAACGCCACCACCCTTTTCATTCCTCATATGCAAAGAGAAATAGGTATCGCCCAACAGAGTCGGAACGGGATTAAGAGTAGAGAAGATCCTAATAGTGTTCACATCCACAAACTTGTCGATGTTGGGTGTAGCACCTCAAATTTGCACCTACCGTTTGTACATACATTCTCATATTAGGTCATAACATTAACATAGTCCACTGCATAACATTGCATTGTCCCTTTGCCCAAGTGCAGGTCATTCAGAAGAATTAGGTCAAACTGGTCAGGAGATCAGTCAATCAAGCAAGCAAGTGCAATTTCCATTTGAGACAAGGCCCTAGGGTTGGTCCAACATGTTCACATGACCTAGGGGTCCTTTTGAAGTGTTTTGGTCAAGGTTTGGATGCTCATAAGTCATCAGTCATTGTTCAGTCCACCAGAAACCCTAGAAAGTCAACTATGGTCAACTGTGGTCAACTGTGCCTGATTTTATGGATTTCAAGGTGGGAGATGGTTTGAAAGGGTTCATTCATGTCCATACAAGTCTCATTTGACATTTCAAAGGTCAAGATTGAAGAATTTGAAGTCAGACAAAAAGTTTCCAAAAATGGCAGGTGACCTGTAATTTTTCAACTGCCAAAAATAGAAAGTTTTTCTCCTCAAATTTACATCATCATACAAGCTTCAAATGAAATTTTGTCCAACATGAAAGTTGAAGATCTTGTTCTCACCTTTCCAAAAAGTCTAAGAACACTCATTTCCCATTTATGGTTGGCAAGTTATGATCAAATCATTCTCAAACATTTTTGAACTTCAAAGTGGCATATCTTCCAAACCATTTGGCCAAATTGGGTGGGGTTTTTTTGCTACAAGTCATATTTGATGTGCTCTATCCAAATCTTTCATCACAATTCACCAAAAATCTTTCATTCAAAATGGCCTTTTTTCCAAGTACATGAATTAAAAAAGAGGTGAGTTGAAAATTGGACTTTTAAATAAAACATTTCCAATGATTTGTACCAATAACATATGTTCAGAAATTGCATTTGGGATTTGTTTGAGCCCAATTTCGTGCACATACATGCACCCCTTGCAAATTGGTTGGTTTTTTTAGCAATTGGCAAAACACTCATTTAACAAAATTGTGATTACACTTCCACTAACCAAACTTAAGGACACTAAACAGAGTATATATTGGACATTTTCTGTGAGAGAAACCCTATCACAATTTGAAAAAACAGATCAAAAACTCATTTGCTCTCAAAAACTCTCATTTTTCCACTTGAACTTTTCTGAAAAATTCTCAAGGGAACTCGTGCCTTGTTGGTTGCTTCATCACCTACCAACATTCTTGGAGCATTTGTGAGCATCATCTTCCAACTGTAAGCAAAGAAAGCATCACTGTTCCATTGACATTCTTCCATGGCAGCTCGAGTTTGGAGCTAGAATCAAGGCAGCTGGAATTTCACAACTCATTCAATCATCATCTGGAGCATTATTGGACATCTGTTTCTACTCAACATAACCAAACAACCACTGTATCATCACTGTGCTCCAAATCAAGTACTTTAGTTGCTATTAGTTCCTTGTGAACTTTGCTTTGCTTTGCTTGATAAGCAATTTGCATTGAGGTATAATTTCCTTACTCCATGTAGTCTGGAAGACCTGGCCTGTTACTTGGCCAGGCACCTGTCTGAAGTCCTCCTTAAGAGGCAATGTTTGTGACTGTTTACCTTTGTCCTTGTACATATTCAAAGACCTCCTAAGTGAAGAGGCAATTGGCAGAACCCAAGGGATGTGCAATCTATCCCCTGCTATTCTGTGTGTCATCTGCTTTGCTCACACCACTGTGTTGATGCATTGCAGATACAAACCCAAGATCTTGTACATTTGTACAGTTGAGTCAGTGTCATATGTGTAGAAGGGTTCCCCCTTTCTGAACCCACACATTCTTGTCTTAAGCTCTCCCAGGCCAGGGATAAGAGCTGTGAAGTCTCATCTTCACTCACCTTTCATCAGCTTCACCCTAACTCTCAATGTTAGGGTTAAGAGCTAACACTACCCTGTTACAGTGGTTTGTTTGTTGAGGTTGATATGACCCCTCGACTAAAACCTAACCTTGATTGAGCCCATTGCTTGCATATAGTGTGTGCTACTTGTGCTTGTGTGTTTGCTTTAGCTTGCTTCCTGTGCAAGTTAGGTGTGGCTTGCTTCCTGTGCAAGTCATGTTTAAGATAGGCTTGCTTCCAGTGCAAGTTAGCTAGAAACCTTAACTTAGGGATGATATTGCATGATAACATCTAGGCTCGAGTCGTAGTCTCCCTAGTTGTGTCTCCCTCTGTTATCTGGTTAGGCTAGTCCTGTGTCCCTCCGTAGGGGAACTACGTCGCCCTGATCCTCATACCAGATGAGGTACGTAGGCAGGAGATGAGCTGATCTCTCCGGGCGCCTTTTTGTTTTGTTTGTGTGAGTTGTTTCTCCTTTTCTGGTTGGAGTCCGGCGTAAGTCCAGTGATTGGCAGTTGGTTTCCTGTGTGTGTTTGTTGGTTCGGATGCTGATGTAAGTCCAGTGATTGGCATTCGGGCTCCACGTTTGCCTTTGCCTGTGTTTGTTTGTGTGCGTGTCAGCCGAGCTACGAATGCTCTGATTCTCCTTCGTCCAAAGGAGATACGTATGCATAGGATGCGACATCCTAGCGAGCATGTTTTCCCCCAGTTCGAACTACTTTGACTCTGATGTTTATGCTTGATAGACTAAGTAGGCCCAGGATGCGATACCCTGCCGAGTCAGTCTTGTCTGTTTTCTTGTGTCTCTTTCAGCCAGTGTGTGTGTTTGAGCAGTGTTTTAGCAACCATTTTCCTTCCTATTGTGCGTGGATCCCGTCGAGTACGACGGATGCGTAGGGGTGCTAATACCTTCCCTTCGCATAACCGACTCCCGATCCCATTCTCTTTGGTCGCGAGACCACGTCTTTTCCAGATTTACTCTGAGCGTTTCCTTTCCCTCTTTTGGGATAAATAACGCACGGTGGCGGATCTGTTGTTCTTGTTTTCCCGCCGGTTTTTCGCGTAATGCGACAGCTGGCGACTCTGCTGGGGACGTAGAGAAGTTGACCTCTGCTGGTCCATCTTCCCTAAGCGAGTCTCTCCTAGCGCTCTCTAGGTTAGGGTTTTGGTTGCTTTGTGCTGTGTTTGTTTATTGCATTCATTTCATTTATTGTTTGCATCTATGTTTGCACTTATGTTTGCATTCATTCACATTCATTATTCATCTGGCTGGTTGTCTGTTTCTCTCTGTTGGGGTGGGAGTCACTTGAGGTAAAAGGTCCAATACCCAGACCATAAGTGAAATCTAGGATGCTTAGGAATAGAGTGATTCATGGGAAGCGGGTGGTATTGCGCCACTTAGCGGAACATTGATATCATGAGCAGTTCAGACCCTGGTGGGATATTGTCGTTGCATACTTCAGGTGTGTATATGATGGTATTCTGCGAAAGGTTATTTATGCTGTGTTTCTCTCGACTTTACCCTGGCCTAGACGACACCCGTGAGTGGGGAAGGGTTTGATCATTATTACAGGTACCGTTGGTGACTTGTGGTTCTGTTGGTGACTTTGGGTTCAGACAACAGTGTCTCAGTTGACTTTGGGTTTCAAGTGGATTTGGGGTTCTGAGTTAAACCGAAGCTTCGACCTTGTGTTCAGAGATGCACTGCCAGCCAGTCCTGTCTGCATCATGTGCATCATAGCATATTTATTTTCAAAAGATACGCAATATAAAAAATAAAAAAAAGAGAAAAAAAAACTAATCTCTGCATGCATATCATTTCTCAGGTACATTCCAGAGCTTGTTCACTGATAGAGATGGCAACAGTCCCAGAGCCGAAGCGGAAGACCTGTTCCTACAGCTTTCATCGTGAGCCGTTGACTTCATTGATAGAGTTGGGTAGCCTGATAACCAGTGGTAACCAGAAGGGGTTCGTTGACCAGTATGGGGATATTCTGGCTGTTGAAGATGGTAGTCGACCCGGTGCCGTTGCAGACCCTTCTTCAGTTCTACGACCCGGAGCTTAGATGTTTCACTTTCCAAGATTATCAGTTGGCGCCCACTCTTGAGGAGTATTCTATTCTGTTGAGTGTTCCGATTCAGCATCAGGTTCCTTTCTTGGACGTACCGAAGGAAGTGGATTTCAGAGTTGTTGCCAGAGCTCTCCAGTTGAGTGTCAAAGAAGTCTGCGATAACTGGAAGCCCAGTGGAGATGTTGTGGGTCTTCCGTTGAAGTTTCTGCTGAGAGTTGCCAGAGGAGAAGCGGAGAAGGGTAATTGGGAAGCTTTTCATGCTCAGCTTGCTATTATGATCTATGGGATCGTCCTATTCCCAAGCATGCCCAATTTTGTCGACTATGCTGCGGTCTGTATCTTCATTGGAAGGAATCCAGTTCCTACTCTTTTAGCTGACACTTACTATGCTATTCACAGTAGGCATGGTAAGGGTGGAGCTATCAGATGTTGTCTACCTCTCTTGCTCAGATGGTTCATGTCCCTTCTGCCAGCCAGTGGACCCTTTGTGGATGCTCAGAGCACTCATAAGTGGACTCAGAGGGTCATGTCGCTTACCTCCTATGATATCAGATGGCAATCTTACCGGATGGATGTGAAGAATGTTATCATGAGTTGTGGAGAATTCCGGAATGTGCCACTCGTAGGGACCAAAGGTTGCATAAATTATAATCCAGTTCTTTCTCTTCGTCAGTTAGGGTTTGTAATGAAGGGAAGACCACTTGATGCTGAGGTAGCTGAAAGTGTGTATTTTGAGAAGCAGAGTGACCCGGCTAGATTGGAGCAGATAGGAAGAGCTTGGAGGTCTGTTGGAGTGAAGGATGGAGCTGTCTTAGGGAAGAAATTTGCCATTGCTATGCCTGATTACACTGATTGGGTAAAGAAGAGAGTGGAAACTTTGTTGCTACCCTATGATAGGATGGAGCCATTGCAGGAGAAACCGCCTTTGATCCTTGCTGAGAGTGTGCCGGCTGAACACTATAAACAAGCCTTGATGGAGAATCGCCGGTTGAGAGAGAAGGAGCAAGATACCCAGATGGAGCTCTACAAAGCCAAAGCTGATAGGTTGCACTTGGCCCATCAACTCAGGGAAGTGCAAGGAGAAGATGCTAGCAGAGTAAGAAGCCAGAAGAGATCCTACAAAGAGATGGAATCCATGTTAGATGCAGAACATCGGGAGTGTTTGAGGCTGCAGAGAGCTGAAGCCAGCTACCAGAAAAAGATCAGAGACTTGGAGAAGCAACTCAGAGACAAAGACATCCAGTTGAAGAAAGAGGTGGATTTGAGGCGGACATCAGAGGAATACCTTGGAGGAGAAGTTATGGAGCTTAGAAGACAATTGAAGGAGAAGATCACCCCTCTACCAGAATGTTCAGAATGCACACTGTTGATAGACCAGTGCCAGTACCTGAAGAGCCTTATTCCGGAAGACCGTTTATCTTAGCTTGTATTCTTTGATGTCTATGTTGAGAATCACCTCCAGGCTTGTTGGATGGGATTCGTTGTTGTACTCCGTTTATTCGAATATTTGTTGACTTGGTTGTATGATCTTTTTACTCTTATTTTATAGATAAGGTTGTTGGTGTTTCCTGTTGTTCTCATTTACCTTGTATTTGTTGTTCTCCTGTTGCTGCAGGTTGCCATCTTTTGAGGATGAATCGGGCTCTTTGAATGCTTGAGAAATGAGCATATCATGTGCATCATATACATCATTAACATCATACTCATATCATTTGCATAACAGGTGTTCTTGTGCCGACTTCTCACTTTGATTCCTGTGTTCAGGCAGGATAGCTGATCAGAGACCGCATCGCTACTCAACGAGACTCAACCATCAAAGGAACATGGATCAGGTGCAAGCTGAGTTAGCAGAGATGAGGGCTAACATGGCCCAGTTCATGCACATGATGCAAGGGGTTGCACAAGGACAAGAAGAACTCCGAGCTCTAGTTCAGAGGCAAGAAGCTGTAATTCCGCCGCCCAACCAAGCTCTGCCAGAGGGAGGCCCGATCAATGACAACCCTACTGCTGCTGTTCCCATCAAAAACTATGCTGTAGGGGATAAATTAAGAGGTATTCGAGTCAACGGTCAACCGATTGCTCCAGAGACCGCCAATGCCAGGGTAGTCCGTGCCCCGGCCCGTAATCAGGCTCCGATGGTGGACAGACAAGAGGATATCTTCACTATGCTCAGTGAAGATGAAGACGTCCTGGGAAGGGTTGATGAAAGAGATCGCAAAGTTGAGGCCCTTGCTGAAAAGATCCGGGCTATGGAATGTCAAAATTCTCTCGGTTTTGACGTAACTAATATGGGATTAGTTGAAGGCTTGAGAATCCCGTACAAATTCAAAGCGCCCACTTTTGACAAATACAACGACACTTCCTGCCCTCGCACTCATGTGCAGGCATACTATCGAAAGATCTCGGCGTATACTGACGACGAGAAGATGTGGATGTACTTTTTCCAAGATAGCCTATCTGGGGCGTCTTTGGACTGGTATATGGAGTTAAAAAGAGATTCGATCAGATGCTGGAGGGATTTGGGAGAAGTGTTCCTCAGACAGTACAAACATAACATGGACATGGCACCTAGCCGGACTCAGCTGCAGAGTCTGTGCCAGAAAAACAACGAGAGCTTTAAAGAGTACGCCCAGAGATGGCGTGAGCTTGCTGCGAGAGTTCAACCCCCTATGCTGGAAAGGGAGTTGACAGACATGTTCATCGGCACTCTTCAAGGTGTGTTTATGGACCGGATGGGAAGCTGCCCATTCGGTAGTTTTTCTGATGTCGTCATCTGTGGCGAGAGAACTGAAAGTCTGATCAAGGCCGGTAAGATTCATGATGTGGGTTCTTCTTCGTCATCAAAGAAACTCTTCTCTGGGGCACCTCTCCGTAGAGAAGGTGAAACCAATGCTGTACAACACCGAGGGAATGTGTACAGAGGAAGTGTGAATAGAGATCAGTATCGCCCGGTTGCTGCAGTGACCATTCCTGCACCTCAGCCTCGTCAACAACAACAACAAAGAGTTCAACAACCGCAACAACAACAACAACAGCAACAACGTCCGTATCAGCCCAGGCAGAGGATGCCTGATCGACGTTTTGATCCTCTACCAATGTCGTACGCCGAACTGTTGCCCGAACTACTCCGGTTAGGGTTTGTTGAGTTGCGTACAATGGCTCCACCAACAGTGTTGCCTCCTGGATACGACGCCAACGTCCGCTGTGATTTTCACTCTGGGGCACCAGGGCACCACACTGAAAAATGTCGGGCTTTCCAGCACAAAGTCCAGAATTTGATCGATTCCAAGGCGATCAATTTTTCTCCCGTGCCTAACGTCGTGAACAATCCTATGCCTCAACATGGAGGACATAGGGTGAATTATGTTGAAGGGGCCGAAGCTGAAGATTTTGTTGTCAGAGTGGATGAGATTCGGACTCCTTTGTTGACTGTAAAGGGCCGTTTGTTGGGTGGTGGTGTTTACCCGGGCTGTGGCAAAGACTGTTTGGGCTGTGCTGAAGCTGATAATGGTTGTGACCAGTTGAAGGCTGGTATTCAAAAGCTGATCGACGAGGGTTGTGTGCAGTTCAGTCGGGCTGTCAAAGATAATGGGTCGGTGTCAACTGTCACCATCTACTTTAAACCGGCTGAAGGACGAGGACAAGGGGTCGCTAGTTCATCTGCAGCAAGTGGTACTCCAGTTACCATTTCCGCTCCGGTAACCATCAGTGCTCCAACTACTATAGTGGCGTCTGGAAGAAGACCAGTTGAGAATAGTAGGGCTGTGCCATGGAGGTATGATAATGCCTACCGCAACAACAGAAGGGCTGGTAATCAGACAAGGCCAGTAAGTCAAGCGCCTGTGAGGATCAGTGCACCCAGTAGAACTCCGGCCGTTGTAAGTCCAATTGTGGACAATGTTGGTGGTCCGGGCGGTTTTACTAGAAGCGGACGACTGTTTGCGCCTCAACCGTTGAGGGATGCCAATGCTGAGGCATCTGCTAGATCGAAGGGCAAACAGGCCGTGGTTGACGAGGAACTGGCTCAGAAGGAAGCTGAGGGTTCATTTGAAAAGGACGTGGAGGAATTTATGAAGATTATAAAGAAGAGTGACTACAAGATCGTAGATCAGCTCAACCAGACTCCGTCCAAAATTTCAATTCTCTCTTTGCTGCTGTGCTCTGAGGCACATCGTGATGCTTTGTTGAAGATGCTGAACATGGCATACGTACCGCAAGAGATTTCCGTCAACCAACTAGAGGGAGTGTTGGCCAACGTGAGCACCAGGCATGGTGTAGGTTTCACTGACCTAGACTTAACGCCTGAGGGTCGTAATCATAACAAAGCCTTGCATATCACTATGGAATGTAAGGGAGCAGTTTTGTCTCACGTGCTGGTAGACACCGGGTCGTCATTGAATGTCTTACCAAAGCAGATTCTGAAGAAGATTGATGTTGAAGTAGTCGTGCTCACTCCCAGTGACCTTATTGTGCGCGCATTTGACGGATCCAAACGTTCTGTGTTTGGTGAAGTTACACTGCCGGTGAAGATAGGTCCCGAGGTTTTCGACATCATTTTTTATGTTATGGACATTCAACCCGCCTACAGCTGTCTGTTGGGGCGTCCGTGGATTCACGCAGCAGGAGCAGTTTTGTCAACTCTCCACCAAAAACTCAAGTATGTCTGGAACGGCCAAATTGTGACCGTGTGTGGCGAAGAAGAGATTCTGGTGAGTCATTTATCCTTGTTCAAGTATGTCGAGGTAGATGGCGAGATCCACGAAACATTGTGCCAGGAATTTGAGACCGTGGCTCTGGAGAAGGTAGCTTATGCTGATCAGAGGAAGCCTGGTGCTTCGATTGCTTCGTACAAGCAAGCCAAGGAGGTTGTTGATTCCGGCAAAACTGAGGGCTGGGGCAAGATGGTAGACTTGCCTGTCAAGGAAGACAAATTTGGCATTGGTTATGAGCCTCTCCAAGCAGAGCAGAGTATGCAGACGGGTCCGAGTACCTTCACCAGCGCTGGGCTGATGAATCATGGCGACATCTTTGCAACCGGTGGTGAAGACTGTGACAGCGGCTGTGATTTAGACATCTGGGTTCGCCCGTGTGCCCCAGGGGAGTCTATCAACAACTGGACGGCTGAAGAAGTGGTCCAAGTTACTCTTCAGACAGAGTAATTTTCCTTTGTTTTTTCATTTTGCATGAAAACCCTACGTTCTGCCCAAGGCGTAGTGGTTCATTGTAGGGCCTCATCATGTTTTAATGATTATCATAAATAAAGGACGTTTTGCAATCAAATTTTGTGATCCCTGTCTTTCTATTTTTTGTTTTCACTTTTTCTAAAAAACAATAAAAATGGCAATGTTTTTGTTTTTTGTGACTTTATTGAACTCTTTTTCTAAAACAAAACATTAAAACATGCAGAAGTGACCTTATGGCATCCACTATGAACAATCCTGTTATGCCTCATCATGATTTTGATAATCCCATCTACCAAGCTGAAGAGGAGAGTGAGGAAGATTGTGAACTCCCCGCAGAATTGGTCAGACTACTGAAGCAAGAGGAAAGGGTCATCCAACCTCATCAGGAGGAGTTGGAGATTGTTAATCTGGGTACTGAGGACGCCAGAAGAGAGATCAAGATTGGGGCTGCTTTAGAGGACTCTGTCAAGAGGAGGCTGATTGAGATGCTGAGAGAATATGTGGAAATATTCGCCTGGTCATAACAAGATATGCCTGGTTTGGATACAGACATTGTGGTGCATCGACTACCCCTCAGAGAAGAGTGTCCATCAGTCAAGCAGAAGCTTCGCAGAACTAGTCCTGATATGGCTGTCAAGATCAAGGAAGAGGTTCAAAAGCAGCGGGATGCAGGTTTTCTGGCTGTTACCAGTTATCCACCGTGGGTAGCCAACATCGTTCCTGTGCCGAAGAAGGATGGCAAAGTCAGAATGTGTGTCGATTACCGGGATTTGAACAGAGCGAGTCCGAAAGATGATTTCCCATTACCTCACATCGATGTATTGGTGGATAATACGGCTCAATCCTCGGTATTCTCTTTCATGGACGGTTTCTCGGGCTATAATCAGATCAAAATGGCGCTAGAGGACATGGAAAAGACGACATTCATTACACCTTGGGGCACATTCTGCTATAAAGTGATGCCCTTTGGGCTGAAGAATGCCGGTGCTACCTATCAGAGGGCAATGACGACTCTCTTTCATGACATGATGCACAAGGAGATTGAAGTGTACGTGGATGATATGATTGCGAAGTCGCAGACAGAAGAGGAGCACCTGGTAAATCTGCAGAAGTTGTTCGACAGATTGGTCAAGTTCAAACTGAGGCTGAATCCGAACAAGTGTACGTTTGGGGTGAGATCAGGGAAGCTGTTAGGCTTCATTGTCAGTGAAAAAGGGATTGAGGTTGACCCAGCAAAAGTCAAAGCTATTCAAGAGATGCCTGAACCGAAAACGGAAAAGCAAGTCCGTGGGTTTTTAGGGAGGTTGAACTATATTGCAAGATTCATATCTCACCTAACAGCCACGTGTGAACCAATTTTCAAATTGCTCAGAAAGAATCAGGCAATCAAGTGGAATGATGATTGTCAGAAAGCTTTTGACAAGATCAAAGAGTATTTACAGAAACCTCCAATCCTAATACCTCCAGTTCCAGGGAGACCGCTGATAATGTACCTGTCAGTTACCGAGAACTCGATGGGGTGTGTATTGGGACAGCATGACGAGTCTGGTCGAAAAGAGCATGCCATATACTACCTAAGCAAAAAGTTTACCGACTGTGAAACAAGATATTCACTGCTCGAGAAAACTTGCTGTGCTTTGGCCTGGGCTGCTCGCCGACTAAGGCAGTATATGTTGAACCATACTACCTTGTTGATTTCTAAGATGGATCCAGTAAAGTACATCTTTGAGAAGCCGGCTCTCACCGGGCGCGTTGCTCGATGGCAGATGATTTTAACAGAATATGACATTCAGTACACGTCACAGAAAGCCATCAAAGGTAGTATCCTTTCAGACTACCTTGCCGAGCAACCAATTGATGACTATCAGCCTATGATGTTTGAATTCCCTGATGAAGACATCATGTATCTGAAGATGAAAGATTGTGAAGAGCCACCTGTCGAGGAAGGACCGGATCCTGATGACAAGTGGACACTGATGTTTGATGGGGCTGTGAATATGAATGGTAACGGTGTTGGGGCAGTGCTCATTAATCCCAAAGGTGCTCATATGCCTTTTTCTGCCAGATTGACGTTTGATGTCACCAACAATGAAGCTGAGTATGAGGCTTGTATCATGGGGATAGAAGAAGCCATCGACCTGAGAATCAAAACTCTTGACATATTTGGAGATTCTGCTCTAGTGATCAATCAGGTCAATAGAGATTGGAATACGAACCAGTCACATTTGATTCCGTATAGAGATTACACCAGAAGAATACTGACGTTCTTCAAGAAGGTGAAGTTGTATCATGTCCCCCGGGATGAGAATCAGATGGTTGATGCCTTAGCTACTTTATCTTCCATGATAAAAGTTCATTGGTGGAATCATGTGCCACATGTTGCGGTAAATCGACTCGAGAGGCCTGCGTATGTGTTTGCAGCCGAGTCTGTTGCGATTGATGAGAAACCGTGGTACTATGACATCAAGAACTTCCTCAAGACTCAAGAGTACCCTGAAGGTGCGTCAAAGAATGATAAGAAGACCCTGAGAAGGCAAGCTGGAAGCTTTTATTTGAATCAGGATGATGTGTTGTACAAAAGGAACTTTGACATGGTCTTGCTCAGATGCGTGGATATTGTTGATTGACGGAGCTACTGTTGCTGATATTGTTGATTGTCTCTGAAAACAGGTGCTATATGAGCCACCTGGTGCTGGTTACCGGCGGGACGCTCGGTCTTCCTCATCACAGAGGGTCTTCTTGGTCTTTCATGGGAGGTCACATCATGTGCCTCTCCATCTTTCTTCTTTGCAAATGCCCCATAACGTTTGGCAGAAGAGCCTTCTTCTCTGGTTAACCGTCCTTCACGGACCCCTTCTTCTAGACGCGTCCCCATATTTATCATCTCGGTGAAGTCAGAAGGAGCGCTAGCAATCACCCGCTCATAATAAAAAGAACTTAAAGTCTTCAAAAAGATCTTAGTCATCTCTTTCTCTTCTAGCGGAGGCACAATCTGTGCTGCCACCTCTCACCACCTCTAAGCATACTCCTTAAATGTTTCTTTATCCTTTTGGGACATGGCTCTCAACTGATCTCTATCGGGGGCCATATCCACGTTGTACTTGTACTGCTTGACGAAGGCCTCGCCAAGATCATTGAAGTATCGGATGTTCGTGCTGTCTAAACCCATGTACCAACGCAAAGTGGCACCGGACAGACTGTCCTGAAAGTAGTGGATGAGTAGTTGGTCATTATCGGTTTGAGTCGACATCTTCCTGGCATACATGACCAGGTGGCTGAGAGGACAAGTATTTCCTTTGTACTTTTCAAAGTCAGGGACCTTGAATTTCACAGGGATCTTCACATTTGGAACCAAGCAAAGTTCGGCAGCAGACTTGCCGAAAAGATCCTTCCCTTTGAGAGTTTTCAATTCCTTGCGAAGCTCAAGAAACTGATCGTTCATAGCATCCATCTTCTCATAAACATCTGGACCCTCAGACGGCTCAGAATGATAGATGGTGTCGTCTACCCTGGGCAAAGTATGCACGGCAGGAGGAGGAACAACAAGGACCGGGCTAGATGCTGGCATAGAAGCAAAGGTTGGAACAAGACCCTCAGGCATGAAATTGGGAGGCATCCCCCATGGGAACCCGGTTGGCATGGCTGTTGGAACAAAGTGCGTACTGGCAGCGGGCACAGTAGAGGAGACAATCTCGGAGATAACTGTCCTCTGGGGAGGAGTTGAAGGTGTCGGAGAAGACTGGCTCTGGGCAGCCATGAGTGACTCCATTAGGGCAGTCAATCTGGCCACTTCCTCTTTCAACTCGCGGTTCTCTTGCTCTAAGTGATCCATCAGTCTTGAAATGTTGGCTCTAGTGTAATACCGGTGAGTCAGCTTGTCTTCAAAATAAATGAAGGACACAGAGTTAGACCACAGGGCAAGGGACCGGAAACAAAACCTGCTTATGCATATGATGCATGCAATGCTTGTGCATATGATTTGTTTTTTATTTCAAAGGAACTTTAGAGTTTTACTTGCAAATTCTGGAAATATTAAGCATTTTATCACATATGGAAATATCTCATCAAATAATATCAGAGAAAAGAAGTGTAGCATTGTCAATCATATACAAGAGAAAAGGAAAATAATCATCCTATGGATCCCTAGAAACAATCATCTAAATCTCGGGACACAGGAAGATAAGATGCGCGAAGCCTCTTCACCTCCCTCTCGTAGGCTGCCTCCATATCGGCCTTCTCTTTGGCGAGTCGATCATACCTCCTCTTCCAGAACTTAGAAGACTCAGGAAGTAGATAAGTCCATACATCATCAGGGTCATCAATAACTTGATGCTCAAGGAACTCAATCAAAGCATCCTTCTCCTTAATCTGCTGAAGCAACTCTTCCCTTTCACGGATCCAAGCACGCGATCGGTCTTCGTCTCTCAACTCCTCTACTCCTTGATTAGGGAGGGTTGAAGGCCCAGCCACAATCATAGGTGTAGGTCTCGGATACTCGTAAGGCATGAGATACTCAGAAGCTCTCCTCCTTACCCAAGCAGTGTAAGGCTCCAAAACGATGCAATTCTTAGGACCCAACTCCTTCCTTCCTTTCTTATGAATCTTGCGCCAAGCGCGGACCATCCTAGCTTTCAAGCCTTGGGGATCTTTACCCTCTTGAAAGAATACACCCTCTAACAGAATGTTATTGGGTTTATCCTTTAAGGGGAACCCAAGCTGCCGACGTGCCAAAACAGGATTGTAGTTAATACCACCACATGTACCAAGAAGAGGTACATTGGAGAATTCGCCACAAGAGTCAATAATCTGCACACCATCATACACATGGTTATACCAAGAGATATCATCATTAGTGAGAGACATAAGTCTCGTGAACCACTGTAGACATTCCTTGTTCTCCTTGAAAGCGACCGTCTGAGGTAAGTGAGAAATAAACCACTTATACAACAGAGGCAAACAGCACACAATAACGCCACCACCCTTTGCATTCCTCATATGCAAAGAGAAATAGGTATCGCCCAACAGAGTCGGAACGGGATTAAGAGTAGAGAAGATCCTAATAGTGTTCACATCCACAAACTTGTCGATGTTGGGTGTAGCACCTCAAATTTGCACCTACCGTTTGTACATACATTCTCATATTAGGTCATAACATTAACATAGTCCACTGCATAACATTGCATTGTCCCTTTGCCCAAGTGCAGGCCATTCAGAAGAATTAGGTCAAACTGGTTAGGAGATCAGTCAATCAAGCAAGCAAGTGCAATTTCCATTTGAGACAAGGCCCTAGGGTTGGTCCAACATGTTCACATGACCTAGGGGTCCTTTTGAAGTGTTTTGGTCAAGGTTTGGATGCTCATAAGTCATCAGTCATTGTTCAGTCCACCAGAAACCCTAGAAAGTCAACTATGGTCAACTGTGGTCAACTGTGCCTGATTTTATGGATTTCAAGGTGGGAGATGGTTTGAAAGGGTTCATTCATGTCCATACAAGTCTCATTTGACATTTCAAAGGTCAAGATTGAAGAATTTGAAGTCAGACAAAAAGTTTCCAAAAATGGCAGGTGACCTATAATTTTTCAACTGCCAAAAATAGAAAGTTTTTCTCCTCAAATTTACATCATCATACAAGCTTCAAATGAAATTTTGTCCAACATGAAAGTTGAAGATATTGTTCTCACCTTTCCAAAAAGTCTAAGAACACTCATTTCCCATTTATGGTTGGCAAGTTATGATCAAATCATTCTCAAACATTTTTGAACTTCAAAGTGGCATATCTTCCAAACCATTTGGCCAAATTGGGTGGGGTTTTTTGCTACAAGTCATATTTGATGTGCTCTATCCAAATATTTCATCACAATTCACCAAAAATCTTTCATTCAAAATGGCCTTTTTTCCAAGTACATGAATTAAAAAAGAGGTGAGTTGAAAATTGGACTTTTAAATAAAACATTTCCAATGATTTGTACCAATAACATATGTTCAGAAATTGAATTTGGGATTTGTTTGAGCCCAATTTCGTGCACATACATGCACCCCTTGCAAATTGGTTGGTTTTTTTTAGCAATTGGCAAAACACTCATTTAACAAAATTGTGATTACACTTCCACTAACCAAACTTAAGGACACTAAACAGAGTATATATTTGACATTTTCTGTGAGAGAAACCCTAGCACACTTTGCAAAAACAGATCAAAAACTCATTTGCTCTCAAAAACTCTCATTTTTCCACTTGAACTTTTCTGAAAAATTCTCAAGGGAACTCGTGCCTTGTTGGTTGCTTCATCACCTACCAACATTCTTGGAGCATTTGTGAGCATCATCTTCCAACTGTAAGCAAAGAAAGCATCACTGTTCCATTGACATTCTTCCATGGCAGCTCGAGTTTGGAGCTAGAATCAAGGCAGCTGGAATTTCACAACTCATTCAATCATCATCTGGAGCATTATTGGACATCTGTTTCTACTCAACATAACCAAACAACCACTGTATCATCACTGTGCTCCAAATCAAGTACTTTAGTTGCTATTAGTTCCTTGTGAACTTTGCTTTGCTTTGCTTGATAAGCAATTTGCATTGAGGTATAATTTCCTTACTCCATGTAGTCTGGAAGACCTGGCCTGTTACTTGGCCAGGCACCTGTCCGAAGTCCTCCTTAAGAGGCAATGTTTGTGACTGTTTACCTTTGTCCTTGTACATATTCAAAGACCTCCTAAGTGAAGAGGCAATTGGCAGAACCCAAGGGATGTGCAATCTATCCCCTGCTATTCTGTGTGTCATCTGCTTTGCTCACACCACTGTGTTGATGCATTGCAGATACAAACCCAAGATCTTGTACATTTGTACAGTTGAGTCAGTGTCATATGTGTAGAAGGGTTCCCCCTTTCTGAACCCACACATTCTTGTCTTAAGCTCTCCCAGGCCAGGGATAAGAGCTGTGAAGTCTCATCTTCACTCACCTTTCATCAGCTTCACCCTAACTCTCAATGTTAGGGTTAAGAGCTAACACTACCCTGTTACAGTGGTTTGTTTGTTGAGGTTGATATGACCCCTCGACTAAAACCTAACCTTGATTGAGCCCATTGCTTGCATATAGTGTGTGCTACTTGTGCTTGTGTGTTTGCTTTAGCTTGCTTCCTGTGCAAGTTAGGTGTGGCTTGCTTCCTGTGCAAGTCATGTTTAGGATAGGCTTGCTTCCAGTGCAAGTTAGCTAGAAACCTTAACTTAGGGATGATATTGCATGATAACATCTAGGCTCGAGTCGTAGTCTCCCTAGTTGTATCTCCCTCTGTTATCTGGTTAGGCTAGTCTTGTGTCCCTCCGTAGGGGAACTACGTCGCCCTGATCCTCATACCAGATGAGGTACGTAGGCAGGAGATGAGCTGATCTCTCCGGGCGCCTTTTTGTTTTGTTTGTGTGAGTTGTTTCTCCTTTTCTGGTTGGAGTCCGGCGTAAGTCCAGCGATTGGCAGTTGGTTTCCTGTGTGTGTTTGTTGGTTCGGATGCTGATGTAAGTCCAGTGATTGGCATTCGGGCTCCACGTTTGCCTTTGCCTGTGTTTGTTTGTGTGCGTGTCAGCCGAGCTACGAATGCTCTGATTCTCCTTCGTCCAAAGGAGATACGTATGCATAGGATGCGACATCCTAGCGAGCATGTTTTCCCCCAGTTCGAACTACTTTGACTCTGATGTCTATGCTTGATAGACTAAGTAGGCCCAGGATGCGATACCCTGCCGAGTCAGTCTTGTCTGTTTTCTTGTGTCTCTTTCAGCCAGTGTGTGTGTTTGAGCAGTGTTTTAGCAACCATTTTCCTTCCTATTGTGCGTGGATCCTGTCGTGTACGACGGATGCGTAGGGGTGCTAATACCTTCCCTTCGCATAACCGACTCCCGATCCCATTCTCTTTGGTCGCGAGACCACGTCTTTTCCAGGTTTACTCTGAGCGTTTCCTTTCCCTCTTTTGGGATAAATAACGCACGGTGGCGGCTCTATTGTTCTTGTTTTCCCGCCGGTTTTTCGCGTAATGCGACATTGGGGAACAATACCAATCCATAGATGAGAAGTACAAATATGGCTTCAAAGGCATCCTCACTCATGGCCTTCCCATATATAGTAGCTTGAGCAATGAGGAACTCCGAAGGGAGACCTTGAATTCCACCTTTGGTAGTCATATGAGCACCAACCAGAGATTCATCTATGTGTAACATGTCAGCTATCTCTTGTGAAGTAGGAATACTCTCCAAGCCACTGAACGACACCTGATCCAGAATAGGTATACCCACAAGATAAGCATACTCCTCAAGGGTAGGTAAAAGCTGGAAATCCGGAAACGTGAAGCAACGGTACAAGGGATCATAAAACTGCACCAATACACTCATCAATCCTTCATCCACCTGAGTGGTCAGAAGAGGAAGAAGCTTCCCGAATCGAGCCTTGAAACCCAAGGGATCTAATATATAAGATGTCAAATTCCTTAACTCTTTTAAGTTTGGTTGTCTGAAACTGTACTTCTTTGTATTCCTTCTTTGTCTTTCCATGTCTGAAAATTTTGCAAATAAACCCCCTTAAGTTCCTTGAAAATTTTCTTATTATTTTGATGATATGAATGCAAATGGGTGCATGAATGCAACAATCACACTCAAGGATCAAGAAAAGCACACCAAACAAAGGTCATGGGATGGATCATGTTATCCTTAATATCAACCATCCATTTTGGTGGATTATGGTTTACACCTTATCAACACCCAAGTTCCATTGATATTAAGGATACCTGAACGGATCAACCATGAATCAAGGGTTTGTTGTAAGTCACGAGCATGGAGTTAGGTTAAGAACCACCCAAAAGGGAGTGTACTAGGGTTTAAACCTGCCAATCATGTTCTACAAAAGGTTCCCATAGTCATCATCCCATCTTTCGGATATTATTGGAGAAACGACTACTCGTATTCCAAAAATATTCTCAAGAGAGACTCTTATGAGTGTAGTATCGCGTAACAATCGTATCAAATCTTACACTTGAACGACTTTCGCACTACATCCTAAGAATAGGCCAAGATGGGTTTGGTAAACTAAGGTCCTTGGTTTCTAAGGTCTATATTGGAAAAAGTAATGTCTAACCACAACTTACTTGTGTGACATTATTGATCCCAACATAACCTCCACCAAGTGAATGAACCTGCAAGTCAACTTGCTAAGGAATAACTCCACACAAGTCGACAAGACTATGCCATTCTCCTATCCTAAGTGCACTCGAGTTCGGGTATAGAACTCATCTCACAAAGATCACCAAGCATACAAGGAATTAATATCAAGCAATTCAATCATTACATACAATACAGTAATCCCAAATTGCACAAAAATATGTCATAAAAAATACAGTATAATACAACAAATATGAAAAGTAGGCAAAACCCACTAGGCAAATTATTTGTCCCCAGCAGAGTCGCCATTTTTCTGTAGCGGGGTATTCGTTACCATTAGAGATATTGACTAAATCCAAGGTAAATCATACAAGTCGAGTCGCCACCGCACTTCTATTTATCCAAAGGAATGGTTAGAAAGCGAACAAAAACCTAAAAGTTTTATCGAATCAAAAACTAGTAAAAATGTCAAAGATCTGGGTAAGGGGGTTGGTTATGCAATGGGAAGGTGTTAGGCACCCAAAGCATCCTAGGTACTCCTAGGGAGCCCTTTTCACATTTGTTGTAAGGTTGTTGTTTTTTTTTGGTGAAAATTTATTTGTGCAAACATGATTGAAGGGATGAGAAAAGAATATACAAATTTATTTACATTTTGTGTTTGAATGGATGAACCCATTGCCTACGTACCATCTTAAAAAAGATTAGGATCAAAACCTCGTAGTTCGGGGTAAAAAAATTCAAAAAAAAGTTGGTGAATTGATTGGTCCAAAAACCTTAAGGTCTTTTGTTATCAAAGGGAGAAAACTCAACCTAAAACCACAAATCCACCATGTGAGGATAGCTTCAACATGCTAGTGAGGGGTTAACCCTATAATAAGCATGGAAGACTCATTGTCCATCACTAAGGATAAAGGTGAGTATTATATCTACCTCAAGGATAATTCAAACCTAATAGCTAATGGTTATAAAAAAAGGGTTTGATTAAGAAGGTGGCCATTGAAACCACAAAAAGTATTTGAATGGGTTATATTTACCAATTAAAAGTATTTACAAAAATATGGTTAAAGTGGATTAAAAGGTTCAATTCAAAATAAGTGTTATGAAAAATAAGTTTGAAAGTCAAAAGCATAAGGCTTAGGTTTCTAATGTTGAAAACAAAAGTTATTGTTTGCACAAAAAGTTTTGACTTGGGTTAGAATGGGGAAAAAAGGGGTTAAATTCCTAAACATACAAGAGATAAGGGAAAAGAAAATAAAACCACATTAGGAGTTCCCCTCTTGAGATCATATTGATGATCCAAGTAGCTCCCATCCTTTGGAATAAGCAGTCACAAACAAATATCTCAAGCCCTTAAGCACAGGTAATCGGAATAAACCTCCAGGGGGTATCCCACAAATAAAGTGGAACACCAGGCCATCTCTACAAGAGTCATGTGAGCCCTCACAAAAAACTCAACAAACAGGTTAGAGAAACAAGATAGGGTAATCAAGAGTTGCCCCCAAATCAAAATGTAACCACATGAATCATGCCTTAAAACTCACAAAAAAGCTCACAAAAAGCAACCAAGGGCAGGAGGCCTAAACCTCTTGTCAAACACATACATTAAAAGGGTATCAAAAAAATTCAGGTTGAAAGTATAAAGTAGTGGAAATAGGGCATACCTGATTGGGGAGGATCGATTGAAATTGAGTTGCACCCGTGAGGTTTGCAGAGCAATCTGAGGGTTTATATGAGAGGGAATTGGTTCTTTGCTGATGAGTTCCCTTCAGCCTCTGGAGGTTGCTCTGAACTCTGTTAGCTCTTCTCTCACTTTCTTTTTCCTGCCAGGGTAATAGGAATGGCCTCCTTTTGTTTCACTGAAACTCTGAATTTATAACCTGGTTTTTGTGGACCTGTGGGCTCAAATGAGAGAGGCCCAAGTCCAAAATTTTTTTTTGTTATATTTTATTTATTTATTTATTTATTTTTTCGTTTTTCCTTTTTTTTTTTAGTAAACAAAAGTAAGAGAAACAATGATGTATAATTCAAGCATGCTTGATGATCTCAAACCAATCACAAGGAGTCCCATCCAAAGGCAAAGGGAACCAAGATGCTCATGATCCTTGAGGCTATGCAAATGCAATGTTATGATGCCATGAGGGATCTTAGGGTCAAAATTGGGGTCTTATAGAAGGTTAGTGGGAGCATGATTATTTTTCTGGTATTATATGTAGATGACATATTACTCATTGGAAACGATGTCCCTACCCTGCAACAAGTAAAGTCTTGGTTGGGGATATGCTTTTCTATGAAGGACCTAGGTGAAGCAACCTATATATTAGGAATCAGAATCTATAGAGATAGATCACAAAAACTGCTTGGCCTAAGTCAGAGTACGTACATAGACAAAGTGCCGAGACGCTTTAATATGCATGATTCCAAGAAAGGATTCATACCTATGCAACATGGCATGTGTCTATCAAAAACACAATCCCCTTCAACTAAGGAAGAAAGGGATCGCATGAATAAGATTCCATATGCATCTGCAATAAGATCTATCATGTATGCCATGTTATGTACTCGACCAGATGTCTCGTATGCTTTAAGTGCAACGAGTACGTACCAATCTGATCCTGGTGATGCTCATTGGGTAGCTGTCAAGAATATCCTTAAGTATTTGAGAAGGACTAAAGACTCATTCTTGATATATGGAGGTCAGGAAGAGTTGGTTGTAATTGGATACACTGATGCTAGCTTCCAGACAGATAAGGATGACTTTAGATCGCAATCTGGTTATGTGTTTTGCTTAAACGGTGGCGCTGTGAGTTGGAAAAGTTCAAAGCAAGATACAATTGCTGATTCTACAACCGAGGCCGAGTACATTGCTGCCTCAAGTGCAGTAAAGGAAGTTGCTTGGATCAAAAAGTTCATTAGTGAACTTGGCATAGTTTCTAGCATTGTGGATCCCATTGGTCTCTATTGTGATAACAATGGTGCTATCGCACAAGCTAAGGAACCTAGATGTCACCAACGATCCAAACATATACTTAGGCGTTATCACCTCATTCGAGAGATAATAGATAAAGAAGATGTGAAAATATGCAGAGCACCTACACTTGACAATATTGCTGACCCACTGACAAAGCCTCTTGCGCAACAGAAGCATGATGGCCATACTAGATCTAAGGGCATTAGGGGTATGCCTGATTGGCTCTAGTGCTAGTGGGAGATTGTTGGTGTAAGCCCTAGAGGTCAATACTTTTGGTACTTGTATCGAATTATTTATTAATAATAAAAGGCTTTTTCTTTATTATGTTTGTCTAATAAAGTCCCTAGAATAGATAGTTCGTTTAATGTATTAAGTGTGACTTAATCATGAGATCACATTAAACATAAGGACATTATTCTTAAAGTATCCATAGTCGAGCTTTATTGTGAAGTGGGATAACACTAAAGCATTAAGACTATTATGTATATAGACTAATGATCACATCTCATGGATCATGGATAAGGAGTTATCAAGTCTTAAACATAGGTATGAATATTAAGAGTAATATTTATACTTGATTGACCCGCTATGAGAATACTATATAGAATGTTATGCAAAGTGTCATAAGTTATTCTCATGGTGATAATGGTGTATACCACCCTTCGACCTGAAACCACTATGGACCCTAGATGCAGAGTCGAGTGCCTTATTGTTGATCAAACATTGTTCGTAATTGGATGACCATAAAGACAGTTATTGGGTACTCACAAAGCATGCTAAGGGGCATGAGTGACCTAGATGGAATTTGCCCATCCTGCGTAACAGGATAAATGTCTATGGGCCCAATTTTGAACTGGACAAGGATGACAGGGTCTATTCCTTGTGTTCAATATAGACATAAGGGAAAAAGGGTAATTGTACACATAAGTATTATCACAAAAGGATTTGTCAGATCACATGACATTTTCATGTCTTGGGTAGCAGTGATGTGTTGCAAGATACCGCTCACTGTTTATTATGTTAAATACGTGATTTAATATAATTGCCAATGCCGCAAAAACCTACAGTGTCACACACAAAAAGACGGATTGATGAGAGATAAAGTAACTAAGGATTACCGTAATGTACGGTGCACTTAAGTGAATTGTAGAATATCGTAAGGTACGGTGTACTTAAGTAGAATACGAAATATGGTAAGGTACCACACGCTTAAGTGATTTTGGCATATTATAAGATATGGGCCATGTACACTTGAGTGGGCTTTTTTAGCTTGCAGCCCACACAAGTGGTTCTATAAATAGAACCCTTGTGTAGAAGCATTTGGGTAGTTGCAATTTCGTTTCTCTCTCTCTCACACTCAAAGCCTTCATTCATAGCAGCTAGCGCTGAGATTGAAGGAATCCGTTCGAGTGGACTGAGTAGAGGCGTTGTCATCGTTCAACGTTTGTGATTGCTCCGTAGATCTGCATCAAAGGTTTCAATCACCACAAGAGGTAATGATTCTATCACTTATCATGCCCATTCGTAAGGATCACTAAAGGAGAAATTTAAAATTCCGCTGCGTTTTGGATTGCTCTTTTCCTTCATCAAGGTGGTCAAAATATAATTTCCATTAAGGAATGGAATCAAGCTGTTATGGAATCTTAGTGGTAAAAGGGATAACCTTTGAATTAAATGGGTGCATTCTTACTATATTCATAATGACGATATCTGAAAAGTTATAATCAAGAACTCGTGCTCTTGGATACTAAAATGTATTCTCAAGCAGATGCAAATTCATAATGACAACATGTGGAGCAAGCTACAGCAGGTAACCTCATATAAGACTAGGGTGGTGTACCAAGACATTAAAGGGCCTAAGCAAACTATAACTTGGTGAAGGATAACGTATGATAACAATGCCATACCTAGAGCAGTGTTTGTGCTTTGGATGCCTTGCCAAGATAAATTGTCTACCAAGGAAAGGCGTAAGAGATTTAACATGATCCAAAATGACATTTTCTATTTTTGTGATAAACAGGAAAAGATGCAACATTTAATGTTTGAGTGTGATGAGATAAAGGCTATTTGGAGACATGTTCTCAATTGGTTTCAAGTACAACACACACCCGAAGGCTGGCACATAGAACGACAATGGGTGGTTATGAAGTGCAATGGCAAAGGATGGAGAGCTCACATTCTTAAATGTGCTTTCTCTGAAGTTCTCTATGAAAGATGGAATTATATAAATATTGTATGTTTTGGTAATAAGAATATCAATAATATCAATAATACTATAAGAGATAAAGTTGTGAAT
Source organism: Lathyrus oleraceus (assembly GCF_024323335.1). Taxonomy (NCBI): domain Eukaryota; kingdom Viridiplantae; phylum Streptophyta; class Magnoliopsida; order Fabales; family Fabaceae; genus Lathyrus; species Lathyrus oleraceus. Next base: position 450,281,586 of record NC_066579.1, read on the forward strand.
ATTATTGTAAATAGATTATGGACCTGTCATACGGTGAACTGACTTTGTGTGTTTTGCTTTGGAAAGCAAATGTCGCGGATAGCAAGAGTCGCCACCGACTTTTCTTTTATCCAATAAGGAAAGGTGGAAAAGAACAGGAAAGACCTTAATTAGATTTTGGGTTCGGGAGGCACATTATACAAAGGGAAGGTGTTAGCACCCTTTGTATCCATGGTTATCCATGGGCTCTTAATTGCTTGATCACTTATGTTTGTCTGAAAAAAGTGTTTGTGAATTGCTTAAAAAAACATTTTAAAAAGAGAGTTTAACTTTGTAATGATTCTTGTACGAATGTATACAGAGTATTTATCTCGTTTAATTTTGAAAGCGGTTTAGAAAAAAATAACTTGGCAATGATTCTAGTACGAATGTATACCAAGTGGTGAATTTCTAGTATTTGCAAAGTGTGAGATATGAAAAAAAATGTTTTAGGTTGTGAGCCCGCAGTTAAGAGTTATACCTACCCGAGGTCTTTATGGGTATTTCCTGTCCTTATGAGGGTAAAACTGTCCTTACTATTGAGAAGTAAGTAGTTTTATCCCTTGGATGTAAAAGGGTCATCGTAGGGTCATCGATTGGTCATTAAAGGCAACATTTGCAAGGATACCTTAGCGTTCGAAGGGACGATCATCATTTAACCGTAGGCTACAACGAAGGGTCATCGAGGGACAAAGTCATATATTCGAAGGCAACGTCCGAGGGACTATGACTTATTTTGTAGGGACATGATGATTTAATCGAAGGGTCTGTGCTAAGTGTATCCCCACATTCGCGGGACATGACCGTAATACCGTAATACCGTAAGGTAACAAAGAGAGGTCCAAGATCACATATTCAAAGGCAATATTTTACAATCAATTTGGTAGTTGTAATCAATTAGGTAATTAGGTCCATATTATAATCAATTAAGTAATTAGGATGAATCTCCACATTAAAATCGATTAAGTAATTAGGATGAATCTCCACAAGGGTATCCCACAAATAAAGTGGAATACCTAGCAAACTACTTTTCTGGGAATATGTGAGCCCTTACAAAATTCAGCAAACGGGTTAGAATATCGAGACAAAGTGCAATTGAGAATTGCACTACAAAAGAATCACAGCAGTAGTAATGTCAGGCGAAATAATGCATGATTATAATGAATCAGATCAGGTAGGTACAAAACAGAACAGAAAAATTCAGCGACTGTCATGTTCGCTGCTGCCTCGCCTAGCGAAGGCTTAGTGAGGGCTCGCTACATGCTCGCTTAGCGATGTGCTAGCGAGCGGCTACGGGTTTTGAGTTTGACAGCAGTACGATTTCCGGAACTCCGAACCCTATGGCATTCAATTACAGAAATAACATGGTCAAACATTCAGATATTCAGGCATGCTTAAACTCACATGCAAAATCTAATTACATATCCAAAAATTCAATCATGATGCATTATGTATTTAGAGATTACAGATTGGAAGCATAAAACAGTAGTGATGCGCAAACCTGTTTGCAATTGAATTGCAACGTTGAATTGGCAGATCACTTTTGGTATCGGATTGAGTTGGGCGGAGGTAACCTTTGTGCAGATGAGTTGCTTTCAGGGTTTCCTTTAGGGTTGCTCTGAATTCTCTTGGTTAGCCTCCAAGGTTTGATTGCTAGGGTTCCAGTTCGTCTCCTTCTGTTCCCCCTTTCTGACTGAAATGTTGGTATTTATAATGGTTTGTTGTGACCTAATGGGTTCAGAATGAAGCCCATAATTTTTGGTATTCGCTAGGCGAGTATTGTAGCGAAGGGTTCGCTAGGCGAAGGATTTGCTCGCCTAGCGAGCATGCCGGTTTAAGTCTTTTTCTGGATTGGGCCATTTGTGAGCTGGGTTTTGGTTCCTGTAAGACCAATGCCTTGAAAAATGCCTTGAAAAATGTCCTGTAATATTAACGGGCAAATTTTGGGGTATGACAGCTGCCCCTGTTCAATTTTCTTGAACCGAGAGAATTAGGATGGTATATATGCCATTCGTGGTCTGGAGGTGGAAGATTATTGAACACTTAGAATGCCCCAAAATTTTCACTTGTTAATCAACAGTTAGTCTTGATGAAGATGGGCTTAAAGATGCCATCCAGGAAGTTTGATGATGAGAGCTTCAGAGTGCGTCGTACATTAGATGATATCTGAAGACATGGGTGTCTTACCGGGTCATACGCTAGACCGTATAGTGAGTCCTCCATTATGCTGTCGACTTCGCTGGGGAGTCAGAGTGTGTTATACGCTGCTGGGGATGAGGGATCAAAATGGATCATACGCTAGACCGTATCTGAATAGCAGAGTGAGTTGTTCATTAGGCGGATGACTTCGCTGGGGAGGAAAGATCAGAATGGATTGTACGCTAGATCGTATCTAAGTTGCGGAATGAGCCGTTCGTTAGGCTGTATCTGACGAAGGTAGAATAAGAATGGATCGTATGCTAGATCGTATCTGAGTTGAAGATCCAAATGGGTCGTACGTTAGACCGTATTGGAGTTGCAGAATGAGCCGTACGTTAGGCCGTATTTGAAGAAGAAAGTAGTCGTACGCTAGACTACACCCCGGAATGTACCGTACGCTGGGCAGCATCTGAGGATTTGAAGGTCCAACTGGGTCGTACATTAGACCGTATTGGAGTAGTTGAAGGTCAGAATGGATCGTACGTTAGATCGTATCTGAGTTGAAGGAGTCATATGTTGAGCTGAATCAGAATGAACCGTACGCCAGGCTATATCTGATAGTATTTGTATACGTTGTATTTGCAATGAATATCTGGGGTGGGCTTAAAGATGCCACCATTGGGAGGATATCAGAGTGCTTGTCAGAATGAATGTTCATATGGATTGTATCTGAGAGATGTAGTTGAATCTTGAATGTAATTGATAAAGATGTCCGTCTGGATGGACCTTTGTTTTGACTGTATCAGGAGGATAATTAACTGAAAAATAAAGTTAGCTCCATGCCATGTCATGATGCATGAGATGTTTTATGCTTATGAAAATAAATGCGAACAATGTATGCATGTGTATGTTGTGAAATGATGTAATGAATGAATTATGCGTCTGAAAAGTTTTTCCTGGCGACTCCCTGGGGAAAATAAATCCCCATCTTCTGGTTAGAGATGCTTGTATTGATGACCCTTTCTTGGCTGAGGATACTTGATTTCTGTCTGATGGTAGAGATATTTAACAGAGTCTGGCTGGGGGATGGAGGAGATGATCTGTCTGTCTAGCGATGCCAATTCCTTCTAGGGAGTAACTGGTTTATGCTGGGGAATAGAATTAGCAACTGGGTTCGTTGGAAAGCATGGTTAGACCTTCTCCTCGATCCTGAAGTCTTTTAGTAATTGTTATTTCCGTTTTATGCATGTATTTTGATAAACATCGATCATATTCAAATGCCTATATCAATTCAAATTAAATCAATGGACGTTTATGCAAGCCAAACAGAAAAAGTAAAACAAAAGCATTTTTTTTTGGAAACAAAATTGTATTGATTTTGAAAGAGGGCCTATAAACAGGCAATTTGTGTACAAAGAGACAGAAATCCTAGTAAGAGGAAATTGTCGAGAACATAAAGTAAAAGCTATGAAGGAAAAGTCCTATCGATTTTAATTCTGCTACTGTCATTATGTCTTCAAGCATCTCATCTCCTGCTGTCGGATAGAAGTGATTGGCTTGTTCAGTCCCTTTGACTTGGGTGAAGCTGACTGAGAACGGGACATAGTCATACGCTTTTAATCCCTATTTTTTGCCTGGACCACCTTTTCAGGTTTTCAGTCCACCAGGATACCCTTTTTTGCCCAAGCCGCCTTTTCAGGTTTTCGACTCGTCGGGTGTACATTTTTATATGTTTATCCCTAATTTTTGCCCGAACCCTTTTGGTTCGCCGGGATGCCCTTACTTTTGCCTAGGTACGTCGACCTAACGGGTCTCTTTTATGCGTAGTATTTTTTGACTATGTCTGCGTTCACGGGATGTGGGAAGTCTTCGCCATCCATCGTAGCAAGTATCATGGCTCCACCAGAGAATACCTTCTTAACTACAAATGGCCCTTCGTATGTGGGAGTCCATTTGCCCCTGGGATCACCTTGTGGTAGAATGATACGCTTGATCACCAATTCGCCGATTTGATACACCCGTCTCCTGACCTTTTTGTTGAATGCCTGGGTCATGCGCTTCTGATATATCTGCCCATGACAAACAGCCGCAAGTCTCTTTTCATCAATCAAATTTATCTGATCGAGTCGAGTCTGAATCCATTCATCCTCGTCTAAACCTGCCTCTTTCATGATTCTTAGAGAGGGAATCTGAACTTCCACCGGTAAGACGGCTTCCATTCCGTAGACTAAAGAGAAAGGAGTTGCCCCTGTCGAAGTGCGATAACCATGAAGAGCAAACGGTAACATCTCATGCCAGTCTTTGTACGTTACTGTCATCTTTTGTATGATCTTCTTGATATTCTTATTAGCAGCCTCCACGGCGCCGTTCATCTTTGGCCGGTACGGAGAAGAGTTATGGTGTTTTATCTTGAACTGCGTGCAGAGTTCAGTAATCATCTTGTTGTTCAAATTAGTGGCATTATCAGTGATAACTCTTTCAGGGACGCCATATCGACAAATAAGACTATTCTTGATGAACCGTGCCACCACATTCTTGGTGACAAAAGCAAATGAGGCTGCCTCTACCCACTTTGTAAAGTAATCAATAGCCACGAGGATGAAACGATGTCCGTTGGAAGCAGTAGGTTTAATCTCTCCAATCATATCAATGCCCCACATTGCAAAAGGCCAAGGGGCTGTCAACACGTTTAATGGAGCAGGAGGCACATGTACTTTGTCCGTATAGATCTGGCACTTGTGACAAGTTCTGGAGTGATGGTGGCAATCAGCTTCCATGGTAGACCAATAATACCCTGATCTCAGAATCTTCTTGGCCATTGTATGTCCATTAGAGTGAGTCCCAAAAATACCGTCATGCATGTCTTCCATAATCTTTTCTGCTTCCTTTTTATCCACACAACGAAGCAAAGTCGAATCATGATTACGTTTGTATAATATTCCATTACTCAAAAAGAATTTAGCGGAGAACTTCCTCAGGAATTTTCTGTCATTGATGGACGCCCCTTCAGGGTATTCCTGAGCTTCTAAACATCTTTTTACTTCGTGGAACCAAGGTTTCTCTTCTACTTCAGCAGCGTTAAGTTCGTAACAATATGCTGGTTCATCTAGTCGTTCAATGGTGATCATGGGAGCTTCATTGTCCCATCTGACTCTGAACATAGATGACATGGTGGCCAAGGTGTCTGCCAACTGATTCTCTTCTCGTGGAATATGTTCGAATGTAATCTTTTCAAAGTATGAGATTAATGTCAACACCCGCTCTCGATAAGGGATGAGATTCGGATGTTTAGTGTCCCATTCTCCTTTGATCTGACTGATTACTAATGCTGAATCTCCGTACACACTCAAAAACTTGATTCTCAGGTCTATAGCAGCTCTGAGTCCCAAAATACATGCTTCATACTCGGCCATATTGTTGGTACAATCAAAACATAGTCTAGCAGTGAAAGGCGTATGGCAACCCTTGGGAGAAATAATTACAACACCAACACCATTGCCCAACGCGTTAGAAGATCCATCGAAAACCATAGTCCATCGGGATCCCAGTTCGGGTCCTTCATCTGGTCCAGGTTCTTTGTAATCAGCAACAAGCATGACATCCTCATCTGGGAACTCAAAATTCATAGATTGGTAATCATCCACTGCTTGATGAGCCAAATGATCAGCTAGCACGCTTCCTTTGATTGCTTTCTGGGTAGTATACTGGATATCATACTCTGTTAAAATCATCTGCCATCTTGCTATTCTTCCGGAGAGGGCAGGTTTCTCAAATATGTATTTGATAGGATCCATCTTAGAAATCAATAAAGTAGTGTGATTCAACATATATTGTCTTAGTCGGCGAGCAGCCCAGGCCAAAGCACAGCAAGTTCTCTCGAGCAGTGAGTATCTTGTTTCACAGTCGGTAAACTTTTTGCTAAGGTAGTATATGGCATGCTCTTTTCGACCAGACTCGCCATGTTGCCCCAACACGCACCCCATTGAACTTTCTAACACGGTCAAATACATGATTAGAGGTCTTCCTTCAACTGGTGGTATCAGGATCGGAGGTTCCTGGAGATACTTCTTGATTTTGTCAAAAGCTTCTTGACATTCGTCATTCCATATCATCTCTTGATTCTTCCTCAGTAGTTTGAAGATGGGTTTGCAGGTAGCAGTTAAATGGGAGATAAACCGGGCAATGTAATTCAAGCGTCCCAAAAAACCTCTGACTTCTTTATCTGTACGGGGAACTGGCATTTCTTGAATAGCTCTCACCTTAGCCGGGTCTACCTCAATTCCTTTGCCACTGACAATAAAGCCCAAGAGTTTACCGGATCTTACTCCAAAGGTGCATTTGTTCGGGTTCAATCTCAACTTGTATTTCTTCAACCTCTCAAACAGTTTGTATAAATGATCGAGATGTTCTTCTTCAGTATGAGATCTGGCTATCATGTCATCCACATATACTTCTATTTCATGATGAATCATATCATGGAACAAAACCACCATAGCACGCTGGTACGTTGCCCCGGCGTTCTTTAAACCGAATGGCATTACTTTGTAACAGAAAGTGCCCCATTGCGTCACAAACGTAGTTTTCTCCATGTCTTCAGGTGCCATCTTAATCTGGTTATAACCCGAGAATCCATCCATGAAGGAGAATACTTTGTGTTGAGCGGTATTGTCTACCAGAACATCAATGTGCGGGAGTGGAAAGTCATCTTTGGGACTCGCTTTATTCAGATCTCTGTAATTAACGCACATTCGCACCTTACCATCCTTCTTCGGTACCGGTACCACATTAGCAACCCATTGAGGATAAGAAGTAACGGCTAGGAAACCGGCGTTAAATTGTTTTATAACTTCGGCTTTGATTTTCTCGGACATCTCAGGACGCATGCGACGAACCTTTTGCTTAACAGGATGATAATCTTCCTTCATTGGCAAATGATGCACTACTATATCAGTATCCAGTCCTGGCATGTCTTCATACGACCAAGCAAAAATCTCAATATAGTCATGTAACATCTGGATCAATCTTTCCTTGACACTGTCTCCCAAGCCTGCTCTTATTTTGACTTCTCTCTTGTCCACTTCAGTACCCAGGTTTACAATTTCGATTGACTCTTCATGCGGCTGTATAGTTCTTTCTTTTTGCAGTAACAGTCTGGCAAGTTCTCCAGGTACTTCACAATCTTCCTCACTTCCATCCTCGGCTTGGTAGATCGGATTTTCAAAGTCATAATGAACAGTAGTAGAACTATTATCAACAGGATCCAGAGTGGGTATGGATCTGCAATTCGTTACGTGAGTGTGTGTAAGAAAACATAGCTTGTTTGGAAGATGACAGGAAAGATAAAGAGCACAATATTTGAATGCAAAAAGTCCATTGATTTATTGAATATGAATATGCTTATGAAAATGACAAAACCCTTAACAAATTAGCTATTGTGCCCCGGGCATAGACACAATGCTTTAAGAAGTTCAATTGTAAAAAATTAAAATTTGCAACACTAAAATAGACAATAACAATTACTCCTGACTAAAGGAAATCGGGATAGTGTCTTCAGCCTTCCAATTATTGAGTCCGTCACCAATTGTTGGGAAAATCCAGCTATCCAAGTCACAATCGCTATCAGCATCTTCTACAGCATTAATCTGATCTTTGACCATCCTTTCAGAGTTAAATCCCAGACCAGACTTGTCAGACTTGTACGGTACATTGATCAGTTGACCCCAACCAGTACGACCACCATTTTCAACCACGGCTTGAGCGTCCTTCAGAGAAATCATGGCAGGAGGAGCCCGAATAACCTTGGGCACAAGGGGAGTTGGCTTAAGGACAGGACTGGGCGGGTGAACCATTTCAAATGACTGAGTGGGAGTCTCAAAGAATTCGCCATCCATCTCGACGTATCTGAAGGCCTGCACATTACTGACAATATACTCTTCTTCTCCACACACAGTGACAATCTTACCCTCTATTGGGTACTTCAGCTTTTGATGGAGAGATGAAGCTACGACACTTGCCCCATGAATCCAAGGGCGTCCCAGCAAGCATGAATAGGCAGGACGGATGTTCATCACGTGAAAGGTAGTGTTGAAGACTTGAGGTCCTATCTTGATAGGGATAACCACTTCACCATGGACAACACTTTTTGCACCGTCGTATGCACGCACCACAGTATCACTAGGTTTTAATTCGATGCTCTTACAGTCAAGCTTATCGAGTACAGCTTTCGGTATCACATTCAAAGAAGAGCCATTATCGATCAACACATGAGCCAAGGTGATCCCCTTACACTCAATGGAGATGTGCAGAGCTTTGTTATGATTCTTTCCTGCTGGTGTCAGATCAGCATCAGAAAAGCCTAGGCCATTGTCAACAGTCAGGTTAGCAACATAGTTTTCGAACTGATCGACAGATGTCTCCTGAGGTACATGAGCGGTCTTCAAGAATTTGATCTATGCATTGGCATGAGATTCAGAAGATAACAACAAGGATAACATCGAAATTTTAGACGGAGTATGCCCCAGCTGTTCTACCACATCAAAATCACTCTTACGGATGATTTTTAGCATTTCCTCCACTTCCTGCTTGGCAACATTTTCAGTAGTAACTTCGACCGGTGTCTTTGACTGAGAAGGGTTGATCATTGGTTCCTTTCCGCGAGTTTCAGGGGCGGGAGGTGAGATTTCTGGAGAGAAGATCCTTCCACTTCGAGTAACTTTACTAGTCCCAACAATGTCATTAGGATTAGCAGAATTACCAACTTGCTTTACGCCATGGATGTAAACATCCCCTCCATAATTCCACGGAATGGCTTTGCTGGAGGAATACGGTACTGGGCCAGGTGCAGTAATGATTAGGGGAGCTACCTTGGGCTCAGCAGTAATCTTCACAGGCACTCTAGTAGCGGTAATCTTCACTGGAACTTTGGACCTAGCAATCACAGATATTTCTTCAGTAGGGGTTTCCACCTTAGGAACCTTTTCGAAGAGAATTGTGCGATCATCCATCAGCCGTTGAATACCATTCCTCAACTTCAAGCACTCGTTGGGTCGGAGTATACAGCGATCGCAATTTTCAGCACAACCTGGAAATAAACCAGCTTGCAATAAATTCTTCTTGATGATCAGGAGAGGAGATGTTAAATCAGCTACATTAGAAATGTGGGAATTGTCATCCACAGCATTAACAGTCTTGTCATGGTTAGGCATAGGTGCAGTGATGACATTAGGAGTCCCTGGAGGATCAAATTCAATTTCACCAGCGTCGATCATATCCTGAATCTTATTCTTCAACGACCAACAATCGTTTGTATCATGCCCGGGGCTATCGGAGTGATATGCACACCTGGCATTGGGATTATAACGAGAAGAAGTAGTGTTGGGATTCGTAGGAGGATCTCTGAGGGTAATCAAATTTGCTTTTAGCATATCCTGCAGTGCCTGTGCTAAAGTCATATTGATCTTGGTAAACTGCCTTCTTGGCCTGTCTTGTCTGTGCTGGAAGTTTTGAGATGGCGGTGCTGCAATCGTAACTGCTCCAATGGTATGGTCACGATTTTTCTTGTTACGACCCCTTTGACCGTACACAGCATTTGATTCGTTTCTCCTCTGGTAGGACCTTTTGGTGCTTGAAGAGGTAGTCGCCTGTATCTTTCCACTTCGAATGCCGCTTTCAACACGTTCACCTGTCAATATAAGTTCAGTGAAACCCGATGAAGAACTTCCCAGTAGATGGCTGTAGAACGGGCCAGTCAATGTACTCATGAACATGTCCACTAATTCTCGATCAGTCATAGGGGGTTTGACTCTGCCAGCCAAATCTCTCCATTTTTGAGCATACTCTTTGAAGCTTTCTTTAGATCCCATAGTCATATTCTGCAGCTGTAGCCGAGTAGGCGCCAATTCAGAATTATACTGGTAGTGTTTGTAGAAAGCTGTCGCTAAATCAGTCCAGGTGCGGATGTTAGAGTTTTCGAGCTGATAATACCATTCCAACTGTGTGCCAGATAGACTCTCTTGGAAGAAATGGATCCATAGCTTCCTATCAGTGGTATACGGCTGAATCTTTCTCACATAAGCTCTCAGATGCATCTGAGGACAAGACGCACCATCGTACTTAGTGAAAGTGGGGATCTTGAATTTGCGAGGAATGACCACATCAGAGACCAGTCCCAAGCTTTCGAAATCCAGATCGGGCGCCTTCTGACCCTCCATAGCTAGCATACGTTCTTCCAGCAACTTGTACTTGCCATCTCTTGGAGAGTATTGTTCATTCTCATAATCTTCATCGTCGTCCTCAGAGTTGAAGAGATCAACATCCTCCTCTCCTGAATCATTTTCTGTCTCCTCTTCTTGATCCTTCGGAAGTCTAATCTTGACTCCTGCAGCCTGTCCTTTAAGCCTTCTTTCCGGGTAGATGTAACTCACAGGTTTTTTGTCTTTCTTCTTCTCGAGCAAGAGAGCCTTCAGTTCTTCCTGCCCCTTGGATAAGCTCAGCATCATCTCCTGGAATTGAGCATTCTGAGCCTGGAGATCTTTGACAGTTTGTTCGAGAGCCATTTTTCTGTTTGCAAGGAAGATCGTGAGAATATTGATCTTTTAGGATACCTGTTATGCAATGTTATGTTATGCTATGCAATGTATGAAATGTTTTCAAGGACTCCTGGAATTTAACTTTGCGTAAACCACCAAAAAGAGGGAAACTTTTATTAATAATTTCTTTAATCAATGTTCATTACAAAAAGGACATAATGAAAATACAATGAAAGCTCAAGTCTCCCAGGGACGGCTTCTTTTTGGGCGAAGATATGTATTGAGTCTTCGTTCCTCATTAAGCTGGCTAGTGAGCTCTAATACTTTCTTCCTTTCTGCAACGAACTGAGTCTCAAAAGTATCCCTTTCCTCTCTCAACTGGATCCAGGATCTCTTTAATTCTTCAACATCGGTAGGCATATCTGGATAAGGAGTGATCTGAGGAGTACCTCCTTCAACTTCTGGTTCAACAATCAGCGGCCCGACTGCAAGGTATGGCATGACAAGTTCACGAGCTCTGGCGCGTACCCATCTGAGATAAGGTTCCATAGGAATAGAGTTTTTCTGTCCTAAAGTGCTTCTTTTCGCCATGCCCCAGGCTCGTACAAATCTCTGACGGAGACCTTGGGAATCGGTGTCATAGTCAAACACAGTGCCTTGAATAATTCTTTCATGTGGACCCTCTCTTCGAGCATACCCCAACTGGCGTAGGGCTAAAGCTGGATTATAAGTAATACCTCCTCTTATCCCCAGGAGTGGTACGTTAGAGAATTCTCCACAACGGTCAATGATGATAACATTTTCTTTGAGATGAGGACACCAACGGATGTCTGAATGGGAGAGCAACATTATCCTTTGAGACCATTTCAGATTTTGCTCATTCTTCAAGACTGATTGAGGAAGGTGCGAAATAAACCACCTAGACAATAAAGGTATGCAGCACATGAGAGTCCCTTGCCTTTTCATAGTACGGGTGTGAAGGGAATGCAAAATGTCTCCAAGCAAGGTAGGCACAGGGTTATGAGTGAGAAATATCTTAATAGCATTCATATCTACGAATTGGTCTGGATTAGGAAATAACACCAAACCATAGATTAGTAATGCTAGAGCGTCTTCGAAAGCATGGACATTCATAACCTTTAAGAATTCTCGGGCCTTATTTATCAGAAACTTGGCAAGTAAACCCTTAACTCCACTTCTTGTTACCCAATTGGTTTCAATATCGGACTTTGTCATGTGTAAAGCCGCGGCAACTTCTTCAGACTTCGGAATCTTTTCTAAACCACTGAAAGGTGCTTGATCAAGGATAGGTATCCCAAGCATCCTGGAGAATTCTTCTAATGTGGGTACCAACTGATAATCTGGGAAGGTGAAGCAATGATGTTTAGGATCGAAGAACTGGAATAGAACTCTCATCATATCTTCTTTGAAATCAGTGGTAACCAAATTGAGGAGATGACCATGTTTCTTTATGAACTGAGTCTGATCAGGAAGTTCTGACACTAAATCCTTTAGTTGAGGAGAGATTGCTACAAAATTGATCCGAATGGTCTTTCTGGAAGCCATAGCCCTGTTTCAGAGCAAAGTTAAATCCCTAAGTCCTTGAAATGATTAGTGCAATGCCATGATGTTATGATGTTATGATGTTATGATGTTATGATGTTAAGTAAACAACAAGCACAAACAAGTCACACAACAATCATTCCTAGGTTTTAAGGCTTGCATGAGTTCCATAGGTAAGTACCCTCCCCACTGAAGTTTGGTTGGTTCAACCTGTCCTAGGATAGTAACTGGGTTCTAAAAGGATCTCCAATCATTGACCTTCCTTTAAGTCCAGTTTAGTGCAACACCAAGTGGTTGACCAAAGCTTCCCTAAAGTCTAGTCTCGAGGAGTGTAGTATCGAGTCTCAACCAACCCCAGTCGGAACCGAAGTCAGTTATCTCACTACTTTCTAATGGCTAGGATGAGTCAATTAAGGTTCTAAAGGTCTGGTTAATGCTTTGATGACACCACGCAGACGCCAAATTTCTCCTCAAGTAAACATGAGGAACATCAGGACATCCAAAGTGTCACATTAACCGTAGCCATCATTTTAACCATTCCAGTATACGCCGGATAGTCGCGATGATCTCTTGCTACTTACCTAAGGTACACTAGATCCGGGTGTAGGATCTTTCACTCAAGCATAAAATACCCAAGCAATCCCTTAAAAGCAAATCAGACCATTTAAATAAGTGATCTTGTTTTTAAGGTAACCTCTCTTTAATAGTCCCCAGCAGAGTCGCCAGTTCTGTCATACGGTGAACTGACTTTGTGTTTTTTGCTTTGGAAAGCAAATGTCGCGGATAGCAAGATTCGCCACCGACTTTTCTTTTATCCAATAAGGAAAGGTGGAAAAGAACAGGAAAGACCTTAATTAGATTTTGGGTTCGGGAGGTACATTATACAAAGGGAAGGTGTTAGCACCCTTTGTATCCATGGTTATCCATGGGCTCTTAATTGCTTGATCACTTATGTTTGTCTGAAAAAAGTGTTTGTGAATTGCTTAAAAAAACATTTTGAAAAGAGAGTTTAACTTTGTAATGATTCTTGTACGAATGTATACATAGTATTTATCTTGTTTAATTTTGAAAGCGGTTTAGAAAAATATAACTTGGCAATGATTCTAGTACGAATGTATACCAAGTGGTGAATTTCTAGTATTTGCAAAGTGTGAGATATGAAAAAAAATGTTTTAGGTTGTGAGCCCGCAGTTAAGAGTTATACCTACCCGAGGTCTTTATGGGCATTTCCTGTCCTTATGAGGGTAAAACTGTCCTTACTATTGAGAAGTAAGTAGTTTAATCCCTTGGATGTAAAAGGGTCATCGTAGGGTCATCGATTGGTCATTAAAGGCAACATTTGCAAGGATACCTTAGCGTTCGAAGGGACGATCATCATTTAACCGTAGGCTACAACAAAGGGTCATCGAGGGACAAAGTCATATATTCGAAGGCAACGTCCGAGGGACTATGACTTATTTTGTAGGGACATGATGATTTAATCGAAGGGTCTGTGCTAAGTGTATCCCCACATTCGCGGGACATGACCGTAATACCGTAATACCGTAAGGTAACAAAGAGAGGTCCAAGATCACATATTCAAAGGCAATATTTTACAATCAATTTGGTAGTTGTAATCAATTAGGTAATTAGGTCCATATTATAATCAATTAAGTAATTAGGATGAATCTCCACATTAAAATCGATTAAGTAATTAGGATGAATCTCCACAAGGGTATCCCACAAATAAAGTGGAATACCTAGCAAGCTACTTTTCCGGGAATATGTGAGCCCTTACAAAATTCAGCAAACGGGTTAGAATATCGAGACAAAGTGCAATTGAGAATTGCACTACAAAAGAATCACAACAGTAGTAATGTCAGGCGAAATAATGCATGATTATAATGAATCAGATCAGGTAGGCACAAAACAGAACAGAAAAATTCAGCGACTGTCATGTTCGCTGCTGCCTCGCCTAGCGAAGGCTTAGCGAGGGCTCGCTACATGCTCGCTTAGCGATGTGCTAGCGAGCGGCTACGGGTTTTGAGTTTGACAGCAGTACGATTTCTGGAACTCCGAACCCTATGGCATTCAATTACAGAAATAACATGGTCAAACATTCAGGATATTCAGGCATACTTAAACTCACATGCAAAATCTAATTACATATCCAAAAATTCAATCATGATGCATTATGTATTTAGAGATTACAGATTGGAAGCATAAAACAGTAGTGATGCGCAAACCTGTTTGCAATTGAATTGCAACGTTGAATTGGCAGATCACTTTTGGTATCGGATTGAGTTGGGCGGAGGTAACCTTTGTGCAGATGAGTTGCTTTCAGGGTTTCCTTTAGGGTTGCTCTGAATTCTCTTGGTTAGCCTCCAAGGTTTGATTGCTAGGGTTCCGGTTCGTCTCCTTCTGTTCCCCCTTTCTGACTGAAATGTTGGTATTTATAATGGTTTGTTGTGACCTAATGGGTTCAGAATGAAGCCCAGAATTTTTGGTATTCGCAAGCTTCGCTAGGCGAGTATTGTAGCGAAGGGTTCGCTAGGCGAAGGATTTGCTCGCCTAGCGAGCATGCCGGTTTAAGTCTTTTTCTGGATTGGGCCATTTGTGAGCTGGGTTTTGGTTCCTGTAAGACCAATGCCTTGAAAAATGCCTTGAAAAATGTCCTGTAATATTAACGGGAAAATTTTGGGGTATGACAGGACCAAAACTAAGTTAAGGCATCACATAGCCAATTTATTAATGCCTTAGCTTAGTGGTTTTTTCTTTTTTGTTTGTTAGTAGGCTGGATCGTGTGGGTCGTCGCTGCTTGTATTGTTTTGGATTCTACCAATATATGTTCTGTTCTAATATTTAAATAAAAAGTACATCAATAAGATAATGATTATAAAAAATAAGATAAAAAATGTATTCAATACATAAATGTGATAATAGTCCATCCTAGTTCATCATGTTGAAGTTGGTAGTTGTGTTGTTGGAGTTTGTTTGAAGTCCCATATTTCTTAGGTTTTCAGATTGTTGAGTGTATAAATACGTGAGGGAAACCTCACCCTTTGAGATAGCTTTTGGGGTTTAGACCCAAACATATTTAACATGATACCAAAGTCGGGTTAATGACTACAACGTGGACATTTGACTCAGACCCATGCTAGGCATGAGGGCGGGTGTTGAATTTGGTAGTTGTGTTGTTGGAATTTGTTTGAATTCTCATATTGCTTAGGTTCCCGGGCTATTGAATGCATAAATATGTAAGGACAACCTCACCATTTGAGCTATATAATGGTGTTAAGATCCAAATATATTTAACACATCCTACCTAACCTTAATATATGAATTATATTCATAAAACATAACATATATATTAAGATCAGATAAATTTTTACCTAAAATACAAAACATATGCTTACACTTTTTTATATATAATCTCACGCATTAAAAAGAAAATGAAACCAAGGGAGGAGGGCCAATCCCACAAGATAACCCGAATAAAAACACAATGAATTAATAGAAACAAAAATTAGGCATCTCTAACTTGTTTAGCACTAAATCTTTTCTGACCAATAAAGCCACAATGTTCCACCATGTGAAGTCCATGATGAAGAGTCCAATGTTTTTAAGAATGTCAGCATATTTCTTTCATTCCCTATAAATGTGAGAGATAATGAAATTCATGCTTTTTGTGATGCCCATGCAGTTGCACCATCTCTTATAGATATTCGCAGGAATATTGTTTTGATTTTTGAAAGTAAAAAAAAGCAACGCTTTAATCCGTTTCAATCCAAAGGAAATTACAATTCCTGATATGGGCTTGCTCAATGGCCTATGTAATATATCATATCCTCCTAAATTCTCTTTTAGTTGTCAGTTGTTATGAGTTGGACATATTGAGTTCCTGAATGCTCTTTTAGTTGCCAATTGGGGCAAATGGAGTAATTAGTAAAGTTATATGAGCTTAATTCTTACTCATTAGGGTTGACCTTTATAAATTTGTAAAAGGAGGAACATTTTAGTAACATTAATAATTGGTCAATTGCTCTCTAAAAGACAAAAATATCTTTTAAGATATTTTTCTCCTCACTTCCATACCATTCAATATATATGTATGTATATATATTTATCTATTTGTTGGGAAGAGATAAGAATGGAAAGGAAAGAGAAGAGAAGAAGAAATAAGATAAAGAAGAGAATGGAGGAAAAGGAAGAGAAACACATGAAAGGACCATTATCATCATCACCAACTTCATCTGAAATTCTCCAACATCTTCATCTCTAGAGGTGGGTTCCTAGACAATCTTAACTTTGGGGGAAAATCCATGTTTGGAGAAATTAAGGTTTATGTGAAAATATGTTATATGTGATTATTTTGTATCATACATGTTGTTCTTGATGCCATGTTGGAGTTGATTCTTGTATTTTTGTTGTGTTACAATCATGAAAGTATGTTTGATTGGTGTTGATTCTTGTATGGTGGTTATGTTGTTGTGATAGTGATGTTAAGAATGATGAAATTCATGGTATGAGATGTTTGAGCATGTTAGTCTATGATAAGGTATGATTTAGAGTGGTTCAGGATTGAAAAAGATGAGTTTAGAAGTGTAATTTTCGTGAAAAGTTGTTGTCACGATCGCCTGGAGAAATCTCGCTCGCCTGGTGAGACCTGATGTTACGGGAAAAATTGTTGCGACACTAAAATCATTGTATCTTGAGTTATGTAATTCAAAATGAAGCATAGTCGGAAGTGTTGAAAATATATTCCATTGCTATATCTCAAGATATATAATTATCATGCTTGTATGACAATTTGTGATATGTGATAAGTCCATGTTTGATTGCCTGTTGAAGGTTAAGTTTGAAATGCTCTACTAACATGTCATTATGTGTTATTCCTTGACATCTATATGTTTCTTGATGTTGTTTTGGTGTAACAAGTTGTCATGTGTTGTTGTGATTGCTTCTTTTCCCTTCATGTTAACTTTTGTCACTGGTTCTGATCTGCCATCCTTGCCAGGCAAAGGGATATCTCGCCAGGCATCGCCAGGCGATTAACGAATTTTAGTGAAGGGAGACATTATGTTTAGTCTCACTGGGAGATTTCTTGAGGCTCGTAAGGAGAGAGCGCTCACTGAGTCTCGCCATGCGAGAGTGCCCTATTTTTCCAGAAATGTTGGGTGCCTTGTTTCCACCATAAAACAGGAATCATGATTCCGATTGATACGAGACTTGAAATAGTATGAAGCTAATCCTTTGCTCTATCATTTATGAATTAAAAATAATACATATATGTTAATTAATGTTTCATGAGGAATGATAAACTTGTATGCTTATGTTATGAACCATATCATGAATTGTCATTTGTCTTGAATGAAAATGATTGGGCTAACTATGATAAATAGTGAGGTAAACTTAGGTTTGTAACTAGGTAAGTGGACAATAAAGATAAATTAGGTTATGAATATGATTTAACTGGCGATTCCTGAACACAAAAGTACCTCAGTGTGTACCGTGACGAGTAGTTGCTTTAATTGAGAACCAATAGGCTTTGTATGGAACATATCGTATAATATGAGAACTTTGGTAAATATTATCATCTAGTGATTGATGAGTTTAATCACGTTGAATGTTGGAACCTAATCATGTATTCGGAAATATCCAGGAATTGTACACATCCCAATTGAGGTACTTATGTAAATTAGAAGTGGGGATGTGACACCAATTATTCGAGTCTCATAAATGGTTTGAGTTCCATAGAGGAAATATGGGCCTTTAAGTGGGTGAAAAAGTCCCATATGAGGTTGATACCTTAAGTGTGTGAAAAAGTCCCATACGGGCGAAGATACTCTAAGTGGGTGAAATAGGCCCATATGAGTGATGGTTCTTGAAATGGGTGAAAAATTCCTATGGAGGACCCAAAACCACAAGAAATTTGAGTCATGCAAAACATCAGTGACTCGAGCCTTTCCCTAGACGTTGGTCCGGTTGGGAAGGGATGTTTTGTGAGGTTTTCCGAATAGTGATTTATTGAGTTAAGTGAACTCAAGTTGCATGTTTCCATACAATGTAAATGTCCCTTAGATGCTTAAGTCATCGTTACATTATGTGAGTGATACACAAGTAATAAGAGATAAATACTTGAGTCAAGAATCATTGAGAAATTACTTTAGAGCCGAGTGAACCCATAGGATAGGGGAACTCACTGAGATTATTATCTCACCCCACTATCATTGTTGTTTTTTGATATGTTTATTTGCAGGTTATCTTGATCTTCCACTGTGAATTATGTACGATGAGGATATTGTACATAGATCTTAGTTTTTACATTTAGCCACTATTGTATGTCATGTGCCATACATTGTATTTTATATTATGGACATGTATAAAATGAAGCCGTTATGAACTTGTGTTGTATCAGTATCAATTAATATTTCATATAATGTATTTTCTAGATGTATATTATATATGGTGTTACAATTGGTATTAGAGCAAGTCGCTTCTCGAACCAGCCTTGAAACATCATAAGTAAATCTATTCCTTTATCACATGTGTATTTTGCCAAGATGGTTCTTAATGTCACATTATGTAGTATTTGGCCTGATCACCCTAATTCTATATGTGTGATAGGTAGGATCGTGGCTGAGAGACCACGAGGACTCCGAAGTTTGAGTAGAGCTTGTGCTTAGAGAGTAGGCTCAAGCCAAGAATTTTGGAAGTAAGAAGAATTAATGAGCTCGGATGAAGTAATGGTGAGAGTTGTGATTTAGGTAATGTGGAATTGAAAGGTGGTGCATGGTTCAAGCAATCTTGTAGTGCTAAAGGAATTCGAAAATTAAGGATTTATCTCGGATGAATTATTGGAGTTTTGAGAAGTGGACGAGCCTACTAGTAGAACAAGATCGACCCACTGGTATGGAAAAAGTATTACAAGAAAATTCCATGATGTGAGGAAGAAGGGATGGTTGTATCGCACATATGTCGGAATGTCGCAACCTGAAAAATACAGTGCGAAAAAAACAACCGGCGAAAGAAAATGACAGAAGAGTCGCCACCGTGCGTTATTCATCCCAAAGGAGGGAAAGGAAACGCTCGAAGTAAACCTGAAAAAGGAAAGGACAAGACGGGGTCTCGCAACCAAATCTTGGGTTCGGGAGTCGGTTATGCGAAGGGAAGGTATTAGCACCCCTACGTATCCGTAGTACTCTACGGGATCCACTTTTGTAGTTCTTGTCTAAAGGGTGTGGGTTTATCTTGTGCTGTTTACCAAAAAAAGAAGGGTTAAATGAAAATGACTCGCGCGGATGTCGCATCCATTGCATACGTATCTCATCTGAATATGAGAATCAGAGTCTTCGTAGCTCGGCTACCTAGGGGTTGGCGGGATGTGTGCTCGCTAAGACATCGCGTCTTATGCCTACGTATCTCATCTGGCCTGAGAATCAGAGCAAAACGTAGTTCGGCTAACTACGGGGTTATGGATTGGGTTTTGGACGAACGACGTCACTACGCAATCTACCGGATGCTCGACCTTTGGAGACTTACTCGCCTGTAGTAGAAGGAGTTAACGTGTTGCTTTGGGTTTTAGGATTTGGGATGCTCGAGGGCAAAAAGGCAGTCCTTGATGAAGGAACCGCGCTACCTGCAGGGATACGAACACAAAACACAAAACATGTATCTTGAGGTAAACACAAAACATTGCCTCCTATCGAGGTCTTCCAGCTAGGAAAGCAGTAAAATGAGGGAAAAATGTAAAAGTACCACGCGGATAAAGATCCGAAGTAACAGCAATTAGAGGAATGGGAAACCCTGAGATCCTTCCAAGCTAACATCATCAAAGAAAGTGGGTCAGTACAGATAATCGGAATGAACCTCCAGGGGTTATCCCACAAATAAAGTGGGAAACCACGCAAGTTATCCCTGCAAAAGTCATGTGAGCCCTCACAAAAACTCAACAAAAGGGTTAGTGAAACACCATAAGCATTTTTTTCATGAATAACAGTATGGTTTCAGAAACCTCAAACCCTGTGGCATACACTCAAAAATTAAACGGTTAAACATTCAAGGCATTGTTTATACATTCATATACATATTAAACCCATGGGCGAAAAACCTAATGAAATTCATCCATCATACCTCATACATTCAGAGTATTCAACTTCAAAGCAAAAGGTAATGGGAATAAAGGCAAACCTGATTGGAGAGCTTGATTGAAATTGAGTTGCACCCGTGAGGTTTACAAAACAATCTTCAGGGTTTATGTGAGGCAGAGGTGATTCTGTGTAGTTGAGTTCCCTTCGGAGTTTGGAGGCTGCTCTGAACTCCGTTAGGTCTTCTCTCACTATCTTTTTCCTCAGGGTTTTGTTCCAAGGAAACCTCAGAGTATTTTGCTTCTCTTCCTTCTTCTCCTCTTTTGTGTGGCTTTTGTTTCAATGAAACTCTAGTATTTATAGGCTAATATTGGTAGCTTAGTGGGCTTTTGAGAAAGGTCAAAGTCCAAGATTTTTTATTATTTATTTATTTAATTAATTAATTAATTAATTAATTAATTAATTTTTTTTATTTTTTATTTTTTGTTTTTTTTTTCATTTTTTTTCATTTTTTATTTATTTATTTATTTATTTTTTTGATCTAATTTTGATTGACATGATGAAATGCAATATGAAATGCTAAATGAATGCATGAATGAGGAGGGCAAATTTTGGGGTGTTACAGCTGCCCCTATTCAAACATCAGCTAACCCGAGTAGGATGAAAGCGAACAGCTTATCAGACAAATGGGGTGAGCTGTGATTGAATACCAAAGACAAACCGAAAATTTGTGCTCCGAGAATACCACAAAAACGTGGAAATACACCGCGTTGTTTATCTTTCTTCCGATCCTCTGGCTTAATCTGGAGTTTCGATCCTCTGGCTGAACCTATACTCAATTTAGTCCTCTGGTTGGATATTAATTTTGATCCTCGGGCTGGATACGATTTTGATCTTCTGGCTAGATCTTCTTCGATCTTCTGGCTAGATCTCCTCCGTTTCGATTCTCTGGCTGAATCTATTTCCTTTGATTCTCTGGCTGAATCCATTTTCGGTCTTCGGGCTAGACCTGACTTTGATCTTCTGGCTAGATCTGGAGTGTCGATCCTCTGGCTGAATCTGAACTTAATTTGATTCTCTGGCTGAATCTACTTCGATCTTCTGGCTAGATCTGAATTGTTTCGATTCTCTGGCTGAATCTATTTCGATCTTCTGGCTAGATCTGGATTGTTTTGATGATAAATTCCCATCATTAGGATCCCGCATCTGAGGCATGCGCTGGTTGACCCTCTTTTGAAATCTACACCCAACCTTCATATTAGATATGCAGCTTCGAGCATATTCCACTTTTGGGCTTCGTACATATTCTTCGGGCTAGAACATGTTGTAACGACTCCTCAATTAGACTTGCTGGGGAAATAAAGCTTGTAGGCGACTTCACTGGGGAATCTTTAAATTGAGCCTCAGGCTGACTCTTGGGAAAACGATTCTCAGGCTGAATCTTCAAAAATGACCCTCATGCTGGATCACGGGAAAACGATTCTCAGGCTGAATCTTCGAAATGGACCCTCAGGCTGGATCACTAGAAAACGATTCTCAGGCTGAATCTTCAAAATGACCCTCAGGCTGGATCACTGGAAAACGATTTTCAGGCTGAATCTTCAAAATGACCCTCAGGCTGGATCACTGGAAAACGATTCTCAGGCTGAATCTTCAAAATGACCCTCAGGCTGGATCACTGGAAAACGATTCTCAGGCTGAATCTTCAAAATGACCCTCAGGCTGGATCACTCACGCTTGATCCTCTGGCTGGATCTCATGACCTTGGTTGTAAAGTAATTCTTCAGTCTGCTTGGAAGAACCTGTTTATCAGCTTATGTGTATGCTTGATATGATATGCATGCGAATGCAAATGCTATGCATGGTGTAAAAGAAAAAAAGAAATCTGCTAGGGGAAGCAAACTCCGGTAGGGAACAGATCGCTGTATCGATCCTTGAATGCTCTGTGGGGAATGATCCGTCTGCCGGGACCAAAGAGCCACCAAAAATAAATTGGCTGCTTGAAAAGTTGACCTTGCGGGGGGAGTATCAACTATGGAAACTTTGTTCGGCGAGGCTCTGTGAGGAGAGTCTGTGGGGAAAACACTTCCTGGGGAAATGTCGTAGGAAACGACCTTTGCTGGGGATATGAACTTGCTAATCGCCCTCAAGTTGGGGATTAACAAATCTGTTAAAAATAATCTGCTGGGGATGAGATGAACACTGGGAACACCACCCTCTTGTCCGTTGGGTATGCAACCACTCCGCTGTTGCTAGGAAGATACAGTCTGACACCATCAACTCCGCTGGGGATATATAGTCTGGATACTGTCAACTCTACTAGGGATAGACAGTCTGGATACTGTCAACTCTGTTGGGGAACATGCTCTGCTGAGGAGAGACTTTGTCAACCGCTTGGGGATGAGGATTCATGACTTGGCATCCGGTTCCTGTGACCTGCAACCAAAAATACACGTATGCCTCGGGGGAATTACTCAGTTTGAATTCACCGTTCGGGATTAAGCACATTCAAAGCAATTTTAAATGTTTTCCTGTGCAAACCATCTGCAAAAGCCACCATTATGTTCATATGCAATATGTTTTATCAAAAATTCGGACATTTTTGCAAACAAACTGATAAATGAAAAATAAAGAGGCTCTTTAACTGAATTATTCGACTCTTACTGGGGAGAAAATTTGTGCCAGGAATAGGAGAGGGTATCAGGAAGCTGATCCCTGAAAAGAGGTGATCGCTATAAAAAGAGAACTATCCTAATGGCAAATGTGGAAACGGGGTCCCACTGAGTTTCGACTCTGCTATGGCTCGTATGTCCTCAAGACGCTCTGCTCATCTTGCTTTCTGAAGTGGATGATTAGTTGATCTTTAACCTTTGAAGATTGCCGGATTGAATGAAATGGTGATATAACACTGATGAACTCAGATCACAGTCATTCGCTTATTCCCTAACTTTTGCCTGGATCGCCCCCTTTTTCGGGTTTTCAATCCACCGGGATACCCATTTTTGCCTGAGCCGCCCTTTTGGGTTTTCGACTCACCGGATGTACTCTTTTTTTTATATCCCTAATTTTTGCCCGAACCTCTTTATTCTCTTTTTTTTTTGGTTCGTCGGGATGCCCTTTTTTTGCCTGGACTATTCTTTTTATCGTCCAGCGGGTCTATTTTATGCGAAGTATTTTTTTTAACTGTGTCTGAGTTAATAGGGGACGGGAATCCTTCGCCATCCATGGTTGTTAACATCAAAGCTCCGTCATAGAAAATCCTTTTAACCACGTACGGACCCTCATAGTTCGGTGTCCGTTTGCCCCTGTGATCTGTGTTGGGAGGAAGAATTCTTTTGAGTACCAATTCACCGACTCGATACTCCCGAGAGCGCACTTTCTGACCAAATGCTTTCTTCATTCGTCTCTGACCGAGATACGTCAATTCTGGGTACGTAGTTCCAACATAGCACCATTTCCCGTTGGTTTGATTGATGACCAAAGCTGAGTCCCCGTATACATCCAGGGGTTTAATCTGTATATTGACGGCTTCCTCAAGTCTTAGGATACAGGCTTCGTATTCGGCTTCATTGTTGGTGCAGGGAAAAGTTATTCTGGCACCAAATGGCATATGAACCCCCTTCCGGTGTGATCAACACTATACCAATTCCGCGACCATTGACGTGGACCGCCCCATCAAACATCATAACCCATTTGGATTCAGGGTCAGGCCCCTCCTCCGGGAGTGGTTCCTCTTAATCTTTCGATTTGAGAAACATGATGTCCTCATCAGGAAAGTCAAACCTCATAGGTTGGTAATCATCAATCGGTTGCTCTGCAAGATAATCTGACAAGACACTTCCCTTGATGGCTTTTTGTGAAGTGTATTGGATGTCATACTCTGTCAGTATCATTTGTCACCTAGTAACCTTTCCGGTAAGTGATGGCTTTTCAAAAATATACTTGACTGGATCCATTTTTGATATCAATAGAGTCGTGTGAGTCAACATATACTGTCTTAGTCAGCGAGCAGCCCATGCCAAAGCGCAGCAAGTTTTCTCGAGCAATGAGTATCTTTGTTCACAGTCGGTAAACTTTTGCTAAGGTAGTATATTGCATGCTCTTTTCGACCTGACTCGTCATGCTGACCGAGCACACAACCCATTGACCTTTCTAACACAGTCAAGTACATGATCAACGGTATTTTCTCTCGGCCTGTAGACTGGCCCCGATCTTGATCTCTTTCTTGTCGTCTTCGGTACCAACGTTGATGGTCTCAACCACCTCCTGATAAGGTGTAATAGCTCGGTCCTCCTGTTTCAACAATCTGGCTAACCCTTCAGGCAATTCACAATTTTCCTCAGCCCCTTCTTCGGCTTGATAGATAGGATT
Organism: Lathyrus oleraceus; assembly: GCF_024323335.1. Classification (NCBI taxonomy): domain Eukaryota; kingdom Viridiplantae; phylum Streptophyta; class Magnoliopsida; order Fabales; family Fabaceae; genus Lathyrus; species Lathyrus oleraceus. The sequence continues at coordinate 450,306,271 of NC_066579.1, forward strand.
GTCGAAGTCATACTTGGCCATAGCAGTGTCGTTAGCAGTGAGATCCGAGTGGTCGGCTCTGCATGATGGAGGATCATGCTTTACCTTAGAATGAGAGAGATTTTTTTTGAAAGAAAGGAAAAACGAAAAAAGAAACATTGCCATTTTTTTTGTAAAAAGTAAAAAAAACTGAAAGAAAGAGAACACAAAATTGTTTGCAAAAGCCGTCCTTTATTGATGATAAAAATAATTGCGAAACGTAACTAAATGGATGGCCCTACAAATGAGTCATTACACCTTGGGCAAAGTGTAAGACTTTATTATGCATGTAATAAAAGGAAAACAATAAAAATCACTCTTTCAGCAGAATAACCCGGACGGTTTTTCGGACGACCAATTGTCGAGCTTTTCTCCCGAGACACACGAGCGAATCCAGCTATCTAAGTCACAGTCGCTGTCAGCCTTGTCTTCATCTGCAGCATTGACGATGTGGGGAGAAACCAAACCCCCGCTGGAGAGAGTACCGGTTTCATTCTTCTGAGATCCCGGAGCATACCCCAATCCAGACTTGTCTTCTTTGATGACTGGCTCCACAAATTTGCCCCAGCCTTGGGCATTACCAGCTTTAACCACTTCGACAGCTTGCTTGTATGAAGAGATAGAAGTCCCGACCTTCTCAAACTCAGGTGAAAAGACAGCTTCGGGCGCGACCTCATTGATGTTTGTAGTTTCGAAGCCCTGACACAGCATCTCATGCATCTCGCCATCCATCTCTACATACTTAAATGTAGACAGGTGGCTAACAAAAATATCCTCTTCACCACATACAGTGACGATCTGACCTTCTAGTTCATATTTGAGCTTCTGGTGGAGGGTAGAAGTAACAGCACCGGTAGCATGAATCCAAGGCCGACCTAGCAGACAGCTGTAGGCAGGCTGGATATCCATCACATAAAAGGTACTCTTGAACACCTGCGGTCCAATCTTAACTGGCAACTCAACTTCGCCAAAGACAGCTCTCTTAGAGCCATCAAAAGCCCTCACAACTAAGTTACTTGGCCTCAGGATGATGCCATCGCAATCCAACTTCATTAAGGCTTTCTTTGGAAGAACATTCAGGGAAGAGCCTGTATCAACCAAAACATGGGAAAGCACCACCCCTTTGCACTCCATTGTGATATGCAAGGCTTTATTGTGATTCCTGCCCTCAGGTGTCAGGTCATTATCGGTGAAACCTAGCCCCCGGCTAGCGTTTACATTGGAAACTATCGACTCCAGCTGGTTAACAGTTATCTCCGGTAGAACATAGGCCATATTCAGTACTTTCAACAAGGTTGCTCTGTGCGCCTCAGAGCACAGCAATAGTGAGAGAATGGAGATCTTTGAGGGTGTTTGATTTAGCTGGTCGACTACCTTGTAGTCACTTTTCTTGATAATCCTCATAAACCCATCCACTCCCTTCTCGAATGCGGTCTTAGGAGGATCTTCCTCAGTAGTAACCTCTTCGGTGGATACCTGTTTCCCTTTAGCCTTGGCAGCTGCCTCGGCTTCAGTATTCGCGCGTAATGTTGATGGTGCAAATAGGCGTCCACTGCGAGTGAAGCCACCAACCCCTCCAACATTGTCTACAGCGGAGCTACCAATGTCAATGTCTTCTTCGTTAACTTTCTGCCCCTGGCAGTAGATATCAGCCCCATAGTGCCACGGGATAGCACTGTCTTTCTCATACGGAACAGGTCCTGGTACCGTGATGGTGATTGGACCAACCAAAGTCGGTTGAGGGCTGTCAGAGTAAATTGCGACTGGTGCTGAACTTTCGATGTTCACCGCTGCTGGTTCTGTACTTTCTGGGAAATATATTGTTGTCGGAGCGAGTCTCTCGGGAACATATATTTCTTCAGGAGTGAAATAAAACGTCACCGTCGACACATCATTCTTCACTGGACGGGCCTGATCGAACTGAAGACAACCTTCATCTATCAGTTGCTGAATACCCCTTCTCAAACTGTCACATCCGTTTTCGGTAGCTTGACAATTTCTGCATTCTTCCCCACAGCCCGGGAAAATCTGTCCTTTCAGAAGTCGGTCTTTAACCACCGATAGCGAAGTCTTCACCTTAGTCACATCAGAAACCAAATTCAAAGTTTCCCCACTATCAACAACAATAATCCTCTACCCACCGTGAGCCGGCATCGGGTTCTGGATAACATTAGGCACCAGAGCAAAATTGATAGCCTGGGCATCTCTCAGATCTTGTACCTTTAACTGGAGAGCCTTGCAATTATCTGTAGTATGGCCAGGTGCGTTGGAGTGAAAAGCACATCTGGCGTTGACATCATAACCTCTAGGCAAATTATTGGGATCGATTGGTGGGGCCAGAGTTCTCAATGTAACCAGATTCATGTCAATTAGCTTGGGAAGTAATACTGAATAAGGCATTGGGATTGGCTCGATGACCCGGTCCGTCTGCCTTGGACGTTGTTGATAATGTCTCTGCTGACCCGGATTACCTCCTTGTTGTTGATTGTTGTACCTGGGTTGTTGTTGCGGATGATATTGCGGTTGAGGAACAGGTGTTGGAATGGTGACTGCGGCCACTTGATCTTGGTAATAATTAGGGCGTCCTCTGCCCCTGCCTTTGCTGGCATACACAACGCTTGCCTCGCCTTCTTTTCTTCGCTGACCGTTACCAGCAAACGGTCTCTTGGGACCTGATGAGTTGGAAGCACTATTGTCTTGAATTCGGCCCATCTTCAACAGACTCTCGATTCTTTCTCCAGCAATTACTATCTCTGCAAAGCTGATTGACGGGCAAGCAGCCAATCTCTCAATATAACTGCCTTGAAGAGTGTTCATGAACATGTCCGCCATCTCCCTTTCAGACATAGGGGGTTGGACGGACGCAGCAATCTGTCTCCAACGCTGAGCATACTCTCTAAAGGTTTCCTTGGCAGTCTGAGACATACCTTGCAACAAGGTCCGATTTGGAGCCATGTCCAAGTTGTATTGATATTGCTTGATAAAAGCCTCTGCCAAGTCTTTCCAGCTCTTGATGGTAGTACGAGACAAATGAGAATACCATTCACGAGAAGCTCTAGTTAGACTGTCTTCAAAATAGTACATCCACAGCTTTTCATCTTCCGTGTGAGCTCCCAACCTTCCCAAATAAGATTGGAGATGAGTGCGTGGGTAAGAAGCCCCGTTGTATTTCTCAAAAGTAGGGGGTTTGAACTTGTGAGGAATCCTTACTCCCTGAACCAGGCCAAGATTTGTGACATCAAAGCCTAAGGAATTTTGAGACTCCAAATATTTGAGCTTCTCAGCAAGCTCATCCATACGGCGAGTGGTCTCGAGGGCTTCGTCGTGCAAAGAAAATTGATCATACTGACAATCTTCAGTAACGGGGTGCCCGTTAATCCGAATTCCTTGATTCACATTGTACCTTCCGCCAATACCATTTCCAACATTCCCTGTGTTGCCAACATTACCCGGGTTTCCATCAGCATTTGCGTTACCCGCGTTACCAATGTTCACAGGGTTATCAGCGTTCCCAGGGTTACCAGGGTTTCCCTCAGCATTTGGTATCTCCAAATCTGGATTGGGCCTCGGTTGCTCAACCAATTCCCTCAGCTTTTCTTGGCCTGCTGCCATACCAGTCATCAATGTCATGAACTGATCCATCCTTTCACGCATATCAGCCAGCTCTTTCTGTACTTGGTCCATCGCTAGTCGTGGACGGTTTTCCTTTGTCGGGTATCTGTGAACTTGCTTGGGACCAATAACTGCCTGATACAGGGAACAAACATTAGACACTGCGGTGACACCTGCAAAACAGACAAGGGTTAATATGCATGGTATGCGATGCACTGCTTGTTCAGTTTTAAGGCACCCCCGTTTTGAAAGGGAATACCCTGCAAATGAATAAGCATGAGATGTTGGATGCAAATATGCAGATGATGTTATGCAATGCAAAGGCATGTCAATCAGAATTGATGGATCCGCTTGAACATCTGTCAGGTTGCACTGTCTGGAGAGAAATTAAGAGCACACCAAACAAAGGTCATGGGATGGATCATGTTATCCTTAATATCAACCACCCATTTTGGTGGATTATGGTTTACCCCTTATCAACACCCGAGTTTCATTGATATTAAGGATACCTGATCGGATTAACCATGAATCAAGGGTTTGTTGCAAGTCACGAGCATGTAGTTTAGGTTAAGAACCACCCAAAAGGAGTGTACTAAGGTTTAAACCTGCCAAACATGTTCTACAAAAGGTTCCCATAGTCATAATCCCATCTTTCGGATATTATCAGAGGAACGACTACTCGTATTCCAACAATATTCTCAAGAGAGACTCTTATGAGTGTAGTATCGTGTAACGATCGTATCAAATCTCACACTTGAACGACTTTCGCACTACGTCCTACGAATAGGCCAAGATGGGTTTGGTAAACTAAGGTCCTCGGCTTCTTAGGTCTATGTAGCACCTCAAATTTGCACCTATCATTATGCATACATTTTCATATTAGGTCATGGCATATCATGATCCATTGCATAGCATTTGCATTGTCCCTCAGTTGCCTCAAGAGCAAGCAATCAAGAAATTAGGTCAAACTAATCTCCTAATCAGTCAACCAAGCAAGCAAAGGAATTTCTCATTGAACCAAGGCCTTGGGGTTTGTCCAACAAGTTCACATGGCTTGGAGGTCTATTTGAAGTATTTTGGTCAAGGGTTGAAGGCTCAGAGGTCATCAGTTTATGCACAGACAGTCAAAAACCCTAAAAAAGGTCAACTGTCAGTCAAAGCAGTGGATGGTGGTCATTCTTGTGGAATTTGGGCACCATGATCAATAATCAAGAGTTCATACAACTTGGGACATCATTTGAAGTCAAGTTCTCAAGGAATTAGGGTTTGGAAGTCATCAGTCAATGCATAATCAGTCAGAAACCCTAAAAGTCAATTGTTGGTCAACTGTCCATTTAATCAGTGATTTGATGATTGGAATTGGTTTGTGAGAGTTCATTCATGTCCAAATAGTCATCATATATCATGCCAAACACCATCATGGAAGAATTTGAAGCCAGATCATGAATTTCCCAAAATAGAAACTGGGCCTGTAACTGAAACCTACCATAAATGGAAAGTCTTGATCCTCAAACTTACATCATGATACAAGCCTCAAATGAATTTTTGCCCAACATGAAAGTTGAAGATCTTGTTCTCCCATTTCCAAAAAGTCCTAGAACTCTCAATTCCCATGTGTGGTTGGCAAGTTATGATCGAATCGATTTCAGAAAATCTTGAACTTCAAAGGGCCATATCTCCCAAACCGTTTGGCCAATTTTGGTGGGGTTTTTTCCTACAAGTCACATTTGATCCCCTCTTTCCAAAAATATAAATTTCATGATCCAAAACTTCACCAATCAAAATGGCATATTTTGACCTTTTTCATTTAAATGTAAGTTTGACCAAGAGTTGACTTTTTGATTTAAACATTTTTTCAACATTTGGCCAATTGGGAAAGCTCAGAAATGTCATTTAGAATGTGTTTGCAAAGTCAAAATATGCAGTACATAAGGCCATTGCTTGGTTGCTTGAATTGTAAGAAAGGTACAATTTCACCATACTTGTCTATGCTTCCACCATGCCTTGCCTTGTACCTTAGAAGAACAGCATTGTGTATCATTTTTTCTGTCATTTGTGAACCTAATTAGCAGCCTAACCCACAGCAAAACAAGGGGCCATACTAACTTGCCAAAAATTTGGAAAGTGAAGGTACTTTGCAACCATCCACCCATGCTTCCACAACAATACTTGTACTGTCCAACAGCAGACCTAGCAGCATGGTGAAGCACATTTTTCTGCCAGTTTTGATACACAAGGATGCACAAGGCCACAGAAAAAAAAAACACTCTTCACTAATCCTCAAAAACCTCACCCTGTTGTGCATTTCAAGGGGACTGCCAAGAGAATTTCCAAGAGGAACAAACCTGGCCTTGACACCATATCCAAACCTGATTTCCCTGTCATAAACCATTTTGGCCAAGGCAGAAAAAGCATGGCTCACTCATCTTGTCTTGGCATTCTAAATTTTTCTGTCAAGAACTGTCCAAAAGACCAAAGTTGCAAAACTGAAAACCACATTAGCAACTTCTAACAGCAGGTTTTATGCTGCATTTTCTGTCATTAAAAAATCTCATTAACAGCACCACATGACAACAGGGTAAAGCCTTTCTTTTCTGTCATGAGCAAACTCAGAATTGCAGCCACATGGAAAACCAACTTCATCCCTCTTCCAAAACTCATTCATTGGCATTTATCACTTGCTGTCAAAACAAAAAAACTCACAATGAACTAAACCTAGCCTTGCATTGCTTTGACCATCTATTCATCAAACCAAAATTGCAGCTACAAGCCAACACCCTGCAGCAAGAAAACCACTTGCATTCTTCCAACCTGTCAAAAAGAAAACTCAAGCAGAACAAAAACCTGCCTGGCAAAAACTCACAAAAATCCAAGAGCTGCATTCAGTTTGTTTTGGCATTTTCTGTCCAAGCACAATGAACAAAACCTGAGCCATTCTCTGTCATACCTAACAAACCACAAGACCACAAACCCTTTGCATTTTTTCTCTTCTAAAAAACCTGTCATAACACTGCAGCAGAAAGTGGTTTCACCTTGCCCTCACCTTGCATTTTCTGTCAAAACATAACAAACTAAAACCAATACAAGAGAACTTGACTGAGGCCTTGGTACAGACCATTGGCATTTTCTTAAAAAAACCTGCTAACTGCCCTAGCCTTGCCCTGCATTCCCATTTTCCTGTCCAACTCCAAACATTGCCTTGCCAACCATGACAGTTTGGTTCATCTCTATTTTTCATCATTTCCAAACTTTGCCAACATAACACAACCTGCTATTTGCATTTGAAAATTCTGCCAAAAAACTCCACAGTTCCAACACACTGCATAACAACACTCATTCAAAACTGGCCCTGCTATTTGCATTCCAAGGATCCTGTCAAAAACTTCAAAACATAACCAACATGACATGACCTAACCTCATTCATTCAAGCTCATCCCACTTGCATTTACCAAAAACAAAAACCAACCTCTCACACTCTCTCCAACTCACCCTGCTATTGGCATTGCATTGGTCCTGTCCAAAAACACAAAAACAAACCAGTAGCAGAGCCAACCTTACCTTGCCTTGCTAACATGACATAAAATCTGCTAACCAACAAAACCTTGTACTCTCAATACTCATCTTGCACTTCTTCAAGACCTACTCAAAAAACACCAAGTGAAACACAACAAGCCAACCCTGCCACTAAACAACACAGCAATGACACACATGACATAGAAGTTCATTCACTCAAAAACCACACCTTGACACCTTTTCATTGTCCAGTCCACAAACTCCAAACACCTTGACCTTGTTTTGTTGGTTCATCATCAAAGAGGTTGAACATTGAATTTCACTCCAAGCATCCACAAAGCAAAGCTAACCTCATCAATCATCATCTGGGACCCTAAGGTGCAGCTGTTCACTTCAAAACCACCAAAAGGCATCAGCAACGCAACTGCTCTTCCAAATCGGTGAGTTTTCAACTTCCACCATTTTTAAAATTGACACATGTTTTGAATAGGTCTTTCAATGCTGAGTACCATGATGCTTTCCTTTTTGAAAATGGTTGCTTATTCATGAAGATATGATGAGATAAGGTTTGATGCTTGAAAATGTTTCCTTTGATTTCTTGTTGTGTAGTTCAAATTAATGAAAATAGGGTTTGGATTGTTGTTGTATGTTGTTTGATGTTTACAATGGTGTAATCAATTGACATTTTTGGGAGAAATTGAGAGATCATGATTTTTGGGCATAAACCCTAGTTTCCCAATTTGCATTTTCCAGAATTTTTCACATTCCCACGTGCTGCATGGCTTAAATTCCCTCATCCAATCAAAACATTTCCTTTAAAGCCCAAAACGACTGTGTTTGGTTAAGTGAATCAGGGAATTACAAAAATGCCATTCTTTCAATATTATTTCCATTTTATTTCTTCATTTTGATATCCCATCTTCCAAAATTCATAACTTGCTCATTTTTGATCCAAATTCAATGGGATTTTTTGTGTTATGTTCATCATGATCTCTACTTTTTTATCATTATTTTTCCAGAATTTTTGGATGAATGGTTTTTAAATGGTGCTAGGGTTTGTGACATGTGACCAAATTTTGTACACCTTGCCAAATCAATTGTGAAATGATGATACTTTATCCAATGGCTCTCAAATTTTTTGTGCTTAAAATAGACACACTCATGGTGATTTTGGTGTAGAGTTTGTGAACTTATCATTTGTGGTTTGTGAGATATGATTTTTTGAATTAGGGTGTGACAATTTGTGTCACACCATTGATGACCAACTTCATGATTTTCATTGCCATGCTTCTTGACATCCAAATGACCCCAAATTTTGTATGAACCTACTCTTGTATGTCTAGTTTACATGTGAATTTTCTTGGATTTATTTGAACTATTTTCCATTTGTTTGAGATTTTTCTTCCCTGCCTAGTCAATTGTTGACTTTGTGTGACACATGTTCCCATTTCATTTGTGAAATTCTCATACTTTATTAGATGGACATGAAATTTGACATGTGATAACTAGACATCCTCACCTTTGCCATGGTTTTAGTCCCATTCATTTATCATACACCATTCTTGACTTATGATTTTTCTAAGTTGATGCATGTTTGGTTGACTTCATTAAGCATGTTCAAAATTGCCTTGACTTTCTGATTTTCATTGACTGCCTTCCACTTGTCCAAATGAGATGAAATTTGACATGCTTACCATGCTATGTGTTAGGATTGATCATGATTTATTTGGTGATTTTTGGAAATGTTGTGGTTTGCTTTTGAGTTAAGTCTTTCTGTTGACTTCTATGAGCTTCTGTTTGCTATACCTTGACCTAAATTGTTCATGAAATGATGATGATGATTGATATGAACATGAAACCAATTGGGTTTGTGTTTCCTAATTGTTTGAACATGATTTGGGATGCTTGCCCTTTGCTGTTTTAACTTTCTCATTCACTTTTGACCCTAGGCTTGCCCTAGTGGTCCTGTTACTCACCTTTGAGCTTGTGTTTTCAGGTTGACCATCAAATGGCCATTGAGACCAATTCTTTTGATTGAGCTTGCTCAAATATCATTGCCTAACCTCTTTGTTTTGTAGGTGGCTTGGCTCACATGCCTTAAGCCTTGTGCCTTGCACATCCATGTGCCTCCAATTAACTGTTGGTGTCTGTTTCTGTTTGTTTTGTTTGAAGTTGCATACTAACATCTGCTTGACTATTTCAGGTGCTTTTAGTTGCTTAGTTCCTTGTGAACTTTTTGCTTTGCTTTGCTTGTATAAGCAATTTGCATTGAGGTATGTCTCTTTTACTCCATGTAGTCTGGAAGACCTGGCCTGTTACTTGGCCAGGCAACTGTCTGAAGTCCTCCTTAAGAGGCAATGTTTGTGGGTGTTTACTTTTGTCCTTGCATAGAGTCAAAGACCTCCTAAGTGAAGAGGCAATTGGTGGAAGGTAGGGATGTGCAATCTATCCCCCACTATTCAGTGTGTCATCTGCTTTGCTCACACCACTGTGTTGATGCATTTCAGATACAAACCCAAGATCTTGTACAACTGTACAGTTGAGTCAGTTTTGATGTGTAGAAGGGTTCCCACTTTCTGAACCCACACATTCTTGTCTTGAGCTCTCCCAGGCCAGGGATAAGAGCTGTGAAGTCTTATCTTCACTCACCTTTCATCTGCTTCACCTTAGCCCCTCAATGGCAAGGTTAAGAGCACTCATCACCCAGTTCCAGAGGTTTGTTTGTTGAGGTTGATATGACCCCTTGACTAAAACCTAACCCTTGTTTGAGCCACTTGTTTGTGTATAGCGTGTGCTATTTTGTGCTTGTAGGATTGTTTGACTTGCTTCCTGTGCAAGATAGGATTGTTTGACTTGCTTCCTGTGCAAGTTAGGGTTAGTTTAGACTTGCTTCCTGTGCAAGTAGGTTTTGCTTGGCTTGCTTCCTGTGCAAGTTAAGTGTGTGTGGCTTGCTCCTGTGTGAGCCATGCTTAGGATAGGTTGGCCCTTGTGCCATTTAGCTAGAAACCTTAACTTAGGGATGATTTGCATGATAACATCTAGGCTCGAGTCGTAGTCTCCCTAGTTGTGTCTCCCTCTGTTATCTGGTTAGGCTAGTCCTTTATCCCTGCGTAGGGGAACTACATCGCCCTGATCTTCATACCAGATGAAGTATGTAGGCAGGAGATTGAGCTGATCTCTCCGCGCCCTTTTTCTTTTTTGTGTGTGTTGTCTGACAGTTGCTAGGCTCGAGTACCTGACTCCTTAGCAATTTGTTGTCTGTTTGTTTGAGTGTGTGCTTGACAGTTATAGGCTCGAGTCCCCGACTCCCTATTAACTTGTTGTGTTGTTGTGTGCTTGGAAGCTGATGTAAGTCCATCGAGTGGCATTTGGGTTCCAGTGTGCGTGTGTTTGGTTCGGATGCTGATGTAAGTCCAGCAACTGGCATTCAGGCTCCACGTTTGCCCTCTTGAGTGCGTTTTGGTTCGGATGCCGATGTAAGTCCAGTGATTGGCAGTCGGGCTCCACGTTTGCCTGTGTTTGTTTGTGTGCGTGTCAGCCGAGCTACGAATGCTCTGATTCTTCTCTCGTCCGAGAAGATACGTATGCATAGGATGCGACATCCTAGCGAGCATGTGTCGTTTCCCCAGTCCGAACTACTTCGACTCTGATGTCTATGCCTGATAGACTAAGTAGGCCCAGGATGCGACATCCTGCCGAGTCAGTTTCAGTCAGTTTCTTTTGTCTCTTTCAGCCAGTGTGTGTGTGTTTATGAGCAGTGTTTAGCAACCAATATTCCTTCCTTTTGTGCGTGGATCCCGTAGAGTACTACGGATGCGTAGGGGTGCTAATACCTTCCCTTCGCATAACCGACTCCCGAACCCATACTCTTTGGTCGCGAGACCATGTTCTTTCCCAGGTTTACTTCGAGCGTTTCCTTTCCCTCTTTTGGGATAAATAACGCACGGTGGCGGCTCTGTTGTTCTTTCTTTTCCCGCCGGTTTTTCGCGTGATGCGACAGCTGGCGACTCTGCTGGGGATATAGAGAAGTTGACCTCTGCTGGTCCATCTTCCCTGAGCGAGTCTCTCCTAGCGCTCTCTAGGATTAGGGTTTTGGTTGCTTTCTGCTTGTTGTATTTTATTACATTCATTGTATATATGTACATTTATTGTTTGCATTGATTGTGTGCATTGATGTTTGCATTCATATTCATTATTCATTACTGGCTGGCTGTCTGTTTTTCTCTGTGTGGGGGGGAGTCAGTTGAGGTAAAAGGTCCAATACCCAGACCATGAGTGAAAATCTAGGATGATTAGGAATAGAGTGATTCATGGGAAGCGGGTGGTATGGCGCCACTTAGCGGAACATTGATATCACGAGCAGTTCAGACCCTGGTGGGATATTGTCGTTACATACTTCGGGTGTGTATATGATGGTATTCTGCGAAAGGTTATTTATGCTGCGTTTCTCTTCGACTTTACCCTGGCCTAGATAACACCCGTGAGTGGGGAGGGTTTGATCATTATAGGTACAGTTGTTGATTGATTGGTGATTTGTTGGTGACTCTCGGTACTGATGGTGACTGTGAATTATGGGGCATTTATTTCTGGGACGCCAGAGTTCTGTCCATGGTTTATCAGCGGGTTCCGTTTATTTCGGATCCCCGGGCTGAGTTGAGAGTACTTGTTCAGAGGATCCGTTTGTCACCCGTTTAGTGGTTGTTCCTGTAAAGATAAGTGATATAATCTCCGGTTCCGTTTATTTCGGAACCCCCCAAGTTGGATTTATGGTGACTTGATCCCACAGATTGACTGATTCAGAAAAGCAGAGGGTCTACAGTTGACTTGGTGGCACAAAGGCCTGCATTCATGCATTTGCATCATATCATCTCGCATTCATCTGCATTCAACTCATGTCTGTCCGTACTCAGGGTCCATTATTTTTAAATTAAAAACCCCGGTTGAGAGACATCCAGATGTCAAAATGTTGTTGATGAAATTTTATCTGTCTCGATGAAACCAGAAAAAAAAAGAGGACTGAATATTCCTGGTACGGACAAACATTGCATGTGTGAGCCATACTAACCCATTTGCTGTTTTGTAGGTTTCAGTATTCAACCGGTACGCATAGTTCGTCTGTTCAGACAACCTGCTGGGGGTCAACAAATCCAAGCTGATGGATCTTCCCAACGCCAATATCCTTGAGCTGAAAGAGATGATGAGGGAGTTGTTCAGTGTTGTGCAAGGGCTTGCCTTGGGACAGAAAGCCATGTCTGAGAGATTGGAAAGAATCGAGAAATGGCTGATAGTGGAGAAGGTTCAGGAGAAGGCTCCGTCCTCCGAAGTGAACAAACCTTCCGGTACTGTAGCAAGGAAACCCTCCGACAGTGGTCCATCCAAGAAGAAGGTTGAGCCAGTTGGTGTGCCCGCAAAGAAAGAACGTAGCAAAGATCGTTATCATCCTTATGCTGCCACTGTAACCACTCCTGTCAGTAATCCACCTGCTCAACAGCAACAACTGCCACCTCAACAGAAGACACCGGGAGCTGAAAGCCAGGTAAAGAAGAAGAAAGAGGATCGTCAGTTTGAGGAACCACCCGTGACTTACGCCCTTCTGTTCCAAAGGTTGATGGATCTTGCTTTAGTACGGCCAAGGATATTGATTCCCGCAGAACAGCAGAAGAGGCCACCGAACTATGATGAGAATGCCAAGTGCGAGTTTCACTCTGGGGCACCCGGACACAACATTGAGGGCTGTAGAGCTTTTAAGCATGTCGTCCAGGACATGGTGGACTCCGAGACCGTTGACTGGGCCCAGATTATGAAGGGAGATGTCAACCCTGTGCCCAAAAAGGGTCCTGTAAAAGTCAAGATGGTGAAGAAGGCCAAGAAAGGATTGGAGATGACTAAGGAGGATCGGCTAGAGGTTCCAATGCCCGTGGTCCCAAGATCTCTGATGCAGGATGGAGCTTTCCCTGTTGTTGATATTTGTTGTGCGACTGTCACTACAGAAGAGTGTGTGTTGATGAAGGACACGACCCAGAGGATGAAGAAGGTAGAAGTGGATAATGTAAGATGCAAAGCACCCAGTCTGACAGTTGAAACCATCCAGGTAAAGAATGCCTTTGCTGCTGAGAAAAAGAAGAAGCTGTCCATTTCTTCTTATAAACAAGCTCTGGAGGTGGTGAAGAACCAAGAGGCCCAAGGCTGGGGAAGGATCATCGACGTCGTGGCAAAAGCAGACATGTTTGGAGTCGGTTATCAGCCGGATTTAGAGTCGTCTAGACCAGACAGAGGATGTCGTCCACTGTACGCCTTCGTCAGTGCAGGAATGTTGGATCCTGGTCATGCCCGTTCAGTGGGTGAAGATGTTGACAACGACCGCGAGCTTGAGGCGTGGATAAAGTCATGCGTACCAGGCAACTGGAAGGCGTCCAAAAGCATCACTGCCACTCATTCTGAAGAGTAGTATTTTTGTTTTTCAATTTTTGTTTGCATGAAAGCCATACGTTTTGCCCGAAACGTAATGGTCCATTGTAAGGGCCATCTCATGTGTTTCGTTATGCAACATTTTGCATCAGTAATGAATGGATGTTTTTGTAGTTAAAAGCGGTGTTCCCTGTTTTTCATTTAATTTTGCAAACAAAAAAAAACAACAAATAAAAATGGCAACGTTTTTTATTCTCTTTCCTTTTGATTTTGCCTCGTTCCAAAGTGATTACTCTCCTGATCTCACCGATAACGATTTGGTTACACCTCTGTATGACTTCGACAATTCGACCTATCATGCCAGAGGAAAAAGGCGAAGAAGATTGTGATTTGCTGGAATTAGCCAGGTCATTGAAACAAGAGGAAAAGGTGATTCAACCGCCCAAGGAGCGATTCAAGATTGTTACTCCAAGCTCCGCCGAGGTTAGAAAGCAAAAGCTGAGGCCGACAAAGGATGAGAAAGAGAGAAGGTGTGAATAGACTATCAAGATGCAAGCAGAGCTAATCAGAAAGATGGATTCCCGGTACATCACAATGAGGCCCATCACACAAGGGGCACCTTCTTTTTTCTAAGTTGATATCGTTCCGTCACATGAGGCTGGTGCCGCGTATCAGAGGTCTACGGTGACTTTGTTTCGTGATATGATTCATCGTGAAAACGAATGCCATGTTGATGACATAATGGCAAAGTCCCAAGCAGAACAGGGGCATCCGGTAGACTTGGGGCAAGTTGTTTGACCGTTTTAGATAACTCATACTGTTGAGCCTGAAGCAGTACACTTATGGAATGTTGTCCATCAAGCTACCGAGGCTTGTTGTGAGCGAATCAGAGGAATCGAGGTCAATCCTGCTAAAAAAAAAAAAAAAAAAAAAAAAAAAAAAAAAAAAAGGGATAAATTGCAGGAACCTCTGATTCCGATACCTCAGTGAAAGAAATAACTGTTAATCCGGTACTTGATAACCCTCGAGGGGTCTATGAGGTACATATTGAGTCAGCATGACTAGTCTTGTCGAAAAGAGTATGCAATTTACCTAAGCAAAAAGTTTATCGACTGTGAAACAATACACTCACTGTTCGAAAAAACTTGATGTACTTCGGCATAGGCTGCTCGCCGACTGAGACGGTGTATGCTGATTCATACCACTTTGTGGATGTCCAAAATGGATCTGATCAGGTATGTGTTTGAGAAGCTAGTAACAACCCATGGAAAGGTTATCAACCAAGGAAGTTTGAGGTCCCTGATGAGGACATCTCGAGGTACTCAAATCGAAAGATTGAGAGTGACTGATCCCGGAGGAGGGGTCTGACCCCGAATCCGAACGGATTCCGATGTCTGAGGGGGAAGGAGACGAGGTGAATAAGGTAGTGCTTCCCGGATCACATTTGGTTGCACCAACAATGGTGGCTGAACATAAAGTCTGTATCCTGGATGTTGAACCTAGGGATGTGCGTCTACCTGGGGCAGTGACTTCCTCACAGATATATGAGAAATCAGAGAAGACTGAATGGATAAGGACTCGGAATGACATGTCAAGTCCAATTGAGGAAAAAGCGTTGACAGTTACCTGGCATGGGGCGGTTGTACCCAGTGAACGAAGCATGTTGTTAACCAAGAAGTATGACCTCGCGCGTACCACGTGGAAGAATTGGTTGAAAAGGATCCTTCCTCCTCAAGACGATTGTGGGGCAAATGGACAAACAGTTATGAGTTTCCATTCGTGGTCAAGAGGGTCCCATCTGACAGAACCTTGTTGTTTATGACCACGGATGACGACGATTTTCCCTTCCCTGTGAATGCGGACGCAATTAGAAAATACTTCGTGATAGAAACCCGCTGGACAAAAAAAAAAGAATAAAGAGTCCAGGCAAAAATGGGCATCCCGGCGAACCAAGAAAAAGAGAAAGGTTCGGGCAAAAGTTAGGGATAATAAAAGAAAAGAAATGTACACCCGGCAAGTTGAAAACCCGAAAGGGCGACTTGGGCAAAAAAGGGTATCCCGGTGGACTGAAACCCGAAAGGGCGGTCCAGGCAAAAGAGGGATTGAAACGAACAACTGCGTCCAGCATGATCATTTGTGCTCATGATGACTTGGATAATCTCCGACAGAGACCGATCGGAAGCGTCTTGTTCAGAAGACAGAAGGTGCGGAAAGTCCTAAGGACATATGAGGTGTAACTGAGTTGGAACCCGATGAGATCGCAGTTTCACGTTGCCACTAGGATAGATTTTTTCTTTTATGTGCAATCACCTCTTTCCAGGGTTTGCTTCCTGTGTGTTGCTCAATTGTGAGCCATCTTTTATTCCAGTCAAATAAAGCGTGTGTTCGGTCAAATAAATTTTGTTTTTTGTGTCATTACTGTTTTGATTACGAAAACATCTTTTCATTTTGATAAGAATATTTGCCTTTTGAAACATAGAGGTCCCTTCTGATGCATGCTTGTGAGATTGAAATCTGGAAATCTTACTTGGAAGTCTGAGTGACCTAAGTGTTGAAATATCAGAACACCTGGGGCATACCTTGAAGGTGAGAAAAACAAGAAAGGGGGGTTTGAATTGTTTGAAAAATAAGCGCTTTTGCAAAATGAAATCACACAATGATTTTATACTGGTTCGCTTATAACACAAAGCTACTCCAGTCCACCCGGCCAAGGTGATTTCGCCTTCAACAAGGACTTAATCCACTAATCTTGAAAGATTACAAACAACCCCTAAGAGAGAAGAAAATCTCTTAGTCCTCTCAAGTCTACAGACTACAAAGAGTCACTTGAGGAAATCAAATAAAAATTAGATACAAGATGTGTAATCTAGAGTGCTTCTAAGAAAGCAAATATTACAAACTTAAGAACAAATTTTTTCACTTGATAAGCAAAAGCTTAGTGAAAATCTTTGAAGAACAAAGATGTTTTTCTTGAGCGTGATATAATTTCAGTATAGTTTTGGCTAGTGATTTCTTCGTTTACTGAACGAGATTTCTTCTCTTATTTATAGGAGTTGAAGTAGAGTTGAAGTAGCGTTGAATCTGTTGGATATTGAGATGTAGTTACGCCATTCCATTAATAGCTTCTGCAGTAGACTTTTTCTCTTAGAAGTGACTACTTACCACAATTAGTATCTTCTCTCTTGGAAGTGGAGATTAACGTCTCTTTCTAATTGAGGAAATCTATTTGCAGAACTTTAACTTGGCTTAAACGTTACTTTATCATGATTAACAATTCTGATTAGAGTCTTTGTGTATATGGAGAAACTGGCTTCTGATGTTATCTCTTGAAAGTTCAGATGGCGCTGATAACTTCAGAATTTACAGAAGGCATTTGTTCAGAGTCAGAGCTTCTAGACTTTACTTCATGTTCAGATGCTTCTGATACTTTGTAGTTTTGTCCAGAGTCAGAGCTTCTTGAAACGAGATTCCTCTTTAGATGCTTCTGATACTTGAGATTTTGCATCTGATCTTGTTTTGCATCTGATGACATCATCAGATTTATTTCTTCTTTCTTTAGAACCCTGCACACTTAGAAACTTTTCGTTAGGGTGCCATTTTTGGTTTCATCCTTTGTTATCATCAAAATCATGGAGTCTGTTGTAGAACACTTTTTGTTCTTACAATCTCCCCCTTTTTGATGATGACAAAACAAATAAAATTATCAGATGAAACATGAAAAATATTAGATCAGATAGACAAAAGCTCCCTCTGAGTTAGTACTAGGGAGTTCAGAAGTTCTTACCAGAGCTTTCCAAGTAATTAAGTTTCTGAAAACTTTCTGCAATTTCTTAATTTTAATGTTAGAGTTATTTAATCAGAGCTATTATTAATCAGAGCTATTTATATCAGAACTATTTCTATAATTGTTGCAGACTGCTTAAGGTTTTAGACATAATTTTCATCAGAGCTATTTAATAATTTCTCCCCCTTTTTGGCATAATCAAAAAGGCATAAAAAAATAAAAAGAATAATAAAGAGAAAAACACTTCATTAAAAAGCACAAAGGCAAACAACAGTCAAAACATTAGATTCAACAGAATATTAGAGCTAAAAAGAAAAACAGAAGCAAAAACACTTAGGCAAACAAACAAACAAAAAAAAAATCCTAAGTGCCTAAGGGTTCGGAGGTTGAGGAAGTCTCTGAAGCAGCATGGCAAACATGTTCTGGATGTTTTCATTCAGAGCATCTTGCTTGTCCATCCTGGCACGAAGCTCATTCTGATCTTTCTTGATCTCTTGCTGATCTTGCTTGATCTCCTTCAGAGTGTTAAGAATCAGAGGGATCGCAGAGGAAGACTCCCCCTGAATCAGAGCCTGCTGAGCTTCAACTTCAGCAGCAGCTTGGGCTTCTGCATCTGCCTTAGCCTTGGCTTCAGCTTCCTGAATCCTTAGAAGTTCTGCTTCCTTTGCCAGGCGTTCTTCTTCTAACCTCTTAGCTTCTTCTTCAGCTTCCCTAGCCAAACTTTCTTCCTCTAATCTCTTGGCCTCAGCTTCTCTAGCCAGTCTCTCTTGGAGTCTTTCCTCAGAGTCTCTGATGTAGCCATTTCTGACTTGTTCAGAGATACTCTTCAGCCTATAAGACTCAGAGGTCATCCAACTAATGACTCTGTTCCAGTGTGTCCTAACAGATTTAGGATCATCACTTACTTCAGAGTTTTTAGCCAGAGACTTGATCTTCTGGACTGAGGCTTCTGCAACCTGTATAATGGCCTCCTCAAGGGTAGGTATGGTAAGTTCAGGTTCAGGTTCAGGTGAATGAGGTGGAGAGTTTTGAGGGCTGAGATTTAGAGGTTGAGGTTCAGATTGTTGAGGTTCAGTTTGTTGAGGTTCAGATTGTTGAGGTTCAGTTTGTTGAGGTTCAGATTCTGCTTGAAGTTCAGAATCTGCGTCTGGTTGAAGACTAGGGGATGAAGCATATAGTGGATTTAGGTCTAAAGGGTCAGAGTCTGGTCCAGGTACAGCGGGAATAATTGGTGGAGTGATATTAGAGGTGAAGGGATCAGATGGTTGAGTTTCAGAGGGTAAGGTTGTTGTTTGTTGTGGTGGAAGTGAAGTTTGGAGGGGAGAGGTTACTTCAGATTGGGTTGAGGGTTGTGGAGCGAAATTTTTAGCATAGATTTCAGCTATTGTTGGGGAGTTTGGGTCAGAGTGTTCTTGATCAGAGGACTCATGATCAGAGAACTCTTGGTCAGAGGAAGGGGAAAGGTAAGGGGGTGATTCATATTCAGAGGATGAGGAGGAGCTGTGGTGATATAGTTGATTAGGGTCAGAGGTTGTTGTGAAATTTCGAGCAATTTTTAGAACAGGTGGAGGTTGAGAGGTTCTGGTGATTGAGGGTGGTATTTCAGAGGTGGTATATATTGGTTGAGAGGAGAGAGGGTTAGAGGAAGCCATTATAGATTCAGAAGAGACAGGAGGAATAGACTTACCAGAAGAGACATTCAGAGGTGCTGAAGCTTTGGTGCCAGAGGTTTCTCCAAGTCTGGCTTTCTTTGCCTTCCTTGCTTCCTCAGCTATCTTCTTCTCAGAAAGACCTCTTTTGTATCTGACCAAATCTTCTACAGAGTCCAGACAGTCTTCAAGGCGGAAATCAGAAATATCAATGCCTTCATCCAGACGATCCTGAAGGTAGATAGCAATGGCATCTCTGGGTTCATTCTTGAAGAACCTTTCAAGGCCATGAGGCATCTTCCTCTGATCCTTCAGAGCTTCCCAGGTCACTTCCATAGTGGGCTTGACTCTGATGTCTTTGATGATTCCCATACTCCTCAGATTTTTGGCATTCAGAGGCTTTCCAACGTCAATTGCCAGATCATCCATACATCTGGTCTTCTCCAGAGCATCTACCAGCCCATGCTCAATGAAGATGTCAGAGAGCAATCTACCCAGAGGAATGTAGGATCTGGGCTTCATGTTATTCCTGGTTTCTCTGACTGAATCCCTCAGATATCTGAAGAGGAGAACAGGGAGGTTGATAGGGATACCCTTCTGAATACAGTAAAGGATGCATTTCTGATCAGCATTTATGTAATCTGAAGAGTTGGAGGCTGGACGATGATGGATTGTTCCCAGAATAATCTTCAGCCAAACTCGGAGGTTCTGATGAAGCTCCTTGTTCTTAGATGGGTTTCCTTCAACATTTGCTTTGAAGATTGTAGGGTTAATGACTTCTGTGATGCGCTTGGACCTTGGAGGAATGTTGTAAATCCTTTTACCTCCAGCTTTCTCCATGTTTAGCAAGGAAGCAATAGACGCTTCAGTGATGACAATCTTCACACCCAGAACAAACGAGACAATGAACTGGTCATCAGCATCTGCACATCTCCAGAACTCTTTCACCAGAAGAGGATAGATTGGACCATACAATCTGTTGAAGTAGGTTTCCCAACCTTGCTTGTGAAGATCTTCAGTAAGATCAACACCATTTCTTCTTAAATTCTCAAAATCCACCAGCGATTCACACAGTACATCTAAACCTTCAAAGGGAGTTGAAAGGTTTATGTGTTGTTCGCGTTCCAAAATGTGAGGTTCTTTGTAGACTGGGGTTGTGGTAACGTCTACAACCATGGGTGTTTGAGTGTTTGAGGTTTGGGGATTAGAAGCGGCTTCCATTTGTTGGGAGAAGTTAAAAACTTCTTGCTCTTGAGGATTCATGACTAAGATTGATGAAGAAGATGAAGAACTGAGAAAGTTGCAGAGAAAACTTCGAGAGAGGGTTTAGGGCTTTAGAGTGAGTGAGAGTGATAAGTGTGAAAAGTGAGAGAAAGTGTTTATATACTAAGGGTAAAAACACATGCAAAACGACACACATACCAGCGTTAGCACAAAAACCAAAATAGCACGTTTGGGGGAAAAATGATTACAGCTCATTAATGAATGTCTAATCCCAACAGTAAGCACACTGCTCGAGGAGATTTCAAGCGTTCTGACCTTTGATTTCTTTTGACAGCTGTCTAGAAGTTCTAGGGTTAGACGCATGTTCCCCACGTGTTGATGTATCTGATCTTCAGGAATACCAAAGGATTTCTGAAGATTTCTAACTCAGATATCTTCTTAACTTGGTAGAAGTATCAGAGTCAGAGGCAGAAGTGTATTTGTTTTTATCAGAGTCTCATTTTACATGTTCAGAGCCAAATTTTACTCAGGGCAATTTTTAATGTTCAGATTTTCTAAGATAAAAAGAAATCTATCTTCAGCTAGAGGCTTAGTAAAGATATCTGCCCATTGATGTTCTGTATCAATGAACTTCAGCGTCACTATCCCTTTCTGAACATAGTCTCTAATAAAATGATGTTTTATTTCTATGTGTTTGGCTCTGGAATGTAGAATGGGATTCTTACTTAAACAAATAGCAGCAGTATTATCACAAAAGATAGGAATGTTACTCTCAAATATCTGGAGATCTTCTAGCTGATGCTTCATCCAGAGCATCTGAGTTGTGCACAGTGATGCTGAGATGTATTCTGCTTCTGCAGTTGATAGAGCAATTGTTGACTGTCTTTTGCTAGCCCAGGAGATTAAGTTGTTTCCCAGAAGCTGGCAATTTCCAGATGTGCTTTTACGTTCTATTCTATCTCCTGCATAATCTGCATCACAATAACCAGAAAGCCTATACTCTGATGTTTTCTCATACATCAGGCCCAGGTTAGGAGTTCCTTTCAGATACTTAAGAATTCTCTTAACAGCTGTTAAATGAGATTCTCTAGGATCTGATTGGAATCTGGCACAAAGACAGACGCTAAAGAGAATATCAGGACGAGTAGCAGTCAGATAGAGAAGAGAGCCTATCATACCTCGATAGAGCTTCTGACAAACCTTGTTGCTTACCTCTTCCTTTTCCAGAATGCAAGTTGGGTGCATAGGAGTTTTTGCAGAGTTGCATTCAGACATATCAAACTTCTTCAGAACGTCTTTAATGTACTTGCTTTGATGAATGTATGTGACTTCTGGAGTTTGATTGATTTGAATTCCCAGAAAGAACTTTAGTTCTTGCATTAGACTCATTTCAAATTCTGCCTGCATTAACTTAGAAAATTCTTGGCAAACAGAGATATTAGCAGAACCAAAAATAATGTCATCAACATAAATCTGGCATATCACTAGATCATTTTATGGTTTTTACAGAAGAGTGTAGAATCAACTTTCCCTCTGATAAAATTTTGTTCTAGAAGAAAATTACTTAAGCGTTCATACCAAGCTCTGGGAGCTTGTTTAAGTCCATATAAGGATTTCTTAAGTTTGAAAACATGTTCTGGAAAATTTGAGTTTTCAAAACCAGGAGGTTGATTAACATACACTTCTTCTGAAATATAACCATTTAGAAATGCACTCTTGACATCCATTTGGTATAATTTTATAGAGTGATTAATAGCAAATGATACAAGAAGACGAATAGACTCTAACCTTGCGACTGGAGCAAAAGTTTCATTATAATCAATACCTTCTTGTTGACTATAACCTTGAGCTACCAGTCGTGCTTTGTTTCTGACAACTTCTCCTTTCTCGTTCAGTTTGTTTCTGAAAACCCATCTGGTTCCAATGACATGAGTGCCTCTGGGTTTAGGAACGAGATCCCAGACATCATTCTTGGAGAATTGATCTAACTCTTCTTGCATAGCTGCCACCCAATCATTATCTTGAAGAGCTTCATCACAGGACGTAGGCTCAATCAGAGACACTAGTCCCAGAGGAATATCTTCAGAAGTTCTGAAGGTAGATCTGGTTCTAACAGGTTCATCTTTGTTTCCCAAAATCAAATCTTCAGATACGTTGCTACGACTCTTGACTTTCCTTGGAATTTCTGGAGATTTAATTTCTTCAGAGTCTGGTGTGACAGTTGCTTCTGGAGTTTTCTCAGATTCTACGAGAGTGATTTCCAAATCTGCAAACTTTTCAACTAGCTTTGACTTTTCAGGGTCAAGCTTATCATCAAATCTAACATGAATTGATTCCTCCACAATTTTGGTTTCTGTGTTGTATACTCTATAGCCTTTAGAGCGTTCTGAGTATCCTAACATAATACCTTTCTGTGCTTTGGAATCAAACTTGTTTAGATGTTCTTTAGTATTTAATATAAAGCAAATGCATCCAAAAGGATGAAAATATGAAATGTTGGGTTTTCTTCCCTTACACAGTTCATAGGGAGTCTTTTCCAGAATAGGTCTAATAGAGATTCTATTCTGAATGTAACACGCTGTATTTACAGCTTCTGCCCAAAAGTGCTTTGCTACATTTGTTTCATTGATCATGGTTCTGGCCATTTCTTGGAGTGTCCTATTCTTCCTCTCTACAACTCCATTTTGTTGTGGAGTTCTAGGGCAGGAGAAATCATGGGATATTCCATTAGAATCAAATAGTTCTTCAAAATCTTTATTTTCAAATTCTCCACCATGATCACTTCTGACTCTAACAATTTTAGAGTCAAATTCTTTTTGCACTTTAGAACAGAAACTGGTGAATACAGAGTGAGACTCACTCTTGTGCCTTAGGAATTTTACCCATGTCCAGCGGCTGTAATCATCAGCGATTACAAGTCCATACTTCTTTCCATTGACTGATGCTGTTTTCACAGGACCAAATAAGTCAATGTGAAGAAGCTCCAGAGGCTTGGAGGTAGAAACAACATTTTTCTTTTTAAAAGATGTTTTTGAAAACTTTCCTTTCTGACAAGCTTCACACAGAGCATCTGAAGAAAACTTCAGTTTAGGTAAGCCTCTGACTAACTCAAGTTTAGTTAGCTGAGAAAGTTTCCTCATGCTAATGTGGCCTAAGCGTCTATGCCATACCCATTGCTCTTCGTGAACTGACATTAAACATTTAACATTTTGATCTTTTAAATCAGAAAGATTTATTTTATAAATGTTGTTTTTCCTCTTGCCTGTGAAAAGGACAGAGCCATCGTTCTGACTAATGGCTTTACACGTTTTTTGATTAAAGATTACATCATAACCGTTATCACTTAATTGACTTATGGATAACAAGTTATGCATTAATCCTTCTACATAAAGAACATCAGATATAGAGGGAAGAGTACCATTACCAATAGTTCCGGAGCCTCTGATCCTTCCTTTCTGATCTCCTCCGAAGCCTACAAAGCCAGCGTCTTTAAGTTCCAGGCTTTGGAACATAGACTTTCTTCCCGTCATATGTCGCGAGCATCCAGAGTCCAGGTACCATGACTGGTGTCTGAACTTTGCTGCATAGGATATCTGCAACATAGATAATCTTATCTTTCGGTACCCAGAATCTCTTGGGTCCTTTCAGATTAGTTTTCCCAGAGTTTCTTACAACTTTGGGTCTTCTAGCATTTTTAAATTTGTGTTCTTGTGTGTGTATAGTGGTATGAAAAAGGTGATTTAATTTGGTTACTGGTAGAAGTTTTATCAGAATCAGAATCATACCCAATTCCCCTTTTATTATTCTGACTTACTCCATAAATCATGGATGCCATAATACTCCTATCTATTCCACTCTTCAGAAACTTCTGAAAGGCTTCTTCATATTTATAAATAATTTCATTTGAAGTTTGTGGTGCTTGAGACAACGCTTCTTCTAATTTTAAGCTTTTTGTTTTAGCTCCATCTCTTTCTAACGTTAAAGATTTGATTGTATCTTCATGTGCTAGAATTGTTGTCTCAAGTTCACTACATTCTTCAGATTTTGCTTTAAGAAGGCCTTTAATGCTTTTAACTTTTTGTTTTAATTTCTGAAGAGAGGTAAGAGTTTCTGATAAACATGATTCTAAGTCAGATCTAGAAAGTTCAGAAAATACCTCTTCAGATTCTTCATCTGAGCTGCTGGATGTGGTAGCCATAAATGCTACGTTGGCTTGTTCATCAGAGTCAGATTCTGATGATCCTGATTCACTATCGTCCCAGGTGGCCATTAATCCCTTCTTTGTTCTGAAGGCATTTTTCTTGAAGCTTTCTTTCTTAGAGTTATCTTTCTTCAGCTTGGGGCATTCATTTCTATAATGACCTGTTTCTTTACATTCAAAACAGGTAATATCTTTATTAGGTTTACCTTTTGAAGTTGACTCTGATCTATCCCCTCTGGGTCTTGATCTTCTGAAGTTGTTGTTGTTCCTTCTTTTCCAGAGTTGCTTAACTCTTCTGGTTAGTAAGGACAATTCTTCTTCATCATCAGAGTCTTCAGGTTCAGAGTCGTCAGTATCTGCAGTTTCTGCCTGGAGAGCTTTGGTTCTGTCTGACTTCCGTCTTTCAGGTCTGGACTTCAGCGCCACTGACTTGTTCCTTTTCTGAGGCTCATCCTCCTCTAGTTCTATCTCATGGCTTCTGAGAGAACTAACAAGTTCTTCAAGGCTGATACTGTTCAGATCCTTTGATAACTTCAGAGCAGTAACCATAGGTCTCCATTTCTTTGGCAGACTTCTGACAATCTTCTTAACATGATCTGCAGTCGTGTATCCTTTGTCTAGCACTTTAAGACCTGCAATAAGAGTTTGGAATCTGGAAAACATAGCTTCTATAGCTTCGTCATCTTCCATCTTGAAGGCTTCATATTTCTGGATCAACGCCAGAGCCTTCGTCTCCTTGACTTGGGAGTTTCCTTCATGGGTCATCTTCAGAGAGTCAAGTATATCTTTAGCCGTCTCTCTGTTGGTGATCTTTTCGTATTCGTTGTATGATATAGCATTTAGAAGTATTGTTCTGGCCTTGTGATGATTTTTGAACTCACGTTTCTGATCTTCTGACATTTTGCTTCTGGGAACTTCAGCTCCATTTAAGGTTGGAGGTTTGTATCCATCTGTGACAATGTCCCAGAGGTCAGCATCATAACCCAGAAAGAAACTTTCGATTCTATCTTTCCAGTAATCAAACTTTTCTCCATCAAAAACAGGAGGCTTGGCATTGTAAGAATCTTTCTCATTTGAGTGGGCCATTTGTTTTTCTCGCACTGGATCTCTCTACACGGTTAAGTGTTTGATTTGAAAATCAATAACAGAGCCGGAGCTCTGATACCAATTGAAGGTGAGAAAAACAAGAAAGGGGGGTTTGAATTGTTTGAAAAATAAGCGCTTTTGCAAAATGAAATCACACAATGATTTTATACTGGTTCGCTTATAACACAAAGCTACTCCAGTCCACCCGGCCAAGGTGATTTCGCCTTCAACAAGGACTTAATCCACTAATCTTGAAAGATTACAAACAACCCCTAAGAGAGAAGAAAATCTCTTAGTCCTCTCAAGTCTACAGACTACAAAGAGTCACTTGAGGAAATCAAATAAAAATTAGATACAAGATGTGTAATCTAGAGTGCTTCTAAGAAAGCAAATATTACAAACTTAAGAACAAATTTTTTCACTTGATAAGCAAAAGCTTAGTGAAAATCTTTGAAGAACAAAGATGTTTTTCTTGAGCGTGATATAATTTCAGTATAGTTTTGGCTAGTGATTTCTTCGTTTACTGAACGAGATTTCTTCTCTTATTTATAGGAGTTGAAGTAGAGTTGAAGTAGCGTTGAATCTGTTGGATATTGAGATGTAGTTACGCCATTCCATTAATAGCTTCTGCAGTAGACTTTTTCTCTTAGAAGTGACTACTTACCACAATTAGTATCTTCTCTCTTGGAAGTGGAGATTAACGTCTCTTTCTAATTGAGGAAATCTATTTGCAGAACTTTAACTTGGCTTAAACGTTACTTTATCATGATTAACAATTCTGATTAGAGTCTTTGTGTATATGGAGAAACTGGCTTCTGATGTTATCTCTTGAAAGTTCAGATGGCGCTGATAACTTCAGAATTTACAGAAGGCATTTGTTCAGAGTCAGAGCTTCTAGACTTTACTTCATGTTCAGATGCTTCTGATACTTTGTAGTTTTGTCCAGAGTCAGAGCTTCTTGAAACGAGATTCCTCTTTAGATGCTTCTGATACTTGAGATTTTGCATCTGATCTTGTTTTGCATCTGATGACATCATCAGATTTATTTCTTCTTTCTTTAGAACCCTGCACACTTAGAAACTTTTCGTTAGGGTGCCATTTTTGGTTTCATCCTTTGTTATCATCAAAATCATGGAGTCTGTTGTAGAACACTTTTTGTTCTTACATACCTGGGGCATGTTTTTATCTGACGATCTCTTGTGCAAGTACTGTTGGATATATTCATTCACTTGTCAGTGGTGATGTGAAACCTTTTTGACAAGAGATCCCCTCAGAGTCCAACCAGGGGCAAGGGATAGATGAATCATGAAAAGACGATGAAAGTTACGACGACGATCCTGGAAAGTTAATCAAGAAGACTCTTCAAAGTCTGATGATTGGAAAGTTTGTATGAATACCAGGAGTTCGATCCTCGTGGAGTACGGACGAGATCTGGAATACAAGATGATGGAGCAGAAAAGTCCAGAAGAGTATGAGAGTTCTTAAAAGTGGAAAGTCAACACTATGGGTGGATGATGGATACTAGTGTTCGACGAGTCGACCGACGTCCCTGTCAAACAAGCTGTATCTCCCCAGAGGATTGAAAGTGTGATCTCCCTGGCAGATTCGAGATCGTTGTCTCCTCGGCAGGCCTGAAGGTCATCACGTCCCCAGCCCAAGCCAGTATTGAAGCTATCAGAGTTATTTCCCCTGCAGAGATACCTGTAGACAGTACCTTCTTTCCCCAGCAGATCTAAGGGTTGTTTATCCCCAGCAGGCCTATGCTTGCAGATTTCCCCAGTTGAGAATCCCCGCTGAGCGCCTGGCAGCTATTTTCCCCGGGAGTCCCCTAGTGGAGTTTATCTGTAGACTGTTGGTGTGTTCCCCAACAATTGGTTTCGTGATGCTATTATCTCCAGTATGGCCGTGAGTGCTTATCCTAAGCAGGTTTGTGGGAATTCATCTCCAGTATGATATAACGTGTTATCATCCTCAACAGAGTTGTTACTCTCACCACTATGGTTGTTCTCTCCACCAGGATCGTTCTCCTCAGCAGAATGGTGTTGGTTTTTCCTCAGCAAGTTCCCCGAATGGAGCGGGTCTCATGAAATACATCTCCAGCAGTGATTCTCCTACATATGGATTGGTTGGGTCGTCCCTAAATGGAGTAGCATTTATTTCTCCAACAGAGTTCATCCTACCAGTGGATTGGACGGGTTTCTGTAGAAGACTGATATCGGCATCCCCAGCTGAGTTGATTCTACCTATGGATCGCGTGGGTTATCCCCAGCGGAGTAACAGACATTCTCCAAAGCAGGGTTTACCCTATCTGAAGATTGGTTGAGCCTTCCTCCCAGCGAAGTCGCTTTACCGTTCCCCAAGCAGAGTTCCCCGCAGAGTATTTCCCCAAGAGGAGTCTCCCCACAGAGTCAGAGTATCTGATCATTTCGGCTCCCTAGCCAGGGTTCATTTGCATTTTGCATGTAGTAATCATTGCATCCTCAAGAAAAATCGCGTAGCATTCCTATTCATAAATGGAGCATTACGCCATAGAAAAATCAAACATATGCATTCATGTGTTCGGAACCCCATTAGACCGTATTCCCTGCAGAGACGGATTTTTGTTCAACCTGTACAACGCATTTGCTACAGTTGCTCCAGTCAACAATTGGTGTTGATAATCCCCATAGAGGTTTATTTCCTCATCCGTTGGTAAAAGGAAAGCATGCTTCTCCCCAGTGAGACCCCCTGCAAGTGTTCGGCCTTGCCCTGTCATCCTGTAAATGTCAGTATCCTGTCAGCACCCGCGTGTGTTGTTTCTTTGGTGTCGGTAAACACCATCTTTCGGTGATTCCCAGTCATGCGTAAGTGTCTGGTCTTCTTTGGTGTCGGTAAACACCATCTTTCGGTGATTCCCAGTCATGCGTAAGTGTCTGGTCTTCTTTGGTGTCGGTAAACACCATCTTTCGGTGATTTCCAGTCATGCGTAAGTGTCTGGTCTTCTTTGGTGTCGGTAAACACCATCTTTCGGTGATTTCCAGTCATGCGTAAGTGTCTGGTCTTCTTTTGATGTCGGTAAACATCCTATTTCGATGTTCATAACGTCGCTATCCCTTCCCAAGTAGAGTTTTCTCCTCTCCGTTGGTGTCGATAAACGTCGAGTTTTTCCCGATCATCCGTTGATGATTTGGTTGTGTCCTCCTTCCCAAGTGAAGTATTCTCCTCTCCGTTGGTGTCGATAAACGTCGAGTTTTTCCCGATCATCCGTTGATGATTTGGTTGTGTCCTCCTTCCCAAGTGAAGTATTCTCCTCTCCGTTGGTGTCGATAAACGTCGAGTTTTTCCCGATCATCCGTTGATGATTTGGTTGTGTCCTCCTTCCCAAGTGAAGTATTCTCCTCTCCGTTGGTGTCGATAAACGTCGAGTTTTTCCCGATCATCCGTTGATGATTTGGTTGTGTCCTCCTTCCCAAGTGAAGTATTCTCCTCTCCGTTGGTGTCGATAAACGTCGAGTTTTTCCCGATCATCCGTTGATGATTTGGTTGTGTTCACTCTCCCCAGTAGAGTTTCCTCCTCTCCGTTGGTGTCGATAAACGTCGAGTTTTCCCTATTCGTCCTATGACGTCTAGTTGTACCTATCCCCACGTGGATTTACCTCTCCGTTGGTCTTGGTAAACGTTGAGTTTTTTCCCATTTCGTCCGTTGACGGATGGTTGTATCCCTTCCAGTCATTCATTAATGTCTGGTCACCTCTCCGTTGGTCTTGGTAAACGTTGAGTTTTTTCCCATTACGTCCGTTGACGTATGGTTGTATCCCTTCCATTCATTCATTAATGTTTGGTTACCTCTCCGTTGGTCTTGGTAAACGTCGAGTTTTTCCCATTTCGTCCGTTGACGTATGGTTGTATCCCTTCCGGTCATTCATTAATGTCTGGTTACCTCTCCGTTGGTCTTGGTAAACGTCGAGTTTTTCCTAGTTGTCCATTGGCATCTAGTTGTGATTTCTTTCCCCCATTCATCGTCGTTGCGATGTCTGGATGTGGCTGTACCCTTTGAAAACCAAAAAAAATATATACCCAGTAATAAATATCAAATCCCAGTGGACGTTTCCATTGGTGGATCCCTGTATTGTGCAAATTCTACGGTTCTTGGTATTCAATCCCTGTTTACCCTGAAAGTCTGACAGCCGTTGCTCTCATCCATTCGGGTTCCCAGCTGATTGAATAGGGGCAGCTGTAGCACCTCAAATTTGCACCTATCATTATGCATACATTTTCATATTAGGTCATGGCATATCATGATCCATTGCATAGCATTTGCATTGTCCCTCAGTTGCCTCAAGAGCAAGCAATCAAGAAATTAGGTCAAACTAATCTCCTAATCAGTCAACCAAGCAAGCAAAGGAATTTCTCATTGAACCAAGGCCTTGGGGTTTGTCCAACAAGTTCACATGGCTTGGAGGTCTATTTGAAGTATTTTGGTCAAGGGTTGAAGGCTCAGAGGTCATCAGTTTATGCACAGACAGTCAAAAACCCTAAAAAAGGTCAACTGTCAGTCAAAGCAGTGGATGGTGGTCATTCTTGTGGAATTTGGGCACCATGATCAATAATCAAGAGTTCATACAACTTGGGACATCATTTGAAGTCAAGTTCTCAAGGAATTAGGGTTTGGAAGTCATCAGTCAATGCATAATCAGTCAGAAACCCTAAAAGTCAATTGTTGGTCAACTGTCCATTTAATCAGTGATTTGATGATTGGAATTGGTTTGTGAGAGTTCATTAATGTCCAAATAGTCATCATATATCATGCCAAACACCATCATGGAAGAATTTGAAGCCAGATCATGAATTTCCCAAAATAGAAACTGGGCCTGTAACTGAAACCTGCCATAAATGGAAAGTCTTGATCCTCAAACTTACATCATGATACAAGCCTCAAATGAATTTTTGCCCAACATGAAAGTTGAAGATCTTGTTCTCCCATTTCCAAAAAGTCCTAGAACTCTCAATTCCCATGTGTGGTTGGCAAGTTATGATCGAATCGATTTCAGAAAATCTTGAACTTCAAAGGGCCATATCTCCCAAACCGTTTGGCCAATTTTGGTGGGGTTTTTTCCTACAAGTCACATTTGATCCCCTCTTTCCAAAAGTATAAATTTCATGAGCCAAAACTTCACCAATCAAAATGGCATATTTTGACCTTTTTCATTTAAATGTAAGTTTGACCAAGAGTTGACTTTTTGATTTAAACATTTTTTCAACATTTGGCCAATTGGGAAAGCTCAGAAATGTCATTTAGAATGTGTTTGCAAAGTCAAAATATGCAGTACATAAGGCCATTGCTTGGTTGCTTGAATTGTAAGAAAGGTACAATTTCACCATACTTGTCTATGCTTCCACCATGCCTTGCCTTGTACCTTAGAAGAACAGCATTGTGTATCATTTTTTCTGTCATTTGTGAACCTAATTAGCAGCCTAACCCACAGCAAAACAAGGGGCCATACTAACTTGCCAAAAATTTGGAAAGTGAAGGTACTTTGCAACCATCCACCCATGCTTCCACAACAATACTTGTACTGTCCAACAGCAGACCTAGCAGCATGGTGAAGCACATTTTTCTGCCAGTTTTGATACACAAGGCTGCACAAGGCCACAGAAAAAAAAAACACTCTTCACTAATCCTCAAAAACCTCACCCTGCTGTGCATTTCAAGGGGACTGCCAAGAGAATTTCCAAGAGGAACAAACCTGGCCTTGACACCATATCCAAACCTGATTTCCCTGTCATAAACCATTTTGGCCAAGGCAGAAAAAGCATGGCTCACTCATCTTGTCTTGGCATTCTAAATTTTTCTGTCAAGAACTGTCCAAAAGACCAAAGTTGCAAAACTGAAAACCACATTAGCAACTTCTAACAGCAGGTTTTATGCTGCATTTTCTGTCATTAAAAAATCTCATTAACAGCACCACATGACAACAGGGTAAAGCCTTTCTTTTCTGTCATGAGCAAACTCAGAATTGCAGCCACATGGAAAACCAACTTCATCCCTCTTCCAAAACTCATTCATTGGCATTTATCACTTGCTGTCAAAACAAAAAAACTCACAATGAACTAAACCTAGCCTTGCATTGCTTTGACCATCTATTCATCAAACCAAAATTGCAGCTACAAGCCAACACCCTGCAGCAAGAAAACCACTTGCATTCTTCCAACCTGTCAAAAAGAAAACTCAAGCAGAACAAAAACCTGCCTGGCAAAAACTCACAAAAATCCAAGAGCTGCATTCAGTTTGTTTTGGCATTTTCTGTCCAAGCACAATGAACAAAACCTGAGCCATTCTCTGTCATACCTAACAAACCACAAGACCACAAACCCTTTGCATTTTTTCTCTTCTAAAAAACCTGTCATAACACTGCAGCAGAAAGTGGTTTCACCTTGCCCTCACCTTGCATTTTCTGTCAAAACATAACAAACTAAAACCAATACAAGAGAACTTGACTGAGGCCTTGGTACAGACCATTGGCATTTTCTTAAAAAAACCTGCTAACTGCCCTAGCCTTGCCCTGCATTCCCATTTTCCTGTCCAACTCCAAACATTGCCTTGCCAACCATGACAGTTTGGTTCATCTCTATTTTTCATCATTTCCAAACTTTGCCAACATAACACAACCTGCTATTTGCATTTGAAAATTCTGCCAAAAAACTCCACAGTTCCAACACACTGCATAACAACACTCATTCAAAACTGGCCCTGCTATTTGCATTCCAAGGATCCTGTCAAAAACTTCAAAACATAACCAACATGACATGACCTAACCTCATTCATTCAAGCTCATCCCACTTGCATTTACCAAAAACAAAAACCAACCTCTCACACTCTCTCCAACTCACCCTGCTATTGGCATTGCATTGGTCCTGTCCAAAAACACAAAAACAAACCAGTAGCAGAGCCAACCTTACCTTGCCTTGCTAACATGACATAAAATCTGCTAACCAACAAAACCTTGTACTCTCAATACTCATCTTGCACTTCTTCAAGACCTACTCAAAAAACACCAAGTGAAACACAACAAGCCAACCCTGCCACTAAACAACACAGCAATGACACACATGACATAGAAGTTCATTCACTCAAAAACCACACCTTGACACCTTTTCATTGTCCAGTCCACAAACTCCAAACACCTTGACCTTGTTTTGTTGGTTCATCATCAAAGAGGTTGAACATTGAATTTCACTCCAAGCATCCACAAAGCAAAGCTAACCTCATCAATCATCATCTGGGACCCTAAGGTGCAGCTGTTCACTTCAAAACCACCAAAAGGCATCAGCAACGCAACTGCTCTTCCAAATCGGTGAGTTTTCAACTTCCACCATTTTTAAAATTGACACATGTTTTGAATAGGTCTTTCAATGCTGAGTACCATGATGCTTTCCTTTTTGAAAATGGTTGCTTATTCATGAAGATATGATGAGATAAGGTTTGATGCTTGAAAATGTTTCCTTTGATTTCTTGTTGTGTAGTTCAAATTAATGAAAATAGGGTTTGGATTGTTGTTGTATGTTGTTTGATGTTTACAATGGTGTAATCAATTGACATTTTTGGGAGAAATTGAGAGATCATGATTTTTGGGCATAAACCCTAGTTTCCCAATTTGCATTTTCCAGAATTTTTCACATTCCCACGTGCTGCATGGCTTAAATTCCCTCATCCAATCAAAACATTTCCTTTAAAGCCCAAAACGACTGTGTTTGGTTAAGTGAATCAGGGAATTACAAAAATGCCATTCTTTCAATATTATTTCCATTTTATTTCTTCATTTTGATATCCCATCTTCCAAAATTCATAACTTACTCATTTTTGATCCAAATTCAATGGGATTTTTTGTGTTATGTTCATCATGATCTCTACTTTTTTATCATTATTTTTCCAGAATTTTTGGATGAATGGTTTTTAAATGGTGCTAGGGTTTGTGACATGTGACCAAATTTTGTACACCTTGCCAAATCAATTGTGAAATGATGATACTTTATCCAATGGCTCTCAAATTTTTTGTGCTTAAAATAGACACACTAATGGTGATTTTGGTGTAGAGTTTGTGAATTTATCATTTGTGGTTTGTGAGATATGATTTTTTTAATTAGGGTGTGACAATTTGTGTCACACCATTGATGACCAACTTCATGATTTTCATTGCCATGCTTCTTGACATCCAAATGACCCCAAATTTTGCATGAACCTACTCTTGTATGTCTAGTTTACATGTGAATTTTCTTGGATTTATTTGAACTATTTTCCATTTGTTTGAGATTTTTCTTCCCTGCCTAGTCAATTGTTGACTTTGTGTGACACATGTTCCCATTTCATTTGTGAAATTCTCATACTTTATTAGATGGACATGAAATTTGACATGTGATAACTAGACATCCTCACCTTTGCCATGGTTTTAGTCCCATTCATTTATCATACACCATTCTTGACTTATGATTTTTCTAAGTTGATGCATGTTTGGTTGACTTCATTAAGCATGTTCAAAATTTCCTTGACTTTCTGATTTTCATTGACTGCCTTCCACTTGTCCAAATGAGATGAAATTTGACATGCTTACCATGCTATGTGTTAGGATTGATCATGATTTATTTGGTGATTTTTGGAAATGTTGTGGTTTGCTTTTGAGTTAAGTCTTTCTGTTGACTTCTATGAGCTTCTGTTTGCTATACCTTGACCTAAATTGTTCATGAAATGATGATGATGATTGATATGAACATGAAACCAATTGGGTTTGTGTTTCCTAATTGTTTGAACATGATTTGGGATGCTTGCCCTTTGCTGTTTTAACTTTCTCATTCACTTTTGACCCTAGGCTTGCCCTAGTGGTCCTGTTACTCACCTTTGAGCTTGTGTTTTCAGGTTGACCATCAAATGGCCATTGAGACCAATTCTTTTGATTGAGCTTGCTCAAATATCATTGCCTAACCTCTTTGTTTTGTAGGTGGCTTGGCTCACATGCCTTAAGCCTTGTGCCTTGCACATCCATGTGCCTCCAATTAACTGTTGGTGTCTGTTTCTGTTTGTTTTGTTTGAAGTTGCATACTAACATCTGCTTGACTATTTCAGGTGCTTTTAGTTGCTTAGTTCCTTGTGAACTTTTTGCTTTGCTTTGCTTGTATAAGCAATTTGCATTGAGGTATGTCTCTTTTACTCCATGTAGTCTGGAAGACCTGGCCTGTTACTTGGCCAGGCAACTGTCTGAAGTCCTCCTTAAGAGGCAATGTTTGTGGGTGTTTACTTTTGTCCTTGCATAGAGTCAAAGACCTCCTAAGTGAAGAGGCAATTGGTGGAAGGTAGGGATGTGCAATCTATCCCCCACTATTCAGTGTGTCATCTGCTTTGCTCACACCACTGTGTTGATGCATTTCAGATACAAACCCAAGATCTTGTACAACTGTACAGTTGAGTCAGTTTTGATGTGTAGAAGGGTTCCCACTTTCTGAACCCACACATTCTTGTCTTGAGCTCTCCCAGGCCAGGGATAAGAGCTGTGAAGTCTTATCTTCACTCACCTTTCATCTGCTTCACCTTAGCCCCTCAATGGCAAGGTTAAGAGCACTCATCACCCAGTTCCAGAGGTTTGTTTGTTGAGGTTGATATGACCCCTTGACTAAAACCTAACCCTTGTTTGAGCCACTTGTTTGTGTATAGCGTGTGCTATTTTGTGCTTGTAGGATTGTTTGACTTGCTTCCTGTGCAAGATAGGATTGTTTGACTTGCTTCCTGTGCAAGTTAGGGTTAGTTTAGACTTGCTTCCTGTGCAAGTAGGTTTTGCTTGGCTTGCTTCCTGTGCAAGTTAAGTGTGTGTGGCTTGCTCCTGTGTGAGC
This sequence comes from Lathyrus oleraceus, assembly GCF_024323335.1. Lineage (NCBI taxonomy): Eukaryota > Viridiplantae > Streptophyta > Magnoliopsida > Fabales > Fabaceae > Lathyrus > Lathyrus oleraceus. The sequence continues at coordinate 450,341,624 of NC_066579.1, forward strand.
CATGCTTAGGATAGGTTGGCCCTTGTGCCATTTAGCTAGAAACCTTAACTTAGGGATGATTTGCATGATAACATCTAGGCTCGAGTCGTAGTCTCCCTAGTTGTGTCTCCCTCTGTTATCTGGTTAGGCTAGTCCTTTATCCCTGCGTAGGGGAACTACATCGCCCTGATCTTCATACCAGATGAAGTATGTAGGCAGGAGATTGAGCTGATCTCTCCGCGCCCTTTTTCTTTTTTGTGTGTGTTGTCTGACAGTTGCTAGGCTCGAGTACCTGACTCCTTAGCAATTTGTTGTCTGTTTGTTTGAGTGTGTGCTTGACAGTTATAGGCTCGAGTCCCCGACTCCCTATTAACTTGTTGTGTTGTTGTGTGCTTGGAAGCTGATGTAAGTCCATCGAGTGGCATTTGGGTTCCAGTGTGCGTGTGTTTGGTTCGGATGCTGATGTAAGTCCAGCAATTGGCATTCAGGCTCCACGTTTGCCCTCTTGAGTGCGTTTTGGTTCGGATGCCGATGTAAGTCCAGTGATTGGCAGTCGGGCTCCACGTTTGCCTGTGTTTGTTTGTGTGCGTGTCAGCCGAGCTACGAATGCTCTGATTCTTCTCTCGTCCGAGAAGATACGTATGCATAGGATGCAACATCCTAGCGAGCATGTGTCGTTTCCCCAGTCCGAACTACTTCGACTCTGATGTCTATGCCTGATAGACTAAGTAGGCCCAGGATGCGACATCCTGCCGAGTCAGTTTCAGTCAGTTTCTTTTGTCTCTTTCAGCCAGTGTGTGTGTGTTTATGAGCAGTGTTTAGCAACCAATATTCCTTCCTTTTGTGCGTGGATCCCGTAGAGTACTACGGATGCGTAGGGGTGCTAATACCTTCCCTTCGCATAACCGACTCCCGAACCCATACTCTTTGGTCGCGAGACCATGTTCTTTCCCAGGTTTACTTCGAGCGTTTCCTTTCCCTCTTTTGGGATAAATAACGCACGGTGGCGGCTCTGTTGTTCTTTCTTTTCCCGCCGGTTTTTCGCGTGATGCGACAGTCTATATTGGAACAAGTAATGTCTAACCACAACTTACTTATGTGACATTATTGATCTCAACATGACCTCCACCAAGTGAATGGGCTTGCAAGTCAACTCGCTAAGGAATACTCCACACAAGTTGACAGGACTATGCCATTCTCCTATCTTAAGTGCACTCGAGTTCGGGTATAGAACTCATCTCACAAAGATCACCAAGCAACCAGCCAACAGAAACAACAATGATATATACACAATGCAATAAGGTAAAGCAGGTAAATAAATAACTGCACAAAAGCATGAACACCCAATAAACAAACAAACTACAAAAGCTAGGAGGGACTCGCTTAGGGCAGATGGACCAGCAAGAGGTCAACTTCTTTCAGTCCCCAGTGGAGTCGCCAGCTGTCGCAACCTGAAAAATACAGTGCGAAAAAAAACAACCGGCGAAAGAAAATGACAGAAGAGTCGCCACCGTGCGTTATTCATCCCAAAGGAGGGAAAGGAAACGCTCGAAGTAAACCTGAAAAAGGAAAGGACAAGACGGGGTCTCGCAACCAAATCTTGGGTTCGGGAGTCGGTTATGCGAAGGGAAGGTATTAGCACCCCTACGCATCCGTAGTACTCTACGGGATCCATTTTTGTAGTTCTTGTCTAAAGGGTGTGGGTTTATCTTGTGCTGTTTACCAAAAAAAGAAGGGTTAAATGAAAATGACTCGCGCGGATGTCGCATCCACTGCATACGTATCTCATCTGAATATGAGAATCAGAGTCTTCGTAGCTCGGCTACCTAGGGGTTGGGGGGATGTGTGCTCGCTAAGACATCGCGTCTTATGCCTACGTATCTCATCTGGCTTGAGAATCAGAGCAAAACGTAGTTCGGCTAACTACGGGGTTATGGATTGGGTTTTGGACGAACGACGTCACTACGCAATCTACTGGACGCTCGACCTTTGGAGACTTACTCACCTGTAGTAGAAGGAGTTAACATGTTGCTTTGGGTTTTAGGGTTTGGGATGCTCGAGGGCAAAATGGCAGTCCTTGATGAAGGAACCGCGCTACCTGCAGGGATACGAACACAAAACACAAAACATGTATCTTGAGGTAAACACAAAACATTGCCTCCTATCGAGGTCTTCCAGCTAGGAAAGCAGTAAAATGCGGGAAAAATGTAAAAGTACCACGCGGATAAAGATCCGAAGTAACAGCAATTAGAGGAATGGGAAACCCTGAGATCCTTCCAAGCTAACATCATCAAAGAAAGTGGGTCAGTACAGATAATCGGAATGAACCTCCAGGGGTTATCCCACAAATAAAGTGGGAAACCACGCAAGTTATCCCTGCAAAAGTCATGTGAGCCCTCACAAAAACTCAACAAAAGGGTTAGTGAAACACCATAAGCATTTTTTTCATGAATAACAGTATGGTTTCAGAAACCTCAAACCCTGTGGCATACACTCAAAAATTAAACGGTTAAACATTCAAGGCATTGTTTATACATTCATATACATATTAAACCCATGGGCGAAAAACCTAATGAAATTCATCCATCATACCTCATACATTCAGAGTATTCAACTTCAAAGCAAAAGGTAATGGGAATAAAGGCAAACCTGATTGGAGAGCTCGATTGAAATTGAGTTGCACCCGTGAGGTTTACAAAACAATCTTCAGGGTTTATGTGAGGCAGAGGTGATTCTGTGTAGTTGAGTTCCCTTCGGGGTTTGGAGGCTGCTCTGAACTCCGTTAGATCTTCTCTCACTATCTTTTTCCTCAGGGTTTTGTTCCAAGGAAACCTCAGAGTATTTTGCTTCTCTTCCTTCTTCTCCTCTTCTGTGTGGCTTTTGTTTCAATGAAACTCTAGTATTTATAGGCTAATATTGGTAGCTTAGTGGGCTTTTGAGAAAGGTCCAAGTCCAAGATTTTTTATTATTTATTTATTTATTTAATTATTTATTTAATTAATTAATTAAATTTTTTTATTATTATTTTTTTATTTATTTATTTATTTGTTTTGGATCTAATTCTGATTGACATGATGAAATGCAATATGAAATGCTAAATGAATGCATGAATGAGGAGGGCAAATTTTGGGGTGTTACACAGAAGACTCGGAAGCGAGATGGTGTACTGGTGTCTTAACTGGTAAGGTCATTGGGGCATCATGAGAGAATGAAAGTATGTTCAGAATGTTACCTTCCAAATGGTTGAGGTTCAAGAGGTGTTGAAATTCGAAATTTGCTAAGGGTCTAAGCAGTGGCAAAGTACATGAATAGACTCAGGAATATGGTTGGACTAGACGAAGGATAGGAGATGGACTAAGTGTACCTAGTCTTAGAAGGGAGTTCGGGTTCAAGATAGTTTGTCAGATATTCAGTGTTAGTAGGAGACCATTATTGAAATGTTGAGTTACCTAAGGATCAATTGAAATAGGTCCGTCTTAAGAGAAAGAAGAAGTATTTTATATTTAAGGAAATTTTAGTAGAATGGTTCTATAATTGGAATTAAGAGAATTACCATAAAAAGATAAGCAAACACAGAGTTTTGGAGCAGTGTAAATCTTGCAATACAACAAATGCAATGGGATACATTTTGGAAAAAATGCATAATGGGATCATTATTATGTCATTGATGTTAAGATATGAGAATGCAACCGATGATTGTTCATGTACAGAGATTTCTAGATTAAGAGGTGAAGTGGAGAAAGTGATACCTTAGTATTAAGAAACATGTGATAGTAACATTCTGATCACATGTATGTGTAATTGATTACATTGTTTTAGGATGGTTGTGGAGTATCACACTTTTTATTTAGAGCAACAAGTTTTGTGTTCTGAGAAGTTTGAGTATGTGGTAAGCACGGAAGACAAGCCAAGCTTGGGTATGAAACTAAGTGTGGAATGTGAAACGAACTACATTGTATGAACTCATAAGTAGGCAACAAGGCTTGTCAGTTGCAAGTCATCTAGATAAGTAACCTCTGTGTGATGATGCATGTAGTGGATGTTTGGTTTGGAAGAGAATCCAGGTCAATGGGTGTGTGGGAATGTCAAGGTTCATCTTGAGTGCATATTATTTGGTTGGCAAGAGTGGGAATGGCTTATTGAAATTCGGGTTGTTTTTCATCTTCTTAAGTAATGTTTGGATTGGTTGATCACAGTGTATGATGTTCACACCTTGTTAGAACTAAGTATATCCCATATCTCATTAGTGTACCGTTATGGATTTATGGGTTTGAGAATGGAGTTGCAAATTATTTCAAGTCAGATTGACAGTTTTGAAATTAGAGTTTTGAAGGTGTATTGGGTAGTTGATCATCTGTAGACATGTCAAAGAAGTTAGACGTTTGGGGAACCAACCTAGTGAAACATACTTAGTATGAGTAAATATTAGGTGCATCTCTATTATGAATAATAAGAACTCTAAGAAGTGAAGCTGGAAGATACTTACGAAGTAGTGATATTGAAGATATCCGTTCATTATATTGAATATATGCTATTAAGGTGTAAGTGGTTAGTCATAGTATGACACTGGATAATTCTCTCGGATTCATGGTCTCAGATGTAGACCCCCATGAGAGTGATAACTGATGTGTGCAATGATACTCTACCCTATTGAAAGGATTCATAAGTTATACTTCTAAGAAAGAGTGGGAATGAGATATTCCTGAAGTTAAGCATGTAACTTGGATTATATATGAGTAAGAACACGAGCTAGAATTGCGGGAGATGGAGTTGAAAATTGAGATGAATGATTTTGGATGGGAAGTGCAATGTTATCTCCAGATGTTGACCGAGTTGTGTGACTTTGTGAATAGTATTGGAAAACTCACAGTTACACCCTAGATTGGTTAAAGATCCTTGAAAATGTTGTCTCGTCGATGACTTAAGATGCCTTGTTGGTATTATTCTCGAGTTGGTTGGAATCCTGTGTCAGCAGAACCCATGGGTGTGTCAGGACTCTATAAAGAACTTAGAATGAATTATGGCATTAAGAACCAGGTATTTTCGGACTAAATTAGATTAATAGGAATCAACGTAAGATAATTCTGAATGTTGTACACTCGTTTAATCGTAGTTGTGCGACTCTTGCATATCTATCTCTTGACATGTATTGGTTCTAAATCTCCATCTTATGTTGGCAAGATAAGTGTTCTAATTATGGATGTGGTAAGGTTTTGAGACTGTTTTGGGATAGTAGGTACTCAGAGGAAAATACGGATCTCCTACAAGGACCCATGAACTAGTGGTAGAGAGTGATGAATGGAAGGGCACATTGATATTTCATGGAGTATTAGAGAGTTAATACTTGTAGGAATAAAAGTAAGACAATCCCATGCCAAGTGTGTTATATTATTGGAATAGTATGAGGGAAGTGAAGAATTAGGTGTATACGTTCGCAGTATATAATATCAAGTCAAATGAAGTCGATAAGGTGAACAATATATGGATTATAAAGTTTGTCACAGTTGATGAAGGATTTACAAGAGAAGAGTCGTCGGTGTTGTGTGTAGTCAAGGAATCATTAAATCATCTCACGAAGTTCTAAAAGTATTGACTATCCACTCAAAATAAAGTGTAGGGTTTATGGTTTTGATTAACTCAGTGCAAGAAAGGAAAGTCGTAGATTCCAGAGGGATCTGTGACAAAGAGATTTAGAATGGTCTGTCAGATGAATTAAGTGAGGAAAAGGTTAGAAGTTAACTGAAGATTGGAAATAAGAGCATTATTAAGTAAAGGAGTTTTGGGAATTTATGAAGGAAGGAAGTTGCTAGTGAAAAGAAGTTGGATGTTTGAGTATGTCAGAGGATTGAACTGAAGCAAAGTCAAAAGTTGACCTAAGTCGGTACGTAAGAAGTGTTCCTTTCTTTAATGGGAAGAAATTCGGGGAAGAAATTTAATTTAGGGGGGATGTAATATCCCATATCCTCCTAAGTGCTCTTTTAGTTGTTAGTTGTTGTCAATTGAGACATATTGAGTTCCTGAATGCTCTATTAGTTGTTAGTTGTTGTCAGTTGTGGCAAATAGAGTAATTAGTAAACTCATATGAGCTTAATTATTACTCAGTAGATTTGACCTTTATTAATTTGTAAAAGGAAAAATAAGAGACAAGAATAGAAAGGGAAGATAAGAATAGAGGAAAGAAGAAAAATAAGGGAATGAAGAAAGAGGGATAGAAACTCATGGGAGGATCATCATTATCATTACCAACTTCATCTTAAATTCTTCACCATCTTCATCTCTAGAGGTGGGTTACTAGATAGTATTAGCTTTGGGGGAAAATTCATGTTTGAGAAAATTAAGGTTTGTGTGAAAACATGTTATATGTTATTATTTTGTATCATACATGTTTTTCTTGATGCCATGTTTTGTGTTGTTGTGTTAGAATCATAAAAATATGTTTGATTGGTGTTTATTCTTCTATGGTGGTTGTGTTATTATGGTAATAATGTTAAGAATGATGAAATTCATGGTATGAGATGTTTGAGCATGTTAGTTTATGATTAAGTATGATTTAGAATGGTTAAGGATTGAAAAATATGAGTTTAGGAGTTTAAATTTCGTAAAAAAGTTGTTGTCACGTTTGCTTGGAGAAATCTGGCTCGCCTGGCAAGATCGGTTATTACGGGAAAAATTGTTGCGACACTGAAATGAATGTATATTGAGTTTTGTAACTCGAACTGAAGCACAATCGGAAGCATTTAAAATCTATTCCAATGCTATATCTCATGATGAATAAGTATCATACTTGTATGAAAACTTGTGATATGTGATAAGTCCATCTTTTATTGCATGTTGAAGGTTAAGTTTGAAATGCTCTGTTGACATGTCATTAAGTGTTATTCCTTGACCTCTATATGTTACCTGATGTTGTATTGGTGTAACAAAGTGTTATGTTTGTTGTGATTGATTCTTTTCCATTTATCTTAACTTTTCTCACTGGTTCTGATCTTCCATCCCCGCCAAGCTAAGGGTTATCTTGACAGGCGAAGTAGAAAATTTTAGTGAAGGGAGACATTATGTTTAGTCTCACTAGTAGCTCGCTTGAGGCTTTCCAGGCAAGAAGGCTTGTTGAGTCTCGCCAAGTGAGAATGCCCTATTTTGTCGAAAGTGATTGGTTCCTTGTTTCCACCATAAAACAGGAACCGTGATTCTAATTGATACGAGCCCTTATGAAATAAAAATCATGCATATATGTTAATTAATGTTTGATGAGAAATAATAAACTCTTAAGCTTATGTTATGAACCATATCATGAATTGTCATTTGTCTTGAATGAAAATGATTAGGCTAACTATGGCAAATAGTGAGGTAAACCTAGGTTTGTAACTAGGTAAATAGACTAGAAAGATAACTTAGGCTATGAATATGATTTAAGTGGAGATGCTTGAATATAAGGTACCTCAGTGTGTACAGTGGACGATTAGTCGCTTGAGTTGAGAATCAATAGGCTTTGTATGGAATATATCGTATAATATGAGAACTTCGATGAATGTGATCACCTAGTAATTGATGAGTTCAATCACGTTGAATGTTAGAACCAAATCATGTATTTGGAAATAACCCGTGATTATGCATATCCCAATTGAGGTACTTATGTAAAGTAGAATTGGGGATGTGGCACCAATGATTCGAGCCTCCTAATGGGTTTGAGTCCCATAGAGGAAAAGTGGGCCTTTAAGTGGGTGAAGAAGCCCATACGAGGTTGATACCTTAAGTGGGTAAAAAAGTCTGATACGGGTGAAGATACTCTAAGTGGGTGAAATATGCCCATACGAGTGATGCTTCTAGAAATGGGTGAAAAAGTACCATGGAAGACCTAAAACCATAAGAAAGTATAATCATATAAAATATCAATGACCCAAGTCTTGCCCTAAACGTAGGTCCGGGCGGGACGAGATGTTTTTGATGTTTTCCTAATAATGATTTATGGAGTTAAGTGAACTCAAGTTGCATGTTCCCATACAATGCGATCCTAGATGCTTAAGTTTTCGTTACGTTGTGTGAGTGATACACAAGTAATGAGAGATAAAGACTTGAGTTAAGAATCGTTAATAAATTTATTTAGAGCCGAGTGGAACCATATGATAGAGGAGCTCACTGAGATTATCATCCCACCTCACCATCATTGTTGTTTTTTCAGGTGTTTATTTGTAGGTTAGAGTCAAGAAGAAGTTGTCTGATGATGTTTCGAAGACTTTCATTATCATAATCTTCTGCTATGGATTATGTATAATGAGGACATTGTACATAGATCTTAGTTTTTACATTGAGGCACTATTGTATTCCATATGACATATATTGTATTTTACATTATGGACATGCTTATAATGATGTCGTTAGGCACTTGTGTTGTATCATTACCAATTAATATTTCGTATAATGTATTTTCTCTATGTATATTATACCGGGTGTTACAACCAAGATGGTGCCCATGAGCTCTGCAAATAGCGAGTTTTGTATACTAATATTTGCTGCAAAACAACTAATGCACTCATATGCATTATCTCTAAAAATACCAACACAAGAGGATACTATAGGATTTCCCATGGATGAACCATTCGTGTTGCACTTTATCCACTTGTGCATAAGAGGACGCCAAAAAAACTTCTTGAATTTGAGGAGTTTTAGGAGGGTGAGTATGAACACGAAAATCTTTGAGAATAGTGAAGTCAAGAATTGAAGGATTTGTTGATAAACGAGTCTGATTCCCTATTGTATACACTGAGTAATGATACTTATGATAAAAACATTGCGGGAAAGATGAGTGTTGTTGAATCTTGTCTAGTTCTAAAATGCCACATTGCTTTATAGGTTGCTATAACATATGCAGTTATGCCCAATGCACATTGAGGACTCCAACTCTTTTTACAAATATTTAAGGAAAAGGTGTAAGAGTCAAAATCAGTGGAGTGGTTGATGATGTTCTGAAACCATGACCAAATCTTGAGAGCAAAATGGCAGGTAATGAAGAGATATCCAACATTTTCAAATGAGGTTTTGCAAATAAAGTACATAGATGGAAGACTACAACCCTTTAACTGCTAGATTATCATCCGGTAGCATTTTCTTATGAATGATTCTCCATATTAAGGTGTAATGTGAATGAGGGATATCTTGATTCTAAATTATCTTAATATAAAATACACTCAATTGTCTATCATTGACTCCAAAAAATTTATAATTGAAGAACTCTGTTAATTAAAAAAAAATTATTGGTAAAATTAAAAAGAATTTGTCACCTAGTTAAATAATTTATTTTCTCTTTTTTTAAGGAAAAGTGAATCGTTAAATTAATGCTTTTTATAACTTGAGTTCTTCTAAACATTTTTATTTTAACATATCTCTTAAAACAATATCCAACTTGTCTTAAGATTGTAAAGGACTTAAAATTGACAAAATTGGTAATTCGTATTTTTTACTGTGAATATTGTTCATTGATATCTTTTAATTAAATAGATGTTAAAAATAATAAGTCAAGTGGGAATTAGAGTCTCACATTAGTTATAAATGTAGAGAGTATTTATAAGTGGGAGAACTTACACATCTATCACCTTAAGATTTTGGGTGAATATGTGATATTTCTCTCACTTGTGTGTTACTCTTAACTCAATGTTGATATTTCTCTTCATGACTCAACAAATGCTATCAGAGCCCTTGGTTTGAATAAAGGAACCGACTTACTTGTATTGAAATGTCAAGAAAGACGTGTCCTATTGAAATTGAAATGCCCAGGAAGAGGAGTATTGAAATGCCCAGGAAGAGATGTCAACGGCGGTACAAGTGTATGTGGACAAAATAATTTTTACTTGAGGGGGGACATTATGGATTCACACTTGAGGGAGAGTGTTAAGAATAATAAGTCAAGTGTGAGTTGGAGTCCCACATTTGTTATAAATATAGAGACTTGAGTATTTATAAGTGGGAGAATCCACACACCTATCACCTTAAGATTTTGAATGAATATGTGGTGTTTTTTTCACTTGAGTGTTGCTCTTAACCCAATGTTGATGCTCCTCCATGTAATCCAATAATAAAAAAATATTTTACGTTATTTGGTGAGATTCCCTTTCTATTTGTACATTTTAAGTAAGGAAACAATTTGCTAGACTTTTTAAGATTTTCAAGTCTAACTATAAATATCAAAAGCAAAATCAAATATAAATATAGTAAATCTAATATTTGCATGAGATTCACTTTTCCTTGTATTAAATTTGGGACAAATGATGTCTCAATAGCCTAAGTTCCTTCTTAAGGAATAAAAATGAATATTGACCATGAAAACAAAAATATCTTTTATTTAAGTTCACTATGCAACCATTTGATTATAAAATATTGCGAGAAAAACATATAAACTTTTTTAATTTGTGAATTATTATAATTTCTTTTACACAATACACAATGATGTCAATCTAATTGACGACTACATTTAAAAATAACACCTATGATAATTTTACCAAAAATAGATATTGCATTCTTATATGATAAAATCTATTGTACTACTTATAAATATAATATCTATTGTACTAGTTTAAATACAAATAGTATCAAAGAAAGAAAAATTATCACTTACAAAATATATTATATTTGTTAAGAAAAATTATCACTTACAAAATATATTATATTTCATCTCTAAGTCAAACAAAGACAAATTGTAACATCACTTATTTTCGTCAAAATTATCATATAAGAATGCAATATCTACTAATGCTTGTATTTAAATAATAATAAAAAATATAATATAAGAAACAAATGATATGAATATTTTAATTCATTCTCTTTCATAACCCATCTTTTTCTTAAATATATTAACCAAAACATACATATAGTTGTTATGCTTAAAAGGAAAAAAAAGGAAGTTGCATATCAAACCTTTATGAATAATTGTGAGATAATGGATTAGTGGGTTAGACAACTGATTACTTAGTAAGTAAGCGTGACAAGAAACTGTATGTACTTTTTTTTTAGCCATTTTAAATTAATTAATTATTAATGAATAATTGAGAGGCATAAAGAATAAAATAATAATAATAATAATAATAATAATAATAATAATAATAATAATAATAATAATAATAATAATAATATAATAATAATAATAATAATAATAATAAAATCAATTATACAACCTTGTTTTTTTTATAGAAACTAGGTAACATACTTTTTATCCATTTTTAGTTAGTGGAATTTATTAACGAGTAATTAGAAGTTTTTTTTGGAATAAAATAATCTTGTATTGCCAAAAACATTGATAACAACCTATCTAAAAGGATCCAGGTAAGTCCAATCTCCTCCTTATTCTATTTTATGTTAAATGATATTCTCTTTTTATTCTAAAGTCAAAGTTTTGTTGAGAGAAAATCAAATCATTCATAGCTTTTCAAATGTGGTACAGAGTTTCTACCACATTAATTTTTAAAATTTGTGGTTTCCATCCTTTTTTCTTGGTCTATTGAATAATTTGTTTCTTCTCATTAGTCCAACTTGTAGATTGTCTTTCATACTCAATCCAATCTAGAATTCCTTTCCAAATGTTATTTGTAATAATGCAATCAAAAAAATCGATGTTTAATTGTTTATGCTTGATTACATAAGCAACATGTTGCGTTAGGCATAATTTCGAATCTCATCATTTTGTCTTTTGTTGGAATCATATCCAATAAGACCACCTATAAGATGAACAACGATCTTGGTCGAGCCTGATTTCTATACATCAGTTTCTTCCACGCTACCGTCTCTTTATAAGTGTCTTTTTGCATTACCCCATTCCAATATAAAGTCCATTCTACATATTCTCTTCATTTCATAATTCTTTTTAAGATCCAAGAGCAGTTTAGTTTGCTTTGCCACCTCATGATCTCGTGCGTTTTAAGGTAGTACTCGTCAATCCATTTGACCCGCATCTTGTCTGCGTTAACATGTAAATTCCATAACAACTTGCTTATGATTGCAATATTCCACTATATCAGCGATGTGATGTTCCATCCACCTGCTTCCTTGGGATAGTAAACTCTGTCCCAAGCTATATAGACTTTTTTTGACTGGTTTTCTCAATACCACTCCATAAGTAACTTATGCAGATATCTTCTATTTTCTTGATCACTTTCTTGGGCATTGGAAAAAGTTGCATCCAATAAGCCGTTATGGCAAATAAAACACTTTTGATCAATTGGAGCCTTCCTGCATAACTCAACTACTTCCCATAGTTCTCCTTTTGGTTTTGTTGGTCTTTTATCAGCTTCTTGTTCAGGCATCTTCCTACCTTGTTACAACTCTTACCATTGATAATCACTTCGATTTCCCCATCTATAATGGTGAAATATATTTAATTTCAATTCCATTAGAAGCTAATCAGTTACCTTTAATGATGTCCACCCATGGCCCATCTAGTTTCGCTTCTTGTTCCTCTTATCTTGGTTCTTCTTTTTGTTCCTTCATTATCGGATCTAGTGTCAGTGCTTTTGTCTACTTTCCTTTCGTGTTTTTGCTTGTTCTATCTTTATTCAAGATCTTACTCACTCCTTCAAGCCGAGCACTAGACAAAGGTGTGAATACTCTTACTACCGTCGGATGTGTCATTACCGCCGGTTTCTTTGATCGGCCCCGACCACATCTCATTTACCTTAGAAATTGTGTGTTCTATTCTCGTTTCAAATGTTGCACAACCCCGATTTAATCCCTAATATGAAAATTAGGAGTTTAAACCATATCAGTGAGCTATTCAACGGTTGAAAATCTTAGAAATCACATGTAGTAGAGGTTCACCGAAAATCGTCTTGGTCACCGAAAATTGTCTCTTACATATTTATTGAAAATATTTATCAACTAATCCTCAAAATAGAATAATAATAATTAGGAGTATAAAGGATAAATTAGTAATAATAAGAAAACCAATTATAACAATGTTTTTTCTATAGAAAGTTATTTAACATATTTTTTATCCAATTTTATTTAGTGGAAGTTGTTATTAATAATAGTGTTAATTTTTTTAATGAATAATTGAGAGGGAATTAATGGGATTAGTGGGATTTCTGAATAAATAATTTAATATATATATTTTAAATTAATTTGTTTTTAGTAAATAATTGAAAGGATAGTAAATGGGGTTAGTGGGATTAAATAATTAATAATTTAACATTTTTTAAATAATAATTGGAAGAGATAGTTAATGAAATCGGTGAAATTTATTAGTAACTATTAATTTAGTATCAATTATTATATATTATTTTGGCACAAAATTTTGGTAAGATAATTTGTACAATTGTAATTAATATGATAAATTTAATTAAACTATAATGGTTTACTTTATTAATGTAATATAAATCAATAATCAAATTAAATTGATTTGATTTGATTTTTCCAGAACACTAAAATCAAACCAAAACTAACAATAAAGATATCCTTGGTCGGAGATTTTTTTTGACTAAAAATCGATCAAACCTAAAGAAATACATTCTTAATTTATATAATAAAAAATAAAAAATATAAATATAAATGGTATATATCTAAAAGGTTAACATTGCAATCCATAAATCTTACCTCAATTGATCGAAATAGTTATGGTTAGATTGAACATTATTATCAAAATTTGAATCTTAATACTCATGATATGATATATGTGTGAGTTTCTAATGATTATTATCTATTCCTCTATTAAAAAAAAGTTAACACTTCAAACAAAATCAAAACAATAAAAATGATCAATTCAAAAAGAAACAAAACTAAAAAAACAAATTCGTAAAAAGATTTTCTATCTTGATGGTCAAGGCTTATACTTTGTTAGTTTCCTTTCTGGCAAGTCGTCTGTATATTGATGGGCATATTAAAGTAGTTAAGGAAGCTGCCGAAATCTTATGGCTTTTTGGATCATACAAAGAAAAGAAACAAAAAGGTCAGATAATAGAAATTTCACGTAGTTTTCACAACTTTGGACTTTGATGCTTTGGATTTCTGCACATATGTGGCTTCTATGAAATTATGCACTCTATACTTATTTTATGTGATAGCATGTACTTTGAGATGTTGGGCCTACAATGCTTCTTACACAATTATAATATATCCAATCAACACTTTAAGCTAATTCAATTTGTATATTTTGTATGCTTCTTGAAAATTTTAAAATACCATTTGAATTCTAAAATCCAAATATATATTTTATAAAAATTGTATATTTAAATTTTAGAATATGAACAGGGCCGATTCAACAAATTTGGAAGTCTAAAACAATTTTTTTTATTAGTTTTTTAATATCGCATAAATAAAATAAAATAAAAAATATTAGTATCTAGTTAAATTTGAATCAAAGATCTTTTATTTTAAAAATAAGTCTTACCGCTAGATCAGACTAAACAATAGATAAATATTTGCAGACTTTAATATATAATTTTTGTTAAATTAGGACCTTTAATTTGGACTCAATTTTTTTGTTGTTGTAAATTTTGAGTATCTAAAAGCCCTATCTATAAGGCCTTATTAGAGTTGGGCCGGCCTTAAATATGAATAATACTAAATGAAAATTTTCTTCTCTAATATTTTTTTTATATTATGAAAAAATAGGTTGAGACTATTATTTAAGGGTAACGATAATTTGTATCCTAGGGTCACAAGATAAGACATCCATTTGTAGAAAATTTATATTGAAAAAACTAATTATAAAATTAATTTTATATCTTTATTAAAATCATTGCACAATTTCCAACACAAAATTACTTTTTTTAGTTCTTAACTTGTGCCATAAAGGCACAAGTTAGCATTACCCATTAGTTATATATACAAATTTTAAAAAATTTGTTTGGGTTTTGAATCACTGATATTTTGAGTTTTTTTTTCATATTTAATATCATTTAAATTCTAAATATTATGTGTGTATTATTCTTAAAATAAAATTTTGACGATTGAATTCTAGAATTCAAACGTGTTATGTATTGGAATAAAAAATACTTGAAGTAGGTGGCAAAGAATTCTGAACCGTTGGTGATAATCTCTGATATAATGGCGCAAAGTAGCCTACAAGGTTAGCACTCCAACGATCAAGTTAGTTTAAGGTTCAAGGTGCTAATCTCCATGTTTCTTTCGTGTGGATGACTTTCTGATAAGAAAGTTCCCGAATTTGTCCTGATTTGAATTCCTAGTTAGGAATCCCTTTTGTTGTTTGGATGATTTTCTTGTAAGAAAACTCCAGAACATTGTGACGATTGGTTTCATTGTATGAATCCCCAAAGTTTTTGATCAGACGTTTTTCTTGTCAGAAAACTCCCAAGTTTTGTCTTAGACGTTTTCTTTGTGAAGAATCTCCAACTTTCTATTGTGTGGATTGCTTTTCTGGTGAGAAAGCTCCTAGTTTTGTCTTGGTTGTATTCCTTATTAGGGATCACAATTTTTTTAATAGAATTCTTTTCTTGTTAGAAAACTCCAAATCGTCGTGTAGGATGTATTTTCTTTTCAGAAATCTCCAAAACTTTTGAATTCTCTTGAATTGTAAAGTGTCATTTATCATTTTTCACTTTGAATACTCCCCAATATTTTTTTTCCAGCAGGATTGTTATCCTTAGTGAGTTTCTACCCTCATTTTCATTTTCTATGGGCCATCGTTACTTGGTCTCCATCATTCCCCACAGATATGCCTTTCATTTTTCATTAATCATAAGGTATCCTGTTAAGGTTCAACTTATATCACATCATATCCCTAGAAATCAAAATAGAAATAAAAAAGAGTCCCGCATACATGCATGCATAACATATCATATCATGTCATTTGCATTCAGGATCAAAATTCAGATCTTCTTAGTATTTAACTATCTCCCATTACGATCATATGAAGAGTGTCCTTCTTCATATTCTCTGGTTGCAGATATTTAAATAGGGGCAACTGTCACACCATAATTTTGACTCTGAATCACCGAATCGATACATACATCATAACTTTTGCATCTTTGCATATCATATAATGCATTTTATCTTGCATAATGCCTAGAATGTTAGTCGAAATAATTTTTTGAATCTACAAACAGACCGGTTGAATCAATTTTCAAATATGTCAAATCAACGGGCGAAAAATTTCAAAATCGAGCTTGCAGACATCAGTTTTATTAATCTACGTTTCATGTAGTTTAACCTGGTGTGCTTGTTTGATTTTTTGACTATTTTTTAGTCACATTTTGAGCTGCTTGAGCGTTTTAACCCGGTTTTTTTTATTTCAAAACATCAACATACTTCAACAAAAAATATCTAAGCTAAATCCTAGACTTATGAACAAAACAAAATCATTTATGAACAAATAACACAAACAACAACATTTATGAACAAAATCATAAACCAGCCTTAACATAAACAACAACACATTTATCAAACATACCTCAAAAGCACATTTATCAAACATACTTCAACAACAACATTTATGAACAAAATCACCATAAAGTAACCTTAACATAAACAACATAATACTTTAACAAAACAACCACATACCAGAACAATAACTTAAACAATTTACAAACCTCAACAATTTAAGCATATAATCTAATCTTAACAACAATAAAAGAATAAACCTTATGTTGAACGAAGACAAATGTTTGACGTAGCTTTTGAACAATAAAAACAAGATAAATAAGACTAATATTTTGAACAACAAGAACATGATATCATATCTCATAAATTGATTCACATATGTACCTTTACTTGAAAAGAGATTTGTGGAAAAAGAAAACAAAGATATGAACTTGCTACTTGTTTCGTGACACATTCCCTTGACTCATACTAGTTTGAGAAGTTATGTTGAGTTTTGTAAAGTTAGGATAAAATTTTGAGAGATTGTGACAAGGCGAGAGAAGTTAGGGTTTCACACTTACAACGCAGTCTATTATGAAGTAAATTAAGTTAGCTATATAGGTAATATATTTCACAACAGTTGTTAAAAACAACCATGGTGATTTGTTCTGATGTTTCACTACAATTGTTAATTTGAACTATGGTGACATGTTTTTAATTTTTATTTAAAATTTGAAATTAAGGAAGCACACCATCTTTTTAACGAAAACCAAAAAATTGCAGGTGTTGGATTTTAAAGCGTGTCACTCTTAACATATTACAACGATTGTTAGTCGCGACCATGGTTATATTTAATTTAAATATTAAAAAAAAATTAAGGCGCCTAATGAACATATATTACCTTGGTTGGTTATGTGGTCGTGAGAAGAAATGATTACAGAATGTGTTTTTTAGAGTAGTGGCAACTCAGTGCGGAGAGAAGATGTTAATGAGGATTAGCTAAAGCATGACTCCGTGGAGCGGAGTGGAATTGAAGTACACGATTAATACTCCAACGTCCAAGTTTGATATATAATATCAAAGTAGTCCGCACGACTGAGAATGAAATAATACCTATTAGGGAGTATGACAAAACTTATATATTACATACCATTAAAATTGTCTCCACTTGATCCTCCGTGCGCCAGGAGGAGCCTATTGATTAGATTTGACAATGTTTGAGGCCTTGGTAACTTTGATTAGGTGCACATCTCTCTCATCTTCTACCGTGATGCTTCGAGTTTGACCCTTGTAATTAGGCCTGCTTCTATAAGGTCTTTGGTAGTCTAATAACACAGTGTATTTAAAATGATTGAAATTTATAATATATATATATATATATATATATATATATATATATATATATATATATATATATATATATATATATATATATATATATATATATATATATATATATAAAGGTTTAATTGTAATTTTATCAAAGATTATATGAAACATTGTGTAAGATCTTCACTCTCTTAAGAATTTTCCATCAAAAATTTGTGACTAATTTTATTAGGATGATATAAGATTCATTAAGATTATGTTAACTTGGTAGACAAGTTAACTACTTGGTTGTCAGAATTAGTCAGTAATTAGTTAACTGGTTAAAATTTTGTAAGTTTTTCTTCATTTGTTCACATATAGCCATGCATATATATATATATATATATATATATATATATATATATATATATATATATATATCAGACATGTATTCACTTTTCAATCGATCAATGAATGATTCACTCATCTTCCATATGCTTAATTTCAAATCCTCTATATGGTATTAATGAACATTTCTTCTTCTGTATTATGATTGTTCTTCATTTCTCATCAAAGTTTCATGGAAGACCCACACAATTCTATTTCTCAACAATCTACCATTGGTTAAACAACTCCCAACATATCATCGCCGTATCACTCGCATCCAAGCTAGAGTTCCAACTTTGGAGCAAATCAATCAAGAGCGCCTTTCTAGTCAAAAATAAGATTAAGTTTGTTAATGGAAAACTACCGATGACTCCTGAAAATAATGCTAATTTTGATGCTTCAAAAAGATGCAACGGTGTGGTAGTTTTGTGGATTCATCCAATTTTATTTCCTCAAATTTCATCAAGTGTTGTTTATCTTGAATTCTTGATAATGATGAGAGACTATGAGATTATTTGAATGAGCGATTTTAAAAAGGGGATTACTTTCATTTTTCTAATCTTCTTCAAGAAGTTCATTCCATCAGGAAAAGTGAAAGATCCATTGCTAATTCTTTTACAGCTTTTACAATTACAATGTGAACATGTCATTTTGCTTTCTAAGAGGTGTGAGTGAAACATCTTCTAATGCAAAACCTTTAAATCCTACTATTGGAGACTTTACCATCTATTGACAAAGTTTAATCTTTGGTTTTACAAAAAGAAAGTAAGCTCAATGGTTTAGTTCTTGAAGATTCCAAATGTTAATTTTGGTAGTCTAAGGGGAAGCTATAGTCGTGGCACGCAATGCATGTTTTCTAATAAAATTGGTCATACCATTGATCATTGTTATTTCATACATGGAGTTGTCAAGCTTTAGACAATTTTCAAAAATCCATCATTACAGGCTATCTTCAAAGCCTCTCACTTCTATGGCTACCAGCATAAAGATATTGATATATGACCATAAACTTTCCTTCTTTCCCGCCGCCGAGGGCGTTTTTTTTGTTGGTTGCCTCTTCCGAACTTCGAAGCGAACAATGAAGTTCTCACATAAGTTGGTCCACGAACCTACACTTCCGTGGGGCAGATACTTGAGCCATAGCATAACCGATCCGGTTAGAGTTAGTTCAAAGATTTTGCACGTAATTCAGACAATTGTCAACATGTTGTACATGCTCATCTCTCTTTCTGTCGTAACTTAGTTTACATGTTGTACAAGCATCAAGATGGAATTTCTTTTGGTCTTTAACCGGAGGCTTCTCCACTTGTTCTTTAGGGGGAGTGTGACAGGCTCCGCCTCTTTTAGGAACAAGAGGACGAATTTGACGTCTTTGACTTCTCCTATGGCTCAGAGATCTTAGAGCCACATCTCGGCGATACATGGTCGGCTCGGGATGACAGTATGACTCTTTTCCAGAAGTAGCTTTTTGCACCGTGTTGCCCTTCTGATTTGCAACATGAAGGATTTCTTCCATGCGAAGTAACCTTTGATCCATTGCTTGTGAGTTCTTTTGTCAAACAATGTTGTAAACATTGTTCAATAATTCATTAGTGCCTTGCACGCTGAGGTTGACTTCCAACAATTGGAAATCAAGTAATGCCTCAGGTCTAGGTGCCATTGGCGGTGCTAGAGGTCTAAGAGATGGTTCACCTTGTTAAAATTGTAGAGTAGAACCTACTAACAGAAGCGGTTGAACATATTTTTCTGTGGTGGTGCAGGCGGAGTGTTAACGAAGACCTGTGAGGCATGGGTACTCCATTTTAAATAAAATATCGGTATCAAGTACCGGTACTCGTACGTTACGCACCGAAGCCGTATCAATTTTTTTTTTAAAGTTGGTACACCAACCAAAACATATTTGGTATCAAGTACCCAACTTTTTTTAATTTTTTGGGGATGATGTAATTTGGGCTTTTTTTCCTAAGTAAGAATTAAGTTAATTATTCTATTTAGAAATAAAAAAGTTCTTTCACAACCAAGTTCTTCATCTTCTATTGGGAGAAATTGGAGTACAATTAAATTTATTCACTCATTGAAAAGGAATAAACTCAAATCAAAGAGGGCTGAAGATTTAGTTTTTGTTCATACAAATCTCTGCCTTCTCATATTAAGGTTTATAATGTTGGAGCAACAAAAATGTGGGATATTGGTGAAGATGAATGAGATCTATTTGATGGAGTTGATGTTTTTGAAGTTGTTAGTCTTTCTCTCGATAAATCTGAACTAGAAGCCGTTCTTTTTAATGATATCATGATTTATGGATACTTTTTAAGTGTGATCTATATATGTTATTGCACAAATATTAAGTTTTTTAAAACAAATTATTTTGTAATTTTAATATTTTTGTTATCATTTAAACAATATAACACATTTGTTATTTATATAGTTGTATTTAAAAAAATTATACTAACGTACTCGTACCTTAGTTTTTCTAAAAATACCATACTCCGTACCAGTACCCGTATCGGGTACTGGGTACGTACCCGTACCTATGCAACGCATACGAAGACTTGATCGCCACCATTTTGAGGATGAGGTGGTGGATCTCTTGCAGCTCAAACAATTTTTGCCTCCTTATGCTTAGAAACAGAGCGAGTAACGCTGGAACATGCCATTATTGGTGGATCTGTATGGAGATCTGAGAAGTGGTGTTGATTTTTGATAAGAGCAGATCAAGATCAAAGATATATACGATTCAGATTCAGGAAATCTTAATCTCTAGGTTAAGGAAGCTTTGGTTCACTGAATCAAGAGACGAATATTCGAACGTGGAAAATGCAAGAATCATATGTTGATTTTCACAGACGACACCATTGTTCTGCGAGGGAACTAGAACGAAGGATGCAAATTGCAACAATTGACTTGATCTTCAAGATTAGCACTCCAAGACTCAAGTTAGTATGATAGTAAGAAGAGTGAATGAAATTTAAATTCAAAAGTATCTGAGAAATGCCGCGTCTCCCTCTTATATAATAGAGCAGTTTTTTAAAAAACTTGTTGATTAAAATGCATAGATCCGTTTGATGGGTCTTTAAATGAGATTTCCTAGATTCTAGACTAAGATAGCAAACATATTCTATTAATGTCGGACGTCTGACTGACTCAGAACATAAATAATATTTACATACATTCAGATGTGCAATATCTTTATAAGATCTAACAATTTATCTAATTTATCTGCATTAGATTTTAGAGACATTAATAAAAGGTATTGTGATGTATTATTTTTTTCTACCTACCTATTATATGTTGTTAAGTTAGGAATGGTGCTTATACGACCTTATGTAGCCTTCGTTTGGTGTAATAATATCTATTCCAACACTTTTAATTTCTACTTTAAATTTTTTTTTGAATTTTTGTGATATCATATTTTATATCATATACCCATGCATCACAGATGTCAAAACACATGATAAAAACATAGATTCTTTAATACTATTTTAACAAAACTATTAGTTACTACAAGTATTTAGCATTTCTCTTTCGTCTATTTTTGGTAATTGATACATTAATTTGGGGCTTATACGCCTCTATCATTTGTAACTAACACGTGTGAAAACAAACATTATAGTTTATCATAAACAAAATATTTCCCCCACATTTCCATATAATTTGTTCATCTCAATATCCCCATCCATCTTGACACTCATCGATCAATCAAGTTTCAAGATCTCCATTTTGATTCCATTTAGGTGAAAATGGAATTCTTCCAAAGGGCTAAAGTGGTGCGTTTGAGAAGCCACCATGATAAATACCTATTGGCAGATGATGATCAAGAAGGTGTTCACCAAGATCGTCTTGGTTGCTGCCGAAATGCAAAATGGACGGTGGAGATCATAGAACATGCAAACTTGATTAGATTGAAGAGTGTTTTTGGAAAATATTTAACAGCCTCTAATATGCCATTTTTGTTAGGTGCAAGGGGGAAAAAAGTGATGCAAACTCTTCCCTCAAGGTTGAATTCATCTTTGGAATGGGAACCTATAAGAGAAGGTGATCTCATTAGGCTTAGGACTCGGTATGGTCAATATTTACGCGCCAATGGAGGATTACCACCTTGGAGAAACTCGATCACACATGACATTCCTTACCGTTCAAAAACAGCAAATTGGATTATATGGGAGGTTGATCTTGTGGAGATTCGGCCACCACCGCCTAAACAAATAGAATATTCCCCTAGTGTTGTTGAAGAAATTGCTCATCCTAATGACTCTTCAACCGAACGTTCTCGATCTCCTTCTCCTTCTCCTCCACATTCTTCTGATGATGATTTAGATAATGATAATCCATTCGCTTTAATTGATCTTAGATCTTCCATACCAATTGAGGTTTGTTTCCTTCTATAAAATTTAATTTGACTTTTGACTTTTTTTTAAGTTATGCCTTAAGCCTCAAATTTTCTAGACACAACATTATGTAAAATATGCAAATGGAAATTTAGAACTAAGGATGTATATATATTAAATTATATGATAACCAATTTTCTTGAATGTCATTTTCAAATGCAGAGTTCTGATTTAGAAGGTAATGAATCACCGATGAAAGAAGGGAGGATTATATTTTATAACGTGGGTGATGAAAATGGGGATGTTCCCGAAGGAAGTGAAGAAAAGTTCTTTACATTCAAAGGGAGTAGTGTAACCGAGTTAAAGGAGAAGCTGCAAGAAGAGATAGAGCGTGAAGATATTGTTATATGTTCTCGCAACCCATTGAATGCAAAAGTATATCCACTTCGTTTACAATTACCTCCCAACAATGTTGATATACACGTTATCGTGGTTCCTTCTTCATTTGTTGGAAATTAGCATTCTCTAGTTTTGGATAGTTCTTAAAAGTTACGAATTCCATTTATTTGCTTTTAAGAAAAATAGCAAATTTTATAGTAGCAGATGTAAAAAGTATGCTAAGACATTTTGAAAGACTTTATACATCAGTTCTACCATCGATGTAAAAAATGTCTCAATTACTACATCTGTTTTAAAACAGATACGAAAAGAAGATGATGGGAATCACAATCTCATTGGTGGAAAACATGAAATGCATGATGCAAAAGTATTCAGGAGAGGAATTTGGCTCTCTGACATGAGTGTCTATATTTGAACCTTCTGCACCAATAATTTGAGAAAAAGGACAAAAATAGTAAAAAGGGAAAACTATATGAAAGAGGATGGAAAAGAAAAACAATGTAAAAAGGTCATAAGTCAAATTGTTCATTGTATATATACAACTTTGTAATGTCTTAGAAGAATGTACTAAAAAGGATTTCGTTTCAGTTAATTATATCATTTTCTGTTTCCCTTATCTCAATTAAGATGGCTATTGTCTATGGAAAGTTTAAATACATCAAAGATTTATAATGGTAAGTGAAGAATCCGAACTCTATTGCTTAAATTTATCCTAAAATAATCATTTGATTACTAGTATATACTTAAAAAAAAATTTAATGTTTAAAAGTTTGGAGATTGAGTTATTATTATTAAAGTGACACAAAAAGTTATTGTTAAACGTTTTTATATCTTTGAATTTTAGTTGGATATTAATATTCTTAAATAAAATCTATTTAAAAGTCTAATTTATTTTAAAATAAATTTATAAAAATAATAATATGGTATTGAATTATTGATTGGTTGGATATGTATATATACGACCAATCTTTATTTTAAAAAGTATATATATTTGTTAAAAAAACGCTGAAAGACTGACTTCTTCGATGCAAGTCAGGAAGAGTCTCTAATGAAGGGTTAAGTGTCTGTAAAGGCTGTTCTTAGGTCGTCCTTTGTCCCCCTCTCCCTCTTAGAGGAAATCTCTTTTTATATTCTATTCACCATAAATGGTCCTTAAAGGGGTGCTTTCTTCATATCTCTCATTAAGGAAACTTAAAAATACCGTTCATCGTCTTCATAATCATCACATAACATATTTTCTCTCAACTACTGTAACCCCTACCACTGACATCAGATCTGACTTGGTTCTTCAACGTTAGTACAAGATTGAGCTCTATCATACACTAATTTTTAACCCTAAAATCTCACATATCATTTACATCCTTGCATACAAACAAGATCACATCTTGGTCCACTCCCTCTCATCTTTGGGATTTGCCTTTTTGCATGGATCATCAAGCACCTCTTTGTTAGTGTTTTATCTTTGTGTTTATCTGTTCATTGCTTATCTAACCACTAATCAAAATATCAAAAATATGCCTTATTTTCTTTAAGTTTATTGTGCAAGGTGAGACTTTTCATCAAGAGCATCAAACATGGTTCCTCAGCTAGGGCTTCTATTGATTTCTCAAGTCAAAGTGTGGTCAACCATTGATTCTCAAGGGGATATATCTCAAAGCATGATCTAAAAGGTCCTAAAGCATCTTTCAATCTCATTTTGATCAAGATCATCTCAAAGTTTTGTTGCTTACTTCTCAAGAAAAGTCAAAGGTTCATGTGTTTATTTTCATGTCTTCTTCAACAAGTTACCTCAAACTTCGAGCAATTAAATCAAGATATATTCAAGGACATCTTGTTTTGAGTTTATATGATCATCCATGTACCTTGAATGCAATCAAAGTCCAAGTGCACAAGTTTATTCCAAGAGGTTTGACCAAAAAGTCAACATTTGAAGTCAAAGTTCAAAGGATCACAACTCCTTCAATTCTCAAAAAATTTGAATGCTTCTTTTTGCATATCGCTCTTCTCGATATCCTCTATAACTTCTCTTTACATGACAAGAGTCAATTATGCTTGGAGGATCATCAAAATTTTGGAGACATTATATATTATTTGTGGACTTAGTGAAATTTGACCTATTTTCAAGTGATTTTTTCTCAACTTTCAAGGATTATAACTTCTTCAATTTTCAATATCTGAGGCTGATTCTTTTTGTAAAATATCATTTGTGATTCCCTCTACAAGTTTGCTTCAAGGACCAAAGTCAAATTATACTTGGAATGCCATGGATTTCTTTGAGACATTATAGGTCATTTTCAGCCATTTGGGACTTAGAATTTTCTAAGTTACATGACCAGGTTTTCGTGCAAACTTCAACATGCCACAACTTTGTGCTCAAACATATAAATTCAATCTTTCTTGCCATATTGTAATCTTTGATATGATGTCAACAAATTGCAAGAAGAATGAGATTAAAAAGCCTCATGAGCAAAATGCCTCATTGAGTTAAACATGGTGACTTGGAACAGAAGAAATCACCATGATCCAAAATTTGAACTTCACTAATCTTAATTCCAAGCCAAATTACCTCTTGTTTTGTATATAAACATGTTTAACCAACTCTCCAGAAGCTAATTGACTCTTAACATGTATGATTTGACTGAGTTTTGATGGATTGCAAGTCACACTTTTCACACATTCTGATCAAATTAGTTTTGCACGAATTGAGTTTCATTCCACACATATTTTGATCCCAATTCATTCCTTATAAATAGAGAAATGTATTACATTCATTTCCAAGCTTTTGATAACCAAGAAACCCCTACTTCATGTTTTTAATTTCATCTTGTTTCAGTCCAATTACTTGATTCCATTAGCACCTTCGGTCTTCTTTGAAGCTTTTACAAAAATTCCCAAGCTCTAAGACCTTCTGAAGTGACCAGACCAGATCGAGATTCATCAACTTATGATCACCATTTGGACAAGATAATTTTGAATATCATTTGAACTCATACAAGTTACCGTAATGTAGTCCTTCACTCTCTGATGTTTTCCCCTAACTTATCTGATGTTGATTGTTCGTGTTCATCATTTAATTTAATTTTTCGTGTCTTGCTTGCTTCTGAAACTTCTCTGAAATTCTCCATGCACAGTTTAGATAAATGAATTTGGAGCATGAGGTTGAATTCGTGATGAAGAGGCAATTACATTGGTGGGGGTCTCGTGTTTTGAATTTACCAAACGATGAAACTCCGATGAGAGACCATCGAAGAAGATGATCGGAGTATCCCAGGTCATTTGAGTTTGGCTAGACACATTGGAAATTTGAAATGTTTTGATTGATCCAATTTGAATTAGATCTAGTGTTTCATTTCTGTTAATTTACACCGTGCGCCCCAACCTGAGGATTGTTGGATCTGCCACTTCAATTAATGAGGCCAGATCCAACGCTCCGTATTTTTTCTTTTTCTTTTTTCCATTTAAATTGCATTTTCTTTTAAAATTCATAGAAAATTTATTTTACATCCAAAAAATCCCAACATAATATCTAAAATTTTCTTTTATTTTTCTTCATTTGTTTCTTATTTTTTCATATTTTACTTTCTTGATTTTCTATTTTTCATGGATTTTCTCTTTTCTCCTTTGTTTTAATTGATTTAAAAATAATTTTATGCATTTTTAAATTCTGAAAAATTTATTTTATGCTTCTTATTTTATTTCCAACCTTTCATAATTTTCTTGGCCATTTATTTGGTGTTTTGAAGGACTTTATAAATCTTCTCTTTTATTTCCCTTTTAAAATTCATTTTAAAAATGTTTTTGATGCATTTTTTATTTTATTTTATTGCATTTTATATTTTTTGACCTTTCTTGACTTCTGTTGGCCTTGGATCTTAGTTGATTTGACCATTGGTCTCATCAAATTCAGTGGATCTTGGGTGTTGATAAGATGAAAACCCTAATCCATCAAAATGGATGATTGGTTTTGATGATGACTTGATCAAGCCTTTGATCCAATTTGGATTTGTTCTCTCTTGTCTTCTTCTCTTTTATCTTTTTCTTTTCCTCTTGATCAATTGGATGGTTTGTATCCATCTTATTCATGATATGTGGATTGGTACTTGATGAACTTTCATCATTTCAATTCTATCCCCTAATTGTTCATGGATCATTTAAGATACTTTGGATTGATGCATAAGTTTTTCCTAAGTACTATGAAATATGGGTTGATGTAATGGACCACCCTTCTAGTCTTTGTGCTTGATCAATTCTTTTTTTTGTGGCATAGCTTTACGAGAATGATTTACATATCATTTCTCTAGCATGTATTAACACAAAAGTTATTATTGACCGGACTCAGATAGTTGTGACTTCTACATAAGTCTAATTATGATTTCTTAACATAACACTAATTTTGTCTTGAATATAAAAGCAAGGTATTTTTATAAGAGAGATTGTAAGTCTCCTACTCCTCATGGTATTGTGTATAAAATATTGTTTCTTTTTCACCTATGAGAGTAAGTGACATACTTGTTTATTTTATCCAAGTTGGAGCCCTTCTCATAGTGATGTAAATGTCCATATTTTCATACTTGTGGATGAATAGTTGAGTGTTCTCCAAAAAAAATCAAAAATTCATTTCCATTTTTGATTACTAAAACAACTTACTAACATAATATTGTATTAAATTTATTTTAATGTCATTTATCTTATGTTATTTATTTCTTTGGTAATTTACTTTATGCTTTTATTTTAGCATCTCATATCATATTGTTTATGCTTATGTTATTTGTTCTTTATCCATTTGGATTTCTTTTTCTTTTAAAGACATTAATAAAGAAAAAACCTCTAAAAAGTTGGTTCTCTTGATTCATGGATTTGAGATTACTATCCTTGGCATTATTATGCAGTTATGGACTTAGAATTAGGACCTTTACCATTGTCTTGGGAG
This sequence comes from Lathyrus oleraceus, assembly GCF_024323335.1. Classification (NCBI taxonomy): domain Eukaryota; kingdom Viridiplantae; phylum Streptophyta; class Magnoliopsida; order Fabales; family Fabaceae; genus Lathyrus; species Lathyrus oleraceus. Next base: position 450,369,254 of record NC_066579.1, read on the forward strand.
ATTGTGATTTGAGACCTTAGGATTCATATGATACCTTTGACTTTGGGTTCCTTTTAAAGACTTGGCTTGGTCACTTTGGTTACATCTAATACATGAACTGTTCTTTGTTTATTTGGCTTGCTTGAGGCTTAATCCAAAGGAGGGAATTCTTGCTTGACTTATGTCATAAAGCTTGCTATCTCTTGGTTAGATATTTCCTCCCTAGATTTTATTTTATATTGTAGGATAGTCTCTTCTTCTTATCCCCTTCTTCAATTTTCAAAATTTTCTCATTTTTTTCAAAACCTTCTTATTTTCAAACTTGAACCACTTTCTCAATAAACCTTGACTTTTGCCAAGTGGTTTTCAAAATATTTTCTTAAAAAATACTAATACATCTTAAGCATATTCAGACAAATTTCAAAAGACTAAAAAATATATAACTCATTCAAACTATTTTGTGCCCTTTGTGCACTTTTTCATTTAAAACTTTTTTCTCAAAGTTTAGACATGAGACATTTCATAGTTGAGATATAATTCTCCTATCCCCATAGTGTTGATGATGATTCTTTTCCATCAAAGAGAGCTAGTGACATACTTGTTGATCTTTATCCAAGTTGGAGCCCTTCTCTATGGTGATGCGAAGTACTCATACTTGTGGGTGACTAGTTTAGTATTCTCCTTAAAATGACAAAATGTATTCTCATTAAAAGTGAATCAAAACAAACATCTTTGTTATTTTTACCATGAACTACGAGGTTTTGATCCTCTATTGCAATTTGTTGGTACGTGGGCATGAAACTCAAAAAGTCTTTGCAAACACAAAAATATAAAAAATATTTATCTTCTCATAGAGTACTAATTTTTTGCACTTTGTTACTCCCCAATCGTTTGAAAACAACACCATTTTTAAATAAACATGTACAAATTTTAAAAGAGGTTCCTATAGAGTACTATAGATGTTTAGGGTGCTAATACCTTCCCTTTGCATAACTAACGCACGAACCCTTATCTCTTTTTTATTAGTTTTGTTTTAAAACTTCTTTGGAGTTTGTTCGTACTTTTCCCCTTTCCTTTGGAAATAATAAAAGCGCGATGGAGACTCTTGCTTTGCGAGTTAAGTTAATCAATACCTTAATCTCAAATTTTTTACCACTACAGAAAAGTGGAGACTCTACTGGGAAGTAATCCCTAGTGGTTTTAGCCCATCTTTGTTTATGTGTATATTATGTTTATTGTCGTTTGTTATTGTTTGTTCTATTTGGTACTTGGTGATATATGTGTGGTGAGATAAGTCTTATACCCAAACTTGATTGCTCTTATGATAAGAGGGTGGTATAATCTTGTTTGGCTTATATGGAGTTACTCCTTAATAAGCTGACTTGAGATCCCCCGCTCAGTAGATACCTCTTTAGGATTACTGATGTCTTACGAGTAGTCGTAATTGGCATTAGTTTTTCCAACCTAGGAGCCTGAGAAGATAAGTGTAACACCCTTCTAAAATACCCCAAATATTTAATTAAAATAGCAATATATCAATCAGAGTAATTATGCAATTAAGGGTGTCACACAATCAATTCACACCATTCACCATAATAACTGTCATGCTCTTTTATTAATTCAAAACATAAAGTATTTGCACAATACGCAGCGGATAGAAATCAAATCAATCATGCAAAACATGTAACACATTACATGTAAAATTATTCAACAAGGTAAAACATCCCGTCCCGATGTTACATCTATCAGAGCATGACCCACTAAGGAGACTACACTAGAATCCAAGCACTAGCTTCTACTCAATCACTGCTCGTTACCTGAAAAATAGTTGTAAGGGTGAGTTCCTCAATCGATATAAAAAGCATTATAAAATATCATGTAATGCTAAGTAAATAACGCATTAATCACCCTAATCATACCACACATTCAGTAACGGCACATCAACTCAAATATCATACTCAATACCAACACAATTCATACTCATACTCAATGCCAACACAAACACACGTATAATATTGGAATACATCCATTCATATTATACGCCATACATACATTATGCAATGAGACTCCATGCATGCGGTACCGACTATTCGTGAACATATAGTTCAACCTCACCGATCAAATCCAGATACGGCTACCAAGCCCACTAGTCCCACTCATTTGAGACCTAGTGACTCACTCACTAATTCCTCACCATGGGAATTAGCTACCACCCCAAGGGCTATGCTATGCACGCTAATCACCTAGCATGCAAACATCAACAACAATCCACAATGATTTACTCACTAATTCCTCACCATGGGAATTAGCTACCACCATAAAGGCCACAATATGCATGCTAATTCACCTAGCAATGCAACATCATCAACAACAATCCACAATGGACATATGCTCACACTCTAAGCCATAAAACAGTCCATCCACAATTACATACATAATATATACATTCACAACATTATGCATATTTTCACACATCATCAGCATATTTATCACATAATCATATCATGTCATGCCAAATAATTCAATCACAGTATTAGCACACTCTACTAATACCTATCCTACTCAAAACAACAGGAACTAATCCCTACTATATCGCACACCGATATAGGCCAATCACCAATTATGTTCACAACATTAAAATATCAATTTTTCCAATTTCCAACAGTGTTAACCGGTTAACGCCCTGGGTTAACCGGTTAACGCAGGACAGAACACGCTTCCTGGCCAATTTTAACAGTGTTAACCGGTTAACGCCCTGGGTTAACCGGTTAACGCAGACAAAACAACAATTTTTTCACAACTCACAACAGTGTTAACCGGTTAACACCCTGGGTTAACCGGTTAACGCAAGACAGAAAGCTGTTCCTGCGCTAACACGAAGCAGAATGCAGAATTCTCCGTATTTTCCGCCGTTGGAGGACTTCCGGACCTCCGATTCCGATTCCGTAAAAAGCTATACGTTCGGAAAATCACTACCCATCCAATTACAGATTCAATTACGACTTTAGCACAGTTTATTCATCACAATTTTCCAGCACTCATCATCCCAATTAGGGTCAATTCAACGGTTCATCACTACCCATTACATGTTAACCCATAATACCCATCAAACGACGATAAACCCCCCTTACCTGAGTTAATCCAGCGAATCTTTAAGCTTCAAGCTTTTCTCTTCTCCGACCTTCTTCCTCTTGCTCTGTCTCTTTGCCCTTTTCCTCTTTTTGAGCCGCTTCTCTGTTTTCACGTGAAAACTCTTTTTACCAAAATGGAACTCTTTTTCCTTATTTCCAACTTATATATTTTCCAATAATTATTATTCCAATAATAATAATAATAATAATCCAATAATTCCAATTATTTAATTAAATTAATAAATATAATATTAACTTAAATTAAATAATTAGCTTATTTTTATCGGGGTGTTACAACTCTCCCCCACTAAAAGAGTTTTCGTCCTCGAAAACATACCTCAAGCGAATAACTCTGGATAGGACTCCTTCATCTGACTCTCAAGTTCCCAAGTCACATTGCCACCTGCTGGTCCTCCCCAAGCTACCTTTACCAAAGCAATCTCTTTACCCCGCAACTGCTTCAACTCTCGATCCTCGATCCTCATAGGTGATGTTTCAACAGTCAGGTTATCTCTCACCTGCACATCATCTATTTGGACTACATGCGACGGATCAGGAATGTACCTCCTCAACTGAGACACATGAAAAACCTCATGCAAATTCGCAAGTGACGGCGGTAAAGCGATACGATAGGCTACCTCCCCTATCCTCTCCAAAATCTGATAAGGACCAATAAATCGAGGTGTCAACTTCTTCGACTTCAAAGCTCGACCAACCCCAGTTATCGGAGTAACACGAAGAAACACATGATCTCCCTCTTGGAACTCAAGTGCCTTCCTCCTCTTGTCGTGATAACTCTTCTGACGACTCTGAGCAATTCTCATCTTCTCCTGAATCATCTTAATCTTTTCCGTAGTCTGTTGAACAATCTCCGGTCCAACCACAACACTCTCACCGGACTCATACCAACATAAAGGTGTCCGACATCTCCTACCATACAAAGCTTCAAACGGTGCCATACCAATGCTCGAATGAAAACTATTGTTGTAGGTAAACTCAATCAAAGGTAAATAACAATCCCAAGTACCTCCCTTTTCCAAAACACAAGCTCTCAAAAGATCCTCTAGTGACTGAATCGTCCTCTCAGTCTGACCATCAGTCTGCGGATGATATGCAGAACTCAATCTCAGCTTAGTTCCCAAAGCCTTCTGCAAACCTTCCCAAAACTTCGATGTAAATCTAGGATCTCTGTCCGAAACAATACTTGACGGAATACCATGCAAACTTACAATCTTCTCAATATACAACTCGGCTAATCTCTCTAACGGATAATCCATTCTGATCGGAATGAAATGAGCCGATTTCGTCAATCTATCTACAATCACCCAAATAGCTTCAAAATTCTTAATCGTTCTCGGTAAACCAGAAACAAAATCCATACTGATACTATCCCACTTCCACTCTGGAATAGCCAACGGTTGCATTAGCCCAGACGGCTTCTGATGCTCAATCTTTGACTTCTGACAAGTCAAACAAGAATAAACAAAACTCGCAATTTCTCTTTTCATTCCCGGCCACCAAAATAACTTTTTCAAATCATGATACATCTTCGTAGCTCCAGGATGAATACTCAGGCCACTACGATGTCCTTCCTCAAGAATACTCTTCTTAAGCTCGGTAACATCCGGAATACACACCGGATTACCAACTTTCAAAACACCATTCTCATCAACTCTGAATTCACCACCTTGGCCTTGATTCACTAGAGTCAACTTATCGACCAAAAGCACATCGGATTTCTGACCCTCTCTGATCTCATCCAGAATACTACTTGTTAACTTCAACATTCCCAATTTAACGCTATTGTGAGTACTCTCACACACCAAACTCAAGTCTCTAAACTGCTCAATTAAATCCAATTCCTTAACCATTAACATAGACATATGCAATGATTTCCGACTCAATGCATCAGCCACCACGTTTGCTTTACCCGGATGGTAATTCAAACCAAAGTCATAATCCTTCAGAAACTCTAACCATCTCCTCTGTCTCATATTCAGCTCTTTCTGATCAAACAAATACTTTAAACTTTTATGGTCACTGAAAACCTCAAATCTTGACCCGTACAAGTAATGTCTCCATAACTTCAGAACAAATACCACAGCTGCCAACTCTAAATCGTGTGTCGGATAGTTCCTCTCATGAACCCTCGGTTGTCTCGAAGCATAAGCTATAACCTGCTTATTCTGCATCAACACACCACCCAAACCCAACAATGAAGCATCACAGTAAACCTCAAATGATTCCGACGAACTCGGTAATATCATAATAGGAGCAGTAGTCAACCTTCTCTTTAACTCTTGGAAACCTTCTTCACATTTTGAGTCCCAAACAAACGCTTGCCCCTTCCTAGTCAACATCGTCAACGGTAACGCCAACTTAGAAAATCCCTCAATGAACTTCCTATAATATCCTGCAAGTCCAAGAAAACTCCTTATCTCAGAAACTGACTTCGGAGCTTCCCACTTAGATACCGCTTCTATCTTAGAAGGATCAACAGCAACACCATCTCTTGAAATCACATGACCAAGAAAACTAACCTCTTCTAACCAAAATTCACACTTTGACAGTTTAGCAAATAACTTCTTTTCTCGTAGAACTCCTAAAACCATTCTCAAATGCTCAGCATGCTCTTCTTCCGATTTCGAATACACCAAAATATCGTCAATAAACACCACAACAAACTGATCTAGGTACGGATGGAAAATCCTATTCATATACTCCATAAATACTCCAGGCGTATTAGTTACACCAAAAGGCATTACAGAATACTCATAATGTCCATACCTTGTTCTGAAAGCAGTCTTCTAAATATCCTCAGTTTTCACACGTATCTGATGATATCCCGACCTCAAATCTATTTTGCTGAACACACTAGCACCAACCAACTGATCCATCAAATCATCAATCCTCGGCAAAGGATACCGATTCTTGATCGTCACTTTATTCAGTTGCCTGTAGTCCACACACAACCTCATAGTACCTTCTTTCTTCTTAACCAATAACACTGGTGCACCCCACGGTGACACACTCGGACGAATAAATTTCTTATCCAACAGATCTTCCAACTGACTCTTCAATTCAGTTAACTCAACAGCAGACATACGGTACGGAGCCATTGACACCGGCCTAGTACCAGGTACCAAATCAATCGAGAACTCAACTACACGCTCTGGCGGTAATTCACTCACTTCTTCCGGAAACACATCAGGAAAGTCACACACCACAGCTAGATCGCAAATCACCAGTTTATCTTTAGCCTCCAAAGTCGCTAACAGCATAAACAATTCTGCCCCATCTGCTACTGCCTCATTCACCTGCCTCGCTGATAGAAACCAACTCTTTCCTTCCTCAATCTCAGGAAAGATCACAGTCTTATCAAAACAATTGATATAGACTCGGTTAAACACCAACCAGTTCATACCCAGAATAACGTCAACCTGCACTAGTGGAAGACACACTAGGTCCATCCCAAAGTCTCTACCAAAAATACTCAAAGGACAATTTAAACAAACTGAAGTAGTAGTCACTGAACCCTTCGGAGGAGTATCAATCACCATACTTCCATGCATCTCAGATATCTCTAACTTAAGTTTCACAGCACAATCCAAAGATATAAAGGAATGAGTAGCACCTGTGTCAATAATAGCTACAAGAGGAAAGCCATTAATATAACACGTACCTCGGATCAAACGATCATCTGCAGAAGTCTCAGAACCCGATAAAGCAAAGACCTTGCCTCCCGACTGGTTCTCTCTCTTCGGCTTAGGACACTGTGGACTGATATGATCCACTTCTCCACAGTTGAAACAAGTCACAGTCTTCAACCGGCACTCTGCAGCCAAGTGCCCACCTTTTCCACACTTAAAACACTTCTTCTCATTACTGGTACACTCATGGATACGATGTCCAGCCTGACCACATCTGAAACACTTAGCAGGGGCACTGGAGTCTCCCCCACTAGGCCTCTTCATCCCACTCTGCCTCTGGAAACCTTTGCCAGCTGCATACGGTTTCCCACGATCATTCTGATTCTTGCCTTTCCTATCAACCCTCTGCTGATAGCTCTCCGCTCTAGCCTTGGTATCTTGTTCAAAAATCCTACAACAGTCAACCAAATCAGAAAACACTCTAATCCGCTGATACCCAATAGCCTGCTTGATCTCGGGACGTAACCCGTTCTCAAACTTCACACATTTTGAAAATTCCCCAGTAGCCTCGTTATAGGGAGTGTAATACTTCGACAGCTCTGTGAACTTAGCAGCATACTCAGTAACAGACCGGTTGCCCTGCTTCAATTCCAAGAACTCTATCTCTTTCTTTCCTCTAACATCCTCTGGAAAATACTTCCTCAGGAATCTCTCTCTGAACACAGCCCAAGTGATCTCAGCATTCCCAGCAGATTCCAACTCAGTGCGGGTAGCAACCCACCAATCATCTGCTTCCTCTGACAGCATATGCGTACCGAATCTGACCTTCTGATTATCGGCACACTCAATCACTCGGAAGATCCTCTCGATCTCCTTTAACCACTTCTGAGCGCCATCTGGATCGTATGCTCCCTTGAACATTGGAGGATTGTTCTTATGGAACTCACTCAGTTGACGAGCAGCTCCCATTCCCACAACATTCGGATTCCCTCCAAGTACTCCAGCTAGCATACCCAGAGCCTCAGCAATCGCAGCATCATCTCTACCTCTTCCAGCCATCTCTATTCTGAGTTAATCCAACAAGATAAAACAATAAGTACTGATAGGGTTACACAACACCTATCCCGTACAGGGAAAACAACATAATTATGACTCGACTCGACCGACTATGCTCTGATACCACTAATGTAACACCCTTCTAAAATACCCCAAATATTTAATTAAAATAACAATATATCAATCAGAGTAATTATGCAATTAAGGGTGTCACACAATCAATTCACACCATTCACCATAATAACTGTCATGCTCTTTTATTAATTCAAAACATAAAGTATTTGCACAATACGCAGCGGATAGAAATCAAATCAATCATGCAAAACATGTAACACATTACATGTAAAATTATTCAACAAGGTAAAACATCCCGTCCCGATGTTACATCTATCAGAGCATGACCCACTAAGGAGACTACACTAGAATCCAAGCACTAGCTTCTACTCAATCACTGCTCGTTACCTGAAAAATAGTTGTAAGGGTGAGTTCCTCAATCGATATAAAAAGCATTATAAAATATCATGTAATGCTAAGTAAATAACGCATTAATCACCCTAATCATACCACACATTCAGTAACGGCACATCAACTCAAATATCATACTCAATACCAACACAATTCATACTCATACTCAATGCCAACACAAACACACGTATAATATTGGAATACATCCATTCATATTATACGCCATACATACATTATGCAATGAGACTCCATGCATGCGGTACCGACTATTCGTGAACATATAGTTCAACCTCACCGATCAAATCCAGATACGGCTACCAAGCCCACTAGTCCCACTCATTTGAGACCTAGTGACTCACTCACTAATTCCTCACCATGGGAATTAGCTACCACCCCAAGGGCTATGCTATGCACGCTAATCACCTAGCATGCAAACATCAACAACAATCCACAATGATTTACTCACTAATTCCTCACCATGGGAATTAGCTACCACCATAAAGGCCACAATATGCATGCTAATTCACCTAGCAATGCAACATCATCAACAACAATCCACAATGGACATATGCTCACACTCTAAGCCATAAAACAGTCCATCCACAATTACATACATAATATATACATTCACAACATTATGCATATTTTCACACATCATCAGCATATTTATCACATAATCATATCATGTCATGCCAAATAATTCAATCACAATATTAGCACACTCTACTAATACCTATCCTACTCAAAACAACGGGAACTAATCCCTACTATATCACACACCGATATAGGCCAATCACCAATTATGTTCACAACATTAAAATATCAATTTTTCCAATTTCCAACAGTGTTAACCGGTTAACGCCCTGGGTTAACCGGTTAACGCAGGACAGAACACGCTTCCTGGCCAAATTTAACAGTGTTAACCGGTTAACGCCCTGGGTTAACCGGTTAACGCAGACAGAACAACAATATTTTGACAACTCACAACAGTGTTAACCGGTTAACACCCTGGGTTAACCGGTTAACGCAAGACAGAAAGCTGTTCCTGCGCTAACACGAAGCAGAATGCAGAATTCTCCGCATTTTCCGCCGTTGGAGGACTTCCGGACCTCCGATTCCGATTCCGTAAAAAGCTATACGTTCGGAAAATCACTACCCATCCAATTACAGATTCAATTACGACTTTAGCACAGTTTATTCATCACAATTTTCCAGCACTCATCATCCCAATTAGGGTCAATTCAACGGTTCATCACTACCCATTACATGTTAACCCATAATACCCATCAAACGACGATAAACCCCCCTTACCTGAGTTAATCCGGCGAATCTTTAAGCTTCAAGCTTTTCTCTTCTCCGACCTTCTTCCTCTTGCTCTGTCTCTTTGCCCTTTTCCTCTTTTTGAGCCGCTTCTCTGTTTTCACGTGAAAACTCTTTTTACCAAAATGGAACTCTTTTTCTTTATTTCCAACTTATATATTTTCCAATAATTATTATTCCAATAATAATAATAATAATAATCCAATAATTCCAATTATTTAATTAAATTAATAAATATAATATTAACTTAAGTTAAATAATTAGCTTATTTTTATCGGGGTGTTACAATAAGGACCTTAGAACCCTTAACCCATCTTGCCTTTTAGGACACAGTGAGGTGGCTATTCAGGTGTAGACTTGAATCAGTTGTTACACGATACTACACTCAGACGAGTTTCTCTTGAATATATTATTGGTTGGCGAGTAGTCATTTAAGCTGGTAATATCCAAAAGATGGAATTATGACTCTGAGAACTTTTTTAGAACCTTGTTCTACAGATGATTATACCCTTATTACATACCTTATGGGTTGGTTCGTACCCTTGACTCCATGCTCGTGAGTCAGAACCTTTGGACCTTGCTTGTGTGATCTTGTTTGTGGTTGTTGAATAATGCATTCATTGCATTCATGAGCATTTTTATCAGTTTTCAAGGAACTTAGAGACTCTCTTTGCAAACATCGCATATATTTTGACCATGGATATTGGAAGAAGGAATACTCGGAAATACAGTTTCAGATGTCTTGATCTTAAAGAATTGAGAAAGCTAGCATCTTTTGTGGATGATCCTAAGAATTTTAGAGACTGTTTTGGAAGACTTTTGTATGTTCTATCTACTGATGTTAAAGATGGTCTTCTTTGTACTCTGGTTCAGTTTTACGATCCCTTCTACCGGTGTTTCACTTTCCCTGATTTTCAGTTGTTTCCTACCATGGAGGAGTATGCTTATCTTTTGGATATACTAGTTTCTAATATGGTTCCTTTTTGTGGTTTGGAAGGGATTCTGGAATCTCAAATTATTGTTGGAGCTATTCATCTGAAGAAATCTGACGTAGATGCTAATCTCACTGTCAAATAAGGTATCAGAGGGTTGACTTCAAAACTTATGATTGAGAAAGCCTTTTCTTTTGCTAATGCTGATAGCATGGAGGCCTTTGAAATTATTCTTACAAAAGTCATCTGTGGTTTGGTCTTGTTTCCTAACATTGACAATTTTGTTGATGTTAATGCTATTAGGATATTTTTGGTAGGGATTCATGTTCCAAATTTTCTTGGTGACACCTATTTATCCATTCATCATAGGACTTTTAAGGGGGAAATTAAATTATTGGCTGCTGTGCACCTTTGCTGTACAAGTGATTTATTTCGCACTTGTTGTAGTCTCCTACTTTAAAAGAAAACAAGGGTTTTTCAAGATGGTCTCAAAGTCTGATGTCTCTCACCAATGATGAAATCACTTGGTATTCTTCTGTTTACGATGATGTCAAGATTATTTATAGTTATGGGGAGTTCTATAATGTGCCTCTTCTTGGTACACAAGAAGGAATCAACTACAATCCGACTTTGACAACACGTCAACTTGGGTTCACTATGAAGGACAAATCTAACAACACTTTGTTAGAAAGTTTATTTTTCTAAGAAGGTAAAGACGCTCAAGGATTGAAGGCTATAATGGTGCATGCTTGGCACAATATTCATAGGAAAGGAAAAAGTGAGCTAGGATTGAAGAATTGTGTAGCTTTGGAGCCTTACACTAGTTGGATGAAGAAGAGAGAAAAAGAATTCAAGATGTCTTACGCTTATGAGAAACTTATGTCTTTAGTAGTTGTCAAATCACCCACTATTCATATTGAAGGCATATATGGGTTAGAAGAAGTTTTGGTTAGGATGGAGCAAGAGAAAGATGCTTGGGAAGACAAGTTTCACCCTTTAAACCTCGAGAAAATAGAGTTGCAGAAGCAACTAAAGAAAAAGGATGACTTGATAGAGTTGCTTGGGCAACATGCTATGAAAAGGTCAAAGAACCAAGAGGATTTATTTTCCTCTAGCATTTCATCATCTACTCATTTTCCTACTTCCGGTGTTTGGAAAGGCATTGTAGATCAACGCGTGATGGAGAAGGATGCCATGAAGATCAACTACGAAGAAGAGATCAAAAGACTTTGTAAGAAGTATCAGCTTGGAATTGGGTCATCATCGGATATGATTCCATAAACTTAGTTTCTTTCCGCTTATGTTTTAGGATTATTGAGATTATATTTCAGATTGTAATCCTTTCAATTAATAATAAAATGAGATTTTCAGTATTTCAAAATATATTATTTCCTTTATGATGTTTGCAATTTTGTTTATATCTTGAAGTCCCTTGAAAACTTTGCAATTGCATTTGCATATGAAGCATCATGTTGCATCTTGGTCTTGCTTTGTGTGAGTTTTCCAAGTGTCTTATTGCTTCATTTTCTTGGTCTTCGTTCAGACAAGTTATCTCACCAGTACAACACTCGTGCTAATCAACAAAAGAAGATGGATCATTTAGAGTAAGAGGATCGCGAACTCCACGAGCAAGTGACTACTTTGAGGGACAATTTTGTTAACTAATAAATCGAGCTCATTTTTTGAGAGAAGGTTTGCAAAACTTGTTTCTACCTTTTAACTATTATGATCTTTAAAATAAATTCTAATTTAAGAGATATTAGTTTCACACCAAAGTTGCAGTTTTTGGTATTTTTTTACTCTATTGTTCCTTATTTGCGATCTAGGTTGCTTTGTAGTTTGCCTGTTGTTAGCACTAGTTTGTGCATCACATTGAGATTCTCTTGTACCCTTATTTGATTACAGTGGAGTAATTTCTTTGGTATGAACGACCAATGATTTTTCATACTCACATTGAGGGTTTTACACGTTAAAATATTGACATTTTCTTGTGCCTTTACCTGTTCTATTTGCTGCCATATATTTTTTGTTGATCCTCATAAGTTCTTACAAATTTGAGGAATTTTATTTCCGTTGTGTATTGATATGTTATTGTGTGTTAATTTCTCATCACCACATCACTTAATTTTGTAAAGGAAGAGGGAGTCCAAGACTATATAATGAATTCAAGTTTTCATAACAAAATGCACAAGTCAAAAATATTTTAAGCATGTATTTGACTTTTTATATTTTCTCATATACTCTTGTATTAGTGTGTTGTGAGAGGTGAATAAATATTTGCTTTAAAGAGTATGAATGAATTAGAGCCTTAAAATAATTGAGAATAATATATATATTGTAATAATTTTCAGATATTAGTATTTTATTTCCTGATACGTTGAGTTCTTTTTCAATTTCACTATGCATTAGTTTTTCCTAACAATTATAACTAATTCAACCTAGTTAGTAACCAAGTTGTTTCGTGATCAAAGTATGTAATCAAGCACTATAAAAATACGTTGTATCACACCATGAATATACAACCATACAATTAATATACAACCATTTTGATTAATTACCTCCCTCTCTCAATTGTTCCTTTAACAAAAAGAACAGTTGAATCTTTGAAAATGATTCAAGTGAAGTTTGTAATCCTTTACTTTATACACATTAAGTAGATTGTATTTTAGTCATATGCAATGATTTTCATTTTCATTTGACAGTTTCTCAATCTACCCCATATGGATGAAGTGAGAAACATTCTATTACTTTTATGAATTTGGGTTCATCCTTCATTACATAAGCAAGAAAAGCATCAACTTTGCAAATTTGTGAACAACACTTTTCTCACTCATGATGATAAGGCCCATCCAAATTAGATACTCTCACTTTACAGGTAATGAGATTAAAAACTAGTCATTGCCGACTCAAAAAAGAATATATATCATTAATTTCCACCTATAAATAGCAAGTTTTTCCATTTCAATTTAGAAAATGGACACTTTATACCGACAGCTATATAACTTGCAATAGTATGTTACCAAATTTTTTTGTGACTGACACTTGAATCTCAAGTAAAGAACAATCTCTTAGCATCAAGAATCTCATAGATCTCTTGAGTTTCATGCACGAAATTCTCAAAGCAAAAAAGTGCAACTTAGTTATACATAGCATTATATATAAACATCATTTGATTTTCTTCTTCAATCATATTAACACTAGCCCTTCAAAAATGGCTCAACCTCTCACACAACCACAGCCTCAAGCAACCAAAACCAAACCAAAAACTTCAATCCTACGTTACATTGCTATGATAATTTTATTCTTAATAATTCTTGTTGGCGTAGCAGTTCTCATAATTTGGCTAGTTCTAAAGCCAAAGCATTTGCAATACAGTGTTGAAGATGCTGCAATCCATAACTTCAATTTAACTGATGCAAATCATCTCTATGCAAACTTTGATTTCACAATAAGATCAAACAATCCGAATTCAAAAGTGTCGATATATTATGATTCTATTGAGGTTTCGGTTCGTTACGAGGACCAAACCCTAGCAACAAATGCGATTCAACCATTTTTTCAACCACATAAAAATGTTACGAGGATGCATGTGAGATTAACCGCTCAAACTGTCGCGTTGTATGATTCGGTGCCGAAGGATCTCAAGCTTGAGAAAACTTCTGGAGATATTGCGTTGGATGTGTTCATTAGAGCAAAGATAAGGTTTAAAGTTGGAGTGTGGAAATCGAAACATCGGGTTTTGAAGGTCTTTTGTTCTAATCTGTTGGTGAATTTTTCTAAAGCCAAGACTTTTGAAAGAGACTCTTGTGATGTTGAAATGTAAACAAGCATGCAAATGGAGAAACACTCTATCAAGACTTGATACTCTCTATTTTTCTGAATAATGATGTTATTATTATTTGTTTTTTTTATTTTTTTGGTTTTTCTTTTGTGTTAATTTTTTATTTTTTTTTTGAGTTTGCTTTTGGTGATATGATTTTTCTTTCAGTGAGTATATTATTGTAAGAAAGTAAAATTGTTATTGTTCATCCAAGTTATGTTGAAAATTGAAAGAAAGTAAAATTGGCTATTATTCATCCAAATGATGTTCTAATTATAGGTAACATTTTTTGAATTCATGAACATCGTGCGCTACCATTGAACTGATCATGCATCTACCTCATAACATTAATATTAGAATAGAAAGTTAACATTTGTAAAATTCAATTCCTGCCAGATATTTTGAGTATTTGTTGCAAGGTTTTTAGAGATGATAATATTAAATTTATATAGCCTTTAGTTGACTGAGTTAGACGTGGTCGTAGATGGATTCAGGTGATGGTTTGATTCTGGCATTTTCTATTAGAATTCCATGTTGGGACCATTGTCGATTGAATCCTTTGCATTAATGATTGGTCTGAGAATGAAGTTGACATGCTCGTTTTGGTTATAATACATTTTTCCTATGTATCGGAGTCACAAATCATGCATAATTCTTCATGATTGTGTTTTGATCATGATTTTTCTTTTTTCTGTGTCTAATGTTATTGACATCCCAACATCTCTACGACCTAGTCATCGGCTAAAATGTAAATGTTATTGTCCCTCCCCCAATGAATAATCCTCGTATAGATGTGGATGTGGAGCCATTACATCAGGTGGATAGTCGGGAAGTGGGTGTACCAGATAGTTTCAAGATTCTCCCTCAATCAAGCATAAGAGCTTGCAGGAAAAATGCAACTTGTTAAAGTTGAGGGCCAGGTCTCTCACTTAACTAAGCTAGGATTTAAGACCGTTGGTGCAAATTGTTGATGGCGAGAGTCGAGATTCACATTCAACCAAATGTAAGAGCTTGAAGAAGAATTCAACTTGCAATCCTGCATTACTAAAATATGTCCAATTCTAGATAAATAATTGTTTGACAATACATATAAATTAATAGTTGATGGGAATTTAAATTGTCCAAGGTGTTTTGATTGGTTAACTTGGTCGAATGTGAATCCATTTTGGTGGAGTATGTGGCTATTTTGGTTTCACACAAGGCCTTGATAAATCGATCTCCTTTCATCTTCTGTGGCAAAAAAAATGAAAGATAATAAACTCGGGTGTTACTATCAAAGAGTTATAAGTTGGCTTAACCAAGCTTGAATGTTAAATTTCTTTTTCTGAAATAAAAAGTATATAGGCTCTTTTCATCAGAGCTAGAAAGTTAAGTGAAAAAGCTTAGTTTTCTCTGTATATGATCCTATTATGCAACATATTCCTTCAGAAATATACCACTTTCGAAGGAGATTAACGTTTCCATCCATTGGCCAGAATTTGAATCACTTGATCAGACCTACATTACTCCCCAGTAGAGAGATTGATGATAGAACTATTTTTAGATCATATCGAGAAGCCACCTTTATCATTAAGCCCCCAAACCTAGGAATCCTCTTGATTAGTTTAACCATACTTGTAACACCATATAATAAGTATTTATAAATTACTATATGATGTTAAACATAATAATATTTAGATGTAGTCCTCTAAAATATAATCAATATCATCTTGATTTCTCATATTGGTTTCATGGGTCTCCTCACCAAAATCCTTGAGATGATGATTTCTCAATGGCACATACATGAGTGGGACATCAATCACAATTTCACCACTAGTCAAATCAGACTTATCAACATGTGAAATATCATGGAGAGCAATATCTAGAACATATTTCTTAACATACAACCTATAGCAGGACTCCAAGACATTAAGAGTAACATCAATTTCGGTTTTACCAAACACACAATCATGTTTTTGGTTAATCAAGACTCCAGTCATGTGAGAAGGAATGTCATAATCCATATTCTTCTTCTAAACCACTTTTGGTTGTTCAATGTTGGGAGGACTTCCAGCTTGACCATCAGTCATCCCTTCAATGACAAATCCTTTCTTGAGTCTCATATAGTCCATATGTGGTAACTTTAAAGCATGAGTAAGATGTTGAATCCTATTGTATGAAATCTAGGTTTGCTTCTCAAGGTAACAAACTTCAAAACTACGTCCTTCTTCAGCATTGAGATCAATACACATACGCAGCTCTTTCTGCAATAACCCCCAAGCTTTTTGTGCCAATGCTTGGTTTCCGTTTCTAACCTATCTTCCACGATGTCTGAAACATGATCTTCAACAATCTGCTCTGCAACCACTATCTTCATCTTTACAAATATCTTTTTTTTTTATGTCTATCAGAAGGTGCAACAAAGTTTCTTTCTCCATCATTTGCCTAATGCGACTACTTTCAAGTTACCAATCTTCACAAGAAAACTCCTTGTGGGAGAAACAAGCAACAAGGATATTAGGCTTGCCAAGCCAGACTTACTGATGTTACCTTTGAAATTTCTCATTCCACTGAGGATACCAATGTTCATGGTGTGGTTTCCTACCATACAACTTACAATAGTGCAAGGGAATAGAGGAGACATACTTAACGTGTTGGTAATCATGGTTGACTAGACATTGAGACATGTTACCTGACATTGTGCGATCTATTTTTTGAAGAGGAGAAATACTCTTTGAATTTGATGTCTCACCAATGTGCATAACTTCTTTAAAGTCTTTGAAGGTTACACCATTGTTTGTTAGATTAGATTCACCTTCTTCATCAATAGAGACATTGGAGATTCTTCTTTTTTCCCTTGGAACACTCGATCACTCAACTTGAATATGTCCAAAATCTTTGTAATTAAGACATTGGATCCCTCTACACCTGTAGGAATAGTTGAGATTTTTCCTTTCAACATCCTTCTCTTTATGTTGAATGTTCTTTACATTGGTAGTAACTATATTCCCATATCCCTTTTCAAGTCTTCTTATGACTTTATTAAATCTCTTAACAAGCCTGAGATATCCTTCAGAATTCCATTCTTCTTGGACATCACAATCTTCATAACTTTCAACATTCTCTGGTGGATTCTAAGCACCATAATAAACCTTTGGTTGATGAACAACCCCTCCTTCATCGAAATTCTCCATCTTAAATTGAATATGAACCTTAGAACTCACCCAAACAGAACATGATTCTTTCTCCGATGTCAATTGAAATTTTGATCCTCAGGGGGACAAAAGATTGAACAGATGCCCAAGACAATAAGTACTTTTGGCTTAATACATATTATAGATTTTAGGGACAGAAGCCAGACACGACGTCAGGAACCTTGTAAACCAGAAACAAAAAAAAATAGTTAGAAAGCAAGATATTACATGTTAATTTATTAAGATGATGAAGCAGAAAAGGATTAAAGAGAACACAAGAAATTGGTAACCCGGATCGGTGAAACCATATCTATATCTGGGGGACACTCTACCCAAGAAAGGAAATTCACTACTTCGAATTAGTACACTTAGTCTTACAAGAGCCAATAAAACCTATGTTGTGTAGAGCCTCTTCCTAATCCTAGTGACTTTCTATTTAAGAACTCCTCTAAATACGAGAACCTACTCACTTTCTTCTCAATCACACAACCTGTATTGGTGTTTACAACTTAATAAACAATGTTAAATATTACAGCTTAACTAAGACAATCCAATTATACCAAGTTATTGAAACATAGAGTGGTGTACACAAATATTCAACCCTAATCTCGTTTGGCATTAGCGTGGAATAAAAGAAACTCTATGATCTTAAGCTTATAGACTTAACATCTTGGAACAAGGTTTACAACTCAATTAACAAACCAAACTTTATGCCTTAAGATATGAAAGGAGGTGCTAGAGTGGTGCACAAATAAAGTCTCAAAAGATAAACCCTAACACTAGGTATCTTCACAAGTTGCACACCTCAAAAGTGAGGTTTGAGTCTTGTTAAATAGCAATGCTTCTTCTGGATTTTTTCCAATGGGCAATTTATTTGATTTCGTCTAGAAATAAATGCAATTATTGTTGGATATAAAATTTGTTCCATAAAAATCTCCAACAAAAGATATATTTGTTATTAACTTAAATTAAAATTTAAATCTCCATTTAAATTGATTTGATCTTCAATAGATGTCAAACAAATAACACAAACTCATTGCTAAAATACAACAACAAATCTGATTGAATCTTAACCAGATTTTTGCTCCAAAAACCCAATAACATTGGCCTGTTGAACTAGTATCAGATGTTGCACACATGCTAGAACATCATGTTCCACATGTGTCTCTTCTTTGGTACAACTGCACTAACATTTGTCTGTTGATAAAAACCAGATGTTCCAGCATACTGATGACAGTCTGCCATTGCATAAATTTAGTCGAAGAGTCTGAGCAAAACAAGTGAAAGATGAGCCAAAATGAAAAAGAAAGACCAAAGAATGAGGAAGAAAATAGCTAAGTGTAAAAAGAAAGATGAGTGAAAAAGGATCCAAATAGGATGCAGCTTCAGAAATAATCACATGCATCATCGCGCAACATCACGCGCGATAGGGCCATAAAGGCTGCATCGTGCTGTCACACCCTAATTTTAACTAAATCCATTCCCCTTCTATCCAAAATTTATGGCAAGTTCATAAGAATACTTAACAAGAGATCAAGGAATAATATCACAAATAATGTTAAAGACAACCAACCTCAGAACTTCAAAGGTTTTAATCCTCGGTGCAAACGAAAAGATGGGGAAAACAAACAAGGGAAATGGAATACAATGTCATGAATGTGAAGGATTTTGGACACATTCAGGCTGAATGCACCATTTTTCTTATGAAAGAGAATGAGGGATATACTGCCACTTTTTAAGATGATGAGTCTGACGATGTGAGTGAAATTGCGCTAACCAGCATTGTGGTTGCTTTCTCAACTTGCATAAGGTTCAACCTAAATGTGCATAATGATGATGACAAAACCGATGACAGGTTGTCTGACGATACTCTTGCGGAAGCCTATAAATTATTGCATCACAATATCTTGTTAGCCATCTTAATCAGTACTCTAATAATTATTCCAGAGGATCATATGTATGTTTCTATTATGGTCGACAAGGTCATATATGATCGTATTGTTACAAATTATAAGGTAGAAGACCCTTTAAATATTATCAATCTCACCCTTATTGGAATACTACAAAAGTCTGCTCCCTTTTGGAAAGCTAATAAGGAAACTCTAATACATATAGCCTGTAATATCGTAAGAGTCTCGACACACAAGGATTGATATTTTCATAGTGACTGCTCCAAACACATTCCACTGAGGTATTTATGGACGATATTTCCGTTTTTGGTAGTTCTTTTGACAATTTCCTTGATAACCTCAATGTCGTTCTTAAGAGATGCATCGAAAAAAACTTTATTTTAAATTGGTAAAAATGCCACTTCATGGTGACTGAAAGTATTATTTTGGGGAACGAAATCTCTTCAAAAAGCATCGAGGTAGATCAAGAAAAAATAGAAGTAGTTGAAAAGTTTCCACCTCCCACAAGTCTATATCAGCGTTTCCTAAATGAGTTCTCCAAAATTGTAAAACCTTTGTGCAACTTACTCGTGAAAGAGAATGATTTTAAATTTGGTGATGACAGATTTTCTAATGATGCTCTTGCTGAAGCCTATTAGTTATTGTATCTCAAATGGAATGAAGAAGGAAAATCTAGTGAAAATCAAAAAGGAAATATTGAAGTTTTGTTTCAAGACAAGGCACACCTCATAGTTACAATCTCGAACATGAAGGAAGAAGTTGATCATTTAAACTCAAAACTTGACTATATGACTAAACTTGTTCGCATGCTAAATTCTGGAACTGAAAACCTTGATGAAATTCTAGGGGTGGATAAGATGGAAAGAAACATAAATGGAGTTGGATTCAATTATGATTCATAAGTCTTGACATCCTGTTAGCCATCTTAATCAGTACTCTAATACTTATAATAGAGGATCCTAGGTATGTCGCTATTATGGTTAACAAGGTCAAAGGTGAACCCTTCAAATACTATCATCATCGCCCTTCTTGGAATGCTACAAAAGTGTACGCCCTTAACAAGTGTGGAAAGCTAAGGAGGAAACTCTAAGTCATATAGCCTACAATTCCGTAAGAGTCTCGTCACATGAGGATTGACATTTTCATAGTGAGTGCTCCAAACACATTACACTGAGGTATTTATTGACGATTTTCAGCTTTTGGTAGTTCTTTTGATAATTTCCTTGATAATCTTAATGTCGTTTTTAAGAGATGCATCAAAACAAACTATTATAAATGGTAAAAATGTCACTTCATGGTGACCGAAGTTTGTTTTGGGGAATAAAATCTCTTTGAAAGGCATCAAGGTAGATCAAGCAAAAATATAAGTAATTTAAAAGTTTCGACCTCCGAAAAATGTGAAGGGAGTGAAAAGTTTTTTAGGACATCCATATTTTTACCTACATTTCATAAAAGAATTCTCCAAAATTGAAAAACCTTTGTGCAACTTACTTGTGAAGAGTATGATTTTAAATTTGATGATGAATGTTTAAATTCTTTTTTCATTATCAAATAAAAGTTGGTGATTGTGTACATAATTGTTGCTCCTAAATGGAAACTTCCCTTTGACCTTATGTATGATGCATGTGATTACGCAGATTAAGCAGTTTTAGAACAAGGATTGGAGACAGTTTCCATGCCATATACTATGCTAGAAAAGTTTTGAATGAAAATTAATTGGATTACAAATCAATTGAAAGAGAGTTTATAAGATGTAGTATTTGCACTAGAAAATTGTGTCCTTATCTAATTCGTTCCAAGATTTTCATTTTTACAAATCATGTAATGTTAAAGTATTTATTCACCAAGGGAGACTCGAAACTCCTGTTGCTAAGGCGGGTATTGTTGCTACAAGAGTTTAATTTGGAGACTAATGACATTAAAGGAGTGGAGAATGTAGTAGTTGATAATCTGTCAAGGTTGGACAATGCAGTAGTGACTCAAAAGGAAAAGTATATCACTGAGGAGTTCCTAGATGAGCTTTTGTTAGCCATCAATGAAAGACCATAGTGTACATATACGGTCAATTACAAAGCAACAAAAAAGTGTATCTAAATAGTGCATCTGGAAACTAAAGAAGAAATTCTACAAGGAAGCTCACTTTTATTTGTGTGATGATCCCCTAATTATTTAAGGTAAGTCTTGACGGGTTGATTAAACGAAGTGTCGTAGACAAGGAAGCTAATAGTATAATACGGCACTGCCATAGCTCAGCTTATGGAGGTCATCATAGTGGTTATTGGATAACAACAAAACTCCTCTAATGTGGTTTCTGGTGGCCGACTCTTTTCAAGGATTGTAGAATTTATGTGCAAAATTACCCTCAATATCATAAAAACAGGTAACATTTCTAAGAGGGATGAAATACCTCAAAATGGAATCCTCAAGGTAGAACCTTTTGATTGTTAAGGTATAAATTTTATATGTCATTTTCCTTCATCGCATTCTTTTCAATATATTATAAATTGCGTGGATAACATTAAGAAGTGGATTGATGAATTGTAATGAAAACTTAACTAAATCCATCGCCCTTCTAGCAAAAAGGTATGGCAAGTTCATGAGAAGACTTTATCTGAGATCAAGGAATAATATCACAAACAACGTTAAAGACAACCAGCCTCAGAACATCAAAGGTTTTAATCCTAGGTGCAAAGGAAAAGATGGGGAAAAGAAATTAGAGCAATGGAATCCAATGTCATTAATGTGAAAGATTTTAGGCACATTCAGGCTGAATACACAATTTTTATTAGGAAACAGAAGAAGGGATATAATGTAATTTTTTAAGATGATGAGTCTGACGACGAGAGTGAAAACTCGTGTAAGGTCAAAACTAAATGTGCATAATGATGGTGACAAAATCGATGACGGATTGTCGGATGATGCTCTTGTTAAAGTCTATAAGTTATTGTATCTCAAATGGAATGAAGAATGCAAAGCTAGTGAAAAACAAAAAGAAAATATTGAAGTTCTGCTTCAAGACAAGGCACGCCTCATAGCTACGGTCTCGAAACTGAAGGAAGAAGTTGATCATTTAAACTCCAAACTTGACTATATGACTAAGTATGTTCGCATGCTAAATTCTGGAACAAAAACTCTTGATGAAATTCTAGGGGTGGACAAAATGGCAAGAGACATGAAATGAATTGGATTCAATTATGATTCATTAATCTCAAAGAAAAAGTCTCTTCCTCCTATCAAGAAGACTGAATATATCATGTCAAACAATAAGTCTCAACGTTCTATTAATCATTTTAATAAGCACTTTAATACTTATACCAAAGGATATTAGGTATGTCTCTATTGTTAATTGAAATAAAATTTTGTTTTTACCCTTCCAAATAATTAACAGAATTTATTTCTTTAGAGTCACTTTAGTTGTATCATTTTATTCTCAATGTATAAATACTTGTGTAACATTCCAATTCAAAATTAATGCCAAAATCTATACTCATCAAATATTACTCTTTTCTCTATTTCTCTCTCAACTTCATCTTCCCCAATTTTCTTTTCTTCCACCATTGTCAAACCTTCCAATTTCAGTTTTATGTTCTAACATTTGGCATCAAGAGCCTTGGTTATCGATCCTAATCCGCTGCAACAATGGCAATTGTTTCCAATGATCGAATTCCCATCAATCTCCCGATTCTTGATTCGAAGAACTATGATAAATGGGCAAAACAAATGAGGGTTTTGTTTGGTTATCAAGAGGTGCTTGAGATCGTCATCAATGGAGTTACACAATTAGGGGCAGAGGCTACCGACATTCAAAGAGCTACACACAAAGAAGAGAAGAAGAAGGATTACAAAGCCCTATTCTTGATTCATTCTTGTGTTGATAACGATAATTTAGAGAAGGTTGGCAATTGTGAATCGGCGAGGCAAGCATGGGAAATCTTGGAGAAAGCATATGTCGGTGCCGTCAAAGCGAAGGTTGTAAGGTTACAAACTTACAAGCGACAATTCGAGTTAACACAAATGGAAGATAAAGAAACGATCAACGACTACATTACGCACATTACCCGGTTAGTTAATCAAATCAAATCTTATGGGGAAACGATTCTTGAGCAGAATGTTGTATCGAAAGTATTGAGTTCATCAAATGGTTTGTTGATTCTAAAAGCGCCAATGGCTGCCAATAGAACCTTTAAGGTTGAGTTAAAGGTTATGGAGCATCGTTGTTTAGCTACCGCGGCAAGTAGAGATGAGTGGTTATGGCATTACCGTCTTGGTCACCTTAATTTTAGGGATCTAAGAAAGTTGCAACAAAGTGAAATGGTAACGGGGCTGCCACACATTAGTATTCCAACTGAATTGTGTGAGGAATGTGTGAAGGCTAAACAGCACAAAAATGTGTTTAGCAAAGATGCGAGTCGAAGAACCAAAGGCTTACTTGAGGTGGTATGTTCCGACGTTTTCGGACCGATGCAAGTAGAGACTTATGGTGGCAATCGATATTTTGTTACGTTCATTGACAATTTTAGTAGGAAGCTTTGGACATATCTTATCAAGAGAAAAGATGAGGTATTTGGAGTTTTCAAGAATTTCAAATCCGTGGTGGAACGCCAAAGCGGTCGGAAGCTCAAAATTCTCAAAACGGATGGTGGAGGTGAGTATGCCTCAAGTGAGTTTGGGCAGTTTTGTGATCTTGAGGGAACTGTACGTGAGGTGGTGCCTCCGTATACGCCTCAACAAAAGGGGGCTACCGAGAGGAAAAATCGTACAATAATGAACATGGTGCGTAGTATGCTTTGTGGGAAAAATTTGCCTAAGGAATTGTGGGGTGAGGTCGTGTCTACAGCCACCTACTTGTTGAATAGGTGTTCCACTGAGAAGCTGGAGAAACTCACACCGGAAGAGGCTTGGAGTGGCTTCAAACCGAATTTGAATCATTTACACGTTTTTGGATTGATTGCATATCGTCATATACCGGACCAACTTCGAAAGAAATTGGATGATAAGGGTGAGAAGCTGATATTTGTAGGATATCACTCTACTGGAGGGTACAAGTTGTTTGATGGAAAAAATCGGAAGATCGTCATAACCCGGGATGTGACTTTTGATGAAGTAAAAAATGCAGAAAATGTTGCAGTAACTGATTACCCTACTGGGAGTAATTGATTACTCACAGAAAATGCAGCAGTAACCGATTACCCTACTGGGAGTAATCGATTACATAGAGACAAACAACAACAGCAATTTTTTGAAATTACTGATCCAGAGGCTTCCGACACCGTTGTACCAGCACCTACAGTAGCGCAAAATGATGTTGTTAATAATGGTAGACCAGTGAGGCAAAGAG
Organism: Lathyrus oleraceus; assembly: GCF_024323335.1. Lineage (NCBI taxonomy): Eukaryota > Viridiplantae > Streptophyta > Magnoliopsida > Fabales > Fabaceae > Lathyrus > Lathyrus oleraceus. The sequence continues at coordinate 450,394,028 of NC_066579.1, forward strand.
CCTTGCCTCATAGACTCTGAGATTACGAAAGATTCCAAGATAACAAAGTGAATAACGATGGTGATTTTGTTCATTTCGCGCTTATGGCCGAATCTGAACCGGTAAATGAGGAAGAAGCCTTAAGTGATCCTAAGTGGATATGTGCAATGAAAGAGGAGTTGGAATCTATTGAGAAAAACGGTACTTGAGAGTTGGTTGATTTACCACGTGGAAAGAAACCAATAGGTGTGCGATGGGTCTATAAGGTTAACGCAAATCCCAAAGGTGAAGTAATCAAGCACAAAGCTCGATTAGTGGCAAAGGGGTTCTTGCAACGAGAAGGTATAACTATGAGGAGGTATTCGCACCGGTGGCTAGATTAGAGACTATTCGCTTGGTTGTTGGTATTGCGCATAGCAACAATTGGATGGTTTACCAAATGGATGTCAAATTTGTGTTTTTGAATGGTCCTCTTGTTAAGGAGGTCTATGTGGGGCAGCCACCCGGTTTCGTGATAAAAGATCAAGAGATGAAGTACTACAAGCTACACAAGGCGTTGTATGGTTTGAAACAAGCTCCAAGAGCTTGGAAAAAACGTATTGACGGCTTTCTTATTGACATTGGTTTCGAACGATGTGTATCCAAACATGGAGTTTATGTGAGATCGGATACGAATGATGGTGTGATTATACTTTGCTTGTATGTTGATGATCTCTTGATTACGGGCAGCCATGACAAGAGTGTTTCAAGGTTCAAAAGTGAGCTCATGAGAGAGTTTGAGATGACGGACCTTGGTGTCATGAATTACTTCCTTGGCATAGAGTTTCACAAGTCAAAAGTGGGGCTGCTTATGCACCAAAGGAGGTATGCTCTAAATATTTTGAAAAAGTGTGATATGGAGCATTGTAATGCTTCTATTACACCTTGTGAGGCTAGAGTGCAGCTGTCCAAAAGTGATGAGGAGGAGGATGTCGATCCAACGCTTTAACGGAGCTTGATTGGATCGTTATGGTATTTGTGCAATACGCAACCAGATTTGGCTTTTAGTGTCGGTATTGCGAGTAGATTCATGGAGAGACCGAAGGTGTCTCACTTGGCGGCGGTCAAGAGGATCCTTAGATATGTGAAAGGTACTCTTGGTTGCGGAATTCTCTTTCCCGCATCGGACACGGGGCGTAAGTGCAATTTACTTGGCTACACCGATTCTAATTGGTGCGGAGATAAAGATGACCGAAAATCGACGGCGGGGTACATCTTTATGTTTGGTAGTACACCAATCTCTTGGTGTTCGAAAAAGGAACCGGTTGTAGCACTCTCTTCTTATGAGGCCGAGTACATTGCGGCGTCGTTAGGTGCATGCCAAGCTATGTGGCTTATGAATCTATTGAAGGAATTAGGATGTGGTGATGATACTGCCACCACACTATTTGTAGACAATGTTTCCGCAATAAATCTTGCGAAGAACCCGATTGCACACGGAAGGAGCAAGCATATTGAGATGCAGTTTCATTACTTGAGAGAATTGGTTGGTGATGGAAAGCTTAGATTGAACTATTGTCGGAGCGAAGGCCAAGTCGCGGATTTGTTGACAAAGGGTGTGACAAATGATGTGTTCAAGAGGCTAAAGAAGTACTTGAGCATGGTGGACTTGGAGCAACTAAAGTGAGGTGGTGTGTTAATTGAAATAAAATTATGTTTTTACCCTTCCAAATAATTAACAAAATTTATTTCTTTAGAGTCACTTTAGTTGTATCATTTTATTCTCAATGTATAAATACTTGTGTAACATTCCAATTCAAAATTAATGCCAAAATCTATACTCATCAAATATTACTCTTTTCTCTATTTCTCTTTTCTTCCACCATTATCAAACCTTCAAATTTCAGTTTTATGTTCTAACCTCTACTCTACTGTGGTCTACAAGGTCATATACATCTATATTATTACAAATTATAAGGTAGACCCTTCAACTACTACCAATCTCGCCCTTCTTGAAATGCTACAAAAGTGTGTGCTCTCAACAAGTGTGAAAAGCTAAGGAGGAAACTTTAAGACATTAAACCTACAATTTCGTAAAAGTCTCGTCACACGAGCATTGATATTTTGATAATAACTGCTCCAAACATATAATAGGAGAAAAAAAAACTACTTGAATGACATAAAATCTTATTCCATCAACTATGTAGTTTTGGTGATGGAGCCAAAGACAAGATCGTTGATTCTAGTCCTAAAAATATGTCTCTCGTTTTTTTTCCAAATTATGGAAGCAATTATCCAAGCATTGACCTAGCAAAAACTGATCCTATTCACCCACATAAGTTAATAGCGATAGTTTGTTTTTCTGAAAGTGAAAATGATAAAAAAACCTTATTCAAACATGAATCAAAGTGAGTGCCGGGTCAACTTGTTCTTCTTTCTTCTCCACCTGCATTATAATAATTCCAAATAAATCATTATTAAGAACTACTCATTTCTCTTCCACATAAACACAAAACTAGACAATTCTCAAACATGAGAGGAGGTTTCTTCCTCTGCTTCTTCTTGTTCATCATCACTTCACTTTCTTTTCTCACAACAATCTCAACCTCTACCGTCACAGACACCTTAACCTCAAAACAAATTCTCAAAACAAATCAGACCCTTGAATCTCTTCAGGGATCATTCGTTCTTGGTTTCTTCTCAGGAACATATTCCAACCTTTATTTAGCCATATGGTACAAAAACATCCCAGACACAGTTGTTTGGGTCGCAAATAGAGACAACCCTCTTCAAAATTCAACCGACAGCTTCCTCAAAATCACTGACGATGGAAACATAGTACTTCTCAATTCATCCTCAGTTTCCGACAACAACAACAACAACATCGTTTGGTCTTCGAATCAAACAAATGCTAAAAACCAAGTTCTTGTTCTTCAGCTTTTAGATACTGGAAATTTAGTACTCAAAGAATCAAACGGGAACGATACAACAAAATATTTATGGCAAAGCTTCGATTACCCAACAGATACTTTGCTACCAAGCATGAGTATAGGTTGGAACTTTGACAAAAACACGGAAAAACACTTAACATCATGGAAGAACACAGGTAAAGATCCTTCATCAGGAGATTATTCATTCAAAATTGATTTTCATGGTTTACCAGAAGTTTTCCTGTGGTATGATGATACCATAGTATATCGAAGTGGACCTTGGAATGGTGAAAGATTAAGCGGTGTACCATATACAAGTTCAATGGTTTTAGATCTCTCATCAAACGAACACGGTGTAAACTACTCGTTTTCGTTCGGAAGTAACTCGATATATTCAAGACTGATTGTGAGTTCTCATGGTCAACTTCGAAGTCTTACTTGGGATCAAAGTAGTAAAATATGGAAAATTAATTGGTATATACCGGAAAAACAATGTGATGTTTACAAAGAATGTGGTCCTTACGGTGTATGTGATATGAACAATGAATGTGGTCCTTATTCTGTATGTGATTCTAATGCTACATCGATGTGTGAATGTGTGAAAGGCTTCAGTCCTAAGAATAAACAAGCTTGGAAATTGAGAGATGGATCTGATGGGTGTGTGAGGGATAAGGATTTGGATTGTGAGAGTGATAAGTTTTATCACATGGAGAGTGTGAAGTTGCCTGAGACAAGCTCCGTGTTTGTGAACAAGACAATCGGGATATATGAATGTGGTGAACTGTGTCATGACAATTGTTCTTGTACGGCTTATGCTAATGTTTATCTAACACATGGAGGAACTGGTTGTGTTATGTGGATTTCTGAACTTAATGATATCACAAGTTATCCCGGAGGTGGACAAGATCTTTTTGTTAGATTAGCAGCTTCTGCTTCTGATTTAGGTATGTTTTTTTTCTCTTTCTTTTAACTATTATTTATTTTATAGATTAAAAAAAAATAAAAGATAGAAAATAATATTTTTATTATTATACGTTATTATATATAAAAATAATATTAATTAAAGAATAAAATTAAAAAAATATACATTTTAGGGATTTTTTACCAATATACCCCACTTTTTCAAATAAATTCCCAAAATAACTCAGTTTTCAAAAAATTTCCCAATATACCCCACTTTTAGAGGGAGGCGCCAATTGGATTGGCGCCCCCTCTTAAAAATTGCAAGGAGGCGCCAATTGGATTGGCTAGGGCACCTGCCCTAGCCAATCCAATTGGCGCCTATGTGTAATTTTTAAGAGGGGGCGCCAATCCAATTGGCGCCTCCCTTAAAAAAGCCTCAAATGAAAAAACTTCCAACATGAAAGTTGTAGATCTTTTCAAGACAATGAATTTGGATATAAATTTTGCATCATTTGGATTTTTTATGAGAAAGTTATGAGCAGTTGAAGTTGGACTTCTGAGTTTTTTAACTGTTATCTGAGTCATAATGTTTTGTATTATTGCATGTGTTTCTTTTAGGAATATGAATTTTTGTCCAACATAACATTTGAAGTAGACATCTTAAATTTTCCATTGCACTTGGTCCCACCTCAAAATAATTAAAAATGACTGAGTTAGGTCCCTGCGAACTTGACCCAAAATTAGGGTTTCTGTCAAAACAAGTGTATGTGAATTTTGCCAAAAGGGACCAACTTCAAGCCCTTTAGTTTTAATGATAAAAGCCTCAAATGACAAAACCTTCAACATAAAAGTTGTAGATCTTTTCAAGATAATGAATTTGGACTAAAGTTTTGCATCGTTTGCAATTTTTATGAGAAAGGTATGGGCACCTGAACTTGGACTCTTTGACATTTTATCTGTTATCTGACCTATAATAATTTGTATTATTGCATGTGTTTGTGTTAGAGTTATGAATTTTTGTCCAACATAACAAGTGAAGTAGACATCTTAAATTTTCCATTGCACTTGGTCCCACCTCAAAATAATTAAAAATGAGTGAGTTATGTCCCTGCGAACTTGACCCAAAATTAGGGTTTCTGTCAAAACAAGTGTATGTGAATTTCGCCAAAAGGGACCAACTTCAAGCCCTTTAGTTTGAATGATAAAAGCCTCAAATGACAAAACCTTGAACATAAAAGTTGTATATCTTTTCAAGATAATGAATTTGGACTAAAGTTTTGCATCGTTTGCAATTTTTATGAGAAAGGTATGGGCACCTGAACTTGGACTCTTTGACATTTTATTTGTTATCTGACCTATAATGTTTTGTATTATTGCATGTGTTTGTGTTAGAGTTATGAATTTTTGTCCAACATAACAAGTGAAGTAGACATCTTAAATTTTCCATTTCACTTGGTCCCACCTCAAAATAATTAAAAATGAGTGAGTTATGTCCCTGCGAACTTGACCCAAAATTAGGGTTTCTGTCAAAACAAGTGTATGTGAATTTCGCCAAAAGGGACCAACTTCAAGCCCTTCAACATAACAATAACAAGTCCTTGAATTAGGGTATCTGACCTATAAATTTTTGTATTATGATATGTGTTTATTTTAGAATTACGAAAGAAACCTAATGTTTGGAGTTTACACAAAGATAAATTAGACATAATACGAATTGATATTAATAAAATTTGGATTTTACACAATGAATCCTAATGGTGATGACCGGGATCACCTAACCGACCTCCGGTCCCACATCCCCTAGCTACCCTAACCCTTGGCCCTAACCCACGTTGACGATTCTGCACCGGTGGTTGTTCATCTGATGGTCCAGGAGCGTCATTACCTCCTACAGGAGAAGATCCGTTGAGGTATTCAGCCAACTCAGCATAGTCTTCAGTATTCAATGATGGTGTACCGGCGTAGCTGAGCTCATGACCCATGCCAGAGAAGTTGGGGTGTGGTTGACTCATGGATGGGCGACCAGGACGGTTGAAGGGGGACATGGGTGACAATGATGGGTCTAGGAAAGGTTGGAAAGGTTGTTGGGGTGTTTGGAAGAGATATGGTTGTGGGATGTTTTGGTATTGTGATGTTTGGGGTTCTTGGCTACGGTAGGTGATGGGGCGGTTAGTGTTTTGGGTAAGGCGACTTTGGTAGGGTGATGGTGTGGGTGCGAAGTGATGTTCGGTCGAAGGTTGATGGTCCATTTGTTGGTGGTGGTATGGGGGATGTTCTTGGTTTTGGGGTTGAGTGAATGGCATGTTTTGGTTGTATGTTTGTGTGTTTGTGGAACGGAAAGTTTGTCGGATAGGTGGTTGTGAGTAACCAGGCTGAGAATGTTGTTGGGGGTTAGATGTTGAGCCTTCTTGTGTGTAACTTGTCTGGCGTGGGTCGTAGAGGTACATATCATCGGCGATGAATTGAAATCCAACTGATCTATACCAAGCCATATAAGTACGACTTGGTTTTACCTCATTTGGCATGACTGCGTCAGTTAAGACATGGTCATGGCGGTGCTTCCACTTGCGATACTCTGATCTTGCGAAGGTTTGCCAAGGGTTGTAGTTCCATTGGTCGTTCACTTTACGCATATGCCATTCTCCTAGGCTAGCTGGGGGATCTGGGATGTTCTGGACCATACCAAACTGCAGCTTCACACGATCGGTGTTGTGCAGCTCCACTGTTGTGAACCGTATTATCGGTGTGCATGTTGTCCATACGGCTGCGTCTTCAGGGTTGATCTGATGCTCATGATCCATATTAAGGTATGGACGCCAAATGAACTGAAATGTTAAAGACAATAGGATTTAAATGAATGTAGAAAAAGTCAACATAATATGAAGAAATAATGTAATTATTTTGCTTACGTCTGCCGGTCGAAGGTGATCCAACAGGTTGCGATATTGAGTAATACAGTGTCTCGGACATCTTTTGTAATTCATACCGCGTGCCGACCATCTACACCAAAAAGTTAAAATAAATTAGTTATGGGTAATAAACTGTAAGGAAGGAAGTAAAGATATAGCAATTTAAACAACTTACTTTTTTGCATATGGAAAAGTGAAGGGGTTATTATTGACCGGTGCTAGAGACGGTAGTCTTGACCATCCCCATGCTTGTAGCAAAACAGCACATCCAGAAAATGTAGAAGTATCTTTGTGGGAGTTTTTGCACAAAGAACTATAGAGATAGGCTAGACATGCGGATCCCCAACTATAACTACCTATTCTATCTATATGTCTAAGTAAAGGTAAGTACATAATATGCATGCTAGAACCACTACCTTCGGGAAATAAAAAGGATCCTATTAACAACATAATGTAACACCTAGTTTTGATGATTCGAGCATCTTCGGTGGAATGCTCATCTAAATAAAAACTATTATAATATGACTTTAGGCGTGAAAGTAGTATACCTTGTCCCCTAGCATTATCATCTAACAAATCAGTGTTTAAAAGCTCCATGCAAATTGAATTTGGAAAGTTGGTCTTACCATTAACAGCTTTGCCTTCAATTCGTAGTCCTAAAAGCATGTAGACGTCTTCTAACGTCACGGTACACTCACCGGTTGGAAACCAAAATGTGTGTGTCTCTGGCCTCCATCTTTCGCATAAGGCTAAAATGAACTTGTTATCTATAGACCAAGACATAATTTTGCTAAGGTGACCAAAACCGGCGAGTTCAACATAAGGTTGAATCATCGGGTCCATTGGGACAAATTCGTGGACTCGAGTGCGAAACCTTGAGACATCCTATAATAGAAATAATGTAACACTTGACTAAGTCGGTATTTCAAAATAAAATGGGGTTGGTGGAGATGAAACATAAAAAAGAAGTATAAGAAAAAACTTACGTATGTCGCGATGTTTGCAACTGTTCCTCTGTATGCTTCGCCCATTGTTAGTAAAGACATATTGTTGGGGAGTTGGTGTAGATGAAAATGGAAGATTTTGTTGAAGATGAAATTGTAAAAGAAGTAATGTAGATGAAGTAGTGAGAAATGTAGATGAGATAGTGAGAATGTTGGTGTGGAAGAATTGTTGAAGGAGTGGATCAATTTATAGGCAAATGGAGGACTGCATGGAAAATTGTGTTTGCATGGTGTCTCCACCTCATTTGGCGACCATGTACAACATTAAGGAGGTGGCGCCATTCAAATTGGCGACACCATAGGGTACATGCATGCAAGGCTAGTTCTGAATGCTTGGTTTCGAGGACTGACTACATGGGGGCGCCATTCAAATTGGCGACCATGTACAAGCCTTAAAGGTAGGCGCCAAACCAATTGGCGCCACCTTCTGCATGTCTGACACGTGGCATTGTTGTCTCCTGCATGCTGAACAAAACACTTATGGATGGCTTGCATGATTGACACTTCATCTCTGACCATCTTAGGTGTCCGACACGTGTCTGTCTTGTCTCCTGTATGCTGATGACTACCTTCTTGATAGCTTGCCTGGCTGACACATCAACTCACACTGTCTTGCAGGATTGACACATCATCTCAGAGACGTGGCTCTCTAGTATCCTGCATGCTGAATACTCACTTCTGTCTTGCATGACAGACACATCAAGTCTTGACTAGCTAGCATGCTTAGGTGTCCGACACGTGTCTGTCTTGTCTCATGTATGCTGATGACTACCTTCTTGATAGCTTGCCTGGCTGACACATCAACTCACACTGTCTTGCAGGATTGACACATCATCTCAGAGACGTGGCTCTCTAGTATCCTGCATGCTGAATACTCACTTCTGTCTTGCATGACAGACACATCAAGTCTTGACTAGCTAGCATGCTTGACACATCAACTCACACTGTCTTGCATGACAGACACATCAACTCTTGACTAGCTAGCATGCTTGACACATCAGGTCACACTGTATTGCATGACAGACACCTCATCTCTGAAATTACTTGCATGATTGACACGGTATCTCAGACTAGCTTCAATGTGAGACACTGATACCATCTATTTAAGTGTCTTACTATCACATTCATCTGCACTTGCAAAATCCTTTTCATCTTCACTCACATTCATCTTCACTCACATTAATACTTATCATCTGCAAAATACTTAGCATCTTCACTCACATTCATCTGCACTTGCAAAATAGTTTTCATCTCCAAAATGTCATCTTCATCATTATACAGTATCAACGTTCACTGCAACGGTGAAACTTTTGAGTCTGAGATTCATGGTTTTTGTTTTAAAAACACTGATACCATTAGAGTCACGATGAAGAGAAATGCAACCTTTTTGCATTTCAAAAAAAGAATACAATCCTTCATAGCATCAGGTAATGTGTCAAAGATGACATATCAGAATCCTATATTTTTTGAGAATGGTCAATGCAAGTTTTTCCCCCTAAAGATACGAGACGATGAAGATGTTGAAAGCATGTTTCTTAGTCATGAACATTCAGGCATGGATTGTATCGAGTTATACATTACTCTACAGCCATGTATACCGTATCAACAGTCTCAACTAACAGATCAGGATCCAGCTGGTGGAGATTCTGCAGATGATGCACAATGGTCAGATGAACTCAACCCAGAAGCAGAAGTAGAGGTCGACGTTATTGATGAAGAAGAAGAGGAGACTGAGATACAGGTTGATCACATCCTGAATAACGACGATGAAGATGAGGCTCAACCACCACCAATACCTCCTACTCATGCCTATATTCCTCCTCAACATATGACAAATATGGCTCTTAACGACGATGAAATGTCCGACAGTGTCTTCTATAATCCGTATCCTAGACCAGTAGGCGAATTAAAGGTGGGAGACATGTTTCGTACCAAAGAGGAATGTGTCTTGGCAATCAAAAATACCACATGAACAACTTTGCTGACTTTACGGTGAAACGCACTGATTCTAGAAGGTATGTTATCGAATGTCGTAACATGCTTTGTAAATTTCGTTTGGCTGCATCTTACAAGAAGAAAAATGACTCTTGGGAGATCGCTTCAATAGACCCACCACACAGTTGCGTCGCAACAACCGTTGAACAAGATCACCGTAAACTGAGCACAGCTTTGATATGTCGAGACATTCTGCCATTGGTAAATAAAGACCCATCAGTGAAGGTGAGTATAATTATATCCCATATCCGAACAACATATAATTATACTCCATCTTACAAGAAAGCATGGATTGCGAGGACAAAGGCTGTTGAGCAGGTTTTCGGAAACTGGGAGGGCTCATTCAAGGAATTACCACGGTTTTTATGGGCACTAAAAACTTATGTCCCAGGAACTGTGGCAATTCTGGAGACAGTGCCAGCAATGATGCCAGACGGAACCTGTGCTACAGGTAATAGAATATTTCACCGTCTCTTTTGGGCATTTGACCCGTGCATCAGAGGTTTCGCTTTCTGCAAACCTCTCCTACAAATTGATGGCACTTGGTTATACGGAAAATACAAGGGTACGTTGCTCATGGCAGTTGCACAAGACGGTAACAACAATGTATTTCCCATTGCCTTTGCTCTTGTTGAAGGTGAAACGGCTGGTGGATGGGGTTTCTTTCTTCGACATCTCAGAACGCATGTCGCTCCACAAGCCAATCTATGTTTGATTTCTGATAGACATGCTGCCATCGAAAGTGCCTACAACAACCATGACAACGGATGGCATGATCCTCCTTCTACACATGTCTACTGTATCAGACACATTGCACAAAACTTCATGCGTGCTATAAAAGATAAGAATCTTCGCAAGAAGGTGGTGAATGTTGGGTATGCTTTAACTCAACCGTCTTTTCAATATTATCGTGATGAGATTCGTCTGTCTAATGAAGACGCGGGGAGATGGATAAATAACATCCCAGTTGAGCAGTGGACAAGAGCATTTGACGGTGGTCGTCGATGGGGCCACATGACAACAAACATTGTGGAATGCATGAACGGGGTTTTCAAAGGAATTCGAAACCTGCCGATAACCGCCTTGGTAAGATCAACCTATTATAGGTTGGCTTCTATGTTCGCAACCAGAGGTGAAAGATGGAGTGCAGTGTTAATGTCTGGACAAGTATTCAGTGAGTGTTGCATGAAGGTCATGAAAGAGGAGAGCATCAAAGCTACGACACACGCTGTAACAGTGTTTGACCATCAAAGACAAAATTTCAGCGTCCAGGAAACAATGGGCAACAGCGACGGGAGACCAAACTTAGCCTACGCGGTTAAACTACACAGAAGTTGGTGCGATTGTGGAAAATTTCAGGCCTTCCGCATACCTTGCTCCCATGTCATTGCAGCATGCGCTTATACTCGTCAAGACGCTTACACCCATTTATCTGATGTGTACAAGGCAAACACCATCATGAATGTATATAGTCAAAGCTTTTCAGTACTACCAATGGAGGATTACTGGCCTCCATATGAATGAGATATTGTTTGGCACAATGAAGAGATGCGTAGAAAGAAGAAAGGAAGGCCAAACAACACACGTATCAGAACAGAGATGGATTCCACAGATAAAATGATAAGATTATGTAGTATCTGTCGTCAACCAGGACACAACAAAAATAACTGTCCCAATCAAGGAGCATCATCTAGATCTTAAGATTTTTGTAACATTTTATCTAGACCTTAAGCTTTTTGTAACATTTTGTCTTGATCTTATGCTTTTTGTAACATTGTATTTATGTAACAATCAATCAATATATATCATTAAGTTCTTGTTACAACGAGTTTCATAACCAACATCAGTACAAAACATCTGAAAACATAAATAATTCTAACTGATTACAACAATCAAATTAATGTCGTCTCGACCAAACATCATTTCCCTAGCATCCTTATCAGTCTTCATTCGCACCCAACCAAAGATACTGTCAAGTCTCTCAATACTTCTGATTTTTTCCCCTTCTGGTATTTTCCCGTCTAACCATCGAACCAGCTCCCTCTTCAGTTGATCTAACGTGGTGATATTCCAAAACAGCATCAGCAATTGAGGTTTGTCTCTCGCATAAATCACCTTACCGTATCGGCGACGAACACCAAACATGATAGCCAAATGATTATATGAGTTGTGGAACAATAGGTCACACAACGCATCTATTTATAAGACAAAAAAGGCATTTTATGAGGGACTCGCCAATTGAGTTGGCGCCTCCTTTTAAAACATACACATAGGCGCCAATTGGATTGGCTAGGGCACCTACCCTAGCCTAGGGCACCTGCCCTAGCCTAGGGCACCTGCCCTAGCCAATCCAATTGGCGCCTCCATTCAAGTTTTAACAACAGTCGCCATATGAACAACTTTCATGTTCATCAAAAATCCATTTGAAACTTGGAAGCTCATCATTCATTTCAAAACATTATAGATCATTTTGACAGAAACCCTAATTTTAGGTCAACTTCGCAGGGACCTAACTCACTCATTTTTAATTATTTTGAGGTGGGACCAAGTGCATTAGAAAATTTAAGATGTCTACTTCAAATGTTATGTTGGACAAATTTTCATAACTCTAAAAGAAACACATGAAATAATGCAAGACATTATAGGTCAGATTACAGTTGAAACCCTAATTTTAGGTCAACTTCGCAGGAACCTAACTCACTCATTTTTAATTATTTTGAGGTGGGACCAAGTGCATTGGAAAATTTAATATGTCTACTTCAAATGTTATGTTGGACAAAATTTCATAACTCTAAAAGAAACACATGAAATAATGCAAGACATTATAGGTCAGATTACAGTTGAAAAACTCAGAAGTCCAACTTCAACTGCCCATAACTTTCTCATAAAAAATCCAAATGATGAAAAATTTATATCTAAATTCATTGTCTTGAAAAGATCTACAACTTTCATGTTGAAGGTTTTTTCATTTGAGGCTTTTTTAAGGGAGTCGCCAATTGGATTGGCGACCCCTCTTAAAAAATACACATAGGCGCCAATTGGATTGGCTAGGGCAGGTGCCCTAGCCAATCCAATTGGCGCCTCCTTGTAATTTTTAAGAGGGGTCGCCAATCCAATTGGCGCCTCCTCCTAAAAGTGGGGTAGATTGGGAATTTTTTTGAAAACTGGGTTATTTTGGGAATTTCTTCGAAAAAGTGGGTTATCTCGGTAAATTTGCCACATTTTAGATTCAAATAAATTATTAATTTAAAGATACTCTTTCCATTATATCCTGACAAAATCATTTAAGGGTTAGGACAAGTAACAGAACAATGGAGTCGCAAATGTGATTACTAGCGCGTAGCACCAACCAAATAATACTGGAAATAGTAAAAGCTATCTAATGGAATCGCAACTATCGATTGGGATACTATGGAAAAACCTTACGTGGGAATTCACAAGGAAATCGACAAAAGCATAAGCATGTGCAAGTGAAACAACTCGGTTTAATTAGCAGCTTAAAAACATTAAAATCAAAACATTGATACTCCGAGTTCAATTCCTGATTGGAACAATATTTGATCTGACATATGATCTTTTAAGCCGAACTTTGAATTACTATTGTCCATTTCTCTTCTAGAGGGTGGAAAAAAAACAATGATACTCACGTTGAAAAATATGAAGTCGGGTGTATTAGATTGAATTGTTCTCTCTAATTTTTAAATATGTTAATTAATAAGTCTAACTATTATAAGAATGCGATAATGATATTCAATAGTGATTCATTAGTCTTTAGAAAGATTTAGATAGTGACTAATTAACTTATGTCAATGTTATAAATATGTGATTGGTGAATGTTATTATCATAAAAAAATAATAATGAATAAGTTAGTTTTAGGATTGTTAGTATCTTTTAGGACAACTTCTTTCTATTTCACTCAACACCAAAATAAATATACATAACAAATTGATACTTCTATTGTCATGACTTCACCTCTCATCCCTTCCATTGAGGAACTTTCTTCAACCCTCGCCCAACTTCTTCACGACCAACGATCTTTTCAAGTAAGTGTATTTGCTAAAATCAACAACCTCACCTCATAATTTCATGATGTTCGCACCCACATTCCACCACCTAGTATCCCTTTAACGATCACACCCAATGACCCTAACATTCATTCATTTCTAGCAACCACCATGAATTCTCTCCCCTACAATTATTACCATCATCAAAATTCATACATTGTTTAAACTATAAACCTATCAACGTTCAAGTCCCATGACTCCCAGCATCATATTCCATTCTTCACAACAACATCAACATGTTGTGTATAATTCTTTCCACTAACAACAACCTTTTAAAATTTCCACTCCTGAGCTTCATCCTCAACAACCCAGGCCATATCAATTTTGGGATTCTCACAACAATACATGTATTCTCCATCCAATAATATCCATTTCCACATACAAAACCAACAAACCCCAATTCCATTTTCCAACAAAAAATCTCAATTCCATGACCAAAAACACGTGTCACAAAGATCTTTTCAGTAACAACTAACTTATGACTCAATGAAGTCAATAACAACAAACTTCGAGATCCAAACACGAAACCTGTTGAGGAGGAAATAGAAGAACCTGTTAAGGAGGATGTAGAAGAATCATCAGATATGTGAAGAAAACAAACAGACCAATCCAATCTCTATGATGACAAAACAGAGTCACCATCGACAACAATCTCTTATCAACCTCCATTATCGTCGCCACCCTCGAAAACATCGAACATAGTCTCATCTTACTCTCTGCCTCCAAAACAACTATTAAAACCTCCAAACATAATCTCTACTCTAGTCCTTGAGTTACTGTGAAAACCACCAGATTTCAGTTTCTCAGCCACACCTACTCCATTTTCAAAAAATTTAGATCTACACTCCGACAGTAATATCATTACTCAAATTTCACTACATCTTAAGCATGTCAGATCGGCAACCAAAACCACCAGAACCACCATATCTTCCACTTGAACCACAAAATATGCTACCGGACTCACTAGAACCGCCACCAAAATGGACAGATCTACCAGGAAACCATCATTCAAACATTCTTCTTCACCTTCATCGTCGACTTGACTGCCAAAACCACATAATTTTCTAGTTAAAGCATAGTCTCCAACTATATCCCATCTTATGCGCACTTGTCACAACCATCATTTAGCCAACCACTATTGTCGCCTCCACCGAAACTATAACACCATACTTCTTTGACTCGGCATTTAATAAAATATTTCAATATAACTCAACAAATAGAGTGACACACATGCTTCACCATACCATATAAGGACCACAATTAATACTTTCAGAAATAAGCAGCGGAAAAACCAATGAGTTTAACATATAATTCTCAACAATGATAAATAAAAAAGTGCTCCGGCAATCCTCAAAAGGAATAAGACATGCAACAACAGAAAATATAGAATAGCTCGCTCCCCAGTGTTACATATCAGAGCGACTATACTAAGAGTCGAACGATAAATAATTAAAGAGGAACATCGATATCCTCTAGCATCAAGCATTTACTCTTGTACCCAATCACCTGTGCTCCAGAGAAACACATACGTAATAAAAAACAGAAATGAGTGAGAATACGCTCATATAATTAACGATGTAAAACATAATAATGGTAGTAACACATATAATAATCAACAACATACAACTATTACACAACAGCACCATGTACTCATCAATTACCCACACACCATCAATTCATACACAACTAACATCATTTGTCATAACAATAATGCAATCAATCACAATGCAGGTATATATGCAATGTGACAACACCTCGACTCTATATGAAAATGTGGTATTGACTCATTTAGACATAAGAGGTTTGTTATGAGTTTTGTCCAACTCGCTCCCGATCACACCACTAGACTAGAACACGCCAAAATTGTTATTGATCATCACCATAAAAATAGCAACGCTTCACCGAATCCCCATTTACGATTCAGCTACCCTCTTCCAATCCCACCAATGGATCAGAGCTCACCATCGAACCAAAGTTTGTACACCATGATGCATGACAAATGCAACAATATGCAAATATGATCATTCATAACGAGCCTCACTTCTGACTGTGTCACCGCGACTAAGGTCATCACCTCATCACAACAAATATGATGTGCAAATATATTCAACAATACATAATCACACAATCATACACACATTTCGAATATTATATAACTCATCATAATATCTTATCACAACACTTTGTCGCACTCTTCGGCAACACATAACAACCTGGAAGTTCATGATTATATAATTATTCGATAATCATCTCATAATACTTTCACAAGTAAAACACATTATTTATATTTTCATGTACATGTTTAATCTCTAAAGCATTATTATCAGGTATTGTTACGCGACATCTATCCAACGCTTCGAGTCGCATCTCAAACGGAGTCACCGAACGTAAGTTACGCGCGAAAAGATATTACTTGGTACAAAATCCAGGGAGCAGCTACGGCCGCCTGTAGCAACTGCTAAGGCCCGTAACACTCTCTAGTCATTCGCTCCTTTGGGCACGCCTCTGGAACAAAAACCAGAGGGTTGCTACGACCCGTAGTAGTGCCCAGTAAATCCAAAAGTTATTTCAAGATTTTGTGTGATCACTCTTGTTTTTCAACCCTGCATCAGACCTCAAACCTTGATTTTTGACCTTTAATAGTCCTAAAACATATCATACATAATTGTATATGAAAACATATGAAATTTATCATCTTTCAACATCTAAGTCAACAATGTCTCATCAATTGACCATGATCATAATACCAACACTCCAAACACATGGACAACATCTCAATGAATTTATACAAACCAAGGCATATGCAAATCAACATCAAAATCAGCACCCGAAATCACATTTATCACAACATATAGATTAAGTTTCACATAAATCTTACTCAAACACATCAAGCATTCAATAATGGTGAAACAGACAACAAAATCTAGAGGAGTGTGAAGATCTCTCTCTACCCTTCATGAAATTAACACATATATTTAAGTAATTCCATCTTACATTAGATTTCTAGCATGTAAGCTCTCTCTTTGCCTATGACTCTTCTTCTTCCTCAAAACTCTTGTTTCTCTTCTCACTCAAATGTTTTTTTCTCCAAATCTCCATTTTCACGTATTGTCAAACTAAAAACATAATCTTTCTCTTAAAATTTATATTAACCTAATTTATCTTTTAATTATTACACTTAAGCCCAACATTTCCTTAATCTCTCACCACTTTACCACACTAATTAATTATCCTCAATTTCAACCAAGACTCTCCAACTTCTTCTTTTTTATTAATTTAATTATTTAAAATAGCCAAAATTCTCATTAATTCTATATATTCTTCAAATAAACTCTCAAAATCATTAAACCCACAAAATACACCAATAATCAAATAAAAATTGATTATAATTTAATAAAATAAATATACTAAAAATCGGGGTGTTACATAAACCACCATATCCGTCACCGAAACAACCAAATATGTTACTAGACTCACGATAACCGCCACCTAAATCGTGGGATCTTCTATGGCTCATCTTCACCCTCCATCGACGCCTCGACCACTAAAACCATAGGATTTTCCTATTAAACCAGAGTCTCTGACTCGACTCACAACTTATACTCATTATTCACAAACATCATTCAACCGACCACCATCGCAGCTGCCATCGAGACTACTAAATATGCTAGTAGGAAGGTGGTAATTTACATGTACTCGATCGCGCTATAATCTTTATTATAGTTGAATACAAATGTTATTATGAATTTAAAATAAAAAATATTAATCTATTTTTTAGGCTAGATATACTTTATCAACTGATCCATTATCATTAGTTTTTAAAAGTATCTAAATAGTGAATAATTAGTTTATATATATATATATATATATATATATATATATATATATATATATATATATATATATATATACACGATTGATAAATATAAAATGAATGAAAAAGTTAATTTTAACGCAAATACTATTTTTTTCACTCAACACCAAAATAGATATTCATAACACTTTCAATATAGCTTAGATTTTTTATATGAGACTTGATATTTCTCTATCTTTTACAAATCATTTGTACTAATGTTTGTTGATCATTCTAGCTTAACTAAATTTTCTATGGTAACATATATATATAATAATAATAATAATTATTATTATTATTATTATTATTATTATTATTATTATTATTATTATTATTATTATTATTATTATTATTATTATTTTACAACTAACTAAATTGAACTATTATAGTGAGTTATGGAGGCAATCTTGCGTACACTATATGGATCAATAGGATTAATGTTGTGAAGCAAGTTGTTCAACAATAAGACTATGATGTATATGGTATTTGTGGCCTAAATGAAAACTATTTTAAAATTTTACCAAAATATGTACATTTTTAGAGGTTAGAGCTTATATATGCACAGATTCCAAAACACAGTTGAAAAAAACTCTAACCTTGATAATCTAAAAAAACATAAGATATTGACATTGCTCCATCTATGATACCAATATTTAGGTTTTATTTATCTATCTACAGTTAAAAAAATTAAAAATATTTTAATTATAATTGTTCTTAAAATATATTATTTAAATATATGTTTAACGTAGTTGAGATTTATTTAAAAAATTGTATAAAGTGTGTTAAAAAAAAGAAAAACAAGTTTTTTAAATATTGATTTGAAATGTCAAACACAAAAAAAAAAAAAAAAAAATATATATATATATATATATATATATATATATATATATATATATATATATATATATATATATATATATATATATATATATATATATATATATTTAAAATAATTATTTGATTTTTTTTTTATATTTTTCAAACTTTTCAACATTTGTTGTATCGATGTCATAAAAGTGTCTGATATTGACACGTGTCGGAGATTGCAACATGATTTTTCCTATAAGTAAAACAAACTCTGATAGATCACTAAGATTATCATAAAGAGCTTCAAATATTTTTTTTAATATTTATATGATTTTAATTTATTGACTTTTAAAAAAACAATTTAAACTATTAATATATTAATTGAACAATAATATTTATTTAAGATATATAATAATAACTACTATTTATAATGTGTATTGTATGAATTGCAATGTGTAGTGCATGAATTATTAGCTTAAAAATTTAGTTCTTCAATATAATAGAGTACTTATCAATTTTATTTTTTTTGGCTATGTTTTTTAATTATGATTTTTTATGAATTATGAGAAGAGTGTTTAGATTAATTGATTTTACTGTCAAATAAAAATAAAATATTAAATAAAATTGATTATAATAATTTAACAACTTTAATCTTCCAAAATCTGAAATTTAAAATATATTAATTTTAAAAAACATATTATATAATATAAAAAATATTTAATTTTAAATTTCGTCTTAAATTTTAAAATGTGGTAAATTGGCGAGTTTTTCACCTCAATGTCCTTTTTTGAAAATTAAATCCTAAAATACCCCAAATTGAAAAAAAGAATTATTCAATTGCTCATTTTCTCGCTCATTCATTGGACGATGACATGAAAGGAGATTCAACAAAAAAGGAGTTCGGTCATTAAACGATCGAGTGTTTACCGTAAAAATTAATTAGTCACAGGATCGATCAGATTGATCCTAGGACATGTACTATTATTTAAATTTGTATATTGAATAAATGTGAACACTTCGACTTTATTCTTAAATGAGGAATATTTGTTTAAAGCTTTTTCAGAAGAATAAATTGCAGAAGTGTAAGAAAATTGTAAAACAAATGCTGGATGAATGACTTGTAATAAAAGATAATTTCTCGACAAAAAATATAAATAGACTTTGATTGATATAAAGACACTGGTGTTATCAAGCATACATTATCAATAATACCCGTTTCTCTACACGCGGGGTATTTTGAGTAAATCTGATTGATTGTACATCAATTTGAACACCCTTAATCCTAATACTAAGACACTTATATATACTAAATCGAAATAACCGTCGGCAACGGCTTTTCTCCTATGTACTGACACGTTGCACTCGACATGTCTGCAGTTCAGGACAATACTTCACGCGTCTTTCCTTCAAAATTGGATAAGAATGAAATACGGTATCCCTCTTTCATTCAAATTCAAATACGTGTTGAACGAACACTTATGTCGAAATAACAGTCTGGACTTGAAGTATTTCTAAGTCTCACATCAGTCCTCTATTACAGAAGGCAAACTTCGACAATTTCTCACACCATGTTTTCTCTATGTCGAAGTCACAAATATCTTTAAAAGCATTCTATTCTTAGTTTATTAGCTTCTTCCTGATGTCGAAATTCCCACCTAATACCAAGGGATTAATATATTTTTATTTTTTTTTCGTTTTACATTATTAATGTCCTTCTTCTTTCATTGGTCGAAATCCCCCCAAAAAAAATATAGGATACCATCGACCATTCAATAGTCAAACTCTTTTTCTAAATTGTGTATTTTGGGATTTTTCTAAAATAGGATAATTATGAAATATTTTTAAGCAGGAAAAGTGTCTAAATTGGCCTTACCTAGAAGTATCCTTCTTTGTGATGGTTTCTATGCATGTGGGAGTATTATATATGTTTACAGCTTTTATTCTTGAACTTTAGGTCAAATAACCTGAATTTAAACTAAATGTTGTTATCAACTGTAGATACAAATGTGAATTCTGATAGAAAAAGAAATGTTACACCAATCGCCGTAGCTAGAGTTGGAAAAAGAAATGTTACAGCTAGGGGTGTTCAAAACCAAACCAACCCAATAGAAAATCGCAAACCAAACCAAACCAAACCGAAACCGCAAAAAACCGCATTTGGTTCGGATGTGTTTGGGTCATTTTTTAACAAAACCGCACGGTTTGGTTTGGTTTGCGGTTTGTATTTTGCAAACCGAACTAAACCAAACCAAACCGCATTATGTTACCATCTAAACTTCACTTATCTCACATCCAATCCAAAACTCAAACCTAGTATGTCTTAACCTTACAATTACAAACGATTTTCTCTTACTCACACTTAGGGTTTCAATTTCAACCATCTTAAATCTCTCATAGTAGTACCACACATTCTTTTCGTCTTCTTTGCCATGTACATTTCACATTTTCTACTCGAATATGTCCTCTCTTATGTTCTTTCTTTTTCATATTTTGTATTATTGTTTTATCTTCTAATTACATTTTTAGCGCACATTTCTTCTTAATCTCACATCTCTTATTTTTTTTTATCTTCTCTAATCTCTCTTCTCATATGTTTTTTATGTTTTATTATAATGTTTTTGATATTATTTTATGCTACTTTTTTATATATATTTTTTATTCCACTTTTTTCTAATCTAATTTTTTTATATTGAATGAGAAGTTTTTCTCTAAATATGATGAGTTTTGATGTTATTTACTAATGTATGAATGGCTAAACACAAAGTTATGTTATTCTCTATAGGTGTATGTATGGCTAAATAAAAATATTATAAAAAACCGAACCAACCGAACCAATCCAAACCGCATTGATTTGGTTTGGTTTGGTTTGGTTTTATTTTTAAAAGTCAACCGAACCAAACCGAACCGCATGTTTTTTTCTCTTGCGGTTCGGATGATTTTTATGGTAAAAACCGCCCAAACCGCACCGCGAACACCCCTAGTTACAGCAATCATCATAGCTACGGTCATAGTGGCAACATTTATTGTTGCTATTTGTTCCTATATCTTATGGTCACGATGTTCTAAATATCCAGGTATTTCTATTTCTTCAATTCTCATCATTTCTACCTAAAGAATATAAACACTCTCTTTTAACATTTTGTCTGATATTCATTTTTTTACTAAATAAAACACATGTCGGTTTTACTACTTAATATGAGATCTATTTTAAAATGAAAGATATATATATGTTTCAC
Source organism: Lathyrus oleraceus (assembly GCF_024323335.1). Lineage (NCBI taxonomy): Eukaryota > Viridiplantae > Streptophyta > Magnoliopsida > Fabales > Fabaceae > Lathyrus > Lathyrus oleraceus. The sequence continues at coordinate 450,415,688 of NC_066579.1, forward strand.
TTAATAAGAAAATAAATAATAGAAAAAGTATTAAAAAATAATGTTTTTAATATTTTTCTTTTATCATTACTAGCATATTGATGGTTTCGATTTCACAAAACAACTACATAACTTTCATATTATATTTTTAAATTTTCCAGCATCTATTTCATTCATAATAGTTCAATAAGTTCTAGTGCCATAACTCTAAATTTTACTTCAATACTTGATCGAGTACACATTGTTTTTTAATCCTTCGAACAACAAGATATCCACTAATAAAAATATAATAGCATGAAGTAGATCTTTTATAAACCATTGTACACGCATAATCAACATTAATATAAGTCTTCATAGTTATACTTCGAACTCTTTTAAAAAAAAGTCATTTTCAAATATTAGCTCTGGGATATTGTAGAACACGGTTTACATCTTACAAGTGTATCACCCTTCTATCATTCATGGATTGGCTCAACACATTGATTCCATATGTCAAATATGGTCTGGTACGTATTAAGTGAAGGTGTGAAAAACATAAAAAATTGGGATTTGAATTGAGTTTTACAAACAAATTTTTTTTTCTAAACAAGAACACCACTAACAAGTTAATAACAAAGAAATAAAAACACAAATATATTTATCCTGATTCGCTTGAAATTCAAAGCTACTCCAGTCCATCCGATAAGGTGATTTTGCCTTATACACAAAGAATTAATCCAATATAATCAACAAATTACAATAATCACAAAAAATAACCTTATTTGTCTTCTCAAGGATCCAACTATACCCTAGTCTCCTTAAGAACTCACAAAGAACAACATTCTTTGTCTTCTCAAGGATTCAACTATACCCTAGTCTCCTTAAGGACTCACAAAGAACAACATTCTTTGTCTTCTCAAGGATAACCTCCTCAATGAATCAAACAAACAGTTTGAATAATATTTTGTGTGTTACAGGATGCTTCTATACAAGCAACTTCTACACAAACGAATAACAAACACTTTAATGAAAGATTGTGTACAAACAAATGATAACTTCTCACAAAGAAAATTGACTTGTCAAATATTGTGTCATCGACATTTTTCTTCAAGTCTCACTTATATAGCATAAAAAGAAGACTGTTTGAGGGGAAAATGGAGAAAGCCCATAGAGCGGATGTCCACTATTGGATGGGAAAGGAGTGATATTGTGTACTGTCCTTCGCCCACAAAATCAGTGACAGATGTGATGTATAGTACTGTCCTTGTCCACGAAATCAGGTAGTGGAAAGGATGTTTTATTTGATTTGTACTATGTACTATTTGATCATGTTCCCATTTGATCTTATCTTCAAGTTCATTGACTTCTGATGAAAGTTGATGAAGCATGAAATGAAGAAACATAAAGTTGAATTCAGAAACTTCAGAATCCTTGGATAGAAGTAGTTTTCACTAGTCCAAACAAATCAATGTGCAGAAGTCTAACGGTCTAAAGGTAGAAACAACAGTTTTTGTTTTGAAGGGTGTTTTAGAAAACTTGCCTTTCTGACATGCTTCACAAAGAGCATCTAAAGCGAACTTCGGGTTGGGTAGACCTCTAACTAATCCAAGCTTATTTAGATGAGAAATCTTTCTCATGCTAACGTGGCCCAAACTTCTATCCCATACCCATTGCTCCTCATTAACAGACATTAGACATTTTACATTTTGATCTTCAAGATCAGAAAGTCTAATTTTATAAATGTTATTCTTTCTCTTTCCGTTAAAAAGGATTGTACCATCTTTCTGAATGACGGTCTTACATGACTTTTGATTAAAGATGATATCATAGTCAGTGTCACTATATTTACTAATAGACAATAGGTTATACACCAGACCATCAACTAAAAGAACATTAGTAATAGAAGGAAGTTTACTGTTACCAATGGTTCTAGAGCTAATGATCTTTCCTTTCTGGTTTTCTCCGAAACCAACGAAGCCTTCAGGCTTAAGTTCGAAATCATGGAACATAAACCTTATTCCTGTCATGCGTCACGAGCATCCATTGTCCAGGTACCATGACTGGTGTTTCAGCTGAGCTGTTAAGGATGTCTGCAACATAAATTATTTTATCCTTAGGCACTCACTTTCTGACCCACTTTCTGGGCCCTCTCTTGTTATTTTTCCCAAAGTTTCTTACAACTTTGGATCTTTTAGAAGAAGCATAATCATGAGAGATTTGTGCATGATACTTAGGTTTCAGAACTGAGTTCTTATCCTTTGTATGTTTCTGTGTCTATGCAGAAATATCAAGCTCAGTACCAGCAAACACGAAATGCACATAGAGGGGTTTTGGTTTTACCTTCTGACTTTCGTTAGGTTTTATAGTTTCTATACATCCTAAACATTTCTTTCCATTTTTGCTAACTCTATAGATCTTCTATAGTTTCTATACAACATTGACTTTTTCTTCGTCAGAATCTTCTTCTTCAGATTCTAAGTCATCCCATGTAGCCATCAGCCCATTCTTTCCTTTAGAAAAATTCTTTTTAGGCCTTCTGTCCTTTTTCAGCTTAGGACAATCATTTTTGTAATGACCTGGCTCTTTGCACTCGAAGCATATAACTTTTTTTCCAGAACCTTGCTTCTTCTGTCCAAATGAAGAATCAAAGCGACCAACAGTCCTTCTGACTCCTCAGAACTTTCCTTGACCATTTTGCATGTGCTTCCAGAGTCTGTTGACTCTCTTTGAAATTAAAGACAACTCACCATCATCTTCTGCGTCTTCATCAGATCCTTCTGATTCTTCCTTAGTTTGATAAGATCTTGTCTTCTCAGACTTGGATTTTAGAGCAACAGATTTACCTCGCTTCTGAGGTTCATCTTCTTCAAGCTTAATCTTGTGGCTTCTTAAAGAACTAACTAGTTCTTCAATACTGATGATGTTGAGATCCTTTTCCAACTTTAAGGCAGTTACATAGGTCTCTATTTTTTAGGAAGACTTCTGATAATTTTCTTGACATGGTCAGTTGTGAAGTATCCTTTGTCCAGAATTTTAAGTCCGGCAACAAGCATATGAAACCTTGAGAGCATAGTCTCAACTGTTTAATCATCTTCCATTTTGAATGCCTCATATTTCTGAATTAAGGCCAAATCCTTTGTCTCCTTTGCTTGAGTATTTCCCTCATGAGTCATCCTCAGAAAGTCAAAAATGGATTTGGCATAATCTTTATTTGTTATCTTCTCATACTCTATATAAGAGATAACATTGAGCGATATGGTTTTGGCTTTATGATAATTTTTGAAATCTTTCTTCTATTGATCAGTCATAGCACTTCTTGCTATAGTATTTCCTTCAGCATTCACTGGGTGAATGTAGCCATCGACTACAAGATCCCAGATATCAACATCATAACCAAGAAAGAAACTTTCTATTCTATCTTTAAAATAGTCAAATTTCTCATCATCAAAGATTGGTGGTTTTGAAATGTAGTGATCTCTTTCATTATTGTTAACAATGTTAGCAGCGTTAGCAACGACCATTGTTTCTCACACAATTGGATCGGTACTAAACACTGTGAGATGTTGATAAAACTTTTATCACAATCAGAATCGGAGCTCTAATGCCAATTGAAGGTGTAAAAGACACAAGAAATGAGGGGTTTGAATTGGGTTTTACAAACAAAAGTTTTTTCCAAAACTAGAACATCACTAACAAGTTATAAAAAAGATATAAAAACCCAAGTATTTTTATCATGGTTCGCTTGAAATTCAAAGTTACTCAATCCACCCGCCAAGGTGATTTTGCATTATACACAAGGACTTAATCAACTATAATCAATAGATTACAATAATCACAAGGAATAACCTTCTTTGTCTTCTCAAGGATCTAACTATACCATAGTCTCCTTAAGGACTCACAAAGAACAACATTTTTTGTCTTCTCAAGGATCCAACTATACTCTAGTCTCCTTAAGGACTCACAAAGAACAATCTTATTTGTCTTCTCAAGGATAGCCTCCTCAAGGAATCAAACAAACACTTTGAAAAATATTTTATGTGTTACAAGATGCTTTTATACAAGCAGATTTTACACAAATGAATAACAAACACTTTAAAGAAAAATTGTGTACAAACAAATGATAGTTTTTCACAAAGAAAATAGACTTGTCAAATATTGTGTCACCGGCTTTTTTCTTCAAGTTTACAAGTCTCACTTATATAGCATAAGAAGAAGATCATTAGAGGGGGAAATGGAGAAAGCTCAGAGAGAGGATGTCCACCGTTGGATGGGAAATTAGTGATACTGCATATTGTCCTTCATCCATAAAATCAGTGACAGGCGTGATGTATAATACTGTCCTTGCCCATAAAATCAGATAGTGGAAAGGATGTTTTATTTGTACTATGTACTATTTGATCACATTCACATTTGATCTTATCTTCAAGTTCATTGGCTTCTGATAAAAGTTGATGAAACATGAAATGAAGAAACATAAAGCTGGATTCAGAAACTTCAGAGTTTTTTGTCAGAATCTTGACAGCATCAGTAGTCTGGCTTGAGATATTCAGAGTCTTCAGAATCTTTTGTCAGAACCTTGATAACTTCAATCGTCTGGCTTGAGATCTTTAGAATCTTCATCTACATAACACAACTTCAGAAGCTTGTCATTCTTCAGAAATTTGTTGATCAGAGTCACGTCCAGAAGCATGAACTGAGAGAACATTGCAACAACAACATTGTGTCTCCTCAAAAGCTTCTCAAGAGTGAATTAGCACAGAAGCAGAAAGATCATTGCAGCAACGATATTGAACATATTTCAGAACTTCTAATAGTTGGCATATAAATGAATTTGGAACACATAGTTCAGAAATTGATGACGTTGCACATCATATATTTAGAATCAGAACTGGTTGTTAAAGTTACACAATAATAAATCATTAGGGTACCAAAATTTTTCTCACACAAATACAATATTGTTATCATCAAAACTCAAGGTATAGATGCAAAACTAAATCTTGTTCAAACATTAAGTAAATTAACTTTTTAAATAACCTCTAATGATGACCCTTGGCCCACTTTGACACTTATTCCTTGTAACTCATCTTATGATACTATTTAATGGGAACACTTGTAAGCTTCTATTCAATTTTTCCCATTTCCTACATAAGATCATTCATATATTTCCTCTGAGAGATAAATATTTCTTTACTTAAATGGACTATCTCAATTCTAAGGAAGAACTTGAGTTTCATATGGTCCTTCATCTCAAACTCTATATACTTTCTTTTTGAGTATTTATGTCTCTATCAAATCATCTCATGTAACAATATTATCATTAATATAGACAAGTATAGTTCATTTTCCTCCTTGCATATGTTTTTAAAAAGTATGGTCTTCATGGCTTTGTTTATAGCTCACACACAATATTGCCTCTGTAAATCTTCCAAACCATGCCTAATGTGACTACTTTAGTTCATATATGGCATTCTTCAATCAACACACCTTGTTCAGTCTACCTGTAGAAATAAAATCGCATGGAATCTCTGTATACACTTTCTCCTCTAAGTTTCCATGAAAGAATACATTTTTCAAATTCAAATTGTTGTAATTACCATCCAGAGTAAGTAGCAAGAGATAGTAAAATTGTAACAATATTTATCATTGTCACTGATCAAATGTCTCATTGTAATCAATGTCATATGTCTGAGTATGAGCTTTTGCCGCTAGTCTTGCCTTATAAGAATCAAGTTTGCCATCTAGTTTGTACTTTACATTATATATATATATATATATATATATATATATATATATATATATATATATATATATATATATATATAATATATATATATATATATATATATATATATATATATATATATATATATATATATATATATATCTTCATCCAATTGGCGTTTTGTCTCTTCCCTCTCAATAATTTCCCAAGTACCATTTTTTTAGGAGCTTTCATTTTCTCACTCATAGCTTGGACCTAAATTTTACGTTTTAATTCTTCTTCAACAAATGATGGGATTTTCACATAATCAAATCTAGAATAAAACTATGATAAGGCATGGACATATGTTTAGAGTAGACATATTAAGCAATACAATATTTATACATGGAGGGACAAGATCTTTTATCTTTCTCAAAGCAATAGGTAAATCATTCAGATAAATATCACAAGTATTATAAAATATGAGAATCATTAATAAGGGAATCATTAACAATACTTACCTTCGACTCGGGTGATTGAAGTTGTTTATGGAGTAGATCAAACTAACTTTTTCTTTAATACACTATAATGGTGTCACGAGTGTTGATTCCAATAAAATTGAAGGCAATTGAAGAGCCAAAATAGGACCATGAGTATACAAAAAACTATGACTAGGATTGGGATCACTCATAATAGGAATCAACTCTCATTTATGAGTAGTCTCAAAACTAGGAGTGAACTCAATATGACTAGGAGTGGATTGACTCAAAATAGGAACTACATCAACTATTTTAGCAAGCTATGACTAAGAATCAGAAACTCAAACTCATATTCAGAGTCACTCATTTTCTCCAACTAAGGTTGAGGATGAGTGAAGTAAGACATATTTTCATTAAATGTGACATGTTTAGAAACAAAGTACTTACGATTGGGAGGATGATAATATTTTATCCTTTTTTATTAGGAGGATAACCCACAAAGACAATCTAAGTGCGTGATAATATAAATTAGTTTGGTGTTTCTTATGGACATAAATAAGATCTACACACCCAGGTATTTGAGATTCGAGACCCTACGACATAAAAGCATAAGGAAAAAGTGGTCATAAATTGAACAAGATTAAATGTTACTTGGGACTTGAAATTTCTCCATTTAGACACTTTATTCTCTCTTCATAATAAAGTTGACTTTAGAAATCCAGCAATCTAAAAATGTCATTTTGTCACATCTAATACGGTTAAAAACTACTGAGTGATTAGAATTTTTTTGATCGCACTATTCATCCACTCCTAATTGAATTAAGAGCCACTTGAAAGTTGAAATTTCTTTAATACAACATTACTATCTCTCTTTATCTTAAAAATAATGACCTTAGAAATCAAGTTATTTAGAAAGGGTATTTCCGTTCAACTGAAAATTTATCGAGTGATTTGAATTTTCTAAATCACACCGCTCATTCACTTTTTATTATAATAAGAGTCAATTTGAGAGATGGATTTTTTTTCAATTAAGCCTTTCAAACTCTCTTTTAGCACAATAATGATGACCTAGAAAATCTAATTATCAAGAAAAAGGTAATTTTGTCACACCTAATATGTTAAAAAAAATGAATGATTGAAATTCTCTTGATCGCATTGTATATTCACTCCTAATTGTAATAAGAGTCACTCAAGTCTGAACTTTCTGATCAAACATCTTAGTTTTCCTTAGCTTAACAATGATGAATTTAGAAAACTCATTTTCTAGAAAAGATCTTAATATTGGTTGAAAAGTTATTGGTGTCATTTCTTGTTCACCCTATTCTTTCACTTCTTGAAATAAAAGTTATTTGAGAGTTGTATAAAAATTATTTAATAATTTCTTTGTTATGTTAAAAGTTAAATTAAAAATAAATTTGTGAAATTGTATAAACATAATTTTAAAAATTAATTTATGAAAAAGTATAAAAATTAAGGTGAACAAAATGGTACCTAAGAATTTTCCAAAAATTAATAATTACTTTATATTATATTTAGTTCTTCTAATTTTTTGTTTTGTCTTTTTTTCATTATAAATATGAAAGTTATTAATTATTGTTGTTTATTTTAATCTTTACAAAATAAATTTATATTAGAATTAATAGTTTTATAATATATGAAATATTTGATTTAAATTTCTAACATTTTAGCCGCTCGATTATGTACAACATAAAGATTAGAGTGGATTTACAAAGATCAATTTTAATATGAATATATTTATTGTGATTATATGTATTAGATTAATAATATAATACTATTATTTGTTTTGAAAACATACTTGAAAGAATTGTGGAAAAAAAATAAAAAAATTTACACTCGCCTCCTCTGAGATTTGGTGAAACGATTATAAATTTCATTTGTGGCAACAAGATTTTAAGTGATAATTAGTCGATCACCTGACAACCTATAGCAATTATCAAAAGGGTAACAAGTTTATTTCAGTCACGTTCTATAGACTTATGACTACAAGTGGGTGAAAGCATGAAACACCCCGTATAATATATATCTAAAAAATACATTATATGAAATATTAATTAGTATTGATAGAACACAAGTGCCTAACAACGTCATTATATACATGTCCATAACGTAAAATACAATGTATGGCACATGATATACAATAGTGTCTAAATGAAAACTAAGATCTATGTACAATATCCCCATTGCCCATAATCCACGGCGTAAGATCGCGATAATAAAATCTACGAAATATTTTGGAAGCTAAGCTAGGATCCATACCAAGCTACTTATGGAGAAATAGGTACTTGTTGGGATGTAGGCAATATAAACAATATCAAAATATGGGAATACAAATGGATGCTTAAAGTCCTAACATAAAACCCTTAGAAACAAGGGTAGTTCAGTTAGGGATCTCATTGATAAGGCTAACGGTTGTTGAAACTAGGACGTGATAACTAATGTGCCCATACTTATGGACATGCTTAATATCCTACATATACCACTCCATAATATAGAAGAATAAGGCTACATTAGCTAGAGGGCTAGGAAAGATGGCCATTACATGATCAAAACTGGTTACTATGCATTTAGGATTGAAAGGATAGTAATGAGGAGGGTAGTTCTAACATCTTCTTCAATAGAGACTACTCCATGCTATTCTCCATGTCAAGGAGAATATTTGTAAAAGGTGAATAACGAAAGATATGTTATGTCAAAGATGCAATTCAAAAGTAGATCATTGCTTAAGAATTGTTGGTGGACTAACTACATGTGGTTTGGGTCATAACTTAACATCAACATAAACCTCATTCCTACCATAAACCTTAAGGAGTGGTGCAAATACAATGTTAAATACATGAATCATTAGAACCTCACGTTATTAATTAACATACTTGATAACATATGGTTAGCTAGAAACAAACTTACCTTTGATCATAAGGAGTATCAAGCCACAAAAATTATCAATCATGCCCACAAAAGTTACAACGAAGAGTTATCCTGCTTGGGCGAGAAATTCTAGCATAAGAAGGAAAAAGACACCAATTCAAGGAAGAATCCTAAAAACAAAGACATAGAGATAGATCAGAACCAGTCAGAGGTTAAAAATTACAAGGAAATGGTGAATTGTGAGAATTTCCAAGATCATAATGAAAGTAAGACAAAGAGAGGTACAAATAATGATAACATTCTAAGAGAGGAAAATAATACTTATATGAAGCACAATGAAACACATTAGGAAACAGTTAAGTAGGATGGGCAACCTAAAAAGGGTTATTCGAAGATGAGAGGTCAGAATAAAAATCTAGTTAACAAAGATATTGATAAGGGAAATGACACAAAAAAGAACCATAATAGTTACTAGAATAAGTGTCATCCTTCGACTAAGTGTCAGATTCAGCTAATACAAAAGAATATCAGTAGCAATGAAAAAGGAAAAACTAAAGTAACTGGTCAGGAAACAGAAAATTCGAATGACAACAGGCAACCAGAAAATCACAAAATTCAGAAACTCTACCTAGGGAACATGAAACAAGACAAACACCAGGGAATAAAGGCACATATGATAAAATGGGTGGACCAACAATAGGTGAATCCACCTGTAATACTAGATAAAGTAGAGAAAATATACATGCAAAGAAATATTAGGAAAATTTATTTCAAAAATTCAATTTCGGAAAATTTCTGAAAATATATTTCTAGAATCTGCTGGAAAAAAAAAACAGAAACTTATATCTAAATCTCCTCAATTTCGCCTGTAAAACCCAAATATAACCTAAATCTTTTTAAAGTTACATATATGATTTCAAAATAAATATAATCATTTAAATAATATGACAAGTTCATATTCCTAAATCATTATCTTTCAAACATATGTTTTTCTTATAAGTTACTTATTTATTTTCATCATGTATTTAATATTATATAATTGATATCATCGAGAAAAAAAATTATTGGTGTTGCACACAGGAGAAATCCATCAAGAAAACCAAGTTAAAGTAGAGGACCTTCCTGTATTTGAATTCAAAAACATTTTAACCGCAACAAATAACTTTGATTTAGCTAACAAGATTGGGCAAGGTGGTTTTGGTACAGTGTATAAGGTAAAGTAAATCTTGTGATGTTTTTATCTTTCATATGAAATTTTTATCTTTTACAAATATTTTGTATTATATTTAATCTTTTAATTCTTTTTAAAAAATATCTCAAGGGACAATTGCCTGGTGGATTAGAAATAGCAGTGAAAAGGCTTTCGAAAACTTCAGGACAAGGGTTAGAAGAATTTATGAATGAAGTGATTGTGATTTCAAAGCTTCAACATCGAAATCTTGTAAGACTTTTAGGTTGCTGCATCAAAGGGGAAGAAAAGATGTTGGTCTATGAGTACATGCCTAACAACAGTTTAGACTTTTATCTATTTGGTAAGTACTTCTTAAATGGTTCTTTCTTGTTTGTGTTTGAGGTGAAGTAATTTTTAATTAAAAAAAATTAGTTGCACATTATGTGATACACTTTTTACTTGACATTTCCTATTACATCCGATTGAATTTATTTACAATTGACAAAGAATATGTTTGGATGCCAAGGTAGATTGGTTCAATTGGTAAAAAATTGTCAACAAAAATTTCTAATTTTTGTGATTATAATTTGACTTAATTCAATTATGTCAGCGTACATGCTTTTTTTTCTCTAAAAGAAATGGGGAAAAAGAGATATAAAGATACAATGAGAGGGATATAAGTAGTGATACAATATTAAATTAGGCTTAGTGATCAACACAAACTTTAGTTAGATCATTAAATCATGTTGCTAACTAACTTTTGGATAGTAACCACATATCGAGCTAGTAGTAACCATATATGAAGTTGTTATAACTACCTAACCGACATATTTACTAACTATTAAATAACTTAGGATTGATTATCTAACAAACTTCTTTAATTTAGTTCTATATCATTCAGTTGACATCAAATACACCTAATATATTCATTAGAATAAACAATATGTAAGTCTTCAATCCTTTGGTTAACACATCTTCCACCTACCCAATGGTACGACAATGTGCAACCTCTAACTTTCCTTATGAACCCTCAAGAAATGGAACCTTGCCTCAATATGTTTCCTCCTACCATGCAAAATCTAGTTCTTTACTATATTGGTAACTAGTTTGTTATTAATTTGTAGCTTGATTGGCCTCTTGACTTCAATCTTAAATTCCTATAGAACTGACTCCATCCATATGGCCCGAGATGCATCACAAGATCCAACTATGTACTCTGACTCGCGTGATAAAATGGACATTTTCGGTTGTTTCCTTGAGCACCAAGAAACTGCTGAATCAAGAAACTTAAAGTAATATCATGCAATGCTTCTTCTGTCCACTTTGTCACCATAGAAGTTTGCATATGAGTAGCAAATAATCCATACATCAGAGTTCCTTGCAAATATTTGGAAAAAATCATATAGTCAATTGTGCCCCTCAAATACCTCAACACTCTTGTAGTTGTATTCATCTGAGTTCTCCTTGGATTATCCATAAACTTGCTCACAAAACCAAAAACAAAATAAATGTTTTGCATGCAACTATGGAATCCACCCTTTCTTCCTTGTCTCCTTTCTCTAGCTTTAGATTTTCTTCAATAGGTGTAGTTGCAGGGGTAAATTCTTCCATATTAAACCTTTTAATTATTTACCCAACATAATTTTTCTAGTGTAGCATCAAACCTCTTGAGGAATTGAGAATTTCCATTCCTAGAAATAGGATAGCATGCCTAGATCATTCATCTCAAATTCTGACATCATGAACTCCCTAATCTCCTTGTAATAGAACTATATGGATTATGCTTCAACTTTAACATCCATTTTACTTTAATAGACTTTCTTATCATAAGTAAGTTATATCCGCTCCCTATGTATCATTCCTTTCAATTGAGTGCCATATGAACTTAATCACCTTCCGCGGTCACCTTATTGTCAATGTCTAGTTCAAATTCTTATAAACTTCTTGGGATGCTTCTTATTCTTAGAGTTCTCTCATTCACCTCAAGATTTTATGCTTCCACATCTTCTCCATATGATTCATCATTATCATCATTGTCATTAAGTAATGAACTCACCTAAGACTTTCTAGAATTGATCCCTAATTTCCAATCCCATGATCTTTCCTCATTTATCACTAAATGTTTATTGATAGACATACTTTGAGTGGCAGTATCATAGATTTTATAAGAACTAGTTTCATGATAACCACCTAAAATTATTGGTGTGCTCTTTTCATCCAACTTTCTTCTCTTGGCATTAGGTACATGTTTTTGACATAGTGCACAAATTACACTGAAATGATGCATACTAGGCTTTTTACCATTCCAAACCCCCTCAGGTAATTTTTTCTTTAACCTTCTAGTTTGACATATGTTCAACACATATTTTATACTGTTAACTAATTTTTCTCAAATATTTTTTGGCATACCTCTTTGCTTTACCATTTATCTGGCCAAATCTAAGATAATTATGTTTCTTCTTTCAGCTAAGCCATTATGTTGTGGTTTATAATGAGTTGTGACTTAATTTTGTATTTCTTGATCATCACAAAATAAGACACAAGACTTGGATGTGTATTTACCACCACCATTAGTTCTCAAAACCTTAATTCTTCGAGTGTGCTAGTTCTCAACGTGAACCTTAAACTTATTGAACAAGCCAAACACTTCATCCTTATATTAAATCAAATAGATCCATATATTTCTTCTATGACATCAACAAATATATAATTTTTTTCAAAACACACACAATTTAGTGGAAAAATTCTAGCACATAGGTTGATCTCATTGGTAAGTTAGCCTTAAATGAATTCCTAGGTTGCTTAACAACCTAGCAACCACCATGTGTCTTATTGAGAATTTTTAAACTTGGAAAACCTAGTACCATATCTTGAATGACTAATTGGTTCATGAATATTAAGTTAAGGTGACCAAACCGTATATTCTATTAGCATATTTTCTTGTCCTCCACCAGAACTTTCAAGCGCTCTACTTATATGGTATTCATCAATGTTTTGAAGATCTTATTCTTTACAAGTGGCAGCCTTGAGGCAAGGATGTTGGTAGGATCATATAGTTCAAATACATCATTCTTCATGATTACAATAATATTTTCTCTATAAGTTGGCCAACACTTAGTAGATTGCACTTTATTCCTGTACTAACGACACATCCTCAATGATGGCAGGTCTTCCACAATTACTTCAGGTCACCATGTTCTTAGTTCCTTCACCCTGTAGAGTTCTATTATCTTTTAATCTCACCTTGATTTTTCATGTGCTATTAAACTTGAACAATCAGTTTTTGTGGCTTGCCATATTATTTGAGCAACCTGCATATATGAACCATAATCCTGCTTTATGTTGATCTTCATACATTACAACCATGAACACTACAGTTACATCATCTGAATCATATTGGATTATCTTAGCTTCATCATCACGATTGTCTTGATCTTATCCTTTCCTTTATTGTAGTAGAAATCTAAGGCATAATGACCCCATTTTTCAGACTTATAATACTAAATGTATTATTGTCCTTACCTAGAGTCTTTTGTCGATTGAATTGTGAAGTCCTTTATTCTTTCTTGAAGGATTCATGTTTACCATCAAGCTTAGAACTCTGGGAGCTTGAACCTATATTATTCTTGAATTTATCTTGAATTTTCTTGACTATGTGCCTTTGAAAACCACAAGTCTTCTTAAATGTTCGAGCTTGCAAAGCTTGAACAACTCTTGTATTCCCTTTCTTTCAAGAATCATCAACTCGTGTGCTTATAGATACCCTTTAATATACTCTATCTTTATAGTTTCTAAGTTTCAAGATTCTCGTAGAGAACCTATCACATAATCAAGATGAGGAGTGAGTCTCCTCATCCCCTTTTCAATCACCATTTTTTCAGTCATCACTTCATCATAACTTTCCGTCATGTGAACTAAGCCTTAATCTTTGATGCATAACTGACAATAGTTTCATCATTCTTCATTGCATTATCTCTTAATGTCTTCTCAGAGATTGAATCTTTTTATTCTTCCCTTTGTCGACTTCTTCATAGTATTTTATCAATATGCCACATGCTTCTTTTGCATTCTCAACATGAGAAAAATTGTCAAAATTTGCAGCATATAATGCTTATTGTATTGAGTACATAGATTTGTAATCCTTATTGATCTCTTTTTTATGAATACCATTTTGTGCTTCTGTTGCATCTCCTACGAGTTCTTGAAGTCCATTTGCAACTACATAGAATGTATCTTGATAGCCAAACATAGCCTTCATTTGTTTATAACATCTCTCTAAATTCTTTCCATCAAGGATTGTAAGTAAGTTTCAAAGGTCGTTACCACCAATCATCTTTACTTGGTGGGTAATTGTAGAAATTTTCTAAATCTATGTATTCTAAGCAATCAAGAACAAGACTCAAGATATTAAATTTGTTAAAGCACAAATTTTCTTGTTCTATAAGAAATGAGAGAAATAAAGAAATAAAGAGAGAATGAGAGAGATCAAAGTAGTGATAGTAGTAACCACATATATAGTTAGTAGTAATTACATAAAGGATTTAGTTGTAACTACCAAACCGCCATATTAATAAACTTTTACACAACTTAAGATTGATTAATTACCCAACATGCTCTATTAAATAGTAATTAAGTATTTCATTTCCCATCCATCATACAAGAGATTCATGGCATTTTTATCAACTTCTAAATTGAGTGTATAAAGTGAAAAGAAATTATGAAAATCGTTTTTCATTTGAACTCTTTAAAATCTTGTTAAATGACCAAAAGTGAAATTTAACCTATTTTTCAATGTATTTACAGACCCAATAAAAAAGAAGGTTTTAGATTGGCAAAAACGTTCATACATAATTGAAGGAATCTCTCGAGGACTGCTTTATCTTCATCGAGATTCAAGATTAAGAATAATACACAGAGATTTAAAGCTAAGTAATATTTTGTTGGATGGAGATTTGAATCCTAAAATATCTGACTTTGGCATGGCGAGAATCTTTGGAGGCACTGAAAACGAGGGCAATACAAGAAGAATTGTGGGAACATAGTAAGCATACTTTGACTTTATATATGTATGCAATTGGAAAGTCGTTTTATGATATATTAACATAACATAGTATATAATTATTTTGATATTGAAATTAAACTGCAGTGGATATATGTCTCCTGAATATGCAATGGAAGGATTATTTTCAGAAAAATCAGATGTATTTAGCTTTGGAGTTATGCTCCTCGAGATAATAAGTGGTAAAAAGAATACAAGTTTTTATAATCACGAGGAAGCAATCAACCTTTTAGGATACGTAAGTATTTACAAATTAATTAATTCACATTTAGATTCGTAATAAAATATGGTTAATAATCTCATTTGTTTGATTTTTTTTAAGGTATGGAAACTATGGAATGAAGAGGATATAGTATCTTTGATAGATTCGGAAATATATAATTCAAATAATATGGATCAAATTTTGAGATGCATTCATATTGGACTGCTTTGTGTGCAAGAACTTGCAAAGGAGAGACCTACTATGGCAAAAGTTATTTCAATGCTTAATAATGAAATTGATAAATTTCCTCAGCCATGTCAACCTGCATTCATTGATAGGCGAATTGAGGATATAGGAGAGTCATCTCAAAATATTCGCCTCTTGACTTCGATGAATGATGTCACTATCACAAGCTTGCATGGCAGATAATTAGCTGACACAGACGATGCCATGGTTGAAATAACTACATATTTTAAACGATGGCAATGTTGTTCTCCCAAGACTTTAAATTAATATACATCTCTATATTGAATTATACATTGTCCTACATCTGTCTACTAAGAAGAAAGACATAGTTAACGCCTGACCATGGAATTATTATTGCTGAAAATTTGAGTACGATAAAAAGGTCTCATTTATACTTTATATTTGTTTCAAAATATATGCCTTTTATTGTATCAAATGAATATTTATTATTTTTACTTATAATTAAGGAAAAAATTAATACATGATATTCCAACTATAAATTAATTAAGTTAGTTTTTATAGATAAAACATTTCACCACACTTGATAAAAGGAACCGTAGTCAAATGTCCCTGATATTTAACCACAGTTGTTTATATGGACCATGGTGAAAACTCCCTTTTTGTAAAGAAAAAACATAAAATTATTGGTCTTGTGATTTAAAGCGTGTCCCCCTTCACATTTCACCATAGTTTGAAAGAAGTCCCTTGACATTATGTGACTTTGATTCGAGTCATGGAAATGTGTGATTCAAATCACATTTTCAGAATCTTAATTTTTTGCAAAATATAAAGTTTTTTGAGATTCTAACATTGTCATGACTTGAACTATTCTCAAAATTGGTTCTTAATCCAAAACTTCGATCAATTAACTTAGAAGCATCTTACTTATACCATAATCAAGTTGTTTAATTTATGCATGCGTAAAAATTAATTTAAAACTCAACCTTAAGTTGCACAATAATAATGTGAGATTCAATATCGATATAAACAAAATCAAAAGCTAAAGTACAAACAATAAAAATGAGGCTTCTTTTAAGCCAAAATATATGTGGTACATTCCTTCCAATTATCATGCTTCTTACCATATTCATCAAAGTACTCTTCTTTTTTTCCTCATAAACAAATTTTCTTTTCATGTCATCAGGGACGGAACCAGAGATTTTGAACTGTGGGGGTAATATATTAATATATAAAATTATTTTTATTTATTTTTAAAGCATAAATATATATGATATTTATGTTTTAATGAAATTTATATCTAAAAAAATATTTAACAATTTTCTAAACTTTTTATTTTTGTAATTTTCTAAAAACATTTATCAAGAAAAATAGTTATCTATTATATATTATGATTAGTTATATGATTTTTTTATGAGATCATAATATTAATATAAAATCCTATAAATCAATTTTTTTAAAAGGTTTAGGAAAAAACTATTTTGGAATTATAAAAAAAATACAATTTGACTATATTTTAGTCTGACATATTATGATTTAATTATTGATATTGAAAATAAAAACTCACATTAATTTCGAACAGGTCCCTAAAAAAAATATTTATATACTTTATGATTTTCACCTAATTTTTAATAAAATATTCATAATAATAATATTATTTCAATTGATTTAAAATATACGATTTTAATTAAATATATTATTTTGATTAATTTATATATATATATATATATATATATATATATATATGTTTTTTTTAAAACATAGTGGGGGCATATGCCCCCATGGTAACACATGTCCCTCCGTCCCTGCATGTCATGCATGCTACATAACTCATTTAGTGCAATAGATGTGAACTCACCACCTCTAGTAGTCGTAAAAGGATGAATTTGACAACTTGACTCTTTTTCAACTAATTCCTTTATCATCTTAAAAACATCAAATGAACTTGAATTTTCATATAAGGGATATATGTCCATGTTTTTCTATAAAGTCACTAGTGGATATAATGAAGTATATGCTTCCTCCATTAGATTTTGGATTGATTAGATCACAAATATTCGAGTGTATGTGCTCCAATTTCTCAATGGTCCTCCACGATGCTCTTTTTGGAATAATATCTTTATTTTGTTTCCAGTCATACAATCTGAACAAATCTCTTCAAGGTCCTTCAAATCAAGAAATCCATCGACACATACTTCTTAGTAAAAGTGTTCAGTCATTTGAAGCTTAAATAAGCATATCTTTAACGAGTATGTCTTCAATGCCACAAATAACTATTTTCATTTTTAAACACACAATATTTGGTGCAAATATCACAAACATTTCATTAAAAGATATTTCTAAGACATAATAAATCATTTTCTTTATGGAAAACCTTGCAATTGTCATTGTGAAACACAATGGTGAGCTTATTTTATAACACTTGACCAGTACTCAAAAGAGTATTCCTCAATCCTGAAAGTAATACACATTAGGGTTAACTTGTACTATTTTGCCTATGCACAACTTCTGGTTTCCTTTTCCCCCGAGTGACATCTTGGAATCATCTCACATGTTTACATATTCTATAGTAATTCCTTGGTTCATATCGTATGATTTCGACACCCAGAATCAAGGAACTAGGCGTTTGTTCTCACTTGATCTTAATCCATAAATAATATAATTCTTCACTACCATCAAATCCAATAAAAAATTCTTTCTCCTTGGAATTACGAAACTCATTCTAATAGGAAATTATTCTTTACATCCTTAGTGGTGCTCACCCACCCTAATGAAAACCCAATAATGCCCATAGTATCCAGAACGTAAACTCCGGACGCACCTAAAATGCAACCAATTATGTGTTCTTCTGTTTTTGTCTTGTATAGAAGTTAACTTCCAGATTATGTACGAAAGTTAACTTCCAAAAAAATTCTAATATGCATAGTTTGTTTGATTTTACATGTTATGTCCCCTAGGTTTAACTTCTTTGTTTATGATATAATATTTTTGGTTTAATTAAAGGTAAAATATATAACAACCAAGAAAGAATGAGAGATGGTAGAGTGGCCCAACATGCATCATTGATACCACTTCATTTGAGGTACAAGCACCGTCTTCCTGAGTTCACGTCTCTCCGGCATCGTCTTGCCAAAGGCATGTGTTCCCTGTTGCTTCTTGTTAGAAGATGTAATTCATT
Organism: Lathyrus oleraceus; assembly: GCF_024323335.1. Lineage (NCBI taxonomy): Eukaryota > Viridiplantae > Streptophyta > Magnoliopsida > Fabales > Fabaceae > Lathyrus > Lathyrus oleraceus. Next base: position 450,434,526 of record NC_066579.1, read on the forward strand.
GCTTTGTAGAAAAGCTAGTATTAACTGTGTTGAAGTAGCTAGTCGAAGTAGAAGGAGTCAATTGTATTCGATAGAGTCGAATACATCATTTAGTTATTATGTCGAAGCCAAAATATAACTTTTTCTATTTTGGGCATTGGGTTGTACGTTTGGGTTTGGGCCTCGGTTACCTATATATAGGGATGACTTTGTAGTTTTCAAATAACAACTTCATTGTAATCACTTCAGTTTTTACTCATTAATATTCTTCTCTTTTCTCTCTTCTTCTTCTTCATTCTTCTTGAAACCCTAATTGTTCCATCAGTTTCGATAAATTGGTATCAACGAGTCCGATTGCGATTCAGAGAGAATCTGTAACGGCAAACAGAAACACAACATCAACGCAATTTATTAGAACAAGATTTGGTTATGCATCTATACCTTGAGTTTTGATGATAACAATGTTCTATTTGTGTGAGAACAATTTTGGTACCCAAATGGTTTGTTATTGTGTAACTTTAACAACCAGTTCTGATTCTGATCATATGATGTGCAACATCATCAATTTCTGATCATAGAAGTTCTGAAAGACGTCAATATTGTTGCAACAATGTTCTTTCTGCTTCTGTGTCATTTCACCCATCAGAAGCTTCTAAGGAGACTCTCTATTGTTGCTGCAATATTCTCTCAATTTTTGCTTCAGAACGTGACTTTGATCACCAAACTTCTGAAGAATGGCAAACTTCTGAAGTTGTGTTTTATAGCTGAAGATTCTGAAGATCTAAAGATAGACGATTGATGTTATCAAGGTTATGATTGAGGATTCTGAAGACTCTGAAGATTTTGAAGATACTGAAGAACTCAAGCCAGACTAGTGACGCGGTCAAGGTTCTGACCCAAGGTTTTGAAGTCTCTGAATCTAGCTCTCTACTTCTTCACTTCATGCTTCAATCATCTCCTATCAGAAGCCAATGAATATGAATATAAGATCAAATGAGAACCTGATCAAATATACATGGTACAAATCGAACAACCTTTCTACTACCTGATTTCGTGGGCAAGGAAAGTACTATACATCACACTTGCCACTGATTTTATGGGTGAAAGAACAATGTGTGGTAGCATTCATTTCCCATCCATCAGTGGACATCCGCTCAAGGAGCTTTCCCCATTTTGCCCTCCAACGGTCACATGCTTACACTATATAAGCATGCATTGGAGACTTGAAGAAAACGTTGATTCTGCACAAGTATTTTGACAAGCTATTTTTTCTTTGTGAAAAGCTATCATTCTTTGTATACAGTGTTCTTTAAGTATTTGTTATTCATTTGTGTAAAAATCTTCCTGTTTAGAAGCATCTTGTAACACACAAACTATTATTCAAACTATTTATTTGATTCCTTAAGGAGGTTATCCTTGAGAAGACAAAGAAAGTTTTTCTTTATGAGTCCTTGAGGAGACTAAGGTTTAGTTGGATCCTTGAGAAGACAAAGAAGGTTATTCTTTGTGTTTATTGTAATCTATTGATTATAGTGGATTAAGTCCTTGTGTATAAGGTAAGTCACCTTGGCGGGTGGACTGGATTAGCTTTGAGTTTCAAGCGAACCAGGATAAAAATCTCTGTGTTTTTATCTCTTCATTATTATACTTGTTACTGGTGTTTTTGTTTTGGAAAACGCTTTTGCTTGTAAAACCCAATTCAGAACCCCCCCCCCCCCCCCCCCTCTTGTGTTTTTCATACCTTCAATTGGTATCAGAGCCTGGTTCTGATTGTGATAATAATTTTTATCAACACCTCACAATGTTCAGTAACGATCCAGTTGTGTGAGAAATAATGGTTGTCGCTAAGGCTGCTAACATTGTTAATAATAATGATAGAGATCATTACAGTGTTAAACCACCTATTTTTTATGGTGAAAAATTTGACTACTGGAAAGACAAAATAAAAAGCTTCTTTCTTGGTTACGATGTTGATCTTTGGGATCTTGTAGTCGAAGGCTATGTTCACCCAGTAAATGCTGAAGGAAATACTTTAGCAAGAAGTTCTATGTCTGATCAACAGAAGAAAGATTTCAAAAATCATCATAAGGCAATAACCATATTGCTTAATGTTATCTCTTATACGAAGTATGGGAAGATAACAAATAGAGATTGTGCCAAATCCATTTTTGACTCTCTGAGAATGACTCATGAGGGAAATGCTTAAGCAAAGGAGACAAAGGTCTTGGCCTTAATCCAGAAATATGAGGCTTTCAAGATGGAAGATAATGAAAAAGTTAAGACTATGTTCTCAAAGTTTCAGATGCTTGTTGCAGGGCTTAAGTTTCTGGACAAAGGGTATTCTACAGCTAATCATGTCAATAAAATTATCAGAAGTCTTCCAAAAAATGGAGACCTATGGTAACTGCATTAAAGCTGGCTAAGAATCTCAATAGCATCAGTCTTGAAGAACTTGTTAGTTCTTTAAGAAGTCACGAGATTGAGCTAGAAGATGATGAACCTCAGAAGAGAGGTAAATCTATACCCCTAAAATCCAAGCCTGGGAATACTAGAGCATATTAAGCTAAGGAAGAATCAGAAGGATTTAATGAAGACTTAGAAGATGATGATGACTTGTCTCTAATCTCAAAGAGAGTCAACAGACTCTAGAGACACAGGCAAAGTGGTCAACGGAAATTCAAAGGAGTCAGAAGGACTACTGGTCGCTTCGAATCCTCATATGGTCAAAAGAAGCAAACTTCTAGAAAAGAAGTTATTTATTTCGAGTGCAAGGAGCCAGACCACTACAAGAATGATTGTCCCTAACTGAAGAAGGACCAGAGGCCCAAGAAGAACTTCTCCAAAGTCAAGAAGGGAATGATGGCTTCCTGGAATGACTCAAAATCTGAAGAAGAAGATTCTGACAAAGAAAAAGTGAATGTTGCACTGATGGAAACTACTGAGGATCCCACTAGCTTTGAGGAACCAGAAGATAAGGTTTTATCAGAATCCGACTATGATTCTGAAGAGGTATTATCTAATCTATCTCGTTCTGATGTTGAAATTTATCTTTCTGAAATGCTGGAAAAGTACCAGAGTCTTCAAAGTAAATACAAGGACCTTAAACAAGTCCAAGTAATTGCTTCTGAAACTCAGAAAGAGCTTTAGAATGATATTTCCTCTCTAAATGAAAAAATATTTTCTTTAGAAAGTAATAACTTTGCTTTGAAAAGAAAAATTTCAAAATTAGAGGAGGAAATAACTTCAAAAGCTTCTGGTACTGATTGCATCATCATATATGACAGAGTATTTCAGTACTTTCTGGCTAAATGCATGGATAAATGGCTTCCTTGATCAATGGAGTTAACAGAAAGAGCTGGAGAATGATATTTCCTCTCTAAATGAAAAAATATTTTCTTTAGAAAGTAATAACTTTGCTTTGAAAAGCAAAATTTCAAAACTAGAGGAGGAAATAACTTCAAAAGCTTGTGGTACTGATTGCATCATCATATATGACAGAGTATTTCAGTACTTTCTGGCTAAATGCATGGATAAATGGCTTCCTTGATCTATGGAGTTAGCAGAAATGGCAAGAAAGGTTTGGGTTGTATAAAAACTATAAAACCTGACGAAAGTCGGAAGGTCAAACCAAAACCTCTTTATGTGCATTTCGTGCCTACTGGTGTAATACCCCAAAATTTACCCTTCATTTTTCCTGAAAAAAAACGGGAAAAAAAACGAAAAAAAACGAAAAAAAAAAACGAAAAAAAAAAATATATATATATATATAATTTAATTAATTAATTAATTAATTAATTAATTAATTAATTAATTAAATAAATAAAATAAATAAATAAAATATAACAAATTATTTTGGATTTGGGTCTCCCTCATTTGAGCCCATTACCCACGAAAATCAGTCTATAAATACTGAAGTTTCAGTAGAGGAAAACACACTTGGAGTTACACTTGGAGTTACACTGGGAGATTTACTGGAGAAAGAAGGAAGAGAAGCAAAACACTCTGAGGTTTACTTGGAACAAAACCCTGAGGAAAAAGATAGTGAGAGAAAAGCCAACAGAGTTCAGAGCAACCTCCAAACCCTGAAAGGAACTCAACTTGTAAACCTCACGGGTGCAACTCAATTTCAATCAAGCTCTCCAATCAGGTTTGCCCTATATCCATCATCTTTATGCCTTTTATTTGAATGCTCTAAATGTATGAGGTATTATGGGTGAATTTGATACCTTTTTTTGTGAGCCTTTTGTGAATTTTGATGGAATTATTCTTGTGATTACATTTTGATTTAGGGGCAACTCTGGGTTACCCTATTTTGTTTATTCTAACCTGTTTTGTGTTTCCATGGCATTGTTTTCTCTTGATTTCATCCTGCTGCTCTAACCCTTTGTCGAGTTTTGTGAGGGCTCATATGGCTTTCGCAGAGACACTCGCGTGGTTTCCCACTTTATTTGTGGGATACCCCCTGGAGTTTTATTCTGATTATTCGTGTTGACTGATTTCCTTTGACGGTCCAGCTGGAGACATTTCAGGGTTTCTTGCCCCTTTAACTGCTATAGCTTCGGATCTTTATCCGTGTGGTAATTTTTTCCCTTTCTCATACTTTATCACTTTCTTAGCTGGAAGACCTCGATAGGAGGCAATGTTTGAGCCCCTTGGTGGCATTTTACTTTGAGATACATGTTTTGTGTTTTGTATTCATATCCCTGCAGGTAGCGCGGTTCCTTCGTCAAGGACTGCCTTTTTGCCCTCGAGCATCCCAAACCCTAAAACCCAAAGCAACACGTTTACTCCTTCTACTACAGGCGAGTAAGTCTCCAAAGGTCGAGCATCCGGTAGATTGCGTAGTGACGTCGTTCGTCCAAAACCCAATCCATAACCCCGTAGTTAGCCGAACTACGGCTTGCTCTGATTCTCATTCCAGATGAGATACGTAGGCATAAGACGCGATGTCTTAGCGAGCACAATCCCCCCAACTCATAGGTCAACCGAGCTACGAAGACTCTGATTCTCATATTCAGATGAGATACGTATGCAGTGGATGCGACATCCGCGCGAGTCATTTCTCTTAACCTTTTTAGTAAATAAACACATTAGGTAAACCCACACCCTTTAGACAAAAACTACAAAAGTGGATCCCGTAGAGTACTACGGATGCGTAGGGGTGCTAATACCTTCCCTTCGCATAACCGACTCCCGAACCCAAGATTTGGTTGCGAGACCCCGTCTTGTCCTTTCCTTTTTTCAGGTTTACTTCGAGCGTTTCCTTTCCCTCCTTTGGGATGAATAACGCACGGTGGCGACTCTTCTGTCATTCTCTTTCGCCGGTTGTTTTTTCGCACACTGTATTTTTCAGGTTGCGACAGTTGGCGACTCTGCTGGGGATTTTAAGAAGTTGACCTCTTGCTGGTCCATCTTCCCTAAGCGAGTCCCTCCTAGCTTTTGTAGTTTGTTTGTTTATTGGGTGTTCATGCTTTTGTACAGTTATTTATTTACCTGCTTTACCTTATTGCATTGTGTACATATCATTGTTGTTTCTGTTGGCTGGCTGCTTGGTGATCTTTGTGAGATGAGTTCTATACCCGAACTCGAGTGCACTTAAGATAGGAGAATGGCATAGTCCTGTCAACTTGTGTGGAGTATTCCTTAGCGAGTTGACTTGCAAGCCCATTCACTTGGTGGAGGTCATGTTGAGATCAATAATGTCACATAAGTAAGTTGTGGTTAGACATTACTTGTTCCAATATAGACCTAAGAAGCCAAGGACCTTAGTTTACCTAACCCATCTTGGCCTATTCGTAGGACGTAGTGCGAAAGTCGTTCAAATGTAAGATTTGATACGATTGTTACGCGATACTACACTCATAAGAGTCTCTCTTGAGAATATTGTTGGAATACGAGTAGTCGTTCCTCTAATAATATCCGAAAGATGGGATTATGACTATGGGAACCTTTTTGTAGAACATGTTTGGCAGGTTTAAACCTTAGTACACTCCTTTTGGGTGGTTCTTAACCTAAACTCCATGCTCGTGACTTGCGACAAACCCTTGATTCATGGTTGATCCGATCAGGTATCCTTAATATCAATGAAACTCGGGTGTTGATAAGGTGTAAACCATAATCCGCCAAAATAGGTGGTTGATATTAAGGATAACATGATCCATCCCATGACCTTTGTTTGGTGTGCTCTTAATTTCTCTCCAGACAGTGCAACCTGACAGATGTTCAAGCAGATACAGCAATCCTGATTGACATGCCACTGCACTGCATTCACATCATTTTGCATCACATCATTTGCATTCATAATCATTCACACATGTTTATCCATTTCTGTGGGGTTTATATCTTCCACTTGATTCTAGTTGGAATTTTCTTGGTTCTCATCAACGGCTTAGTCTTTTCTTACACTGTTTATCAAATGTGAGACTGGAATCAAGGGGGTAGAATACCTTTGGAATTGATAAACATGTCATTGCATTTGCATATTCATTAGCATGTCTTGCATAACAGGTACTGCCGCAGGGGTGACCATTCCAGCTGCAGCACCACTACAACAACAACAATCACAACGTCAACCAGCTCAGTATCAACAGCAGCAACAACCGGGTAACAGACCCGCTTATCAACAGAGGCAAAGGATGATGGACCGGCGTTTCGACACCCTTCCAATGTCGTACGCTCAGTTGCTTTCTAGTCTTCAACAACTACAACTTGTGCAATTGCGTACTCTGGCTCCTCCTGTTGGTAGACTTCCGGTGGGTTACGACGCCAACGCTAGGTGTAGCTTCCACTCTGGGGCACCTGGCCATGACATTGAGAACTGCAAAGCTTTTAAGCACGTAGTTCAGGACCTCATAGATTCGAAGGTCATCGACCTTGCACCAGCTCCGAATGTCGTCAACAATCCCATGCCCCAGCATGGTGGTGCGAACGTTAATATGATAGAGGGAAAAGCCAAGCCCATTAAGGATGTGTTGAAGTTGAAGACTCCATTGTTGGATATCAAAGGATGCTTGCTGAAGGCCGATGTCTTCCCCGGTTGTGGGAAGGGTTGTTTGGATTGTGCTACTCAGGGCGGAGGTTGTTTGAAGCTACAGCAGGGTATCCAGGCCTTGCTCGACAAAGGTATCCTCCAGGTTGAAGATTTGTCTGTCCAAGAGTCTGTGGAAGAGGTTAAAGCGGGTGCCTCTATCTCATCCTTTAAGCAGGCACGGGCCGTGGTGGATTCAGGTGTTGCTCCCGGTTGGAGGCGTCTGTTGGAATTACCAGTGAAAGAAGATAAGTTCGGGATTGGGTATCAGCCAGCTCTAACTTCTACAACTTCAACACTTCAGACTCATCAGGGGTCGATCACTTTCTCCAGTGCTGGCATCATTCAGTATGGTCAAGTCTCTGCAGTCGACGAGGAAGATGGGGATAGTGATTGTGACATTGACAACTGGGTGCGTCCGAGGATCCCGGGTGAAGTTCTCAATAATTGGTCTTCTGAGAAGATTATCCAAGTCACTCTTCTGGAAGAGTAATTTTCTTTGTTTATTCATGCATATCCAAGTCTTACGTTCCGCCCAGGGCGTAATGACTCATTGTAGGGCCCACCTATGTGACACTTGCATTTTTTATCATAAATAAAGGACGTCTTTTTGCATTCAAATATTTCGTTCCCTGTCTTTCTATTTTTGCAGTTTTTCAAAATAAAAAAAATGGCAATGTTTTGTTTAGTTTTCACTTCTTGTTCGCACTCATAAGCACATACCATCACTCATGCAGATGCACAACACCGGATCCTATTGATAACGGTTCTGCTATGGCTCGTTTCGACTTTGAAAATCCAATCTTTCAAGCTGAAGAAGAGGGTGATGAAGACTGTGAACTCCCTGAAGAGCTTACCAGGTTATTAAAACAAGAGGAAAGGGTTATTCAACCGCATCAAGAGTCTGTTGAAGTGATTAATCTCGGCACCGAGGACACCAAGAGAGAAATCAAGATAGGGGCTGCTTTGGGAGATGATGTGAAGAAAGGGCTGATTGAATTGCTGCAAGAATACGTTGACATCTTCGCCTGGTCTTATCAGGACATGCCTGGGCTGGACACAGACATCGTGGTACACCGCTTGCCTCTCAAAGAAGGTTGTCCTTCGGTCAAGCAGAAGCTCAGAAGAACAAGACCAGAGATGGCTGTCAAGATAAAGGAAGAAGTGCAAAAGCAGTTAGATGCAGGGTTTCTAGCAGTCACCAATTATCCGCCATGGGTTGCAAACATCGTCCCAGTACCTAAGAAGGACGGAAAGGTACGGATGTGTGTCGACTACCGGGATCTGAACAGAGCTAGCCCTAAAGATGATTTCCCATTACCTCACATCGACGTTTTGGTGGATAATACAGCTCAGTTCTCGGTATTCTCCTTCATGGATGGCTTTTCTGGCTATAACCAAATCAAGATGGCACCAGAAGACATGGAAAAGACAACTTTCATAACCCCATGGGGCACCTTCTGCTACAAGGTGATGCCGTTTGGTCTGAAAAATGCCGGAGCAACATATCAGCGAGCAATGGTGACTCTGTTCCATGATATGATTCATCATGAAATCGAGGTTTATGTGGACGATATGATTGCCAAATCTCAGACAGAAGAAGAACATTTGTTGAATTTGCAGAAACTGTTTGAGCGTTTGAGGAAATTCAAACTGAGACTTAATCCGAATAAGTGCACTTTCGGGGTGAGATCGGGAAAATTGCTGGGTTTTATTGTTAGCGGAAAAGGGATTGAGGTGGATCCTGACAAAGTAAAAGCAATACAGGAAATGTCTGAGCCAAGAACAGAGAAGCAAGTCTGTAGTTTCTTAGGGAGGTTGAACTACATTGCAAGGTTCATCTCTCACCTAACAACCACGTGTGAGCCAATTTTCAAATTGCTGAGGAAGGATCAGGCTATCAGGTGGAATGAAGATTGTCAAAGGGCTTTCGAGAAGATAAAAGAGTATCTACAGAAACCTCCGATCCTTATACCTCCAGTTCCTGGGAGACCTCTGATAATGTACCTATCAGTGACCGAGAACTCGATGGGGTGTGTATTGGGACAGCATGACGAGTCTGGTCGAAAAGAGCATGCCATATACTACCTTAGCAAAAAGTTTACCGACTGTGAAATCAAATATTCGCAGCCTGAGAAAACTTGCTGTGCTTTGGCCTGGGCTGCTCGCCGACTGAGACAGTATATGTTGAACCATACTACCTTGTTGATTTCTAAGATGGATCCAGTGAAATACATATTCGAGAAGCCAGCTCTCACCGGAAGGGTCGCTCGTTGGCAAATGATTTTAACAGAGTATGATATTCAATACACGTCACAGAAGGCCATCAAAGGGAGTATTCTGTCAGACTACCTTGCCGAGCAACCGATTGATGATTATGAGCCAATGAAGTTTGAATTCCCAGATGAAGACATCATGTTCCTCAAGATGAAAGACTGTGAAGAGCCAATTGTTGAGGAGGGACCTGATCCAAACGAAAAGTGGACTTTGTTGTTTGATGGGGCTGTCAATGCTAGAGGTAGTGGAATTGGCGCTGTCATTACTACTCCGAAGGGTGCCCACATGCCTTTCACCGCTCGTTTGACTTTTGAGTGCACAAATAATGAAGCTGAGTACGAGGCCTGTATCTTGGGTATTGAGCAAGCCATTGATCTGAGAATCAAGACTCTGGACATCTTCGGAGATTCAGCTCTGGTGATCAATCAAGTGAATGGTGATTGGAATACTCTCCAGCCCACTCTGGTCCCCTACAGAGATTACACGAGAAGACTTTTGACTTTCTTCACAATAGTAAAATTGTATCATATACCTCGTGATGAGAACCAGATGGCAGACGCGCTTGCTACTCTATCCTCCATGATCAAGGTAATTCGTTGGAACCATGCTCCCAGGATCGATGTGATGCGCCTTGACAGGGCCGCGTATGTGTTTGCTGCTGAACTGGTAGTCGATGACAAGCCCTGGTATCACGATATCAAGTGCTTTCTGAAGAATCAAGAGTACCCTGCAAGGGCATCCAACAATGACAGAAAGACTTTGAGAAGATTGGCAGGCAGTTTCTTCTTGAACAAAGACGATGTGCTGTATAAGAGGAACTTCGACATGGTTTTACTCAGATGTGTGGACAGACACGAGGTAGACATATTAATACAGGAAGTTCATGAAGGTTCCTTCGGTACTCATGCCGGCGGACATGCAATGGCTAAGAAATTGTTGAGAGCGGGTTATTATTGGATGACCATGGAATCAGATTGTTTCAAGTATGCTCGGAAGTGTCATAAATGCCAGATTTATGCTGATAAGGTGCATGTACCGCCGAATCCTCTGAATGTGATGTCTTCGCCGTGGCCGTTTGCCATGTGGGGCATTGACATGATTGGAAAGATTGAGCCGACTGCTTCCAATGGGCATCGCTTCATCCTTGTTGCCATCGACTATTTCACCAAGTGGGTCGAGGCAGCGTCGTTCGTGAATGTCACCAGACATGTGGTTGCCCGTTTCATCAAGAAAGAAATCATTTGTCGCTATGGGATTCCCGAAAGAATCATTACTGATAATGGTTCTAATCTCAACAACAAAATGATGAAGGAGTTGTGTCAGAACTTCAACATTCAGCATCACAATTCTTCCCCTTACCGCCCTAAGATGAACGACGCTGTTGAGGCGGCAAATAAGAACATAAAGAAGATTGTGCAGAAGATGGTCGTCACGTACAGAGATTGGCATGAGGTGCTACCCTTTGCCTTGCATGGGTACCGTACTTCAGTACGTACATCGACCGGGGCAACCCCTTACTCCCTTGTGTATGGTATGGAAGCAGTTCTACCTGTTGAAGTGGAGATCCCTTCTCTAAGAGTCTTGTTGGATATCAAGCTAGACGAAGCTGAATGGATTCGGACAAGGTTCAATGAGTTGAGTCTTATCGAAGAGAAGCGAATGGCAGCCATTTGTCATGGGCAGTTGTATCAGAGTCGGATGAAGAGAGCTTTTGATCGGAAGGTGCGTCCTCGTTGTTTCCAAGTCGGAGATTTAGTGTTGAAAAGGATCCTTCCTCCTCAGACAGATCGCAGGGGCAAGTGGACTCCTAACTATGATGGACCGTATATTGTCACCAAGGTTTTTTATGGTGGGGCTTTAATGCTTGCAACTATGGATGGTGAAAACTTCACTTCCCCTGTGAACTCAGACGCAGTTAAAAAATACTTCACATAAAATAGACCCGCTGGACAGTAAAAAGAGTAGTCCAGGCAAAAATGGGCATCCCGACGAACCAAGAAAATGAAAAGGTTCGGGCAAAAATTAGGGATTAAAAATGAAAAGATCGTACACCCGGTAAGTTGAAAACCTGAAAAGGCAACTTAGGCAAAAATGGGTATCCCGGTGGATTGAAAACCCGAAAAGGGCGATCCAGACAAAAGTTAGGGATTAAGCGAATGACTGCGTTCTGAGTAGTTCTGAATCTCATCTCGTGCCAATGACTGGAAATTTTTGAAGGATAGGAAACAGTCCAATCACTCTATCAGAAGGCTGATTATCTGGAGGATCTTGAAGACGAGCAAGTCATAGCAGAATTGGAACCCAATAGAAATCCATTTCACATTGCCATTAGATTAATTTCTGTTTTTATCTATTGTGCGATTACCTCTTTCTAGGGATTGCTTCCTAATGTAAATGCCTATTCAGAGGCCATTCAATCAATAAAATCATGTTATTCAGTATATCTCTGTTTTCATTTTCATTTTACTGTTTTGTTTGCAAAAATGACGTTCGAATTTTTGATAAACATTGCATCATGACACATAAGGGCTTTACAGGTACAGGCTTAATAAACATTTAAAATTGCTGTAAATTTTAAGTGCTTTGGATCGTCTATTCAGAACAGATACCCTCGGGGCATTTCCTTAAAATCTCCTGCAGATGGTCGTGAATATCTTCCCCAGTGAAGTCGCCAACAGACGAATTCAGTGTCTTGACCCTGCAGAGCTGATCAGAGTGTTGGATTCTTCAATCCCCAGCAGTTTCTCACCACCGTACTTCCCTAAGCGGTTGTTTCAAGACATACACTCCCCAGTAGAGTTGACAGTGTCCGACTATATATCCCCAGCGGAGTTGACAGTGCCAGACTGTATCTTCCCAGCAGAAGTGGCTGCTCCTTAGAGTTCGATGCCAGATCGATAATCCCAATGCCAGATCCATGGTTTCTTTCCTTGAAGCAGAACCTCGGTACCGTATCAGTGTTTGCTCCCCCTGCTGAGTCATCTCTCGCAAATCGTGGTTGCCAGAACCATTGTAGCTTTCCTCAGCAGCAGGCTTCCAATGCCATTCTTTCCCCGATCAGAGTCTCGGTATGGCCAGAACACCGCATGGCTAGTCATCTCCCCACAGAGTTCTTTGCGCTGTGCATCTCCAACAGCCTTGCCAGGGTCCAGAAGATGGTGATCATTTCTCCAGCAGATCCCTTGCCTCAGCTTGGCATTCTACCCAGCATTTCGCATCCCTGCATGTAGAATCATATTGCATTGCATCCTTCCAAATCGCGTAGCATTTCCATTTTCATGGAGCATTACGCCATTGAAAAATTCAAACATACGCATGTAAGCATAAAACATTCTCGGTATCCCAAGTGATAAGCTAGAAGTTGTTTCCAGTACTCAGACTGAAGATTGTTCATGACTTACCTTTGTTATCCCCAGCAAGTGTCATTGGCCCATGCGCCGCCTCTATTATCATTCCCTATTTCTGCCAATGCTGACAGGCATGAAATTTTCCGGTATCCAGACCGAAGTGGCATTCAGGCCAGTTTTCCGGTATCCAGACCGAAGTGGCATTCAGGCCAGTTTTCCGGTATCCAGACCGAAGTGGAATTCAAGCCAGTTTTCCGGTATCCAGACCGAAGTGGCATTCAGGCCAGTTTTCCGGTATCCAGACCGAAGTGGCATTCAGGCCAGTTTTCCGGTATCCAGACCGAAGTGGCATTCAGGCCAGTGTTCCGATGTTCAGATCGAAGAAGTTTCCGACGTTCAGGTCGATGCAACTTGTGGCATTCAGGCCAGTTTTCCGGTATTCAGATCGAAGTGGCATTCAGGCCAGTTTTCCGGTATTCAGATCGAAGTGGCATTCAGACCAATTTTCCGATGTTCAGATCGAAGAAGGTTCCGACGTTCAGGTCGATGCGACTTGTGGCATTCAGGCCCATTTTCCGATGTTCAGATCGAAATCCTTTCCAGTATTCAGACTGATGAGCGGCATTCAAGCCATGGTTATTTCTGTGTTACCATTTATTTTGGTATCCAGTTTAACATTCTTTTTCGATATTCAAAACTGACTCTCACCGTACCAGACGAATTCTTCTTTCAAGACCACCTCTTTGCTGATTCTGACAGACATTGTTACTTCCCTTCACTTCAGTGCAAATTTTTGGGCTTTTATTGTATTCAATCCCTTGATACCTCGAAAGTACGAAAGCAACTGTCATCTTCTTTCCGGGTCTCCAGTTGATTGAATAGGGGCAGCTGTAATACCCCAAAATTTACCCTTCATTTTTCCTGAAAAAAAACGAAAAAAAAAAAAAAAACGAAAAAAAACGAAAAAAAAAAAACGAAAAAAAAAAAAAAAAAAAAAAATATATAATTTAATTAATTAATTAATTAATTAATTAATTAAATAAATAAATAAAATATAACAAATTATTTTGGACTTGGGTCTCCCTCATTTGAGCCCATTACCCACGAAAATCAGTCTATAAATACTGAAGTTTCAGTAGAGGAAAACACACTTGGAGTTACACTGGGAGATTTACTGGAGAAAGAAGGAAGAGAAGCAAAACACTCTGAGGTTTACTTGGAACAAAACCCTGAGGAAAAAGATAGTGAGAGAAAAGCCAACAGAGTTCAGAGCAACCTCCAAATCCTGAAAGGAACTCAACTTGTAAACCTCACGGGTGCAACTCAATTTCAATCAAGCTCTCCAATCAGGTTTGCCCTATATCCATCATCTTTATGCCTTTTATTTGAATGCTCTAAATGTATGAGGTATTATGGGTGAATTTGATACCTTTTTTTGTGAGCCTTTTGTGAATTTTGATGGAATTATTCTTGTGATTACATTTTGATTTAGGGGCAACTCTGGGTTACCCTATTTTGTTTATTCTAACCTGTTTTGTGTTTCCATGGCATTGTTTTCTCTTGATTTCATCCTGCTGCTCTAACCCTTTGTCGAGTTTTGTGAGGGCTCATATGGCTTTCGCAGAGACACTCGCGTGGTTTCCCACTTTATTTGTGGGATACCCCCTGGAGTTTTATTCTGATTATTCGTGTTGACTGATTTCCTTTGACGGTCCAGCTGGAGACATTTCAGGGTTTCTTTCCCCTTTAACTGCTATAGCTTCGGATCTTTATCCGTGTGGTAATTTTTTCCCTTTCTCATACTTTATCACTTTCTTAGCTGGAAGACCTCGATAGGAGGCAATGTTTGAGCCCCTTGGTGGCATTTTACTTTGAGATACATGTTTTGTGTTTTGTATTCATATCCCTGCAGGTAGCGCGGTTCCTTCGTCAAGGACTGCCTTTTTGCCCTCGAGCATCCCAAACCCTAAAACCCAAAGCAACACGTTTACTCCTTCTACTACAGGCGAGTAAGTCTCCAAAGGTCGAGCATCCGGTAGATTGCGTAGTGACGTCGTTCGTCCAAAACCCAATCCATAACCCCGTAGTTAGCCGAACTACGGCTTGCTCTGATTCTCATTCCAGATGAGATACGTAGGCATAAGACGCGATGTCTTAGCGAGCACACATCCCTCCAACTCATAAGTCAACCGAGCTACGAAGACTCTGATTCTCATATTCAGATGAGATACGTATGCAGTGGATGCGACATCCGCGCGAGTCATTTCTCTTAACCTTTTTAGTAAATAAACACATTAGGTAAACCCACACCCTTTAGACAAAAACTACAAAAGTGGATCCCGTAGAGTACTACGGATGCGTAGGGGTGCTAATACCTTCCCTTCGCATAACCGACTCCCGAACCCAAGATTTGGTTGCGAGACCCCGTCTTGTCCTTTCCTTTTTTCAGGTTTACTTCGAGCGTTTCCTTTCCCTCCTTTGGGATGAATAACGCACGGCGGCGACTCTTCTGTCATTCTCTTTCGCCGGTTGTTTTTTCGCACACTGTATTTTTCAGGTTGCGACAACTGGCACTGAGTCTGATATTTCTACACAGACACAGAAGCATACTAAGGATAGGAACTCTGTTCTGAAACCTAAGTATCATGTGCAAATCCCTCATGATTATCCTTCTACTAAAAGACCCAAAGTTATGAGAAACTCTGGGAAAACTAACAAAAGAGGACCCAGAAAGTGGGTACCTAAGGATAAAATCATTTATGTTGCAGACATCCTTAACAACTCAGTTGAGACACCAGACATGGTACCTGGGCAGTGGATGCTCGTGACATATGACAAGCAGAAGGTATATGTTCCAAGATTTGGAACTTAAGCCTGGAGGCTTCGTTGGTTTCGGAGGAAACCAGAAGGGGGAGATCATTGGCTCTAGAACCATTGGTAACGATAAACTTCCTTCTATTACTAATGTTCTTTTAGTTGATGGTCTGATTCATAATCTATTTTCTATTAGCCAACTTAGTGACAATGATTATGGTATCATCTTTAATCAAAAGTCTTGTAAGGATGTTAGTCAGAAAGATGGCACAATGCTTTTTAACGCAAAGAAGAAAAATAACATTTATAAAATTAGACTTTCTGATCTTGAAGATCAAAATGTAAAATGTAAAATGTATAATGTCTGTTAATGAGGAGCAATGGGTCTGGCATAGACGTTTGGGTCATGTTAGCATGAGAAGGATTTCTCAACTAAATAAGCTTGAATTAGTCAGAGGTCTACCCAAACTGAAGTTCGCTTCAGATGCTCTTTGTGAAGCATGTCAGAAAGGAAAGTTTTCTAAAAATTCTTTTAAAACAAAAACTGTTGTTTCTACCTCTAGACCGTTAGAACTTCTGCACATTGATTTGTTTGGACAAGTGAAAACTGCTTCTATCAATGGAAAGAAATATGGATTAGTTATAGTTGATGACTACAGTTGATGGACATGGGTAAAGTTCTTGAAACACAAGGATGAGTCTCACTTTGTGTTCTCTACCTTCTACTCACTAGTGCAAACAGAAATGAATTGCAAAATAGTCAAAGTCATAAGTGATCATGGTGGCGAGTTTGAAAATAAACATTTTGAAAATTTGTTTGATTCAAATGGTATTTCCCATGACTTCTCCTGTCCTAGAACTCCACAGCAAAATGGAGTTGTAGAAAGGAAGAATAGGATGTTGCAAGAAATGACCCGCACCATGATCCAAGAAACTAATATGGCTAAGCATTTCTGGGCAGAAGCAGTTGACATAGCGTGTTATATTCAGAACAAGATTTCTATTCGACCTATTCTGGGTAAGACTCCTTATGAATTGTGGAAGAACAGAAAGCCCAACATTTCTTACTTTCATCCTTTTGGATGTGAATTCTTTATGTTAAACACTAAAGAGAATCTTGACAGGTTTGACTTTAAGGCATATAAGTGTTTACTGTTAGGATATTCTGAACGCTCTAAAGGCTACATAATCTTTAATACAAAAACATGAATTATTGAGGAATCAATTCATGTTAGATTCAATGATAAGCTTGACCCTGAAAAGTCAAAGTTATTTGAGAAATTTGCATATCTGAAGATCAGCCTTTCAGAATCCAAAGATATTGTCTCTGGAGAAAAAGACTCAGAAGGCAAAGCCAAAGAATTTGAAGAAACGACTCAACCATAAGCAATTGTTGATCAAACTCATCATAAGAGGAGTAGATCAAGAACTTCTCATTCTGAAGAACTGGTTCTGGGACACAAGAATGCTCCAGTCAGAACTAGATCTTCATTCAGACCTTTTGAAGAGACTCTTCTAGGTTTGGTGTCTCTGATAGAACTCACATCCATTGATGAAGCTCTTCTAGATAATGAATGGATTCTGGCCATGCAAGACGAACTGAATCAATTCACCAAAAACAACATTTGGGATCTTGTTCAGAAACCAAAAGGCTCCCATGTCATTGGAACCAGATGGGTTTTCAGAAATAAGTTGAATGAGAAAGAAGAAGTTGTCAGAAACAAAGCTCGACTGGTAGCACAAGGTTATAGTCAACAAGAGGGTATAGATTATATAGAAACCTTTGCTCCAGTTTCCAAGTTAGATTCTATTCGTATTTTAATTTCTTTTGTAGTCAATCATAACATCATACTTTATTAGATAGATGTTAAGAGTGCATTCCTGAATGGTTATATTTCTGAAGAATTTTATGTGCATCAACCTCCTGGTTTTGAAAGCTCTCAAAATCCTGATTTTATTTTTAAACTGAAAAAGTCTTTGTATTGTCTAAAGCAAGCTCCAAGAGCTTGGTATGATAGACTAAGCAAATTTTCGTTGGAAAGTGATTTTACCAGAGGAAAAGTGGACACACCTCTCTTTTGCAAAACCTTCAAGAATGACATTCTGGTTGTGCAAATATATGTTGATGATATTATTTTTGGTTCAGCTAATGCATCGTTGTGCAAGGATTTTGCTAAGTCTATGCAGGCAGAATTCGAAATGAGTCTGATGGTAGAACTAAAGTTCTGTCTGGGAATCCAGATAGATCAAAGACCAGAAGGCACGTATATTCATCAAAGCAAATATACAAAGGAACTTCTGAAGAAATTTAACTTATCATAATGTAAGTTAGCAAAGACTCCAATGCATCTTACATGCATTCTGGAGAAAGAAGAGGTAAGTAGTAAGGTAAATCAGAAGCTTTTCAGAGGTATGATAGGTTCTCTTATATATCTAACAGCTTCTAGATCTGATATCTTATTTAGTGTCTGCTTATGTGCTCGCTTCCAATCAGATCCTAGGGAAACTCACTTGACTGTTGTTAAGAGAATCTTTAGGTATCTTAAAGGTATTACTATTCTTTGTTTATTTTATAGAAAATCAAGTGAGTATAAATTAGTAGACTATTGTGACGCTGGCTATGTTGGAGATAGAATTGAAAGAAAAAGTACTTCTAGAAGTTGCCAATTTCTGGGAGATAACTTAATTTCATGGTCCAGCAAGAGACGATCAACAATTGTGGTATCAACACCTGAAGTTGAATACATCGCAGCTTTTGGATGGAGTACTCAGATACTCTAGATGAAGAGTCAGCTGGAAGATTATCAGATATCTGAGAGTAACATTCCTATTCTCTGTGATAATACTTCTGATATATGTTTATCTAAGAATCCTATCTTGCATTCTAGGGCTAAGCATATTAAAATAAAACATCATTTTCTACGTGACTATGTTCAAAAGGGAATTTTTCACTTAAAATTTGTTGATACAAACCATCAATGGGCTGATATCTTTACAAAACTCATTTCTGAAGATAGATTCATATTCATTCTGAAAAATCTATTTATGAAACCGTGTCCAGAGTGAAAAGATGTGATTTAGAATGTTAAGTTTTTAGTACTCTATATTTGATTCTGAGATTGTTATGCTTTCTGACTCTGAAACATGAAGCTTTCTAAAGTAACGGAGTTTTCATGAATTAGAAATGTTCTGATCAGAAGCAATCTTATTAGTTTGTCTTCCTGATTCTGAACAGTTGCTGCATTTAATGGTTGTCTTGTCGTTTGATTTTGTGTGGTTCTTAGTGGAGACAGCTGTCCCACTTTTTAAGCATGCGTGATTAAAGCGTGACACATTGGTTTTAACAATTATTGGAATTAGGTCTAAACCTTTACACTTCCCCCCATGACTGCGCACTCTGTTTTGTCATCATTGCAAGAATTTTATATTTAAACCCACTTCACTCACATTTTCACACTACGCGCACAATTCTCCCACACTTTCAAGTTTTTTCAAACCTCAAACAACCTCTCTTCTCTCTCTCTCTCTCTCTCTCTCTCTCTCTCTCTCTCTCTCTCTCTCTCTCTCTCTCTTCAACTGTTCTTCATCTTCATTCTCCTCTCATCAATGGCTGAACAACAACAATCATCAATAGCTGAACAAACTTCAAAGGCAATTGAAAGCAACTTGTTGGAAGGATTCCCTAAATTAACTCTCCACACTCCGATCAATGAGCTAACTGTTCTGTGTGAAACTATAGTAGATTTCAAAAACCTAAATGATAACGGTTTTGATTTCACAGAGACATTGAACATTCAAGGTTGGAACACTTTCTTCGAAAGACTCACATGACCAGTGTACCTTGTGTTGGTAAAAGAATTATGGGTTCATGCTACAGCTGAAAGGGAAACCATAACCTCATATTTCATGAATAGGAAGATTGTCATCACTGAGAATTCCATTGCGGACCTTATTGGTCATGATGGCAAAGGAAAAAGGGTTCACGGTGCAACCATCACTACTAAGAGAGATGCTGATATATCTCCTGTCATATTCAAAGAAGGAGAAAATTTTGCTGATGAAAAGGGTCCTAGTGATAAGAACTTAACAAGTAACTTAAGGGTGTGGTTCAAGATTATTTTGGGGTGCATCAATTATAGGCCAAGTACAAACAGCTCTGACTACATCAACACTTGTCAGAAAACCATGCTATTTCTTCTGGAAAAGGGTGTTAAGTTGGGACTGTCATCACTTCTGTTCAAGTTCATAAGGGATTCTATCAAAGAATCCAGAATTGGTGATTCATCCAAGAAGGCCAGAAGCAAGTCCATTCCCAATGGCAGATTGATTTTAGATATTCTGGTAGAAAGTGGTGTGATGGATGATCTTCTGGTCAGTGGCTTGATGGAATAATTGGTAAAGGGTGCTGGAAAAGTCTTATGGGGGAAGAATCTGAAGAGTATGGGTCTTATCTCTAAATTTCAAAGACCAGAAATCATTCTGACCAAGGATGACATCTGTGATACAAGAAATCCAATTGATGACTACCCTATGTTCACCAAAGTTGATCCTCCATAGGTTTTGATGGCTTATCTGGAAAGTCATCTGAAAGATGGAATTAACCCATTGGTAGATCCTTTTAACCTTCCAGAAACCTACCCAGATGTCCATGGAAAAAGGAAGAAAGAGTTCAGAGGCGAAGGATCTTCTAGGGCTCAGAAGAAGAAGAAGATTGCTATCTTTCAGGACGAAGATGAGGTGCCTCTAAGTGAGCGCTAGAAGGCCATGCTTATGAAGGATACATCTGGGGTCGTCCTGTCTTCAAGAGCTTCTGGTATGTTTTCTTCTGCTGACACTTCTTTAGATTATGTTTCAATGTCATCTATAATCTTACCAATTACACCTCCATCTTAGTCTACCATTTCTAAATCAATTCCAATACCACCACCAAAAAAAAAATCCACAAATATCAACACCTATCATAGAAATCCCCCCACCAAAATCTATTCCCACTTTAGAAACACCTGTCATAGAAACTCCTCTAGTTTCTGCTCTTATTTTGGAATAACAATTGATACCACCATCATTATCTCCTCCACAGTTATAAACTACGCCCATCTCACCACCACAAACTGTTTCTGCTCCCCAACCAATTAATCCAAATGTTACAACACCTATAACATCTCCTGCTAGAAAT
This sequence comes from Lathyrus oleraceus, assembly GCF_024323335.1. Taxonomy (NCBI): domain Eukaryota; kingdom Viridiplantae; phylum Streptophyta; class Magnoliopsida; order Fabales; family Fabaceae; genus Lathyrus; species Lathyrus oleraceus. Next base: position 450,455,146 of record NC_066579.1, read on the forward strand.
GTTTCTGACGAACATGTTTCCGAAGGCACTCCTCAAGGAATGTTTGACCTCAAACCAGAAATCACCTTACCAGAATCATCTCCCACTCTTCAACCCTCACATCCCTTCATTTTTGGTCCTGACTTTGATGAGTCCAGAATCAACCTCACCATTAAATATCCAAAAATACCAACACAATCCTCTCCTGACCTTGGTAAGGTTTAACGGATTTTGATTCTGAATCTAAGAGACGTTTGGAGAAAGCAATGACTGTCAGTCATTCTTCTGCAAACCCGGCTGCAAGTGATTAAGCTTTGGAAGCTTATAGAAACTGAATGAATTCCGAGATTTCAAAGATGAAGGATCTTGGGTACACTCTGGCTGAAAGCAAATTTCGTTCTGGGTTTGTTCCCTTAATGGAATTGTGGAAGCTTAGGAATTCCCAAGTATGCATTCCTGCACCTGAAATCAAGGAAGCCTCTCCAGAAGCTATGGAAGAAGAAGAATCTTTGATAATATAAATTGTTTAACATATTGAATCTTCTGCTCTTGAACCTCAATACTCTACTATAGAAGAAGCTCCAAACCAGATAGTCGTCTCAGAAGCCTCTGCTTCTTAGCCTATTCCAATATCTCTTCTAAGAACAATCGAGCAGATTAAGGTTGATAATGCAAAGGTCAAAGAGCATCTGGATAAGCAAGATCTGATGTTTCAACTGATTCTGTCAAGACTTCCTCCTCCTCCTGCACCTCCTCCTCAGAACCCATAGGTTTTACTTTAACTTTCTTGCAATTTTTCCTTTTTTTTTTTGTACTCAACACTACCTGTTGGCATTTTTAATCAATGAAATTTGTTTTGTTTCTCTTTATTTATTTTTGTCTTTTATCTTTTTGATTGATGACAAAAGGGGAGAAAATATAACGTTCTAAAGAGGAATAATTAAGTGTTTATTTTGATATCTAATTTCCCAAGTAAAGACCCAAACATCGCTTAAATGTTTATGTTAACAAATACTATGAGAAACGTTTGTTAAGTGTTTCTGCGGGGTTAACTCTCAAGAATCAGAATGCTTTTGAAGGGCTACTTCTGAAAATCATGCTTCTGAAAAATCAAGGTTCTGAAAACCTTATCCTTCAAGGAAAAGAAGTTTATGAAGAAAGGTCTTCTAAAGAAAAGATTCTGAAGTAAGTCCTATCAAAATGATGATGATATCAACCAGTGCTCTGGACAACATCAACTAACTTCTGAAGATAAATTAGATTCTGACTAAATATTCACTCTGGTACTTTAAAAGGTTAATCAGGAAAGTGTTATTTCATTCTGAGTTTATCTTTACAGGACTATACATCTCAGGGGGGGCTTTGTGCTTCTGTAAGATGTATTCTTCTGTGATTACCCTGTACAAAAAATTTCATCAAAATACATGTTTTTGTCATTATCAAAAAGGGGGAGATTGTTAGAACAAGATTTGGTTATGCATCTATACCTTGAGTTTTGATGATAACAATGGTGTACTTGTGTGAGATTAATTTTGGTACCCTGATGGTTTGTTATTGTGTAGCTTTAATAACCAGCTCTGGTTTTGATCATTTGATGTGCAAAATCATCAGTTTCTGAACCTTGCGTTCCAAATCCTCTTCTACACTACAATTAAAAATTCTGAAAGACATCAATATTATTGTGACAATCATCTTTCTGCTTATGTGTTATTTCACCCATCAGAAGCTTCTGAGGAGACTCTCTATTGCTGCTGCAATGTTCTCTCAGTTTTTGCTTCTGGACGTGACTCTGATCACAAAACTTTTGAAGAATGGCAAGCTTCTGAATTGTGTTTTGTAGCGGAAGACTCTTAGGACTTTGAAGATACTGAAGAACTCAAGCCAAACTACGGACGCTGTCAAGGTTCTGACCCAAGGTTCTAAAGTCTCTGAATCCAGCTCTTTACTTCTTCACTTTATGCTTCAATAATCTCTTATCAAAAGCTAATGAATCTGAAGATAAGATCAAATGAGAACATGATCAAATAGTATATAGTACAAATCGAACAACCTTTCCACCATCTGATTTCGTGGGAAAAAACAATATTATACATCACACATGTCACTGAATTTGTGGGAGAAAGGACAGTACGTGGTATCATTCCTTTCACATCCATCAGTGGACAACCACTCAAGGAGCTTTCCCCATTTTGCCCTCCAACGGTCACATGCTTACACTACAAAAGCATGCATTGGAGACTTGAAGAAAATGCTAATTCTGCACAAGTATTTTGATAAGCTATTTTTTATTTGTGAAAAGCTATAATTCTTTGTATACAATATTCTTTAAGTGTTTGTTATTCATTTGTGTAAAAATTTGCTTGTGTAGAAGCATCTTGTAACACACAAACTATTATTCAAACTATTTGTTTGATTCCTTAAGGAGGTTATCCTTGATAAGACAAAGAAAGTTTTTCTTTGTGAGTCCTTGAGGAGACTAAGGTTTAGTTGGATCCTTGAGAAGATAAAGAAGGTTATTCTTTGTGTTTATTGTAATATGTTGATTATAGTGGATTAAGTTATTGTGTATAAGGCAAATCACCTTGGCGGGTGGACTAGATTAGCTTTGAGTTTCAAGCGAACCAGGATAAAAATCTCTATGTTTTTATCTCTTCATTATTAGACTTGTTAGTGGTGTTTTTGTTTTGGAAAAAGCTTTTGCTTGTAAAATCCAATTCAAACCCCCAATTTCTTGTATTTTTCACACCTTCACAATTTTCAGTGAATCTACTAGTTTTCAAAGGGAAGAACTGTGAGAGGTTGGTTGCGCAGGTGAAGTCATCTTCAGATTTTAAGATCTGGTTGAAATCGTGAACAATATAGTACCTGCATTGGAAGAGAATACGAACGATGTTCGGCAAGTTGTACATAAGGAGCGAAGAAAGAAAGATGGAAAAGCTTTACTCTTGATCCATAAATGTGTGGAGCTAACGTGTTTGACAAGATAATTGAAGAAGAAACAATAAAATGAGCGTGAGACAAGTTAAAGAACTTGTACAACGGAGATGAAAAACTAAGAAAGGGGGAAGTTGCAGATATTGAGAATGTAGTTTGAGATGACTCAAATGAAAAAAGATGAGTCAGTTTCAGAATTATTTATGTATGTGTTATCGCTAATAAACCAGATAAAGGGGAATGGTGAATCAATCACTAATCTGTAGAAGATTGAGAAAGTGTTGAGATCTTTGATTGTAAATTTTGACTACATTGTTGTGTCCATTAAAGAGTCCAAGAACCCAGCAGAGATGAAGGTGGGAGAACTTCAAGCTTTATTGGAGGCTCATGAGATGATACTGAAGCATATGAACTCAGAGAGAGTAAAAGTGGTTCAACAAGCAATGCAAGCAAGATTCACCAAGAAATATCGGAAAGAAAGGGTGAAACATATAAAGAATCTTGCTAATGATGAGAATTTGAGCAAGAATTCAAACAATCACTTTGATTCAACCAAGAAAGTCATGGGCAACAAGTATTCAAGGAAGCAAGTTGACATGAAGGAGTAGGGATGGAAATTGTACTCATCTCCAATGGGTACCCACAAAAATGATCCATAATGGATAGGGTAAAAACCCGTAAAATAGATACGGGCACGTGCATAAGAAATTATCCACTAAAATAAGTGGGTATGGATGTGGGTACGGGTACCTTAGTACCCAGTTCATCCCATATCCGCATTATATATATATATTTTTTTTATTTTCATTATTATATACACATGTTAATATAACAATTTTATTAAATACATCACTATTAAAATTCTACCCATGTTAATATAAATATTTGTTTATTTCTTATCTCAAAAATAACATCCTCAATTTTTTTTAAATGTTGTTAAAAAATTAAAATGACATATTAAATTATAATTGATCGGTCATTTTTTTATTAGAAATATGGGTAAACGGGTATGAGTATTGGTACTTAGGTACCCTAGGGTATGGGTACGGGTACAAACATTGGTTCCCACACGGGTATGGGCTCGGGTGCGAAGATGTTTTTAACTAAGGGTTTGGGGACGGGTACTATAGTACCCTGCCTAAGCCCTGTCTTTTGCCATACTTATGAAGGAGGTGCAATGCTAAAACTGTCAAGGATTTGGTCATTATTCTCAAGATTGTCAAAGAAAGATGAAATCAAGAGCAAAAGATGACGATGAAGTGAAATATGCACATGTCGGAGAAAGCAACTATGATGATATGTTACTCATGGAAAATACTCCGTTGAATAATGAGCAAACCAACATGTGGCATCTGGATTCAGGATGAAACAACCACATGACTGGTAATAAAAACTGGTTTACCAAATTGGATGAATAAGTTAAGAAAGTGATCAATTTTGCAATGGCTTGTATGTTACATCATAGGGAAGAGGAAACATAGTTATGGTGAGCAAAAATGGTCGAAGAGCCAGCATTACTGACGTACTGTATGCACCTTCAATGAAAAGTAACTTAATAAGCATATTTCATTTACTTTCCAAAGGGTATAACTTGAAGTTGGAAGAAAATATAATGAAGGTGTATAATGGTGAAGGAAGGATGATCTTCAAGGCACCATTGGCAGATAATAAAACCTTCAAGATTGAGATCAACATGGTTGATCATCAGTCTCTTGCTTCGACTTAAACATCAAAGGTTTAGGTGTGCTCAACCAGAAGAAGATGGTTTATGGCTTACCTCAAGTGAAAAAACCAAGTTAAGTATGTGAGGAATGTTGCAAAGAAAAGCAGGATATGAAGGCATTTAAACCTGACTTGCCTATGAAGTCGAGAGAAAAGATGAAGCTTGTTCACTCTGACCTGTGTGGACTTTTTGATGTAAGGTAGAATGGAGGTAACTTCTATTTCCTAACCTTCATAGATTAATTCACTATATATATGTGGATTTACATTATTGAAAGGAAAAGTGAGGTATTCACATAGTTCGATAAGTTTAAATTGCATGTTGATAAGCAAAGCGGATGCAAGTTAAAGAAACTAAGAACTGATGGCGGTGGTGAATACACCTTAAGAGAATTTTCATGATTTTGTAATGAGAAAGGTATAGAGAATAAGTTTATTGCACCCTATACACATCAGCATAATGGTATAACTGAGAAGAGAAATAGAAGTATATTGAACATGACTAGGAGCATGTTGAAGGCTAAAGAAGTGCAAAAGAGATTTGGGGGTGAAACAACTTCGACAATAGTACACATTCTAAACATATGGCCAACAAAGAAGATAGTCGAGAAGACACCTTATGAGGCTTGGGCAGGATAGAAGCCAAATGTTAGTCATCTTAGAGTCTTCGGATCAATGTGCTTCAGGCATGTACCTGGATAATTGAGGAAGAAATTAGATGGCTGAAGTCAGGCTATGGTACTCATAAGTTATCATTCAACCGATGCATACAAACTATATTCACCAAATGATGACAAGCTAGTGATCATTCGAGATGTTCTAGTGGATGATATCAAAAGGTGGGATTGGATTCAAGGATCAGTTCGACAGGAGCAAGAAATAGTCATAATTGTGCTTGTTGAAGACCAACAAACTGAAGTCACAACACATCGAAACGAAGAACCACCTGAGAAGAATGTTAGGAGAACAACTTGAGAAAGAACTTAATCGACAAGGCTAGCTGGGTATGAGAGATTTCCAGATCAAGCAGTCAATGAAGATGGTGATTTAATCAGAACTAATCAATTTGGATCAAGCCATGAATGATTCAAATTGGTTAGCAGTCATATAACAAGAACTCAGGGCAATCGAGAAGAAAAAGACCTGGGAACTTGTCGAAAAAGAAATCAAGAAGCCAATTGATGTGAATTGGGTCTACAAGTTGAAGCTGAGGCCAAATGGTGAGATTTCTAAGCACAAAGCAAGACTGATGGCTAGAGGTTTTATGCAAAAACCTGGTATTGATTTTGAAAAAGTTTATGCACATGTGGTAAGGTTGGAAACCATCATAATTGTTGTGTCGAGTGCACCATACAAAGGATGGAAGACACATCAACTAGATGTAAATTCAAAATTTATGAATGGACCTTTGGAAGAAGAAGTCAATGTCAGTCAACCATCAGAATTCAAAATTAAAGGGCACAAGTTAAAGGTATACAAATTAAGGAAGTCTCTATATGGTTTGAAGCAAGCCTCAAGAGCTTGGAACAAAAGAATAGATAGCTTTCTGATCAATGCAAGTTTCTCAAAATGTGTCTCAAAACATGGAGTGTATGTCAACAATGCAAGAAAGCTTAGTCGAGTCATCATATGCTTGTATGTGGATGATTTCCTGATTACACGTGCAGATGAAGAAGAAATAAAAGAAGTCAAGCCGAAACTGATGCAGGAGTTTGAAATGTCCGACCTATGGAGTTTGACATATTTCTTAGGGATGGACTTTAAAGACACAAGTGAATGAGTATTTCTGCAACATACGAAGTATGCTCAAGACATCTTGAAAAGGTTTAAGATGAGTGAAATTCTGGTATAGTCAGAATTCAGATGTTCTACTCCAAGTCATGACATCTGATCTAACATTGTAACTAATACAGCAAGACAGTTATTAACCACTGTACTAATATGTACACGTTCACAGATGTCACGACATCTTATTCTATGTCACCCTAGAATGGATGAACACCTGGTTCTGTGCATCAGGAAGAAAGACTCAACAGAGATCAATCCTAGCACTCACTTCTGTTGTTTTCTTACACAGTTATCAGCATGATGTCTTACTGTTGATTTTGGACATCATCTGTTACATTGTTCCAGTGTGTTTGTCTTTTACTTGTATTTCCTGAATTAAGGTTGAACACGTTAATCTAATTTCCACTTATTAGATTGCTAACAACTAGGCTATTTGTTAGGTTCATTAATTGTAGGTTAGTAGTTGGTTTCCTGGATTTTCTCTCAGCTGTTGAATCCCTGAAGAATAGCCTGAGAAAAATACTGAAACAGAAAAACCAATCATCCTACACTTTAGCACATGCTGTTGGGAATGAATGTCACAACATTCAGTTCGACAGCCAGAACATATGCTGATTCTGTTATGTTCCTGGAAACGGGTTGTGCTAAGTTTGCAGTACTGTAAAAGACCAACTAGTCTCTACTTCAGTATCAGCCTTCAGTATCAACTGTCAAAACATCCAGTTTGACAGTTTCACAATGATCCTTCGGCCAGGTCTGTTATCCTTGCAAAGAACAAACTTAATTAAATACTGAACTGAAACTAACCTGCTTATTATTCAGTATACACTGTCACTGATGAATGTTACAACATTCTGATTGACATTCAAACAGAAGGCTATATACCAGGTCTATTATCATCTTGATAAGCTGACTGGAATACCAGCTGAGTTATGACAGTAACAAAAACACATGCAGAAGGAAAACAAACACAGGAAATTGTTAACCCAGTTCAGTCCAACATGACCTACATCTGGGGGCTACCAAGCCAGGAAGAAGATCCACTATCAACAGTATTAATTCAGAGTTAAACTCCCCCGTTTACAACTCTTCACTTAATCCCTACCCAATGCAATCTATACCTAGGAACTCCTAGATAGAAACCTCCAGTTTCCATTCCTATCACTACAAATACAATGTAATGTTAACACACCTTGAACTTGCTTCACAGCTTCATTCAAGAACAAAATCACTCTTGCCTACAGGCTTTGAGTTACAAATACTCTCAGCTTTTACCACTAAGAAACACATGGTAACCTACCCACAGGTTGGGAGGTTTACCTCACACACACCCCTAAATTTTCATTCTAAGAGGCTTACAAATACTAGGTTACAATTAGCTATTTATAACCTAATCACCCAACTGGATTTGGGCATTCAGAAATCGCAGCAGACTTGTTCTTTGCTGTTACAACTTCAGCAGAAAAATTCTGCTACACACAAGGTCTTTAATCCTAGAATCTCTCCATATATATCTCCATATTTATAGCATATATATATTCTGATTAAGTCTTTAAGACCTCCACATGGGAGTTAGGATATTCACCAGATACCTTGCTAATCCCAGACTATATACTGAATTAATCAATTCAGTTTTCTACACATGTGCGATGTCACAGGCATGATGTCGTGACATCGTACATGACATGTTGGTCCAGATGTTGAACTTCTTCAACCCAACATTAAAACAACAGAGATGATTACATTATTTGTTTTACAAAATTAATGTCAATCCTAAGGAATTAACAATCTCCCCCTTTGGCAAATTTTAGCTAAAACAAATAAACAATACACTGGACAAAACATCCCAATTTGGGAATGCCCTTCATCTCTGTCATTGGCTCCACCACCACAAACACCAAAGTTGGTGTACATGAGGAAGTAGAGGTACACGGATCAGTTGTACCAGAACCCTTCCCCTCAACAGGAGGGCTTCCTGAAGAATATGTAATGCTGAGTACATAGACAATGTAACTCAGATCACACGGCACAACTGTCTTCTTAACTCAGGTCACAAGACACAAGTGGTGTACCCAGTTGGTGGCTTTTGTGCCTGCCTGACTCCAACTTTCTGTTTGCTACCACAGTAGTTTTCTTGCTTCTGGTACATTCTCATCAGGACTCTATTTCTCTCCCCCTTTTTAGCTAAACATTTACAAAGGGGCCCTTCACAAAACCAGATCCACGCACAGTTTGCCCAAACCTTGACGTACCCCATTGTTTCGAGAGAATGGAATGTATCTCTTGTGAGAAGAAGAGTGTTGATACATCCTTTAAATAGTCCAGCCCGTGCAACAAAATCTCAGGCTATCTTTGAATACCTTTTATAGCTCTTGACTGTTTCTTTTTCCAAAACAGCAGTTCCAGTGCATGGAGACTATTCCATATATGCAGTCAGACACGTTGCACGCGATGTCTTAACATTCCACGCGGCTTTTTCCTGCATTCTGCCAGTATTCAACATTTCCCAAGACCCCTTTCATACCTCTAGTAGAGACTTGACATCTGGCACTGCTACAGCCAAATTCCCACACTTCTACAGATGGTTACTCCCCCTGTACCACACAGCTGTGCCATCAGGCTTATTCTAATTTATCAGAATTAGACACATCACCTTCATAATTCCTAATGACTTTAAGATTCAGAAGGAATTAGCAGCATTGTCCAGGGCAATGTCATGACATCTGGTCAGACATTCTTCTGCTCACTCAGCCTTGACATACATCACAGCATCCTAATAACTGACAAGGTGCCATACCTAGTTATCTGAGTACACATAGACCACAAGCTTGATGATTACTTGCAGCTTCAAGGACAAAACTCCCCCTGTCATGGACACCCTACTCTCCTCTTGAAACTTGGAGGTCACACATGAGCATATCCAACACCCCAAAGTTGGACCTTCACATATTTCCTGATTCAAAGAGAATCCAGACCACTTGATGAATGGAAAACATAAGACGCATCTTCATGTCTTCAAGAGCACATCCTCTGTTCAACCCTCTTAGCTGAACACATTCACACTCTGTGTCAATCTCTCTTCTAACCAGAACAGAAGACCACTTCACAAGATGTTCTAACATCAGCTGGGACATCCTTCATAACATGACAAGGAACACCATCTGATAGTCTTCAGATATCACTGAGTCACCGGCTTGATCAAGAAGAACCCAGACATACATTGGGACATATACATTTTCATCCCATTACAAGAGATAATCTTCCATAGATGGCTCAGAACTCCTACCACAAGCTCCAAGGGATGAATAGAAAACACCTCCTTTTGTCTTCAACTTAATACTTTTCTGCTCAAAAGTAATTTGTCTCAGACTTTCCTCAAGAGTAATCAGCTGCCATATGTTGATTATCTTGATTCTTCAAACTCACTTCTGAGATAGACCAACTGCCACTGGTTGATTACCTCCTTCATGAATCCTCATATGAAAAGTCAAATGCCATTCTTTGACCTCTCCACGTCTATCAGACCTCTCCCAAAGATATTCTGACCTTCCAAGTGAGACTTGAACTTCAAGCTACATGTTGAACAAAACTTAGATTTTCTAAGACATGAACATGTAACATCCTTTCTATCCAGCAACTCCAAAGAACTGCAACGAGGACGACCTTTTTGAAGTATCCAATCTACAACCCTGTAGACCCTTCTATCTCCAGTTGATGTGCCACTTCACCAACTAAGAATCTGATGTTGAACCAAATGTCACAACATTGTGTTTTGACATCTAGCTGTTGAATTCAGCTCCTTCTTCTGCCACTTGAAAGAACTTCCTCCCTTCACAGAACAAGAGTTCAATGTTCTCATAGACTTGATTGTGGAACCAAGTTTGAGTGAACAACCTCCATCCTGCAGGTTTGCAGTTAAGCCATCCAAGCTCACACCTTGATGAATTCCTGCTTCTTTTCCAAAGACATCAGACACTCTGATGCATGAGTCTTCAGAAGGACCAGTTAGAAACTAACCCTTCAGCTATACCAAGGATTCCACTTCCTAAAGCAAGGCTGTTTCCATGATGTTAAGAGTGCTGCCACTTGTTCTTAACTTCACAGTGTGCATTAGCCAATGCACTTCCTTACTTAGATCAGAGATAAACTGATCCAAGTAACCACCATCAAGACTATGATGTCTTCTTCTTCTTGTACACACCAAGGCTGAACATGTTTCTTGCCAGGAAACCTTTTCAGAGATCATATGCTTTTGCTGCCACCAAAGAGATAGATCATAAACCAATGTACTATCCTTCCTGTGATTCTGCACAGGGTCTTGAAGAAGAGATGTTCCAACATCTTTAAGAACATCAGTTATCTTGAGCTCCAAGGATAATCAATTACATACTTGTACTTGGCACAAGTTGACATTGATCTTAAATCCTTTCCCAATATTCCTTTCAGATACTTCCACCATAAGACTACTTTGAAAATATTCTTCTAGTGTCAACATCTTCTGCTTGCAAGCACTTCAACAGTGTTGAAAATCTTCTCAGATTAAATTCACCCTTAGGAATGAGAGAGATGAATTCTTCCTTGCACATGTGTCACACCACCACCAGAACCCATGTGACACAGGTCAACAGCCCACCAGACTCTAGGCTGACCAAATGTGAGGAGGTTAACCAAAACTCCCCCTCAAATTAACAATCATGGAAACTTCACACCACTATCCATGCATTGTACAGACATGTCTCAACATGACATACACCATCCCTACCAGTGGCACCTAACTCTATGAGTTGTACCTAGACATACTCCAATCACACCAATCAGACTTCAGCTGACCATAAGTACTAGTGAAAGACAACAACACTAGTCCATAGTAGATATGCATTGCCAGAGCATACTACCTCAACCAACCTCTGAATCTTCATATTCTCACTCCTTGAAAGAACTGCCACTTCTGATCGTGGTGTTTGAATAACAAGATTCATGGTTCCAATCCTCTTAAATGATATAGCAATCAGGTTACCCTAATATTGACTTCTAACATTCAGGGGACTTGTCTTCCAACACAACATAGTACTTCAGGGAATAACTATCCCGCCCTGATCAATCTACAGATGTAAGACAACTAGCAGGAAATTTCACAATGCCACATCTCAACCAGCTCCACTTCTAGAGATCAGACTTGAGTGAGCACACACACAGTTGACCCTACCCTTGTCAACTTAGCACACACAGATGTCTCCTCTTCCAGGTCAGGAGTAGGTTTCAAACCAAGGTATTCCTTTGTTTGACTCCTAAAAGCATCTGCTCTTCAACCAGTAGCTGCATGCTTGTTGAACAACATGTTCTAACATCACATAGAACATTAGTTTCACCTCCTTGAAACAAACCCTCCTCGAAGGTCTTCAAGGTCTTCATATACACTACCCAGGAGAGTACAAGAATCAGTGATCAGGTGATTCTTACCATGAAGAGTGGACTTGATGAGACTCAAGGATCTTTGTCATCTTCAGACGATTATGATGAAATCTTGAATACAACAGCCTTTCATCCACATAGGGGGAAACTACATCAGAGTTTGAGTTTTGTCAGGTATTATGCAGCGGAAATCATAATACAACTCAACTAATGACCACACACTTCATCAGATCAGCCTCCAAGAACATACCAAGTTTGAATATGATTCAATACTTGCACAGCTGTCCCACACAGAGGCCAATTGCAACTCTCCAGAGGCAGGTGCACACAGTTCCTGTCATGAATAGTCCATCCACCTACTTCAAGGGACCATTCAGGGAAACCACAAAACCATCTACAGGTTCCAACATCAGTACTAACATAACTTCTTGCCAGATACCAGAAAGTATCAGCCATGGATCTCATCCAGAAACAGAACAGGATGCCTGCTCTGATACCATTTGAAATTCTGGTATAGTCAGAATTCAGATGTTCTACTCCAAGTCATGACATCTGATCTAACATTGTAACTAATACAACAAGACAGTTATTAACCACTGTACTAATATGTACACGTTCACAGATGTCACGACATCTTATTCTATGTCACCCTAGAATGGATGAACACCTGGTTCTGTGCATCAGGAAGAAAGACTCAACAGAGATCAATCCTAGCACTCACTTCTGTTGTTTTCTTACACAGTTATCAGCATGATGTCTTACTGTTGATTTTGGACATCATCTGTTACATTGTTCCAGTGTGTTTGTCTTTTACTTGTATTTCCTGAATTAAGGTTGAACACGTTAATCTAATTTCCACTTATTAGATTGCTAACAACTAGGCTATTTGTTTGGTTCATTAATTGTAGGTTAGTAGTTGGTTTCCTGGATTTTCTCTCAGCTGTTGAATCCCTGAAGAATAGCCTGAGAAAAATACTGAAACAGAAAAACCAATCATCCTACACTTTAGCACATGTTGTTGGGAATGAATGTCACAACATTCAGTTCGACAGCCAGAACATATGCTGATTCTGTTATGTTCCTGGAAACGGACTGTGCTAAGTTTGCAGTACTGTAAAAGACCAACTAGTCTCTACTTCAGTATCAGCCTTCAGTATCAACTGTCAAAACATCCAGTTTGACAGTTTCACAATGATCCTTCGGCCAGGTCTGTTATCCTTGCAAAGAACAGACTTAATTAAATACTGAACTGAAACTAACCTGCTTATTATTCAGTATACACTGTCACTGATGAATGTTACAACATTCTGATTGACATTCAAACAGAAGGCTATATACCAGGTCTGTTATCATCTTGATAAGCTGACTGGAATACCAACTGAGTTATGACAGTAACAAAAACACATGCAGAAGGAAAACAAACACAGGAAATTGTTAACCCAGTTCAGTCCAACATGACCTACATCTGGGGGCTACCAAGCCAGGAAGAAGATCCACTATCAACAGTATTAATTCAGAGTTAAACTCCCCCATTTACAACTCTTCACTTAATCCCTACCCAATGCAATCTATACCTAGGAACTCCTAGATAGAAACCTCCAGTTTCCATTCCTATCACTACAAATACAATGTAATGTTAACACACCTTGAACTTGCTTCACAGCTTCATTCAAGAACAAAATCACTCTTGCCTACAGGCTTTGAGTTACAAATACTCTCAGCTTTTACCACTGAGAAACACATGGTAACCTACCCACAGTTGGGAGGTTTACCTCACACACACCCCTAAATTTTCATTCTAAGAGGCTTACAAATACTAGGTTACAATTAGCTATTTATAACCTAATCACCCAACTGGATTTGGGCCTTCAGAAATCGCAGCAGACTTGTTCTTTGCTGTTACAACTTCAGCAGAAAAATTCTGCTACACACAAGGTCTTTAATCCTAGAATCTCTCCATATATATCTCCATATTTAGAGCCTATATATATTCTGATTAAGTCTTTAAGACCTCCACATGGGAGTTAGGATATTCACCAGATATCCTTGCTAATCCCAAACTATATACTGAATTAATCAATTCAGTTTTCTACACATGTGCGATGTCACAGGCATGATGTCGTGACATCGTACATGACATGTTGGTCCAGATGTTGAACTTCTTCAACCCAACATTAAAACAACAGAGATGATTACATTATTTGTTTTACAAAATTAATGCCAATCCTAAGGAATTAACAATGAGCAACTGTAATGCAACTACAACGCCATTGGAGACTGGAGAAAAGTTGAGAAAGGAAACAGATGATGAGTTTGTAAGTGCAAGACTCTACAAACAAATCATTGGATACTTGAGATATCTTTGCAATACCAGACCCGACATTTGTCAAAGTGTTGGATTATTGAGCAGATGTATGGAGAAGCCACGAGAGTGTCATCTCACTATTGTAAAGAGAGTATTGAGATACATAAAAGGTACGATTGATCATGATATGTTGATGTCTAGGTAAAAGAAGACCATCACACATGCAGAGGTATATGGCTATAGTGATTCAAATTTCAATGGAAATCAAGACGAGAAGAAGAGTATTGCAAGCTACATATTCATCATCAAAGACGCTCCAATCTCTTGGAGCTTAAGGAAGAAAAGTATTGTCGCCTTGTCATCTTGTGAAGCTGAGTACGTGGATGCATCATATACAACATGTCAAGTAGCATGGATAGAGATGTTGCTCGAAGAGCTCAAGATGATTGAATCTAAGAAAATGAAGTTCTCTATCAACAACAAGTCAACTATCGATCTGGCGAATCACCTTATGTGTCATGGTTGAAGTAAACACATAGAGAGAAAGTATCATTTTCTGAGAGATCAAGTTAACAAACAAAAACTTGAACTTGAGTATTACAAGACAGGATGACAATTGTCTGACATACTCATCAAACCTCTGAAGAAAATCAACTCCAATGAGTTGAAGAGAACCATTAGGATGAGAAGTCTCAAAACATGAGTTATGTGGTGTGTTAGAATTTATAATTTATTATTTTGTAGAAAACTTAGTATTCAACCGTGTCGAAGTAGTTAGTCGATGTAGTAGGAGTCAGTTGTATTCAACAAAGTCGAATACATCATTTAGTTGTTGTGTTGAAGCCAAAATATAAATTTTGGGCATTGGGTTGTATGTTTGGGCTTGGGCCTCGGTTGTCTATATATAGGCATGCCTTTGTAGTTTTCAAATAACAACTTCATTGTAATCACTTCAGTTTTTACTCAATAATATTCTTCTCTTTTCTCTCTTATTCTTCTTCTTCTTCATTCTTCTTGAAATCCTAATTGTTTCATCAGTTCCAACACTGCCCCGAAAGCCCTAGAAGTCCAATTTATTGAATGTGTTATTGTCGTTCCTGATATTTTTCTAGGAGACCCCTTAGACACCTCAGTACTTTACTAAATTATGCATACTTTGTATAAATGACTTAAAATATAAGGTTTATTAAAATATGTCAAATTTATAACAAACTTCCTATCCAGGAGAGAAACTTATTGTCCCGATGGTTAGTCTATAGCTTAACATCTGAATCATCCATTGAATTGTGAAATAAACACACTATCATGAGTCTAATATGTGTCTAGGGATAAGTCTGAAAGTTAACTTCCGTACTCACCCTTCAATCAATCATTTGTCAAAATAGAGATGACTCACTTACAAAATATTTTAACATGTATGAAAGGTGACCGAAAATTAACTTTCGTACTACTCCAATAGCATTTTCGAGTTTTTAAGATAGTCTTTCATCACTAAGTGTGAGAAGAACCACTCTCTTTTAATATTGTCCCAACCTTTGACACTCATTCTACAAACTGTGATTTTACCACTTACTTGCATCGTGGGTAAATTGGTTAAACTTCAATTAAACTACTAAACATTTGATTAGCATAATTTTATTTAAGTGGATAAGATTTTAATTTTATTTACGACAAATTCAGTTTAATAGTAGTAAAGTGCTAAAAATCATAAGCTACTATTGCCACAGTTTTATTGTATTAAATTAAATAAACTAGTAAAGACTCGTAATTTTTTTATGAGAAACACTAGTAATTTAGCCGGTTCAAACTAAAATATAAATAAAAATAGGTTATAGGAGTCAAAAAAAATAATTATAAAGTATCGCAAATGACGCTTGCAGACATATTTGCTTATGTAGTCAATGAATAATGTAATGTAATTAAACTTTGTGTCATTTTCATTCATGTTTTATGCGAGTGTTTTCCATTCAAATTCCATGTTTTGATTGTGAATAAGCCGTCAACAAGAACTCAAAATTCAACAAGTTGTTTGCCACTGTCACGAGGATCTAGAAACCAGCACCAAAGTTAACAAAAGTAGGTTGTTGCAAAAACAAAATATTTCCATTTAAGTCATATTATTTAATGAAATGGAATACGTAATCATAGATTTGTTGAAAGAATCAAGTCAGTTTAACATTATTTAACTAACAACATTTTTATTTGAATAAATTTAACTTGCAATCTTAATCCTAAAAGGAAAAAAGAAAAAGTAAAAACTAGCAATCTTAAATTTAATATACTATTTTTATATTGAGTAGTGGACCCAGTTACGAGTTTCAATCGTAAACACGCTGAAGAAACATTATTAACTTGCTGAGTCAAAAGAAAAATATTGTGTTTCTAGAATTGAATAAATAAATTAAAGACTTTGCCCGACGAAAATCAACAGCCAACTTATTAGAAAGAGAGAATCAAATATTATTCTCTCTCAAAAATTATTTTTTACATTTTAAAATATAAAATAGTGATCTCACTAATATTTAATTTTAGCCGCAGAGTTGTTCCACCAAAAACTTAAATAAATAAAAAATGTTTTTGGCCTCTTGACCTTTAACCACCACCGTAATAGTATTTTTGACATTATTTACAAGGTGCAAGATTTAAAATTTTGTTACAAAAATCATAAGTTTTTTTTAGATGGCCTAGATGGTCATCAATCAGACGACTTAAAAGCATTTTTGAGTCTCGTTATTAAAAGAGATAAATCTACTAAATTAAAGAGAATGTGCCTTGATGACTGTTATATGAATGTCATAAGAATCTTATGTTACTAAAAGAGATAAATCCACTAAATTAAAGAGAATGTGTTTTGATGACTGTTATATGTTATATGAATGCCATAAGAATCTCATGTTACTAAAAGAGATAAATCCACTACGTGCCTTGATGATTGTTATATGAATGTCATGAGAATCTCATGTTGGGGAGATGGAACTAACAACAGGTGCTCAATGCTCAAGGAACCACAAGATAGAGACGTCATATCTCCACTAAAATCTTAAGGCATCAGGTTTACATGAGTCATCTCTCTTTTTATAAATCTAATATTTTATTTAATCATAGTCGATGTGGAATTTAACCACTCACACTTGCATCAAATATCACTTCACTACTACGAAAAAAACATATAATGACAGTGGTTAAACACATATAATGACGGTTGTACGTCTGTTGTTAAGTAAGGTGTGATTGTATTTATGCTGGTTTCCACAACGGATGTGTGACCGTTGTTATAAGTTGAGTAGCGTGCTACGTATAACAACGATTGAATTAAATAACTGTTGTGATATTATTTGTTTTTTTTAACCTGAATATTTCTGAATCGTATCAGACCAGAAACAAAAATACACTAATTTGTGAGTGAATAACCTTAGTAATAATATTATCTTGTTGTCTTTGTGTCTTGACTTTAAACATCTATAATTCAAAATAAAAATAGTTGTGAGTGAATAACCTTAGAAATTATAACTTACAATAAATTATGAATGAAGAGTATAAAATACTTTTTATTTTTCTCATATTCCTTCTTGATGTTTTTCATATGAAGTAGGCACTTGTGTTGTGTAAGAACAAAAATCTACACACAGAAGATAAAAAAAGAGATAAGAGAGAATCTGAGTAGAACAAAAATAAAATATTCACGAAATCTTAATGGCTGGAGAAAAAGGTAAGCAATTATCCATAATATCTAAGATAGTCAACGTTAGATTCTGAAAGGCAAAGCCTCCCAAGATGCATAATCTTCAAGGAAAATTATATGTTATCCAAGATTTATTCTTATAAAAATAGATGTTTGCCAACCATCCATAACACATTACTCTCAAGCTAAAATGGGTAAATCAGAGCAGTATAAGGCTCAAAAGAGGGATTCTGAGAAAAAGATTAGGAAGTTGATGAAGAAAAAAGAAAAGGAAGAGAAGTTGAAGTCTGAGGAAGCTTCAAAGGTTCATAAGTCCTCGGTCTCAGAAGGAGTAGGCACAACTCTTGGGGTCTCCAAAGTGGATAGAATAGAGACAACAATGATAAAACCTAAGAGGAAGGAGGATCCAATGGAAGAAGATTAGGATGAAGACTAAAATTATCTAATGTCTTTAGGATCCAAAGTGTAATGTATTCTTAATGAATAAAAGCATTTCCGTCTCTTAATGTCTATTGTCATTTACTTCCTTTAACAACACCAAAATCTAATGCATATTCATAACCACGACTACAATCAACAATCCAATAATGAGTTTGTAAATACACAAAGCTATAGTAACAAAATATGAATAAAACATAAACCGGGAAATATGAACAATACACATCACAATGTCATTATGTTAAAAAAGAAACCAAGAAATGAAATGTAACCCTAGCGAAGAACATAAACTTTCAGAAAGGAGTACCATTACCATAGCGAGAGAGAGAGAGAGAGAGAGAGAGAAAGAGATAGATAGATAGATAGATAGATAGATAGATAGATAGAGAGAGAGAGAGAGAGAACAACAAACACAAAATGGTAATGTACTGTAAGTCGAAGAGGATAAAGATTTCATTTCTAGAAATGATATTAGTTTCCATAAATGAATGAAGATTTCACTACCGTTGTCGTCTCGTTTGCTAGGGCGCACCCTTGTGTGTTGTGAACGAAATAAAGTGTCTATTATGTTTGTGAGAATTTGGATCAAACTCTAATAGCCAACTTCTACAGCCTCTGATTCAAAACTCGTTGGTGGTTCCCAAGTCTCTCAAGCCAGTCTCACAACCTTACCCATCAGGGTATGACCCAAATATGCAATGTGGATATCATGCCGGATCAGAAGGGCATTCAACTTAAGACTGCAACGCTTTTAAAGCCAAAGTACAACAGTTGATTGACAACAGGTACATAGCCTTTCAAGAAGGAAGCTTGTTGGTGAACGTCAGCCTATCACCCGGATAAGTGTGAACACCTCAAAGGGTGTCTCTCGGAGTTAATGGATCAAGTTTGAAGAAGTTAATTCCCTAAAGTTGTCAATCATTTGGCTGGTTCAACAATTCTTTTGTAATTTCCTTGCATGTTGATTGTGGTTTGCTTTTAAGCATTGTTGTTTTCTTTGAATTGGTAAGATTAATGAAATGTTTATGCATCTTTTGAATTAATCCATTCGTATTCACTCGTTTTTCATTTATGTTAAAAACAAAAATACTTCTCTCATTCACTTTTGTTTATCAAACCATTGTATAAAAAAGGATTGGAAGGAGGAGGATGAAAACGAAACACCTAAAGTTGTTATGGTATGCTTTTGAAGAAAACCTTGTCGATGATGTAAGGCATTGTTTCAAAGCCCCAAACACTGAAGAGATAATGAGTTAATCCCTAGTCAACCACTTTGATCCTAGAAGTTGGTGTTTCTTTCGGATCTAAAACCTTTAATCTTAACCTGGGGCAAGGTATTTGTGTTCAGATAGTTTTATCATGCATTCGATCTTTCAAAAGAATCTGCCCATCTGTACACCCTCAAATTAGGTTCAACCACATTTTATCCTTCACGCACATGTTGAAGTGTCGAAGAAGCTGAGAAAAGCTAAAATTAGTGTTGGTTGATCCTTATCCACCAATAATGTGGCAGTCAACACCTTTAAAAAAAGAGAAGAAAAAGTCGGCTAAGTCAAACACCGCAAGAAAATTACTTAGGCAAAAATTAGGGCCTCCCGGTGGACCAAAAGCTTTAAAGAAGCGGTCCATAAAAAATTAGGGATAAAAAAAAACAAAAAAAAGAGGTCCTCAAATCCTCAACAATACAAAGAAAAATAAGGTGACTGTCATTTCAAGAAAATTTCATCTTGAACCCTCATCTTTACCATCACACTTTCAAACCCTCTTGGAAGTTGAGTGCATGTATCGAATTAACTGAACATAGAAACTGGAGATCATCAAGAAGAAGAGGTGGGTAAAAATTAAATTTTGAGCCTATATCCTTTTGTTTAAAAAAAACGTGAACGAGGCCACATTACAACCCTTAAAAGACCTAATTGAGGTATGGTTTATTCTGAAAGCATACTATAACAAAGTTGTGTTAACCTGACTCCAAACAATTTTTGTTAATCATTTGATCGCACCAACTTGCATATTGTGAATGACTTGATCCTCATTGTGTTCTTATCAATGACTCGTTCACTGTATTTCACCCGTTCATATCAATAAATTTTGATTTCAAATTTTTGCATAAGCACTGCATTAAAATTACCATTTTTGAATGAACAATCTTACTTGCGAGTCAACACTTGGCATCGAATAAATTCCAACAATATACAGTTGACGAACTTGATAAAGTGAAAGAAGACCATTCAGGGGCGAATCACTTTGAGTATCAGTCAATCCGAGCTAATCACCCCAAAGGTTAGTTAGCCAAGAGTAATTTGCTTCAAGACTCGGACTAGGGCAGGCCACCTCAGAAGCTCATTGAGTCAAACTATCTAAGGACAGTCAATCTGAAGTCTACCATTCCAGGTTTTGGTTAATCAGGGTCAAATCACTGCAGTATTCAAACATTGGGGCAAGCCATCTCGAGATCGTCTCATGTTAAGTTGTTTCAAACTCACTTTCAAGGTGAACATTTTTAAAGACCAAACAGACTATGGCAAGATGAGCCACAGAGGATAGGACCCCCTTCAAGCTTTCAAACTTCTCAAACAAATTTTTCCATACGTCAACAACTATTGAGTTTAAGACGAGTGCCCGAAAATTATGCTAGCACGATTCATTAATCCTCCAAAAGGATCCCATTGGCTAAGTTTGTGGTTGTCAAGCTTGATAGAATTCTCCTTTGGAAACATCCACCATAAAATATTTGGTTGACTTCTCGGTGTTGAGGAATCATGACCTCCATAAAAAGCCTTTACAAACTTCCAGCCCACTCAAGTGACAACATTTTCATATCATGATCATTCATAGAAACAAATTCAAATCATGCATAGTCGAAATGTACTTCGTGCTCATTTTGCATTCATTCAGGTCTTGTTGTTGATCATATATCCTTTCACCTCTAATTCCAGTTTGTCTTTGGTGCCCTTAAACTATTATCTGGTTTTCGCAGTCATTTTCAAGTCCAATTTAGTTGGCACCTATAAAAAAAATTGTCCATGAGGTTCAATTCCTTTTGGGATTATCCGATGAATTTTCGGATTACTCCTTTATTTCCGAATTACTCCTTTGTTTATTGATGTATTTCCAGATGTTTCCTCACTTATCTGATGTATTCTCAAATATGTCTGTCTTGTAATCTGATGTATTTCCAGAATTTCCTCGATGTATTACCAAATGTGTTTGTATTCTGATGTATTTCCAGAATATCACTTGTAATTCTGATGCATTTCCAAAATTCGTTTCTTTTACTCTCTGATGAATTCCCGAACATGTCATTTTTGTTCTGACGCACTTCCAGAACCTCTATGTCATTCCCTATCATTATTTCTAGGCTCATTGGTATCTCCTAAAATTCAACTGTCACTAGCATTATTCCAAGCTCAATTGTTACTAGAACTCATTTTAAACCCAATTGTTGTTGGCATCATTGTCACTCCGTTTGTAAATACAATCATAATTTGTATCTGAAATTGGTTGTCGCCAACATCATTTCAAGTTCAGTTGTTGCTGGAAAACTCCGTTGTAGTCGGTAATTGTTTTACTAATGCCTTCGGTCAAGTCCAATTGTTGTTGGCACCTATCCGTTAAAACTTGGTTGTAATCCATTGCTTACGGTCAAAGTCCAATTGTTGTTAGAAAAATCCGTTAAAAGCTGGTTGTAATCCATCGCTTACGGTCAAAGTCCAATTGTTGTTGGCACCTATCCGTTAAAAGATGGTTGTAATCCATTGCTTACGGTCAAAGTCCAATTGTTGTTGGCACCTATTCGTTAAAAGTTGGTTGTAATCCATTGCTTACGGTCAAAGTCCAATTGTTATTGGCACGTACAAAGAGTTTGATTACCCTGTATTTCCTGATGGTTCTGTGAAAGTCATGTATGACTCATCATCTTGAGGAATTCCCAGAAGCTTGGAGGTTTTCATGTTAGAAAACTCCAATGATGTTGGTTTTGTTTGATTACTTTGTAAGGAATCATCGTAGCCTTTTGCGTGGATGATCTACTTATAAGAAGAATCCCGTTTATCTTTGTTTTACATAAATTCCCTGTTAGGAATCTCCAAAATCTTTGATCGGATGAATTTCTTGTGAGAAATCTCCAGAACTGTCAGATGTATTCTAAAGTGCCAGGTCATGTATGAACCTGTTGATGAAACTCACTTGGTATGTTTTCCAATATTTTTAGGTCATGTACGAACCTGTTGTTGAAGTTTTCTTTGGGTTTTCTAGTGTTTCCAGGTCACGTATGAACCTGTTGTTAGAATCTCTGTGAAACCTCCAGAATTGTTAGGTCATGCATGAACCTATGGATATACTTTCTTTGAATTTTATAGTGTCGTCAGGTCATGCATGAACTTGTTGATAAAACTCCCTTTGATATTTCCAAGTATTGTCAAGTCATGTATGAACCTATGGGTGAAACTTTCTTTGAATATCCTAATGTTGAGGTCATGTATGAACCTATTGATTAAAGTTTCCTTGATTTTTCTAGTATTGTCAAGTCATGTCTGAACCTGTTGTTGAAACAGTTTGAATTTTCCAATATTGTCAGGTCATGTATGAGCTTGTTGATGGAACTTCCTTTGTATGTTTTCCAATATTGCCAGGTCATGTTTGAACCTGTTGATAGAACCTTTTGATATCCCCCAACATTGTCAGGTCATGTTTGAAACTGTTATTGAAACTTCTTAAATATTCCAATGGTCAGGTCATGTATGAACCTATTGATGAAATTCTTTGATTTTTTCTAGTGTTGTCAGGTCATGTATGAACCGGTTAACTAAACTTTCCTTGATATTCAGGCTGTCATCAGATCATGTTTGAATCTGTTGTTCAAACCTTCTTTGTATGTTCCCTTATGCTGCCAGGTCATGTTAAAACCTGTTAATTGAGCACTCTTTGAATATTCAAGTGTTGTCAGGTCATGTTTGAACCTGTTTTTGAAAATTCTTTGAATATTCCGGTGTTGTTAGGTCATGTATGAACCTGTTGTTAAAATCTCTTTGCATATTCCCCATTTGTCTTTCCTCAAGCAGGATTGTTATCCCTAGTGAATTTATACCCTCATTTTTTGTTTTATGGGGGCCACCTTTACCATATGTCTCCATCATTTCCCACAGATCTTTATTTCATTCTACATCCATCATAAAGCATTTTGTTAGGATTTATCTTATGTCTGATCATATCCCTAGCAAATCAAAAACAAAAAAGAGTCATTCATACATTCGTATCATCTCATATAATATCATATCATTTTACTTTCAGGATCAAAACTCGAATCTTATTAGTATTTAAATATCTTCCACTATGATCATATGAAGAGTTCTCTACTTCATATTCTCTTGTTGAAGATACTTAAATATGGGCAACTGTTGTAACACCCTTCTAAAATACCCCAATAATTAATTAAAATAACAAAATATAAATCAGAGTAGATATGCAATTTCAGGGTGTCACACTTGACACTTCACACCATTCATCAAAATAACTGGTCATGCTCATTTATTAATCAAAACAAGGCATTGCACAATCCGCAGCGGATAGAAATCTAACAACATGCAAACCATGTAATCACATTACATGTAAAACTATTCAACAACCACAAATGAAAACAAAGTAAACATCCCGTCCCGATGTTACATATACCAGAGCATGACCCACTAAGGAACTACACTAGACTCCAAGCACTAGCTTCTACTCAATCACTGCTCGTTACCTGAAACATAGTTGTAAGGGTGAGTTCCTCAATCGATATAATAAGCATTATAAAATATCATGTAATGCTAAGTAAATTAACACATTCATCACCCTAATCAGATCACACATTCAGCAACGGCAACATCAACTCAAATCATACTCAACACAAACACAAAACACACGTATAATATTGGAATACATCCATTCATATTATACGCCATACATACATTATGCAATGAGACTCCATGCATGCGGTACCGACTATTCGTGAACACATAGTTCAACCTCACCGATCAAACCCAGATACGGCTATCAAGCTCACTAGTCCCACTCATTTGAGACCTAGTGACTCACTCACTAATTCCTCACCATGGGAATTAGCTACCACCATAAAGGCTATGCTATGCACGCTAAATCACCTAGCATGCAAACATCAACAACAATCCACAATAACTTACTCACTAATTCCTCACCATGGGAATTAGCTACCACCATAAAGGCTACGCTATGCACGCTAAATCACCTAGCATGCAACCATCAACAACAATCCACAATGGACATATGCTCACACTCTAAGCCATAAACAGTCCATCATACATCATACATACATCACACTCCAATCCACAATAGATATATTCACAGCATTATGCATATCATCATACATCATCAATTTTTCACTTTTCAAACAGTGTTAACCGGTTAACACCCTGGGTTAACCGGTTAACGCAAAACAGAACGCGCTTCCTGGCAAATTTTAACAGTGTTAACCGGTTAACGCCCTGGGTTAACCGGTTAACGCAAGACAAAAATTAATTCTTTTAATTATCATAACAGTGTTAACCGGTTAACGCCCTGGGTTAACCGGTTAACGCAAAACAGAAAGCTGTTCCTGCGCTAACACGAAACAGAATGCAGATTTCCCCGCATTTTTCGCCGTTGGAGGACTTCCGGACCTCCGATTTCGATTCCGTAAAAAGCTACACGTCTAGAAATTTACAACTCACCCAAATATAGATTCAATTACAGTTTTAACATAATTTGTTCATCACAATTTGCAGCATTCATCATCCCAATTATGGTCAATTCAATGGCTTATTACTACCCATTACATGTTAACCCATAATACCCATTAAACGACGATAAACCCCCCTTACCTGAGTTAATCCGGCAAATCCTTCTTTGACCTTCAACAACCCTTGTTCTCTTGCTCTTCCTCTTTGCCCTTTTTCCACTTTTGAGTCGCTTCTCTGCTTTCACGTGAAAAACCTTTTTACCAAATGGGACTCTTTTCTGATTCCAACTTTATATTCCAATAATAATAATCCAATAATATTCCAATTATTTAATTAAATTAATAAATATACTATTAACTTAAATTAAATAATTATCATATTTTATCGGGGTGTTACAACTCTCCCCCACTAAAAGAGTTTTCGTCCTCGAAAACATACCTCAAGCGAATAACTCTGGATAAGACTCCTTCATCTGACTCTCAAGTTCCCAAGTCATATTGCCGCCTGCTGGTCCTCCCCAAGCTACCTTTACCAAGGCAATCTCTTTACCCCGCAACTGCTTCAACTCTCGATCCTCGATCCTCATAGGTGATGTTTCCACAATCAGGTTATCTCTCACCTGTACATCATCTACTTGGACCACATGCGACGGATCAGGAATGTACCCCCTCAACTGAGACACATGAAAAACCTCATGCAAATTTGCAAGTGACGGCGGTAAAGCGATACGATAGGCTACCTCCCCTATCCTCTCCAAAATCTGATAAGGACCAATAAATCGAGGTGTCAACTTCTTCGACTTCAAAGCTCGACCAACCCCAGTTATCGGAGTAACACGAAGAAACACATGGTCTCCCTCTTGAAACTCAAGCGACTTCCTCCTCTTGTCGTGATAACTCTTCTGACGACTCTGAGCAATCCTCATCTTCTCCTGAATCATCTTAATCTTTTCCGTAGTTTGTTGAACAATCTCCGGTCCAACCACAACACTCTCACCGGACTCATACCAACATAAAGGTGTCCGACATCTCCTACCATACAAAGCTTCAAACGGTGCCATACCAATGCTCGAATGAAAACTATTGTTGTAGGTAAACTCAATCAAAGGTAAATAACAATCCCAAGCACCCCCCTTTTCCAAAACACAAGCCCTCAAAAGATCCTCCAGTGACTGAATCGTCCTCTCAGTCTGACCATCAGTCTGCGGATGATATGCAGAACTCAATCTCAGCTTAGTTCCCAAAGCCCTCTGCAAACCTTCCCAGAACTTCGATGTAAATCTAGGATCTCTGTCCGAAACAATACTCGACGGAATACCATGCAAACTTACAATTTTCTCAATATACAACTCAGCTAATCTCTCTAGCGGATAATCCATTCTGATAGGAATGAAATGAGCCGATTTTGTCAATCTGTCAACAATCACCCAAATAGCTTCAAAATTCTTAATTGTCCTCGGTAAACCAGAAACAAAATCCATACTGATACTATCCCACTTCCACTCTGGAATAGCCAACGGTTGCATTAGCCCGGACGGCTTCTGATGCTCAATCTTTGACTTCTGACAAGTCAAACAAGAATAAACAAAACTCGCAATTTCTCTTTTCATTCCCGGCCACCAAAATAACTTTTTCAAATCATGATACATCTTCGTAGCCCCAGGATGAATACTCAGGCCACTACGATGTCCTTCCTCAAGAATACTCTTCTTAAGTTCGGTAACATCCGGAATACACACCCGATTACCAAATTTCAAAACACCATTCTCATCAACTCTGAATTCACCACCTTGACCTTGATTCACTAGAGTCAACTTATCAACCAAAAGCACATCGGATTTCTGACCCTCTCTAATCTCATCCAGAATACCACTCGTTAACTTCAACATTCCCAATTTAACACTATTGTGAGTACTCTCACACACCAAACTCAAGTCTCTAAACTGCTCAATTAAATCCAATTCCTTAACCATTAACATAGACATATGCAATGATTTCCGACTCAATGCATCAGCCACTACGTTTGCTTTACCCGGATGGTAATTCAAACCAAAGTCATAATCCTTCAGAAACTCTAACCATCTCCTCTGTCTCATATTCAAGTCTTTCTGATCAAACAAATACTTTAAACTTTTATAGTCACTGAAAACCTCAAATCTTGACCCGTACAAGTAATAACCTTCTTTTTAACTCTTGGAAACCTTCTTCACATTTTGAGTCCCAAACAAACGCTTGCCCCTTTCTAGTCAACATCGTCAACGGTAACGCCAACTTAGAAAATCCCTCAATGAATTTCCTATAATAACCTGCAAGTCCAAGAAAACTCCTTATCTCAGAAACTGACTTCGGAGCTTCCCACTTAGATACCGCTTCTATCTTAGAAGGATCAACAGCAACACCACCTCTTGAAACCACATGACCAAGAAAACTAACCTCTTCTAACCAAAATACACACTTAGACAGTTTAGCAAATAACTTCTTTTCTCGTAGAACTCCTAAAACCACTCTCAAATGTTCAGCATGCTCTTCTTCAGATTTCGAATACACCAAAATATCGTCAATAAACACCACAACAAACTTGTCTAGGTACGGATGGAAAATCCTATTCATATACTCCATAAATACCCCAGGCGCATTAGTCACACCAAAAGGCATTACAGAATACTCATAATGTCCATACCTTGTTCTGAAAGCAGTCTTCTGAATATCCTCAGTTTTCACACGTATCTGATGATACCCCGACCTCAAATCTATTTTGCTGAACACACTCGCACCAACCAACTGATCCATCAAATCATCAATCCTCGGCAAAGGATACCGATTCTTGATCGTCACTTTATTCAGTTTCCTGTAGTCCACACACAACCTCATTGTACCTTCTTTCTTCTTAACCAATAACACTGGTGCGCCCCACGGTGACACACTCGGACGAATAAATTTCTTATCCAACAGATCTTCCAGCTGACTCTTCAATTCAGTTAACTCAACAACAGACATACGGTACGGAGCCATCGATATCGGCCTAGTACCAGGTACCAATTCAATCGAGAACTCAACTTCACGCTCTGGCGGTAATTCATTCACTTCTTCAGGAAACACATCAGGAAAATCACACACCACGGCTAGATCGCAAATCACCAGTTTATCTTTAGCCTCCAAAGTCGCTAACAGCATAAACAACTCTGCCCCATCTGCTACTGCCTCATTCACCTGCCTTGCTGATAGAAACCAACTCTTTCCTTCCTCAATCTCAGGAAAGATCACAGTCTTATCAAAATAGTTGATATAAACTCGGTTAAACACCAACCAGTTCATACCCAGGATAACATCAATCTGCACTAGTGGAAGACACACAAGGTCCATCCCAAAGTCTCTACCAAAAATACTCAAAGGGAAATTTAAACAAACTGAAGTAGTAGTCACTGAACCCTTCGCAGGAGTATCAATCACCATACTCCCAAGCATCTCAGATCTCTCTAATTTAAGTTTCACAGCACAATCCAAAGATATAAAGGAATGAGTCGCGCCTGTGTCAATAATAGCTACAAGAGGAAAGCCATTAATATAACACGTACCTCGGATCAAACGATCATCTGCAGAAGTCTCAGAACCCGATAAAGCAAAGACCTTGCCTCCCGACTGGTTCTCTCTCTTCGGCTTAGGACACTGTGGACTGATATGACCCACCTCTCCACAGTTGAAACAAGTCATAGTCTTCAACCGACACTCTGCAGCCAAGTGACCACCTTTGCCACACTTGAAACACTTCTTCTCAGTACTGGTACACTCATGGATACGATGTCCAGCCTGACCACATCTGTAACACTTAGCAGGGGCACTGGAGTCTCCCCCACTAGGTCTCTTCATCCCACTCTGTCTCTGGAAACCTTTGCCAGCTGCATACGGTTTCCCACGATCATTCTGATTCTTGCCTTTCCTATCAACCCTCTGCTGATAGCTCTCCGCTCTGGCCTTGGTATCCTGTTCAAAAATCCTGCAACAGTCCACCAAGTCAGAAAACACTCTAATCCGCTGATACCCAATAGCCTGCTTGATCTCGGGACGTAACCCGTTCTCAAACTTCACACATTTTGAAAATTCCCCAGTAGCCTCATCATAGGGAGTGTAATACTTCGACAGCTCTGTGAACTTAGCAGCATACTCAGTAACAGACCGGTTGCCCTGCTTCAATTCTAAGAACTCTATCTCTTTCTTTCCTCTGACATCCTCTGGAAAGTACTTCCTCAGGAATCTCTCTCTGAACACCGTCCAAGTGATCTCAGCACTCCCAGCAGCTTCCAACTCAGTGCGGACAGCAACCCACCAATCATCTGCTTCCTCTGACAGCATATGCGTACCGAACCTGACCTTCTGGTTATCGGCACACTCAGTCACTCGGAAGATCCTCTCGATCTCCTTCAACCACTTCTGAGCACCATCTGGATCGTATGCTCCCTTGAACATTGGAGGATTGTTCTTCTGGAACTCACTCAGTTGACGAGCAGCTCCCAATCCCACAACATTCGGATTCCCTCCAAGTACTCCAGCTAGCATACCCAGAGCCTCAGCAATCGCAGCATCGTCTCTACCTCTTCCAGCCATCTCTATTCTGAGTTAATCCAACAAGCTAAAACAATAAGTACGGATAGGATTACACAACACCTATCACATACAGGGAAACAGAATAATTACGACTCGACTCGACCGACTATGCTCTGATACCACTAATGTAACACCCTTCTAAAATACCCCAATAATTAATTAAAACAACAAAATATAAATCAGAGTAGATATGCAATTTCAGGGTGTCACACTTGACACTTCACACCATTCATCAAAATAACTGGTCATGCTCATTTATTAATCAAAACAAGGCATTGCACAATCCGCAACGGATAGAAATCTAACAACATGCAAACCATGTAATCACATTACATGTAAAACTGTTCAACAACCACAAATGAAAACAAAGTAAACATCCCGTCCCGATGTTACATATACCAGAGCATGACCCACTAAGGAACTACACTAGACTCCAAGCACTAGCTTCTACTCAATCACTGCTCGTTACCTGAAACATAGTTGTAAGGGTGAGTTCCTCAATCGATATAATAAGCATTATAAAATATCATGTAATGCTAAGTAAATTAACACATTCATCACCCTAATCAGATCACACATTCAGCAACGACAACATCAACTCAAATCATACTCAACACAAACACAAAACACACGTATAATATTGGAATACATCCATTCATATTATACGCCATACATACATTATGCAATGAGACTCCATGCATGCGGTACCGACTATTCGTGAACACATAGTTCAACCTCACCGATCAAACCCAGATACGGCTACCAAGCTCACTAGTCCCACTCATTTGAGACCTAGTGACTCACTCACTAATTCCTCACCATGGGAATTAGCTACCACCATAAAGGCTATGCTATGCACGCTAAATCACCTAGCATGCAAACATCAACAACAATCCACAATAACTTACTCACTAATTCCTCACCATGGGAATTAGCTACCACCATAAAGGCTACGCTATGCACGCTAAATCACCTAGCATGCAACCATCAACAACAATCCACAATAGACATATGCTCACACTCTAAGCCATAAACAGTCCATCATACATCATACATACATCACACTCCAATCCACAATAGATATATTCACAGCATTATGCATATCATCATACATCATCAATTTTTCACTTTTCAAACAGTGTTAACCGGTTAACACCCTGGGTTAACCGGTTAACGCAAAACAGAACGCGCTTCCTGGCAAATTTTAATAGTGTTAACCGGTTAACGACCTGGGTTAACCGGTTAACGCAAGACAAAAATTAATTCTTTTAATTATCATAACAGTGTTAACCGGTTAACGCCCTGGGTTAACCGGTTAACGCAAAACAGAAAGCTGTTCCTGCGCTAACACGAAACAGAATGCAGATTTCCCCGCATTTTTCGCCGTTGGAGGACTTCCGGACCTCCGATTTCGATTCCATAAAAAGCTACACGTCTAGAAATTTACAACTCACCCAAATATAGATTCAATTACAGTTTTAACATAATTTGTTCATCACAATTTGCAGCATTCATCATCCCAATTAGGGTCAATTCAATGGCTTATTACTACCCATTACATGTTAACCCATAATACCCATTAAACGACGATAAACCCCCCTTACCTGAGTTAATCCGGCAAATCCTTCTTTGACCTTCAACAACCCTTGTTCTCTTGCTCTTCCTCTTTGCCCTTTTTCCACTTTTGAGTCGCTTCTCTGCTTTCACGTGAAAAACCTTTTTACCAAATGGGACTCTTTTATGATTCCAACTTTATATTCCAATAATAATAATCCAATAATATTCCAATTATTTAATTAAATTAATAAATATACTATTAACTTAAATTAAATAATTATCATATTTTATCGGGGTGTTACAACTGTCACACCCTGATTTTGACCCTGAAACCCGGTTCAATATATTCATCATAGATGTTGCACCTCTACATAACATAACATGCATTCCATACCGCATAATGCCTAGAATATTAGTCAAAATAAATTTTTGGATCTACAGGCAAACCGGTTAAATCAATTTTCAAATATATTTCAAATCAGCAGGCAAAAAATTTCCAAATCAAGCTTGCATACATCAATTTTATTAATCTACGTTTCACGTAGTTTAACCTGGTGTGCTCGATTTATTTTTTGGCTAATTTTCCGGTCACATTTTGATTCGTCTAAGCGTTTTAACCGGTCATTTTTTATTTCACAATTTGACAAAAATATGTATGTTTCCGAGAAGTTTATTTCGCACTGATCATTTCAATCCATTCAATTTATTTTTTCTGACACTTTTGCGATTGATTTTTATTCATTTTGAGTTTGTTTATTTTTATCTTTTTGTCAACATATTCAAAATAATTAAATAGAATTAACTGTAGTTTTGTTTCGATTTTATTGTAATTATTTTTTAGTGTTTAATTTTATTTAGTTGTAATTAGTTTTAATTCTTTTTTTCTCTAACAACACTCAAAAGGGTATTTGTGAAATTTAATTAATTGAAACCCTAGACAATCAGTATATATGCTAAAGTTGGTGACCTGTGAAAAAGAGGATCCACATAAAACCGAGTGGCGTCTCTCCAACGTTTGGGCTCATTTTCCAGAATGAAAACACAAAAACCATGGTCCTCTTGTATTTGACGAACAATACATTATTCTTATCTTTTGGCTACCACCACAGAATAAAAACCTGCTCTTCACTATCATACCATCTCCACACATATCATAATATAGTGAGCCCACTTAAAAAAAAAACCTAGAAAAAATCAAAGAGTACTTTGAAGAAAATGTAGATTTTTCATTAAACCACTAACGTGTAGTCTCTCTCAAATATTCATGCACTCACACTAACATAACACATAACACCTTACCATTTCATTTTTTTTTCTATACACTAAAAAGAACCCCACTTGGAACATCCATTTCTTATGTGCAGTAATCGAAAGTCATCCCTCCGTCGGCTAAGATCCTTCATTCATTTCCACATAAATGCTTTCAGTTTGTTAATTTATTTACTTCATTTTTACTTATCTTGTTTTATTTATTTAGTAATTGTAATAAACTTTTATTTTTATGGTTTGTTTATTTTGTTTGTTAAATTTGGTTTATTTTATATTAATTTTTTTTTTACTATTTCTTTTGATTTTATTTAATGATTTGTTTTAGCATTATTTCTTTCCATTTTAAATTTTGTTATGATATTTAATTTTTTTATTTCTATGTCTTGGTATATTATTTTAAATAGATGGTGTTTATGTAATACATAAAGTCATGTAAATATATTCTTGCATTTGATGTTGTTGTTTAGTTTATTATTGCGTTATGATTTCAGAAGTTTAAATTCAATTTAACTTTTGAAAAAATCGTTCGGACGCATAGATTCAGTTGGCTTAACTTCTTATAGAGTGGTTCTTATATGAATCCACTCTAAGTTAGCCTAGAGCTAAATTCAATTTGCTCTCGATTTCGGTTGGCATTCAGTCCCATGACTTACTATCGGACCTTCTTACAATGAGCTCTTTTCTTTTTGAGTGCTCGCATTTACTTGTATGCATTTCAATTATCCTCAAATCACTGCAAACCATTTTCATAACTAAATTGGAAGAAAAAGACTACCTGGGCGAAAGGTCCAAATGTAGTTCCGAATGTTAGGCCTAAGTTGTAAGAGCTTGCAAGCCATAAGCGTATGCGTTTCCTTCAAAACACTTGTAAATATTTAAACTCTTTTCTTAATAAAATTGAAAAAAAAAGATTACCCGGTGAAAGGTCCAAACGTAGTCCCGAGTATTAGACCCAAGTTGTAAGAGTTTGCAATTCATAAATACTCGTCTTTCAAGCCCAAAAATACATTCAACCAATCAAACTCTT
This sequence comes from Lathyrus oleraceus, assembly GCF_024323335.1. NCBI lineage: Eukaryota > Viridiplantae > Streptophyta > Magnoliopsida > Fabales > Fabaceae > Lathyrus > Lathyrus oleraceus. The sequence goes on from NC_066579.1 coordinate 450,488,597, forward strand.
TTTTCGTCGTCGTACGAATGATCAGAAAAACCTTTTCATAAACGAAAGATGTGTTGTCTTAAAATGATGCAAAGCAATCCTTCATCCATAATTGTTGAGTTGAGATAAGTGATGTGTTTTCTGAATGTTGATTTATAAATCCATTCGAGGTGTTGTATACGTCCGCTCCTCATCTGTCTTGGGTAAGCCAATATTTCTCCTCGGTTAATACAAGATAGCTTTCATTAAAATCGACCCATAAACAAATATTTTCTACCCAGAACTACGCGTGTCTTGAGTTCTCTATTGAGATACGTAGGAGCAGGATTGCGAAATCTTGTCAGGCCCATTAATAAAAAACTTAGGCTTAGTCCCCTTCGTTATAAAAAATCCCAAAACATCTCCTCCTTTATTTTGATCATATTCTTCTTTCCCTCATAATAACTTGAGAAGCCTAACATTTCAAACTAACACTAACGCGCACAATTAACCTAATGGTTCCCGTTGAGTACAACGGACGTGGGGGGTGCTAATACCTTCCCCTTGCGTAATCGACTCCTGAACCCTGATTTGGTTGCGACGATCATAATCATTGTCGTTTTTTCTTGGGTTTTACCGATATTTCCCCTTTCCTTTTTAGGAGTAAATAAAATTCGGTGGCGACTCTATTTAGTCCATCATACGAGTGTGCGGTTGCGCTTCACTAAGTCGTGTTCTCATTTTTTTGAGGTGCGACACAAATCAACCAGTTTTATGGTATCAACAAGTTATGGTTTCAACTGTTTATGCAACTGGTTATAGTCTATGATCAACCAGTTATAATATGGCATGTTATGCAACTGATCTTTGATATAAGATCAACTAGTTTTATGGTATCAACAACTTATGGTTTCAATTGCTATGGTCTGTTATGGAATGTATAGTGATGTTATGGTTATTTAATTTCAAAATCAAGTCAAATTATGGTTTGTTTTAAGTAAATAAACAAGTCATGGTATCAAATGATACAAGTTGATACACAATAATGTAATTTCATTTCATTATCAAGTCAAGTTACACAATATTGAATCTTTCAACATAGAACTGTTACAACACATAACCTAAACATGTTGGATCTTTCAAATTAAACTAACAATGTTACAAAATAGAACCTAAGCATACAACACCAATGCAAGTAAGATCCTATTTCATTATTGTTAAAACAACTAATGAAATTAAGACAACGATGTTAATCATCCAGTTGAACTTCAAACGCTTCTTCAATAATTTCATCTTCTTCTTCATTTCTCCATCTTTCACCTTTTGCTTCTCATCATTCAAATTCTGCATTAATGAGGAAATAACTTCCTTTACTCTTGGATTCATTACTCCATCCAATCAAACAAAGTGGCTACACTTCTTGTAACCTTGCATTTGCAGAAATCAATGGAGTAAAAGGAAGATACATCAGTGGTGATATAACATAAAAGAGAAGAACATCAAAAATAGCATAAACAAAATCGTACCTTATACATTCCACAATCATAAAAACGACATCCTGGGTTTGGATTAGTCCATGTTGTCATCAATGGAACATCCATACCACAATGAACGATTTATGTAGCTACTTCTTGAAACTGATTTCTGAGACATTTTAAAGGAGGAAGACGACTTGGCAAGGTAACAAAAATGGAGGATTGTAAATGGGAAACAGAATCCGTGCTTGATTTCAAACTGGAAGACGAAGACATCTAAGGTTCCAAGTGTGTGTTTCTGGGTTTCCATTAATAAAGGTCATAATAAAAATTCAATTAAAATTATTATTTAAGTTAAAATTGTTTTTTAATACTAAAATTAAATACTGTAAAATAAAACATTTATTAAAAACGATGTGGATGTATAACACATGTGTCATGTCATTAATGAAACTGGCAATTAGAGGGGACCATGGAAATCCAAGGAAGTAAACTTTAGGGACCAAAAAAGTAATTTTCAAAATATGGGACTAAATTTTAAAAAAACTTCAAAATAAGGGAATGAAAAGTGCATTTATGCTAAATATTTAATTTTAAATTAGATGGATATTAATTATTTATATATCCAAAAAAAATGTCATATATATATATATATATATATATATATATATATATATATATATATATATATATATATATATATATATATATATATATATATATATATATATATATATATATATATATATATATATATATATATATATATATACACACACCAAATAACTCTTTAAAATAAATAATTTTAGGTTAAAAAAATAATTTTAAAATTCAAAGCATCCAAAATTTAAAGAATCAAATATTTAATTTTATCTTACATTTTTAGATGTATTTATCGTACAATTTTTTCTTCAATAATATATAATAACTAAATATATATTAAATTTTTTATGTATTTCAATTATTAAATTTATTCAATTCAAAATTATAACGATTTAAATTCAATATTTATCACATTCAATTAATTAACATAAATATATATTTGACTTAAATAGTGGATTGGTCCCGGCAAATTGACATGTTTTTCAATTTGATCCTGATTTTTTTTGTTTGAGAATAATCTCTGAATGTAAATCTTTTTGATTTTAATCATTAAAATCAAAATTCGCAAAAAAAAACTGAATTTTCTTTCAAATTTTTCTTTTACGGACTTAAACCAAAATAATTTAAACCAAAATAATGTTATTCAATTTTTCAATTTTCATAGGTCTTTCAAATTTTTGTTAATTTGTTTTTTAGTTTTTCTAATATTCAACCTATTTATTACAAGTTTTTTTTAATAGAAACAACATAACATATAATTTATTTATTTTGCAAAATATTATTATTTTTTTAAATCTCTCTCTTTGATAATTTTCTTTTAAGATATATTTATATAATATTATTAACCTTAATCTATATTAGTATCAATTTAAAAACACTATCAATAATATGATATTGAAAAGCAATAAATTAATTAAAAGGTTTCTAAAAATAACAATAAAGTTGAATAATTATAATTTAATAAATTACTTATTTAATTTTTTTTGTCATATAAATAAGTCATCTGACAAGTAAGCTGATTTAAAATATTTGAAATAGACAAAATAGATGAATACAAAATGAAATGATTAATAAAATATGCCTTATGCAAGCAATTATCCTAGCATTGACCTGGCAAAAAAAATGGATCCTATTCACACAGAAAAGATAAACTATTTGGTAGTAAAAACTAACAGCGATAGTTTCTCTTTTGAAAGTGAAAAAGAATCAACTACTTAGTGCCCGGGTCAACTCGTTCTTCTTTCTTCTCCACCTACATCTTAATAACTCCAAATAAATCAATATTATTAAAAACTACTGTACTCCATTTCTCTCCCACACACAATTCTCAAACATGCGACGAGGTTTCTTCTTCTTGTTCTTCTTCCTCTTCTTGTTCATCACAATCTCAACCTCTACCGTCACAGACACCTTAACCTCAACACAAATTCTCAGAACAAATCAAACCCTTGAATCTCTTCAGGGATCATTCGTTCTTGGTTTCATCTCAGGAACATATTCCAACCTTTATTTAGCCATATGGTACAAAAACATCCCAGACACAGTTGTTTGGGTCGCAAACAGAGACAACCCTCTTCAAAATTCAACCGACAGCTTTCTCAAAATCGCTGACGATGGAAACATAGTACTTCTCAACTCATCATCACTTTCCAACAACAACAATATCGTTTGGTCTTCGAATCAAACAAATGCGAATAACCAAGTTCTTGTTCTTCAGCTTTTAGACACTGGAAATTTAGTACTCAGAGAAACAAACGTGAATGATCCAACAAAATATCTATGGCAAAGCTTCGATTACCCGACAGATACTTTGTTACCAACCATGAACATGGGTTGGAACTTCGACAAAAAAACTGAAAAACACTTAACATCTTGGAAGATCACAGGTAAAGATCCTTCTTCAGGTGATTATTCGTTCAAGATTGATTTTCATGGTTTACCAGAAGTTTTCCTGCGGAATGATGATAGCATAATATACCGAAGTGGACCTTGGAATGGTGAAAGATTCAGCGGTGTACCAGAGATGCAACCTGGTACAGATTCAATAGTTTTCAGTTTCTCATCAAACGAACACGGTGTTAACTACTCGTTTTCGATTGAAAATAAGTCGATTTTTTCGAGACTTATAGTGAATTCCAATGGTCAACTTCAACGTCTTACTTGGGTTCAAAGTAGTAAAACATGGACAACGTTTTGGTATGCGCCGAAAGATCAATGCGATGAATACAGAGAATGTGGTCCTTATGGTGTATGTGATTCCAACGCTTCGCCGGTTTGTGAATGTGTGAAAGGCTTTAGTCCTAGGAATGAACAAGCTTGGAAATTGAGAGATGGATCTGATGGGTGTGTGAGGGATACGGATTTGGATTGTGAAAGTGATAAGTTTTATCATATGGAGAATGTGAAGTTACCTGAGACAACATCTGTGTTTGTGAACAGAACAATGGAGATTGATGAATGTGGTGAACTGTGTCATGAGAATTGTTCTTGTACTGGTTATGCTAATGATTATGCAACAAATGGAGGAACTGGTTGTGTTATGTGGTTTGATGAACTTAATGATATTAGAAATTATCCTAATGGTGGACAAGATCTCTTTGTTAGATTAGCAGCTTCTGAGCTAGGTATGTTTCTTGTGTTTCTTTCTCTTATTTTTGTTAGTTTACGATTGATTGTTAGAAATTAGGATGAGTAAGTTTGGTTAAGGCAATTTAATTGATAGCTGTGCAGAGATATCTGACCGAAGAGATTAAAATCTGTATATGTAACGTCCACTTAAAAATTCTGACCATTAGGCCATTAGACCAAAAGAAATGAGAATTTAGTGGTAGTAGTAGACACATTTTTTACTATAGATTTGAATATTAGTTTGTGACAAGTTGTAGTAGATTAATGAAAAATGTGTTGCATGAAGGTTCTCTTCAAACTTGTGCATCTAATGTGGTATGTGAGTTGTGAGGAAGAACTAAAGTTGTGAGCAAATTGAATTTCTCCACGTATCATTTGTTTGGTTGTTGGGCCCATTTACTTTCTGACATGGGCCGACCTTTTGACTTTCTTGGGCCCATTCAATTTTCTAGGTATACTAACATTGAAAATGAGATATCTATCACATTCACATTGTATATTATTATTTATTGTCTAAAGTTTAGACTTGTACTTGCGCATGCATTGATGCATTTTTGAATTTGAGTTTGGAAAACAAAATTGAACTTTGGTTGGAGTAGAAAAAGATGTTATAGAGACCTTGGTGATTTGCCAATGGTTGGTAGGATTTTGGTATGTGTCATAGAGGGATATAATTAGGCAACTTAATTTTATACATTTTGGTGGGAGTAGGTGCCCTTCCACAATTGCATTCAAATTCAAAACAATAAACCCATCTTTTATATATTTATTGGAAGTGATTAATTGATATAGACGGACACTATAAAGATTTTTACACTGTCAATTAATTACAACCATTGATTTATTTAATATGTTTGATTTTTATTTTAACCACTTAAAAAGTAATACAAACGAATGATTGTGATACATTGATAGTGTAAAATTTTTTACACCGACAATACATAACAATTAATCTCTTATAAAAAATCTGATTAACTATACTATGCCTAAAAATATGTTGGTTTAATTCACGTTATATATAGTTGAATTAATCATGATTTTGACCGTGAATTGAACTAACCAATTGTTTAACTGAATCATATTTTTGCAAATAGTTAATCATGTGTCACACGGGTGTAACTGTGTAAGAAAAAAGTTTTTGCCAAAAGTTTTCCTATAAAATATATCTTTTGACTGCTAGAACAAATGTTAAAAAAAATACTTTTTCTCAGATAACTCAGGATCTACTAGTGGCTCTCACAAGAAAAGTCATAAAGCTGAGATTATAGGAATCACAATTTCTGCAGCTGTTATAGTTTTGGGACTGTGTATCCTTTTATGTAAGAAGAGGAAATTGCTAAGTCATGGAAAGACAGACAACAGAGGTAATGCACAAGTACTATATATATGTATCTCCTTAAAAAAACATAAATGCATTATGAATATGATATTTATGTTCATCTTTTGGTTCTTGTCATTAAACTAGGTTCTATCCAAAGAAGTAGAGATTTGTTGATGAGTGAGGTGGTTTTTTCAAGTAATAGAGGAACCTCAGGAGACAGGAACATGGATGAACTAGACTTGCCCATGTTTGATTTTAATACCATAATTATAGCTACAAATGACTTCTTGGAAGAAAATAAACTCGGACAAGGAGGTTTTGGTAGTGTTTACAGGGTAAGTTGTTTTTCTTTTCAGGTTCAATGAATAACTGATGTATTTGGTCTATATGGATATCATATACTTCAGTTAATAGTAGCGACTAGAGAGAGTATAATGTAAAACATATATTCTAACACTAACAGAGTTTTTGTGGTTTTGATGATCCCAGGGAAGGTTGATTGAAGGGCAAGAAATTGCGGTCAAGAGGTTATCAAAAACTTCGGGGCAAGGAAATGAAGAATTTAAGAATGAGGTCAAGTTAATTGCCAAGCTTCAACATCGAAACCTTGTTCGGCTTTTAGGTTGTTGCATTGACAATGATGAGAAGCTTCTTGTGTATGAGTATATGAAAAATAGAAGCCTTGATTCCATTTTGTTTGGTGAGTTTCCGTAACATTTTGTATCCTAAATCTTTTTCTTTCTGCATAATGTGGACATAATTTTTCTTACTCTATATTGTATTATTAATGATTTCCAGACAAAGCTAGAAAACCCTTATTGGACTGGAAAAAGCGATTCGACGTTATATGCGGAATCGCTAGAGGGCTTCTTTATCTGCATCATGATTCAAGACTCAGGATTATCCATAGGGATCTCAAGGCCAGCAATATTCTACTTGACGGTGAAATGAATCCAAAAATATCAGATTTTGGAATGGCTAGAATATTTGGCCATGATCAAACAGAAGCAAATACATTGCGAGTCGTCGGAACATAGTGAGTAACACAATGTTGCATTAGAGTACTCTCTAATAAAAGACCAAATATAAGAGTCTTCTCATTTTGTATGATTTTTCAACGTGCAGTGGCTATATGTCTCCTGAATATGCTATGGACGGAAACTTCTCGGTAAAATCAGATGTTTTTAGCTTTGGAGTTCTTGTGCTAGAGATTATAAGTGGAAAGAAAAATAGAGGATTCTACTACGCGAACGATGATATGAATCTTCTAAAGAATGTAAGTTAGAGTGATTCTTCAATTAGTACTATGATTTAATCTTCTACGAAATCCAAAGTACTGCGAAAGAACTGATAATGTTTTCTTGTTGTAGGCATGGGGACAGTGGAGAGAAGGAAATGCATTGGAACTCATTGATTCGTCGATTCGCAATTCATATACAGAATCCGAAGTTCTTAGATGCATACATGTTGGACTATTGTGCGTCCAAGAACGCGCCGAAGATAGGCCAACAATGCCTTCAGTTCTCTTGATGCTTGGAAGTGAAACCGCACTAATGCCAGAACCTAGAAGTCCAGGGTTTTCCCTTGGAAGATCAAAGAATCCTCCGGAGACCGATTCATCTTCAAGTAAACAAGACGAAACATGGAGTGTGAACCAAGTTACAGTCACATTGCTTGATGCTAGGTAGAAAAAGTAGTAAAAGAAACATGACATCATGATCATCAAACATATTTGTATAGTCCTAGAAAATCAGAAACATGAAAATATGTTTCTGTAAATAGACTTTAGTAGCAGTTGCGAATTCGATTCTGTAGAGTTTACTTTTGATGTGGTTAACACTCATTTTGTACTCATACAATCTTATAATGATACCGTATTTAATGATATAAAATTTTGACATGATATAAAATCTCGAATAAAGTTCAATGTGTAGAAATCAACATGATTCTTACATAATTTATCTATCTGCCATTTACTATTGTAACTGTGACTTGGTTTATTGAGTGTGATTCTTCTTGCCTAGCCGAAGATGAATCGGATTCACCTGGATTTCTTCCAAGGACGAATCCGGGATGCTTCGGTTGTGGCAGCATTGTCGTTTCGCTATTCAACATCATCACCACCGAAGGCATTGTGGGCCTGTCTTCTATTTTCTCTTGGACACATATTAGGCCTACATTTATGCATCTTATAACTTCAGATTCTGAATATGAATCTGCATACGATGAATCGATTAGTTCCAATACTTTCCCTTCGTTCCATAGCCTCCATGCCTACGACAAAACATAATCGGATAATATAAGTTAAATTAGCACATAATAACGTAAGATCGCATGAATGCGGTCCTGGCTTAGAATTTTGCTAATAAACGATCATTCAAATAAACTAGGCCTTTTTGCTTACATGTCCAAGGAGATTTAGATCATCTGAGAAATGAAATCCTCGATTCTTCATGCCGCTTATGATCTCCAACACGAGAACTCCAAAACTAAAAACATCTGATTTCACCGAAAAATATCCTCCCATTGCATATTCAGGAGACATATAGCCACTATATCAGATCAAAAACATTTATTCATACATTAATAAACGAAGTAAACTAAGCATGAGATTATGTATTAAACAAAATTAAACTAAGCATTTGGTTACCATAACACTCACTATGTTCCAACAACTCTCTTTGTATTCGAGTGTGTTTGATCCTTGTCGAAAATTCTAGCAATCCCGAAATCTGATATCTTTGGATTCATTTCTCTATCAAGTAGAACATTGCTTGCTTTGAGATCTCTATGGATAATTCTAAATCTTGAGTCATGATGAAGATAAAGTAACCCTTTGGCTATTCCACATATGATGTTGAATCTCATAGGCCAATCTAGCTTGGAATTCTTTGCTTGGTCTGAAATTTCATTAGTTGTGATAAGATTTATCAATAATTTGAATACACCGCAATTCGATTAGACTTTGCCAATGAACATTTATAAACTCACCAAATAAAATAGAGTCTAGGCTGTTATTTTCCAAGTACTCATAGATCAGCATCTTCTCATCTTTCTCAATGCAGCAACCGAAGAGACGTACAAGATTTCGATGTTGAAGCTTTGCGATTGATCTTACCTCGTTCTTGAATTCTACATTTCCTTGTCCTGAGCTTGTTGACAACCTCTTCACAGCAATTTCCTGGCCATCAACTAGCCTGCCCTGTATTTTTCATATTTACTTGTATTGATTTTGTCATAAATCAAAGAATGCTTATGAATTACTAGTTTATATGTATCACCAACACTTCTGATTGAAGGCATGTCCGGTGTCGGACACTGCTTGATAGCGCTAATCTATAAAGCACTGGCACGGACACCTGACATAATGTTGACTTTGACACGACGATACTTGTAATAATTTGAGAAAACTATTTAATTCAATATTATCACATGCCTTAGTATCAGACAACGGACACGGCTTCGATCGCGTCGATGTTATAGAGGTACTATTGTGCATGTAAATAATGGAAAATTATTTACCTTATAAACTGTTCCAAAGCCTCCTTCTCCAAGTTTATTTGCTAAAGAGAAGCAGTTTGTAGCATCTGCTATGACATGAAATTCAAACTGTGGCAATTCAAGTTCATCGATGTTCCTCTCATCGGAATATTCTCCGCTATTTGAAAACTTCACCTCATGTAACAATGTTTTCTGACCTTTATCAGAATGACCTGGTTTAGAGAAAACAAGAAAAAACCATTTTATGAAACTGAAACAAGAATCACCTAATTTAGAAAACATTATGCGCAAGTACCTCTCTGATTAGTATTCACTTTCTGTATTCTCTTCAATTTTCTTCTCTTCCTCAAAATGAATATAATCACTCCCAAAATCAAGATAGCTATAGCAATTGTAATTCCAGCAATCTTTCCTGCATTCTTTTGGGACCCTCCTGCAGATCCTGCATCAGCTTCATCTGAAAAGAACAAGACCTTTTATTAAATAGTCTCGATCGCAGTCGAAAAACAATGCTCAAATATTACTGATCAGGTCATCTTTGAGGGCGTGCAAGGAGGTTTACCACACAAGGCCTAAAATTTTTAGCGGTTAAACCGCACCTAAATATGCCTCATAAAATCTTTATAATGGTTAAATAGGGCCTCTAATTAGTGATAGTCGAACTATGGTTAACTTACACATAGCCTCCAAAAATTTAAAACTGTGTTACTGATGCAGTCTCAATCGCGATTAACGGTAATAAAACATAAAGAAATGACTTGCCTACATCAGAAGCTGCTAATCTGATAAACAGATCTTGTCCAGCTTCAGAAAACTGTCTCATATCAACAAGACTATAATTCCACATGACACAACCAGTTCCGCCGTTCGTGATCACTTCATTCGCATACGCAGTGCAAGAACAATCATCGAGACACATCTTTTCACATTCGAACAACGTCATGCTCTTGTTCACAAACACATTTCTAGTATCCGGCAATTGCACAGCCTTCAATTGCAAGAACTTATCCTTACCACATTCCAATTCCGTTTTCCTCACACACCCGTCCGAAAAATTTCTCAAATCCCATTGCCTTTGATTCTTGACATCAAATCCCGTCACACACTCGCATATAGGAAAAGCATTCGCGTCGCAAATACCAAAAGGACCGCAAGCTCCATAATGATCACAATCTACAGCTGGTGCAAACCAAACTTTGCTCCAACTCTTGGTGCTCCAAATCCACGCGTAACGCTCGATTGAACCCGTCGAATTCACAATAAGTCTAGACAAATTAGACTGAAGTAACCCCGCCGGATAGTAATAAGCTTGATGATTATCAGCAACTATTTCATCATTAAGCTCCGCTATAGTATTTAGTATCGGTACACCACCGAAAGTTTTACCATTCCACGAACCCGTTCTAAACACCCGCTGTTGCTTGTTCCACAAGTAAATATCTGTAACACCATGAAAATCAAGACTAAAATAACAATCTCCGGTTGACGGATCATCTTGACTTTTCCACGACGTTACTCGAATCTCCACACGAGTATCAAGGTTCCAACCGAGCTTCATACCCGGTAACAAAGTATCGGTCGGATGATCAAAACTCTGCCATATATAGTTAGTGTTGTTCTTCTCTTGTTCTTCTATGAGAACCAAATTTCCATTATCCAAAAGACGAAGAACAGGATTTGAAACCGAGGAAACAGTTTGATTCGATGACCATATGATGCTACTTTCTTGGTTGAGAAGAATCAAGCTTCCATCATCTTGAATCTTGAGAGTTCCATTAGAATTTTGAAGAGGAGTGTCTCTATTTGCAACCCAAACAAATGTTTTATCTGGAAAATCTTTGTACCATATACCTATGTACCATTTTGAAGATGTTGTATTGAAGAAACCAAACTCAAAAACATTTTTTGGAGATGCAAGGGTTTGGTTATATACTAGAGATTGTGATGAAGTTAATGTATCAGAAGAGATTGCAGAAATGAAAAAACTTGCACAAAATATGAAGTAGATGTGGAATTTTGCAGAAGTGGACCTTTTCATTTTTGCAATGTTTGTTCATAAAATAAAAAATAAAAAGCTTTTTTTCTTATGTTGCATTTTAAGATGAATAATCTTGGGTGTCAATAATTCAAAAGGAAGACGTAAATTATTGACTTTTTGGATTGATTTGTAAGATAAAAAGTTTACTCAAATCTTGGAGTTGACTGCATAGTGCATACGTAATAGCATACACATAAGGGTTTAAAAAACTGTCTATTCTGCAACAAAACCGTATCCGAAGGTACAGTTAATACTGTTAACACAAATTTTATAACACAGATGTGAGATCTCTTTCATGGATGATTTATAAATATTTTTATAAGTACTCTTTGAATTTTGAAAATCTTGAAGTCTATGTGACTCTGATGATTTCTCGGATAAAAAAAGTTATAGCTAATTCACACCGTAACTACCGGAATCATGTTGATTGTAACATTTGTATGTATTAAAATCGTGAAAGTCTTTATATTAGAACTCGACACCGGTGCCATATGGTTGATGCATTTACGCTTCATCAATGTGAGTCTTGCACAATAGATTGGAAAATAAATAAAATTAATAAATGCGATTGAATGTCGAGAGAATGCATCTAAGAAGGAAGGGTAGCATTAAAAGCAAAGATAATGTTAAATTTAATCGATTCAGATTGAGATGTGTATCAAATCTATATAAAAAATTTAAATATTGCACAAACAATATTATTATAGAATGTGTGTAAATATTTTGTTTTATGAAAATTGCTGATATAATATTCATTCTTTTCAAATTTAATTGATTATCATTTTTTAGTTAAGCACGATCAAATCAAGAATTACACAAAATATAAAATATGTAAGAGCTATTATTTGTTTTAGGTATAGGAATTTGTTATAATTTTTTTTTCTGTAAGAGCTATTGTTTGTTTTATGTATAGGAATTTCTCGATGCACCGGTGATGTGATGGAGGAATAAGAGAGAACAGATAGAAAGAATAGTTTGAATTATATTAGAATATACTTTCTTATAATTCAAGTTGTTAAAGACACGTTAATCGATCTGAATTATTTCTAATTTTTATCTCAAAGTTAGAAATTGTAACACCTCCGAGTTCTTTCAGGATTACCGACTGATCTTACAAACTAACACGGGTCTTTTCACCATATTTTGTCCTAACTTACATATTTTTCGAGAAACTTCCTAGAAGATCCCCCTTCCCATTACTATTCCAATTACTACTCAAATTCAAACATGTTTAACTATGCAATTCTTATTTGTTAGGCTACTAAAAAGAAGATGCATCTTATTGATATAGGTAGTATCAATCAATCCTTATAAATCTTCATTCAATCATATAGTCTCATACATGCACAGTCTCAAGATCCTCTCATTTCGATGTGAATTCGGACGACCAGTCTCCGCCCTCTTTGGCCCTAGGTGTTATAACCATTCATTTCCCTCTTCGGTTTTGGGTGTTACATGCCCACCAGCTTCTGCTTGGTTCGTCCCGAACCACATTGTATTGGGAGAAGTATTCTTTTATACCATTTGTAATGCCCCGGAGTGCTTTCGGGATTATTGAATGACCCTACAAACCAACACAAATCATGTAACACCTGAGGCCGAAGATGGAAAGAAGTGGTTGTAACACCGAGGCCGAAGAGGGCGGGGAGTGGTCGCCTGAATTCATATCGGACTGAGAGGATCATGAGGTTGTGCAGGTAAGAGACTTCATGGTTGAAGAAATACTTATAAGGATTGATAGGTATTACCTATATCAACAAGATGCATCTTCATTTCGATAGCCTAACAAATAAGAACTTCATAGTTATGCATGCTTGACTTGGAGTAGTATTTGAATGGGTGACCTTCTGGGAAATTTCACAGAATGTTTGTGAGTGAGGACAAAGCATGCTGAAAAGACTCGTGTTAGTTTGTGGGATCAACCGATAATTCTGAAAGCAGTCTAGGGCATTACAAATGGCATCAGAGTAGACCTCTCCTAGTATGACGTGGTTCGGGGACGAACCAAACGAAAGCTGATGGGCATGTAACACCCGTGGACGAAGATAGAGGGAGTGGTTATAACACCCAAGACCGAAGAGGGCGGAGAGTGGTCTCTCAAATTCACATAGGAATTAAAGGATCCCGAGGTTGTATACGTATGGGACTCCAAGGTTGAAGGAATGCTTATAAGGATTGATTGGTACTACCTATACCAACAAGATGCATCTTCTTTTCAGTAGCCTAAAAAATAAGAACTCCATAGTTAAGCGTGTTTGACTTGAAGTATTATTTGGATGGGTGACCTTCTGGGAAGTTTCCCGAAAAGCATATGAGTGAGGACAAAGCATGTTGAAAAGACCCGTGTTAGTTTATGGGGTCAATCGGTAATCTTGAAAGCAGTCTAGGACGTTACAAATCCTTTGGTGAAAATGTTAGCCAACTATGCTTCACTCGAGCAATGTCTCACTTCAAGTTCACCTTGATTTACCTTATCCCTTAGGAAATGGAATATAGCTTCAATGTGCTTACTCCTTCCATGTAGAACTAGATTCTTTGCAAGATTGATGGTTGATTTGTTATCGATCTGCAACACCAGAGATTTCTTTACTTCAACCTCTATCTCATCCAACACATATCTGATCTAGATTTCTTGACAAGAAGCATAAGATCCTGCTATATACTCAACTTCACACGATGATAATGCTACCACATGTTGCTTTCTCGAGCATCATGAGATTGAGGCACTAAATACTTGAAAGAAATAACCAGTTGTGGTTCTTCGATCTTCCGTATCTCCACACCAATCAGCACATGAATAACAATTAATCACAACTTCTTTGCTTTCAGAATCTCGTGGAAACAGTATTCCATAATTTATTTGATCCTTTTAGGTATCTCAAGATTCTTTTTGCATCCTTCATGTGTGAATCATTTGGTTCATCCATGCATCTGCTTACCAATGCGACTGAGAAACCTATATCAGGTCTTCTATTGCACACATACCTCAGAGATCCTACAATTTGTTTGAACAAAGTGACATCGACCTTGTTCTCCTCTCCATGCTTCTCTAGTTTTAGATTAGGTTCCATAAGCGAGGATGCAGGATTCAAGTCATCTGTCTTGAATCTCTTGAGTATTTATTTTACATGCTTCCTTTGATGTAGCACCATACCTTGCTTGGTAATTTGAAATTCCATGCCTAGGAAATACGAAACGTTTCCCAGATCCCACATTTGAAATTCCCTCTTCATTAGCTCTTTGAACTTCGACAAGTTCTCCATGTTATTTCCAGTTATTAGCAAGTCATCAATATATAAGCATATGATGGTTATATCTTGTGCCATGACATGTACATAGATACCATACTCAGACCTGCATTTGATGAATCCCAATTCGACTAAGTATGAGTCGATTTTCTTGTTCCATGCCTTAGATGATTGTTTGAGACCGTAAAGGGCATTATGTAACTTGTACACTTTCCTTTCTTCCTCCTGTATTACAAACCTAGGAGGTTATGTGACATACAAGAATTCATCTAGGGGACCATTCAAAAATGTTGATTTCACATCTAAGTTAAATGTCGACCAACCTTGCTTGCATGCCAAGGCTACCACCAACCTGATAATCTCCAATCTTGCTACTGGTGCATATAATTCAGAGTAGTTGAGTCCTGCTCTCTGAAAAAATCCTCGAGCGATTAGTCTTTCCTTATGTCTTGCAATCGACCCATCAGGATCGTGCTTCAGCTTGAACAACCACTTCATTTTGATAGCTTTTGTGTGTGTTGGTAATTCGACTAACTCCCATGTATTGTTCTTTTAAGGCCTTACTATAGTTGGTAACTTGATCACTTGTAACTTTTCGACCATAGGCTCCTTTCATTATTTATTCTTTAAGGTCTTACTATAGTTGATTGGTTCAGCACCTACAAGTAAAGTGAAATGAACCAAATCTTCATCTGGTGTGACTTCATCATCACCAACTAGTTCACGGTCTTGAAGTCTTCCTGGGAGAACTCTGATTCCTTGAGGTCTTAACTGGAACGTTATTAATTGGAATTTCTTCGTGCTCACTACTTTCTTTATCAACGCCATAGCTCATCAATGGCTTGCTAGTTGCATCACATGAATTACAATCCCAGGTAGAGTTCTCATCAATCACAATGTCTCGACTCATCATGATCTTATCATTCATTGGATTGAATAGCCGGTATGATATAGTATTCTGATATCCCACCAAAATCATAGGTTCACTTTTATCACCAAGCTTCCTTCTTCTAGCATCAGGAACATGCTTGTAGCAAATTGAACCAAATACTTTCATATGACTCATTGATGGTTGTCTTCCACTCCATACTACTTCGATAACCTTGTTCTTCAATTTCTTGGTAGTGTACATGTTTAGAGTATAAACAACAATAGTAACTACTTCACCCCATAATGATTTTGGCAAGTTCTTTTGTTTTAACATGCATCTTACCATATCCAATATGGTACAGTTTCTTCTTTGTGATATTCCATTATGTTGAGGTGTGTAAGGAGCAGTTACCTCATAATCAATACCATGTTATGCATAAAACTCTTCAAATATCTTGGATGTGTATTTGCCACCTCCATTTGTTAGTAGAACCTTAATCTATTTTTCACTCTGGTTTTCGACAAGCATTTTGAATATCTTAAAGATTGAAAATACTTTGTCTTTTCACCACAATGTGTACCAATGTTTAAAAAATCCCACCAAAACAATGTTCGCTCCCTGGTTAATTTTTATCTGAGAATCAGTAAGGGTTATGGTGAAAATGCTGATGATTTTAAGAGTTATGTGGCATTACAAGTGAAATTTTGGCAAGCAGATCCCTGATATTGTACACAATCTCACGACCTCAGGGTCTGCACATTATCACACCACAAACAATAGCAGGATAAATAAAACTGTATAACAGTAAATAACACAACCAATTGATAACCCAGTTCGGTGCAACGTCACCTACATCTGGGGGCTACCAAGCCAGGAAGGAAATCCACTATCACTGAATTAGTTTGAAGTCCTGAACAACCTCAGTGTTTATAGACTTCTCACCTAATCTCTACTTGTGGATGTTTCTATGTTGGGCATACCTAGATATGAGACCCCTCTCACTTCCTGAACCATACGATAACACATAACAGACACACAATCCACTCTTACTTAAAAGCTTCTGAGGGATTGTTAGCTACAACTTAATACATCAGGTCCAATTCAAGTATCAATGTGATACTTGAATGGATCACTCAAAGCACACACACGAAACCCTAATGCTAACAAAATAATGTACTGCTTAGATATCTTCTTAGGTTTAGAAATCCTCTATAAATAGCAGTGAGAGGCATGAACTTCGGTCTTTGATTTGAAACATATCCAAGATCTCTGCTCAATCTTTTGAAGATATGATTTCAATCAAATCACATGTTTCCTAAAATGTCTTGGCATTGTTATTTCGTAACCAAGTCAAGATACGATATTCTTCATGTGCAAGGAAAACACGCAATAATATACTAGAGCTAAATATTCAGAGAATCTTTAGATAAATTAATTAAGGAGACTAAATCTCACAACCAACTTAAGCTCGGTTACATTGAATGTTGAAACAACATGTCAGGACGTCTTGTTCAACATCTGTCAAATATACTTGTTTTTCCAAAATGTAGCCAATCACAAAATGACAAACCTAACAATCTCCCCCTTTGGCAAATTTTGGCTAAAACAATCTTTGCAAGGGTCAATTGTCAATAAATAGAAGGGATAGAAACAAGGATGTATATTAACAAGAAAATGTACAACATCCTTTCTCACACCGTCACCAGAGGCAGGCATAACAAATCAACAGGCCTCATACTGTAACAAAAACATAAGCACACCAGGAAAAAAATCCTTCTTTCTTAGCCAGGATGTCAGGACATCGTTCCTGACATCATGAACACCAAAAACAGATCAGCCCCCCCCCCCCCCCCCCCCCCCCCGAGTATCAGAACCACGGGTTGAGTTACCCCAAGGGTTACTCCCCCTACATACATGCACATGCTCCCTCTCAAGGAGCAAGAGGGACAAAAAGCAGCAACACCCGTTTAAACATACACCTACTCACCCTTTTTAGCCATAAAGTTGAGAAACAAACCATATTAACCATACCGACAATGTAAGTCACACAAGATTAAGAGGGTTTACACACCAATGAGCACTTAGAGAGTGCACAAAATAGAATCCAGGGCACAACCCACAAAAATAACAAAATCAGAAACAATACACAAAAGATCTAGAGATCATTAATCTTCATCACTGCTGGTATCTTCCTCATCGCTTGCATCAGTATTCACTAGTATCAGAGGGAACTTCCTTCATTTTCAGAGACTTCTTCTTAGATATAATAGTCACCACCTTGCTTCATCTTTTAGTGAGACCAACACTAGCTTTGTTTCTGACATATTTGGAGGGAGTGTTGGAGGATCCAACAACTTGGCCTTTTCTATCCCTCAATCTTTTAGCAATTCCAGGAGCTAGCCTTTGCCCAATAGGAATATCATTAGAGTCCAGTTCCTTAATATTAACAATGTCAGTGGGTTGATCAATAAGGTTTTTATCTTTGTTACCCAACTCATTAGTTATATCTTCAGATCTTTCTTTGTCTTGAGATTTCTCAGGAGACAGAGTAGGTGCATGCATATCAGGATTATCTATGGGGTTCTCAGTATTGTTTTTCGGTTGGGCCAAGGATGTGGAGACACCGACACTATATTCGTCTTGGGGTCAATCCCCAATACTTGAGAGATCAGCAGACGAATATTCTTATCAACATCGTCTTTGTCATCAATTATCACGCTAGATTTACTCAATGTAGTAACAAATCTAAGTTTATTGCTGGTTCCAGAAGCTTCAACATTTTCCATAATATTTGTCACTGCGAGATAATCTTCAGACACATCAACAGTAGGTTCAATGTTGATGGGATCGAGATACATACTAGTCATGGACATGGGTTTCTTCACAACATATGGGGGTTTAGGATCATTCATATTTCTACCAGTTATGGAGGGAGTGGAAGAGGTACTTACTTTAGTAGGCGTATCTTTTCTTGAAGATGAAGTTCTGGCCTTTCTCGTGGGAGTTGCATGGACATGAACGATAGAGAGGGGAACAATATCAGTGATGACATCAAATAGATCTATCTCAGTGCCAATATTTTTAGGGTTTGATTGCTCTTTGGAGGATTTTCTTGGAGTGGAGACAAAAGGTTGTGACATTTTAGAAGTTTTCAGTAGAGAGGAGATGGAGAGATGAAGATGTCTGAGAACAAGTTTGAGAGAGAGAATGCAGAGGTTAGTGTGAAGGTGGCTAGGGTACAGTGTTGGAAAATAAGAAAAAGGTGTAATAATGGACTTTGAGTTTTGTGCAAAGTTAAGTGGAGGTAAGAGAAAATTTGATTTCTTTTTCTCCTCTTCAGTAATTGCTATAATTCTTCAAGCATGCAAATGCCCAATTCTCCCTTTAGTTTTTCAAATTTATTTGCATCTAAAGCTTTGGTAAAAATGCATGTCAGTTGCTTTTCAATAGTTACATGCTCAAAAGTGACAATTTTGTCTTCCACCAGATCCTTAATGAAGTGATGACAGATATCAACATGCTTAGTTCTACTGTGTTGAATATGGTTCTTGGAAATGTTACTAGAACTTAGGTTGTCACAGTATAATGTCACGACATCATGTTGGATATTGTATTATTCTAACATTTGTTTCATCCAAATCAATTGAGAGCAACTACTTCCTGGAGCAATATATTCAGCCTCAGTTATAGACAATGACACACTATTTTGCTTCTTACTGAACCAAGATATGAGATTATTTCCCAAAAATAAACATCCTCCAGAAGTGCTTTTTCTATCATCAACACTTGTCGCATCTCGAAACATACGATTCCTCGCGGTGGTCGCAGAAAAATGATTCGAACAGAGTCGCCACCGAACTTTATTTATTCCAATGAGGAATAGGAAAATATCGATAAAACCTTCAAAAACTGAATAATGGTCTTCGCAACCATATTCGGGTTCGGGAGTCGATTACGCAAGGGAAATGTATTGACACCCCTCACGTCATTTGTACTAAATGAAAATCTTTTAGTCTGATTTGCAATTTGAATGTTAGTTAATATTATTTGTTTTCTTCGAGTGATAAAGAGATTGAAAAGATAAGTGAATGGAAACCTAAGAAGAGGGAAGAGAGAGGTTTTTTATTAGTGTGCTCGCCAAGATCTCGCAATCTCGTGCCTACGTATCCTTATGGTGCAATAAGGAAATCAGAGCATTCGTAGTTCGGGGAACTACGGTTTGTTGGTGTCTTTTAATGAACAACTGTTTAGATCGCATTCTAAAGGATAAATGTTGGTTTGTTTACTCTTGGTGGAGGCTTAAGCACTAGTTTGTTATGCGCGTTAGAAAGGATTGAACATTGTTCTTTCTGAAAAGAGTTAGGTTATTGGTCGCACGGGGGGCGAGAAATTAAGTGTAGTGTATTCTGTATTTTGAAGGAACGACAAAAAAATGAGCAATATGACACACACCAATCGTTCAATTATTCGAGGAATAATAAGGCGAACGCCTCCTATTCCCTTTTCTTTCAAATTATTATTGAAAGTTGTTTGCGAAAATTGATTATGCGCGGTAGTGAGGTGAGCGCCTCCCACTTGTTTATTCAAGGAATAACGAGGTGAGCGTCACTCATTCCTTTATCCAAATTTATTTAAAGTATTTTAATCGGAAGATGAAAATTTAAGCAATATGACAAGTGTCAATCATCCAGTTATTCGAGAGATAGTGAGACGAACGTCTCCGATTCTTTTTTTATCCAGAATTTAATTAAGAAAAAAGATTGAATTTTAAATTTCCATATTTGTATCTTAAAAACTATATTAAAAACAAATATATTCAAGTAATCATAAAAAGAATAAACAAATTATATAAAACCAAAGACTTGAATTTTTTAAAAGAATAAAGTCACATCATAGTTGGTAAGGAAAAAATAGGAAACATTGTAGCAACCATCTGTAACTTAATAGTATCATATTGTTAGTAATTTATTATTATTATTATTATCATACAAAATTTGAAGTAAAAAAAAACTAAGTAAATATGCAAAATGCAATTACATCAATTAGAATCATGACGAGAAAGCAAATGGCGGTGAATCATGTTTAACTAAAGAAAAATGGAAGGCGGTGTGGGTTTAAGAAAAGAGATGATGAAGAAAAATTACAAAGCATCAATGATTGTTCTCGTTCAGCTATCATTTTAAAACTCTTTTATATTTTTGATTATTTTTCACAATGAATGTGAGAATCAGATAGTATCACAAATTGATTGTAACGACTGAGTCCTCTCTTCCTTGCCTTTATTTTCTTTAAATGGAACTAATAAAATCAAAAAAATATTTTTTGATTCAAATAAAATGTTTTATTATTACTTTTTTTCATAACCATTTAACAAAAGAAATAAAAATAAAAGAATTCAAAATGAATAAAAGTCATAGATGAAAATGTCCGAAAAAATAAGTTGAATGCAGTAAAATGATCAACACTAAATAAATTTCTCGGAAATATACAAGTTTTGATCAATTTTAAAATAAAAAAATGACCGGTTAAAAGGCTCATGCGAATCAAAATGCGACCAGAAAAATAGTCGGAAAAAAATAAAACGAGCACGCCAAGTTAAACTACGTGAACCGTAGATTAATAAAATTAACGTCTACAAGCTCGACCATTAAGTTTTTCACCCGCTAAATTTACGTACATTTGAAAATCGATTCAACCAGTGTGCCTGTAGATCCAAAAATTTATTATGGTCAATATTTTAGGCATTATGCATGATGAAATGTACATTATGTTATACAAAAGATGCAAAGTAAAAATAAAGTCGAATGATTGAAAGTTTTAAAAATGTTAGGACAAAATTGGGGTATGACAGTTGCCCCTATTTAATTACCTTGAAGTGGAAGGTATGAATGACAATAGTCTTCGTAAATTCTTGGTGGAAGATAATTAAATACGAAAAGACCCGAATTTTGTCCTTTGAGATGCAAGGAAGAAATGCAGTGAGAAATGCAGTGAGGTAGGTTATTATTAGGTAAATGAAACAGTCAAGCCTCTTTAAAAATTGTCAGAACAATATCTTGGATGTCATAATCGAGATATTCCAACAATGGAATGATACCTCAATCATATATAAGATTTTCTGAAAATTAGCAGAACAGTGTCTTGAATTGAACACACGAGATTCCCTGAGGATCGACGAAGTTGTATCTTACATGATATAATCAAGATATTCCAACAAGGGAATGATACCTCAATCGTATCTAAGATTCTTCGAGGATACTAGAGCAGTATCTTAAAAACAAATGGGATTCTTCAGATTAATGAAGCAGTATCTTATATGATATAATCGAGATATTCCAACAAGGGAAGATACCTCAATCATATTTAAGATTCTCTGAGGGTATTAGAGTTGTTAAATAAGAGCTTATGAGATTCTCCGAATCAACAAAGCAGTATCCCATGCAATAAATGAGATTCTTCATATTACACGAAGCAACATCTTATATGATCTAATAGAGATATTCCAAATAGGGGAAATGATACATCAATCGTATCTAAGACTCTTCGGGAATACTATAGCAGTATCTGAAGGTGAGAAAAACAAGAAAGGGGGGTTTGAATTGTTTTGAAAAATAAGCGCTTTTCAAAATTAAAATCACACAAGGATTTTATACTGGTTCGCTTATAACACAAAGCTACTCCAGTCCACCCGGCCAAGGTGATTTCGCCTTCAACAAGGACTTAATCCACTAATCTTGAAAGATTACAAACAACGTCTAAGAGAAAA
Source organism: Lathyrus oleraceus (assembly GCF_024323335.1). Lineage (NCBI taxonomy): Eukaryota > Viridiplantae > Streptophyta > Magnoliopsida > Fabales > Fabaceae > Lathyrus > Lathyrus oleraceus. The sequence continues at coordinate 450,511,006 of NC_066579.1, forward strand.
ATCTCTTAGTCCTCTCAAGTTTACAGACTACACTAAGTCACTTGAGGAAATCAACAAACAATAAATGAAAGATTTATGTAATCTAGAGTGCTTCTAAGAAAGCAAATATTACAATAGTATGAACAAAGTGATTCACGTTATAAGCAAAAGCTTCGTGAAGATTTAGAGAGCAAGAAGGTTTTCTTGTGTTGATGTTTCAGTATGATTTTTCCTTGTATGTATATTGTTACTGAATGTTGATTTGCAATCCTTTATATAGATCAATGAGGTAGTAGTTGAAACTGATGAGTAATAAGATGAATTTACGCCATAACATAAACAGCTTCTGCAGGATAACTTTTTCTCCTTGAAATGACTACTTACCACAAGTAGTATTTTCTTTATTGAAATTGGAGATTAACGTCTCTTTCTCAATTAGGAAATCCATTTGCAAATCTTTACTTGACTTTAACGTTACTCTTTCATGATTAGCAATTCCATGCTCAGAGTATTTGTGTTTCTGGAGAGTCTTGAAATCTTGCTTCTGATGTTGATCTCTTGAGAGTTCAGATGGTTTCTTCAGATACCGCTGAGAACTTCTGGAGCTTTGTTCAGAGTCAGAACTTCTAGAGCTTACTTTTTGTTCAGATGCTTCTAATACTTTGCTGTTTTGCTCAGAGTTAGACTTTCTTGAACTTGTTTCCACTTCAGATGCTTCTGATCATTTGATATTTTGTATCTGATCTTGTTTTGTATCTGATGACATCATTAGATTCCTTCCTTCTTTCTTTAGAATCCTGCACACTTAGAAACTTTTCGTTAGGGTGCCATTTTTGGTTTCATCCTTTGTTATCATCAAAATCAAGGAATCTGTTGTAGAACAATTTTTGTTCTTACAGTATCTGTAAAACAAATGAGATTCTTCAGATAAATGAAGCAGTATCTGTAAAACACATGAGATTCTTCAGATAAATGAAGCAGTATCTCAAACAGATAAATGAGATTCTCTGAATCAACGAAGTATCATCTTATATGATACAGTCAAGATATTCCAACAATTGAATGATACCTCAATTGCATCTAAGATTCTTCGAGGATACTTGGAGCAGTATCTCTAAAACAAATGAGATTCTTCAACTCAATGAAGCAGTGTCTCAAACGTTCGTCTGTTGGGGGAAATAGTTTAGAAAAGACTCCCTTTGGAGGAGATTTACTGGAAAAGCTTTGAAAAGGAAAAGCTTATAAAAGACTTTTTAGGATAACCTCTGCTTAGGGAGCAATGATAGCAAAGATGCTGGGGAATATCATTATCAATCATAAAGTTGAAGAATGGCATGCTGGGAAATAATTCCACGAGCACATGCAGGGTAATAATTTCATCGATTTAAATGAGGATTGTCTGGGATACATATGATTGACCCTAGATCCTGAATTATGTTATGTTTGATGTCTTGTATGATATGGGTAGAAGTATCATGCATGTAATAATGCATGAGATGTATGCAAGTTATGCAACTGTTGGGGATTTTTAGATGTGCATGTAGGAATACGAATAATTGTTGTTTGATTTTGTATAAGTCTATGCATAAGTATGCTGATGATTAATATGATTGTGTTTGATGAATTTTCCTATTTTGGCAGGAAAATTATGCATGAATTGATGAATGTGATGTATGTGGGAATTCAACTGGTTACTTGGATTTTTTTGTAGGGTTTTATTTTGTTTCCGAAGAGATTGTTGGGGAATGTCATCATCAAAGGGTTGATGGGAAATAGTGAATGTCGTCATCAAAGAGTTGATGAAAAATAATTTGTTATAGAATATCATCATCAAAGGGTTGATGGAAAGGTAATTGTCATCATTAAAGGATTGACAGAAAGAGAAATTGACATCGTCAAAGGGTTGACGGAAATAAAAAGATTCATCGTCAAAGGGTTGACGGAAAGGAAAATTTTCATCCTCAAAGGGTTGACGGAAAGGAAATTTTTCATCGTCAAAGGGTTGACGGAAAGGAATTCACTGTGGAGTGACATCATCAAAGAGTTGATGGAAAAGAAATTATATATGTAATATCATCGTCAAAGGGTTTATAGAAAGAAACTTCACTATGGAGTGCTGTAGCACCTCAAATTTGCACCTACCATTGTACATACCATCTCATATTAGGTCATAGCATATCATGATCCATTGCATAGCATTTGCATTGTCCTCAGTTGCCTCAAGAGCAAGCAAGCAAGAATTAGGTCAAACTGATCAGGAGATCAGTCTACCAATCAAGCAAGGGTGTTTCTCAAGGAATCAAAGCCCTAGGGTTTGTCCAACAAGTTCACATGACTTGGAGGTCCATTTGAAGTGTTCAAGTCAAGGGTTGGATGCTCAGAAGCCATCAGTTCATGCACAGTCAGGCAAAAACCCTAGACAGTCAACAATTAGTCAAAGCAGTGGATGGTGGCCATTCTTGTGGAATTTGGGTACCATGGTCAATAATCAAGAGTCCATACAATTTGGGACATCATTTGAAGTCAAGGTCTCAAGGAATTAGGGTTTGGAATTCATCAAAAGTGCACAGTCAGTCAAAAACCCTAGAAAAGTCAAAGTTGGTCAACTGTGGTTGATTCTTTGGTTTTGATGGATGGAAATGGTTTGAGGGAGCTTATTCATGTCCTAATAGGCCTCATATATCATGGCAATCAACATCATTGAAGAATTTGAAGCCAATCAGAAAATTTCCAAAAATAGAAAGTGGACCTGTAATTTCAACTGCCAAAAATGGAAACTTCTTGATCCTCAACTTGCATCATGATACAAGCTCCAAATGAATTTTTGCCCAACATGAAAGTTGAAGATCTTGTTCTCCCATTTTCAAAAAGTCCAAGAACTCTCAAATCCCATGTATGGTTGTCAAGATATGATCAATTCAATTTCAAAAAATTTGTGAACTTCAAAGGGCCATATCTCTCAAACCATAAGGCCAAATTTGGTGGGGTTTTTTCCTACAAACCACATTTTTCATCCTCTTTCCAAAAATATAAATTTCACCCTCCAAAACCTTGCCAATCAAAATGGCATTTTTTGACCTTTTCCATTTAAAAACCAAGTTTGACCAAACTTTGACTTTTTGATTCATTGATTTTTTCACCATTTTGCCAATTGGGATTCCTTCTAAATGTCATTTGCAACATGTCTCAAGTCAAAATTTGTGCTCATAATATCATCTTACCACCATTTTGGCCAAGGATGCAAAATTGGTAACTTTGGCAAATGACTTCATTAAGCAAAGGCAAGAGTAACAATTCTTCAGCAGACCAAAAACAGAAATTGTCAAAGTCAGTTGCAGCCTGCTGTTAAGGCCTATTCGTGGCAAGTTACACCTCCATATTCATTTATGTGCAGAATTTAGCAATTCGCAAAGTTGCTCCATTTAAGCTAAGCAAGGTTACCACATGGTTAAGCACTACTAAACAGTGATATATAAGCTTCTTTTCTGCATTTTCTAAACCTAGAATCATAGCAGCCACGATCAAAAAACCTCACTCTCTCACTTTTGCATCTTTGACATTTGGCAATTTTTGTTCAAAATCTCCAAACAACTCGAACATTCCTTCATATGTCCATCATCTAATCACCATTAAGAGTTGTTTCTAAGCATAAGATACTAACTGGAATAGCATTGCAAGGTCTGTTTTTCCATGAATCCAACAATGGTGAAAGGAGATTTGGAGAGTTCCAAGCACCATTGAGCCAAACAACCTTAAGCATCCTTCATTACAAAGCACAATCTCCACCTGTCTGAGCTTGAATCACTCAAAGGACCACTGTTTACAACTTGCTTCAAAAACAAGTAAGTTTTCGACTATCTTCATTCTCCAATCCATGCCATGTGTTAAGTAGGTCTTTGAATGCTGGTTTGAATGCAACTTGTTTCATTTAAAATGGTGCTCTTATGATGGAGAAATCTGGATTTTCTTTTTCATGCCCAAACTTGTTTTGTTTGATTTCTCTCTTATGTGCTCGAATTAATGAATTTGGTTGGTAGATTGTGCGTGTGCTTGGTTTGTTGAAGCTATTGAAATGCATATTGTTAACTTCTGGGCATATTTGTTCTTGATGATTTAGATGAGGATGATGCATACCCTGTTGTGTTAAACCCTAGCATTTCCAGAAAAAATCCCTTGATTCTGTTTGGTTTGTTGTTAAGTGATGTTGCATAATGATGTTTGTTTCATAGTCAGGCTTGATTGTGGATGCTGGTAATGTTTATTGTTCATGTTGATGGATGTTGCTGTTTGAAAATGAATACATGTGTGCTGCTTCCTTAAACCCTAGAAAATTCCCAGGAAATCCCCAGTTCGCGTATGCATGATTGGCTTGTTACTGTGCATCCCCATAGTGACCAGTAAGAACATTTCACGTGTCCATCTGATGCTGTGCGTTTTGATTAAGTGAGTTGCTATTTACAGTTATGCCACGCTGACTCCCATGTTGACTATTACACCATGTTATGTGATCATGTCTTGTTACAAATATTCACCAATCTTCCATAATTCACAATTCATTCAATTTAAGTCCAAAAATTATGAATTTTTTTCCATCATATTCACAAGAGTGTCTAGTATTTGATTTTGATTTTTAATTAATTTTTCATTGGCTGGATTTTAATTGGTAATTGTTTTCCCAACATGTATGCATAAATGATACACATTGCCAAAACAATTGTGAAATACTCATGTTACATCCTTTGGTCTTGAAATTTTTTGTAGTAAAACTAGACACACTCACCTTCATTTTGATATAAAGTTTGTGGATTTCCCATTTGTGGTTTGCTGGATATGAATTTTTGAAGTTAGAGGTTACATTTGGTGTCACACCATGAATGTGCATTTTCCCAATTTTGTTTGACGTGCTTCCTTACATCCAATTGACCCCAAATTTTGCATGAATGATCCCTTACATGTCTAGTTCATGTGTGATTTTTATTGGAATTGATTGTGCTGTTTTCCATTTGATTGCGAATTTTCTTCCCTGCCTAGTCCATGGTTGACTTTATGTGATACACTTTGCCATATCATTTGGGAAATCCTAATACCATATTGTATGATCATGAAATTTCATATGTGATAACTAGACATCTCAAGCTTTGCATTGGTGTTAATCTCATTCATTTCTCATCTGTTTTCAATTTGATATGATTTTTTGAAGTTGACCCATGTTTGTTGACTTTCATTGTGCTTACTTGAAATTGTGTTGACTTCATGATTTTAATTGACTGCCTTCCTCTCATCCAAATGCAATGAAATTTGACATGCTTGCCATGCTAGATGTTAGGATTGAATGTGATTTATTTGTTGATTTTTGAGATTGTTTGAGTTGACTTTTGATGCAAGTCATTCTGTTGACTTCCTTGTGCTTTCATTTGCCATGCCTTGCCTTCTTTGGTTTGTGAAATGATGATGATGCATGATTTGAACTTGAGACCAATTGTGATTGCTTCCTAAATGTTTAAATTTGATTGTGGTTGACTTTCCTTTGCTGTTTTGACTTTCTCATTTGTTTTTGACCCTAGGCTAGTCCTAGTGGTCTTTTGGACTTACAATTGAGTTAATGTTTCAGGTTAAGCACCAATGCCTCAAAGATCATTCAAACTTGTTTGAACTTGATTGTTTACCATGTGCTAACCTTTGTTTTGTAGGTGTGACTCATGTGTTTGAGTCTTGCTTTGCACAGTTGATCATCTGTTTTGTTTGTGAATCCCATTCCTTTTGCTTTTAACTGTTGAATTGCATACTGATTGGTTTGACTTTTTCAGGTACTTTAGTTGCTTAAGTTCTCTGAACTTGATTTGCTTTGCTTTTTAGCAACTTGCTTGAGGTATAATCTCTTTTACTTCATGTAGTCTGGAGACCCGGCCTGTTATTTGGCCGGGCAAACTGTCTGAAGTCCTCCTTAAGAGGCCATGCTTGTGTGTGTTTAAAATTGTCCCAAGCAGGAAAAGTCCTTCAAGTAAGGCAATTGGTGGAAGGTAGGGATATGCAATCTATCCCCCACTACTCTTGTTGTGTCATCCCTCTGCTCACACTGCTGTGTGTTGATGCATTGGGATACAAACCCAAGATCTTGTACAAAGTGTACAGTGTCAGAGTCTTCGAGTATAGAAGGGTTCCCACTTTCTGGACCCATGCTCATTTGTCTATTAGCTCTCCCTGGCCAGGGATAAGAGCTGTGAGGTCTCATCCTCACTTCATCCTTTCATCTGCTTCACCTTAGCCTCTCAATGGCAAGGTTAAGAGCACCCTTACCCTATTCCAGTTGGCCCTAATGCCTAACCCTTGTGTGAGCCTCTTGTGTGTATATAGAGTGTGCTACTTGTGCTTGTGTTTGTTTGCTTTCGCCCTCGTTGCGATCCTTTCTCTCGCCCTCGTTGCGATCGAGCCTTTTCCTTTCTCTCGCCCTCGTTGCGATCGAGCCTTTTCCTTTCTCTCGCCCTCGTTGCGATCGAGCCTTTTCCTTTCTCTCGCCCTCGTTGCGATCGAGCCTTTTCCTTTCTCTCGCCCTCGTTGCGATCGAGCCTTTCCCTTTCTCTTGCCCTAGTTGCAATCGAGTCTTTTTTCCCTCCGTAGCCGAACTACGGCAACTCTGATTCTCACGTTCAGGTGAGATACGTAGGCACGAGATGCGATGTCTTGCCGAGTTTGACTAACCACTAACATCTAATTCTTTTCTCTCACCCCTGTTGTGATTGAGATATCCCCTTTCTCTTGCCCTAGTTGCAATTGAGACCTTGCTTTTTTTCCTGTGTCTGCTTAGGATAGGTTGGCCCTCGTGCCATTTAGCTAGAAACCTTAACTTAGGGTTGACTTTGCATGACAACATCTAGGCTCGAGTCGTAGTCTCCCTAGAGTTGTGTCTCCCTCTGTTATCTGGTTAGGCTAGATCCTTGTCCCTGCGTAGGGGAACTACATCGCCCTGATCTTCACACCAGATGAAGTATGTAGGCAGGAGATTGAGCTGATCTCTCCGGGCGCCCGCCTTTTTCTTTTTGTGTGTGTTGTTTGACAGTTATAGGCTGAGTCCCCGACTCCCTATCTATCTGTTGTGTGCGTTTAGGTTCGGATGCTGACATAAGTCCAGCGATTGGCAGTTGGTTTCCTGTGTGCGTTTTCTGGTTCGGATGCTGATGTAAGTCCAATGATTGGCATTCGGGCTCCATGTTTGCCTGTGTCTTGTTTTGTTTGTTTGCGTGTCAGCCGAGCTACGAATGCTCTGATTCTTCTCTCGTCCGAGAAGATACGTATGCATAGGATGCGATATCCTAGCGAGCATGTATCGTTTCCCCAGTCCGAACTACTTCGACTCTGATGTCTATGCCTGATAGACTAAGTAGGCCCAGGGTGCGACATCCTGCCGAGTCAGTTTCAGTCAGTCTCTTTTGTCTCTTTCAGCCAGTGTGTGTGAGTTTGAGCAGTGTTTAGCAACCAATTTTCCTTTCTATTGTGCGTGGATCCCGTAGAGTACTACGGATGCGTAGGGTGCCTAATACCTTCCCTTCGCATAACCGACTCCCGAACCCATCCTCTTTGGTCGCGAGACCATGTTCTTTCCTAGGTTTACTTCGAGCGTTTCCTTTCCCTCTTTTGGGATAAATAACGCACGGTGGCGGCTCTGTTGTTTCTTTCTTTTCCCGCCGGTTTTTCGCGCGATGCGACAGCTGGCGACTCTGCTGGGGATATAGAGAAGTTGACCTATGCTGGTCCATCTTCCCTGAGCGAGTCTCTCCTAGCGCTCTCTAGGATTAGGGTTTTGGTTGCTTTCTGCTTGTTGTATTTTATTGCATTCATTGTATATATGTACATTTATTGATTGCATTGATTGTGTGCATTAATGTTTGTATTCATATTCATCATTTGTTGCTGTCTGGCTGGTTGTTTGCTTTCTCTGTTTGGGGGTGGGAGTCAGTTGAGGTAAAAGGTCCAATACCCAGACCATGAGTGAAATCTAGGAAACCTAGGAATAGAGTGATTCGTGGGAAGCGGGTGGTGTACGCCACTTAGCGGAACATTGATATCACGAGCAGTTCAGACCCTGGTGGGATATTATCGGTGCATACATCGGGTGTGCACAGGATGATATTCTGCGAAAGGTTATTTATGCTGCGTTTCTCTCGACCTTACCCTGGCCTAGACGACACCCGTGAGTGGGGAAGGGTTTGATCATTTTTACAGGTACAGTTGGTGACTCCCAGTACTGATGGTGACTATGAATTCTGGATCGTTATTCCTGGACGCCGGAGGTTGGACCCTGGTATTGATCGGAGGGTTCCGTTTATTTCGGATCCCTGGGCTGAATTTGAGGGTACTCGCTCAGATGGTGACTCAGTTCTCCAGATTTGGGTTCAGATGCCAGCTCCTCAGATGACTTTGGGGTTTCAGATGGTTCCTCAGATGCCAGTTCCTGCCAGTCTTGGCTCCATCATTTGCATCATAGCATATTTATTTTCAAAAAAATAGTAATGCATGAAAAAAGTTAACTCGCATACGCATATCCTTTTCAGGATCATTCATGATAAAATAGCATCCGCATCCGCATCATGCATATCATACACATCCTTGCATTGCAGACATGTTTGGAAAGACTCCTCGCTTTGGTTCCCGACTGAGACAGGATTGTTGATCACCGTCCGCACCGCGACCAGACTCAACCATCAGAGAAGTATGGATCAGGTTCAGGCTGAGCTAGCTGAGATGAGGGCGAACATGGCCCAGTTCATGACAATGATGCAAGGAGTTGTTCAGGGGCAAGAGGAGCTGTGTGCCTTAGCCCAGAGACTGGAAGCCGTGATTCCACCAGTCCACCGTGCTCCACCAGTGGATGTACCCGTTCATGAGAATGCTGCTGTCGCTATTCTCGTTGATGATTGTGCCGTGAATGACGAATTGGAGGGGATCAGAATCAGTGAACAGCCTCTTGCTGCAGAGACTGTTAATGTCAGAGCAACCCGCGCTCCGGTTCGCCATCCTGGCTCTTCAAGTTCTTCCGGTTCTAAGAAGCCATCCTCTGGGGCACCCAAAAGGGGAGAAAGTGAAACAAATGTTGTGCACCGTCGGAGGAGTGCAAACAGAGGACAGTATCGTCAGGCTGCTGCTGTGACTATCCCAGCAACTCAAACTCAACAGCAACAGAGAAGACCAGCTCGGCAGCATCAGCGTCAGCAACATCGTCCTCAGCAGCAGGCTTCTCAACCTCACAATGGTAATCAAGCTGGTACAAGTAATGAGAGGAAGGAGATCATTTTTGATCCAATCCCCACGTCCTACGCCGAACTGTATCCCTCTCTGTTAGAGCGGAACTTGATTACGCCCAGAGACCCGCCGCCCATACCCGTCAACCCTCGGTGGTGGTATAGGCCTGAACAACATTGTGTGTATCACTCGGGTGCTCCTGGTCATGATGTGGACAGTTGTTTCCAGTTGAAGATGAAGGTTCAAGACCTTGTGAGGTCGGGTATTCTGATCTTGAAGGATTTAGGTCCCCGTGTTAATCAAGCTTGAAGATAACAAGTCCTGGGCTGGCGCCGACTTTTCTTCAGAGGGTTGTTCAAAAACAGAAGCTGCTGATGCAAGAGATATTGACAGTTGTCATCCCTGGTGGGATCTATCACAATTGGGTCACTGTGGGCGTTCCTGCAGCTGTTCATAAGTCTTTGTAATAATCACTTTGTTTAAAAACCCTTCTCCCATGCCAAAAGGAGGAGTGATGACATTGTTGGCAACATTTTGTGCAATGATATTTTCATTCAAATAATTCATGTTAAAACATTTGTTTTCCATTTGTTTTCCCTTTTCGCTTTTGCATGAAATTGGTGATCACAAAAAACCTAAAAAACAAGAATAAAAGCAATCTTTTCATCTGCATAACGATTGCCTTGTTTGTTTTTCAAAAAACTTTTCATCTCTAAATCATTATGCAGGTTGTTTCTCAAACCCATTGAACATAGTGATCGGACGTCATCTCCCAATTTTGAATTCCCTGTATTCGAAGCAGACGAAGATGATGTTGAAGGGATTCCTGACGAGATTTCCCGACTTCTTGCGCAAGAAAAGAAGATCACACTCAGCTGCATCTCGAGAGTCAGCAGAACAGCCAACTGGGGCATCAAAAAAAAAAAAAAAAAAAAAAGAAAGAGAAAGTAAAAAAAAAAGAGAAAAGAGAGGGTGCAAAATCAAAAGAAATCAAAAGAAATCACAAGAAAGAAAAAGCAAAATCAAAAGAAAAAAACAAAAGAAGATAGCACCCTCAAAGTCCCAAGTTGACTGATGCTGAATTCGATCGAAAAGAAGAGATCAACTGCCATGTATCATGGTCAGTCATATCAGCAGAGAGTGAAGAAAGCATTCAACAAGAAGGTCAAGCCTCGTGTGTTCCGAGGGACCTTGTGCTCAAGAAAGTCCTGTCTTTCGTGCCCAATTCCAGGGGCAAGTGGACTCCAAGCTATGAATGTCCATGTGTTGACAAGAGAGCCTCTTCAGGCAGTGCTTTGACACTTACAGCAATGGATGAAGAAGTTCACTCGTCCTGTGAATTCCAGATGCAGTCAAGAAATACTTCGCCTAGAAACAAAAAAAGAAGCAAAAGCTCGATAAGTCGAACACCCCAAAGGGCGACTTAGGCAAAAAGGAGCGTCTCGGTGGATTGAAAACCCGTAAGGGCGATCCAGGCAAAAGTTAGAGACATTGGAAAAAAAGAATTTGCATCCCGCTAGATTGATCACCTCACACTGGGGCAATCTAGGCAAAAATTAGGGATTTGGCAAGTAACTGCATCTTGACAAGACTGTGCTGTACATCTGTCATCCGTCAGGGATTCTCGATTCGTCGTCGACTGAAGCTTTGAATACATCGAAAATTCAGAATGGTAGAGGAAAGGTCATTATGTTCAATGTAGCCCTCTCCAATATACATCACCGATTTCAAACTTGTACAGATCTATGGAGTCTCGCCCTTTGCAGACTACCATTCCATCACATCAATTTGAGCTTTTATCCAATTATTTGCATTCTTATTTGTTTCAACTCAACAAATGTTTTGCATGTTTTAATTGATAAAGTATCATTGTTTTCAAAATAAACAAATTTTTCAAGAAAATTGTTCTTAAACAAAGTGAACATTCACAATGATGGAAGAATACTTAGGAGACCCGCAGTGCTCTCCCGGGGGTGGTATGATTACCAACAGGTAAGACAATTGTTCGTATCTCGAGCATGACTATATCTCTGTCCTGCAGAGCCTCGTATGGTCTCTCCTCAGTGAAGTTGCTTGATGCAGTGTTGTTTGAAGTTGTTCATCTTCACGTTCCCGGCAGTACAGATTCTTCCTCCAAATCCCTGTTAGCTCTATTTTGGGGAATCCCCAGTAGAGTGCTGTTTGAGCCCTATCGTGGGGCATCCCCAGCAAGTTTGCCGTTTCGGACATTATTGTGGGGCAGCTCCCCTAGCAGAGTGTTTACTGAAGACTTCAACTTTCGCCTCTCCAGCAGGCCAGTCTTCCTCCCCCCAGCGTGGGTGTTTTTCTTTGAAGATTCAGTATTTGGTAGATCAACATCCCAGTACTATGTCATCTCAGATGTATCCCCCAGCGGAGTTGTTGGCATGATGAGCTTTATCAATGCCTATGTATCCTCATCAGAGATCTGGTTGCTTCTTGGTATCCCTGATTTTCATCACGAGTGGTTGTGGCGCATACGCCTGTATGTTGAACTCTGTTCTCCAGTTGTGACTGACGATCCCTCCGGAAGCCTCCGGTGGCCTTCCTCCCCTGCAGGATAAATGTTCCCTGATATCCCAGTCCCCAGTGGATTTTCTTTGCTCTCTGGTGGCTTTGGTTTTCTTTCCGGACGGTTGATTCCCGAACCTGCGTGTTGAGCATGTCTGTTTGTCAGCATTCATCATACATTCATCATGCATAATGCATACATGCATAATCATAGCATTTGGATACTCATGTTGCAGTTGTTGCCGTGTGTCTGTTGATGATTGCGTTCTGCTATTTGGTAATACAAGATCTCTCTAGTAGATTTTCCTTAAGCAGATATGGGTGTGTCTGATCTCTCCATGTAGAGTCTACCCCTTAAGCAGAAAGTGTCTATCCTTTCCTGCCATTTCCCCACTGAGATATATCCTCGTGGATGACGGTTGTTTCCGTTCCCTCCCTACACGGGATGGGTTTTCCCTATTGAGTTCTTTCCTCATTAGGATGAGTCTTGATTCAGTTTGCCTTTTTGGATCGATCCTAAACTGGCTCCCCGTCGACTGTCTCTTGTGCTTCCCTGGGGCATAAATGAATAGTTGCTCACTAACCGGCACTCATTCATCTTATCCTCAGCGGAATTTGTTGGCCTCTACCTACGAACCGGTAGCTGTAAGTCCTATCTTTACGGTCTTCTACCCACTACCCGGTAGTTGTAAATCCTTTTTTCTCACTCTGTCTCTCAGCAGACTGTTTGAGGGCCTCTACCTACGAACCGGTAGCTGTAAGTCCTATCTTTGTGGTTTTCTACCCACTAGCCGGTAGTTGTAAAATCCCACTTTCATCCCCTGGCGGATATTGTTTCTGTGGCCTCTACCTACAAACCGGTAGCTGTAAGTCCTATCTTTGTGGTTTTCTACCCACTAGCTGGTAGTTGTAAAATCCCACGTTCTCCCCTTGGTGGAGTTAACCCTTTGTGCTCATCCCGATGATGACTAGTTACTTTTCTGTGGCCTCTACCTACAAACCGGTAGCTGTAAGTCCTATCTTTGTGGTTTTCTACCCACTAGCTGGTAGTTGTAAAATCCCACGTTCTCCCCTTGGTGGAGTTAACCCTTTGTGCTCATCCCGATGATGACTAGTTACTTTTCTGTGGCTTCTACCTACAAACCGGTAGTTGTAAGTCCTATCGTCGTGGTTTTCTACCCACTAGCTGGTAGCTGTAAAATCCCACTTTCATCCCCTTGTTGGAGTTAACCCTTTGTGCTCATCCCGATGATGACTGGTTACTTTTCCGTGGTTTTCTGCCTACAAACCGGTAGATGTAATCCCCTCTTTGTGGTATTAATGGTCTTGTCCCCTTTGGATACTTGCCTTGATCAAGCAGTATTGTCCCCATTGGGTCTTCCCCTGCTTTTGGATATTTGCTCCGAGTTAGCAACTTTATCCTCTTTTGATTGGTCATCTTTTGCATACCTAGCCTGGTACCCTGATGCCTTTCTTGTCGGTCGATTATTCATTTAACAACCTACAACCCGGTTATGGATAATCTTCCATGCGAGTGTATTATCTACGTTTTGACGGCTATAGATAATATGTCTTATGTTTTTTCCGGTGTTCAGACCGAAGGAGTTTCCGACGATCAGGTCGATGTACTCATGGCACAAGGCCAATTTTCCGGTATTCAGACCGAAGGAGTTTCCGACGATCAGGTCGATGTACTCATGGCACAAGGCCAATTTTCCGGTATTCAGACCGAAGGAGTTTCCGACGATCAGGTCGATGTACTCATGGCACAAGGCCAATTTTCCGGTATTCAGACCGAAGGAGTTTCCGACGATCAGGTCGATGTACTCATGGCACAAGGCCAATTTTCCGGTATTCAGACCGAAGGAGTTTCCGACGATCAGGTCGATGTACTCATGGCACAAGGCCAATTTTCCGGTGTTCAGACCGAAGAAGTTTCCGACGATCAGGTCGATGTACTTATGTGTTTTTTCCGGTGTTTAGACCGAAGAAGTTTCCGACGATCAGGTCGATGTACTTATGTTTTTCCGGTGTTCAGACCGAAGAAGTTTCCGACGATCAGGTCGATGTACTTATGTTTTTTTCCGGTGTTCAGACCGAAGAAGTTTCCGACGATCAGGTCGATGTACTTACGACGCTCAGGCATTGGTTATCCCTGTGTTGCCATTTATTTCGGTATCCAGGTCGACGTTTCTGTTTCGGTACTCATGCCGATTTTCTTTTCTCCATCCAAGACTGTTTCTTTGCCGATCCTGACAGGCATTCCTGTGTTATATCCAGTCGGTGCAAATTTCTACGGTTCTTTTGTATTCAATCCCTGTTTACCCTGAAAGTCTGACAGCCATTGCTATCATCCATTCGGGTTCCCAGCTGATTGAATAGGGGCAACTGTAGCACCTCAAATTTGCACCTACCATTGTACATACCATCTCATATTAGGTCATAGCATATCATGATCCATTGCATAGCATTTGCATTGTCCTCAGTTGCCTCAAGAGCAAGCAAGCAAGAATTAGGTCAAACTGATCAGGAGATCAGTCTACCAATCAAGCAAGGGTGTTTCTCAAGGAATCAAAGCCCTAGGGTTTGTCCAACAAGTTCACATGACTTGGAGGTCCATTTGAAGTGTTCAAGTCAAGGGTTGGATGCTCAGAAGCCATCAGTTCATGCACAGTCAGGCAAAAACCCTAGACAGTCAACAATCAGTCAAAGCAGTGGATGGTGGCCATTCTTGTGGAATTTGGGTACCATGGTCAATAATCAAGAGTCCATACAATTTGGGACATCATTTGAAGTCAAGGTCTCAAGGAATTAGGGTTTGGAATTCATCAAAAGTGCACAGTCAGTCAAAAACCCTAGAAAAGTCAAAGTTGGTCAACTGTGGTTGATTCTTTGGTTTTGATGGATGGAAATGGTTTGAGGGAGCTTATTCATGTCCTAATAGGCCTCATATATCATGGCAATCAACATCATTGAAGAATTTGAAGCCAATCAGAAAATTTCCAAAAATAGAAAGTGGACCTGTAATTTCAACTGCCAAAAATGGAAACTTCTTGATCCTCAACTTGCATCATGATACAAGCTCCAAATGAATTTTTACCCAACATGAAAGTTGAAGATCTTGTTCTCCCATTTTCAAAAAGTCCAAGAACTCTCAAATCCCATGTATGGTTGTCAAGATATGATCAATTCAATTTCAAAAAATTTGTGAACTTCAAAGGGCCATATCTCTCAAACCATAAGGCCAAATTTGGTGGGGTTTTTTCCTACAAACCACATTTTTCATCCTCTTTCCAAAAATATAAATTTCACCCTCCAAAACCTTGCCAATCAAAATGGCATTTTTTGACCTTTTCCATTTAAAAACCAAGTTTGACCAAACTTTGACTTTTTGATTCATTGATTTTTTCACCATTTTGCCAATTGGGATTCCTTCTAAATGTCATTTGCAACATGTCTCAAGTCAAAATTTGTGCTCATAATATCATCTTACCACCATTTTGGCCAAGGATGCAAAATTGGTAACTTTGGCAAATGACTTCATTAAGCAAAGGCAAGAGTAACAATTCTTCAGCAGACCAAAAACAACAATTGTCAAAGTCAGTTGCAGCCTGCTGTTAAGGCCCATTCGTGGCAAGTTACACCTCCATATTCATTTATGTGCAGAATTTAGCAATTCGCAAAGTTGCTCCATTTAAGCTAAGCAAGGTTACCACATGGTTAAGCACTACTAAACAGTGATATATAAGCTTCTTTTCTGCATTTTCTAAACCTAGAATCATAGCAGCCACGATCAAAAAACCTCACTCTCTCACTTTTGCATCTTTGACATTTGGCAATTTTTGTTCAAAATCTCCAAACAACTCGAACATTCCTTCATATGTCCATCATCTAATCACCATTAAGAGTTGTTTCTAAGCATAAGATACTAACTGGAATAGCATTGCAAGGTCTGTTTTTCCATGAATCCAACAATGGTGAAAGGAGATTTGGAGAGTTCCAAGCACCATTGAGCCAAACAACCTTAAGCATCCTTCATTACAAAGCACAATCTCCACCTGTCTGAGCTTGAATCACTCAAAGGACCACTGTTTACAACTTGCTTCAAAAACAAGTAAGTTTTCGACTATCTTCATTCTCCAATCCATGCCATGTGTTAAGTAGGTCTTTGAATGCTGGTTTGAATGCAACTTGTTTCATTTAAAATGGTGCTCTTATGATGGAGAAATCTGGATTTTCTTTTTCATGCCCAAACTTGTTTTGTTTGATTTCTCTCTTATGTGCTCGAATTAATGAATTTGGTTGGTAGATTGTGCGTGTGCTTGGTTTGTTGAAGCTATTGAAATGCATATTGTTAACTTCTGGGCATATTTGTTCTTGATGATTTAGATGAGGATGATGCATACCCTGTTGTGTTAAACCCTAGCATTTCCAGAAAAAATCCCTTGATTCTGTTTGGTTTGTTGTTAAGTGATGTTGCATAATGATGTTTGTTTCATAGTCAGGCTTGATTGTGGATGCTGGTAATGTTTATTGTTCATGTTGATGGATGTTGCTGTTTGAAAATGAATACATGTGTGCTGCTTCCTTAAACCCTAGAAAATTCCCAGGAAATCCCCAGTTCGCGTATGCATGATTGGCTTGTTACTGTGCATCCCCATAGTGACCAGTAAGAACATTTCACGTGTCCATCTGATGCTGTGCGTTTTGATTAAGTGAGTTGCTATTTACAGTTATGCCACGCTGACTCCCATGTTGACTATTACACCATGTTATGTGATCATGTCTTGTTACAAATATTCACCAATCTTCCATAATTCACAATTCATTCAATTTAAGTCCAAAAATTATGAATTTTTTTCCATCATATTCACAAGAGTGTCTAGTATTTGATTTTGATTTTTAATTAATTTTTCATTGGCTGGATTTTAATTGGTAATTGTTTTCCCAACATGTATGCATAAATGATACACATTGCCAAAACAATTGTGAAATACTCATGTTACATCCTTTGGTCTTGAAATTTTTTGTAGTAAAACTAGACACACTCACCTTCATTTTGATATAAAGTTTGTGGATTTCCCATTTGTGGTTTGCTGGATATGAATTTTTGAAGTTAGAGGTTACATTTGGTGTCACACCATGAATGTGCATTTTCCCAATTTTGTTTGACGTGCTTCCTTACATCCAATTGACCCCAAATTTTGCATGAATGATCCCTTACATGTCTAGTTCATGTGTGATTTTTATTGGAATTGATTGTGCTGTTTTCCATTTGATTGCGAATTTTCTTCCCTGCCTAGTCCATGGTTGACTTTATGTGATACACTTTGCCATATCATTTGGGAAATCCTAATACCATATTGTATGATCATGAAATTTCATATGTGATAACTAGACATCTCAAGCTTTGCATTGGTGTTAATCTCATTCATTTCTCATCTGTTTTCAATTTGATATGATTTTTTGAAGTTGACCCATGTTTGTTGACTTTCATTGTGCTTACTTGAAATTGTGTTGACTTCATGATTTTAATTGACTGCCTTCCTCTCATCCAAATGCAATGAAATTTGACATGCTTGCCATGCTAGATGTTAGGATTGAATGTGATTTATTTGTTGATTTTTGAGATTGTTTGAGTTGACTTTTGATGCAAGTCATTCTGTTGACTTCCTTGTGCTTTCATTTGCCATGCCTTGCCTTCTTTGGTTTGTGAAATGATGATGATGCATGATTTGAACTTGAGACCAATTGTGATTGCTTCCTAAATGTTTAAATTTGATTGTGGTTGACTTTCCTTTGCTGTTTTGACTTTCTCATTTGTTTTTGACCCTAGGCTAGTCCTAGTGGTCTTTTGGACTTACAATTGAGTTAATGTTTCAGGTTAAGCACCAATGCCTCAAAGATCATTCAAACTTGTTTGAACTTGATTGTTTACCATGTGCTAACCTTTGTTTTGTAGGTGTGACTCATGTGTTTGAGTCTTGCTTTGCACAGTTGATCATCTGTTTTGTTTGTGAATCCCATTCCTTTTGCTTTTAACTGTTGAATTGCATACTGATTGGTTTGACTTTTTCAGGTACTTTAGTTGCTTAAGTTCTCTGAACTTGATTTGCTTTGCTTTTTAGCAACTTGCTTGAGGTATAATCTCTTTTACTTCATGTAGTCTGGAGACCCGGCCTGTTATTTGGCCGGGCAAACTGTCTGAAGTCCTCCTTAAGAGGCCATGCTTGT
Source organism: Lathyrus oleraceus (assembly GCF_024323335.1). Classification (NCBI taxonomy): domain Eukaryota; kingdom Viridiplantae; phylum Streptophyta; class Magnoliopsida; order Fabales; family Fabaceae; genus Lathyrus; species Lathyrus oleraceus. Next base: position 450,528,985 of record NC_066579.1, read on the forward strand.
GTGTGTTTAAAATTGTCCCAAGCAGGAAAAGTCCTTCAAGTAAGGCAATTGGTGGAAGGTAGGGATATGCAATCTATCCCCCACTACTCTTGTTGTGTCATCCCTCTGCTCACACTGCTGTGTGTTGATGCATTGGGATACAAACCCAAGATCTTGTACAAAGTGTACAGTGTCAGAGTCTTCGAGTATAGAAGGGTTCCCACTTTCTGGACCCATGCTCATTTGTCTATTAGCTCTCCCTGGCCAGGGATAAGAGCTGTGAGGTCTCATCCTCACTTCATCCTTTCATCTGCTTCACCTTAGCCTCTCAATGGCAAGGTTAAGAGCACCCTTACCCTATTCCAGTTGGCCCTAATGCCTAACCCTTGTGTGAGCCTCTTGTGTGTATATAGAGTGTGCTACTTGTGCTTGTGTTTGTTTGCTTTCGCCCTCGTTGCGATCCTTTCTCTCGCCCTCGTTGCGATCGAGCCTTTTCCTTTCTCTCGCCCTCGTTGCGATCGAGACGTTTCCTTTCTCTCGCCCTCGTTGCGATCGAGCCTTTTCCTTTCTCTCGCCCTCGTTGCGATCGAGCCTTTTCCTTTCTCTCGCCCTCGTTGCGATCGAGCCTTTTCCTTTCTCTCGCCCTCGTTGCGATCGAGCCTTTCCCTTTCTCTTGCCCTAGTTGCAATCGAGTCTTTTTTCCCTCCGTAGCCGAACTACGGCAACTCTGATTCTCACGTTCAGGTGAGATACGTAGGCACGAGATGCGATGTCTTGCCGAGTTTGACTAACCACTAACATCTAATTCTTTTCTCTCACCCCTGTTGTGATTGAGATATCCCCTTTCTCTTGCCCTAGTTGCAATTGAGACCTTGCTTTTTTTCCTGTGTCTGCTTAGGATAGGTTGGCCCTCGTGCCATTTAGCTAGAAACCTTAACTTAGGGTTGACTTTGCATGACAACATCTAGGCTCGAGTCGTAGTCTCCCTAGAGTTGTGTCTCCCTCTGTTATCTGGTTAGGCTAGATCCTTGTCCCTGCGTAGGGGAACTACATCGCCCTGATCTTCACACCAGATGAAGTATGTAGGCAGGAGATTGAGCTGATCTCTCCGGGCGCCCGCCTTTTTCTTTTTGTGTGTGTTGTTTGACAGTTATAGGCTGAGTCCCCGACTCCCTATCTATCTGTTGTGTGCGTTTAGGTTCGGATGCTGACATAAGTCCAGCGATTGGCAGTTGGTTTCCTGTGTGCGTTTTCTGGTTCGGATGCTGATGTAAGTCCAGTGATTGGCATTCGGGCTCCATGTTTGCCTGTGTCTTGTTTTGTTTGTTTGCGTGTCAGCCGAGCTACGAATGCTCTGATTCTTCTCTCGTCCGAGAAGATACGTATGCATAGGATGCGATATCCTAGCGAGCATGTGTCGTTTCCCCAGTCCGAACTACTTCGACTCTGATGTCTATGCCTGATAGACTAAGTAGGCCCAGGGTGCGACATCCTGCCGAGTCAGTTTCAGTCAGTCTCTTTTGTCTCTTTCAGCCAGTGTGTGTGAGTTTGAGCAGTGTTTAGCAACCAATTTTCCTTTCTATTGTGCGTGGATCCCGTAGAGTACTACGGATGCGTAGGGTGCCTAATACCTTCCCTTCGCATAACCGACTCCCGAACCCATCCTCTTTGGTCGCGAGACCATGTTCTTTCCTAGGTTTACTTCGAGCGTTTCCTTTCCCTCTTTTGGGATAAATAACGCACGGTGGCGGCTCTGTTGTTTCTTTCTTTTCCCGCCGGTTTTTCGCGCGATGCGACAAGTGGCATCATCAAAGGATTGATGGAAAGAATCTGTCGTCGTCAAAGGGTTGATGGAAAGAAGTAAAGGATGGCATCACCAAAGGGTTGTTGGAAAAGAATTTGTCATCGTCAAAGGGTTTACGGAAGATATCGAATATAGAATATCATCATCAAAGAGTTGATGGAAAAGATTTTCATCATCACATGGCTGATGGAAAAGAAAAAAATAGGTTATATCATCATCAAAGGGTTGATGAGAAAGAATTTTTATGTTAGGTATGCATATGATGCATGTTAATGAAAACTTCTCGTTTTTGTGAGAGATATTTTTTGATATGCAACTTCTTGATTTGGAAGGAAAGTTATGTGTGTTTATTGTATGCAACACATGTGGTAATGCAATAGGGTTATTGGTTGTTTTTGTATTGATCTCCCTTTTTCGAAGGTGAGACTTTATGGGTACCAATGTTGACTGAATTTGAGTTTATGAAGATTCCAGCAAAATGGACTTTCAATGGTTACCGATATGGATTGGACTTTGGTATTGGAGATGCCAATAGGGATTGGACTTTGTTTTTTTGGTAATTGCCAATACGGATTGGGATTTTGGTTGGTGAAAGGATTTGACTTCCCAACACTGATCTGTATTTGATGATGCAATGATTGAAGGATAAATATAGATGCTCTCGGTGCCACAAGTTTGATTCGTTGTTGATAGGTTGTGTGTTTGTTGTTGAGAGAATCTCAACTTCTTTGCTTGATATGCCATGACGGCTTGCAAATGATTTCATGAGCATAACGACGTAATTAATGCATGATAATTGTGCTTTTGCTCTGCCCCAAGGTTGTTTGCAACTTGTCTTTCCAAACTTGTAGGGTTTTTGAAGGAATTCACCTTTGAAAGGAAACCATTGGGAGTGTTTATACCATGGCATGGTCTGAATCAAAATGCGACCAAAAAAGTAGTCGGAAAAAAATAAAACGAGCACGCCAAGTTAAACTACGCGGACTGTAGATTAATAAAATTGGCGTCTGCAAGCTCGATCCTTAAGTTTTTCGCCCGCTAGATCCAACCAGTGTGCCTGTAGATCCAAAAATTTATTTTGGTCAATATTTTAGGCATTATGCGTGATGAAATGTACATTATGCTATACATATTATGCAAAGTAAAAATAAAGTCGAATGTATCGAAGTTTTAAAAATACTCGGACAAAATTTGGGTATGATAGCACTGCCTGCCTAATCTGTATCACAGTATCCTGTTGGAAAGGAGTTTGCATTGTGATAATACAACATTCCATATTCACTAGTTTCATTCATATACTTCATAATCCTTTTCACTTGAGTGATGTGACTCATTTTGGGTCTGCTGGCTGTAATGTCAGGTCTGCTGGCTGTGAGATAAAGCAGACTACCAATCATACTCATGTACAGACTTTGATCCATATTTGTACCTTTTTTTATCTTTGGTTAGTTTCAAATGAGTTGGTGCAGGTGTCTTTTTATGGCTAGCATTTTCCATGCTAAACTTTTTCACTATGTTCTTGGCATACTTGCTTTAGGAGATGGAGATAGTGTCATCCACCTATCTGACTTGGAGCCCAAGAAAGTATATCAGTTCACAACAAGACTCATTTCAAACTCATATTGCATCTGCTTAACAAAATGTCGTACCATCTGATTCGATATCCCTCCAAACACAATGTCATCAACATATATTTGAGCTATCATGAGTTTACCATGCTCTTCTTTAACAAAAAGAGTTTTGTTTGTTCCTCCTTTCCTGTATCCATTGTTAACAAGGTACTCAGTGAGCCTCTCATACCAATCCTAGGGTGCTTACTTTAGTCCATAGAGAACTTTCCTTAATTTGTAAACATGATCTGGAAAGTTTGAATCTATGAACCCCTTGGGTTGTTCAGCATAGACTTCTTCATTCAAGTGCCCATTTAAGAAGGCACTTTTTACATCCATTTTAAATAGTTTGAATTTAAGAATACATGACACTCCTAACAACAGTCTTATTGACTCAAGGTGAGCAACATGGGAAAATGTCTCATCAAAATCGACCCCTTCAATTTGAGTGTATCCTTGAGAAACAAGCATGGCTTTGTTTCTGTGTACAATCCCTTTTTCATCAGATTTGTTCTTGTATATCTACTTTGTGCCAATAACATTCATTCCTTTAGGTCTAGGAACTAAGTCCCATACTTAATTTCTTATAAATTGATCTAATTCCTCTTGCATCGCATTGATCCAAAATTCGTCAGTCAAAGCTTCCTTCATATTTTTTGGTTCAAACTTAGAAACAAAACAAGCATTTGAGATCACATCTCTAGATCTAGTGGTGATACCTTCATTAAGGTTTCCAATTATGAGATCTGTTGGATGGTCTTTCTGTATTCTGATGGAAGGACCTTTGTTGACTTAGGGGTTATCAGGTTTAGCTCCTCCTGATTCACTGTCTGATTCAATCACTTCCTCATTTTCAGTTGAGTTGATCTACTAAGATGATATCTCAACATCTGATTTAACATCCATCCACTTTTCTGAGATATTGGCATCCACTACCATATTGATGGATTCCATCATAACTTGGGTTTTGGAATTAAAGACTCTATAGGCTTTGCTGTTTGTAGTGTATCCCAGAAATATACCTTCATCACCCTTGGGATCCATCTTTCTTCTTTGTTCACGGTCAGCTAGGATGTAGCATTTGCTTCTAAAAACGTGAAAGTATTTGATTGTGGGCTTCCTTCCTTTCCATAATTCATAGAGAGTAGCTGAGGTATAGATTCTTAGAGTGTCTCTGTTATGAATATAGCATAAAGTATTCATTGACTCAGCGTAGAAATGATAGGGTAGATGCTTGGCATGAAGCATGACTCTAGCTGACTCTTGGAGAGTTTTGTTCTTGCGTTCAACAATCCTGCTTTGTTGTGGGGTGATATGAGAGGAGAACTCATGACCAATACCTCTAGAGGAGCAAAAATCAGAAAATTTTCTATTTTCAAATTCCTTCCCATGGTCACTTCGAATCCTGATGATTTCACTTTCCTTCTCTATTTGAATCCTTTGACATAGATCTTTGAACACCTCAAAGACATCTGATTTTTCTTTGATGAAGTTCACCCACGTGAACCTTGAAAAATCATCAACAACTACATAGGCGTACCTTTTCCCTCCAAGAATCTCAACTTGCATAGGCCCCATTAGGTCCATATGAAGAAGTTCCAAAACTTTTGAAGTCGTCTGATGTGGTAACTTTGGATGTGACATCTTGGTTTGCTTCTCAATTTGACATTCACCACAGATTTTACCTTCTCCAATCTTGAGTCTTGGAATACCTCCAATGGCTTCTTTTGACTCAATATTTTTCATCCCCTTCAGATGCAAATGTCCAAGCTTTTGGTGCCATAGATTAACTTCGTCTTCTTTGGATATCATGCATGTGGGAGTGTGGTTTGTTTCTTTAGAGGACCATAAGTAACAGTTGTCCTTAAACCTGACTCCCTTAATTAGCACTTCATTTTTCTCATTAGTGACAAGACACTCTGATTTTATGAAGTTAACTTTAAGATCCTTATCACATGGTTGACTAATACTAATCAAGTTGGTAGTCAAAACTTTTACCAGCAGGACATTATCGAGACTTGGGAGTCCAATACATGCTAGTCTTCCAACCCCTTTAATTTCACCTTTAGCCCCATCTCCGAACGTGACATAGCCGGTTAAGTATGGCTTCATGTTTTCAAGGAACTTCTTGACACCTGTCATGTGTCTGGAACATCCACTATCAAAATACCAGTCTTTTCGAGTTGAAGCTCTAAGAGACGTGTAAGCTATAAAGCTGGTGTTAACAGTCTTGAGTATCCACAATTTCTTTTGATTAACCCTGGGTTGTGTTGGATACCTTGGATAATCATACAATTCGAAACATAAGGGCTTTATATGACCATATTTTCCATAATAAAGACATCTCCAGCGAGATGATCTTCCTTTAGTTTGAAAGTTTTGATGACTGACATGATGTTGAGCCAGAGGTTACATGTTTAGACTCCCTCCCTAGAAGAACAAAGTTGGTCATAGATGATTCTCCTTGGCTATGCAGAGATTGATTTTTAATTCCAATCCCTCTCATATCTCCAGATGCTTTTCCAATTTGCAGAACTTCAACTAACATGTTAGATCCCTTGTTTAGCATTCTTACCGTTTTAGCCATGATGTTAAGTTTGGAAGACAACAATATTACTTTATTTTGGAGGTCAGGGATGGTGAATTGAAATCCTTCTTTTTTAGCCTGCAGTTGATATATAATTTTCTTCTATTTTTCTCCCAGCAGGCATACTTCTTCACTTCTGATGCAGAGCTCTCTGTAGGAAGCAACCAGTTGCTCATAAGATAGTTCTTTATCACATGAATCTTCATCAGATTCATATCTTCCAGTTAGAGCAATAACATGTTTATCACCTTCATCCTCAGGTTCACTTTCAGAATTATCCTCATCAGACCAAGATACAAACAATCCCTTTTTTTGTTTCTTGAGATAGGTAGGACATTCAACTCTAATGTGTCCAAAACCTTCACACCCTTGACACTGAATTCATTTACCTTGATTGGATCTCTCTTCAGTTCTTGTTCTTTTCTAGAACTCATTAGTATTCCTGATGTCAAGAGGGATGTTCTTGACATTTGGTCTTGACTTCTTGTTAATTCTCTTAAGAACCTTGTTGAATTGTCTTCTTAGAAGAACTATATCATTGGTCATTCCTTCATCAGTATCCAAGTCACATTGGTTTTGTTCATCTTCAATGTTGGATGCAAATGCTATGCTCTTGATTTTACTTTCAGTTCTGTCACTAATACCTAACTCAAAGGTTTGGAGAGATCCAATAAGTTCATCTACTCTCATGGAGCTGATGTCTTGAGCTTCCTCAATAGTGTGACCTTCATGTCAAAAAAATTAGGTTGAGACCTTAGAATTTTTCTCACCATTTTTTCTTCTGACATATTTTCTCCCAAGGCACTATATGAATTATCTATTTCAAGAATACTCATGTGAAAGTCATGAATATTACCACCATCTTTCATCTTTTGATTCTCAAATCTGGTAGTGAGAAGCTGAAGTCTAGACATATTCACTTTGGATGTGCCTTCATGAGTAGTTCTGAGGATTTCCCAAGCTTCTTTAGCTACAGTACAAGTATTAATCATCCTGAATATATTTTTGTCCACCCCATTGAATAGGGAATTCAAGGATTTGGAGTTTCCAAGAGCCAATTCATCTTCTTCCCTGGACCAGTCCTCTTCAGGTTTCAGTTCAGTAGTAGCCTTGCCATCCTTGTCATTCACAACAGGATGTTCCCATACTCTAATGACAACTTTACATGTCCTGTTATCCATGGACTTTAAGAAAGCCATGATCATTGTCTTCCAGTAGTCATAGTTGGATCCATCTAAGATGGGGGGTCTGTTGATAAATCCTCCTTCCTTGTCTATGGAGCCAGAAGGTATCTTCCCTGAATCTCACCCAGAAACAGAGTAGGATTCCTGCTCTGATACCAATTAAAATTATGGCAATCAGATCCATGATGCCGTACGCGATGTCACGACCTCAGGGTCTGCACATTATCACACCACAAAAAATAGCAAGATAAATAAAATAGTATAACAGTAAATAACACAATCAGTTGTTAACCCAATTCGGTTCAATGTCACCTACATCTGGGGGATACCAAGCCAGGAAGGAAACCCACTACCACAGAAATAGTTTGAAGTCCTGAAAAACCTTAATATTTACAGACTTCTCACCTAATATCTACTTGTGGATGTTTCTATCTAGGGCATACCTAGATATGAGACCCCTCTCACTTCCCTCAACCACACGATAACACACAACAGAAACACACAATCCATTCTTACTTAAAAGCATCTGAGGGATTGTTAGTTACAATTCAATACACCAGATCCAATTCAAGTCTCAATGTGATACTTGAATGGCTCACACAAAGCACACATACGAAACCCTAATGCTAACAAAATATTGTACTGCTTCGATGCCTTCTTAGGTTTATAACTTCTCTATAAATAGCAGTGAGAAGCATGGGCTTCAGTTTTTGATTTGCAACAAATCCAAGATCTCTACTCAATCTTCTGAAGATATGATTTCAATCAAATCATATCTTTCCTAAAATGTCTTAACATTGTTACTTCGTAACCAAGTCAAGATACGATATTCTTCAGGTACAAGGAAAACACGCAATAATATACTAGAGCTAAATCTCTAGAGAATATTTAGATAAATCATTTAAGGAAACTAAATTTCACAGCCAACTTAAGCTCGGTTACGCTGAATATGGAAACAACATGTCAGGACATCTTGTTCAACATCTGTCAAATATACTTGTTTTTCCAAAATGTAGTCAATCACAAAATGACAAACCTAACAACAGGCAGAAGCAAAATGAGTATTTTGATAGATAATTGGCATGAGGTTGACAATGATTTGAAAGATAACACATGGACCGATATTACAATATTTATTATGAATTTTATGATTTGTTTTACAAGTATATATGACCATTTATTTTTTGGTTTAATACTAATATCAAATATATTTTGTAAATGTAGGAAGTGTTTATTGTTCCAGAGGATAGTATGCTAAAAAATGGCTTGCATATGCTGATAAGCATTGAAGGGGCTTTAAGACACAACTCACAAATGATTATGTTAAACATCCAAAAGATAATGAATTGCCTCCATACGTGAAGTATTCATATATTGATACGAAAGTTTGGGAGGATTTTGTAAAGTCTCGCACCACTCTTGAATTCTTGGCTAAGAGCCAAAAGGGAAAGGAGAATAAAGCTAGAAATATCTATCCACATAGATTGTCTCGTGTAGGATATGATAAACTTGAACAAAAATGATTAATTTAAAAAGAAAAAAAGGGAATTAGAGCTGAGAGATCCTTCTAGAAGCCTTGATCTCATTCCATCTCCACCATCATGCCATGATACATGGAAGAGGGCACGTCAAATACCAAATGGCGAGTTCACATCAGACGATACATACAAAGTGACTGAAAAGATTGTAAGGAGATACTTTTTTCAACATTACTTATTTTAGTCAAATCAATTTGGTAAAGATGAACTTTTATATGTGTTGTAGGATGTACTGGTTGAACAAGACAAAGTTGGTATCTTTGTTCCACAAGATCGTTATGACATCTTAGTAGAAGCAATTAAAACTGATGAGCATGTTATATGTGTATATGGTCTTGGAAGAGACGTTATCTTGAAGTTATATTTTGAACCATATCAACCAATTAACAAAGTAAATTGTAGGAGAGAAATTGAAGAGATGATTGATGAAAAGATATGGGAGGTATTAGGACAGGAGCGGGAAAAGTGGACTTAGGAGGCGGTGAAAAGTGGACTCAAAAGGAACGTGGGAGGGTGCATCTAGAGGAGCATGAGAGGTTGTTGCAGGAGGAACGCGAGAGAATGTTGCAGGAGGTGCGAGAGGAGACTGAGATTGGTTGAAGTTTACCGAGAGAAGGGTACCCGCAATGTGATAAAGGTATAAGTATAATTTAAAGTATTTGTGTTGTATGTTGTTGTTATTGTTTATGTATTTTAATTTTTGTATTGTATTTCAATTGATTTATGATTAAATTGAAATCAATGAGTGTACTCAACCATCCAATTCCATATCAGTTGGACATACATGAGAAAATAGTTGAGAAAGTAGTTATGAGTGGTGCAATCACAAAAGATAGTTATTTTGCCCCACTTTCATACCCCAAAGTTTACCCTCCCTTTTTCCTTTTGCATATCTCATTTGCATACATCAAATTATATCATGCATGACCATTGCATTTGGTCATGGAATCACAAGCATGGCCACATTGTTGCCATGACCCCTACTTTCCACCCTTGCCATTTTCAGCTCAAACACTCTTTTGATCCCATTCTTTTTGCATATTGTTAACCTTATGTCAAAGATCATTTGGATCAAGTTTGGCTCAAAATTCACCAGGGAATCAAAAGTTATGTCATCACTAACTTGAGAGGGGATGCAATAGTCATTGCACTGGCTGCATATGTAGATGCATTAGTTTGTAGGTCTGTCATCATTACAGTTGGCATGCCATATGGATATTCCCTACTACCCTGGGGTGGCATGAAACTTGGGAGAAAATAAGATTTAGGGTCACATATCACAATTTGTGTGATCCTGGGAGTAGTTGGAATACTCGTTACTTGTGGTGGAAGAACCACCACTTCTGGTAATATCGTCGAAACCGACATTTGACTTACAAAAGGAGTGGTTACTCCAAAGGTTGTTAAAGCATCTGTACCACCATTCGTCAATTGGGTTGGTTGTTCTTCATTATCTGGAGCATTATTCTGGGGAAGAGAAGTATTTTTGGGTGTGTCATCTCAACTAGAGTTTTATCATACCTCAAACGCATAAACACTCAGACATTGAAAGTATTTCATGTATGTAGAACAAAAATAAACAATACAAGCACAAAACTTTTCTGTAAAATTTTCAAATTTCTTGCACAAAGGGTCCCACTAGATGTGCCAATTTGTTTACCATTGTTTTTGATAAATCAAATCACAAGTTTTCTTTCACTTGAAGGACTAAACTCGGAAAAATTCTATGCCATATTGTGCAAAAGATTCCAGAGATTATGTTTCTACTTATGTATTTAATATTTGATATAAAGAAATTGGGTAGAAATCCCAATTAAAACAATACAATATTGTTCTAAGAACTTGAGATAAAATAGAAGAAATAATAAAAATAACTTAAATAAAAATGTTTTGATTACAAAATTAGAAAAGGGACGCATATTCATATATGTTCCTCACAAACTATTTTTTCTCTATGACTTGAATACTCGAGTTCCATAGGGGATAATGGTAAAAAATCGTGAAGCTTGATTACATGAACGAAATCGACTTATATACTATATACATCAATAACTGTCGATAACGATTTCTACCCTAAAACTCGACATGTATCCTATTACGTGGACTTTTGTTTTCTGATATGCTTCCATGTGCTTTTAGCCTTTGAACTGCTTCCAAATTGTTGTTCTCCTTTAAAACCGTCTTTACAACCTCTAACTACCTCTGTCGAAGAGCTTTTTTGTCGAATCAGGTAGTGTAGTGTCGAAACGTCTCTGCATCAACTAATTTTCGGGCTCCAAATATTCTGAGTCCTAAAATATCTGACAGATAAGTCGAACTTACCACCTTTACATCATACTTTCATGTTAAAATGTTAATTCATTGCGAACTTTTTCGAGATTCTACGGATATTTTAAATAGAGAGTGATTTAATTTTATGTTTTTAGAATCTTCCAAATTAAATTTAATAGATTCCAATGCAGTATAAAAATCACATACTTATTTCATAATACATTCAAATAAACTAGCCATCATAAGAAAAAAAATACTTGAACATTTTCTAAAAATAGACAAGACAAATCGGTGTTACTAAAGAAAATAGAGATAAACCGTTTGTAATTATTCCTAACTTATATTTGAGATGAACTTCTTATTATGAGAGGAAACTATAATCTAGAAGTGCGTTCATTCTTGTCTCAAAGAAACGTATTAACCAAAATAAAATGAGAGTGGAAGATAGGTGCGAGACCATTCTAGTTCTAGAAGGTTTATGCATAAGCATGGTTGAAAATTGACCTTAGTACGTGGATTATAAAAAGTTCAAACAACATGTCTATAGAGGCGGCGACTCATTACCCTCTCCATTAGAAAAATCAAAAATTATAAAAAAATGTGTTAGTGGGTATTTTTCTTAAAAGACTTTTTGTTCAATTTTAGGCATGTTTGTTTTAACTCTAAAAAAATAGTTTTTTTCTATTTAAAAAAAATAACTTTTCTGTTTTTTTAAAATATTAAAAGCTGTTTTAAATTAAAAGATTAATTTTAAAATCTTATAGTTTAAATATTTATTATTGAAAGATTAAAACATAATAAAAATTATATATTTTTTTAAAAATTTAAATTTTAAATTTTTTTTTTATTAAAAGTTATTTCAAATAAATTTAAAGTTATATAATTTTTTAAAATTTTGATATTCAATTTTTTTTAATAAAATGAAATACCTAAAATAATATTTTGATAATAATTATTCAAATTAAACTTTTATTTGAATCTTTTATTAAAAACCAATTTTTAATTTTTTAATAAAAATTATATTATTTTATAAAAATCATTTTTAAAAAACTAAAACAAGCTGGCCTTCAATTGAATCGGAAAAAGAGTTTTTTAACTTAAAATTGAATTTAATAGTAAAATAAAATAAAGAAAAAATAAAACGTGGAATTATTTAGTGTTTCTCTTTCAGTTTTATGCAAATGAAAAACCAGAAAAGGAGATCTATATTAATTAGGTAAGGACAGTGAAAGTTTTCTCCTAGAATAGAAATTTTTGAGAAAAAATAGATAGACAAATTTTTTTAGTATTATAAGATGGCGAGATGTTTTACATCAGTAAGTAAAGAAAATATTTACTTTTTCAGTTATAAAAACTTGTAATTTAGTTTGTAATTTTTAATTATTACTTTAATTAAGAGATTAGTTTTTTATTTGCATTTAAGTTTAATTTAGTTTGCATTTGAATTTGTATTTTATTTTGAGTAAATATATAAATCAAATGTGATTTTAATTTGTAATTAGAATTGATCCATAATAAAATTCTAATTTTTTATTAGAGTTTATTAGAAACTTTTCTCTCTTTTTCATCTTCATCTTTTTTCTCATGTGCATCAATAATTGGTATCTAAAGTTCTGGTTCTTATCCACGGGAAACACCAAGAGAAACACGAGTGAACGCGAGGCTTGTGTGATTGATTTCGTTTCTTGAATTCGCGTTGAAATTACGATCGAAATCGTAATTGAATCACATTTCTTGATTTTGAAGGATTGAGAAACATGAGTGTTTTGTGAGATCTGAGTGAATTCTTGCACAAGATTGAAGATGAACGGTGGAACTGGTAGCTTGAACACAAAGCTTCCAGTCTTTGATGAAAATAATTGGAATTGATGGATGATTCATATGCGTGTGTTGTTTGGCGCTCAAGATGTTCTTGATCTGGTCAATGACGGTTATGCACCAGTTGCAACAGATGCAACTGAAGCACAAAGGAACACATATAGAGAGTTGTGGAAGAAAGACCAGAAAACTTTGTTCTACATCCATCAGTGTGTGGATGTGAATGTGTTTGAGAAGATTGATGATTCGATGACGACGAAGGTTGCATGAGACATATACCGGTATGTTGTTATGGAGGTGGTGTATCAGTTAAAAAGGTGAAGCTTCAGTCTCTACGTAATCAGTATGGGAATCTCAACATGAAGAACAATGAGAAAGTACCAAATTTTATCTCCATAGTCATTTTGATCACAAATAAGATGAAATCTTGTGGAGAGACTCTTTCTAAACAAGTAATCATTGAAAAGATATTGATATCACTTACTCCTCAGTTTGATTATATTATTGTAGCAATTAAACATTCTAAAGATCTGAACACCATGAGAATTGAAGAGCTGCAAAGAAGTCTAGAGGCACAGGAGTTGTGTTTGACTGAAAGAACCTCTGAAAGAGAGGTATAACAGGCTTTGAAGGTGTCTTCTGATAAGAAGAATTAGAAGCAGTCTTGGTCATAGCCCAATGAGAGATATGGTGATGGTTATCAGAAGTTAGAAGTCTCCAACTCTGATGAGAAGAAACATCATAAGGGAAAGGAGAAGTTTGACAAAAGAAGGTTTAATGTTATTGTTGTAAGAAGTTCGGTCACTTTGCTGCTGACTGTTGGTCAAACAAAGAAAGAAAATCAGAAGAAGCAAATATAGCAAGAGGAGAGTCTGATGATAAACATGTACTATTGATGGCTTTTGAATCTGATGGTGGATATTTGGTAGACTGGTGGTATATGGACACTGCCTGCTCAAATCACCTAACTGGAAACAAACAATGGCTGATTAATTTTGACTCTAGAAAGAGGACAAAGATTAGATGTGCTAATGATAAGTATATGAATGCTGGAGGAATGAGAAATGTCAAGGTTAGAGTGAAGAATGAAAAAATTATTCTGATCAATGATGTTTGGTATGTTCCTGACATGAAGAGCAATCTGATGAATGTAGGTCAGCTAATTGAGAAAGGTTACTCAGTTACTATGAAAGATAATCTCTTGAATTTGTATGATTATGGTCAGAAGCTAATTATGCAGTATGAACAGGGAAGCAACAGAACATTCAAGGTGAATGTTGAAAAAATTGATACTAAATGCCTTAATGCAGAAGGTGTTGAAGGTGATAGTGAGTTGTGGCATAAGAGATTGGGGCATCTGAACTTCATAAGTTTAGGGCATCTGAGTTCTAAGTAGCGGGTATATGGCATTCCTAAGATTGTGAAGCTTGAGAATTCATATGAGATATGCATGAAAGGAAAGCAACTTAGATTTCCATTTTTATCAGAAGTGGCTCCAAGAGCAAAACATGCTTTAGGAGTAGTACATTCTGACGTATGTGGACCATTTGAAGTACCTTCACTTAAAGGAGACACATTTTTTGTGTCTTTTATGGACGAGTTCATAAGAATGATATGGGTAGCACTCATCAAGTTTAAGCATGAGGTGTTTGCTGAGTTTCAGAAGTTCAAGGTGAAGGCTGAAAAACATAGTGGTCAGAAGCTGAAAATTCTCAGAACTAATGGTGGAGGTGAGTACAACTCTACAGAGTTCATAAGCTTTTGTGAGGAGAATGTAATTGAGCATGAGGTTACTGCTCCATACACTCCTTAACACAATGATCTTGCTGAAAGAAGAAACAAAACGTTGCTTGATATGACAAAGAGCATGTTTAAGGAGAAGAAGCTCCCTCACACCTTGTGAGGGAGAAGCTGTTGCCACTGCAATATTTATGCTTAACAAGTTTCCAACCAAGAAGCTGAAGGAAATTGTTCATTTGGAGAAGTGGATTGGAGATAAGAAAAGTGTGAGTCATCTGAAGGTGTTTGGTTTTGTTTGTTATAAACATGTCCCAGATGCTAAAAGAATAAAGTTGAATGACAAAATAAGAGTCATGTTACTTGTAGGGTACCACAGTACAGGTGCTTATAAGCTCTATTGTACTATCACTAACAAAGTTGAATTCAACAGAGATGCCATTGTGAAATAATCAGAAGCATGAGATTGGAACAAACCTCAATCCAACTCTGGTGCAGTGTTAACACCTGAGTTAACTTCTGAAGATATTTCAGACCCTGGACAATAATCTGTCTCTGAAGGAGATTCTGAGTCTGAAGATGAATCAGAGTCTGAAAGTGACTATGAGGCTGAAGAAGACTATGAAGGTGAATCTAATTCTGATTCAAATCCTAATGATGATCCAAAATCTGGTGGTGATCCAACCTCTGAAGGTAGTCCAACATTTGATATTGGTCCAACATCTAAATAAGATTTTGAACAAGTTCAGAGACCATAAAAAATCAGACAAATATCAAAAATATTTGCAGAGCTTGACATGTTGCAAGATAATGAGATAGACTCTGTAGGAGAAGTTATTTAGTGTGCCATGTTAGTAGACTCTAAACCACTAAGTAAAGAAGAAACTCTCATGAAGAATGTGTGGCTGAAGGCCATGAAGGAAGAACTTGGGACTATAGAAAGAAACAAGACTTGGGAGTTGACTAAGCTTCCAAAGAACAAGAAATTCAATAGTGTCAGATGGGTTTACAAGGTGAAACTAAAACCATATGGATCAACTAGCCAACACAAATCAAGGTTAGTAGCTAGAGGAATTCTACAAAAATCTGGACTGAATTACTTTGAGGTGTTTGCTACTGTAACTAGACATGAAATAATCAGACTGGTGATTGCTATAACTGCTAACAGGAATTGGCCTCTGATGCATTTAGATGGGAAATCCGCATTTCTGAATGGTCCTTTACAAGAGGAAGTTTATGTATCACAACCTTCTGTGTTTGTGGAAAAGAATCGGGAAGAGATGTTGTACAAGTTGCATAAAGTCTTGTATGAACTAAAATAAGCTCCTAGAGCCTAGAATCTGAAAATTGATTCATTTTTCAAGCTTCAATGATTCAGAAAATGTGAGATGGAGTATGGTGTTTATGTTCAACATATATCTCATAGCAATATGATTCTAGTGTGTCTCTATGTTGATGACATATTGCTAGCAAGGAGTTGTTCATATGAGATAGCTAAGTTCAAGAAGGTGCTGATGAATGAGTTTGAGAGGATTGACCTAGGGAATATGACATATTTTCTAGGGATGGAGATTTTATACTATTGACAATGGTATAATATTGCATCAACTGAAGTCTGAACTTGAGCTTCTAAAGAGATTTGAGCTGATGAATTGCAAGTCTGCAATCACACGTGCTGAAACAAATCACAAGTTGGATTCTGATGTTAAGGGTGATGATGTAGATGCTACAACTTTTAAATAATTGGTAGGCTCATTGAAATATCTCTGCAATACCATACTTGATATTTTCTATACAGTTAGAATGGTGAGTAGGTTTATGAAAAAACCAAAGTTCTCACATTACCAAGTTGTTGTTAGGATACTGAGGTACATTAAGGAAACTCTGAAGTATTGAGTTGTGTTCCCTTCTGATGTTGAATCTGATTCAGAGTTGATGTGTTATTCTGAATCTGATTGATGTGGAGATAGAGTTGACAGAAGAAGTACTTCTGGAAATTTCTTCAAATATCTGGGAGGTCATATTTTTTGGTGCTCCAAGAAGCAACTAGTGGTTGCATTGTCAACTTGTCAAGCTGAGTACATTGCAAGTGCTTTGACTGTTTGTCCAGCTGTTTGGATTCTGAACTTGCTGCAGGATCTGAAGATCAAGGTGATCAAGCTTGTGAAGTTGATGATTGACAACAAATCATCTATAAGTCTTTCCAATAATTCAGTGTTGTATGGAAAATGCAAGCACATTGGTACAAAGTTTCATTTTCTGAGGAACCCGGTTCAGAACGGGTGCTTGAAGTTCTGCGTTGTAGCACTCAGAAGCAGCTAGCAAATGTTATGACTAAAGAAATCAAGACTGGACACTTTATCCAACTGAGGGATGGAATTGGTGTTGTTGATTTTGATTAGCTTAATATGAATTAAGGGATGGTGTTAGATTGTAATGCATTAGTTGTATTTAAGATTAATTTAACTTGCATTTGAATTTGCATTTTGCTTTGAGTAGTATATAAACTAAGTATGGTTTTAGTTTGTAATTAGAATTGATTCATAACAGAAATTTTTCTCTCTATTCCTTCTTCATGACTTATTCCCCAACCCAACTAAGCTAAAAAAATATTAGTTAGAAGGCATTTATTTTACTCTTATGTTTTATAATATTTTATATATCCAACTATTTTACACATGTTGATAAAAGATGATAAATAAAAGAAATAGAATGATGACTGTAAATTTATATTAAGGACAACATTGAATTCATATTTAGTTGATACTTATATCTATAAAAAGAAATATATGTAATGTATAGTAAATGTGTAAACATTTCAGAAAAATTCAATTAAATAGATAATTCCAGTTAAAATAAAGCAAAAAAAAAAATGATTTTTGTGGTTCGATTCAAAAATCGATTTAAAAACCAAACCAAACCAAATTAATAAAAAATTGAGATAAATTGGTTTGGTTATCAGGTTTACTTTTTAGGAACCATCAAACTGATGAACCTACTTTATTGGAGAAGATTTAAAAAAAATTCAAGATGATTAATTTATGAGAACAAATTAAATGAATGAAGTGAACAACTTGAAGAATGCATGGAATTTAAGAGAAAAAAATTATTGTTCACAAACTGTTTTTTAATTTTTAAAAATTAATGGAATGTGTCTAACTATTCTTGAAGTTAACATTGTTTTTTAATTTTAAAAAATTGATGGAATGTGTCTAACTATTGTTGAAGTTAACATTGATGAAGTGACAACATCGTGTAAAATGAAAAAAATCTAAAATTTAATTTAATTTGCCCTATTTAAATTGGAAATAATTTAATGTTCTATTTGATTGTGAGTTGGCGATTCAAATGAGAAAGAAATTAAAATTTTATTTTGCTTGTATTTTGCTTTGGGTCATGTTTTGAGACACTTTTTAAAGATTCTAAATGAAAAAAATAATTTTTTAAAAGTCAATTATTTCAATTTTGATATAATGAATATACGTATTTTTTATAAAAAAAAAATTGCATTTTTAAACTTTTAAAGAGTTTCCCTGAACACTAGTTAGCATTTTCCTTTTTTTGTTATTTGATGGTAAACTGATAAACTTGATTGTATTTTATATTTGATATAAATGTAAATTTATTTTGGCTGTATCATTGACTCTCAAGTGATAAATTTTATACATGATAACGAAGGAAACACATATCAAATAATAATGTTTGAAACAAAAAGGTTCTAAACTAATCAACCTAACAAACCAAATCGATTAGTTTGGTTCGATTCTATTTTTTTTTAAACTATAAAAATCGAACCAAATCAAACTATGGATGTATCATCGATTCAGATATTTTTTTGATAAAGAATTGGTCCAAACCGAACTATTACACCCCTAGTATAGTGAAAACACTCGTAAATTATATATAAGCATGAACACAAATAATTTAATAAAATAAAAAATATGAATGCGGATATGAATACCTTTGTACGCACTCCATCTCATACATACAATATATATTTATATGTTTCAATTTTATAACTAAATAAAAATACATCACTCTTAAATATTATCCATTTTAATATAAGTATTCATTTATTTTATAATTTTAAAATTATTATTTTTGTGTATTTTATTTTTTAAAAAATTAAAATAATATAATATTTAATAACTAATTGAATTTATATTTACTAAAAATATTGACAAGAGTTAGTGCATGAGCACTTAGTCACCTATAAAATATGGGTATAGACTGTACGAAAGGTTTTTTTAACCGAAGGTATGAAAAAGGTAGGACTATAGTATCTCTTCAAATCCGACTTATACTCACTTCTCCTTATATTTAATATTAGTATATATTTTCATTATCATAAATATAAATTGAGGATGGTAATTTTAAAATGATGTACAAAACAATAATCATAAAATATATTTGAAAATAAATAATTAAGGATATTTTAAAAATAAAAATAAAACATTTTTTTATAATGAAAATTGTTATACATCAGATGAAATAGCACATAATGCTGATTTCCTAGTCTTGTTTTCAAATGTGAATGTTGTTAATATTTTCAAACAAATGATTTTTCTCCACTTCTGAAAAAAATATTTTCTTATATTTAGTTAGTTAACATGTTTTCTTAAAAGACTTATTCTTTTATAAGTTCTTTTCCAAAAACTAATCTTATATATATATATATATATATATATATATATATATATATATATATATATATATATATATATATATATATATATATAGTTTAATTGAAATACATTGACAGTGTAAAAGGATTTTACACCGTCAGTTAATCATAGACGTCGGATATTAAAAGAAGTTTGACTTTTATTTTAAAAATCTATAAAGTAATACAAACGGATGATGGTGATGAATTGACGGTGTAAAAAATTTTACACTGACAGTGTATAGTAATTAATCTCATATATATATATATATATATATATATATATATATATATATATATATATATATATATATATATATATATATATATATATATATATATATATATATATATATATATATATATATATATATATATATATATATATATATATATATATATATATATAGGTGGCAAAATGGGTCCGACCCGCGGGCCATGCCCGTTTTACCCATCATTTTTGGCGGGCCGAGTCTGAATTTTGTACCCGCGTATTTATGTATGTTCGCCCCGCTCCGCCCCACACAAAAATGGGGCGGGCCTAGGGCGGTCGCGGTCAGCCCGCGGGCGGGTATAAGTTAAGAACAAATAATCTTAGGCCCATACCAAAATTAGGGTTACATTGATCTCTTCGTCAAACTGAGTTATTCTCTGGAAATTACATTTATCTCTTCATCAGCCTCACAAACGGTTCACTACGCCAAAAACTGGAATAGACAGCGCACCTTAGAGGGCGCTTTATTACAAAAGCGCACTCTAAAGTGAAGCGAAAAAATAAGGAGCGAACAACTGGAATAGACAGCGCACTTTAAAGGGCGCTTTTGTAATAAAGCGCCCTCTAAGGTGAAGCGGAAAAATAAGGAGGAGATAGAGGGACAACAATACAGGGCGCTTTTTAGAAAGCGCCCTCTAAGGTTACCCTTAGAGGGCGCTTTTAAAAAAGCGCTCTATAAGTCCATGTGCATTTCCAGTTTATAAAGCGCTTTTGGAAAGCCTTAGAGAGCGCTTTCATAAGCGCCCTCTTAGGCCCCCTTTAGAGGGCGTTTTTTTTCCACAAGCGCCCTCTAAGGTCCCCTTTAGTAAACATTAAAATTATAACATACTGCGCGTTTTGTTATTTCACTCTCTGTTATTTTCGTTCTTTTTCACGTTAGTGAAATTCTGGTGTAGTCAGTATTCAGATGTTCTACTTCAAGTCATGACATCTGATCTAACATTGTACCTAATACAGCAAGACAGTTATTACACTCTGTACTAATGTGCACCCTTTCACAGTGTCACTTCCTCTCCTTCTATGTCATCCTAGAATGGAGGAACACTTAGTTATGTGCACCATAACATTCACTACTGTTGTTTTCCTACACAGTTATCAGCACGATGTCTAAATCCTGTTTTGGACATCATCTGTTACATTGTTCCAGTTTGTTGGTCATGTACTTGTATTTCCTAGATTAAAGGTTGTAACAAGTTAAACTAATCTCCACTTATTAAGGAGCTAACAAATAGATTATTTGTTAGGTTCATTAATTGTAGCTTAGTTGTTAGTTTCCTAGATTTTAGATCAGCTGGTGGATTCCTGAAGAATAGCCTGAGAAAAATCCTGAAACAGAAAACTAACCATCCAACAATTTAGCATATGCAGTCGTGAGTGAATGTCACAACATTCCGTTTGACATCCAAGTCCAGAACCCTATGCTAAGTCTGTTTGGTTCCTGAAAACAGACTGTGCTAAATTTGCTGTACTGTAAAAGACCAACCAGTCTCTACTTCAGTATCAGCTTACTGGAAGAACTGTCAAGACATCCAGTTTGACAGTTTCACAATGATCTTTTGGCCAGGTCTGTTGTGCTCTTGAACTCCAGACTTCACTACATACTGAACTGAATTCATCAGCTTATTAAACAGTATGTGCTGTTGTTGATGAATGTCAAAACATTCTGATTGACATTCCAACAGAAGGCTATGTATCAGGTCTGCTATTATCTTGATGAACAGACTGGAATACATGCTTAGTTATGGCAGACATGATTATATCATACAGAAGGAAAACAAACACAGGAAATTGTTAACCCAGTTCAGTCCAACATGACCTACATCTGGGGGCTACCAAGCCAGGAAGAAGATCCACTATTAGTAGTATCAATTCAGAGTTAAACTCCCCCGTTTACAACTCATCACTTAATCCCTACCCAATGCAATCTATACCTAGGAACTCCTAGATAGAAACCTCCAGTTTCCATTCCTATCACTACAAATACAATGTAATGTGCAAACACCTTGAACTTGCTTCACAGCTTCATTCAAGAACATAATCACTCTTGCCTACAGGCTTTGAGTGACAAACACTCTCAGGTTTACCACTGAGAAACACATGGTAACCTTCCCACAGATTGGGAGGTTTACCTTACACACACCCCTAAAAATTCATTCTAAGAGGCTTACAAAAACTAGATTACAATCAGCTATTTATAACCTAATCACCCAACTGGATTTGGGCCTTCAGAAAACTGCAGCAGACTTGTTCTTTGCTGTTGCAACTTCAGCAGAAAAATTCTGCTACAAACAAGGTCTTCAAGTTCCTAAACTCTCTCCATATATATCTCCATGTTTAGAGCCTATATATATTCTGATTTAGTCTTCAAGACCTCCACATGGGAGTTAGGATATTCACCAGATATCCTTGCTGATCCCATGACATATACTGAATTATTTTATTCAGTTTCCTACACATGTGCGATGTCACAGACCTGATGTCGTGACATCGTACATGACATGTTGGTCCAGATGTTGAATTTCTTCAACCCAACATATTAAAACAACAGAGATGATTACATTATTTGTTTTCTAAAATTAATGCCAATCCTAAGGAATCAACAATCTCCCCCTTTGGCAAATTTTAGCTAAAACAAATAAACAATACACTGGACAAAACATCCCAATTTGGGAATGCTCTTCATCTCCGTCATTGGCTCCACCACCACAAACACCAAAGTTGGTGTACATGGGGAAGAAGGGGGACAATACTCAGTTGTACCAGAACTCTTCCCCTCAACCGGAGAGCTTCCAGAAGAATATGTAATGCTGAGTACATAGACAATGTAACTCAGATCACAAGGCACAGCTGTCTTCTTAACTCAGATCACAAGACACAAGTGGTAAACCCAGTTGGTGGATTTTGTGCCTGATGCCAACTTCTGTTTGCTGCCACATCCACAGTTGGCTTTCTTCTGGTACATTCTCAACCCTAGGACTATATTTTCTCTCCCCCTTTTTAGCTAAACATTTGTAAAGGCACCCTTCACAAAACCAGATCCAGGCGCAGCTTGCCCAAACCTTAACATACCCCATGATTCTGAGAATGGAGTGTTTTTCTTGTGAGAGGAAGAGGGCTATTGCACCCTTTAAATAGTCCAGCCCGTGCCTAGGAATTTCCGGTAGAAATAAATGCTTGGTCAAGATGCATTTATTTTTGCTGAGAAACAGTCAGAGAATCACCAACAAAATCTCAGACTATCTTTGAATACCTTTTATAGCTCTTGACTGTTTCTTTTCCAAAACAGCCGTTCCAGTGCATGGAGACCATTCCATATATGCAGTCAGACACGTTGCACGCGATGTCTTAACATTCCTGCATTCAGCCAGTATTCAACAAGACCTCTGTCATCCCTCTAGTAGATACTTGACACCTAGCACTGCTACAGCCAACTTTTCA
The DNA here is from genome assembly GCF_024323335.1 of Lathyrus oleraceus. Lineage (NCBI taxonomy): Eukaryota > Viridiplantae > Streptophyta > Magnoliopsida > Fabales > Fabaceae > Lathyrus > Lathyrus oleraceus. The sequence goes on from NC_066579.1 coordinate 450,551,888, forward strand.
CACTTCAGTTGATGGTTACTCCCCCTGTACCACACAGCTGTAGCCAACAGGCTTATTCTGGTTTATCAGACTTAGCCACATCACCCTTATAATTCCTAATGACTTTAAGATTCAGAAGGAATTAACAGCACTGTCCAGGGCAATGTCATGACATCCGGTCAGACATTCTTCTGCTCACTCAGCCTTGACATACATCACAGCATCCTGATAACTACCTAGTCATCTGAGAGCACATAGACCACAAGCTTGGTGATTGCTTGCAGCACAAAGGCACAACTCCCCCTGTCATGGACAACCTACTCTCTTGGAGGTCACACATGATCATATCCAACATCCCAAGGTTGGACCTTCACATACTTCCTGATTCAAAGAGATTCCAGACCACTTGATGAAAGGAAAATATAAGACGCATCTTCATGTCTTCAAGAGCGCACCCTCTGTCCAACCCTCTTGGCTGAACACATCCACACTCTGTGTCAATTTCTCTTCTAACCAGAACAGAAGATCACTTCACAAGATGTTTGAACATCAGCTGAGACTTCCTTCACAGCATCACAAGGAGCACTATCTGATAGACTTCAGATATTACTGAGTCCTCAGCTTGGGCCAGAGGAACCCAGACATACATAGGGATATACACTCTCATCCCACTACCAGAGACAGTCTTCCATAGATAGCTCAGAACTTCTACCACAAGCTCCAAGGGATGAATGGAAGCCCCTCCTTTTGTCTTCAACTTCCTACTTTTCTACTCGAAAGTAATTAGTTTCAGACCTTACTCAAGAATAATCTGCTGCCATATGTTGATTATCTTGATTCTTAGAACTCACTTCTGAGATAGACCAAATGCCACTGGTTGATTACCTCCTTCATGAATCCTCATATGAAAAAGTCAAATGCTGCTTTTTGACCTTCCCAAGTTTATCAGACTTCTCCCAAAGATATTCTGACCTTCCAAGTGAGATTTGAACTTCAATTTTTGAACTGTCCAGTCTACACCCCTGTAGATCCTTCTATCTCAAGTTGATGTGCCACTTCACCAACTAAGAATCTGATGCTGAACCGAATGTCACGGCATTGTGCTTGACATCCAGCTGTTGAATTCAGCTCCTTCTTCTGCCACTTGAAAGAACTTCCTCCCTTTCACAGAACCAGAGTTCAATGTTCTCATAGACTTGATTGTGAACCAAGTTTGAGTAAACAACCTCCATCCTGCAGATATGCAGTTAAGTCATCCAGGCTTACACCTTGATGAATCCCTGCTACTTCTCCAAAGACATCAGACACTCTGATGTATGAGTCTTCAGAAGGACCAGTTGGGAACTAACCCTTCAGCTCTGCCAAGGATTCCACTTCCTACAGCAAGGCTGTTTCCATGAGGTTAAGAATGCTGCCACTTGTTCTTAACTCCACAGTGTGCATTAGCCAATGCACTTCCTTACCTAGATCAGAACTAAACTGATCCAAGTGACCACCATCAAGACTATGATGTCTTCTTCTTCTTGTACATACCAAGGCTGAACATGTTTCTTGCCAGGAAACCTTTTCAGAGATCATATGCTTTTGCTGCCACCAAAGAGATAGATCATAAGCCAATGTACTGTCCTTCCTGTGATTCTGCACAGGGTCTTGAAGAAGTGATGTTCCAACATCTTTAAGAACATCAGTTATCTTGAGCTCCAAGGATAATCAATTAAACACTTGCACTTGGCACAAGTAGACATTGATCTTAAATCCTTTCCCAATCATCCTTTTAGATACTTCCACCATAAGAATACTTTGAAAATACTCTTCTTGTGTCAACATCTTCTGCTTGCAAGCACCTCAACAGTCTTGAGACTCTTTCCAGATTAGATTCACCCTTAGGAATGAGAGAGATGAATCCTTCCTTGCAAATGTGTCACACATCAACCAGAACCCATGTGACACAGGTCAACAGCCAACCTGACCCTAGGCTGACCAAACGTGAGGGGGTTGACCAAAACTCCCCCTCAAATCAACAATCATGGATACTCCACACCAATATCCATGCATTGTACACATATGTCTCAACATGACATACACTATCCCTACCAGTGGCAACTAACTCCTCCAATCAGACCAATCAGACTTCAGCTGACCATAAGTACTAGTGAGACAAACAGCACCAGTCAATGGTAGATATGCATTGCCAGAGCATATTACCTCAACCAACCTATGAATCTTCATATTCTCACTCCTAGTAAGAACTGCCACTTCTAAACGTGGTGTTTGAATAACAAGATTCATGGTTCCAGCCCCCTTAAATGATATCACAATCAGGTTACCCCAGTATTGACTGCTGACATCCAGGAGGCTTGTCTTCCAACACATCATAGTACTTCAGGGAACAACTATCCAAACCTGATCAAATTGCAGGAAGATGCCTAACAGCAGGAGATTGCACAATTTCACATCTCAACCAGCTCAACTTCTAGGGATGACCTTCTTGAGCACACACCCAGTTGACCCTGCGTTTGTCAACTTAGCACACACAGATGTCTCCTCTTCCAGGTCAGGAGTAGGTTCCAAACAGAATTATCTCATTGTTTGGACCCTAAAAACATCTGCTCTTCAACCAGTAGCTGCATACTTGTTGAACAACATGTTCTAACATCACATAGAACATTGGTTCCACCTCCTTAGAACAAACCTTCCTTGAAGGTCTTCAAGGTCTTCATATACACTACTCAAGAGAGTAAGAGAATCAGTGATTAAGTGACTCTTACCATCCTGAAGTGAGAACGTCATGATGAGTGGACTTGAGGGGACTCAAGTATCTTTGACATCTTCAGTAGATTATGATGAGATCTTGAACACAGCAGCCTTTCATCCACATGAGGGGAAAATACATCAGAGTTTGAGTTTTGCCATGTATTATGCAGCGGAAATCATAATACAACTCAACCTATGAACACACACTTCACCAGATTGGCCTCCAAGACCATACCAGGTTTGAATGTGTTTTAGTACTGGCACAGCTGTCCCACACACAGGCCAATAGCCAACCTCCAGAGACAGGTACACACCATTCCTGTCATGAACAGTCCATCCACCTACTTCAAGGGACCATTCAGGGAATTACAGAACCTTACACAGGTTCCAGCTTCAGTACTAACATAACTCCTTGCCAGCTACCAGAAAGTATCACCCATGGATCTCATCCAGAGACAGAACAGGATGCCTGCTCTGATACCAATTGAAATTCTGGTGTAGTCAGTATTCAGATGTTCTACTTCAAGTCATGACATCTGATCTAACATTGTACCTAATACAGCAAGACAGTTATTACACTCTGTACTAATGTGCACCCTTTCACAGTGTCACTTCCTCTCCTTCTATGTCATCCTAGAATGGAGGAACACTTAGTTATGTGCACCATAACATTCACTACTGTTGTTTTCCTACACAGTTATCAGCACGATGTCTAAATCCTGTTTTGGACATCATCTGTTACATTGTTCCAGTTTGTTGGTCATGTACTTGTATTTCCTAGATTAAAGGTTGTAACAAGTTAAACTAATCTCCACTTATTAAGGAGCTAACAAATAGATTATTTGTTAGGTTCATTAATTGTAGCTTAGTTGTTAGTTTCCTAGATTTTAGATCAGCTGGTGGATTCCTGAAGAATAGCCTGAGAAAAATCCTGAAACAGAAAACTAACCATCCAACAATTTAGCATATGCAGTCGTGAGTGAATGTCACAACATTCCGTTTGACATCCAAGTCCAGAACCCTATGCTAAGTCTGTTTGGTTCCTGAAAACAGACTGTGCTAAATTTGCTGTACTGTAAAAGACCAACCAGTCTCTACTTCAGTATCAGCTTACTGGAAGAACTGTCAAGACATCCAGTTTGACAGTTTCACAATGATCTTTTGGCCAGGTCTGTTGTGCTCTTGAACTCCAGACTTCACTACATACTGAACTGAATTCATCAGCTTATTAAACAGTATGTGCTGTTGTTGATGAATGTCAAAACATTCTGATTGACATTCCAACAGAAGGCTATGTATCAGGTCTGCTATTATCTTGATGAACAGACTGGAATACATGCTTAGTTATGGCAGACATGATTATATCATACAGAAGGAAAACAAACACAGGAAATTGTTAACCCAGTTCAGTCCAACATGACCTACATCTGGGGGCTACCAAGCCAGGAAGAAGATCCACTATTAGTAGTATCAATTCAGAGTTAAACTCCCCCGTTTACAACTCATCACTTAATCCCTACCCAATGCAATCTATACCTAGGAACTCCTAGATAGAAACCTCCAGTTTCCATTCCTATCACTACAAATACAATGTAATGTGCAAACACCTTGAACTTGCTTCACAGCTTCATTCAAGAACATAATCACTCTTGCCTACAGGCTTTGAGTGACAAACACTCTCAGGTTTACCACTGAGAAACACATGGTAACCTTCCCACAGATTGGGAGGTTTACCTTACACACACCCCTAAAAATTCATTCTAAGAGGCTTACAAAAACTAGATTACAATCAGCTATTTATAACCTAATCACCCAACTGGATTTGGGCCTTCAGAAAACTGCAGCAGACTTGTTCTTTGTTGTTGCAACTTCAGCAGAAAAATTCTGCTACAAACAAGGTCTTCAAGTTCCTAAACTCTCTCCATATATATCTCCATGTTTAGAGCCTATATATATTCTGATTTAGTCTTCAAGACCTCCACATGGGAGTTAGGATATTCACCAGATATCCTTGCTGATCCCATGACATATACTGAATTATTTTATTCAGTTTCCTACACATGTGCGATGTCACAGACCTGATGTCGTGACATCGTACATGACATGTTGGTCCAGATGTTGAATTTCTTCAACCCAACATATTAAAACAACAGAGATGATTACATTATTTGTTTTCTAAAATTAATGCCAATCCTAAGGAATCAACAGTTAGGGTTCTCACTGCTACGATTTTCGCTACTTCTAAGGCGTTCTCCTTCCACCTCTGTTAGATCTACGACGTTTCCTCCTTCTATTAATTCGTTGTTAGCTGTTCGATTTTGACACCATAGGTATTTTTCTAATCTTCATATTACTTGGTTTCTCTTCTGACGTTCGCTATTGTTCATTTTTGGTTTCTCTTCTGACTTCGAAGAACTTAATTGGAGTTCTAGATATATACGGATTCGAGAGTTTCAAGACAAACAGGTTCTTAATCTTAACCACCCTCTTGCCTAATTTTATATGAAGTTTATAGACGTATGCACATTTGACCAATCTCTGTGATCGAATTTTTGTGTTCTCTATTTACATTTTTCGTATCTATTTACTTTTGAACCACAGTTATTGTTCTAACAGTAACTAACTTTACATCGGCCCTGTTCAGCTTCGACCAATTTTGTATCAATTTGACAAATGAGAAGCTACAGCAGCATTTCAACCAGGTTTGATTTTTCTACTATCTCCTGGTAAACAATTTCTATAGACTCAAATAACACTTCATTATTTCATTATGCAGCATGTCTTCAAAATGGAGCAAGAGGAATATACAAAGGAAGAAATTGATTGGAGTTATATAGAGTTCGTTGATAATCAAGATGTTCTCGATCTTATTGAGAAGGTGCAACTCAGCCTTGCATTTTTGTCATTTTAGAAAAGTTCTATCAGTTTGTCATCTCATTCTTGTTTATAACTTCAGTAACCTGGCGGCGTTATTGCTCTTCTGGACGAGGCCTGGTATGTATTAAATGACAATAGTTCAAATATTTGTATTATAGTTAATGGTTTGTTTATGTCATTTTACATAATGTAAAGTGGCGTTAGCGCATGCAAATATATATACTTTGAGCAATAACTATGTTTTATAGTCATTCTTTTATATATTGTCCTGCTTATTCTTTGTAGTATGTTTCCAAGATCAACGCACGAAACATTTGCTGAAAAGCTATATCAAACACTTAAGGACAATAAGCGATTCAACAAACCGAAGTTGTCACGAACTGACTTCACCATCAATCACTATGCTGGTGATGTGAGTAAAATACATTTTGGTCTACGCAGTTATATCAACCATGAAATAAAAAGTTAAAAGCTTAGTATATATGTCGAACTTTGATTTCAGGTCACGTATCAAACTGATCTTTTCCTTGATAAAAACAAAGACTACGTTGTTCCGGAACACGCTGTGCTGCTCTGTGCTTCCAAGTGCTCCTTTGTTTCAGGACTTTTCCCACCTTTACACGAGGAAAGTACTAAATCAACAAAGTTTTCTTCTATAGCCACTCAGTTTAAGGTCGGTTTTCTTTAAACATGCATATGCTTGAAAATTATAAGTCTTTTGTATATAACTATTGATCATTGTTATTCTTATTGCTTATGGAATGAAGCAACAACTGCAATCTTTGCTTGAAACATTGAGTGCGACTGAGCCACACTACATTCGTTGTGTAAAGCCAAATAATCTTCTTAAGCCGGGGATATTTGAGAACAACGATGTGTTACAGCAGCTTCGATGTGGGGTGAGTTCAACCCCCATATTAGCCTTGTTCTTTATTATGACATGAATATTTTTGTTTCAAGTTACTTCAAACTCTGTGGATGCCTTTTACAGGGTGTAATGGAGGCAATTAGGATAAGTTGCGCTGGATATCCAACTCGAAAGAACTTTGATGAATTTGTTCAGCGGTTTAGTATAATGGAACCTAAGGTTCTAAAGTCATGGTATTTACTTCTCCTTTTTTCCGTGTTTTCTTTTTCTGATCATACAGATGAATGTGATTGTACTGAACATAATTAACCACCTAGATTGTTGTCACGAAATTTTTCCGGTTTTAGATGTTCAAATAACACAACTATATCTGAAATAACTAATAATAAATATATATCTGCAGTCCTGATGAGATGACGGCTTGCAATAGACTTCTAGATAAAGCAAACCTTAAAGATTATCAGGTAGTAGTTCTTATCTTAATCTCAGTTATAGCATTTTTATTTGCTCGCAGGTTACATTGAATCATAGATGATGATGCTAAAAAATTTCGAACACGCTATGTATGATAATATGGATTGGAATAAAATGTTGTTTGGGTTTCTTTGCAGATAGGAAAGACAAAAGTTTTCCTGAGAGCAGGTCAAATGGCAGAACTAGATGCATGTCGTGCCGAGGTCCTAGGAAGATCCGCAATCGTTATTCAGAAAAAAGCTCGCACATATATTTGTCAAAAACAGTACAAGTTATTGCGATTTTCTGCCATAGAACTACAAAGGGCTATTAAAGGTATCAATTATTTGAATCCTTTTTGATACTATGTATGAATAATCTTGTTATCCATTTTCTAAGTCATTTAGTTTTACGTATCCTATGAACTTAACATAGGACAACTTGCAAGACGTCGGTATGAATGCATGAGAAGGGAGGCCGCATCTTTGATAATCCAGAAACAAATCCGCATGTATCTTTCGAGAAGTGCTTATAAAACTACCTATTCCAAAGCTGTTTGTATTTAAACCGGCATGCGAGGAATGGCTGCTAGAAATGAACTTCGATTCAGGAAGCGGACCCTAAGAAGACTGCGACTAGCAAAAAAAACATACATCTCAGAGATGCTTTTGCTACTTAGTTTTATTTCTTTTTAAGTTATGAATTGGTTGTATATTTAGAATCTTTAGAAGTTAAACGATTATATATCAGTGGATTGTTGTATATGTATGGATATGCCAGCGCCAGATTAGAGGGCGCTTTAAAGCGCTGTTATAGGCCAAAAAAAGCGCCCTCTTTCCCCTTATTTGGCGTAGTGGTTTCACTCTCCAGTCTCACCTCTCTCTTCGTCGATTTGGCCTCTCTCTTTGTCGGTCACACGGTTCAGGTAAGTTTCAGTTTTCTCTTCGTCGACCACATAGTTGAAATTTCTGAATTTTGTTTTTGATAAAATAAATTAAAGAAAATAACTACTACAGTAGTATAATGGCGGATTGGGGTCCCGTGGTGATAGCAGTGGTGCTGTTTGTGTTGCTAAGTCCAGGCTTGTTGAACATGCATACTAGTGGTACAAGTAATAGCTGAAAGTATCGAGTTGAAAGTATCGTTGACTCGCATGTTTTGTAAGATACCTATAACTATGCTCGGCGAACATAAGGTGCACAGTTAGTCTCCGAGTTGGTACAAGTAATAGAAGTACTAAAAGTACAATCGTAGTATGAAAAAGAACCTATTGAATTGAATGAACTATTGTAGTAGTTTAAGCTTCATGAAACAAAAATAAAAACATCAATGTGTATTCTTAATCAATATAAAATAATGGTTTGTGAAAAGTGTATACTTGGTCCAATAGTCTGCACATTCCTTGTTGTCAGGTAGCTTAAGAAGTCCTTCTAAGATCTGCATATAGTCCCACACATAGACACACAAAATATAAACACCAAAACAGTAGAATATCATTACTTCATTTGCAACAGGTAGCTTAAAGGCTTTCCAATCAAACTAACTAGACTTCCCAATGCACATGGCTGAAACCGCAATCGCAACAGGTAGTTTTTGATGTTTCAAACTAACAGGTAGCTTAAAGGTTTCCCAATGCACATGACTGAAACCGCAATCGCAACATTCGATAGTGTTTTCTGCAACAGTTTTTGTGTTTTTTTTAAAACCTTGTCCTCTATGTAATGGTTGCATTAGATATGTTTGTTCTGGAAATTCAAACTAACTAGACTATAGTTTTGAAATTAGTGAAGGCTGTTAAATGTAAGAAACATGTTGTCAATTGTTACATGCTTTTAAATGCTGTTATAACATGTTGTAAATTGTCAAATATACTGCTGTTAAATGTAAGAAACATGATGTAAACTGTTACATGCTGTTAAATGTTATTATAACATGCTGTAAATTGCCAAATATGTTGCTGTTAAATGTAAGAAACATGCTGTAAATTGTTACATGCTGTTAAATGCTGTTATAACGTGCTGTAAATTGTTATACTTGTTGTTGTTTAATGTAAGAAAAATGCTGTTAAATGTTGTTATAACATGCTGTAAATTGACAAATATGTTATTGTTAATGTTACAAACATGCTGCTAAATGTTGTCTAAATTTGATTGTTTTAATATGTTACATGTTGTTAAACGTTGTCAATTGTTACATGTTGTAACATGTGTCTATTCTTTTCCTTTTTATCATAATAGGATTTGAAAGCACACAAACAACAACTTGCAATAGAGACCGGAAAGTCTCAACTTGATGTTTATTTGGATGAGGCAAGTGTGGATTTAAGTTATCAAAATTTTGATGACTTGAATGTTCTTCAATGGTGGAAGGAGAATTGGAATAGGTTTAAAGAGTTATCTTTATTGGCTCGTGATTTGTTAGGCATCCCTATTACTACTGTTGCATCTGAATCTGCTTTCAGTATTGGTTCGATCATTCTAAACAAATATAGAAGTCGCTTGTTGTCGAAGAATGTAGAGGCATTGATTTGTACTCGCAGTTGGCTTCACGGTTTCAACAGTTTTGGTACATAATCAAATATTAAAAAAGTTTCTTTTAATACTTTGTGATTCTTTTAATTTTGTTACTTACACTTAAATTTTTTTATAGATGTAGTGGGTGATGATGAAGATAATGATGATGGAAGTTTGGCGAAAAGTATTACAACTGAAGCATCATATGTTCATGACGTAGATGAAGATTGATGAGTGCATCTTTTATGTTTGTAGAGAATTTAGAGATTTTTGTGTTAGATTAAACTATTTATGACTTCTTTCATAACTTTTGTTGAATTTATGGAGTTGAACTTTTGTTGAATTTGTGGTGTTGAACTTGTGTTGAATTCGTGATATTTAATTTAAGGTTTGTTAAATTTAATTATTGGATGTAGGATAATGATAGTGATTTTTATGCAATGCAAGTGTGTTTTTACATACATTATTTAGCAAAGACTTTATTAGATTTTAGTAGTATTAGGATGTATGAGTACTTTTTTAAAGTTATATCATCATGAGTGAAAAAAGTTTTTTTAAAGAGAATAACGGACATGCCCGCATGCCCGTCATTAAATGGGGCGGGCCTAGTAAGTAAGCCCGCATCTCTACCTTTGACCGTCCCGCCCCGCCCCTTTTTCTTGCGGACTTTTGTGGGGCGGACCTAAACGGGGCGGACATGCCCGTTTGCCACCTATATATATATATATATATATATATATATATATATATATATATATATATATATATATATATATATATATATATATATATATTTAAATAAGAAGGACGAATATTATGAATGATAATTTATTTATTTATATCTATTATATGGATCAAATTTATCTATTATCGCATAAATTTTAAAAGTAAATTTTTATTTATAGTGATCAAAATAATATATTTTAGAGAAGTGCAGCTAGGGGCAAAATCTGATTTGTTTTGAGAGGATACATGTTAGAATTTTTTAATTCATCTTCAATAATACAACTCATCACGGTCTTAGACTTAGTGGAGTTCACTTTTATGCAACTTTAAAAATCTCATTTATTTTTTTGTTTTATTGATATAACTAATAAAATATTCATGTGAAATATGGATGATAATTTGACCCATTTTCAATTGGCATTCATAAAAATATTTATAATAGATAGGATAAAAATCGCATATATGAGTATAAGCATGGACTCCGATAATTATCCACTTAAATAAGTGGGGATGAGCACCTTAGTACCCAACCCGCCCTATACCCGCATAATATATATTTATATATTTTAATTTATATTATTATATATAAAAATAAATATGGGTCAATTTTTAAAAATATATCAATTTTAAACTACTACATGTTTAATATAAGTGATTATTTATTTCATAATTCAATAGTTAATTTTTTTAAAAAAAATTTAATGTTGCTAAAAACTTAAAATAATATGATATTTTATATTTGACATATTTATTTTTATTAGAAATACGGATAACAGATACGGGTACGGGTACTTACATATCCATAAGGTACGGACACGGGTACCAATATTGGTATCCAAGCGAGTATAGACTCGGGTACGAATATTTTTTTCAATGCGGGTATGGGGACGGATACTATAGTACTCTACTCAAATTTTGTCCATTAGAATCCCTAATACGAGCCATTTAATTAATGTATTAAATTAAAATTTGATAAAAATTGATGAAAAAATAATAAAATAATTGTATTAATATTGTCGCATTAAATAAGTAAATAATTTAAGAAGACTAAAATATATAAAGTTATGAGTGAATGATGTATCATAATTACAATCTCTAAGTAAAGTTATCTGTGTTAGATATACATATCATTAAAGAAAGAAATTAATTCTCCAATTGGTTGTGATTGAAATTTTCATATGTGTTAGATATTGTCAAATATTTAATTGTAGTAAAGAGAAAACAATTGCATAGAAGTCTAAAAAAGAATAAAATCAGATGAGGGAACATTACACACAGGGAACATTACACACTCCTAGCTTGAATTTCTCTTCTACAACTGCTATCTCATAGATACATTTGACATCTACCTGCCCATTTATACATGTAAGGATCTTCATTCTGATGAATTATGTAAGGATGTAAGGACCATCATTATACATTCTTATGCAATAATAATATTGCATTGCAGTACACTAGATATATGTCTTATTCAAATGATAATATACTTAAAGACTAAATATTTTGATGTACCTATGTTATCAAAGATGTATCCTAACTTACATAGTAGAAATCCTTACATCAAATTTACAAATTCAAATGCTAGTTTTTTCACATGTATACTGAGTGCAACCTCAGTAGTTCCTTCCTTTGTCATTGCTTGCAATTGCACACTGATGACATGAATTACCGACATAATAATTTAACAAAATTCAAAATCCATGCTACTTAAAATTTTAAGCAAATAAAATTATTTAGAACATTACTCCTATCTTACATACTTTCATCATAAAATTATTTAGAACATTACTCATATCTTACAATACAATCATCTTTTTCTTCTTTCAGAATTTCTTTTTTTTTTCTCTCATTTCAATTGGTTTGTTTTTTTCTTTCAATTCTATATGTAGTGTAGAATCATCTTACAACCAATGAGTGGTTGTTTCACCTGAGTAAAGGGTGAAGAACAAGAGGCGTGAGCAATTAGAAAGATTAATTCTTATTCATCAAGATTGATTTTGTTAACTTTAAGATTGGAGTTTTCCCAACATCTTGTATTTAGAGCATTGGTTGTCTGATCTTTGGGACGCATTGAATCACAATGAATAATCCGAACGGGCATTTTCCAATGAATCTTCCAATCTTGAATTGTAAGATTTATGAGAATTGGTGTAAAGAGATGAAGGTTGTTTTCTGTTGTCAAGACCTTTGATAACGAGAAATTATATCATGTTTTTAGGCTTATATCACATGTTATTCGTATTTATTTCAATATGTTTTATCACATTTTAGTTCATTTTTATTCGTTTTGCCGTTGTTAGCGAATTTCGGTGCAAATTCGATAGCAAATAGGAAAAGGAGCAAAAGAGCAGCAAAAGAGCAAGATTCTGCCCAAATGGTGTTCGCCATGTGTATATGGAGTTCGCCATTGGCCTTCCTGCCACGTCATTTGATGATCAAGGCAATGGCATTCGTCATTTCCCTAATGGCGTTCGCCATTATCATGCAGAAGCAGTTATGTGCTAGTGGCCAGTTTTGTGCAGTTTTCTCCAACCTATTTTCCCTCCACTTTGCTTGCATGATCAATGGAGGTTACAAGGATGCAAAAACTCTATAAATAGGACTCTTTGAGGTGTTTCAGGACATCCAAGTTGTGCGGAAGCTCTGTCGAAATTGCTTCATAGTCTTAGGCATAAATTCACCTGTAAAAGTGACAATAACTCACATCGAGAGATTGTCAGACTTGTTTTCTTGTAATTTTCATTGTACTCTTGGATCAAGAACAAGCCTGCCGACATTTTCGTTTCAATTCAAAGTCTTCGTTTCTTTAATTTTAGGTTTTTACCGCTCTATTATTTATACTTGTTATTGCCTTAACTACATTACATGCCATGTTGTTTTTAAGTTTAGTTCCTGTGATCATGTTATTTTTTATTAAAATTATGTCTTACTAATTTTGTCTGAGTCCGACGTATGAGGACCGTCATTAGAGACGAGACTCAGTAGAAATAATAGGAGCGATTGTGATTAAATTCTGTTTTGGTTTTAGTTTCCAATTTTATGATTCATTGTTTTGACACGAGAGTGAAGAACAAACTAAGGTTCTAGCCAATAGCGCGAGAGTATGAGGAAGGAACCGGATAGTGGAAACTAGGCATCGATCCTAAAAACGGCGAGAGTGTCTTAGGCGTTGTTTAGGATCTCATTGGTTTTCAAAATATGCTTTCTAATTGAAACGGGTGAGCAAGAGCAAAATCCAGTGGTTAGGAGGTGTGGTTTTAGTCAATAGCGCGAGAGTGTGAGACAAAGTCTTTACATCAATACTTTCTACATAACGTAATAAAATCGTAATTAGTACCTAAAATTTACCTAATCCCTTAGGAACACAGAATCCATATTCCGGGCTCATTTTATTATCATTTTCAAACCTCTAGCAATTAGCATTTATATTTCCGTTCATATCCTTTTAACCTTTAGCCTTAGCTTTGCAATTGCAATGATAGATAACATTAGTTTGATTATTAGTCTATGTGGGTTCGACAATCTTTTAAAACTACCTGATAAACTGTATACTTGTAGTTATTATCCAACAAACACGTCTGTCCCAATCAACCTTTGGGATCTTGTAAAGGATGAAGTAACGCCAATTGAAGATAATGTTACTGATGAACAAAAGGATGCACATAAAGATTTGAAGAAGAAAGATTATAAAACTCTCTTTATATTTCATCAATGTGTTGATTCAGAAAACTTTGAGAAAGTTAGTGATGTAGACTCAGCAAAGGAAACATGGAAAATCCTCGAGAAATCGTTTGGGGTCCTGAAAAGGTGAAAGAGGTGAGGTTACAAACTCACAAAAGGACGTATGAATTACTTCAGATGGAAGAAAGTGAAAGCATAACTGATTTCTTCACTAGGGTAATAAGACAGATGAATCAAATAAATATGTATGGAGAAATGTTGACATTAAGATCAAGAGTTACAAATATCTTGAGGTCATTGGCTCCAAAATTCGATCATATGGTAGTACCCATGGAAGAATCAAAGGATTTGTCAAGCATGACAAAAGAAGAACTTCAAGGGGTGCTTGAATCTCGTGAACAAATAATGGATGAAAGATCTGCAAGTAAGAAAATGAGTGATGTAGCTCTCCAGGTGCATTCAACAAAAGAAAAGAAAGGCAAAGGAAAATTGAATGGGGGCAAAGGCAGAGGAAACCATCAAAAAGGTAGTTCATTAAATCAGAGACAATCTACAATTGTCAAAATTATGACCATTATGCAAGTCAATGTCGAGGAGGCAAGAAATATCAAGAAAGTAATAAAAAGCTTGCAGAAGAAGATGAAGTGACGCTAATGGTCACCAAAAAAGAAGAAGAAAGATTCGAAGATCAATGGTATCTTGACCCAGGTTGTTCATCACATGTGACTGGAAGAAAATATTGGTTTATCAACATCAGTCCCTATCTGATGAAGGTATTGTCGATGTTCTGATCAGGATAAACGATGGTGAAAAATCAGTAATCTCCAATATGTTGTACATACCTGGCATGAAGAGTAATCTTCTAAGTATAAGTCAGCTGATTAAGAGGAATTACAAAGTATTAATCAAAGATAGAATGATAAGAGTGATCAACTCGAGTAACATGTTAATCTTGAAGCCTCCTATGTCACAAAATATAACCTTCGTGATTGAACTTGTTGTGTTGGAACACAAGTGTCTGGCGACTACAGCTAGCAGAGATGAATGGTTATGGAACTATAAACATTGGTCACTTGAATTTTAATGAATTAGTAATCTGAAGAGGAAGAACATGGTTTCATGGCTACAAAGAATCCATATTCCATAAGAAGTGTGTGAAGATTGTTCAAGAAAAGAAACACAAGAATAGCTTTAGCAAGGATGCAAGAAGCAAGTTGAAAGGCACTCTCGAGATAATCTACTTAGACGTGTGTGGTCCTTAACGGCTAGATTTCACTCGGAGGTAACAAGTACTTTGTTAGATTTATTGATGATTATAGAAGAAAGTTATGGACCTACTTAATCAAGAAGAAAAATAACGTGATCGGTGTTTTCATCAAGTTCAAAGAAATGGTGGAAAGACATAGTGGTCACAAGATTAAGGTTATGAGGACAGATGGAGGTGGAGAGTATGTGTCAAAATATTTCGACACATTATGTACAAAAGAAGGAATTATGCATAAGGTGGTGCCACCATACACTCCTCAAAAAAATGGTATTGCTGAAAGAAAGAACATAACCATTACCAATATGGTGAGAAGTATGTTAAAAGACAAGCATCTCCCAAATGATCTATGGGGTAAGGCTATGTCGACTGCAACATACATATTAAACCAATGTTCAACAAAAAGGCTTGAATGTATCACACCAGAAGAATATTGGTTTGGTATCAAACCTAGTTTAAGCCATTTAAAGTTGTTTGGATCTATAGCATATAGGTGTATGCCAGATCAACTGAGAAGAAATCTGGATGATAAGTCGAGTCAGATGATCCTGGTGGAATATCACTCGACTGGTGGATACAAATGGTTCGACCTAGTGAACAAGAAATTTGTGATTAGTAAGGATATGATCGTAGATGAGCTTAAGGAGTGGGATTGGACTGAGAACATCAAGAAGGATTAAGTGATAATCATGTGTGATGAACCAACTAGTGAAGTTGTTAAAGAAGTTCGACAAGAAGCAGTCGAAGGTCAAGTTAGCATAAGCAGACCCTAGAGAACTAGAAACATGTCTGCAAAACTGCATGAATATGTAATCACATCAGATAATACAGTCTATGATGAAGGCGAGTTAGTACAATATGCCTTCTATGCATATACAGAGCCAGATGATACAACTGAAGCATTGAAAGACTCAGGGTGGATAAAAGTTATGGTGGATGAGACAAAATCCATAGAAGACAATGATACCTGGATACTAGTCAAATTTCCAAAGAGAAGAAGGCAATTAATGTGAAGTGGGTATACAATGCCAAGTTGAATCCAAAAGGTGAAGTAAATCGACACAAGGCAAGACTTGTACCCAAGGGTTCTCTTCAAAAAGAAGGAATCGGCTATGGTGAAGTCTTTACACCAATAGCTAGAATCGAAACATATAGGTGGTTGCTGGTCTAACGAATATGAATAATTGGTTGATGTTTCAGATGAACGTGAAATGTGTATTCCTGAATGGCCCTCTAGATGAATACGTGTATGTAATACAACCAATTGGGTGTGTAAACCATGACTAAGAAATGAAAGTATACAGGCTGCATAAAACTCTATATAGACTGAAACAAGCTCCAAGAGCTTAGAACAAGAAAATAGACGGCTTTCTAAGATAGAAAGAGTTTGAGAAGTACACGAAAGAGCATAATGTGTATGCTAGGAGAAACATGAGTGAGCTGTTTATACTGAGTCTCTATGTCGATGACCTGTTGATAACAGGCAGTTGCAGAAAAGAGATCGAAGATTTCATATATGACTTAAATAAGGAGTTTGAAATGTCAGACTTGGGAAATCTCTCATAATTCGTTGGTATCAAATTCTACAAGAGTAATAGAGGCTTGATGATGCAACAAAGAAGATATGCAGGTGAAATACTCAAGAGATTTGAGATGCAAGATTGCAATCGAACTTCGAATCCAGCTAAGCTCATATTTAAACTGATAAAAGACTCGAGTAAAGATGATGTCGACCCAACATAGTACAAAAGATTCATTTGATCACTTAGATACCTCTGTCATACAAGGTCAGATTTAGCCTATTGTGTAGGCATGTTCAGGAGATTCATTCCGAAGTCGGAAGTATCCCATCTTGCAACAACCAAGAGAATGCTAAGGTATCTCAATGGAACATTCGACTATGGTATTTTGTTTCATTCAGTCGATGAAGGAAAAGAATACAAGCTTGTGGGATACACTGACTCTAGTTGGTATGGTGATGTTGAAGATAGAAAATCGACAGTAGGATATGTTTTCAAGTTAGGTTATGCGTTAGTCGCGTGGAGTTCGAGATAGGAATCAGTGGTAGATTCATCAAATAGCCTCCACCTTTGGTTATTGTTATATATGAATAAAGGTGCGGTCACCACCCACACAAAGCCAATGAGAGTCGATTATGCATGAATCACTACTACAAAACATATCTACGGTGAAGATATATTACCACGACCACTTATTCACCGTAGTAATATCTCATTTTTTACGCGCATTATTTTTTTTATTAAGAAATATTTCATCACGGTTCCTAAATCCAATTGTGGTCATAGAATTTGCGTGATAAGCTTCGAATCCTAACATCAACATTTTTTCAATAAAAATAAGTGTGCGACCCTTAATATTTTTCGTTATATGAAAATTAAAAGTATAACAACTACGGTTGTTTCATTCAACTGTGGTTATATGTTTCATATTTTACTACCGTTGTTTCTTGCAACCGTTGTGAAATTCTTTTCACTTAATAAAAACATAACAAGAACTTTATTTTGTTAATAACATACAAGGGTGACCTAGAAAACGAGACGACAACGATAGCAAAATCTTCATCATCTTCATTCATTTCTGGAAACGAAATCTTTATCCTCTTCGCCTTACGGTATATTACCATTACGTGTTTGTTGTTGTCTCTCTCTCTCTCTCTCTCTCTCTCTCTCTCTCTATATATATATATATATATATATATATATATATATATATATATATATCGTTGTGGTAATGATACTGCTTTCTAAAATTTTATGTTCTTCGCTAGGGTTATATTTCATTTCTTGGTTTCCTTTTTAACATAATGACATTGTGGTGTGTGTTGTTCATGTTGTCCTGTTCTTGTTTTATTCAAATTTTGTGACTATAACTCTGTGTAGTTACAAACTCATTATTGGGTTGTTGATTGTAGTCGTGGCTATGAATATGCGTTAGGTTTTAGTGTTGTTAAAGAAAGTAAATGGAGATAAACAATAAGAGAAGGAAATTCTTTTATTCATTAAGAATGCATTACATTTTAGATCCTAAAGACATTAGATAATTTTATTCTTCATCCCACTCTTCTTCCATTGGACCCTTCTCTTAGGCTTTACCATTGTTGTCTACTCTGCCCACTTTGAGATCTAGCAGTTGTGCCTACTCCTTCTGAGACTTCATCAAACTTTTGAACCTTTGAAGCTTCCTCAGGCTCCTGCTTCTCTTCCTTTTTCTTTTTCCTTCACCAGCTTCCTAATCTCCTTCTCAAAATCCCTCTTTTGAGTCTTATACTGTTTTGGTTTACCCATTTTAGCTTAAGAGTAATCTGATTGGAATGGTTATGCAAACTTCTGTTTTTATAAGAAGAAATCTTGAATAATGTGCAATCTGCCTTGAAGACTATGCATCTTGGGAAGCTTTGCCTTTCAGAATCTGACTTTGACTATCTTGGATATTGTGGATAACTGCTTACCTTTTTCTCCAACCATTGAGATTCTGTGAATATTTTATTTTTGTTTTTACTCAATTCTCTCTTATCTTTATTTTATCTTTTGTGTGCAGATTCTTGTTCTTAAGCAACATAAGTGCCTTCTTCATATGAAGAACTTCAAGAAGGAATATGGGAAAAATAAAAAATATTTTATATTCTTCATTCATAATTTATTATAAGTTATAATTTCTAAGGTTATTTACTCAGAGCTATTTTTATTTGGAATTATAGGTGTTTAAAGTCAAGACACAACTATTTGGAATTATTTAAAATTATTGTGTTTATGATCTCATATGATTCAGAAATATTCAATTTATAAAAAAAATAAAAAAAATATCACAAGGTTGCTTAATTCAACCGTTATTATACGTAGTGCGTTACTTAACTTGTAACAACGATCGCACGTCCGTTGTGAAAACCAACATATATATATATATATATATATATATATATATATATATATATATATATATATATATATATATATATATATATATATATAATTACATTTGACAATAACGGATGTACAATCATCATATATGTGTTTTTCAACCGTCATACATATTTTTTCCGTAGTAGTGAATATATGTTGCTCGATATACATTACAAATTATTGAGATTAATTTGATAAAATACAATTGCTATGATTAAAGAAAGAATGAATACAATACAATATGCAATTGAATAATATTATTAAGACATAATTGGCTAATTCGATTTTCCATAAACAACTATTAATATATACATTTAAACAATATAATTATGGATTAAAAAAATAAAACTTGATCATTGCAGTTGGTATAATTTCCAATCAAAATTTTGCATTAGAAAACCATATATGTAATGAGTATTTAATCTTACCAAATCCAATATCTTCACTAACTTTTCCTATTGCTCAAATTTGACCAGCAAGCATCTGAAGCATCAACACCCACACAAAAAATATTAAGAATAAACAATGAGAGTGGAAGAGTATTTAATACATAATAATATATTGAATCATCCACCCAATGTTCTTTCACTTTCAAGGTAACAAAAACTTCATAGCTATAACAAAGAAGAAAATAATTAAACAGGGGAGTGAAATTATATGAAAAAAATGGAAATATAACTCCTAATTCAACATTATATGATCAAATATTTTTCTAAGAGAAATATATATACTAATAAATTCAAAGATTTAACATTTATTAATTGAGTGTCCTTTTAATACAAAGGAACAGGCGAATGATTTTTTCTGTTCCGGCCACCGCGAGGATCAACCTCCAAATCTTCCCCATCAAGAGTTCACTATCTCTTGCGGCTTCACAATATTCAGCTTTGAGATGTCTGGATCTCTGTGTATGAAATTCTCGTTCATTAACAAAAAAAACAAAAACAAAAAGCAGAGAAAAATGGTCCAAATAGTAAAAATATAACTAATCAGTGTACACTTTGATTGTGAGACAAGTAAATCAAACACCAAGAACATGAATCAATGGAAAAAAAGTCTTTAACACACCCACACAAATTTTTATTAGTCAAAAAATATTACTTGTCAACTAAATTTTTTCCTCTTTTCTCACAACCCAACACTTAACTTCAAAATCTAGTGTTTTCGCAAGCCTTTGAGATACATGAGCATATCAATTAGAAAAATCAAAGCGCAAATAATCTAAAAAAATGCTTATGTATTATAACAAACAAAGATAATAAAGAATAGTCAACTCTTGAAACCGTATCATAATCAACCAACTCTAAAACATAAATATGACGAAAAACAAAAAGACAAAACATAAATATGTCTTATTTTGAACATGTTTAAATTAATTAACCTTGATAGGACTTAGGGGGAGTTTACAAACTACACCCTCTGTACTGTTAGACTCTAGAAAAACTTACAAACCTCAGACTCTGAAGTCAACTTGTTAATTAAATTAACAATCATTCCTCTTAAATATTTATGTTTGTCATCATCAAAAAGGGAGAGATTGTTGGAACAAAATTGATTTGTCCCATATCCCTTAGGTTTTGATGATAACAAAATATTTAAAGAACAATTGGGTATACTAATATTTTCTAAAGTGTGCAGGAACATAGATTAAAACTTCATAATTAATCCAAGTATTGGTTATGACTATGAACATCTTAAGAGAAGCTTAAAGACCAGAATTTGATGGATCAGAAGCTAAAGATCAGACTCTGAAGAAGTCAATGTATGAAGGTAAGAGTCTGAAGAAGTCAACCTCTAAAGACCAGACTTTGAAGAAATTTACCTCTACTAATCAAAACCCGAAAAGTATAATAGGTGTCTACCTCTGAGCCTATTTTGTCTTCTTCTAATCACGTGAAGACCTAAGCTTTTTCTTCATAGAGTCAGCTGAGATGCAATTGATAATTCCTCTTATAGCAATGGAATTCCAAACAAGCTTTCAACGATATTAACCATTTGAAGAACCATTTCAACATCTCTATTCAAGCTTCTCAAGGACTCTCTTGTGTTGAATCTTCAATGACTCATTTCCTTTTATATTTAAGGAGATGAAGACTTGAAGAAAATAAACCAATGATCTATTGACATTCAAAGAGAAATTACTCTATCAAAACATAAGCACAAGGTTAACTTAGTTGTTTTTTACCTTTGTATATTCTAGAAATTCTTAAGTCTTAAAGAGTTCTTCTTGAGTTGTATTTTGTCTACACCTCTAATTGTATATCAACTGTATTACCTCAAACAATCTTTTATCTGTGAGGTAGATTGTTAGAAGTATCGTATTTAGTGTTTGAGCATTTGAAGTCTCTTGCTTGTGTGCTTGAGCATTGGAAGTCTATTGCTTGTGTGCTTGAGCATAGAAGTCTCTTACTTTGTGATTGAGCATTGGAAGTCTCTTGCTTGTGTGCTTGAGCATACAAGTTTCTTACTTTGTGTTTGATCATTGGAAGTCTCTTGCTTGAGTGCTTGAGTATATTACAATCTTGTGTGATTATAATGAAAATATCTTATAAGTACAAGAGGTCTGGATTACTCTCAATTTGTGAGAGTAACCAGGATAACTCTGTGTGTCTCTCTTCTTTCTTGCATTATTTATCTGCCGCCTACCTCTGATTGATTTAGATTCTATACTTTGTGTTTAGATTTTGACCAAGAGTTTAAAAGAGAAAGAAATAATTAGCATAATTCAACTCCCCTTTCGTGTGTTTTTATCACCTTTAGGCTTTTCTCCTACGGTGCTTGAAGTCCCTGCATTCCCAACCGTCGAATCTATTGATTGTTCTTCTACGCTATGAGCATTGCTCCGAGGGGAAATGGATTTTTTAAAGCTGGACGAGTCATTTCTGGAAGTTTTTTAGCACTCCTCATACGCATAAACACTCAACCCCAATGAAGACATCTCATTAAAGAAGAACAAGATAAAACAATATAATTTCTTGCACAAAAGGGTCCTACTAGGCGTGCCAATTTATTTACTTGTATTTTTAGTAAACAATCATAAGTTTGATTCACTTGAGATTAAACTCGAAAAGAATCTCAAAGATAATCTCTGGAGAAAAGTGTTTGTGATTGATACTTATATGGTTGAAAATTAACAAACTAGATGTAAATACATAATTGATTTGAAGAAATAAAATAAAGAAAAGGCATAATAAATGTCATAAAATAAATGCTTTGATATAAAATACTTAAAGAAACTTAAAAGATGGACGCAAATTCATACATTTATCACAAAATGTTTCTCTCTATGACTTGGATACTTTAGTTTTATAGAGAATGAGTGGAAAATTACAACCTCAATCTCAAACATTGACATATATATGAATACAATAGTAATCATCGACAATAGATAGATCACCAGGATCTGACACGTATCCCACTATGTAAGCTTCACTGCTCTAACTTTCTTCCAAGCGTCTTCAAAGATAAAACTGTTGAAAACCAACCATCGTGCTAATAACTGCGGTTGTATTTGTTTTGAACCTCTTAATTGCCTCTATCGAGAGTCTTTGGTCGACTTCTATAGAGTTGTTGAGACATCTCCACGTCACATAGTCTTTGGACTTAAGAATATCATAAGTCTCTAACATTTGGTGTATGTGTCGATCTCGACCCTTGTCGAAGAGCTGATTAATGCAAATCCATTCGACATTTTAGACATGTTTCAAAGAGAGAGTGATCGTAATCTTGTGGATTTTTTCTTGAGACTCATCCCAACTAGGGTTTGCCTAAACTTATTTGGTAGGTTAGTTGAACCATATTAGTTGACATAGTTAGTATGTCGAAACCTTTTTATTGAAGCTCTTAGCACTCAGAATTTTCCAACGTACTTATTGCCATTCTTCGTTGACTTTCTTCAGCTAGAATTTCCAGGCTAACAGTAGGCACTCTCCAATCCTGAATATTCTTTCTACCAATGCCTAAGAGTTATGTTGTTTCACCATGTTGTAATCATTTTTCAGTAGATAAATAGCTCTTTGTATGTCGTGATTAACTTGTTGTAGTTGAAATCCTAGAAGCATTTCTTGTCCAAGCATTGCAGGTAGTGGTGGAGGTCTAAACGAGGTTCACCTTGGTTAAATTATGATGCGGGTCTGAGGAACGAAAAAGGATGAAATACTCCCTGACTTGCCCTAAATTGGACAGGATCTTGCTACAAAGGAGCAGATTGAGACGTTAACAAGACTTGATCATCTACTCTTTGAGGGATAAGTGATGGATCTTTGGTCGCTTTAGTATCTTGTTGTTGAACGACGGAGCGAGTAGTTTTGGAAGTCACTATTATTGATGAATTCAAAGGAGATCTGTTTGAGAGGAGGTTGAATTTGGATAAAGCGATCGGGAACACAAATATGTACTTTGGATAAAGAAGATTTGAGTTCTAATGAAAGAGATTTGAACTTCTACCAGAAGAGTTGTGATTATGATAACTTGTGGAAACCAAAAGTAAATTCCCACAAAAAAACGCCGTGTGGGCGATCCAAAACTGTTTTTATCTTTTATTTTTTTTCACAGTAAAAAAACAAATTTAGTCTCTCCGATATATTTTTAGATTAAAAGTTAATAACATGTCTATTTTGAACTAATGTGTCAATTATATTTTATATATATCATGTTCTATTGAGATTTTTATTTATCCCACAAATAAATTAGTATGTTCATTTATATATATATATATATATATATATATATATATATATATATATATATATATATATAAAAGTAATGTTAATACACACTCACTTGAAAATTAGATGTTATGCATTAACATGCTACATCTCTTTAATTGAATCAATAAAAAAACATTCTTTTTCTTCATAATTAATTTAATTTAACATTATTAATGTAATATTAATTTTGTATTTTTACTTTTTCCCTCATTCTCTATATTAATTATTGTTGTAGCAAAAGTGAAATTTTTAATAAAAATCTGTTGTAAAATCAATTTCATAGAAACACTTGGCATTTTCAAACGTACTTACTACCATTTCTCATTGATTTTCTTCAGCAAGAATTTCCACACTAACAATAAGCTCTCACCAATCTTGAATATTCTTTCCACCAAAATTTGAGAGTTATGTTATTGCACCATGTTGTAATCATTTTCAATAGATGAATAGCTCTTTGTATGCCGCGATTAGCTTATTGTAGTTGAAATTCTAGAAGCATTTATTGTCCAAGAATTGCAGGAAGTGGTGGAGGTCTAAACGAAAGTTCTCTTTGGTGAAATTCTGATGCGGATTTGAGGAACGAAAGAGGATGAAATACTCTTTGACTTTCTCTAAGTTGGACAGGATCTTGCCACAAAGGAATGGATTGAGACATCAACAAAACTTGATAATATACTCTTTCAGGGAGAAGTGGTGGATCTTTGGTCGCTTCAGTATCTTATTGGTAAATGGAGGATCGAGTAGCTTTGGAAACCCTTATTGTTGATCAATTCAAATGAAATCTGTTTGAGAGGAGGTTGAATTTGGAGACAGCGACCCGGAACACAGACATGTACTTTGGATGAAGGAGACTTTATTTCTAACGAAAGATATCTGAACTTCTACTAGAAGAGTTGTGATTGTGAAAACGTGTGGATATCAGAAGTCAATTCCCACAAACAACACCGTGTGGGTGGTCCAAAACAGTTTATATCTTCTTTTTCTTCCATGAAGAAAAAAAATTTAGTCTCTCCTATATAATAATACATTAAAAGTTAAAAACATATCTATTTTGAACTAACATGTCAATATATATATATATATATATATATATATATATATATATATATATATATATATATATATATATATATATATTATATATATATATATATATATATATATATATATATATATATAAAAGGTATTCACTAACATGATAAATTAGTATATAGTATATAAAAGTAATGTTAATGCACGCTTACTTGAAAATTAGAAGGTATTCATTAACATGATATATCTCTTTAATTGAACCAATAGAAAACATTTTATTTCTTCACAATTAATTTAATTTAACATTATTAATGTATTATTAATCTTCTTTTTTTTTTTTACTTTCTCCCTCATTCTCTATATTAATTATTGTTGTAGCAAAAGTGAAAGAAAAAATATTTTGTCATTCATGTGGTTCTTTTATATTTTAATAATCAATTCTTGTAAAATTAATTTAATAGACATGTTAGTATATTTTTATTACGCTATAAAAGATTTTTATAAATTTGAATTAAACTCTTAACACTTAGCATTTTTTAACGTAATTACTATCATTTTTCGTTGACTTTCTTCGGCTAAGATTTTCAGACTAACAATAGACTCTCTCCAATCTTTCCACCAAGGCCTGAGACTTATGTTGTTGTACCATGTTCTAATTTTCAGTAGATAAATAGCTCTTTGTGTGTCACAATTAGCTTTTTTCAGTTGAAAACCTAGAAGCATTTCTTGTCCAAGCATTGCAGGAACTGATGGAGGTCTGAACAAAGGTTTGTCTTTGTGAAATTGTGACGTGGATCTGAGGAATGAAAGAGGCTGAAATACTCTCTGACTTGCCCTAAATTGGACGGGGTCTTGCTATAAAGGAATGGAGTGAGATGTTAACAAAACTTGATCATCTACTCTTTCAGGGAGAAGTGGTGGATCTTTGGTCACTTTAGTATCTTGTCGTTGAATGGCGGAGCGAGTACCTTTGAAAGCCACTATTGTTGATGAGTTCGAAGGAGAACTATTTGAGAGGAGGTTGAATTTGGAGAAAACAATCAAGAACACACGTATGTGCTTTGGATGAAGGAGACTTGACTTCTAACGTAAGATATCAGAACTTCTACTAGAAGAGTTGTGATTGTGAAAACTTGTAGAAACCATAAGTCAATTCCCCCGAACAACGCCGTGTGGGTGGTCCAAAACAGTTTTTATCTTTTTTTTTCCACGGTAAAAAAAACAATTTTAATCTCTTCGATATATTTTTACATTAAAAGTTAATAGCATGTCTATTTTGAACTAACGTGTCAATTAAAGAGAATGGTTTTTATTGGTTCAATTAAATAGATGTATCATGTTAAGAAAAATGTTATTCTTACACTACAATATACACTTCCACCGTATTTTATTGTTCATCAATATGGTGAATAGTAAAATATTATAATAATAAATTATTTTTAAAAACTATATAAATTTTGTTTTTATTATTATCTATACGTTTATTAACCAATTTCATAATTTGTATTAATTAACTTTGGCGGTTGCTCAAAAATATTTTTAACATCTAAACAGGGACAAAGCCAGAAATTTTGAGTAGTGGGGTCAATATAAATATAACATTTCATTTTCAAAAATATAAATATAAATTATAATTGTTCTCTACGATTTTTCATGTTCTGAAAATGTTGAATGATTTTCTCATTTTCAACATCAACAAAAATATCTCTCTCAATGTAAGTAACTAAGCAATCATTTAACCAATCATCACCCATGCGATTTCGCATTCGATTCTTGATAATATTCATAGCAGAGAAAACTCTTTCAGCTGTTGCAGTTGCCACCGGTAATATCAGAGATAACTTTAAAAGCAAATATATCAACAGATACACAACATGTTTTTTGGTCTCTACGAGCTTGATAGAAAGATCACCAATCCCCTCTAATTCTGAAAATTCATTGTTAGAGCATACATCTAAGAAATAGTTTTCAAGCTGACAATCTAGTGTCAATAATTCAACTTGAGAAAACTCTGAAGGATAAAATTGAGCTAAACGAATCGACCTCTCCTTATCAAATGCAGAAAATGAATCTCTTGGACTTAAACAAGCTACACAAAGGAGCAACTCAGTATTCACTTCTGTAAAACGATTGTTCAACTCTTGAAGTTGTCGATCAATCACTTCATAAAACAATTCAACTTGAAAATGGTGTAAATTAGATACCTTCTCCAGTTTTCTCTTTGACTTTTTTTGTGTCGGTTGAAAAGTGTCATCCATATCTGGAATGTCAATATCATTATGCTCACAAAATAATGAAACATCATTCAACAAAGAATCTCAACCATTATCTCTTATAGTTTGTAGCCTTATTTTGGACATTTTTACTAACTTCATAGCATCTACAATATCTTGATCACTTCTTTGTAATGCTTGAGATAAATCATGTGTAATTCCTAAAACTATTTTCATCAAGTGCAAGATGAAAATAAATTCAAAAGATTGCATATAATTCATCAGCATTAGTACTTCACCTTTTTTATCTAAATTTGTTCCGTCTTCCTCAACCATTTCTAGCACATCAATCATAGAAGAGAATAGAGAAACTATACTAAGTAATGTACCATAATGTGAGCCCCATCTTGTTTCCCCCGCCTTCTTAATTGTCATTTCTTGATTCAAGCCACACCCACTAGAGATTTCTCCATGTTCCAATGCTTGTTTCACCTTTGTAGCTTGACTTTCACGAAGAATATCTTGGCGCTTACATGATTCTCCAACAACATTATACAAAGTAGCAACCAAATTAAAAAATAAAGCAATTTTAGAATGTTTTTTGCTAATGTCACAAGAGCTAATTGGAGTTGATGGGCAAAACAATGAATAAAAAATGCAGAACAATTCTCTTTAAAAATTAAGCTTTTTAGACCATTGTATTCACCTTGTATATTACTTGCTCCATCATAGCCTTGTCCACGTATCCTTGACAAACTTAATCCATATTTTGCAAATAATGACTCCAAACCCGATTTCAATGTTAGAGCACTAGTATTTGAAACATGAACAACACCAAGAAAACGCTCAATAAGTTTTCCTTCATTATTTACATAACGTATAACCACAACCATTTGCTCCTTCACTGAGATATCACGAGATTCATCAATTAAAATAGCAAATAAATCATCTCCAAGATCATCCAGTATAACTTGAGTAGTGACCGTTGCCGCAGTTTTAACAATATCCTTTTGAATATCAGGAGATGTTAACTTAAGATTTCCACGATAATTTTTCCAAACTTTATAAATATCTTCATTATGGTTAACAAGAAAATTCATAAGTTTAAGAAAATTCCCCTTATTTCTGGATGAAATTGACTCATCATTACCACGAAAAGCTAAACCTTGTGCTAATAAATATCGAATGCAATCAATTATACATGTCAAATGAATTCGATAGTCCTCTTTAACTTGATTGGATTGTTTACATAAGACACCTTCAATGTGTTGCTTTTGTTTCATTAGAGCTTGACAATTTCTCCATGCTTGATTATGAGAGCTATTTACATATCCAAGATGAACTTGAAACCTTTCACTTTTTTTTCCAATTTGTAAAGCCTTCTGTTATAAAGGCATCATCGCAACCTTTATGTTCTTCAAGATGTGACCTCATAAGATAACAACATAAACAATATGCAGCATCTTCACTTTGACTATATTCCAACCAACTACCATATTTTAAATACCAATCCGAATTGAACTTACGAAAGGTATCTCCAAATTTTCTTTGTGGAAAAATAATTTCTTTTGGTTGACAAGGATCCTTTTGCAAATAATATCTTCTAATTTCATCTCTATCACTTGGATGATAATCTGACATTTTTGGCCTTAAACCGGAATCGTTAGGAAGTTTTTCCAATTCAAACTGCAAAAACCTTTTTTTCATGGGAGGATCCAGTTTGGGGCTTCGACGTTCATTAGGTGTTTGAGGATTAGGAGTTGATGATTGCTCTGTTACTTTTCTTTTGAAATATTTTTCCATTGCTTATTACTAAAAACAAAACAAAAAATCACAATTAAAATCATATTCAGAAAATTCCTAATAATACTATAAAATTGATACAAACACAATAATTTCAAACAAACACTACAAAACTCTAAAAATAGATTTTCTGCCATTAACACAATCTCAAGCTTAATAAAGTAATAATATATTTTTTACTCTTACTACAATAATAAAAATAAATTATAAATTCATAAAGATTAAAATTAAAAAATTTACCTTTTAATAGATCAACACTGGAGAAGAAGTTAGAAACAGAAAGACACTTTGTAGTGAGAGAATAAGGAGTGAGAGAAAGAAGAATATAAAAAGTGGTTTGTTTCTATTTGGAAAGAGTAAAAGAGGATTAATAGGAATATGAAAAAAATAGGAGTTAAATTTTTTAATTTTATTTAAAGAATTTAATTTATTTTAAATGCATATGGATGTGTGTTAGTCTGTGATACTCCGAATCATTTTATTAAGTGGGTACATTATTAATTTTTCTTCCTAATTTTTAGGATATTAAATTATTAATATATTATTAAATATTAATCAAATAAAAATATGGTGGAGGCATTGGCTCACTCTTTCTTCTTAATACCTCCGTCTAGGGGTGTTCAAAACCAAACCAACCCAATAGAAAATCGCAAATCAAACCAAACCAAATCGAAACCGCAAAAAACCGCATTTGGTTCGGATTCGTTTGGGTCATTTTTTACTAAAACCGCACAGTTTGGTTTGGTTTGCGATTTGTATTTTGCAAACCAAACTAAACCAAACCAAGCCGCATTATGTTACAACCCAAAGTTCATTTATCCCACATCCAACCCAAACCTCAAACCTAGTATGCCTTAACCTTACAATTACAAACGATTTTCTCTTAATCACACTTAGGGTTTCAATTTCAACCTTCTTAAATCTCTCATAGTAGTATCACACATTCTTCTCATTTTCTTTTCCATGTATGTCTCGCTTATTCTACTCTAATAAGTCCTCTATTATGTTCTTTCTTTTTTATCTTTTATGTTACTATTTTCTCTTCCAATTACGTTTTTATTGCACTTTTCTTCTCAATCTCGCATCTCTTATGTTCTTTTTTTCATCTTCTCAAATCTCTCATCTCATATGTTTTTTTTATGTTTTATTATAATATCTTTGATATTATTTTATGCTACTATTTATATTTGACTTTTATTCCACTTTTGTTTAATCTGGTTTTTTGTATATTGAATGAAACGTTTTTGTCTAAATATGATGAATTTTGATGTTATTTAGTAATATATGAATGACTAAACACAAAGTTATGTCGCTATTTATAGGTGTATATATGGCTCAATAAAAATATTATAAAAAACTGAACCAACCGAACCAACCCAAACCGCATTGATTTGGTTTGGTTTGATTTGATTTTATTTCTAAAAGTCAACCGAACCAAACCGAACCGCATGCTTTTTTCTCTTGCGGTTCGGGTGATTTTTATCGCAAAAACCACTCAAACCGCACCGCGAACACCCCTACCTCCGTCCATGTATCTAAACGTTCATTAACCAATTTCATAGCTTCATTAACCAACTTTTTACTTTCTATTAATCAACTTTGATCTATCGTTAAAAATCATTTTTAATATCTGAACGTTTATTAATCAATTTTGTCACTTCATTAACCAACTTTTTACATTTAATTAATCAATTTATTTTCAGTATTTTAAGTCATTGTTCATGTACATTGTTCATAGTCATTGTTCATGTGAATTGTTCATGAATATATATTTTTTATTTTAAAATACATTATTCACCGTATTTATGCAATCAACCGGATATACGACATAAATATTTGATCTCAAAATAGATGTAGGAATAACATTGTTGATCATGTTAATTAATGTACACCTTCTAATTTAAATGTGCATTAACATTACTTTTATATATATATATATATATATATATATATATATATATATATATATATATATATATATATATATATATATATATATATATATATATATATATATATATATATATATATATATATATATATATATATATATATATATATATATATATATATATATATATATATATATATATATATATATATATATATATACTCAAATTAAAAGATGTGCATTAATATTAGGATGCTAATTGCTAGAACCCTAAAAAATAGAGAAAGTAAGAAATAAAAAGATAAATAAAGCTATCTAAAAATAATCCATTCATTTGATAATTTTCTATCTCTTAGTGAGTGTATATATATAATATTACTAATGGATATAGAATAAATGTCCAATGATTGAAAAACTCAACTAAACAACAAAAGTCCAACTAATATAATTCTACTTCTAACTTTAATAATTAAATTGCCTAAAATTAATTCGATGATCCTATCAATTAACATGATACATCTCTTTAATTGAACTAATAAAAAACATTCTTTTTCTTCATAATTAAATTAGTTTAACATTACTAATGTAATATTAATTTTTTCTATCTTTGTAGCAAAAATGAAAGAAAAAAATATTTTGTCATTCATGTGATTGTTTTATATTTTAATAATCAATTTTGGTAAAATTAATTTTATAGATATGTTAGTATATTTTTATTATAGTATAAAATATTTTCAAAAACAAATTTCTATAAAAAAATTATTATCATTTTCTTGAAATACAAGATATAAAAACTTCTTTCTCTTTTTTAACGAAACAACTTTCTAAAACAATTCAACACAAATAATATTGTTAAAAAATTAATTGTTAAATTGTTAAATTGATTATTTATTTATTTATTTTGATACAATGATCATTAAAATGAATTTCTTTTAAAAAGTTTTCTAAATTTCGTTTAAAGAGGTGTATTCCATTTTTTTCCTAAAATGTTGTTTTTTTAAGACGAAAAAGTCCAAAAGTTTTTTTTCTAAAAATGTTTTATCTAGAAAATTGTTTAAAAAAATACATTTTATGTTATAGTTCAAGAACATGTACTAATATAATTATAACATTGTTTCTGTAAATAATTAATCATTAAAAACGCCAAAAGAAAATCACATGAAGACAGAAGATATAGTGTGTTTTCTTTTTCATTAGTCATGAAGAAAGAGAAATGTTTTACTGATTTAGAGGAGTGAAGGTTTTGTGTTGAGCCTAGTGTGGTCTTGGAGCTTTTGGTACAGCTGGATACATATTTATTAGGAAACATATTTGAGAGGGGAAAGTCATGTTCATGAAACCTCACATCCTTAGAAATATATACTTTTCCTCTTTACTTATGTACTTGAAACCCTTGTGTTGAGGAGAGAACTTCTAAATTGAAGTTTATGCTTGTTGTAGGGTCTTAGTAAAGGAAAACAAAAGCACCCAAAAACCTTTAGAGACTTGTAGTTAGGTTCTTTCCCATATAGAGCATAAAATGGTGAGTTGAAATTTGGTGAATTAGGATAGGGAAGTCTATTGATTAGGTAAGCAGAGGTAGAAAAACTTTGGTCCCAAAAGGTGAGAGGGATATATGCATGGGTTAACAGTGTAAGGCCCATTTCAACGACAAGTTTATGTTTTATTTCCAATATCCAATTTTGATTAGATGTGCGAGGGAAAGTTAGTATATGGTTTATGCCTAACTCAGCTAGGTACTTTGTGAATGGTCTATACTCACCTCCAAAGTCAGATTGTTGTATGGAATTGAGTCTTAACAAACATGTGAAATAATTTGAAGACTTGAAGTGTTTCAGAAAATCTTTAGAAAGTATAACAATGTGTACCTAGTATAACCATCTACAAAGGCCGCATAATATCTAAACCCGGAGCTAGAAGGTTGAGGTGAGGGACCACACAAGTAGTAGACAATGGAGAATGAATAATTCTATGAGCCTTTTCAAGATTACAAGACTTACAAGCAAAAGAAACAACTTTATTTGGAGTAGCTGTATTACACAATTTTAGTATTTGTCTAACAGTATTGAAATTAGCATGACCAAGACAACTATGCCATAAGAAACTAGAGTGAACATTATTAGGCTCAACTATAGTAGAATTAGAAATAGGGCAGCTTTGTATACTAGTGGGAATACATAAGCTATTATTCATGCCTTTTGATCTTGACAGCTCCAAGGGTAGCTTGAGAAAGCAGTATAAACCAATGTCATCAAGGTAGCCCTCAAATTGAGTTTACTTAGAATCCTGGGATTTAATAAAACACTTGCCAACCATAATAGTTTATGAGGTGCAACATTATAGTGAAAACAAGTTGAACCTGTGGATTTTATGGTAAGGGTGTGATCATTTCCAACATACATTTTGTTAGAACCTATATAACTCTTTAAATTGTGTAAATAAGAAGCATAAGGTGTGAGATGGTGAGAAGCACCTGAATCAGCGAATCAGGCCTATGATTCCAATTCAGATGGAAGTGAGTATTCTTGAGTGTAAGCCTGAGTTTTTTGGCTGGAAGCTTTTGATTTCTCATATTTTGTAGTAGATTCATTCACAACACTGGTTTGGGAGCTTGAGGGGTTGTGTGGCCTAAAGGTTTCATCAAACCTATGCCAGCAATCAGTGATTGAGTGCCCATACTTGTCACATGATTGGCATGTTGGACGATTTCCTGATGTAGCTCGTCCCCGACCACAAGCAAGACCTCTAGTGTAACAAGCTCCCCTGCCATGATTTCCAGAAAATGCTCCTCTGGAGCTAGTTGTTTCTTGACTTGTATTAGCTAGGTTTGCCGCTACTATGGATATGGAAAGTTCTTGTCTGAACTTATCTACTTGTGCTTCTTGAACATAGAGTTGTGCTTCTACATCACATAGGGATGAAGGCTTTGTGCTTTCATACATTTGCATTACGAAGGGATTGTACTCTTCAAGAAGACCATCAAGAATTGAGTCTATTTGATCTTGTTCAGAAATTGAATCTCCCACTGCTAAAAGAGTATTCGCAATAGCCTTGATTCTTAGTACAAACTCAGAATTGGATTTCTTGCCTTTCTTCGTCGATTTTAGTTCCACTTGTAGCTGTCAAACCCTTACTTTGAGCTGAGCATAAAGAACTTGTGGATCATGTACCAGACTTTGAATGCATGTTTTTAGGAGAGGACTCGAGGTAAAACAGACTCATAAACGGTGGAAAGCAACCATATGAGCACAACTTGATCTTGGACCAGACAAGCTTCATATTCTTCAGAGAGCGTACTTATCATTCGATCTTAATCCGTTTTGAACTTCTGAGGAATTTGAGGATTGACGACCATTCGTTGCATCTTTTGTGTCAAGATTACTCCTTCCACTTGTTGATTTCAAACACTACAAAACAAAAATTGAAACATTAGGGCGGTTAAAGAAGTACTATTATGGTGGTCATAATTTTCAGACTTTTCAAAACAAAATTGATGTCACGTCCTCACTAGCCCAACTTTAAATTGATAGAATCCAATCCGAGTGAAAAGAAAACTTCAATATATCACTAAACTAAAACTTACAAAGACAAGATTTTCCCATTATTCCAACGCTTCAAATCAAAATAGAAAAATCAAGCCATAATTTATCATTGTAAGTTCATCTGCCATAAAGCATGAGTATGAAAAGTAAAACAGTAAATTATAGCATTATGAGTTTCCTCCGTGCAATAACATGGAATTCCATCAAGCAACATTATTGATATACACTAAAATCTCACCTTGCAATACCTACCTACAAGATGACCCTTGTGACAACAAGTAACAGGGAACCGTGTTTCTAATGTTTTCTCATATTTTTTTGCATGTGTCCAATCTTGAACGATTTGAATTGGATTTATCATATTTAAGCCAACAATTATCAATATATGGTACAAATAGAAAATTTTGATTACATTAATTTCCTCCTTAACTAGCAGCTCTGACTAGCATTCCACTGAAGGACTGTAATGTCAAAAAAAAAGTTATCCAGTTCATGGAAGATCTAACTTGTTGAGACACATACAGAAAAAACAAGTTCACAAATCAAGATCCACGAGTTTTGACACAAAAGAAAAGAACTAAAATGTAGAAAATGAGGGAGGTAATGTGATGTATAAAGTGCGACTAAACTGATTAGAAACAAATTTGAGAGTGATATGGCTATCACTATTTACATGTGAATTGTAGAATTAAATTTTATTGAAATTGGCGGTTATAACAGCCGTAATCTACGAATAATAAAGGCGTTTATATAAACCGCCGTAATTCACGTTAATTGTGACGATTTACAAAACCATCCTAATAAAATCGTCATTATTCTCCCATTTTTTTTAATCAAAGTAGATATCTATTTTCTTGTAGTTTAATTGAAAGCTTCGGTCCAAACGCAATCTAAGAATTTGAGCTCGAAGACGCGAAAATTGACGGAATTGGTTGAGACTGCGTTTGTTCTCCGACAACTGAAGCTTGATTTTTCGTGGATGCCATTGCTGCACCTTGATTCAGTCGAGATTGGGGGTGCTTTGCAGGGATGAAGGAGCAGCAAAGGGATTAGGTTTAGGGAAGCGTAGATGAACAAAATTAGCGAATAATACCATGGTAAAGATGGATTTCGGTGAATCTTCCATTGAGAGAATGGTTTACAATATCTTATGCAGAGAAAATAGAAGCATTTCATAAACTGTATTTTTTGTGTTATGAATACAAGTATCAATCATTACCTTTTATGTATTGCAGCTAAGACTACTTGACAGAGTTCTGTTAGATACACCTCTAACAGCAAGATTATTCTTTGATCAATAGTTTTCCATATATTTCAAACACAGATGTGTATCATGCTAATGTGCACCTTCTAATTTTTAAGTGGGGGTGTATTAGCATTAGGCATGTCAACAACTCTTATATGTGGATACCCACCGGAATCCTTTCCGAATTTGACGGAGAAAATCCATTTTGACTAGATTTAGGTTTGGCTTTCGTTCAATTATAAAATATGGGGACAGATCGAATAATGGGACACTAATATTCACTATGAACTCACACTATTTATTTTATTATGTATTTTATTATTTATTTATTTATGATGATTTAATATATTAAATATTTATGAGATTGTTTTATTTTAGGCCAAATCACATCAAAGGTCATTTAATTTATTTTTTATAATAGATTAGTCCTTTAAGTTTTTTTTATAACAATTTGGTTCTTTAGAGTGATTTCTACATCTTTTTTCTCACATTTAGAAATATGTGACTTTTATATTTATGGTTTCACTTCATCATTTTTATACTACTCAAAATAATTGCATCCACAATTAACACTTTCACTCTGTTAAAAAAGGGTAACGGTGCACACGTTTGATAACTTAAAGTATCAATTTTTTTTTTAAAAAAAGACTTAAATTCACTTTTGGTCCCCTAATTTGGGTGTTTTAAATAATTGACCCCTATTACAAAATCAGTTCTTTTGATCTCTTAAATGATGTAGCATATATTATTTGGATCCATGTCAACCATTCATGATATTTTAATATCCACATGGATATTTTAATTTAGAAAATATTAAAAATATTTTTTAAAATATAAAAACAATTTATAAAAGCAGCTTTGTCTTCTTCTCTCCATTGTGTTTTGTTTTCTTCTTCTCTCCTCCATCATCTCCCTAAAAATCATATATCAGCATCTTTTCCAGATTAAAAACAAAATCGTTCAAATCTCAGCTCGTCGTTTCTATTGAAGATGTCGAATCAGACTGTTTTTAGACACTGAAGCAGATCTTCAAATCATTCGAGGTACATATGCAAGTGTGGTATGGATGTTCCATTACGGATGCTAACCCAGATCGTCGTTTCTATGGATCTGGGATGTATAAGGTATGTATAAGATATGTATAAGTTTCTCCATTAATGTTTATGTATTCAATGTTAATGCTCTGATATTCGATGGGATGTATTCAACTTCATCTCCACTGATGCTTATAAATTCAAGGTTACCAGAAATGCAGTCACTTTGTTTGGTTGGATGAGAAGTTGAGTCCTAGGGCAAAAATATTATTCTCTTCATTATTAAATAACATAAATGAAGAGAAGACGACGGTTAAATTGTACAAAGCAAAATAGGAAGAATTGAAGATGAAAGTGAAGATGTTGAAGAAACAGTTGAAGATAAACTGGATGTTGTTGTTTGTTATGTTTTTTAGTTTGTTGGGACAACATTGATGAAATAGGTTGTAGGTTGATTAGGTTTTAGGTTATGTTCTTATGTTGTTTGATATAATGGTATAATGTGGATTGTAATACATTTTGAATGAAATTACTGGTATTGTTCAAGTTGTTGGTATTGCTACTCTGTTATAAGTTGGACATGTAATTGCTACTCTGGTATTGTAATACATTTTGGACCTGTAATTGTTACTCTGTTATAAGTTGGACCTGTAATTGTTACTCTGTTATAAGTTGTTCATAATTTGGACCTGTAATTATGAAGGAGAATTGGCGACCCAAAGCGCAGCGGAAATTAAAATTTTCTCCTTTAGAGATCCTTACGAATGGTCATGATCAGTGATAGAATATTTACCTCTTGTGACGGTTGAAACCTTTGGTGCAGATCTCTTGTGACGATCAAAACCTTTGATGCAAATCCACGAAGCGATCACGAACGTTGAACGATGACAACGTCTCTACTCAGTCCACACGAACGGGTTCCTTCAATCTCAGTGCTAGCTGGTACGAGTGAAGGCTTTGAGTGAGAGAGAGAGAGAGAGTGAGAGAGAAAACGAAAATAATGCAACCGCAAAATTTTTGCTTCTGCACAAGGGTTCTATTTATAGAACCACTTGTGTGGGCTTCAAGCTAAAAGCCCACTTAAGTGTATTTTGGCCCATATCTTACAATATGCCCAAAATCACTTAAGCTACCTTACCATATTTCGTATTCTACTCAAGTACATCGTACCTTACGATGCTCTATAACTCACTTAAGGGCACCGTACCTTACGGTATTCCTTAGTTACTCTATCTCTCATCAATCCGTCCTTTGTGTGTGACCCTGTAGGTTTTCGTGACGTTGGCAATTATACTAAATCACACATTTAATATAATAAACAGTGAGCGGTATCTAGCAACACATCACTGCTACCCAAGACACGAAAATGTCATGTGATCTGACAATTCCTTCTGTGATAATACTTATGTGTATAATTACCCTTTTGCCCTTATGTCTATATTGAACACAAGGCATAGACCGTGTCATCCTTGTCCAGTTCAATATTGGGCCCATAGACATTTATCCTGTTATGCAGGATGGGCAAATTCCATCTAGGTCACTCATGTCCCTCAGCATGCTTTGTGGAGTACCCATCAACTGTCTTTATGGTTATCCAGTTACGGACAACGTTGGATCAGCAATAAAGCACTCGACTCTACATCTAGGGTCCATAGTGGTTTCAGGTCGAAGAGTGGAATACACTATTATCACCATGAGAATAACTTATGACACTTTGTATAACTTTCTATATAGTATTCTCATAGCGGGTCAATCCGGTATAAATATTACTCCTAATATTCATACCTATGTTTAAGACCTGATAACTCTTTATCCATGATCCATGAGATGTGATCAACAGTCTACAAACATAATAGTCTTAATGCTTTAATGTTATCCCACTTCACACTAAAGCTCGACTATGGATACTTTAAGAATAATGTCCTTATGTTTAATGTGTTCTCATGATTAAGTCACACTTAATACATTAAACGGACTATCTATTCCAGGGACTTTATTAATCAATCATAATAAAGAGAATGCCTTTTATTATTCGATACAAGTACCAAAATGTATTGGCCTCTAGGGCTTACACCAACAATCTCCCACTAGCACTAGAGCCAATCAGGCATACCCCGTATGCCCATTGATCTAGTATGGCCATCATGCTTCTGCTGCGCAAGAGGCTTTGTCAGTGGGTCAACTATATTGTCAAGTGTAGGTACTTTACATATTTTCACATCTCCTCTATCTATTATCTCTCGAATGAGATGATAACGCCTAAGTATGTGTTTGAATCGTTGGTGAGATCTAGGCTCCTTGGCTTGTGCGATAGCACCATTGTTATCATAATAGAGACCAATGGGATCCACAATGCTAGGGACTATGCCAAGTTCACTAATGAACTTTTTGATCCAAACAACTCCCTTTTCTGCATTTGAGGCAGCAATATACTCGGCCTCGGTTGTAGAATCAGCAACTGTATCTTGCTTTGAAATTTTCAAACTCACAGTGCCACCATTTCAGCAAAACACATAACCATTGAAATCATTCATATTAAAGCGTCTCAGCACCTTGTCTATGTACTCTGACTTAGGCCAAGCATTTTATGATCTATCTCTATAGATTCTGTTTCCTAATATATAGGCTGCTTCACCTAGGTCCTTCGTAGAAAAGCATTTCCCTATCCAAGACTTTACTTGTTGCAGGGTAGGGATATCGTTTCCAATAAATAATATGTCATCTACATATAATACCAGGAACACGATCATGCTCCCACTAACCTTCTTGTAGACACAAGACTCATCTTCGTTCTTGATGAATCCATATTGTTTTACTGTTTCATCAAAACAAAGATTCCATGAGTAGGTCACAGGCTCATCTTGATCCATGAGTAATACATCACCTTGATCCATATATCTTAGGTAGGTGACGTATCCTGCCTGACCTACACTGGTATTGTTCTACTTGAGCAGGTTGCTCTTACACAACTAATTGTGTTTCCTGCTCCAATTCCTCCATAGGTGTGTCGATGCTTTGTGATTCTTGAATTTCTTCAAGCTCTATTTTCCTCCCACTGGTTCCTTTGGAAATAAAATTATTTTCTAGGAAAACTCCAATTCGAGCGACAAACACTTTGCCCTCAGAAGGATTGTAGAAGTAATACCCTCTTGTTTATTTAGGATACCCCACAAATAAGCATTTGTCAGATTTGGGCTCAAGCTTAGTTGAAATTTGTCGTTTCACATAAACCTCGCAACCCCAAATCCTTATGTAAGACATAGGTGGTCTCTTACCACTTCATATCTCATATGGTGTCTTATCAACCCTTTTGGATGGAACACGGTTAAGTGTGTAAGCTGTTGTCAATAGTGCATGTCCGCAAACGGAGTTTGGAAGATCAATGTGACTCATCATGGATTTAACTCATTAGGTTTCATCCTTTTAGTATTAATGTTATAAGTTGGCATTATGAGATCAAGGACATATAGTCCATTGCTCACTTGTGCAGTAGCATAGAATATATCATTCAAATAAATTGAGCAACAATTGTTCTTTATTATAAATGAAAAACCAAACTTGTCCAAACAAGAAATGGAAATAATATTCCTGCTAGTTGCAGATACATAATAACAGTTCTCTAACTGAATTATAAAACCACTAGGTAAAGTTAATAAGATCCTACGGCTAAAGTAGCAACCTTTGCTCCATTGCCAACTCGTAGGTCAACTTCACCTTTTGCCAAATCTCTACTCCCTTTCAGCCCCTGCACATTTGTACAAGTGTGAGAACCGCATCCAGTATCTAATACCCATGATGCAGAAGTAGATGAATTAATAACAAAAATACCTGAAGTTGAAGTCTCTACTTCATTCTTCTTATCTTCCAGGTACTTTGGGCAGCTTCTCTTCCAGTGTCCGGTCTTACCGCAATGGAAGCAGGTGCCTTCTTTTGCTATGCCTCCATTAGGCTTCAAAGCATCAACGGTGGGTTTGGGTTTGGCAACTTCCTTGCCCTTCCCTTTATCACCATGCTTAGTGGGCCTTTTGTTCTGTCTCTTTCCGATCATCAGAATGGACTTCCCTTTTGACTTCAGATTCTGCTCGGCAGTTCTTAACATGGCGAGCAGTTCAGGAAGAGATTTGTCCATATCATTCATATTGAAATTTAGGACAAATTGACTGAAACTATCTGGCAACGATTGCAAGATCAAATCAGTTGCAAGTTCCTTTTCGAGGGGAAAACCCAATCTCTCAAGGTTTTCCACATACCCAATCATCTTGAGTACATGGGGACCTACAGGGGCTCCCTCAGCTAACTTTCTTTGAAAAAGGGCTTTTGAAACTTCAAACCTCTCATGCCTTGCTTGCTCTTGATAGAGCATCTTCAGGTGTTCAATCATATCGAACGCTGACATGTTCTCATGTTGCTTTTGCAATTCTGAGTTCATGGTGGCCAGCATGAGACAAGCAGTTTCATTGGCATCATCGACATGCTTCTTATAAGCATCTCTTTCTGCCTTAGGTGCAGAACTAGGAGGTTCATCTTCAGGAACAGGTGTCTCCAAGACCTACAGCTTTTTATCATGTTTGAGGACAATCCTCAGGTTTCGGTGCCAATCCAGAAAATTTGTCCCAGACAATTTTTCCTTATCAAGGATTGATCGCAAGATGTTGTTAGAGGTGTTTGCTGTCATGGTTATCTACATAAGGATTAAGAAAATATAAGTATCATTGACATATTTAATTTGGCCTTTAATCAAATATGCTCCCACTATTTTACTCAAAACAAATGACCCTCATCATTTGATTCGGAAAATCCCGTTGGAAGATTTTCTAGTGGGTCGAGATCCATATTTCACTTCGTTCTAAGTCCGCGTAGGCGGATTACACAAAACTAGGTTATTTAGGTAGGAACTCCTTCCAGTTGTATCTCATACAACTCTCGAAAATTTCAGTTGGGTGAATAACTCCTTATTCCAATCCATCATATGGATTATTCCCAACTCTTGCTTCTAAAACATATATGATATTATTATAATTAAGTTTGACCCATTGTCTTAGCAGTTGGATATTACAATCATCCCATCGCACCTTACTAATATAGAACATGCACCTCGCTTTGGCGAAACCTACATTATCCGATACTAGTCTTGATGAGTGCTAAAACTTGGAAAGCAAACACATATAATATCATCATAATTTGTTTAGTTAAGTTTGACCCATTGTTTTAGCAGTTGGATATTACAATTATCCCATCGCACCTTACCAATATAGAACATGCACCTCGCTTTGGCGAAACCTACATTATTCGATACTAGTCTTGATGAGTGCTAAAACTTGGAAAGCATAAACTTAATATTTTAGTTTGAGGGAATTGCAATTGTTATGATCTCACCGGCTTATTTATCATATAAATCGTCTCTCACATGCATCAACATACATTCACATGCATCAACATACATACACAATGAAACAGTTATGGCCCCTAGCGCAATTGTTCTCCCAAGCCAATGAGAGAACCTAAGCTAACCTAATAACGATCTAAGCTTCTCCAAGCAAGATCTTCAAGGTTGTCCTCCTTTAGTATTGAATTCTTCTCTAAGCTTCTCCAAGCAAGATCTTCAAGGTTGTCCTCCTTTGATCTTGAATTCTTCTCTTTCTTCATATCATTATTCTCCTTTGATATTGAATTCTTCTCTTTCTTCATATCATTACATTACAGAAGAAACTCGTTTTACATACGAGGGTTTGAGATGAGAAAAGAAGTTACATTAAGAGATCAAAAGGAGAGGCACGACACGCAGGTCGTATTTAAAAACCCAAAATAAAATAAAGAAAGACTAAGGCCATAACTGATCACAACAAGGCAATAATAATAAACACATTGTTATTATTAAATTTTAATTCCTTTAATTAATTAAAACCAAATTAAATTTCGGCGACCGATCACTCTACATAGAGTTAGCCGGGGGTTCCGCTGCCCGGTCATTGTTTTTGCAAT
This sequence comes from Lathyrus oleraceus, assembly GCF_024323335.1. NCBI lineage: Eukaryota > Viridiplantae > Streptophyta > Magnoliopsida > Fabales > Fabaceae > Lathyrus > Lathyrus oleraceus. The sequence continues at coordinate 450,594,375 of NC_066579.1, forward strand.
GGACAATTCATTTGAAATGGACATTGTTTTTGCATCAACACAACTCTTGCGTAGGCACAAAATCAGAAACCCCAAAATTTTGACTCTGTGAGTGTGACGACCGTCACAGGCGTGTGACGACCGTCACAGGCCATGTGAGTGTGACGAGCGTCATAGGACACGTTACGACCGTCACAGGTCAAAAACAAAAAACGCCTAGAATTCTGTGAGTGTGACGACCGTCACAAGGCATGTGACGACCGTCACGTCCTTGTTACGACCGTCATGGGCGTGTTACGACCGTCACACATCCAGTTTGTTACGCTTGTTACGCTCGTCACACGAGCTTCACGCGGCCAAAATAACAGACTTTGAAACAGTCAACACGCTCGTCACACGAGCTTCACGCAGCCAAAATAACAAACTTTGAAACAGTCAACAGACGTGTTCCAAAAGCCCTAAATTCACAACTCTTTGACGGCACAACCATTGCGCCGTCACCAACCCTAATGCGCCAATTTCAGACCGTTAAACACACCTCGATTGTTGATTCAGTATGATTGATCAACAGGTCATTGCTTCACCATACTAATGTCGGATTCCGAAGCAAATGACCATTGATCGCTCAAAGGAAAACAATCATTTAGTGTTCGAATGAATGAAACAGAAACAGTATATCACATATACCGTACTTTGCATTAGGATTACTTATATCATATATAAGTTGATCGGTCTCAATTGCGTAACCTATGGACGATCGATGTATCGCTGCTTCACCATACTAATGTCGGATTCCGAAGCATAGTCAACATCAATCATCCAACTCGTACACTCATGATGCCAAATTTAATTACCCTTTTAATTAATCGATTCATTCTATCTTTTAATCATATTAATACAGAAAATAAACAGCTATCCGAGTCATGGTTTCGTAAGTGGCTCTGATACCACTGAAGGAGAATTGGCGACCCAAAGCGCAGCGGAAATTAAAATTTTCTCCTTTAGAGATCCTTACGAATGGTCATGATCAGTGATAGAATATTTACCTCTTGTGACGGTTGAAACCTTTGGTGCAGATCTCTTGTGACGATCAAAACCTTTGATGCAAATCCACGAAGCGATCACGAACGTTGAACGATGACAACGTCTCTACTCAGTCCACACGAACGGGTTCCTTCAATCTCAGTGCTAGCTGGTACGAGTGAAGGCTTTGAGTGAGAGAGAGAGAGAGAGAGTGAGAGAGAAAACGAAAATAATGCAACCGCAAAATTTTTGCTTCTGCACAAGGGTTCTATTTATAGAACCACTTGTGTGGGCTTCAAGCTAAAAGCCCACTTAAGTGTATTTTGGCCCATATCTTACAATATGCCCAAAATCACTTAAGCTCATGGTACCTTACCATATTTCGTATTCTACTCAAGTACATCGTACCTTACGATGCTCTATAACTCACTTAAGGGCACCGTACCTTACGGTATTCCTTAGTTACTCTATCTCTCATCAATCCGTCCTTTGTGTGTGACCCTGTAGGTTTTCGTGACGTTGGCAATTATACTAAATCACACATTTAATATAATAAACAGTGAGCGGTATCTAGCAACACATCACTGCTACCCAAGACACGAAAATGTCATGTGATCTGACAATTCCTTCTGTGATAATACTTATGTGTATAATTACCCTTTTGCCCTTATGTCTATATTGAACACAAGGCATAGACCGTGTCATCCTTGTCCAGTTCAATATTGGGCCCATAGACATTTATCCTGTTATGCAGGATGGGCAAATTCCATCTAGGTCACTCATGTCCCTCAGCATGCTTTGTGGAGTACCCATCAACTGTCTTTATGGTTATCCAGTTACGGACAACGTTGGATCAGCAATAAAGCACTCGACTCTACATCTAGGGTCCATAGTGGTTTCAGGTCGAAGAGTGGAATACACTATTATCACCATGAGAATAACTTATGACACTTTGCATAACTTTCTATATAGTATTCTCATAGCGGGTCAATCCGGTATAAATATTACTCCTAATATTCATACCTATGTTTAAGACCTGATAACTCTTTATCCATGATCCATGAGATGTGATCAACAGTCTACAAACATAATAGTCTTAATGCTTTAATGTTATCCCACTTCACACTAAAGCTCGACTATGGATACTTTAAGAATAGTGTCCTTATGTTTAATGTGTTCTCATGATTAAGTCACACTTAATACATTAAACGGACTATCTATTCCAGGGACTTTAATAATCAACCATAATAAAGAGAATGCCTTTTATTATTCGATACAAGTACCAAAATGTATTGGCCTCTAGGGCTTACACCAACAAATTATTACTCTGTTATAAGTTGGACATGTAATTGTTACTTTGTTATATGTTGTTCATAATTTGGACATGTTGCATTATGCATATTGTGTACCAATTGGACTGTCATTTTTAATGCATAGTACTGTTACCGGTATTGTTTGCATCTGTTTATAATTTGAACCTGTAATTTGTACTGCATTATGCATAAATTGTACCTATAATTTGGACTGTAATTTGCACAGGGTATGTAACAGGCAAAACACTTAACATTAACCTTGTTTGAACATTAATATTTGAACATCCAAAATAAAACCCAAGACACTACTTGAGTGAAAATGAAACTACTTAAGTATTAAACTACAGTCATAAACTACTTAAGTCATAAATACAACCATACAATACAACCAAAATAAGTCATAAACCACTTAAGTCAAAATGAAATTATTCTTGAGTAGGTTGAGGAGCTTGTGAACTTTGAGCAATTTCTGTTTGCTTTTCTTTGGAATTTTTTGTTCCCTTTCCACCTTTCACTTTCTTAGCCTTCTTTGACTTATTACAATCCTTTAGAATTTCCCTGTCAGTTGCCTTTTTGCCTTTATAGCTCCTCTTATTATGTCCCATAGGACCACATTTTGCACATGTGACAGTTGGAAATCTCATTGGTAGTATGTGAAAATTTCTAGGTTCATCATTTGTCTTGTTCCTATGTTTTTTTGGCCTACCTATGGCTCTCCTCATCACTGGTGGTGTCACTGTATCCATATCATCTATAGGCCATAATTATGGTACATTAGTTGGATACACAATGTTTGAGTAAGTGTCAACTAAATGTAGATTTCCTAAACAAAACAGAGCAAGTGTCCATAAACAAAATATAGCAAGTTTTCATAAACAAAACAGAGCAAGTTTACATTCAATTCAGTCATACCTATAACATGCAACAACATAATCCTTAGGTTGTTTCTTGATGTTCCATATACAGGAAATTACATGACATCAAGGTATACCAGACAAGTCCCACTTTCAGCATGAGCAAGTTTCTTTTTTCAGATCCACACAATAAGTTTCAATGACATTAGTGACACCAAATATTGATAGGTCATCATCACCATGCCATGTAGGATTATACCCTTGTGCTTGCTTCTTATTCTTCTCAATAACCAAATGAATTTTAGGACATATGGATCCAGTGTAGCCATGTATCAACTCCTTTTGACTTGTCATCCGCTTGGGGATGTAATGCTTGGTGCCTTCCAATACAGTGATAATAGGATTCTCCCTATGATCCAATATTTCCCTATTGAATGCTTCACACATGTTGTTCACTTGTAAATTAAACTTTGAATATGTTCTGAAGTGTGATCTTCTTCAATGGCAAGCAGGGACATCCAACATATATTTCCATTTATCCTCTTTCATTACTTTCATTCTCTGCATTTCCATTTCCCATGTTGGAATTGTTGTTGCCCTAGCAATTGCCCACAGTACTTCCGTTAATTCCAACCCAAGGTGTTTCTTCCTCCAATTTCCATATAAGTGTTTCACACACAATATTGACTCTAGATTGACACTGATACCTTGAACAGCTGGAACTATTCCCTGTCACATGAAAGTTGAACTCTAAGTATATGTAAACAAGTAAATGAATAAGAATATGTAAACAAGTAAATCATAAGTATAAGTGTTTTACCTTTTGCTGATCTAATATGACCTCTGACAGTATCCTTCCAAATCATGCAGAAGAAGGTATAAAAACCATTGTCATGAATCTTTTGTTTCAGCTTCAACTACGACATATGCAATTGGAAAATTTTGGTTATTGCCATCCCTCCTTACTGTTGCCATTAATTTTCCACCATTATCCCCTTTTAAGAAACATGCATCCAACCCAATAAGAGGTCTACATGTCTTTGCAAAACCTGCCTTGCAAGCCTCTAAACATAAATAAATTCTTTCAAACACGTGGTTGCCATTACTATTAGCACATTGTATTACAACAGTACTATTTGGATTTGATTTCAATAACTCATGTCCATAACTTCTCAAATGAGTGAATTTCTTAATACCAACCCCTTGAACTAACTTCATTTCTTTCCTTTTGGCCTTATATGTCTGATCATGTAATAGTTTCACTCCCAATTTCTTAACAGCTCAGCTATGAGACCTGATGGTTTCATATGAGAACTATATCTAAGGATGTTGGAAAGCCAATTTGTCTTTGCACTTCTGTTGTCAGCGGTCTTATGGCATGTATGATCTTCAATTGAGTCATAACTTGCCAAAACTGGTTTCCAATCCTTTTGTTAAATCTCATGTAGAACTTACAACCATTAGTTCATTTAACCATAATCCTTTTGGAATCATTATTCTTAATGAATACATTCTTCTAATTTTCCACGCCATAATCCTTGACAACATCCCTTATCATTTCTTTGTTAGTAAACATCATCCCTGGCTGAAAGTTCATTCCCTGACCGGACTTAAGGTAGGGTACTTCATTCCCTCATTATCATCACCACTCCCTGGAGGTGTATACAAATGGTTTGAATTTTCACTTTCATCATGAATAATCTCATCCTGGTCTTTCTTGTTTTGACAGCTAGAAATATCACCTAAAATCTCTTGGTGAAGTACCTTAGTCAAATCCATCTCACTCTCCTCAAATTCTTCACTAAATTGAAACTCAATATCCTCAAAACTATCCTCACTTGCAACATAATCCTCATTAATACCTTTTTGCCCAGTTTCATTGTTAACATCAACATTAGTATCATTAGTCATTTCTTCAGCAACAACATTATGATCAGTAGTAACTTCTTCAGCAACACCATTAGGTGTTTATTCACCATCAACCTCAATGTTAGCATCTAACTCACCATCTTACTCAGTAGCATCTTCATTTTTAACCCTAGTTCATTGTACATCATCTTCACCGTCATCCTTAATGTTAGCATCTACTTCACTATCATCAACAATCTCAAGAATCCCCACAATATGCTTTGAAGGTGTGAAAAACACAAGAAAGAGGGGGATTTGAATTGGGTTTTAAAAACAAAATCTTTTTGCCAACTCAAAAACACCATACAAATACTAAGAATAAAGAGATAAAAACAAAAGTATTTTTATCCTGGTTCACTTCAAATTAAAGTTACTCCAGTCCACCTGCCAAGGTGATTTTTCCTTATACACAAAGACTTAATCCATTATAATCAACTGATCACAATAATCACAAACAATAACCTTCTTTGTCTTCTCAAGGATCCTAATATACCCTAGTCTCCTTAAGGAATCAAAAACAACAAGTTTGAATCAAAGGTTTTATGTTTACAAGATGCTTCTACACAAGTAGATTTTTACACAAATGAAAAACAAACACTTAAAGAAAAATATGAACAAAGTCTAGATCTTTTTCACGTAGAAAACAGTCTTATGGAATGTTGTAGTCGTCTTTATTCAAGTCTCCAAGTCCTCTTTATATAGCATGGAAAAGAGACCGTTTGAGGGGAAAATGGGGATACCAAGTATAGCAGTTATCCATTGTTGGATTGGTGAAAGGAGTGACACATAGTACAATCCTTCGCCCATAATTTCAATGACAAGTGTGACGTATAGTTTGTCCTTTGCCCATGATATCAGATAGTGGAAGGAATATATTTATTTGTACCATGTACTATTTGATAATGTATCCATTTTGATCTTATCTTCAAATGTATTGGCTTCTGATGAAATTTGATGAAGCATGAAAAGAATAAACACACAGCTGGATTCAGAAACTTCAGAATCGTCGGTCAAAACCTTGACATCGTCAGTAGTCTAGCTTGAGATCTGTCATACCCCAATTTTGTATGGGCATATTTAATTTTTTGTAAAATCGATTTCATTTTTAATTTGCGTCATATGTATAGCATAACATGCATTTTATCATTAATAATACCTGAAATATCAGTCAGGATAAATTTATTGAAAATACAGACAAATCGGTTGAATCTTTCCTCAAGTACAGACAAAATCACCAGATAAAAAGTTTCAAATTTAAAATTGCAGACGCCAGTATTATTAACGTACGGTTCATGTAGTTTAAACTAGTGTGTCCGTTATATTTTTCAGCGACTGTTTCGGTTGCATTTTGACCCGCCTGAGTCTTTTAACCGATGCGAATCTATTTCAACATTTAACGAAACGCTGTATTTTTTCAATAAGTATATTTTGTGCTGATCATTTTAGTGTTCCCGATTTAATTTTTCGAGCAAATTTATATTCGGTCCCTATTTATAATCGGTCACTATTTTTTTGTTTTAGTTATTTAATTAAAGTAATTAGAAAACCCAACCTTCATTGTTGAGGTCCCTATTTATGAGCGGTGGTTTTTGCTTAGTTTTCCTCTCTCTCACACGTTACCCTCATTTCCATCATCACACTCCACCAACATCTCTTTGCTACAAAAGAAAGCAAATGAAAAGAAACACAAGACTCTCCTTAAAAACACTCTCTCTCGTCAGTAAAAAAAAAGAGGAAAAAAACCAACACCTTCTCATTTTTTCAACACTCCCTCTCAGTAATAAAGAACAGAAAAATAAAAAGAGGATCTCTCTTCTTCTTCAACGGTTTGTCGCTTTTCTTCGCCGACCACCATACATCTCCTCCGCGAAACCGACCTACAACTTTCCGTCACGGGCGAGATTCACGAACTCCGACCACCACTGTAATCTCCTCCGTTGAAACCTCCTCACCCAAACTACAACTCACAACAACCACCGGCGCGCCTCTCTACGACCCTCATAATCTCCCTTCCTCTCCACTTCGCAAACCATCGTTTTCGCACATCCTCCCTCAACAAAACCCAACCTTCTTCCGTCTTCTTCCATTACCACCGGAAAACGAAGCAAAAACCACCGCTCATCTTCCACAACCATCCCTCAGATCCATTCACCGCCGGCGCTAGCTAAACACATCGCCTCCCCTAAATTTCCTTCCACCACGACTCCGCCTTCATCCACCCTCCTTCAATCTTCTCTCTGTCGTGACAACAACCACACCGATCCACTCCCTCCAACTAAATGAAGTTAATGTTTTCGATTTCGCATTTACAAGTGGGTTATCTAACCGACGATTTGAAGTTTTCATTTCTGTACACGATTGGGACACCGCGAGGATGTTGGTTTTGATGAACATTGTGACGCCATGTCGCTGCTGTGATCGGTTTGTGTCAACTAGTTGATGTTTCGGTAACATGTCGAACCAAGAATACCATTGCAAATTTTAACTTGTTTGAAGTCATGATTCTATTGTTAGAAGAAACAATTCGTTTGTAAACTTCTGTATATTATTAGAATGCAATTTTGGACTCTTATACATACAAAAAACTTTAGCTATTCTACTAATTATGATAAATAGTAAATACTCTTAATTTTTCCACTGTCTCTTAACCTTCCAAATCTCTCCATTAACTTGTTATTAAAACCTACTAACTCTAACATTAAAGTTTATTCAACAAAACTCCTCTGTAAACTTAAATGTTTCTTCTATTCATCATGCCTATCAATTTCTTCCCTCCGTCGAAGATTTCTTTTGATAGTGGTTTTGTGAAAATGCCTGTTGCTTGTTCCTTACTTGCTACATGCTTCAATTCGACACTTCCTTCCTTCACGTGTTCTCGAATAAAGTGAAAACGAACGTCAATGTGTTTGCTCCTTTCATGGTTTACTGGATTCTTTGCTAACTCAATTGATGACCTGTTGTCAACTTGTATTATTGTAGCATCTTTCTGTTCTAGTTCCATTTTACTCATCAATCTTCTGAGCCATATTGCATGACAAACACACCAGGATGCTGCTACATATTCTGCTTCACATGTCGAAAGTGTTACTATTGGCTGCTTTTTAGAAAGCCAAGTGAATGCAGTATTTCCCATGAAGAACACATATCCAGAAGTGCTTTTTCAATCGTCTATGTCTCCGCACCAGTCACTATCAGAGTAACCAACCAACTTGTATTTCTCTGAACTCGAGTAAAACATCCCAAGTGACACTGTTCCTTGGATGTACCTCAGAATTCGCTTCAATGCCTTCCAATGTGTGTAAACTGGCTCCTCCATGAATCGACTTACAATGCCTACACTCAATGAGATATCTGGTCTTGTACATGTGAGATAGCGAAGACTTCCTACCAAACTTCGATATTTTCCTGCTTCGACACGTTCTCCTCCATCAAATTTCGACAGTTTTGTTCCTGGTTCCATTGGCGTCGAAGCCGGATTACAGCTTTCCATCTTATATTTTTTCAAAATTTCTTTTGCATATTTTTCTTGTGAGATGAAGATTCCTGTTTCTTCTTGTCGAACTTCCAGACCAAGAAAGAATCTCATCAGGCCTAAATCTGTCATCTCGAATTCACGTATCATTGTACTTTTGAATTCTTCTATCATCTCATCATTACTGCCCAGAAAAATAAGATCATCAACATAGAGAGCAACAAGTAATACATTCATTCCTTTTTTCTTCACATAGAGGGCATGTTCGTACGGACATTGCTCGAACCCGTTCTCCTTGAAGTATGTGTCGATACATGTGTTCCATGCCCGCGGTGCTTGCTTCAGCCCATATAACGCTTTCTTCAATTTCAGTACCTTCTTCTCTTCTCCAGCTTTCATGTACCTGAGTGGTTGTTCGACATAGACTTCTTCTTCTAGTACACCATTCAGAAAAGCTGTTTTGACATCCATTTGAAATATTGGCCATTTGAATTGAGCAGCTTGAGATATGAGTAATCGAATTGTCTCCATTCTTGCAACGGGTGCAAATACTTTGTCATAATCAACTCCTGCTTTCTGTTTGTATCCCTTCGCAACAAGTCTCGCTTTGTATCGTTCTATTTCTCCTTGAGCATTCATCTTTTTCTTGAATACCCACTTTACACCAATGAGTTGACTACCTTTTGGCAATTCAACTAGCTCTCAAGTGTTGTTGTGGATAATCGCCCTCATCTCTTCGTCCATGGCACTTTTCCACTTCTTGTCTCGTACTGCTTCTTCAAAACTGATGTTTTCAGCATCTGCCAAGAGACATACAAGGTGCACTTCATTTGTCGAATCATACAGATCTTGCAAACTTCGCATTCTGGGTTGTGTAGGTTCATCTTCATCGTCAGAATCTTCAAGTTTTGTCGAAATGTTTGATGGTACAGCGACAAATGGTTCTTCAACTTCGACAACAGCTTCTGTCGAACTGTTCCAGTCCCACTTACTTGCTTCGTTTATTCGAACGTCTCTACTCACTATCACCTTCTTTCTTATGGGATCAAATAGCTTGTACCCTTTTGTTTTCTCATCATACCCAATGAGTATGTATTTCTGACTTTTGTCTTCAAGTTTCGTTCTTCGTTGATCTGGTACGTGTGCATAAGCAACACTTCCAAATACTTTGAGATGAGAGACTGTTGACTTCTGTTCGCTCCACGCTTCTTGTGGTGTTTGATCTTCTAACTTCGAATGTGGACATCGATTTTGAACATAAATGGCACATTGTACAGCTTCTGCCCAAAATTCCTTTGGCATGTTCTTGCTTTTAAGTATTGATCGAACCATGTCAAGGACTGTTCGATTCTTTCTTTCAGCCACCCCATTTTGTTGAGGTGAGTATGCTGCAGTTAGAAATCTCCTTATACCCTGCTCTTCACAATACTTCATAAAAGCTCTCGAAGTATACTCACCACCTCTATCTGATCGAACTGCTTTAATGTGTCTGTCGGTTTCCTTCTCCACCATTACTTTGAACCTTTTGAACACCTCGAATGCTTCAGACTTTTCTTTCAGGAAATAAACCCATGTCTTCCATGAGTAATCATCGATAAAGGAAATGAAGTATCTTTTGCTACTGAAAGATTCTGGCGTGATTGGCCCACATATGTCGGTGTGAATTAAATCAAGGATATGCTTGGCTTGATATTCTGCCTTCTTTTGAAATGAAGTTCTTGTTTGTTTGCTCAGCACACATTCTTCACAGAACTTTCCTTCATAATCCATATCGGGTAGTCCATGCACCATGTTCCTTTTCGCCAACCTTCTTAAACCAGCATGATGTAGATGACCAAAGCGTAGATGCCATAGTGACGCTTTGTCTTCGACACTTACTTGTAAACATTTTTCTCGAACGTTTATCAGATTCAGTTTGTACATTCGATTTCTCTCCATTTCGACACGAGCAATCAGATGTCCCAGCTTGTCCTTCAAATACAGTATCCGTTCTTTCATCAGTATCGAATAACCTTTTTCTGTAAGTTGTCCCAAACTCAAGATGTTGGTCTTAAGATTTGGTACATAATAAACATCTTGAATTGATCCAATCAACCCATCTTTCTGCAGGTAACGAATCGTTCCTTTGCCTTCGACCTTCACTTTCGATGCATCTCCGAAAGACACATTTCCATCTTCAATCTTTCTCATTTCTTTAAACAGGTGTTTGTGACCACACATATGGTTACTTGCTCCTGAGTCAAGATACCAAACATTGTCATTTGTGTTGATCTCATTTTGAGCCATCAAGAGAAAACCTTCATTTGCTTCAGCTTCCAAGGTTAGATTGGTTGTTTCTTCTACCTTCTTTTCGATTCGACAATCTTTTGCAAGATGTCCCACTTTGTCACAATTATAGAATTTGAATGAGTTACAATCCTTCGCATAATGGCCATACTTCCCACACTTGTAGCATTCAAAGTTGGAATGGTTCGACCTACCACCTCTTTGACCACGTCCTCTGCCACGCCAATTTTGCTGGATCGACTGTCCTCTATCGAAGTTGCTGTCTCTACCACTTCGACCACTGTCACGTCCTCCACGACCACGTCCTCTTCCTCGAAAGTTTTGAGAAAAGAGTACCTTTTCGTCTTTGATTTGCTCCTTGGTTTGATTTGCGTCCTCTACTCCTTCTTCCTTCTTTTTCATCTTACGTTGTTCGTGTGCTTCGAGGGAACCTGCGAGCTCTTCGACTGCGAGCGTCGAAAGGTCCTTCGACTCTTCTATTGCACACACAATATTCTCAAACTTATCTGTTAAAGATCTCAAAATCTTTTCGACAACTCGTGCATCAGTTACTGTTTCGCCATTTCTGGTGAGTTGGTTCACCACTTTTTGTACACGCGTGATGTAGTCAGATACATTTTCTGACTCCTTCATCTGCATCCTCTCCAATTCGCCGCGAAGTGTTTGGAGTCGAACTTGTTTTACTCGATCTTCTCCTTTGAACACTTTCTCCAGTGTGTCCCACGCTTCTTTCGACGTAGTCGAACCGGCAATCTTTTCGAAGCCTGATTCATCAACAGCCCTAAACAGCATGTATAGTGCCGTTTTATCCTTCGATCGCGTCTCTTTCAACGCCTTGTTTTGAGCTGCCGTATATCCCTCAGTATCTGTTGGTTCTTCAAACCCATCTTTGGTCACCTCCCACGCGTCTAGAGATCCGAGAAGAGCTTTCATCTGGATACTCCAGTTTTCGTAATTCAACTTCGTTAGCCGTGGCAACGGCATTTGATTCATCATATTTGCCATTAGCTCTGATGCCAATTTGTCAGAAGAAACGATTCGTTTGTAAACTTCAGTATATTATTAGAATGCAATTTTGGACTCTTATACATACAAAAAACTTTAGCTATTCTACTAATTATGATAAATAGTAAATACTCTTAATTTTCCCACTGTCTCTTAACCTTCCAAATCTCTCCATTAACTTGTTATTAAAACCTACTAACTCTAACATTAAAGTTTATTCAACATCTATTTTGCAGGTATATTGGTCCAAACGATTTTGCTACTGCCATGTGACTAAGCTGAAATATTGAAAATGTTGTTTTAGTTTATTGAGTTATTGTGTTATTATCATGCATGCTTGGATCTTTTTCATTTCTCAGTATCCTATTTGGTCAGTAAAATTTCATTTTTAGTGTATATGTCTTCTTTATGTTCGCGTTTGATTGCGTTTTCATCTCGTTACGATGCTAGAGAATATATTGTTTGCAATATTTTTACTGGTTTGATCTCACGCAGGTGAATGTATTTTATATAGGTTTGGAACTTTATTCACAATAAAATCCAATAGTTTTTTTTAAAAAAATGTTTGCAAGTGTAACTTATTTCAATTTATTTGGTCAAAAATAAAGGGTTTGATCTCTCTAAATTAATATCTTTCTGTCGCTATTTCATCTCGCCAAGGTTTGATTTCATGGTAGTCATTGTCACTGAAAAAATATAAGGCTCTCCTCCCCTGTACTATAAAGTTGTTATTATCATTCAATTTTAATTAATGCTATTATCATTTTAGATATAGTTGCATATATCTTTTCTTTTTAATATGTGTGTGTTTCTTTGATATGAAATATGGAGGTTTAAGGATGAAGCTTTTCAATTTATTTTCTTTGACTTTCTCATGATTTTTCCAAGGGTTCAAATGGTATTTTGGGTATGATGTTTTTATTCATTGAATAGATATATGGAAAATGAGTTAATAATTTTTGTTGTTGTGTGGAATAAAGTTCTTGTGTAACTTAAGATAACTAGTATAGTTGATTTATATCTTATACAATAATAGTTAGTAATAACAATAAACCAAGAAGGCCTTTCCAGCGTACCATCTAAAATACCATGAATGTAGAGATTTAGATAGTTTCACTTGATTATAATTGGGTGGTGTAGACGTTTTGGCTTTAAAATAAGTTCAATGGAAGGGCCATTTGTTTTTTCAATTTGTGAAATGCAAATGATGAGTGAATATTATTATTTTTATTAATTATTATTATTATTATTATTATTATTATTATTATTATTATTATTATTATTATTATTATTATTAATCATTATTTTTGAATCCCTTAACTTACTCTTGGGTTTTCTTACAATGAGACCTACTCGGTTATTAATTAATTGAGTAGATGATTGATACACTAATTATAATCTAATTCGTCAACAAACACAAATTTAAAACCTCGATCCAATGTCGAGTATTTTTATTCAAAATTAATTAAAACACCTAATCACAATTAAAAACCATTTCATTTAGAAATGAAAAGGGGGATGGTTTTGAGTTTTCAACTCCTCTCCTCGATTATTTGAATACGAGTTCTCTTACTCGGTTAGTCAAATAATTGTCATTGCTAAATCATCTAAATCCAATTAAATCAATTTATTCTCATGACGACGAAATGAAAAGGGAGATGGTTTTAAGCCTTTAACTCCTCTTCTCGATTGTTTGAATACGAGTTTTCTTATTCAGTCAGTTAGACACTCGTCATTTCTTTACAAACCCTAAACCTGATTAAATCAAATTATTTTCATAATAAGCTAAATGAAAAGGGAGATGACTCTGAGTTTTCAACTTCTCTCCTCAATTGTTTGAATACGAGTTCTCTTACTCGGTCAGTCGAACTATTGTCATTTTTCCGCTAACTCATACTGTAAGTCAAATCACTTTCATAATAAACTGTACAAAAAGGGAGATGGTCTTGAGTTTTCAATTCCTCTTCTCAAATGCTTGGATATGAGTTGTCTTACTCAGCCATTCAAGTACTTGTCGTCTATTCTAAAAATACATCAACCATACGTAAACTTATTTTCATAACCACTCAGATGAAAGAGAAAGTGGTCTAGAGTCTTCTATTCTCTTTCCCGATTATTAGGATACGAGTTGTCTTACTCGGTTATCCGAGTATTCGTCATCCATTTAAAACACCTTAATTATTACCAAATCCTTCCTATAATTAAGGATGAAAAAGAAAATGGTCTAGAGTCTTCTATTCCCTTTTCCCGACTGTTAGGATACGAGTTGTCTTACTCAACTATCCGAGTAATCGTCATCCAACCAAAAATATCTTAACCTATCAAGTTTATCCTTTCTCGCCCTCGTGCGATCGAAACCAGTCAAACAAAACATCCAACATATTAATCCAACTTGTCACCCTCGTGTGATCAAAACACTTTTCAGAAAGAACACTATTTAATCCTTTCTAATGTGCATAACAAACCAATGCTTAAGCCTCCGCCGAGAGTAGACAAGCCAAAGTTTAGCCTTTAGAAACGTGATCTAAACAGTTGTTCATTAAAAAACACCAACCAACCGTAGTTCCCCGAATTACGAATGCTCTAATTTCCTTATTATACCATAAGGATACGTAGGCAGGAGATTGTTGTATCTTCGCGGGCACACTAATAAAAAAACTCCCCTTTTCCCTTTATGAGGTTTTCATCCATTTCTATTCTCAATATATTTATAACCCAAAGATAAGAAACAAACATAAATTAACACTCGAAACGCACATTAGAACTAAAAGGTTCCCGTTGAGTACAACGGACGTAAGGGGTGCTAATACCTTCCCCTTACGTAATCCACTCCCGAACCCGAATATGGTTGCGACGACCATTATTCCATTTCCTAAAGGTTTTATCGATATTTCCCTATCCCTTTATTGAGATAAATAAAGTTCGGTGGCGACTCTGTTCGAACATAATTTTTTCCGCGACCATCGCGAGGAATTGTATTTTTCGAGATGCGACAAGATCTTCAGAATCTTCAGCAAAGTAACAAAACTTCAAAAGCTTGTCATTCTTCAAAAGCTTGATGATCAGAGTCACATCTAGAAGCATAAACAACATAATGTTTTTCCATAAACTTCTTAGGAGTGAATCAACACAGAAGCAAAAGGAACATTGCAGCAACAACTTAACATCTTTCAGAACTTCTAATGATTAGCGCAAAAGCGGAATTTTGAACACAATGTTTAGAAACTGATGACGTTGCACGTCATATACTCAAAATCAGAACTGGTTGTTAAAGTTATACAATAATAACCCATTAGGGTACCAAAATTATTCTCATACAAATACAACATTGTTATCATCAAAACTCAAGGTATAGATGCAAAACCAAATTTTATTCTAACATGCTCCACATACACATCTATTACATCATAATCTACAACATCTTTTGAAAATTGCAGTACATCCAGATCATTGTTCAAGGGTCTAAGACCACGAGAAAAGCTATATGCAGGGTTCGAATACCATAAACACTTTAGATTTACCTAACTTTCACTCTTAATCATATCCTTTAATGTCATGTACAACATATAATTGACATCCCAACTCCAGTTCATCTCGGTAACTTCCCTATTTATATACCACTTAATATGTGTCTCAACTAATTTCCCCTATGATGTATTCTTAACCTAATCTTATTAGTCTTAGATGGCCTAAGAAAAAATTAACAAAAAGGAAATCAGACAAACATAAATTGACACCAGGGACCACAAGAGTACATTAACAAAACTAACCTAACGGGACCACAAGAATACATTAACAAAATTAAACTAACGGGACCACAAGGACAAAGATGCATACCTTACACAATATTTGACCCCTTCATTTCTCTCCTTTTGACTTCCTGAGTTCTTCATCTTTGTCAAACCTCAAAACTCTGAAACACAGCTTCGCAACTCCAGTTTGGACGATACACACACTTGAACGATTTGGACGAAGGGGGTAACGATGTATGCGATTAGGGGATTGGAAATTTTGCACTTCTTCTGAAAGGATGGTTGTCAATGGGTAATTAGGATTTTTTCAATCCTGAAGAACGAAGCATGTGAATTAGGGGATTAGGCTTTTCAATCCTAATTGGGGAATTAGTGTTATGAACAAATGACACCAAGGTGTCAATCTTAATAACACGACACCTTCGATAACCCATCACCACACATTCGTATAACAAAATCCACGTTGGGTTGAAATCTATTATCATATAGATCATCTATATAAAATTTAACATCAATCAAAAATCATTTGATATGTCAACAAGATGCATAAAATTAACGGCTTACAAATTTTTAACAAAACTGTTAATTTTGATCATTCTCTTTAACATATCAAATGATTTTCGATTGATGTTAAATTTTATAGAAATGATTTATATGATAATACATCTTAATCCAACGGTGAATTTTGTTATACGGATATGCGGTAAAGAGTTATTAGATGTGTCATATTGTTAAATTTAACACATTAATTTTATTTGATCCCGAGTCAAAGTTGCTTGAAAAAATTGCTTGAATTTAAAACATAAACATCAGTTTTGTGAATAAGCTAATGTGGATGAATAAAACGGTAATTAAATTTAATATTTATTATGAGAAAAATGATTGTACGTTGATGGTATAAATTATTTTTACACTGTCAACCAATGACAACTATGTATCCACTATTAAATTTTAAATTATTTATATAATTTGCATGTGTAACACTTTTTACATTTTGATTGAATGCATGTGTAATCCTTTTTTAGATTTTTTTTTTTAAATAACCATGTTTTTCAAAAATAATACGAAAATAACCAACTTTTCAAAAAAAATTCCAAAATAACCATGTTTCCCCAAAAATATAAGAGGAGGCGCCAGATGCATTGGCGCACATAGTTTTATATAGTTTTATATATATATATATATATATATATAGTTTGTGTTTTATTAATAAAATTATTTTGTGTTTTATTTTAATACAATTTAAAAAATACAATTGAACAATGGCTTATTAAATATATGATGAAACAAATTAACATGAAGGGTCTGTGGTGCAATGGTAATGTCTTTCACTATTGATTCAAATATTGTGTGTTCGATTCTTGTTTATTGCAGAAATAAATTTTATTTTCAAAACACACATGCCATGCAGGCGCCAACTGGATTGGCGCCTTCTCACACATGCCATGCAGGCGCCACAAGCATTGGCGCCTCTTCATGAGGCCCAATGCATGTGCGCCAATGCATCTGACGCCTCCTCTTATATTTTTGGGAAAACATGGTTATTTTGGAAAAAAAAAATTGAAAAGTTGGTTATTTTCATTGTTAAATAATATACATCACCTCTCCTAGTATACATCCATAAGATATGATTGAAAGATGCTCTTTCTTCTCCAAAATCCAGTTGGCGCTTTTGACCAAAACTAACAATAAATTATTTTATTGTTTGTTGAAAAAGAAGATAATTAACTAATAATTACTACCATTAACAAACTTGTGTAACTAACAGTAAATTTCAAATTAAAAAGATAAGAATTAAATTAACATGACTCATACTCTTACACGGTTACACCTATATATATTCACCCATCTTATCAAACTTCATATTATGAAAATTTAGCCACAAAACTAACTCATAACTGCGTGAGAAACAATGAAGGTCACTTCGCCGGAGTCGCCAAAGCGGCCAACAGACGGCAGCGTCTGCCTAACGTTATCGGAGATTCTATCTCTACTGACAAAGCAAGTCATCCGAATAAAAGGAAAGGCGAAAGCGACGATGGTTAAAGACGGCGAGTGGAGGATCTATCTCAAGGCGCCGAAATCGGTGTTGTTGAAATTCGGGAAGAAAAAGACGACGAAGAAGAAACAGCCGGAG
This sequence comes from Lathyrus oleraceus, assembly GCF_024323335.1. Classification (NCBI taxonomy): domain Eukaryota; kingdom Viridiplantae; phylum Streptophyta; class Magnoliopsida; order Fabales; family Fabaceae; genus Lathyrus; species Lathyrus oleraceus. The sequence continues at coordinate 450,612,104 of NC_066579.1, forward strand.
GAGGAAGAATGCCGCGCAATTTGGCAGAAGGAAATATTGATGGGAGGAAAGTGTGAGCCGTTGTATTTCTCCGGCGTTATTTATTACGATATTAACGGTAAACAGATGCCAGAGTTTCCTCTCCGGTCATCACGCGCTAGTCTTTCGCCTGATTATATCACGCGCCGGTGATATTTGATATGCACGTGATGTGTTATCGATGTCACGTGTCTTTTATTTTTAGTATCTGCTATTATTGTTTGTTTCGTAGTATCCACTAATTAAACGTGGTTGTAATTTATGTACCTAATTTTGGATTCGAGAAAAGTGAATTTTTGGATTAAAGTTGTAAAAAGTATTTTTATTGGATCTCTTCTTAAGTATGTTACCACATTTGTTAAACAATTGAGCACTAGATAATTTAACCGTAAAAACTATATTATATTATATTAGTATTAGTTTAGTTTTGATGTAATTCCAATTTTGACATTAAAAAATAATTAGTAATGAAATAATTTCATATAATTATAAAAAGAATTCAATGACACAATTGATATGGTTGGGAATTAGAAATGTAATGCTCTTAGTAATTTAGGATACAAAGTTTAGTGGTTTGGTGCGAAATCATGATGGAATATTTGAAGTATCTATAATAGTTTCAATTGGTCTATTTCTGTTCGTAATAAATTGTCTATTTAAAATTAAAGAGTGTTCTAAAATGAATGATCCATTTTAATTTTTAAGGTATCTTTTTCAGTTTTATCCTCAAATTAATATTGTTTTCATCATTTTCAATACATGATAAGAGTACTTTAGTAAAAATATGATTCTCTCTCTTTTATTTATTTTTTTATTTTTTAATATGTGTGAAATGATCAACCGAATTATCTATTGTGGGACGGAGGGAGTAATATTTTTCGTACCAAATAACATGTGTTTTTAGCAATTGAGTATATGAAAATAATGTATTTTTCAAATTGCTTGCATGTAAGTCAAAGTGATGTCTCTTGTGAGAGAGGTCGTGTAGGTTTCATAGACATGTATAGTTCTTTCATGTGAGAGACCAAAATTCCAGTGTTTTTTTTAGTTTTTAACAATTTAGTGGGATTATATTGCGAGTATGAGTAATTATCCATTAGAACAAGCGGGTACGGGTACTTTAGAATCCACCTCATTTCATACTCGTACACTGTATATTTATATATTTCAATTTATATCATCATATAAAAATATATGTCTATCTCTTTAAAAGAATACATCACAATTAAACTATTACACATTTTAATATAAATTTTCAATGATTTCATAATTCAACCGTAAAATCTTTGAATTTTTTGTTAATTTTGTTAAAAATTTAAAATGGTATGATATTTTTCAATTGAAAGATTTATTTTTACTAGAATTGAGGGTAATGTGTACATGTAAGGGTGCTTAGGCACCCAACAAGCACGAGTATGGGTATAAAGGTTAGGGCTCACGCGGGTGTCGGCTCGGGTACGAGAATTTTTTCAAACTGCAGGTATAGTGACAGGTACTATAGTACCCTACCTACACTCTACTGATTGTCATCCATAGTACATTAGTATTTGATTGTAGTTGGAGTATAAACAACTGGAGCTTGTATTTGGCCGAGTTCTTGACTAACTTGTTTATAATTGGGAGTGGATACAAATCTTTGGGACATGCTTTGTTCAGATTAGTATAATCAACGCACATCCTCCATTTTTTAGGCTTTCTTGACTAGCACCACATTTTCACTTAAGAGATGAAATTTGCATCCAACAGACCTTGGAATGTCTTTGTTGTAGCCTCTACCTTCTCAAAAGATTGTTTATTTATTCTTTGGAAGATATACTGAGTACTGGGGTCAATGTTCAACTAGTGACACGCTACCCTATAATCTATGTCAGACATCTCGTGGAGAGAGATGGCGAAGAGGTCAGCATTGGCTCTTAAATATTTAATTGATCCTTCATTTACTTCAACATGTACATTGGCTCATATCCTTACCGACCTCATTAGATTACTGTCTAGTTTGACAACCTCAAAGTCTCCATTCGAAATTGGTCTTAGGACCTTTGCCTTGATCTTGGCCGAAGGGCCTAACTCCATCTCCCAGCGAGAGTTCTTCTTCGCGAGCGTTGAGGTTAACTACATTTATCGCTTTGTCCACTTCCTCAGCTCTTTATTCAAGGATGACGAATATCGTCAAGAAATTCTTCAATATCACATCATGTATCCGCCGAGCTCCACAAAGGTCGGCTTTGATTATAACAAGTCTGCCAAAATCATTATGGTACTTTATGTGAGTGCATCTTTCTATTTATATAGGTTTTTTATGATGTCAAAACTAGGAATTAGCATTTATGTATATTTGATGGTATCATCCGAGTCTAGGTGTGCATTTTAGCATTCTTGCATTAGGAAGCATGTCAATACTGTTCGAAATGGTTTGGAAAAGGTTTGTGCATCAAAATATTGTGTTGTTCATGAAAAACTTATTTTATGTGAAATTTTCAAATTACAGGTCGACACGTGTGAGAATAGGTCGACACATAGCTGATCTGGTAAATGTATAGGTCAACACATTATAAGTTAGGTTGACACATGTGTTGCATTATTAAAGCATGTAGGCTCTATTTTATGTGATGACTGAACATGCCGACCTATAGGAAGCACATTGCCTTGATAGGTCAACACATGCCTTTGAACAGGTCGACACATTGCTTCAATAAGTCGACACATGGCTCGTACAGGTCGACTTATTGATCAAAAACTTTGAAAAACTACCTTAGTTTTCATTCCTTTTGATTCCTATTAGTCATATACATATAAATACCATATACGTGCATTATTATCTAGTAAGGTTTCTAGAGTGAGTAAAACCTACATGAATCCAGGATTTCAAAGCATCTCATCATCTTCAATCCAATCTATACATACACACAATCAAACTACACATAATCATTTTTTTATTTGCTATCATCTAGATTAGGATTGATAACATCCAATTAGGTTTGTTGTACCGAGTATATTGGGTTTAGATCTTTGAGGGATTCAAATCAGAAAACTGAGGTGGGGTTTTCCTTCAAGATCTTTAGGGTTTGAATGTTTTGGACAAGATTGTGCAATTCTGATTTGATCGAGTGAAATCCTTGGAACTAGGTGTGATGTGCAAGGGAATAGCGTCAAACAGTGGATCGTGTTGACAAATCTTGGGTTCAACAAGTGTGCACTTGGGATTAATCCAGTCGGGTGAAAGCCTTTAGACAAGGAGGTCATGCAAGGAAGTAGCAACAAGAGGTGAATTGAACCGACATGGTTGGTGTCTTGATCAATCTTTGATCAAGGTTTTTGGAGGTGCTAGAGTCAAGAACAAACTTAGGATTAGTGGGATTTGATCTCTTGTCTCTTGTATACATACATTTGCAAAGTAAGATTTATTATAATAATATCTTAATTCGAATTCGAATTGAGGGAAGATGTACCCATAGCGAGGTTGATTGGGGAACTTCCTAAACAAATACTTGTGTACTCTCTATATCTCTCTCTATCTCTTTTATTTTTCGATTCATAAATTTTCGATTGCTTTAATCATCGGATCAACATAGTTTGGATCATAATTTTGATTACATTTTGAATTTTGTGTTTGTTGTATTGATCACTAACCATTTGGTTGTGATTGGATTTCTTAGAACAACAAACACCATATAAAATTCCAAACTTTGTTTTTCGCACACCTAGTGTTCGATAAATTGTTTGACTTAGTTTTTTGTGTGTGGATATCATTGGAGACAGACTTTTACTATTGTAGAGTATTCATTTAGTTGTGCTTAATTATTGTTGATTAACTTGTGGATTATTATCATAACATTAACACCTTTAGGCATATATGGGCTATTCAATAGTAGGTTCGGTTAGACAAATTTTTTTCATCCGGGAAATATTTGAAAATTGCTTCCGCGCCATAAATTTTTTTAAGTCAAATTTTTGGGTAAAGTTTTAACTTGGGATCTATTCACCCCCTCTAGATCTAGGCATATCGTCTAACAAGTGGTATCAAGAGCTCTGGTTGTTTCCGGTCTTAAGATTTTCTTATTAGATAATGGTTGTCGAACCTAAAGGGGAGTATAATATAGCATCTATTTTCACTGGAAAAAGTTATGGCTATTGGAAAGCTTGTTTGCGTATCCATGTCAACTCCGTTGACAATGGTGTATGGGATGAAATCATCAATGGTCCAAATGAAATTATTATGATCGGTGGTGAATGTGTCACCATACCAAAATCAGAAAGTCAATGGAATGATAATGATAGGAAGTTGTGGTCTCATGATTGAAAAGCACAAAATATTCTCATATATGCATTAGGTGTTGATGAGTATTATTGTGTTTCTCATTATGAAACATCCAAAGATATGTGGGATGCATTAGAAGTTGTCCATGAGGGAACTAATGAGGTCAAACAAGCTAGAATGAACACATTAAACCAAGCGTTTGAACTCTTTCGTATGAAGCATGGTGAAACCATTACCGACATGCAAAAGAGATTCACATATCTTATTAGTAGATTGAATGCTCTAGGTAATCTTAGCTCTAATGTTATTGCTACTAACAAGGTTTTTTAGATGTCTTAATAGGTAATGGCAACCCAAGGTCACCGCGATCAAAGAAGTGAATGATCTTAAAGCACTTGACCTTACTACTTTGTTTGGTAAATTGGAAGAACATGAGCAAGAACTCACTTGCTTGAAAAAACATGAAAAATAGTATGAAAAGAAGATGAAGAAAGAGAAAGGTAAAAGACAAGGTGGAAAAGAAGAAGTCCATTACTCTAAAGACTTTTAGTTTAAAGTGCTCAAAGAATGAGCTTAGTGATTGTTAAACTAAAGATGATGAAGAGTCTGATGAAGAAGATATGGGGTTGTTCATCAAAAGGTACAGTAAGTATATGTAGGAACAAGCAAGAAAATACTCCGAAAAGAATGATCATAGAAAATCCAGAAGGTTGTCAAACTCCTCAAAGGAAGATGAGAAGAAGAAAAGTAAGGGTATAAGTACATGTTATAGTTGTGGCAAAAAAGGTCACATTAGGCCGGAGTGTCCTAAGATCATGAAAGAAAAGGAGAGAGGTCATCACAGAGGTCCAACAAGTCTAGAAGGGTTTATGTTACTTGGGAAAGCGACATTGGTTCTTCAAGTGGAGAAAGTTATAACTCAAGCGGCGAATCGGAAAATATGTGTTACATGGCCAACAAAGGAAAGAAAAAGAATGTAAGTCACTCTAAGCTTAAATCTACTCATGAACTATCTTATTCTCAATTGCAAGAATCTTTTTAAAATCTACAAAGACAGTCCATAAAAGCTTTCAAAAAGCTTGCTTCAAACAAAAGAATTTACTCTCATTTGTAAGCTAAAATGTTGGAAAATGAAAAGAATATGGAAGCTCTAAGGAAATCTATGATAGGTATTTTAAAAGATAAGTGTGATGATAATAGAACCTCATTGTTTGGGTGTGAGACTTGTCATATTTGGCAAAAAGAGTAAAGAGATCTTAAAACCAAGTTGACCAAGGCTTTGCAACTTAAAGTCACTTTTGCTATTGAAACTTCAAAATATGATATGCCTTCTCATAATCTTTATAGAAGGTATAGTTATGTTGAAAAGAGTTCGATTAGAAAAAGAGCATTTTCTCACAATATTTATTATCATTATTGTTGAATGAAGGTCATACCAATGCAAAGTGTAAATTTAGGAGACTTTTGGTCCCCAAAGGCACTCATCAATGGTTGCCTAAATGAATCCAAGATTTCAGCGTGAGAGACCGAAATGCTCGCAATGTAAGAGACCAAAATTCCAGTGTTTTTTTTTTGTTTTTAACAATTTTGTTGTTTTCATTTTATTTCTAAAGTATGAAGAAGAATGAAGATTCAAGGCTTAAATTCAAGAGATTTATATTAAGCATGAGAGATGTTTGAACTTCCCAAAGAAATTGAAGAAGAATGAAGCGAAAAATACAAAGAAATGCACAAAGGTATTGGAGATTACAACCAACATGTAATGGATATTATGACTGTAATAGTCTCAGGAGTGAAAAATCTACATTTTTATGAAAATAAGAAGATTACTTCATGTCAGTAATGCTTCTAGACTCCCTATTTTACTTCATCTTTGCTTGTTTTACTTTGTGTTGTCTGTTATAAACTTTCCATTTTCCCTTATTATTTATTATTTATTATGTATTAAATGCACTTATTAGTGATTATTGGAGGATAAATCAATTTGATTGATATTGGTATAAATAGGATTAGCCATTGTTAAGCACATGAAGAATCATTAGAAAGTACATTTGTAAGAATCTTTACTTTTTTCTTACAATACTTACGTGTTTTTAATACAAGTTTTATTTTAATTGTTTTATTTGTTATGTTTTCTTATTATCTTTATTATTCCTTCATGTTGATTATGCATAAGACAAATTATTGTATCAAATTCAATTATGATTAAGTAGATTCTTAAAGTCTTACGATTACGAAGATTTTCTAAATGACAAGTCCATTATAACTCTTTTTTTGAAATTTTGTTATGAGAAATTAAGCAATACTCTAACTTATAAGGTTTTTACGAATGTCTATATGAAAATATATATCAGATATCAATTGATGGAATAAAATGAGAAGATTGATATTTGATACATAAAATATAAACGGTAAAATCAACACATGAAAATAGTTTGGGTTTAACTGAGAAAATATTGTTCTTTACAAAAAACTTTTCTTTGTGGTTTTATGTGTTATACGTATAATATCGTCAACTGGTTTTGATGATAACAACTGTCAAGTGGTATTAATGATAATTGTCAAATGTTGGTGGTGATGACATATGTCAAATGGTTGTGTTTAATACAATTATCAAATGGTTTTGATCACATCAACTCTTCCAAACGTTCCTGATTATGGCATCTAATGAAGAAAGAAATATCACAAGTCTTGTCAGTAAAATATATCAAGTTCCAGTTTAAAGTGTTAGACAATGTTGAATCGAGCAACGGATTTTGAAATTATGATCTTGAAGTTAAAGATCTGAAAATGAAAAAGTTCTTCTAGTCCTTCGCTTAGCGCTTTAGTTTTAAACAGATTATTATAAATGAACAAGAGTAAGTTTTGAGGTAGTAAGGTAATGCGTGCGCGCACCCCCACACATAGTGTTTTCAAACCTCTTCTCTTATGATAAAACTTCTTAAAAACCAGTATAGGCAAATGCTTAATTAATTAGAAGTTTTTTTAATCAATTAGAAAGGTAAAATGCATTCGCTAATCAAAGTGTAACGGTTCCTAATCAATTATGGGGGTGGTAAACGATTAAGTAACATAAAAAATTTAACTTTCCTATTTTTAGTTTGGTTAATCGATTAGCACATTATTTTAATCAATTAACTTATTAAAAATTCATGGATTGTTTTCTTTTTTATCTAGATTATTTTCTATATAAAAGATGTTAGACATGAGATTCGGAACACAGGAGGGAATGAATTGTGTGAATTTAAAACCCCATTTTCAAAACAAAATCTTTTGCAAAATTGAAGTTTAAATGACTATGAAGTAAAGAATTAAGGAATGAGAGAAAAGCACGAGAATTATAGAGGTTCAGTCTAATGAAATTACTTACTCCTCTTCCCAAGTATTTCTTCTTGAGAGTTTCCACTATGACGTGAGCTTTTGAAAATATTTTCCCATGAACCTCCTTATAAAGGACTGAATTTCTTCAATGGCTAACTTCCCAACCAATGCGGGGTCTTAACTCCGGAGACCTCCACAACCAACTAAGAGCTTTTAGCAGCAGATTAAGCTCACGAATCGACTAAGATTTTTAACTACGGAGATCTCTCCAACCAAATAGAGGTTTTACTTGGTTTACCTCAACAACCAAACAAGAGTTTTTTTAACTTGGTTTAGCTCACAACCAAAATAAAATTTCTTCCAATGAGAATTTACATATTTTCTCTCACGCCAGAGCAGACTACCTTACATATATAAAGATTTCACTCTCAAAGCACAAAGAAAAATGTGAGAATATATATATATATATATATATATATATATATATATATATATATATATATATATATATATATATATATATATATATATATATATATATATATAGAGAGAGAGAGAGAGAGAGTTATCTCAAATATTTTTGCTGGCATGTAAGAAAAGAGAAAATAATCCTTTATTTATAGGACAAAAGGGACTTCAAATACGAAAAATATATATATATAGACTTTTAAAGCTAATAATCGTTTATGCAAGTGTCATAATCAATTATGAGGTACAAAAATGGAAGTTTTAAAAAGAGACGTTACTTAATCGATTAGTAGCCCTAATAATTGATTATGAGGCATTAAAATGGTAATAATCGATTATGGCTAACGGACAATGGATTATAAAATGTAAAAAATCTTCATAAATAACTTTTTGAGTTCTTAGCCAATAAGCTAGGCATAAAAGCATTTTTTGGTGACTATTATAAAATGAGAACGACTTTTAAAGGGTTAAAGTGAGTAGGTTATTTGCCTTAGTAAATTCGAGAGTTATTCGTATATCTTTAAAGATATGGATCACTCGACACAGAAACGACGAACTTTTATACTTCATCTCTTTCACAACTCTGAAGCTTCGGCTTCCTTGCCACATTATATTTGACTTTAGCACTTTATTGGAACCTTAAATATTCTTCTAATGAGGCTTGAGATGACTCTCCATGATAACCTTCATCATCAGACAAACCACTTTGTCAGAGATCTTCCTTGACTTCATTGAACGTCAATTAGCATAAGGTGTTGTTTTTCACATACGAGTTTGATAACTTGATCTCCAAGTACCACAAACTTGATCACGACAACTTTATCAATACAACTTGATGACCACAACTTGATCTCCAAGCACATTCACTTGATCTCCAAGTACATTCACCTGATCACTACATCTGGTGATCTTCAAACACTTTAGTTGCAACTCATTAAGATAACTTGATCATCTTTACATATGAAACTTGATCTTCAAGCACTGCCACTTGATCAATATATTAGATGATATCATTTGAATCAATAAGCCTTGAACAACAAAATTGATTAAGACTTCTCTTAAGAGTGTTGTCAACATCAAAACCAAACAGATCGTTGCAGAGGTCAAACCTACAAGCTCATAGATCCACATATTCTCCCTTTTTAATCATGAGAATGCATCACTTAGAGAGGTGGGCAAACAAAGAAATAAAGGCGGTAACTTGAAGTGGTTGAACTCCCCTGACAAATATAGAGAGTATGATCATACTCCTCTAAAGAGTATATTTCTCCCCCTTTGACATAGAAAAACAAATAAACAAATATGATAGAAATCAAGCACATAAATCATCAAAAATATGCATAAGCATTTGAGGAATATACTTCATTAATTAAATACTAGAATTCAAGTACAAAAACAGAAATAACTAGGAATTAAGAACTTTATAAGTAAGAAATGCATAAGTGAAATAACTACTTATTGGCATTAATATCATCATTTTATCAAAATTGAATATGGACGTTACTTAAACAAAATAATCAAAATAGGAATATGAGGTCTACATATCGGAGAGTCGAAGGAAGACGGAAGTAATAAAAGGCCCAATGTTACCATAAGAGATAGAGATGTCATATCTTCATTCAAAATCTTAAAGCGTCGAGTGTATGTAAAGGTTAAAAATAGGCATACCCGTCCCGTTTAGGTTCGTCCCGCAAAAGCCGACTTAAAAATAGGTTGGACAGGGCGGACAAAATTTGGGGGGTGAGCCTCAAACATAGGTCATCCCCACAAAATAACGAGAGTGGGGTGGACTTTACACCCCTAAAGACTAAATATATATTAAAAAAAATATTCTGCTTGCAAAAGCCTACAAAAAACATGTTTGACAGGACTGACAAATTGGAGAGCGTCACCTAAAATCTTGGTCCGTCCCGCGAAAAATTACGGGTAAAATGGATTGCTTGATGGCCCTGACTCATGGATTAATTGGTCACCTCTCTTATAAATCTAATATTTTATTCATTCATAGCCGAGGTGGGACTTAACCACTCACACTTGAACCCAACAATCTTCCTAAGTTATTATTGCCTTTTAAAATGATACAACATCGGATCCAACTTTCATTCTCCATCAAATCTGACTAAGGATCTTTGATATCACTTGTTAGGGAGTACGCGGAAGCTAAGAGCAACACAAGTGGTATCCGAGTCTTAAATTTAAAGTTATTTTGTATAAAAAAATTGAAAAATAGGATTTAATTTTAAATAATGTATACTGCATGTAAAAATGAATCTTTTAATTTTAAAAAAAAATAGGAACATATTTATTGTTTTGAATTTTCCACAAATAATTTTTTGAAAAAAAATAATTAAAAATAATTGTATTATACTTCTTTTGTAAGCTTTAAGAAAGACCTTCAAATACAAAATTAATTTAAATAGCTTCTCAAAAAGATAAAAAGAATATATTTTTATATTTTTTAAGATATTAAATTTTCAAAAAATATTTCTTATTTTAAATAATTTTTACCAAAATTATCTTTGACATATATTTTATCACGTTAATACTTGTATTAATAAATATTCAAGTTATTTTTAAAATTTCTTTTTTTAATTATATAAAAAAAATTGAGCTAACCTGTACTCCCTCTCGTTTGTATTATAAAAAAAATCACTTTTATTTCCATTAAAGAAACAATATATCTAGTCACTATATATATATTAGATATATAAAGTAAACTTTTTCATACGATAAAGACTAGAAGGGGTATTATTTACATTTTTATAAAATTACTTATTAAAAAGATAAATCTATATCAATAAACTCAAATAAAATTAGAATCTAGGATGAAATCGAAGATGAGACGATCCAAAAAAAAATTCTAATTTACTAAGTAAAATTACTAAGCTTGAGATATGGACTATTCAATAATTTCAGTCTTCAAAACTGTTGGGAAAGGTTGAGTTCTTAAAGTGCTGAACTTAAGAACAAATTTCGGGAATGGGGAGCCTTAAACTAGAGGATGCTTGTTGATCAGAAAATCACACTTGCAAATGTTCTTAGTAGATTATGGAAAAAAGTTGCAGTCAAATGTCCTATAAATCTGCAAAGAAGTTGTTTGAATCACCTACAGCATGCCCATTACTTGCATTCTTACTCTTTTTCCCTGCAAAGTTATCAACAAAAAGTGACTTACAGAATACCCCCGTATAATACTCTAGTTTAAGAAAAATATTTATACACAAAATAGACATATTAAATACAATACATAATTTAATTATTAATATGTGAAAATTGTAAAATGAGTTTATAAGGGATGTAGATAGTAGTTGTGTCAATCATAGCTTACCTTTAGTAAACTTAGAAGGATTGTGATCTACATCCATCTCATTGTCGTTGTCGTCACTATCGACATCATTGTCAACCACCCCATTTTCATTTCTCTGTGTGCTTCTTGAACCTTGTATTATATTATCCAAGTCCCATAGCTGCAAAGAAAAAGGAAAAAAAATGATGTTTGAGGGAACAGTATTTTAGAACAACGTTATGAAGCTCTAATTGTATTAATCTGGTTGTACACTTGTACCCCTAAGCATCTGGGTCACACATTCAAAGTTGCAAAATCAGTAACTCGCAAGGCAGCGCTTGAATTTAATCTCTTACTGGCCAACTGTGGCTTGTTCAAACACCAAAGCGGAATATAAAATCTTGGTCTCCTCCCAGATTGAAATCCTCTAGGATTCAAACATGGTTTGCTTTCATCACCCTAGTGATTTTTTGTATTTGTGATAATCTCAGTAATCCTCTTACAAAGCCTCTAACCAAACTTCATTTCCACTTCCAAGAATCAATTTTTTTGCTGACAGAGACCCTAAGATTTAGAAGGGTACTACTGACATTTTTTCGAATTAGATTCGTGTAGTTATTGCTTAGGCTGTAAACATAAGTCCAGAACTAATATTGGCACATGTCAAAATACTTGTTACTTGGGACTTGTTAACAGAAGAATCTGTTGTGCTGCTAAATGTGAGTTAAAACTCGGCGACTTTTATTCGGTTACTTAGACCTAACATTGTATGCCATAATAAAACTCATCTCTGTCTACTGAAACTCGGAATATCACAATACATTTTTAGACCACTCTCTGAACTCTCTCTTCTCCTTCAATATCTAACTTACTTTTCTCATTTTCTGCCCCGACACTTTTCTTACAAGCCACGCTAAAACGACTATAAAGTAACTTACACTGACAATCATGAAAATGAGCTGTGCCTACTGCCTAGAATGAATGTTGCAAGAATAAGGCAGCAGTGGAGTCAATTCCTTAGTTTTTTGGAAAGTTACGAAAAATACCTTCAACATTTGATCATGTCCAATACTTCCAAGAAACTTTCTATCATGAGAGAATGCTTCAAAACCAAAGAAAATCATAAGTCAAACTACTGGAAGCCACAAACAAACAAAAAATTGGTAAACACAGTAAATATTCTAAACAGATGCCAAATGAACTGTAAAAGCTGCAAGCATAAAATTACAAAACCAATGATTAAGAAATTGAGGTTTGGAACAATAGGTTCAACCCCTTGGACCCAAACAGCCGCATAAAATTCTGAGAATACAGTAAGACTATGTTACCAAGACGCTCAACAGGATATTCAGAGTGCTCGGCGATTGGCTGAATGATTCTGTTTGGCAATATTCCAACCAAGCTGAACATAAAAACAGTGTATATAGATGAGACAAAGAACAAATGAATGAAAAGATTGTAATAAGATTCAAATAAGATGTACAAATTACAATGATCTAAAACTGCTAAAGACTCACTTGATCATCCCATTCTCCGATCCAGTAATAATCCTATCTTCATCAAGCTAAGATAATAATTAAAAAAATTAAAATGCTATGTTGGTAAAAAAACGAATACTGAAACTAAAGTAATCATGTTATGCTATCCACTCACCTTTAACATGGTATCAATAGAGTTTGAAGAGAGATCAACGAATCGATCACTGGAATTTAACCATTTGTTAGAATATCAGTCAGAGGTAAAAGAAGTAATATAATAGGAAGACAACATCAAACTGATGTCTTTACTTCAGTCTCATATATGTAAAATGATTTCCACCATGTAATAATGATACAATCCACGCCATGTACCTGCAATCCTTGAAGCATCCCCATGAATACAACAGCAAGATTCCAGTTTGTGATCCGCAAACAACTTTCCTACCATTCTGATATACCAGCCCAAAAATGCAAATATTAGCCATGTGCATGTTTTAATAGACGACATTTGTGTGCTAATCAGTGTACCATTCAGTACAAAGGTAACAAATAAAGACATTGGCAAAGTAGATGCTTAGTAATGCAATTAAATAATTAAAAGTTGCTTTTAGTATAAAAACACTTCTTTGAAATTTTGAGGTATTTGGCAAGCATGAAGTACTTGAGTATATTACATAGGCCATTTTCATTTTAAATTACAAAAACATCACATTGTTCTACTTTTTTTTGTTTTTCAAATGTTGTATAGGAAACATCAAAAACAATAGTTATATAAGACTCTGATGATTTATAAAATAAAAAAGGTGATATTTCTGCAATTAAAAATGTAAATAGAAAATGAATACATCAACCAAATGACGTTTAGTACTTCTACCATGAAGCAAGAACATAGCACAATAAACAATTCATAAATGGAGTTTCTTAAGGGTATGTTTGGATGGATGATTTTGGAATTTGGAGGGAAGAGGATGGTTTATTTTCCTTTTCTAAATTATGGAAACTATAAAAAATTCCAAGAATAAATTAAGTGTGATTGATATGTTATATGATCATTTATCATGACATTCTTTCAATTTTTAAAAAATGTCAAATATATACCAAAAATGTAGACTTAGCCCTCTAAAATTATCCATTCAAACATAGCCTAATAGTTCTTTTTCATAGTGACATTTTTTTCAACACTTATAAAAAACAGAAAATTCAAAGCAAATCACAAAATGATTATGTGATACCTTCATTAAAACAACAGACAATAGCTCATCTTCAGAAAATTCAGATTGGGCTTGGACCTGTTAGTAACCAGGAAAAAGGTGGGTAAAAATTAAAAAGCTGATAATGAGCGTTCGTTTATTGGTTTATGTTTTAAAAGGAACCATAAAACATGTATATATGCAACTTACTTTATTTCGTCGAAGACTGCAAACAGAAAGGGTCCCGTCTCCACTTGATAACAAAAGGAAAAAATATTTTAGACTCCACTGATAAGTTACAAAAAGTAAAATTTGAAAAACATTATTATTCATGAAGCATGTTGTAAGGAACTGTTTGACAGTGATATATTCTATATAGGAAATTTAAAACTAAAACGGAAATGTAATAACAAGTACTGAACAAGTAACATTTATGTAAATTTCAGTTCCCAAAGGTCACACTATGAATGCAAACCAACTTAATAATTTACATAGAATGTCCCTATTTGCATTCTAGTAAATTGACTTTGCAAGGAAAAAGTCACTGTTAGTTAAACATGAGAAAACAGCTGAAGTATTTGTCAATTCTAAGATAACTAAAAGGGGAAAAAAGAAATTGTTAAATAGAAATGCATAGCTACGATATGCTTAAATAATTGCCAAGATAAAAAAGATTGATACCTACCTTCGAACTTGATAATGCTAATGACTGAATTGTACAAATATACAATAAACAAATTTATTTGCAGTACTACACCAGCTTACTTTTAAAGCAGTTAGTATCAGCAGCAGCGCAATAAGTTTCTAAAAGAATTTCAAAGCTAAAATATATTTTCAGGTATGTGAAAAAAGTCACCTTGTGGCCAATAGTTTCATTGCATCAGATGCAAATGTTATGTCTGAAATGTAATCCTCATGGACTTCAAATGAATTGCAACAAGAACGTTCTCTGGTATCCCAAACCTACGAGACGTGAACATCAAATGAAAAGAATTGAGTTAACAACTTTTGTCTGGTCTTTTCCATAACTAATTTATATGTTGGGAAAAGGTTGAAAAATAGAGTAACTTATGTTTAAAACTTATATATATATACATATATATATATATATATATATACATATATATATATATATAGATATAGATATACATATATATATATATATATATATATATATATATATATATATATATGTATATATATGTATATCTATATGTATATATATGTATATGTATATATATATATATATATATATATCTATATCTATATCTATATATATATATATATATATATATATATATATATATATATATATATATATATATATATATATATGCCAAAAGTTATCAATGCGTTTCAAAGCACAATACTGCAAATGTGAAATGAAACTAAAAAATTACCTTAATACAACCATCATCATCTCCTGAAGCAACGGTTGACTCGGTCAAGTTTATCAATCTATTGATTGCAGCCCTGCATCAAAACAGAGAATCACAGAAATTACAAAGCTATCAACGCACAAGTAATTCTATAAACCAAAATAGGATAAATGAATTATAGCCACAAATCAACTCACTCATGGGCATTATCAAGTCGGGCAATGGTTGATCCAGTTTCCACATCTGTAGCCAGTATCGAGAAATCGGGAGAGCCCGTCAACAGCGCTAAAACACACATTACATTAAGCATTTCAGAGTCAAAAACATCTGAATAAAATCATCAATAACATAAACAGAATAACGATTAAAACATAAACAAAAGAAGAGAACCAGAACCTAAAATTACCTCGCCCGCCATTGATGAATCGAGCAGCTCTACAAGACTCGGTGTGGGCATGAATTTCCAACACCCTGGAATTGCAATGTTGGATTACAAACATGAGCTAACGCATTAGTAAAATGATAATAAATAACAAAATGGAAACAACATAAAGCCAATATTCATGCAAGTTTTTAGTATCCAAAAAACTATAAAGAAAAGGAGTTCAGAATTTATCTATACCTCACAGGATCACTAGTAGTGTTATCCGGGCTATAACGGTATCTGCGAGACACATGATTCACCATAATCATTAATTACTATAAATGCAACAAAAATAACATTCCTGATAATGTTGTTTTATGGAAGACTAAGGGTTTGTTTGGATTGGCTTATTGGAGTTTATCTACTTACATAAGTTTAGTGAGATTGTTTGGTAGTCTTTATCAAAACAGCTTATGACATATTTCTTAAACTTTTGAGTTTCTTTTTTATAAGTTCTCCAAAATATCCAAAATAACTTTGAAGAGCAACTTACAAGTGAAGGTCACCGTCTATGAGTCCGGTTGCAACGAGATTATCGGATGGATGAAAATCAATGTCAAATGCAAGTTTCCCCAAATTGATTTCCATTCCTGGAAACAACACAGGGAAAGAGAATAACAAGATAAAATATACTGCCTTAATCTCAGCAATCAATCGTCAGTAACACACGCTTCAGGTCCTTAAACCCTAACTAAACCCTATGACCTAACCTGTTGATACTTTCACATTTATTATTATAACATAAGCACTTATATGATTACATATCTTATAGTATTGAAAACAGTTTGACCTTAAACACATAAATGATAAGTGCTTTTTCTATAAGCACTTAATCTAAGTAGTTAATCGCGGCCGCTGACTGCTACTCAGAAAATAATTCCTACTATTCAACCCAAGTCCCCATAAAGTTATTTATCAACTATGAAAGCAAATTAAAGAAGCGGGGCTTAAAAAGAAGGGGCATCAACAGACCTCTGCAGCGGGGCTGTGGCTTCAAAGTTGACCAGATAATGTGTTTGTCGGTGGGGCGGCAATGGACAGTGGCGGCACGCCGCGAACAGAGAGATGGAAGTTGGCCGCACCTAGTTTTCGTTTTGGGTTCGTTTTTGTTTTAAGCTTTTTTTTAAGAAAAAAAATACATATTAACACGTGGCTTGTTATTGGCTGTTTGATTTATCAAGGAAAACTAATCTAAACGTTTTTTTTTAAACTGAAACATGTAAGTTTTTGAAAGGAATATAGTGTTGGATGCATTTATTTGTTTCTAAACTATCATAAAAGAATTTTTTTTATCAAAATAACCTTATTTTTAAAAAAAAATTCAAAATATATATATTTTTTTATTATTTTTCAAAATACTCCACTTTGAAGAGGAGGCGTTAAATGAATTGGCGTTTGCTCTTAAATTTACAGAGGAGACTCTAATTGGATTGGTTAGTGCACCTAGTGTTGTCAATCCAATTGGCGTATATGTGTTAAGTTTTAAAGGAGGCATCAATTGGTCTGGCACCTGTGTGTGTTTCGTAATTATTTTTTTAAAAACATTATACATTTTAGATAAAGTCGAAATCGGACCAATTCATATTAATATTAATACGCGTTTACACAAAAAGACTAATGTCGTTGACCGGGATGACCTAACCGACCTCCGGTCCCACATCCCCTAGCTACCCGAACTTGTGACCCTAACTCACGTTGATGATTCACCTCTGGTGTTTGAGTATCTGAGGGGCCAAGAACATGAGCACCAACTGCAGGAGATTGCTTGAGATATTCAGACAAATCTACGTAGTCTTGTGTATGCATTGAAGGATTACCGCCATAGCTGAGTTCATGACCCATGCCAGAGTAGTTGGGTTGTGTTTGAGTTATTGGAGGGCGACTAGGACGACTGAAGGGAGACATTAGTGCGAATGATGCGTCGAGGAAAGGTTGAAATGATTGTTGTGGTGTTTGGTAGCCATATGGTTGTTGCATGTTTTGGTTGTGTGATGTTTGGGCTTCTTGGCTATAGTAGTAGGAGGGACGGTTGATGTTAAATGATCGTTGAGTGTTTTGGCTAAGGCGACTATGGTAGGGTGATGTGTTGGGTGCATAGCGATGTTGGGTGTCTTGATAATGATCTAATTGTTGGTGGTGGTACGAGGTATGCTCTTGGTATTATGGTTGGATGTTTGGCATGTTAGGGTTGCAGGCTTGTGTGCTTGTTGATCGGAAAATTTGATGGGTATGGGGTTGTGAGTAACCGGTCTGACAATATTGTTGCGGGTTAGATGTTGAGCCTTCTTGTCTGTAAGTTGCCTGGTGTGGATCGTATAGGTACATATCATCGGCGATGAACTCAAATTCAACCGATATGTACCAAGTCATATAATTACGAGTTGGTTTTTCTTCGGTTGGCATCACAACGTCAGTTAAGACATGGTCTTGTCGGTGCTTCCATTTTTGACACTCAGATCTAGCGAAGCTTTGCCATGGGTTAAAGTTCCATTGGTCGTTAACTTTTCGTAGATGCCATTCTTTGAGGTTTGTCGGGGAGGGGGATCTGGGATGTTTTGAAGCATACCGAACTGCAATTTAACACGATCATTATTATGCATCTCCACGGTGGTGAATCTTATGATCGGTGTGCATGCAGTCCAAACGGTTGCGTCTTGTTCGTTGATTTCATGGTCATGATCCAAATTTAGATATGGACGCCAAATGAACTGAAATGTGAGCATATATTAGATTATAAATTTGTTAGAAAAAATTAACAAATTTTTATGAAATAATTAGGTTAATGACAATACATTCGTCGGTCGAAGGTGGTCTAATAGATTGTGATACTGGGTAATACAGTGTCTAGGGCATATGTTGTAACTCATACCATGTACCGATCATCTGCACCATAAAAGTAAAAATATTATTTAGAGATAGTAATCGGTAAAGTAAGGGAATATATTCCATTTTTAAGAACTTACTTTTGTGCGTACGAGAATGTGAATGGATTGTTGTTGACGGGCGCTAGGGACGGTAGTCTGGACCAACCCCATGCTTAGAGCAAAATAGCACATCCAGAAATGTAGATGTGTCTTTGTGTGCATTTTTACACAAAAAGCTATAAAGATAAGCCAAACAAGCGGACCCCTAACTGTAACTTCTTATTCTATCTGCATGTCTTAGTAAAGGTAAATACATAACATGCATACCAGAACCACTATCTTCGAGAAATAAAAATAAACCAATTAAAAGTATAATATAACACCTAGTTTTTATTATTCAAGCGTCTTCGGTAGAATTCTCATCTAAATGTGAGTTTTTATAATATGCCTTAAGGCGTGAAAGGAGTATATTTTGACCTCTCGAGTTATCATCTAACAAGTCAGCATTCAAAAGGTTCATGCAAATTGAATTTGCATAGTTGTTTTTACTATTTACCGCCTTACCTTCGATAGGCAGTCCCAATAACATGTAGACATCTTCTAACGTCATGGTACATTCACCGGTTGGAAACTAGAACGTGTGTGTCTCGGGATGTCATCTTTCACATAATGCAAGAACAAATTTAGTATCAATCGATCAAGACATTATTTTGCTTACATGTCCAAAACCAATGACTTCGACATAAGGTTGAATCGTCGCGTCCATGTGAACAAATTCGTGGACACGAGTTTGAAACCTAGAAACATCCTAAAAAATAAACAACAAAATAAGTTACTTTATAAAAAATTGTGTTAGAAAAATAACACAAGAATTAAACGCTTACATAAGTTGTTATGTTTGTAATTATTCCTCTATGTGATTCACCCATAGTGAGCAGAGACATCTTATCGTAGTAAATATATGAAACAATGGTTGTTGTAGATTAAAGAGTAGTTGTTGCAGAGGAAGAAGTGATTGTTGGTGATGAAGAAGTGAATCTTGCATGGCTATTTATAATGAGAAATATGCAAAGACATGCAAAAGTTTGAATGCATGGATAAATGGGCTTGCATGCATGAGCCAATTGGTGTGGCTTACACATGCAAACTTACAATGCTAGCGCCATATGGATTGGCGCCTCCTAGGCTTGCATGCATGCATGGTCACATAGGCTGCAGACTGCATGGCTATCTGCATGCAGAATCTCGAGGTCTGCAAGGCGCCACATGGACTGGCGTCCATGTACAAATAATGCATGTAGGCGCCAATAGGAATGGCGCTAGGGCTTGCATGCATGCCATGTCACTTGGCTATTTAAGTATCTTACCATGTCATCCTAAAATCAACATCAATTCATCTGCACCAAAAAGTTTATTATTCATCTGCACCTAAATATTACAATGTCATATGCACCCAAATATATTATCAATGCTTACTACAAAGGTGATACATATGAGTGTGATGTATACGGGTTTTGTTTTTGAAACACCGATATTATCCGACTTACGATCAAGAGAAATTCAAATTTATTGCATTTGAAAAAACGAATAGAATTCTGCATAGGATCTGGTCTTGTGTCATAAATCACGTATCAAAATCCAATTTATTTCGAGAACGGTCAATGTAAATTTTACCCGCTAAAGGTACGGGACAATGAAGATGTTGAATATATGTTTGTTGGTCACGAACATTCTGGTTGCAACTCTATTGAGTTATATATTACTCTTCAACCAAGTATACCATCTCAGCAATCTCAGATAACTAATCAAGTTGAATCTAACGAATTTGATTCAGAAAACTCAAATGAAGTTGACCTAGAAGCAAAAGCAGAAGTCAACGTCGTTGATGAAGAAGAAGAAGAGACTGAGACGCATGTCGATCATATGTTGAACAACAACATTGAAGATGACGATCATCCAGCGCCATTACCTCTAAGTCATGTATATAATTCGCCGCAACATATGACAAACATGGATTTGCATGACGATGAAATATCCAACAGTGTTTTTTATAACCCGTATCCACGATCAGAAGGTGAGTTAAAAGTGGGAGACATGTACCACACTAAAGAAGAATGTTGCGAGCTATCAAAAAATCTCACATGAACAACTCTGTTGATTTCATTGTGAAACACATTGATTCGAGAAGGTATGTCATCGAATGTCGTAATATCCTTTGCAAGTTTCGGTTGGTTGCGTCTCACAAGAAGAGAAGCGACTCTTGGGAGATAGTTTCTATAGACCCACCTCACAATTGCATTGCCACTAATATTGTACAAGATCACCGTAAATTAAGCGCAACATTGATATGTCAAGACATTTTTCTGTTTGTTAACAAAGATCCATTAGTGAAGGTGAGTATAATAATATCTCATATTGTCACAAGATATAATTATACTCCATCTTACAAGAAAGTGTGGATTACAAGGACAAAGATTGTTGAACATGTATTCGACAACTGGGAGGATTCATACAAAGAATTACCACGGTTTTTATGGGCACTTAAAACATACGCACCATGAATTGTTGCAATTATGGAGACATTGCCAACATTTACGCCAGACGGAACTTGTGTTGCTGGAAATAGAATCTTTCACCGTCTCTTTGGGGCGTTTCAACCATGCATCAAAGGTTTCACATTCTGCAGACCTATTATTCAAATTGATGGAACATGGTTATACGACAAATACAAAGGTACTTTGCTTATGGATGTTTCACAAGATGGTAACAATAATGTCTTTCACATTGCCTTTGCTTTGGCTGAAGGTGAAATCGCTGGTGGTTAAGGTTTCTTCCTTCGACATCTCATAACACATGTCGCTCCACAAGTCAATCTCTATTTGATTTCAGATAGACATGTTGTCATTGAGAGTGCTTAAAATAACCATGACAACAGATGACATGATCCTCCTTCTACCCATGTCTATTGCATTAGACATATCGCACAAAACTTCATGTGTGCAATCAAAGACAAGAACCTTCGCAAAAAAGTGGTAAATGCATGGTATGTTCTAACTCAGCCGTCATTTCAATATTACAGTGACGAAATTAGATTGTCTAATTCATATGCAGGAAGGTGGGTGGTGTTCGCTGTTGATTTTGGCGAACAACCTCTGGTTTTCCAAAACTTATCGAATTGGGTTACTTGCAGGATCAACCATACAAATCCTAGGACACGTGCAAATTTAAATAACTTTGTAACTCTTTAGAACAATCTTTGTATCCTTTATTTGGTTTACTAAATCTTTCATGTACGAAAGATATTGACTAAAAGTGCTTAAGTAAAAGTAAACTTAACAAGACTAAGATAAATGGCGAAAAATAAATGGCGAAGAGTAAATTGCATAAAGTAAATGCAAAGGATAAATGACTGGTAAATGTAAAGGAAAATTGGTAAAGAACTTTGAAATTTATAAGATAAAAACTTTAAAGAAATGGTGTTTGTTCACACGTACATTTTCCAGATAAGACTATTTTCTCTCACACGGGTACTTTAAGTATTTTGCAAGAATTTTGTACAAGTTTTTCACCCCTCCTCCATTCTGATAACAACTATCCTATTTATATACAAACAAAATAACTGTCACTAACGAATAAATCCTAAAACTATGACACTTGGCTCTCTGCATGACTTCCTTTCGCCAGGTGCTTCCACGCGTCTTCTGCCAAACGTTATAACTCTTTGAATTCGAATTTCCGCTTTACGTCGAAACAACGCGTCTCCTCAGACTCGTCGAATTGTCGAAATATCATAATATCATCCATACTTGTCAAAGACGTCTTTTCATCTGCAGACATCTTCTTCTGTCGAAATATCGAACCACCAATCTGTCGAAGTGTCGAAAACACTTATTAACTAAACTGTTAATTTCATGGTGTCATTTGTCGAAAAGATTCATCACCATTTGTCGAAAGCACTATTCTGCTTATTAATTTCATGGCGTCAAAAATACATGTATACAAATTTCCCCCCAACAAAGATGTTTCGACTACTCTGGAGAAACAATCATTTGTTGTCAACCAATATTTTGATGTCATGTCATTTAATTCCACTATTTCCAAGATTTTATAATCTCAAGTTCCCAAACATATTCATCATTACACTTTTTCAGAAACGTCATGTCTAGCCCACATTTAGACCTTACCCCCATCATTTCCTAAACCTAACATCATGGCCTTTTTCAACTTCCACATCTTCATCATCACCATTGTGATTCAGCCACGTGTCCCACGACTATCATCAAAAACTCAAACGTTTTTCATCATCTTCCCTTATAAATACTCATAACCTATTTTCTTTGAACTTTGTTACGCTTTAAACTTCCTTCTTCATACCCATTTTTAAACTTTCAACTTCCCTGAGAAAAAATTTCTTTGTTCTTCTCAACAATGGCTCCTCCAAAATCTTCCAGCAGCAAACACTCCAGGAAGACCCAAGATTCAACTCTTCATCCTGCACACGAGTTGAATGGACCAATGACTATTGGAAACCAACAATACGTTCCTGAACCTCCCAATGAGAGAGAGAAGGAAAGTATCTACAAATCCCAGGTATTAATTCCTGTTCTTGTTTCTGGTATTCGTCACGCTATGTTAGGTCCACTCCCCAATCCAGATATTAAACCAGATCGTTTGAAAGAATTCTTTCCCACCTATTTCCATACAAAACCCATAGGTGCTGGAGTAAAACCTCAACCTCAAGAGAAAACTGTAGAACAAATGGACCCACAAAGTCCAACTGATGATGGAGAGTTGAATTTAACTTATTTGAATTATGCTAGGATCTTTAGAACTCGTCCATGGTCGAAATACCCTTCAGACTATTTATCCTGGCTATATAAGGTTGAAAAGATTAAAGGAAATTTCTGGAAGAAAATAGGTATTTTCGACCTCATTCAATTGTCGAGAGTAGGACCCAACATTTGCCCTAATATGCTTTTAGCTTCCCTCTATTTTTGGGACAGTACCTATAACACTTTTCACCTTCCTTGTGGGATGGTCACACCCACTCTCTTTGACGCAGCAGCCATCGTTGGCCTTCGCCCCAACGGGATAGATTTCAAACCCACTAACCTAAATGAAGATACCATAGCTTTCGACACTAGCTTTGCTCCATACTCTTTATTCATGTCTCGTTATCATGACAAGGATACCACAGAAGTCTCGGATGTCGAACATATAGCCTTTTTGACTTTATGGCTAACAAAATATGTGTTTTGCTCCCGTTCTCTCCAAGTTGCCAAAAGATTCATCACTATGGCCAATCAGCTTCACGCAGGAACCAAACTATGCTTAAGTGAAATGATTTTGGCGAATCTTTACGAATCCTTGAGTGAGAGTGTACATTTTTTGAAAACCATCAAAGATAGAGGTAAAATCAATTTGTCAGGACCTTTCTGGCTTTTACAATTATGGCTCAATGCCACCTTTGAAGATTCCCTTCCTGTAAAACACGAAGTGAACGAAGAAGAAGTGAAGGACAAGATTGTCGAATGGCCTAGGTTGGTGCAACTAACGCCAACTGATGAAGGAATTAGCCTTTGACAAGCTTTCAAGGGTTATGTCATGATGTTTGCCAAAAGGTATCATTTTACTTCGACCATGGCACCCTTTGTTAGTAGAAAAATTGGACCTGAATGGTTTATCCAACAACTGCTCTTGGAAATGCATAAGGATGAAAATATATTTTTGGATGTTTGGGAATCCTTTTTAACCCTCAGGCTCCTTTTTTCCCATCAAAACGTAACCAAAACTCAAATAGCTTTGATAGTCTACCAACCTAATCTCGTTGCTAGACAGTTTGGCTTGATCCAAATAAAACCTCGACCCATCTTCCCAAAGAAAGGATCTATCATTTTTTACAATTCCCTTCATAATGAAGATAAGAGCAAAGAGTTGTCGAAGAAGCTAACTGATGACTCTCTTGATATTCGACCAGTGATCTTTCGACCATCTTTTCTCTGTACTCCTGAGTTTGATGAGTGGTGGAAGGATTATTATTCTACCCGGTTTTTTGACGTAACAGCCTTCACCATACATTTAACAAATGCTTTTGCTTTCGTGCAGGATCGGATCAAAAAAGGTATTCAAAGACACATTAAAGAAATACAAAAAATTCAAAAATATTTTGAAACCGAGTATAGACCTGATAATCTTAGTCGAACCATACGCGAAACAGCAGTAACTTTAAAACATAAATTGACGGAGAAGTTTGAAAAATTGTCATTGCCTTCACATGTTCGACCAGAAGCGCGCTATGACCTGGCTTTCAGCTGTCATCCGCCAAAATTTCCTCCTATACCAACTGCTGAGTTTGGCGTGGCATTTAGCCCTCCATTTCCAGATTGGTTTGTTTGTGGGAACTATATGAAAATCCTTCGTCAACATTACAAAAAACCTGTTGAGCGTGTGGTTCCGACTAAGTATCATCTGGACGATTACCAAGGACACCTTCATATTGGAAAAGAACACGTTCGCGTGGAAAGTTCCATTCTTGAAGGTGTTTAACAGAAAACACGATTTTTCTTTTGTTATTCTAACTGTATTATCATGTATTTCTTATACTTGTGTCATACGGTAAACTGTATTGGGGTATTTTGCTTTTTTTCGCAATGTCGCGGATAGCAAGAGTCGCCACCGACTTTTCTTTTATCCAATAAGGAAAGGTGGAAAAGAACAGGAAAGACCTCAATAGATTTTGGGTTCGGGAGGTACATTATACAAAGGGAAGGTATTAGCACCCTTTGTATCCATGGTTATCCATGGGCTCTTAATTGCTGGATCACTTATATTTTTGTCTGAAAAGTGTTCGTGAATTGTTTAAAAAATGTTTCGAAAAGAGAGTTTAACTTTGTGATGATTCTCGTATGAATGTATATAAAGTATTTATCTCGTTTGATTTTGAAAACGGTTTAGAAAAATGTAACTTGGTAATGATTCTAGTGTGAATGTATACCAAGTGGTGATTTTCTAGGATTTGCAAAGTGTGAGGGGTGGGAAATGTTTTAGGTTATGATCCAGCAATTGAGAGTTATACCTTCCTAAGGTCGTTATGAACGTTTCCTATCCTTATGAGGGTAAAACTGTCCTTACTATTGAGAAGTAAGTAGTTTTATCCTTTGGATGTAAAAGGGTCATCGTAGGGTCATCGATAGGTCATTGAAGGCAACAGTTGTAAGGATACCTTAGCATTCGAAGGGACGATCATCATTTAACCGTAGGCTACACCGAAGGGTCATCGAGGGACAAAATCGTATTTTCGAAGGCAACATCCGAGGGACCATGATTTATTTTATGATGATTTAACCGAAGGGCCATTGCTAAGTGTATCCCTACATTCGCGGGACATGACCGTTATACCGTAATACCGTAGGGCAAAAGAGAGGTCCAAGATCCCATATTTAGAGGCCATGTTTTAAAGTTAATTAGGTAATTAGGGTGAATCTCCACATTAAAATCAATACATTAAAAATAATACATTAAAATTAATACATTAAAATTAATTAAGCAATTTAGGGCAGCTCTTCACAAGGGTATCCCACAAATAAAGTGGAAGACCTAAACAACAATCTTTTCCTGGGGTGTGTGAACCTTTGCAACATTCAGCAAACGGGTTAGAATACCAAATCAGGGTGCAATCGAGGATTACACCGCAAAAGAAATCACAACAGTAATATGATCAGATAAACAATGCCTGGCTATGATAAAACATGAGTGAAAAATCAGAATAGAAAAGTCGGCTACTGTCAGGTTCGCGCCTGCCTCGCCTAGCGAAGGCTTAGCGAATACTCGCTTCATGCTCACTTAGCGACGTGCTAGCGAGCGACTGCGGATTCTGGTTTTGATATCAGTACAATTTCAACCAATTTTATGCCTTATGGCTTTCATTACAGCAATTATATGGTTAATCATTTAAGGTATTCAAGTGCACACTACAATTCACATGACAAACTTAAGATATTTTCATAAATTTAATCATAATGCCATATGCAAATTAAGAACATAAGGTAGTAATAGCAATTGTAACCTTGAATTGGCCGACCGGATCGAATTGAGCGGAAGTGACCTTGCTGCCGCCGGCTTTTCCTTCAGGGTTTCTCGGAATTCTCAGGGTTAGCCTCCAGGGTTTTCCGTCTGTGAGCGCGAGGGTTTGCTTGCTAGGGTTCTCCTTTCGTCCTTTTTTCGTTCTCTTTCGTTCTGGAGTTGGGGTATTTATAATACTCCTTTGATGACCTAATGGGCTCAGAATGAAGCCCGAAATTTTCTGTTGTCTGTCAGCTTCGCTAGGCGAGCGTGTAGCGAACGTTCGCTAGGCGAGCGTGTAGCGAACGTGTAGCGAACGTTCGCTAGGCGAGCGTGTAGCGAACGTGTAGCGAACAGGCCAATTTGGGTCATTTTCTGGATTGGGCCATTCGTGAGCTGGACCTTTGTTCCTTTAAGATCAGTGTCATAAAAATGAGTCGGAGTGCCTTGAAAAATGTCTTAAAATATTAATGGGCAAATTTTGGGGTATGACAACTTGCTTCTAAATTTCTTTTCTTTCCTTAGCCATGAAAATCTCTAGGGGTGTTCAAAACCAAACCAACCCAATACAAAACCGCAAACTAAACCAAACCAAACCGAAACCGCAAAAAACCGCATTTGGTTCGGATTCGTTTGGGTCATTTTTTAATAAAACCGCACGGTTTGGTTTGGTTTGCGGTTTGTATTTTGTAAACCGAACTAAACCAAACCAAACCGCATTATGTTACAACCCAAAGTTCACTTATTCCACATCCAACCCAAACCTCAAACCTAGTATGCCTTAACCTTACAATTACAAACGATTTTCTCTTAATCGCACTTAGGGTTTCAATTTCAACCTTCTTAAATCTCTCATAGTAGTATCACACATTCTTCTCATCTTCTTTTCCACGTAGGTCTCACCTATTCTACTCTAATAACTCCTCTATTATGTTCTTTCTTTTTTATCTTTTATGTTACTATTTTCTCTTCCAATTACGTTTTTATTGCACTTTTCTTCTCAATCTCGCATCTCTTATGTTCTTTTTTTCATCTTCTCTCATCTCTCATCTCATATGTTTTTTTTATGCTTTATTATAATGTCTTTGTTATTATTTTATGCTACTATTTATATTTGTCTTTTATTCCACTTTTGTCTAATTTGGTTTTTTTTGTATATTGAATGAAACGTTTTTGTCTAAATATGATGAATTTTGATGTTACTTAGTAATATAGGAATAACTAAACACAAAGTTATATCGTTATTTATAGGAGTATATATGGCTCAATAAAAATATTATAAAAAACCGAACCAACCGAACCAACCCAAACCGCATTGATTTGGTTTGGTTTGGTTTGGTTTTATTTCTAAAGGTCAACCGAACCAAACCGAACCGCATGCTTTTTTCTCTTGCGGTTCGGATGATTTTTATCGCAAAAACCGCCCAAACCGCACCGCGAACACCCCTAAAAATCCCTACCAAGAAAGCTTCCGTCGAAGCGTCACCAGGTGCTGCTAAGAAACCTTCGACAAAGGTACAAACCTCACCCTTTTCATTTATTCTTTTTCCTTTTAAGAAATTAACCGGCTTTGGTTTGCATGGCTAGGTAAGTCGAAAGCCCCCACCAGTCCAAAAAAGAAAGAATGAAGAAGAGAAAGAAGAGGAGAAAGTTCCCAATGAAGAATCTGGTGATGAATCTCCAGAGCCAAACCCCCCTCCTCAGAAGAAGACAAAAGTCAAGAGGGTCTCTTCCCAAAGATCCATTGTTAAGTCAGCTAAAAAAGATTCTTCAAGTACTCCAACTGCCAAATTTCAGTCGAAGGATACAGAGAGTGGGAAATCCAATTTTAACACTGAGATTCCTGAGGTAAATCCTTATTTCGACTATCTATGTTCATCTTCATTGCATTTCTTTCTTCTAACTTAGAATTATTTTCAGAAACAATTGGCTGTCGAAGGAAAACCTAAGAAAACTCTGGAAGAGATAGTCCAAGAAGAAGATATCCCCAAAAATGATCATGACAGGCAGACCATATCAGAATTTGACGCTATAATGAGTGAAGCTTCTGAAGACGAATCTCCTCCTCATCCAGGACTAAATGCTGCAAATAAAGGCGACGATACTGACATGGAGGCTGGGGTCGAAAAATATGATCATGAAGAAGAAACTGCTAAAGATGAGGATGACCAGTCGAAACAACCAGATGCTAGGCAGACTTTAGGGCGAAGCACTCAACCCGCTCCTGACCAGACCAAAGGAAGTACCATATCAACTGGTTCGACTGGTTTCTCTCGCGAAGATCTTGAGAGTCTCAAGGTGCATAAACCCTTAGAATATTTGAAGGCCATGCTTAGGGCTCGCTTCAATTTTTAAGATTCTTCGCACAACAGTTCGACTACCTTTGGGGCCACTTCTGAAGCGCAATCTCTCGACAACGTCTTGACCAAGATTAAGACGAAAATTCTTGATGTTGATTTGTTCAAAGTTTTAGACGAAAGCGCCACTGCTCATATTGAATTCAGGAAGATTTTGAAACGAATAAACGTCTTGGAAACTTCTGCTGAGGTTGGCAATTTTGTGATGGAGCTGATGACCCTCATTGACTTGGCGACTACAGACCTTCATCGTCAAAGAGATCTCTCCCAACAAATCTCCACAAAATCCGAGACCCAAGTTGCTGAATGGGATGTTGTTGCTACTTCGACTAACAAAGTTTCAAAGCTGCAGCAGCTTTTTGAATCTTATATCAAAGAAGTCGCTGTTTGTGATGATAATATCCAGAAATGGGAGAAACAAATAGCTGCTCTTCAAGAAAAAATCTCCCAAGAAAAAAAACACAGAGCATCCATACAGCAACCTAAGCAAAATGAGATTGACGGAGAACTGAAGGTAGGTATTCGACATGCAGAAAGGGCTCAGCAACTTAGTCAAGAGATTGAGACTCTCTCTACCCACAAAAGTCTTTGTGATCATCAACTCTAGTTTCAGAAAAAGAAATTTGCCACATTGAAGGAAGCTTTTGCTAGTATCAAATTGTAGTCGAATTAGTTTAACAATTCTCGGCCCTTTGAGGCTTTCTTTGTAATAACTTTGGTGCCATTTTTGTTTGGCAAAGCTATCATAATTATTTTCACAATTATTCTACTGCTATTTTTACTTCTTGCAATATTGGCTTATATTTTTTCAAATACTTGCCATTTATCTTTAAGATTCTCTCGTCTTTTCCTATCTCTTCAATCTCATACGCACCATTTGAAAAACTTTTCAAAATCTGGAAAGGTCCTTCCCACTTAGGAGACCATTTTCCCATTAATCTATCTTTTCGATCCATAAGAAGGATTACTTTCCAAATAAGATCACCAATTAAAAAGGTCTTGAACTTTACTTTCTTATTGTAAAACTTTTCGACTCTTTCTTTTTGTCTCTTTATTAGATACAGCGCACACAACCTTTCTTCGTCTAAATCAACTAATTCATCCATCATCATACTTCAATATATATCTTATGGGATTTCATGATGCCTTTGAACTCTTATTGATTGCAAATATATTTCGACGGGTAAAACTGCATCATGTCCATAGGTCAACTTAAATGGAGTCGAATTCGTTGCTTCTTTTGGAGATGTTCGACAAGCCCACAAAACTTGATCTAAAGTTTTATGCCAGTTTTTAGGTTTTTTCCCCACATGCTTTTTGATCAAATTTATCACTACCTTGTTGGCTGCTTCAACTTGTCAATTGGCTTGAGCATAGTAAGGTGTCGAAGTAAGGAGTTTAAATCATGTTTCTTGTGCAAATTTCTGCATATTTTTACCAGTGAACACAGATCCTTGATCTGTTGTTATTGTTTCTGGTATCCCAAATCTATAAATTATGTGCTTTTGGATAAAATCTATAACTGCTTCTTGATCCACATTTACCAATGGTATGGCTTCAATCCACTTAGTAAAATAGTCTATTCAAACCAAAATGTACTTTTGCCCTTTTGAAGAGGCTGGTTGAATTTCACCAATCAAGTCTAAAGCCCAACCTCTAAATGGCCAAGGCTTTATAATTGAATGCAATTCACTTGCAGGAACATGTGGTATGCCTGCATGTACTTGACATTCCTGACAACCTTTTGCAAATTCGACACAGTCCTTCAGCATTGTTGGCCAATACATTCCTTGTCGAAATAATAACTATTTCATTTTATGACCTGCTTGGTGTGCGCCACACGCTCCACTGTGCACATTCGACAAAGCTATGTAAGCTTCATCTTCACCTAAGCATTTCAACAAGACTCCTTCTGCAGTCTTTTTGAACAATTCGTTTCCAAAAAGTACATAACTTAAAGCTCTGTATTTTACCTTTCTTTCGGTTTTTTGATTTGGGTCTCATAGATAATCCTTGATGGGCTTTCTCCAGTCTTCAATTCCTGAATCATCTATATTGAATATCTCAAAATTTTCTTCGTCACCATATCCTAATCTTATTAACTCCAAATCTGATGGGGACAATCTAGTAGATATGACTTTTCCTCTGACTTCAATAGCCTTTTCTAACTTTTCCTTCGACACTTTGTATCCAGACGCAAGTTGAGCAAGGTCATTTGCCTCTTGATTCTCCACCCTGGGAATGTGCCTAAAGGCCACATTGTCGAATTCCTTGAGAAGTCTATTGGCTATTACAAAGTACATGATTAAATTTTCTTTCACACATTTATATTCTTTGGTCAACTGCTTTATCACCAGTTCAGAATCACCCATTATTTCGACTCTTGTTGCCCCCAATTTCAACAATATTTCAAGTCCAGCAATCAAAGCTTCATATTCTGCTTCATTATTTGAACACAGACTTTCAACTTTGTACTTGAATTTTGTTGGAATTCTGTCAGGAGAAATAATCAACATCCCAACACCAGTTCCATTCTTATGACTGGAACCGTCGAAATACAGTTTCCATGGTTCTAATTCGACATACTCTACATTTTCACCTACAGAGTGGTCAGCTATAAAATCAGCAACCACTTGTCCTTTCACAACCTTTAAAGGCAAATATTTCAAGGAATATTCTGTCAATGCCAAAGCCCATTTTCCGATTCGACTATGTAAAATAGATTTAGATAACATATATTTTATTACGTCGAAATGAGAAGAAATGTACACATCAACAGGCTTTATATAATGCTTTAATTTCATACAAGAAAAATATACACATAGACATAGTTTTTCTATAATACTATATCTAGTTTCAACATCGTTTAGGATTCTACTAAGAGAATAGATGGCCCTTTAGACGTCATTCTCATCTTCTTGGCACATCATACTTCCTAATATTTTATCTGATGCCGAAATGTACAATCTCATACTTCTTTTTCTACAAGGAGATATTAGAATTGGAGGACTAGCCAGGTATTCCTTGATTTTGTCGAAGGCAGCCTGTTGTTCTTGCCCCCATGCAAAGTCTCCCTTCTTTAGTCGAAGTAAAGGAGAGAAAGCTTGCGCTTTTCCACTAAGGTTGGAGATAAACCTTCTGAGAAAGTTGATTTTCCCCAGCAGCGACTGCAACCCCTTTTTTGTTGATGGCACTTTCGCCTCCATTATGGCTTTGGCTTTGTTTTCATTTATTTCGATCCCCTTCTTGTGGACCACAAAACCTAAGAAATCACCCGCCTACACACCAAAAGCACATTTAAGGGGATTCATTTTTAAACCAAACTTCCTCATCCTTTCAAAGGATTGTCGAAGATTGTCTATATGACTTTTCCCTGAAACAGACTTGATCACAATATCATCAATGTACACTTGCATGAAAGTTTCAATAAAGTCATGAAAAATGGAATTCATAGCCCGTTGGTAAGTTGCTCCAGCGTTTTTTAAACCAAGGGGCATTACTACCCATTCGTACGTTCCTATTGCTCAAGGACAACGGAAAGCTGTTTTAGGAACATCTTCTTCAGCAATAAAAATTTGGTTATAGCCAGAGTATCCATCTAGCATACTTAAATACTCGTGGCCTGCTGCAGAATCTATAAGCATTTCTGCCACTGGCATAGGATATTCATCCTTTGGGATAGCTGAATTTAAGTCTCGAAAATCAATGCATACCCTAAGTTTGCCATTTTTCTTAATTACAGGAACTATATTTGCAATCCATTCGACATACCTGGTTGTGCGGATGAACTTGCATTTTAGAAGTCTTTCGACCTCTTCTTTTATTTTCGACAGAATCTCTGGTGCAAAGCGTCTTGGAGTCTGCTTTACTGGCTTCTTTCCTTCCATTATTGGCAGCTGCAATTCGACCAAACTTCTATCTAAACCAGGCATCTCGTCGTAATCCCATTCGAAGCAGTCTTTGAACTCTTTCAGCAACTGGACTATTTCGACTTTGAACTGGGGGTCCATCTTTGCGCTTATGTAGGTTGGTCTACTTTCTGCCCCCAATCCTAAGTTTATTTCTTCTAATGGATCCTGCGCCACCATCTTCACGTTAGTTGACACTGGGTCTTTTTCGAACCCCAGAGGTTCGTCATCATAAATGGTGTCAAGCTTTTGGTGTTGCCATTTGTAACACCCTTCTAAAATACCCCAATAATTAATTAAAACAACAAAATATGAATCAGAGTAGATATGCAATTTCAGGGTGTCACACTTGACACTTCACACCATTCACCAAAATATCTTGTCATGCTCGTTTATTAATCAAAATAAAACATTGCACAATACGCAGCGGATAGAAATCTAACAACATGCAAACCATGTAACACATTACATGTAAAGTTGTTCAACAACCAAAATGAAAACAAGTAAAACATCCCGTCCCGATGTTACATAGACCAGAGCACGACCCACTAAGGAACTACACTAGACTCCAAGCACTAGCTTCTACTCAATCACTGCTCGTTACCTGAAACATAGTTGTAAGGGTGAGTTCCTCAATCGATATAATAAGCATTATGAAATATCATGTAATGCTAAGTAAATTAACACATTTCATCACCCTAATCATATCACACATTCAGCAACGGCAACATCAACTCATAATCATACTCAACACAAACACAAAACACACGTATAATATTGGAATACATCCATTCATATTATACGCCATACATACATTATGAAATGAGACTCCATGCATGCGGTACCGACTATTCGTGAACACATAGTTCAACCTCACCGATCAAACCCAGATACGGCTACCAAGCTCACTAGTCCCACTCATTTGAGACCTAGTGACTCACTCACTAATTCCTCACCATGGGAATTAGCTACCACCATAAAGGCCATGATATGCACGCTAAATCACCTAGCATGCAAACATCAACAACAATCCACAATGGACATATGCTCACACTCTAAGCCATAAATAACTCACTAATTCCTCACCATGGGAATTAGCTACCACCATAAAGGCCATGCTATGCACGCTAAATCACCTAGCATGCAAACATCAACAACAATCCACAATGGACATATGCTCACACTCTAAGCCATAAACAGTCCATTCACAATAGCATACATAATAGATATATTCACAACATTATGCACACCATCATCCATCATCAATACAATTATCACATAATCATATTATGTCATGCCACATAATCAATCACAGTATTAGCACACTCTACTAATACCTACACTGCTCAAAACAACGGGAAATTGATCCCTCCTATATCATACACCAATATAGGCCAATCATCAATTGTTCATAATATTTAAAATATCAGTTTTTCTACTTTTCAAACAGTGTTAACCGGTTAACGCCCTGGGTTAACCAGTTAACGCAGACAGAACACGCTTCCTGGCACATTTTAACAGTGTTAACCGGTTAACGCCCTGGGTTAACCGGTTAACGCAAGACAGACAGCAATATTTCTCAACTCATAACAGTGTTAACCGGTTAACGCCCTGGGTTAACCGGTTAACGCAAGACAGAAAGCTGTTCCTGCGCTAACACGAAGCAGAATGCAGAATTCTCCGCATTTTCCGCCGTTGGAGGACTTCCGGACCTCCGATTCCAATTCCGTAAAAAGCTACACGTTCGGAAAATCACAACTCACCCAAATATAAATTCAATTACAGCTTAATCATAACTTATTCATCACAATTTTTCAGCACTCATCATCCCAATTAGGGTCAATTCAACGGCTTATTACTACCCATTACATGTTAACCCATAATACCCATTAAACGACGATAAACCCCCCTTACCTGAGTTAATCCGGCAAATCCTTTAGCTTCAAGCTTTTCCCTTCTTCAACCTTCGTTCTCTTGCTCTTCCTCCTTGCCCTTTTCTCACTTTTCTGTCGCTTCTCTGGTTTTCACGTGAAAAAACCCTTTTTACCAAATGGAACTCTTTATATATTCCAACTTATTATTCCAATAATAATAATAATTCCAAATAATATTCCAATTATTTAATTAAATTAATAAATATTCTATTAACTTAAATTAAATAATTATCATATTTTATCGGGGTGTTACAACTCTCCCCCACTAAAAGAGTTTTCATCCTCGAAAACATACCTCAAGCGAATAACTCAGGATAAGACTCCTTCATCTGACTCTCAAGTTCCCAAGTCACATTGCCACCTGCTGGTCCTCCCCAAGCTACCTTTACCAAAGCAATCTCTTTACCCCGCAACTGCTTCAACTCTCGATCCTCTATCCTCATAGGTGATGTTTCAACAGTCAGGTTATCTCTCACCTGTACATCATCTACTTGGACCACATGCGACGGATCAGGAATGTACCTCCTCAACTGAGACACATGAAAAACCTCATGCAAATTCGCAAGTGACGGCGGTAAAGCGATACGATAGGCTACCTCCCCTATCCTCTCCAAAATTTGATAAGGACCAATAAATCGAGGTGTCAACTTCTTCGACTTCAAAGCTCGACCAACCCCAGTTATCGGAGTAACACGAAGAAACACATGATCTCCCTCTTGAAACTCAAGTGACTTCCTCCTCTTGTCGTGATAACTCTTCTGACGACTCTGAGCAATCCTCATCTTCTCCCGAATCATCTTAATCTTTTCCGTAGTTTGTTGAACAATCTCCGGTCCAACCACAACACTCTCACCGGACTCATACCAACATAAAGGTGTCCGACATCTCCTACCATACAAAGCTTCAAACGGTGCCATACCAATGCTCGAATGAAAACTCTTGTTGTAGGTAAACTCAATCAAAGGTAAATAACAATCCCAAGCACCTCCCTTCTCCAAAACACAAGCCCTCAAAAGATCCTCCAGTGACTGAATCGTCCTCTTAGTCTGACCATCAGTCTGCGGATGATATGCAGAACTCAATCTCAGCTTAGTTCCCAAAGCCCTTTGCAAACCTTCCCAGAACTTCGAGGTAAATCTAGGATCTCTGTCCGAAACAATACTCGACGGAATACCATGCAAACTTACAATTTTCTCAATATACAACTCAGCTAATCTCTCTAACGGATAATCCATTCTGATCGGAATGAAATGAGCCGATTTTATCAATCTGTCAACAATCACCCAAATAGCTTCACAATTCTTAATTGTCCTCGGTAAACCAGAAACAAAATCCATACTGATACTATCCCACTTCCACTCTGGAATAGCCAACGGTTGCATTAGCCCAGACGGCTTCTGATGCTCAATCTTTGACTTCTGACAAGTCAAACAAGAATAAACAAAACTCGCAATTTCTCTTTTCATTCCCGGCCACCAAAATAACTTTTTCAAATCATGATACATCTTTGTAGCCCCAGGATGAATACTCAGGCCACTACGATGTCCTTCCTCAAGAATACTCTTCTTAAGTTCGGTAACATCCGGAATACACACCCGATTACCAAATTTCAAAACACCAATCTCATCAACTCTGAATTCACCACCTTGACCTTGATTCACTAGAGTCAACTTATCAACCAAAAGCACATCGGATTTCTGACCCTCTCTAATCTCATCCAAAATACCATTCGTTAACTTCAACATTCCCAATTTAACACTATTGTGAGTACTCTCACACACCAAACTCAAGTCTCTAAACTGCTCAATTAAATCCAATTCCTTAACCATTAACATAGACATATGCAATGATTTCCGACTCAATGCATCAGCCACTACGTTTGCTTTACCCGGATGGTAATTCAAACCAAAGTCATAATCCTTCAGAAACTCTAACCATCTCCTCTGTCTCATATTCAGCTCTTTCTGATCAAACAAATACTTTAAACTTTTATGGTCACTGAAAACCTCAAATCTTGACCCGTACAAGTAATGCCTCCATAACTTCAGAACAAATACCACAGCTGCCAACTCTAAATCGTGTGTTGGATAGTTCCTCTCATGAACCTTCAGTTGTCTCGAAGCATAAGCTACAACCTGCTTATTTTGCATCAAAACACCACCCAAACCCAACAATGAAGCATCACAGTAAACCTCAAATGGTTCCGATGGACTTGGTAATATCAGAATAGGAGCAGTAGTTAACCTTCTCTTTAACTCTTGGAAACCTTCTTCAAATTTTGAGTCCCAAACAAACGCTTGCCCCTTTCTAGTCAACATCGTCAACGGTAACGCCAACTTAGAAAATCCCTCAATGAATTTCCTATAATAACCTGCGAGTCCAAGAAAACTCCTTATCTCAGAAACTGACTTCGGAGTTTCCCACTTAGATACCGCTTCTATCTTAGAAGGATCAACAGCAACACCACCTCTTGAAACCACATGACCAAGAAAACTAACCTCTTCTAACCAAAATTCACACTTGGATAGTTTAGCAAATAACTTCTTTTCTCGTAGAACTCCTAAAACCACTCTCAAATGTTCAGCATGCTTTTCTTCAGATTTCGAATACACCAAAATATCGTCAATAAACACCACAACAAACTTGTCTAGGTACGGATGGAAAATCCTATTCATATACTCCATAAATACCCCAGGCGCATTAGTCACACCAAAAGGCATTACAGAATACTCATAATGTCCATACCTTGTTCTGAACGCAGTCTTCTGAATATCCTCAGTTTTCACACGTATCTGATGATATCCCGATCTCAAATCTATTTTGCTGAACACACTCGCACCAACCAACTGATCCATCAAATCATCAATCCTCGGCAAAGGATACCGATTCTTGATCGTCACTTTATTCAGTTGCCTGTAGTCTACACACAACCTCATAGTACCTTCTTTCTTCTTAACCAATAACACTGGTGCACCCCACGGTGACACACTCGGACGAATAAATTTCTTATCCAACAGATCTTCCAACTGACTTTTCAATTCAGTTAACTCAACAGCAGACATACGGTACGGAGCCATCGATACCGGCCTAGTACCAGGTACAAAATCAATCGAGAATTCAACTTCACTCTCTGGCGGTAATTCATTCACTTCTTCAGGAAACACATCAGGAAAATCACACACCACGGCTAGATCGCAAATCGCCAGTTTATCTTTAGCCTCCAAAGTTGCTAACAGCATAAACAACTCTGCCCCATCCGCTACTGCCTCATTCACTTGCCTTGCTGATAGAAACAAACTCTTTCCTTCCTCAATCTCAGGAAAGATCACCGTCTTATCAAAACAGTTGATATAAACTCGGTTAAACACCAACCAGTTCATACCCAGGATAACATCAATCTGCACTAGGGGAAGACACACGAGGTCCATTCCAAAGTCTCTACCAAAAATACTCAAAGGGCAATTTAAACAAACTGAAGTAGTAGTCACTGAACCCTTCGCAGGAGTATCAATCACCATACTACCATGCATCTCAGATATCTCTAATTTAAGTTTCACAGCACAATCCAAAGATATAAAGGAATGAGTCGCACCTGTGTCAATAATAGCTACAAGAGGAAAGCCATTAATATAACACGTACCTCGGATCAAACGATCATCTGCAGAAGTCTCAGAACCCGATAAAGCAAAGACCTTGCCTCCCGACTGGTTCTCTTTCTTCGGCTTAGGACACTGTGGGCTAATATGACCCACCTCTCCACAGTTGAAACAAGTCACAGTCTTCAACCGGCACTCTGCAGCCAAATGACCACCTTTGCCACACTTGAAACACTTCTTCTCAGCACTGGTACACTCATGGATACGATGTCCAGCCTGACCACATCTGTAACACTTAGCAGGGGCACTGGAGTCTCCCCCACTAGGCCTCTTCATCCCACTATGTCTCTGGAAACCTTTGCCAGCTGCATACGGTTTCCCACGATCATTCTGATTCTTGCCTTTCCTATCAACCCTCTGCTGATAGCTCTCCGCTCTGGCCTTGGTATCCTGTTCAAAAATCCTGCAACAGTCAACCAGGTCAGAAAACACTCTGATCCGCTGATACCCAATAGCCTGCTTGATCTCGGGACGTAACCCGTTCTCAAACTTCACACATTTTGAAAATTCCCCAGTAGCCTCATCATAGGGAGTGTAATACTTTGACAGCTCTGTGAACTTAGCAGCATACTCAGTAACAGACTGATTGCCCTGCTTCAATTCCAAGAACTCTATCTCTTTCTTTCCTCTGACATCCTCTGGAAAGTACTTCCCTAAGAATCTCTCTCTGAACACCGCCCAAGTGATCTCAGCACCCCCAACAGCTTCCAACTCAGTGCGGGCAGCAACCCACCAATCATCTGCTTCCTCAGACAGCATATGCGTACCGAACCTGACCTTCTGGTTATCGGCACACTCAGTCACTCGGAAGATCCTCTCGATCTCCTTCAACCACTTCTGAGCACCATCTGGATCGTATGCTCCCTTGAACATTGGAGGATTGTTCTTCTGGAACTCACTCAGTTGACGAGCAGCTCCCATTCCCACAACATTCGGATTCCCTCCAAGTACTCCAGCTAGCATACCCAGAGCCTCAGCAATCGCAGCATCGTCTCTACCTCTTCCAGCCATCTCTATTCTGAAAACCCAACAAGCTAAAACAATAAGTACTGATAGGGTTATACAACACCTATCACGTACAGGGAAACAGAATAATTACGACTCGACTCGACCGACTATGCTCTGATACCACTAATGTAACACCCTTCTAAAATACCCCAATAATAATTAAAACAACAAAATATAAATCAGAGTAGATATGCAATATTAAGGGTGTCACACTTGACACTTCACCATTCACCAAAATAGTTTGTCATGCTCATTTATTAATCAAAATAAAATATTGCACAATCCGCAGCGGAATATAATTCTGACAACATGCAAACCATGTAACACATTACATGTAAAGTTGTTCAACAACCAAAATGAAAACAAGTAAAACATCCCGTTCCGATGTTACATAGACCAGAGCATGACCCACTAAGGAACTACACTAGACTCCAAGCACTAGCTTCTACTCAATCACTGCTCGTTACCTGAAACATAGTTGTAAGGGTGAGTTCCTCAATCGATATAATAAGCATTATAAAATATCATGTAATGCTAAGTAAATTAACACATTTCATCACCCTAATCATATCACACATTCAGCAACGGCAACATCAACTCATAATCATACTCAACACAAACACAAAACACACGTATAATATTGGAATACATCCATTCATATTATACGCCATACATACATTATGAAATGAGACTCCATGCATGCGGTACCGACTATTCGTGAACACATAGTTCAACCTCACCGATCAAACCCAGATACGGCTACCAAGCTCACTAGTCCCACTCATTTGAGACCTAGTGACTCACTCACTAATTCCTCACCATGGGAATTAGCTACCACCATAAAGGCCATGATATGCACGCTAAATCACCTAGCATGCAAACATCAACAACAATCCACAATGGACATATGCTCACACTCTAAGCCATAAATAACTCACTAATTCCTCACCATGGGAATTAGCTACCACCATAAAGGCCATGCTATGCACGCTAAATCACCTAGCATGCAAACATCAACAACAATCCACAATGGACATATGCTCACACTCTAAGCCATAAACAGTCCATTCACAATAGCATACATAATAGATATATTCACAACATTATGCACACCATCATCCATCATCAATACAATTATCACAGAATCATATTATGTCATGCCACATAATCAATCACAGTATTAGCACACTCTACTAATACCTACACTGCTCAAAACAACGGGAAATTGATCCCTCCTATATCATACACCAATATAGGCCAATCATCAATTGTTCATAATATTTAAAATATCAGTTTTTCTACTTTTCAAGCAGTGTTAACCGGTTAACGCCCTGGGTTAACCGGTTAACGCAGACAGAACACGCTTCCTGGCACATTTTAACAGTGTTAACCGGTTAACGCCCTGGGTTAACCGGTTAATGCAAGACAGACAGCAATATTTCTCAACTCATAACAGTGTTAACCGGTTAACACCCTGGGTTAACCGGTTAACGCAAGACAGAAAGCTGTTCCTGCGCTAACACGAAGCAGAATGCAGAATTCTCCGCATTTTCCGCCGTTGGAGGACTTCCGGACCTCCGATTCCAATTCCGTAAAAAGCTACACGTTCGGAAAATCACAACTCACCCAAATATAGATTCAATTACAGCTTAATCATAACTTATTCATCACAATTTTTCAGCACTCATCATCCTAATTAGGGTCAATTCAACGGCTTATTACTACCCATTACATGTTAACCCATAATACCCATTAAACGACGATAAACCCCCCTTACCTGAGTTAATCCGGCAAATCCTTTAGCTTCAAGCTTTTCCCTTCTTCAACCTTCGTTCTCTTGCTCTTCCTCCTTGCCCTTTTCTCACTTTTCTGTCGCTTCTCTGGTTTTCACGTGAAAAAACCCTTTTTACCAAATGGAACTCTTTATATATTCCAACTTATTATTCCAATAATAATAATAATTCCAAATAATATTCCAATTATTTAATTAAATTAATAAATATTCTATTAACTTAAATTAAATAATTATCATATTTTATCGGGGTGTTAAACCATTTGCCCATTTGGTTGTTATCATAATCTTCTGCAACGTCTCTTTGGGGACATTGTTCGTTGGAATTTTCTTTGTTGGCTTCGACAGCCATATATTTCACTTCGGCCTTGTAATACCCCAAAATTTACCCTTCATTTTTCCTGAAAAAAAAAATGAAAAAAAAAAGTTAAAAATAAATAAATAAATAAAATTAATTAAATAAATAAATAAACTATAACAAATTTTTTTGGACTTGGGTCTCCCTCATTTGAGCCCACTACCCACGAAAATCAGTCTATAAATACTGAAGTTTCAGTAGAGGAAAACACACTTGGAGTTACACTGGGAGATTCACTGGAGAAAGATTTTGAGAGAAGGAAACCTAGGAACTACTCTGCAGCGACCTTCAGGCAGCCCTGAGAAGTTCACTCCGCCTCACATAAACCTTAAAGATTGTTTTGTAAACCTCACGGGTGCAACTCAATTTCAATCAAGCTCTCCAATCAGGTTTGCCCTATATCCATCATCTTTATGCCTTTAATTTGAATGCTCTGAATGTATGAGGTATTATGGGTGAATTTGATACCCTTTTGATGCATGTGTTTGACAAGAGGTTTAGGCCTCCTACCCTTGATTGCTTTTTGTGAGCTTTTTGTGAATTTTGATGGAATTATTCATGTGGTTACATTTTGATTTAGGGGCAACTCTTGGTTACCCTATTTTGTTTCTCTAACCTGTTTGTTGAGTTTTTTTTTGTGAGGGCTCACATGATGTTTGCAGGGATAACTTGCGTGGTTTCCCACTTTATTTGTGGGATACCCCCTGGAGGTTCATTCCGATTACCTGTACTGACCCACTTTCTTTGATGATGTTAGCTTGGAAGGATCTCAGGGTTTATCGTTCCTTTAATTGTTGTTACTTCGGATCTTTATCCGTGTGGTACTTTTACATTTTTCCCGCATTTTACTGCTTTCCTAGCTGGAAGACCTCGATAGGAGGCAATGTTTTTGTGTTTACTTTATGCAGGTTCCTTTGTCCAGGGTTAAGAGCTATGAGGTCTTATCCTCATTACCCTTTTGCATGCGCGTTCCTACAATGCAAACAAACCCTTCATTGATTTTTCTTCTCCATAACACACGTTTACTCCTTCTACTACAGGTGAGTAAGTCTCCAAAGGTCGAGCATCCGGTAGATTGCGTAGTGACGTCGTTCGTCCAAAACCCAATCCATAACCCCGTAGTTAGCCAAACTACGGCTTGCTCTGTTTCTCATTCCAGATGAGATACGTAGGCATAAGACGTGATGTCTTAGCGAGCACACATCCCCCAACCCATAGGTCAGCCGAGCTACGAAGACTCTGATTCTCATATTCAGATGAGATACGTATGCAGTGGATGCGACATCCGCGCAAGTCATTTCTCTTAACCTTTTTAGTAAATAAACACATTAGGTAAACCCATACCCTTTAGACAAAAAACCACAAAAGTGGATCCCGTAGAGTACTATGGATGCGTAGGGGTGCTAATACCTTCCCTTCGCATAACCGACTCCCGAACCCAAGATTTGGTTGCGAGACCCCGTCTTGTCCTTTCCTTTTTCAGGTTTACTTCGAGTGTTTCCTTTCCCTCCTTTGGGATGAATAACGCACGGTGGCGACTCTTCTGTCTTTTTCTTTCGTCGGTTGTTTTTTTCGCGCACTGTATTTTTCAGGTTGCGACAGCTGGCGACTCTGCTGGGGACACTAAGAAGTTGACCTCTTGCTGGTCCATCTTCCCTAAGCGAGTCCCTCCTAGCTTTTGTGATTTCTTGTTCATTGGGTGTTCATGCTTTTGTACATTTATTTACTTACTTGCTTGCATTCATCTGCTGTATCTGTTGGAGCTGTTGTTTGTTTGTTGGGATGAGATGTTCTACGAGAGATAAGCCCATTACCCAGGCTTGAGTGCACACACAGGTTTTAGAGTGGATAATCATGAGGCTTGCGTGGCATGTTGCTACGTTAAGTCGTTCGTGAAGAACCACACCCAGACGAGGTTTCTTTTGGATATATTATGTCCTACGGATGTTCCGTAACGGCATGATGTTCCTTTAGAAATCGTCGACTCTGGTGACCATTTCCTGAGAACTTAGTCGAGGCCTCTCCTCCGAGACGCGATTATGTTAGCTCTGGTGGGCGCATTCTCGCTGATCAATCTGAGGACCCCGAGACTGGGAACTTGCTTTAGGATGTCCTGTTGAGGGGAGTCAGTGGAGGTCTTTTATCCCGTAATAATGCCAAACCTTCAGTGGTAAACGTATTATTCGCGACTGAAGGGCGGAAGTTGACGAACTTCTGTTCTTAGAACCTACCAGTGAGGGGCGGGCTAAATTCAGGAAACCTTAACCTCCAACCAACCCGGTTTTCTGGAGCAGAGCTTTGATCTTGTATTATATTCCTCAGTGGTTTTCTCTTCAGACAGTGCAACCCGACAGATGTTCAAGCAGATACAACAATCCTGATTGACATACCACTGCATTGCATTCACATCATCACATCATCACATCATTTGCATTCATATCATTTAACACATGTTTATCCATTTCAAGGGGGTTTACATCTTCTTCTTGATTCCAGTCGGAGTTTTTCTGGTTCTCTTAAGATGGATATTGGCAGAAAGAGACTTGTCGCCTACAAGTTTCCGATGGTCTGTCTGGAGCCCATCCAACAGTTGATGCAGTTAATGGATCCTGGTTCTCTAGAAGGATTCCGAGAGGATTACGGTCTGATTCTAAGTTTCGTCACGGTTCTTTCCAAAGATCAACATGATGCCCTATTCACACTGCTACAGTTCTATGACCCTCCATTGAGGTGTTTCACATTCCCGGATTATATCTTGGTCCCTACTCTGGAGGAGATTGCCAGTTTTCTCAGAGTTCCTATCAGGTCACAGTTATTGTTCTACAGTTCTGAGTTTCTGCCCGATCTCAGCATGGTTGCTTCAACCACATATTTGGAGGAATCAGTCTGGAAGGCTAATATGTGTCAGAAGGGAGAAGTTAGTGGTTTTCATTTGAGTTTCTTACTGGGAGAAGCAAAGAAGAAGCTGGAAGACGGTAACCAGAGGGGTTTCAATGCTGTGTTGGCTCTTTGCGTGTATGGGATTGTCTTGTTCCCTAATGTCGCCAAATTTGTGGACATGGACGCAATACGCCTCTTCGTGTTGAGAAATCCAGTACCGACCTTGCTAGGAGATTTCTTTCATTCAGTGCACCACAGAAATAAGAATAGAAAAGGGGGATT
Organism: Lathyrus oleraceus; assembly: GCF_024323335.1. Classification (NCBI taxonomy): domain Eukaryota; kingdom Viridiplantae; phylum Streptophyta; class Magnoliopsida; order Fabales; family Fabaceae; genus Lathyrus; species Lathyrus oleraceus. Next base: position 450,657,026 of record NC_066579.1, read on the forward strand.
GTTGAATTGTTGTGTGCCTTTGTTTTATAGGTGGTTCAGTTCTCACCTACCCAAATTAGGAGTGTTCGTTAATGTCAAGGACTCGTTGAGTTGGTCGAAGAGATTGATGGGGTTGAGAGCTGAAGATATTTCTTGGTGGTCCGACCGGAGCTTGCTTCGGGCAGATATTATTCATAGTTGTGGGAACTTCCCAAATGTTCCGTTGGTAGGAAGAAGAGGAGGAATCAACTATAATCCTTCTCTAGCAGTTAGACAGTTTGGATATGCTTTGAGAACTCCGCCTTTGGAAAAGGATGTGGAAGAATCTCTGTTTTTCCATTCTTCGCCTGATTTGACGGTATCCCGTAAGGCAGCTAAGGCCTGGCTCAAGGTGATCAAGAGAGGAAGAACCGTCCTTGGAAAAGGAGATTGTAGAACTTACCCTCGGTATGAAGAGTGGCTTCAAGGAAGAGTCGAAGAGTTTGGTTTGCCGTTCCCTATTGAAGAACCTTTGTATCCACTTACTCCTGAGCAGTCAACAATGGTGAGCCGAGAGGAGTACGACAAGTTGAAGAGTGCCATGGAGGGACTTCAAACCAAGAACTCAAAGTTAAGTGAGAAGTTGCAAGACTGTATGCATCAATTCCAGGAGGCAGAATATCAGAAGGGGGAAGCCGTCAGATTGCAAAAGGAAGCAGAGAGGAAATTTGCTGTGGAGGTGGACTTCTTCAGGAAGACAAACGAAGCCTTGAGATCATCCAGTTCTGAGTTGAGGCGAGTCAAGCAGCAGTTAGTAGATGCTCATGGTAAATTAGCTGGGTGGCAGGAGCAATGGGATGCATTTTCAACTTCTCGGAAGGCAAAGGAGGAGGAGACAGTAGCCGAACTGACTGGTCAGATAGAGAAATTGACGACTTTGCTGAAGGGGAAAAACAATGAGCTTCTGTGCGCCCGTTCTACTAATGGCTACATCACAGATCAACTCCATGAGGCTCGAGGACAGATTGAAGAACTCAAGGTGTTGGCAGGTTTGAAGAAATCCAGACTTGAAGAGGTATTCAGAGAAGATGATGGGAATTACTACAGAGAGCACATCAACGAATTGGATGGGATCATTCACAAGAGGAATCTGCTTATCCGGCATTTGACAGAATCTCCAGATCATCCCGACACGGTGGCATTACTGGATGAAGTGAGGAGCAGTCCTTATGGGTTGTATACATGAGGCTGATCCCTGGTTTATGTTCCTCCCTTTACTTTTTGTTTTATTGCTGTGTAGTGATAATCCACAGGCTTGTTGTGGGGATCCTCTTTTGATGTACTTTTGGCTAAGGCCCCTTTCCTGGAACTCATTTGTATGTTGGTTTCCCTTTGTTGCATCTTGATCTCAGAAGTTTATCCATGACTCAGTCTTCTTGCACTATTCGCCTGATGTGAGACTGGAATCAAGGGGGTAGAATACCTTTTGGATTTGATAAACATGGCATTGCATTTACATATTCATTGTCATATCTTGCATAACAGGTACCGCTGCAGTGTTCTCATATTGTTTGGTGTCCCACTAGCAGGATAGCTGACTCAGGCATTCACCGATACGGTACCCGAAGGAATCAACAGAGAGCGATGGAGAGCCTACAAGCAGAGCTCGCCGAGATGAAGATTCGCATGAATCAATTCATGGATTTGGTTCAAGGGGTGGCTCAAGGACATCAAGAGCTTAGATTGTTGGTGCAGAGGGATCCCCCTATTACTCAACCGGAGACGTTGGCTGATCCTCCAGCTGGAGAGGCTAATGGTCCCAATGGACTGGGGCCTATCCCGATCCCGCATGTCAACCTAGATCAACAACCCATTCAGGATGGTCAGGATGATCAGTTCCCCTTGCTTCAGGAAGACTTTGGCATGGACCCCATGTTTAGAAGATTGGAAGAGAGGTTGAAAGCAGTGGAAGGACAGAATCCTCTGGGAGTAGATGTTGCTGACTTGGGGCTGGTCCCAGGTGTGAGAGTGCCACTGAAATTCAAGGTCCCGATATTTGACAAATACCATGGCAGCTCTTGCCTCAAAACTCACGTGCAAGCCTATTTCTGTAAAATGGTTGCATACTCTGATGACGAGAAGCTACTTATGTACTTCTTCCAGGATAGCCTAGCTGGGGCATCCTTGGAATGGTATATGAGGCTGGACAGAGCCCACATCCATTGCTGGAGGGATTTGGCTGAGGCTTTCGTGAAGCAGTATCAATATAATGCAGACATGACTCCGAACAGAACTCAACTTCAGAATCTGTCTCTTGAAAGCAATGAGTGCTTCAGGGAATACGCTCAACGCTGGAGGGATACAGCTTCCCGTGTTCAGCCTCCTATGTTGGAAAAGGAAATGGCCAACATGTTCATGAATACGCTGCCTGGACCTTATCTGGAGCGTCTGGTGGGGTGCAATGCTTCCAACTTTGCTGATGTGGTCTCTACTGGAGAAAGGGTGGAGAATTACCTAAAGACCTATAAGAGCCAGAGTGGAGGTGGATCCTCATCAGGGGTGAAGAAGCCGTTCATTCAGGGACAGAAGAGGAGAGAAGGGGATGCAAATGCCATATCTTCTTATCAGAACAGGGATAACCGGAGGAATAATTTTCAGAATTATCATCAGCAACCGTATGTTGCGGCTGTGACCATTCCAGCTGCAGCGCCACTACAACAACAACAATCACAACGTCAACCAGCTCAGTATCAACAGCAGCAGCAACCGGGTAACAGACCCGCTTATCAACAGAGGCAAAGGATGATGGACCGGCGTTTCGACACCCTTCCAATGTCGTACGCTCAGTTGCTTTCTAGTCTTCAACAACTACAACTTGTGCAACTGCGCACTCTGGCTCCTCCTATTGGTAGACTTCCGGTGGGTTACGACGCCAACGCTAGGTGTAGCTTCCACTCTGGGGCACCTGGCCACAATATTGAGAACTACAAAGCTTTTAAGCACGTAGTTCAAGACCTCATAGATTCAAAGGCCATCGACCTTGCACCGGCTCCGAATGTCGTTAACAATCCCATGCCCTAGCATGGTGGTGCGAACGTTAACATGATAGAGGGAAAAGCCAAGTCCATTAAGGATGTGTTGAAGTTGAAGACTCCATTGTTGGATATCAAAGGATGCTTGCTGAAGGTCGATGTTTTCCCCGGTTGTGGGAAAGGTTGTTTGGATTGTGCCACTCAGAGTGGAGGTTGTTTGAAGCTACAGCAGGGTATCCAGGCCTTGCTCGACAAGGGTATCCTCCAGGTTGAAGATTTGTCTGTCCAAGAGTTTGTGGAAGGGGTTGAGGAAGAAAGGTTTGAAGATGCTACTGATGAATTCGCAGATGTTGTTCCTGTTAATGTTGTGATTCCCAGTGAGGTCTCTGCGGTCATTAATGAAGATGGGGATAGTGATTGCGACATCGACAACTGGGTGCGTCCGAGGATCCCGGGTGAAGTCATCAACAATTGGTCTTCTGAAGAGATTATCCAAGTCACTCTTCTTGAAGAGTAATTTTCTTTGTTTATTCATGCATATCCAAGTCTTACGTTCCGCCCAGGGCGTAATGACTCATTGTAGGGCTCATCTATGTGACACTTGCATTTTTATCATAAATAAAGGACATATTTTTGTATTCAAATATTTCGTTCCCTGTCTTTCTATTTTTGCAGTTTTTCAAAATAAAAAAAATGGCAATGTTTTGTTTAGTTTCCAATTTTTTCTTTCACACTCATAAGCACATACCATCACTCATGCAGATGCACGTCACCGGATCCTATTGATAACGGTTCTGCTATGGCTCGCTTCGACTTTGAAAATCCAATCTTTCAAGTTGAAAAAGAGGGTGATGAAGACTGCGAACTCCCTGAAGAACTTGCCAGGTTCTTAAAACAGGAAGAAAGGGTCATTCAACCGTATCAAGAGCCTACTGAAGTGATTAATCTCAGCACCGAGGACGCCAAGAGAGAAATCAAGATAGGGGATGCTTTGGGAGATGATGTGAAGAAAGGGCTGATTGAATTGCTGCAAGAATATGTTGACATCTTCGCCTGGTCTTATCAGGACATGCCTGGGCTGGACACAGACATCGTGGTACACCGCTTGCCTCTCAAAGAAGGTTGTCCTCCGGTCAAGCAGAAGCTCAGAAGAACAAGACCAGAGATGGCTGTCAAGATAAAGGAAGAAGTGCAAAAGCAGTTGGATGCAGGGTTTCTAGCAGTCACCAATTATCCGCCATGGGTTGCAAACATCGTCCCAATACCTAAGAAGGATGGAAAGGTACGGATGTGTGTCGACTACCGGGATCTGAACAGAGCTAGCCCTAAAGATGATTTCCCATTACCTCACATCGATGTTTTGGTGGATAATACAGCTCAGTTCTCGGTATTCTCCTTCATGGATGGCTTTTCTGGCTATAACCAAATCAAGATGGCATCAGAAGACATGGAAAAGACAACTTTCATAACCCCATGGGGCACCTTCTGCTACAAGGTGATGTCGTTTGGTCTGAAAAATGTTGGAGCAACATATCAACGAGCTATGGTGACTCTGTTCCATGATATGATTCATCATGAAATCGAGGTTTATGTGGACGATATGATTGCCAAATCTCAGACAGAAGAAGAACATTTGGTGAATTTGCAGAAACTGTTTGAGCGTTTGAGGAAATTCAAACTGAGACTTAATCCGAACAAGTGCACTTTCGGGGTGAGATCGGGAAAATTGTTGGGTTTTATTGTTAGCGGAAAAGGGATTGAGGTGGATCCCGACAAAGTAAAAGCGATACAGGAAATGCCAGAGCCAAGAACAGAGAAGCAAGTCCATAGTTTCTTAGGGAGGTTGAACTACATTGCAAGGTTCATCTCTCACCTAACAACCACGTGTGAGCCAATTTTCAAATTGCTGAAGAAAGATCAGGCTATCAGGTGGAATGAAGATTGTCAAAGGGCTTTCGAGAAGATAAAAGAGTATCTACAGAAACCTCCAATCCTTATAGCTCCAGTTCCTGGGAGACCTCTGATAATGTACCTATCAGTGACTGAGAACTCGATGGGGTGTGTATTGGGACAGCATGACGAGTCTAGTCGAAAAGAGCATGCCATATACTACCTTAGCAAAACGTTTACCGACTGTGAAGTCAAATATTCGCAGCTTGAGAAAACTTGCTGTGCTTTGGCCTGGGCTGCTCGCCGACTGAGACAGTATATGTTGAACCATACTACCTTGTTGATTTCTAAGATGGATCCAGTGAAGTACATCTTTGAGAAGTCGGCTCTCACCGGACGTGTTGCCCGTTGGCAGATGATTTTAACAGAGTATGATATCCAGTATACATCCCAGAAAGTCATCAAAGGGAGTATTCTGTCAGACTATCTTGCTGAGCAGCCGATTGATGATTATGAGCCGATGAAGTTTGATTTTCCAGATGAAGACATCATGTTCTTCAAGATGAAAGACTGTAAAGAGCCAGTTGTTGAAGAGGGACCTGATCCAAACGAAAAGTGGACTTTATTGTATTCAATCCCTTGATACCTCGAAAGTACGAAAGCAGCTGCCATCTTCTTTCCGGGTCTCCAGTTGATTGAATAGGGGCAGCTGTAATACCCCAAAATTTACCCATCATTTTTCCTGAAAAAAAAAACGAAAAAAAAAGAAAAAAAAAAGAAAAAAAAAAGAAAAATAAAAGTTAAAAATAAATAAATAAATAAAATTAATTAAATAAATAAATAAAATATAACAAATTTTTTTGGACTTGGGTCTCCCTCATTTGAGCCCACTACCCAAGAAAATCAGTCTATAAATACTGAAGTTTCAGTAGAGGAAAACACACTTGGAGTTACACTGGGAGATTCACTGGAGAAAGATTTTGAGAGAAGGAAACCTAGGAACTACTCTGCAACGACCTTCAGGCAGCCCTGAGAAGTTCACTCCGCCTCACATAAACCTTAAAGATTGTTTTGTAAACCTCACGGGTGCAACTCAATTTCAATCAAGCTCTCCAATCAGGTTTGCCCTATATCCATCATCTTTATGCCTTTAATTTGAATGCTCTGAATGTATGAGGTATTGTGGGTGAATTTGATACCCTTTTGATGCATGTGTTTGACAAGAGGTTTAGGCCTCCTACCCTTGATTGCTTTTTGTGAGCTTTTTGTGAATTTTGATGGAATTATTCATGTGGTTACATTTTGATTTAGGGGCAACTCTTGGTTACCCTATTTTGTTTCTCTAACCTGTTTGTTGAGTTTTTTTTTGTGAGGGCTCACATGACATTTGCAGGGATAACTTGCGTGGTTTCCCACTTTATTTGTGGGATACCCCCTGGAGGTTCATTCCGATTACCTGTACTGACCCACTTTCTTTGATGATGTTAGCTTGGAAGGATCTCAGGGTTTATCGTTCCTTTAATTGCTGTTACTTCGGATCTTTATCCGTGTGGTACTTTTACATTTTTCCCGCATTTTACTGCTTTCCTAGCTGGAAGACCTCGATAGGAGGCAATGTTTTTGTGTTTACTTTATGCAGGTTCCTTTGTCCAGGGTTAAGAGCTATGAGGTCTTATCGTCATTACCCTTTTGCATGCGCGTTCCTACAATGCAAACAAACCCTTCATTGATTTTTCTTCTCCATAACACACGTTTACTCCTTCTACTACAGGTGAGTAAGTCTCCAAAGGTCGAGCATCTGGTAGATTGCGTAGTGACGTCGTTCGTCCAAAACCCAATCCATAACCCCGTAGTTAGCCGAACTACGGCTTGCTCTGATTCTCATTCCAGATGAGATACGTAGGCATAAGACGCGATGTCTTAGCGAGCACACATCCCCCAACCCATAGGTCAGCCGATCTGCGAAGACTCTGATTCTCATATTCAGATGAGATACGTATGTAGTGGATGCGACATCCGCGCGAGTCATTTCTCTTAACCTTTTTAGTAAATAAACACATTAGGTAAACCCATGCCCTTTAGACAAAAAACCACAAAAGTGGATCCCGTAGAGTACTATGGATGCGTAGGGGTGCTAATACCTTCCCTTCGCATAACCGACTCCCGAACCCAAGATTTGGTTGCGAGACCCCGTCTTGTCCTTTCCTTTTTCAGGTTTACTTCGAGCGTTTCCTTTCCCTCCTTTGGGATGAATAGCGCACGGCGGCGACTCTTCTGTCTTTTTCTTTCGCCGGTTGTTTTTTTCGTGCACTGTATTTTTCAGGTTGCGACAGGCCTCAAGGGCCTCTATGAGTTGGTTTTCGGCTATGTAAGCCGTAATTCTTTCGAGTTGATTCTTTACTCATCATCATCAAATTCACTTCCCTATCCCGTTGGCGCTATATGAGTAGTTCCCCACATGTAGGTTGATTCGCCAATTACTTCTTTGTCCCACTGAAAACCATGTGTAGGATGAAGGTACATGGAGCAGTAGGCGTTGTCTGTTGCCTTTAGGTCGAACTCGGATGGGTTGCACGGAGGTATGTGAGCCAGGTTCTTGTCGAAACTTCGACTGTTGACATTGTTCACTTCTGTCATGAAATAACTTTGATCAGCTTTGATGTTTTCGACAATCCCGTCTGGTCTCCAGATGGCTATTCGCTGATGCATTGAAGAAGGTATGGCTCCTACACCATGAATTCACTCCCTTCCAAGTAGTAAGTTTTAATTCGCCCTTGAAGCAATGACCATGAACATTGTTGGCCTTGTTATGGTTCCAATAGTCAAGTCCAGCTGGATAACGCCCATAGTGGTTCCTACTTTTCCTTCATAGTTCGACAACACCATGTTGTGAGGTTTTGCGTCTGAATCATCCTTCCCGATCTTCTTTAGCATGAAATGAGGCATCAAATTTGCTGCTGCTCCGCCATCTACCAATATCTTGTTTACACCAACATTCTCAACCTTTCCTTTTATGAACAAAGGCTTTAAATGTTCCTTCATGGAATCATCTGGCCTTTTGAAGAAAGCATTTTGTTCTTCGACGCAACCATTGTTCATGACGTAGTAGCAAACTGGCCTATGTACCATTGTTTCCTCTTCCATCTCATCTTCCTCGTCTTCGACCTCTATGATTCTATCATAATCTTTAGGGAGGACATAAACCACGTTGCAGATCACATTAAAGGACGCCTCTGAGTCAGATTCGAAGTTGTCAGTTATTTCGTCGTCTTCTTGCACCTTCTCTTTCGACACCACTGGTTCGACCATGCTGCCAGGGTTGATCTGGTGGGAAGTCTCCTTTCTGTTTACTATCTGAGCATTGTTACTGGATTCTGCTTTATCTTTGCTGTCAGCATCTTTTCCATTCACGCTTTTTTCTGCAGCTTCTTTTTCTGCCCTCTTCTGCCTCTGGAATCTTCTCCATTGGGATCTTGACATAGGGTTTTTTCCTTTGTAGTTTTCTGAAGGATATGGTATTGGCTTGTGCTTCTCCACCTCCTTCTTACCTTCCATCGAAGTGCCTCTCTGAACTTCAAAATTTCTCCATTTTTTCTGTCCTTGAGCATCTCTAATGGGTTGGACCCATTTGTCATCCATTTCTTTGTTGGATGATTTGTAAGTGCTATGGTGTCTTTCTCCACGCCTCTATTGGTGATTATCACTTTTCTTTGGGTCATATCCTGTTGTCCCCCAATTTCTTTTCCTCCTGGCTTTATCCACTACTTCCAGATCAGTTACTGCCTTCCTGTCGAAGATTGCACTGCGACATGGGCATAACATCACTTCAGTCCTCATCTTTTGGCACCTCTTGATGAATTCCACTAGATTTTCCTCCTCTTCAAGATATGCCAGCCTTTGGTACTCCTCTCGACGGCGATCTTCATCCACTTCTGCTTGGTTTCTCTGAGACACTTCCACCATATTCACCCCAACATTCCGTCCGTCAGCAATGCTTAATTTGTTCATTTTTTTAATAAGTCTTTCTTCTTCGACTTCGCCATTTCGTTGTATTTGGTCAAACTCCTTTTCTGGGCAGCAACACCAAGATATGTTCCTGGGACTATGTTTGCAACAACATTTGTTCGAATTTCTTCTGGGGTCCTCCATTACCCTACGTAGGATTCCACCGGTCACAGGCTTCATAGGACCCTCCACAACTTCTGCTTTGATTTCTGTGACCTCTTTATTGAAAGGTCCCATAGTGTTGACGCAGTTTGCGACATCACCTGTCCTCATTTGGTCAGGATCAAGGCCTTCAGTAGCCTTGTTTTCAATAGTGAGGTCTTCAGTAACCTTCTTTTTGATGATAAGGAGATTGTCAGTTATCTCAGTTGTTTTTTCATTGTTGCTCAAAGGTAAATCCCCCCACCCAGTTGGCTGGATTGCGTTGATGTTGATACGAGAACTTGCAGGCATAGTGTATTTCGCGAGATAATCGTACTTCCCACTTGGTTGTCCCAAGCAATCCGAATTTGCTCCTTGTCGATCTACAACGTCTTCAGTGATATTTCCATTGTCCTTTTTGTCGAAACCTTCAGTAGTTTCCATCTTTTTCTGGTCGTCAAAGTCTTCAGTAACTTCAACTTTGTCGAAACCTTCAGTAGTTTCCATCTTTTTCTGGTCGTCAAAGTCTTCAGTAACTTCAACTTTGTCGAAACCTTCAGTAGTTTCCATCTTTTTCTGGTCGTCAAAGTCTTCAATAACTTCAACTTTGTTCTGGTTTGTAAGATCATCAACAATCTCAACCATGTTGATATTAGTGTCGAAGCCTTCAGCAGCTTCCACCATTTCAAAACTGCCGTCAGAAGAAACTTCGACCTCCACCATATTCACAATGGATGGTTCAGCATAATGGGCTTCGACTAGCTGCATGGGATTCAAATCAATCCTCATCTGTTGTTTTGGCTTATCACCAAACTTCAGCCTTCCGTCACGGATATCATTTTGAACGAGATCCCTGAAAAGGAAACAACAAGACGTTTTATGGCCCAGAAAGTTATGGTATTTACAAAAACCTCTCTTTTTCTGTTGCTCCACAGGCGGTTCTTTAACGCCTGGTGGTTTTATCAATTGACCATCTTTAACCAATAAGTCAAAAATCTTGTCACATTTGGTGATGTCGAACGTATAAGTTCTTTTAGGAAACTTATCATTGGTTTCGACTGGATTTCCGTTCGACGGAGTTAGTACTTTACACGAATATGGTGGGCCTTGCTTCAGTTCTACTAAGTCAATTTCTTGTTCATCGACGTTATTTGGTTCGTTTTCGTCGTATTCATCGTCTTGACATACCCCTACATAGGCCACCCTTTTTTTATTTGCTCTAAATTTTTTGTCCCTTAACCTTTCGACCTGTCTCACCCTATCTGCTAATTGCGCCATATCCCTTAAATACTGAGTGTATAGTTTCTTTCTTATAGAATAATCTAGACCCCCTGCGGCCATTTCGACTAACTCATGTTCTGGCACCCGAGTGAAACACCTAGCCTTTAGCAACCTGAACCTATTTAAATAATCATCTATTGGTTCTGAGTATTTTCTCTTAACACTGGCTAATTCCTTTAGACTTATTTTGGTTTGCCCCATGTAAAATTGCTCATGGAATAACCTCTTTAATTGGGTTCACGTATGCACTGAGTTTGCAGGCAAGGATGTAAACTAAGTAAACGCGTTTTTCGTCAAAGAACTAGGAAAGTATTTTATTTTCAAATTTTCATTACGGGATATCTCTCCTGCCTTAATCAGATAACGTGCTACATGTTCTATGGTGGATTCACTAGTATCCCCTGAGCATTTGGTGAACTTGGGAACTTTCCATCTTGGGGGAAATTCTTCTTGCAGAATATATTTCGACAGTGGGGAAGCGTAACTAGGCCTTTGTAATCCTACGTTTACCCCATTTTGTGCCATTATTGTTTCGACCATGGCCGCTAAATTGTTTTCGGCAGGCAAGTTATTATACTGGATTTGCTATTGCAACACATCATCAGCGTCTTGGCCTCTCTGAACTACTATCCTTCTAGGCTCTTGTGGAACAGGCATTTCGACACGAGGTTGTTCGACTACTTCCTCTTGGTTTCTGACGTTTGCTTGGGGATTATCTAAAGGTATTTGATTTATTGTAGGCTCTTCTTGGACCACCACCACTGGGTCCTGAACCACTTGTTCTCTGTGTCGAGTTTGAGGGACCCCAAAAAAATCAGCAATGCGCGTCATTTGCGCTGCCAATAATTGGTTTGTTTGGGTGGTGTTTTGTATTAGAGGATTAAACACCGCCCCCATTTGTTGTGTCAACATTTGGACCATATCATGATTACTTTTGTCCATTTGTTGTCTAATTACTTGCGCAGAATTATTTGTTATTGCCGGCATGTAAAGTGGTTGTTGGTTTAGTCTACTCATGTTTCCGCCATATCCTGGCCCTTGTAATGGTGAAGACACATTGCCCATAGAATCATAATATAATACCGGCGAGTTGTGTAGATTTGCCATTACCGAAGTTGGCATTCCAAATGGTTGTTCCTTACCAGGCAGAGGCATGGTGAAATTTGTCACAAAAGGCCTAGAAGCGTTCCCTATAGGAGGAGGTGTCCCAACAGGCATTTGTTGCGCCCTAATGGACGGATTAGGCGCATTTTGTGATATTGAAACCGCTGGTATTGACCCTGTTAACGAAGGCACAGCCTCTGACACAGGGAATGATCCCACATTTCCTCCTGTCGAAGGGATAAGGTTGGATACTGGGATGGCTTCATTTGGATTAGGATTATTTGGATTATTTGGATTATTTGGCTGATTCGCCATTTTCCTTATTCTCGTTCTTTTAGGTCTTTCTATGTCAGATACAGCTAATTTACCGCTTCTTAGTCTCATACAACGAAGAAGAAACCTTGACTAAAGATTATTTCAGTTTTAGATTTTGCACTGTTCCACTGGGCGTGCCAATTTATTCGCCGTTGATTTTGGCGAACAACCTCTGGTTTTCCAAAACTTGTCGAATTGGGTTACTTGCAGGATCAACCATACAAATCCTAGGACATGTGCAAATTTAAATAACTTTGTAACTATTTAGAACAATCTTTGTATCCTTTATTTGGTTTACTAAATCTTTCATGTACGAAAGATATTGACTAAAAGTGCTTAAGTAAAAGTAAACTTAACAAGACTAAGATAAATGGCGAAAAATAAATAACGAAGAGTAAATTGCATAAAGTAAATGCAAAGGATAAATGACTGGGAAATGTAAAGGAAAATTGGTAAAGAACTTTGAAATTTATAAGATAAAAACTTTAAAGAAATGGTGTTTGTTCACACGTACATTTTCCAGATAAGACTTTTTTCTCTCACACAGGTACTTTGAGTATTTTGCAGGAATTTTGTACAAGTTTTTCACCCCTCTCCATTCTGATAACAACTATCCTATTTATATACAAACAAAATAACTGTCACTAACAAATAAATCCTAAAACTATGACACTTGGCTCTCTGCATGACTTCCTTTTGCCAGGTGCTTCCACGCGTCTTCTGCCAAACGTTATAACTCTTTGAATTCAAATTTCCGCTTTACGTCGAAACAACGCGTCTCCTCAGATTCTTCGAATTGTCAAAATATCATAATATCATCCATACTTGTCAAAGACGTCTTTTCATCTGCAGACATCTTCTTCTGTCGAAATATCGAACCACCAATCTGTCGAAGTGTCGAAAACACTTATTAACTAAATTGTTAATTTCATGGCGTCATTTGTCGAAAAGATTCATCACCATTTGTCGAAAGCACTATTCTGCTTATTAATTTCATGGCGTCAAAAATACATGTATACAGGTGGATAACATACCAGTAAAGCAGTGGACAAGGGCATTTGACAGAGGTTGTCGATGGGGCCACATGGCAACAAACCTTGTGGAATGCATGAACGACATATTCAAAGGCATTAGAAATCGACCAATAATCGCATTGGTCAGAACAATATATTTTAGGTTGGCATCTACCTTCGCAATTAGAGGTGAAAGATGGAGTGCAGTGTTAATGTCAGGTCAAATATTCAGCGAATGTTGTATGAAACTGATGAAAGATGAAAGTATCAAAGCTAGCACACACGTGGTTACAGTCTTTGACCGTCATAGGCAAAATTCCAGTGTACACAAAACAATGGACCATAATGAGGGGAGGCCAAATATATACCATGTTGTCAAACTAAACAAAAGTTGGTGCGACTATGGAAAGTTCCAGGTCTTCCGTATTACTTGCTCCCATGTAAATTTAAATAATAATACAAATAAAACACGAAATATAAACAATATTATAAATAATATAATTAAATAAATTTATTGAAATTTATATTAAATAAATTTATTTTTTATTTTTATAAATAAAACGATTATCTTTAAGAGAGAATATAGTTTTAAAATATATATTCAATCTTTTTTAATAAATTGTCTTAATCTTTTTTATATATTTGAAAAAAATTGATGATAAATTATATTATTCAATATTTAAATTAATAATATTATTTTTTCAGTTTCATATCATTTGCACAATAGGATAAAACAAAAATTATTAAAATTTTATTGACTTGCTATTTAATTAGATCAGTTGTTTCATTTTTCTCGTTTTATATAATTTTCATAATATAAAAAATAAATTTTATAGAAATTTTATTGACTAACTACAAATTTGGATGAGTAGATACATTTTTTCGTTTTATATAAATTTTACGATATGAGAAAATATTTTTTTAAAATTTTATTAACTCGTTGTATATTTGAATTAATAGTTTTCTTTTTTCCGTTTCATATGATTTTCACAATATGAGCAATCAAAATTTATTAAAATTTTATTCACTCACTACATAATTCATAATTTGATCAGTAGTTTCTTTTTGTCCGTTTCATATAATTTCTATGATATGAAAAGACTAAATTTATTAAAATTTTATTGACTCACCACACGTTTGCATAAATTTCAATAAGTAACATTGTTGTGAATTGATGTCGTCAAGAACAAACCAAACTATGAGAAAAAAGATTGAATTTCTTGAACAAACACAAGAAACCCTATTAGGTTTTACCAATTGAGAGAAGAGAGAGGAAGAAGAAGAAGAATTGGTTAAAATTGTTTTACTATTCACTTTCTCAATAAGGGTTCAAAGGTTACAAGTGAATAACAACAAATGACATCTCTCAACAACCTGGGAGACCTATGTTATTTATAGACTACTAAGCTAACTTAGGCTACAAGCTAACTTAACAATTAGGCTTTACAAGCAAGGCCCAATTCGACATACTTTTAAACAAAACATATTTCGACATCATGCTTGAATAAACTTTAACTACAAGATGCACAACTCCTATCGAACCATGAATCTACCATTGTTAACACCAGAGTTTGATCCAAAATACCAAAAATCTCCACCTTAGAACAAACTCTACACTTACAACGGAACAAACTAGATTTCATCATGTAACTTTATCAATTGCATATAATGGGAAAACTTACTATTTTGCAATGTCTTGGTGATCATATCAACAACATTGTCATCAGTCAAAACCTTCTGCACTTGGACTTCTTCACGCTCGATTATATCTCTAACCAAGTAAAGCCTCACATTGATGTGTTTGGTTCACTCATGATAGGCTGAATTCTTCGACAGGTGTATTGCACTTTGACTATCACATTTAACAGTGATAAATCGGCCTTGAAGTTTCATTTCCTTAGCAAAACCTTCAAGCCACAATGCTTCTTTCACAACTTCAGTGAGGGCGATATACTATGTTTTAGTGGTTGATAAGGCAACAACCTTCTGAAGTGTTGCTTTCCAACTTATTATTATGCTAAACATATTGAACACATATCCAGAAATAGATTTTCTAGAATTCACACAACCTGCATAATCAGAGTCAACAAATCCTCTGATTTTGACTTTGCTATCATTACCATAGGCTCCACTATAAATCAGGACTCTACTCAAAGACCCAAGAATGTTCCTAAGAATCAACTTCAATGCTTGCAAGTGTGCCTTCCTAATATTGGCCATATACCTCTTTACAAGGCTCACTATGTATGATATGTTTGGCCTTGTACAAACCATAACATACATCAAAGACTCTACTATACTAGCATATGGAACGTTGTTCATATAGGCTCTTTCGACTTCAGTAATAGGACTTTGAGTCATACTCAGCTTGTAGGGAGGATTAGTCAATATTAGAACAGACTTTGAATTCGATATACCAAGCTTGTCGAGAATCTTCTTCAGTTATGTCTCTTGAGATAAGCATAATCTCGACTATTTTCTATCTCTCTGGATGTCAATCCCAAGAATTCTGAAGGCAACTCCTAAATCCTTCATGTGAAACTCCTTATCGAGTCCAGCCTTCACCTTTATAACATCTTCGACACTGTTGATTTCTATGAGGGTGTCATCCATATAAAGCAACAAAATAACAATTGAATTTCCATATCAAAATCTGAAATAACACGGTGGTAAAACTGGCTCCTAGTGAAACCAATGTGTGCCATGAACTTATTGAATCTCCTATTCCATTGTCGAGGAGATTTAAAACATAATCTTCCTTTCCCTTTTCAGCATACCTTTCAGGTTGGCTCATCAGGATTGTTTCATCTAGATACCCATAAAAGAAGGTTGTCTTCACATCCATCTCTTCAAGTTCTAGGCCGAACTTTGCCACCATGGCTAACAACATTCTAATGGATATATACTTTACAATAGGTGAGAACATATTATTAAAGTTGATATCTTCTTTCTGATTGAACTCCCTAGCAACCAACTTGCCTTAAATCACTTCGACATCACTCCTTCGATTCCCGCCTTAACCTTGAAAATACATTTACAACTGACTAACCTGGATCCAACAGGTTTCTCGATTAGCTCACAAGTTATATTGTCATGAAGAGTTTTCATCTCATCATCCATGGCTTTCAATCATTTAGTATTGTCTCGACTCCTCATAACTTCCTTATAGTCTAAGCGTTCTTCATACAAAACCTTACTTGCAGAGATTAAGGCATAAGCTATGAGATCTGCATAACCAAGTCTTGGAGGTGGCATGATGACTTTTCTCAGTCTGTCTCTTTCCAGTAGGTAGTCATTATCAGTCTCCTCATTTTTGACATCAGCTTCTGCTTCTTCTTCGACTTCATCTGGGTTATGCAATTCATCATCATTATGCTCTAGCTCAACATGAATTTCTTCCTGTTCTAGATCTACTTCAGAGATCTTGGTACTTCGACCAACGTCATCAGTTTTCTTGAATTCCATTTATGCTTCGTTGGAAACTACATCTCAACTTGTGATATGTAACACCCCCAATTTACTTCTGCCAGAAACAACACATGCCATGATCACATACAAGTAAAACGGATTATAAATCAAAACCAAATAACCAACATGCAAACTCACACAGCGGAATAACATCTCTCTTCATAAATGATAAATAGTGATGATTCCCATAAATCATCTACCACAAATTATCGTTTTGGGCTCTAAGGCCACTCAACATCAAAACCAACATATCCAAATAACAAGATAAAAGAGAGCACAACAATATCTCTCAACATCAAAACAAATAAAAATAATCCCATAAACCAAGTGTTACATGACCAGAGCACTATAGACTACCTAGTCAAAACACAACAAGAACTAGCCTCCGAATCTAATCCTTATGCGAAACACCACTATATCCGATACCTGAGCGATGTCGCGATAGAACATCATTCCAACAGAAGGGTGAGAATTCAAATTATTATAGAAAAACATAATAATATGAAATGTATAACAAACATACATATATTATTAGAACTCGTCACGCTTCACACAAACATGCATCATATCATCTTATTAAAGAATCACATGTTTACCATCATACGACATGGCTCAACAATCCACAAGTATTCATTTATAACTACTAAACGATGTACAAAAGTCATATTTCACAACATATCGATTTCATGTACATATTATCATCCATCATCATTTACAAATCATCATCAAATATGTATACAACTTTCACATGATTCCATAATGTATACAAGTCACCATTTCATCACATATGTCACAAATATGCACACATATCACATCAACAACACATCAATAACACATCAACAATTCATATCAAATGGATCACCTAAAATCCACGTATATGCATATCTACCAAAATCATATCCACACAATCATATCACATAATCAAACAAATAATGATTCACACTGACATGTGTGACTCAATGTGTGACTTAATGCGATATGCATGTGGACCCCTTCCGTTATCATTTCCGGCTTGCCGAGCGTCTCTCAAATAGACTAGATAACCACCTCTAAAGCTCGATTACGCCTTAAGCTTTCAAACCCCATTCGGCGTTAGGTTTGGGACAAGCAAATAATCTACGCGAGATTACCCAATATTGCCTCTTTCATAGACTCGTGCTAATGTTAGTGTGCAACAACAACAAGACTTATGCAATTAAGACGATCGCAACCCCTTAATCATACATAAGCATACCACATCCAACATTTGCACAACATACACCTAACATGACTTCAATCCCAAACAATACATCAAATAGCATTCATCATCTCATCACAACACATTAACATAAAGCAAACAAGCAAATTCATGTTATTCATCAAATTCACCAATTCACATCGTCACATACATAATTTCAAGTAGTATGTTTCTTCACAAAATCCATCTAAAAACCATCCAATACATGCCAAACAATAGAAAACGTGTCATTCACATTCACCACACATACAACATACATCCATATTAGGATTCTTTTGATAAAATATTAATCTACTATTATCAAAATGAATATCACGTTATTGATAATATTCTTAGCTTTGTAAAAGTCCAAACGGCACCTCAAACAGAGTTACGGTTCAAAAGTTATTGAATTTATAAGTTTTTAAAAATGCTATCAAAACCAAAAAATTTACTGTTGCGAAAATGTTGTCAAAAACCAAAAAAATTGTTGTTGCGAAAATGCTATCAAAAAGCAGGAAAACTGCTGTTGTGAAAATGCTGTTGTCCAGCACGAATTTTCATTATAAAACCACATTAATCCATCATTTTTCATGAAATAAATAGTTATACAATATATATATATATATATATATATATATATATATATATATATATATATATATATATATATATATATATATATATATATATATATATATATATATATATATATAAATATATCATATAACAACTATTAGGATCATAGAAACAAGATTCTAAGCTCCACTATTTTTCACCAAAATCCCAAATCAACCATTTTCAAGTGAAACTCAAACATACAATTATACACCAAATCATGTTCTATACACATACTCATTCATGAAATTCAATATAGAAACATCATAGCATAACATAAACATCAATTTCATGGATTAAAACATAAACACATGTTAGGGTTTCTCAAACATCAAAATCCTCGAATCCTAAGGTCATGATATCTAACCCACATACATTACATACATTATATTTACCCATAACCATTTGAAATTCCACCATTACCTTAGTATAGATGAAATCTCTAGGTCATTCTTCTTCTAGTTTCCTCTTCTCCTCTTTCTCGTATCTTCTCTTCCATTCTCTCTTCTTCTCTTGTTTTACAAAACTAACTCTAATATCTAAAACCCTTACTGTCTTTTTAACTCATAATGGACTTAACCCACTTATCCACCCATTCTAATTAATTAGGCCCATTACTAGACAATTGCTATTTCTACTCATAAAATTCAATTATTCAAATAACACATATATTCAAATAATTACCAGAACACATATTTAATTAATTATCACACCAAATAATGATTAATTAAAATAAACACCTAATAAATAAATACGGAAATTAAATCGGGGTGTTACAACTCTCCCCCACTTGAAATATTTTCGTCCTCGAAAATTACCTCAAGCAAACAACTCAGTTTATGAATCCCTCATCTGACTCTCAAGCTCTCACGTCACATTTCCACCAGCTGGTCCTCCCCAAACGACTTTCACCAAAGTGATCCATTTACCACGGAGTTGTTTCACCTCTTTATCTTCTATCTGTATAGGTAATGTCTCTACGGACAAATTATCTATAACCTCAACATCATCTAATTGGACAACATGCGAAGGATTCGCAATGTATCTCCTCAATTGAGACACGTGAAACACATCATGGAGATTAGCAAGTGACAGCGGCAACGTAATCCGATAAGCCACATCACCTACTTTCTTGAAAATCTGATACAGACCAAAAAAATGCGCCGTCAACTTACGCGACTTCAATGCTCTACCAACACCCGTTACCAGAGTAACTCTTAAAAACACATGATCATCTACCTCAAACTCAAGCGATTTCCTTCTCTTGTCACGGTAACTCTTATAACGACTCATAAAAACCTTCATCTTCTCTCTGATCATTTTAATCTTATCAGTAGGCTGTTGAACTATCTCAGGTCCAACCACAACACTCTCTCCAGATTCGTACCAACACAAAGGCGTCATACACCTTCTACCATACAAAGCTTCAAACGGAGTCATACCAATACTCGAATGAAAACTATTGTTGTAGATAAAATCAATCAAAGGCAAATAACTATCCCAAGCACCTCCCTGTTCCAAAACACAAGCTCTCAAAAGATCCTCAAGCGACTGAATCGTCCTCTTAGTCTGAGCATCTGTCTGCGGATGATAAGCAGAACTCAAACACAACTTTGTAACCAAAGAACGTTGCAAACCTTCCCAAAATCTCGAAGTAAACCTCACATCCCTATCTAACACAATGCTAGACGGAATACCATGCAAACTGACAATTTTCTCAATATACAGCTTTGCAAGCCTCTCCATCGGATAATCCATTCTAATCAGAATAAAGTGAGCAAATTTCGTCAACCTGTTCACAATAACCCAAATAGCTTCACAATTACTCGGAATCCTAGGAAACCAGAAAAAAAAATCCATAGAAATACTATCCCATTTCCATTCAGGAATAGATAACGATTGTAACAAACTAGACGACTTCTGATGCTCAATCTTCGATTTCTGACAAATCAAACACGAATACACAAATTCCACAATCTCTTTCTTCATACCAGGCCACAAAAACAATTTCCTCAAATCTTGATACATCTTAGTAGCACCAAGATGAATACTCAAACCACTACGATGTCCTTCATCAAGAATCCTCTTTCTCAAATCTGAAACATCGGGAGCACAAACTCTATCATGACACCTCATGATACCATTCTCATCAATCCGAAAATCACCACCTTTACCTTGATTGATCAACATCAATCGATCTGCCAAAACCAAATCAGATTTTTGACCTTCTTGAATCTCATCCAAACTTCCACTAGTAAGCTTCAACATACCAAGCTTCACTCCAAAAGAAGTCTCTTCATAAACCAAACTCATATCTTGAAATTGTTTAAGTAAATCCAATTCTCGCACCATCAACATCGACATATGCAAAGATTTCCTACTCAAACCGTCGGCTACAACATTCGCTTTGCCAGGATGGTAATTTAAACCAAAATCATAATCCTTCAAGAATTCAAACCATCTCCTTTGCCTCATATTCAACTCTTTCTGATCGAACAAATACTTCCAACTCTTGTGATCACTAAACACATCGAGTCTCGACCCAAACAAATAATGTCTCTAAATCTTCAAAACAAACACAACAGCAGCTAATTCCAAATCATGAGTCGGATAATTCTTGTCATGCACTTTGAGTTGCCTTGAAGTATAAGCTACAACTTGTTGATTATGCATTAATACACCTTCTAAACCCATAAAAGAAGCATCACAGTACACAACAAATGGTTCGGATGGATTAAGTAAAATCAAAATAGGAGCAATAGTCAATCTCCTATTCAGCTCTTGAAAACTAGCTTCACACTGTGCATTCCAAATGAAAGCTTGACCTTTCCTAGTCAACTGTGTTAACAGAAAATATAACTTAGAAAAGCCTTCAATAAACTTTCGATAATAACTTGCCAAACCAAGAAAACTACGAATCTCATACACAGATTTCGGCGCTTCCCATTGAGATATAACCTCAATCTTAGAAGGATCAACCGAAATACCACCACTAGAGATCACATGGCCAAGGAAACTCACTTCCTTCAACCAAAACTCGCACTTCAAAAGTTTAGCAAACAAATGCTTCTCTTTCAATACAGATAAAACAATCCTCAAATGCTCAGCACGATCCTCTTCACTCTTTGAATATATCAAAATATCATCGATAAACACAACAACAAACTTATCAAGATATTTATGAAAAATCCGATTCATGTACTCCATAAATACACCAGGTGCATTTGTCACACCGAAAGGCATCACTGAATACTCATAGTGTCCATACCTTGTTCTAAAAGCAGTCTTCTGAATATCTTCAGCTTTCACACGGATCTGATGATACCCAAACCTCAAATCAATCTTGCTAAACACACAAGCACCAACTAACTGATCCATCAAATCATCAATCCTCGTAAGCGGATACTTATTCTTGATAGTAACTGTCGCACCTCAAAAAAATGGGGATACGACTTCAAAGCGAAGCGCAATCGCACGCTCGCAATGATGGACTGAACAGCGTCGCCACCGAACTTTATTTATTCCTAAGAAGGAAAGGGGAAATATCGATAAAACCCAAGACAAAGAAAGGATAAGATATGGTCATCACAACCAATATCAGGGTTCGGGAGTCGATTACGCAAGGGGAAGGTATTAGCACCCCTCACGTCCGTTGTACTCAACGGGAACCATTAGGTCAGTTGTGTGCGTTAGTGTTAGTTTGAAATGTTAGGCTTTTCGAATTATTAGGTGGGAAAGAAAGAAAAGATGAGAAGAAAAATGTTTTTGGATTTTTTTGACGAAGGACTAAACCTAAGTTTTTTTTATTAGTGGGCCTGACAAGATTTAAAAAATCCTGCTCATACGTATCTCAAAAGAGAAATCAAGGCTTACGTAGTTCTGGATAGAAAAATGTTTGTTTGTTGGTCGATTTTAGCGAAAGCTATACTGTATTAATCGACGAAAACATTGTTTTACTCAAAACAGATGAGGAGTGGACGCATACCACACATCGAACGAATTCATAAATCTACATTCGGAAAAGCATCATTTATCTCTACTCAACAATCGTGGCCGAAACATTGTTTTGTATCACTTAAGACAATATATCTTTCATTTATGAAAAAGATTTTTGATTAATCGCACGGCGGCGAGAAAGAGTTTGATTGGTTGAATGTATTTTGAGTGATGGCGAGAACTTGGATGAGCGAGATATACATCTCGAATCCTAGTCTCAGGAGTGCACGGTATACACCATGTTCCATTTCCATCTTTATTGAAAGAGGTTAAGATAAGAATTAAGTGTTTTGGAATTTGATTGAGAAAGGGTTTGAAGAAACCTCATTGACAGTTTTAGAAGATGGCGAGAGTTAAGATTGGCGAGGCATACGTCTCGAATCTTAATCTCAGGAGTGCATGGTATACACCATGTTTCATTTCCACCTTTATTGAAAAAGTTTTAAATAAGATTTAGGTATTTTAAATTTGATTGAGAAAGGGTTTGACGAAACCACATTGACAATTTTAAATGATGGCGAGAACTAAGATAGGCGAGGCATACGTCTCGAATCCTAGCCTCAGGAGTGCGCGATATACACCACGTTCCACTTTCATCTTTATTGAAAATGTGTTGAATAAGAATTGGGTATTTTGAGTTTTGTTGTGAAAATGACTTGACCCTATATCAAGTATTGATGGACGTTTAAGAGAAATTTGGATGAGTGTTTGAGAGAAAACAAAGTGGATAAATTTGGATGATGGCGAGAGCTAGGATTGGCGAGATATACATCTCGAATCCTAGTCTCAGGAGTGCGTGGTATACACCACGTTCCACTTCCATCTTTATTGAAAAGGTCTTAATTGTGAATTAGTATTTTTTGAGTTTTTATTAGGAAAAATGGATTGACGTTGAATCAAGTATTTGATGAGAGTTTGAAAGAAATGGAACAGAATAAGAGGGAGAAATGAATTGATTTGTTTATTGAGAAAATACTCAACGTTGGATCGAGTCATTATTTTTGTATTTTTGGAAATGGTTGATTTTATTCTTGTGTTAGTATCTAACTAAACAGTCAAACAAATAAAGAAATAAAACAGTACAAAATTATTACACATCGGGGGAGTGGGGTACATTTTGTCAAATGGGGATTCAAAATCATGAAATAATTAAATCGGACCCAAACAACAAATAATGCAATGTATGAGTGTAAGTGCAAGAGAACCGGCTCATTGTAAGAAAGCCCAAGAGTAAGCTATGTGAGGTTGATGGTGATGCTTAAAAAGCAATCGACTTACAAGGGTATGGAAATGGGCTCGATATTGAATCGAGAAAAGTGTGATTTTGATAGTTTAAAGCGGCTTTGAATGGATGATGAAATTAAAAGAAATCAAATTTGTGTTATTAAACAATAATGAAACTATGAGTATAGGAGAAATTATAATAAAACATAAACATAAAAAAATGAATGCTAAAAGAAATAAAATGCTACATATAGGTATCGAACCCACTCCACTAAAGACTATAAAACTACCCTCTCTCCACTAGACCATTTATGATTGTTTATAATTTAGACAACAACTTAGATATATAAACCAAAATAGATTAAAGTATGAATTAAAATAAAAATAAAAATAGGGTGGTCTATTTAATGGACGATTAATTAAAAAATAAAAAGGAGAAATCCCAAAAGGTGACCCTAGCCGCCTGGCTGTTGGGTTCAAAAGGTTAGGGATTGGGAACACAAAATAGCATTTAACTAAAACTAATACCAATAAACCACAGATAATGACCACTTGAAAACTCTAAACGTTCACTTAGTAGGATTTAAAGGTCTGCTTAAAAAAGAACAAATAATGAATAAATAAATAAAAAAAAAGAAAAGGTAAGGACGCAGATGAGAGTCCCAGAACTCAATCGTCCTCCTCTCTCTATCTCACACCCCTCTCAACCTTCGTCATTCACTCTCAATCGCTCTTCGCTTTCAATCGCTCTCCTCCCTCATCGTCCTCGCGTCCTTTCAATCTCTCGACCTCTCTCACTATCAAAAACCTTAAACTTTATTTCCTCAAATCATCAAATAAAACCTAATCCTACACTTCCAACAACAAGCACTCAAAAAGGATAACAGGAGAAGGAAAAGTTCTCACATAGGTTTCACGACGGTGGTGAAAGGTGTGAAGAAGTCGGCCGGGAAATAGCTTGAGCAGCGGAGGGATGTGAGGTGCGGCGGCGAAGGTTTGTGGTGTTCTCGAAGTTAGCCTCCCTATCCAGGTATTTGATTTTGGGATTTAGGGTTTCGTTTTGAGATTTTTTTTCGACCCCAAGGTTTTTCTCCCTTCAACCGATTCTCTTCCTTCTCCTTTTATGTCCTGCAGATTTAGGGTTTGGGGATCGGCTTCTGCAAAACAGGTGTCTCTGCAAACTCCTTTTTGATGTGCTCAGTTGGGATTGGCCTTTTTGATGCTTGGATTTCGGAACGGTAAACTGAACTCATGCTTTCTCCCTCTGTTTTGTCTTAATGCCAATTTGGGATATTTTTTGAAATCTTACTGTTGCCAATGCCATGTTTTTTTACTGCAGTGAAGTCGGTGAGCTTTGATTTGATTTTGACAAGCTTGGTAATGTTGGTTGCAAGCTTGCAATAGAGCCTATTTGCTCATGCTCATAGCAGATTGGACAACAAGCATGTGGCTTTAGCTTCAAGGTATGTCACCGCCCTTCATGGCCTGGAAGTGATAATGTTTTCTGCTAGTTGTGCCCTTGGTTTGCAAAGTTGCCTTTTGGTTCAGTTACATTGCTAGTGACTAGTATGCTTAACAATTTGTAGGCACACTCCATGACAGGATCATGGCTACTGCAGGATGCTTGTCAACAGTTGGATTAAAGTTACACCAACCAAAACACCCATGCTTAGACCTGCTTCTAGCCGACAAGATTGTTGTTGCCTTATTTCAGACAGTAGAAACAATCTAAAATGGAGATTAAGGTCTCTTAATTTAAACCGCCATCTTCAACTCAATCTTTTGGTGAGGATTATAGTTAATGAGCTTGAAATCAGTAGTCACAAAAGCGTCTATATCTTTCTTCTTTGCATTGATTTTTCTGAGTTGGAAAAGGTTTTGGCAGGTTATGAAGCTGCTCCTGCAATTTTGTTGTGCTGAAATGCCATTTCAGACATCAGATCATAAACAATGGGATTTTGTTCGATACCTTCCATCGATATTCCAACTCCAACCATTGTTGAGTTAACACTTGTTCGTGCTTCAATTGGACCAGATGCTACAACATCTAATATCCCATACATCTCAATGTTTCCTGCAAAATTGTGCAGCATACACCAGATGTAAGGAACACCATAAAACTGCTCTGAGGTAATCCATATGGGTTTAACTTCAGCAAACAGATCAAGAACCACTAGATTTCCCACAGGAACAGAATGCAAAAGAGCCTTCATTTGAGGAGGTCTCAAGAACGGATCATATGTAACTAGCCATCCCTGCATTAACCAAATAGCATCATTATCACCACTCTGCATTCCCTTGAAAATTGTTGCACCTAATGAAGAAATGTACTCTGGATCATCAACGGGTGGGGTGTTCTCATCAAAGGTATCGCAGTTGTATATGTGGCTGGATCTTATGAACTGGGATGAAACCGTAATATGGCTTTGTCATGTTTCATTTATTTTGTAGGTATTGAACCGTGTTGGACATGTTGATCGTGTGGAATTAGATGCAAGGCTATGAAGTGCATTGGATGGGGGGCTGTCTGGAAGGATCCTCTTGAGTTGTGTGAAAGCAAAGTCGGCAGCTGCTTCATCAGACATTTTCTCAATGTCTTTGGCCTGCCGCCCGGCAGGCATGTAAACAAAGAACAGGGTGATCAGCAGCTTTGTGAAGATTAAGAAAGTAGCTGCATCCATAAGATGTATCGGCAACAACTCCCAGGAACTCAACATTGGGCCAAAATACATTTTTAAAAGGTAATATTATTTTATTCTCAACTCCGACCCCAATATCAGCAAACGCAGCTTCTTTCCATTCTGGAAGCTCTGGCTCAAATTTTATGATGTTTGCTTTCAGCACTCCAAGGGGTACGACAATGATAGCAGCATCAGCAACAAATGTCTTCCCATTTTCAGCAGTCACCTTTACTCCATTAAATCGCCTATCTATCTTTGTCACCCTGTGTCCCAATATTTTAATGATATGGAATCAGAATCTGCGGCAAACCAACCCTCCATTCGGCACAAATACCATTGAAGCACCTTGTGTGAAAGGCCCTCCAACCTGAGTTCTGGATTTCTTTCAAAAAAAACAATTGAAAGTGCTTGTGAATGGACATGCCTTCACTGTGTTCCTGTCTTACATTATCCGTCTCTTGCAAAATTGTTTCAAAGATTTTACCAACTTCTTTGTATATACGATATGCTTGGGCTGAACTTATGATTTGCTTTCCACTGTTGTTGGCAGGTCTGATGTATGAACTGAAGTGGAACCATGATATGGCTTTGTTATATGGTTTTTCTGCTGGTTTTGAAATGTTTCCTTTTGTGCAGGTTACGCTGGGCCGATGATATTTGGTTCGTCCCACAGCTAGGCTGCTGTTTGCAGTTCGAGAGTTTGGTTTTGAATGATGCAGGCTGCCTGTTGGATCACCTTGTTGTAAATACTTGTTGTAAAAATAATATGCCTGTCATGTAAAACGAGTTACAGTTTTGGAATATAGCATCTGGTAGTTTAGGGATCAACATGAGATGTGATTGGTTTAGATTTGTAACAGTAGAACTCCATTAGACATTTGTGCTTTATGATTCTAATGTATCCATGGATAGTTTGTAACAAGAATTGATTGTAGCTCCAACTTTATTATGGAAAGTTCACGGCATCTACTTATGGCTTTGTCTTCTTGCTAGTGTTTATGACAGGATGTGATGCATTGTTATGCTTGAATGTTAAATGGACATGAAAGTGTACGTATGAAAATGAGTTTGGAAATGTTTGAAAGTTAAATATTATTGAATGTTATGAAATGAGTGCATGTACTATTTTGATTTGAAATGAACTATGGATTGAAAATGGATCATGTTTGGTTATAAAATGGATATGGATTTTTAGGAATAATCCAAAACTAATCTAAATGTCAATTAACATAAAATAAAAAAACCAACAAAAGCCAATTATAATCAAATTAATCTATGATTTGTTAAAACTATTTTGATATCAAATTCTAACATTTATTTGGAAATTAAAAATCAATTAGAGTTTGAATCATTAGTAAAAACACAATTAAGATTAAATTGAAATTTGGAATTAGACTTAATTTAAAATTAAAATCAAATTGAAAATTTAAAAGTCAAATAGTTAGAATCCATTTTATAATCAAAAACACCATGATAAAAAACTAGATAAATGACCAAAGTTTATAAAAAAAATGGATTTGGGAATGGATGGTTGCCTTTGGTCATGAATGTATGCAAATGAACTTTAGGCCAAGTGCCAAATAAAAATGAAAAAATGAAAAAAATTCAGGACCAAAATCGGGGTATGACAGTTGCCCCTATTTAAGCGTCTTCAACTAGAGAGTATGAAGCAGGACACTCTTCATATTATCATAGTGGGAGATGGTTAAATACTAAGAAGACCCGGATTTTGATCCCGAATCCCTATGACATGATGTGATATGATATGATATGATATGATATGATATGATATGATATGATATGATATGATATGATATGATATGATATGATATGATATGCATGGATGCATGATTCTTTTTTTTTTTGTAATTTTTATCTGCTAGGGATATGGTGGACCCTTGATGGGAGATGCTATTAGACATACCAAACTGTGGGGAATGCAGATGGTCCACAGGGAGACAGACAAATGGTAAAAAACAAATTTGCTGGGGAAGACAAATCCTGCTGGAGAGTCAGACACACCGGGGAGTACTCAAAGTGAAATTTGATAAACGGTACTTGGAATACAAGGGATTTCGGTAGTAAGTTCACATATGACTTACTATATCCGAATAAGAAAGAAAATGTCACAACAGGTTCAGGTATGACCTGGCAATACTAGAATAAAACACAACAAACAGGTTCATATATGACCTGACAATGCTGGGGAATATCAAGAAGTTCTGACAGCAAGTTCAGATATGGCCTAACAAACTCAGCAAAATACAAAAAGAGTGTATCAAACAGGTTCATATATGACTTGACAACACTGAAACAATCATGGAGAAAGACTCTTCAGAACAGGTTCATATATGACCTGACACTGGAATAAGGTTCAACAACAGGTTCATATATGACCTGAATAAGATTGAACAAACAAAGGGAAAAAACTCTTCAGAACAGGTTCATATATGACCTGACACCGGAATAAAGCTCAACAACAGGTCCATATATGACCTGAATAGTATTGAACAAACAGAGAAAAAATATTCAGAACAGGTTCATGTATGACCTGACACTGGAATAAAGCGCAACAACAGGTTCATATATGACATGAATAGTATTGAACAAACAGAGAAAAAAAATCTTCAGAACAGGTTCATGTATGACCTGACACTGGAATAAAACTCAACAACAGGTTCATATATGACCTGAATAGTATTGAACAAGCAGAGAAAAAAATCTTCAGAACAGGTTCATATATGACTTGACACCGGAATAAAGCTCAACAACAAGTTCATATATGACCTGAATAGTATTGAACAAAAGGAAAAAACTTCAGAACAGGTTCATGTATGACCTGACACCGGAATAAAGCTCAACAACAGGTTCATATATGACCTGAATAGTATTGAACAAAAATTGGATTTGAAAATGACTGCGAAAACCGGATGTGGGTTTAAGGGCACCAAATACAAACTGGAATCAAAGGTCAAAGGATCATAGGATCGACAACAAGACCTGAGTCAAATGAGCACGAACTACATTTCTGCTATGCATGATTTGAATTTCCTTTTATGCATGATATATGAATGATCATGATTATGAGAATGCTGACACTGGGCAGACTGGGAGTTTGTAAAGGCTTTTTATGGAAGCTCATGATTCCTTAACACTGAGAACTCAACCAAATATTTTATGATAGATGTTGCCAAAGGAGGATTCTATCCAGTTTGATAACCACAACTTTGCCAATGGGATCCTTTTGGAGGATTAATGAATCGTGCTAGCATAATTTTCGGGCACTCGTCTTAAACTCAATAGTTGTTGACGTATGGCATAATTTGTTTGAGCAGTTTGAAAGCACGAAGAAAAAGGTTCTGCCCCTCTGTGGCTCATCTTGCCCCAGTTTGTTGGGTCTTTGGAAATGTTCACCTTGAAAGTGGGTTTGGAAACAACTTTCCATGAGACTACCTCGAGATGGCTTGCCCCAAGTGTTTGAAACTTGTAATGGTCTGAACTTGGCTAACCAAATGTTGGAATGGTAGACTCTTGGTCGACTTTCCTTTGGATAGTTGGACTCATTAAGCTCTGAGGTGGCTTATCTCGGTCTAAGTCTTGAAGCAAATTACTCTTGGCGAGATGACCTTTAGGGTTATTAGCTCGAATTAACTGATGCTCAAAGTGATTTGCCCCTGACTAGACTTCTTTCACTTTATCAAGTTCCTCAACTGTATTTGGAATTTCTTGATGCTAAGTGTTGACTTGCAAATAAGATTGTTCATTCAAAAATGGTAATTTTAATTCAATGCTTATGCAAAAATTTGAAATCAGAGTTCATTGATATGAACGGGTGAAATACAGTGAACGAGTCATTGATAAGAACACAATGGTGATCAAGTTATTCACAGTATGCAAGTTGGTGCCATCACATGATTAACAAAAATCGTTTGGAGTCAAGTTAACACAACCTTGTTATAGTATGCTTTCAAAATAAACCCTGCCTCAATTAGGTCTTTTAAGGGTTGTAACGTGGTCTGGTTCACAGTTTTTTTGAAACAAAAGGATATAAGGCTCAAAATTTATTTTTACCCACCACTTCTTCTTGATGATCTCCAGTTCCTATGTTCAGTTAATTCAATACACGCATTCGACTTCCAAGAGGGTTCGAAGGTGTGATGAGGATTCAAGACGAATTTTCTTGAAATGGCAGTCACCTTATTATATTTTTTTTGTTTTGTTGAGGATTTTGGTGACCTCTTTTGATTGATTTTCTTTATCCCTAATTTTGCCTAAGTCATTTTTGTGGTGTTTGACTTAACAGACTTTTTCAATCTTTTTTTTATGCGTGTGACTGCCACATTATTGGTGGATGAGGATCAACCAACACTAATTTCATCTTTTCTCAACTTCTTCGACACTTCAACATGTGCGCGAAGGATAACATGTGGTTGAACCTAATTGGAGGATGTATATATGGACGATTTTTGAAAGATCGACTGCATGATCAAACTATCTGAACATAACTACCCTGCCCCAGGTTAAGATTAAGGGTTTTAGATCCGAAATAAACACCAACTTCTAGGCTCAAAGTGGTTGACTAGGGATTAACGCCTTATCTCTTCAGTGTTTGGGGATTTGAAACAATGCCTTACATCATCGACCAGGTTTTACTCAAAAGCATACCACAACAATTTTAGGTGTTTCGTTTTCATCATCCTCCTTCCAATCTTTGTTAACACAACGTTTTGATAAACAAAAGGGAATGAGAGGAGTATTTTTTTTTTAACATAAATGAAAAACGAGTGAATACGAATGGATTAATTCAAAAGATGCATAAACGTTTCATTAATCTTACCAATTCAAAGAAAACAACAATGCTTAACAATAATTAACAATCAACATGCAAGGAAACTACAAAGAAATGCTGAGACAGCCAAATGATTGCCAACTTTAGGGAATTGACTTCTTCAAACTTGAAGGTTGGGATCAACAAGCTTTTTGACATTGGCATGATGATCTTCAAATTCTTTTCCTTCAATCTCATCGTTGAACGCAACCCTCTTGGATCCACTACTAACTTCTCCTTTTCTTTCATTGGTATGGGTCGTGACATTGGAAATCCAAGGCGGTATCTCAATGCTCTTACCAGGAAATAATGATAGCTCATTAGCCACATCCCTGACATCTTCCTTGTGGTACAAAACCTTGAGGGGTCTCAAGCGTCCTTTCCCTTTCTCATTACCTGGCTCAGAAATCAAGGTATATGTACCTGAGCCTTCCTCCTTGAGTGCTGGTGACCTTATGTCAATCAATCCTTGCAGCTTGAGCGTAAAACTCTTGCATTCCTCGATGGAGTGCCCCATTGTTCCGGTATGGTAGCCGCACTTGATCTTCGGGTGATCTTCTTCAAAAACTAAGCTCTTTTTGTTAATCAGTCCCCGTACCAAGGCTTTTAACGCTAAGCAAGAATCCAGGTCATGTCCCAATGC
Organism: Lathyrus oleraceus; assembly: GCF_024323335.1. Taxonomy (NCBI): domain Eukaryota; kingdom Viridiplantae; phylum Streptophyta; class Magnoliopsida; order Fabales; family Fabaceae; genus Lathyrus; species Lathyrus oleraceus. The sequence continues at coordinate 450,688,439 of NC_066579.1, forward strand.
CCCTTTATGGAATTCACATGTTGCATTTGGATTGTACCATGGCAGGTATGGTGACATAGGTGTGAGAGCTCGAGGGGTCACCAAAGCATTTTGGATCAGTTGCGGATAGAGCTTGCTATATGGCACCGGAATCGAGTCATTGTGATCCTTGTTCCTCTTGTTCTGATTCTGATTTTTGTTCTGAACCTGGCTTTGGTGACTTTGAGGAGCAATAACCAGAGGATGTTGATGATGACGTCTTGAGGGAGGTCTATATACTGGTAAATGAGGAGTTGCCACATAGAATTTCCCTTGACTTGGGGTAACACCAGATGGATGTGGGGTAGTAGCTCTCTTTGTTGCAGCAGTGTATATTGGGTGACCCTCTTTTCTCAACAAGACTTGCAGGGTTTCCAAGACCCATCTCATTTGGCTCTTCAAAAGATTAAGTTCCTCCTTCAGTGCTTCTTGGCTTTTCCTTAGCTCGTCCATCATCTTCTGAGACATGGTTCTTTGTTCTTCGCGTGTCAGGAATCACTTTGCTTATCATGGACAAAGGATGGATGAGTTTTTTGGTATTTTTGAGAAATGATATGAAATGCATGATGACAAATGCATATGAAATGGTATATGAATGGGTGCAATGCATGCCATGCATATTTGTGTTTTTTTTATACACGGGTTCAAAAGTCCGAGGTACTGATAAATTTGATTGCTTTTCCAAAACGGGGTTCTCACCGGGTATGGTCTAGGGCTTTGTTACAAAGGATCCCCAGAGTCATTGATTCACAAGAATGTTTGACGCTTACAGGAAATACTTTCCGGTCGTCAACTCCATCAAGGGAATCTATTCTGGGTGAGGTTCTCGTACCGACTCTTACGAAGTATTCACCTCGGGAGTCCCTACTACGCAACCATCGACTGGGTTCTAGACAGGGTACTCAGAGTCATGGATTCAAAAGACTGTTTGACGCTTACGGAAAATACTTTCCGGTCATCAACTCCATCTAGGGAATCTATTCTGAGCGAGGTTCTCGTATCGATTCTTACGAAGTATTCACCTCGGGAATCCATACTACGCAACCATCATTTCTAGTTGGCCAAAGTTTCAATGTTCTAAAAGGTTCTTAGAGTCATGGACCCCTTTGAAACATCGAAGCTTACGAGGTATACACCTCGGGCGACAATATTTGCAAAAGAATCTACTCTAAGTGAGGTTCTCGTACCGACTCTTACGAAGTATCCACCTCGGGAGTCCGTACTACTCAACCATCATCCTATCTTATGTTGTTTTTTTTCACTTCAGACTCGGGTGTAGAGTCTTTCCCACATGGTTTGCAATCAAGATCCAAGTGCCCAACACGGTGGAACCAATATACAACAAATATCAATATAACAATAAAGATATTAAAAAGCAACAAATAAGGGAAAAGCCACAAAATTAAACAAACAAAGGCACACAAACGTCCTAACTAGGCTTGACTCACTTAGGGATGGGGTATAATCCCCAGCAGAGTCGCCATCTGTCGCACCTCGAAAAAATGGGGATACGACTTCAAAGCGAAGTGCAATCGCACGCTCGCAATGATGGACTGAACAGCGTCGCCACCGAACTTTATTTATTCCTAAGAAGGAAAGGGGAAATATCGATAAAACCCAAGACAAAGAAAGGATAAGATATGGTCATCGCAACCAATATCAGGGTTCGGGAGTCGATTACGCAAGGGGAAGGTATTAGCACCCCTCACGTCCGTTGTACTCAACGGGAACCATTAGGTCAGTTGTGTGCGTTAGTGTTAGTTTGAAATGTTAGGCTTTTCGAATTATTAGGTGGGAAAGAAAGAAAAGATGAGAAGAAAAATGTTTTTGGATTTTTTGACGAAGGACTAAACCTAAGTTTTTTTTATTAGTGGGCCTGACAAGATTTAAAAAATCCTGCTCCTACGTATCTCAAAAGAGAAATCAAGGCTTACATAGTTCTGGGTAGAAAAATGTTTGTTTGTTGGTCGATTTTAGTGAAAGCTATACTGTATTAATCGACGAAAACATTGTTTTACTCAAAACAGATGAGGAGTGGACGCATACCATACATCGAACGGATTCATAAATCTACATTCGGAAAAGCGTCATTTATCTCTACTCAACAATCGTGGCCGAAACATTGTTTTGTATCACTTAAGACAATATATCTTTTATTTATGAAAAAGATTTTTGATTAATCGCACGACGGCGAGAAAGAGTTTGATTGGTTGGATGTATTTTGAGTGATGGCGAGAACTTGGATGAGCGAGATATACATCTCGAATCCTAGTCTCAGGAGTGCACGGTATACACCATGTTCCATTTCCATCTTTATTGAAAGAGGTTAAGATAGGAATTAAGTGTTTTGGAATTTGATTGAGAAAGGGTTTGAAGAAACCTCATTGACAGTTTTAGAAGATGGCGAGAGTTAAGATTGGCGAGGCATACGTCTCGAATCTTAATCTCAAGAGTGCATGGTATACACCATGTTCCATTTCCACCTTTATTGAAAAAGTTTTAAATAAGATTTAGGTATTTTAAATTTGATTGAGAAAAAGTTTGACGAAACCACATTGACAATTTTAAATGATGGCGAGAACTAAGATAGGCGAGGCATACGTCACAAATCCTAGCCTCAGGAGTGCGCGATATACACCACGTTCCACTTCCATCTTTATTGAAAAAGTGTTGAATAAGAATTGGGTATTTTGAGTTTTGTTGTGAAAATGACTTGACCCTAGATCAAGTATTGATGGACGTTTAAGAGAAATTTGGATGAGTGTTTGAGAGAAAACAAAGTGGATAAATTTGGATGATGGCGAGAGCTAGGATTGGCGAGATATACATCTCGAATCCTAGTCTCAGGAGTGCGTGGTATACACCACGTTCCACTTCCATCTTTATTGAAAAGGTCTTAACTGTGAATTAGTATTTTTTGAGTTTTTATTAGGAAAAATGGATTGACGTTGAATCAAGCATTTGATGAGAGTTTGAAAGAAATGGAACAGAATAAGAGGGAGAAATGAATTGATTTGTTTATTGAGAAAATACTCAACGTTGGATCGAGTCATTATTTTTGTATTTTTGGAAATGGTTGATTTTATTCTTGTGTTAGTATCTAACTAAACAGTCAAACAAATAAAGAAATAAAACAGTACAAAATTATTACACATCGGGGGAGTGGGATACATTTTGTCAAATGGGGATTCAAAATCATGAAATAATTAAATCGGACCCAAACAACAAATAATGCAATGTATGAGTGTAAGTGCAAGAGAACCAGCACATTGTAAGAAAGCCCAAGAGTAAGCTATGTGAGGTTGATGGCGATGCTTAAAAAGCAATCGACTTACAAGGGTATGGAAATGGGCTCGATATTGAATCGAGAAAAGTGTGATTTTAATAGTTTAAAGCGGCTTTGAATGGATGATGAAATTAAAAGAAATCAAATTTGTGTTATTAAACAATAATGAAACTATGAGTATAGGAGAAATTATAATAAAACATAAACATAAAAAAATGAATGCTAAAAGAAATAAAATGCTACATATAGGTATCGAACCCACTCCACTAAAGACTATAAAACTACCCTCTCTCCACTAGACCATTTATGATTATTTATAATTTAAACAACAACTTAGATATATAAACCAAAATAGATTAAAGTATGAATTAAAATAAAAATAAAATTGGGGTGGTCTATTTAATGGACGATTAATTAAAAAATAAAAAGGAGAAATCCCAAAAGGTGACCCTAGCTGCCTGGCTGTTGGGTTCAAAAGGTTAGGGATTGGGAACACAAAATAGCATTTAACTAAAACTAATACCAATAAACCACAGTTAATGACCACTTGAAAACTCTAAACGTTCACTTAGTAGGATTTAAAGGTCTGCTTAAAAAAGAACAAATAATGAATAAATAAATAAAAAAAAAGAAAAGGTAAGGACGCAGATAAGAGTCCCAGAACTCAATCGTCCTCCTCTCTCTATCTCACACCCCTCTCAACCTTCGTCATTCACTCTCAATCGCTCTTCGCTTTCAATCGCTCTCCTCCCTCATCGTCCTCGCGTCCTTTCAATCTCTCGACCTCTCTCACTATCAAAAACCTTAAACTTTATTTCCTCAAATCATCAAATAAAACCTAATCCTACACTTCCAACAACAAGCACTCAAAAAGGATAACAGGAGAAGGAAAAGTTCTCACATAGGTTTCACGACGGTGGTGAAAGGTGTGAAGAAGTCGGCCGGGAAATAGCTTGAGCAGCGGAGGGATGTGAGGTGCGGCGGCGAAGGTTTGTGGTGTTCTCGAAGTTAGCCTCCCTATCCAGGTATTTGATTTTGGGATTTAGGGTTTCGTTTTGAGATTTTTTTTCGACCCCAAGGTTTTTCTCCCTTCAACCGATTCTCTTCCTTCTCCTTTTATGTCCTGCAGATTTAGGGTTTGGGGATCGGCTTCTGCAAAACAGGTGTCTCTGCAAACTCCTTTTTGATGTGCTCAGTTGGGATTGGCCTTTTTGATGCTTGGATTTCGGAACGGTAAACTGAACTCATGCTTTCTCCCTCTGTTTTGTCTTAATGCCAATTTGGGATATTTTTTGAAATCTTACTGTTGCCAATGCCATGTTTTTTTACTGCAGTGAAGTCGGTGAGCTTTGATTTGATTTTGACAAGCTTGGTAATGTTGGTTGCAAGCTTGCAATAGAGCCTATTTGCTCATGCTCATAGCAGATTGGACAACAAGCATGTGGCTTTAGCTTCAAGGTATGTCACCGCCCTTCATGGCCTGGAAGTGATAATGTTTTCTGCTAGTTGTGCCCTTGGTTTGCAAAGTTGCCTTTTGGTTCAGTTACATTGCTAGTGACTAGTATGCTTAACAATTTGTAGGCACACTCCATGACAGGATCATGGCTACTGCAGGATGCTTGTCAACAGTTGGATTAAAGTTACACCAACCAAAACACCCATGCTTAGACCTGCTTCTAGCCGACAAGATTGTTGTTGCCTTATTTCAGACAGTAGAAACAATCTAAAATGGAGATTAAGGTCTCTTAATTTAAACCGCCATCTTCAACTCAATCTTTTGGTGAGGATTATAGTTAATGAGCTTGAAATCAGTAGTCACAAAAGCGTCTATATCTTTCTTCTTTGCATTGATTTTTCTGAGTTGGAAAAGGTTTTGGCAGGTTATGAAGCTGCTCCTGCAATTTTGTTGTGCTGAAATGCCATTTCAGACATCAGATCATAAACAATGGGATTTTGTTCGATACCTTCCATCGATATTCCAACTCCAACCATTGTTGAGTTAACACTTGTTCGTGCTTCAATTGGACCAGATGCTACAACATCTAATATCCCATACATCTCAATGTTTCCTGCAAAATTGTGCAGCATACACCAGATGTAAGGAACACCATAAAACTGCTCTGAGGTAATCCATATGGGTTTAACTTCAGCAAACAGATCAAGAACCACCAGATTTCCCACAGGAACAGAATGCAAAAGAGCCTTCATTTGAGGAGGTCTCCAGAACGGATCATATGTAACTAGCCATCCCTGCATTAACCAAATAGCATCATTATCACCACTCTGCATTCCCTTGAAAATTGTTGCACCTAATGAAGAAATGTACTCTGGATCATCAACGGGTGGGGTGTTCTCATCAAAGGTATCGCAGTTGTATATGTGGCTGGATCTTATGAACTGGGATGAAACCGTAATATGGCTTTGTCATGTTTCATTTATTTTGTAGGTATTGAACCGTGTTGGACATGTTGATCGTGTGGAATTAGATGCAAGGCTATGAAGTGCATTGGATGGGGGGCTGTCTGGAAGGATCCTCTTGAGTTGTGTGAAAGCAAAGTCGGCAGCTGCTTCATCAGACATTTTCTCAATGTCTTTGGCCTGCCGCCCGGCAGGCATGTAAACAAAGAACAGGGTGATCAGCAGCTTTGTGAAGATTAAGAAAGTAGCTGCATCCATAAGATGTATCGGCAACAACTCCCAGGAACTCAACATTGGGCCAAAATACATTTTTAAAAGGTAATATTATTTTATTCTCAACTCCGACCCCAATATCAGCAAACGCAGCTTCTTTCCATTCTGGAAGCTCTGGCTCAAATTTTATGATGTTTGCTTTCAGCACTCCAAGGGGTACGACAATGATAGCAGCATCAGCAACAAATGTCTTCCCATTTTCAGCAGTCACCTTTACTCCATTAAATCGCCTATCTATCTTTGTCACCCTGTGTCCCAATATTTTAATGATATGGAATCAGAATCTGCGGCAAACCAACCCTCCATTCGGCACAAATACCATTGAAGCACCTTGTGTGAAAGGCCCTCCAACCCGAGTTCTGGATTTCTTTCAAAAAAAAACAATTGAAAGTGCTTGTGAATGGACATGCCTTCACTGTGTTCCTGTCTTACATTATCCGTCTCTTGCAAAATTGTTTCAAAGATTTTACCAACTTCTTTGTATATACGATATGCTTGGGCTGAACTTATGATTTGCTTTCCACTGTTGTTGGCAGGTCTGATGTATGAACTGAAGTGAAACCATGATATGGCTTTGTTATATGGTTTTTCTGCTGGTTTTGAAATGTTTCCTTTTGTGCAGGTTACGCTGGGCCGATGATATTTGGTTCGTCCCACAGCTAGGCTGCTGTTTGCAGTTCGAGAGTTTGGTTTTGAATGATGCAGGCTTCCTGTTGGATCACCTTGTTGTAAATACTTGTTGTAAAAATAATATGCCTGTCATGTAAAACGAGTTACAGTTTTGGAATATAGCATCTGGTAGTTTAGGGATCAACATGAGATGTGATTGGTTTAGATTTGTAACAGTAGAACTCCATTAGACATTTGTGTTTTATGATTCTAATGTATCCATGGATAGTTTGTAACAAGAATTGATTGTAGCTCCAACTTTATTATGGAAAGTTCACGGCATCTACTTATGGCTTTGTCTTCTTGCTAGTGTTTATGACAGGATGTGATGCATTGTTATGCTTGAATGTTAAATGGACATGAAAGTGTACGTATGAAAATGAGTTTGGAAATGTTTGAAAGTTAAATATTATTGAATGTTATGAAATGAGTGCATGTACTATTTTGATTTGAAATGAACTATGGATTGAAAATGGATCATGTTTGGTTATAAAATGGATATGGATTTTTAGGAATAATCCAAAACTAATCTAAATGTCAATTAACATAAAATAAAAAAACCAACAAAAGCCAATTATAATCAAATTAATCTATGATTTGTTAAAACTATTTTGATATCAAATTCTAACATTTATTTGGAAATTAAAAATCAATTAGAGTTTGAATCAATAGTAAAAACACAATTAAGATTAAATTGAAATTTGGAATTAGACTTAATTTAAAATTAAAATCAAATTGAAAATTAAAAAGTCAAATAGTTAGAATCCATTTTATAATCAAAAACACCATGATAAAAAACTAGATAAATGACCAAAGTTTATAAAAAAAAAATGGATTTGGGAATGGATGGTTGCCTTTGGTCATGAATGTATGCAAATGAACTTTAGGCCAAGTTCCAAATAAAAATGAAAAAATGAAAAAAATTCAGGACCAAAATCGAGGTATGACAGTAACCTTATTCAGTTGTCTGTAATCCACATACAACCTCATAGTACCTTCTTTCTTCTTAACTAACAAGACAGGTGCACCCCACGGTGACACACTCGGACGAATAAACTTCTTATCAAGCAAATCCTCTAGTTGACTCTTCAACTCTTTCAACTCAGATGGTGACATCCGATACAAAGCCATCGATACCGGAAAATCACTAACCTCATCAAGAAACACTTCAGGAAAATCACGAATAACTGGAAATTTACCCACTGTTCCGTTTTCCTTAAGCTTCAAACTTGCCACCAACATAAACACTTCGGCACCATCTCGCACAGATTCATTCACTTGTTGAGTAAACAAGAATAAATCACCTTCCTTCTCTGGCTCAAGAAAAAGAACACCTTTCGCAAAATAATTGATATAGACATGGTTGGCCCTCAACCAGTCTATTCCCAAAATAACATCAAGTTGACTCAATGGAAGACACACTAAATCAACTTCAAAATCTTTATCACAAATATTCAATGGACATTTCAAACAAACAGATGAAGTAGTCACTGAACCCATAGTCGGAGTATCAATAACCATCTTCTTGCTACACCAACCAAACAACTACAATAACAAGGATTGCTAAACAAATCGTATCGATTGTGTCATACACACAAATCAGATACAACGGAATTAAACAAATTCACAACCTGGCCGAAACCGTGCTTTCATACCACTAATGTAACACCCCCCAAACTACTACTACTCAAATATAGCATACAATTGCATAATCAGAGTAAATTAAAGCATGCATACACCAGGGCATCACATTTATTTCTGCCAGAAACAACACATGCCATGGTCACATACAAGTAACACGAATTATAAATCAAAACCAAATAACCAACATGCAAACTCACACAGCGGAATAACATCTCTCTTCATAAATGGCAAATAGTGATGACTCTCATAAATCATCTACCATAAATATCATTTTAGGCTCTAAGGCCACTCAACATCAAAACCAACATATCCAAATAAAAAGTAAAAAAGAGCACAACAATATCTCCCAACATCAAAACACATACAAATAATCCCATAAACACAAGTGTTACATGACTAGAGCACTATAGACTACCTAGTGTAAACACAACAAGAACTAGCCTCCGAATCTAATCCTTGTGCGAAATACCACTATCTCTGATACCTGAGCGATGTCGCGATAGAACATCATTCCAACAGCAGGGTGAGAATTCAAATTATTATAGAAAAACATAATAATATGAAATGTATAACAAACATACATATATTATTAGAATTCGTCACGCTTCATACCAACATGCATCATATCATCTTATTAAAGAATCACATGTTTACCATCATACAACATGGCTAAGCAATCCACAAGTATTCATTTATAACTACTAAACGATGTACAAAAGTCACATTTCACAACATATCAATTTCATGTACATATTATCATTCATCATCATTTACAAATCATCATAAAATATGTATACAACTTTCACATGATTCCATAATGTATACAAGTCACCATTTCATCACATATATCACAAATATGCACACATATCACATCAATAACACATCAACAATTCATATTAAATGGATCATCTAAAATCCATGTATATGCATACCTACCAAAATCATATCCACACAATCATATCACATAACCACACAAACAACAATTCACACCGACACGTGCGACTCAATGTGTGACTCAATGTGATATGCATGTGGATCCCATCCGTTATCATTTCCGACTTGTCGAGCGTCTCCCAAATAAATTAGATAACCACCTCTAAAGCTCGATTCAGCCTTTAGCTTTTAAACCCCATTTGGCGTTAGGTTTGGGACAAGCAAATAATTTACGCGAGATTACCCAACATTGCCTCTTTCATAGACTCATGCTAGTGTAAGTGTGAAACAACAATAAGACTCATGCAATTAAGACGATCACAACCCCTTAATCATACATAAGCATACCACATCCAACATTCGCACAACATACACCTAACATGACCTCAATCCTAAACAATACATCAAATAACATTCATCATCTCATCACAACACATTAACATAAAGCAAACAAGTCAATTCATGTTATTCATCAAATTCACCAATTCACATAATCACATATATAATTTCAAGTATTTTTCTTCATAAAATCCATCTAAAAATCATCCAATACATGCCAAACAATAGAAAACATGTCATTCACATTCACCACACATACAACATACATCCATATTAAGATTCTTTTGATAAAATATTAATCTACTATTATCAAAATGAACATCACGTTATAGATAATATTCTTAGCTTCATAACAGTCCAAACGGCACCTCAAACGGAGTTACGGTTTAAAAGTTATTGAATTTACAAGTTTTTCAAAATGTTGTCGAAACCAGAAAATTTGTTGTTGCAAAAATGCTGTCAAAATTCAGAAAATTTGCTGTTGCGAAAATGCTGTCAAAAACCAAAAGAACTGTTGTTGCGAAAATGCTGTTGTCCAGCACAAATTTTCATCATAAAACCACATTAATTCATCATTTTTCATGAAATAAATAGTTATACAACCTATATATATCATATAGCAACTATTAGGATAATGGAAACAAGATTCTAAGCTCCACAAATTTTCACCAAAATCCTAAATCAACCATTTTCAAGTGAAACTCAAACATACAATTATACACCTAATCATGCTCTATACACATACCTATTCATAAAATTCAATATAGAAACATCATAGCATAACATAAACATCAATTTCATGGATTAAAACATAAACAAATGTTAGGGTTTCTCAAAAATCAAAATCCCCAAATCCTAAGTTCATGATATCTAATCCACATACATTACATATATTATGTTTATCCATAACCACTTGAAATCCCATCCTTACCTTAGTATAGATGAAATCTCTAGGTCCTTCTTCTTCTAGTTTCCTCTTTTCCTCTTTCTCTTCTATTCTCTTTTCTTCTCTTGTTTTACAAAACTAACTCTAATCTCTAAAATCCTTACTTTTTTTAACTCATAATGGGCTTAACCCACTTATCCACCCATTCTAATTAATTAGGTCCATTACTAGACAATTGCTATTTCTACTCATAAAATTTAATTATTCAAATAACACATATATTCAAATAATTCAAATAATCAGCAAAACACATATTTAATTAATTATCACACCAAATAATGATTAATTAAAAATAAACACCTAATAAATAAATATGGAAATTAAATCAGGGTGTTACATGATACACCTCATGTGGCCTGGCTCTAGGCACTACAACCTATAAGCTTTGACTCTTTCAGGGTATCTAAGGAACATACATTTCAGAGCTCAAGGTTCGACCTTGTATTGACTAATGTGAGCATAGGGTAAGCAGTCAAATACTTTAAGTCTGTCGCGATTAGGTGAGTGTTTCGATCAGACATCTTCAGGTGTTTTCATCCCAAAAGTTATCGAGGGACACCTATTTATCATGTAATGACTTCCTCATCCCAAAACACTTTCTTCAATCTTGCACTAACTAACATGCACCTCACTCGTTCCAAAATGTTTCGATTAAATCTTTCAGCCAAACCATTTTGTTGAGAAGTACATGCAGTAGTTTTGTGCTTGGTAATACCAGACGCAACACAATAGTTGTTGAAAGCCTCATTACAAAATCCCCATAAAGTTATTTATCAACTATGAAAGCAAATTAAATAAGGGGGGATTAAAAAGAAGGGGCATCAGCAGACCTCTGCAGCGGGGCTGTGGCTTCAAAGTTGACCGGATAATGTGTTTGATGGTGGGGCGACAATGGACAGTGGCGGCGCGCCGCGATCAGAGAGATGGAAGTTGGCCGCACCTAGTTTTCGCTTTTGGGTTCGTTTTTGTTTTAAGCTTTTCTTAAAGAAAAAAATACATATTAACACGTGGCTTATTATTGGCTGTTTGATTTATCAGGCAAAGAAAACTAATCCAAAGATGTGTTTTCATTTTTTTTAAAACTGAAACATGTACGATTTTGAATAGAGTATAGTGTTGGATGCATTTATTTGTTTGTAAACTATCATAAAAAAAAATAATACTAAATTTAAATTTAAATAATATTACATATAAAATACGAAATATAAGTAACATTATAAATAATATAATTAAATAAAATTATTGAAATTTGTTTTAAATAAATTGTTTTTTTTAAGTTTTATAAATAAAATGATTATCTTTAAGAGAGAATATAGTTTTAAAATATATATTCAATCTTTTTTAATAAATTGTCTTAATCTTTTTTATATATTTGAAATAATTTGATGATAAATTATATTATTCAATATTTAAATTAATAATATTTTTTTTTCAATTTCATATCATTTCCACAATAGGATAAAACAACAATTATTAAAATTTTATCGACTTCTTATTTAATTGGATCAATTGTTTCATTTTTCTCGTTTTATATAATTTCCACAATATAAAAAGATAATTTTTATTGAAATTTTATTGACTCACTACAAATTTGGACGAGTAGATACATTTTTTTTTTTCGTTTTATATAAATTTTACGATATAAGAAAATAAAATTTTGTTAAAATTTTATTAACTCGTTGCATATTTGAATTAATAGTTTTATTTTTTCCATTTCATATAATTTTCACAATATAAGCAACCAAAATTTATTAAAATTTTATTCACTCACTACATAATTCATAATTTGATCAGTAGTTTTTTTTTTTTTCCGTTTCATATGATTTCTACGATATGAGAAAACTAAATTTATTAAAATTTTATTGACTCACCATATGTTTGCATAAATTTCAATAAGTAACATTGTTGTGAATTGATGCCGTCAAGAACAAACCAAGCTATGAGAAAAAAAGATTGAATTTTTTGAACAAACACAAGAAACCCTATAAGGTTTTACCAATGGAGAGAAAAGGGAAGAAGAAGAAGAAGAATTGGTTAAAATTGTTTTACTATTCACTTTCTCAATAAGGGTTCAAAGATTACAAATGAATAACAACAAATGACATCTCTCAACAACCTAAGAGATATGGGCTATTCATAGACTACTAAGCCAACTTAGGCTACAAGCTAACTTAACAATTGGGCTTTACAAGCAAGGCCCAATTCGACATACTTTAAAACAAAACATATTTCGACAGAATGCTTGAACAGACTTCGACTACAGCATGCACAACTCATGTCGAACCATGAAGCTACCATTGTTAACACCATAGTTTGATCCAAAATACCATAAATCTCCATCTTGGAACAAACTCTACACTAATAAGGGAACAAATTAGCTTTCATCATGCAGCTTTATCAACTGCATACAACGGAAAAACTTACTATTTGGCAATGTCTTGGTGATCATATCAACAATATTGTCATCAGCCAAAACCTTCAGCACTCTTGGACTTCTTCACGCTCGACTATCTCTCTAACCGAGTGCAGCCTCACATTGACGTGCTTGGTTCACTCATGATAGGCCAAATTCTTCGACAAGTGTATTTCACTTTGACTATCACATTTAACAATGATAACTCGGCCTTGAAGTTTCAGCTCCTTAGCAAAACCTTCAAGCCACAATGCTTCTTTCACAACTTCAGTGAGGGCGATATACTATGTTTTAGTGGTTGATAAGGCAACAACCTTCTGAAGTGTTGTTTTCCAACTGATTGTTATGCTAAACATAGTGAACACATATCCAGAAATAGATTTTCTGGAATTCATACAACTTGCATAATTAGAGTCGACAAATCCTCCAATTTTGACTTTGCTATCATCACCATAGGCTCCACTATAAATTAGGACTCTGCTCAAAGACCCATTAATGTACCTAAGAATCCACTTTAATGCTTGCAAGTGTGCCTTCCCAGTATTGGCCATATACCTCCTTACAAGGCTCACTCTGTATAATATGTTTGGCCTCGTACAAACCATAACATACATCAAAGACTCTACTATACTAGCATATTGAACGTTATTCATATAGTCTCTTTCGACTTCAGTAATAGGACTTTGAGTCATACTTAGCTTGTATAGAGGATCAGTCAGTATTAGAACAAACTTTGAATTCGATATACCAAGCTTGTCGAGAATCTTCTTCAGTTATGTCTCTTGAGATAAGCACAATCTTGACTATTTTCTATCTCTCCGGATGTCAATCCCAAGAATTTTGAAGGCAACTCCTAAATCCTTCATGTCAAACTCCTTATTGAGTTCAACCTTCACCTTTATAACATCCTCAACACCGTTGATTTCTATGAGGATGTCATCCATATAAAGCAACAAAGTAACAAGTGAATTTCCATGTCAAAATCTGAAATAACACGGTGGTCAAACTGGCTCCTAGTGAAACCAATGCGTTCCATGAACTTGTTAAATCTCCTATTCCATTGTCGAGGAGATCTGTTCAGGCCATACAAAGACATATTTAGTTTGCACACATGATCTTCCTGTCCCTTTCCGGTATACCCTTCAGGTTGGCTCATCAGGATTGTTTCATCTAGATCACCATACAAAAAGGTTGTCTTCACATCCATCTCTTCAAGTTCTAGGTCGAACTTCACCACCATGGCTAACAACATTCTAATGGATATATACTTTACAATAGGTGAGAACATATCATTAAATTCGATAGCTTCTTTTTGAGTGAACTCCCTAGCAACCAACTTGCCTTAAATCACTTTGACATCACCCCTTCGATTCCTTCCTTAACCTTGAAAATACATTTACAACTGACTAACTTAGATCCAACAAGTTTCTCGATTAGCTCCCAAGTGTTATTATCATGAAGATATTTCATATCATCATCCATGGCTTTCAATCATTTAGTATTGTCTTGACTCCTCATAACTTCCTTATAGTCTCTAGGTTCTTCATACAGAACCTTACTTGCAGAGATTAAGGCATAAGCTATGAGATCTGCATAACTAAGTCTTGGAGGTGGCTTGATGACTCTTCTCGACCTGTCTCTTTCCAGCAGGTAGTCATTATCAGTCTCCTCATTTTCGACATCAACTTCTTCTTCTTCGACTTCATCTGGGTTATGCAATTCACCATCACTATGCTCTAACTCAACATGAATTTCTTCATGTTCTAGCTCTACTTCAGAGATCTTGGTACTTTGACCAACGTCATCAGTTTTCTTAAATGCCATTTATGCTTCATTGGAAACTACATCTCGACTTGTGATACACCTCATTTGGCCTGGCTCTATGCACTACAACCTATAAGCGTTGACTCCCTCAAGGTATCTAAGGAACATACATTTCAGAGCTCTAGGTTCGACCTTGTATTGACTAATGTGAGCATAGGCTAAGCAGTCAAATACTCTAAGTCTGTCGCGATTAGGTGGGTGTTTCGATCAGACTTCTTCAGGTGTTTTCATCCCCAAAGTTGTCGAGGGATACCTATTTATCAGGTACGTTGCAGTTATGACTCATGCATCCTAAAACACTTTTTTTAATCATGCACTAACTAACATGCACCTCACTCGTTCCAAAATACTTTGATTAAACCTTTCGGCCAAACCATTTTGTTGGGAAGTACCTGCAGTAGTTTTATGCTTTGTAATACTATACGCAACACAATAGTTGTTGAAAGGTTTATTACAAAATCAAGACCATTATCGGTCTTCAACCTCTTGACCTTCTTACCAGTTTAGTTTTTGACCAGAGTCTTCCATCTTTTGAAAATTTCAAAATTTTCATCCTTAGTCTTCTGAATGAATAACCATAACTTTTTGGAGTAATAATCAACTATGGATAGAAAGTACTTTGCACCTGAGTGTGAATGATTCCTTGCAGGTCCCCAAAGATCAGCATGAATGTAATCAGGATATCCATGTGTTTTTTGTTTACCTTTGTTAAACTTCATTCTACAGGATTTACCAAATACACAAGGTTCACATAACTCTAATTTTCCGACCTTGTCACCACCCAACATATTTTGTTTCGACAATTTGACCATGCCTCTTTCACTGGCATGGCCAAGTCTCTTGTGTCATAGCTTAGTCTTCAACACAAGTTTCGTGGATATCACATCTTCTGAACCACTTACAACCTCATCCTCATTGATATGTAAGCCTTGTTTCTTCACGCCTCTCAAGACGTCCTTCGACCCATTCATTACCCTTAAGATACTTTGCTCTACTTTGAAAACATATTCTTTCTTGTCGAATTCACTAAGAGAAATCAGATCCCTCTTAAGATCATGTACATACCTGACATTATTAAATAGTCTTATTGACTCATCATGGAGATTGAATCTGACAGATCCAATTCATGCAATCTTGCATGCCTTATTGTTTCCGATCAGCATTGATCCACCATCTTGATCAATAATTCCTCAAACACGTCCTTGTTTGGAGTCATGTTCCAAGTACACCCTGAATCCATAATCCACTCCTTGCTAAAGCCATTGCTTGAAACTACCAGGACATCAAATGATTCCTAATCATTTGGCACAATGGTTGCCTTACCATTATCCTTTCCACCATGATTCTTCAGACGATTAGGGCATACTCTTGTATAACCCTCCTTCTTACAATGCTAACACTTAATAATATGAGCATTACCAATAATTGTTTCGTGTACAAAACTTCAAGTTTCATCCACACATCAGCTATAGTTTTCTCCTTTGAAACCTGTCAGAGAACCTTATCACCAAGGCTCAATACAATGGCACTGTGGGCTTTTTCAACCATTGTTGTATCCTCCTTATCCGATTGGGCATCATCCATCTTCTCCAATCCTTTCAATGCTTATAATAAACCCTGTTGAACAAGAAGGTCTTGGGTCTTCAAGCGCCACAAACCGAAATCATTCATACTAGTGAATTTCTCAATCTCATACTTTGCTGACGACATCTTCTCCTCCACGTCCACCACACCAGTTTATTGTGAATTGATGTCATCATGAACAAACCAAACTATGAGAAAAAGGTTAAGTTTCTTAAAAAAACACAAGAAGCCCTATTAGGTTTTACCAAGGGAAAGGAGTGGGAAGAAGAAGAATAAGAATTGCTTAAAACTGTTTTACTATTCACTTTCTCAATAATGATTCAAAGATTACAAGTGAATAACAACAACTAACCTCTCTCAACAACTTGAGAGAACTAGTATATTTATATACTACTAAGCTAACTTAGTAATTGGGCTTTACAAAAGGTCCAATTCGACATGCTTTTAAACAAAACATATTTTGACAACATGCTTGAACAGACTTCGACTACAACATGCACAACTCATGTCGAACCATGAAGCTACCCTTGTCGACACCAGAGTTCGATCAAAAATACCACAAACATATATTTTTCTCGTATTTGGATAAATAATATATTTATTACCTTTATTACACTAATGAGAAAAATTTATTCAATAATTATATTAATTGCATAAATTTCAATAAATGACACATATTTTTCTTCTATTTAAATCACATAACCATTTTTTACTATTTTCAATAAACAGACTGGGCATTTCAACTACTACTACAAATAATACATTTCATGACAAAGTTTTCATCTCAACTACTGAAAAACTGAGGTCAGAAGACTTGAGAACGCCATTTATTTATTTATTAAACTTAATCTTTTACCTCGAGTTTCCTAAAAACCAACATAAAAAGTTGATTGGGTTTGAGGTTCGATTCGAGCGCTTGCAATTTTATGTTTTATTCAGAACTAAAAAGGCGCATTTTTTTATAGTTTTCACGTTGGATATGTTCCCTCGATTTTTTAGTAAAACCGAGACAAAAACTCTCTTAATAATTATTTATTCCTTTAGATTTAATGTTAAATCTCATTCACTTTTTGCACCCTAGCTAGCGGCCGATACTGAAACACTATTATTCTCCAGCGAACAAAACTGAAACACCATTATTCTCCAAGGAGGAAGGAAACTCGAACCTCAAACCAACACTTTTCTTAGAGTCTCTCAACATATTTTCAGTATGTACAAATTATCGGTTACCGTTGTTGTTTGTTGTTGTTGTTTTCGTCGTTTTATTGTTGTTGTTGGTTGTGGTGGTAGTATTGTGGTCGTCATTGATGTTGTTGCCTCATTATTGTTTTTGTTACTATGGTTTTTGAGACTTATACGTTTTATTTATGTTGGTTGTGTATTTATTTTATTTAATTTTTCATAAGGTGTATGTGATTATGGATCGTAGTTGAAAGAAAGTCAATAGATTAAGTAAAGAGTATGAGAATTGAGTGATTCAATTTCTTGAATTTGCGGGAAAAAAACCTTCCTAACGATAATAGGATTTTTGGGCGTCCTTGTAAATTTGGCTGAAATACGCAAAAACATCCAAATATTATTATATTCAATCATTTAGGTTGTAATAGAATTATTCAAAATTACGCGAAATGAGTATGACATGGTGAAGTGACAAAAAAATACCTTTGTCACATATAGTTGAAGATGATGGTGAATTTATGAATGATACTCTAGAAGGCGTGATTCATGATATTGGAGTAGATGTTTTCAAGAAAGTTAATGTGGTAGATATTTTACAAAGAGACATGGAAGAATCTTTGTATCCGGGATGCAAAAGCTTTATAAGATTGTCAACTGTGTTAAGAATATTTAATCTTAAGGCAAAAGGTGGGTGGACGGATAAAAGTTTCACTTAATTGCTTGAATTATTGAAAGAAATGCTTCCAGAAGGTAACAAGTTATCGAATCGTAGTTATGATACCAAAAAGATATTATGTTTAATGGATTTGGACTATGTCAAAATACATACATGTCATAATGATTGCATATTATATAGGAAATAATATGAAAACTTAAAAGAGTGCCCTAGATATGGGGAGTCACGCTACAAACAGAAGGAAAATTGTGTTGAAGATCATGTCAGTGTAACTAGAAAGGGTGTTCCTTCTAAGGTGATTTGGTACCTATCGATAATTCAAAGGTTCAAGAGATTTTTTGATAATATAAGTGACACAAAGGATACTAGGTGACATGCAGATTAAAGGGTGTGTGATAGAAAAATTCTCCATATAGCTGATTCATTGCAATGGAAGAAAGTTGATTCCTTGTTTCCAGATTTTGCCCTTGAACCGAGGAACCTTAGGATTGGACTTGCCACCGAAGGAATGAACCATTTTGGTAATTTGAGTACTAACCACACGCCATGACCTGTTCTTTTCATGATTTATAACCTATCTTCATGGTTATGCATGAAGCACAAATATATGATGTTATCGATGATGATTTTGGATCCAAAACAACCAGAAAATGACATAGATGTTTATTTAACGCCATTGCTAGAAGATTTAAGACTTTTGTGGGAGGAATGTGTTGATGTTGATGATGTGTATACAAGTGATAACTTTAAGTTGCATGTCATGTTGTTTTGCACAATCAATGACTTTTCTGTATATAGTAGTTTGTCTGTGTACAATGTCAAGGGACATAAAGCGTGCCCTATATGTGAATTTGGTACATGCCACCACCAATTACAAAATGGAAAAAGACTGTTTATCTTGGGCATCAAATTTTTTTAAGATCGAATCATCTATACCGTAGACTACAAAAGGATTTTAATAGGAAACAAGAGTTTGATACCGAGAAGGAAATTTATAAAAGACAACAAAACATTAATGTTGTCTTTAGACAGAAACGAAAAAGGCTCGTGGAGAAATATTTGGAAAAAAGAAGTTGGTATTCTTTGATCTTCCACATTTGTCTAGTCTTGATATGATGCATGTGGAGAAAAATGTATGAGATTGTTTGATTGGAACACTTCTCAATATTAAAGACAAGAAAAAAGATATTAAGAAATCTTGTGAAGATATGGTGGTGATGGGTATATGACAAGAGTTAGCCCCAAAAGAAATAGGAAATATAATATATTTTCCCTCAAATTGTCAAACTCTGTCTAAAAAAGAAAAAAAAGTTTTTGTGAATGTTTGTAGTGTATTAAAGTTTTCCAAGAGTAATCATCAATGAAAGATCTTAAGTCAGTTGGCTTAAAATATCATGATTATCATGTGTTGATACAACAACTTCTATTAGTGGCTATCTTTGGCATTCTGCCAAAAAATGTAAGGGTAACTATAACCAGATTTTGCTTATTTTTCAATGCTATATATGGTAAATTCATTGATCCTAGAAATTTAGACGAGTTGGAGTATGAGGTTGCAATTATCTTGTGTAAATTAGGGATTTTTTTCCCTCCATGATTCTTTATTATTATTATTATGGGTCACTTAGTTGTGCATCTAGTAAGGGAGATTAGAATTTATGGGTCAGTTTATTTAGGGTGGATGTATCCGGTAGAGCGATACATGAAGATATTTAAAGACTATACAAAGAATCATCACCGTCCAGAGACTTCGATTGTTGAACAACACATCACAGAAAAGCTATTGAGTTTTGTACAAACTATTTGTCAGAAGTGAACTCTATAGTAATTCCTGAGTCGCGTGATGATGGAAGATATGATGGTAGAGGTACTCAAGGTTTAATGTTAAGACTTTTGCCAGAGATGTAGTTCTTCAAATACATTCGTATATATTGAATAACATGAATGAAATTTAACATTACTTGACCGCTCACAAAAGTCTTATAAAGGAAAAATTCCTCCGGGATGAATGAAACATGGTTGTTGACAAAGCATAACAAAACTTTCATAACTTGGTTTAATGAAAGTGTTTCTAAAAAGAGTAGTGCATCAGAGACAATTAAATGTTTGTCATGTATGCCTAAGTTTAATGTAATTACTTGGAGTGCATACAACATTACTAAATTTTCATTCTATATAAATCAAAGGATGTACATAGTACCATACAAAATAGTGAGATTATGGTTGAAGTTGTGTACTTTTCTAGTTCCAAATATAACATTGATGTACTACCATCTAGAGCGTATTTTATGGTCATTTAGGAGATTTTGAAGATTGATTATGTTGTTTTTTAAAAGTCTTTATTTAAGTGAAAATGAATTGAGAGTAACACTGATGTAAAACCCGATGAGTTATGATTCATACAGGTCGATCTTCAACTTATAAGAATAAGCCATTCATCATGGCAACTCAAGTAAAACAAATTTTTTATATCAGTTATCCTTCTAACATTAGATGATCAATTATTCTTTACGAAAAATATCTTCCTAATAGTACTGATGAAAATTAAGATTTTAACTATGAATCCCCTTATTTCGCAACACATGTATGTCATTCATCTGGAAAAAATGATTCAGATGGTGTGCATGTTATTCGTTTTGATCATAAAAGGAGTTATGGGAAAACTAGTCAGGGTCGTCTCAACCCTTAGGCCAACAAAACCCTCACTTTATGCTCCATATTTTTTTAATAGTACACACACACACTAGAGGTAGCAACATTCACTTGTAACATATATAGAAAAAGCAATGAATACAAAATATGTTTCAATTATACTTGATTGTACTCCCGATGCAAGTCAAGAAGGATAAATTTCTATAATTGTACAATGTGTGAATATTTCTTTAACCTCAATACAAATATCAGACTATTTTTTATAATTTATGAAGGTGGATGATACATTTGGGAAAGGTCTTTATGATGCTATTATAAATGAAATGAATACTGTTGGACTTTATATTGCTAACATTAGAGGACAAGGTTATGATAATGTGTCTAATATGAAAGTAAAACATCAAGGTGTGCAAAAAATATTTTTAGATATTAATTATAGATCATTTTATACTTCATATGGTTGTCATAGCATAAATTTAGTGCTTTGTGACATGACTAATGGTTGTTCTAAAGTTGCATCTTATTTTGGAGTGCTACAATGAATCTATAAATACTTTATTCTTCTACTAAAATATTGAAATTCTACAAGATTATATCCCTAACTCAACTCTTAAATCTATGTCACAAATGCGTTGGGAAAGTTATATTGAAAGTTTAAAACCTTTGAGATTTAAAACTTTACAAATAAGAGATGTTTTATTGAAATTAGACGAAGTTAAAGACGAACTTAAAATAAAGAGTGAAGCTAGATATTTATCAACTTACGAGCTTAAAATTTTTGAGTTTTTATTAGGCATGACTATTGGGTATGAGATGTTTTTTGTATTAAATTCAGTTAGTAAAATTTTCAATCTAAGGATACTTGTATTAATGTTACTATAGAACAATTGAAAGGTCTAGTTACATTTTTTGAAAAATATAGGAATCATGGTTTTGAAACTTCTCTCATTTATGCTAAAGAAATCGCTTTTGAAATGGATATAGAATCCAAATTTCGTAAAAAACAAACTATTTGTAGAAAGAAACAATTTGATGAAAATATCGATAATTTGTTAAATCTCCTAAGAAATCATTTAAAAGTGATTATTTTTTATACGTACTATATAAAGCAATTACTTCATTTTAAAATAAGTTTGAAGAATTTAAATTATATAATGATATTTTTGGATTTCTTTTTAGCATTGAGAAAATAAGACCATTATATAATAAAAAGTTAAAGTAAATTATATATGTAAAAATTTATACACCAATTGACATAATTAATTATATGTAAGAGTAATTGATTCTTTCTCAAATGCATATATTGCTTATAGAATAATGTTAAAAACTGAGGTAAGTGTTGCTTCTGCGGAACATAGTTTTTTAAAACTTAAATTAATAAAATCTTATTTAAGATAAAAAAAAATATATCGACAAAGATTAAATGAGTTGTCTTTATTATCTACTGAAAAAGAAATTTTATAAGAAATTGTTTATGATAATTTAATAAACGATTTTACATTTCAAAATATCCAAAAAAATAAAATTTGTTTAAATTATTTATATAAAAAAATATTTTTATTAAGACCCAACTTTTAGAATTTATTTTAGGCCTCAATATTAGTTGAGACGACCCTGAAACTGGTAACTAAATGTTTTATATCACTTAGTAATTTATAATTATTCATTTTACTCATTTTTATTCCGTTTATTAAAGATTTAATATTGTTGATAATTATCCTAATTGATTTTAAATGTTGTTAAATTATAAGTGTTTAACTATCAATGACAAATCTTAGCATGAAACTTTTGGACAACCTAGAAGAGTTTTCATTTTGATTATTGATTTTGTTGGTTAATAATTTGTTTTGTTATAAAGTTATAAGGTGTGTGTTGTTGGAAACCCACCACAATCTATGGAGAATTTCTATCAATCTTGATGAACAAGATTGTTATCAACCATACAATGACAATGAAAAGAAAAGAACGATTGAGAAAGAAAGAAAAGAACGTTGGAGAAGAAGAAAAATATTTTTTGCAGAGTTTTCTCTCTGCTCACAACTTGTAAAAAACTTCTTTATTCACTTTACAACTGCAAAATTCCGTGAATACAATGTTATGAGTTCTATATTAAGAATAAGGATTACTCCATCTATTTATAGATTTATGTTAGCTTACTCCCTAAGCCAAAACCCAAAATTATAAAAACTCAAAATATTTAACACTACTAAAAATAGGCCTAAGTCGAAATCATGTGTGAGACAACATACTTTAACACTTCGACACACTAATATAACTCAACACAATAGGCTATTCGACACATCCTTATTCTGTCGAGCAACCTGCTTCGACAGAAGGAATTACAATTCAACATGTGTCATTTTGGCTTTGTATTTGGTGTAAACATTTAATATTTGTGGTACAATGTTTCTGTTTGAGATATTGGCAAAATGTACAAGTTTTTGTTTCAGAAATCTGTAAATATAATTATATATTATGTGATATGGTGGTTATGTAATACAAACACAAACGAAAGTATTAAAAAAATATAATATTATCCCCTCAGTTATAAATATATTGCGTTATTATATTTGTTTTACACAAAACTGAGATTAAATATTGGGCGTGTCATCCAGTTGTGAAAATAATAAAAAGGCAAATGATAGGATCGAACCCATAAACAGATGACTTTATCCCTTAGTTATTTAAAAATCGAGGGGGTAAAACTGTCACTTTTCATAACGTCCTTCGTTACCTCGTCTCTGTAGCTGAGGTTAAATGTATTTCGGATCCGAGGTTAAATGTGTTTTTGTAGTAATAGATACACACTTAATACATCCTATATTGGTAATATTAATTTCCAAAGTGTGACAAAATGTTAATCAGCTCAAATAACTGACCAACCGATTATACAAACAGAATGAAATTCAAATCAACTACAAACCATAAAAGGTTTTCCATGTACACATCAAAATTCAACACACAGTAGTCTCAATGAGGTAAAATGATGGATCAGAAAAACAAAAAAAGTACAAATCTTAATGTAAAGTATTGACACAAGGGATAAATCGGGCATGATGTTTGTTGTCCAATTGTGAACTATAAATTTTTAGTTAAGTTACATATTTACCAAGTATATGTTATCATGTGGTAATTGGATAAAATTAATTAAGGAACAAATCGGGATAAATTAACCTTAGTAAAAATTAGCCTTTCTTTTGTACCTAGGTTGGTTGAAACACACCTTTATGAATAATACAAAGTCTAATGGGAACCTCTAGATTATAGAATTCATAAATATAATGATTTAACTAAACTTTCATGTCCATTTGGACACTCCATATAGCTAAGCTAAGGATTTTGAAAACAACATCACGAAGAAAGAATCAGTTGGAAGTCATCCTAAGTGGTTGTAGCATGGAAGACAATGCACAAAAAATGGAAATGCGAAGTCGCTTTATTACAATACCTACGTACCAGATATTCAAAACACAGAAACGATTCAAAAAAACAAATTAGCAAAATACAAGATGGTAAACATAAGAGACCGTTCTAGATCACCCAGAATCTCTTCCTCTTCCACCCCGACATTCACTCGC
Source organism: Lathyrus oleraceus (assembly GCF_024323335.1). Lineage (NCBI taxonomy): Eukaryota > Viridiplantae > Streptophyta > Magnoliopsida > Fabales > Fabaceae > Lathyrus > Lathyrus oleraceus. Next base: position 450,712,871 of record NC_066579.1, read on the forward strand.
TTCGGCTCCCACCCCCCTTCTTTGCTATAAACGTTTGATATGATCGATTTTGAGAAAATATCAATAAAATAATATGTACTTACATCTCACACACACATATATATATATATATATATATATATATATATATATATATATATATATATATATATATATAAAAGCATATTATCGAACAATGCACAATATTAGCAATACATTCAATAAGTTAAAGTATGAATATATATGATACTTTGAAACCGTCATAAAATATACTTCTATCAAAATTTTACAATAAGTTAAAGGATACTTTGAAACCGTCATAAAATATACTTCTATCAAAATTTTACAGTATATTTTTATCTAGGGGTGTTCGAGGTTTATGAACTGTACTGAACCAAACCACATTTATAATTCAGTTCAGTTTATAATAATCATTTTTAAAAAATTGCAGTTAATTGCTAAAATGGTTTCAATTCAGTTTAAAACTAATTTATAATCGATTTGTATTTATAAACTAGTTTATAATCCGTTTGCAATTATAAACCAATTTTATAATTTGAATTCTTTTAAAATCAATTTTTTTAATTTCATAAAATATAATTAATTTAAAAAAAGAAAAATATTTGAAAATATTTATTTTTTTAAAAAAAAAATATTTACAAAAATTAGTTAAAATTTTTATTTTTTTGAAAAAAAAATCTGAATAGATAATTTTAAAATTTCATGCAATTTTTTTTTTTAGAAAAGCAAACGTTATTGATTTGGGTTGAAGAAAGAAGATGAAAATAGAGATAGAGATGATGTTGGGTTGAAGAAAACGTGAACTTCCATATTTTAGGGGAAAGGAAAAATTTGAAAGTAGCAAAGTTATTGATTTGATGTTGGAAGTAGTGGCCGAAAAAGAGAGAGGGACAATATTGAGTTTTTCAAATCATCTAATTTTATTATTGAGTTAATACTTATCCACAAAATTGATTTTAATATTTATTTCCAAAAATTTATTTTACATGAGTATTATTTTTGATGTACTATTTATTACATGAGTATTATTTTACACGAGTACTATTTATTTTCTCCTCAAATATATTTAATTTCAGTTTATTATTTACTTTCAATTAAATATTTTTATATTCAGTTTATTTAATTTCAGTACTATTTATTTACAAATTGAAATTTAATAAATTGAAAATTTAATAATCTTGAAATTACAATGATGCGATCTGTGTTTTTTAACAGGGACCTTTTCCAGATTCGCCCCATATGGTAGGGGTGAAAAACCCCTTTAAAAATATACTTTTTTGTCCCAATTTAGTAAAAATTATATTCATAGTTTTTATTTTAAATGTTAAAATAAATTACACTTATATTTGTTTGTATAATCAATATTTTATTTATATAATTGTCAAAATTTATTTGATATAATTTAACATTGATTTAAATTTACATCTATTTCAATATATTGCATATATAAATTTCATTATTATTTATATTATAATAATTAAATATAAATTTCATATATAAAACATGTTAAACAAACTTGGAATAAGGGGACAATATGACAATATCCATGCATATCCCGAGTAAACGCGCGCTTGGTGCACACCTCTGCTCAAATATTTACTCTCTTTTCGCAAAGATCCAATTTTCTTGAATAAAGAAAATAAACAAATCAAACTTGTTTTCCGCCTTTGTGCGACTTTGAAAACTATTTTTTTAGAAAAGAGTAAGCTACATCCATTTTGACGCAAAACAAATAAAGACTTCAACCTCCAAGAGTGAGTATGAAATAAAAGTTTAACCGTTCAAATGCAATCTAAGCATCACTCTCTAAAAGCAACCAATCCAAAAGTTCTTTCTAAGTAGAACTACATAGCCTTGAGTTCGTCATATCACCTGAAGATACGTAGGAGCAGGATTGAGAAATATTATCAGGTATCCCTTTAATAAAAATGTTCTTCTTTTCTCTTTTCTCACTCGAATAAAAGAAGATCACAAACTAATATCACACTAACACTCTTACATGAAACTAACTAAATGAGTCATGTTGAGTACAACGGATGTGAGAGGTGTTAATACCTTTCCCTTGCATAACCGACTCCTGAATCCAATTTGGTTGCGACGACAATTTTTTTTTCGTTTTTCGTGGGTTTTATCGATATTTTCCATTTTCCTCTTCGGGAATAAATAAAGTTCCGTGACGATTCAGTTTTGTTTATATTTCGAACGTTCCTTACACTCGGGTATTTTTTGCGCAACGACAATAAGAAAGAAAAAAATTCCCTAAGCTTAACAATATCTATTGTGGAGTCAGACATTGAACCCATAAGTGCATGAGTTTTACCAACAATAGAGTAAGGGATTAGTACCTGGGACTTAAAGATACAAAGCTTCTCCTCTTGGTTTGGTGGTTTTGGAACATATTCTTGATTCCCAGCAAGGATAACAGATTGTAATCTGGTGGCTAGAGATATAGAAGTTTTGGATTATTTTGAGGTTTTTACTTTGGACACCATTGTTGAAAGTACTGAATTTGGTGCTTGGTGAAGAGAAAATTTTACAAGAAATTTACAGTAGAAATTAGCGGAAAATAGAAGAAGAAATATTTATAATGAGGTTAGAAAAATACTTTTCAATTTTGTTGATGATAAATGACGCTAAAGTTGATGACACACGCCATAAGGTTAGAGGCGAAATTGAAGCAATTTCGTGGGCATAACCATGTCGTCCTAATAAGACAAATCCATGATTGAAATTTATGGGATTGTGGTAAAATGCACATTTTTGAGGTGACGGTTGATGGAATGGTCATGATGTCCATGATGCCAATCCACTAGGTGAAATAATATCAAAGAAAGTAAAAAACGTCCACATATTCTTTTAGTCGAAAGAGGCATTTTTGGCGGGCAATTTGTTAGTTGAGATTTTCAACAGGGGCAAATCTCATCATAATGAGAGGACTTAGAAAAGATTGAAGTCTAAAAGAGTATTTTCGACATATGCTTGTCAGTTGAGGAAGTTAAAATCCCAGGTGTAAGATAAGGATTGAGACTTAGTATTTTTCTGAAAAGGGATTTTAGCCAAACATTTCGACGACAACATTGTTTATATTTTTGACATCAGCAATCAGGGAGATACGTCAACTAGCGATGGTTAGCACGAATAAATATTTTCACAATAAGTAACTACTTTTCAGTCTTATCCAAAGGGACACATGGAAGACACTTCAAAGGAAAAAAATTATGTATCAAGTGCTGAAAAAGAGAACGTTACAAGAAGTTATTCTACATTTAGTATAAATAGAGATTCTAGTGTTAGGATTCAGGGTGTTGTGTTAAATTCATTACAAAACTCTCAATACTCAAAGTACCCAATGTAACGAGGAACAAATTGTGCAAAATGTATGATTCCAAACACCATTTCAATTAGATGCAAAGTATTTTACTTCAACTTATCTTCTTTGCAGTCTTGCTTTCATCCCTTTGTTAATTTTTGGTTAGTTTACATTGTCTTTTTACAAACTTTTTATCCTTTTATTATTGTCGAAATTCTTCACATTTCTAGACAATCTACCCTTGTACACCGCGTTACTTAAAGATTCTGACTAAGTCGGAATCCTTTACTTTTTTTATACAAAACTTCAGAAAACTTTTAGAACTATGTCCTAGGATTATCTGGTCGATCTTGCAAGTAACCTTTAATAAGAAACTACCGCTTGTTTACTAAATTTCATAGTAAACACCAGGTTAAGACCGATTCAGTTAATGTTAGTGCAAAAAGCTTGCACTTCACGTCTCTAGAGCGACGGTTTTGTGTGAGGCGACTTCCTGCACAATGTTGTTGCTTGGGTTGGAGTTTTGTAGACCTTATTCGGTCTGAGTCATCCTTTCCGCCCAGGCCTGAGAGTTATGTTGTTGGACTATATGGTAGACGTTATTAAACAATTTATTGACTCCTTGCAGGCTAAGATTATCATATAAGATTTGAAATTCGGGGAGGGCTTCCCGTTCGGACATGGTAGGCGATAACAAAGGTATGAATGAAGGTTCATCTAGGTGGAACTGCGGTGCGGATCCGGGGAATAGAGGAGGGTGAAAGGCTCCTTGATCGGGTCTTAGTTAGACGCACATTTGCGGTAGTAGTTGTTAAGACTTGAGCACATGTCTTTTAAAGAGGAAATAAGAGATTCTTGGCAGTTTCGAAGGGTCTAGTGGTTTGCCATTGGACGACGGAGCGAGTGGCTTTGGAGGCCATCATTTGACAAATCTGTTGGTGTAAAGTTTGAATTAGATCTTAACGGAATTGATCGGGAAATGGAGATGTGTGCCTTGTTTGAAGGAGATCTGAATTTCTATCGGCAGAGATTTAGTTGAATCAATAAAAGTGAGATTGTGGAGAATCACATGAATCAAACAACGATTGCCATAGACAAAGCGATTGTTTTGATCTAGAATTAGATGGTGATCGGAGAGGATGAATTCACGTTCTCTTACGATGGTTCAAACCTTTCGATGTAGTGGAGAGGAAATTAATATCTACGGTTAACACTCTAACATTCAAATCAGTAAGAGAGTGAGAAATAAAGCTTTAATAAAAAATGATTTGAATACAGGTAAAATGTCACATTCTACTCTTATTTATAGTTGGTAACTACCTGCATGTGAAATGACATGCATTCTGACTCTAAATTAACTTGGTATCCCGGTAAGAATACTTTGCTCTTTGGGGAAAAAGAGCTTACTTATCCCTCACGATGTACTAGCTTCTTGCTTTGGTACTTGGAGCTCAGCTTCATGGGCCTTACAGTCGGCCATAACACCTTAGTGTGAATCCTATGTTACGCTTGAATAAATGTTTCACTTAGAGCATCTGCAATGCTAAGAATTTAAGAATTTAATGACTGCTTAACTCTCAAGTCCAATTCCTTGTTTTCTTTATCATTGATGTGATAACTTAAATTTAAGTGATAGATCTTGTTCAAATTTTTTGAGAAATTGAGATCTTAATGTTAAATATTACTCTATTATTAAAGTATTGAAAATTGAAATATGTCAATTATTTTATTCGACTGGGAGGAAAAATTACTTTTGATTCAATTCAATTAAAAATGATAATGCAATGTAGTTGGCAGTTGTAGTGCAAAGGAATGAAATACAATTACCAATTAAAATAAAAATAATAAAAATTGCTTATAGATTGTTTAAATAAAATGTGATAATTTGAGTCCACAAAATATAACACAACCAACCAAAAGATGTTATATGGAAGATGCTCCTATGAGTTTACGAGTTTACAGCTCATGGGACAAAGTTCCATTAGTTGTTGTATAATTGAATCCTAACAACATTTCCATAAATGAAAGACCATGAATATAGAGTTTAACAGCATTCTGAATATATTCGACATTAAAAAAAAAGAGAATATTCGACATGAGATGAAAGAATATAGTTATGATTCTTGTCATGCCCATTTCAAAATATATACAAAACTATGTAAAAGAACAAAAAGTGAGACATAGATAAACACTATCACATTACGTTAAAGAGAAAAGGAAAAAAGAATAAAGACAACACAGCTTAATTCTAGCCCATTAAGGTTACGTACACACACACACCTTAACATATAATAATAACATTTAACAAACAAAAAAACCGGTTCAATATATATGATAGTACTATAAACTAGGGAACTGAACCGGTTTGGTTCAAGCACCCGGCGCTGCATCCTTGACCTTACTCTGCAAATACCCACCGTATTCTATAGCACAATCTTTAACATGGGTGGCCGTATCATAAATCCGGCTCCGGGCGTAATCGACCCGGTCCGAACCGGGCGGGTGGAGACCCCTAAAGTAACGGTAGGACCAATGGGAAACAGCGACGGCGATGACACCAAATCCACATATGGACAAGAATCCAGCGACGAGGAGGAAGAAGAAGGTGCCGGCTGGGACCCATATCGGGCTTGAAACGATGATCAACGGCGAGAAGAAGATGAGGGCGAAAACAGTACCAGAGACGGTTAAACCGGTTAGAAGGAGGAAAATGGAACCGGTAGCGAGGAGGGTTAAGATACCAGCGAGCTGGGTTGAGTTTGATGCCTGGAGGTTGTCTTGAAGCTTTCTTAGAAACACGGCGGATGAGGAGGACGTGGCGGTGGCGGTGGCGGGTCTATGTGTTTGGTTAAGATCCGCCATTGGGAATATGGTTTGTTTTGTTGTAAGAGAGAGAGAGAGAGAAAGAGTGAAATTGAATATATTGATCTGAAAATAGTAAAGAAATGGAGAGTGTGGTGGTGGAGTGTGTGTGAAGTTAATATTAGGACAGGTGTAGGGTTACTTTTTGTGAGACATGCAAGTGATATACGTGGATGGAATGAAGGTGGGAATGGGGTTTTGCTTTTAGGTTGGTTCCTTCACATAAGGTAGATCTTTTGACCATTTCTTTGTCATTTGAGATTCAATATATAGAAGTGAAGTATATGCATTTATTTATTGTCGTCATATATATGAAATTTATAGGATGCACCTCTAACAAAAGATAACATGTAAATGCTAAGTATGTGGATTAATATTTGTATACGTAGTGTATACTAATTCATAACTTCACCTGCCAAGTTAATAATAGTCACATGTATGTTTTTAATTGTATGAAATGTGTATTTTCTTTTTCTCTCTATGATCATTAATACAGTGGTTTTGATCCGTTCCTCCTCCATAAAATTCATAAAATTCATTGATTAAGACCTATGAGTAGTTTCTGCAAATCAAATCTTTTTTTTAAAGAGAATATGGGTGATAAAGATCCGAAAAGTAGGGGATTTGTCAATTTTTAAAATGGTTTTCACAAAATTCTGAGTTTTTCATAAAATTGAGCAACATAAATTTAGTACCATATGTGTAACCATGTGTTTGCATGTTAATTAGGAAGTGATTAAATTCAAGCAAGTCATGCTTAAACCTTTCATGGTTTAGACGACGACAACTCAATAAGATAAATTCTTGATGATAATGATTTCATGGAGATGCATCGATGACAATCATAAAGCCAAACAAGTTCTTCAATTATCTCAAGCTGTCAAAGATGTAAAAGACAATTTGTTCAAAATAACCTCTCCGAAGACAGATGAATTAGGGTTTAATGATCATGATAAATATCCATTGATTATGGCATTCAACTTGAAGATATCTCAAACCTCATCTCCAAGAAGATTCAAGCAAGTACTTATATGATTGGTGCATTCGACAAAGTCTTTATGCTTCAGAGTGTGAAACAAAGGAAGTGTGAAAGTGCGTCCAATCATATCTGAGTGATATGTGTTTTGTAAAAATACAAAGGCATTTTTGTAAAGTAATATGGCTAAATCACACTCACTAAAACCTTTTTAAAAGCATATATTTCTCAAAGAAAACAACTTTAAAATATTTTGGAGGCTAGCCAGATGAATCAGAAACTGCCAAAATGATTTGGACAAGTTTTTTGAACTGTCCAATTAATTGAATTAGTGAAAATTGTATCCATAATTGATTGTGACAATGTCTAATGGAGGGCAACAACTTTCTATCCAAGTCATCCAAAATGGACATTTACAATCAATTATTTTGGTCACCTAATCGATTGACTTAAGGCTCCAATCGGTTAGAACATTAAATTGACCCATGAATTGTTTCCTTTCTTATACCAACCTTTGGCCTAAACATAGAGGTCTCATCCTTTCACTTTTTCACATCCAGAATCATGAGCATTCTCACTCTCCTTACTTTCTCTAAAAATATGTTTCAAATTTCTCTCACTATAATTTAGCAATAACACTTCACTTTAGTGGAACACCCTCAAACGAACAGACGAGCAAAAACGGCTAACATGGTGCTGCCCAGAGGTCCGAAAAGAAGTCTCGAATAAGCCAATGGAATTTGGGTTGATGAACTCCTACACGTCTTGCGGGCCTATTATACGATTCCTAGTCAACCACTAGGGAAACTACTTTCTGCCTTACCTATGAGATCTAGGTTGTTATTCTAGTGGAGATTGAAGAGCTAAGTTGGAGGATTACTCATCCTCTATCGGGAGAAGAAATCGACCTCCTGGAAGAAAAAAGAACATTCTCCTCCCTCACTAGTGCCACCATAAAACATATCACAACCTCTAGATACAACCAGTGTGTCAGACTCGGGGAGTTTTAAACAGGGAACCTGATACTATAAATATGCGACATTGGGAGGAGGAACACTTGAGATGGAAAACTGGAAGTAAATTGGGAAAGATCGTGCAGAGTACAAGACTACATCGAGAAAGGAGCCTACGTTTTGGAAACCCTTGCAGGAGAACAAATACCAATAACTTGGAATATTGAAAAGTTAAAGAGGTATTACAGTTAAAGGGAATTATCCCTCGCTTTGTAACACATTGATATACTAACAAATATAATGATATTTTTCCATTATCATGTCTATTGCATTCGTTTTCTTTCTCTCTTTCATCCTAGGAAACAAGAGGCAAAAAATACTAAGTGCATTTCTGCACAGTTGGCGCACCCCCTTTAAGGAGCTAGCCGCTCCAAGAGCGTAGACAATGGATAAACATCCACAACTAAATCATGGTGATAAACATTCTTTAATATACAAAACAATAAGCACCAAAAAATTACAATGAATCATTTCTGGCAATGAATTTAAAAGAGCCATGAAACACTCGAAGATCAGGAACAAACAACTCTAGCTGGTCCACAACATTCTTGAAGACATTTTCCTCTAGAATTAAGAGATACAAAAGTCAAACTAGTTCGTTCCTCCTGAAAGGCCTTCTCTCCTTAAAATAAGTGGTTTCCACTTCCTTAAGCTCCGTCTCAGCTACTAGATCACTTAAGGATGATGTAGCGGGAAATTCATGATCATCAAGCTATTGACAAGCTAGAGATTAATTAACAAGAGTCGCCACCGCACTTTTATTTTTTCCAAAGGAAAAGGGAAAAGAACGAACAAAACCCAAATAGTAAGAAGTTTTCAAATAAAAACTAATAAAAATCAGAGATCACAGGTAAGGGGGTTAGTTACACAGAGGGAAGATGTTAGCACCCAAAGTGTCCTAGGTACTCCTAGGGAGCCCTTTTTGTGTGCATGTGTATTTTGTATAAAGTGATGTTTACAAACAAATAGAATGGGGGGATGAGAAAAGAATTCATTAATTATATTTTTGTGTTTGACAAGACCTTCGGTCTTGTGCCTACGTACCAACATGAAAATGAGGGATCAAAACCTCGTAGTTCGTGCTACAAATTTCAAAATGGATGCATTGATTTTAACAAAATTTAAGTTTGAAAGGCACAAAGGCCTAAAATGGTTTGAATGAGTTAGTTCTTTTTGGCTTTTTGAAAGTTTAAGTCAAGTATAGTTAAGTTTATTCACAAGTTTGATTTAAGAAAATAAGTTTGAAAATGCAATGGCATAAGGCCAAAGTTTCTATCTTTTTTTTGAAAGTGGTCAAAGTTAGAACAAAATTAGTTCACACAAAGAAGGTTTTGAAAATGGAGGGAGAGATTTTGAAATTAAATAAATGGGGAGAAGATGAAGAGACTACCCTATGCACAAAATTAAAATTTTAAAGTTTAAAGAGACTATCCAATAGACAAGTATGTCAATAGAAACCCAAAATTCCCTTGGACTTTTTGATTCAAGCAACACACAAATGCACAATTATATTATCTTGAAGAGAAATGCATCAAATAAAGATGGTCTCATCCAAGCTTATCCACTTCATGATCTTCTTCAGAAATAGCCCATGTAACAGATGAATTCCACAAGTCACAGGTTCAAAATAACAACTTCACAATGATCATGTTGCAGATGAATTAAGAGAGATCTTCAAAGATGTATCAGATGAATTTCAAATTGCAAGCACTTGGTTCTTCACAAATTGGCATTGCCCAAGTCCTTCAGCTTAGGGAGGTTGCCTAGATTCTAAGTCCATTTGTCCAAGATCAAGCCAACAGTCCACTCAAAAGTTTTTTTTTATGGTTTTTGTGATTATTATGTACATTAGTGGTCAAAGACCAAACAAGCAAACCAAGTATATACAAACAAAATATATCACACAATATGGTCCAAATGGACAAAGTGAAAATTGCATTAACATAAATAATTAGAACGATATGTACAATGGCAAATGAAATAAAGTGCTAAAAGTAAATTGCATTAAGATAAAAAACTTGAAATTAAAAGTCAATAGTTAGTAAGTTAGAGATTTGTTTTTTTTGTTTTTGCTTTTCATTTCAAGACATTCTTTGGAGAACACTCAACCCACTTACCACAAGCATGGATCCTTGAACCAAAACATATTCCAAAGGAAGGAAAGAAGGCCAAGTTTCCACACAATACCATGGAAGAGGGGAGACTTACAATCTCACTAACTAGAATGCTTATGCCTTTTATGTCACAAATTTAGTGCTATGTTAAACAATCGTAATTGGACTTATGTAGAAGTCACAACTATTTGAGGCCGGGCAATAGACTTTTGGTGTTAATGCATGTTGGAGACATAGTATTATGAACTATGCTCATGAAACACACCACACACAAAAAATATGCAAAAGGGGTGGCCTAATCTCATCCATACTCATGTCAATTTTTCAATCAACTAGCATTAGGACTTTGAGATGTCATTGACCAAATGAAAATGAATGAATGAAGAAGGGGAATTAGATGAAGGGGAAGAGGATGAATGAGATCACAAATTGGTCAAAGGAGGAATTTTACCAAATTAATATCATTCATTCATTTTGGGAGATGGAATGTACATTCCATCAATCCCCTAAATCCAATGATATTAACTTGACAAAGTCAAATCAACCTTGACCAAGACCCAACAACAAACAATCAAACTCAATTAAGTCAATACAAATGGTCAACACAATTAAAATGACATTTATTCAATTAAAAATAATAAAATAATGCATTAAATTCAAATATGTTTTGTCCAAATCCTAAAATCTCATCAAAACACCAAAGAAATGGCCATGAGATTTATCATAGGTCAAACAAGGTCAAAGGACCTTGGAGAAAAAATTTCATAATTTTTGGACACTTAAAAATATTTTTAAACAATTAAAAAGAAATGCAAAATCAATTGATTCATGAAAAATATTAATAATGATCCAAAAAATAATTTTAATTCATAGTATGAAACAAAAAAATATTTGGTGAAAGTCCCATATTTTTTGGATCAATATTGAATTTAATATGAATTATTGAAGAAAATGTAATTAAAACAAAATATCAGAAATTCAAAAATACGTGGACCATCAGATTTCCCTCATTAATTGAGGTGGCAGATTTGATGATCCAAAACGCGCGTTCCATGTGTTCTGAGTCAACCGCGTGGTACCATTGGTAATTAAAACAAACGCTTCAGATTAAAACGTGGCTTGAGGATCCTATGGTTTAGAAGTGAGACACCTCATCGTTGGAGCCAGAGCTCCGGTCTTCTTCCCCGGTGAGCTCCACCGGACTGGTCAAGATGAACCATCACCAAAAAAAGAAACAGGGACATGATCTTAAAGAAAAAACATCACTGAGCTCGAATCTGACCTCCAATTCCCCCAATTCCAAATATATTAAGAGATATGTGGAATTGAAAAATGAATTACATGATTTGAGTTGCTTCGATTTGACCTCAAAGCAACTCAAACTTCTTGCCTACATTGGTAGGACTTCAGACAACCAAAGAATAAGTGGAATTGAGCAAGAATTTAGGAGAATCGAAGAGTTTAAAATTTCTGCAAATTACCTTCAATGGAGGTTTGAACTTGATGGATCTTGAGCTTGCTTGCACTTGGACTCACTTCAATCACTTGCAGGAAGAGAATGGAATGGTTTAGAAGTAATGGATTCCTGGAGAATTGAATTCCAAAATAGTGGAGATTTAAGCTCAAATTCAAATGAATTTATCAGGTTTATCTTATGAGAGTGAAGGGTTTTCAATGGGGGATCAAAGGTGGCGCAATGTGTGTGTTAATTCTGAGCAAATGGAGCTCAATTTATAGATGAATCCATGTGATATTTGCACACTCTCTCCACTTTCCAAAATTGGCAAATGATGATGGAATGGTGCATCGGTGCGCATAGGCCCATGGAATGATAGCTGAAAGTCCAAATTTGAAGTTCAGATATTTTGAAGCTTGATTGGATTGCAAGGCACATGTGCATTGTTGTTTGAAGTTGGATCCATGTCAAATGATATCAGCCTGTTTAAGCCATGCGCAACCTATGCATTTCTCATCCAAAATGAATGAATTTGAGCTCTTTGAAAAGGTGAGATCAAGAGGAACAAGTTTGATGTTGAACACTTTTTAATTTGGAGCTTGGAACTTGGAGAAATTTGAGATGGAAGTTTGGAAAAATTTGACATATCAAAATTTTTCTAAGTGTCAAGCCATATGTCTCAATATTCCACCTTGCTTAACTTTTTATGGGAGCTTCAAATGAGAAAAGTGTCTTCATAAAAGTTGTATCTCTCTCAAAGAACTTCAAAATGGTCACCAAATTCATGTCATTTGTATTTGAAATGATAGAGTTATGCATTTTTGAAGTTTGGAAAAATCACTTAATCAATGGTATAGGTCAAAAGTGACCTATAATGTAGCCTCATATCACATGCTCACAAAAGTTGAATTAGCTCCCACTCCAAACATAAAAGTTAAAGTAGACACATTGAATTTGATTTTGCAACTTGGAAATCTATCATCTAATAAAAATTGAGCAAGTTATGGCCTTGAGAAGTTGACTTTCAAATTAGGGTTTAGACAAAATGACCTATAATGTTTCAACATAGAAAATGATTTTCCATTCAAAACTAGCTCTAGGTCTCAACATGAAAGTTGTATAGATTATCATTTAGAGTAAGTTTTCTCTTGGAATCATTTTCATATGGTGAAAATTGTAGGATATAGGGTCTAGGGAGACCCAGTTTTGATTAGATGAATTCATCTGGCCAACCACCATCAACCAACTTGCTAATTTCCAATTCTCTTGACATTCTTGGATCATGGTAGATCATATATGCATAAGATGATTAATTTTGAAGTGTCCCTTGAGAAATTTGATCAATTGGTGAGATAGCTTGTTGGAGAAGTTACTCAAGATACCCAGTCAAACTAGGGTTTCCAAGGCAAATCACCCTCAAACTCTTGAAGTAAACTTGATCAATATAACATGTAGAGATCATTGGGACTCATATATGATACTTATAACCATTATTGAATCAATTCTTGGTTGTGCTCTTTGTTCATGAGGGTCTCAAACCCTAGATGTGATCAATGAATTAATGAGATCATGTCCTTCCTACAAAAAGAGTTAGACAAAAGCAAAGACATATTTTTGGTATTTTGGTTAGTAAAATGATAATATACAAGTATGATATAATCACAAAGTGCCTGGTGATCTCTCCCAAAACAAACCCAATGAAGGAGGGGTAAGGAGGATGTCAAGACATGATCCCAATGCTTATGCTTTTGATGAAATGCATGAGGGATCTTAGGGTCAAAATTGGGGTCTTATAGATGAGGCCTCTTGCGTAAGTTCTACCTCATGAAAACCCTTATTCTTTTCTTCAAGTAAGCCTCTGAGCTCAACATTGGCCCATGTAACCCTATCTCGTCCAAGAAATGATACATTTGACCCATGCATTGGCTCAAATCAAACAACTCCCTTTCATAACCAGCAACTTAGAATTCAATGAGTCAATAATGATCCTTCAAATGCTCGACCTCTTAAGAAAGAGTGTCGTAGGTTATTAGTTCCTTATAAGCGGTCGTGAATAGAGTAATTATGGAAGTCACTTGTAGTAGTTGAAAAGTCAATTTCCCCATCATGATCAATTTACCCATTTTTGAGAGTTTGCACATATGTGCATATTCTTCAGTAGACACATGGTCCTTTATCTTTGGTGTGGTGTGGGGCATCCGACCAACCAACACAGGGTGTAGTAGTAGAGGAGGATTTCCAACATTTTCTAACAAGTGAACAACATGAGCTGACCTAGACTGCCTCATCTTTTTAGCAAGACTCCCTCGGGCAAGCCCCTTCCCACGGTCTTTCTTGGCATCAGGAAAATCAGATCTATCATGGTTCTTCTTTCTATGGCATTCATAGGACGGTTGAGTATGCATTTCTCCCTCCGCATGTAGGGAATATTCAACCTCTCGTATGGGCACAACAGGATCGACCAGAGCATAATATCTCTTCTTCTTAATCTCTTATGAAAGGAAAGTAAAACTGACAAGGTAAGCTCAATACAAATTAACAAACAACCAAATAGAACAAGGATATATCAAATATAACACCCACACATAACATACATCTAGAAAATATATTATACATAGTGTAATTGGTACCGGATACATATAAGATCCTATCGAGAATGATAAATATACATGTCCAAAAGGAATAATATATATAAATGGAACATGATATACATATGTGCCTAAAAAAAACTATGATCTATAATAGAGCCCACATGATCCACAGTGGAAGATCATAATCCAAAAACTGCGATCACCGAAATATCATTAAGCAAGGTTATCCTTGCCTTTCACATGCAAAGAACTACCTGGAAAAAAAACAATAGTGGGATGAGATAATAATCTCAGTGAGTTCCCCTACCTTATGGATCCACTCGGCTCTAAAGGGATCTCAATATTTATGGTATCCTATGATCCATGGGCACCAGAGATCAAACCATGTATCATGAGAGAATGATATAACGATTATAGCCTATTATGACCAATGTATACCATTTCTAGCAACTGGGTCTTATGGTTACATTTATGGGCTAAACGTGTAATCAGCCATTCTTTACGCCCATTATCCCAGGATTAATCTAGCCTTGAGTATGACACCAATTCCATAGTATTCTCACATCAACATGTTTTATTTACACCACATACAACTTAATCAATTGACATATTAAATTAAGTTACATCTTTTCTGATACTCTTACTACTTTCAATGTATCTTTACGACTCCGAATAGATGCAAGATACTCGTATCATTCAAAATCCTTACGATAGGAACTTAGTCCCATAACTAATTACGAACCCAATAGGTTGGATTTAGTACATGGCCTACCACTACAATTACGACCCTTCCGATCGGAATTTATCAAGTATAGCTAGCACACTACTAATTACGACCCACAATGTTAGATTTAGTAGACGGCCTACCATTAATAATTACGACCCATTCCAATTGGAATTTAGTGTGTATAACTAATTACGACAACATTCGAATGAATTAATACTTCACTAGGCTTGTACTAATTACGGATCCTCTTATAGGAACTTAGTACTTCATTAGGCTTGTACTAGTTATTGCTCATCTTCTAAGAAATTAGTACTTTGTCTTCTCTTGTGCATGTATTACATTCCAAGTTCCAATAATTAACCATGCAATTTATACATATACACATCACAACATGATACATGAAAAACACATCATAATTCATTATCATTATCAAAATAATATTTGGAACACAAGCATGGTTTCTCTTACCAAAAAGGTAAAGCATTAAACTAGTTTTCCAACGCATTCAACCTCACGTTAATTGGAGTCATGGTTCCTATTTTATGGTGGAAACAGAAACACTAGTCATCTTTCAATGCATTACAAATCTCACTTAACGAGCTCGAGGCGAGCTCAAAGCGCGACAAGGCAGTAAGCTCAAAATTGGAAAATTTCTCTTATACACTTGGCGAGCTCCAAGCAAGGCGTCCAAGAGAGTTCTCACCTAGGGGGTTCCCAACAAGGACCAAGCAAAGGATTCCAGAATGTCATTCCTTCCGGAAATCACCCATATTTCCTAATGAGACATGTACTCGCCTAGCGAGAGCTTCAGAGAAACTTCTACATGGGAACTGATATGCTCACCTAGCGAGTTATTCTGTCGCCTAGCGAGAAAGCCAAAACAACACCATTAACAAAACATGATATGAAGAGATATAAGCAAATATACATCATATTGCATCAACAATATTAAATATCATGGATTATGACAAGAAAACATGGAAAACAACAATAACATCATATATCAACACCAATTTCATGATCATAGCAAAACACACAAACCCTAATTTCCCATTCATGGATTTTCCCCACCATAACTATGTCTAACTAGGAACCCACCTTAAATCAAGAAGATAATGAAAGTTGGGGATGATTCTTGATGAAGCAAGTCGATTCTTCCTCTTTCCAAGTCTTTCTGTTTTTTATCCTCTTCTTCTTTCTTTCTCTCTTTCTCTTCTCTTGTTTCCTTACTGACTTTCTTCTTCTCTTCTTTTTTGTTTAATTCTAACAAGGCAATGTCTGGTAAGAAAAAAGGAGAGAAAATATCTAAAAAGATATATATCTTCTAGAGAGCAATTGACCATTCATTAACGTAACCAAAATGCATCGTCTTTTACTTATTAATAAAGGTCAATTAAATAGAGTAAGAATTAAGCTCAACTGAGTTCACTAATTACTCTATTTGTCTCAGTTGCCAACAAATAGTGCATACATTATCTAAATCTATTCCAACTGACAATGAATAAAGTATTTAATATAATATGGGATATTGCATCAAATACCAAATAATTTCTCCCACTCCTCGACAGATTTCGCGTCTGTGATATCCCGATAGCTTATCACATTAGCAGAAAAAGAAAGAAACTCCTTTATGGTTTTCTCCACATCAATAAGAAAATCGTATGGAACATGGTAAGAACTAACCATCTCTATAAAGTGTTCCGGGGACCAAAATCTTCTAACTCAGTCAATACATATGGCTGGCTCAGATGAGGGAGATGGAACAACACAAAATTCCTCATGAGCGGTAGGGGATATGGGATTGGCCAAGAAATAGTCGGGCTTGAACTTCTTTTAACTTTTTATGTAAGCATAGAAGATCCTATCGTCATCCTGACGAAGGGAAACTAAACCAAGACCAAGCCCCTTTCTTGAAGGAGGGTTTATATAAAAGAGATGGAAAAAGATGTTCTTGGGAGCTGAACCATGTGCCACTGATATTCGTACCAATATTTAAAAACATTCACAAAAGCCCAAGCAACCAGATAAAGTTGCGAGGGAGATATGTGAATATGGTCAAATATCTCCTTCTCATAAGCAATCAAGGGAAGTCGACACCCAACATCCGAGAGATACATTCATAAAAAGGAACCCATCATCTATCAAAATTACTACATATCTTTTTGTCGGTAGGAATGATGGAGATTGGCCAATCTAAAGATGATCCCAATTCGAAGGTGGCTTCCTTCACAATAAAATTTTCCATGAAGAAAAGGGATTATTATGTCTACACAAATATCCTTTAATAAACACTACTACAAATAATATATTTTATGAAAAATATTTCACCTCAACCAACAAGAACTGAGGAGTAAACTTTAGGTACACCACATTTTAATTTTGAAAAAAAATTACTACCTATTCCCTTAGTTGAGGTGAAAACCAAGAGGAAAAGTATCATGGGGACACGTCTTCGAGTCTTAGCAACTGTATTTTAGCAACTTTTAATTTCTTTATATTTTTCATTATAATTTATTACCTCGGTTGAGTTGGAAATCGAGGGGAAAACTATTCAGGAAACACATATTTGAATCTCAGCAATTGCATTTTAACACATTTTATTTTTTATTTATTTTTGTTTATGACATATTACCTCAGTTGAGATGACAACCGAGGAAAATAAATATTGAAGGAGATACACCTTCGAAACACAACAATTGCATTTTAACAAATTTTATTTATTTATTTTTATGACATATTACCTTGGTTGAGTTGGATTTTATTTACTTTTATTTTTTTTATTTATGACATATTACCTTGGTTGAGTTGGAAATCAAGGGAGAAAGTATTTATCAACCCCCTTTAGAATTTCAACAACTGCATTTTAGCGATTTTTTTAAATTTAATATTACCTCACTTGAGATAGCAAACGAGGAGAAGTTTTTTTCCAATTTGACAAAAAAATAAGTAAAGAATCTTTGTCATCCATTTATAAAGTAACAATGATCAAGACATTGTTAACTCATAAATTCACACGAAACATCAATGATCCACACGAAACTCTCACCAACCAATCAGAACGTGAATGCCATAACGATCCATCTTAGATGCAAAGTGCGGAAATGCAAACTTAATATAATGAAAATAATGATAATGAAAGCAGTTCCATGAAATACAACACTATTCTCTAGGATGAATTGCAAGAACACAAAAATGTTCAAGGTTGGTTCCTTAAGGCTTATTATAATCTCTTATATTATAATTGTAGCGGTGTATTCGTTACTATATGATCTATTGATTAAATCATAAGCAAAGTATACAATAAACATAGAGTCGCCACCGCACTTTTATTTATCCTAAGGACTGGCTAAAAAGCGAACAAAAGCCTAAGAAGTTTTACTCGTAGAAAACCAATGAAAAGATCAGAGATCGGGGTAAGGGGTAAATTACGCAAAGGGAAGGTGTTAGGCACCCAATGCGTCCTAGGTACTCCTAGGGAGCCCTTTTCACACTTTGTTGTTTGAAAATTATTATTTGTCATGACATAAGTATTGTGCAAACATGATTGGGATGATGAGAAAAGAATGTACAAATTAATTATTTTTGTGTTTGGATGGATAACCATTGCCTACGTACCTTTACAGGATCAAAACCTCGTAGTTCGGCTAAAAACTTCCAAAAGTTAGTGGATTCAATTTTAAAACACAAGCTCAAAGGTCTTACGTTACCCACGGGAGAAAACTCAACCTTAAGGAACAACAAGTCCACCATGTGAGAAAAGCTTCAACTTGCTAGAGAGGGGTTAACCCTATAATAAGCAAGGAAGACTTACAATTCAATCAACTAAGGACAAATAGGTGAGATTAATATCAACCAACTAGGGTAAATCAAACCTATAGCTAATGTACGAAAACTTAACAAACATGGACAAAGCCACAAAATCATTTGAATGGGTGAAGTTATTTGGATTATTTACAAAATGGGGTCAAAGTATGATTAAAGTCAATTCAAAATGAAGTATTTACAAAAAATGAAGTTTGGAAAATCATGGACTTAAGGTCCAAGTTTCTAATTTGGAAAGAGTGAGAATGTTTGCACAACATTTATTTCAAGTTTTTAAAAGTATGTGTGAAAAGGTAGGACACAATGAGATGAATGGAATGGTGGGTATGTAAAACTTCTCAGAAGGTTCGCCTCTTGAAATCATATAGAAGATGACTCAAGTGGGTCCTTAGGAATAGGCTACAAATGAGCAATGATATGACCATGGACACAGATGAAAGTAAGTAAAAGCGGATACTGGAGGCCACTCAATGGTCTTATACCTGTCTCCTAAAACAAGTAAGGATATCAGAAGCCACTCTATGGACTTACACTAATCTCCATCAGAATAAAACAAAAGAACAAAACAGGGAAGTCAACTGCCAATCTATCTGGTCTTATGTTAACCTCCACAGTATGATCCTAGGAGTACAAATGCCATATCACAGGGACTTACAATGGATCCTCACATACACAAATAAATGCACTAGGCAATGGGTATGAGTGACCAATGAGGTCTTACACTCTACCCCTTCCATGTCATGGGAACAGATGCCAACTCACAGGGCCTTATAACTGGTTCCTCAATGGGTAATCAAACAAATCACATAGGTATGAAATAATGGACATGCTACAAGGAGCAATGAATGATAGTAAATGCACTAAGGCAAGCACGCAATCACGTACAAATGCATAATAAATCACAAATAATCAGATAGCACACTCTATAACCAAACAAGGGGCTCAATCAAAGGGTTTGACTATGAAAGTCCACTGTAATAGGTAAGTGTCGCTCTTAACCTTGCCATTGAGGGGCTAAGGTGAAGCAGATGAAAGGATATGAGGGGTGTACCTCATTGCTTCTATCTCAGGTCCGAGAGAGCATGTAAATATAAGAATGTGGGGGAGTTCAGAAAGATGGAACTCTTTCCCCAATTAGACTCGATAGATCTTGGGTTTGGATCTCAATGCTACAACCATGTAATGGGAGCAAGGAGAAGACACACAGAATAGTGGGAGATAGGCTACTTATCTCTTTGATCCACCAATTGCCTCGAATGAGGACTTTTCCTGCTTGGGACAAATATAAACACACACAAGCATTGCCTCTTAAGGAGGACTTCAGACAGTTTGCCCGGCCAAATAACAGGCCGGGTCTCCAGACTACATGAAGAAGAAGGTTCTATACCTCAATGCCAATTGCTTATAAGCAAAGCAATGCAAGTTCTTAAGAGAACTGAGCAACTAAGGGTACCTGGAATCAGTAAAAAATGATCAGCATCCCAACATAAACAAAACAATAACATAAGAATCAACCAATGTACAATTAAGCAATAATGTGCATAGCACCAAGTTCATGTGAACCAAGCCCTACAACACAAACAAATTAGTTCACAATAATCAAAGTAAACAACTCAATTATGAATCAACCTCCTTAAGGCATTAGCTTTTTAACCTGAAAAGTCAAAGTCAAGCTCAAACATAAGAAACAAGACCACTAGGCCAAGCCTAGGGTCCAAGGGATGGAAAAATCTTAAAACAGCAAGTAAATCATGATCAAAGCCAAGATATTTCAATTACAAAGGGATCCCAATTGGTCTCATATCCACACTATGCACTAATTTCATTTTATGCACAAATTAAGGCTAAGTAAGCAATGTTGAGTCACATATGAACAACCAGAATGATTACATCACAAAAAATATCAAAACAGCATAGAAAATTCCACAAAAATTATATCCTAAACAGAGGACATTCAACAAGCTACATGTCAATTTTTATGCCATTTGGACTAGTGGAGCTATGGGAATTAATTCAACATGTCAAGGCATGCAAAAACACAACCAAAATAGGTCACAACATGTACACTAACTTCAATCAAATGGTAAACAGTGATATTAAATGGGAAATGGGTAGGACCAAAGTCAAATGAAAGCTATACATGTCAGGAACTACTCCACCAAATTTCATATTCATAGGGTTAGGGATGAGGATTTGGCAACATAGGGAAGAATGTTACACAAGCAAAGCCCTAAAAATGCTAAGCAGTAGACAAAAATCCTAATCAATTAGAAAATGGATTATTAAAATCCACAAAAATTCATGTTGAAAGTCAACATGTCAAAGGTATCTCATGCAAAAAATCAAGGCCATAGGCCAAATGGAAGCATGGAAAAATAATTCATAAACTCAGCATATCAAAGTGTGACACATATTGTCACACTCAAAAAGAATTAATCACATCTAACAAACCAGAGGTCCAAAAATTACAAATGATGCATCAAAATCTCCAGGCATGAGTTAAGAATCAACATATAAATTTTCAATTAATTTGGAGCTAGCATGATTATTCTATGATTAAAATGGTGAAACACATAAAATTAGCACACATGATAAAGATCCCTAAACCAATCTAAAAAATTACCAGGCACAACTTACATCACTATGCCTAAAAAATCCTAGAGAAAAAATGGGATTTAACAAAAAAAGTCCCAAATTATTTGGACTAAGTATGATTAATCTATGATTTTTTTAAAGATTTGAAATAATTATTGAATATTTATTTAAGTTGTATATGGATTTAATTAATTAAATGTGGACGAAATGGCAATTCCGTAATTCTTTAAGCCAATGCCAAAACGCAGAGTATCATTTAACTGATGTGGCGGCATGCTATTCGTCCAGGCGCGCAAGAAACACGAGTTTGAATGGCTAAGGGACGGAAGCGGATCAACGCACGGGTTTTTACAGAAAATCTTCAAGAACACAAGCGTGTTCTTCATGTTCTTGGCTGGAAATCCCAGCAAGATCGAATCTCCATGGAAATCGACAAAACGTATATGGTTAGGACCGGTCTTCGATCGGGATTACGAATACACATTCGATTTCGTCCAGAAACTCATGTATAGAGCGAACCGATGGAAAGAAGATAACGCATACAAATTTCAATCGACGATAACTCAATCAATTTACAACGAAATTACAATCCACAAATTTCAGACTACTCTACAATGATTACTCTACCAAATCCCTAACATAATTGCAATAATTAACGGTTTTGAAATCCAACCTCTTGAAGCTCACAGTGTAGATTCCGCGCGATTTCGATCCCGTTTCGTGTAAACAGATCAAGCTTAGTGTTCAAGAAGGTGATTGGGAGCTCCAGCACGATTCAACAACGCTTCAATTCGCGGGAAATCCCGACTGCCATGGATGGATGAGACTTTGGACAGTTGGAATCGTGAATGCTTCTTGATCCAATACCTGAAAACAGAGCTTCACAAACACATACAAGTGATGAATTCACCAAGAACTAGCACGAAACTTGAAGAATTGTTGATGAAAGATTGGAAAATGTCAATATGCTATGTGTAAAAAGTGAGAGAAAATGGAAGAGTTTCTTGAGATTTTTCTGTTAGATTTGTGAATTGTGATTAGTCTTCTGAGAAAACAGTTATAATTAACTATATATACTACCACTTAATCTCAAAGTTAATCCTAATTAGTGAAAATGGAAGTTTTAGTGTTAACATGAAATTTCAAGTGTGGCCAAAATACCCTCTCTCAAACCAGCCAATTTTTCTGCCCAAGCTTGGTTCTAACAGGTCACAAATGTCATCTAGGAGCTGATGGAATTGGTCCCAAGTCCAATGAATGCATATTTCTCAATTTCACTATGTGATGGTACTTTGTCCATTTTTTCAAGTTCATTTCAAAAGCTAATTTCCAAACCATGAAGCCTTGGCATGTTATGAATATTCCAACAAGTTTCAAATGCCATTTGTGAGGTGTTGCAAAAATCCCCACTCAAAAATTCCAATTATTTCACAAGTTGGACGATCTTGCCCCTGGTCATTTTAACTGTACAGTTGAAATTTGACCTTTTGCATTGACCTTTTTTGAAGAAATCCAATTATGCGCCATGAAAGTATATGTCAAATGGAGTTTGTGCATATAAAGAACATTCAATTTGGACAATCCATGTGGAAGTTATGCCCTCCTGATTATGGGTCATTTTTGAAGTTCACTGGACCATAACTTGACAACCATACATGGGATTTTCAAGTTCTTGGACTTTTTGGAATGGTGAGAACAAGATCTTCAACTTTCATGTTGGACAAATTTTGATTTGAAGCTTGTATCATGAAGTAAATTTGAGGAGCAAAACTTTCCATTTTTGGCAGGTGAGAATTACAGGTCATTTCCATTTTGGGAAACTTTTTGTCTGACTTCAATTCCTTCAACCTTGATCCTTGAAATGCCAAATGAAGCTTATATGGACATGAATGAGACCTTTCTAACCATCTCACACCTCCCAAATCCTGATTAAATGCACAGTTGACCACAGTTGACTTTTGTTGACTTTTCTTGACTGGGCCATGTTCTGATGAATTCCAAACCTCTTTCAATTGAGATCGTGATTCCAAATGACATCATAAGTTATATGAACTCTTTATGAATGATCATGGTGTCCAAATTCTTCAAGAATGGCCACCATCTATTGCTCAAGGCCTGATTTGACTATTTTGACTGATGATTGCTTCAGCTGCAAGCAACATGGTTAGATGACAATATTTTTGTACATTTGGTTAGTAAACATATGAAAAGCAATGATATACAAGTGCAATACATGCTTGGTGATCAAGAATCACACTCACAAGGTATCCCACCCACTAGGAGGGAAGCTAAGGTATGCAGTGATCCCTGAGGCCATGATATGATATGATATGGGCCATGAGGGATCTTAGGGCCAAAATTGGGGTCTTACAGATGCCCCTATTTAAGGTCATTCTAGCCGGAGAAGTGAAGTTTAGAAATCTTCATCTCGACGCGGTAGAATGGGCTTAAATAATAGTAATGAGACAAATTTTGGTCCCTAAGAGACCTCATGATGCAGATGTATGCATGCAAAAGCAAATTCTGTGGAGATATATGGTTCACACAGAAGGAACGACGATCCATCGGAGTAATACACTCACCAGGAACAGAGACTCTAACAAGACTCTTATTGGGACTCCTTTTTTAGGGGATAGTAAGAAAAAGAATGCGTGAGCAGGACACGACTCTGATTAGGGATACAAAACTGACGTAGCGTGAACAAGACACGACTCCGAGTGGGGATAACAGATATCAGACTGGAGAACTTGCTGGGGTAGCAAAGGACTCACACTGGGGAATAAAGAATTCCAGAGGATAATAAATCCATTGGAATGACATAAGCTGACTCAACTATCCAGAAAGGATATTTCGGATAAAAATCCGGACTCGGACCTGGAAAAGATTCACAGAGAACCTCCCTGCCGGGAAAATGCATATATTGGGGAAACGCCCGTATAGCAAAAGGGTAAAATCACCAAAGGAAACTCCACAAGGGAATGTCTAACAACGAGACTCTCCTGGGAAAAGCAACAAGGAATTAGGAGTCACCGGTATAAGGGTAACAAACTCAGGAAGAATGAATATCTAAGACCGGTATAAGGGTGAGAGATATCAATCAACCAACATCTGAGAAAGACCAACGAGGGGTACATAGACTCAGGAAAATCTAACTCCACAGGGGACCAAGGTCATAATAGGGAGTAGAAAGGAAGGAACACCAGGGATACCGAGGTATATAATAGGTGACCGACCGAAAAAGTGAATTGGTATATATGCCAAGACACTCATCATCCGAAAGGGGGGCTTGAAAAAGCAAATCAACTTACAGGATGAACATTCGAATCCATAACAGGAAAACGAATCTTACTCAACTGGGGACACAAACCCAAAGAGTGCAAGAGATATAATATCCATTACCGGCAGACCGTGGATAGAATACTCGCATGAGACATATTATCTATTACCGTCAGAACGTAGATAATAAACTCGCATGGTAAGAAACACCAGGGATACCGAGGTATATAATAGGTGATCTACCGCAAACATGAATTGGTATATATGCCAATACACACATCCGAAACACAACTGGTTAAAGGATGAATATTCGATTCTACAAAGAATACGAATCTTGCTCCGTTGGGGAAAATCAACAAAGGATTCCAACTAAAGAGCGCATGAGACATATTATTCATTACCGGCAGACCGTGAATAATATACTCGAAAGGAAAAGACACCAGAGATACCGAAGTATATAATAGGTGACTAACCAAAAAGAGAGACAATCGTTACCAAGCATCCGGGTAAACGAGAGACAACTCAAAGGATGAATTGCAAGCATCCGGCAATTATCCAACAAAGAAATATTCGACTCCGCCAAGGGAAATAACGAATCTTACTCGACCAGGGAAACACAAAAGGCTTCAACTGAAGAGTGCATGAGATATATTATCCATTACCGTCAGAACGTGGATAGTATACTCGCATGGAAGATTATCCACAACCGGTATAAGGGTTAATAAAGGATAAATCGTCCGAAACGAAAGGCATCGGGATACCAAACAGGCATATAATGATGACCAATCAAAGAGTGTAACAACATTACCAACAAAAAGGGTAAATGAAAGACTCACTGGGGATTAATTGCAAGCATCCGGCAATTATCCGCACAAGCTGGGAATACATTGATAGACAATCAAGGATCCGGGGAACAAATCACTAGCAACCGGTGAAAAAGACCCATTGGCGACTTCAAAAGGATAACATTGCAAGCATCCGGCAATGACCCAGAAGACTGCTGGGAATACAAGTGCTTACTCAAGAGCAACTACCCACAAGCAGGAAGGAATATCAACATCGAATATTGAATGAAGATAACCACGAAGAGATTAGGGTTTACATCTACCGAATACGGGGCAGAAGACCACAAACTCTAGCTGAGGAAACAAGGGGTTTAACAATACCGACTACAGGGTAAGAAACCAAAGACTCAGCTGAGGATAAAATTGCTAGCAACCGACAATTATCCATATGTATCATAAGATACAACTCCGCTGGAGAGAAAAATCACAGCAACATAGGATTTACAACTACCGAATATGGGGTAGAAGACCACAAACTCCACTGGGGATATAAATCACCACCGGGAACAAAACTCTGTTTGGGGATAAAACCACAACAACAGAAAATTCACCACTAACTAGATCTAACCACAAAGGTTACCACTGCTAGGGGAAAAGAGATAGGACTTACGACTACCGGTATAAGGGCAGTAGCCATACTCTGGTGGGAATAACCACAAATTAGGGTTTACATCTACCGAATACGGGGTAGAAAACCAAAACTCTGCGTGGGGATAGAATAAATCACGAATCCGCACGAGAAACCAAAAATGAGTTTTTATAACAGACCGCAAACTCTGCTGGAGAGTAGGGAATTAGGATTTACGACTACCGACTATCAGGTAGAAAACCAACAACTCTGGCTGGGGACTAAAAGATATATAACCACAATTTCCGCCAAGAAAGCCAGGAAAATAGGACTTACAACTACCGGTATAAGGGTAGAGGCCAAAATCGACTCTTGCGGAGGAATGAAAGGTATATAACCACAAGTTCTGCCAAGAAAGCCAAGGAACAATAGGACTTACAACTACCGGTATAAGGGTAGAGGCCCGAAACTCCGCTGGGGATAAAAATCACCACAGGGAAGCACAATGAACAGACGACAAATGTCAATTCAGGAAAGATCCGAAAAGACAGACTGAATCAAGACACGTCCTAACGAGGATATAACTCAAATAGGAACCTCCATCCCAATATATGTGTTGGGAGGAAACGGAAGAAACCGTCATCCACGAGGGAATATCTCAGTGGGGAACCGCAGAAGGAAAGACAGACACTTTCTGCTTATGGGCTGACTCTATATAGAGAGATTTAACACCCGAGATCTGCTTAGGAAGATCTATAAAGATCTATATCACCATAGCAGGGAACAACAAACAAAGGATATATGGCAAAAATGCAACATGAATATCTGAATGTTTTATGAATATGCATGAATATGCGTGATTTATGTTTGATGAATGCTGACAAAACAGACATTTCTAACACAACAGTCCAGGAACCAAACGCCCGGTATTATACTTCCAGGGGGAAAACCAACTGGAAAGCCGATTCTGCTGGAGATCTATATGCTATAAAGCAAAGATCTGCGGGTACTGCTGGAAAGCAGAAGCAAAAGAATCAGAGATATCAAGGGAATACCAAATCTCTGAGCAATGGATCAACGATCACCCCAACCAGGGCACAAAAAGTCACAACGGGCAAAACGGCCACCAAGACGAATCTGTTGGGGAACAAGAGAATCTCAAAGTCCTGCAGGGGATCCTAGCAAACACTGCTATGGGAACGGATCCAACATAACTCCATTGGGGAACAACCCACTGAGGGAGCAAAGGTCACCCGGATAGAGTTTGGCTGCACAAGCAACTCTACTGGGGATATCATCAACTACTCTCTTGGGGAACAACCCACCGAGGAAGGAAAACACCAAATAAGTAGATTCTGCAACAAACCACTCTACTCGGGGCGAACACACATCTGATGGATCACATCAGCAGATTCTGCAACAAAATCCGCTCTACTGAGGATCGAAAAGTAATCAGGAAATCAATACAATCTCTGGATGACGGAGCTATCAACCGACCATACCGGGGATTGAAGGAGGTTCAACAGGCAATACTGCCACAACAACCGCTCTGCAGACAAATGCTGGAGAAAGTTGGATGAAAATGCGGGGATATCAACCCAATCCACCATTGAGTAGGAAAATAAATCCTGCTCTGCTGAGAATAACAACCATTCTGATAGAGAGAAAGTAAACAACTCCGCTCGCGACTGCGCTGGGAAGGAGTGACAACAACTCTGCTCGCGACTTCGATGGGGCTATCAATAACTGCTCTACTGTGCCAAGGAGACAAATAAAGTCTGGGGATAGCGATCCACTGGAGAAAGTGGCGAGGCACCAAGGTG
Source organism: Lathyrus oleraceus (assembly GCF_024323335.1). Classification (NCBI taxonomy): domain Eukaryota; kingdom Viridiplantae; phylum Streptophyta; class Magnoliopsida; order Fabales; family Fabaceae; genus Lathyrus; species Lathyrus oleraceus. The sequence goes on from NC_066579.1 coordinate 450,740,849, forward strand.
GCAAACCATCAACTGCCGAATCTTCCACAAGGAAATCATCCATGCTGGGGAAAACTGCTGCTGGAGAAAACTGAGTCTTCAACCACACTCTGCTTGGGGAACAACCCCACCAACAACTCGACTTGCGATTATGCTGGCGACTCACTTGGGGAGAAATACGGGATACGGGGATATCAACCCACTAACCACAAATTTTCCGAACACCTGAGCAATCAAGCCGGGGAGAGACTACTGCTGGAGAACAGACTGAGTCTTCAATACACAATTCTGCTTCGGGGAGTCAAAATCCACAGAAGCTCTGCTTAGGGAACATCCCCAACAACCAAATCTCTACTTGGGGGGCAACCCCAACAAGCAAATCTGGAGAAGAAGGATACAAACCAAACCAGGAATATGAACAAATGTCTTACCTGTTGGAAACCATGCCACCCTTGGGAGAGCACTGAGAAATTCTTTGAGTATCCTTTTATCATTATGAATGTTCACTTTGTTTAAAACAATAATTTTGAAAAAAAATGTTTTTAAAACAATGATATTTTTATCAAGTAAAACATGCAAAACATTTGTTGAATTGAAACAAATAAGAGTGCAAATAATTGGATAAAAGCTCAAATTTATTTGATGGAATGGTAGTCTGCAAATGGCAAGACTCCATAGATCTGTACAAATTTGAAATCAGTGATATATATTGGAAGAGGGCTACATTGAACATAATGATCCTTTCTCTACCAATTTGAATCTCGATGTATTCGAAGCTTCAGTTGACGACGAATCGAGAATCCTCTGACGAAAAGACGGCTGGTGACCAGGAAGTCTTGTCAGGATACAGTTACTTGCCTGATCCCTAATTTTTGCCTAGATTGCCCCAGGGTGAGGTACTCAATCTAGCGGGATGCAAATATGCTTTTTTATCAAGTCTCTAATTTTTGCCTGGATTACCCTTGCGGGTTTTCCACCGAGACGCTCATTTTTGCCTAAGCCGCCCTTTCGGGTTTTCAACTTAGCGAGTTATTCTGTTTTTCATTTGCATATACTTTTTTTCTAGGCAAAGTATCTCTTAACTGCATCTGAATTCACAGGACGAGTGAAATCCTCCCCATCCATTGTTGTAAGCATCAAAGCACCGCCCGAAAAGGCTCTCTTAACAACATATGGACCCTCGTAGTTTGGAGTCCACTTGCCCCTGGCATCGGGCACGAAAGACAAAACTTTCTTGAGCACAAGGTCACCTTCTCTGAACACATGAGGCTTGACCTTCTTATCGAATGCTTTCTTCATTCTCTGCTGATATAACTGACCATGACACATGGCAGTCAATCTCTTCTCCTCAATCAAATTCAGTTGGTCATAACGACTCTGAACCCATTCAGCATCAGTCAACTTGGCTTTGAGGGTATCAGGCTTCTTTTATTCCTTTTTTTTTTTATTTGAAAAAATTTTCCTGATTTTTTGATTTTTCATCTTTTCACCCTCTTCTATTTTCTTTTTTTTTTTTACTTTTTTTTTTTTTTTTTTTTACATTACATTTGTAATGCCCCAGTTTGACTGTTCTGCTGATTCTCATGATACAGCTGAATGAGCTCCTTTGGTGCTCAAGAAGGCGGGTAATCTCATCAGGAATCCCCTTCAACATCATCTTCCTCTGCTCCGAATACAAGGAATTCAAGATTGGGAGATGGCGTTGGATCATTATGTTCAATGGGTTTAGAAATCCTTGCATAATGATTTTGGATAACGAAAAGCTTTTGTATTTAAACAAGCAAATCATTTATGCAGATGAAAAAGCTGTTTTCTTGTTTTTCAGGTTTTTTGTGATCACTGATTTCATGCAAAAGCAAAAAGTGAAAACAAATGGAAAAACAAATGTTTAACGATGCATTAATTGAATGAAAACATCATTGTACATATGCTGCCAACAATGTCATCACTTCTCCTTTTGGCATGGGAGAAGGGTTTTAAACAAAGTGAGCAAATCACGCTGACTTATGAATGACCGCGGGAACATCCACAGCGACCCAATTGTGGCAGACACCGCCAGGAATAACGAAGTTGTTCACATCCTCTGCATCCTCTTCCAAGATAGCAGCAACTTCCTCTTCAGGCTGATCATCATGGATGAATCCTCCACTCGTGAACAAGCCTTGCTCATTATATGCCCCAGAACAGTAGCCAATGCCAGCCCGGGATCGGTTAACCAGGAATAAATCCATCAAAAGCACATAGTCTGGCAAATATCTCTCTGAGTTCACAATTCTCTTACTCAGGATGATCCATCACATCTCGAAGAGTTGGCTCTGGTATAATACCGGCGAAGTGCGTCTTCAAAATAAATGAAGATCGCAGGGTCAAACCACAGGACGGGAGACCGGAACAAAACACCCGCTTATGCAAATGATGCATGAAGTGTTTATGCATATGATTGATTTTATTTCAAAGGAACTCAAGGGTTCTATTTGCAAACTTTGAAATATTTAGCATTTTATTGCATATGGAAATATCTCATCAGATAGATCAGGTGAAAATTTTTTCCCGGTTTTTCCATGTTTGAAAATTTTTGCAAATAAACTCCTTTGAGTTCCTTGAAAATTTTCTTTTTTTTCTGATGATATGAATGCGGATGAATGCATGAATGTATGAATGCAACAATCACACTCAAGGATCAAGCAAAGCACACCAAACAAAGGTCATGGGAAAGCTCATTGTATCCCTAATATCAATCATCCATTTTGGTGGATTTAGGTTTTCACCTTATCGACACCCAAGTTCCATTGATATTAACGGTACATGAACCGGCTCTAACATCCTTAATATCAATCATCCGCTTTGGTGGATTTTAGGTTTTTACACCTGATCCGGGATCCATTGATATTAACGGTGTCTGAACGACTCAACCATGAATCACGGGTTTGCTGAGAGTCACGAGCATGGAGTCTTGGTTAAGAACCACCCAAAGGGAGTGTACTAGGGTTTAAACCTGCCAGACATGTTCTACCAGAGGTTCCCATAATCATCGTCCCATCTTTCGAATATTATCGGAGGAACGAATACTCGTATTCCAAAAATATTCTCAAGAGAGACTCTTATGAGTGTAGTATCGCGTAACAATCGCATCAGATCTGACATCTGAACGACCTCCGCACTACGTCCTAAAAATAGGCCAAGATGGGTTTGGTAAACTAAGGTCCTTGGCTTCTAAGGCACATGATTGAAAGAATAATGCCTAACCACAAATAACTTGTGTGACATTATTAATCCAACATGACCTCCACCAAGTGAATGGACTCGCAAGTCAACTGGCTAAGGACTACTCCACACCAGTCAACAAGACTACGCCATTCTCCTATCCTAGAGTGCACTCGAGTTCGGGTATAGAACTCATCTCACAGAGATCACCAAAGTAAACAGCATTTGTATATCAAGCAATTCAAATATTACAATCAATACAGTTATCCCAAATTGTACAAAAATATGTCAAATAACAAATAATAATATATCACACGAAGGTGAAGAGTAGGCAATACCACCAAGGATCCTTTGCTTCCCCAGCAAAGTCGCCACTTTTCTGTAGCGGTGTATTCGTTACTATATGATCTATTGATTAAATCATAAGCAAAGTATACAATAAACATAGAGTCGCCACCGCACTTTTATTTATCCTAAGGACTGGCTAAAAAGCGAACAAAAGCCTAAGAAGTTTTACTCGTAGAAAACCAATGAAAAGATCAGAGATCGGGGTAAGGGGTAAATTACGCAAAGGGAAGGTGTTAGGCACCCAATGCGTCCTAGGTACTCCTAGGGAGCCCTTTTCACACTTTGTTGTTTGAAAATTATTATTTGTCATGACATAAGTATTGTGCAAACATGATTGGGATGATGAGAAAAGAATGTACAAATTAATTATTTTTGTGTTTGGATGGATAACCATTGCCTACGTACCTTTACAGGATCAAAACCTCGTAGTTCGGCTAAAAACTTCCAAAAGTTAGTGGATTCAATTTTAAAACACAAGCTCAAAGGTCTTACGTTACCCACGGGAGAAAACTCAACCTTAAGGAACAACAAGTCCACCATGTGAGAAAAGCTTCAACTTGCTAGAGAGGGGTTAACCCTATAATAAGCAAGGAAGACTTACAATTCAATCAACTAAGGACAAATAGGTGAGATTAATATCAACCAACTAGGGTAAATCAAACCTATAGCTAATGTACGAAAACTTAACAAACATGGACAAAGCCACAAAATCATTTGAATGGGTGAAGTTATTTGGATTATTTACAAAATGGGGTCAAAGTATGATTAAAGTCAATTCAAAATGAAGTATTTACAAAAAATGAAGTTTGGAAAATCATGGACTTAAGGTCCAAGTTTCTAATTTGGAAAGAGTGAGAATGTTTGCACAACATTTATTTCAAGTTTTTAAAAGTATGTGTGAAAAGGTAGGACACAATGAGATGAATGGAATGGTGGGTATGTAAAACTTCTCAGAAGGTTCGCCTCTTGAAATCATATAGAAGATGACTCAAGTGGGTCCTTAGGAATAGGCTACAAATGAGCAATGATATGACCATGGACACAGATGAAAGTAAGTAAAAGCGGATACTGGAGGCCACTCAATGGTCTTATACCTGTCTCCTAAAACAAGTAAGGATATCAGAAGCCACTCTATGGACTTACACTAATCTCCATCAGAATAAAACAAAAGAACAAAACAGGGAAGTCAACTGCCAATCTATCTGGTCTTATGTTAACCTCCACAGTATGATCCTAGGAGTACAAATGCCATATCACAGGGACTTACAATGGATCCTCACATACACAAATAAATGCACTAGGCAATGGGTATGAGTGACCAATGAGGTCTTACACTCTACCCCTTCCATGTCATGGGAACAGATGCCAACTCACAGGGCCTTATAACTGGTTCCTCAATGGGTAATCAAACAAATCACATAGGTATGAAATAATGGACATGCTACAAGGAGCAATGAATGATAGTAAATGCACTAAGGCAAGCACGCAATCACGTACAAATGCATAATAAATCACAAATAATCAGATAGCACACTCTATAACCAAACAAGGGGCTCAATCAAAGGGTTTGACTATGAAAGTCCACTGTAATAGGTAAGTGTCGCTCTTAACCTTGCCATTGAGGGGCTAAGGTGAAGCAGATGAAAGGATATGAGGGGTGTACCTCATTGCTTCTATCTCAGGTCCGAGAGAGCATTTAAATATAAGAATGTGGGGGAGTTCAGAAAGATGGAACTCTTTCCCCAATTAGACTCGATAGATCTTGGGTTTGGATCTCAATGCTACAACCATGTAATGGGAGCAAGGAGAAGACACACAGAATAGTGGGAGATAGGCTACTTATCTCTTTGATCCACCAATTGCCTCGAATGAGGACTTTTCCTGCTTGGGACAAATATAAACACACACAAGCATTGCCTCTTAAGGAGGACTTCAGACAGTTTGCCCGGCCAAATAACAGGCCGGGTCTCCAGACTACATGAAGAAGAAGGTTCTATACCTCAATGCCAATTGCTTATAAGCAAAGCAATGCAAGTTCTTAAGAGAACTGAGCAACTAAGGGTACCTGGAATCAGTCAAAAATGATCAGCATCCCAACATAAACAAAACAATAACATAAGAATCAACCAATGTACAATTAAGCAATAATGTGCATAGCACCAAGTTCATGTGAACCAAGCCCTACAACACAAACAAATTAGTTCACAATAATCAAAGTAAACAACTCAATTATGAATCAACCTCCTTAAGGCATTAGCTTTTTAACCTGAAAAGTCAAAGTCAAGCTCAAACATAAGAAACAAGACCACTAGGCCAAGCCTAGGGTCCAAGGGATGGAAAAATCTTAAAACAGCAAGTAAATCATGATCAAAGCCAAGATATTTCAATTACAAAGGGATCCCAATTGGTCTCATATCCACACTATGCACTAATTTCATTTTATGCACAAATTAAGGCTAAGTAAGCAATGTTGAGTCACATATGAACAACCAGAATGATTACATCACAAAAAATATCAAAACAGCATAGAAAATTCCACAAAAATTATATCCTAAACAGAGGACATTCAACAAGCTACATGTCAATTTTTATGCCATTTGGACTAGTGGAGCTATGGGAATTAATTCAACATGTCAAGGCATGCAAAAACACAACCAAAATAGGTCACAACATGTACACTAACTTCAATCAAATGGTAAACAGTGATATTAAATGGGAAATGGGTAGGACCAAAGTCAAATGAAAGCTATACATGTCAGGAACTACTCCACCAAATTTCATATTCATAGGGTTAGGGATGAGGATTTGGCAACATAGGGAAGAATGTTACACAAGCAAAGCCCTAAAAATGCTAAGCAGTAGACAAAAATCCTAATCAATTAGAAAATGGATTATTAAAATCCACAAAAATTCATGTTGAAAGTCAACATGTCAAAGGTATCTCATGCAAAAAATCAAGGCCATAGGCCAAATGGAAGCATGGAAAAATAATTCATAAACTCAGCATATCAAAGTGTGACACATATTGTCACACTCAAAAAGAATTAATCACATCTAACAAACCAGAGGTCCAAAAATTACAAATGATGCATCAAAATCTCCAGGCATGAGTTAAGAATCAACATATAAATTTTCAATTAATTTGGAGCTAGCATGATTATTCTATGATTAAAATGGTGAAACACATAAAATTAGCACACATGATAAAGATCCCTAAACCAATCTAAAAAATTACCAGGCACAACTTACATCACTATGCCTAAAAAATCCTAGAGAAAAAATGGGATTTAACAAAAAAAGTCCCAAATTATTTGGACTAAGTATGATTAATCTATGATTTTTTTAAAGATTTGAAATAATTATTGAATATTTATTTAAGTTGTATATGGATTTAATTAATTAAATGTGGACGAAATGGCAATTCCGTAATTCTTTAAGCCAATGCCAAAACGCAGAGTATCATTTAACTGATGTGGCGGCATGCTATTCGTCCAGGCGCGCAAGAAACACGAGTTTGAATGGCTAAGGGACGGAAGCGGATCAACGCACGGGTTTTTACAGAAAATCTTCAAGAACACAAGCGTGTTCTTCATGTTCTTGGCTGGAAATCCCAGCAAGATCGAATCTCCATGGAAATCGACAAAACGTATATGGTTAGGACCGGTCTTCGATCGGGATTACGAATACACATTCGATTTCGTCCAGAAACTCATGTATAGAGCGAACCGATGGAAAGAAGATAACGCATACAAATTTCAATCGACGATAACTCAATCAATTTACAACGAAATTACAATCCACAAATTTCAGACTACTCTACAATGATTACTCTACCAAATCCCTAACATAATTGCAATAATTAACGGTTTTGAAATCCAACCTCTTGAAGCTCACAGTGTAGATTCCGCGCGATTTCGATCCCGTTTCGTGTAAACAGATCAAGCTTAGTGTTCAAGAAGGTGATTGGGAGCTCCAGCACGATTCAACAACGCTTCAATTCGCGGGAAATCCCGACTGCCATGGATGGATGAGACTTTGGACAGTTGGAATCGTGAATGCTTCTTGATCCAATACCTGAAAACAGAGCTTCACAAACACATACAAGTGATGAATTCACCAAGAACTAGCACGAAACTTGAAGAATTGTTGATGAAAGATTGGAAAATGTCAATATGCTATGTGTAAAAAGTGAGAGAAAATGGAAGAGTTTCTTGAGATTTTTCTGTTAGATTTGTGAATTGTGATTAGTCTTCTGAGAAAACAGTTATAATTAACTATATATACTACCACTTAATCTCAAAGTTAATCCTAATTAGTGAAAATGGAAGTTTTAGTGTTAACATGAAATTTCAAGTGTGGCCAAAATACCCTCTCTCAAACCAGCCAATTTTTCTGCCCAAGCTTGGTTCTAACAGGTCACAAATGTCATCTAGGAGCTGATGGAATTGGTCCCAAGTCCAATGAATGCATATTTCTCAATTTCACTATGTGATGGTACTTTGTCCATTTTTTCAAGTTCATTTCAAAAGCTAATTTCCAAACCATGAAGCCTTGGCATGTTATGAATATTCCAACAAGTTTCAAATGCCATTTGTGAGGTGTTGCAAAAATCCCCACTCAAAAATTCCAATTATTTCACAAGTTGGACGATCTTGCCCCTGGTCATTTTAACTGTACAGTTGAAATTTGACCTTTTGCATTGACCTTTTTTGAAGAAATCCAATTATGCGCCATGAAAGTATATGTCAAATGGAGTTTGTGCATATAAAGAACATTCAATTTGGACAATCCATGTGGAAGTTATGCCCTCCTGATTATGGGTCATTTTTGAAGTTCACTGGACCATAACTTGACAACCATACATGGGATTTTCAAGTTCTTGGACTTTTTGGAATGGTGAGAACAAGATCTTCAACTTTCATGTTGGACAAATTTTGATTTGAAGCTTGTATCATGAAGTAAATTTGAGGAGCAAAACTTTCCATTTTTGGCAGGTGAGAATTACAGGTCATTTCCATTTTGGGAAACTTTTTGTCTGACTTCAATTCCTTCAACCTTGATCCTTGAAATGCCAAATGAAGCTTATATGGACATGAATGAGACCTTTCTAACCATCTCACACCTCCCAAATCCTGATTAAATGCACAGTTGACCACAGTTGACTTTTGTTGACTTTTCTTGACTGGGCCATGTTCTGATGAATTCCAAACCTCTTTCAATTGAGATCGTGATTCCAAATGACATCATAAGTTATATGAACTCTTTATGAATGATCATGGTGTCCAAATTCTTCAAGAATGGCCACCATCTATTGCTCAAGGCCTGATTTGACTATTTTGACTGATGATTGCTTCAGCTGCAAGCAACATGGTTAGATGACAATATTTTTGTACATTTGGTTAGTAAACATATGAAAAGCAATGATATACAAGTGCAATACATGCTTGGTGATCAAGAATCACACTCACAAGGTATCCCACCCACTAGGAGGGAAGCTAAGGTATGCAGTGATCCCTGAGGCCATGATATGATATGATATGGGCCATGAGGGATCTTAGGGCCAAAATTGGGGTCTTACAATAATCACTTATTAAAAATGTTTAATATTAATTAGAAAAGCATGAATGGAATTAGCAACGTTAGTTGTTATTGTTGTGTCAAGTAAAATATTTATTGTTGTTTTTGTTGTTGTTGAGATTTAATATTTAACGATTCTATTGATTTTGTTTATTTGTTGTTGTTGTTGTTGTTGTTGTTGTTGTTGTTTTTTGAGATTTAATTTTTAAAGATTCTATCGGTTTTGTTGTATTTATTGTTGTTGTTGTTGTTAAGATTTAATGTTTAATGGTTCTATTTATTTTGTTGTCGTTGTTTTTGTTATTATTGATGATTATGATGATGATGAAAAAGATTCATAATTTGTCAATAAATTTGATGCTTTGCAGATTAAAACGAAAAAATCAGGTTAGAACAAAAATTATGTAAATAAGGTATTTCACCTCGAGTATTATTTCTCACTGAGGTAAAAAGTAATGCAGTTTTGAAAACCCCAAAAATGTTGTTTCTGTGGATCAAACTCATGACCAATTTCACTTTTTTTTCCGGTTGACAGTTCAACCCAGAGAAAAAGTGACACACATTTCATATAATCCTTCTTTACCTCGCCCACCAAATTGAGGTAAAACACCTTTTCTAATCAAGGTAAAATCACTATTCGTTATAGTGAAAATGTTTATGATATCTTCAGCAACTATAATTTCAATGTGTTTACAAATGAAAATAGTTTTTGTGGCATTAAAAATATGATCATTTAAGCTTCAAAGGATCGAACACTAGCATATGTCAATTGCTAGCTTGATTTGGAGGAGTTTAAAGAAATTTACTCAGACTGTGTGACTAAAAACAACATAGGGATACTATTTCAAAAAATTCATCTTGGTGGGCCATTGAGAAATTGGAGCTCGTACACTCAAACATTTTGAGCTAATCAATCCAACATCTAATGGGTGAAGCATATACTTTATTACATCCACTAGTGACTTTAGTATAAAAATATGGACATATCTCTTGCATAAAAAATCAAGTGCATTTGATGTTTATAAGATATTTAAGGAATTGACTAAAAAAAAGTTAAGTTGTCAAATTAAGCGCCTTACAACTGATAGAGGTGGTTAATTTTATTATATATTGCATACAATTAACTATGTAGCATACATGACATGAAAATGCACTTTTTCTATGAAAATAAAATAAAAAGACTTCGATGAATATGGTAAGAAACATGATAGTGGGAAGGAATGCCCCAAAGATATTTTGGCTTAAAGAAGTTATATGGGCTACATAAGTGTGGAGTGCAATCCCCATTTTATCCTTTAAAAATATCACTCATGAAGAAGTTTAGACTAATTTGAAGCCCTTGGTTCATCCTTTTAGAGTATTTGGATGCTTGGCATATGCCCATATTTTTTATGTTCAAACAAAGAAGCTTGATCTATAAGGTATTTAGTGTGTCCATCTATTTTAGTGTGAATGATGAATTCAAAGCTTACAAATTTTATGATCCTTTTAAGAAGAAGATTATTATAAGTATAAATGTTGTATTTAAATAACTAAAGAGATGGAATAAGAATACAAAGTTTTAGAAGCAACCATTACACACTAATATAATTAATGATGAGAAGAACATAAATCACGATGAGACAAATTTTGAGATTCATGAAAAGCCTACTATTGAAGATAGCCATGATATAACTCAAATAGATATTGTTAATGAAGAAACCTATAATGATTAATATGAATCTTATATCAAAGAAATGATAAAACATGTTTACCTTAAAGTCTACGTCACGAGTCAAGAAGTAGAAAAAGGGAGGAAATTGCACAATTTTTTTTATCTTTTAACACTAATGATAATTCAAGCACGTGTGAAAAATCTTCTAAGTTTATTGTTTGGAGAGAATATATGACTGAATAAATACGATCCACTGAAAGAAATAATACACAAGGATTGATAAATTTAACAATCGAAAGTGAGAAAATTGATGTGAAATGGATCTATACAATTAAATATAAATGAATGGAGAGATTTAAAAATACAAAGAAAGAATAACACCTAAAGCCTACTTTAAAAAATATGGAATTGATTCTAATGAGATATTTTCCTCATTTTTAGATGAGAAACTATCAAAAATATATCAGCCTTATCAAATTAATGTGAAAAATGACTTTCTTCACGATGAATTGATTATGGATGTCAACTTCGTTTGGGACCCCAAAGATGAAAAATTCCACCTGCAGAAAGGGGGTGGGGAACAAAGTCCCCCTGAAGCCACTTTAGGGACGGGGACAAATAACACATTCCCTGTCCTACGGCCAATTATATTCTTAATTAATATATGAAATTAAATTTATATATAGGTTTAATTCATATTTCACGTATCTTTTTTATAAAAATATTAGAATATACATGTAATGTTAGTAAAAGAGAAATATATAAATGATTATTTTAATTTTTTGAAGTTTGAAAATTTAGTGGTCAGGACTCTCATGAGGATAGATTAAATATTATCAAAATAATAGATTTATCGTAGATGATTGATTTATTAATTTCTTGATGTTAGTTTTTGAACTTTTTTATTATTACTTCGGTTATTTTTTTAAAAAAATAATTATGTTTATAGATCTTCGTGGGAAACGTGGGGATCTACGGGGACTGAGATGAGGGAGAAAATCCCCCGTGCCGTAACACATGGATTTAATTATTTATTTAATCTAGTTCATAATTTTATTTAAATAATTATTTTTGTGAATATGTGACATGTTTGGCCGGTGACGGTATTTGTGGTGTTTTGTGTTAATTAATTGAGTTAGTGGGAGTTAATTAATTAATTAGTTAGAATTTGGTGAGAATTTGTTGAGTTGAGCCAATTTTGGAAATTGAGGGGGTTTAGTGGTGAGTGGAGGAAAACTGAATTTGAGTTGGGTAAAAAGTGAAAATAAGAGAAATTAAAATAAAATAGTATAATTTTAAAGTTTGAAAAAAATTAGGTTTTTAGAGTTATTTTCATTAGTATGTGAAAACAAGGGAATAAGAGAAAAAAAGCTTGAGAAGAAAGTGTTAGGGCTTGGGAGAAGAGGTCTTTGAGAGTTTGTTTTGCTGAATTTTCTGAAGTTACAAGGTAGGGGGAGATTCTTCATCTATAGGTGCTTAATTCATGAAAGGTATAGAGGTTTCTCTTAACCTCCAATAGCATTTTCTCTCTTTTGTTGATTTGTGTGGTATGAAGACAATTGATTGAAATTCTATTTTTATGTCATGATATGCTTGCAATATCATGCACTATTTTTATGTTGATTGTGTCATACATTATTTGTTCATAAACATGTTTTGGAATGTGAAATTGGGGTTTTAAAGCATGAATGAAGTCTGATTTTTATAATTACATCAATGGAATAATATGTTAGATTGATAGGAATTAACATTTTTTATGTGGAAATCATGTGAGTGATGTTTCTGCACTGGTTGAGAGTGTTCAAAGTGAATTTGGATGGATTTTTGAGGTTCTTCCATAGCATAATGTATTTCTGCTTCTGTTAGCAGGGTGTCAGATGTCACCCATATAACACCATGGGCGTCATGCGCTATGAAACAATGACGAGCGCCAGAAAAATGAAGAGGAGTCCGTCATGGCCTCCAAGGGAACATGTCTTGCTAGGTCGTCACTAGTGTGACGTGTTGGGTGATGGGAAGAATGAAAGGCATCATCCTGGTGACATGTTACCCTTCATTGAGTCAAAATGTGTGTTCTAATCCATTGAGTTGGTTTTTGAGGATAATTTTGTCGGGAGGTCAGTAATTGGCTATTATTTGGTGTATTTCGATGAGTATCTTAATTAAATTATATGATTAATTATGTGATATTATGCACAAATTTGAGTATGTGTAATAAAAGTGAAAATATGAAGTGATGCTGATTTTTGTGGATGAGACGTGTGATTTGAGATATGAGTTATTCTTGATCTTGTGAAATTTTATTTTGTTTAGAGTCAAAGAGGGATTGTATTGCATCTATTGTGTTGAGTAATTAAGTATAGTCAGAATGGATCTATACTGCATTTTGTGTATGACATTCATCATATGTGTCATTGATGTGAAAGAGGCATGTTCGCTAGTTTAGAGTGGGGACTAGTGACTTGTCCCAAGCCTTGTGTGAGGGTTTGAAGCTCATAGTCGGGGCTCAGGGTTTATAGAGATTGGGACCCGTTTCGAATGAAGAACCAAACATTGAGTCGGTACCGCATGCATATAGAGTTGAGTTGTGAGTCCAGCTCAAAGTGGGGATCATGACGAGCATGAGTTGAGTCATTGTTGTAATTTTATGCCCGATCTCTAAAAGGGAGGAGGGTGAATTATATTTATTGGACTTTTCTCGATTTGAAGCGTTATCACTGATTTTGTTATTTTTGAGAATTAATATGAAAGTAAATATACTGAAAAATAAATGCAAAAAGTAAAAGACACAATAATATATCCTGGTTCCCCTTACAATCCGAGAATACATCCAGTCCCCTGACGCAATAAGAGATTTTCGATTATGCCATATCTTTGTACAAGTCTTCCACAAAGACATATCCTATAGTCTTCTAACATAAGTAACACAAGAGAAAAAGAAAACAATCATTTCTTTTTCATTCTCTTGTTTCCAACAATCCTGGACAACAAGGTATACACAAATCTGAGTTTGTAACATAAGTTATAGTTATTGAATCAATTATGTATTAATTGATATTCTCTTTGTATTGATCATAATACAAACATATGCACCTAAGTACTCAGAATAATATGAATGAAACTTTAATGAATATGTATGAAAGTTAATGCAGAAAGTTTAATATTTGAAAGTTTAGAAACTTGTTTGGATTATGAGATGTGAATGTTGTATATCCAAGAACCTCTTTTGAATTTTTTTTTGCGTCTAAGAGTTTCTATTTTGAAAACTGAAACCACAAATATATATATATACATGTAATATACCATTTTGAAAGAGTGTATATTCATGAAACATTACCATGTTTGATGTATGAAAGTTGCAAAATATTGGAATCAGATTTTTCATGAAAACATGAAATTTTCGAATGTATAACCGGTTACTAGAAATGGTGTAACTGGTTATACCTGATATTTTTTCAAAAACTAAGGTATTTTTACGTCTGTATAATCGTTGAGAATTGTGGCGGTCTTAAAGTGCTTTTACGGGGGGTTTCAAATGCCAAAATATACCAAAAACAGAATGTTTGAAATAATCTTCTGAAAAATCATTTCTACGTTTATGTAACCGATCAACCAATTGGGGTAACCAGTTATACCTTCTATAAAAGTGAAAAATACTTAAAAATTAAGTTTCAAACAACTTTCACATAATGTTAAAATAAATGCATGGACAAGATGAAATGATTATGATAATTCTGAGCAATTAAGATATATGTTTGAATTGTAAAGAATACTCAAGCATCTTGATTCTTCCAATAACTTTCCAAAGTTTATGATTATTTTAACTTGATTTCTCTAGTCTTCAAGCTTTGACTTCTTTTTATTGACGTGTTTGTCTTCATCAAAATTATAACCAAGGACAAGAAGAACTTTTCTTCATATTGTCCCTCTTTTTGATGATGTCAAAACATCCTTTGAAATTTTACTTGTTCATAAATGAGTTGCTTCAATGTGTGAGTTTTTGAAATTTTGAGCAGCAACTAGAATCTCCCATTAACTTTTGCAATTCAAGACTTTCTCCCCTGAAAATATTATGAACAAGAACAAATACAACACCTACTATTTCTCTCCCTTTTAACATCATCAAAAAGAAGACAAAGTAAAATAAAGTACAAAGCAAAGTGATACCATAAGAAAGATATATTATTATAATTGAAAATCAATAGCACAAAATTAGACACTTATCTCCTTCATAAGGATTTGATGTCAAAGTTGATAGCAATGTTGATGCTTCTTCAAAATATCTTTTAAATTAGTGAAACTAATAGAACTACCATATCACATGGTCTTGTGTCTTGAAGGATCAATCTTGATTTGATAATGGTAGCATATGACCTTCAAGTATCTACAAATAATTAGTTACATCTAGGTATCCAATTTTCTTTAGGTCTTTATGGGTTAGATACCTTTCTCACCTATACATACTCACTACAAGGAAGACCATAATTTCTTATGTAGCAAGTATTAGTAATATGACATTTTTCTTTACAATAGAAACAAGTAGATATAAAAACTTGATTCCTTTTATAAGGCCTTTTATGATTATTTACAACATGTTCTATCTTTAACTCTTCATTGTTGAATTTGTTAGTTGCATTTGTAAATATGATTTGACTTGTACTAGGTTTATCAAAGTTAGTAAAATCAAGACCACATTTATTATTTAAATTTTGTTTGACTACTTAACACATTTTCTAAATCAATTTGACCTTTTTAAAAATTTATAATTACTTGGTTTAAGTCAACAACTTTAGGTTCAAGAGATGAACAATTATTGCATGCTGAATTTTTGATTTAGTCTAACTCCACTTGAGTGTTATTAGCATTTCTTTCTAGATTTAAAATAATTTTATTTTGACTTGAACATTTTCTAGAAAGTTTCAAAAGTTCATCATGTAATTCATGAAAAGTACTTTGTAATTCATCATAAAATGGAATATCATCAGTTTCAGATTCACTAACCCCATGTTCTTCATCACTTGAATAATGTGAGGTCATCACTGTCTTGTTTGCATAATCTTCATATGAATATGAACTTATTTCATTATTATTCCATGCTACATATGCTCTCTTTTCCCTTTTGTGATTCTTGCTTTTGAATTCTATCTTTATTTTCAAGAGTAGGATATTAACTCTTGACATGTCCCCTTTTTCCATATTCAAAACATGTAAGTTTCCTTGTTGGTGCTTCTTTTCGAATGCTCTCCTTTTTCCTTTCTTTTCTCAAGAACTTTTCAAACTTTCTAATAAGATCATCATCTTCATAAGTGGATTCATCCTCTGGATTGTGTAAGACCCCAATTTTGGCCCTAAGATCCCTCATGGCCCATATCATATCATATCATGGCCTCAAGGATCATTGCATACCCTAGCTGCCCTCCTAGTGGGTGGGATACCTTGTGAGTGTGGTTCTTGATCACCAAGCATGTATTGCATTGTATATCATTGCTTTTCATATGTTTACTAACCAAAAGTACAAAAATATTGTCATCTAACCATGTTTCTTGCAGCTGAAGCAATCATCAGTCAAATAGATAAAATCAGCCATTGAGCTGGATGGTGACCATTCTTGAAGAATTTGGACACCATGATCATTCATAAAGAGTTCATATAACTTGGGATGTCATTTGGAATCAAGATCTCATGTGAAAGAGGCTTGGAATTCATCAGAACATGGCCTAGTCCACCAAAACCCTAGAAAAGTCAACTGTGGTCAACTGTGCATTTAATCAGGATTTGGAAGGTGTGAGATGGTTGGAAAAGTCTCATTCATGTCCATATAAGCCTCAGTTGGCATTTCAAAGATCAAGGTTGAAGGATTTGAAGTCAGACAAAAAGTTTCCCAAAATGGAAATGACCTGTAATTTTCACCTGCCCAAAATGGAAAGTTATGCTCCTCAAAATTACATCATGAACCAAGCTTCAAATCAAAATTTGTCCAACATGAAAGTTGAAGATCTTGTTCTCACCATTCCAAAAAGTCCAAGAACACTCAATTCCCATGTATGGTTGACAAGTTATGGTCAGATCAATTTCAGAAAATACCCGAATTCAAAGTGGCATAACTTGCACATGGAATGTCCAAATTGGATGGTTCTTCTTTGAGCAAATCACATTTGATATGTACTTTCATAATCCATCATCACATTTTGCCAAAAGCCTTCACATAAAAAGGTCATTTTTCAAGTGTACTAATTAAAATGCAAGGGCAAAATGGTCCAAAACTCAAATTACATGGAATTTTGACATGGGACCAATTCCAATAGCTTCTAAATGCAAATTATGACTTGTTTGAAGTGATAAATCACTGTTACATTGCATGGAACTCTCCAAGGGCAAAAATGCCAAATTGCTTACATGTGCACATTTTGCTAATTACCAAATTTTGCTTAATTATGATTAAGGGCTGGATTAGGCAATGATATATAAGCTTAATTATAACAGAATCACAAAAGAATAATCACATTTTTCAGATCTAAGATCAAAATCCTCCAATTCTCTCACTTTTTCTCCATTTTCACATAAGCATTTTTTCACCATTTCATCAAAATTCACCATTGTTCTTGCAAGTTTTTGTTTGAATCTTCATGTGTAGGTACTGTTGAAGTTCTGTTTGAAGGAATTGAAGCAAGAAACCGCACCATTTCCAACGGTTGGAAGCTTGAGTTCTTCCATGGCAGCTGCAATTTTCTTTGGATTCAAGCACTTGTGAGCTGGATTTTCACCATCAATCACCTCCATAATCAATCTACTACATCTGTTTTCGTGAATTGGATCAAAATACGCAAGGATTTCACACTGTGCTTCAAGAAGGTGAGTTTTTCGAATCTTCCAATAGTTGCAATTGTTATATGGTTTTGAAAGTATGTTGAACGTAGAGTAGTTTGCCATTCGAATCATGCGATTTCGTTGAGTATTCATGGAGATATTCGGATTTAAAGATTGTGCATCAAAGCTTTTCTTGCTTGGATCTTTATACACGTTAACCTTTAGCCAAAATCATGGACATATTTGTGATCTACATTGGAAGACGAAGAGAATGGTATGCGGTTCGTCCATTTTCGTTGAGAAAAGTTCTCGACCGAAGCTGCCGCTTGATGAACGAAGAACGCGCGAGGAAGAAGCTTCAAAATCTGTAAAACCCGTGCTTCAATCCGTCATTCGCATGGCACATTTCAAAAGCGTGTTTCCCACCTATTCCCACCAATGAAGCGCTGCCAGCGCATTAATTGCTACAGTACCGTTTTTGGCTTGGCTGGGAATGATTACCGTTACTGTCACTCACTTAATTAATTCAATTAATCCCTTAAATAATTATTCAATAATATTAACAAATCTTATAAAAATCACATAAAATTCAATTTAAGTCCAAATTAGGTGGGACTTTTTTTGTTAGATTCCAAATTTAATCTACTTTTTTTTAGGCATAGTAGTGTAAGTTGTGCCTGGTAGAATTTTTAATTGGCTTATTGATTTTTGACATGTGTGCAATATTCATATGTTTTACCATTTTAATCACCAAATAATCATGCTAGCTCCAAATTTAATGAAATTTAATATGATGATTCTTGACTCACTCCTGGAGATTTTGATGTATGATTTGTAATTTTTGGACCTCTGGTTTGTTAGATATGATTAATTCTTTTTGAGTGTGACAATATGTGTCACACTATGCTATGCTGAGTTCATGAATTATTTTTCCATGCTTCCCCTAGGCCTATGGCCCTGATTTTTTGCATGAGGTACAATGTATATGTTAGGTTTCACCCTGAATTTTTGTGGATTTAATTGATCCATTTTCTAATTGATTTGGATTTTTGATTGCTGTTTAGCAATTTTGGATTGTTTCTTGAGTAGCAAATTTACATGCCTTGTAAAATACTCATCCCTTATCCTATGAATATGAAATTTGATGGAGTGCTTCCTAACAAGTATAGCTTTGATTTGGCTTTGGTCCCACTCATTTCTAATGTGATATCACTGTTTTACCATTGATTGAAGTTGGTATACATTTGGTAACTTGATTTGATTGTGTTTTTGCATGCCTTAACATGTTGATTTAATTGACATAGTTCCTTTTATCCAAATTGCATGAAAATTGATATGTAGCTCATTGAATGTCCCCTGTTTAGGATATAATTTTTGTGGAATTTATTGTGCTGTTTTGATATTTTTTTTGATGTAATCATTCTGGTTGTTTATATGTGATTCAACTTTGCTCACTTTGCCTTAATTTGTGCATAAAATGAAATTAGTGCATAGTTTGGATATGAGACCAATTGGGATCTCTTCTTATTTGAATTATCTTGACATTGATTATGTTTCACTTGCTGTTTTACATTTTTTCCCTCCTTTGGACCCTAGGCTTGTCCTAGTGGTCTTGTTACTCATGTTTGAGTTTGACTTTGACTTTTCAGGTTAAGAAGCAAAGTGCTTAAAAGGAACTAATGCAAGTTGAATTGTTTCATTTGACTATTGTAAACTAACTTGTTTGTGTTGTAGGGTGCTTGGTTCACTTGAGATTGGTGCTATGCACATATTGCATTATTGATTGTACATTGTTGTTGATCATTATGTTGTTGTTTTGTTTATGTTGGGATGCTCATTATATTTGATTGATTTCAGGTACCCTTAGTTGCTCAGTTCTCTTAAGAACTTGCATTGCTTTGCTTGTATAGCATTTGCATTGAGGTATAGCACCTTCTTCTCCATGTAGTCTGGAAGACCTGGCTTGTTATTTAGCCAGGCAACTGTCTGAAGTCCTCCTTAAGAGGCGATGTTTGTGATTGTTTATGTTTGTCCCAAGCAGGAAAAGTCCTCATTTGAGGCAATTGGTGGATATAAGAGATATGTAGCCTATCTCCCACTATTCTGTGAGTCTTCTCCTTGCTCCCATTACATGGTTGTAGCATTGAGATCCAAACCCAAGATCTATCGAGTCTAAAATGTGGAGAGAGTTCCATCTTTCTGAACTCCCACACCTTCTGATATTCAATACTCTCTCTGACCAGAGATAAGAGTGATGAGGAACACCCCTCATATCCTTTCATCTGCTTCACCTTAGCCCCTCAATGGCAAGGTTAAGAGCAACTTGAACCCTATTACAGTTGGCTTTAATGCCTCACCCTTTTGCTTGAGCCTCATTGAATGGTTATAGCGTGTGCTACTTGAATTTATGGGATTGATTACTTGATTCATTTATACATGATTACTTGATTTGCCATTGTGCATTTACTATCATTGATTTGCCATTGTGCATTTATCATCTTTGTTTGCCATTAGTGCATGATCATTTCATTTGTCCTTGTGACATTGATGTTTTCCCATTGAGGACAATTGTAAGTCCATATTGGTTGGCTTTTGTTCCTATGACATGGAAGGGATAGAGTGTAAGACCACTTCATTGGTCACTCATATCCTCTTTGCTCTTTGATTGAGCTGGTTGTTGTATGTGAGGATTCATTGTAAGTCCGTGTAATTTGGCATTTGTTTTCCTATGATCATATGTGGAGGTTAACCTAAGTCCAGATAGATTGGCAGTTGACTTCCATGTTTTGTTTTTGTTTTACCGTTGTGAGATTGGAGTAAGACCATTTATTGGCATCCGGTATCATTGCTTTATTTTAGGAGATTGGTGTAAATCCATTTATTGGTATCCGGTATCCGCTTTTGTGTGAGATTGGAGTAAGCCCATTGAGTGGCATCCGGTATCACCTTGTCTTTTATTTTACTAACTTGCTTTGTCCCTCATTCCTAAGGACACACTTGAATCATATTCTATATGATTTCAAGAGGTGAACCCTTCTAAGAAGCTTTACGTCCCATCATTATCCATTCATCCCCATTGTGTCCTAAACCTTTTCACACATGTTTTCAAACTTGAAATAAGTATTGTGCAAACATTCTCACCCTCTTTCCAAATTAGAAACTTGGACCTTAAGTCCATGATTTTCCAAACTTCATTTTTGTAAATACTTCATTTTGAATTGACTTTAATCATACTTTGACCATACTTTGTAAATAATCCAAATCAATTAACTTCACCCATTCAAATGATTTCGTGGCTTTGTCCATGCTTGTTAAGTTTTCATACATTAGCCATAGGTTTGATTTATCCTAGTTGGTTGATGTTAACCTCACCTATTTGTCCTTAGTTGATTGAATTGTAAGTCTTCCTTGCTTATTATAGGGTTAACCCCTCACTAGCAAGTGGAAGCTTTTCTCACATGGTGGACTTGTTGTTTCATAAGGTTGAGTTTTCTCCCGTGGATAACGTAAAACCTTAGTGCTATTGTTTTAAAATAAACTCACAAATGTTTGGAAAGTTTTTAGCCGAACTACGGCGTTTTGATCCTTACCTTTGATGGAAGGTACGTAGGCAACGGGTTCATCCGTTCGAACACAAAAATAATTAATTTGTACATTCTTTTCTCATCATCCCATTCGTGTTTGCACAATATGTCAAAAACAAATAAATATTTTCTTATACAACAAGTGTGAAAAAGGTTCCCTAGGAGTACCTAGGACGTGATGGGTGCCTAACACCTTCCCATTGCGTAATTTACCCCTTACCCGATCTCTGATCTTTTCATTAGTTTTCTACGTGTAAAACTTCTTAGGCTTTTGTTCGCTTTTTAGCCAGTCCTTTGGATAAATAAAAGTGCGGTGGCGACTCTATGTTTATTGTATACTTTGCTTATGATTTAATCAATAGATCATATAGCGACGAATACACCGCTACAGATTGCTATCATGAAATTTGACTCTTGTATTTAAGACAACATCTTTTGAATCTTTTACTTGTATTTCATGCTTCTCCAATCTTTCAAGTTCCATTTCATGCTCTTGAAGTTTTAGGAACAAGGAAGCAGACATCATGGTAGAAAGACTCTTCTTTTCTGATATCGCCATCACCTTTGGTTGTCATTCCCTGGTTAAAGACCTAAGCACTTTAAGATTTAATTCATCATTAGTAAAATTCTTACCTACAACAATCAGGTGATTTATTAAGTGAAAAAATCTCTTTTGTAGAGCAATGATTAATTCTCTGGGCTGCATTCTGAATAACTCTTACTCTTGACTCAACGTATTCAACCTTGATCTCTTTACTTTATCAGCTCCTTCATAAGTTTCCACTAATGTATCCCATATTTGTTTTTCTGTTGTATATTGAGAGACACGAAAGAATTCATCCATACTAAGTGCACTTTGAAGTATGTTGATTGCTTTCTTGTCGTAGAGTACCTTTTTCTTATCATCTTCATTCCATGAACTTTTAATCTTTGTTGTCCCAACACCATTGACAACACTAGTAGGAACAAACAAATCATTTTGTACAACATCTCATATATCATCTACTTGTGCTTCTAGATGAGCCTTTATGCAAAATTTTCAAAAATTGAAGTATTCACCACATAATAATGTAGGCTTGTTATTGCTGCCACCATCTCTGAACACCGAATTTGTAGAAGTCATTTTGGATCACAAGAGCAAATTACTTGAACTTGCTCTAATACCAATTATAAGTTTATGCGTAGTTTCTAGGGGGGGATGGATTATATTTATTGGACTTTTCTCGATTTGAAGCGTTATATTTGATTTTGTTATTTTTCAGAATTGATATGAAAGTAAATATGCTGAAAAATAAATTGAGAAACTAAAAGACACAACGATATATCCTGTTTCTCCTCACAATCCGAGAGGACATCCAATACCATTATGTAGTAAGAGATTTTCCACAATGTCAAGTCTTTGGACAAGTCTTCCACCAAGACCTATCCTACATTCTTCTAACATAAGCAACACAAGAGAAAAAGAAAACAATCCTTTTTTTCACTCTCTTGTTTCCGACAATACTGGACAACAAGGTATACACAAATTTGAGTTTGTAACATAAGTTATAGCTCTTAAATCAATTGTGTATTAATTGATATTCTCTTTATATTGATCACAATCCAAACATATACACGTAAATAATCAGAATAATATGAATGAAACTTTAATGAATATGTATGAAGTTCATGCAGAAAGTTTCATATTTGAAAGTTTAGAAACTTGTTTGGATTATGAGATTTAGAAGTTGTATATCAAAGATTCTCTTTTGAAATATAAAAATTGTGTCTAAGAGTTTCTATTTTGAAAACTAAAACTAGAGGAATATATACATGCAATTTACCCTTCAGAAAGAGTGTATATCCATGATACATTGTCATGTTTAATGTATGAAAGTTGCAAAATGTTGGAATTAGATTTTATATAAAAATTAAAATTTTTTGAATGTGTAACTGGTTACTAGAAATGGTGTAACCGGTTACACCTGATACTTTTTTCAAAAGCCATGTATGTGTAATCGGTGATAATTGTGGCGGTTTTTAAGTAACTTTACGGCGGTTTCAAATGCTACAATTTACCAAAATTGAATATGTGAAGTAATCTTCTGAAAAACCATTCTTACGTTTATGTAACTGGTTACACCTGCTATGAAAGTGAAAAATACTTACAAATCAGGTTTTAAACAAGTTCCACATGACGTTAAAATGAATGCATGCACAAGATGAAATGATTATGATAATTCTGAGCAATTAATATATATATATATATATATATATATATATATATATATATATATATATATATATATATATATATATATATATATATATATTTGAATTGTAAAGAATATTCAACCATCTTGATTCTTCATTGACTTTCCAAAACTTATGATTATTTGAACTTGATTTATTTAGTATTCAAGTTTTGACTTCTTTTTGTTGATATGTTTATCTTCATCAAAACTATAACAAAAAGTAAGTAGATGTCTTCTTCACAATTGTTGCATTATATTGCATGACTGTGATTTGATGATTGTGTTGTGGGTAAAATGTGAATACATGATGTTGGTGTGTTTTTCTAAATTTGTGGAAGATTGTGTAGATGTGTGAATCTATCCTGAATGTTTATGCACTCTTTATTATTTGAATGCATTCTCACCCCTTTTTGTGTTGTTGCGTCTGTGCTCCTCTGGAGTACAGATGATCTGGTACCTGAGTAGGAGTTTGAGGTTGAGGACGGTGTTGTGCCTCTTTAGTTGTTTGATATTTGAATTTATAGTTGGAGTCACTCTGATACGTAATACGAAGGGATCGGGATGTCCTATATTTGTTTATGTTGTGTACCTTTTTGTTTGATTTAGCCAAACATCGCAGAAGCAAGCACGTCTAATTAAGATAATATGTTCGAATCAAGGTTTATGCAATTGGTAGAATGAGCCAAAAAAAAAACATTACTGGTTTATCTATACTCAATGTATTCACTTCCAAGTATATATAGTTTCATTTCAACAGGCAAAAATGAAGAAAAATAACAAAACTATGAACCGTGTGTAAACAAAAATGACTCATAAAGTGCATTAATTAATTCTATCTTCCTACTATCATTGTGACAGTGAGATCATTTGAAACATCAAGACCATCCATGTAAAATTCTCTGTCCTCATATCTTCTCGTGGAAGTAATCAAAGGCTGCACAGGTAAAGGAAGAGTTGTTGCTTCACTCTCAAGCATCAACACAACATTCGACATGTTTGGTCTATGACCGGCTGAATCTTGTACACATAACATCCCTATGTGTATGCATCTCAATGCATTGTTTTTAGGACTAGAATCGCGAATGCAACTATCGACAAGTTCCATTGCTCTGCGTTCGTTCCAAAGATGCCATGCCTACATCCATTTCGTCACGAATACGTTAGCTGTTCGCTTTTCAATTAAAAAAGTGGTGTGCTATATTGAAGATACTCACATAACCTATAAGACTCGAATCATCTGAATGACGAAAGCTACTGTTTTTGCGTCCGCTCACAATCTCTAGTAGCAATACGCCAAAACTATATACATCTGATTTAACTGAAAATAGGCCTTCCATAGCGTATTCAGGAGATATATAACCACTGCAGGTAGTAGAGTTATTTGATATTAGGCAACTCGAAGAATGTATGAAAAAGTGGCGAAAAGTAAAAGCCAAGTATACTTACTATGTACCAACCACTCTTGTTGTATTGGATTCATTTTGATTTCCATCGAATATCCGGGCTAGGCCAAAATCTGATATTTTTGGATTCATGTTTTCATCTAACAAAATATTACTTGCTTTTAGATCACGATGAATAACTCTAAGTCTTGAATCACGATGCAGATATAGTAGTCCTCTTGCAATTCCTTCAATGATTTCAAAACGTCTCGCCCAGTTTAATTGTGCTTGCTTAATAGGATCTGCATCAAGAAAACTCAAATTTGTTAAGAATATGTGATCACAAAAATGCAGTAAGAAAATGTGCAGGATTAATGCGAAGAAACATACCGAATAAAAAGTAATCCAAGCTTTTGTTTGGCATGAATTCATATACAAGCAACTTTTCTTCCCCTTCAATAGAATATCCCATTAGTCTAACCAAATTTCTATGTTGTAATTTCACTATCAACATCATTTCATTCTTGAACTCCTCTAAACCTTGGCCTGATCGTCTCGAAAGCCTCTTAACAGCTATTTCTTCTCCGGTCGGAAGCTTTCCCTGATAAATGAAACAACAAATTCTTATTATATCATTTTATTAGGCCTTGAATTAATAAAGTATAGGTTTAAATATAGAAGCATTTTTGTTTTCACCTTGTAGACAGGACCGAAACCGCCTTGTCCGAGCTTATTTTGTTCAGAAAAATTGTTGGTTGCTGCTGACATGCAACTAAAATTGTAAAATGGAAGCTTAGTTTTGCTTAGTTGATTTCCTTCCAGACTAAGTTCAACTGATCCTGGTCCTGAAAATTCTGCAGACACCTCTCTGCTCTTTCTTGCATCAAACGTTGGTATTAGATCACTATTTTTGCGACGCGAATCAGTAGAAACTGCCGGGAAGAAAATCAAATAAAATATATACACAAGTTAATATCAGAAAAGCAATTCACAGTTACATTTTTTTCTATCATCTTATAGAAAAAAATAGGTACGACGAATATGAATATTTCACCTTTGAGTTTTCTCTTGTTCCTCCTAACCAACCATACAAACATTCCTAGACAGATTAGCCCTGCTAGAACAGCCAATATTATCACAATCACGACCGCTTTGTTTTTCCTTCCGTCGTCTGAAAATGAGAATCAAAATCAAAGAACTACATTACATAAAAACAAAGCTAAAGGGACTTTTTTCAGAGTATCTTACGTAAATCCGAATGAGCAAGACGAATGCGCAATGTATTCCCTCCATGTTCAAACTTTTGAACATCTATCAGCTCATCATACCAAGCCATGCAACCAATTCCAATAACTTCTGCATAAGCAGTACAAGAACCATTCTTCAAACAATCACCTTCACAATCCGTAGTATCAACCACATTCGCGAAATCGGGTAACTTCATACACCTAAGCTTGAAGAAACCATCTTCTCCAAAACTACCATTCCTCATATCACCCTTCAATGCTGTCATCCTCCTACATCCACCTGACAAATCTCCTTTATCCTTTAGTTCAAACCCTTGTAAGCAACTACAAGTAGCCGAACCAGAAACCAACAAATCACAAACTGCAAAACCACCACAAAAGTTATAAATCTCACACTCATTTTGAGGCCCTTTTTGTATCTGAGTCCAATTTTTCTCATTTGGATTCCAAATAAACTCTCTTTCATAACCATCCGAACCAATCTGAAACCTCACAAAACTAGTACCATTCAACATTAACTCATTATTATAAACAAAATACCTATCTCCTCCATTAATATCCATATTAAGTATAAAACCATGAAGAGAACTACCTGTCATATTAACACCAGTAAAAATTCTACCATCCCAATAACCACTTCTCCATTTTCTTTTCTCTCCTTCCCAAATTACTATCTGTGGTGGTAACCCTTCAGGATCAATTCCCATAGTATGGTTCCCTAATGAAGGATCTGTACTTGATTTCCATGAGGTTAAGAAAAAGCTCTTCCTCTTCTTCTTACTCTTCCCATTCACATGAACTTTCATGCCAGGTAGATAAGTATCACTTGGATTTTCAAAGCTTTCCCATAACACCACTCTCCCATTTGAAAGAACAAGATTACCATCATCTTTAAGAACAGCTTCGGAGTTGTTTTTGTTGTTTTGAATGATGGAAACATTGGTAGACCAGACATGTTTTTCGTTTTCGTCGAGGATAACTAAATTTCCGTTTGTTGATATAGTGAAGGAACCATTGTTGCCATTGATGGGTTTGTTTCTGTTTGCTACCCAAATAACTTGAGGTCCAGGAATGTTGTAGTACCAAATTCCAACGTAACGAGAAGAAGAGTTTTGAAAACCGAAGAAACCCATCACGAAGTTGAAGCCATTGGAGACTAAAACTTCGCCTTCTTTGTCTCTGATGAAATCACCATGTTTGATACTGACTATGGAAGTTGAAGCGGCACATGGGAATTCTGAGCAGAAACAGATGAAACATGACAAACAGGCAAACGAAAATAAGGTTTGGTAGTGGTTTGTTGTGATCATCATCAATGAAACTGATGCTGGAGGTTAGAGTGTTACTATTTTTGTTTGTGAAATTTGTGTTTGAATAATAGAGTATTAATTGAAATGGTTCTTAGAGACACGTTATAATATTGTGTGCAAGAGTTGACTATAGAATGTAAAAGTCATATTGAATACTCAGTATTGGTTATAAATTTCTATACAAATGATGCTTATTTATATTAGGAATAATGTGGAAAATGTGTATTGAATAATGTATTAGGAGTACTTTTCGTGATTCAAAGTACTAAAACTTACTATTTTTGTTATCAAGTTGAAATAGTTTGCCTTTTTAGTCATAGAGATTGACCTGAACCAACCAAGAAATGTTAGTCATAGAGATTGACCTGAACCAACCAAGAAATGTTGATGATATAAGTGACAAGGGTTACGCGGCAACGGACGTGGGTGGTACTTGCTACTTTGACACATAAGAGTGTGAGCTGTTGGAATTGTGTAGAGTTTAGGTGATGATTGACACATAAATATGTTGAATAAATATGTTGAATAGATTCTTTAAGACTGAAGTTTCTCAACATGTCTTCACTTGTAACTCTTTTGGCTGGCCAAACGTTGGCTCGACGATTAAGGCTCAATTCAAAATGCTTTCGTAGAGGAGCAACAAATAGGTAGATCCTCTTCAGAGAACCGCGTATATTCGAACCGCTTTTCCATTATCGACCATTGGATATAATCAGATGGTTTCCCCCGCATTTCGTGTCAGGCCAAGCGGAAGCGGATTTAACCGTCTATCGCATAAAAGCTTTTATTGTTGAGAGAAACACCATATATTCATTGGGATTTTAGTTCCTATAGTGGTAGTTTCTATACAAATGATGCTTATTTATATTAGGAATAATGTGGAGAATGTGTGTTCGAATAATGTATGGAGAGTACTTTTCGTGATTCAAAGCACTAAAACTTATTATTTTTGTTATCAAGTTGTAATGTTACCTATAGTAAGAAATACAATAATCAATAGCGGACATAAATAGTTTGTCTTTTAATTCATAGAGGTTGTCTTTTAATTCAGAGGTTACGCTATCGTAAGAATGAAGTTCCTCAACATGTCTTTACTTGGTAATTCATTTGGACTGGCCAAATGGTCTAACAAGGTCGGCCAAATGATGAAGGTTCAATCCAAAATACTATTGCAGAGAAGCGACAAATAGGTAGACCCTCTTTGGAGGACCACACATATCCAACCAACTTGCCCATCATCAGCCATTGAATCAAATCAGACGGTTTTTTGCATTCTGTGTTGGGCCAAACAAAAGCGATTTTAAGTGCCCATCATATAAAAACTCTTTTGGTTGAGAGAGACACTATATATTCACTAAAACTTTAAGGTATTGGGTATATAAGTTTATTCAATTATAAAATGTTCAACCTTTACTTTTTCAAGTAATATGAGAGTTCCACATGAATTTTCTAATTTTATATAAATATAAATACCTGTAAGTGCATGCAAAGGTAGTCGTCTAGTTGTATTAAAGGATAATATTGTGTATAATTATTTGATCCGTAACAAATAAACATAAGGTTACCTAAGTCATAAAGAAAAAATTCTCTTCCCACTAAATACCATATCAACATAAAGAGAAATCTCTCTAGACCGCATGGGTTTGGTAATAAATAAATATAATTTAAGACAAATTCTTCCAACCTATAAGAGGTACCAAAATGTTTGGTCTTTTCTCAAATCTTAAGGAGTCTAACAAATATTTCAAAAGAATTAAATAACACTTACATTATTGTTATAGACATCTTCATTGAAAAAAAATCCGTCATTTTTTTTTATGACAAACTGCATATATTTTTCCTCTATTATATATATGCTCGTCCAAATCTCAATTCTTAAATATAAACACAAATATTAATTATTTGTACTATTAAACATACAATAAACAATAAATAGATTTATTCATATCAACTCATCTCACTTCTTTGCAAACAACTAAGATTCGAGTGTGTACATAATCTTTAATTTTTCTCTATTTTGGACATTTTTTCCTGCTATTTTCTACATTAGTAACAAATAAAAATACCTGTTAAAACACTTAGAAAATACCCATTTATATATTAAAAATATAATTATACGATTAAACACTAATATTACCTATGTTTCTTCTTGCCGCCTATATTGAACAAAAACAACCCAATCGTTTTCGTTAACAATACATTTTGAAAATTTTGTGCGATTTTCCTCCAATATAAGATAATACTTATAATATCGAAAAAAGAAACAACTTCAAGCATCTCTCCATTTATTTCGGATGAAAATAAGGATCAATCTTTTGTTTTCTTCACCGTCAACAATAAAATGTGACTAGCCATAAAAATAAAAATTAGTTGAGAAAACAAATAATATATAAAAAGTATTAAGTTGTTTATCAATGATACATTTATTTTTTTATCGTAAAATTGTATTTTGTTTGTCTCTAAAAATATTCTCCAACTATCGAACATTATAGGAATGTCTTTAAACATTCTAACAAGTCTACCTAAATATCCTACTAACAAACGAGCACATGATCATACTGTAAGACCATCTGAATTCCATTTAATTAGTATCCTTGTTCCATCAATAACTTTTCCAATCAAGTTTTACACACATAAAAAAATAAACAAAATAATGTCATAACTCAACTATGTAAAATATTTAAATTATTTAAAGATATTTTAACATTAAATTACTTACTAATAACATTTACATTCAAATATTTAGAACTAGTCATTTGAACAATTTTGATCTCAACTTCTACTACGTTGGTGTAGTTTGGATCGGTGGAGGGGATATTATAGTTTGGATTGGAGGAGGGATTATTGTAGATGTTGGAGTTGCTGCTGAACGTAGGTGCTTCTTGGATATTTCAAGATCTCTAGGTTGTACAAACCTCGAACGATCCTTCACAGACTAAATACAATGCATACGTGAATATTTGTTAACAATAAAAGCAATTAATTTGCATAGAGTAGTATTGAAAGTTTATTATAAATCGATGATGATTTTGAAGATGATGAAGATGATTTGTAAAGGGATTGAGAGACACTACAACAAACAAGACCTTAGACAGCGCTTTTTTTAGCCTTAGACAGCGCTTTAAAGCGCTGTCTAAACCTCCGCTGCTAAAGGTTTAGACAGCGCTTTTTTAAATCTTAAAAGCGCTGTCTAAGCCCCCCCCCCCTTAGACAGTGTAACACCCCAATTAAAATAAGATAATTATTTGATTTAAATTAGTATTTTATTTATTAATTTAATTGAATAATTGGAATTTTGGATTATTATTATTTTGGAATAATAATTATTGGAATAATTATTTATTGGAATATATAAGTTGGAAGTTAAAAAAGTCCCAATTTTGGAAAAAGGGTTTCACGTGAAAAGGAAAGGAGAAGCGGCTGAAAGAGAGAAAGGGCAAACGGCAGAGCAAGAGAAGAGGAAAAGCTTGAAGGTGCAGAATTTGCCGGATTAACTCAGGTAAGGGGGTTTATCGTTGATTAACGGGTATTATATGATAATATGTCATGGGTAGTGATAGACCTTTGATTTACCTCTGAATTGGATGATTATGATGAACTTGTGAAAATAATTGATGAACGAAATTGGAGTAGAATTGAGAGGGATTCGTAGGAATTTGATGTAAAAGTGTTAGGTTTTGTGTAATCGAATAAGATAGGAATTGTGTTGAGAATATGGACGATTATTTGATGTAAATTGGACTGTGGAAGGTTGGATCGGATAGGTTTCGTAATAGGGAAAACCATTGTAGATCTGAAATCTGGTTTCTGTAGCAGAGGGTTCTGTTCGCGCGCGATTCGCGGCGCGAAGCCCCGTTCGCGGCGCGAACTGGCAAATCCAGAGGGGTTCTGTAACGCACCGTTCGCGGCGCGAAACCTGCTGCGCGGAGCGAACTGGCAAATCCAGAGGGGTTCTGTAACGCACCGTTCGCGGCGCGAAACCTGCTGCGCGGCGCGAACTGTGCTGTGCAGGAGTTGATATTGGATGGTGATTCTGTGCTGTGGTGGTGCAGTTTTTGGCTGTTTAGGCTGAGTGATGTGACTTAGCTGAGGACTGATGTAATAGGGATCATTTCCCGTTGTTTTGAGTGGCATAGGTATTAGTAAGGTGTGCTAATACTATGATTGATTGTATGGTATGATATGATATGCTTTCGTGATAAATGTGTTGATGATATGTGATGGTGTGCATTATACTGTGAATGTATCAGTTATGTATGCATTGTGAATAGACTGTTGTGTGACTTATAGTGTGCGCATATTGTCTATTCTTGAGTTGTTGTTGTTGCTGCATTGCTAGATGATTAGCATGCATGGCATAGCCTGTGGGGCTGTAGCTAATTCCCATGGTGAGGAATTAGTGAGGGAATCCTTGTGGAATTGTTGTTGATGTTTGCATACTAGATGAGTAGTGTGCATAGTCTAGCCTTTGGGGCTGTAGCTAATTCCCATAGTGAGGAATTAGTGAGTGAGTCATTAGATCTCAATGAGTGGGACTAGTGGGCTCAGTAGCCGTATCTGGAGGGATCGGTGAGCTTGAACTGTATGTTCAAGAATAGTCGGTACCGCATATGTGGAGTCTCATTGCATAATGAATGTATGGCATATAATATGATTGGATGTATTCCAGTATTATATGTGTGTGGTGTGTTGTGTTGTTGATGTTGAGTATGGTTGGAGATTATACATATGTTATATGTTATTGTCGAGTATGATGTTTGAATTGACACTGCCGTTATTGAGTGTGTAGTCTGGTTAGGGTGATTTAATGCGTTATTTACTTAACATTACATAATGTTGTATAATGCTTATTATATTGATTGAGGAACTCACCCTTACACCCATTTTTCAGGTAACGAGCAGTGAGTTGAGTAGGAGCTAGTGCATTGGAGTCTAGTGTCGTCATTAGTGGTCATGCTCTGGTAGATGTAACATCGGGAGGGGATGTTTGAATATTTTATTGATTGGTTGTGAACTATTTTGCATGTAATATGTTACATGATTGGAATAATCGAATTGATTTCTATCCGCTGCGTATTATGCAGATACTTTATAATTTGAATTAAATAAATGAGCATGACAGGATAATCTGATGATTGGTGTGAAATTATTGTGTGACACCCTTCGGGGCATAATTACTCTGATTGATATGTTGCTATTTTAATTAAATATTTTGGGGTATTTAGAAGGGTGTTACATTAGTGGTATCAGAGCATAGTCGGTCGAGTCGAGTTGTAATTGTTCTATTTCCCCTGTACGGGATAGGTGTTGTGTAACCCTATCAGTACTTATTGTTTAGCTTGTTTGGGTTTTCAGAATAGAGATGGCTGGAAGAGGTAGAGACGATGCTGCGATTGCTGAGGCTCTGGGTATGCTAGCTGGAGTACTTGGAGGAAATCAGAATGTTGTAGGAATGGGAGCTGCTCGTCAACTGAGTGAGTTCCAGAAGAACCATCCTCCAATGTTCAAGGGAGCATACGATCCAGATGGTGCTCAGAAGTGGTTGAAGGAGATCGAGAGGATCTTCAAAGTAACTGAGTGTGCTGATAACCAGAAGGTCAGGTTCGGTACACATATGCTGTCAGAGGAGGCTGATGATTGGTGGGTTGCTACCCGCACTGAGTTGGAATCTGCTGGGAATACTGAGATCACTTGGGCTGTGTTCAGGGAAAGGTTCCTGAGAAAGTATTTCCCAGAAGATGTCAGAGGAAAGAAGGAGATAGAGTTTTTGGAATTGAAGCAGGGTAACAGGTCGGTTACTGAGTATGCTGCGAAGTTCACCGAGCTGTCAAAGTACTATACTCCCTATAATGAGGCTGCTGGAGAATTTTCGAAATGTGTGAAGTTTGAGAACGGGTTGCGTCCTGAGATCAAACAGGCTATTGGATATCAGAGGATCAGGGTGTTTTCTGACTTGGTTGACTGTTGCAGAATTTTTGAACAGGATTCCAAGGCTAGAGCAGAGAGCTATCAGCAGAGGGTTGATAGGAAGGGTAAGAATCAGATGGATCGTGGAAAACCGTATGCAGCTGGCAAAGGTTTTCAGAAGCAGAGTGGGATGAAGAGGCCTAGTGGGGGAGACTCTAGTGCCCCTGCTAAGTGTTATAGATGTGGTCGGGCTGGACATCGTGTTCATGAGTGTACCAGTGCTGAGATGAAGTGTTTCAAGTGTGGAAAAGGTGGTCATTTGGCTGCAGAGTGCCGGTTGAAGACTGTAACTTGTTTCAACTGTGGAGAGTTGGGTCATATCAGTCCCCAGTGTCCTAAGCCGAAGAAGGAGAATCAGTCAGGAGGCAAGGTTTTTGCTCTATCGGGTTCTGAGACTTCTGCAGATGATCGTTTGATCCGAGGTACGTGTTATATTAATGGCTTTCCTCTTATAGCTATTATTGACACAGGTGCTACTCATTCTTTTATATCTGTGGATTGTGCTGTGAAGCTTAAGTTAGAGATATCTGAGATGCGTGGAAGTATGGTGATTGACACTCCTGCAAAGGGTTCAGTGACTACTACTTCGGTTTGTTTGAGTTGTCCTTTGAATATTTTTGGTAGAGATTTTGGGATAGACCTTGTGTGTCTTCCATTAGTGCAGATTGACGTTATCTTGGGTATGAACTGGTTGGTGTTTAACCGAGTTTCTATCAATTGTTTTGATAAGACTGTGATTTTTCCTGAGATTGAGGAAGGGAAGGATTTGTTTCTATCAGCAAGGCAGGTGAATGAGGAAGTGGCAGATGGAGCAGAGTTGTTTATGCTGTTGGCAACTTTAGAGGCTAAAGATAAACTGGTGATTCGTGATCTAGCAGTGGTGTGTGACTTTCCTGATGTGTTTCCGGAAGAAGTGAATGAGTTACCGCCAGAGCGTGAAGTTGAGTTCTCGATTGAATTGGTACCTGGTACTAGACCGATATCGATGGCTCCGTACCGTATGTCTGCCGTTGAGTTAGCTGAATTGAAAAGTCAGTTGGAAGATTTGTTGGATAAGAAGTTTATTCGTCCAAGTGTGTCACCGTGGGGTGCACCAGTGTTGTTGGTTAAGAAGAAGGAAGGTACTATGAGGTTGTGTGTGGACTACAGGCAACTGAATAAAGTGACGATCAAGAATCGGTATCCTTTGCCGAGGATTGATGATTTGATGGATCAGTTGGTTGGTGCGAGTGTGTTCAGCAAGATAGATTTGAGATCTGGGTATCATCAGATACGTGTGAAAACTGAGGATATTCAGAAGACTGCTTTCAGAACAAGGTATGGACATTATGAGTATTCCGTGATGCCTTTTGGTGTGACTAATGCGCCTGGAGTATTCATGGAGTATATGAATAGGATTTTCCATCCGTATCTAGATCAGTTTGTTGTGGTGTTTATTGATGACATCTTGGTGTATTCGAAGTCTGAAGAAGAACATGCTGAGCATTTGAGAGTGGTTTTGGAAGTTCTACGAGAAAAGAAGCTATTTGCTAAACTATCCAAGTGTGAATTTTGGTTAGAAGAGGTTAGTTTTCTTGGCCATGTGATTTCAAGAGGTGGTGTTGCTGTTGATCCTTCTAAGATAGAAGCGGTATCTAAGTGGGAAGCTCCGAAGTCTGTTGCTGAGATTCGAAGTTTCCTTGGTTTGGCTGGTTATTATAGGAAGTTCATTGAGGGATTTTCCAAGTTGGCGTTACCGTTGACGATGTTGACCAGAAAGGGGCAAGCGTTTGTTTGGGACTCAAAATGTGAAGAAGGTTTCCAGGAGTTAAAGAGAAGGTTGACTACTGCTCCTATTCTGATATTACCGAGTTCGTCGGAACCATTTGAGGTTTACTGTGATGCTTCATTGTTGGGTTTAGGTGGTGTGTTGATGCAGAATAAGCAGGTTATAGCTTATGCTTCGAGACAACTGAGGATTCATGAAAGGAACTATCCGACACATGATTTAGAGTTGGCAGCTGTGGTATTTGTTCTGAAGTTATGGAGGCATTATCTGTTTGGATCAAGATTTGAGGTTTTCAGTGACCATAAAAGTTTAAAGTATTTGTTTGATCAGAAAGAGCTGAATATGAGACAGAGGGGATGGTTAGAGTTTTTGAAGGATTATGACTTTGGTTTGAATTACCATCCGGGTAAAGCAAATGTAGTGGCTGATGCGCTGAGTCGGAAATCATTGCATATGTCTATGCTAATGGTTAAGGAATTGGATTTAATTGAGCAGTTTAGAGACTTGAGTTTGGTGTGTGAGAGTACTCACAATAGTGTTAAATTGGGTATGCTGAAGTTAACGAGTGGTATTCTGGATGAGATCAGAGAGGGTCAGAAATCCGATATGCTTTTGGTTGATAAATTGACTTTAGTGAATCAAGGTCAAGGTGGCGAATTCAGAGTTGATGAGAATGGTATTTTGAAATTTGGTAGTCGAGTGTGTATTCCAGATGTTACTGAGCTTAAGAAGAGTATTCTGGAAGAAGGACATCGTAGTGGCTTGAGTATTCATCCTGGAGCTACAAAGATGTATCATGATTTGAAAAAGCTATTTTGGTGGCCGGGAATGAAAAGAGAAATTGCAAGTTTTGTGTATTCCTGTTTGACTTGTCAGAAGTCGAAGATTGAACATCAGAAGCCGTCTGGGCTAATGCAACCGTTGGCTATTCCAGAGTGGAAGTGGGATAGTATCAGTATGGATTTTGTTTCTGGTTTGCCGAGGACAAGTAAGAATTTTGAGGCTATTTGGGTGATTGTTGATAGATTGACGAAGTCGGCTCATTTCATTCCGATTAGAATGGATTATCCGTTAGAGAGGCTAGCTGAGTTGTATATTGAGAAGATTGTAAGTTTGCATGGTATTCCGTCGAGTATTGTTTCGGACAGAGATCCTAGATTTACATCGAAGTTCTGGGAAGGTTTGCAGAGAGCTTTGGGAACTAAGCTGAGATTGAGTTCTGCATATCATCCGCAGACTGATGGTCAGACTGAGAGGACGATTCAATCACTGGAGGATCTTTTGAGAGCTTGTGTTTTGGAAAAGGGAGGCGCTTGGGATTGTTATTTGCCTTTGATTGAGTTT
Source organism: Lathyrus oleraceus (assembly GCF_024323335.1). Taxonomy (NCBI): domain Eukaryota; kingdom Viridiplantae; phylum Streptophyta; class Magnoliopsida; order Fabales; family Fabaceae; genus Lathyrus; species Lathyrus oleraceus. The sequence continues at coordinate 450,777,254 of NC_066579.1, forward strand.
ACCTACAACAATAGTTTTCATTCGAGCATTGGTATGGCACCGTTTGAAGCTTTGTATGGTAGGAGATGTCGGACACCTTTATGCTGGTATGAGTCCGGTGAGAGTGCTGTGGTTGGACCGGAGATTGTTCAACAAACTACGGAAAAAATTAAGATGATTCAGGAGAAGATGAGAATTGCTCAGAGTCGTCAGAAGAGTTATCACGACAAGAGGAGGAAGTCACTTGAGTTCCAAGAGGGAGATCATGTGTTTCTTCGTGTTACTCCAATAACTGGTGTTGGTCGAGCTTTGAAGTCGAAGAAGTTGACACCTCGATTTATTGGTCCTTATCAGATTTTGGAGAGGATAGGGGAGGTAGCCTATCGTATCGCTTTACCGCCGTCGCTTGCGAATTTGCATGATGTTTTTCATGTGTCTCAGTTGAGGAGGTACATTCATGATCCGTCGCATGTTGTTCAAATAGATGATGTACAGGTGAGAGATAACCTGACTGTTGAAACATCACCTATGAGGATCGAGGATCGAGAGTTGAAGCAGTTGCGGGGTAAAGAGATTGCCTTAGTGAAGGTAGCTTGGGGAGGACCAGCAGGTGGCAATGTGACTTGGGAACTGGAGAGTCAGATGAAGGAGTCTTATCCGGAGTTGTTCGCTTGAGGTATGTTTTCGAGGACGAAAACTCTTTTAGTGGGGGAGAGTTGTAACACCCCAATTAAAATAAGATAATTATTTGATTTAAATTAATATTTTATTTATTAATTTAATTGAATAATTGGAATTTTGGATTATTATTATTTTGGAATAATAATTATTGGAATAATTATTTATTGGAATATATAAGTTGGAAGTTAAAAAAGTCCCAATTTTGGAAAAAGGGTTTCACGTGAAAAGGAAAGGAGAAGCGGCTGAAAGAGAGAAAGGGCAAACGGCAGAGCAAGAGAAGAGGAAAAGCTTGAAGGTGCAGAATTTGCCGGATTAACTCAGGTAAGGGGGTTTATCGTTGATTAACGGGTATTATATGATAATATGTCATGGGTAGTGATAGACCTTTGATTTACCTCTGAATTGGATGATTATGATGAACTTGTGAAAATAATTGATGAACGAAATTGGAGTAGAATTGAGAGGGATTCGTAGGAATTTGATGTAAAAGTGTTAGGTTTTGTGTAATCGAATAAGATAGGAATTGTGTTGAGAATATGGACGATTATTTGATGTAAATTGGACTGTGGAAGGTTGGATCGGATAGGTTTCGTAATAGGGAAAACCATTGTAGATCTGAAATCTGGTTTCTGTAGCAGAGGGTTCTGTTCGCGCGCGATTCGCGGCGCGAAGCCCCGTTCGCGGCGCGAACTGGCAAATCCAGAGGGGTTCTGTAACGCACCGTTCGCGGCGCGAAACCTGCTGCGCGGAGCGAACTGGCAAATCCAGAGGGGTTCTGTAACGCACCGTTCGCGGCGCGAAACCTGCTGCGCGGCGCGAACTGTGCTGTGCAGGAGTTGATATTGGATGGTGATTCTGTGCTGTGGTGGTGCAGTTTTTGGCTGTTTAGGCTGAGTGATGTGACTTAGCTGAGGACTGATGTAATAGGGATCATTTCCCGTTGTTTTGAGTGGCATAGGTATTAGTAAGGTGTGCTAATACTATGATTGATTGTATGGTATGATATGATATGCTTTCGTGATAAATGTGTTGATGATATGTGATGGTGTGCATTATACTGTGAATGTATCAGTTATGTATGCATTGTGAATAGACTGTTGTGTGACTTATAGTGTGCGCATATTGTCTATTCTTGAGTTGTTGTTGTTGCTGCATTGCTAGATGATTAGCATGCATGGCATAGCCTGTGGGGCTGTAGCTAATTCCCATGGTGAGGAATTAGTGAGGGAATCCTTGTGGAATTGTTGTTGATGTTTGCATACTAGATGAGTAGTGTGCATAGTCTAGCCTTTGGGGCTGTAGCTAATTCCCATAGTGAGGAATTAGTGAGTGAGTCATTAGATCTCAATGAGTGGGACTAGTGGGCTCAGTAGCCGTATCTGGAGGGATCGGTGAGCTTGAACTGTATGTTCAAGAATAGTCGGTACCGCATATGTGGAGTCTCATTGCATAATGAATGTATGGCATATAATATGATTGGATGTATTCCAGTATTATATGTGTGTGGTGTGTTGTGTTGTTGATGTTGAGTATGGTTGGAGATTATACATATGTTATATGTTATTGTCGAGTATGATGTTTGAATTGACACTGCCGTTATTGAGTGTGTAGTCTGGTTAGGGTGATTTAATGCGTTATTTACTTAACATTACATAATGTTGTATAATGCTTATTATATTGATTGAGGAACTCACCCTTACACCCATTTTTCAGGTAACGAGCAGTGAGTTGAGTAGGAGCTAGTGCATTGGAGTCTAGTGTCGTCATTAGTGGTCATGCTCTGGTAGATGTAACATCGGGAGGGGATGTTTGAATATTTTATTGATTGGTTGTGAACTATTTTGCATGTAATATGTTACATGATTGGAATAATCGAATTGATTTCTATCCGCTGCGTATTATGCAGATACTTTATAATTTGAATTAAATAAATGAGCATGACAGGATAATCTGATGATTGGTGTGAAATTATTGTGTGACACCCTTCGGGGCATAATTACTCTGATTGATATGTTGCTATTTTAATTAAATATTTTGGGGTATTTAGAAGGGTGTTACAGACAGCGCTTTGGCCAAAAGCGCTTTATAAGACCCTCTTATTTTAAATTTTTTAGGTATACCTTAGACAGCGCTTTTGAAAAGCGCTGTCTAAGCCCCACCCCCTTAGACAGCGCTTTGGCCAAAAGCGCTTTCTAAGACCCTCCTATTTTAATTTTTTTAGGTATACCTTAGACAGCGCTTTTCAAAAAGCGCTGTCTAAGCCCCCCCCCTTAGACAGCGCTTTTGCCTAAAGCGCTTTCTAATCCCCCCCTTAGACAGCGCTTTTTACAAAAGCGCTGTCTAAGGTATACGAAAATTTTTGAAGCTTTTGTTTTAAACCACATTTTTTCCAGGTTTATAAACCAGAATTTCTACCTGTTTTCAACCAGATTTTGACAGACATATAAATAGTTAGATCAAATTAAGAATGTAACAACTTCCATGAATATATGTCATATAATTGTATATTACCTCTTTTCTTGAAACCGTGGACTCGGTATGCCGTGGAATCACATTATCTTTTGATTTGGATTTTGTGGGAGTCTATTTAACATAACCAAGGAAAATATGTAAGTAAAATTTTAAGCATAAATTTTAAACTTTGAATATACACATTAAAGTTAACATAAGTTTTAAGCATACCTCATATCCTACGCATATGAGGTTTGTCGGCCATGCAACAAACGAACCTACTGCTTCGTGCACCGTTGTTGCATCCGAATCATCGCTAGGATATGGTAATGCTGCATTCGGCTCAACTGCAATATCAACTGATACCTTCAAACATCCAGCAGGGAGCTCTCTAGTGTGGAGTAATACTCCGCTAACGTTATGCACTTTTCCCAAACCCCTTTTCGGCCTAAAACCCTAAGTCCTAGTTTTGATTCTAATCCTAAGGTCAAATTTTGATTTTTTTTTATCTTTGAAGCACTTGTTATTTGGCATTGGTCATGTTGTAAGCTCTTGTTCTACCATGTGCATGATTGAGGATATGAACATAATTGCATTGCCTTTGTCCAAACCCGATGTGCAAGCAGGATGGTTATGGTCATGTTGTGACAAACTCAACTTCATTGCCAAGTCACCCCTGAAATCAATGAACATGCTACTGCGAATAACACCAAGCAAAGGTGATGAACTTACAAACAGCGATGCAGCAGATGACATACCAAAACCTAAACCAGGCCATATCAAACTGAATGGCTAGCAAGACTGCAAATCAAGCTGCATACCTGATTGCAAAACAGGACCATTGAGACAGTCTGCGAGCCATGGCCCAGCCTTGTAGGTGTTCTGCACCAACTTGCATCAGCCTCCACAAACAAGTCACAATAAACATTTAACAATGCAGATAATGTACTGCAGACCCACTACTGGAAATTTACCAAGGCCATGACCCACATGAGCATAGACAAAGTCAGAAGTGTGGATGGATAGGAGTAGACCTCACCCTACAGCAACATTGCAAGACCAAACCAAAGCTTACCATGGCTAGTTTGCTGCAGTTCCAACAATGGCAAATGGAGCCTGCGACAAATGACTTCATTTCAAAGCGAGTAGCAGGGAAAGGCATGGATATCCTTCTTCATTAACCTTCATTGGACAATTTTAGCAATGATCTTCTCAACATTAGCATCAAGTCATCAGTGAAAACCACTTGTCCAGTTCATATGACCATGCCACTGACCCATCATCATGCCAGGATCCCTCCAGCTAGGTTCCTGAAACCTGCAGCATGAAACATCACCAATGTCAAACTAAGTCAGCAACAGGGCAACGTTGCAGTTTACCTCATAATGGATAATCCAAGTCCTGCATCAATCCTCTGTTAAAGACCCAACACACAACAACTTTGTCAGCATCATCGCCAAGCATTAACCTGAACAACAATTATGCAATGAATATTATGGTTCAAAACATGGCCGACATGAAGGCAATAATCACATGAACCAACAGCCTGGACTTACCTCACTCCACCACCAATCCTGCAAAAAGACATTGGTGCAATAATTCTGCAGCCATGTGTAGCCTGCAAGTCAACAAGCCATTGCCAAAACCACCAAAACCTGTCATCAAGCAATGCATAACAGTCATCATTAACCAATAACATAACATAACCTAAGCTAATTCATTAACCAAGTTTTCAAAGCTAGTGCTCACTTATGAAGTTCCACATTTAACATTTCAAATAAGAGAGGATTAACTACATTGTGCATCCTAAGCTAACATAAAAACAATCCTACACATGAGCTCAAAATGCAGAAGGACACACCATGATACTAGTACAAAACACAGGCTAGACATTACTAGCACATATCAGTACAGGAAGAGAGTTACCCACATGATGGGACTTTCCAACACAGCATGCGCATCAGATTCCAGCTGGTGGATGGGAGATACATCTTATTCCCTGGAAGCAACAACTGTTAAGCCTCATGCTCATGATCCATAGGACAAAAAGGATAAGCAATGACGCAAACCTGTTCATAGTGGATAGCAGGACAAGGATGGCATTGATAAACACCTAAACCAACACGAAGTGCATTGGCATACCAGGTCATTGTCATTAGCAATCACTTACATCATTGAAATTGCTTTGCTTGCAGAGTTCATTTACTTGCAAGCTACCTGCAGCTCGAGTCTAATGGTGCAACAGTCATGACCATAACATCCTGCAAGTCATCAAATACCAAGCATCAAGTTATCATATTTGCTTACACTGCACTTAAACCATTAGAATAACAGGGAATGTGCTAACAGTTCATTTTCCTAATCAATACTAACATGAATTAACAAGTTAACCTACTAATATGCACAAGAGCTAAAAACAATGGATATCACAAGCATTATACATAGATAGAGTTCAACAGATTTGGAATTTGACAGGTTATACAAGCCAACCATAAATCTAAACCTACAAATTGTCATAACCTGCAACAGTTTCAATGGGTGACTAACCTAATCCCATGTAATGGAAATTCAAACATAACACTGCATAAACCAATTCATTAATCACTAAGAGGTAAACCTGCTCCACAGGTCATCATTCATGTTAAGTTCAATTCCACTTAAGCCAACCTGTCATAACCATTAAAAGGAAAACAAATTCAGGTTCATTCATCCTAACTAACTGAGTCAAAAGCAATTAACTAGCTGAGTTAACTGCTAACTCAGTGAGCCAATTCTAACCAACTCCAACCTCCCTTAACAAACTCTGAGCCTCATTCCAAGCCTATCTCCAATCTAAACTTCATCCCTATTAAACACAATCATCATCATCATTTCAACACCTTGGTCATAACCTTCAAACTCACACTCTCACTCTGCAAAATCTCTTCCTCACCACTCACTCAAAATTCTTCTCCTATAAGCCATTGAAGCTTCATATTGAAGCTTCAAATCGCTTGAGCTAAATCATTGTTCATCACTCCAAATTTCCAAAAGAAAGAAGAAAGAAGGAAGAGAAGAGGACGATTTGTGTCAAAGAAAATAAAGAATAAAAATCTGAAACTCACCTGACGTATCTCCGGTCTCCTTCTCCGGTGAGTAACTCTCTAACCTTTGCTTTTTTTTCGCATTTTTAGGTTACCAAATGGTAGAATTTGGGGAGAGGAATCCAAGCCCTAAGGTTGTAGACATTGACTCTTCATGACTTCCATTTAATTTGCTTAGATTGACTTAGGGTTCTTCGAATAAAATCCTTCGATTCAGCTTGTACAGAAGGAATTTCACCATTTCAATCCCAAATCCGTCACCAGTGTATTTTCGTTCTCCACCTTGCTTCAATATCTGAAACCGATTCTTCAAACACTTTCTGGTATTGAAACCGAATGATTACAATGTATTCTCGTTCGCTGTTAGGGTTCGCTGGAGGGGTTTAATCGCAGGAGGGAAAACAAAAAGAACTGAGAACGAAAATAGAAGTCTGAAATTTAATTTTAATTAGACCTTAGACAGCGCTTTTGTGGAAAGTGCTTTCTAAGATATGCCTTAGACAGCGCTTTCCAAAAGCGCTTTCTAAACCCCCACCTTAGACAGCGCTTTTGGTTTTAATTTTTTTTTAATTGAAAGACTTTAAACAGCGCTTTCTCAAAAGCGCTGACTAAGGTCTATATTTAAAAGCGCTTTCTAAAAGCGCTCTCTAAGGGGGGGTCTTAGACAGCGCTTTCAAAAAGCGCTGTCTAAGACCCCCCCTTAGACAGCGCTTTCATTATTTTTTTAGAACATTTTCCGTGTTTTATTTTTATTTTAACCTTAGACAGCGCTTTCTTTTAAAAGCGCTGTCTAAGATGCGCTGTTAAAAAACCTTTTTGGCATAAAAATAAAAATTAGTTGAGAAAACAAATAATATATAAAAAGTATTAAGTTGTTTATCAATGATACATTTATTTTTTTATCGTAAAATTGTATTTTGTTTGTCTCTAAAAATATTCTCCAACTATCGAACATTATAGGAATGTCTTTAAACATTCTAACAAGTCTACCTAAATATCCTACTAACAAACGAGCACATGATCATACTGTAAGACCATCTGAATTCCATTTAATTAGTATCCTTGTTCCATCAATAACTTTTCCAATCAAGTTTTACACACATAAAAAAATAAACAAAATAATGTCATAACTCAACTATGTAAAATATTTAAATTATTTAAAGATATTTTAACATTAAATTACTTACTAATAACATTTACATTCAAATATTTAGAACTAGTCATTTGAACAATTTTGATCTCAACTTCTACTACGTTGGTGTAGTTTGGATCGGTGGAGGGGATATTATAGTTTGGATTGGAGGAGGGATTATTGTAGATGTTGGAGTTGCTGCTGAACGTAGGTGCTTCTTGGATATTTCAAGATCTCTAGGTTGTACAAACCTTGAACGATCCTTCACAGACTAAATACAATGCATACGTGAATATTTGTTAACAATAAAAGCAATTAATTTGCATAGAGTAGTATTGAAAGTTTATTATAAATCGATGATGATTTTGAAGATGATGAAGATGATTTGTAAAGGGATTGAGAGAGTTGAGTCAGATTGAGAGCCTTCATCTTTTTCTGATTCTCTTCTATTGTTTTGCGACAAATATTCTTATATGATGAAGTCATTCTTTCACAACATGCTTAAACTACAAGTATAGGTGATAAACAAGTTAGTACACTAAAAGTAGTAAACATCAAAATTTTATATTAGCCACTATAAATTTAGTAAAAACAACATAAATATAAAAAATAGACATAAAATATAGAGTAACAATGCCATGTATTGGTACTTCATATTTATAATGATGAATCAATATAAAAATTAATAATCTCATACATTGATTAGAGATAAGTAACAAAAAAACAAAATCTCTTACGAGTTACAAACAAGCTACACTTCTTAATAATACAAAAATTATTTCTTAATTATTGTCATCATTTAACTGATGAAGTTTTAGAATGGTCATTAGAGAATTTTTTTTCCAAATTTTGTGATTTTATACAAATCATTGGGCTTCAAATGAACATGTATGCTCCATCCTTGTTCCTTCTCATCATCCATATAAAAAACCATATGAGCTTCTGACGCTTGAATGTATGGTTCATTATCTTCATGTTCTTCGGTATGTAGTAGTCTTGCAAAGTTTATAGAGGTAAAATCCAACTTATCTATCTTAATGCCTCTTATATTTGTGGTATTAGGCCATTCACATTTAAACATGGGCACTGTGAAGTCATAATGGGAAAGCACAATAATGTCTATCAATCTTATAGAGTAAGGAACCCCTCTAAATCTCACTTGGGTATCACTATTGCTTGAATAACTTTGTGGCCAAACATATCAAAACTCCACTATTTTGAGTTTTAAAAGAATTGTCTCATTCGAACATTCAAAATTTGGATCAATTGATATTGTATGCGGTAAACCTTTTAACTTTATCAAAAGGACCATGAGCAAGACTAAAGAGAACATCTCTACCTGATCTATCAATATTGTCAAGATTGTTGCAAATCTATACACGATAAAACATCCAATTAATCACGTTATTATTAAAAACCAATTCAACAAAAAGTCTATTTTTATGCAAACTAACATGGTTGTGAAACCAATGAGTAGACTCTCTATGAATCTTTCTGTCTATTTCGACAACACTTCTTTGACTGCTCATCAGTTAGTTGTGAGTAAAACTTTGGAACTACCTATTCAGGTATTTCATATTAGATGTAAAAAAGTGTAGATGACTCAAATAGAATAAAACTACTTACTTTAGATAGTTGTCAATTATTTGATAATTCGTTAAAACGTGTTTATGAGCCTGCAACTTTTCAATTGGTGTTAGAGTTTAATATAAAGATCCACCAATAGGTTTTCCAACTCTAGGAAATAATTATGCTACATGTGAGCGAGTTTGGATATCACCAATATGGTTATCATCTACATGTCCAAGTTGATTAAATATAATCTCAATATTTTCTAAATATCTTGAACAAATGTACTAATCGCTTGAAAACGGTATCCTACATAAATTTTTGTAGGAACACTTAATAATAAATTAATGAGTCTCGATTCAAAGAATGCAACGAGAAAAAGACTATCATACAAATACAACATCAAAAATCATCAACGTCCAATGAATTACAACCTTATACGAAATTTCATACACTACAAGAAAATCACGTTTTAGCTTTAAAAAATTAGCATCATTCCCGACATTGACACTATTAACGCCGACCCCGATATTGACGCTATCGGCGTCGGTTTAATGCCCCTGAAGCAGACGCTAACAAACAATCAATTTTTTAAAATAATTTTTATTAGATCTTTAAGTATAAATTCATTTCCCTCCATAATTTTTGTTTACCTACTTATTTAAATAGTAGTCTCAGTGTAGCCGACACTATACTAATTGTCGGTGAAAAATATTCTTTTCCCACCACTTTTTTAGTTTACCTCTCATTTTTTCTTATTTTAAATTAATAAATATTTAGATTCAAATAAAAACTAAAGCTATTAATTAATAAAATAAAATTATAAATCAAAATCAAAACTAAGTTTATAAAGAAAAATTCATAAAATAAAATTATATTAATTAAAATTAAAATGTTAAATTAATAAAATAAAACAAAACAAAATCTAAATTAAAACTAAAACTATAAAATTTAAACCAAATAAATTAAAATCAAAACTATACAATAAAATCAAATATTTTTTAGATTCAAATAAAACTAAAACTCTAAATTAATAAAATAAAACTATAAATCAAAACCAATTCATAAAATAAAATTATAAATTAATAAAAAAATATAAATCAAAACAAAAACTAAATTCATAAAATAAAATTATATTAATTAAAACTAAAACTATAAACTAATAAAATAAAACAAAACTATTAACTAGGACAAAGTAACCTTAGCAACAATAATAGCATGCAGAGCAAGCAATGCTCTAATACAACAACTTCAAGAGGGATCCTATATAAATGCCAACTCAATCACTAACTCTAATAACTTGATTTATCCATTTTTGAGATTGATATCATTTTCCCAATAATTAAGGGGAAGTTTATCCAAAGTCAAGTCAACAACTAATACAAAAATAACAAAGGGGGAAAATGGTTTATGAAACTATATGGTATTTGACAAAAGATGAAGGAACAAGAAAAATGATTTATGAAACTATATGGTATAAAATTTTTAAGAACCCTTGGACGGCTCTAATAGCACAAGAAATCCAAAGGACCCAAAATGTGACATTCAACTAATATTACAACTCCTTCCTAAAAGTGAAAATGATCATAGAATATTTATCAAAAACTCAGAAGTTGTCTCACAAACCAAAACTACATTATCTTTGACAAAATCTTGAATATAGTACTAGTCCAAAACAAGACAAATAACTATGTAGCAGCAACATGTCACAGAAACGCACATCGAAAACAAACAGCAGCTACAGAATGTCACAAAACACATGTCCAAAACAAGCAATAGCAGCAGCAAATAAACACAACTAGTCAATTCCAAAACAAGCCATAGCACCAGCAAACACAGTCATATCCAAAACAAGCAGTAGCCGCAACAAACAAACACAACATGTCAATTCATTCAAGTATTATAAACATACTAAAGCTTACTTGCACAAGATAAGGACACAAACAGACTTCAAAGCTTTTGGTTTCTTTGAGGAAAAACCTACAAGACAAACAAAGCAATCACAAAAAATGAATAGGCTATTAAAAATGAACATACTTATTATGAATCTAGTGAGTTTTTCTATTTGCTAACTATGCCATTCAACTTACTCTTCTTCATATAATGACCACCAAAGAAGATGTGGAAGTATAGTAGTAATTTCTTTTTACTGGAATTAGGAGTTTAGTTGTTGATAGTGGATTTGGGTACATCACTTGATTCAAGGATGCCAACGAATCCAACATGTCATATAGCTAACACATGACCATTCAATCTTATTACTAACATGTTCATATTCTATAATACTCTGCATGGAAATTATATACATCACCTAGTTTTGGTTTCTTTGGCTTTCTAGTGATTACCCGAAGGTAATGTAGAAAATATTGGTTGCTTAAAGATGATATATCTCAACCTTATTGGCTTCAAACTTAGAAGTATATTCTGGATGGGATCAAACATAACATAACCACATATCATATTGTAGCTGGAATTTTCATAATCAAGGGTTAACTTAAGAGGTGTTTTGACTTGGTGGGGTTATCTCATATCACTTAGCAATTACCCAAAAAGCATAAACAAACAAGTGGTTAACCACTTATTTTGTCAACTCTGTTAACCACTTCTTGGTTGTGAATTTAAGAAGGCAGATTATTCAAGATCAAAGGAGACGGAGGTTAAGAAAACAAGTCGTCACCCTAAAAATGAATAGCCTTTCTGTCTTTCTTCAATTCATTGAAGCAATGTTGGGGACGGTGGTTAAGAAAACAAGTCGCAATATTTTTTCTTTATCCCTCCAACACAGCGAAACCTTAAACTTCATGTTGGGTTAAAATTGGAGGAGGGAGGTTGGCCTAACTGTCATAGCCCATATATATATATATATAAATCCAAGGCGTGTGGCCAAAACTGGAGGAGAGCAGTTGGACTAACCGTCGCAATCCATATGTTTTTTTGAAAAATCCAAGGCGTGTGGTCAAAATTGGAGGAGGGCAGTTGGGCTAACAGTCACAATCCATATGTTGTTTTTTAAAGTCCAAAGAGTGTGTTGGGTCAAAAATGGAGGAGGACAATTGCATTAACTATCACAACCCATATTTTAGGGTGGTTGGGCTTAGGACCGTCGCAGCCTATATGTTTTTTTAAATCAAATGGCGGTTAGAAAAAACCACTATAATAACCGTAGTAAAATACATAAGAGACTGGTTTTCAAAGAACCGTTGTGTCGTAAAATGATATTTTTTTATAGGATATAAATGAAAATAAAATACAATTTGATATGTTTTAATTTAAAAAAAAAATATTTTTCACCAATATTTCTGTTAACAACCCTAGGGATATCTTATAACATTTCACCTCTATTACTTTTTTCAACAGTGGGAAAAAGTCATACAAATTTGTCTATAAACGTCAACACATTCATTCATCTTTTTTATAAACCTAACTCTTTCCGCCTCCAAAATTCATCTTCCATTCACAAACTCTACATATTTTTTTCAGCACATAATTTCTACAGGTTCACAAACTAGAAAATAGTATATTAAAACTTCATCTTACATCTTGTTGTGTTGTTGTATCACTGGCTCTGAAGATTGAATATGCTAAAACAATATATTGAAAAATGTGGATTGAAGATTAATGTCAAGCTTCACTTTATCAAGTAAATGATATGTTTGAACCTTAAGATTGGTCTTCAACGTCAAAATTTTTAAGATAGTAAAAATGAATGAAGATATTGCAACACAAAAGTGTCCTAAAAATGAATGAGAAATTAAACTGTATATGCTGGGATTTGAAACGTGTCCCTGAGAGGGAAATTTCCCCATGATTGAAAAATCTGATCGGGGTGAAATGTTATTTAATTTTAATTTTAAAATTAAAAAACAAACATGTCAGATTTCATCACGGTTGTTATCTCTAACTAAAGTGAATGCATCTTGAAAGTTAAGAATAAAGAAAAATATTTAGATAAATAAATTTTACCACAGTGGATATTTTGATCGTGGTGAAAGTTCATTACGAATTCTACATTTTGTAGTAGTGAATCCATTTATAATTTTTATTTGAATCAGTTTGAATTTAAACAACTTTAATAAAAAGAATATGTATATGCATATTTGATCTCTCGAAACTTCCTTTGAAGGATGCCAATTTCAAACAACAAATAGTCTCATATAAATTTTTTATAACCAAATATATATTAAGGAGCATAAGGGGTGCTTAAACCCACAAGAGAACAATTACAAAGGTTTCAAAATACAAGGAATTGGATAGAAGCTGTGATCCTGAAAATTATAAGAAACATAACTTTTACAATTCACAATGAACTAGTCCCAAGAAATCTTATTAATGAAGACTAAGCTAAGTTCCAAATTCTTGAAGTCACCTTTAAAAATGATTTCATTCCTTGCGATCCAAATGATCCAGCAAGAAGCAAGCCAAAATAACCCAACAAACTTGCTCTTAAATGAGACTCTGAGTTGGTTCCGAAAGGACCTGAAAGATGCACATGAGGTGTCTCGGACACCCTCAAAAATCATGTCAAGCCGATAAAAAATTCCACTCCAAATTTCGACCACGAATGGGCAGCTAACAAAGAGATGATTAACAGTCTCATCAGAAGTGAAGGAAAAGGGATAAACTAAGTTGTGAGAACCAAAGATACCATTTATTTTGAATAATTTGTCTCTTGTAAGAAGCCTTTCAAGGAGAAGTCTTCACCTAAAAATGAGAACCTTATTAAGGGCAATGGATTTCCAAAGGCAGTTCGAGTCTTTTTTAGAAAGATTTGTCGTAGAAATTGTCACACCCCAATTTTTTCCCTAGATCAATAAATTCATTCATCCATCAATACGTTTGCATTATTTTCATTTCATAGCATGCATTTCTTTCAACATAATACTTAAAAAATAGTCAAAAATAAAGTTTTGGTTTTATAGACATATCGGTTGAATCGATTCTCAATTGCGTGTAAAGTTAATGGGCAAATAATTTCGAGGTTGGGCTTGCAGTTGTCAGTTTTATTGACCTACAATTCGTGTAGTGTAACCCTTGTTTAATTTTTTTTGATCCGGTTTACATTCTCATTTTCATCAGCCTGAGCCTTTTCAGCCAGACATTTTTTACTATGAAATTTGATATTTATCTGTCTGTTTTTAAGAACTTTATTTTGCGTAGATCATTTTAATGCATTCATTTTATTTTTTCACGCCCTATTTTTATTCATTTTTATTTCTTTTATTTTTGTAAATTAAAATGTCGAGAACAATTAAATAGAGACCAATATGTGCTCAATTGATTTTATCTGTCTTTATAAAAAAAAATTATTTCATTTTTAATCGTTTAACCTCTTTTAATCTCAGTAAAATTCTCAAAGGGGAATTTTGGGATTTTTTTGAAATATAATTCAATAAACCCTAGTATATAAATATTGTTGATTGGCGAGTGCAAAGAAAATCCTTAGAACAAGCATCTGCGGCGCCTCGCCTAACGATGTTTTCTATCTCATTTTTAAAAACGGATCAATGACAACACAACATGCCATCTCTTTTTCCATAATATTTCCTTTTAAGACTCATAATTGAGAATGGACAAGAGAGAAAAAGAAGAGTCTTGGCTTTTAAGAAGAACAAAAACAAACACTCAACAAAAAACATATTTTCTTCACCACTTGGAAAAAGGCAACGACACACACCCTCTTTTTTTCCCTTTACCGTGATCTCTCTTCCCTCTTCAACCTCCGGCACCGCCCTTCTCCCTTCACACCTCTATAGCTCCGGAGATAACCACCGGAAAATAACAACACCATATCTCAAACCAAACACACTTACCTTCACCATGTGAAAACTCTACACCATAACTCATAAAATACATCACTAAAACTTACACCTCCCATTTGCATACCATCTGTAACATGTAACCTCATCATTCAAACACACCTTCCACATTTTCTTCTCCGTTTTCAAAATAAACCTCCTTCTACTCATACCACAAACCCCACATGCATTATCATACTTTACGTGAACTTGACGTTTTCCATTTCAATTCATCAAATTGTGCTTGCTATTTATATTTGTATCGTTTTCATTTCGATTCGACGAGCTCTGATTTGTATAGAATAATATATGTGTGGGCTATGCTGTTAAAGTTACATTTTGTGTTATGTTGAAGTCGAATCGAATTCGTGTCGTAACATTGTTTGCATATACGTGCGTCATGTGTGGCATTTTCTTTGATTTAATTCATTGGCGATGACCGCGTTAAACATTAGCATTTGGTTGGAATTTTTCTTGTAATTGCATGCAACACTTGTCGTCATGTTTAGATTCGATTGAGCGCACGTTTAATGGTTGGGCATAACGACAATTCACATTTTTGCTTTTCATGACTTTGCGTTTCGACTCTGACTTTTGCTTCCGCCATGCTATATTTTGTTGTGATTTATTTGTGACATCTGCGCTTATGCGTTAGTAATTTGTAATTCAATTTGTGTTGAGATACAACGATTCAATATCATTACATTTAAATCGAATTTAAATTCTACTTTGTTAGCTTTGCATCGCACGTCTTCGTGTAACGTGACATTGATTCACATCCTCGCGTTGTGATATCTTGATTTGTGCATACTTTGGTTTTGTTAATTTTTCGATTCAATTGTGATGCATGTGTTGTAATTATTGGGTATGAGCTCCTATCGTATTATCCCGTTGTGTTTATGTTATGTGCAATGTGCAAATCGATTTGTTTTCAGCTTTAAGTTACGCCTCGCGTTAGAGTTCACGTCCTACCGCTAGAATTCGTGCCTCTCGCGATGCAATTCGTGATCTTGCGTTACGTTTCTCACCTTTCATATTCCAACCACTTTCACCATCGATTCAAAACCATTTTTCAAAACCCGTCAAACCATTTCATAACTCATTTCACAATGAAAATAAAAAACTTGACCCAACATTAAACTATTTTCTCAAATAAATTCAAAATGACTAATCTAAACAACTTTGACCCTTTTCAAAAATTGGAAGAAAAATACTAGCTAGGTGTTAGATACATTCATAGTCCTGAGTATTAGACCCAAGTTATAAGAGCTTGGAAGTCCTAAATACTCGTATTCCAACTCAAAAACACTTTAAACTCATCAAACTTGTCTTTTCTTGCCCCCACACGATAAAATCCCCTTTTAACAAACCTTTTTGTGATCCTTTGCTTTTTCTCTTTGAACTAATAATCAGAAGAAAACAAACACTTGAAAGCTAACATTTACGCGCGAACTAACTAAACGGTTCACGTTGAATACAACAGATGTGAGAGGTGGGAATACCTTCCCATTGCATAATCGACTCCCGAACCCGATTTGGTTGCGACGACCATATCATTATCATCTTTTAAGTTCAATGGCGACTCTGTTAGTCATCTGCGAGCATACGACGCGCTTTCAACATCGTGTTTTTTGAGAAACGACAATAATGTCTTCATTGTGTAATTCCAACAAACTTTGATAACTATCCTTCACTGGAAAACTGACACTATCTCTCCACCAATTGAAATAGTCATCAACCTCCTGAACTAATGCACCCCTTGCAAAAGCAAAGTCAGATCTACAAATTAAGATCGACCATAGGTTGCCAATAGATATGAAGATTTCAAATCCAACAATTAACATTCCAAGATCCCATATCAGAGACTTTATCTTCTACACATACTGCATTAGCAAAACGCTAAAAAATGGTGCTAAAAGGTTTAGATCCAAGTGATCAGTGCATTTTGATGCACATTCTTCTATATTTATACTTATGCATTTCCATGTTTTAGTTTGGTTATTTTTCACTTTTAATGTGTTTTTATAATTTATGTTATTTTTGCACTTATTTAATTTTCGTATTTAATTTTCAGCATTAGCAGCTTTCGCGAGAAAAATCATATCTTGAGCTAGGAGTATCGGATTAAGACGTGCTACTAGTCGATGGAAAGCTAAGAAAAAGATCTATAACTTTTATTCAGAAGTCAAGAGTTGAATCAGACTGTAGAAGGGCCAGAAGAGTCGTTGAAGTTGCACCATTAGTTTTATTTAAGTTTTGGGTCATTAGTTTTGGGCTTGTGTTATGTTTTCGATCCAGTTGGGTTGTAAACCAAATTCCTTGTTTTCCATATACCTAGCAACCGCATAACATGAGGAGGAGGACGATTCACGAAATACTTGAAAGCTTTGGAAGAATTCTCATGAAGAACTAATCGATCCAAACAATTTGCTGTATTCGGGTTCCGATACCTTGAGATTTTAGTAATTCTTATTCAGGTTTTTTATTCCTTTCAATATTAATATATGTATTTTGTTTGCTTAATCCGATTTACATATGCTATATTGATTTAATCCGATTGATTGTGTGATCCTAACTATAGTCACGAATTCGTTTGTATAATTCGTTATCGAGTCCGTTTAATTCATGTTTTCTTAATTCATGAAACTTAATCCCGTTTGCTTAATTCGGAAAATAGGAACATACAACTTATACTATCAATTGCGCTTGTCAGTTGATATTATAATCGAATAGGAATAGTTAATCTGCGGTTGGAATTACGATAGTCGATGATAGGCAAAGACCGAATCAGTAAATTGTTGCTACAACTTATTTCAATAATCACTTATTTTAATCTATTTATTTTAATTGAATCCTAAACCAACCAAAACCCCATTAATCGTTACTATCATTGGTTAATTCATTCAAGAATCCTTGTGAGAACGATAATCCGAGTCAATTTGTCGCTAACTACGTTTTATCAAAAATACTCGTTTTTGATCCGCGCGCGACAGCGGATCACCAAGCCACAAAGATTTGTAGAACAAGATGGAATTGCCATTTCCAAGCTTCCTTCGAATACGGTTTAAAAATTGGTTACAATTTGAAAAAAGAAATGGCCCTATAAGTTAGATCCTTCCACCAAAGAGAAGCTTTCTTTGAATACAAAGGAAAAGAATCACAGAACACTTTAGATATATCTAAAGACTAACAAATCACCCCAAATAGATTTCTCATCACTAAAAACATGTCATTTCTATTTTGAAAGTAAAACTTGATTGAACCATTCAATATTTTTTTTATCCCTAACCCTCCATCCTTCTTAAATTTGCAATCTAAATTCCAACTAATCCAATTAATCCTCCTCATATTGTCCTCCCCTCCTCACAAAAAAGACCCTAGAATATTTTCTAACTCGTGAATAACAATCTTAAGTGTCTCGAAGAAAGATAAGTACTCTCTCTGTCTGATAAAAAATGTCTCATTTGCACTTTTTTTCTGTCTCAAAATAATACTCCCTCCGTTCCTTTTTAAGTGTCCATTTCTTGTAAAAAAATTGTTTTTTTTAATTGTCATTTGCAAAATTCAAGGTAGTGTTAATTGCAGTTTTGTCAAAATTACCCCTAGGTAATTATTCTAGAGAGAGAAAAAATAAAATGAATGTAATAAATAATTAAGGGTATTATAGGTAAAACAAGAATTATTGTTTTGAAAAGTAACAATAATGATTAGTTTCCTTCGTATGTGCAAAAGGTCAAAAAATGACACTTAAAAAAGAACGGAGGGAGTAATCTTTTTATAATATCAATGTAGCATTT
The DNA here is from genome assembly GCF_024323335.1 of Lathyrus oleraceus. Taxonomy (NCBI): domain Eukaryota; kingdom Viridiplantae; phylum Streptophyta; class Magnoliopsida; order Fabales; family Fabaceae; genus Lathyrus; species Lathyrus oleraceus. Next base: position 450,795,741 of record NC_066579.1, read on the forward strand.
ATTATTATTTTTTCACTATTATACCCTTATTTATTAACTTTTACTTTATTCAATCACTCTTTTAATTATAATTAATAGGGATATTCTAGTCAATGATATTAATTTTATCATCAAAATCAATACATCTAATAATTTTATTAAGAACCGTGAATTATTCAAATTAAACAATTTTTATAAAACCGAGGAAATAACGTGGTTCCAAGAAGATTTCCTCCTTGGAGTGGCTCTACTTGAATTCTAAGAAAAGAAAAAGGGAGGGATTCAATCTCACAAGACAAAAAAAAAAGATGCAGCTTGTAATAATTGATCTGCACACTTGTCTTAATCCGTAGTCATGATCACTTGTAGAGTATTTGGACTGTTCAATCCTCAACTGTTTCTCTTGTTAGACCTTCATGGAGTAAATATCGGTCCAATCTAAAAATTTAGTATTCAAATAATTGATTCATTATAAGAAACACATTCAAATTGACGAAATTAATAAGAAATTGACTCATTTCTAAAAGAATGTGATTTCAACTTCTGTTTCCCAGAGGATAAATCATCTTTTACTACAGTCAAATTATCTTTGCAGTTTTGATTTAACAATTGACAATTAATTAAAAAAAATGATCTGATAGAGTTTTATTTTTCATAAATTTTTAACAAAATATTTAATTGTGAGGGAAAGACAAATTCGCTTAATCACGGATGACATCAATTAGTTTTGTTTCTTTTCTTGACACAAAATTGATCCAAGTCATAGGTACATGTATCTTGATTTTTTGTTTTGTTTTATTTTCAGTGTTATAACTTTGGTTTAATAATCATTACTTTAATTCACGTCCCTCAAAATAATAAATTTCTCTTTCCCTCTTTATCAAAGGTAGAAAGTGGTTATAACATATAAAAAACAAATTGACACTTTTAAATAATTTATCATTCAAATTCTTATCACTTCTATCATTCTTGCGCAAAAGTTATATAAAATAAATTATCTTTTGGAAAGAAAGATTTAGGCCTAACTATTTAAAGTTATTTAAATACTTTTTTTCAAAAATATGATAGGTTATTTTTTTAGTCCCCACTATAACTTTTTTTAGATCCGCCATCGGTATCCAGATGGATATGGTCTATGATTAGATCTTGAATATGAAGAAAATTAGTCTCATTTGATATGATTTGGCATATTTAAGGCAACAAATTTTTGAATTTTTCTTTCACTTATTTTATTTTGAAGTAATTAATATTTGAGTATTTTGTGCAGAACATGAGTTGGATTATGTGTTGTAGGATGAGTATGAGCTTCTTTTCTATGTTGAGAAAGATCCAAATATAATTAGTCTATTTGTCTCATTTATTTAAGTGGAGAAAATAAATTTATGATTGAGAGAGATACATAGAAAATAAGGATTCAAAAGAGAGAAAAGAGGAGAGAAAGATCCAAATATAATTAGTCTATTTAGTGTATTGGTATGTTATTGTGTCTTAATTTCCCATCTGAGTGATATCAGAGCTCTAGGTTAAGGATTATTTTACTTGTTTTAATGGTGGAGTCAAATACAAAAATGAAAATGTTAATGTTGAATGGTTCTAATTACCATTTATGGAAGGGCAAGTCGAAAGACTTACTATTTATGAAGAAATTGTATTTACCGTTTTTTAGTTCCGCAAAACCGAATTTTCTGCCTGATGAAGAATGAGAGTTTGAACATCAACAGGTATGTGATTTTATTCGATAATATGTAGAAGATAATGTTTATAATCATATTGCTAATGAGACACATGAAAAATTTATTTGGGAGATTATAGAGTCCTTGTATGCCTCTAAATTAGGGGATAATAAATTATTCTTGTTGAATAGCTTAATAAGTTTGAAGTATAAGGAGGGGACTTCTATTTCAGATCACTTGAGTGAATTTCAAGGACTCCTTGATCAAATGTCAGGAATGAGTATCAAATTTGATGATGAACTTTTGAGATGATTTCTATTGCTATCTTTATCAGAGTCCTGGGAGACGTTTCAAGTTTTTATCACAAGTTTTGCTCCTAGAGGCGTTATTTCTTTGGAAACGGCTAATGGTGGTATTCTTAATAGGGAGATGAGAAGGAAGACACATGGTTCTTCATCTCAACCCGAGGCACCTGTCACTAAAAATAGGGGAGAAGTCATAAAAAGGAACCGAAGGGTGGTAGATAGAATAGCAGAAGCAAGTCCAAGTCACGATACAAGAATCTGGAGCGTCATTATTGTCACAAAACATGACACGTACATAACTATTACTATTAGTGGAAAATAGATAACAAAGGAAAGAAGAGTAAGTCTAAAGAAAGAGACCATGAAGATCATGATGATGATTGTGTTACTACTGCTACTAGTGAGGGTCTCATTCTTCTTCTTTATCATGAGCATGTTAATCTTGTATCAGACGCGAGCATGTGGATAGTTGACAGTGGTGCTACATTGCATGTTACGCCAAGGAATGATTTCTTCACATCTTATACTTCTGGTGATTTTAAAGTGTTGAGTATGGATAATGATGGAGTATCTAAGGTAATTTGTGTTGGTGATGTTTGCTTGTAAACCAACATGGAAATGAAATTGTTGCTTAGAGGTGTCAAACATGCTCCATATGTTTGCTTTAATTTGATCTCTATGCATATGCTAGATGATTGTGGTTAGGATAATCACTTTGGTTCTAGAAATTGGAAACTCAACAAAGGTAACTTGGTTGTGTTTAGAGGGAAAAAAACTTTCTAAACTGTATTGGACAAAAGCTTTGGTTGTTAGGGACAATGTGAATGCTATTGACATGGAAGCATCTTTGTGGCACCGAAGACTTTGACATATTAGTGAAAAGGGGCTTAATGTTTTGGCCAAGAAGGACATTCTTCCTGGATTAAAGAATGTAGATTTGTAGAAGTGTTCTCATTGCATGACTGGTAAATAAACTAGAGTATCTTTCTAGAGACATCCTCCCTCAAGGAAGTCAAAGTTGCTTCAATTGGTACGTTCTGATGTTTGTGGTCCATTTAAGGTAAAATCCTTTAGTGGTGCACTTTATTTTTTTACCTTTATTGATGATCGCTCCAGGAAACTATGGGTTTATGCCTTGAAGACAAAAGACCAAGTGTTAGAAAAGTTCAAAGAATTCCATGCTTTGGTTGAGACGCAGTCAGACGAGAAGCTGAAATGTGCTCATTCAGACAATGAAGGAGAGTATTGTGGACCATTTGATTCCTATTGTAAGCAACATGGTATTGCACATGAAAAGACTCCTAAAAAAACTTCTCAATTGAATGGTTTATCAAAGAGGATGAATCGAACACTAATTGAGATAATATGGTGTATGCTCTCTAAAGCTAAGTTTCCTAATCATTATTGGGGCGAGGCATTTTACACGACAGTGCATGTTCTTAATCTCACTCATGTTGTTGCTTTGAACAATGAAGTTCCAGACAAAATTTGGTTTTGAAATAATGTCAAGTATGATCATTTGTGAGTCTTTGATTGTAAGGCTTTTGTGCATATTTCAAAGGATGAAAGATCCAAGTTGGATGCAAAGTCAAAATAATGTATCTTCATCGGTTATGGGCAAGACGATTTTGATTATAGGTTGTATGATACTATAGGGAAGAAACTTATTCGAAGTCGTGATATGGTGTTTATGGAAAACCAAAATATTGAAGACATTGATAGTCGAGAAGGATGCACCCAAGAAATATATCAGTTTGTCTAATGTTGATCCAATTTGGTTACATAGTCATAATATGGATGTTATTGGTGGTGATGACCACAATGGTGAGCCATATGATCATGTTGATGATCAACAACTTGGTGATGAGGCAAATATTCCAATTAATGATGGTGAAGTGGAGAGCGATATGTCATAGGATGAGAATCTTGGTGAAGCCCCAGAATCATCTCAAGTTCAACTTAGGAGATCTAACAGGAAGAGTCAACCTTCTACAGGGTATAATTATGATGAATATGTGACCTTGACTGATAATGGTGAACCCGAGTGTTTTCAAGAGGCCATGAAAAGTGATGAAAATTAAAAGTGGATGGATGTAATGCATAATGAGATGAAATTATTGCATAATAATCACACTTATGATTTAGTGAAGCTACCTAAAGGTAACAGGGATTTGGAAAACAAATGGATTTATAAAGTTAAACATGAGAGCAACTCTAAGCCTCTAAGATATAAAGTCAAATTAGTGGTGAAAGGTTTCCGTCAAAAAAAGTGTGTTGAATTTAATGATATTTTCTCACATATTGTAAAGATGTCATCAATTAGAACTTTGTTGAGTTTGGATGCTACTCTTGATTTAGGGGTTGAGCAAATGGATGTGAAAACGAATTTCCTTCATGGTAATTTGGAGGAAAAGATCTACATGAAACAACCTGATAGTTTTCAAGTTAAAGGTAGAGAAGATCATGTGTGTAGATTGAGAAAGAGTTTATATGGGTTGGAGCAAACTCCAAGGCAGTGGTACAAGAAGTTTGAGTCTGTTATGTGTGATCAAGGATACCATAAGATTACTTCAGATCATTTCATATTTGTTATAAAACTTTCTAATGATGAATTCATTATCCTGTTGTTATATGTTGATGATATGCTTATTGTAGGTAAAAAGTATTTTAAACATTAACAGGTTAAAGAAGCAATTGGGAGAATCATTTGCCATGAAAGATATGGGAGTAGATAAATAGATTATTGGCATTAGAATCATGCGTGATAGAAAAGGGAAGAATACTTAGATGTCACAAGAACATTATATCGAAAGAGTGCTGCAAAGATTCAAAATGGAAGGTTCTAAGACGATAAGCACTCCTCTCACTACTCATTTTAAGTTGAGTTCTAATCAAAGTCCTTCAAGTGAAGATGAAACGTTTGATATGAAGTGTGTTCCTCACGCGTATACTGTGGGTATTTTGATGTATAAAGTGGTGTGTATAAAACCAGATATATCACATGATGTTGATACAGTCTGTAGATTTTTGTCAAATCCAGGTAGAGAGCATTGTAATATTGTAAAATGGATTTTAACGTATCTTCGCGGTACTACTTTCTGCGAGGCTTTGTTTTGGAGGAGATAAACCTACTTTAGTGGGATACTCTGACTCTGATATGGCTGGAGACATTGATTCCAGAAAGTCCACTTCAGACTACATGATTAAATTTGCAGGGGGGCTGTGGCTTGGAAATCCAGATTGCAAAAGTGTGTAGCATTGTCTACTATAGAGGTTGAGTTCATTGCAATTACTGATGCATTGCAAAGAGTTACTATGGTGAAGAAATTTTTGCAGGAGCTTGGCTTTGTTCAAGACAACTATGTGTTATTTGTTGATAGTCAAAATGCTATTCATCTTGGTAAGAATTTGACTTTTTATAATAGGTTTAACAACATTGATGTGAGATACCATTGAATAAGTGATGTTTTTTTATGCTAAGTTGTTAGAGTTAGCTAAAGTTCATATTGATGATAATGATTCTAATATGAGTACTAAAACATTACCAATAGGGAATTTTGAAGTTTGTTGTGATATCGCCAGTTTGACGATTTCCTCCACATAGTTGTAAGGAGGAAATTTGTTGAGTTTGGGTTCCCTTCCTATGTGGAGAAAGACCCAAATATGATTAGTCTATTTTTTCACTTATTTAACTGGGGAAGATCAGTTTAGGGTTGAGAGGAATAAAGAGAAAATAAGGATTCAAAAGAGACAAAAGATGAGAGAAACTCATTCCCGTTTTTCTCCAACCACTCTCACTAAATCAATGATCCTCGATTCGTTAACCATTGGATCGAGCTCGAATTTGGGGGGAGTGTTTGTAACACATGTATCTAATATTTGACCATTCATAATTTCAAAAAAAATCTAAGGTGAGAGTTATCGGCTTTGTACTGATGGTGTAGATTTGTGAAATGTTTCAGCTTTTTTATTCTTATTTGTAAGTTAATTTGTTTTGTGATTTGCGGTTGTTAGCACTAGTTTGTGAATCAATTTAAGACTCTCTTGTATCCTTAATTGATTATAGTGAAGTTATTTCTTTGGTCTAGACGACTCGTGATTTTTAGTCTCATATTGAGGGATCTTCCACGTTAAAAATATTTGTATTCTTTTGTGCCTTTATTTATTCAATTTGTCATCTTATATTTATTGTTGATCCTCAAAGCTTCTACAAGTCTTGGGAATTTTATATCCACTACATATTGGTTTGTTATTGTGTTTTAAGTTCCCATAATTATTTTATTTTATAGAATGTGAGAAAATATTAAAATTCAAGCGGGAGAAGTTAAGTTGGACATCAACTATAAAGAGAAGAACCGTTGGATATATAAAATAAATTATTCATACATCATTACATATTATTTTGGATAAATATATGGTGTCAAGTCTCTTATTGTCTTAGACTCGTTATAGTTCTGAGATTTCACAGTCTCCCCCAACAAAAACAAAGTCGTAACGAAGAGGTACGCTGACAACAAGAAAAACTTGATTACAACAATAATAAAAAAATAATTATGTGTATACGACTGCTAACCCAATTTTAAGAATAGAGGTATGTGTTCTTTTTGTTGAAAGTTGGGTCATGGTACACCTCAATGCATGTGTAGAATGAGAAATGAGAATCCTACTAAAGATATAGCTGATATGATCGATGACGGAGGAGATGAAATAATTGATACATTTTTTATTAAGTTAATAATGTTACCAATGTAAACAAATGAGTGGTATACCTTGGGGCTACCAGACATATTTGTACAAACATATATAACTTTACGTCATACATTATTGTAGGAGACGAAGAAGAACTTGTCTTTTTTTTTATTCACGAGCCAAAATTAAATTTAAGTGTATTTGTTGAAAAAAATAAGTTAAAGTGTTATTTGAATCCGACATGATTGTAATGGCAAAGAACAATAGTTTCGTAAGAAAAAAAGAATATTGTTATCATGGTCTTTTCGTACTTAACATTTTCAAAATTAATACAAATATTCATTCTTCTTTTGTGTATTTGATTGACTTGTGTGATATTTGACATGTTAGATTAAGATGTTAATTCTACATGTTTTTGTGGTTTGAATGATAAACAAAATAGTATAGGTGTTGTATTGTATGTGTAAAATTTAAATTAATGGAGAAATTGTCCCTATGTAAAACATGAAAATGAATTGCTTAATTTATTTCATATTGGTGTCGGAAATTTATAGCAAACTCCAACAAGAAGTGAAACATATTTCCATGCGACTTTCTTGTGAGTTATCCTAGGTGTAGATTTAAACTTATTTTGAATAATGACAAAATTAAGTTTAAGATAGATGTGAAGTACTTAAGTCCCTCTCCCTATTTTTCAGTTTGTTAGGATTTGGTGAGTTATGTTTTTCTTAAAACACTTTCCTCTTATAAATCTCATGCTTGAGCCAATGTAGCATTGCCTTAAAATCTAAGGCCCATTTTTGATATCATTAATTATGACTCATCAATGACTCATCTCGTAAAGAGGACTACACCAGTTTGTCACATTTACATTGTTATAAACATGATATCCTATATCCATATTGGATAGATGAAATTTACCCAACTTGATAATAACCACGTAGGAAGCAAGGAGGGTGAAGCTAGACATCTAGCATATCCAATATGTGATCTCTAGGCGGGCGAGGTCATTGTATTAAATGTTGACTTGATTATAAGTGTGGGTGCTGACTCAATCTTGAGTCTGGTAACAATTTGAATAGGAATCACGTATCTGAATCTCAAACAAAGAAGGAACCAGGAAACAAATGGAATAAGACATAATAGTAAGAAGAATAAAGGAAAAGTTAAGGAAAAGATAGTGATAAATACATCGAAGGAAGAACCACAAAAGAATGATCGATTATAGGACAAATGAGCCCTAAAGATACATCCGGGTTTTCTTATCGAATGCAAAGTTTATACTATTATACTCACTGCAAGTACATATGACGCCCAATGTGGGCTCTACTAATACTTGCATCGTCTACACACACACACACACACACACACTCTCTCTCTCTCTTTCTCTCTTCTCTCTCTCTCTCTCTCTCTCTCTCTCTCTCTCAAGAAGATCTGATAGTTTATCATTGCTCCGCAATGGTGAAAGGTTGCTTAAGTGCTGGCGATCTAGATGCCATAACGGAGATGAATGTTTCTATGAAAGAGTTGCATCATCAGAATGAAACCATATATAATAATGTACAAATTCTTCAACAACAACTAGAGGGTGACAAACAAGTGGGTATAGAGGCCTTAAGACCTTAATTTCTCTCTATCAAGATCTGCGATGCGCCAATACCAAAGAACTTTAAGCCATACTAAGACCATTCGTAATCCTCTGACCTTTAAGTGGGAGATGATGAGAAAAGAACCAAATAAGTGGTGTAAATAACATAAGGTCAATGGTCACCACATAGACGATTGCAATCAGTTGAAAAAGAAAATATATCTCTTTATCCAAGAGGTGCACCTAAGAAGATAAGTCATGGGAAACTCGTACATATTTGGATCGAGATTAAAACCTTCAGGGTACCACAAGCCTGAAAGTCCTCGACCAAATAGGGCAAAAGAACTATAGGAAAGGCACGCAAGTAAATTAACACACGACACTCTAAATACCATTGCAAGAGGTTTTGTTAGAGGAGGAAAGTCAAGTTCCTTTTGTAGGAGTTTTGCTCGCCAAGTCGTTCATGTGGTATATTCTCTCCCCAAATCTGAATCAATGTCAACACCAAAATTTACTTTTTCACACAACAATGTCGCTGCGATATTGCCTCACGAAGATGACTGCATGGTCATTAGCATTCATATATTTAGTTATGGTGTCAAACATATTCTCATAGATCCCGACATCTTTTTCAACGTCGTCTTTAGGACGCCTTCAAAAGTTACAACTAGACCCTAAAAATTTCCTCCTTTTTCAAGCGAACAAGTGAAAGCCATATGACATATCTCCATCAGACTATTGTCAGGATGAACAAGAACACTAAATCCATACAAGTCAAACATTTAGTTATAGACACCCCCTTGTCCTACAACATCATCATCAGTCCTCCAATCATCAACACATTAGAATCCTTTTTGTCAGTGCTTTACCTAACCACAATTATCCCCTGGACAATGGGCATATATGTTTCGTAAAAAGAGATCAAGATATGGTCAGGAAATGCTACATAGACAACCTACTAATTAAAAAGGTGGTGATGATTGTTTTCCTAACACCAAAGCATGATCCTCACAATATGAATCTCTTATGGATTTTTACCTATAAAAAAATTTAGAGTACATGTTTGCTCATAATAAATATACGAAAGAGGTTTAGAGCGGATGTGAGGTGCACTTCATGGTTATTTCCAATAAGAATAAAAGAGGGTGATGTGGAACTCATGCAAATAGGGGCGTTGGCCAGAATTGAAAAACTATTTTTCGATTGGGAAATGCTATATAGAATATTTGAGAAACATCAATAAAGTAATACGGGGCAATATTTTTAATGTAACACCTAATTTTTGTTAAACTCATTCTCTCTTACAATTCAACTAAAGCCTATACATGACCACAACTGCGCCCTCTGGGATATCATTGCACCTATGAGGTATCATTGCATCCTTAGGGATATCATTACATCTTCAAAGATATCGTTGTGCCCTTTGGCGTATTATTGTCCCCTTTAGGATATCGTTGCGTCCTATAGAGTACCGTTGTATCCTCTGGATATCATTGCACTCTCCGAAGTATCATAATGTGCTTCGGGATATTATTTCGCTCTTTGAATACCATTGTGTCCTTTAAGGTATTGTTGCGCTACCGACACCTTTTTTTTTACAGGGAGCCACTAAACCTAAAGCTCGTTCAAGTTAAAACGAAGTCTCAACAAAAGTAGAAGTATCAAAATAAATATTATACGAGAAAGGATATACTAAAAAATTATAAAAATATTAATATATTTTATAAATAAAACATGTCTTATATCATAAAAATATTATTGTATAATTATAGTCTTAATATAATACTATGTATTAAACATTTTTGTTCGAAGAATCTTTCTTTTAATGCCTAATTTGTTTGAAACTATAACACTCAGCCATTTTTAATTTTTTTTCGATTTAGACCTCTTCTTTTCGGAACCTACTTTACTCTTATTTCATCCACGATGTTGACTCCCCTTCACATACAAATCACCATAATGAGTTTCTTCGTATACACTTTGTCTCCTTTGAAAATGAGACAAAAAGTGTAGTAGTAATCACATCAAGACTGAACGTGTCTTTTCCGAAGGTAAAAGTATTCACCAAGTGAACATAAGAACCTGATAACGAGCACAACTAGATAGTTTCCTTATCTTCGTAATCAATCTTCACCTCAAGCCTCATTACATCAGTGATTATGTTGATAAAGACATTGAAATGTTGTTGCAAATCGAATCCTTCGTACATCTCAAACTATATAGTTGATGCTTCACGGACAATTTGTTCATCATAGCCTTTGAATTATATTGATTCTCCAATTTGTCTCAAACCCCCTTTGGCCTTGTTAAATCTGGGATATGATACATCACCCCGTTTGAAACACATAGGCGAAGCATTTATGTGACCTACTCCTTCATCTCCATCCAATCGGTATCCTTTATGTCTATCAGTTTTGTCTCATGCAGCACCTTCTCGGTATCCTTTATGTCTATCAGTTTCGTCTCATGCAGCTCCTTCTGTAAACTTTTCTGAGCCAACAAATCCTTAACCCTCAATTGCTATAATTCAAAATTACCTATCACATCGAACTTTGTCACCTCAAATTTTGGATTAGGGTCAATCGTCATCTAATACCAATTTTTAGAGCAACCACAAGTATAAGAGATTAAATAAATGAAAGTAAAAAACAATAAACACAATCGATTTTTATTAACGTAATTCGACCAATGATATCTACTTCTCTAACTATAGAACATCTATATTTCCATTTTATTTCAATAATAAAATTAGGATTACAATATTATTAATAATATATATAATACTAGGGCTCAATTTACAATCATATCCATGAATAATAACGCATAAACTACTCCACCGCAAACCAGTCGTCTTCCAACTAACAAACAATTTAGCCAAAGGCAAGGGCATGACTCCTGCCTCCATTCGTTGTCTACAATTATATGAGTTATGTACTCAACAATATCTTGTAGTATGTGATTAATTATTTTATTAAAAGTACTTTCAACATAGAGGATGTCAAGGTGGCTGGGAGGAGGATGAGCCATCTCCATGTCTCATTATTGGACAATTTTACTCTTTGTTAAATCATCCAATCTTGACAATTAGATTTTAAAATGGTTATTATTTGTTTTAACCAAATTAGAGTAAAGTTTGATGCTACATGTTAACCATTGCCGTCAACAAACTACATTATTACATGTATAAAATAACAAAAATAATAAAATAGCTTGTCACATTAAGGAGTGCTATCCTCCTAAGAATGAATTCTGTTTCTATAAAAAGAGTAACCAATGGACGTTTGGTTTCATTCACCAACTCATTTTCTATAGAGACAGACCCTGCAAATTAAATTAATGGCCACTAAAGTTTACATTATGTAAGATGTTCTTCCTCTCTCTTCTTAATTTCTTGCTTTTTCATTATAAATTATAGTATGACAAGATCAATAAGAGTATATTATATCCTCCTTCTGAAATTTACATTGCATGTTTAGTTACCATTCTGTGTATGGACATGTTGAGAAGCTAGCTGAAGAGATTATAAAGGGAGTTTCATCTGTAGAAGGTGTAGAAGCAAAACTTTGGCAGGTTTGTAATCATCATAGTCTTTCTTTTTAGTTCTAAGTTATTCGGCCGAAGTCCGTAAATTTTAACTCTATTGATAAAAGTCGATATTGTTAGATTGAATATTATCGTCTGAGTTTAAATTCTGATACTCATCATTGTCTGCGAGTTTCTAGTATTTAAAACAAAGACGTTTTTTATATATAGATCAGATACATCGGTTAAATAAAATTTTGTAGTTTTGATTTTGATTGTTACGATATTATTGAAGGTACCTGAAATATTGTCTGAAGAGATACTAAGGAAAATGAAAGCACCTCCAAGGAGTGAAGTTCCGGACATTTCACCAAAAGAGCTTGTGGAAGCTGATGGTTTTTTGTTTGGTTTTCCAGCAAGATATGGAATGATGTCTGCTCAATTCAAAGTGTTTTTTGATGCAACTGGAAGTTTATGGAACAAACAAGCACTTGCAGGAAAGCCTGCTGGCTTCTTTTTCTCCACTGCCTCTCAAGGAAGTGGCCAGGAGGAAACAGCGTTAGTCACTCTTCATTCTCATTTTTCTATTAAAAATAAACATCTCTTTCTTTATAGGTTTTTTAATTGTGAGTTAAATTAAAATTAAATTTTGTTATAGAGTCTCTCGCATTGGACTTGGATCCTTCCCTATCTTTTTTCACTCTATTTCTCACTTTTAATCTCTCTTCTCTTTTCAAAATAAAATGACTTTATAATAAAAAGAATGAGAGTGAGATTAAAAGAGCTAGAGAATTAGGAGAAAAATAGAGAGAGAGAAAAATGGAGGATAGGATTATAAAATGGTCTCAAACTCGAATTATTTTCTACAATTTTTTATTTTATAATTGTATATTTCTATCTTATAATTTAATTTAATTTCTTCAAAATTAAATAATTTTATAATAAAGAGAGAGAGTGTGAGATTAAGAGGGAGATAGAGAGTTAGAAGAAAACTCCAAAGGAAAAAAATGGAGGGAGAGAGAGTCTAAAATGGTCTTGGATTTGGATCTCTCTTTCTATTTTTTTGTTATGTGCAATTATGATTAATTAAGTTCCACGTTAACTATAAATAAGTGGAAAGTTAAATTTATAAGAATGATTACTTATATATATATATATATATATATATATATATATATATATATATATATATATATATATATATATATATATATTTTTATGTTTTTTTTTTGGAAATGTAACATCTCACTCTTTTGTATTCATGAAACATTGAGTCTTTGTTGGTATTTCTAACTTTTTCAAATCTCGAACCTTTCTCTCCGATCTTTTCCTGTATGTATCTCTTAATATTATACTCTCTCTTCAAAACAAAATAATTTTATAATAGAAAAGAGAGAGTGAGATTAAGAAAATTAAAAAAATTAAGAATAGAATAAAATAAAATTCAGAATGATCTTGTATTAGATTACATAACACATAGAAGGTGGGACTCAATTTTATTAAAGTGAGTTAGATTCAACCTAACATAAGCCCAACTATAATTTTAAAATATTTAAAAAAACTCATCTTATTTAAAACATTGTCTTTTAGATATATAAATAAAAAACTATATACATTTGTCCTTTTGTTTGGATATAAAACTATGACATAAACATCAATATACCTTCCTCAGGTGGAAACTAAATTTGTTGCAACCCTTAATATAATTGTCGCGGTATGAATTAAAAATAATTTGTTTTTTAACATATAAAACAGTAATAACAGTATTAATATGGATATATGTCAAAACAGTATTAAATATAGATGAGAGAGTATAGTTATTAAATTGTTTATTCATATAATTGATGAACAACAAATAAATATACCAAAGAAAGAAAGTAAAAAGACTAATAATTACCAACTTGGGTTGATACAGCATAAATATTTGATTACAAATTTTCAGGTTTACATCAATTACTCAGCTTGTTCACCATGGAATGCTTTATGTACCCATTGGTTACACATTTGGTGGTGGAATGTTTGAGATAGAGAAGGTGAAGGGTGGATCACCATATGGTTCAGGAACTTTTGGGGACCATGATGTAGGACAACCTAGTGACTTGGAATTGGCTCAAGCTTTCCATCAAGGGAAACACTTTGCTGGAATTGCAAAGAAGCTCAAGGCTTCACAATAATTTTTATCTTAATTCACTGCATATTTTGTATCCACTTATCATATAGATCATAGTTTCAATTAAATAAGATGTTTGTTACATAAAGTGGTGAAAAAGTTAGAGAATAATTTAATTTATAGAGTGTTGTTGAATTGGATTAGTGTGTTAGTTATTGTTTGAACAAGAATTTGGTTACTGCTGTGAATGAAATTCAATGAGTTCAATTTTAGTGTGTTTAGAAATTATACAATGAGTAGAGCCAAGTATTTATAATTTCTCAACATATATATTTCTGAATTTTATAAAAATTAAATAAATATTTTAATAAAATTTATTGAAAATATGAAGGATTTATAACTGAGTTATTTTTTAGAGATTCTAATTAGAAGCATGCGTAATTAAATGGGTAGTCAGGTTATATTACCGGTTACATTTCCATAGATAATAAGTTTCCCTTATTTATTCTTAAAAAAGTGATTAAGAAATTATGTTAGTTAAAATAATTAATTTAACAGCAGAACGTTAGTATTTTATAAAGCCCAGTTTGTTAGCAGTAAAGAGCTAAAAATGATCTTGTAAAATGGGCTTCGTCTCCTAAAAAAATACAGGGGCTTACTAATTAAACTCCAACAAGTGCTCACACACCCTATGATAAATAAAAAATACTCTTCATTGCATGATGTTGAAATCTGGACGCACCAATTTTACAAAAAATCACTTCATCGGAGAGACATCTCATTTTTGTCAAAAAAAAATCATGTTTTGAATATCTAGATATACCACTATTACAATTCGAAAATCAATCTCTAGATATACCCCATTAAAATTTGGATTTCAATCTCAGGATATATCCCCATTAAAATCCGGAATTCAATCTCTGGATAAACTTCATGATAGTATTTTACATCCTTTGACAGCAACTTAAAAAAAAATCATTATTAACAAACCATACATTATAAGTCATTTTTAAATCATACCCACAATAGACCATAAACATTAATCAATCATTAATAAGATTGAATTGTCAAATAAAATGTTGGTAAACCATACATCAAGGTTCATACAATACAAAAAAGCATACAAATAAAAAACTATAATATTAAAATGCAAACTAAAATATCACTACCGAGTATATATAACACATATGTTCCTCCTCTACCTTCTATACTACAATGCACATTGTGTCTCTACTCAGATTTTCTGTAGTGTGATCCTCTCAAGAGTGCCTTGCTAAAACTCGCCCATAGTTATGGTCTCTCTCCCAATATCAACTATAAGGTGACATATCGGTAATACATCCATGACATGCTACACCCTTGTTTATTTGTCCTCTAGTATCTTCTAATGAGCTGACCTAGGGGATCCCCTTCTACGTCTGGTGTCATGTAAGGATGAGACACTCTATAGAACATTTGTACATAACTATATATCGTAATTCATGGATGAGGAGTTGGCATACTACGTAGATCCTTTGACACTAAATGATCATGGTAGCCCGCAAATACTACATCGGCATATCTTCAAAGTAAAGTGGCAAGAGCAAAAATGGTGGGATCCTTATGTATACCCAACACATGCCTGAACATTCGCAGTACTCTCTCAAGTAGATGTGGATACATAAGTTGATACCCACAAGCCAACCATCCAGAGTACCAGAATATCACCTCTAAGGGTCATGTCTAACGGTGTTCATCATACTTTGTAAAAATAGATATCATCCAGCACGATGCGGTCAAGTGTAGTTCGAAATGACTCGGTCGCCTGATTCCCCTGAGTGGGAAAATGTAGCAGTCACGTGGAAATTCCTTAGAGTAGTCTTCAACATGTTCTCAGGAGGAGAGATGCGAAAAATGTTGGTCGATCCAGTCTGAAAATGGTTTAGATGAAATACTAGTAACAGTCTATCACATGTATTATGAAATTAATATCAGTATGGGTGAAATTTTATTATCATAAAAACATATAATTTTTTTTGTCAATTCTCTCGTCTTCCAAGTTAATGAAGTATATAATGTAGACAATGTCGACATAGGTCACACTTTTGTCCATAAAAATGGTCGTGCCAACTAAAAACATGAAATGTGATCTCAATGCACATATTCTATGATATGGAACCCGTGATTTATCACTCGCAAAATCCACAACCACATTCATGTGGCTAACATAATTTTCCATGAGGAAATAAGATCTGATATGGTATCCTCTAGTGCCATCTATGTCTTGTGTAAGTTAGGAATGAGCCTAAGAAGGGGGGGGGGGGGTGAATTAGGACTTTTAGAAATTTATTCGAATTTGGTGGATAAGGTTCTTTTCTTTTTTGGATCGGTATGATGTTGAAAACGATAAAGAGCGGAAAGTAAAGAACACCAGGAATTATACTGGTTCCCCTCACAACTTGAGAGTACTCCAGTCCCCTTACAATGTGTAAGAGATTTTATTATTGTTAGATCTCCTAAAGCAAGCCTCTAACTAAGTGATCAAGAACAATCCTCTTGAAAACTTAACTCACAAGAAAAGAAAACAATCCTTCCTTTTCTTGACACTTATATCCAACAATCCTGGATTATAAGCAATATACCTAAAACCAAACAATCCTTGATATTTAGGATTTTACAAAGTAATTGAATGAATATATGAACAATTATATTGGATAAGACTTTAATCAATGATTAGAATCTTATTCTCTTTCAATATGAAATTTCAAAACAAAATAATCTCTAAGTGCTCAAGAGTACTTTTGAAGAAAATGATATAAAAATTATTTTTCAAAAGTATCTTAATATGAGAAATAGATGAAAATGAATGTATAGAGATTTTGCAAATTTATTTGAAACAGGTGAATTTTGCAATGAAAATATAAGGATTATTTATAGTATGAATGCATCCCTTCAATCATAACATGGCAATGTTTAGAAAGGAAATCAGATAATTGATCATGAAAAGATGCAAGTTTTTACCATGAAAAGTTATGATGAAATGATGCAAAGAATGGTGAAATAATTTTTTAGATTTTTCAAAATATTTCCAGCATCAATCGATTGACACACATAACCAATCAAATGACACAACTTAAAAAATGAAAAAATATACTAAGATCAATCGATTGACATACAACATCAATCGATTGGTTCAGCTTAAAAAATGAAAAATTCTAAAACAGAGAGTTTGATCAATCGATTGTATAAATGCATCAATCGATTGACATGTCCAGAATATTGAAAAAGTTTCTAAGTTAAAAAAATTTTGAACATGCAATTTTTAAACAATATTTTAAAATAAATAGTTATGATAGAAAAGATTTAGAATGATTATTTTAATGCATGATAAAACTTTTGAGCACTAGGAGTATACTTTTAAGAGTTTCATATACCTTTATTAGATCCATGAAAACTTGAGCAATTGTTGAAGTGATATTCTCTTTCCATTATTTTGTTATGGAGAGCTTGATATGTTGTCTTCATCAAAATCTTGTAGGAAGCTTGTCTTCACATTCTCCCCCTTTTTTTTGATGACAACCAATTAGAAGTTTGAACTCATACTCCCCATATCTTCTTAGAAATGATCACATACAACACTCCCCCTACATTAAACAACTTCAAGCACAATACATATACAAACATCTTCTCCCCCTTTGTCATAATAAAAAAGAATCCAGATACGTCATGCAAATTAGAAACTAGGAATGATAAAAACGAACAGAATGAAAACATAACAAAGTCATAAACACCATAAGATAGCCAACTACTGATTGTTGTTTCCATCATTAGATCCACCACCGGGATAGCCACCACCCTGAAAATCGCCACCTTGATAACTACTACCTTGAAAGCCAGGTTGAGATAACTCCCACGGATCCATTCTCGACGATAAATTACCAATCTCAGTCATAAGATCTGTGCGAAAACCTTGTAGATAGTCCATAATCATTTGATTCGAGCTTGATCTGGTTGAGCTCCGATAGGCGGATTAAACTCATCATCACTGTTGGCTTTTTGTTGAGGTTCTTCATCTTCATTATCCAGGTATTTAATCTCATGAGTCCGAGGATTATAAATGACTCCCATCTTCCGATTGATCTGTTTGATACTAATCATAAAAGAAGGTTTTTCCATTGAAAAACACAACTCATTTTCCAGATTAACATTGAAGTGTCGGAAAATCTTGGTCAATAGGTGAGCATATGGTAGACCTTCGGCATGCTCATCATGATACATCATATGAGATAGGATTGAATGACCCCAATCAACATGAAAGTGAGCTTTGATGGAATAGAGAAGCATCATTTCTGGATCGGTGATAGTGCAGTGATTGGAAAATCTTGGCACAACAACATATACCAGAAAATAGTGTAACATCCTGTCATCAAAAGAAAATTTTGTTGGGGACCAGTAGACTCGTTCCGCGTTATCTACTCCACAACTCTTCTTTCTCTTGTTATAAAATTGATGTTCGGACAACCGACTTAAACTATAGTAAAAAGCGTGTTTCTTATAGTTTTCCCATGGAGCAATTGTCCCAAAAAACTTATGACCACCAGGAGGGATTTCAAAAATATCACAAATATCAAATACAGTTAAAGAGATTGGGACTCCTTTCACTACAAATGTTAATTTCCTTTTCTTCTTTACCATATTGGAGTATAAAACCTTAACTAGTTCAGGGTAAACATTTAAATGGCAACCAATTAGGTCACACAAGCCTAATTCCTCAAAGACATTAGGAGAGGTAAACACTTCCTCAGGAAAAGTATCAAAAGTGCTATACTTAGGCTTCATGATTTTCTTTTGGAGAAAGAAAGTTTCATACCTTTCTTGTTGATTTTTTGTTGTAAAAAGCCTTAATAAATCTAGAGAGCCTCTAGAGGAAGAAGCTTTGCCTTTGCCTTTGCCTTTGGAAGATAGTTGAGATGCCATGAAAAAATGCTTGGAGAGAGAAACCAAGGATGAAGCAAAAACTCTTTGAAGGAGAAGTGGAGAGGCGTGAATGCTAAACAATGGATGAAGGAGAGTAGTGGCTTTATGGTGGTGGTGGAATGTAGTATGTGAAACAAAGTAGTTGGACCATGAAAGTAAAAAGTAATAAAAGAAAAAATAAAGTGACATAAAGATATGGAATATATTGGTAAATTTTATTTACTAGAGAATAGGAAAAGTAGGAAGAATGGGAGAAAAAGAAGGAAAGGATAAAATAATAGTAAATGTAATAGGAAAATGTATCAGTAGAATCAGAATTCACATAGCCAAAAATAAATACACAGTGGAAGAGAATCATGTGCATGCTAATCAAATAAAACAAAAATTTTAATGGACCAATTGATTGACATGCAAGACCAATCGATTGGTTATGAAAAAAAATGAAAAAAAATAACGAAGACCAATCAATTGATGTGGGAGATGCAATCAATTAGTTGAAAGAATTTTTTTTAAAAAAATAAAAAAATAAGGAAGGAATCGATTGATTCAATCATGTAATCGATTGTAGAAACTTTCTGTAAAATGAAATTTGAGAAATTAAGAGGGACCAATCGATTGACATCCTACCATCAATCGATTGACACCAATTTTTTTTTTAAAATACTTAAATTAACACATAAACAAACACACTTATTATAACAGAAACATTTTAGTAGCTATAAATAATTAATTTACAAGATATTAAAAGAAAGAGTGCACCTTTTAAATTTTATTGAGTTATATATCACACTCATCTAGAATCCCAAGTTCCCTTCAAATTTTGGAAAATGGTTCTCGCGCCAAAGGTTTTGTGAAGATGTCGGCAAGTTGATTATGAGTATCCATAAATGTGGCTTCGACATCTCTTTGAAGTACATGATCACGAAGAAAGTGATGTCGAATATCAATATGTTTGGTTCTTGAGTGCATGACCGGATTCTTTGTAATGTTTATCGCACTTGTGTTGTCACAAAGAAGAGGAATGCATCCAAGATCGAGTCCTTAGTCACGAAGTTGTTGCTTAAGCCAAAGTATTTGAGCGCAACAGCTACCTGCGGCGATGTATTCTGCTTCGGCAGTGCTTAGAGCAACACATGCTTGTTTCTTGCAAGCCCACGAAACTAATGCATTTCCAAGGATGTGACACGTACCACTAGTACTTTTTCGATCAGTTTTACATCCTGCATAGTCAGCGTTAGAATAACCAACCAATTTGCAAATACTACATAGGACGACATTTGTTGTTCCCTTGATATACTTCATGATCCTTTTGACAGCGGTAATATGTGATTCTTTTGGATTTGCTTGAAAACGAGCACAAAGACACACACTAAACATAATATCAGGACGACTTGCCGTCAAATAAAGTAAGGAACCAATCATACCTTAATACTTTGTTATATCAATCGAAACACCTAATTCATCTTGATCAATGTAAGTTCCGGATCCCATCGGAGTAGACATTGCCTTGCAATTATCCATGTCGAATCTTCTTAACAACTCTTTGCAGTACTTTGATTGATTGATGAAGATGCCATCCTTCAATTGCTTAATTTGAAGTCCAAGAAAATAATTCATTTTACCCATCATGGACATCTTGAATTCTCCTTGCATCATTGATGAAAAATCTTCACACATGTCTTTATTTGTTGAGCCGAATATGATGTCGTCAATGTAGACTTGAACCAATAAAGTGTTACCTTTAATCTTCTTAATAAACAGGATTTTGTCAATTTTACCTTTTTCAAATCCCTTTTCACAAAGAAAGTTGCTGAGACGATCATACCATGCTCTAGGTGCTTGTTTTAGGCCATAAAGAGCTTTCCTCAATTTGAAAACATGTGAAGGATTTTTTAAGTCTTCAAAGCCCGGGGGTTGTTTGACATAGATTTCTTCATTGATGTATCCATTCATGAATGCGCTCTTGACATCCATTTGAAATAATTGAAAATTTAATGAACACGCATAAGCAAGTAATAAACGGATAGCTTCTAACCTTGCAACTGGAGCGAATGTTTCTTTAAAACCAATGCCTTCCTCTTGATTGTATCCTTGGGCCACCAATCTTGCTTTGTTTCGAACAATTATACCATTCTCATCAAGTTTGTTCTTAAACACCCATCTGGTACCTATGATGTGTTTATCACTTGGCCTAGGGACAAGTTCCCGAACTTAATTTCTTTCGAATTGGTTTAACTCTACTTGCATAGCAATTATCCATTGGTCGTCACTTAAGGCTTCATCAACCTTGAAAGGTTCAATTTGTGAAACAAAAGCCATATTTAAGCATGCATCTTTGATATTTAATCTAGTTGCAACGTCTTAACTGATATCACCAATGACTTTATCAATTGGATGATCCCGATGAGTTCTCCATTCCTTAGGTAGATCATTATCATTTGCTTCTTGCTCATCTTGATGTTTTGGTTGATCACCATTATTTCCACTTGAAGTATCTATTTGAGGGACCTCTACAATATCATCATCATCATCACACAAAACAATATCCTCTTTGGAGGGGTTAGATTCATCGAAGGTAACATGCATTGATTCTTCAATTTTTAAAGTTCTTTTATTATATATTCTAAAAGCTTTACTAGTAAGAGAATATCCAAGAAATATACCTTCGTCGGACTTCTCATCGAACTTACCTAGATTGTCTTTGTCATTGTTGAGGACAAAGCATTTGCATCCAAAGATGTGAAAGTAAGATATGTTGGGTTTCCTTCCTTTGAAGAGTTCATAAGGAGACTTTTTCAAGATAGGTCTAATGATAATTCTATTACTTACATAGCATGTCGTGCTTACTGCATCTGCCCAAAAGTACTTTGGAAGATTTGAGTCGCTTAGCATGTTCGTGCAAGTTCCACAAGTGACCTATTCTTTCTCTCCACCACTCCATTTTGTTGAGGAGTCCTTGGTGCCAAGAAATTCTGAAAGATTCCATTTTCTTCACAGAACTCTTCGAAGGGGGATTTTTGGAATTCTCCACCATGGTCGCTTCTAATGGAGGAAATAGTTAGCGATTTCTCATTTTGGATTTGCTTCGCATATTTCTTGAACGCCTTGAATGCATCATTTTTCTGCACTAACAAGAAGGTCCAAGTGTATCTAGAGAAATCATCAACAATAACTAGAGCATATACATTACCTCCGAAGCTTCTTGTTCTTGATGGACCAAATAAGTCCATATGCAACAATTGTAATGACCTTGTAGTGGACACCATATTCTTTGATGTGAAAGTTGATTTGGTTTGTTTCCCCTTCTGACAAGCATCATAAAGCCTATCTTTGACGAATTTTATCTTGGGTAAACCAATAACAAGATCATGCTTTATAAGCTTATTCAAATGTTCCATATGAATATGTGCAAATCTTTTATGCCATAACCATGACTCATTATTGTTTACCATAAGACATTTAATTTCAAGGATAGATCATCAAGGGAAATCATAAAAATATTATTAATTCTTGTACCTTTGAGTTTTACCTCATGAGAGACTTCATCTTCAATCAAGCATTCATCTTTGATGAACTTGATTTTGAAGCCCTTGTCGTAAAGTTGACTAATGCTTAGAAGGTTATGCTTTAGTCCTTCGACATAAAGAACATCTTCAATGGATGTGAAAGGGGGTGCTCCAACTTTGCATATGCCAAGAATTCTCCCTTTGTTGTTATCACCATATGTGACATAACCCTTGGCCTTTAATGCTAGATTTGAAAATTTGTTTATCTCTCCCGTCATATGCTTGGAACACCCACTGTCAAGATACCAGAGGTTTGAAGTGGTTTTCAAGCATACCTACAAAACAAAATTAAGTTTTGTTAGGTACCCAAATTGCTTTGGGTCCTTCATAATTAGTGCCTTTATTTACCCATACATAATACCCACTTGCTACGCTGAAATTTCTAACATGGCACGCATTTGGTGTATGGCCAATTATTCCGCAATAAAAACAGGTAGGTTCAAAGTTGCTTCTATATATAGGAACATAGGATTTATTTTTAGGAAATCTTTTCTTTTTAGGATAGTAATGAACAACTTTGGGACTGTTTACTTTCTCTTTGGATGGTTGATCCTTAGCCTTAATAAAAATGGTTTTACTTGTACTTGGTTTGTAAACTTTTGAGTAACCAATACCACTTTTATCGTTTGAGTATCTTTGTTGGCTAAGGACTCCTTCCAATCCAATTTGTCCCTTTTCATATCTTTCAAGAACTCTTTTTAGTTGGACAATTTGGAATGAAAGTGACTCACAGTTTTTGCATACAACGTTCTGTTTTTCACTAATCATCATTTGTTTTTCATCGTTGACATCTTTTTCAATTGTCACGATTTTTCCTTCTAACGATAAAATTGTTTTCTTTTGAGATGATATAGTTTTATACAGAATTTTGCATTCTTCAATTAGTTCATTTATAGCACCTTGTGCATCACTATCGAAAAGATAAAAGTTGCTACTAACCTCATCTTCTTCATCGTCGGAATGGTTGACGCCGTTAATGCTAAGTTTGCACATTCGTCGCTTTCCGATTCGGATGAAGAACTTATCTCATTATCTTCCCATGCAAGATATGCCTTTTTGTTCTTGAACTCCTTCTTTCCTTTAACGCCTCCTTTCTTTGAGAGTCTCGGACAATCTGGTTTTATATGACCTTGCTTTCCACATTCATAACATGTAACTTCTTGTGTGGAAGTGGAAGCCTCCCTTTTCCTGAAATGTTTATTTCCTTTAGCATGAAAAGGTTTGTCATTTTTACCAAAGAACTTACCAAGCCTTTTAACAAGGAGCATGAAGTTTTCATCTTCCTCCAATGCGGCCTCATCTTTTTCTTCCTTTGATTCAACTTTTAAAGCAATTCCTTTGGATTCTTTTCCTGATTTTCATGCTTTTCAAGTCGTCCAAGTTCAAGTTTATGTTCTTGGAGTTTTCCGAATAATGATGCGGACGTCATTGTAGAAAGACTTTTCTTCTCCGATATGGCCGTAACTTTAGGTTTCCATTCTCTCGTCAAGGATCGTAGCACTTTAAGGTTGAGATCATCATTTGTGAAGGTCTTACCAAGAGTGATTAGGTGATTCGTTAAGTGAACAAATCTTTTCTGTAAAGCAACGATGGATTCTCCGAGCTGCATTATGAACATTTCGTATTCTTGACTCAATGTATGTAATCTGGATCTTTTGACTTCAGTGGTTCCTTCGCGAGTTTCCACCAAGGTATCCCATATTTCTTTCGCAGATTTGCATTGAGATATGCGAAAGAACTCATCCATACTTAATGGACTTTGAAGAATATTGATGGCCATCTGATCATTAAGTATTTTCTTCTTATCATCTTCATTATACGAACTTTTGATCTTTGGGGTGCCAACACCATTGATCACACTTATTGGATTATACAGACCATTTTCAACGGTTTCCCAGATACCATCTCCTTGTGCTTCTAAATGTGCTTTCATGCGGATTTTCCAGAAATCGAAATATTCGCTAGAGAATAGAGGTGGTTTGTTGCTACTACCTCCATCCTTGAACACCGGGTTTGCGCTTGCGGAAGCCATTGTCTGGATCTGTGGAGCAAGTTATCAGAACCTGTTCTGATGCCAATTGTAAATTAGGAATGAGTCTAAGAGAGGGGGGGGGGGTGAATTAGGACTTTTAGAAATTTATTCGAATTTGGTGGATAAGGTTCTTTTCTTTTCTGGATTGGTATGATGTTGAAAGCGATAAAGAGCGGAAAGTAAAGAACACCAGGAATTATACTGGTTCCCCTCACAACTTGAGAGTACTCCAGTCCCCTTACAATGTGTAAGAGATTTTATTATTGTTAGATCTCCTAAAGAAAGCCTCTAACTAAGTGATCAAGAACAATCCTCTTGAAAACTTAACTCACAAGAAAAGAAAACAATCATTCCTTTTCTTGACACTTATATCCAACAATCCTAGATTATAAGCAATATACCTAAAACCAAACAATCCTTGATATTTAGGATTTTACAAAGTAATTGAATGAATATATGAACAATTATATTGGATAAGACTTTAATCAATGATTATAATCTTATTCTCTTTCAATATGAAATTTCAAAACAAAATAATCTCTAAGTGCTCAAGAGTACTTTTGAAGAAAATGATATAAAAATTATTTTTCAAAAGTATCTTAATATGAGAAATAGATGAAAATGAATGTATAGAGATTTTGCAAATTTATTTGAAAGAGGTGAATTTTACAATGAAAATATAAGGATTATTTATAGTATGAATGCATCCCTTCAATCATAACATGGCAATGTTTAGAAAGGAAATTAGATAATTGATCATGAAAAGATGCAAGCTTTTACCATGAAAAGTTATGATGAAATGATGCAAAGAATGGTGAAATAATTTTTTAGATTTTTCAAAATATTTCCAGCATCAATCGATTGACACAACTTAAAAAATGAAAAAAATATACTAAGATCAATCGATTGACATACAACATCAATCGATTGGTTCAGCTTAAAAAATGAAAAATTCTAAAACAGAGAGTTTGATCAATCGATTGTATAAATGCATCAATCGATTGACATGTCCAGAATATTGAAAAAGTTTCTAAGTTAAAAAACTTTTGAACATGCAATTTTTAAACAATATTTTAAAATAAATAGTTATGATAGAAAAGATTTAGAATGATTATTTTAATGCATGATAAAACTTTTGAGCACTAGGAGTATACTTTTAAGAGTTTCATATACCTTTATTAGATCCATGAAAACTTGAGCAATTGTTGAAGTGATATTCTCTTTCCATTCTTTTGTTATGGAGAGCTTGATATGTTGTCTTCATCAAAATCTTGTAGGAAGCTTGTCTTCACATCTTGTTTGGAACCACCCTGATCAGCTTCTAAAAGGGTAACTATCATGTCCATTGCCTCAAGTCTGCTGATTTTAGAGTGACTTAGTAATCATCTTGCAATCAGAAGATGTAAGAGGCATGATACATCATCAAATGTGATGTCCATCCCATCTATCGGAAGATGAAATTACGACGTCTCTAGGTGTCATCTCTCAGCAAACACAGACGATAAACCATGGTTGCCATAACCACATTCAGTTGTGCATAAATCCTTCAGCCCAAATAACTACGAGAATCATGAAACCATATTTCATCAGGCTGTAGAAACTTAACTACCATCTTGCCATGGTTGATACATTTCAACGTCTCCCGATACTACAAAAATAAATACATTATCGTCAAACAAACATATGTTTAACACAGAAAGTTAAATTATTTATATTATTTCTCCCTCTCACACGTGCCTAGAAGCATGGTATACATATAGATGTAGTAGTGAAAGGTCTGATGGGTCTCCTAGAAAATTATCAGGCACGTCATTATCAGGTTCAACATCGAGTACATAAACATGTATTGAGCACTGAAGACTTTGTAATGAGCTGGAGATACATGACCCCGAGAAGATGGTCCCTTAGCACCAAATGACGATTCTCCAACTGTGGATCGCGAGGGTCTAGCTTTCTCCATGCGCACAAGGGAATGTGGGCCCACTTTACCACATTTAAATCGGTCTTGGTTGTCAGTCAGTTTTTCTAAAATCAAACAATAAAATGCATATCATAATCAACAAAGCGGGTTAGCAAACCAAAATTTGAAACAGTCCACAAAATAGAGAAATCTGAATTTTATTATCCAGACTAAGGTTATGGATTTCAAAATCCTGACTGCACAGAACCAGAAAACAAAAAAGAGAAATAAAGCATTAGGAGAAAACAATATAATAGCTTTATTTCATGTAACCTAATATAGAATTACTATAACGATTCTAGAAAATGCATTCATCATAAATAAAAATTGCATGGAAATGAGAAACGTGAGAGATGGATGATCTTGGATTGGGGATAGTGAAGTAGAAGTTGAGAGACATTCTAAGCTTGAATGTGGAGTACAAGTTGTGAGAAAGATTGATTTTTTTGGAAGTGATCTCTCTCTTATCTAGTTCTTATTTAATGAAATGAAGGAGAAAGAAGAAGGAAAGACAAAGAGTGGATACTTAATTGAACGTGTCACAATTTCAATCTTTGTAAGGTAAATTTGGATTTTGAAATATGGAATGGTTTGTAGTGCATTCATATTCCAAAATCCGGACTTTATTTAACCTTTGACTTGGCTTGGTTTGGGGTGATGTTTGTTGTGTATTTGACGCGTCCGAAGATTGGAGTTCAGATTTCAGATTTTGAAGATAATTTTAAAATTTTATTAGTGTGGGTGAGAAATATATAGGGTGTAATGAGTAACCCCCAAATATATATTGGATATTAAAAATAAGAACGATTATTTATTGGAAATTAGACTTCATACCCATATATATATATATATATATATATATATATATATATATATATATATATATATATATATATATTTTATTATAGACTAGAACGGTGACTTACCTGATAAAGTCTTGGATTGTGTTGATTTGTGTACTTTAAAAACAGTTTATTAGCAATCACATAAAACATACTTACTCCTAAATCATTAAGATGTTACAACAACACTTAATTTTATTTATTTTATTTTCTCCCCTATGGTGTATCCATCTTGTATAGATTTTTCTAACTCTGATATTTATTTATTATACTACACCTACATTTGTATAAGCATGTAATACGATTTTTGTAGACCTAATTTTCTTCGCCTAACCGACATCAATTCAATAAATCCATCCACAAATATTTAGTTATGATCCATAAACTAATGGTTTATTTAACCATTTTTCAATAAATAAGTGTCATAAGATCAATTAAATTGAAGTCATAAGGAATAATAAAACGGTTTTTTTACAAAAATAACTCACTTTTTCAAGGAAATTCTCAAAATACCTCTGGTTTAAAAAAAATCCCAAACTATCCCACTTTTAGGAGGAGTCGCCAATTGAATTGTAGACTCCTCTTAAAACTTGAATGGAGGCGCCAATTGAATTGGCTAGGGCAGGTGCCCTAGCCAATCCAATTGGCGCCCCTGTGTAGGTTTTAAGAGGAGTCACCAATTCAATTGGAGACTCCTCTTAAAATGTAATTTTTGTGTTATAAATAGATGCGTTATGTGAGTAAATGTTCCACATCTCACACAATCATTTGGCAATCATGTTTGGTGTTCGTCGCTGATACGGTAAGGTGATTTATGCGAGAGACGAACCTCGGATGCTGATGTTGTTCTGGAACATCACTACGTTCGATCAACTGAAGCGGGAGCTGGTTCGTTGGTTAGATGGGAAAATACCAGAAGGGGAAAAAATTAGAAGTATTGAGAGACTTGACAGTATCTTTGGTTGGGTGTGAATGAAGACTGATAAGGATGTTAGGGAAATGATGTTCGGTCGAGACGACATCATTTTGATTGTTGTAATCAGTCAGAAATATTTATGTTTTCAGATAGCTTATTTTGTACTGATGTTTGTTGTGAACCTCGTTGTAACAAAAACTTAATGATATATAATGATTGAAGGTTACAGAAATACAATGTTACAAAAAGCTTAAGACCTAGATGATGCTCCTCGATTGGGACCGTTGTTCTTGTTGTGTCCTGGTTGACGATAGATACTATATAATCTTATCATTTTATCTGTAGAATCCATCTCTGTTATGATACGGGTGCTGTTTGGCCTTCCTTTCTTCTTTCTACGCATCTCTTCATTGTGCCAAACAATATCACCTTCATATGGAGGCCAGTAATCCTCCATTGGTAGTACTGAGAAGCTTTGATTATATATATTCATGATGGTGTTGGCCTTGTACACATCAAATAAATGGCTATAAGCATCTTGACGAGTATAAGCACATGATGCAATGACATGGGAGCAAGGTATGCGGAAGGCCTGGAATTTTCCACAATCGCACCAACTTTTGTTTAGTCTAACAGCGTAGGCTAAATTTGGTCTCCCCTCGTTGTGGTCCATTGTTTCCTGGACGCTAAAATTTGCCTATGACGGTCAAAGACTGTTACAGCGTGTGTGCTAGCTTTGATGCTCTCCTCTTTCATGACCTTCATGCAACACTCACTGAATACTTTCCCGGACATTAACACTGCACTCCATCTTTCACCTCTGGTTGCGAACATAGAAGCCAACCTATAATAGGTTGATCTTACCAAGGCGGTTATAGGCAGATTTCGAATTCCTTTGAATACCCCGTTCATGCATTCCACAATGTTTGTTGTCACGTGGCCCCATCGACAACCTTTGTCAAATGCCCTTGTCCACTGCTCTACTGGTATGTTATTGAGCCATCTCCCTGCGTCTTCATTAGATAGTCTAATTTCATCACGATAATATTGAAATGACGGCTGAGTTAGAGCATACCCAACATTCACCACCTTCTTGCGAAGATTCTTATCTTTTATAACACGCATGAAGTTTTATGCAACGTGTCTGATACAGTAGACATGGGTAGAAGGAGGATCATGTCATCCGTTGTCATGGTTGTTGTAGGCACTCTCAATGGCGGCATGTCTATCAGAAATCAAACAGAGATTGGCTTGTGAAGCCACATGCATTCTGAGATGTCGAAGGAAGAAACCCCATCCACCAGCCGTTTCACCTTCAATAAGAGCAAAGGAAATGGGAAAGACATTGTTGTTTCCATCTTGTGCAACCACCATGAGCAAAGTACCCTTGTATTTTCCGCATAACCAAGTGCCATCAATTTGAATAATAGGTTTGCAGGATGCGAAACCTTTGATGCACAGGTCAAATGCCCAAAAGAGACGATGAAAGATTCTATTACCTGTAACACAGGTTCCGTCTGACATTATCGCTGGCAATGTCTCCATAATTGCCACAGTTCTTGGGACATATGTTTTTAGTGCCCATAAAAACCATGGCAATTCCTTGTATGAATCCTCCCAGTTGCCGAAAATTTGTTCAACAGCCTTTGTGCTTGCAATCCATGCTTTCTTGTAAGATGGAGTATAATTATATGTTGATCTGATATGGGATATAATTATACTCACCTTCACTAATGGGTCTTTGTTAACCAACGACAGAATGTCTTAACATATCAACGTTGCGCTTAGTTTACGGTGATCTTGTTCAACGTTAGTTGCAATGCAACTGTGAGGTGGGTCTATTGAACCGATCTCCCAAGAGTCGTTTTTCTTCTTGTAAGACGCAGCCAAATGAAACTTATAAAGCATGTTACGACATTCGATAACATACCTTCTAGAATCAGTGTGTTTCACTGTAAAGTCAGCAGAGTTGTTCATGTGGAATTTTTTGATAGCCAGAACACATTCTTCTTTGGTATGAAACATGTCTCCCACCTTTAGTTCGCCTTCTAATCTCGGATACGGATTATAGAAAACAATGTTGGATGTTTAATCGTCGTGAAGATCCATATTTATCATATGTTGAGACGGATTGTAGACATGACTAGGAGGCATTGGTGGTGGTTGATCATCATCTTCATCGTCGTTGTTCAGCATGTGATCAACCTGTATCTCGGTCTCCTCTTCTTCTTCATCAACGACGTCCACTTCTGCTTCTGCTTCTGGGTTGAGTTCATCTGACCATTGTGGATCATCTTCACCAGATTCATCCTGACCGGTTAGTTGAGACTGTTGAGATGGTATACATGGTTGAAGAGTAATGTATAACTCAATACAGTTGCAGCCTGAATGTTCATGACTAACAAACATGTATTCAACATCTTCATCGTCTCGTACCTTAAGGGGGAAATACTTGCATTGAATATTCTCAAAAAATATTGGATTTTGATATGTGATCTTTGACACAATACCCGATCCTATATAGGATTGTATTCTTTTTTTCAAATGCAAGAAGGTTGCGTTTCTCTTGATCGTGAGTCTAATGGTATCGGTGTTTCGAAAATAAAAACCAAATAGCTCAGACTCGTAAGTTTCACCGTTGCAGTGAACGTTGACACTGTATAATGATGAAGATGACATTGTGCAGATGAAAACTATTTTCTTATTGCAGATGAATGTGAGTGAAGTGTCTTGCATGTTGATAGTAAGACACTTAAATAGAGGAGTGAAGTGTCTCACATGCTATCTAGTTCGAAGTGACGTGTCACACATGCAAGCTACTCCGAAATGACGTGTCGCACATGCAAGCTACTTTGAAATGATGTGCCAACCATGCAAGCTACTAAGAAGTGATATGTTCAGCATGCAAGAGACAAGACAACCACGTGTCAGACATGCATACACACACTCCAACTGAATTGGCGCCCCCACTCATTCCTTGCACATGGGCGACAATTCAAGTGGAGACACCATGCATTCAGACCTTGAAACCAAGCAATCAGACCTAGGTCTTGCATGCATGTCCCTACGGAGGCGCCAATTTGAATGGAGACCCCTCTTAAAGGTTGTACATGATCGCCAATTTAAGTGGAGACACCATGCAAGCACAACTTTTCATGCTCCCGTCCATCTGCCTATAAATACATCCACTCCATCAACACTTCTTCCACACCATCACTCTCACTACTTCTTCTACAATACTTCTTCTACAATTTCATCTGCAATAACTTCTTGTAGTTTCATCTACACCAACCCCCCGACAAAATGTCAATCCTCACAATGGGCAAAGCACATAGAGGAACGGTTGCAAACATCGCAACATATGTAAGTTTTTTCTTTTGTTAACTTTTTATCTTTCATCTTCACCAACCCCCTTTTATTTTAACATACCAACTTAGTCAAGTTTTTTATTCTTTTTTTTATAGGATGTATCAAGCTTCCGAACTCGGGTCCACGAATATGTCCATATGGACCCGATGATTCAACCTTATGTTGAACTCGCCAGTTTTGGTCATATAAGCAAGATTTTATCTTGGTCCATAGATAACAAATTCATTCTAGCTTTATGCGAAAGATGGAGACCAGAGACACACATATTTTGGTTCCCAACCGGTGAGTGTACTGTGACGTTAGAAGACGTCTACATGCTTTTGGGACTATCAATTGAAGGTAAGGCTGTTAATGGTAAAACCAACTATGCAAATTCAATTTGCATGGAGCTCTTAGAGACTGATTTGTTAGATGATAATGCAAGAGGTCAAGGTATAATACTCTCATGCCTTAAGTTGTACTATAATAGTTTATACTTAGATGAGCATTCTACCGAAGATGCTCGAATAATAAAAACTAGGTGTTACATTATGCTGTTAATTGGCTCGTTTTTTTCCCCTAAGGTAGTGGTTCTAGCATGCATATTATGTACTTACCTCTACTTAGACATGTAGATAGAATATGAAGTTACAGTTGGGGATCTGCTAGCCTAAAAGAATGGCGTCTGCGTAAAGTTAACGACCAATGGAACTTCAATCTATGGCAAAGCTTCGCAAGATCGGAGTGTCGCAAATGGAAGCACCGTCATGACCATGTGTTAACTGACGCAGTCATGCCAACTGAAGAAAAACCAAGTCGTACTTATATGGCTTGGTACAGATCGGTTGGTTTTCAATTCATCGCCGAGGATATGTACTTGTACGACCCACGCCAGATGACTTACACACCTGACACCTCAACATCAAACCCCCAACAATAGTGTCAGACCGGATACACACAACCCCCTGTCCGTCAAACGTCCCATTCAACCAACACACAAACATACAACCAAAACATTCCATACACCCAACCCCAATACCAAGAGCATACCCCATATCACCAGCAACAAATTGACCATCAACCTGAGACTCAACATCGCTTCGCACCCACCCCATCACCCTACCAAAGTCTCCTAAGCCAGAACACCCAACGATCATTCAACACCAACCGTCCCTCCGCCTACCGTAGCCAAGAAGCCCAAACATCACAAAACCAAAACATCCAACAACCCTATCTCTACCAAACACCCTAACAACCTTTCCAACCTTTCCTCGACGCATCGTTCACACCCATGTCTCCCTTCAACCGTCTCGGTCGCCCATCAATGAGTGAACCACATCCCAACTTCTCTGGCATTGGTCATGAGCTCAGCTACGGCGGTACACCATCGATGCATACTGAAGACTATGTCGACTTGTCTGAATACCTCAATAGACCTTCTCCTGTAGTTGGTAGTGACGCTCCTGGCCCCTTAGATGATCAAACACCGGTACAGAATCGTCAACGTGGGTTAGGGCCACGGGTTAGGGTATCTAGATGATGTGGGACCGGAGGTCGGTTAGGTGATCCCGGTCATCACCATTAGGTTTCTTTGTGTAAACGGAAAATTTTATTAATATCAAGTGGTCCTATATCAAATTTATCTATCACGTATACCGTATAACAAAAAAATTGCATTTTAGGAGGAGTCTCCAATTGAATTGGCGACTCCTCTTAAAACCTACACATGAGCGCCAATTGAATTGGCTAGGGCACCTGTCCTAGCCAATTTAATTGGCGCCTCCATTCAAGTTTTAAGAGGAGTCTCCAATTCAATTGGCGACTCCTCCTAAAAATGGGGTAGTTTGGATTTTTTTTTAAAATCAATGATATTTTGGGAATTTTCTTAAAAAAGTGAATTATTTTTGTAAAAAGACCTAATAAAACAATGACTATAGTAAATCGTTAATTTGGCGCTAATAACTTTGTTTTACTCGAAGCCTTAAAAACTATCAACAATCATATATTATAAAGTTATATTATAAAGTTCAAATTAACAAGTACTAAACTACATGTTATATATAAATAATGAACATCATATATATAATGTCATGTACTCTAAATATAATCTAAACATCTTTCATTAATGTTTACAAATTATATAGTTATCAAAATATTATGAGCTCTAAACACAACCTTGTACATTATGAACTTACATACAATTAACCTAAAAATATATATGAACTACAGTAGTTTACATTAAATATATTTACTTTAGATATATGAACATAAATAGTAATAATCGACACATGTGAGAGATAAAGAAAGAGAACATAAGAGATTGTGAAATATATTTGAGAACTCGAGCAGAATGGAGCTCGTATTCATGAAAATGAAAGAATGAACTAAGGATGATGACCACTAACCATCGTTCGCCCCTTTTTGACGCTATTGTTTGTCGTTCTGTGTGTTCTTGAATTTTTAAATGTGTTATACGAGTGAGGCTGAGAAGAAAATATTTGGAAAAGAAAATAAGAGTGTTTTTTTTGTAAATAGCACAATTGAATTTCACATATTTTTTTTAAGAAATCATGTGTCAATAAAAGAACATAGCTTTTATATTAAAAATGTAGTCGATATGTTTTTTTTCTTTTTTAATTGGTTTAAAACGCTATTTTTATAGAGTGTTCTAAATTCTTTCAAATATATTTAAAAAAATTGATTTTTTAACTAAATATCAACAACTCTTTCTTTAAAAATCTTTGTCATTTTTATCATTGTTAAAAGGACGTTTATAAAACATAAATCTAGTGTAGTGATTATTATCATAATAGTCTGATGTAGATGGATGTTGCATTAGTAGTAAAAGTAATTTTTATAATTACCGTCTTCATATAGATCGGTGATTTTGAAGACCGTTCAACAACTTTTAAGATTTTAAGGAGAGAAAATGGTTGTTTATTGCTTGTTAAGCGTGAAAGTAAATAAAATATAAAAAAAGAAAGAAAAAAAGTAAAATGGATATTTTGGTGTGTAAAGTAAGAAAGCTTGATGATGTTAGATTTAGTTATTACATATCTATCATGCACATCCATAGATCTCTAATATGCTCCTCTACTCGACTAATAATATTACCACTTGTTACCCTCATACGTATCTCATTTCAGTCTCCACGTCATGAGATCTGTGTATTACGTAATAGTCGATATCTCAGACTATTAACTAACACAGAGCATTAAGTTCCAACAGTTCTAATATAGTGAGACTCCACACTGATCTTGCTACAGTAAATATGAATTTGAAACTTAACCCTATGTCTAGGCATTAGTATCCAATACCTTTTGATATCGAGTCACACCATGGAAACATATTTTAGTATGTCACCAGTTCCATCCAGAACTATCCTGACGTCGCTTCCTTTTATGTTGGATGTGCCATCTACATATAACGCACATTCTAGAGGTGTCTCCTTGTCTACATGTGAGTTGAATCCTGCCACGAAATTTTCCAGCACTTGTAATTTGATATTTCCCCTTGGAACGTATTGGATATCATATTCCGAGAGTTCCACTGTCCAAGATACCATCATTCCTGCTAAATCGAGTTTCTTCAAGATTTGACAAACAATATAATTGGTTTTCACCAGGATCTTGTGACCCTGAAAGTATGGTCTCAATTTTCTCACCGCAACGACGACATCTAGAACCAGTTTCTCAATCTTCTGATAGCGCACATAGGTGTCCCTGAACAACTTGCTTACGAAATACACAGGTTTTTATACCGTGTTTATTTCGTGGACACAGACTGAGCCCATCATTTGATCAGTAATTGAGAGATAGAAAAGTAAAAGTGAATCTTCCCTCCTGCGAGTGAAAACGGGGGGAGATGTGAGGAAATTATTGACCTTGGTGGAAGCCTCCTCGCACTCGGCGGTCCATTAGAATCTATCCTTCTTCTTTAAGGTGGCAAAAAAGAGGAAGGCTTTGTTGCTTGCGCGAGAAAGGAAGCGAAGCATGGCGACAATGCGACTTATAAGTTGTTTTACCTCATTTACATTAATGTCACTGCTCATGATGATGACTGCTTGGCACTAATCTGGGTTAACCTCGACGCCCCTTTGTGTCAGCATGAACCTAGGAATTTCCCCACTTGAACCTCGAAAGAGCACTTGGCGATGTATAGGTGCATACCGAAGGGCATGGCATTGTAGTAGTTGCCATGATATGACATGAAGGATGGTTTGGGTGCATCTAGGGGATCCATCCAAATTTGGTTGTACCCTGAGTATACATTCATGAAGCTCAATGTACGTTAATCTGATGACCTATCAATGAGGCAATCGATGTCTTGGAGTGGGTATAGGTCTTTAGGAAAGACGATGTTTAGATAAGTGAAATGTACACACATGCACCACCTGTTGTTAGCATTATGTACTAGAACCACGCTGGTCAACTAGGTGGGGTATTTTGTTTTTGTCATGAATCTGGCGTCAGATAGTTTCCCTACCTCTTCATCAATGGGGACCCTTTTATCTTTGCCTACTTTCTACTTCCTTTGAGCCACTGGTATGACAGAAGGGTGGACGGAGAGGCGATACCTTTCCATTCGGTGTCTATCCTTGGCATGTCAGGGGGAGCCCAGGCGAACAAGTCGATGTTCTTACTGAGTTGTTCAACTAGTTCACGTTCCTCCATCTCGGACAATGAAGTGTTTATCTTTGTAACTTGATGGGCATGAGGACCTACCTATACCTTCTTTAATTCTTCTGTGGGCATGGACCTTTCCATTTTCTTCCAGTTTGAGATCCCAACACTCGAGATTAGCATTTGGAACTTTGGAAGGAGGGGCGTCAACAAGGGCGAGGTTTTCCCCTGCTATCTCCAGGCTACTTTGGTAGCATTCTCGAGCGGGCCTTTGGTCTACTTGGAATTATCGACTCGCCCACCAGGAAGTGGGTATTTTAAGGCTAGGTACAAGGTGGAAACGACTTCCCCCATGGCGTTGATATCTGATCGCCCAAGAATGATAATATACGGCGATATGGCATCCATAATAAGGTAGCTAACGTTAAATTTTCTTATCGCCCACTCCTTCGATACGTGTGTTTTCAAGGGTCACATGGTCCATTATTTGTACCTATTTGCCTGATAACCCCGTTAATGAACCATTAAACATTTTTATGTCGTTAGGGTCGAGTATTAGTTTATGGAAGGCATCCTTGAGTAGGACGTCAGTGGAGCTACCAGGATCTATCAAGACACACTTGATATCCCAATTTCCATGTTTCACAGTGATGACTAAGGGGTCATCATCGTTAGGGTTTATACCGAGGGTGTCCTACTAGGAAAAAGTGATGTTAGCCCTTGTCTTCCCTAGAGTGCTTCAGGGAAAGCTGGGGTATCTTACATTTGCTGCAAACATCTGCGTTGCATATTTCCTTCAAGAGGATCTGAGGATCTTAAGCTACTTTCACCGGTGAAACCTCCAACAATGGTGTTTACATTGTAAGCTAGAGTTTTATCATTTATATTTGGAGGGAAGATAGAGGGAATTAGAGTATGAGTGAGGCCCAAGTTAGTTTTACTGGGAATCCGATGGTGGGCACCACTATAATGATAAAAGAGTACATGTATCTGTGTTCCTCCTGCAAGGGCAACAAGACTCAGAGGTCTTAGTAGGTATATTAAGTTGTATGGTGGTTAGGGCTTACCCACGACTGAGAGAATCCTTTTACGATGGTGTTTTACATTGGTTTTAGGAATCCTGCTCATGTGAGTTGAGAGACTTTGCGTACGAATAATATGCTTGGGTATAAGCGTATGAGGGGTGCAATCAAAATAAGTTATGATATGTCCTCCTCCTACGAGGAAGGTGTATTTATAGAGGCCTATAAGGCCTAGGGTTCTCTTGGAAAGGACCACCACCCACTCAGTCAATCATGGACTGTTGAAACCCTATTTCCAAGGAGGGCGTTTGTACAGGAAGACTTTGGGGGAGAGGCGATACCTCTTCTCCCAGATAAATCCAATAGTTCGGCAGATCCCATGCGTATGCATTTACCAACCATCTCCCATATGTAAAGAGGAAAGCATGAAACTCTTCAAGTATTTGAATCATTCCCATTCAAATTCCACTTTTCATTCTCTCAATGACTTGAGAGTCATAGTGTTAACCTTGCACCGAAAACCTTGAACCACCACACAAAGACTTCAAATTTATCATTTCCAATCATCATACATTTTCAGAGCTGGAAAAACATTATTTACATATAATTATTCTAAAATACAATCTCTAAAACTATATTACAGTATAAGTGAGAAAGAGTAATACTAAAGAGCTAATTGAATGAGTCTTGTTTTCTTGCACAATTACTAAAACACAGCTTTACGTTCATTAGGCCCTTTGAAAATCTCAAAATGAGTTTTCCTTTTTTAGGCTTGACAATAAAGTTGGAGGAATTTGTGGTAAAGAGAAATACTAAGGACATGATTGAATGAGTTTTTTTGTTTTTTTAGGCATGATTGAATAAGAACTAACACCAATTATCATAGGTATACCATCATTATCCATCTTGAACACTCCAAAGTCACCACAAGTATAAGATGTGAATAAATCCTTCCTTGATGTAATATGCAATGTAGTACCACTGTTAACTATCTGCATGCTCTCGTCTGATATGATATTAACATACTCGTGACATGTAAAATAACAAGATTATCACTAGTAACATGGTCATCATCATGATCTTCATGATCTCTTTGTTTAGACTTACCCTTCTTTCCTTTGTTATCCCTTTTCCACCAATAGAAATACTTATGTACGTGTTCTGTTTTGTGACAAAAGTGACACTTCCGAGATTTAAATAGTGATTTGGGCTCGCGGTTGTTATTCTTTCTACCATCCTTCGGTTATTTATTCTAACTTATCCCCCAATTTTCAGCGACAAATGTCTCGAATTGAGATGAAGAACCTCGTGCATTCCTTCTCATCTCCCCATTAAGAATACTACCCTTAATCATTTCCAAATAAGCAACACCTCTAGGAGCACAACTTGTGACAAAAACTTGAAACGTCTCCCAAAACTCTAGTAAAGATAGTAATAGAAATAATATCAAAAGTTAATCATCAAATTTGATACCCATTTTTGACATCTGATCAAGGAGTCCTTGAAATTCACTTAAGTGATCTGACATACAAGTCTCATCCTTATACTTCAAACTTATGAAGTTATTAAACAATAACAATTTATTATTCACTAATTTAGAGGCATACATCGACTCTATCTTCTTCTACAATGTTTTTGCATGTGTCTCATTAAAATATGATTATAAACATTATCTTCTATATATTACCAAATAAACCATATACCTATGGATGTTCAAACATTCATTCTCCATTAGACACAAAATTCGGCTTTGCGGAACTAAAAACCGATTAATGCAATTTCTTCACAAAAACAAGTCTTTCATTTTGCCCTTACATAAATGATAATTAGAACCATTTAACAATACCATCTTCATATTTGTTTTTGAATACAATATTCAAACAAGTAAAATAGCCCTTAACCAAGAGCTCTAATACCACTTTAATGGAAAATTAACACACAATAACAAATCAATACGCGGAGAAAATAAAATTCTTCAAACTTGTAATAACCTATTAGGATCAACACAATGCATGGTAAAAAGTCAAACAAATAAATGCAGAATACCAATATTTTAACGTGTGAAACCCTCAAATGTTAGAGTAAAAAAAATATGAGTCGTTCAGACGAAAGAAATAGTTCCACTATAATCAAATAAGGATACAAAAGAATCTCAAAGTGATTCACAAACTAGTGTTAACAACAACAAAAACACAAAGGAAATTAGCTTACAAATAATAAACAAGAAGCTGAAAATATTCAAATTTGCAGCTTTAGTGCGAATTCAATATCTCTTCACTCATACTTTTTTTTAAAGATCCCAACGGTCAAAAGGTAGACGCATGTGTTGCGAACCTACCCTCCAAAAACGAGTTCAGTCCAATGGTAACGAATTCATAATTGTTGATTTATTGAGACTGGTCACAGAAAAATGATAATTAGTTTCTCTTCTCTTTTCTCTCTTTTCAAGTTGATTTTTCTACTTTCTTGTCTCTTTCTCAACCTTAGATTGACTCTCTCCACTTAAAATAAGTGAAACACAAATTAGATGATATATTTGAGTCTTTCTCCACATAAGTGTTATGTACAAGTGTGAGTTGGAAGTTCCACTCATACACATATTATCTTAAGGTTTTGGATCAATATGTGATGTCTCTCTCACTTATGTGTTGCTCTTGATCCAATGTGGATGCTCCACATGATGACCCAACAGTGGTGTCAGAGCCGATGGTTCAATTAAGGGACCGACTTCTTGTATCGAAAGTCTTCCTAACAATGTGGTGGTCAGACGACATGTTCTGTTGTAGTGTCCATAACGGCGGTACAAATGTATGTGGATGAAAGAGCTTTTGCTGGAGGAGGAGCATAGTGGATGGACTCACACTTGAGGAAGAGATTGATGTGTACAAGTGTGAGTTGGTAGTCTCACATTGTTTACAAAAGTAGAGGTTGAACACTTTATAAGTGAGATGACTCATACACCTATCATTTTAAAGTTTTGAATCAATATGTTATGTATTTATCACTTATATATTGCTCTTGATTCAATGTGGATGCTGCTTATGATGACACAACAATAAAATGAGAGTCTAAACCCAATAGACCGACCCTACTTAAACCGCTATTGGCTCGAATAGATAATATAATTTTCAAATCGGTGAGGGAAAAAAACATAAGTAAACCATATTAATAGACGTATCTAAAAAAAGTTGTTTTAGGATTTTTCAAATAAACCACGTAACAGGATATCAAATTATAGAGAGGCGAATTCTAATCTTATATGTAAGAGAAATCTAGGTAAAATTATTGTGGACCTATGTTTGGAGCCTCTAACGCGCAACCAAGTAGACCCTTCCTCTTGTTTTTATTGAAAAATACAAGAAGAATTACACGTAAAAAGATTTAAAGAAGTGACTTTAATTTCAAAATTTTCTTCTCACACACCCATAAAATAGGAATGAATAATGACCAATTAATGGTATGCTCAAATGAGTATCTGAATACACATGTCTTTTCAAATAAGAACATTTGATTTAAGTCAAGCATGTATACATACAACTTGACAACACAAAAAAAGTGTCAAAAGTACATTCAAGGGAAAGACTGTCAACCCAGGTATGGAATAATATGACACTGCCCTTACCTTACCCTATGTCAATGCAATTTGAATAAAGTTACAAAAAAGAAATAACACTTTTCAAGCTTGCATAAAAACTTATCTTACAAGATTCAAAACACAGGCTTTGTAATTGATTTGCCAAAACAACAAAAGAAAAGTTTTTTTGTATAGTCATAATAATACGCATACT
Organism: Lathyrus oleraceus; assembly: GCF_024323335.1. NCBI lineage: Eukaryota > Viridiplantae > Streptophyta > Magnoliopsida > Fabales > Fabaceae > Lathyrus > Lathyrus oleraceus. The sequence continues at coordinate 450,836,659 of NC_066579.1, forward strand.
TTAATTATGAACATCACAATGATGCTTCATGTCTTTTACTTTCCACACATCATTGCTTTATTAAAATTCCTTTCAAGTATATTCTTTTACATGAAGTAACCTAACGTTTTTAAAAAGAGGAACTGAAGATTTGATATATATATATATATATATATACACAGAAACTAGAAATGATGTCTTGATGCTTGAATTAATAAAGTGATAAAATATAAGCAAATGAGAAGCTTATGCCAAGAGATACTAATCATTTATTAGATTTTTTATTTCCTAAAGTAGTACTTTTCATGATTTGTCATTTCTTATAAACGGATCCTCATTTCTTATAAACGGATCCTTTAGCTTTAAGTTTATTTCTCTTTTGATTGTTGGATTCATATTGTCTAGCCCTCCAACGGTCCACCTATTATATTATGTAAACACATTGCCTAATAGGCTTTTGGACACTAGCACAATCAATAAATTTATTTTTTTTCCACTTTATTTGACAAATACTTTTTTTTAAAAATTCGGTTGTGCTCTACTATCAACAAGAAGAATTGTTCAAAACTTAGATTCACTATATCATTAGCGGACTATCGAGCATGATACAATTTGACATGTCTCGAAAAAGTATCTGTAAACACTCCAATACGTACTCAAATTACTATTGGTTGTTAGGTTTTTAAGGATAGAATGTGTGTATATTAAATTGAGTGGTGGTGGTCTTAAATTTATATAACATTGAAATTGTGGTATTGAGCCATCAGCCAAAATTTAGTCTCGAACAATAACCCTTTAAGCCTTTAGTTGACATCATGATTGTCATACTCGGATACACTCGTGAGTCTGATGCGGATTTACGTGTTTGTTGTGATTTTAGAGAAAAATATTCCAAAACATGTCAGACTTCATTGTATAAAATAAAGAAGACAATGATAAGGACAAAATGATGATAAAGAAAATGGTGATGATGACGATGGTAGATGAATTTTGTTGATGAATATGTGGGTGGATTTTTGTTTAAATTAATTTTGAGTGGATGAAGTTTCACTTCAAGAGAATGATGTTACAAATTTTTGAGTTGATGAAGTTTCATTCCAAGAGGATGAAGTTAAATAAGTTTTCAGTGGATGAATAAAATAGGTTTTCGGGAAGAAATGAAGTTTCGAAAGGGTTCATTTAATTTCGAGTGGATGAATAGAATACGGTTTTGTGGATGTCAACCGAGGGGATAAATTAATTTATTTCATATCACTAAATTCCTCAACCGAATTGAAAGCTTAGTGTTTTCCTATCGATTCATTCCTTAACCTAAGGAATAACTAATGTCTATTTTAAAAATAAAAATAGAATAGATTGTTGGAAATTTCAAAAATGTCATCGCTTTTATTTTCACATCAGTCAAATATTTCATTGATGTGAAATATCATTAGGAAATATAGTATTTATTGTAGTGCGTCAATGACCTTGATGAGAATGCACCACAATGAAAAAACTATCTTTATAATGGCTCCATGTCCACTTATCGTTCTCCTTACTAAACATGAAAAACTTAGAGAATTGAGAAGAACACATAGACGAAAGTTTCTTCATGAACGAAGAAAGATCTCCTCCATTTAGATCCCAAGAAACCCTCCCTTCGCCTATCTTCCCATCTCACCCACGGTTCCTGATGACCTCTCGGCAAGTGTACCGATAACGTCAAAGTGATAATAAAAGATTCGTCTCTACGAGGATTGGATTTTAACAAGGAAAACGAGTGTGAGTTAACGTAACACAAGGGAGTTTGATTTATAAGTGTTTGTTTAATCCGAAAACAAGAGAAAATTAACTTCGAAAAAGATACGATGATAAAGGCAATTAGGTCTTTCCGTTAGAATCTCCTACTTCTATTTTATTAATGGAGTGCGCATTAACAGACATGTAGAGACATAAGAGTTATACGACAAGTTAACCCTACCACTACACCCAATCTCTTGGTGTGCAACTCACTACTCTAAGAGTTAATTCCCCGATCCCTAAGATCAATTGAAACGTCAGACTATACTCTAAGAGTACATGAAAAATCACTGAAGAAAATACTCTCCAATTGCTCCAATTGCCTCCAAAAGCACCAAAAATATCTTTTGTCGTCACTATCAATCTTAGAATTAGGAACCCTAAAAAAAGTGGCCAAAAGATGTTTTTAATAGAAAAAAACGTGTGAGCTGAAAAAGTAGCATCACGTCCATGACACTTAACATCGCACCGCGATGCAAACTATAACCCCCTAAACCCTGACTCTTAATATAAAAGAGAAATTCACAATTTAGGATTCTACTCAAAACACAACATGCATACTTCATAAATATTTTATAAATCTTGCAGCAAAACTCAAACAAAATCATATAACTTCAATTATTTTCATCAAGTCGAAAATACTTAAATTAAAATAACATAATCCAAAGTTAACTCAAAGCATATAATATGCCCCATTCCCGATGTTACAGATCAGAGCATATAAACCAACTAAATAGCGATAACTATAAAATATGAAAGAAAACTGCAAGACCATCTTCCAACTCACAAGCAACTACTCCTGCTGAGTATCTATACAACAATTCACAAAGCCTCAAAAAAAAACAACAAAGGAGTGAGAATACACCTTACAAATATCAATGGTGAAAAGTAATAGCAGAATGGTAAACGAAACAACATGTATAATATTCTCACAAAACACAATCATATTCCAATTTATAAGGCAAATGTTATACACTAGCCCATTCATCTATATGCATATGGTATCAGGTTTTTGAGGTCAGAGGTATGTTACTAATTGTCCATGTCTCTGATTCCTCTCTGAAATGTATCCCTCTCTGGACATGTAGAACTTGAGCATGATTTTGAAATGATTTTGAGGATTACTTGAGTTACTGGCTTAGTTTCAGACATTCCAAACTTGTCCAACACTTTCTTTAAGTATGTTTATTGAGATAGGAACAAATACTTTTTATTTATGTCCATTTTAATTTCAATTCCCAAAAACTTACTAGTAACACCTAAATCTTTCATTTCAAACTCCCTTTTAAGTTCAAATTTTACCTTTGCTAACTCACTTTTATCATTGCTTCTTAGAAAGATATCATCAACATATAATAGTAAGAAAACAAAGGTATTAAGTGTTATGAATTTGAAGTAAACACAATTGTCATACATGTACATACTTATGTTGAACTTAATTATTGACATAGAATCATCAAATCTCTTATTCCATTGTCTGAGAGATTGCTTCAGCTATTAAGTTTTGAGCCAAAATTTTCCATTGCTTCGGCTAGTAAGTTTTGAGCGAAAATTTTTCATTGTCTGAGAGAGTATCCATGCTTTAGTCATTTTCTGGAGTTTTCACTTTTTTTGATTTTGAGTATATTAGTCAGATAAATACACACTAAGGTATTTGTTTGTGAAACCTCTGAGCCTTTTTAAGCCACCATGTTTTAACATGATAATATTCGTTGTTTAACCACTTTAAGTCTAAGTTTTTCTTCCGGTGACATAACCATATTATATAGCCAATTTACTTGAAAGATTAAATCTTTCCATCCTCTTTGGAGTTACATATAAAATTTTAATTCCTAGTTTATGGAAAAAAATAAGTTTGGGGTTTCTCTTAGAAGTTATTAAAGAATAAGTTTGGGGTTGGAGAACTAGAGCAATTGGTCAAAAAGAAAGAAAAATAAGAATTTAAAATAGCTTCTTCAATATTTATTTTGAAAAATTGGACCAACAATATGCAATTCTCTAGTACCAAGTGCATTATAATAGAGTGAGATGGAAGAAATTCAGTAACATCGGGAAAATTAGGTACCTAACTCCAAAGCTTTAAGCATACTATCCTAAATTATCCTACCCTGACATAAGCCATGTTACAACCGGAAAAAGACCTCAAAAGTGTGTGTATAAATATGACTTTGATTTATTCAATTAGAGATTTTTCAAATTTATAATTAAATGCTTTTGTATGTTGATTGAGTCTTACCCTGTCAATTTGAGTGCATCATGGTGAGATGAGAGACAGGTTGAGTATTTGTATGTCGGAAGAACCTTTTTGATGGATTGAAGCAGGGAACCGGAGTGTTGATCAGAAAAAAATACAGGTGACAAGAATTGGTAAGGGTAATCATTTTAATTCTAATGAAATATTCAGTGCGCAGACAAATTACTTGAGGACAAACAACAATTAAAGTTTAGGATTGTGATGACAATCGTCCCTACCCATATCCCAAAAGTTTAAACTGAGCAATGATCAAGCACCTAATTCAAAGATGGCAAGAAATTTATGGCTGCAATTCCTTATGCAAGTGCAGTAGGCTCTTTGATGTATGTCATAGTATGTGTTTGACTTGATATAGTATACTCAATGAGTTTGGTCAGCAGGTTCATGTCAAATCTAGGGAAGATGCATTATCAAGCTTTGAAGTGGATTTTGAGATCCATCAAATGTTCACTTGGGAAAGGTCTTTTTATGGTATAGAGATGATAAGAATTGACAATTCACCTGTCATTGAGAATTTTATGGATCCTGGTTATGTTGGTTACCTTGACACCAAAAAGTCACTTATTACATACATCTTTACTGCATTTGGCACATCTATCAGCTAGAAAACAAGCATCTAAAAGATAGTGGCTTTATCCGCAATAGAGGTGGAATATATATTACACTGATAGAGGTTGTAATGGAAGCTCTTTGGCTAAGAGAAATAACTCAAAAACTCAAACTTTAAGATCAAATTATCATAGTGCATTGTGACAATCATAGTGCAATACACTTGACCAAAAAATCAAGTCTATTATGAGAGAACTAAACATATGTGGACATCAAACTACATATGTTTAGAGAAGTCACCTCAAAAGGAGTCGTAAATGTTCAGGAAGTTACTATCAAAGATAACCCATTAAACAAGATCACTAAAGTTTTACCAAGTAGCAAATTCTATTACTGCTTGGACTTGATTCAACTTAAGTGACCTTAAATCCACGTGAGACAAAACCAACCATCACTATTGATCTTCAATGTCATAGTTATTAAACCAATGTGGAGATTTGTGGGGATTGGTCTAGTTAAATATGTTGATGTTCATTTCTGATTTTTAATTACTTAATTGTTTGTTATTTTTAATAAGGTTAGATTAAGTCTAGTTAACTATAAATAACATATACTTTGTATAGGTTCTTTAACATCAATTTCACTTTTGTAATCTTGTAAACAAAATTATATATAGTGTTTCAAGATTGTAATGTGAAATCAATATTCATCAATAACAAGAAAGTGAATATTTCATTTGAATTTCTCTTCTTCTCTCTTTCGTTCTTTAAGTATTTATTATCAAAGTTCTATTGTGTTGATCTTAAAGTGTTTAATCACTTGTGCTATTACCAAAGCTTCTTGACAGAAAGATTCAACCATACTAAAACCTTCTCGTTGAAAATTTAGCAATAATATTATTCAAACCGCAAATATTGATATGTGTGTACAACAACTATGACAATCAATTAAATAGTCTCAAACAAAACGTATCTTGACAAACATTATAAGCAATTTACAACAATTAAGATGAAGATAAAAAACAAATACATAATAAACTTGTCTATTCAGTTCGATCCAACCAATCTATTCTAAAAAATATAACAACTATTTGTTTCAATATACTTCTAAAATTGATGTTTTAAACTTATTTTTTAATTGCATATTAAAAGCAATCAAAATAAAATATTAAAAAATATGAACTATTTTGTTTAAGATTATTAATTATTAAAAAAAATCTAGATTCTCAATTGTTTCAAGAAGTCACCATCCAAACTCATTTAATCAACTATTTGAAAATTTCAAACTTCAAAAAGAAACGTCTTAAATCCATATTTATTCATTATGATTTAATCATTTTTCTTCACTTTTTATGAACATCTAAGTCCACCATTCCCCCCTTTTCTGGATATAGGACTCCCCACAATTTCCCCCATTTTCTCCCAAGTATTGTGATTGTTTAATTTCAACACACACATAATAATAATAATAATATTAATGAAGAAGATCAAAATGTACAAGGTTGAAAACATATAATAATGACTCATAGCAAATATTGCCCCATGCCCTAATTTAAAAACACTTCTTTAAGTGAAGTAACTCTATAAAGGAGATTATAAAAGCTGCCACCTCCACTACCATATTCCAAGCAAATAAAAGAGTAAATTAAACCAACATCAAATACTATACTTTATAACTTGCCCTTTTTTTCCTCATCAAAATAACAATAAACTAAAAGTGGGTGCATGCATCCCCTTAAAAAGATATACATATATTCAAATATATCTACTAGCAAGAACAAAAGGTGTTTTAGGTAGCTAGCACCATCTGCTAAATTCAGCCATAAAACAAGTTACAATTAAAACTATAATCTATTGTCAAATGCTGCTGAATTTAACACTTGTTCCTGCCCCTCATCAACCTAAGTTGTAGCTATTAAAATCTTAATTAAACAACCTATCTTTAATCTCTATTTTTTTATTTATTTTCATTCCCTTCTTTTTGCATACCAATATTTAATCATGTCTTCTTCTTCCTTTTAGAATCACTTCTCTATCTGCCAAAGAGTGTTCCTCCAAATGTAGGTGTCCAAAAATCAACATTAGTCTCATTAGTCATTGGAAATGTGCTTGAAATTGGCACCAAACAAAGCCCTTGACTTCTTAAATCTTGTTTTTTTCTTTCTAGCTCCTTCACATTATCACAACCCTACATATACAAACATATATACATGATAATCTTTAATAACAAATCTTACACGCTCTCAGATTTCTTTTCAAATTTGTTGAATAATTTATATATCTAATCTAAATATATATCAGATACATTAATTATTTAATGAATTTCATAAGTGAATATTTACTATTAGAATAGCTCTTTATAATAAATAATTAGAATAAATAGAAAATAATTAATTTATATATATTACCTGTTGATGTTGAATAGGAGATCCATTTTTCATATATGGAGTACTCAAAACCTAAAATTAATAATAAAACAATGTTAGTATTATGTTTACAAAAAAAATAATTTTATAACAAGTTTAATGGAAAGAAAACATACATCGACTTGATCATGAAGAAACTTGATGTAATCAATGGCTTCATGAAGAACAGAAGCTGTATCCGTCTGTAAATTAACATCAAAGTAATTAGTGAGTTTAATTAACTTAATTACAATTCTACAATATCATCTTAGAAAAAGGTAAAGGTTTAAATTATATCACTTTCAAAGTAGCTGCTATATAGAAGAAAAGGTGAAAGAGAAATTCACCTTTCCGAAAGGTGAAACCAATTGCTGAAGAGCTGTGATACGGTCCCCTAGCTTCTCTTTCCTAACCTGCATGTCCACCATACATATACATACATATATAATTACATACACAGCAACTTTATCTAATCTATAGATTAAAGAGTAATTATCAAGATTTAATAAATTAAGATACATAATTAAATAGTAAAGTACCTTAAAAGTTGGTAATGGTGATGGAGTTTCAACTCTTTGCCTCTTAACTGTAACTTCAGATGAACTTTTTGCTTCTGGTGATTTTTCTCTCTTTAACTGCATAAGATCCATTTTTAACATGTTACTATATATTCTTAGCAACAAAAAAAAACCTAATTATAGATTTTTTTACATATTAACTATAATATGTAGAATCGTGAAAAAGTACTAATACATAAAACACTTTTCACATCAGTTGAAATAAACTTTTCGCATCGGTTGATCTTTCGCAGTAATGTAAGGTATTATGATAAGTCCGTCACAATTCACATCGGACGACTGATCAAGGTGAAAAATAGCTAAATTTCATACTTATTCATATAAAAGAAAATTCATGGAGAGTGCTTAAGTAAGGCCTAACTAACCGATAAATTTCAATATTGTTTGTCTGAACACATTTTTTAGGGTTTAATCCTTCAGAGTTATTTTATAATTGTATGTGTGAGTTTCTAGTGATTATTATTAGTTTGTATATAGATAAAAAAAAGCAGATATGATGATGATAATTATATATACCTTGTTTAATAGAGTATTTGAGGAATTGAAATTGTTGTTATGAAAACTAGGAGATTGATGATATTGTGATTGTGATGAAGCCAAAACTCCCGCTCTAATATCATTGAGAGCCTCAGCTGAAGCATTCCAGAAAGGAGTATTGTTTGAAAAGTGCAATCCACTAAGCTGTTGCTTTGGCATTGAAGATGAATAGGACATAGAAGAAGGGTTGGTAAAAAGTGAGTTTTGTGGCTGTGGTTGAGAATCAAATAAACTTTGTATCAAACTTGAAGGGTAACAACCATAAGAATCAACTGATCCAATTGGATATGATGATAAACTTTGATGATCCATGCAAAATTCTTGTTCCATTGAAGATGAGAAATTCTTTGTGCTTTCTTCTTGAATCACAGGCTCAAAATTGTTCTCTGACCTTTTCAAACAAAAAATAACAAGAAAAAAAATTAAATTTTTTTTTTTTGGATCATAATCTATATATATATTCAAATTATATTTCAAGAACTTACAATATTGAGTGATTCCAATTTGATGAATTTGGAGATGAGAGATCAAAGAACATGCTACTAGTACTACCGGTTCCGTTAACCGATATTTCCGGCGGCTTCGGAGAATCAAGAAAACTCAAAGAACAATCAGAAACATCAAAGCTATTAGTTTCTTTCAAACCCAAAAACTCATTTTGCCAGTTACTATAACTTCCTGAACATGATGATGTTGATGATGATGAGTTTATCATAAGAGGAAAAACATTTCTTGTTGAGTTATTAATATTCCACCATGTTTCACCACAAATTCCAGCTTGAAATTCTTCTGCCATGTCAAAATTTGTTTTTAATCTTAACAAAAATATTTTATATCTAACTCAAAAACTCAACTATGTTTATAAGCTCAATGAGATAATATTTATATAAGGAATGGTTGAAGGGTATGGACAGGAATTTGGTTGACATTTCAAGAGGATGATTTGACAAATGAGAGAAATTTGAATCAAATTCTAATTCTTTTTTTTAAAATATTTTTTAATTAATATATTATTGTTTTAGTATATGTTCCTATGATTAATTTATGAATTGTCTTGGGTTTGTTTTCTCTTTGTCTTACTTTATTGAATAAATATAATAGTATAGGAAGAAATGTAGTACATGCCGTGTGGACAATTTTGTTCCTTGTGTATAAAGTTTAGTGAGTATGATGATATTGGATTGACCATAATGGAGTGGTGTGGTCTTTTTATCTTCAATAAAATATTGAGCATATGGTTGAAATTAATCCATTGTTTTCAAATTGTAGTTGAAAAATAAAATATAATTCAAAACTCAATTATGTATTTTTATAAATAATATAAGTCAATAAAGTAAAAATATATTCTTTTAAGTCAACTCTAAGTATATAGTTATTAGAAGTGCAAACGGATATGTCTGTTCTGTTTAAGTCTTTTACGTAAAAGTTCTTAAAAAATAAAGTAGAACAGGAAAATTTTGGTTCTTTCTACTAAAATCTTACTCAACGAGCCTTACACCTTTAAAAGCTAAATTTGCAAAAATTCTTCGTAATATTCATGTTCATAAAACTCTGTAAAAAAAACAGACAAAACAAACATATTAAAAATATCCATCTAAAATTTTGATGCGCCCTCCAAAAAATACAAATAAAAAAGATCCGACGCATGAAAATTACAGATAAAAGGATAATAATATATATATATATATATATATATATATATATATATATATATATATATATATAATTGTGAGGTTTCGATTTGAATTTAGATAATGGTGTCATATTTAACAATATTGATATTTGAATTTATATTTCATTCATTAAAGTTAATATGTGATCCACAAATTTTTCTTTAAAAATTATAGACGTGGTGGACAATTTTAATAATTCAAAAAGGCGTGCTTGATGATAAACTTGAGGACCATTTGATGGTCCAAATAATACAGTAATAATACCAGGTGTATAAACAAAATCAATAGCTACTAATAATGAAATGTATTACAATATTTAATTTCTAAAAAATGTGGCCAAATCGCAGAGTAAGCGCGTGTATATCACGAGAGTTAGTGAAACTAAAACACAATGGACCTAATTCGTATGTTTTTTTGTTTTGTCCCCAAAACTGCTCCTTAACACTGATTAAGTATGGATTTAGGTAATCAAAGACTAATGTTAATGTTCAACTACTGCACAATACGTGTGTTTAATGTCAAATACTAATTAAATGTAGTAGTTTGAGATGAAACAAATTGAAACCTTGCGTAATTAAGTCAATGTCAACTCAAATATTTGGCATTGAGCTAGTTTTTGTTTAGATTAGATATTGTGATAATCTCATCATCTTAAATAAGGTTTATAATTTGGGTTGAGGCTTTATGATTAGGTATTTAATAATTCAGATTAATTAATAAATGATATAGTATTCTTTTAAATGGAAAACCATCAAATAAATAGCCTCCCTCAACCAATATAATTTAATAGTTTAAAAGAGAAAGTGATATTCTTTTTACTAATAGCAACACTTAAAAATAAAACTAAATTTTATATATATATATATATATATATATATATATATATATATATATATATATATATATATATATATATATATATATATATATATATATATATGAATGATGGGATGAGATAGCTACTTCCTACTCAAATTATCGTATAATAACACAAGTTTTGTTGAGTGGGGTCAATCTTGTAGGACGATCAACTCTTTTAAACTACGGATGAGATTTAAAGTTGAAATAAAGGAATGTCGTCTTCTCATCCTAAAGATAATAATCTCCACTTAGAGCCATCTACTATTGTTTTCCCGATAAAATATTGATAACATGACACATATTCTTAACACAAAGCCTGAATTCTTATTTCACAATTAAACATATCATTAAGAAAAACGATTTTACCTCTAAGGATGACAAATTTATTATTCCAAGCCCAATGCCTATTTTTAAGAAGTTCGAATAACAAGTATAATGTACTCATCCTCTATGAATTAGTCTTTTTTTATAAACAAAGAGGAATAATTTAATTGAATATGAGTACAAAAGATACTCAACCCATACAAGAAAGAAACCAACCATTAGAGTTTATGCATACGAATGCTCAAATTAGAGTATAAAGCTTCCCAATTACAATCAACCTGGTCGTTGGTCTTTGCAATCCACCGTTCCCGCGATATAAATTTCGCATACTCTACCAAATATGGGACTCCTACCACTCCTTCTTTAAATAAAATTGTGTTCCTACTTAATCAGAGCGTCATGCATACTACTAATAAAATGATATAAGGAAAATTAGATTTAGTCTTGATCAAGGAGCAAAACTGAATAAGATGAGATAAAATTGTGGCTTGTTCTTCCAAAAACTTTGTGTCAATCCTCCTATATATGGAGTTTCATGCTTGTTTACTTATTGAACAATCCAACACAGACGCACAATATCTTAATATACAGACCAACCATGCAGACAAACCAAATTTTGAAAAAATTTATCGATTTGCAAAAATGAAAAATCAGAGTTTGCGTTGCAAAAATCAATTTGTAAAAATAGAGATTTTATTCTTATTTTGGAAGGAACCACAAATGTAATTATACTACAATTCACAATTATCCTTAGATTTTTCAAAGATAATAATACAAAAAAGTCACAAGCTATATTGAATTGGCAATTCGTAAATTACACAAGATGTGTCTTTTACAAAGTTCAGTCTCTATAATATTCTAACACCATTGTTTTCATAATTTAATCAGCACTAAAACATAAATACGTTTCTATTCAAAACCTACACTTACGTAATAAATCGCTGTGATAAACTACGCTAAGAAACGATTACCTAAACATGCAATAGCCTACGAAATTTAATATGCAAGAGAGAGAGAGAGAGAGAGAGAGAGAGAGAGAGATAAAGAGAGAGAGAGAGAGAGAGAGTACACTAGTATGTATAATGGTTCAACTCTATCATCCTTATAGGAGCTTACTCCACTTTCCAATGGTTCCCTATTGAAAGTAGATCTTCTAATATGTTTTGACAAATATTACACGAGTTCATACAATCATTAATCCATAATAATGCTGAGAAAAATAAATCTTTTATATGGATCTTGACTTGTATACAACTTTTATGCCGAACTCTTTGCGAAATCCTTACTCGATTCTCGCTTCTTAAATCTTACAGCTTCACCAATCTACTCCAAGTCTTCATGTGTGGCAATAACTCCTGACCCCACCGACTTCTTTAGCGATGAACTGTCCAAAGATTGAGAAGAACTCCTATATTTTTCGTAAGCTTCTACACAGCTCTACTAAGGTCAACCTGATGAGAAAAACCTCCTTCTTTTCACTAGAATTTGTCATAACAATTCAATTCTGCAAACCTCTTGAAAATATTTACCAATTCTTCAAGAAATGTTAGTTTCAAGACACGTCTCCCTCAACTATTACAAATCTTCATAATCAAGATATGAATCCACACTATAGGTTAAAAATGAAAGAAATTTTAAATGCAAGAGTTTTTTGCTTTTCAAAAGTTGGAAGTCGTTGTTGTTATGTTCTTGGTTGTTCACATTATGTTATGTAATGAGGCGACAAAAGAATTTATATGTGCTAGAGATTAAGCACAAAAATAGGTGAAAAAAGATTGTTAGATTCGATTCAAGAACATTTGTTGATTTAAGTCAAATGAGCATGTATAGTGGAACCAAATCAACATAAAAAAAAGTGACCCATTTCCTGTGATTCGAGTCATGTTGTATCTCTGATTCTAGTCATGAAAGGGCATGATTTGAGTCATGTATAAATCCTGATTTGAATCAATTTAGATAGAGCCAAATAGGAAAAAGTTAAAACACTTGTGATTCGAGCCATGTGCAAAGTGTGATTTGAATCAAACTTGGCAATTGAAAACATGACTTGTGTGATTCGAATCATGTGCAACTTTTTATTCGAATCACAGTGTTATATAATTCGAATCATGTGTAAAGTGTGACTCGTGTTACACACACCATAATGTTTTTGTTCTCATATGTTTGATTTGATTCGAGTAACAACTTTTCAGTGATTCGAGTCACACACAAGAAATCTCAACTTTTCAAGCTTTTCAAAATAGTTTGATATTCCACTTCCCACATACCTTGAACCAACATCAAATAAGGTTTTTGTTCCATTAACTCAATCAAATGACTTAAAACATAATGATCATACTCAAACACAAACAACTGAATTATGCATGCTAAAACGGTTTGATTCAAATCTTAATCCAAAGACGTGCAATAGAACATGAAACTCAATAAACAATAATAACACAAAAGCTTAAGAGATAACACTACTAGAAAAACACATTTAACCTCGAATGTAAAATTCATTTAACCTCGTCTACAATGCGAGGTAACGAAGGGCGTAATGTAAAGTGAAAAATTTACCTCTTGGTTTTAAAAAAATTGACGGGTATGTGAAAAGTTCATGGGTTCGATACCCAGAGAGACCATTTTGGAATTCTGAAATGGTGAAACTATATGTCCCCTCGGTTTTGTAATTTTTTTGAAGAATATATCATACTTTTACCTCGGTTATCTCATAAAACTGAGGGATAAAACAATTTTTGAGTTTATTAAATCTAATGCAAATTGCTCATTTCACTAAACCCTTATATTTGAAGAACAACTTACATTTATTATGATTTTGAAGCATTATGCAACTCATCATTCTTCTCACGCTGTTTTATGGTTAAAATCTCTTCAATGTTTCAAGTTCTTTATTCAACACTTCATTTTCTACTAATTCATTCTTGAAAGCATAAAATTTGATACTTTGAAAAATGAACAAATATGGAAGAAAGTTGAACAAAAAATAGAAATCTTGGTAAGATTTTAACAATAAAACAACGTGAGATGAATGATGAGTTTCAGAATGCTAGAAAATCATTAATCAGTGTAACGTAAGTTTTAGATACAACCGAATTTTGCATATAATTATTACCAAAATCAATTTACTAGGTTATATGTTCAAAGAGGGGTTAGTGAAACAAAAAATTGATGTTAGATATGATAAACTCAACTAGAATAGAACAAGATGAGAGTTGCACAAAGAATCACAAAAAACATAATCTCAATATCAACATCAACAACAGAAACAACAAGAAAACAACAACAACATCAAGAAGAACAACGTCAATAAACAATAAAAATATCAATAACAACAACGTCAATAAACAACCTCTAGGGTTTAGGGTCTCAACAACAAGAACAACAACATTGACAAAAACAACATAAATAATAACAGCAAAAACTCTAGGGTTTCGGATCTCAACAACAACAACAACAACAACAGCAATATGAAAAAAATATTAGTAGCGGTGTTTGATGTACCAGATCTCTGAAGAAGAAGTAAAAAAGAATGATTTGGATTTTTGAAGAAGAAAAGAGAGCCCTAAACGCATAACATCTTCGTATTGAAGATGGTATGTGTTTATGGCTCTCGTTGTTTAACGCTCTTCATTAGGGTTCGTTTATGTTGTTTATACAAATGAAACTTCACTCCATTCTCATACTCCTTGGAGAATAAGTGTTCTTTCGTTGGTTGGAGAAGAAGTGTTCTTTCGCTAGGGCTCGAGAAGTGAATGAGGTAGGCACTGAGGGATTAAAAAATATAAAGAGAATAACAAGAACAACATTAATAGATAATAACAAGAACAACACTAATGAACCAAAGAAATAACAAGAACAACAACAAAAATAATAGAATACCGAAGAATAATGGTGAGAGAGTTGTTTAGTTCGCTAGGGATCTTTAGAGAATAAGTTTTCTTTTATTGGCTGGAGAAGAAGTGTTCTTTTGCTAGGGCTCGAGAAGTGAATGAGGTAGAAACTTAGTGAATAAAAAATATAAAGAGTATTTATTGCGGTTATATTGAAAATTGAGGTAACATATCTGATGTAAAATCTATAAAAAATAAATGCGCCTTTTTGGTTCAAAAAATAATAAAAAATTAGAGAGTACTTATTTCGGTTTTAATGAAAACTGAGGTAACATATCCAACGTAAAATCTATATAAATTTAAGGCGCCTTTTTGGTTCCATATAAAACATAAAACTGCAGGAGATGGGAATCGAATCTCAAACCCTTAACATATATTTATGTCGGTTTTTCATAAAACCGAGGTAACAGATTGATTTTTTTAAAATAAAACAAGGCACGCCCATTACATACACCCACGGTTTAATATTGTTCATGGTGAAAGCTTCGTCATAAAAAGTGTTATTTGTTGCAGTGCAAGCAACAAAATCGTATTGTGGTTCTCCACCTTAATGTATTTAAGACATGCAACTTCAGTCTCCCCCTTTTTTATGTTTGGAAAGCTTTCACTTAAAATTGAGTCGACTTTGAGCCAAAGCAAACAAATGTATGTGCTCCCCTTAAAACATTGCACTCATAATAGCATAAAATGAATAAAACAGATCTAAACACACATTACAACTTCTCCCCCTTAAACACCAAATAACGAGCAACGAAAGATAAATTCTAGATGAACACTTGAACTTAATAGATAAGAAGAATATACAATATCAAATATCAGATACAGAACACTGAAATAGACATGTTACATGCAAGACATATGCAAATAGACATGCAACATCATTTCACAAAAACAAAATTAAGTGATCAAAACTACTATGAGAGGAATATTAAATAATGCATGAACAAGTATATGAATGCTCAAATGCACATAATTAACAGCACACATTTAAAAATAATTAAAATGCAAAGATGAACAATCATAAGCATATTATAGATGAATGTGTGACATTAAGAATGCAATAAGCAAACCAATGAACATATGTAAAACAAATAAAGATGCAATTACATAACCGGACACAAGAGCTATAGAAACATACCAATAAGGTGGTGAAGCTATGATTTCCTACAAGAGAGTGTTACTAGAAACAAATTACAAATAACAAAAGAAACTAAACAAAAATCTCAATCTATTTAAAGCAAGAGGAATCTAGGATTCCCCATTTCCCTCATATCTTATGAAAAGGTTCCGATGATAATGGTTTTGTAAAAATTCCAGCAAGCTAATTTTTTGTATCAACACTTTCAAAAACAATGTCCCCTTTTTCAACATGATCTCTAGAAAATGATATCGGATTTCTATATGTTTAATTCGAGAGTGAAGTACCAGATTCTTAGTGAGGCTTATTGCGCTAGTGTTATCGCACTTGATCAAAATGCAACCAAGTTTTAAATCATAATCTAAAAATTGTTGCTTTATCCATAAGATTTGTGCATAATAACTATCATCAGCTACATATTCAGCCTCGATGCTAGAAAGAGCAACGCTATGCTACTTCTTATAGTGCCAAGAAACTAAACAATTTCCAAACAAATGACAAGTACCACTAGTGATTTTCCTATATGATTTTCACCCCACAAAGTCAAAATAAAAAATGTACTAAGCTACATGCACTACCTTTGGGAAACCAAAGACCGTGTTATGAGGTTCCATTAAAATCTCAAAATTCTTTTTATGATCTTAAAGTGGGATTTCCTAGGTGACACCTGATGTCTAGCATACACACACACACTAAACATAATATATGGTCTACTCACCATTAAATAAAGTAAGGATCCTATAATACCTCTATATTCAATGATGTCCATTTCAACTCAATTCTTGTCTTTGTCAATTAGCATGTTTGAAGCCTTAGGTGTTGAGACGTTTCACGAATTTTGCATATCGAACTTCTTGAGAAGTTCCAAGCAATACTTCATTTGACTTATGAAGGTTCCTTCTTAGGCATGATTAATTTTCAATCCTAAGAAGTGTGTGAGCTCTCCCATGAGAGACATTTCAAATTCACCATGCATCGAACTTTCAAACTATTGGCAAAGAGTTTCATTAGTAAAACCGAAAATAATATAATCAACATATATTTTAACTAAAGTAATATGATTTTATTTACATCTAATAAAAAAAATGGTGTCTACTTACCATGATTGAATCCTTGCTTGATTAAAAATCCACTTAGGCGCTAATACCAAGCTCTTGGAGCTCGTTTAAGACCATATAGGGCTTTCTTAAGTTTAAAAACATACATCATCTGATCACTATTATAAGCAAATTTGACTTTTTTGATACATTTGACCACTAATGTATCTAGTCCATATATGAATTAGATACATTAATGGTCAAATGTACCAAAAAATTCAAATTTACTTATAAGAGTGACCAGAGGGTGTAGTTAGGATTATCCTGATCCTCAAAACCAGAATGTTGAGAGAGATATACCTCTTCATTTATGTAGCCGTTATAAAAAAACATATTTAACATCCATTTGATAAAGTTTAAAATCATGTTGAATAACATTTATAATTTGGGTTGAGATTTTATGATTAGGTATTTAATAAATCAGATTAATTAATAAATGATATGGTATTTTTTAAAATGTAAAACCATCAAATAGTCTCCCTCAACCAACATAATCTAATAGTCTAAGTGGAGAAAGTGATATTCTTTTTATACTTTCAAATCGTGCATATTAATGAATTCCAAACCAATGTCAATTTATATTTATTTTCACTAATGATAAAATCTATATTTATTTTTTAAAGAATATTTGTATATAACACTGTGAAAAGGTTAAAATTGCTAATATATTTGATTACCATGTGATAAAATAAGTTTTGAGGAGTATGAGCCCAATCTTAAAGGACACTCAACTCTTTTAATCTATGGACAAGACTTAAAGCTACAATAAAGGAATATCTTTTTCTCTAAAAGATACTAACCACTCGAATCATGATGCCAATATTAACTATCTTTAGTAAGATACAATAAAACTATGTAATAAAGAAAAATAATCGTCTCGCTAACTCCATTACAAAATAAACATGCACATCCTCCGTGAAGCCTCAAACTCAAAGTGTCCATTTTCTAATGATTTGGGTTAGCACGACCAAGTCACACCGATTTGAGGCTAAATATAACTTTACTAACATTGATTTAAAACAACCTTACTACCTAGATATCATCTCAAAATGAGGTCAACAATCCATTGTATATCACATTCACATCCTCATCAGAGACCAAATCATAGTTTGGTACCAACAATGTAGCATCTTCTCAACATATCTTCTTCTCTAAAAGATACTAACCACTCGAATCATGATGCCAATATTAACTATCTTTAGTAAGATACAATAAAACTATGTAATAAAGAAAAATAATCATCTCGCTAACTCCATTACAAAATAAACATGCACATCCTCCGTGAAGCCTCAAACTCAAAGTGTCCATTTTCTAATGATTTGGGTTAGCACGACCAAGTCACACCGATTTGAGGCTAAATATAACTTTACTAACATTGATTTAAAACAACCTTACTACCTAGATATCATCTCAAAATGAGGTCAACAATCCATTGTATATCACATTCACATCATCATCAAAGACCAAATCATAGTTTGGTACCAACAATGTAGCATCTTCTCAACATATTTAACTATCTTAGGATCCCTAAAGATAAAAGGAGATGGATATATCATTGGACCATACATTTTAACTAAATCTCATTTCAAAGGTAATGACCTCTGGTTAGAGCCCTCTACCAATATTCCTATCACAAAGCCCACATTATTGTTTCACAATTAAACAAATTATTGATAAAAAAAATCACCTCAAAGGATGAAAAATCTATTATTCCAAACCCACAACCTACTTTTAAGGAGTTCAAATGACAAGTATTATGTATTCCTCCTCTATCAATTAATAGTCTTTACTAGTATAGCTAAATACCTAAAAGGAACTTTTTCCAATCGTAAAACTTAAAAATTACTATGTCATCCTAAAAAATGGATCTTATACATTCACCCTATTAACTTGAAGAACCAAGAATTTCGAAGCATTGATGATTTTTTTATATCATTCACAGAGTCTCAAAAATTGTCTCCTATGTAAAATGTATATCATCTTCATACTGAAAATGAGATTTAAGAGTCATACTTTAATTTATCAAGAGAAACATTGAAATTTAAAAATGTATATCATCTTTAATTTATTGTGCCGTTGTATCTTTTAAGTGTCAATATTACTTGATGATGTTTAATCGTGCCACTATGCTTATGTGTGCGCTGCAACTTACATGCTTCTTGTACTCTTTTTAGATTTTCTTCCATTCTCCATGCTTCATCCCTCTTCTTTCTTTTTCATCATAATTTTCATAGTAAAATACAATAAAAAATTTCACGACAAAAATTTACATAATATTTAAAATTAATTTTAATATTTTTAAGTTTAATAAATAAAAGGCTAAATTATAGTTTTTGTCTCCTTATTTTGCTATGCTCATGAAATTAATCACCTTATTTTATTTTTAAACAATTTTTGTCCCCCAAACCCAATTTTGCTCCCAAAAATGCTTATGTGTCATTTTTTTAATGTGTTAGATTGTATATGTTAGGTTATTTATAATTAAGCAAAAGCAAATTATTAAATATTAAAAATACTTAATATAATATTAAAATTGAACATAAAAGGGGAGAAATTTTCACGTTCTTTTGTTTTCTTCGTCTTCATTCGTTATTTAGTGCCCTAGTTCTCCTCCATTGTCTGCTTTAATAGCGTGAAAACTCATCCATTCGGATTGGGTGAAAACTCGTTCATTCTTAGTTGTGTGGAAGTTATGGATTCAGAGTCTGTGAAAAATGTCAATTTTTTTTCTCATTCTAGAAGGAGAAGGATGTTATTATGGTTTGGATTCACCACTTGCGACTACATGGACACCTTAGAATCATGGACGGAGGTTCTATGGTTGTGGATTGTTCAAGGTACATTTAAATCCCTAATTCTTAGTTTGTATTTTCATCTTTTCAAATCTGATTTTTGAGTAATTTCTTAATTCCACATTCTTTTTTGTATTATTCAGTTATAAGGAAGAAAAAGATATTCATTTTTTACTGGTATGATGAGCAAATGTTAGAAAGTTCGCAGAAAGTGATTAACTCACTTTTGTAAAAGGTAAATAATTTGAAGAAGAAGAATGATTTAGCAAATAAGATTAAAGATGACCCGAAGAAGAAGATCAAATTTTTGATTTTTTTAATTTTGTATTGGGTTTTAATAATCTTATTCATCAAAAAAGACATTGTTAGATAATGTGATTTTGTCATTGGATGATTTAATTCTTCCTTGGATAATGTAATGACTATATTGATGTTATTGTAATGACTCGGTAATGTAAATTTAATGGAATGGAATCTTACCTAACTAATTTTGTTGTAGTTATTGTGTTAATGTAATGATTATGTTAAATTTAGTATTGTGTTGATAATTTTGTAAAAGTCATGTTTCTTGTAATGTTGTAATGATAATGTAATGATAAGTAATGACTATTGTGTTGAATTTACTTAGTATTCTACTCTGTTGATCACCTGTTGTGTTGGATACACAAATTACATGTTGTCCAACATTTCATAAATAATATAGAATACACAATATCAATTAAACATAGATCCATTATGTTTGGACAAACTATGTATGGATATACCACTGTATTGAAGTTACTTGAACACAGAACATTTCATTAAACATATATCCATTATAAAAATTAATAGGTTCACAAAAAATATGTGATTCATTACTTGATACATTATAAATAAAAAGTTATATGTTTCACAAATAACATGTGATCCATTACAAAAAAAGTGATAGGTTTCACATTTTACAACATGCTCAATCAACTTGATTCTTGTACAGAGTCCCAGAGGATGTTCGGGAGGAGCGATGGTACAAGACACCGGCTTTTTAGGGGCACCAATTTTTTAAAACTATATATAAATTTATTTTTTAACGAGATATATATATATATATATATATATATATATATATATATATATATATATATATATATATATATATATATATATATATATATATATATATATATATTAGAATTCATATTAATATTTTTATAAGCTTAAAATATAATAATAATAAAATAATAATATATATCTATCCTCACATTGTATCTTATAATGTGTCAATTGTGAATGATCCTAAAGATATCCTTGGTGGGCATTTTTCATCATCACATTATATTCATTATTGTAATAAACATCTTTAAGAGCTTATAAGAAGAAAAAAAAGAACATTTGAAGAATATTTTGGTTAGGATAATTTCTATTGTTAGATATCTTTCTAGACAAAATTTAGATTTTCGTGTAACAAATAACAAGATCAATGTACAAACGAATGAGAAAAATTTTCTCTTGTTGAGATGATTGTCGAATGGGATCATGTTATGCAAAGGCACCTTGACCGCATCAAAAATAAAGAAATTAATTTCCATTATCTTAGTCATAAGATCTAAAATGAATTGATTAATATGTTATGTAGTGAAGTTAAAAGTGTGATAATTCAAAAGATCACAAAGTAAAATACTCTTCTGTGACACTTTATTGCACTCCTGATGTAAATCACCAAGAACAAATGACTTTCATACTATGTTCTGTGGATGTTTCTACAAGTCCAATAAAGATAAAAGAGTTTTTTTTATAAATTTTTTTTTAAGTTGATGATACAACTGGCCAAGGTTTGTTTGAAGAATTATAAAATATTTTAAAAACTCTTGTTCTTGATATTAATAATGTGAAAGCGTAAGGATGTGATAATTGATCAAACATGAAAGGAAAACATCAAGGTGTATAAAAAATGTTAGATATAAATCCTTGAGCATTGTAGACACCATGTGGTTGTCATAGTCTTAACTTGACACTATGTGGCATTACAAATTCTTGTTCTAAAGCTAGAGATTTTTTTAGAGTACTACAACATATTTACGCTATATTCTCTCATTCCACAAAGCGTTGGAAAATTTTAAGAGATAATGTGAAAGGCTTAACTCTCAAACCATTTTTACAAACACGTTAGGAAAGTCACGTGAATAGTATAAATGCAATTAAAACTCAAGCTTCAGACATAAGAGAAGCTTGACTTCAACTACCTAAACAAGATAATGATCCAAAGATTAAGAGTGAAGCTAAATCTTTAGCACATCATGGAATTGAGAACTTTGAGTTTTTACTAACTATGACTATCTGGTTTGATTTGTTGTTTGTTTTTAATGAAATTAGCAAAAGTTTATAACAAAAGACATGTGAATTGATCTGGCTATACAACTAATAAAAGATTTGATTACTCACTTGAAAAAATATAGAGAATCTGGATTTTCAAAGCCTATTGCTAGTGCTGAAACACTATGATGAAAATTCATCTGAATTCACATAATGAAATCTTGAGTCTGTTGAAGAGTATTTTAGGATTCATTGTTTTTTATACATTGTAGATCAAGTAATTGGCTCACTTAATAAAAGATTTGAGTAATATAGCACATATGAGAATTTTTTGGATTTTTGTTTAATATTGAAAGAATTAAGTCATTTTCTAGTGAGAACTTGAAATTATCTTGCATAAATCTTGAAACTTATTTGAAATATGACAAATCTTATGATCTTGATGGTGAAATTTTATATGAAGAATTAAAAGTCATCAAAGAGATTTTAATAGTTGAATCAAATTATAGTTTTATGATATATAGTTCTCTTAAGATATTCAATTGTTTTCCTAATGCATGCATAACTTATAGAATAATATTAACTATCCTTGTTACTATTGCATCGGTTGAGAGGAGTTTTTCAAAATTAAAATTCCTAAAATCTTATTTGCGATCGACAATGTCACATATTATATTAAATAGTCTTGCTTTGATTTCAATTGAAGATTATTATTTGAAGAATCTTGATTTTGATCAGATTATTGGTGATTTTGCAGCAAAAAATGCTAGGAGGATGATATTCAAAGATTAATAGCAAGAGGTTGCAGGTAGTGTGGGAATTGGAATGCTACTGATACATATTCGAATTGATATATACATTACAACTATTTTTGTCATAATTTTATTATAGTTTTGATTTGGTGTAAACTTTTCAATATTAATGTAATTTTTTTACTTTTTTTACTTTTTTTACAATTATATAACTTATAAATCTGGTAAAAAAAAATATGAATTAAGAAAAAGGGCACCAAATTCATAATTTCGACATGGCACTCAAAATCTCGAGGACGACCTCGTTCTTGTATTTGTGGAGCTTATGATCCTTGAGTCAACACAGTAGGTGATTCCTTGTTTGATGCTCTCCTTTGTTCATTAGATTTTCTACCATATTTGGGCAAGTGTCAATCTACCACTATTTTCCCTTTGCAAGTTCTTGAGTTGTTCCCAAAAGTTCCACAACTCTTACACTTTACAGTTGTTAAATTTCATGGTAGTGCGTTGCTTAAACATGGTTCATCGTTAGCTTTGTTTCTTTTCTTCTTAGGTCTACCTGAAGCTCTTCTCATGACTAATAAATTAATTGATTCCCCACTAGCTGCATGCCACAATCTTGTCCAAGAAGATTGATTTCCTATTTAAGTAAATTTAACATAGTTTATCACATTATATCATGTCCAACATGCATAAGTAAATCATAAAATATATATATATATATATATATATATATATATATATATATATATATATATATATATATATATATATATATATATGAGTATAACATATTATATCATGTCAAGTAATGATAGTTAATACATATAAAGTAAGCATACTTCAACTTTAGATTAGCTCAAGTATGTATAACATATTACTTCAACACATTAGTTTAGATTAGCTCAAGTATGCATAACATATTACTTCAACACATTAGTTCATATTAGCATGTATGCATAATAAGTTTGGATTATCTCAAGTATGCAAGTATTCAACATAGTTCAAATTAGCAAGTATGCATAACAAGTTCAGATTACTCCAACACATGCACATTCTAACACAATTTGCATCACAAATATTCAACACAGATTTGCATAACAAGTTGGTATAAATTCAACACATTTGGTAAATTCCAAGTATCCAACATGTTTAGATTAGCAAGTATGCATAACAAGTTCAGATTACTCTGACACGGGCATATTCCAACATAATTTTCATTATAATTAAATTCCAAGTATCCAGCATAGTTTGCATCACAAGTAAATTCCAAGTATCCAACACAGTTGCATCATAAGTATTAAACACATTTTTGCATATAAATCCAAGTATCCAACATATTTTGCATTGCAAGTATTCAACACATGTCAATTTCAAGTATCCAACACAGTTTGCATCACAAGCATTCAAAACAGTTTGCATCACTAGTTTATAACAGGCGTACCTATAATATGCTAACATAAAAGGATTTACTTCAGCCTTTTGTGTACCTATAATACAAAAAATAGAATGGACACATGGAATGCCACTCAGAGTCCATTTATGACAAGCGCATTAATGTTGTTGTAAGTTCACCTCGAAAGTGACAATACCATTGGTGACACTAAAGATATTGAATGCATAATCATCATGCCAAGTTATTTTCCAACCCCCATTCGATCACTTTAACCTTTCTATTATTTGATCCATCTTAGGAAAATTGTGCCTCTGAATCAACTCATTAGATTCTTTTGCTTCACTATCCTAATTATGATGTAATGCTTTAAACGTTCGAGCAAAGTGATGATGAGCTTGTCTTTGTACTCCCATATAGGCATGTTGAACGCCTCACACATGTTATTTACCTGCGAATCACAGTGAATGTTGGTGCAAAGGCATACCTACTCGACATTGGAGGTGGAATTTCTATCATGTCTTTCTAAGCATTCTCATTGATATCCTTATTTTTTATGGCTATTTCTCAATCTGACATTACGGTTTCCCTACCTGCCTACCAGAGTAATTTTTTCAAGTGTCTACCAAGATACTTCTTCTTCTAATTTCCATAAAAATGTTTAACACACAACTTGTGTTCTACATTCGGCCCCAGGTTAGTAATGGCCGGTACAAAACCCTATAAAAACATAATAGTGTTAATATCTTATAAATAGATATGCAAAGTTAATAACCACACAAAAATTTAGGAATGGCCTTTTGTTGGTTAGAAATGAAACCACAAGACATTTTCATGATATTAGTCATATCTTTTAATAATAGATTCAAAAACCATTATCACGAGTCTCTTGTCTCGGCTTTTATCACAACATGTGCAATAAGATAAATCTGATTGTTTCCATTTTTTTCTACATTTTCTATTAACTAACCATCATATCCACCCTTCAATAAACATGCATAAAGACAAATTAAGGGTGTGCATGTATATGTGAATGCAATGTTACATGCCTCAAGGCATACTATTTACTATGAAATTTGGTAAACAGACGTTGGTCTCTTATTGAAGGTTACTTAGAGGATCAACCAGATAATCCTAGGACATAGTGCTAAAAGCTTTCTTATTGTTTTGTGTATAAAGGTGAAGTATTTCGACTTGGTCAAAATCTTTGAGAATAAGTAATGTAAAAAAATGGATTGTTTGGAAATGTAAGTGCTTGCGACAATGTTAAAAGGGTATAAATTTTTAAAGAAAATGTAAAGTGACAATGATATTAAAAGAAGAATGAAAACAAATTTGCACATAAAGTAAGATTAAGTAAAAAGCTTTGCATTTGAATAGAAATGGTGTTTCAAGATTCATACATTTTCTCAGTCAAACTCATTTCTCTCTACGTTGGATACTTTTAGTCTTTTTTAGTTTTTGTAGTGAAATCTAGAACTCCTATTTATACAAGTGTAAAATAATTGTCTCATAATATTCGTCTCTTCAGCCTTTGCCACGTAAATTTTTGCATGCATCTCGCTTTTGAATGTCTTCCACGTGTTCCTTGGGATAAGACTGAGAAGTAGTTAGTCATTTTGAACAAAACACTTATTTGCACCCAAATAATTGTTTATCGACGCATCTTAATGACGTCGAACACCTGAGCAACTATGTCCTCGAAATGTTAGATGAAATACTCATTTTTTCTGAAAAATACTAAGTCCCACTTTTAATCTCTCATATTGAGAGTTTGACGTCTGCAACCATGCTTCACAACTAAAAGATACTCTTTTCCAAGAAGATGGAGTTGTCGCTGCTTTAGAAATCTGGAAGGTCAGTCAAGAACAAATAGATGAAGAGTCCTTGTTTGGAATCTAACATCTAGAGAATGTCAGTACTCTGGATGTTGAGACTAATGGTTTTGATTCCACAATTTCACAAGTCGGTTGTCGCCTGTCTACAGCGAAGATCCAATATGACAGGCTCAAAGCCCTATTCCCTTTCTAGGACTTGAATTTTATCATTATTTTGTTAAGGTTTGTATGTCATTTGAACGACGTTTTGGATTTTTATAAACTGTTAAATATGCCTTTTGTGGCATTTTGACATTCAGGCCAATAACTTTTAGCCTTTTTTAAATTTGAAGTGATATTTCTATTCTATGTTAATATGGATTTCCTGTAATATAGACATATACTATTTTAAATATTTTCCACTTATTCACAAGCTTCGACCTTCGGGGGTCAATCCATCGACCTCATATGCATTATTTGTGAACGCTTGTAGAATTCTAAATGGTCCTTCCTTATTAGAGGACCATTTTCCCAATGTTATAGCTTTTTTGTCCATGGGCAAGATGACTTTCCAAACTAAGTCTCCCAACATGAAAGTTTTTTTATTTAGCTTTCTTATTATATGCCTTAGCTACTCTTTCTTTTTGTCTCATTAAGACATTTGGAGCAACTAATCTTTCTTTATCCAAATCACTCAATTCATCCACCATCACACCCCAATAATTCTCAGTTGGAATCTCATATTTACTTTGAATTCTAATTGACTACAAATGAATTTCTAAAGGGAGTATTGCATCATGACCAAAAACAAGTCAAAATGGTGTGGAATTAATCGACTCTTTAGGAGAGTTTCGACATACCTACAACACTTGGTTTAAAGTTCTATGCTAATTAATTGGATTTTTACCCACGTGCTTCTTTATTAAACTAATCACGATCTTGTTGGCAACTTCAACTTGGCCATTAGCTTGGGCATAATAAGGTGTTGAAGTTAGTAACTGCAGAAATCTGTTCACCTTTCTCGACCTCCATGTCGAAGCCATCAGTAGCTTCCACCATTAGGATCTCAATTGAACTAGCATAGTGAACATCTTCAGTTTGAAGTGGGTCAGCATCCACTTGCATCGACACCTTTGGCTTCTTGCCAAATAGCAATTTGCCTTTTTTCAATGCCTTTTGCACCAGATCCTTAAAAAGCATGCATTGAGAAGTTTTATGACCCAAAAAATTATGGTACTTACAAAAATATCTATTTTCCCTTTGTTATAATGGAGGAGTTTTTAGGCCCATAAGCACTATAATCTGCCCATCAGTGACTAGTAAATCAAATATTTTGTCACACTTTGTCATATCAAAAGTATATATTTTTGTGACGAATTTATCATTCTTGTTGGGTTCGACAGGATTCTTCCCGTTCAACGACGTCATAAATTTACATACGTATGGGGTACTGGCTTAAGTTCAACCACATTGACCTTACTCCCTTCGACATACACGTCGCCTAGGTCTGAGAGATATTCATTTATCTCTACGTATACGACCTTGTTTTTCTTATGATACTTATTCGTTCTGGCTTTTTTCAAATTTCAAGCATTCGACCTGGCGAACCCTATCTGTCAATTGTGTCATGTCTATAAGTTATTAAGTGTCCAGTTTCTTCTTAATGAAATAATCCAGGCCACCTACAGCCAATTCGACTAACTCGTGTTCAAGGACTTGTGTAAAGCACCTTAGTTTAAGAAGTCTAAATCTATTTAGATAATGATGAATCTACTCAAGAACATTTCTCCTAACACTAGCCAACTCCTTCAAACTTATCTTCAACTGACCCATGTAAAATTGTTCATGGAACAATCTCTTCAATTGACTCGATATTTGAATAGAGTGTGGTAAACCAAGTGAAGACTCTTTTTGTTAGAGAATATGGAAAATACTTCATCTTCAAATTCTCATTGTTCTTAATTTCTCCAACCTCTGTTTGATACCTGTCGACATGTTCAACTATTGACTCACTAGTATCGTTAGCGAACTTGGTAAACTTGAGAACTTTATAACCCCTGGCCAGCTCCATTTTTCGAACTTATTCTGAGAAATGAGATATAAAATTGAGCCTATGAAGTCCCACATTACGGCCATTCTAGGCCAAAATCTGTTCAACCACATTAGCTATGTTGTTATGTCCCCTAAAGTTGTTTTGTTGGACATGTCAAAGAACCTGGTCGACATCTTGGTTCCTCTGGACCACTACATGCCTAGGATTGTGATGGCTTATGTATTCCTCATCTTATTTATTTGGGGTGGGTTATGGTGGTCGAAAACCCTGATTTTGGCCTAAATTTACTCGGGTTATCCTGTTTTTAGGCGTTTGAGGAGTTGGTCAAGTTTGAACTTGAGGCGTTCCAAAAAAAGCAGCTATTCGACCCATTTGATAGGCCAATAACTCATAGGTTTTGTTTTTATTCGTAATAAAATGATTAAATATGGTTCCCATTTGTTGGGTCAACATGTTAACCAATTCTAAGTTACTCTCATCCATCTGTTTCCTCATGGCCATCATTGAGTTCGTATTTAAAGATATCGTTATTTGAGGGATTTAGTCTATCCCTCTTGGTCGAACCATATTGTTTATGGTTGAATCAAAAGAATGATGTGGATTATATGATGGCCCAATGGCCATTGCATTGTCACTAAAGATTGAAATATTAGTGTGTAGGCCAGCCATCATCGACGGTAGCATGCCATAAGGGCATTCCCTATTATTCATTGGCATGTGAAAAATCAAACAATGGTCTTGCAACTGTAGGGTTAAATAGGGCATTCACTGGATGTGGTGGGGGTGTCATCCCCTATGACGGTAATGGTGTAACTAACATTGACGATATCACCGAAGTAGTTATTCTAATGGGCGTTGAAATAACTGCCTCTTGAACCATCAATCTGACTGGTTGTTCTACTACATTTTGAGGATTATTTTGTGAATTGGGATCATCTATAGGAGGATGCGACATTTTTGGTAAAGACTTTCCACTTTTCAAACGCATATAAACTACTCAAAATAATTCATGTACGCAGACAATTTTATAAGAAAAAATTATGATATCTATAAAAGATAAAAATAATTTTAGCACGGGTCCCACTAGGTGTTCCAATTTGTTTACTATGAAATTTGGTAAACAAATGTTGGTCTCTTATTGAATGTTACTTACAGGATCAACCAGATAATCCTAAGATATAATGCTAAAAGCCTTCTTATAGTTTTGTGTAGAAATATGAAGTATTTCAACTTGGTTGAAATCTTTGAAAAGAAGTAATGTAAAAAATGGATTGTTTAGAAATGTAAGTGTTTGCGACAATGTTAAAATGTTAGAAATTTGTAAAGCAGATGTCAAATGACAATGATATTAAAATAAGAATAAAAAAATATTTGTATAGAAAGTAAGATTAAGTAAAAAAGCTTTGCATTTGAATAGAAATGATGTTTCAAGATTCATACATTTTCTCAATGAAACTCGTTTTTCTCTATGTTGGATACTTTGAATCTTTTTGAATTTTTTATAGTGAAATCAAATGAACACCTTGAATCCTAACACTAGAACTCCAATTTATACAAGTGTAAAATTACGGTCTCATAACTTTCTCTCCTCGGCCTTTGCCACGTAGATGTTTGCATGCCTCTCACTTTTAAATGTCTTCCACGTGTTCCCTGGGATAAGACTGAGAAATAGTTATTCATTTTGAACAAAACAATTGTTCGCACTTAAATAACTGGTGATCGACAAATCTTGCTGATGTCGAAAACCTGAGCAACCATGTCGTCAAAATTCTAGAGGAAATACTCATTTTTTCTAAAAAAATACTAAGTGTAGCGGTGTATTCGTCACTTTATGGTTTATTGACTAAATCAAAAGCAAAGCATACAAAGAATCGAGTCGCCACCGCACTTTTATTTATCCAAAGGATTGGCTAAAAAGCTAACAAAAGCCTAAGAAGTTTTACACATAGAAAACTAATGAAAAGATCAGAGAATCTGGGTAAGGGGTTAATTACGCAATGGGAAGGTGTTAGGCACCCAAAACGTCCTAGGTACTCCTAGGGAGCCCTTTTCACACTTGTTGTATAAAAATGTTTATTTGTTTATGACATATTGTGCAAACATGATTGGGAAGATGAGAAAAGAATATACAATTTATTATTTTTGTGTTTGAACGGATGAACCCGTTGCCTACGTACCTCTCCATGGAAGGTAAGGATCAAAACGCCGTAGTTCGGCTAAAAGATTTCCAAAATATGAGTGGGTTCATTTTAAAACAAGAGCACTAAGGCTTTTCATTATCAACGGGAGAAAACTCAACCAAGACCAACAATCCACCATGCAAGGATAGCTTCAACATACTAGTGAGGGGTTAACCCTATAATAAGTATGGAAGACTTACAATCAACTCACTAAGGATGTGGTGAGATTTACATCAACCACTATGAGAATTGAAACCTATGGCTAATGTATGAAAACATATCAACAATGGACAAAGCCACAAAACAATTGAATGAGTGAAGTTAACCAATTATGAGTATTTACAAAATATGGTCAAAGTATGATTAGAATTCAATTCAAAGAAGTGTTATAAAAATGAAGTTTGAAAAGTCAAGGACTTAAGGTCCAGGTTTCTAATTTGAAAAGACATGAAGATGTTTGCACAATATGTATTTCAAGTTTTAAAAGTCAACAAGTGAGAAGGGGTTTTGAAACAAAAAGGGTGTGGATGAAGGAGTGTAAAACTTCCTAGAAGTTCACCTCTTGAAATCATATAGAAGACGATTCAAGTGTGTCCTTTGGAATGAGGCAACAAAGCAAGCAAGCAAATAAAAAGCAAGGTGATACCGGATGCCAATCAATGGACTTACACCAATCTCACAGACAAAGGCGGATACCGGATACCAATCAATGGATTTACACCAATCTCCTAAAACAAAACAATGATATCGGATGCCAATAAATGGACTTATTCCAATCTCACAAACAAACACGGATACCGGATACCAATCAATGGATTTACACCAATCTCCTAAAACAAACAAGGATATCAGATGCCAATAAATGGACTTATTCCAATCTCCTAAGACAAAACAAAACATGGATATCAGATGCCAATCTATCTGGGCTTACTCTAATCTCCAAAGGATGATCATAGGAGTACAAATGCCAACAACATGGACTTACAATTGCATCCTCACATACAACAAACAAACAAGCACTAAGCAAAGAGGACATAAGTGGCCAAAGAAATGGTCTTACACTTAATCCCTTCCAAATCATAGGAACCATGGCCAATGAATGGACTTACAGTTGATTCCTCAATGGGCAAACTCAAACAAATAACAAAGATATGAAATGATGATCATGCAATAATGCACAATTAATGATGATAAAATGCACAAAGGCAAACAAGCAATCATGCACAGATGAATTAAGCAATCAATCAAACAAAGTCATTTAGCACACACTATATACAAGCAATTAGGCTCAAGCAAGGGTTAGACTTTAAAGTCAACTGGAATGGGGTAAGTGTGCTCTTAACCTTAACATTGAGAGTTAAGGTGAAGCAGATGAAAGGATATGAGGGGTTTTCCTCATGGCTCTTATCCCTGGTCAGGGAGAGCATTCAAATGATAGAAGGTGTGGGAGTTCAGAAAGTTGGAACTCTCTCCACAAGTTAATGACTCTATAGATCTTGGGTTAAGATCCACAATGCATCAACATGTAATGTGAGCAAAGGGATGACACACAGAATAGTAGGAGATGGACTACACATCTCTTTTATCTACCAATTGCCTTATCAAAGGACTTTTCCTGCTTGGGGACAAAAAAGTAAACAATCACAAGCATTGCCTCTTAAGGAGGACTTCAGACAGGTGCCTGGCCAAGTAACAGGCCAGGTCTTCCAGACTACATGAAGAAGGGAGGTTATACCTAATTGGTTAAGCAACCAAGCAAGTTCAAAATGAACTTAAGCAACTAATGTACCTGTGGAAACATCAAACAAATCAGTATACAACTCAGATAAACAACCAACAGTTAATGCAACAGACAACCAATATAGGCAAATGCATAAGCCACAAGTCAATCCCAATTGAATTAACATCAACCTACAAAACACACGTTAGTACTCAAAAGCAAATATCAAATGCTCTCAAGATGAGGCATCATCAATTGTGTAACTTGCATGTGCAACCTGAAACAAAGCTCCAAACATGAGAAGCAAACCACTAGGACAAAGCCTAGGGTCAAAGGGGGAGAAATAATTCAAAACAGAACATGAAAATTGACAAGAATCAAGTTCAATCAAATAAGAAACTATTCCAAAAGGTCTCATGTCAATATCAACTACCAAAAGAATTTCATAATCAAAACATGTCAAGATAGGCAAGTTGAAACCACATAGAAGCAACAGAATGATCAAAGTCATATTAATTCCATAATGGCTCAATAAATTTCAAGAAAAATCATGGCTAAAGATCACACATCAAATGATCAACACACCAAATATCATGGCATTTGGACAAGTATAAGCATGTCAACTAAATTCACTAAGTCAAAGTAAGCATTAACAAACTCAAAGGAAGCACAAATTGGTACATCAACTTAAGGCAATCCTAAAACAGATATGACAAGTGATAAATGACTCAAACCAAAGCCAAGATAAACTTCAATGTGTCTAGAATATATGTGCAAAAGTTCAAGCTCATATGATAAACATCAAGCATTTCACAAATCATCTAAGTTCAACACTCATCAAAAGTCCAAACATGACCAACCAGCAAAGAAAATCTCAAACAAATTGGAAATGAATCTAAAAAATCCACAAAAATTCATGATCAATCCTAACATCCAGAAGAAGCATCTTGAATAACATCAGATCATTTGACATTTATTTGGCATGGTAAATAAAATCAGCAAATCAAGCAAGCAAAGGTGTGACACACATTGTCACACCTACATTAATCACATCATATCTCATCAACCAAAAATGCTAAAAATTCAAACTTTATACCAAAATGACCATTAGGATGTCTAGTTTATGCATGTCAATTTTCATGTTTATTGGATTAACCATCATCATTTCACAAAGAAAATAGCAAGCAAGGTGCAAGGTATGACATGCAAACATAAACCCTAGGCAATTTAAAAATCCATCCTAGCACAAATTCTGGAAAAATCATCAAAAAATAGTAGACATCATGAAGATCATTGTGCAAAAAACCTCATGTGATTTGGATCATTATTTTTGGAGTTATGATTTTTGAATGAAGAGAAAAAATTAAAAATCATGAATGAAGGCATGTGAACATGGATGATGTAATGAAATAAAATGCAAAGCAACATTTGAAAAGTGACCGAGCCAAGGATCGAAGAGAGTTCAAATTTGAATTGAGGCGCCACTTACTGAAACGCTCTGTTTCATTAATCAGATGTGGCAAGACGCTTCAATCTGAGCCAATCGTTCAGCCAACTACGCGCTACGTGGACCAGTGCATGATCATTAACAAGAAAAACACATGCAAACGCGCTAGGCATGGATCAAACACGATCTGCAAAAGCAAAACCCTAAGTTCTTCATACATTCATCGTGTTCATCACCTCAAGAACAAATATGCACAGAAATTTACCAAACATATATCAATGGAATCGTCCTTCAACACACATCATCAATCCAACATTTATTTCATCTAATTCTAACTATATCAAACAAATCGAGCACAACAAGTTTCATCTATCAAACTTCAAATCATCCTAACTAACTCAATACTTAATGAAATCTAGAGATCTAAAGTTCAGCATAACCAGTGATCAAAGATCTACAATAAGCACATGATTATTTCAAGAATTGGAGCAGTCGAAATCTAACCTCAATGAAGATGCAGAAGTTAATTTGCTGGATTCAAGGCCTCAAATGCAAAAACAGATGTTCTACAATGCTTGGATAACTGAATGGATGCAAAAGAATAGCTCAACAATGCTTGATTCGTCCAGAAATCTCAACTGCCATGGAAGAGTGCAATGTTCAACAGCTTCGATTCTTCAAGAATTCTACAAGATCTTGCTTCAATCCACTTCAATTATGCATGTAGATGATGAACAGATCGAAGGCAATACAAAAGATATGAAGAAAATGGATAAAAAAATGAGAGGAATTTGAGAGCAAATTTTCAGATATGGAATTTGTGAAGTGTGGTTAGCATTTTCTGTTATGATTATGGTTATATACCATCTGCTAATCAAACTTGTTAATCATGATTAAGCAAAATGCAATGGATTAA
Source organism: Lathyrus oleraceus (assembly GCF_024323335.1). NCBI lineage: Eukaryota > Viridiplantae > Streptophyta > Magnoliopsida > Fabales > Fabaceae > Lathyrus > Lathyrus oleraceus. The sequence continues at coordinate 450,871,081 of NC_066579.1, forward strand.
GTGAAATGGGAGTGTTATGCAATTTGGCCAAAATACCCTCACATGTGCATGGCAATGGAACAGTACACGGTTCTTGCTTGAAATGCACTTCAAATGTGATTTTGAATCAAATGCCAATGGTTGGAAGTGAAGACAATGCATATTTTTTAAATTGGAGATTTCCCTCCAAAATTCAAATGAATTTCAAGTGAAAAATCCAATATTTTTATGATGAGAATTGGTGAAATGTAATGCATGTTTATGATAGAGCATATCAAGATGGAAATTTCACAAAAAGAACCATTCCATTTGGCCTTTTGGTTGAAAAGTTATGCAAGCTCGAAGTTCAAATTTTCTTGGCAATGATTGATGCATAACTTCTCAACCACAAATGGGAAATGGATGTTCTTGGACTTTTTGGAAAGGTGAGATCAAGATCTTCAACTTTCATGTTGGACAAAATTTCATTTGAAGCTTTCTTGATGATATAATTTTGAGGAGAAGACCTTTCCATTTTTGGCAGTTTGAAATTACAGGTCACTTACTATTTTTGGCAACTTTTCATCTGACCTCAAATTCTCCATTGTTGATGTTTGACATGTCAAATGAGACTTGTATGGACATGAATGAGGTCTCTCTAACCATCTCCCACCTTCAAATCCATGATTGAATGCACAGTTGACTTGTGTTGACTTTTATAGGGTTTCAGTTGACCTAGCTATGCTCTGATGAAATCCAAGCCTCTTCCACTTGGGATCTTGATTCAAAATGATATCACAACTCATATGAGCTCTTATGAATGATCATGGTGCTCAAATTCTTCAGAATTGCCACCATCTACTGCTCAATGAATGCCTTTGACCTGTTTGACCTAATGTTGCTTCATCTGCAAGTAACAAGGTTAGATGATAATATTTTTGTACTTTTGGTTAGTAAACAAATGAAAAGCAATGATATACAAATGCTAAACATGCTTGGTGATCAAGAACCACACTCAAAAGATAACCCACCCACAGGGGGAGGAAGCAAGGGTGCACAATGATCCTTGAGGCAATGATATGATATGATATGATGCCATGAGGGATCTTAGGGACAAAATTGGGGTCTTACAGATGCCCCTATTTAAGGTCATTCTAGCCGGAGAAGTGAAGTTTAGAAATCTTCATCTCGACGCGGTAGAATGGGTTTAAATAACAGTAATGAGACAAATTTTGGTCCCTAAGAGACCTCATGATGCAGATGTATGCATGTAAAACACAAACTCTGTGGGGATATGGTTCACACAGAAGAAAAGACGATCCATCGGAGCAAAACACTCACCAGGAACAGAGACTCTAACAGGACTCATATTGGGGATAAAAAGAAAAGAACGCGTGAGCAGGACACGACTCTGAATTAGGGTAAAACTGACGCTGCGTGAACAAAACACGACTGGACTGGAGACCTCACTGGGGAGTGAAAGACTCAAACTGGGGAAAAAAAGAATTCCAAAGGAAGACACACCCATTGGAAAAACACAAGCTGACTCAAACTATCCACAAAGGATACTTCGGATAAAAATCCGGACTCGGACCAGGAAAAAGATTCACAAAGAACCTCCCTGCCGGGGAAAATTGCATATATTGGGGAAAACGCCAATACAGCAAAGGGGTAAAAATCACAGCAAGAATTCCACCGGGAAAGGTCTAAGAAAGAGACTCTCCTGGGGAAAAGCAACAAGGCAAATGAGGTGTTACCGGTATAAGGGTAACAAATTCAGGAAGAATGAATATCTAAGACCGATATAAGGGTGAGAGATATCAATCAACCAACATCTGAGAAAGACCTGAAAAAGGTACATCAACTCAGGAAAATCTGACTCCACAGGGGACCAAGGTCATAATAGGGAGCAGAAAGGAAGGAACACCAGGGATACCGAAGTATATAAAAGGTGACCGACCGAAGCGTGAATTGGTATATATGCCAAAACACTCATCATCCGAAATGAGGGCTTGAAAAAGCAAATCGACTTACAGGATGGACATTCGAATCCACAACGGGAAAACGAATCTTACTCAAATGGGGACACAAACCCAAAGAGTGCATGAGATATAATATCCATTACCGTCAGAACGTGGATAGAATACTCGCATGAGATATATTATCTATTACCTTCAGAACGTAGATAATACACTCGCATGGAAGAAAACACCAGGGATACCAAGGTATATAAAAGGTGACCTACCGAAAACGTGAATTGGTATATATGCCAAAACACTCATCATCCAAAACACAAACTTGTTAAAGGATGGATATTCGATTCTACAAAGAATAAGAATCTTACTCTACTGGGGAAGATCAACAAAGGATTCCAACCAAAGAGTGAAAGAGATATATCATTCATTACCGTCAGAACGTGAATAATATACTCGAAAGGAAGAAACACCAGAGATACCGGTTAGGGCATATAATAGGTGTTCAACCAAAAAGAGAGACAATCGATACCAAGCATACGGGTAAACGAAAGACAACTCACAGGGGATAAATTGCAAGCAACCGGCAATTACCCAACAACAAATATTCGATTCCGCAAAGGGAAATAACGAATCTTACTCGACTGGGGAAACACAAAAGGCTTCGACTGAAGAGTGCATGAGATATATTATCCATTACCGTCAGAACGTGGATAACATACTCGCATGGAAGATTATCCACAACCGGTTATTGGGTTAACAAAGGATAAACCGATCCAAAAAGAAAGGCATCGGGATACCAAAACTAGGTATATAAAGATGACCAATCAAAGGGAGCAACAATCATTACCAAGCAAACGGGTAAATGAAAGAAGACTCGCTGGGGATACATTGTATAAACAACAATTATCCACAAGGACTTGCTGGCGACTTCAAAGGAGATAACATTGCAAGCATACGGCAATGATCTAGAAGATTGCTGGGGATACAATTGCTAGCAACCGGCAATTATCCAGAAGCAAAGGAGGAATATCAACATCGAATACTGAATGAAGATAACCACAAAGAGTAACCGTCATCGGTTAGGATGAACAACAAGGTTAACTCTGCAAAGGGGGAAATTAGGGTTTACAACTACCGAATACGGGGTAGAATACCAAAACTCTGGCTGGGGATAAAATTGCTAGCAACCGGCAATTATCCGCAAAAAGCACAAACTCCGTTGGGAATAAAACCACAACAGCACAAAATCCACCATCAACCAGAACGAACCACAAAGGTTACCTCTGCTAGGGGAAAAGAGATAGGACTTACAACTACCGAATACGGGGTAGTAGCCAACAACTCTGATGAGGATAAAAGACATTAGGGTTTACATCCACCGAATACTGGGTAGAAGACCACAACTCCGCGTGGGAATGAAAGAATCACAAATCCGCACGGGAACAAAATAGGGTTTATAACAAACCACAAACTGCTGGAGAGCAGGAAAATATTAGGATTTACAACTACCGGATATTGGGTAGAAAACCAAATCAACTCTTGCTGAGGAATAAAAGGTATATAACCACAAATTCCACCAAGAAGAGGAAACATAGGACTTACAACTACCGGTATAAGGGTAGAGGCCCAAAAAGATTCCGCTGGGGATAAAAGAAATGATGTCGGTTACTGGGCAATTCATTCGTTTATTCCACAAGGAAGCACGAGAAACGGTTGACAAATGCCAATTCGGGATCAAACCGAAAAGACTGACTGAATCTAAACTCGTCCTATAAGGATATAACTCAATAGGAACATCCATCCCAATATATGTGTTGGGAGGAAACGGAAGAAACCGTCATCCACGAGGATAATCTCAGTGGGGAACTGCAGAAGGAAAGACAGACACTTTCTGCTTATGGGGCTGACTCTATATGGAGAGATTTAAACACCCGACATCTGCTTGGGAAGATCTTTTGGAGATCTACAAAATCCATAGCAGGAGACAACAAACAAAAGATATATGGCAAAAATGCAACATGAATATCTGAATGTTTATGAGTATGCATGAATATGCGCGATTTATGTTTGATGAATGCTGACAAAACAGACATATCTAACACAAACAAGGTCCAGGAATCCCACGCCCGGTACTATACATCCAGGGGAAAACCAACTGGAAATCCAATCTGCTGGAGATCTACATGCTAAAAAGCAAAGATCTGCGAGGAGGCAAAAGATCGGAGATATCAAAGAAATCCCAAAATCTTTGAGTGATGGATCAACAATCAACCCAACTGGAGTACAGAAAGTCACAACAGGCAACAACGGCCATAAAGACAAATATGTTGGGGAGAAGGAGAAGTCCCAAAATATCTGCAGGGGAACAAGAGTTCACTGTACAGGCGAGAACTACTATGAAAGCAAATCCACGCAACTCCGCTGGGGAACAACCCTCTGAGGGAGAACAGGCCATCCACGTAGAATCTACTGCACAAGCAACTCTACCTGGGGAGAACACAAATAGCCATTCCATCGGGAATACACCCACTGAAGGAAAAACAGGTCACACAAGTAGATTCTGCAACAAGCCACTCTACTGAGGATCGAAAGCAATCAGGAAAATCAACCCAATCTCTGGATGCTAGACCACCGACCAAACCTACTGGGGCAACAGAGATTTAAACAAGCAGAAACTGCCACAAAAGCAACTCTGTCAAGGATATCAGCCCTGACGGAGACTCTGATGGGATTATTGCAAATGCAATCCTGACTCTGTTGGAGATAACAACTCTTTTGGGGATTTTGCATAAATACAATCCACCAAACCACAAATCTAATGACGGCTCCACTAGGGATTCCACTGAAGAATCCACTGGGAATATGGAAAAGAGTTGGGGAATCAACCACTAAATGTTGACTCTTCTGAGGAGAACATCCACAACCGCTGAGGAGGAACACAATCACTACTCTGCTGAAGGGATAAGCGCACTGATGGGGAGATATAGCAACTCCGTTGGCGACTTGTCCAGGGAAGAGGGTACTGTTGGAGAAAAACGACGTCTTCCACAAGCGCCCTACTCTGGGGATATATCACAAATTCCACTAGCGACTGTGCTGAGGAAAGATAGCGACAACCCTGCTTGCGACTGCATTGGGGAGAGTGATGGGGTACCGGAATGTCAATCCACCAACCACCGAATCTTCCAAAGGAAAAACGCCCATGCTGGGGAGAGACTACTGCTGGGGAAGAAAACGAAGTCTTCAACCAGCACTCTGCTTGAGGAACCACCCACAACAACAAACCCTGCTTGGGGAACAACCCCACCAACACAGCAGGATAAATAGGATACAACCATGCCAGGAATTATGAACAAATGTCTTACCTGTAGGAAATCATGCCACCCTTGGGAGAGCACTGAGAAATTCTTGAGTATTCTTTTTGTCATTGTGAATGTTCACTTTGTTTGAAACAACAATTTGAAAAATTTATTTGTTTAAAACAATGACATTTTATCAATTAAAACATGCAAAACATTTGTTGAATTGAAACAAATAAGAGTGCAAATAATTGGATAAAAAGCTCAAATTGATTTGATGGAATGGTAGCCTGCAAATGGCAAGACTCCATAGATCTGTATAAATTTGAAATCAGTGATATATATTGGAAGAGGGCTACATTGAACATAATGATCCTTTCTCTACCAATTTGAATCTCGATGTATTTGAAGCTTCAGTTGACGACGAATCGAGAATCTCTGACGAAAAGACAGCTGCGGAACAGAAAGTCTTGTCAGGATGCAGTTACTTGCCAAATCCCTAATTTTTGCCTAGATTGCCCCAGGGTGAGGTACTCAATCTAGCGGAATGCAAGTATACTTTTTTTTCAAGTCTCTAATTTTTGCCTGGATTACCCTTGCGGGTTCTCCACCGAGACGCTCATTTTTGCCTAAGCCGCCCTTTCGGGTTTTCAACTTAGCGAGCTATTCTGTTTTACATTTGCATATACTTTTTTTTTACGCAAAGTATTTCTTGACTGCATCTGAATTCACAGGACGAGTGAAATCCTCCCCATCCATTGTCGTAAGCATCAAAGCTCCGCCTGAAAAGGCTCTCTTGACAACATATGGACCCTCGTAGTTTGGAGTCCACTTTCCCCTGGAATCAAGCGCGAAAGACAAGACTTTCTTGAGCACGAGGTCACCTTCTCGGAACACACGAGGCTTGACCTTCTTATCGAATGCTTTCTTCATTCTCTGCTGATATAACTGACCATGGCACATGGCAGTTAATCGCTTCTCTTCAATCAAATTCAGCTGGTCATAACGACTCTGAATCCATTCAGCATCAGTCAACTTGGCTTCCATCAAGACTCTCATTGATGGGATCTCCACCTCTACTGGGAGAACAGCCTCCATGCCGTAAACAAGAGAGAAAGGGGTTGCCCCTGTTGAAGTGCGGACAGATGTACGATAACCATACAAAGCAAATGGCAGCATCTCATGCCAATCTTTGTACGTAACTGTCATCTTCTGGATAATCTTCTTGATATTCTTATTAGCAGCTTCAACAGCCCCATTCATCTTAGGTCTGTAGGGAGAGGAATTATGGTGTGCAATCTTGAATTCAGCGCACAACTCATCCATCATCTTATTATTCAGATTAGATCCATTATCAGTAATGATCTTATCTGGCACACCATAACAGCAAATCAGCTGGTTCTTGACAAACCTCACAACCACCTGCCTGGTCACGTTCGCATACGAAGCGGCCTCAACCCATTTGGTGAAGTAATCAATTCCTACGAGAATAAACCTGTGTCCATTGGACGCTTTCGGCTCAATCATGCCGATCATGTCAATTCCCCACATAGAGAAAGGCCATGGTGATGAAATCACATTCAGAAGTGTCGGAGGAATATGAATCTTATCCGCATAAATCTGACACTTGTGGCATTTCTTCACATATTTGCAGCAGTCAGACTCCATTGTCAGCCAATAGTAGCCTGCTCTCAACATCTTTCTTGCCATGGCATGTCCATTGGAATGAGTACCAAATGAACCCTCATGGACCTCAGTCATTAACAGGTTTGCTTCGTGTCTATCCACGCATCTGAGCAAAACCATGTCAAAATTTCTCTTATAAAGCACTTCACCACTGAGGTAGAAACTGCCTGACAACCTTCTCAAAGTTTTCCTATCTTTCACAGATGCCCCAGGCGGGTAGACCTGGTTTTGGAGGAAATTCTTGATATCAAAATACCAAGGCTTGTCATCATTCACTTCTTCAACTGCAAACACATGAGTTGGTCTATCCAAGCGCATCACGGCAATGTTGGGAACCTCATTCCAATACTTGACCACAATCATGGAAGCAAGCGTAGCAAGAGCATCTGCCATCCGATTATCCTCTCGAGGAATATGATGAAAGTCAACCTCTGTAAAGAATGTTGAAATCCTTCTTGCATAATCTCTGTACGGAATGAGACCTGGCTGATTCGTCTCCCATTCACCCTTGATCTGATTAACAACTAGGGCCGAATCACCATACACATCAAGATGTTTGATTCTCAAATCAATACATTCTTCCAGTCCCATAATACAGGCCTCATACTCAGCCATATTATTCGTGCATTTGAAAGTTAGCCTTGCTGTAAGCGGAATATGTGTGCCATGAGGAGTAATGATCACTGCCCCAATTCCATTTCTGTACTGATTCACAGCGCCATCAAACACCATCGTCCATCTGGAACCAGGTTCCGGACCTTCATCAAGTGTAGGCTCATCACAATCTTTCATTTTCAAATACAGAATCTCCTCATCAGGGAAGTCGTACTGAACAGACTGGTGATATTCAATCGGCTGGTGCGCTAGATGGTCAGCCAAGATACTACCTTTGATAGCTTTCTGAGCTCGATACTCAATATCATACTCAGACAACAACATCTGCCAACGGGCAATCCTCCCAGTTAAAGCAGGCTTCTCGAAAATATACTTGATTGGGTCCATTCTGGATATCAACCAAGTGGTATGATTTATCATGTACTGGCGTAAACGCTTAGCAGCCCAAGCCAAAACACAGCACGTCTTCTCAAGCATAGAGTATCGAGACTCACAATCAGTAAACTTCTTACTGAGGTAGTATATAGCAGATTCTTTCTTCCCTGATTCATCTTGCTGACCGAGTACACAACCCATCGAGTCTTCAAGCACAGTCAAATACATGATCAGAGGTCTTCCTTCCATAGGCGGAGACAAGATCGGAGGTTCAGACAGATACTCTTTAATACTGTCGAAAGCTTCCTGGCAATCCTCGGTCCAATCATGAGACTGATCTTTCCGGAGGAGCTTGAATATCGGCGCACATGTGGCAGTCATGTGGGATATAAATCTGGAAATATAGTTCAAGCGGCCAAGAAAACCTCGGACTTGCTTCTCAGTTTTGGGTGCAGGCATCTCTTGTATTGCTTTGACCTTTGCAGGATCAACCTCAATACCTCTCTCGCTGACAACAAAACCCAACAACTTGCCGGAACGGACTCCAAATGTACATTTGTTCGGATTCAGGCGAAGTCTAAACTTCCTCAGACGCTGAAAAAGCTTCAACAAATGCTCAACATGTTCAACTTCCGTTCGGGACTTAGCAATCATATCATCAACATAGACCTCTATCTCCTTGTGCATCATATCATGAAACAAGGTAGTCATAGCTCGTTGATACGTGGCTCCGGCGTTCTTCAAACCGAAGGGCATCACTCGATAACAGAATGTTCCCCAAGGTGTGATGAATGTTGTCTTCTCCATATCCTCGGGTGCCATCTTGATTTGGTTATAACCGGAAAATCCGTCCATAAAGGAAAAGACTTTGAATTTAGCTGTATTGTCTACCAACATATCAATGTGTGGTAGAGGAAAATCATCTTTAGGACTAGCCTTATTCAAATCTCTGTAATCAACACACATACGGACTTTTCCGTCCTTCTTAGGCACAGGCACAATATTGGCCACCCATAGAGGATATGTAGAAGTCACCAGAAACCCCGCATCAATTTGCTTCTGAACTTCCTCTTTGATCTTCACTGCCATATCTGGATGAGTTCTTCTGAGCTTCTGCTTCACAGGCATGCACTCAGGCTTCAAAGGCAGGAAATGTTGCACAATATCTGTATCTAGACCCGGCATGTCTTCATATGACCAAGCGAAGATATCGGAATATTCTCGTAGCAAACTGATCAACCTCGTCTTGACAGACTCTTCAAGAAGTGCCCCAATCTTCACCATACGAACACAATCCTCAGACCCCAAGTTGACTGTTTCCAAATCTTCAAGGTGCGGCTGAATGATCTTCTTCTCGTGCTCAAGGAGACAGGTAATCTCATCAGGAATCCCTTTAACATCATCTTCCTCTGCCTCGAATACAGGGAATTCAAAATTGGGAGATGGCGTTGGATCATTATATTCAATGGGTTTTAGAATCAACCTGCATAATGATTTTGGTTAATGAAAAACTTGAGAATTTAAACAAGCAAATCATTATGCAGATGAAAATGTTGCTTTTATTCTTGTTTTTATGGGTTTTTTGTGATCACTGATTTCATGCAAAAGCAAAAAGTGAAAACAAATGGAAAAACAAATGTTTAACAATGCATTAATTGAATGAAAACATCATTGTATAAATGCTGCCAACAATGTCATCACTTCTCCTTTTGGCATGGGAGAAGGGTTTTGAAACAAAGTGAACAAATTACGTTGTTCTATGGATGACTGTAGGAACATCTACAGCGACCCAATTGTGGCAGACACCACCAGGTATGATGAAGTTGCTCAGATCCTCTGTATCCTCTTCCAAGATAGCAGCAGCCTCTTCAGGTTGATCAACATGGATGAAACCTCCACTCTTGAACAAACCTTGCTCGTTGAATGCCCCAGAGGAATAGCCAATGCCAGCCCGGGATCTATTATCTTCAAGCTCAATCATCTTCCCTAAACCAGCAACTGCACCACATTCAATGGCCAGTTTTGCATCACGGTAGGAAGCAAATGAAGGAGACTTCTTCTCAATTGGTTCATCAATAGACAAAGCTTGGAACGGAGTTCCAACTTCATCCTCAGCGTCAATATATGAGAAAGAAGACAAGTGGCTAACCAGGAGAGCCTTTTCTCCCCCTACCACAACCAGTTTCTTGTTCTTGACAAATTTCAGCTTCTGGTGTAGGGTGGATGTCACAGCGCCAGCCTCGTGAATCCATGGTCTACCAAGGAGACAGCTATATGATGGGTGGATATCCATAACCTGAAAGGTAACTTGGAAATCACTAGGTCCAATCTTGATTGGGAGATCAACTTCCCCAATCACAGGCTTACGCGACCCATCAAAAGCCTTCACAACAACACCACTCTGCCTCATAGGAGGACCTTGATATGACAATCGAGAGAGTGTGGTCTTTGGCAATACATTAAGAGATGATCCAGTGTCAACTAGCACGTTGGACATGGCATCAGACTTGAAATTCATGGAAATATGTAAAGCCATGTTGTGGTCTCTTCCCTCCTCAGGGAGATCAGCGTCACAAAAACTCAAAGTGTTGCAAGCAGTAATGTTTGCAACGATACTGTCGAACTGTTCTATGGTGACATCATGATCAACATATGCCAGATCCAATACTTTCTGCAGAGCCTCCCTATGGGGTTCTGAATTCAAAAGCAGAGATAAGACGAAGATTTTAGACGGCGTTTGTAGAAGTTGGTCTACAACATTGTACTCACTCTTCTTGATGAGCCTCAGCATCTCATCACATTCTTCGTTCACAGTGCCACTCGGGCCAACAGAAGAATCAGGAGTCTTTTGTACGGAGGAGGTTTTGGCAACAGCAAGTGCCGGGTTCTGAACATTCACAGCCGTCCCAACCGGACGCTCAGCAGAATCAGAAGCAACAGCTCTAGCCTGAGGCTTAGGAGCAGAAAACACACGACCACTCCGGGTCAACCCACTTACGTCAGCAATATTAACAACAGAAGTTGAAGGCAAAGGCACTTCTTTCCCATCTTCCACAGCAACAGGATTATATCTGAAAGGAACAGCTCTATCAGAAGAATAAGGCACAGGGCCTGCAGGCTTGATGATTAGAGAAGGAGAGATCTTCGGCTTGCTGCCATCATAACGAATGACAACAGGCTCAGGTAGCTTGAACACAGGAGAAATAACATTTACTTCTTGTTCATCTTCATCAACATTACGGTTCTGAAGAATCTCTATGGTTCCTTCGTCTAATAGCTCTTGAAGCTCTCTTCGCACTTGGCGACAACCCAGACGATTAACAGAACAGATGCGGCATCTGTCATGGTCATGCTCCATATGGCTGTACTGACACAGCAAATGATGCAACTCGACCAATGACTGTCGAATATGACTGACATATTTGACTTTATACTTCCCAGGGCACTCCTGGACCATATTCACAGATTTCCCATGCTCGGGCAATGGGTTCTTTGTAACATTGGGGCCTGAGTCCTCGAAGCTCAGGATACCGCACCGCATAAGGTCTTGAACCTTAGTTTTCAATGGATAGCAATTCTCGATGTTGTGACCCGGAGCACCGGAATGATACACACAATGCTGGTCTGGCTTATACCACCACTGAGGATTCGCAGGCACAGCTGGAGGATCTCTTGGAGTAACCAGCTTCCTTTCCAACAAGGAAGGATACAATTCAGCATATGACATAGGAATGGGATCGAAACTGATCTTCTTCCTATCATAGTTCAGGTTGGCTTGGTTACTAGTGCTGCGACGAGGCTGGTAAGCCTATTGCTGTGGACGGTGCTGTTGCTGATACTGAGGTTGTTGCTGATGCTGATGCTGATTGGGCTGCTGATACTGAGCACTATCCCTGAAAACAGGTGCTATATGAGCCACCTGGTGCTGATTGTTGGTCCGACGTACCGACTTCCTCTGAACAGAGGGTCTTCTTGGTTTAGCATGGGACTGCACGACATGTGCCTCCCCATCTTTCTTCTTAAACGCCCCATACCGTTTAGAAGAGCTCTCATCCTTAGCCAATCGTCCTTCACGGACTCCTTCCTCCAGACGCATCCCCATGTTCACCATCTCGGTGAAATAAGAGGGAGCACTAGCTACCATCCGCTCATAATAGAATGAGCTAAGAGTCTTCAAAAAGATCTTAGTCATTTCTTTCTCTTCTAGCGGAGGAGTGATCTGAGCAGCCAGCTCTCGCCACCTCGGGGCGTACTCCTTGAATGTCTCTTTATCCTTCTGGGACATGGCCCTGGGTTGCTCACGGTCAGGCGCCATATCAACATTGTATTTATATTGCTTGACGAAGGCTTCGCCAAGATCATTGAAGGATCGGATGTTTGCACTATCCAGGCTCATATACCAGCGAAGAGCCGCACCGGACAAACTATCCTGGAAATAATGGATCAGAAGCTTATCATTATCTGTTTGCGTAGACATTTTCCTGGCATACATAACCAGGTGAGCAAGAGGGCAGGTGTTCCCTTTATATTTTTCAAAGTCAGGCACTTTGAACTTGATCGGAATCTTAACACCGGGAACAAGGCAAAGTTCAGCAGCAGACTTGCCAAACAGATCTTTCCCTCGGAGGGTCTTCAATTCCTTACGCAGCTCAAGGAATTGATCGTTCATCGCTTCCATCTTCTCATTGACATCTGGGCCCTCAGACGGTTCAGAATGATAGATGGTGTCGTCTACCCTGGGAATGGTATGCACGACAGGAGGAGCAACAGCAAGGACCGGGCTAGATGCCGGCATAGAAGCAAAGGTTGGAGCAGGAATATCTGGCATGAAACCCGGAGGCATTCCCCACAGAAACCCGACTGGCATGGCATGCGGCATAAAGTGAGCACTGGCAGCAGGCACAGTCGGAGCGACGACTTCAGATATAACCGTCCTCTGGGGAGGAGTTGCAGGAGGTGGAGAAGGTTGGTTCTGAGCAGACAAAAACTGCTTCATCAGAGCACTCAGACGAGCGACCTCTTCCTTCAATTCACGGTTCTCTTGTTCAAGTTGATCCATTACTCTGGCAGAATTGGCTCTTGTATAGTACCGGTGAGTTAGCTTGTCTTCAAAATAAATGAAGAGCACAGAGTTAGGCCACAGACAAGAAGACCAAGAACGACACCTGCTTATGCAAAATGATGCATGCAATGCTCGTGCGTATGCTTTGTTTTTATTTTCAAGGAACTTTTAGGGCATTTATTTGCAAATTTTAATTTTTAAGCATTTAATAGCATATGGAAAATATCTCATCAAATATATTTTTGAACAAAGAAGTACAGCATTTTGATTATTACAAGGAGAAAAGGAAAATAAACATCCTATGGATCCCTAGAAGCTCGGGATGCTGGAAGACGAGATGCACAAAGCTTCTTGATCTCTCTCTCATAGGCTGCTTCCATATCCGCTTTCTCCTTTGCAAGTCGATCATACTTCCTCTTCCAGAATTTGGAAGACTGAGGAAGCAGAGAAGTCCAAGTATCATTCGGATCATCGATCACCTGATGCTCGAGGAACTCAATCAGAGCGTCCTTCTCCTTAAGCTGATGGAGTAACTCCTCTCTCTCACGGATCCATGCACGTGAAAGGTCTTCTTCTCTCAACTCCTCTACATCTTGGATGGGGAGGGTTGAAGGCCCAGCCACAACCAACGGTGTAGGTCTCGGATGATCATACGGCATCAGATACTCTGCAGCTCTCTGTCTGACCCAAGAAGTATATGGTTCCAAAGCAATGCAATTCTTCGGACCCAACTCGTTCCTGGTCTTCTTGCAGATCTTGCGCCAGGCGTGGACAAATCTGGCTTTCAGGCCTTGGGGATCTTTACCCTCCTGAAAGAATACACCTTCTAACAGAATGTTATGAGGTTTATCCTTTAGGGGGAACCCAAGCTGACGACGTGCTAGGATAGGATTGTAGTTGATCCCACCACATGTACCAAGAAGAGGCACATTAGGGAATTCACCACAATAATCAATGATCTGCACAATATCATACACGCGATCATACCAAGAGATATCATCATTAGTGAGAGACATAAGTCTCTGAGACCACCGTAGACATCCCTTGTTCTCCTTGAAAGCAACTGTCTGCGGTAAGTGAGAAATAAACCACTTATACAGCAGAGGCAGACAGCACACAATAACTCCTCCACCCTTTGCATTCCTCAGATGCAAAGAGACACAGGCATCACCCAACAGAGTCGGAACGGGATTAAGAACTGAAAAGATCCTAATGGCGTTCACATCCACAAATTTGTCGATGTTGGGGAACAATACCAAACCATAGATGAGCAGCACAAATAAAGCCTCAAAGGCATCCTCACTCATGGCCTTCCCATAAACGGTAGCTTGAGCAATGAGGAACTCGGAAGGAAGACCCTGAATTCCACCTTTGGTAGTCAGATTAGCTTTAATCAATGCTTCATCTATGTGCAACAAATCTGCAATCTCTCGAGCAGTCGGAATACCCTCTAAGCCACTGAACGGCACCTGATCCAGAATCGGAATCCCAATAAGATGAGAATACTCTTCGAGCGTAGGCAACAATTGGAAGTCCGGAAATGAGAAGCAATGATACAGAGGATCATAAAACTGAGCCAAGGTACTCATCAAACCTTCATCAACCTGAGTAGTCAACAGAGGCAGAAGCTTCCCATAGCGAGCTTTAAAACCCAAGGGATCTAATACATAAGATGTCATATTCCTTAACTCTTTCACATCGGGCTGTCTAAAGTTGTACTTCTTTGTATGCCTTTTCGGTCTTTCCATGTCTGAAAATTTTTGCAAATAAACCCTTTAAGTTCCTTGAAAATTTCTCATTTTTCTGATGACATGAATGCAGATGAATGCATGAATGCATGAATGCATGAATGCAACAATCACACTCAAGGATCAAGCAAGTCACACCAAGCAAAGGTCATGGGAAAGCTCATTGTATCCCTAATATCAATCATCCATTTTGGTGGATTATGGTTTTCACCTTATCAACACCCAAGTTCCATTGATATTAACGGTACATGAACCGGCTCCAACATCCTTAATATCAATCATCCGTTTTGGCGGATTATGGTTTACACCTTATCAACGCCCAAGTTCCATTGATATTAAGGATGTCTGAACGACTCAACCATGAATCACGGGTTTGCTGAGAGTCACGAGCATGGAGTCTCGGTTAAGAACCACCCAAAGGGAGTGTACTAGGGTTTAAACCTGCCAGACATGTTCTACCAGAGGTTCCCATAATCATCGTCCCATCTTTCGGATATTATCGGAGGAACGAATACTCGTATTCCAAAAATATTCTCAAGAGAAACTCTTATGAGTGTAGTATCGCGTAACAATCGCATCAGACCTGACATCTGAACGACCTCCGCACTACGTCCTAAAAAATAGGCCAAGATGGGCTTGGTAAACTAAGGTCCTTGGCTTCTAAGGCACATGATTGAAAGAATAATGCCTAACCACAAATAACTTGTATGACATTATTAATCCAACATGACCTCCACCAAGTGAATGGACTCGCAAGTCAACTGGCTAAGGAATACTCCACACCAGTCAACAAGACTACGCCATTCTCCTATCCTAGAGTGCACTCGAGTTCGGGTATAGAACTCATCTCACAGATCACCAAAGCAAACAGCAATTGTATATCAAGCAATTCAAACATTACAATCAATACAGTTATCCCAAATTGTACAAAAATATGTCAAATAACACATAAACAAATATCATACAACAAGGGTGAAAAGTAGGCAATACCACCAGGGAAGGTCTAATGTTATCCCCAGCAGAGTCGCCACTTTTCTGTAGCGGTGTATTCGTCACTTTATGATTTATTGACTAAATCAAAAGCAAAGCATACAAAGAATCGAGTCGCCACCGCACTTTTATTTATCCAAAGGATTGGCTAAAAAGCGAAAAAAAGCCTAAGAAGTTTTACACATAGAAAACTAATGAAAAGATCAGAGAATCTGGGTAAGGGGTTAATTACGCAATGGGAAGGTGTTAGGCACCCAAAACGTCCTAGGTACTCCTAGGGAGCCCTTTTCACACTTGTTGTATAAAAATGTTTATTTGTTTATGACATATTGTGCAAACATGATTGGGAAGATGAGAAAAGAATATACAATTTATTATTTTTGTGTTTGAACGGATGAACCCGTTGCCTACGTACCTCTCCATGGAAGGTAAGGATCAAAACGCCGTAGTTCGGCTAAAAGATTTCAAAATATGAGTGGGTTCATTTTAAAACAAGAGCACTAAGGCTTTTCATTATCAACGGGAGAAAACTCAACCAAGACCAACAATCCACCATGCAAGGATAACTTCAACATACTAGTGAGGGGTTAACCCTATAATAAGTATGGAAGACTTACAATCAACTCACTAAGGATGTGGTGAGATTTACATCAACCACTATGAGAATTGAAACCTATGGCTAATGTATGAAAACATATCAACAATGGACAAAGCCACAAAACAATTGAATGAGTGAAGTTAACCAATTATGAGTATTTACAAAATATGGTCAAAGTATGATTAGAATTCAATTCAAAGAAGTGTTATAAAAATGAAGTTTGAAAAGTCAAGGACTTAAGGTCCAGGTTTCTAATTTGAAAAGACATGAAGATGTTTGCACAATATGTATTTCAAGTTTTAAAAGTCAACAAGTGAGAAGGGGTTTTGAAACAAAAAGGGTGTGGATGAAGGAGTGTAAAACTTCCTAGAAGTTCACCTCTTGAAATCATATAGAAGATGATTCAAGTGTGTCCTTTGGAATGAGGCAACAAAGCAAGCAAGCAAATAAAAAGCAAGGTGATACCGGATGCCAATCAATGGACTTACACCAATCTCACAGACAAAGGCGGATACCGGATACCAATCAATGGATTTACACCAATCTCCTAAAACAAAACAATGATACCGGATGCCAATAAATGGACTTATTCGAATCTCACAAACAAACACGGATACCGGATGCCAATCAATGGATTTACACCAATCTCCTAAAACAAACAAGGATATCAGATGCCAATAAATGGACTTATTCCAATCTCCTAAGACAAAACAAAACATGGATATCAGATGCCAATCTATCTGGGCTTACTCTAATCTCCAAAGGATGATCATAGGAGTACAAATGCCAACAACATGGACTTACAATTGCATCCTCACATACAACAAACAAACAAGCACTAAGCAAAGAGGACATAAGTGGCCAAAGAAATGGTCTTACACTTAATCCCTTCCAAATCATAGGAACCATGGCCAATGAATGGACTTACAGTTGATTCCTCAATGGGCAAACTCAAACAAATAACAAAGATATGAAATGATGATCATGCAATAATGCACAATTAATGATGATAAAATGCACAAAGGCAAACAAGCAAGCATGCACAGATGAATTAAGCAATCAATCAAACAAAGTCATTTAGCACACACTATATACAAGCAATTAGGCTCAAGCAAGGGTTAGACTTTAAAGTCAACTGGAATGGGGTAAGTGTGCTCTTAACCTTAACATTGAGAGTTAAGGTGAAGCAGATGAAAGGATATGAGGGGTTTGCCTCATGGCTCTTATCCCTGGTCAGGGAGAGCATTCAAATGATAGAAGGTGTGGGAGTTCAAAAAGTTGGAACTCTCTCCACAAGTTAATGACTCTATAGATCTTGGGTTAAGATCCACAATGCATCAACATGTAATGTGAGCAAAGGGATGACACACAGAATAGTAGGAGATGGACTACACATCTCTTTTATCTACCAATTGCCTTATCAAAGGACTTTTCCTGCTTGGGGACAAAAAAGTAAACAATCACAAGCATTGCCTCTTAAGGAGGACTTCAGACAGGTGCCTGGCCAAGTAACAGGCCAGGTCTTCCAGACTACATGAAGAAGGGAGGTTATACCTAATTGGTTAAGCAACCAAGCAAGTTCAAAATGAACTTAAGCAACTAATGTACCTGTGGAAACATCAAACAAATCAGTATACAACTCAGATAAACAACCAACAGTTAATGCAACAGACAACCAATATAGGCAAAGGCATAAGCCACAAGTCAATCCCAATTGAATCAACATCAACCTACAAAACACACGTTAGTACTCAAAATCAAATATCAAATGCTCTCAAGATGAGGCATCATCAATTGTGTAACTTGCATGTGCAACCTGAAACAAAGCTCCAAACATGAGAAGCAAACCACTAGGACAAAGCCTAGGGTCAAAGGGGGAGAAATAATTCAAAACACAACATGAAAATTGACAAGAATCAAGTTCAATCAAATAAGAAACTATTCCAAAAGGTCTCATGTCAATATCAACTACCAAAAGAATTTCATAATCAAAACATGTCAAGATAGGCAAGTTGAAACCACATAGAAGCAACAGAATGATCAAAGTCATATTAATTCCAGAATGGCTCAATAAATTTCAAGAAAAATCATGGCTAAACAGCACACATCAAATGATCAACACACCAAAAATCATGGCATTTGGACAAGTATAAGCATGTCAACTAAATTCACTAAGTCAAGGTAAGCATTAACAAACTCAAAGGAAGCACAAATTGGTACATCAACTTAAGGCAATCCTAAAACAGAGATGACAAGTGATAAATGACTCAAACCAAAGCCAAGATAAACTTCAATGTGTCTAGGATACATGTGCAAAATTTCAAGCTCATATGATAAACATCAAGCATTTCACAAATCATCTAAGTTCAACACTCATCAAAAGTCCAAACATGACCAACCAGCAAATAAAATCTCAAACAAATTGGAAATGAATCTAAAAGATCCACAAAAATTCATGATCAATCCGAACATCCAGAAGAAGCATCTTGCAAAACATCAGATCATTTGACATTTATTTGGCATGGTAAATAAAATCAGCAAATCAAGCAAGCAAAGGTGAGACACACATTGTCACACCTACATTAATCACATCATATCTCATCAACCAAAAATGCTAAAAATGCAAACTATATACCAAAATGACCATTAGGATGTCTAGTTTATGCATGTCAATTTTCATGTTTATTGGATTAACCATAATCATTTCACAAAGAAAATAGCAAGCAAGGTGCAAGGTATGACATGCAAACATAAACCCTAGGCAATTTAAAAATCCATCCTAGCACAAATTCTGGAAAAATCATCAAAAAATAGTAGACATCATGAAGATCATTGTGCAAAAAACCTCATGTGATTTGGATCATTATTTTTGGAGTTATGATTTTTGAATGAAGAGAAAAAATTAAAAATCATGAATGAAGGCATGTGAACATGGATGATGTAATGAAATAAAATGCAAAGCAACATTTGAAAAGTGACCGAGCCAAGGATCGAAGAGAGTTCAAATTTGAATTGAGGCGCCACTTAATGAAACGCTCCGTTTCATTAATCAGATGTGGCAAGACGCTTCAATCTGAGCCAATCGTTCAGCCAACTACGCGCTACGTGGACCAGTGCATGATCATTAACAAGAAAAACACATGCAAACGCGCTAGGCATGGATCAAACACGATCTGGAAAAGCAAAACCCTAAGTTCTTCATACATTCATCGTGTTCATCACCTCAAGAACAAATATGCACAGAAATTTACCAAACATATATCAATGGAATCGTCCTTCAACACACATCATCAATCCAACATTTATTTCATCTAATTCTAACTATATCAAACAAATCGAGCACAACAAGTTTCATCTATCAAACTTCAAATCATCCTAACTAACTCAATACTTAATGAAATCAAGAGATCTAAAGTTCAGCATAACCAGTGATCAAAGATCTACAATAAGCACATGATTATTTCAAGAATTGGAGCAGTCGAAATCTAACCTCAATGAAGATGCAGAAGTTAATTTGTTGGATTCAAGGCCTCAAATGCAAAAACAGATGTTCTACAATGCTTGGATAACTGAATGGATGCAAAAGAATAACTCAACAATGCTTGATTCGTCTAGAAATATCAACTGCCATGGAAGAGTGCAATGTTCAACAGCTTCGATTCTTCAAGAATTCTACAAGATCTTGCTTCAATCCACTTCAATTATGCATGTAGATGATGAACAGATCGAAGGCAAAGCAAAAGATATGAAGAAAATGGATAAAAAAAATGAGAGGAATTTGAGAGCAAATTTTCAGATCTGGAATTTGTGAAGTGTGGTTAGCATTTTCTGTTATGATTATGGTTATATACCATCTGCTAATCAAACTTGTTAATCATGATTAAGCAAAATGCAATGGATTAAGTGAAATGGGAGTGTTATGCAATTTGGCCAAAATACCCTCACATGTGCATGGCAATGGAACAGTACACGGTTCTTGCTTGAAATGCACTTCAAATGTGATTTTGAATCAAATGCCAATGGTTGGAAGTGAAGACAATGCATATTTTTTTAAATTGGAGATTTCCCTCCAAAATTCAAATGAATTTCAAGTGAAAAATCCAATATTTTTATGATGAGAATTGGTGAAATGTAATGCATGTTTATGATAGAGAATATCAATATGGAAATGTCACAAAAAGAACCATTCCATTTGGCCTTTTGGTTGAAAAGTTATGCAAGCTTGAAGTTCAAATTTTCTTGGCAATGATTGATCCATAACTTCTCAACCACAAATGGGAAATGGATGTTCTTGGACTTTTTGGAAAGGTGGGATCAAGATCTTCAACTTTCATGTTGGACAAAATTTCATTTGAAGCTTTCTTGATGATGTAATTTTGAGGAGAAGACCTTTCCATTTTTGGCAGTTTGAAATTACAGGTCACTTACTATTTTTGGCAACTTTTCATCTGACCTCAAATTCTCCATTGTTGATGTTTGACATGTCAAATGAGACTTGTATGGACATGAATGAGGTCTCTCTAACCATCTCCCACCTTCAAATCCATGATTGAATGCACAGTTGACTTGTGTTGACTTTTCTAGGGTTTCAGTTGACCTAGCTATGCTCTGATGAAATCCAAGCCTCTTCCACTTGGGATCTTGATTCAAAATGATATCACAACTCATATGAGCTCTTATGAATGATCATGGTGCCCAAATTCTTCAGAATGGCCACCATCTACTGCTCAATGAATGCCTTTGACATGTTTGACCTAATGTTGCTTCATCTGCAAGTAACAAGGTTAGATGACAATATTTTTGTACTTTTGGTTAGTAAACAAATGAAAAGCAATGATATACAAATGCTAAACATGCTTGGTGATCAAGAACCACACTCAAAAGATAACCCACCCACAAGGGGAGGAAGCAAGGGTGCACAATGATCCTTGAGGCAATGATATGATATGATATGATGCCATGAGGGATCTTAGGGACAAAATTGGGGTCTTACACTAAGTCCCACTTTTTATCTCTCATCTTGAGATTTCGATTTCTATAACATAACATGTCAACAAAGCATCCCTTTAAACCCTCAATTTTTTCAAGTCTTCTTATTATGCTGAGGTTTTTGCCCTTGTCAAAAATCCCAACTAACACATACATATATTCTCTCATAAATAGTTCCTATATCAGATATACCACATTTGATTATCATTGTACTATTAGGATTAGATCTTATTAGACCTCAACCCTTAAATAAGGGTATTGCTCAGTCTTAGCACTCTTGATTTGGCCTTATACGCTTGAGCTGAGGACAACTTCACACTCCACTTTTCAAGTGCCTTTGCGATCAATCCCTTTGGGATCATTTCATGTGTATGTCTCAGGACCGATATAAACTTCTTAACTAGTCATTTTGTTTTAGATTGCCTATTCTTGGCAGTCCTATGACAAGTGTGATCATCATCAAGCTTACCAACTGTAATAATTGGTTGACTACCCTTTTACTAAATCTCATGTGAAATGGGCAATCTTTGTCACACCTGACAATTACTCTTTTGCTATCATTTTACTTGAACCACAAATTTGTTTCCTCTCTATTGCATATGACTTAACTGCATTTTAAACTTGGTACAATTGTGTTTATCACCTTCATCTTCACTTCCTTGAGGAGTATCAAGGTCATCTAATTCAATGTTTTGTCCTCCTACAAAACTAGATAATGTTGTTGGTTCATTATTTGAAGATACTTGGTTTGCATTATTTTTTTCTTGCATAAATGTGTGTCTAGGTACTTCATGTGTTTAATTCCAATAATCTTCATCTAAGTTATCAAATTCACTATCCCCCAAATCATCATTATCATGCATAAAATCTTCATCTTCCTTGCTAACATATTCACTCTCCTTCACATGTATTTTTCCCTCTCCTACACGTGTACTTTTTCTCCCCGCTCCACATGTACTTCTTCCCTCTCCTCAAAGTGGACTACCCCCTTCTCCTCAACATGGACTTCATCATCTGAGTCAATCTGAATTGGATCATGTACAAATTCGACATACTCCCCTACTTCATCTTCTGTTATAACAATAGGCTCATCTATTATATGCTTAACATAGATATTGGAAACGTCATGACCATTCATGTCTTCCCCGAATTTCAAAACATATGTATCATTGTTAAGAGGTCTAAGTTCACACTTAAATGAAAACTTTGGATCATGATACCACATGTATTTGATTCTTACATAACCCAATTTGTTGATATCTTTAAAAGTCTTTATATATGACATAAAATCCATATCACATTTCCAATTCATTTCTTCTACCTTTCCATTTGCATAAATCTTGCAAGTATAATGAACTAAATTCCCCCCATGACTAATTCTCAGTCTAACTGCATTTGTATGAGCCCGTCTATAACAAACAAAAAAATACAACATATCATCATGGTAAGCAATAATTATTCACTTAAGTACAAGTGCATTAAATATTTCAAAGCAACACATATTCAGTTCAGTTCAACTACATTTAACATTTCAAAAAAACACATACTCATATCAGTTCATGTTCATTTAGCATTTCAAAACAAAACATACTCAGTCCAGAGTCAATAATCAACATACCTAGAATAAAACTTTGAATCTTCCTCGGCCAAAGACAAAGATGCACCGTGAGAGTAAGACATTTCTACCATTAGATTAGAAGTTAGGGTTTTTGAAATCCATAACCAATAGATTTAGAGATTACTTGTATTACTTGGATTTGTGAGATTAATGTTTTTGAAGTCGTCTTCTTGCTACATTTATCAATGAATCTTCTTCGCTCTTCCTTCCATTTATGTTCTTCCCTCTCCTTGTTTCTTTGTCTCCCTCGTGTTCTCCCACTGTGTTCATCCTCAATGTTCTCATGAGTTTAACTCTTAAGCTTAATCCTCTTAATCTATTTAAATTTTTTCTTTTATTTGCGTTAATGTTAATTAATAAATAAACACTGTAAACAGATGACATGGAAACAAAATTTACTTTATCTTGTTCCACATTATATATAATCGGGCCGTTATTAAAAAATGACATATATGCGTTTTTGGGAGCAAAGTTTGGATGGGGGACTAAAATTGTTTTAAAAAAATAAGGAAACTAATTTCGTGATTATAGAAAAATAAGGGAACCAAAACTATAATTTAGTCTAAATAAAATATACTAATTTTTTTTTAAAAATAATTAAATAAATTTAGACAATTTTTTAAAAATCCATTGACATGCTAAATAACCAATTTTGAGTTAAAAAATATGAGTAAATAATTTGTTTTATTATATATATATATATATATATATATATATATATATATATATATATATATATATATATATATATATATATCCTTTGACGGTAAATAATTTGTTTTATTTTATATATATATATATATATATATATATATATATAATATATATATATATATATATATATATAGAGAGAGAGAGAGAGAGAGAGAGAGAGAGAGAGAGAGAGAGAGAGAGAGAGAGAGAGAGAGAGAGAGAGAGAGAGAGAGAGAGAGAGAGAGAGAGAGAGAGAGAGAGAGAGAGAGAGAGAGAGAGAGAGAGAGAGAGAGAGAGAGAGAGAGGAGAGAGAGAGAGAGAGAGAGAGAGAGAGAGAGAGAGAGAGAAGAGAGAGAGAGAGAGAGAGAGAGAGAGAGAGAGAGAGGAGAGAGAGAGAGAGAGAGAGAGAGGAGAGAGAGAGAGAGAGAGAGAGAGTATTGTGCTAAAATATTTTTAAAAGGTTAATATCCATCCATATTTTTGAAATTTTCAAGTTTGAGTTTTGTATATTCTAATTTTCAATAAATTAATTATTATTTTATATATTTTGTGAAAATACTATTTTTTATTTTATTATTTGAATTATTTTATTTATCTATATCATATTAAATTTAAAATATTAAATTATATTTTCAATCAATAAATTATTAATCTATTTTCTTATCATATATTACTGATTTTTAACTCAGATCAAATTCAAAAGAATAGTTTTAATTAAAGATACATCATATGATAAGATAAGTTTTAAGATTAGTTTTTTATGTCATCATGTTTTTTCACAAAATAATTTTATGTTTCTTATTGTCCGTATCAGACTCTAAAATTGTAATATTTATATCGTTTCTATCATTGTTATTTTAAATAATTAAATAAATTAATAATATAATTTTATATTTATGAGATAATAAATTCAGCCACAATTTTATAAAACACTTTAACTTTAATTTTAACTATCTAATATTATTAGATCATTTATTTTTCGCTATATGTTGATCCAATATAAATTAGTTTATGTATTATCTATATTTTTCTAGAACATATTATATAAAAAATATGTAATGACTTCATATACTAATTATTGTAGATGAAATCCAATACTAAAATATTAATAAACAAATATAACCTATACTCTATTTTAGAAAAATATATTTTTAAAGGACATTAAATGCACATCACTTAAAAATAAAATAAAAATGTTTTTATTCAGATTTTAGATATATATATATCTATTACTCCCTCCGTCTAATAAAAAATATCTTATTTGAATAATTTACGGTTCTTAAGAAAATAATTGGATGGATTGATTTTGATGATAAAACTAGTATCATTTACAATAACATCTCTATTAATTATAGTTAAAAGAGTGATTGGATAAAATGAAAGTTAATAAATAAGGGTATGATAGTGGAAAAGTAATAATAAATATTGCATTGATATTATAAAAGGATAATTATTTTGAGACAGAGAAGAAATACAAATAAGACATTTTTTTATGAGACGGAGGGAGTAACATATTCCAAATACACACACTCTAGATTAATTCTTAATCACCCCTTATGAATGTGATTTTTTATATTTTAATATTCAGACGAGCACTTCAACATCTTGACAGTATATTCTAATCTTGAAATCATCATTTCCACTTCGATTGAAATTTTTGTTTCAAAATGAAAATTCAAATATAGGTATATTTATTGAAAATAATTAGAAATACACCTCCAAAATAAAATTTTATTTTGAAATGATATTTATTTAATATATTATAAGGTGATACAATTGTGCGTTCATGAATGCATCTCTAATTTAGAATTTTAAAAATTTCCTTTTTAAAAAGAAATAATCCAATAAAATAAAGTTAGGTCCGATCCATAATACATTTAGACTTTCTTTGAATTTGCAGTGAAATTGACTTAAAACACTATATGAATATTAAAATAAGGTGAAAGTTTACTTTGAATTTGAAATTTAGTATATTTGTTTCAGATGGTTAATTTGATAGCCCCGCCCGTCGTTAGTGCAAGACAAATTTATAATTTTATTAGCGAGTACTTAGTCGAGTTTGTTCAACTAATGGTGAGTTTTTTTTTTCTTTATGAGATTCGACCTACTACTTAGTTGAATTTGTTTTATTAGTGGTAAGTTTTTTCTTTTTCTTTTGGTATTTATCCTTTTTAGAAGGAAGTCTTGCATGGGCACATAAAGTTTGAACACAAAATTTAGACACATATCCGGAAAAGAAAAAATAGAAAATAAAAAAATTAAATAGTGTACATTTTTATAATATTTAAATAATATATATTTGACACAATTAATCACCAAATTTCTTAATTTAATATAACGTTTCACTTTAATATTTTAACTAAAAAAATGTTATAAGATAGTCTCTTAACTTCATTTTTGTTATCTTATTTGGTCTCTTCCGTCAAATTTTTGACAAACAAATGTTAAGTTCTAGTGATGTGGCGTGACAGCAAAATCATTTGTACAAATCTGAATCAACATATGTAATTAAAAATTGATACATTGTCTAAACTGCGGGAGTTTTGTTTCCAGAGGTTGAAAATGAAACCCTCGCAGTTTAAATATTGTATCAATTTTTAACTACGTATCTTTACTCAGATTTGTACCAATGACCTTGTTGTCACGTTACGTCACCATAACTTAACATTTTTTGCCATAAATTGACGGAAGGGATCAAATAAGATAACATAAGTGAAGTTAAGAGACTAACTTGTAACGTTTTTTAGTTAATGGACTAAAGCGGAATATTAAATCAAGTTAAGGGACTAAAACATGTATTAAATCTACATATTTTATGTTTGTGTGCGCTCAAATGATAATTTGTTGGGGGTTGTGACCAAACAAGTATTTCTCCCTTTTTTAGATACGAGAAAAGATGACATTTGTAAATACTATAACTTAGAAGTCAATGATTATCAGAGGTTGGCGATATTTCAGAGTTAAAATGTGTACCTTGATATGATTATTTTAGAGGTCATTTATAGCAAGGGTTTAGGGTTTTAGGGGCCTCGAATCTTCCACCTTAAGTAGCTATAAAATGAGGAACATAACATATATCACATGATCATCAGTTATGTGATTTAACGCTTATGCTCCAATCATTTTCTCTGGTCAGGTGTCCTTTAAGGACATGTCTATCTCAGGCTTATAATCTTCTCAAACGTTAATCTTATGAAGATGATGTCCTCAACCTAATATTATGGTAGAGATGTCATCATTTGATGATCATTTACTATGTCCATATACTCTTCAGTCGTTGAGTTTTTAGAAATCTGTTCATTAGACTAGATCATATCTGGTTGGTCCTTGTGATACAACCTAAATAATATCCCTTAGTTATACACATATTTTCTTAGTTAGGGGTTAAACCCCATCACTATTGGAAAAATCCTTTCACAAAACAAAAATTTGTGTGGGGACAAGTTCCTTAGCTAAAGAGGGCATTGCAAATTATTTGTTTGGGGTCAGCCACGTTGCAAATTAGCTTGGGGTTAAGTCTTTCGCAAAATGTCATCCATAAATTTCCACCTACTGACACTCAGGCGTATGAGCAGGCTAGGGGTGCAATCGTGTCAGTATTTTGTTAGGAGATAAGCCCCTAACAAATGCATATATGTTTTGGCATTTGTGAGAGACAAAGCCCCTAGCGAAGGGTGTCAGTCATTTGCTTGGGGATAAGCCTCAGGCAAATTCATATACGTTTTGGTATTTGTGTGGGGATTAGGCCATCACAAATGGATGATAATTTGTAAGGGGATTAACCTCTACCTAATGTTTATAATATTATATAAAAAATATTGCAATTATATTATTATAAATATAATAATATAATTATAATAAAATATCATCAATATAATAAATAAATATATATTTTTAAATTTGTAAAATAAAATTTAAATAAAATTAAAAAATAAAATAATTCATGACTAAAGGTGAAATAAAAATAAATTGTATTCATATCCAACAAAATAAAAATAATTCATAATTAGGTGAAATAAAAATAAAATCTAATAATACATATTTAAAGTTTCATATTCCAATATATTTAATTATCTTCTTTCTCCTCCTCAACTCATTCAGAACCTTGATTCATTTGTGAGGCTGTAAATTACTCAAATCTCTGTGCGCGATCATTTGCAACCTTGTTATATTAGATTTTCGACATCAATATTAAAATTACAAGAATGTGATAAGAATCATGTAATAATGATTCGTAAAAAGTCAAAATGGTTAATGATGACCATGAAGATTTCGACGAATTTGATTTTTCGACAAAGAATTTTTACCATGGTCAAAATCGTAGTCAAGAAAAGATCAAGGAGTTTTCAAGATATTCTCTATGTAGCCGAATGAGGTGTAAATGGATAAGATCAAACAGTTATTCAGAGACACATGGAAGCTTGTCGAGGAGAACGATTGCATAGAGACGAAGACGTGTCATATTATGCTTAGTCGACCGTTATAGACGGTTAACTTATGATTAGTATATAAATAGGCATTTGTTTATGTTTTAAGGGTCCACAATTGTACAAATTCTACACAGAGTTAAGAATGTACATATGTGTTCCATTTTTTACATATTAAAGTCTTTATGTTCAAATCATTTTCTACAACTAAGTTATTGTCATTTTATCTTAAGTTCTTTGCATTTCGATTTCAATTTAAATTTCAGTCATTATTCTCAAACTTTGCATTTCGACATTGATGTCAAAATTGTTCAAAACTTATGATTCACACAAATATGTTCGGGAATCTTTTCAAGTTTAATCCCTTAAGAAAATTAAAACTTATTTTTGTTTATTAAATTTCACAGTAAACAAACTCGCATTGCTTCCTTATACTCCATTATTTTTCTCCTCAATTCTTTCTCCATCTATGCTTGTTTTCTCCTTATTTCAAATATATTACTAATCTAAAAAATATTATTAAAATAATACTAAAATATACTACTAAATAATAATAAAAATATACCTTTTTTAAAAGGGAGATAACTAACCTCATATATATATATATATATATATATATATATATATATATATATATATATATATATATATATATATAATAACTAGACTATATTTTAGAAAAGGAAGATAACTAACATATATTATACACTTACAACTGTTTATTAGTTATATACTTAATTAAATACATACTTATAAGTATATACACATTAATATATTATTAGACTAAAATATATTATTAAAGAATACTAAAATATATTACTAAATAGTAATAAAAATATAATATTTTTTAAAACATTATTTTAAAAATACTTTATAAAAACAATAAATAATACTAAAATAAAACTGTATTTTATTATAATATTATATATTATATAATACTTAATATTTATAAAATAATTTCTAAGTGTTAATTATGTTTACTAAAATATATTACTAAATAATAATAAATATATACTTATTTTATATTGTTTCTTATTTATTTTTAAAATATAATTTATACAATTTTTTAAGTATTATTTCGAAAATAATAAATAAAAACAGTATATAATATTAAAATAAAACATTATTTTCTTATAATATTATTTATCACATTATATTTAATATTTCTAAAAAAAAATCAAGTGTTACTAAAATAATACTAAAATACATTACTAAATAATAATAAATATATACTAATGTTTATATTGTTATTTTTTATTTTCAAAATATTATTTATACTATTTTAAAAGATATAATTTTGAAAATAATATTATATAAATAAATAATAATAAAGTTAAGTATTATTCCAAGAATAATATATAAAAACAGTATGTTATATAGTACATAAATAAGATAATATTTCTAAAATAATATTAATGTAATACATAATATATAATATATTATAATAAATAAGTAATACTAAATAAAATTTAATATATAATATTTATGTTATATAAAATTAATATGTTATAAAATCAATATAAATAGTATTTATAAATAATATTAATTAATAAATAATATTAAATATATAATATATTACAAATATATAAAAGCAGCGTGTTATATAATATATAAATAATATATTATTTTTAAAATAATATTAAAATATTACATAATATATTACATATAATAACACATAATATATTACTAACTAATAAGTAATACTAAATAATATTTAATATATATGAGCAGTATGTTATATAAAAGCAGTATAAATATTATTTATAAATAATACAAATTAATAAATAATAATAAATATATAATATATTACTAATATATAAAAGCAGTATCATAAATAATATATTATTTTTAAAATAATATTAACATAATACATAATATATGTTATATAATATATTAGTAATTAGTAAATAATACTAATTAATAAATAATATATAATATATAATATATTACATAATATATAATATTATTTTAGAAATAATACTAAACAATATATAATATATTAATTTAAAATAATATTAATAAATATCAACAAATATGTGTACATTCAAATATTAAGAAATATTAACAAATATCAATTAATATCCAACAAATATCAATTAATATCCAACAAATATCAACAAAAATTAATAAATATTCAAATATTCATATATTCATATTTTAAAAAAATAGAGAAGAAATGTGTACATTGGATAAAAAATTAAACAACTCTAAATCTTTGATTTTACTCTCCTCGTAAAATTTTAAACCTTTATAAAAAATGGAATATGAACAAAATAAACTAAAATTAGGGGTTTGATATAATTTGAAAATCAGAAGGAAAAAAAAAGAAAATAAATAAACAATTTATAAAATTTCCTTCTAAATGACAAGTTTGTTGAAGATTTTTTGATAAAAAATCTGAGTTTGGTGGTGGAAGAGTGAGGTTAATGAACTGAAATTGGGGAAAATGGAAAAAACGAAGAAAGAGAAATAAAGTAATTCTGCTGAAGCGGTCAGATGGGAAGATGAAAGGGGCACTGCAAATATATCAAAGTATTTTGCAAATGGGCTTCCTACGCCTGCTAAACGATCATAATTAGCTAGGGATAGTCCCTCACAAATTGTAATGACATCATAAATGAGCTGACACGCGTTCAGGATGTTGGGATAATGTGCAGAGATATCACAAACTTTTCGAGTGAATGCCCCTTACAAATGCAACAGAAATAAATGGCTAGGGGTTCCCTCACAAACGTAAACACCTTTATTAAAGCGAGTGACACGAGGTAGAGGTGATGAGACAAGTGGCATACTGATCTTAAAACCTGCATGGGGTTGCCCCTAACAAAAGCTACTAAAACTGTTGGCTAGGGATGTCCCCTGCAAATGATCAATTTCAAAATTCAAAATCTCCGTCCTTAACATTTATGAGGGGTTGCCCCACAAAATTGTCTTTATTAATTTTGTTTTTATTTTATTTTATACATTGCGAGAGGATAAATCCCAAGCAACATATATATTTAGTTAGGGACTTTTCACCAGACAAATGCCTCGGACTAATAAGCATTTTCTTATAGTGGATGTCCTAAAGTAAGTGTTGTTGACTTAAAAGGACCGTACAGTTTCATATTGTCGCTCCCTGTTGGATCGTGCTTTAATCTCTTATTCACTAGGAGTTTTTAATTGGTTGAGGTTACTTTAGTCATTTCGATCCCTACTCTTGACATCTCTTCTAAATATAAACTCTCTTAAAAATATATATATTTAACAATGTCATATTTTTAAGTTTATATTTAAAAATGAACAATTTTTAAGATCAATCTTACGAGATTGTAGCTTAATTATATTAATTATAGTTTTTTTATAAGTTTTGACTCAAGTGATTTATATCTTTTAATTTTGTTTTTTAATTTTATCTCTCTTATTGTAATTAAAAAATATTAATTAAATATATTTTCATGTAAATTTACAAGAATAAGTTAGTTTAATAGCTAATTTATTAAATACTATAAATTTTATCATCTAACTTATTCATTGTCAACCATCTTTTATGCTAAAAACTTCCTCAAATTTTTATTTTAAATTTGTATGGATTTAATTAATTATTTTTTAAAATATATAATTTTATATACCAATTAAACAATAACACTTATCTAAAATATATAATAATAATAATAATAATAATAATAATAATAATAATAACTATTATAATTTCACACACACACATACACACATTTTTAGCTCTTTAGTATAATATGTGACTTGATATCTAACTATTTTTTTAAATTTTGGTATTATTTTTCAATTATGATTTTTTTTAAAGAATGAGAAAAATATTTAGATAAGTTAATTTTATTTTTATTTAAAAATAAAATTTTAAATGAAATTGATTATGATAATTTTATGATTTTAAATTCTAAAAAATTTAAAATATATTAATTTAAAAATATATTTTATTATATTACAAAATTTTAATTTTTAATTTTGTTTTAGACTTCAAAATTTGTTGGACGGTCCTGTCTTTAATAATTTATTAATTCATTTAACTTTTTTTCTGTGTATAATAAATAATTAGAGATAATTTTACCAAAACAACAATTAATACTATATTAAATTTTAAAAAAGAAAATTATAAATAAACAAAACTTTTACACAAAAATAATATTTAAAAAATAACAGAGTGTTAGTTTATCATGTTATCAATTTTTTTATTAAAAAGAACTTTTGCCTAATTTTATAAAATGTTTTTTAATTTTCAACTGCCTTAATTATTCTCAACTAAATTAGTTATTTTTTAAGAACCACAAACAATTTAAATATTACAATATAAATTGTTTACATTAACTAAATTGTTTATAAACTTATTTATTCACAAACAACTTACTAAATTGTTTATATTGACAATTAATATATTATCGTTATTATAAATGCAAAATAAATAATACTCACAATTTAAGGCTAATGAATATACACTCTATTCTTTAACATACAAAAAAAATATTTATTGAATAATATTATATAGATCAAATACATGCTAATTTAATAAATTTAAAAAATAAACTTTTTGCAGGACAAGGAGTATAATATTTATAGGTTAAAACTAGACAAAGAAAGGTGATGTCATGCATATGACCCAGTTGAGTTGGAAAGAGTCAAGGGACCCATCAAACAAGCACGCCTACAACAGCAAAAGGAGGCTCTTCTCTTGGCACTACCATGAGTCAAAAACAAGTAAAACAATAAAGGGTTGACTACTTTTTAATCTTCACACTTAACCATTCATTTTATTTGCATTTCCCTTCAATTTTGTCTATAAGTCAAAAAATAATGTGATTGAGTATTAAATAAGTTTTTAATCGTACTAGTATTCGATTTTATAGGGAGAAAAAATTCTAACTTTTTTATTTCAGTTGAATCGGTCTTCTATTTTTTTAGAGAAATTGTTTGTTGGTTTTTACTTTTTTTGTGTGTATATATATATATATATATAAGAATTTTATATTGAGGTCATGCTTTTGTAATATTGAGGTGTGCATTGTGAAAAAGGAGAGTCTAAGATGGAAAAGAAAATAAAACAAAAGTGTTGCACAGAGGATCACATGTAATGTAGGATGGCAGAAGACACGTATCTGTGTATGAATGATATGCACTGCAATTTCATGATAATGATGATAATTTAGCCGGTGGAAGAATAAAAGTATTTAAATACGACAAAGAAAGAGAGAGGGAGAAAACGATAAAGAAAAACATAAAATGGACACACGATGTTGTTTGTATTGTGACCACAACAAGTAGAATTGGTAGATGAGTTTTTGATTAGCACGTGTGTTTAATTTGTACCACTTGCTATGTTTTATTGATTTAATCAAAGTGGACTTGTTGTTGGTAAGGTTGATGAGTCAACCCTAATTCAACTTCATACAAGAACCGCCCATTAATTATACTATACTTACACTCTCTAGATCATCCCATCTATTCTATTTAACTTTCTCTTCAAATATTTTATCTGTAAAAAAAATATTATTGTTTAAATTTTTTTAGACAGATTAAAAAATATAATAATATTATTATTAAATTTTATATTTTCATTAAATTAATTTACTAATGTATTAGAAATAGTATATAGAATAATAATTAAATAATATAATAATAAAATTATTATTATTATTATATTATAAGAATAATATTTATTTTGAAACAAATATTATTTGTTAAAATGACATTTGTTTTAAAACGGAAGGAATAGAAACTTAAGATAAGGTAATTGAATTTTTTTAAATTTTTAAATTTTTAAAATTTTAAGTAATTTATTTGATTTAACTAAAATTAAATTATTCTAAATTATTTTTTATATAAAATATTAAAACTATTTATTGCTACTTTTTAAGATTATTTTTATAATTTTGAAATTGTTTAATCAAATTTAAAATTTAAAAAATAGAAAATAGTTTTTAAAATTTTAAAAGGGTTGCTTCGTAAGATTTAAAAATATATAAGAGTTAGTTCGTAATTTTAAAATTTAAGGGACAATTTGAAAGTTTAAAAATATGTGAACCAACTTATAAAATTTAGGAGTTTAATATTAATAATAACTAATTTGATACTCACATTATTGATGCACAAGGTGATAAAGATGAACAATGGAAATAAGAGAGAGAAGAGAGAATAATAACAAACTTTCACTACTCTAAAACGGTTACAAATAATATTATACGCACTACACTACTACAGACTACAAAAGAAGGATAATGATGTTTTTGTTCACACCACTCACTTGCTTAAAAACAAGTGAGACTTAATGAAAATACTAAAGAACCCTCTAACAAACTTTATCTACAAGTTTCTGAAAATGAATTAATTCTAACATCATCCCTTAATTTATATTCAACTTAACCAAAACTAACAACACCAATTTCATCCCTCAAGCGGAGAAATTGATCAGTTTTGATTGCCTTCGTCAAAACATCTGCAAGTTGCTTCTGGGTGCTACAGTGCACAACTTCTAGCACTCCATTTTGAACCTGATTTCTCAGAAAGTGATATTTAGTCTCAATATGCTTGTTTACCACATGCAACACTGTGTTTTTGGTAAGATTGATTGCAAACTTGTTATCAATCATCAACTTCAGAGACTTGTTTACTTTGATCTTCAGATCCTGTAGTAAATTTAGAAGTCACACAGCTTGAGATGCAATCATAACACTTGAAATATATTTTGCTTCACATGTTGACAAAATAACATCTGGTTGCTTCTTGGAACACCAAGAAATAAGACTTTCTAGAAACTTAAACAAGTATCCAAAAGTACTTCTTCATATAAGGAGTGGACTTTGATGAACAAATCTGAGGAAAGTGTGAATGTGACAAGTATCGGTAACAAGTGGATTTTCAAGAACAAATATGAGGAAAGTGGGAATGTGACAAGAAATAATGCAAGGTTAGTGGCTTAAGTGACACTCGAATAGAAGGAGCGGACTTTGATGAGACTTTTACTCCAGTTGCTAGACTTGAGTCCATTAGATCACTGCTAGAAGATTCATCCATGATGAAATTAAGGTTATACCAAATGGATGTCAAAAGTGATTTTCTAAATGGTTATCTCAATGAAGAAGTCTATGTAAAGCAACCAAATGACACTACTACAAATAATCCATTTCACCTCGGACGCAGAGGGCATATAACCTCGGTTACGCAAGCGAGGTAACAAAGGGAGACAACATCATTTTTTGGATTTTCAAAACTACGCTATTGTTTACTTCGGTTTTTAACAATAACCGAAGGATAAAGTCTTGTTTACAAAATTTTATTTTTAACCTGTTTTTTTTTCCGTTTTAATCTACAAAACATCAAATTTGATGAAAAATTCTAAATATTCTTCATCATCATCAACACCATTAAAAACAACAAAAGCAAAATCAATAGAATCCTTAAACACTAAATATCAACAACAAAAACAACAACAACAACAACAACAATAACAACAACAAAATTCATGGAATCTTTAAACATTAAATCTCAACAATAAAAACAACAAAATAAAAAAATTTAACAACGTCATTTTTTAGATTTTCAAAACTGTGCTACTGTTTACTTCGGTTTTTAATAATAACCGAGGGATAAATTCCTGTTTACAAAATTTTATTTTTAACCTATTTTTTTTTTCTATTTTAATCTTCAAAACATCAAATTTGATGAAAAATTCTAAATATTCTTCATCATCAACAACACCATTAAAAACAACAAAAACAAAATCAATAGAATCCTTAAACATTAAATATCAACAACAATAACAATAACAAAATTCATGGAATCTTTAGACATTCAATCTCAACAACAAAAACAACAAATAAAAAAATCAATAGAATGGTTAAATACTAAAGTTCAACAACAACAACAACAATATTAAACATTTTAGTTGATACAACTACAACTAACATTAATAAGTTACTTTTATGTTTTCCTAACTAACATTAAACATTTTTAACAAGATTTACTAGAGAGAAGATTACGTTAAGAAACTAACCATGAAATACTTTCCTGGTCTTGCTTTCATTATCATTGTTTTCAATATGTTAAGTTTAAATTATAGCACTTTGCATCCTAGATGGATAGTTGTGGCATTCACGTTTTGATTGGCTAGTGAGAGTTTCACGTGGATCACTAATGTTTCATGTGGATTAATGATTTTGCAATGTCTTGACCATTGTTACTATATATATGTTAAATTTAGTTGTTGGGATTCGAAGACGTGTCCTCTAAATACTTTACCCTCGGTTTTCAACAAAACGGAGATAATATGTCATTAAAAAAATTAAAATTAAAATGGGCTAAAACGTAGTTGCTGAGATTCGAATGCGTGTCCTCTAAATACTTTACCCCTTAGTTTCTAGCTAAACTGAAGGAATATATGGTATTTTTAATATAAAAAAATTTAAAATATGCCGCGTCTATGTTTACACCTCAGTTTTTTGTTTACTGAAGTTTCATCATAATATGTATTATTTGTAGCAGTGTGGGTTCATTGATCCCAATTTTCCAGACCATGTCTACAAGTTAATGAAAGCTTTTTATGGGTTAAAGCAAACTCCAACATGGTATGGAAGATTAACAAAGTTTATGATCCATAATGGCTATAAAACAGTAAGAATAGATAAAACTCTATTTGTGAAGATGGATGAGGGAAGCCTCATGGTAGTATAAATTTATGTTGACGACATTGTGTTTGGATGGATTTTAGACTCAATGGTGGAGCATTTTGTCTAACAAATGAAGTCTGAATTTGAGATGAGTCTTGTAGGTGAACTCACTTACTTTCTTGGTCTTCAAGTTAAGCAAATGGAAGATAACATTTTTGTATCTCAAAGAAAGTATGCTAAGAGTATAGTGAAGATGTTTGTCCTTGACAATTCTAGACATAAAAGAACTCCAACTCCTACTCATGTGAAAGTGACCAAAGATGAAAATGGAATTGATGTAGATCAAAGCTTGTACATAAGCATGATTGGAAGTCTGCTCTACCTCACAATAAGCAGACCTGAAGTCATATTTTATGTAAGTGTGTGTGCTAGATTTCAAGAAAAACCCAAGACTAGTCATCTTTCTCATGTAAAGAGAATCTTAAGGTATGTCAATGGGACATATGACTATGATATTCTTTACTCACATGACACTAACCCTATACTGGTAGGATATTGTGATGTTGATTGGGTTGGAAGTATTGATGATAGAAAGAGCACATCTTGTAGATGTTTCTTCTTTGGAAACAACTTAATATCTTGGTCAACAAGAAGCAAAACTATTTCTTTTTATCTACTATTGAAGCTGATATATAGCTGCAGGGAGCAGTTGTACTTAATTTCTCTAGATGAAACAAATGTTAGAGTACAATGTAGGACAAAATTTCATGACATTATTTTGTGACAACTTGAGTGCTATCAATTTTTCAAATAATCTTGTTCAACATAGTAGAACCAAGCATATTGACATTCGTCATCATTTCATTAGGGAGCCTGTTGAAGATAAAATTATAGCTCTTGAACATGTGGCAACTGAAAAACAATTAGCTGACATTTTCACTAAGGCATTAGATATAGTCCACTTTGAAAAGTTAAGGAGTGCACTTGGTGTCTGTATTTGTGAGAATCAATAACGGTCAAAGCTAGGGAGGCGTGTAGAGGTGTCTCTCTCTCTCTTTTGGATTATGTTGCATGTGAAACAAAGCAGATTTATCTTATTTCAGAACCTCATTTTATATGGATCTTCGTTACAAGAAAGAACAAACTCCGCTTATATTTATCTTGCTCTCAGAAAAATGTTTCTTATTTTCTCCCTCAAGTGCTTATTGTTTTCAAAAAGAGTCACAATTTTGAAAACCCAGAGACGAGTTCCTCCAACAAAGGAATTAGTATCAGCAAGGCTGAGGAAAATAAGAACAAGGGAGTTGGTTCCAGTTCTCCTGCAAATGGTGTGAAGACAAATATTGGACCATCATGCGGATCATTTGTTACTAGTAAGAAATTTGTGACCAAGATGAAGTCCTGGACAAAGAGACATGTTCAAGCACATGAATCTGACTCAGAGGCTAATGAAGACTGGGTTACCTTCATGAACTCAAGAGGATGGATGAATGAACAAATTTGAAGGATGTTGATTTCAGACATTTTTTCTTAGTTTGTCTGACTCCTGTATTTGGATATATTTTGTTTCTTTGGTTGGGTTTGTAATGGCTTTATTGCCAATAATTTTGTCTGATGTTCTAGCATCATGCTTAAACATATGTCTTTTAATTGTTGACAATTGTCTACTCTTGATTTATGTGTATGTGCTAACATACTAACCTATGAGCTGAATGGCTTTCTGAGGAAGACTTTTGCCAAATTGTGGCAAAAAGGGGGAGTAATTGTGTGTGTACTAGAGTGGCGTGACTACTAACCTGGCTACTAACTATGTGTACTTGCATGACTAACTCACCTTGAATGATTACATGTTGATTGTTTATGGAGCATTGTATGTAGAAACTCATAATATTGTGTGTGTGTGTGTGTGTGTGTGTGTGTGTGTGTGTGTAACTACCTCATATGCTGATGATGCATGCTCTCATGTTTTGTGTTTGGTTCTTCTATTGTTGTTGTTGATCTAAGTATATCTTTGATACTTAGCTGCTTTTCTGCTTGAAGATTTGTTTTGCCAAAATTTGTCAAATGGGAGATTATTGGTCCTTTTGGGATTGACTGCATTATGCAAAATAACATGGAGTTTGCTCAAGCTAGTTCTGGTACATAAGGGACACATGTTGAACACGATGTTCCAACATGTATGCTACAACATCCGGTATTTGGCAGCAAACAGATGATATTGCAGTTTGGTTTATAATTATTCTATCCAAGATTATCTCTACAAAGAAGATCTACAAGTCATGGAAATGAGTTAATTTGGATGTAATAGTGAAACATGTGGAACACGGTGTTCTAGAATGTGAAGTGCAACATCTGGCCTTGTCAGCATGCCATAAGGGATGTTGTTTGGTGCGAATTTTCTGATTGGATTTCAATCATATTTATTGTTGATTTGTTAGCAGTGCATGGTTGATTTGTTTGACAGCTGTTGAAGATCAAATTAAATTTAAAAGTAGATTTAAATTTAAATTTAAATTTAAATTTGAATGTAGAAAATCACATATTTTGGAGAGTTTGATGGAGAAATCAATTCCAACAAGATTCTCTATTATTCTGGACAAATTTAAATCATAGACCCATAAGGAAAAATACCAAAAGACATTGCTATATAATGAGACTCAATCCTCATGTTTTATTTGAGGGGGTTTTACGCAAGATTAAGTTATTTGTGTCTAGGGTTTGGGAGTCTTTTATTTCTTGTAGTCCATGCTAATGCCCTCATAAGGATTAGTGTTGAATCTACTATTCTACACCACTCTATGTTTCAGTAACTTGGCATAGTTATTGATTTGTCTTAGTTGAGTTGTAAATTCAAAAATCAATAGACTTGTTATTGAGGTTGGTCACTAGGGGTTTGTGATTGAAGAAAGTGGTGGGCTCTCATATTTAGGGGGAGTTCTAAATAGAAAGTTACTATGATTAGGAAGAGGCATTAAACATCATGGGTTTAATGTATTGTACTAATTCGAAGTAGTAAATTTCCTTTCTTGGGTAGAGTGCTCCTAGATGTAGTATGTGTGGTTTCACCGAACTGGGTTACCCATTTCTTGTGTTATTTATTGCTTTCTGCATTGTGTTTTTGTTACTGTTTTATTGTTGTCATTCTGGTTTAAGAAGTTGGGCCAGTTGTCCCAATACCGTGTTCAACATTTGTTCTCTCATGAACATAATTTCACATAAGATTCAAACCTACCTGGGTATCCTTACTCAAATAGGATTATCTAAAAGTCAAAATTTAACTTTATTTTGGATAGAATAAGGAGAAAACTCAAGGTTTGGAAATCTAACAACTTTTCTTTTACTGGTAGAACTACCCTTAATAAATTTGCAACTCATTCATCCCTGCTAGCTACAGTTACAAGGCACTTGTGCTCCATCAAAATAAGTTCAATCCTAAAGGTTCTATTCTGAGACATAGGTGCCTTCAAAATTAACCTTCCAACTGAGTCGAGAACTCTCATCATCTTGTCTTTGATCGACACTTTGTAGTTATTTTCGACCAACTTCCCTATATTGAGCAAACTACTTTTCACACCTGGTATGTACAATACATTGAAAATTACTGACCTTTTACCATCTTTACTCATAATCAGAACATCACAAATACCTTCAACTTCTAGAGTATTATCATTTGCAAATTTTACCATGTTCTTCATTGAGGGTTTCATGTTGACAAACCAATTTTTCCTACCAGTCATGTGTGATGAGCATCCTAAGTCCAAGTACCATTGGTCCTGGAATCTTTCTTCATCTCTTGTTGTGACCATCAGCAACGTCTCTTCTTCTTCATGTTTTGCAAACTTTGCATCATTTTCCTGATTCTTCTGTTTTCAAGACAATCACATGAGTAATGACCATACTTCTGACAATTGAAACATTGAATGTGACTTTTGTCAGGTTTTCAACCACCGCCTCTTCCTCTACCTATAACACCTCCTTGTTGGTTACTTTGGTATGAGGGTCTTCTCTGATTCAACCAACCCCCTTCTTGCTGATTTCGACCATTCAAATTGTTGTAGCCTCATTTACCTTTGTTGTCGAGCCACTGCTATTTGCCTTTCTTTTCTCTTGCTGATTGCGCACGCAGAGCCACATCACTCTTCGACTTTCCTGTAGCTCTTTCAACCATTCTTTATTCATGACATTCAAGCGTCCGTTGAAGCTCTTCCTTTGTCAATGTTGACAAATCTTTCGACTCCTCTATGGCTACTACCACATGGTCGAGCTTTGGAGCCAATGACCTCAAGATCTTTGAAACAACTGATCTTGATGTCAACACTTCTCTACATACCTTGATTTGATTCACCAGTTTTATAACCCTAGTGAAAAAAATCAGTTATGTTTTCATTGTCTTCCATTAGAAGCAATTCA
The DNA here is from genome assembly GCF_024323335.1 of Lathyrus oleraceus. Classification (NCBI taxonomy): domain Eukaryota; kingdom Viridiplantae; phylum Streptophyta; class Magnoliopsida; order Fabales; family Fabaceae; genus Lathyrus; species Lathyrus oleraceus. Next base: position 450,912,140 of record NC_066579.1, read on the forward strand.
TACGTTCTTTTGTGAGTTTGTAACCTCACCTCTTTCACCTTCTCTCTGCCTCCAAATGATTTTTTAAAAATTTCCCATGCTTTTTTCGTTGATACAACATCATTAACATTTTTAAAGTTATCAGAATCAACACATTGATGGATTATAAAGAGAGCTTTATAATCTTTCTTCTTCAATTCTTTGTGTGCAACTTTTTCTTCATCCGTCGTGTTTGCTACAAGCGGTGTCACTCCCTCCTTCACAAAATCCTAAAGATCATGATAGCAAAAGACAACCTTTATCTGCTTGCACCAATTCTCATAATTCTGATTCTTCAAAATTGGGAGACTCGTCGTAAAATGCCCGTTCGGATAATTCATCATGTTATGCTTCAAAGAATTGCTCATCTAGTGCTCTAGATACCAGATGTTGGAATTAGACCCAAGACTTTGAGTAATTCTGAGTCAATCTTGATGAACAAAATTCAATCGTATTGATCGAATTCCCTCTTGTTCTTCACTATTCACTCGAGTGAATCAATCAACCTTGGTTGCAAGATTGTATCACTGCACAATGATGATGAAAACAAGAAAAGAAAATTGAATTGGGGAAAGAAAAAGGTTAGGGTTTATCGAGAAAGAGAAAAAGATGAATTGATTCAGCACGGTTTCTCTCTTCTCACAAACTGTGATTCTTTATTCCTTTTGCAACTGCAAAATTCAAGTGTTTACAATAATATGGGTTAATTCCTATTTATAGATTTTGGCCGTCAAAAACTAACCTAACTAACTCAGCTAAACGAACAAGTAAAGTTAAGTCTAACATTATTGTTGAGATACTCTTCGACATTTTGACAACTAGGTGATTCGACACTTCCTTGCTTTTGTCGAACAATTTATTTCGACACAAGAAATTACAATTCAACTGTCCATTCAAAATTAAAGTGATCCTCATACCATATTTCTTCTCCACATGATTTTCTTTTTTAAATTGTATCTTTGATAAACTGTTATCCTTTGAAAGTTAGAGACATCTTAGTAATGTATTTAAATGATTTTGGCATCATATTTGATAATATTTTTCTAGAACGGTTTCTACGGTAGGAATAGAGTTTTAAAAACGACCACGATAAAAGGGTTTTAGAAAATGTCAATATCGATATCATTATCATCATTTTTATATTAAAGAATAAATTGTGGTTAATTTACACTGCGGCGATGATAATCGATATATATCAACCGAATTTTAAATTATAGATAGTACACAATTTTAAACAATATTACAAAATATTTAAAGATAGCAATGTAATTGAACTCATCCTAATAATCACTTTAATAGCATAAACAATGTTAAATGATTTTAAACTCTGATTGCAACACTTTATTTATTGACATTAGTTTATGAATACTCGATCGGTTGGCTAGGATGGATTGGTTGTGTTAGGTTTGGTGGTTGTATGGTTCTTGTTGCTCTTTTTGGTGGAGCTGGCTCATGTTTATCTCTTCTATTAGTTTATGAATAACTTTTAAGTATGTCTAAAATTATAAAAAGATATTTTTTTCTATTTGTCACTCTTCTGTTCAAATAGTTTTTTTCTTTCCAAAAGTTATTAAAATAATTTTCCATGATTTAAGAGTAAAATATAAACATAATCTAGGGTCGGTTTTCACATGGAGCAATCTCTATCAGAATTGACTAGTAGCAAGTATAAAAGTCAGTCACGGGTTCCGTTTTCACACGTTGATCTAGGAGTCTAAAGAGTCACAAGTCCTTTGTTAATCATTGGTTTTGTGGACTAATAACGAAATCCCACCAGATTCATCTTAACCTTGGTGCGCTTGACATGGATAATTGACTCTTGTTGATCTCTAAACTATATGCATAAACATTCCTTTGGTCAACATTTGGTCCCACGTTCTAGTACATTATAAGGGATTTATATCCCAACTAACCTTAATAAAAACCGACGGTTAGGTTCTTTCTTTGAAAAATCTCTCATGAATTATTTAATTAAATTTATAATAACTTTATTTTAATTATGACTAAAAGTATGATTATCCAACGAATTGATAGTTATATAATTGATTTTGTCTGAAGCGACCACTTAAATATTGGTGAAGTTAATCGGGTTGAATGAAGATTTTATAGTATAGTTAGAATAAAAGAGAAAGTCTACCCCTCTTTAGAGTTTTTCTTGTTAGTTTACATTTTGTTTTGCACCAAGAATCATGATATATCAAAGATTTGTTGGAAAAAAACAAATAAAGTATAGAGGAAAAAAATAAGGAACATAATCACAACAGAAGAATATGACGTGAAAACTCCAAAATTCAGAGAAAAAATTACGACTGTTATCGATACACAATTAGAGAATAACACGTGAAAATTGTTACAACATATAATATACTCTCACCTACCATAGGCCGCAGTACACTCACACCCCCAAACACAAATATTTAACTACATCTAACAACACTCTAATACAAGAGTATCAGAGCACAAAAAAAAGTGAAATACAAGTTTAAAGTGTTTTTGACTAATGCATCTTGGAATGAAGAACTTGAATCATATATATAACTTTGGACTCCCATTTCCTTCATAAAACTAAGCGATTTGGGACTTCAAAGAATTTGTATCCTATATATAGCCTTGAACTCTCTCTTCATTCACAGAGCTAAGCGATGCGTGACTTCTTTAACATGTATATTTTCAACCAACATCAACAATCTCCACCTTGATTGAAAATAGTACATAAGCTTTCATTTTCTTCACCGACAATCATATTCCATCATAAATAGTATCAACATGTATATTTTCAACCAACCCCAACAAGATTATCTAAGGAAGACGAACAAGGATGGAGAATAGTTCATTTTACGAGAAGAGGCAACAATCGTTTGAATTGTTGGGATAACTTTGGGAACACTCATTCATCTAGAGAACACATGTTCATCTAGAGAACACCCGTTCATCTAGAGAAGCAAAAAAGTCGACCACTTCTTTTTTCTTCACGCCCTTTCCTGATGTTACAGAGCCAAGGAAATTTACAAGGAATTTCGCAGATTCTGAGACATTGATGAGGTAGTCATACCTTCAAAGAGGGACGTTTGAGGTCGTAGGTATGGATTCGTTAGATTTTTCGATGTTATGGATGCAAGGATGTTAGTGATTAAGCTGGACAACATTTTATTAGGGAATATCAAGCTCTTTGTTAATCTTCCAATATTTGATAGACAACAAGGTTACACGGGACATAAGGAGCTTAACAGAAGAGGTTCAGAGTTACCGGACAGAATCCATGGAAGAGCAAGTTATGCCTTCTATGGAAGAGGTAAGGCTACATGAGAAAGCAAGCAAGGAAATATGGTTGGAGAAAGCTCATATGCTAATGTCCTCAAGAAAGAGGTTCCTATTTCTAACCAGATGTGGCACAATAAAGGGTTGGAGGCTCACACGAACAAAGACAAACATCTTGTTACTCACTTGGTCTTCACTAATGAGAATTAAGAAGAGATTTCTAGATTCAATAAAGTTTTCATAGGGGTGGTAGAACACCCTGGGAATTCATATAATATCCAGGAGAACTTCAACCTAGGGGGTTATTTTTCCATTAAGGTAAGAGCATAGTCATGTAGACCAGGAAAGAATAACTTGGTTAAGAATATATGGACTTCCATGCCATACACATACTTTTAATTTTTTTCGAATTCCTTTTTCGAAATCTAAGAATTGGGATTCAGTAAAGAAGATTTGGGAAAAGGCAACTTCTTTTGGAGTCAAAGGGATGTAGGGCGAAGAAGTTCACATCGAGAAAGTCAGACGGTTGGAGAAATGAAACCAAGCAAAGCTCACTCAAAAGGATGCAAATTCATCGGGACACCCAATGAAAAAAATACTAATGGTTCTTGCATCAAGCTTATTTTCATGTGTATTATACGCCTTTACTTCATCTTGGCATCCCCAAATATGGAGATGCCTTACACTAGGTTTGCTTCCTATCCATAACTCATAAGGAGTCTTAGAAACCGCCTTGCTATGAATCCTATTAAGTAAATACACAACGATCTTTAATGCATAAGTCCACAATGATAATGGTACATTACTATAATTTAACATTGACCTAACCATATTCACGAGAGTAGGATTACGTCTCTCAGCCGCACCATTTTGTTGTGGTGTGCCAGGCATAGTATATTGTGCACATATACCACGACTTTCGAGAAACTTTACAAATGGACCTGGACATTGTCTTTTCTCATTATATTTTCCATAATATTCACCATCTCTATCAGACCTCACTATCTTTAATTTCCTATCCAATTGCCTTTCCATCTCATCAATGAATACTTTTAACATGTCCACTGATTGAGATTTTTCATGCAATAAATATAAATAACAGTAACATGAGAAGTCATCAATAAAAGTGATAAAATACTTTTCTCCTCCACAAGAAGGAATATCGAAGGGACCACAAATATCAATGTGTATCAATTCAAGGAGTTCACTGCTTCTTGTAGATGAACTCTTAGATATTTGTTTGGTGTGTTTTCCTTTAATGCAATCTAAATATATATTTCAATCACCAAAATCCAATTGAGGTAATATTTCACCTTTCATTAACATTATTACTCTTTCTTTGGATATGTGACCTAATCTTTGATGCCACAAATAAACAGAACTCTCATTATTTGTACTTTGTTTACTACCAACAACATGTTCAATATTAAACAGAGAATCTTTAAAATAAACATTAAGATTAAACTGATATAAACCATTAACTAAAATACCATAACCATAATAGTATGAATCTTTAAATAAATAAAATACATTGTTTCCAATCCTAAAATTAAAATTTAATCCATCCAACTCTGCAACAGAAACTAAATTCCTAGCACATCTAGGTACATAAAGACAATTTTTCATATCTATATGATAACCAGTACCCAAGATCAATCTATACGTCCCAATTCCCTATATTCGTGTCTTCATTATGTTTCCCATATAAAGAAACTTTTCACTTCCTTTTATGGTTTGGATCGAAAGGAATCCCTGCATAATATGTGACACATGAGTAGTCGCACCCGAATCAAGCCACCAAGTATTATTTGGTACTTCAATAAGATTTGATTCAAAATTTATTGAAACATAAAACATACCTTTCTTTTCAAACCACATCTTCCTTTTAAGACAATCCTTTTTGAAGTGTCTGTTCTCCTTGCAAAAATAACATTTCTTCTCCTTTTGGACTCCACCCTCATTAACCTTTAAAGGAGTTTTGCCCTTTTTCTTGTCCTTCTTGTTGAGTTTGACCTTAATGCAACTAGCTCCATCATGAGTCGTGAGATGAATAAAATGATCTTTCATTTTCTTTAGCCCCCCTTCTTCTTGAACCAACATGACCTTAATTTCTTGGAGGTTCTGTTTTTCTTTGATGTTGTTGTAATTCACCTGGAACTGTAAAAACTCAAGAGGAAGCGAGTTAATGATAAGATGTACAAGAAATGATTCATTCACATCCATACCTAATGACTTCAACTTTGGTGCCAAATTTCCCATTTGAGTCATATGATCATGAATGGGTTGAGACCATTCAAACTTTTTAGTCGTCAACTCACTCATCAAATTCCCCACAACATATTTATCTTTAATTTCAGAATTTGAATACTCTTTCACATTTTTCATAAATTCCCTTGCATTTTCAGTGTTGGGTATATATGGCTTAACATTTTCAGCCATTGTCATTCTCATCAAGTTCAAAGACAACCTGTTAGACCTTTCCCAAGCCTCAAAAAGAGACCTTTCATCTTCCGTCCTGTCCTCCGCAATGGTTGCGAGCTTCTCATCCATTATAATGTCATGTCCAAGTCCATAACACCCAGTTGAAACTGAATCTTTTCAGACCAATCAACATAGTTCATGTTGGAAATTCACCAAAATCTATGGAGAATTTTGCTTCACAATTGATAATTGAAGAAAGAAATAAAAGATGAAAATTGGGGAAGAAAGGGAATTAGGGTTTTATCGAAGTAGGGAAAGAAGAAGAATTTATGCAGAGTAACTCTCTGCTCTCAAACTGAGATTTATTTAACTTGTGCAACTTCACTACTGTGTGTTGTCTTACAATCAATAAGGGTTACTCCCTATTTGTAGATTTTTGACTTGCTTGCTCCTCAAATAAAGCCTAAAATGCCTAATTTTGCTAACACTACAAAATTGGGCCTTAGTAAAAATCCATGTTAAGGCTAACTCCTCAACAACTAGGTGTTCGGCAGTAACATGCTTCGACATCATGAATTACAATTCAACAGACCATCTAATTCATTGTGTCTAAGCTATCCACATTCATCATAGACATTAACTTCTTAAACACTTCGACATGCACTCCCTTCGTCATGATGTATGGAATCTGATTCTAAGTTTTGCAGTGTTCCAAGTTCAACTTCGCTTTTTCTACATGCTCTCGAAGATAATGGAACCTCATTTCGATGTGCTTGCTTTGTTCATGCGTCGTCGGATTCTTCGCTAGATTGATAGCAAACATGTTATCGATCTTCATGATAATCGCTCTATGATTCTTCCTTGTAATCTCTTCGACCAAATTCACCATCCAAGTTGCTTGACATGCACAAAGAGATGCAGTTATGTACTCTGCTTCACACAACAACAATGATACTACTGGTTCCTTTCTCGAAGTCCAAGCAACTAGTGCACCACCTAGCATAAACACATAGCCAGTTGTGGATTTTCTATCCTCAACGTCACTACACCAACTTGAGTCGGTGTACCCCACTAGCTTGCATTCTTTTCCTTCATCAGCAGCAAGAAATAAAATTCCATAGTCAAGAGTTCCTTTCAGATGCCTTAGTATCCTCTTCATCGCTGCTAGGTGTGATACCTTTGGCTTATGCATCAATCTACTCACCATACTTACACTATATGTTAGATCATGCTTTATGTGATAAAGGTATCGAAGTGATCCAATGAGTCTTCTGTACTGCGTTGGATCGACGTCATCTTCATTTGTGTCTTTCGACAGTTGCAATTTGGGCTCAGCTAGAGTCGAAGTTGGGTTGCAATCTTGCATCTCAATTCTCTTGAGTATTTCACATGCATATCATCTTTGGTGCATCATCAAACCTCTACCACTCTTGGAATCACAATATGATATCACATTCTGGAACAATATTGTTTGCATACTAAATATATATGTACTCCATGCTTAGTTTTGTGTAATGGTTATAAACACATGACATCACGATAAATCAAACTGAATACAATATATAATGAGAATGACATGTTACAACATATATGTATCAATAAAGTTAATAATTATTGAAAAATAATAATATCGGTAACTATGCTCTGATACCAACTGTTAGTAAATTTTATGTTTTAGATCTTGATATCATGATTTTCACACTATTCCTATTTCTATGAAAAACAGTAAAAACGTACCAGATCCATGATGTCGATTCTTGTCTGGTTCTCGATCTTGTTTTCAATTGTTCTCTCCTCTTTTCCTTCTTCCTTATGTGTATCTTTGATGATAAATATATTTTTGTGTATTTGTGAGAAAAATGAGAAGGAATGAAAAAATTGTTAGTTATTTTTCTAAAGGTCCCTATTTTTAGTCATCTTACTCCAACAGTCACATTTCATTCCAAGAGACATGTCTCAACATCCATGAAGAGAGAAAAGAGGGATTTAAATTTTTATTTCAAAATAAAACCTTATTAACTTAATTATCCATCAATCCAAAAATAATCATCACATTAGAATATCATTTATTTAATCCAAAATTTTAATTAGATGAATCATAATTCTTGAATTAATAAATTAATCCAACAAAAGGGAAAGATAACAAAACTCTTAGACGTTCACATCACACTTGGGCTATAAGTTTAAGAGTCCCACTGGTAACACATAGGTATGACACATGAACCAAGGTTTTAGGCATCAAGGCTTTTTAGACCCATTATCTATAAACATAACTAAGGTTCTAGGCATTTTTTGTAATGGTATGGTTATAAACAATTTAATTTAAATTAAATATATTATTGATCGTTCACAACGATCACCTTTCAAAAATAAAATAATCCCAATAATGAGGTTTAAAGATACAAGATATCTCCTGTGCTCACCTCAACTTAAAATGATGAAACAATGGTGTAATATATCCTTAAGGCTATTTCATATAACTGACATGCTTACCATTCAGGTATCTAACATTATTGACGTGCTTTTGTTGTTTCATGCTATATGAATGTGTCACATCTTATCTTATCTTAGAGTATGTTACATTAACAAAGTCATGTTTATCATTTAACGATCTCAAAGATCATTGTAATAAAAATAACAAATACATGAAACACATACAAATCCAACCATTCTGACCACTCAATCAATTCAGCTAATTGTTATTTTCATACAGTTCTTTTTATTTTAGCATCAAAGTGTCTTTGTTTATACACTTGAAAAATGATTCTACAAGAACATAGATAGATCAAAGTGTCACACCATCAAATCACAAGTGAGGATGTGAAACATTGATAAGGTTAATTCACACAAAAATAATAGTTAATACTCTTTAAAAGTTAAAGAATTAACGATCAGTTTATTTATTTCATTTTTCGGTATAATCATTTGAAGCACAAAGAGAATCATGATTGATATATTAGTTAATTTCTTGATTAGCTTTTAAGTCTATAACAACATAATCTTATCTAAATTTTATGTGAAATTTGATGAGTTTTTCTCAATATGTAAGTATACAAGACTCTTGAAGTCATTTGTCACAATTTACCTGTTAACATACCAATTTAAAATTCATGAGATAACGTTTCCCTCACGCATCATATTTGCACAAACATGTCTAATTTAAATTGAGTAGTTAGTGGCTATAGGAAGTTGAGAATGGTTTAAGTAACATCTACATTAAATAAATTTAAAATTTTAAAATAAAATATCAAGAAGAGAACAAGGCCATTTTGACTAGCTAAGAGTCGATTCATTTTCTTTGTTGCTCTTTAATAGAATTATATGAAAAAAGTACAGTTAATTAATAATATACATATATATAGCTCTGTGCATATCTATACGTTTTCCTTTAAAACAAAAATAAACAAATATAAGACCACGAAAGAACATAAAGTAAGTAGTTGACAAATTCATAATAAACTGCTCTGACGTAAATAAAACAGGATTTGGTTAATTTTCTGTTTTTTTTTTTTAAGGTTTTGGTGTGTTTTGTTGGTTGGTTACGGTTTCTTCTTCCGTATCCTCGGAATTATATCCACTCTAATAAGTTTTTGTTAAATATTAATTCCTTATAAAATACTCCCTCCGTTTCTTTTTAAGTGTCGTTTTAGCATAAAGCTCTCCAACCAAGATAAATGAATTGTTATAATTTTTTTCCCATTGTACCCTCATTTTAATCCACCATATACTTTCTCTTTCTAAATAAAATTCATTAATATAAGTACTCATTAAATTATTTACTTCAAATAACTAATTCCATAATTTTCTCCACATAACTCTCTCTCTCTTCCGTTGCATTTTTCAACTACTCCTAAATTTTTGGAATTAATATTGTTTGCTATAGGAATACGTACTGCTTGCATTTTCATTAACGGCTAAAGGAAAACTTATTGCTTATTGTTTCAATGAATGGCTAAAGGAAAAAATATTCCCTCCAATTATTTTAATAAAAACTTAAGTTTCCCACCGAAAAATTAAAACCAGTAGTACATATAGTATGGTTTCATATTATAAGTTCAAAATATTTACAACTCATAAAATATGGATTTAGATAGTGATACAGAAACATCATTAACAAACCAACATATATTTGAGTTATATGAGTTTGATGAAGATAACTTAGAAGAGAAGTTTGAAGCAACCAATAATATTGATGAGTCCTGTGAAGATAACTTACAAGAGGAGGTTGAAACAAACAATGACACAGGTATATTTTTTAATTTCAATGTAACATTGGAAGCTATCATTTGAATTTAATTTTTATTGACCAGCCAATACTTTGAATAGGAATGGGAGTTATGTATGGGAATGAGAGTACGTATTAAGAAAGAGAATTTTATGGAAAATGTGGAGTGAGTTATTACATATATTAAGAAAGAAAAATTTATGGAAAATATAAAGTTGAGTTATTTAAATAGTAAGGGTATAATTGACAAATTGTAACATTAAAACATCAAAACGACACTTAAATAGGAACAAAAAAAATCTTCTAAAACGACACTTAAAAAGAAACGGAGGGAGTACTACACTATTTAAACTATAAAAGGATTAATTATATATTTGTCAACTGTTTTCAACTTATTTTTATATAACTTTTAAAAACAAATCACAATAATATGAATGATGAAGCAAATCATCATCTGATTAAGCAATTCTTAAAACATGTGAGAAGATTTTTTAGATTAATCAACTAAATAAACGAAAATTAAAAGGGCCTATGTTCGGGTGCAGCCCTATTTATAAGAGGTTTCTGCCACCCCTAATTTGACTTGGCACTCCACCTGAAAAACAAAAGTTTTGTCAAAATTTAATTAAACATAGCGAATGCAAAATTAAGTAGTGCAATTCAAAAAATTCGGTATGTTTTATAATTTTCTTTTAAATCAGTAAATGATTCGTGTGTGCGCATGAGTCGTGTAATGTTGTTTTGTTTTGTGTGAAGATGTTAAATTATATATTTTTTGTGTTTGAATGTGGAATTTTGAAAGAAAAAAAAAGTATATCATTCTATATTTCTGTTATAGAAATTTGGATATTACTTATTATTCATATTACTTAAATTACATGATTAGAGAAACATAAACATTGCCTTGTCATCAAAGTATCATAAACCCTCATCATCAGAGTAATAAACCCTCATACATTACATCTACCATTCCTCCTTCTTTGCTTTTTTCCCAGCTTAATGTACAACATCTCTGAATCAGATCGGTAATGAAAAATCAAGACATAACCAACTTTATAATTTTTAGATTTTGCATAGTCATACCAACAATTTTCAAGATACATTTCAGTATGTGGTCTTTTTTCTTTAAGAATCTCGCAATCATTCATTTCATCAAGGTTCATCAAGATTATAACACTTTGGCCTGCAGGTAGACCATTCGTAACAATCTCAGTTGAAAAATACTAAAATATTTGAATGTTCTCTCAGTTTATAAATAACCACAATAAAGAAAATGAAAAAAAAATTGAAAAAGATAAACTTGTAAAATGCTATTCAATATGATATAAGAATTATCACCAAGATATTGTATTCGCTCTTTGATGCTCTTATGATTTCTTTCTCCTAAAACAAATCTGCATTATAATAGTGTATGTTGGGATGCAATGTTGTGTATTGCCATGACTATCATTCTCGTGATGTACCGCATCATCCCCTACATTATCTTCATTGGCATTTATTTCAGGGAACAAAACGTCTTATTCAACACGATTTGGAGGTTGTGCATGATCGACTTGCATCTTCACCCCTATTATTTCCATCACTTCGTTTGTTGTATAGGACAAAATACGACATGTTTGAAACATTTAATAAATAAAAAAACAGGTGAAAGGATATTGTTTGTTGGAGAAAAAAATTTGAAGGACAGTAAATTTAGTTTCTAACTTGCATGAAGAGGAATGGGACATTGAATCGATTGTGTCAATAAATACACACTCTGATTTTTATCATAATTGGATATTCTGATTTCCCAAATTCTAATGAGTATTCCGATTTTCTCATATTACAAATTATTGTTTCCAACAATTTGAGTATTCAATTTTTCACTTTTGTAATTGGGTATACCATTTGTCAAAATTATAAAAATTATGATTTTGAGCGATGTTATATATATATATATATATATATATATATATATATATATATATATATATATATATATATATATATATATATATATATATATATATATATATATATATATATATATATATATATATATATATATTTCTCATATTGTGTATTTGAGTGAGGAAACTTTCATGGACATCATTCAGAATATGGTTCATGAGGTTGGCGAAAATTCAAAAAAAAAAAAAGTTTGCTAAAAAAAAGATCACACTATTAAAATAGTTGTTAAGAAAATTGTGAATATTGTGGAAGTACTCAATGTTGTGGAGGTAGTAAATCCACCGTTGAATAATGAAAAGATTGTTATGAAAGTTGTTAAGGAAGAAGATGTTGATACTGCAAATGTTACCATGGTACTCAAGTTGAAAAATATGTTCTAAAGAAAAAACATGTTGCCAACAACAAATCTGTTGGCAAATCTGGGCATATAAAAGGGAAACAACAATCTGTTATGAATGAGAGATTCAAATGAAATTAGTGAAGAATGGATCAGGGACCAAATAATATTCTTTAAAAAGCAATCTAGAAAATGCAATCATCAAAATAAGAAATGTTCGGATAAGCTTATATTTGTGGATTATTTATTGTTTTGTGCTTCAAACGGTTTATTAATAAGTCTAAATAGTAATAACACATTTAATGTGATTGACATGTTTTTAATATCGGGAAATCATATATTATAATGTGTATTAGACAAATATGAAAATAATGTTAATAATGTATTATAAGTCAACATATTATGTTCCTTTATGTTGTATAAAAATTTTGTTTCTTTATTTATAAAACACATCTTACAACATACTTTATAATAATTAATTATGTACAATAAATATGAAATATTATTTATTTGAATTGATTATCTTTATTGAAAAAATATTGTTGTTGTACGTAAGAAAAAAGAATCACATAATAATGTAAATTTGTAAAATTAGATAGAGAAGTAAATATATTATGTTCCTTTATATTATATAAAAATTTGGCTTCTTTATTTATAAAACATATCTTACAATACAACATATTTTCTAATGTACAATAAATATGCAATATTATTTATTAGAATTGAATAAAGTTCACTACTAATACAATTTGATAAACAACATTATCATAAACAGTCAGTGAAATAAAAATTATTGGAATTGAATAACTTTGTGAATGGTAAAAAAAATATCCAAAAACTTGATTAACAAAATAAAGGTTAATGGATATACATCTTTAATTTATAAAGAGGTTTAATTAAGACATATAATATATGTTTGTAATGGAAATATGGATAATATAAACTAATCACGAAAAGTCAAAGGTAATTGGGATTTATTATATACTCATGTTCATTTGTAATTGGTAACAATTATTCTGATTTTATTATATATGGTTTTTTTAAAGTATTTATAATAATGTAGTAAATAATTGTACTTAAAGTAGTAACATGTCCGGATAGAAATCTTATCAATGTATAAGATAACTAATATATTCTAATATTTAATAACATATAATAAAAAAACTAAACATATCCTGATATTAAGATTGATTCTTCAGTCGGGAAAACTATCGATGAAGACGACAACATGGCCACAACCTTTTAGGATTCAACATTCTTCATCCTGCCAAAAGAATTACAGCCAAACAAATAAAGAATTATATCATACTGTAATACAATAAAGATCGGATAATAAACAACGGTACTTTGTGTGCAAAACTTACATTTTAGTTTTCAGTTTTTGCTATGGTTGGGTATTAAATTCAGGTCCTAATCCATGGCATTCATGAATGTTACTGTCGGCTACTTTGTTAAACATATATTTTGATTCTGTTCATATCCATATGATTTGATTTTTACTGATCATTATGCCTTATTATTTAATCTTTGAATTAAATTTGTGCATAAATTAAAATTAATTTATAATGTTATTATTTTGTTAAGCAAGAGATCTTATTTATTTAATTTTGTTCTCTCATATAATTGAGTTACTATGTCTAGTGATCGTTATAATTTTGATTAATTTGGATTAGCCACGACATCCTTAAACTAATTGAGATTATTTTTTTAAAGTTTTGAGATCACATAAATTATTAGACATAAAATTGTAATTAATTATACGTGGTATAATGAATTTTATCCTACATGAATTTTTATTATATTTGTATGATTAATTAGGATAAAATGTCAAAATATTTTCATAACTTGCCCACAGGAATTATGAATTGGTACATAATTTGATAGTTTTATCATAAAGTATTAATCTTGGATAGAAAAACAAAATTATATCATGCACGTAAAGTGTGAGGTTTGAAAAATCTATCGCAATTTTTTTAAAATCTTATTACATTAAAATTTAGCCCACATGTGATTTTAATGTTGCAAGATTTATTTTATGGTATGTTTATATTGATAATACATACAATTTGGATAATATTTATGCCTCAAATTTTGACATCAATTTTGTTTATCTTTTTAGCTTCTCAACCTGCTAATTTTTCTGATATCCGATGTGATATTCCCGAGCTCAGATGAGATAACTATAGGGTGTGGAAGGAAAGAATTCTCCTTCATCTAGGATGGATGGACATATATTATGCTATTAGGAAAGACGAACCACCTGCAATTACAGATGAAAGTACTCTACCTGCAATCGCACTATATGAGCGGTGGGAGAGATCCAACTGGCTCAGTGTGATGTTCATTAAGACTAAGGTCACAGGTGGAATACGTGGTTCTGTCGATCAGCATGAGAATGTCTGCGATTTGCTTAAAGCCATTGACGATCAGTTCGTCACTTCTGAGAAGGCTTTGGCAAGCACATTAATTATGAAATTTTCCTCCTACCGACTCATCAGTGTGAAAGGTGTGCATGAGCACATAATGAAAATGCGTGATATTTCAGCTCAACTTAAGAAACTTGAGGTTGATATGTCTGACTCCTTCCTGGTGCACTATATTATGAACTCACTTCCGTCTGAGTATGGGCCTTTCAAGATCTCCTACAATACACATAAAGACAAATGGTCAATCAATGAATTAATGACCATGTGTGTTCAGGAAGAAGAAAGGCTTGTAATGGAACAGAGTGAGAGTGCATTGCTAACAAGCACTCGCAGGAAGAACAAAGCTTTCAAAACTGACAAGTCACAAGTCAATCAGAAAGGGAAATTCAAAATACCACCGCAAGGTGAAATCAAGAAAGAAGAAAAGTGTTACTTCAGTAAAAAGGGAGGACACATGAAGAAGGAATGCCCTGGATTCAAAGAATGACTTGAGAAGAAAGGTAATTTATTCTCATTTGTTTGTTATGAATCTAATATGACCGATGTTAATATTAACACCTGGTGGATTGATTCTGGATCAATAATCCATATAACAAATTCCTTACAGGGTATGCAAAACCTAAGGAAGCTAGTGGAAAGTGAGCGGACTGTCCTATCAGGAAACAGGATGGGCTCACATGTGGAAGCTATTGGAACTTGCAATTTAATTTTGAATAATGATTTTGTTTTGAAATTAGAAAGGACCTTTTATGTACCAAGTTTCTCACGAAACTTGATTTCAGTTTCTAGACTTATACCTTTTGGGTATTCCTTTAATTTTAAAGACACCTTATTTGAATTATTTTATAATTCGGAATGTGTTGGGAATGGTATATTGTCTGATGGTCTTTATCGTATTAATTTACAAATCGAATCCATTTATAGTTCAATGCATGTTCAAACTGGCACTAAGCGGTGTAATATTAATGAGAATTCTTCTATGTTATGGCATCAGAGATTAGGACATATCTCCATAGAGAGAATTAAAAGGTTAGTAAAAGATGGGGTACTTAATACTCTAGATTTTGCTGACTTTGAAACTTGTGTTGACTGCATTAAGGGAAAGCAGACTAACATGTCTAAGAAAGATGCAAATAGAAGTTCAAGTATATTAGAAATAATTCATACAGACATATGTTATCCTGATATGGATGCACATGGTCAGAAATATTTCATCACTTTCATAGATGATTACTCACGATATATGAATATTTATTTCCTTAATAATAAATATGAAGCATTAGATGCCTTCAAAGTCTTTAAGGCTGATGTTGAGAACCAATGTGGAAAACAAATAAAGATAGTGAGATCAGATCGGGGTGGTGAATACTATGGTGGATACACTGAGAGTGGACAAGCCCCTGGTCCATTTGCTAAGTTTCTTCAAGAACATGGGATTGTTGCCCAATACACCATGCCCGATTCTCCAAACTAAAATGGTGTTGCAGAAAGAAGAAACCGAACATTATTGAACATGGTGCGGAGTATGCTTAGCAACTCTAATCTTCCTAAATCATTGTGGAATGAAGCACTAAAGACGACTGTGTATATTCTAAATTGGGTTCCATCCAAGGCTGTCCCAAAGACACCATTTGAGTTATTTAAAGGATGGAAGCCGAGTTTACGACATATGCGCGTTTGGGGATGTCCGTTTGAGGTGAGGATTTATAACCCACAAGAAAAGAAACTAGATCTGAGGACCATTAATGGGTATTTCATTGGATATGCCGAAAGGTCTAAAGGTTATAGATTTTATTGTCCATCTCATACAACTAGGATTGTGGAGTCAAGAAATGCAAAGTTTCTTGAAAATCATTTGACTATTGGGAGCGATCAAATCAAAAATTCAATTTCTGTGCATGATCATATAGAGTATGAACCTTCCACTTCAAGTAATAGATTGGTTACTTATTACAACATCCCTCAAGTTCAAATGGATGTTGATCAACCAATCATCGAGACTCCACAAGCTACTGATGATCCAGTAAATCAAGTTGGTCATCAAGATGATGAACAATTAGTTGAACAACAAGATCCACAAGAAAATGTTGATCAAACATTAAGAAGATCTACTAGGACAAGAAAATCAGCTATTCCTAATGATTACATTGTGTATCTACAAGAATCTGACTATAATGTTGGGGCTGAGAATGATCCTGAGAGATTTAGACAAGCCATGAGTTGCAAAGAGTCAAATTTGTGGTATGATGCCATGAATGATGAAATGAATTCCATGAAAAACAACGACGTATGGGATCTTGTAGAGTTACCTAATGGGGCAAAGGCCATTGGTTGTAAATGGGTCTTTAAAACCAAGAAAGATTCATTAGGAAACATTGAGAGATAGAAGGCCAGACTCGTTGCTAAGGGATTTACTCAAAAGGAGGGAATCGATTACACTGATACTTTTTCTCCTGTATCTAAGAAAGATTCTCTTCGTGTCATCTTGGCATTACTTGCACATTTTGACCTTGAGTTGCATCAAATGGATGTGAAAACAACCTTTCTTAATGGTGATTTAGAGGAGGAGGTTTATATGAAACAACCTGAAGGTTTCTCTTCTAATAGTGGTGAGCATTTGGTTTGCAAGCTTAAGAGATCCATATATGGTTTAAAACAAGTCTCTCGTCAATGGTATCTTAAATTCCATAAAACGATATCTTCATTTGGGTTTATTGAAAACCCCATGGATCAATGTATATACTAGAAGGTCAGTGGGAGTAAAATTTGTTTTCTCATTTTGTATGTGGATGACATACTACTTGCAACCAATGATAAAGGTTTTTTACATGAGGTGAAACAATTCCTCTCTAAAAACTTTGATATGAAGGATATGGGTGAGGCATCTTATGTCATTGGCATTAAGATCCACAGAGATAGACTTCGAGGAATTTTGGGTCTATCACAAGAAACCTACATCAATAAAGTTTTAGAGAGATTTAGAATGAAAGATTGTTCACCAAGTGTTGCACCCATTGTCAAGGGCGATAGATTTAATTTGAATCAATGCCCTATGAATGATTTTGAGCAGGAACAAATGAAGAACATTCCATATGCTTCTGTTGTTGGAAGTCTTATGTATGCTCAAGCATGCACAAGGCCTGACATTGCATTTGCTGTTGGAATCTTAGGAAGATATCAGAGTAATCCAGGTATGGATCACTGGAAAGCTGCAAAGAAGGTGTTGAGATATCTTAAAGGAACAAAAGATTACATGCTAGTGTATAGGCAGACGGACAATCTTGATGTGATCGGCCATTCAGACTCCGACTTTGCTGGTTGTGTTCATTCTCGCAAATCAACATCAGGATATATTTTTATGATGGCTGATGGAGCTATTTCATGGAGAAGTACTAAGCAAACCTTGGTTGCTACTTCTACTATGAAAGTCGAGTTTGTCTCATGTTTTGAGGCTACTTCTCATGGTGTATGGCTTAAGAGTTTTATTTCTGGGCTTAGAATCATGGATTCTATTTCTAAACCTCTGAAGATTTTTTGCGATAATTCAGCAGCTGTCTTTATGGCTAAGAACAATAAAAGTGGAAGTCGAAGTAAGCACATCGACATAAAGTATTTAGCCATTAGAGAAAGAGTTAAAGATAAAATAGTAGTTATTAATCACATTAGTACTGATTTAATAATCGCTGATCCTTTGACTAAGGGCATGCCACCAATAAAATTTAAGGATCATGTAGAGAACATGGGACTTGGGTCCTCCTTATGATTGTATACATACAGTTTATTAATAAAACTCTTATATTGTGATGTTTTCTCATTTTCATGCGCACATCAGTTTGAGAAAATATGTTACATCTGGACCAAGAGTAAACATTGGTTTATTCATCAAGTTAGTTACCATATTACATATATATACTTGAAAATAGACATGTTGTAATACATAGATGAGACTACTCGTGTTTAGGGGGACTATCTCTATGATTCACATATTTATTTCTTGAGTAAGTTTTCCATTACTGATTTATGCCAATAATCAGTTCTATGGACCAAGTGGGAGAATGTAATGGTTTCTTATTTTTATTATAATAATTATTAATAATAAAAAACCAATTTTAATGTGGTCCATATTTTTGGGATTTTGGTTCTGAAAAGGGTATGATTTATTTTGGTTTTAATGTAAATTGATATGACCATTTAATTGGGTGGTAATGAGTTTTAATGGCTTTAAATTCTTGATGGTAGAATCAAGCCTATAAATAGTCTTTGGTCCCCAAAGCTTTCTCTCATCAGAAAAGAAATACACCATCTATATTGAGAGAGCAAGAGCTTGGAAGAATCAAATGCAGTGCACTCACAACACTGCAAAAATGGCTGGAGGTAAAACCTCTAATTCTATTTCCGCATTTTGTTTTATTGATCTTGTTGTTCTTTTGTTATCATGAAAACCAACTATATAGTGCATTTGTGATGTACTTCAACAAAATCATTCTAATGAAGTTAAAGCAAAAATAATAAATAAACAATCATAATAGAAAACATGAGAAAAACTCATAACTGAAATAACATTGAATCAAAATAAATTAATTCTCAACTTACTATCTATAAGCTTTCAAAAACTTATTTAAAAACAATATTTGTCATAGCCTCCAATGGTTGGATATCTTTATCATGAATTAATATCTTAAGATCTTTTTTGATTTTTACTCTTAATATTGTAATATATAGTTAACCGTGTTTGAACACACTTTTAGGTAAATATATTCGACATAATCAAATGATTGACCTTAAAATTTGTTAATTGTCATAACATAATAGATAGTTATAGAAAATTGCCTTCTAGACATCTTGAAGGGCCATGGGGACCGAATAGGAGTAATATCAATTCTTGGGATATATATGATACCTCATATGTCTTTACATGAAATAATATTTGTCTCAATGACATGGTATGTCAATCTCGTAACAATGAGTCGTGTTCCATTGCACAAACCTTATGTTTAATCAATATTTTTAAGAAGCATAATTGGAATGTCAATATTCAATTTAATATTGTGATTGGAAGGCCAAAAATTCTAAGTGTATTAAAAAATTCCAGAGTTAAAACATCAAAAGCTACATTGCCATCACCATCATGCGTGTCGACTGAATCGAAACATAAATATTTCTTTTCTTCTCCTATAAATATCCAAATGCTATTGTATTAGTAAACATTTATAGATTGTCATATATTTATACAAATATAAATATGAACATCACCATTTACCTGGAATGAATTCCAATACATATTGGTTGATGACATCAACAATCTCAATGGTTCCAGCTAATATTGCTCGTGATTGCAAAAATGTTTTGTTGTTGTAATTCACAGCAAAATTTGGATATATGTTTTGCACTATGGCTTCAAGTGGATCGTCAAAATCTGTGATTAACAATTCAGTTGGGATGGTAATGTCTGCACAACCATCATTAGGTTCTGCTAATTTTCCATCGTCGACTTTCAATATTTGTTCTAAGTCAGATGGACTTGAGTTTGTGGCAGACTGTTGAAGTCACATGTTCTTAGTAAGTTTAAAAACCACACAATGATCCCTTATGTATGATGAATTTATATTGGCCCATATTATATTTGAATGACTGCCTCTTCGTATAACTGGTAGAATCTGCCAGAAATCGCCACCAAAAACAACTATTTTACCTCTAAATATTTTATCGGAAGATTTGGATCCGCCCATGATGTCTTAGAGGGTTTTATCTAATGCTTTGAAATAAAATATGTGAGTTATTGAAGCCTCATCCCAAATTATTAACTTGGATATTTTAAGTAGCTCACCACTGTCACTTTCTTCGTTTATATCGCATGTAGAAGACTCAAGTGTAGGAATTGGAATCTTGAACTTAGAATGTGCAGTTCGACCCCTCGGAAGTAAAAGTGATGATATTCCCGATGAAGCAACCGTTAAACATATATATTTCCTTATCTTATGTAAGAATCTAATATTCTCCACATATACGTCTTACCTATGCCGCCATATCCATATAAAAAAACACTCCTCCTTTTTTATTTTTCACTACTTCCATGATTTGCTTGAATACATCCCTCTACTCGTCTATTAGATATTTCACAGAGTTATAAGAAAAATGTGATTCAATTAACAATAGAAGTGTAATTAATACATTGATTTACCTGTGATATTTTGATATAAATTGTTGATTCTTGAAGTTGCTCAGCTGGATCATAGTTTAGCTTTTCATAAATAAGCTTATTTCCCAATTGCTCAACCACATAGCCTTTTGGGGAAGGCATTCCAAGAAAGTATTTTAAACTCTTGTGATTCCGTTGAATGAGTTTTCCAATTTCAATCATTGTTAAATTCATTATTTCTTCATCTGATAACCGTAACCCTATGAAAAAAATGATGGAATGCTTTAGATATGATGTAAATAATGTACTTATTATAGTAAGCATTAAAAATTGTAATAATAGTATTAATACCTCTGTTGTTTGAAGTTCTCTATTGAGCATAAAGTATTCCATTAGATAAGAGATGACATGTTTTACCCGATACATGCTTTGACTTGTTCATGCTACTTGTCAATAACATATGAACAAAAACTAATCTCAAATAATGACGGGAACCCCAATGGTATGCCTCATTAATAGAAGATGTGAATTCTTGATAATCATCGATAAAACCCATGGAAAAACATGCATCCTGGAAAGTATCATATTTATATTCTTAACAATTTTTATATCTTCATAACTGCACGGGCCTTTAACATATGTTAGCATCAATCTGAGATAGTACAACTCCCTGGTAGTTGGAAGAACCCATATTAGTCTGCCAATTGTATAACCTCTTTGACGTGGTTTCCACTCTTTTTTCTTTTTCTTTACATAAATAAATTTTGAAACAAATTTGTTGTATGTTAATTGTCATGCTTCGGGATACTTCTGGTTGGCTTCAAACCATAATGTGAACATCGATTCAGTAACACTCGGTTTCTCGAGTACTGTATTGATACAATCCAAGTCAGTATAGTATACTGAGTTTTCACCTTCACAATGAAAATACAGTCTTTCGACAGTTGGTTTCTACCATGAATAGGGAAAGAAAAAATCCTTCAAGATGCCTCGTTGGGAGAAACATACCTACAATCAATATATTGTTTGATCTCATCAATATTTTTCTGTTCAACGGAATTTGCCATCTTCATTCAGGACAATGGCAACATTAATTTTATCATAACCTTTGTTGATGTACTTGAATAAATACTTAATTGATGTACTTTGATTGCATCATTCCATGCTAATATGAGCTATAGACTTCAGTAACAACTTTGCATTGTATGGAACAACATTCCTATTATCGATTTCAATTCCATTCTTAACAACTTTGTGACCATTGTCCCTTCTTCTATAAACCAGATATCCATCTTGATTAACAATTGTTTCCTACCGAAATTCTTTAGGGAAGTATTTAGAACATTTCCCATCTTTCATACACGAGGAAGATCAATTTCCACTTCCACATGGCCCATGAATCATGTGAGTTTTAACTAACTTATATAACTCTTCATGAATATCTTTGTCTGGTATTTCAACTGATATGATATGATCAATATCATTTGGTGTTGGATATTTATTTGATGGATGAAGGAAAATCAGAATGTGAGCATGGGGTAACCCTCTCTTTTGAAACTCAATGGTATACATATCTGTAAAAAAAAATGTAATCGAAAATATACATATTAGTTGTTGAACAATAATAAGAAAGTAACTAATTAACATTGCATAATAATATCATTTCCTGGCTTAAATGTTAATTTACTTACATGCAAGAACTTTCCCCATTACACTTTTCTTTGTCAGATCGGACAATAATTCATCGAATTTCATCTTAAATATTCTTGAAATGTGTTTTGGATGATATTATGCTTTTAGATTAATAGAACCAAGTAAATGATGCAATTCAGGCCAGTTTGGGTTACATGTGAATATGATGAAGAGATCCATAAATCCAACATAACTTCAAATTGTCATTATGTCAAAGTATAACTGATCCATGTATCTACGACTACCAACATATGACGACAGTAGGATAACCCTCTTCCTTATGTTTGCACCATGTGTTTGACAATTTAATTTAGCATCGGTCAAATAGTGATACTTACTAACTCTAAGTTTTGACTGGTTCTTTCTGAGCCATCTAAGCCTTTATGATTCCGTCATGGTAAAACCATCTCCCAAAAATGGTTGGTAAAGCCTTTTTAATCTCAAAATTTTTATGCCTCGTTTATTCTGGATTGAATCCTAAAGGAGAACCATTCTCTTATGGTAAGTCGATTTCTTTTTGTTGCTTGTTCCCATGGTATATCTTCATTGTCCTCTTCTGAATGTCTCGAGTCTATAGCACGCCAATTGTTAGAACTTTTATTATGATGCCTCACATTAGGTCTATAACCATCATCCCCCAAAGGAAAAGGTAATGGATATTGATATCATAAATAAGATATATGATACTCATATATACTTTATAGTTCACCATATTGTTTCTGCATTATAATGTCTCTCTTTTCTGCAGTATCAACATCTCTAACAATAAGAGCAGCTACCTCATAAATAGTTGATTGATTGTATATCCTTCCATTATTACTTCGCTTAGAAATTAGACGAAGTTTTATGTCAGAAATATTTCCTTCACACCGTCTATCCCTTGCCATTCAGAGATATTGAGCATGAACATTGTGTGCATATAACATCTCATAAAGTTTTTTCATTGTATTAACATCAACTCCATTTCTTGTCCTACATTGTAATGAATTAGCCTGTGAAATTTGGTATATAGCCAAAATGAATATTTATAATTAGATTGGTATTAATAAACAAACTTGATTCCATCTACTATATTTTGAATTTCATGCTCCGAATCATAAATATACAGATGTGCAAAGCGTGGATTTTGACCGAGCATCAGTAACATGCTTCATATCCAATGACATGATTGACATTGAATATAAAATTGGGAGTTCCTATACCATTGTTAAATCGACGTCCATTTTAGCACCAGGAGATGTAAACGCAAACATCATGTTGTAAATACGAATTTTTTGTTGGAAGTTTTTTAAGTCAAATGAATTATGGTCAAACAACAACTCCTGTAAAACCTTGGGTGGTGTTTTTAATAAAGGAATTTGAACCTTTCCTTCCCCACAACACATGAAAAATTTAGGATTATCCGCATGTCGACATTTATATTTCCTTTCTTGATACCACATATTTGCACCACAATACTGACAACAAATGATTGGATCTCCTATATCATAATACTATCCTAAATATAAAAATAAAAAAAGGGATGCAACCTTGTAGTGATTTGTATTTGTGCATTTTCAAAAGCAACTTAGTTTTATAAAAATACCAGAATTTTGCCTATCTCACTACATAACATCATTCCCACAATAATCGTCTTCCTCATCCATACTCGAAATTGTATATGAACTATAACCTTCTAAAACAAAAAAGTATATTTTGATTATAGAGATTTATGTGCTTAAAATATAAGGTTACATACTGGAAAAATAATGGTATACCTTATAATCACCGTTCATATGATCGTCTGTACTATCATCTTCAAAAAGTTCATTGGTTTGAAAATCTGGTAATTGGGAACTGTTTGAAGATGTTAAACTTATATTAGTAATTATAGTATCAAATCTTCTATTTAAATTGACTCCAAGTTTGTCAATGCTCCTGCGTGATACCCTACTTGATATGATATTATCTGTGGTACTTGTAAAAGTGTTTAAGATGGAGTTAGGCAAACTATGTTGAACAGAACTTGATATACCTCTGCCTTGACTTGGAATGTTTGCATAAAATTTTGATAGTGGAGATCTTACAGACGATACTTCTTTATCATGAATTATATCAGACGGTGAACCATTTTCTTTGTGCATTGTCTTCAATCTCTTTGCTTTCTTCTGATCCAATATACACTTCCTAATCATTCTAGCCATTCCTGCTCTTTTATTCTTCAATATATTATTAGAGTGAGAATGTTCATCCACCATATGTTTATCCATTGTCTAATCAGCAAGGTGATTTTGATCCACAAAAGTCTAATCATATACTGAATTATAAATAGGAAATTTGTAATGCAAATCTGATATGCATTCAATAAGTATAGAATGTATGTGAATGATGCTAGATCTCAATATTCAATATATGTCATATTTGGAGTTTTGTTATGTCTGTTCATTAATTTTGTTTAGCAAACACATGTTTATTGTTAAGCCATGAAAATTTGGAGGCAAAACATATATATCTCAGTCTAACTAAAATGTTCCCTCCAAAATTGTTAATATAATAAAATGACAATATTGAAACTATCATTTCCAAGGGATTGATAAATTGTGAAGTCCTTAATAATGACAACATTGTCATGCACATGCTCAAAAAGACTTAAAGCATGATATAAGTAATTAATCATGACATAGGTAATCTAACATTCTTCATTGGTAATTCAGAATAATTATTTTCATGCATAGAAACCACCATTTCATAGTTGTTGAATAATGATTGCACTTGCTTAATCTTAACTAAGCATGTCAATACCGTCTCATAAAAAATGTCCTATTTGAATAATTCACGATTTTTAAGGAAATAATTGGATGTGTTGGTTTTGATGATAAAACTAATATCATTTACTAGAATACCCCTATTAATTATAGTTAAAAGAATGATGGAATAAAATGAAAGTTAATAAATATGGGTATGACAGTGGGAAAAAAATAATAAATATTGCATTGATATTGTAAAAGGATAATTATTTTGAGATAAAAAAAATGCAAATGAGATACTTTTTATGAGACAGATGTAGTATTTAACTAATAGGTTCGGAATAAATAATAACATAATTGTTGGACATGAAATACCTTGAGGTTAATTACTTAAGACCCAAAAATTAAATAATGCTTAATGAAAATGTATACAACATGATACAACATAATAAGGGTTTGCATTACCTGCAACAATTGAAATGGTTTTAAAAGCATTATCGTTATCAGTTGAGTTAAACAGCAAACTACGGTAAATGACATAATGAAAAATTACGATAGTTCAAAACAATTATGAATTTTTGTTATCTATAATTTTGAATTTCAGTAAATAGATAAAAGAATACATTATAAATTATTAATACAAAAAAATACTATATTAATAGGAATCACAAGAGTTTATTAATATAATTTCTTACAGATAAATGTGTACATAAATACTTAGATGCATTTGCATATATATTGCATGGATATTTTGAAGTATATGTTGATATTATGAAATATAAATGATAATTTTGAAGTTAGATATATAAGTGAAGTCATACGAAGATATAGTTATGTGTTGCTAATATAAGTGATCAAAAGATGTTAAAACATTATCAACTATGTTATATAAATTATTATATACTGTTGTATTACTACATTGTCAAGGTTGATATAAACTTCGAAGGTTGATAAACCATGTATTCAAACCAACAAAATTAATATTATCTCAATGATTTTCATACTGAATATAGATGACAAAAAATACCATCAGAAAAATTCCATATTACATAAGTTTAGTCTCTCTATAATTTGTATAATTTTGTATATCCCCCTTATTCTTATAGATTGGAACTAAAGTGTTTCTTCTCCATTCATACGACATTTGCTTTGACCTCATAATTTCGTTAAAGAGTTTGATAAGACACACAATACCTCTATCTCCAAGAACTTTCCAAACTTTAATAAGTATGTTGCCTGGCCAACCGCCTTACCGTTACTAATCATTTCAACGCTTTTTTTACCTCTTGTTTATGGATCCAACAATAGTAATTATAACTTTGACCCTCTTCTCTAATATCGAGTATGCTAGAGTCTGGTAAGATATCGTATCATTCATTAAATAAATCATAGAAATACATCTTCCACCTATCCTTTTTATCCTTTTCCTGAACCAAGACTTTGCCTTCTTCATCTTTAACACACTTCACTTGATCCAAATCTCATGTCTGTCTTTCTCTTCCCTTAGCAAGCCTATATTATCATATACACACACATTTAGTACATAAACAATAAAATCAACACTAAAAAGAAAAGGAAAAAAAACCCATTTTAATTCACTCATGGCACACATGGACTTTACTTAACTCAGGATACATATAAACTTTTGTCAACATCAACAATAAAGAGGAAAAATCTATTTTCATTTTTATTAACATAATTAAAATAAAAAAATAAGTAACAGAAAACACAACTTCACTCGACATAATCTATAAAGCAACGAGCAATCCACACAATAAAGATTAACATTTTTAAGTTACATGCATGAATAAATTGAGTTACATACCAAAAACATGATAAAGAAGATAAAATAATGGTGGGGGAAGCTTTGTTGATGTTTGGTTTTCTTTCCTTCATTTGAAGCTTCGTTGGTGCTTCGATAACATTATGGTGTTCGAAGGGAGGAAACATACATGTGTTGAAAGAGTTGATGTTCGAACACTTATGTGTGTTGGAAGAGATGAAGTTTAGAAAACAATGATGGAATATGGGTTTATATGTTAGGGAGTTTAGATGGAGAAGATAGAGATGAAAATCACATATGTTATGTTTTCTTAAAAGACCGTCCGATTTCGCAGGACAATGAAGATGAAATGAGTGTTAAAAGGTAAATCAATAATTATAGTCTAGTTATAGAAAATACATGAAAAATAGATTTCTTCTTGGTTAGAAAATCCTACAAAGAGAATATATACATTTTAAATTAAAAAAATTCCATGTAAAATAGATAGTTGATATTTCCTCTCAGTTAGAAGTCCCAACCAAGAGAATAGACAAATTATAAATAAAAAAAATAAGAAAGGTGTCAATTTTAAAAAATAAAAGCAAAAATGAAAAGGATGGATTTTGAGGCTTGGTCCATGAGCCACTTTTCCTCTTGGTTGGAAGGTCCAAGAAGGGGGAAAGATAAATAATAAAAAAAAATAAGAAAGACGCCAATTGAAAAAAAAAGTAAAAATACAAAAGGTAGATTTTTAGGCTTGACCCTAAGCTATATTTCCTCTTGGTTGGACGTCCGAACCGAGGGAATATATGATATTTATTTTTAAAAAATTGGAATGTTGCTTGCCCAGGGATTATACCTCAGATATAAGTTGCTGATGTGAAAGTTGTGTCATAAAATATATTATTTGTAGTAGTTGATTTTTTGTTTCATCGTCCTGTTAGGCGAGGCATTTACTCACGAGGCGCCTCCCATGATGGATGCAATGTGATGTCACTTCCTTTTGTGCGACTCCTTTTCTTCACTGCTCGCTTCCTTACCCCCAGTCACATCAATTGTCTTGGTCAGGGATTACTTGCTCCTAAAGGAATCATCTCAATCCCTCTTGCCGTATTTAGTATATTCAGATATACAACTCTCTTAATCAATCATTTGATTGCATCCTTCAGCTAATGAAGTCATTGGTGTTGTGGCCGCAATTTTTATGGAAACACTAGTACTATGACTTATTAGTCAGAAAGGATTCACTAACCGGTAAGGGATTATTTATCCTAGCTTTCCTGAATTATGTGTTCTCATATTCCTTATAGATTTTCTCCAGGAGGTGTTAGGGAAATGTATTTGTCAAATCGGCTTTGGGTCATACGATCGCCTTTCTCCTTGCGTTGGTTGGATTCCTTAGGTGTTGATTGGCTAGAACATGCACGTGACGGTGTTTAGTTATCCCCTAGAGTAATGAGTTTTTTCTCATAATTAATAAATGGCTAAGCCCTATTAAACAACTCTTTCAAGTTGTGAGCTTCCTTACCCCCTAACTTCTCTCTGAAGATGCTGTCTTGCCTCAAGCTATTTTTGAAAATCCAGCACTACATGCTTTTGTTAGAGCTTCCCACATCTACTAACACTTTTGTAAAGCGGTCGATATACGCCCGCGAACTTTCCTTTTTCCCGGAGTTATCTCGCTGAGCACGACTATTTTTGTAGGTTGAGCGAGCGATGCAATTCTTGCACAATTTTGTCCATGAATATATACTTTTGTTAGGTAGAGATTTGAAACAAATCATAGTCGATCCAGTTAGAGTTAGTGTAAAGAGGTTGCACTTTAGTGCTTCATTAACATGATAGTAATTTAGACGGTCATCTACATGTTGCATATGCTCATCTGGATCTCCCTTTCTGTCGTAACTATGGAGCTTTGAATTCGAGACCCAACTATCTAGAATACGAGTAGAAAGAGGATGCTTCCTTCGTCCTTTGACCGAAGGCTGCTCCTTTGGTTCTTCTTCCCTATGAAAGTGGCATGTCTTAGGACGTGTGTGACTTCCCCTTCCTCCTTCAGGATCGGAAGGAGGAGTTTGGTGTTTATGATTTCTTCGATAGCTAAGAGTTACTTTCCGACGAGACGCTGCTGGTTCGGGGATGACTCCTCCAAAAGACACTTCACAAACTTCACAAAATATCCGCGAGCCAAAGGACATTACAACATAACTTTGCAAAAATCGAATTGTTTATATAAATTTCCAACAAGTTCAGTCGTTAGGATTCCAAATTTTATGAATTACGAAGCATATTACGAAGCATTGGAACAAGAGAGAAGGCAAGGAATCAGAAGAGTTTCATCCCTCATCATTTGTACGGTGTAGTTGATTTTTTTACATTGATTTTTTTCTATAAATTCCTAAAGAATGAATAACTAATTCACTTGGATGGATTTCTTGTTAATGTGAATTATGTGATCCATTTAAACATACTTTCTATAACGATCAAATTCTTATAGTCATTTAATATTTTGCATTTGATGTGGGGTTGAAGGTAATTTATTTTTATAAAATTGGTTGTAGTTCATTAAAATTAATGGTGTTTAAAAACATTAGGTGCTTGAGGGGTAGAAGTATAAATGGGGAAGTATGGTATTGAATTTGAGAAATGGGATTGATATTAGTAGTCTATTAAGACATGGCCCATAATGGTTAAAACGACGTCGTATAAATAAACATCAATTATTCATACTTCGTATGCACTAAACTTAACGGCTGAACCTTGAGCCTTATCGTTGTTTTCCATGGCGTCACAAATTTATTCTCCTGCTCTCAACTTCGTTAACTCCTTTCCAATGGCGACGGTTTCTTCCTTCACCATCTCCTCTAAAACCCTAACCCTAACCCTACCTAATCACGCTAAAACCTCATCTCTTAATTTCAACAATCTTTCCATCCGTACCCGAAACCCTATCCGGATTCGCGCGGCGGTGGATGAAGATAAATCTTCCAAGAGAAGCGGAAGCAATGAGCCGAGAGAGACGATTATGCTTCCCGGTTGTGACTACAACCATTGGCTCATTGTAATGGAGTTTCCTAAAGACCCTAAACCCTCTCGTGAACAAATGATTGATACTTACCTTCAGACTCTTGCCACTGTCTTGGGAAGGTTCGTTTTCTACCGTTGCTTCTTATTTCATAGTTTCTCATAATATATGTTTTTGATGTTTAGAGTTTTTTTTTTGAATGGAAGTTTCAGAGTTGTTTGTAGTGGATATACTGATATATGATATTATGAAATTGATTAATTGTGTTTTAAAGCTGAATGTTATGTTTCAAATTGGAAATTGGAATAGGCATAGATTCTTATCTATAAAGCATGGACACTAGAAACACTACGTCGACACTCACACCGGTAATAAATTGAAAAATGAATAACTTAAACATTATCGCAAGTGTACTGACAAGGACACCGGTAATAAATTGAAAAATGAATAAATTCCGGCAAAAGTGCTGAACATAAATATCTTGTTCAGCAATGGTTCAAATATGACTCAGTACATATACTTTTTCCAAGGCTTCTTTGTTGAAGTCTACCAGACAAACTGAAGTTATGTGTGCTGAAGAGTCTTAGCGGCACAGTCTAAGAAGCACGGACACTTTTAGAAGTAGGCGTGTTGCGGTGTCCGATACGTGTCGGTGTCCGGCATTTGTATGACACTCGAATGACAAGTGTCGGAAGAGACAACAAGTGTCCTCCAGAAAAATAATTATTTTCTTTGATTCAAAACTCTTTAAATTGGTGTCTGACACTCATATGACACTCATACAACACATGTCTAACAATTCATAAAAGTGTTTTATAAAAAAAATAAAAAAAAGTGTTTTTTCTTTATTTCAACACGCCTTATACATTTTTTGAACAAATCCCCCACAAATCAAAAAGGGTTAAACATATACTAAAGCAATGTTATCAATGAACAATTAAAGACGTCAATTTTGATTAATATATTTTTAACTCTTTAAATAGTAGATGCAAAAATGAAACTCAAATACTATCAATATGTAGCCGTGTCAGTATCCTATATTTTTACATTATCAGTATTAGAGTCTCCGTGTTGTCTCCCAGTGTCCGTGTCAGAGTCTGTGCATCATAGGGTTGAGAACACTATAACGGCCGCCGCTATAGGGTGAATAGCTGGAAGCGTGGGCAGAGTGGTTCGTGGCCCGGAGCAGTTTTTGTCCCAATATTTTTTCCCTTATGTCAAACCAAAATTACCCCTTAAATTTAAAATGTTTTAAGGGTAGTTTTGGTTTTTTCAATTAAATTTGAGTTGAGACTCTATCCTAACCTTCCTTCGCCAATGTTTCTGCACTTCAGCTGTTCCAAAGAAAAATCACAAGTTCCTCCCTCACCTCTCTCACTTCATATGTTTCTAATTATTCTTCATGTGGTTTATCAAATAACTGACATCTCGGTATACCTGCCATCCCATTTTTGGGGTCGGTCACTTCACGCTGCTATCCAGGATTGACTACTTTGTCTCTATGACCTAAAGTGCTGTTTGAGGCTAAATAGTGTGCGGTAATGAACTAACAAACAAGTAAACTCAGTGTTGTTAATGAGTGGTCACGGGTCACGTGAGACAAGGTATGATTAGGAACAAAATCATTACAGAAGTAGGTAGCTACTGTTGGACAAATTATGGAAGTTTCATATAAGTGGTTTTGAATCTATGGTGTAGACCCATAGAAGTATGACTGAGGATGGTATAGACCAAATGAAAGATAGTTCAATAATTAGAGACATGGAGTGGCTGAGAAAAATTATGGGCCAAACCATCAAGAAAGATTTAGAGTTAAACAACCTATTATTACCATCAAGAAAGATTTAGAGTTAAACAACCTATTATTAGATATGATTCATATTTGGGCATTGTGACTCATTCTTGTGGAATAGAATTAGGATATTATTGTAAAAGATTTCATTGGTGGATCGTATACAATGGTAATGATGGATTCTATTTTGTGGGGGACATGTACGTGGAATAAAATGGATTCTGTTTTGTACAACATGGTAATGATGTATTATGTAGACAAACTTTGTAATTATGAATACAAAAGTAATAGATGTGTTGGTGGTTGTTTATCAGCATGGAAGAAGCAAAGAAAAACATGTATGCCTTTAGCACCACAACTTACACTGGATTTCAATGCACTGTTGATGAAGCAACCTCCGACAAATTCAAGGGTAATGTTTCTTATTGAAATTTATCTTGATAGTTTTTTATTTGCTACTTGACGAATTATTACCATTCATCTCTTATTTATACTTGTCTTGCTTATAGGTTTGCCTGGTGTTCTCTGGGTCCTTCCAGACTCATACATAGATGTTAAAAATAAAGACTATGGAGGTTACTTTATCAAGTTTAACCTAACATATCATGTTTAGACTATTCTTCCTCTTGATAATCTTGTCACTAAATATGTATGCTTTTTAATTTTAGGTGACAAGTACATAAATGGGGAAATCATTCCTTGCAGATACCCTACTTATCAACCAAAACGTAGTGGTGGACCAAAGAATGAGGGTAGAAGGTATGATAGACGGAGGGATGGTCCTCCTACTGGGCGTCAAAATCCAAGACAAGAGGCAGCTGCCTCAGATTCATCCTCTGCATGAGGTAGGCAATTCCATTCTCTGTTGTACTCTGGATGTTACTGATCTTCTCTTTCGTGATTTGTAATGTGATACGTATAGGTATCCAAGATTCATGGCTTTTCCTCAAGGGAGAATTAGTTTTTTTTTTCTTCTAATAGGGAGTGAGAATGGGTTTCCTCGGAGATGGAAGTTCATTTGCAGGGTTTAATTAAATTGTTAATCTTTCCTCAGTTATTGTGTGAAGTTTCATTAGTTTTTCCTGTGCATTTTGTTAATCATATATTTCTCAAAAGGGATTGAAAATGTGTTTCCTTGGAGATGGAAGTTCATTCACGAGGTTTTATCATCTTGTTTGTTCTTCCCCTATTGTTGCATGAAGTTTCATTAGTTTTTCCTGTGCATTTTGTTAATCATATCTTATCTTAATAGGAAATGAAAACGGGTTTCCTTGGAGATGGAAGTTCATTCCCTGGGTTTTATCAATTAATTAATTTTTCCTGAATTGTTGTGTGAAGTTTCAGTAGTTTTTGCTGTGCATTTTCTGTATCTTATTAAACTTTACGAGTTCTTATTTTTACTTTTTTGTTGCAGCCTCCGGGTGGTTTTCAGTTTTGTTGAGAGTAATTCCAAAACAAAGAGGATTCTACTCCTTATCAAGGCATTATCATGCTCATATAACAACTAAAAGCTCAAACCTATGTTGGATTCTCATTCAGATACACCTATGTTGGATTCTCATTTAGATGCATAGTGCTATTTATAGTTTAAAGTGCGATCAAATGGTCACGTCAGTCGGTAATTATCTTGAGGAATGTGTGCTTCTGGACTGTGTCTTGTCTATGAGATGTAAGACTGGTGTTAGGGTAGTTTGTTTGTATAATTTGGAGTTACTTATCACTTTACAAGTTTGTGCTTTTGTGATAAGTATTTCCTAGGACGATCATAACATTTTGAACACATTAAGTGACTAATAGGCACGCAATAGATCCAATGATGTGCATATTTAGTTTTGACATTGCCAAATTAGTGAAGCTTTAGGTTAATTGTGGTGCATAATTGCATCAGACATATCACAAGCAGCCAGTGGGCAGGTTTGGATTGTGTGCAATCACAGTAGAGATACCATCTGATCAAGATGGTCCAGATTTCAAGATTGATGTTTTAGATTTCATCCGACGTCGGCAAATATGCATGTGACTGCATTCTGCACCTAATCCAAATCCCTAACGAGCTACCTGGCTCATATTCATATAAGTATCAATTAGGGGTTTTAACGGATTTGATAACATGAAGAATTTAGAAAATTGTTAAAAAAGTGAAGAGAAAATTATATTTCATCAAAAACACTGGACAATGATTAAAGATTGTTTTTATGTCAGTGTCAAACTACTATGTTAAATGACAAGGATTGGTTCTGCAGTATCCATCAGCCTTTGAAAAGAATATTCTAAGTTAAACAATGGCCAATTTGCCATCCATGGCCCTTGCTTTGCTTTGCTGGTTATAATTGACATGTCCAACTCAAAATCAAAACTTTACTTTGTTTTTTCTTTTTGGAAATCCATTTTTAACATTTTTATTTATTACAAATATGATGATCTCAAAGTGGCAATATTTAAGTGCTATCACTTTCACCTAAACTAGCTTATGCTCATGATTCATAAAAATTGTGATCAAGATAATCTTAAAACCATGGATGCTTTTTATTGACTTTATGGTCCAATTCTTGGCAAGTGATAGTGTTGACACATGCTATAAAATTGCTTCCACTGTGGCACCCCCATTTATTTTATTACTGTTAAATATATCTACATAAATTTCCTCTTTCCTTTCACTACATGTGGACATTTTAGCATAGATAAGAGTTCTACGGTGGGTGGGTGAGATAGTACCAATCCACTTAATAGCTTTAAATGTGAAGGAAAAAACGTAGTTGCGGTTGAAGTGATTAACCTCTTTTAAAGTTTCCATCTTCAATCTCCTATGAATCATGGCCTACTACAACTCTTCATATTCTGGATCTGGTTATGGTGAGTACAATTTCAACTCTTATACTGTCAATTATAATTATGATCAAGTTCCATCTAGCTATGATTACAATCAACCAAATTATGGGTATGATTCGAGTTCATATTTTTCTGATCCAAGTTATTCAGATCATAGTTATAATAACCACCAAACCATAGCATATTCTTCCACAACTTTTAGTGACCCTAAATATCTTGTGTATGATCCCAATTATGGTATGACTCAGCTTGTTCTCTCTTATTCTACTTTGGAATTCAATGAACCTGCTTTTGATGAATATGATCCAACACCTTATGGTGGTGGCTATGACATTGTTGAAACCTATGGCAAGCCTCAACCGCCTTCTGAAAAGATCTGCTATCCTCGTTCCGACTCAACTTCAAATTCAATTCCAGTTCCAACTCCAGCTCCGATTCCGATTCCAGTTCTGGTTCCGGTTCCGGTCCCTTCGGAGGATGCGAAAACTGAAGAGAAAGTAAATAAACCACAAAATGAAACCATAGATCAAATTGCTGTGGAAAAGCCAAAGTCAGAAGATAGTACTATAAAAGAAACTATTGAGGCTTATGAAGGTGAAGAAGAATCTGAAGATAGTGATTATAGTGAGGAAAATGATGCTGAAGATGCTGCTGATGATGAGAACAATTCAGGGTCTAGTTATGAGAAGGAAGTGACTCCTCCTAAATATGAATATCCAAGTGGATATGGTTTGGAAACTGTGGATATATGTGAAAGCTTGTTTGGTTATTGGCCATGTTTGGCAAAAATGAAGAGAGAAAATTGTTGTAATGGATCAGTTCATAGAGAAAACCACTGTCAGGAGAATATGTGGAAAGGAACTGCAGATTATCTGTTTGGAAATCCATATCCATATGGTGGGAGAAGAGATGATGATTATGGAGGAGAGTTTTTCTATGGTTATGAAAGGCATTGATTACAGTGATGAATCATGGTGACAGAAATGAAATAATTTGTTCAAATGTGTAATGAGAGAATTTGAAAGTTGTAAAGGTTGTTTCTGATGTAAGAATAAATGTAGGAATTTGATTGAAAGATGTGAAAAGAATAAATTTTCATGTTTACAGGCTTTATCCTATGGTTCTAGTTTAAGAGCTAGTAGTTTGATGAATGATTTTCTGTCCATGATGTTTTTTTTACAGAATGATATTTAACATTGAGTCATCAATTTGCAATCTAAAAATTTGATTTTTTAAATTGGTTTAACATCCTACTTCTGTCATGTTTGTGAATTATTTTTTAAAATAATCTAATTTTTTAATTAAAATTCTAAAATAACCATTTTTTATAAATATTTATCACAATAATCATTTTTCCAAAAATATTTAACCTAGGCGTCAGTTGCATTGACGCATTCAATGAAAATGTTATTCATTGGCGTCACATGCAATGACGCATCCATGACCATGGCGCCACTAGGAGTGACACATACATGTGTAGGCGTCACATGCAATGGCGCATGCATAGTCCACTCCATGTGTGCGTCAATGCATGTGGCTACTACTCCACCACTCCGTCTATAAATACAACATCCCCTACCATAATTTTTCACCCATCTTCTTATCCCCTCCTTTCATTTTTCTTCAATCTCCTTCAATTTTCTTTAAAATGTCTTCATATTCATACTTGTGTCCTTAT
This sequence comes from Lathyrus oleraceus, assembly GCF_024323335.1. Classification (NCBI taxonomy): domain Eukaryota; kingdom Viridiplantae; phylum Streptophyta; class Magnoliopsida; order Fabales; family Fabaceae; genus Lathyrus; species Lathyrus oleraceus. The sequence goes on from NC_066579.1 coordinate 450,948,418, forward strand.
ATTCACAAGAGAAATGCAGATTTAATTTTTTTCAGCAGTGCAGTCTACGATGAAGATCCGACTTTGGAATGTAGATACGTTCGAACATCTTAACAGGACCTTGAATCGCTGGTTAGATGTAGAAATTGCAGATGGTGAAAGGATCAGAAGAATTCAATGGTTTGATACGAAACCAAAATGGAGAAGTTCGTTTCTGGGTCAATGTCAGAGACATTCACATGATGATGTATACTTCTCACAAAATTGTTTTGATGGTTTAATCGCATAGTTATGTTGTTTATGCGTTGTATTTGTTTGTGATGTTATTTTATTTGTAGTAGTTAATTGTGTTGTTGTTTAATTATTGTATTTGTTCTACTTATCATATAAAATGAATGTTGTTTTTAATATAAAGCAAAAGACTTACAATTAAAATTATGTTGTTGTGTTCGGTCCAACAGTGGGACAATTTGTACGATTCTGACCGAGCTGGTGACATGAACTACAAAATCTAACCATTTTGTTTGCCGTATCCATTTCGGTTCGAATACGGGTGCTGTTTGGGCAACCCTTTTTCTTTCTTCGCATTATTTCATTGTGCCAGAGAATGTCCCCTTGATATGCAAGCCAATAATTCTCTTTTGCTACCACCGAAAAGCTAATTTTGTAAACATTGCAAAGGTTTATGACACACACCCAAACTCAAAACCAAGAACCAAACCCTAACCACCAACAACCATACGCGACCACCACATTTGTCTATAGCTCAGGTGATTCATACGATTCAACCTCATGTCATCATAGCCCCCACTTATGAACACCCAAACATGCCATCGTCATAACACTCAACCATTGTTTGACTTTATTACACCACATGAACCATTGCTTCATTTCCAAAACAGGATGTGGAACAGGGGGGCATTTCAATCGGGCGGATCATTGGTTTTCTTGTCAATCGTAATGTATTTTAATTTTATATCATAATATTAATAATTATTTTTCAGTTATCTATTTTTTTTAATTTATAAGTATAACATCTATATATATATATATATATATATATATATATATATATATATATATATATATATATATATATATATATATATATATATATATATATATATATATATATATATATATATATATATATATATATATATATATAACATGCGCGACATGCAATAACGCATACACTTGATATAATTAAGTATGCGTCAATTGTATTGGCTTTATTTGCATGCATGTGCCAACATCATTGGCGTCTATGTTAAATCACATATTGGATACGCCAGTTCAACTGACGCATATTTTAGACGTGTGCATGAAACATGGTTATTTTGGTAAGTATTTTGAAAAAAATAATTATTTTAGAATTTTAATTGAAAAAGTAGGTTATTTAAAAAAAATCTACGTTTGTTTTGCAGATTAAATTGTACGGGGTTAAGTTCAAAACTTTAACTCACCTAATCAATTTCCTTATAATGGCTCGATCTAGTTTGATCCGTTTTTCCATTCTAGTGGTATGAGATGATCTTAAATTAATGGTTTATTTTATACAAAACTTTAAAAATATGAATCAAATTTACTCCAAGACCACTAAGTTAGAGTTTATAATGATCTAACACCTTACACTTCTTTTGATGAAATATGATGGAATGAAGTGATATGAAATGAAATAAAATAAAATTCTATTATCTGAATTATTTAAAATTGGATGGCGCATAATGAAATGTAGTGATTTTTATTCCATTTCAAACTTAACATTGTTTTCTTTTCCTTCCCATCCACACCATTCTGCTTCATCCAATTTTAAACATTATAAATGGTGATAAGTGATAAATTGAATAAACTAGTCATCCAGTCCATTCCACATGGACTATAACCCTTTAAATCCCACAACTCCTAACAAACAATTGAACCAAACACACATTTGAGCAAAATGTAAGAGCAGAGGTAGAGGTCTCTTCACTCAGTACACTCACTCAATTCTTCCTCCCCTTGGCCATCTTTCGTGTCTATGCATCAATACTCAACAATATTCACCTTGACGAATATCAAACTTTTATAAAGATTTCTTACATGAAGTCCACATTATGACAACTGGGAGATACAACCCCTACTTAACACTGAAACATATGTAACAACTTCAAATAATGTATGAACTTGTCATTGATGTCATACTTGGTCAATATATTTGTTGCATTACTAAAATATACATTTTTTCAAGTAATATTTATCCAAATGTAAGTAACTATTCAATCTTGTGAAATATTGCATAAATATGCTTTGTCCTATCAGAGTGTAAGTGGACTCCATCTTGCTTAACACCTAATCCCCTAACTAATGTTATAACTCATAAGGTCTTTTTGAATACCTCAACTACTATCATATGCTTTAGTTTTAGAAATAACTACTATGGACTAAATTGATGATTTATAGTAAATAAATCCATATGCAAGAGTAACGACATATCTTGGTGTAGACTTCATATCACCCATATCGCACACATAGTCTGAATCAAAATATTCTACAACTGAAGGATCATCTTGTTCACCATTAAACATGATACAATGATCTGTTGTACCCTTCAAGTACTTGAAAATTCACTTAACTGCGACCAAATGACACACTTACTTGGTTTGGACACAAACTTACAATGTTGACTTACAACTTGTGTCAAATTTGGTCTAATGTAAACCATAACATATATTAAACAACCAACTATACTAACATAAGGGATCGTTGACACATACTCAACTTCTGCATCTATCTTTGGGCACTTATTTAACTAGAGATTAAAGTGATTTGCCCATGGAATAATCAACACCTTCAAATTGCTCATGTCAAATCTGTCAAACACCTTTTTAAATATAAATTTTCTAAAAGATCATAATTTTGTAGTACTCTTATCACTATGAATTGACATCCTAAAAATCTACTTATGAGCACCTAAGCCTTTTATGTCAAACTCATTTTCAACAAGAATTTTCAAATTATTTACATAATATAAATGATTAGCAACAATCAACATATCCACATATAATAACAAGAAAATAAAAGAACCATCACCAAGACTCCTAACATAAATACAACAATCATACTCACATTTTGTATAGTCAATTTGAAGCATGTATGAATCAAAGCGCTTGTACCACTAACTTGGAGACTACTTTAAACTGTACAAAGACTTCTTCAACCTTGATTAAAGATGAAAATCTGGTAGAAGATCCATGTGAAGTTTTGATGACAACAACAATGATTAAAGGCAGTGATAATACCTTTCAACCTTGATGATGGTGATCAAACTAGAGAAACATCACATGCCTCATCAACAAAAAGAGACTCAAGATTAGAGTGCTTATATTATCAGAAGAAATTTAGCTAAGAATCTTGAAACCTTAAATAAAGCGTGAAATCTCACCAGGTTATGTCTGTTTGTCTGTCTAAGAAAACTCTCACACACGCACATTTAAAATGTCTTTTTTAAATGTTTTGAAAAACATTTAGACAATTGATTAAAAAGATTTCCAAGCATTTTTTGAACTAACCAATCGATTGGTAATTTATGTCAATCGATTGACAAAACTTTTCTGAGCTAGCCAATCGATTGGAAAGAGGCTAATTGATTAACCAAGAAATTAGGACAATACATTGATGACTTGCAATGACTATATATCCAAGATTTCCTATTTGGGCATGATAATCAATTAAAAATAATCTGACCAATCGATAGGAGCTTTATTGCAATCGATTGGCTAATCGATTTCGCCCATGTATTATTTCCTTTTTTGGTTTTTCCAACTCCTATATAAAGGAGACTCACTTCCTCTTCATTTCACGCCACTTTCCATCTATATACATTTTCTTTGGAATTTATCTCTTTAATTTCTTTGTCATTCTCTCTTTCAAAAATATTTATTTTCACTTAAAATTACCTTAGTACTTGTAAGTGAAGCTTTGCTTGTGAGGAAGAATTTTTATAAGTGATCGTGTTGTTTGTTTAACTCTTGAGAGTGTGATATTCTTAAGAGGATTGAGTTTCGTTCGTGAGATAAGTCTGTCTTAAAATCTCTATTTTGATTTATTGAACTTTGCTAGAAAAGTTTTGTTCTTGGTTATTGAGATCTACCAAAAAATATCTAAGAAGGTTTATTATCTTAGCCTTTGGTAAAAGCTATCTTTGGTTGGGGATAAGATTGTAAAACTATCAAGACCAGATTGTATTAAGATTCGTGGGCATAACCTGTTAAAGCTCAAAAGTCTCAAGAAGACCTCTTAGGGATAGGACTAGCCCAACTTACGGCAGAACATGGATAACTTTATGGTGCAATTTCTCTAAACTCTTATCTCTTTTATTTCTTGTATTTATTTATTTTTGCTGCTATATACTCTTAAAATAATTACTAACACAATCTTAATCGAGAAAAATATAAAAGTAATCATGAATTTTAAATATCACAATTCACGATCTCTCTTGTGTTTGAAGTCACTTGTTAAATAAGTGGTATTAGAGTCTAACTCTGTTAAGGACTAATCATCTCAGGAGGAAAAATGTCTTCAAACTATTAACTAAATAAACTCCCATCCTTAAATGGAGAAATGTATGGCTTGTGGAAAGAGAAAATGAAAATTTTCACAGAAGGGATAAATCGTGGGATTTGTAAGGCTGTGAAAGAAGGTTCATTTGTCCCTATATGATGGTTTTGTGGGCTAAGGAGAGTACTATTGTACCATTTTGTCTCCTATAGGCAAACCGTTACACAAAGAGAGAACTGAAATTTTCTATTCCAATTCTACCCTCCAACATATCTTTTAACTGCTTATATAAAGGAGACTTGGAAGAATTAAAGAAGCTGCTAATTCACTGTGCAATACTACGCTCATACACACGCTATTTTGCTGAAGTATACATTTTAGTGTATAATATTTGTAAACACACATAGAGTTGATGCTCGTTATTGTGTGAGTATTCATTGTATTAATCTTGTGTTAATCTGCTTTCTTAGGAGAAATACTTATAAACACACACTTCTAAATCTCAATGTTGTTTGAGAGGTTTCCTTGAGTGACAAGGTTTAGACATATAGACTCAAAAAGACAAAGATGGTTTGTCTTTATGGTGTCTGTAATCAGTTTCAGTTATAGTGGATTAAGTCCTTGTTGAGAAGGTAAAATCACTTTGGTAGGGTGGACTGGAGGTAGCTTCGTTAACAACGAACCAATATAAAAATAACTTTGTTATTTTTCTTGTTCGTGTTATTGTTCGATTGAGTTGGTTTTGAAAAATCTTTTATTTTTAGAAACCCAATTCAAACCCTCATTTCTTGTGTTTCTTTCCACCTTCGGAAAGAAAGTAGCGATGTATGATATGCTCTTTTCTCTATCCATCTGCATCCCATCTTGATATAATGTTTATTATATGTATGTGTGCATGCTTTCAAGCCTCCCCAAAAGAATCACATCTCAATGCGATCAAATGTATTATGCGATATCTCTCGGGCGCACAACAAATGGGTTTATTGTACCCCAAGGGAGGGGATTGTTACTTAGTTGGGTACTTCGACTCCAATTTTGCTGGTGTAGATTGGATAAAAAAATTTCCAGTGTTACATGTCACTTACTTGAGAACTCGCTTATCTCATGGCATAACAAGAAACAAGTGAATATCACACTATCCACAGTTGAGACATAATATGTTGATGCAGGTAGTTGTTGCACTCAACTTATTTGGATGAAAAAACAACACATTGACTACGGTGTAAATATTGGAGTTGTCCCAATAAGATGTGATATTACTAGCACCATACACATCACAAAAAACCTGATACTTCACTCTCGGGCTAAACACATTGAAGTTAGGCACCACTTTATTAGAGACTATGTTGAAAAAGGGGAATGTGTACTTGAATTTGTAACTTTATCTATTCAACTTGCATAATTTTTACTAAAACCCTTCCTAAAGAAAACTTATTTTTTCATAAGAACCGAATTAAGAGTATTAAACAAACCATGCATGGAGTAAAACTGCCTACATGTCATATATGTGCCTATGTTGATCTATGTGCTTATGTTTGCATATGTTACTTTTAGCATTGCATAATTTTATCTACCTTTTTGATTTTGACACACACACACACACACACACACACATACATACACGCGCGCACACACACACACACACACACACACACACACACACACACACACACACACACACACACTACACACACACACACACACACACACACACACACACACACACACACACACACAACACACACACCCACACACACACACACATTTTTCAAATGTTTTATCTTGAAAATTATTTTCTAAGCCAAGCCAAGTGATTAAGAAACTGTCCAAGCATTTTTTTAAACTAACTAATCGACTGGGAAAACATTTATGATCCAGCCAATCAAGTGGAGCATTAAGACAATTGATTAGAAATGGGATAATCGATTAACCAACAAATTAGGACAACACATTAATGAATTGCAGCGACTTTATATTCAATATTTCCTATTTGGGCAAGTTAATCCATTAAAAAACGACCTAGCCAATTGATTGGAGCTTTATGGCAATTGATTGACTCATCAATTTCACCCATGGATTATTTCCTTTTTTGGTTTTTCAAACTCCTATATAAAGGAGGCTTTCACCCTCTCTGTTTCACGCCACTTTCCAAGGATTTACATTTTATTTGAAATTTATCTCTCTAATTTCTTTCTCCTTCTCTCTCTAGAAAATATTTCTTTTCACTTAAAATTGCTTTAGTGCTTGTAAGTGAAGCTTTGTTTATGAGGACGAATTTTTGTAAGTGTTCGTGCTAGTTGTTTAACTCTTGAGAGTGTGATAATCTTAAGAGGTTTGAGTTTAATTCATGAGATAAACCAGTCTTAAAATATTTGTTTTGGTTTATTGAGCTTTGCCAGAAAAGTTTTGTTCTTGGTTATTGAGATCAGCCTGAAAATCTCTAAGAAGGTTCTTTAGCTTAGCCAGTGGTGAAAACTATCTTTGGTTGGGGATAAACCTGTAAAAATCTCTAGATCATATTGTATTAAGGTTCGTGGGCATAACATGTAAAAGCTCAAAAGTTATTGTCAAAATATCAAGAAGACCTCTTGGGGACAGGACTAGGCCAATGTTCCGCAAAAACTGGATAAATCTCAGGTGCTATCTCTATAAACTCTTTTTCATTTATTTCTTCTATTTATTTTTCTGATGCTATATAATCTTAAAAGAATTACTAACACAATCTTAATCGATAAAAATATAAAAGTAATCACGAATTTTAAATACCATAATTCACTCCCTCTTGTGCTTGAAGTAACTTGTTCAACACTAGTTTACATGATAATGATGATATGAGTTATAAGATTAAATTATGGTTGGTTTGGGTAGACAGTCTTGCAGGTAGAATATTGGAAACTCGTTTTCCCGAACTAATTATCACCGAGTTTCATAGGTTTGGTTACGTTTTTGCCCAAACTAAAATAATGCTCAACCCAAACACATTGGTTTGGTTCAGATTCCAGTTTGGTTTGGATTTTCCCGAACCAATAAACACCCTTACTAATAGAAGCATGTATGACGAATGGAGGAAAAATCTTGTCATAGTCCTCTCAATTGTGAGTAACCATTTTATAGAAGACTAGCCTTACACTTTTCCTTCTTTTTATGTTAATTTTGGTTTTGTCTTGTACATCCACCTACAACCAAATTCCTTTTCCCCTTAAGAAGTTCCACAAGTTCATACATCGATTTTTCTTCAAAGACTTTATCTCCTCCCCATAGCAAACATCCACTTATCTTTGTCCTAGATAGCTATAACCTCTCAGAAAGTTGATGGACCTCCAAAATTAGTAAGAAGTTGATCAACTACCAAGTCTTCATATCCATGTAGTTTTGATAACTTAATCTGATGATTTTCTCTATCACGTATAAGAGAATAATGTATTCCACATGAATCTTAAGGTCCATGATGAATTTCACTATCAGAGTCTAGTTCAATTTACAATTTAGGTACTATCCACGCATTTTTCACATGTAGTTGATCATTATCCATCTAAATCACATAGTTTGTGGAAGTTTCCCTAACAAGTGCTACAGACCTATTGCAACTAGTTGCTTCAATATAAATTGGTCATCAATGACGATATCTCTAATGATAACAATCTAGATCCAATAATGTGAACCCTTTTGCATAATCAAGGACAATACATTTCTTCAACTTTGGATCAAGCTTGAATTGATCTTTACTAGATATATGCACATATGCTAAAATACCAAAACTCTTTAAATTGTCAAGATCAATGTGGTTACATATCCTCACGTCCTTTACAACATTCCCTTCCGAAGATGATAATGGTGAGTCATTCATGAGATAACACAACATATTAATAGAATTGTCTATATTACAAAAATACTCATGAAACATATCATGAGAATTATCCCCTAATCGTCCCCTCACAATAAACAATTAGTCATAACACATATTTAGGCCCAACATTAGAGAAGGGCAAAGGTCACCTCACTCACTCAACTCGCACTATTTTTGCCCCTCTTTTGCATCTATTTGTCATACTTAGCTAATTTTTATTTAATTCTGTTTCAATTTCTCTTTGCTTTATTTTATTTGGTTCTATTCATTTTAAAATGTCTTCGCTTTGTTTCATTTGGTTCTGTTCTTTTTGAAATATTTAATCATTGCGTAATACTTTTATTTTATAGAGACATCCTAAAAAAGTAATTAAGGTTTTATTTAGTTGTGTTTTTATTTTTTATTTTTGAGGGAAAGGAGAAAATATTATAAATCAAAATTATTTGGTTCAAGTTTGTACAAGGGGAATGAAGAGAAATGAATGTGCAATTTTTTCTTCTCCACATATTTGAAGATTTGGAGAGGAGAAGAGCGGGAGGGAAGAAAGATATGTTATCTTAAAATATAATTGATTATATTGACAAATTATCCTATTTTTTTTTAAAAATTTATAATTAAAATCATAAATTATTTTTATTAGAATATTAAAAGCTTATACTTTTTGTCCAATATTTTTAGTGCTGGTTTTGTTTTTCTTCTACAAGATTTCTTCTGCCTTGTCAATTTTTACACATTATTTTTTTTCTTCATATTAAGCCATTAACCGTATCTTCAATTTTTGAATTTAATTCTTAGTACTACTGGTCTTGTGTTTTTTTTCTTCATATTTTTTATGACAACTAATTATTTTTATTATAAAGTGTGTATTTGAAAAACTTAAAATTATTTTGAAAAATTATGTGAAATAGAAGCTACACTTATCAGTTTTTTAAAATCACATAAAAAAATGCCTTAAACGCGCTGCATCGATGTCCCACGGTGTTATCAAACATAATAGACTAAGACTCAATTCTTTTTCTTTCATGTCTTTTATTTTGGTCCCTTTTATTTATTATTTTGTTTGTATTATTGTAGTATATGTGAGTTATACAACTAGAACTTAATTTTATAAATATTTTATATAATTAGATAAATTAAGATTGAAAAATGATTTATCTAATCAATAATTTTATAATAAATATATGATATTTATTAATATTTTATATGTATTTTAATATATTTTAAAATATTAAAAAATTAAATATTCCATATTTGATTATATATAAGCGAAATCTTAGATATGATTTTTGAATTTTTTTTTAAATATCCAGAAATTTAATTTTTTTTTCAAAAATACACCATTTTTCAAAAAAATTACACAAATGGCCATTTTTGGCCATAAATTACACCTAGGCGCCACCCTAGTTGGCGCCTACCCTTAATGGGTAGGGCAAGTCGCCACTAGGAGTGGCGCCTACACCCATTCCCTTTATTTTTTTTTATTTTTTTTTATTTTTATATATGTTATATATTTTTTTTTATTTTTTTTTAATTTATAAATTTATATTTTTTATTAATTATATTAATTTATATTAACACATATATATAAATAAAATTATTTACAAGATATATATATATATATATATATATATATATTCATTTATATATATATATATTATATATATATATATAATTTAATTTATAAGTAATTAATATTATTTGTAAATTTTTGGAAAAAAAATTAATTTATATACGTGTAAATAAATATTTATACACATGTAAATTAATATATATATATATATATATATATATATATATATATATATATATATATATATATATATATATATATATATATATATATATATATATATATATATATATATATAAAGATATGATAGACAATATCTTTAAAGATAAAGATAAAGATATAAAGATAATAAACAGAAAATATTTTTATTTAAATAATAGACAAGACAAATATTACAAAGATATGATTAATCACATATGATGCGGTCCCTGGTACGATCCGCACGGGGGAGGTCTAATTACTCGCCTAGACGGTTCACGTGGTGGTGGTGCTTCCCTATTACCACCCCTTGCCCTAACGCGTCCCCTTGCCGTTTGTCGTTGTGGTTGGGTCGAAGTCCCTTCAGTGCTGTAGGAAAGACGGGTCCCCTCTGCGCCCTCAAAGCTTTGTCTCGGTGGGACAAACTGACTACTGCTGGGTGCACCCTCGAATTGTGGTCTTTGGTAGTTTAGGGTTGAATCGGGTTGGCCAAAGTACAATGTTTGTTGTGGTGTGTAGTAGTCCTGTTGGTAGTCCTCTTGTATACCCGTGTTGGGGCTAGGTGGAGGACTGGAAGAGCTCGGGACATTGTCGTGATGGAAGTGTTGGGATTGGTGGAAGTGGGGGGATTGATATTGTGGTAGGTGTTGGGACTGTTGATGGTGGTGGGAATGTTGAGTTTGGTGTTGGTAGTCTTCATGGTATTGGGGTTGAGTTTGTGGTATGTATTGTTGATTTGGTTGGGGGGTGGACATGTGTTGTGGTGGTTGTTGTTGGTAATATGGTGGTGGTGGTTGTTGTTGGTAATAAGGTGGTGGTGGTTGTTGTTGGTAAAATGGTGGTGGTGGTTGTTGTTGGTAATAAGGTGGTGGTTGTTGTTGTTGGGAATACTGTGGTGGTTGTTGTTGTTGGAAATATGGCTGTTGCATCCGGGGATCGTCCAAATAGAACGGGTCAGACACAATCATTTCTGGATTTGTATTTGCTCTATACCAATCCACATATTCCCTTGTCGGCTTTATTTCGTTGGGCGCCACCGGAAATTGTAGAACATAGTGGGCACGGTCTTTCCACATTTTACGAAACTCCTTAGCAAATTCCTTCCAATTTTGGGCATACCACTGGTGGCTGACTTTTTTTAGATGCCAAGGTTCCATAGACATTGGGGGGCCTGGGATTTCTTGATGCATTCCGAATTGCAGCTTGACACGGTCACTTTGGTGCATCTCCACAGTGGTGAATCGCATTATGGCCGTTTTTGCTGTCCAAACAGCTGCATCTTCGGGGTTGGGTTGATGTTCCAATCCCAAATATGGCCTCCAAATAAACTGCAAAGAAAAAAGCAAATATGTTATTTATCGAGAATGCATGATATTAATAAATCAGTTAGAAGCTGAGTGATTTAGTGGTAATACATCTTGTGCTCGGAGACGATCCAAGAGTTGACGATAAAATATAATTTTATTTTTGGGGGTAAGACTGTAATCCAGTCCGGTTGTAATGAACCTAAACAAAAAAAGATAAATAATATTATTTACAAATATTTATAGAATAAATATACAAAATGAAATAACATCATAAATTTACCTAGTTGCGTAGGGGAAGGAGTAGACATTAGGATTTTCTGGGGCTAGCCTCGACAATCTCCACCACCCCCATGTTTGGAGCAAAAAAGCACATCCAGAAAATGTACAGTGCTCATTTTGTGCATTTTTACACAAAGAGCTATATAGGAATGCTAATACTGCAGAACCCCAACTATATGTGCTTATTCTATCAATGTCCCCGAGCAAACTCAAGTACATAAAGTTTATGCTATTTCCCGTCCCTTCGGGAAATAGCAAGTTCCCAAACAATAGCATAATGTAAACCCGGGTTTTTATGACTTTTTCTTGTTCGGAGGATTCCTCAGTCAAAGTTATGGAGTCGTGGTACAATTGTAGGCTAGATAATTTAATACCCTGACCCCTTGCTTTGGCAGACCCCTCACCCTCGACCAGATCTACCCCCAACATTTGAACACATATTTGGTTAGGCTGTTGAACATTTCCGATCACAAGCTTACCATCTATTCTAAGACCCAAAAGCATGTACACGTCCTCGTATGTGACGGTACATTCACCAGTTGGTAGGTGAAAAGTGTGTGTCTCAGGTCTCCAACGTTCACACAGAGCCAAAATGAATTTGACATCAATTGTGGCATTTACGACATGCATAACATGACCGAAACCCGCACGCTCTATGTAAGGTACGCACCATGGGTCTGGATAAGGCATAAGGTGTGAACGTTGACGAAATTTCTTGGGATCCTTTAAAAACAAACAATATAAACAATCATTAGATTGGACTTTTAAAAAACAAATTACAAACATACGAAAGAGGCAATGTTCAAGAAAAACTTACGAATGAGGCAATGTTTGCCCTAGTGCCTCTGTGTTCTTGGCCCATGGTAAGAAGAGACATGACTGCAATGTAGAACGAAGCTTGGTGGATGAGAAGTTTCGCCGGAGTTCTCTGAATAAAAGTGTTAGTGGTTGATGAAAACTTGCAAGAATGACCCTCTATTTATACTCGTTTTCAAGTAGACTGAATATGCAAAGGTGTGACAAGTGGAAGGCATGCGTGGGAATCTTGCAGAATAGGTGCAGGCTAGGTGGTAGTGTTGGCATGCATTGGTGCAGACTAGGTGGAAGTTGTCTTGTCTTGGGGAAGACTTGGTGGAATCTGATGATGCAAAAATGTGACAAGTGTAAGGCATGCGTGGGAATCTTGCAGAATAGGTGCAGGCTAGGTGGTAGTGTTGGCATGCATTGGTGCAGACTAGGTGAGAGTTGTCTTGTCTTGGGGAAGACTTGGTGGAATCTGATGATGCAAAAATGTGACAAGTGTAAGGCATGCGTGGGAATCTTGCAGAATAGGTGCAGGCTAGGTGGTAGTGTTGGCATGCATTGGTGCAGACTAGGTGGGAGTTGTCTTGTCTTGGGGAAGACTTGGTGGAATCTGATGATGCAAAGGTGTGACACGTGGAAGGCATGCGTGAGAATCTTGCAGAATAGGTGCAAGCTATGTGGTAGTGTTGGCATGCATTGGTGCAGACTAGGTGGGAGTTGTCTTGTCTTGGGGAAGACTTGGTGGAATCTGATGATGCAAAGGTGTGACACGTGGAAGGCATGCGTGAGAATCTTGCAGAATAGGTGCAGGCTATGTGGTAGTGTTGGCATGCATTGGTGCAGACTAGGTGGGAGTTGTCTTGTCTTGGGGAAGACTTGGTGGAATCTGATGATGCAAAGGTGTGACACGTGGAAGGCATGCGTGAGAATCTTGCAGAATAGGTGCAGGCTATGTGGTAGTGTTGGCATGCATTGGTGCAGACTAGGTGGGAGTTGTCTTGTCTTGGGGAAGACTTGGTGGAATCTGATGATGCAAAGGTGTGACACGTGGAAGGCATGCGTGAGAATCTTGCAGAATAGGTGCAGGCTATGTGGTAGTGTTGGCATGCATTGGTGCAGACTAGGTTGCACTTGTCTTGTCTTGGGGAAGACTTGGTGGAATCTGATGATGCAAAGGTGTGACACGTGGAAGGCATGTGTGAGAATATTATTTAAAATAAATAATCAGGTTGTTTAAAATAAATAATTAAGCTTAAATAAAATTGAATAAAAGAGGTTGTTTAAAATAATCAGGCATGCGTGGGAATATTATTTAAAATAATTAATCAGGTTGTTTAAACACATAATGGAAAAAAGAGGTAGTTTAGTATTGGAAGTGTGATATTCAGTATTGGAAGTTCAAGAAGTTTAAGTTTTTGGTGGAAGCAAAGCTAAAGCTGAGACTAAGTTCAGACTATGTGGAGAATACATTTGATGGATAGGCAGTAGACGTGGCAAAATTATTACATGCATGCAGCTCCACGTTGCCTGCTGTAACACCCCAAATAAAGTAAAAGAATTATTTAATTAAGTTGATAATATTATTTTATTAATTTAATTAAATAAAATGGAATTATTGGATTATTATTATTATTAATTGGAATAATAATTATTGGAAAATATATAAGTTGGGATAAGAGAAAGATTCTCATTTTGGGAACAGAAGAGTTTCACGTGAAGTTGGAAAGCTGCAGAGAAGAGGAAAGAGCTGTAGAGCGAAGGTCGAAGAACGGAAAAGCTGAAGCTTGGAGAGTGCTCAGAACTTCCTTCAATCCAAAGAGGTAAGGGGTCTGAACCTTATTAAACAATGATATGCGAGAAATTGTATGACATCTGTTGAATTGTTGATGAATTTTGGGGATTTTAAGGAGATTGGGAAAGTTGGGGTTTTGATGGAAAATCCTCTGATTTGTGAGTTTTGTTGTGTTGTATGCATCGTAATCGAAGTATGTTGCGTATATGTGTCTGTTAAATGTCGATTTTGGTTTGCTAGCTGTGGGGTACGGGTTATGGCGAGTAGAGAAGCGAAGCTGCGCTGAATTCTGCAGCAGAGGGTTCTGGTTGCGCGCGATTCGCGGCGCGAAGCCTAGTTCGCGGCGCGAACTGGGCAGGATTTAGAGGGGTTCTGTAATTCGTTGTTCGCGACGCGAACCCTGCTTCGCGGCGCGTACTGAAGCGAAATAAGTTGTTCGCGACGCGACCCTTCGTTCGCGGCGCGAACTGTGTTGAGTTGGAGAGTTCGCGGCGCGTCCCTATGTTGGCGGCGCGAACTGGTGAAATGCAGAAGCTAATGTTGGTGGGTTTTGAGTACGTTGAGTTGCGAGACTCTTAGTAAGTCGCTGTAGTTGTACTATAAACAATTAATAGTGATTATATGATTTGTATGAGGTGTCATGATGAGGATATGTTGAATTTACGTGTTTAATTATGAATGTGTTAGGTGACGATGTGATATCGTTATGATGTTGTTGTTGTTTTGTTGAGTTGTATGTCATGATATTAATGATGATGATAACATGACTATATGATGTTGTTGTTGCGATGATGATTATGATGCATGTTTGATGTGCATGCATTCATGAAAGGCCGATGCCTAGTGATGAACGGACATGAGTTCCAATGATGTTGTTGACTCCGGGCTTGTTGAGAGGCTTGGTTCCTTACGGGGGACTCGGATTCTATGGTGATGAATCTGGGAGTGGTGGTCCTGTAGTGATCACAAAATGGGTATACCGAGTCGTGTTGAGTCATGCATGGGTGTGTGCATTGCATTTGATGTGTTGTGTTGTTGGTGTTCATGAGTTATTGATTATGATGATTAGGATGAATTGTGTTGGCATGTGTGAAACATATTTATGTTTATATTTCTGTCGTTATATTATTATTTAATAATGTAATTCTCACCCCTTCTGCATGTGTTTATGTTCATCTATGATGAGCAATGTGCAGATAAAGAGGAGTAGCTATTGTTGAGGTTCGAAGAATAAGTGTAGGGTCATTCTACAGAGTCGAGTCAAATGCTCTGGTCATGTGACACCGGGGATTATGGGATCCGATAGCTATATTATTGTTATTTACGTTGTTTGTGATGAGTGATTTGTGGAGATGTTTTGTTGAGATCATGTTGGCACATTATGATAATAATTATGTTGTTGTCCGCTGCGAAGATTTAATAAATTAAATAATATGTTTTTTATTGTGATGCGATAAGATGATATGTTGTATGAAGTGTAAACTCTTCTACATGTTGTACTCTGATATTATATATAAATATGTCGTTTGGGTAGAAGGGTGTTACATTAGTGGTATCAGAGCATGGTCAGTCCAGTCGAGTCATAATGTGATGTTTCCCTGTTGGTCGATTAGTGTAGATGACACTGTCGATATTTAACGGTTGTAGTTGTGTGTGCAGAGTATGGCTGGAGAGAATGACCGTGCGATTGCTGAGGCTTTGACTGCTATGGCGCAGGCTATGCAGGCGCAGCAGAATCCGCCGGTCGACGAGTTTAGGAATTTGGGAAGGTTTCTGAAGAATAACCCTCCTACATTCAAAGGGCGCTATGACCCAGATGGTGCTCAGATTTGGCTGAAGGAAATTGAGAAGATTTTCCGGGTGATGACGTGTACTGAAGCACAGAAGGTGCAGTTTGGTACGCATATGTTATCTGAAGAGGCTGAAAACTGGTGGAATAACACTCGCCAGAGAATTGAAGTACCAGGTACGGAGATGACCTGGGTAAGGTTCAAGACGGCCTTTCTGGAGAAATATTTTCCTGCTGATGTGCGATGTAAGAAGGAGATGGAATTTCTAGGACTGAAGCAGGGTAACATGTCTGTTGCTGATTACGCTTCGAAGTTTGAGGAGCTGGTGCAGTATTGTCCTCATTATAACAATGCTGATGCTGAGGAATCCAAGTGTGTCAAGTTTGAGAACGGGTTGCGTCCCGAGATCAAACAAGGCATTGGTTACCAGGAGATTCGTAGGTTCCCTACACTGGTTAATAAGTGCAGGATATTCGATGAAGATAGCAAGGCTAGGACTGCTCACTACAAGAGTCTTAGTGAGAAGAAGAATAAGGATCGTGGTAGTCCTTATGCATCTCCGAATGGTAAAGGTAAGCAGAAAGTGGTAGATGAGAAGAAGCCAAGTGGGGGAGGATCTTCCATAGCTGGTAAATGTTTCAAGTGTGGCGAGCCAGGCCACCGTGCTGATAGCTGTACCAAGAAAGTGCTGAGATGTTTCCGATGCGGTCAGGCTGGTCATAGAGTTACGGAATGTA
The DNA here is from genome assembly GCF_024323335.1 of Lathyrus oleraceus. NCBI lineage: Eukaryota > Viridiplantae > Streptophyta > Magnoliopsida > Fabales > Fabaceae > Lathyrus > Lathyrus oleraceus. The sequence goes on from NC_066579.1 coordinate 450,965,260, forward strand.
AGGATGCTGGTCCGACATGTTTTAATTGTGGCGAGAAAGGCCATATCAGTTTGCAGTGCTCGAAACCGAAGAAGGCGGCTACTGCAGCTCATACTACTGGTAGGGTGTTTGCTCTGAGTGGGGCTGAAGCTCCTAAAGAAGATAATCTGATTAAAGGTACTTGCTTGATTAATAATGTTGAATTGCTTGCTATTGTTGACACTGGTGCTACGCATTCTTTTATTTCGTATGAGTGTGCGACCAGGATTGGTGTGATTGTGTCATCCTTAGGCGGAAGTATGGTGATAGATACTCCTGCTAATGGTTCTGTGCAGACTTCCGTTGTCTGTCGAGGGTGTCGTTTGACGATCTTTGAGAGAGAGTTCGTGGTTGATTTGGTGTGCTTACCCTTGCACCAAATTGATATTATTCTGGGAATGAATTGGCTAGAATCCTATGGTGTGTTTATCAACTGTTATAGGAAGACGGTGTGGTTTCCTGAAGTTAGTGAGAATGATGAGGCAAGATTTCTATCTGCTAGGCAGGTGGGGAATTTTGTGAAAGATGAAGCTCAGATATTCGCTTTATTTGCGTCTCTGCAAGTGGATGAGAAAGTGGTGAGTGTAGATTTGCCTATTGTCTGTGAATTTCAGGATGTGTTTCCGGGGGATGTAAGTGAATTACCTCCAGAACGTGAAGTTGAATTTGCCATTGACTTAGTACCAGGTACGAGTCCAGTGTCGATGTCTCCTTATAGAATGTCGGCGACTGAATTAGTTGAATTGAAGAAGCAACTTGAAGAATTGCTTGAGAAGAAGTTTGTGCGTCCAAGTGTTTCTCCTTGGGGTGCACCAGTATTGTTAGTAAAGAAGAAAGAAGGTACGATGAGGTTGTGTGTCGATTATCGGCAGTTGAATAAGGTGACTATCAAGAATCGGTATCCATTGCCGAGGATTGATGATTTGATGGATCAGTTGGTTGGAGCTCATGTTTTCAGTAAGATTGATTTGCGGTCGGGTTATCATCAGATCCGAGTGAAGTCAGATGATATTGCGAAGACTGCTTTCCGTACGAGGTATGGTCATTATGAATACACTGTGATGCCGTTCGGTGTGTCTAATGCTCCAGGTGTGTTTATGGAATATATGAATCGTATATTTCATCCGTACCTTGATAATTTTGTTGTGGTGTTCATAGATGATATATTGATATATTCTAAGACGGAAGAAGAGCATGCAGGACATCTGAGAATTGTTTTGCAGGTGTTAAGGGAAAAGAAATTATATGCAAAGTTATCTAAATGTGAGTTCTGGTTGAAGGAAGTGAGTTTCCTTGGCCATGTGATTTCGAGCGGTGGGATTTCGGTCGATCCTGCTAAAGTTGTTGCTGTATTACAGTGGGAGACTCCGAAGTCTGCTACTGAGATACGCAGTTTTTTGGGGTTAGCTGGTTATTATCGCAGATTTATTGAGGGCTTCTCTAAGTTGGCATTGCCGTTGACGCAGTTGACTAAGAAGGGTCAAGTGTATGTGTGGGATGCAGCTTGTGAAGCGAGTTTTGTTGAGTTGAAGAGGCGGTTGACCAGTGCTCCAGTGTTGGTCTTGCCTAATCCTGGTGAGTCCTTCGTTGTTTATTGTGATGCTTCTTTGATGGGTCTTGGTGGTGTTTTGATGCAGAACGGTAAAGTTGTAGCTTATGCTTCTAGACAGTTGAAAGTTCATGAGAGGAATTATCCTACGCATGATCTAGAACTTGCAGCTGTTGTATTTGTGTTGAAAATGTGGAGGCATTATCTGTATGGTTCCAGATTCGAAGTGTTCAGTGATCACAAGAGTCTGAGGTATCTGTTTGATCAGAAAGAGTTAAATATGAGGCAGAGAAGGTGGTTAGAATTACTGAAGGATTTTGACTTCGAATTGAGTTATCATCCCGGTAAGGCTAATGTAGTTGCAGATGCGCTGAGTAGGAAGTCTCTACATATGTCTATGATGATGGTTCGGGAGCTTGAGTTAATTGAACAGTTCCGTGATATGAGTTTGGGTTGTGAAGTTTCCGCTGATAGTGTAAAGTTGGGTATGCTGAAGTTGACTAGTGGAATTCTGGAAGATATTCGGAATGGTCAGCAAGTTGATGTCGCTCTAGTTGATCATATTACTATGGTTAACCGGGGTAATGGTGGTAATTTTGAGATTGATGAGAATGGCATCCTGCGATTTAAAGGTAGAGTTTGTGTTCCTGAGGTGTCTGAATTGAAAAAGAGTATTCTTGAAGAGGGTCATAGGAGTGGATTGAGTATCCATCCAGGTGCAACTAAAATGTATCAAGATTTGAAGAAGTTGTTTTGGTGGGCTGGTATGAAAAGAGATGTTGCTAAGTTTGTGTATGCCTGTTTGACTTGTCAGAAGTCAAAGATTGAACATCAGAAACCGGCAGGTATGATGCAACCTTTGAAGATTCCTGAATGGAAGTGGGATAGCATTTCCATGGATTTTGTGACGGGATTGCCGAGGACGGTGAAAGGTAATGATTCTATTTGGGTGATTGTGGATCGATTGACTAAGTCGGCGCATTTCTTGCCGATGAAGATTAATCACTCTTTAGAGAAGTTGGCAGAGTTGTATATTGAGGAGATAGTGAGGCTGCATGGTATTCCATCCAGTATTGTGTCTGATAGAGATCCCAGATTTACTTCTAGATTTTGGGAAAGTTTACAGAAAGCGTTGGGGACTAAGTTGAGGTTGAGTTCAGCTTATCATCCTCAGTCTGATGGTCAGACTGAAAGAACTATCCAATCCTTGGAGGATTTGTTGAGAGCTTGTGTGTTGGAGCAGAGTGGTTCTTGGGATAGTTATTTGCCGTTGGTGGAGTTTACTTATAATAATAGTTTTCATGCTAGTATCGGTATGGCTCCATATGAAGCATTGTATGGTAGGAGGTGTAGAACTCCATTGTGTTGGTATGAATCAGGTGAGAGTGTGGTACTCGGACCTGAGATTGTGCAGCAGACGACTGAAAGGATTAAGATGATTCAGGAGAAAATGAAGATTTCTCAGAGTCGTCAGAAGAGTTATCATGATAATAGAAGAAAGGCACTTGAGTTCCAAGAGGGAGATCATGTGTTCTTGAGAGTTACTCCGACGACAGGTGTGGGTAGAGCTTTAAAGTCTAAAAAGCTTACTCCGAGGTTTGTGGGTCCGTATCAGATTTTGAAGAGGGTTGGGGAAGTGGCGTATCGGATAGCTTTACCGCCGTCGCTTTCTAATCTGCATGATGTGTTTCATGTATCTTAGTTGAGAAAATATATTGCAGATCCTTCGCATGTTGTTCAGTTGGATGATATCCAGGTGAGGGATAATTTGACCGTTGATGTGTTGCCAATTCGGATAGATGACCGAGAAGAGAAGACCCTGAGAGGTAAGAAGATTGCTCTAGTGAAAGTTGGTTGGGGAGGTCCAGCTGGTGAGAGCTTGACTTGGGAGCGTGAAGATCAGATGAAGGAGTCGTATCCGACTCTATTTGCTTGAGGTATGTTTTCGAGGACGAAAACTTCTAAAGTGGGGGAGAGTTGTAACACCCCAAATAAAGTAAAAGAATTATTTAATTAAGTTGATAATATTATTTTATTAATTTAATTAAATAAAATGGAATTATTGGATTATTATTATTATTAATTGGAATAATAATTATTGGAAAATATATAAGTTGGGATAAGAGAAAGATTCTCATTTTGGGAACAGAAGAGTTTCACGTGAAGTTGGAAAGCTGCAGAGAAGAGGAAAGAGCTGTAGAGCGAAGGTCGAAGAACGGAAAAGCTGAAGCTTGGAGAGTGCTCAGAACTTCCTTCAATCCAAAGAGGTAAGGGGTCTGAACCTTATTAAACAATGATATGCGAGAAATTGTATGACATCTGTTGAATTGTTGATGAATTTTGGGGATTTTAAGGAGATTGGGAAAGTTGGGGTTTTGATGGAAAATCCTCTGATTTGTGAGTTTTGTTGTGTTGTATGCATCGTAATCGAAGTATGTTGCGTATATGTGTCTGTTAAATGTCGATTTTGGTTTGCTAGCTGTGGGGTACGGGTTATGGCGAGTAGAGAAGCGAAGCTGCGCTGAATTCTGCAGCAGAGGGTTCTGGTTGCGCGCGATTCGCGGCGCGAAGCCTAGTTCGCGGCGCGAACTGGGCAGGATTTAGAGGGGTTCTGTAATTCGTTGTTCGCGACGCGAACCCTGCTTCGCGGCGCGTACTGAAGCGAAATAAGTTGTTCGCGACGCGACCCTTCGTTCGCGGCGCGAACTGTGTTGAGTTGGAGAGTTCGCGGCGCGTCCCTATGTTGGCGGCGCGAACTGGTGAAATGCAGAAGCTAATGTTGGTGGGTTTTGAGTACGTTGAGTTGCGAGACTCTTAGTAAGTCGCTGTAGTTGTACTATAAACAATTAATAGTGATTATATGATTTGTATGAGGTGTCATGATGAGGATATGTTGAATTTACGTGTTTAATTATGAATGTGTTAGGTGACGATGTGATATCGTTATGATGTTGTTGTTGTTTTGTTGAGTTGTATGTCATGATATTAATGATGATGATAACATGACTATATGATGTTGTTGTTGCGATGATGATTATGATGCATGTTTGATGTGCATGCATTCATGAAAGGCCGATGCCTAGTGATGAACGGACATGAGTTCCAATGATGTTGTTGACTCCGGGCTTGTTGAGAGGCTTGGTTCCTTACGGGGGACTCGGATTCTATGGTGATGAATCTGGGAGTGGTGGTCCTGTAGTGATCACAAAATGGGTATACCGAGTCGTGTTGAGTCATGCATGGGTGTGTGCATTGCATTTGATGTGTTGTGTTGTTGGTGTTCATGAGTTATTGATTATGATGATTAGGATGAATTGTGTTGGCATGTGTGAAACATATTTATGTTTATATTTCTGTCGTTATATTATTATTTAATAATGTAATTCTCACCCCTTCTGCATGTGTTTATGTTCATCTATGATGAGCAATGTGCAGATAAAGAGGAGTAGCTATTGTTGAGGTTCGAAGAATAAGTGTAGGGTCATTCTACAGAGTCGAGTCAAATGCTCTGGTCATGTGACACCGGGGATTATGGGATCCGATAGCTATATTATTGTTATTTACGTTGTTTGTGATGAGTGATTTGTGGAGATGTTTTGTTGAGATCATGTTGGCACATTATGATAATAATTATGTTGTTGTCCGCTGCGAAGATTTAATAAATTAAATAATATGTTTTTTATTGTGATGCGATAAGATGATATGTTGTATGAAGTGTAAACTCTTCTACATGTTGTACTCTGATATTATATATAAATATGTCGTTTGGGTAGAAGGGTGTTACACCTGCAAGTTCTTGCATGCTTTACACGTGTCCAAGTTTTGCATGCGTTGCTCTTGGGGAAGGCTTGGTTGAAGACATGCATGCAAAGATGTGTCGGAATCTTGCAGTATAAATATTCACACACATTTTCACAAAGGTATTCACAATATCTTCACAGCAATCTTCACAAAACCTTCACAATATCATCACAAAACCTTCACAATATCATCACAAAACCTTCACAAAACCTTCATAATATCTTCATAAAACCATCACAATATCTTCACAAAACCTTCACAAAACATGGCATCTTCATCACAATACAAAATCAAAGCTCACGTCAATGGTGAGACTTATGAATGTGATATGTCTGGCTTCCTATTTAGAAACACCGAATGCACTCGTTTTTGTCTAAATAGAGGAGCTGACTTCTCTTATCTGAAGAAAAAGATTGAGTCCAAACTAAGACAACCCGTGTCCCAAATTTTTTATCAACAACCTTTTTTTTCAGAAAACAACTCTGTCAAGTTTTATAAGTCATTGATTCAAAATGACATGGAGACAAAATACATGTTTCGTAACCATGAGTATTCTGGTTACGAATACATAGTGTTGTACATTGTGTTGGAACAATTTCAACCAACTCAGAATATTCAGTCACAGGTTATTGATCCTGTGATTGATGACGAACAAGATGTTGAGCACCACGTTGAAGACGATGTGGTTGATGATGCTGAAGACGTGGTTGATGACTTGGTGAACCGTGATTCTGAAGACGAAGACCAAGTTCAAATACCTATAGCGCAACGCTACTCACCGCCTGCGCACTTCACAACACTTAACTTGGGCGAGGATGAGCCCTCATCAGATATGTTCTACAACCCATATATGAGGTCTGATGAGGACTTAAAGAAGGGTGACCAATTTCAGACCAAGGAAGAGTGTCTGTTAGCAATAAAGAACTGGCACTTGAAAAACTGTGTTGACTACGATGTTATCAAATCAAATCCGGAAAGATACGTTATTGTATGCAAAAATCCGGAGTGTGGGTATAGGTTGATGGCATCGTACAAGAAGAAACATAATGCGTGGGTGATATGGTCCATTTCTCAAGCTCACATTTGCGTCAACACCAACATGGCACAGGATCATCGCAAACTTAGCCATGATATGATCTGCCATTCCATATTACCTCTAGTTGAGGCTGACCCGTCACTGAAGGTCAAAACAATTATCTCCCATTGCGTGGCTGTTTTCAAATATACACCGTCATACAGAAAGGCTTGGTTAGCGAAAACCAAGGCAATTGAACTGGTATACGGTAACTGGGAGGAGTCATACAAACAACTACCACGCTACCTGGCTGCACTACGATTGTATTCACCTGGGACAGTTTCTATAATGGAGACCTTGCCGGCACAATCCCCTGACGGAACTCGTCTAGAAGGTAATGGAATATTCCATAGACTTTTCTGGGCATTCCGTCCCTGCATCATCGGTTTTACATTCTGCAAACCACTTGTTCAAGTCGATGGAACTTGGTTGTATGGGAAATACAAAGGATCGTTACTGATGGCGGTCGCACAAGATGGAAATTCTAATATTTTCCCAATAGCCTTTGCATTGGTAGAAGGAGAAACGGCTGCTGCTTGGAGTTTCTTCCTTAAGAATCTCCGAACGCACGTGACTCCACAAGCTGGCATCTGTGTGATTTCTGACAGGCACGCTTCTATAAACAGTGCATACAATAATCCAGCAAATGGTTGGCATGACCCCCCGTCTACCCATGTCTACTGCATCAGGCATATTGCTCAAAATTTTATGCGGGAGTTCAAGGATAACTTCTTGAAGCAACATTTAATAAACGCGGGGTATGCATTAAACCAACCTGGATTCCAATACTACCGCCGGGAAATAGTGTTGGAAAATTCTGATGCAGGGAGGTGGATCGATAATATCGACAGAGCGAAGTGGACTAGATCATACGACGATGGGGTGAGGTGGGGCCACATGACAACAAATCTTGTGGAATCAATGAATGGCGTCTTTAAGGGCATACGTAACCTCCCGGTAACCGCATTGGTGAGTGCGACCTATTTTCGGATGGCAACGTTGTTCGTAACAAGAGGCAGGCGCTGGCATGAAGTGTTGCAGACGAGTCAGGTATATAGTGATGCCTGCATGAAGTTTATGAGGCAGGAATCTGCCAAAGCCAGCAGCCATCGGGTTACGGAATTCGACCGCCATGGCCACACTTTTAGTGTCAAGGAAACAATTGACCACAACCAAGGGCTGCCCAGACAAGAGTATAGGGTCCTAATACCAGACAGTTGGTGCGACTGTGGTCAATTTCAGGCCTATCGTATGCCTTGTTCCCATGTCATTGCAGCGTGTTCACACAGCCACTTCGATGCATTATCGCTAGTGTCTCCCATCTACAAAGTTGCAACATTGCTCAATGTATACGACAATCCCTTTCCGGTGGTAGCATTGGAGGCGTATTGGCCAGAGTATGACGGGGAAATTGTTTGGCACAACGAATCAATGCGGCGGAATAAAAGTGGTCGCCCAAATAGCAGGCGCATTAGAACTGAAATGGACGTCGCAGAGAAAATGCAGAGGAAGTGTAGCATATGTAGACAACTAGGGCATAATAAGAACAAATGTCCATATCGTGGATCTAGTTCCACAACTTAGTTTTCATATTCATAAATCTGTGTACCAATGCTATTTATCATTAAAGCTTACTTTTTATTCCAAATAGAAGATGACACTTGAACAACAAACACAAACATCTAACATTACAACACCAATTACTAAAACAAAAACAAATACTGGAACAAAAACAAGTACTAAAACAAGAACAAGTACTAGAACAATAACAAATACAACAACAACATGACAAACAACCATTAAAATCTAAGAAATTACAACAGTTAACACTATGTCGTCTGATCCATGCATCATTTGGATGCAATCAATGTCGCTTTCAACTTCAACCCACCAACGTATCGTTTCTCCAGTTTCAAATGAGAACCTTGTTCTAAGCCTCTGAATCCTTCTGATGACTTCACCAGGTTGGTAATCTCCCTCTAACCAAGACATCAATGACCTTTTTAGTTGGTCCAACGAACGGATGTTCCAAAATTTCATCTCCATTGGGGGTTTCAAAGGCGAGAAAATAACATGCCCATCCCTTTTTAAGATTACTTGTTCAGGATCCGGGCGCCTTGATGATGTTCACTGCCATGACGACGGTCTTGGGGATGCCATGAACTCAACTTGATAGAGAAAGTGATAGGAAACAGTGGTGGAGAAAATGCAAGGAAATAACACTTTATTTATAGGAAAAGATCTGGGTTGTACACCAATCTACTTAACCCTAATTAGTGTCGCACTTGATAAATTAACCTTAACATGATTAACCCTAATTTTCCCAAAAATTTATAAATAATATTAATTACTTATAAATTTAATTAATATATATATAAATTAATATATATATATATATATATATATATATATATATATATATATATATATATATATATAAATCTTGTAAATAATTTTATTTATATATATGTATTAATATAAATTTATATAATTTATAATAAATCTAAATTCATAAATTAAAAAAAAAACATATTAAAAAAAAAAAAAAAAAGAAATAGAGTGTAGGCGCCACTCCTAGTGGCGACTTGCCCTACCCTTTAAGGGTAGGCGCCAACTAGGGTGGCGCCCATGTACAAAATTAGGGCAAAAATTGCCCAATTTTGTAATTTTTTTAAAAAAATGTTTATTTTTGAATTTTTTTTAAAAAACCTGGATATTAAAAAAAAAACTCATGATTTTTTATGGAACTTTTCCTATTTTTTAATAAAATATGATAAGTGTATGATTTCCTCTTACACATATATAATTTATTCATATTTTCAGTCTTTAAATAATAGTTAAGTACACTTATCATATTTTCATTGAAAAATAATAAAAATTATAGTTAAGAATTTTTTTCTAAGTTTTTTCCTTATTTATACCGTTTATGAATGGGCACATTTTTTAAAATAAAATTTTCTTAAAATATTTTTATTTAATATTAAAATAATAATTTTTTTAAAAATAAAAAGATAAATTAATTTTAAAGACTTTGACTCTAAAACAAACATATATTCAATTAAATTTTTGGCATCCCTCCACTATTTTAAATTAAACATATATTTAACTAATTTAATATCACCAGCAACTAATTTACAGGTCAGAAGATTATGGCAGTTAATGTTCCTCCTATCCCTCCACAACTTAATCAATAGCCTAATTGGCATCTGCCCGTGGCCACATTCCTATGCGCATGTGGATCCACATCATCATCAACTCCTATTTTTCTTCTCATCTAATTTAATTTATTAATTCAAAGAAGATCAAAATAATAACCTCTACAACATTCGACAAAGCATGATTTTAATGATACTTAGTACACTCCAAAAGATGAAGACGAAGAGAACAAAGAAAGAAAAAAAAAGATATGATGGGTCCCACTTCAAGCGCAAATTAAGGCTAAAGCACCATAAAATAGTGAAAAAAACATATATTCAAAATTTAATCTTCCATTCAACACTATCGTACAAAGATATCACATACTATATAAATAAATAAAAACATCAGAAATCGTAAAGGCAACGTTGTTTTCAACATGAATCATTAATTATTTTCATTATATAGTTTTTAATACATCCATTATTCAAATCATCACTATCACCATTCACAAGTCACCACCAAACAAACAAACAAACCAACTAATTTTCTTCCCATATAAAAATAATAATAATAATAATTGATTACGAGTATAATGTAACGTTAACTTTATTCCTTTTCCACCTTTGTATCTGTCTCTAATTTGTCACACTTCATTGTCACATTACTCAATCATAGAATGTAACGCAAGGGTAATTTTGTAATTTCACATGTAGCATATAATCCATCTAAAACCAACCAACAACATAGAAATTATTTCAATTGTCTTCTCTGCTTCCCACTTCTATATTTTCCAATCATAGTGTTCAAAAAACAGTACTAGGTGTATATCATATGTTACCTTAAAAACCTTGTCAAAACCTTATTCTCTGTCTGTGTCTGTTCACATTCAAAAGCTAATCTTTCATTAGCTTCTTATGGCATTCAGAATCAGAATCTTTGTTGTTGTTATTCTTGTTTTTGTTTTTCATTTCATAGGTGGTTATTCTTCTTCTATTCAAGAGGTTCTCCGGAGCCATGGTTTACCGGCGGGACTATTTCCGGAGAGCGTGAAGTCGTATAATTTGGATCAAAAGGGTGTTTTGGAAGTGAAGTTGGATAGTCCTTGTATTGTGAAGTACGAGAATAGAGTGTTTTTCGAAACGGTTGTTCGTGCTAACCTTAGTTTTGGTCAGCTTAAAGATTTGGAAGGACTTTCGCAAGAAGAGCTTTTTCTTTGGTTACCAGTGAAAGATATAATTGTGGATGATCCTTCATCGGGGCTCATTCTTATTGATATTGGAATTGCTTATAAACAACTTTCTCTTTCTCTCTTTGAAGATCCACCCGTTTGCAGATCCCAAGGTTGTTACTTCTATTTTCCTTTATCAAAATTGGTTCCTCTGCAGACACTAGCGCTGCAGAATTAGGTTTTTTTCTGCAGCGCCGTGTGTTTGTAGTGGGTGTTATTTGTTTATGATTTGTTATTGTAATTAACAATGGAAGAACTTGTGCATGCAGGGTTTTCAGCGGAGATGGTTGGAAGGGAGAGAAATGGATTTGAAGATCAGAGATAAAAGATTGATGGATGTTTGATCTATATGGAAAGATGGTTTCTTTTCTATGCTCAATTTTGTTTTCATTAGAAATAGTTATATACTGTCTAATGTGCATAGATCTCATGAGGATTGTGATTAGGTTAGAAGAAGTCAGTTTGGAGAAGAAAGAAAAAAGTGATGGTAGGGTTCATTGTAAAAATTTCTCTACAATTGTGTGCCACTTTTTATTTTACTAATCTTCAAGGAAAGGTGTTTAATTTAATGTCATTATTTTACTAATCTTCAAGCAAAGGTGTCTAATTTCATGTCATTATCTATAATTTCTTTCTCTCTTTCTTTCACTTTCCTTTCATTTATAATTTCAATGTTTACCGATAAGAATCGATTATATTCAATTGTTCTATTTTCTTGAATTATTAAAAAAATGATATCGTATTAGTGTTGATGTGTCATGTTGAATATTTGTTTGTGCTTCATAGTCTCGTAGGGGAGAAAGCTAGTGTGGTCCATGTTAAAATTTGGGATTATAATTGACCATATGATTGATGATACTTAGTGTTAAGTGATTTTCATTTCTAATATATATGTGTCATTTCCTTGCTTGGTTATGCAATGTTTTCTAAGGACTGAGGAAAAAAAAAATTAAATATGAACTTGTTTGATCAGATACAAATTGTTGAATAAAAAACTACAATTTTTAAGAGTCTACTACTAAATGCACATATCATTAACATTAGCTAATTGATTAACTTCCCAAAAACTAAGATGAGTATTGCCGCTATATTAATGGTTCTTGCAATGGTTCGGTTAGTGTATGCTTGTTTTAGCATTTGAAATCATAAAAACGCATTGTGCCGTTATAAATTCAAAGAGACTCTTACAAAATGGACAAAAAAAAATCATGAAAAGGGTCATGGATGGTGGTGTTAATTTAAGAAGTTCTTGATGCGTGTATTAAAGCTAATTGGAGTTGAAGAATCTTATAGACTCAACTCCTTGAAATTACTTTCTTGATGCTATATCAGCTCATTGGAGTTGAAGAATCTTAGACTTAACTCCTTGAAATTACTCTCTTGATGCTCTATCAGATGTGATAACTTCAATCTACACTCTCCTACTTAATCCCTTCATGTTGATCTGGCGGCGGGTCATAAACTTATTCTCCTAGTGAGGTATATGCGTGTGTCTTATCGTCTCATTCTCTATGTGGTGTCCCATGCTCCATTTCCAAGAAAATAAAACCATGAGAAATTGTTCGGAACTGATGCTGTGGTCACCTGGCTACTAGGCCACAACATTGAGACTAATTGGTCAAATGGATAATTCAACCTATCTTAAATTGTCCAAGGTTGAATGGCGCGTGATTATCATCACTACTTAAAAAAAACACATGCGAGATAATAAATGACGATTTGTTTAAGGTGAATTTTGATAAACAAAAACAAGTTTTAATTCACTTAAAGAATTGAATTCGAAAATATCCAAAAACATAATGTACAAAACTCATAAGTTTGAAACATATTTGACGTTAAAGTCGAAAAATAAAAAGAACTTTAAAATAACTTTAATGCAGTAATTGACTTAAAAATAAAGAATTCAATTCATATAATGGAACACAAATACATACATTTTCAGAAATCACTTTTTTTCACTAAACACTTGGATATTTCGAGGTTGTAGAATTTGTATGAAATTGCAGACCTTCAAAACTACAAGTGAACACTACTTATATACTAATCCTAACATAACCGTCTGCGACGGTCGACACAACAAATTACGCCACGTCTTCGTCTCCATGCAATCTTCGCTCTTGGCAGGCTTCCACGTTATCTGGAATAACTGTCTGATCTTATCCGTTTGCGCCTCGTTCGACCACGTGGAGAGTAACATCATATTGAAAACATGAAATTTCACTAAGTCCAAAAACTAACAAATCCCTGGTCTTTAGCTGCTTTGAAATTAAACCAAAGTAACCAACATCAATCGACGAGATCAATTTGTCGAAAACACATGCTTGATCTCATGGTCGAATGACCATTTCGACCTACCAAATCATCAAAGTCTTCAAAAATTTCAAAATCCTTAAAACCAAGGATTATGTTGAAAATTCGAGGTAACAAATTTCCCCATAAAATGCCATGTTTTGACTTTTCTTTTAGTTAGAAGAAGAAAAATGACATTTTTGAAATAATTTTCGACACTATTCAAAAACCCATTTGTTGACGTGAACGTCATCATTGCCCATTTTCTCAAATGCTTGCCCAACATGATTTTCTGCAGAAAAACCATCATTACTCCTACTTCCTAGGAGAGTGGGAAGTTACTTCCGCCCACAAACTCTTCCAATTCCTGAATAAGAACCACACCGACTGCCACGTGACTGCCATTTGTCGGACAATTACTTAGCATTGTCCTCTATAAATACCGGTTTCACTTTTTCATTTCAGGTCTTCCACCTCCAATTACTAATACACAACCTTTTTTTACTTAGAATCCTCTTATTCCACATAGCCCCAATAGAAGAAAAAATGGCAACTTTCACCACCTCTGAACCAGTCACCGACAAGAACCCAATAACATTAACGATTCAGGTGTTAGAAGAGGACACGGGGAGAGATCTTGTACATGAACCACCACTCCCCAAGGAGAAAATCTTCATATAGGATAAACAGATACTCATTCCCTTCTCCCTCTCTGATAAAATATTAGCATTTTTCGCTCTCGACTCAATAATGTTCATGAAGTAGACATAAACATGAATGAGTTTTATATAATGCTTTAACTTCATACACGAGAAATACAAACAAAGGCACTCATTTTCTATTAGAATGTACATAGTATCTACATCATTGAAGATTCGACTGAGGTGATAAATGGCTCTTTAAACGCGATTATCATCCTCTTGTGCTAACATACTTCCTGTGGTCATGTCTGAGGAAGAAATTTACAATCTCATGCACTTATTCTTAATAGGAGGAGACAATATTGGGGGGTGCATCAGATACTCCTTTATTTTGTCAGAAGGCTTCTGATGTTCTTATTTCCACTTGAACTCTTCCTTTTCAGGTGAAGAAATGACGAGAATGCTTGAGTTTTGCCACTAAGGTTCGAAATAAACCTCATCATAAAATTGATCTTCCCCAACAAAGATTGAAGCTCTTTCTTGTTCGACGGATGCCGAGTCTCAGTGATGGCTTTAGTCTTATTTTGGTTTATCTTGATGCCCTTTTTATGGACAACGAAACCAAGGAAATCTCCAGCATGCACACAAAAAGCGCACTTAAGAGGGTTCATTTTCAACCCGTATTTTCTCATTCTTTCGAATAATTGTCGAAGGTGGTCAAGATGACCATTTCCCGACACATACTTAATGACTATATAATCAATGTATACTTGCATAAAAGTTTTGATACAGTCATGGAAAATTGAACTCATTACCCTTTGGTAGGTTTCCCCGACATTCTTTAAGCAAAATGTGATCACTTTCCATTCATACGTGTCTAAAGCTCCTAGACACCGAAATGTTGTTTTTGGAACATCCTCATATGCAATAAATATTTGGTTATAACCATAGTAACCATCAAGCATACTAAGATAATCTAAATCCGCTGCCGATTTGACCAACATCTCGACGACATGCATATGGCATTTGTCTTTTGGGGTTGCATCATTCAGGTCTATGAAATCTATGCAAACCCTCAATGTTCCATTTTTCTTAATTACTGGAACAATGTTTGCAAGCCACTCGACATATCTTGATGTCCTTATAAACTTGATTTTTAGGAGGACTTTGATCTCCTATTTTATTTTTAACATAACCTCTAGTGCGAACTGTCTTGGAAATTGCTTGATAGGATTTTTTCTAGGCTTTATCGGCAGCTTTAGTTACATCAAATATCTGCTTAAACCTGACATTTCATTATAATCCCATGCAAAACATTCTTTATATTATCGAAGTAAATTAATTACCTTTTTTCTCAAACCTAGGTCGGTGTTGGAACTAATGCACGTCAGTATTTTATTAGTCTCTTCACCTAAGTCGATTTCTTCCAAGGGATCCCAGAGATACGTCTTTGTGGCTGATGCGACAAGATTTTTTTTGAAACCTAAAGGCTCATCGTGATATATGCAGTAAATCATCTAGCCTTCTACGCCACTATCTTCCATTCTTATTGATCGTGGCTCGTCAGGTGGTTTTAGCTCAATATTTTTTCTTTGCCCTACGTCAAATATTTTTATTTCATTGGCTTCGACGTCCATATGTTTTACTTCGGCCTTTATGGCCGCTTTTAACCTATTTTTAGCTACATAAGCCAAAATTCTCTCCAAAGCGTTGAACTCAGACATCATCGTTGAATTCATCACCCTTAACTAATTGGCTGGATGCTGTTATGGATTCTCTCACCCATAATCTCTCTATTTCATATAAATCCATGGGTTAGATAAAGCTTAAGAGAATAAAATGCCTCCTCTAGAGGCATGTATGTGAATCCTACTAGAGAGCAAGATGCAATGTTAGCTAAGTTTTTATCAAAATTCCTTCTATCAACGTGATTCACTTCTTCCATAAAATAGCCCTAATCAGCCTCTATGTTTTCCATAATCCCATCATTCCTCCATATTTCATCTATCTGATGGAGCGATGATGGTACATCCCCTATGCCATGGATCCACTCTCGACCTATAAGTAGATTGTAAATTGCCTTTGATGCTATCACCATAAAAACAGTGGGCCTGGTTATTGATCCGATTGTCACGTCGACCTATATAACACCCATATTATGCACCATCTTACCTTTATAATTTGATAACACCATGTTATGTGGCCTCAGGTCGGTATCATACTTTCCTATTTTCCTTAACAAAAAATGGGGCATCAAATTGACTACAGTACCCCCATCAATCAAAATCTTATTAATTATGGTATCCTCGACTTTGGCTCTTATGAATGGAGGTTTCAAGTGACTTTTCATACCCTCAATTGGCCTTTCAAAGAACACATGTTATTTCTCGATGCAACCATTATTCATCACAAAGTAGCACACATGTTTATGCTTCGCCATCTCTTCCTAATCGCAATCACTGGTTCCATCACCTTTGTGATTCAATCGCACTCCCTTGGAAGCACCGAAACTACATTACATATAACGTCTAAGTCATCCTCCAACCCGGAATCAAAATTACTTGTCACCATCTCGTCGCCATTGGGTGACGCCTTCTCTTTCACTTTCCCTTTCGCCTTGACCGCCCTGGGGGAAAATAAATGCCTTTATATTGGTTTCTTGATTTGATCATTAACTTGGTTTTGATATGGTTTATTGCTATTCGACTAAACAACCTCCCTTTATGATTTCTTCTTCCTTTAGAACCTCCTCCATTGGGTCCTTGACATTGGATTTTTTCCTTTGTAGTTGCTAGGCCCATAGGAAATTTTATCCGACACCTAAAATTTCTCGCGATAGGTTAGTGAGGAACCTCTACCCATATTAAAATTCTTCCATTTCTGGTGGCCGAATCCCTCTTTCTTTTAGGTCGCACTCACTTCCCCAGGGGCATTGGATGTTGGAACATTGGTGCTAGGTTTGTTCCTATGACGAGTTGGGAATTGTTGTCTCTTCTAGGGAACTCCTCTTTTGTTAAAGTAGAATTGAGGTTTGTTATTCTTCCATTTCCCTTTTTTGTTGTGCCTATTGAGCATTCTCTACATCCTTCACAGCCTTTTGTTGAAGACTGCACGACATCTTGGGCATAACATCACTTCTGACTCTTTATCCTTATAGCGGTGAAGGAAGTCGACCAGACATTTCTCAGTTTTGGGGTAGACAAACTTCATCTGATTTTTGCTTCTTTTGACAGCCTCTTCTTCAACCTTCATGTCAAAATCTTCAGTAATTTTGACAATGTTAATCTCCACTTGTTCAACATAGAGGGATTCTTCGATCTACAATGGATCATAATCAATCTTCATATGCACCTTACTTTTAGTAAAATTCAACCCTCCACATTTCAAAGCACTTTGGATAAGATCCCTGAAAATAAAACATTGTGAAGTTTTATGCCTCAAAAGATTGTGATATTTGCAAAAATCTATTTTCTTTCTTTGTTCTAATGGTGATACTTTTGCACCCTGTGGCACTAAGATTTTTCCATATGCAACCAACAGATCAAAAATATCATCACATTTAGTCACATCAAAAGTATAGGTTTTCTCTGGGAATTTGTCACACTTTTCAGGCTTAACAAGGTTCTTCCCATTTAACGGTGTAAGAAATTTACATACATAGGGGGGATGGCTTCAACTCATCCAAATCGACCTCATTCTCTTCGACATGATTGTATTCGACATCTGACCCTTGGTCATTGTCATCCATGTCTACATAAGCCACTCTTTCTTATGTATTTCTGTTCACTCTAGCTTTCTCGCTCTTCAACCGTTCGACTTGTCGAACTCTGTCCATCAGTTGGTCCATATCCCTTACATATTGTGTATCCAATTTCTTTCTTAAGGAATAATCTAAGCCCCCAGCCTCAATCTCGACTAAATCGTGCTCAGACACTAGGTTAAAACACCTTATTTTCAAAAGTCAGAGTCTATTTAGGTCATTGTCAATCGATTCAGGGAACTTTTGCTTCACGCTTGACAATTCTTTCAGGCTGATTTTAGATTGCCCCATATAAAATTGTTCATGGAACACTCTTTCTAAACGAGTCCAATCATTAATGGAATATGCAGGGAGCATTGTAAATCATATAAATGCATTTTTTGTAAGAGAACTAGGGAAATATATCATCCTCAAATTCTCGTTATTTTCTATATCCCCCGCTTAAGTCAAATAATGAGTGATATATTCGACCGTAGATTCATTAGTGTCACCAGCAAATTAGGTGAACTTAGAAACTTTCCAACCCCCTGGAAGTTCCGTATATAATACGTACTCCGACAATGAGGATGTATAATTTGGCCTTTGAAGGCCTAGGTTCATACCATTTTGCACCATTATTCTTTCGACTATCGTTGCAAGATTATTCTCTCCTACCAGGTTTTCTTGTCAGACTTATTGGATCACTTGGTCAGCGTCCTGATTTTGATTAACCACAAGAATTTTCGGGTGATCGACTTCTCTAGGCCTCTCTTGTTCGACTACATGAGGCACATATTATTGGCTATGATTAACTGTGTTTTCTTCAAGGGTTACTCCCTCGTTTTGAATCGGCCTAGCCATCTGGGGTTGTGCAATTGGTTAAACTTGTGGATGTGGGGCGCTAATTTTTTTGGCAACTCAAGTCATTAATTTTTCCAATTATTGGTAACTATGATTCAAATTTTGAATCAAAGGGTTAAATATAGTACCCATTTGTCAGGTGAGCAAGTTAATCATATCATGGTTACTTTCGTCCATTTGTTGTCTCATCGCCATCATGGAATTTATGGTGAACATCGACATCGCTTGGAAACCGAATCCTATCCCTAATTGGGGTTGCATGGTTCGACCAGGGTTACCTATAGCCAATCCTGATGCCAATAGCGGCGAATATGAAGTTGATGCGTTGTCAGCAAATTTCGAAGCATTCATTTGCAAGCCTGTCATCATTGATGTCAGTATGCCATAGGTTCTTCATGACCAGTCATAAGCATTGTGTGGCAAAAGGCCTGAAGTCACTTGCCATAGTTGGCCTAGGAGTCACAGGGTAACTCTGTGTTATTGATGGGGAGAATACCACCCCTTCCCGTGTATTCGACAACATGGCCGTCATGCTAGATATGAAGGGAATTATTTCAAGTGAATTTGCAACGACCGTGCCTTCCCCTATGTTATTATAATTTTTCTCCATTGTTGTTGTTATTTATGGAATTCACTATTCTCCTAACATATCTCCTCGTTGGTTTTCTAACGTTTTTTATTTGTTATCCTACCACTCCTCAATCTCATGCACACTCACAAATTTGAGAAGTTTCACAAATGAAGAACTTATGCAGTTTTTATAAAGAAAAATGCAAATTTTTGCATAAAAGGTCCCACTGGCGTGCCAATTTATTTATTGTGAGATTTGGTAAGCAAAAACAAGTTTTATTTCACTTAGGGGATTAAACTCGAAAAGATTCCAGGACATATTGCGCAAAAATCATAAGTTTGAAACACATTTGACGTTAAAGTCGAAAAATGAAAATAACTTGAAAATAACTTTAATGCAGTAAATGACTTAAAAATAAAGAATTTAATTAATAAAGTAGAACACAAATACATATATTTTCAGAAATCACTCTTTTCATACTAAACACTTGGATACTTCGAGTTTGTAGAATTTGTGTGAGATTGCGGACCCCCCAAACTACAAGTGAAAACTATTTATATTCTACTCCTATCATAACCGTCGGTAACGGTCGACACAACAAATTACACCAGTCTTCGTCTCCATGCAATCTTCGCTCTCGACAAGCTTCCACGTGTTCTAGAATAACTGTCTGATCTTATCCGTTTATGCCTCGTTCGACTGCGTGGAGAGTAACATCATATTAAAAATTTGGAATTTCACTAAGTCCAAAAACTAATAAATAGCTAGTCTTTAACTGCTTGGCAATTCAACCAAAGTCACCAACATCATTCGATGGTATCAATTTATCGAAAACACATGCTTGATCTTATGGTCGAATGACCATTTCGACCCAAGTAGATCCGAAATCATCAAAGTCTTCAAAAATTTCCAAACCCTTATAATCAAGACTTGTGTCGAAAATGCGAGGTAACAACCCCCTGGTTTCTGAATAATCGGGGGATAATTGAAATGATCATTGATTCAATTCGCAACAATCTTATTTTTTATATTTTCAAAACTAGCGCCACAGACCTCTCGGCTTATGACCAAAACTAAGGGGAATTTTTTTTTATACAAATTATATTGTTTACACAAAATATTAAATTAAATTGTTTAAAAATTACATTACTTACACATAATAGTACATTGTTTACATAAAATATTAAAGTAAAAATATATAACAAATTTTGAATACGATTCATCGTCGTCACTGTAAGTGAAGATCAAATGTTAGTTCTTGGTGAATAAAAAATGTCAGATTCCCATTTCATTGAATCTTGGGGAAGATCAAATATTGGATATTTTATGCATTTGTTTCTAATATAAAACATAAAAATGGTTAGATAAATAAAATAAATATTCAGTTATATGATTATTTAAGAACACAAACCTTAAGCACATATTTTTTGCTCTTGCAATCCATCATAGAAAATAATATTTCTGATATAAAACAAATAAGTTTCAATATTTTCATGACAAATGCTTTTATGATCAATTTTTGATATTCAGAATGCTTTTATAATTTGGCATGAGACTTCTGAGTGAATGTCTTTTAGGTTTCACGTAAATTACTAATGAAAGTGTCTTGAGCGTTGATACTCCTTAAATGAACGAAAATGATTTGTTTAAAGATTGCGAAGAAACTCAATAAACACACTTATTTTTCCCTTCAATTATGAATTAAACCTGAGGTAAAATATTTTCCCTTTTAAATAAAAATTATAATAAATTTGGTACTTTTAACCTCGGTTTCTAAAAGAGCCGAGGTAATAGATGAAATATATTGCCAAAAAATGGTGAATGGAAAAAATTAAAGTAACATGTATTGTTTCCATTTTTTACCATTTACCAATTTCTTTATGTGTTGCAATATGATTGAGAATATATTTCTCAATGTTGTCCACCGAAGAAATCAATATATATTATAGAAAGTTTTCTTTGATTAACAACATTAGAAAATTATTCCATTAAACATTGACATGAACAACACCACCACCATTACATGAAATAGATTGCAAGAATAGAAAAATGATTTGTTAAAGGTTGATGTAAGAAGAAAAACAACAAATAACCAAATCTTTTTTTTTGTCTCGTAATCCATCATACAAAATGATGTTTAAGAGTATGAAGCAGTTGAACTTGTGAGTTAGGTTTAGGGTAAAACTTAGTGAATGAATCCTTTATAGTAAAATTTAGGTATCATACCCCTCAGTTATTTGAGAAACCGAAAGAATAAAATATTTAATAATAAAATAAAATCTTAAATAATAAGAGAGGCACCATTTTTAAAGAAAATAAAAATAAAAGTTGTAGTTGCTGGGACTCGAAGCATGTACCCTGAATTAGTTTATCCCTTATTTTTCTTTCTTAAACCTAGGGAGTAAATGAACATTTCTTGAAAAAAATAATAACATAGCATCATGGAATTTTACCTCGGGTTTTTGTTGGGTGAGGTGAAAGATTTGTCATAAAATGTAATATTTGTAGTAGTGCATATCGAGGTTTAATCGCGAAAATTTTGAGTCATGATGGGGTCATCTTAGAAGGGGAATTATCTAAATTAACTTGCTTAATGATTGGAAGAAACTCTTAGGGAGATATGCAGATTAGAGACAACAATTGGATCTTAGAGCATGATCCAACAAACATAAGCTTTTGACTTTGTGGTTCCTCACACTCCTTCAACAGAAGCTTTATTGACCTCCATCTTTGCAAGCACACTAGACAACAACACGATGCTTTGAATCAACACCAATTCCCTTCATAGAATGTACTCTCAAGTTTCCTCACTCACAAACCTTCTTACTAACTCTGATGTGCAAATTCCTCCAGGGTTGTTTAACATTGATGATAATGGCAACAATGAGCAATTGTCTTGTTGGTTGTGTTTTCCTGTTTTTTATGTATTTTTTTTATATTTGTCCTTTTATGTTTCTATCTTTCCTTATCATTTTATAATCAATGATTTTCATATATGATATTAAGTTTCTTTTGCGCAATGCAAGTATGTGGTATTTGTGTTCTATTTAATGTTTAATTCTTATTCCTCTTCTTCCATTTTCTGCCTTTTTATTAACGACAAAGAGGGGAGAAATATACTCTCATGGAGAGTAAAATATAATTTTTATATGTTAGGTGGAGTTAAACACTCCATTATTTTTCATCTATATGTTTATGTTTTAACACCTCCTTGAGAGATGTGTTGTCACCATAAAAGGGAGAGAATGTGATTCTATGTGTTATACCCATAAATATCTTCTAATGATTTTGATGATGACTATTGAACAAGAAAGAATATATCACAAGTGGCATCAGTAAAGAAGCATTCATAAGATAAAATGTTTCTTGTTCTAGTTGAAAGTGCTAAACAAAGTTAAATCAAGTAATCTAAAGGAACTATAACCGCGATGTTTTGAAAGCTTGTGCGATCCTAAACTTGGCATTTTTATCATGTTCATTATTAGTTAAATGTAATTGAAGTTAGAGTGAGTCACAAAGTACTAAGGCGATGCACGCATACACACACATACACACACATACACACACACATACACAAAGTAGTTCAAACTCTTCATCTTTTTATTAAAACTTATTAAAAACAAATATGGACAAGTACTTAAATGATTAAGAAGCATTTAAGATCAATTAGGAAACAAAACTCACAATATAATCAATTAGATCAAGAGTAATTCTCCATAGTCGATTAGGAAGCCTTCTAATCGATTAAGTGACACTGTAAATTAAATTTTCCTTTTTTGGCTTTACTTGTTTATTAGGTAGTGATTCTGATTGATTAAGAAGCAAAAAAGGCCATGAATTGTTGCCTTTTTTAGCCATATTTTTTTCTTATATGAAGGAATACTTTCTTCACTTCTAAACATACTAGTCTTCTGAACTAGTACTCTCTTATCTCACTCATTCTCTATCTTTTATAAGTTATTTATTCACTAGAGGTTGCCTTAGTGTTGAGAGAGAGGAAAAATTCATCTGAGAATCCTGTTGTGTTAGTGCTATGCTGTATTTGTTTATTCAAGAGCTCAGTTCTCTTATGAGTTTGTAATAGTTTTGATGGTTGCAAGATAAACCTGTAAAAATCTTGCTGTAAGGTTGATGGTAAGAACCTATACAAAGTCTGAAGTTGTTTGTGAAAGGTTATTGGACTAAACATGTGTAAAACCTCAAATTATTTGTGAAAGGTTGGTGGGATAAATTTGTACAAAAGCTCAAGTTGTTTGTAAGGTTGTTGGGATGAACTTGTGGCTGTGTGGTTTAGGATGAACCAAAATAATCTCTAATGTGATATATTTAACCCTTTCTCTTTATATTTCTTCCATTTATCTCTCATGATGATTTATCTTTGCTTTTACATCTTCCTTAGTATGAACCTATTTAAAATAATGTTTTTATAGAAAGTTTTCCAAATTCTTTTATCACATTTCACCTCACATCTCTTGTATTTGGAGTCACTTGATCAACAAAAAGGACCATTATGGGACTAGAAATTGATCTCAACTTTATCCATAATAGGTAGAAACATAAACTTGATGTAAACAATGCTTTCTTACATGGATATGTTCAATAAGATGTGTATATGACTTTATCCCATGGTGTTACTTTATCTAAACCAAACCAAGTGTGCAAACTCATCAAATCCATACTTGACCTTAAACAAGCTAGTAGTAAATTGTATGAGAAACTCATTTCATTACTCATTCGACACAACTATCACTAAGCCACATCTAAAAATTCTTTGTTCATATAACATAAACTTTAGTCCTCCACCTTAATACTAGTATATGTAGGTGATGTGATACTAGTTGGTAGTTCCCTTTTTGAATTTAAAAACATCAAACTTGTTCTCCATAATTCTTTCAAGATAAATATTTTGAGCCAACTTAAGTACTCCATCGACATCGAAGTTACCCATTACAAATAAAGAATTTCCATTTGTCAAATAAATTATTGCCTCGATCTTATTTCAAACACATGTTTTGTAGGTATAAACATGTATGCACAACATCTTATTACTGACTGATATTAGAGTAGGATCGTGGGGGTCCATTTAATGATATTCCTTGATATAGAAAACTCATATGAATATTATTGTACCCTATTACAAAAAGACTTGTCATTACCTATATCACACAACAAATCATTTTTTTTACACCATCATACTATTATCCACCACCAAGCATCAGTTTGTGTGACCAAGTATCTCAAATACTCCCTCTGTCCCACAATGAGTGACCTAGTTGACTATTTTACACAGATTAAGAAAAAGGAATAAATGAAAGAGAAAGAATGATATTTTTACTAAAGTATCCTTATCATGTATTGGAAATCGTGAAAGTAATATTAATTAGAGGGTAAAATTGGAAAAAATGCATTGGAAATTGAAATGAGTCATTCATTTTGGGACACTCTTTTATTTCAAATGGGTCACTCATTATGGGACGGAGGGAGTAATGTACAATCAATGGTATGCTCTTCCACATAAATTCCCCATTGTAACTATATGATTTTACTGATGCTTATTGGGTTGGATGCATAGATTCTCAAATATTAGTTTCGGGGAAATGTTTCTTTCTTAGTGAATCCCTAATACTTTAGATAACTAACAAACAACTAATAATAGCAAGATCATTTTTTGAGGTGAAATGTAGACCCCTTGCAGTTGCCACTAGTGAACTTTTATGACTCTCATACCTATTCAAAGATGTTAGCATCACTTGCTCAAAACTTTATGTTATTTACTATGACAATTCAAGTACTATCCATATAGACGTGAATCAAGTATTCTATTCAAGAACAAAATATTTATAAATAGATTTTCACATTATGAGAGAAGATATACAAACTATAATTATGAATTAAATTACATTATGTACTCGCTAAAAGTATAATAAGCATGACAAACCCCTATCACATAAGGGATATAAGAGTATTTAAGGTTGTTAAGATATTGAGAGATGACTCACGTGAGGTGAGAGACTACTGTATATGTGTATTTCTATGTGTTGTTAGGTGTTCCCTCAGTATGATAATACTAATGTATTTATAGCCAATGGGTCCAAACCAAGTATCCCTAGAATATTATTAACCACTTTAAGTGTGGATGGTTGATTCCCTAAAACCATGGAGGTGAGGTTTAATCCCATGACCCCTTATGTAACATTGTTTGACCCCGTATGGGCTCCATGCACGATCAGACAATATGGACGAAGTAATTGGAGATTCTGGTGACACATCTAGACAAGAGGTGCTCGAGTTAAAAGAGGGTGTTCAAACTAATGAAATGGAGATTCGGGAAGGGAGAGGAACCAAGCGTGAGGAAATTTCCATTCTCCCAAGATCCATGTGAATTATACTACTAGACATTCCTTCAAGCACGAGGGCTTATAGAGCCAAAATATTTTAACCCTTGACTCATCTTCAGATTTTCGTGAAGAGCCTCGTTTAGGGTTTGTTCCCTCCTTTAGGTATTGAATGATCATTTTTGGAAAGACTTAGTTGAGTCCCTCCGACGAGACTTAATTGAGTCCCTCATGAGAGAATAGGTTGAGTCCCTCATGCGAGACTTAGTTGAGTCCCTTCAGGCTCCAGCAAGACTTCAAATATGAGGTGTCTCCTAGTGTGTGGTTAGGCCTAGAGCATGAACCCATGTTTTAATGATACTACCCACACATCAACTGTGGGAATTTTAACATCAATCATTGAAATATATTGAACACCAGTTAGCCAAGAGGGCTTGAAGCACCAATTAGGAAAAATGTGTGTTACATTAAATACAGTTGATGATGACTTCTCTTAGGAAGCCAAGTTTAGCCTTACTCCCTATACGTGTATCAAATACCTGAGATTTTTCCCTTTCTTATGACTGTTGAGATACTCATATGTGGATAGGTTGCCCATACAATTGTTTTTCCTCTTATAAAAGAAACCTATGCTTTCCCTACCCTAACATTTTCCAATATATCTGTTTCCATATGGGTGTGCAGCGTCTTCCAAGTTTTTTTTATCATAGTTATAGGTATAATTTCCACTCTATTCTTGACTTATTTTTGGTATTCCCATAAGGAACAATTTCCCTTTTAATATTATAGATTCTGACCCAGAAATATTTGCTAATAACATCCATACTTCTCTGGTTCATATCAGAAGTTAATGGAGGAAATATGATAAACATGTTAAAGTGCAGGACTTTGCATCCTTGTATTATGATGAGGAAATGGTAGCAACCTCTCCATGGCATGTTATGCTTTCCACTACGAGGCGCAAAGAAGATGTGATCTTGTAACCCTGTTCGAAAGAAGAGAGAGCAACCATGGCTATTACAGATGGTTTGCGTGTTCCATATTTATACTTTCATCTCCATGTTATATATGATTTAGAGGTCCTAATACCTTTCACATAATTTAAGGCCGAAGTCTTGTCGACTTACAATGTTTCCCCTTCCAAAATAACGCCCACATTTGGGGTATTATCAAGGGCTTTGAAATTCTATGCCATCGATTCAAGGTTACTCGCTCCGTCGGGATATTCTTATCTTTCTTTCTATAGAAGAAAGAGATTTGATTTATATTTGACAAAAATGATGTAAAAATAAATATGGGGTGTATGTTGGTAAATTTACTAATTAATGTAATTGAAAACTCATAGATACTTTCTATAAATGGACACAAAAATTTATCAAGAGAGTCTTATATTTACTGACGGGGTATTATTAATTTTGGTGTGAATCTTTTTGGTTTTTTGAATTCATAATATTTTAGCAGCTCTTTGCAACACTTAGTTTGATTGATGAGGCGCCT
Source organism: Lathyrus oleraceus (assembly GCF_024323335.1). Lineage (NCBI taxonomy): Eukaryota > Viridiplantae > Streptophyta > Magnoliopsida > Fabales > Fabaceae > Lathyrus > Lathyrus oleraceus. The sequence goes on from NC_066579.1 coordinate 450,992,002, forward strand.
TCTTTTGATCGATATATTTACAAAATGAGAAAAATATCGAAGTTCCCCCATCATAGACATTTTAAATTCATTTTGAATCATCTTAGAGAATCCTTACAAAGATACTCGTTAGTAGCATCGAATATGATGTCATAAACATAGATTTGCACAAGTAAAATATCATGCTTAGATTTTTTTAATAAAAAATATTGTATCAACATTCCTCTTTGAGAATTTTTTCAAGTAGAAAATTGTTCAAACTATCATACCAAACATGAGGGGTTTGTTTTAAACCATATAGAGTCTTTTATCAGTTCGAAGACATGATTAGGAGAAAAGAAATTTTGGAACCCAAGAGGTTGATCAACATACACTTCCTTTTGAATGTTACCATTCAAGAACATGTTCTTTACACCATTTGCAAGAGTTTGAAATTTAAAATTGATAAAACACTAAAAGAATTCTTATGCCTTATAATCTAGCTACATGATAATATCTTTCATCGACATCTACGTCTTCTTGTTTACTGTATCATTTCGCAACAATTCTTGCTTTATTTCTTAAAATAATGCCATTTTTATCTAGTTTGTTTTGAAAGACTCATTTGGTCCCAATCACTATATTAATATTAGGTATGAGTACAAGTTCATATGCATTGTTTCTCTTAAATTGATTTAACTCTTCTTGCATAGAAAGAAACCAGTGTTCATTAATGAGAGCTCCATTGACGTTCTTTGGATCCATTTGGTAAAAAAAATCCATAAAGTTACATACTTGGTTAAGATGGCGTATGGTGGTTGCCTCCTCACCTTAGGAATGTCCCCTATTACGTTCTAAACTGGATGATCTCTTGTTGTTTCCATTCCCTAGGTCGATCTTGAAGATTGTCTTGACTTGTTTCTTCATCTTGATAGTTATTTTTATCTTAAGTTTGATCTTTGTCTTTATTTTGATCTTGGTCTTTGTCTTATTTTGGTCTTTGTCTTGATCTTGGTCTTCTAAGAGAATTTTCTCCAAAATACTTGCACAATCAAAAACTTTTACCATTACTAACTTGGGGTAACATGAACAAATTCTTCTATAGTCAAGGTTTATTTGTTAAAATTTCTAAAAAAACTTTACTAGGAGTGGAATATCATAAGAATAGAGAATATCAAATTTACCGACGTTATCTTTCCCGCTCTTAAGGACAAAACACTTGTATCTGAAGACATGGAGGTGAGAATTATTAAGATTCCTTCCTTTGTATTATTCGTAGGGCGTCAACTTTATAATTGACCTTATCAAGACATGATTCATTACACAAAAAACATTGCTTACTACATCAGCTAAAGAATACTTAGGAATGTTAGTTTCATTAAGAATCATCCTTGCTAGCTCTATCAGAGATCTATTTTTCTTTTCCACTATACTGATTTGTTAGGGAGTTCGTGGACCAAAGAAAGTATACTTTATGCCATTAACAATACAAAAGTTATCTAATTCAACATTTTTAAATTCACCTATGTGATCACCTCAGATATATGTATTGCTTAAGCATTTTTGGATGACTTTGTCTAATTCCCAGAAGGCAACAAACATGTATCTTTTAAAGAAATGCATCCAAGTATAGCGATGATAGTCATCATAATAACAAGAGCATCATAACTCTAGCAAAAAGATATGGTTCTGGACAGGCCAAATAGATTGGTATGGATGAGTTTGAAAGGCATACTTGTAGAAATACTATTTCAATTTATAGGACACATTTACTTGGTTACCCTCTTTGCACATATTTCATAACCGAATCTTTTTAAAATGCAAGTTTTGAAAACATACTAAACCCTGCTGATCAATTTTTTCAAATGGTCCATGTGAGTATGAGTTATTCTCATATGTCATAGCCACAATTCACCCTTTTTACTTAAAAGACAAATATCATATGAAAGTAACTTATTAAAATTAATAGTATAGGTATTTCCACTTCTTAAACTAGTAAAAAGACTTTGATTGTTTTTAGTTTAAACTAGTAAATAAGAATAATGTTTTACAAAACACAAATTTACAACCACCTAACCTCCCAAAATAAGGGAGTCTTAAATTGCAAGGGTGTCCGCTTCGCTAGAAGGAACTTCCCAACATCTGAGAATATTCTATTGCAGCTTTCAAAGGTTTTATAGTGTGTAAAACTAAACTAATGGTCAATTCTATTTCTATCGCAACACAAACCATCATTATAAACTCATAATTTTACCAATCAAATGAGAAATTCACCCCTAAGTCTGAGTTTCCATATATATCAATTCTCCCAATTTTGTAGACGAGAGAAATAATTAAACTTAAGTCCACGAGTTGGTTATACAAACTCTTCACATGTTTGAAAACCTTGAGTACCTCCCCCTCCTCCAAATTCTTTCAAAGCTAATTATTAAACATTCGCCTCTGCTCCTAGAAACTTTACTTTTTTTAATCAAAATAAAATGTGTATACATGTTTTTGAATCTTCATGTTTAATTTCTTTATAGCATCAAAAACTAATTATTAAATTAATAACAACATTCAACATAAACTAATCATACAACTTGTAGTTTAAAAAAAATAAAAAATCTCAATATTAAATATGTGATAAATAAATAAATTAAATCATCAAAACAACATATTATCTTAATAAGGATAAAGGTGTAAAAAAAATAAAAATTATGATAAATTGGTAATTTTGAGTAGGTTGAGTGAGTGTGGGGCATGTATCATAATTGTCTCCCCCATTTTTTAAATTTGAGTTTTATCCGTCGGATTCGGTCCATTTCAAATTTTATTGTCATGCATAATGAGGAGGATGAAGAAAAATGCCAAGTAGGCATCATGTGACCAAGCATGATGCATTTTTTTTGTATTGACTTGTTTGGATTTGGTTGTATCATGTGTTCAATATTATATTCCCTCAGTTTTTTATTATTATTCATTTTTGACTTTTCACACGTATTAAGAAATGTAATAATTGTAGTATGAAAAAGAGAATTTATGAATGATTTTACAAATTATCCTTCATTAATGGTATTGAAAAAAGAAATTGACATAATTGAAAGGAGAGAATAATAAATATTTAAGGGTATAATAGGAAAAGTATCATTAATGATTCATTGATATTATAAAACGACTTATATTGTGGTACAAAATATTTTTCCAAAACGACTTATATTAAAAAATGGAGATAGTAATGTATTTAACTCGACATATTATAGTATATATATGATTTTAGATATTTTTGGTTCAATTTTATTTTTGGATGTTTTTTGAAGTTATTATTTATTTTAGTGTAATTTTTTAAATGTTTTATTATCAAAGGTAGAAGCCCTTATATTGTAACAACATGAAATTTCAAATTCTATAATGCTTACATTTGGTGATGTTGAATATTAAAATTGATTTTGGATTTGTTAGTTTTTGGGTCTTAGGAATTTTAAGCTCAAATTTATGTTATAGTAGGTCCAATATTTAGAAGTCAATTCTAGAGAGATCTATGGAGCCTTTTAGAAGATAAATGTAAGTTATGAATTTTGTAGAATAGTAGAGAAAATTCTAGAAAATGATGGGTAGCCGTTAAGTTAAGTTTGTGGTGGCAAAATCCTAGTAATTGATTTAGGAATGCTACTATTATAAATATAGGTGATGTACTTGAGTTTGAATCAAGTCAAAAACTATAAACACTCAATAATACAAGTAACCTTTCCTTTCTCAATTCTCTCCCAAATACTTAAACACTTTCTCCACCTACCAAAAACTTTCTTCCAACAAAGTGGTAGTAGAGCTTGAAGATCCTCTTAAAGATGGTGAATAACAATGTTCCTTTCCAAGTTCCATTGCTCACAAATAGAAACTACGACAATTGGAGTGTAATAATGACGGCTCTCCTTGGCGCACACGAAATGTGAGAGATAGTCCAAAAAGGCCCTGTCGAGCCGGAGAATGAAGAACTCAATCTCAAACTTAAAAGGATAGTTTGAGAGACTTAAGGAAGAGAGACAAGAAGGCACTCTGTATAATCTATCAAGGATTATATGAAGACACGTTCGAGAAGGTCTCTAGAGAAAATACAAGCAAAGAAGCATGGGAGAAACTTCGAACCTCTTACAAGGGATTCGATCAAGTCAAGAAGGTATGTCTTCAAACACTAAGAGAAGAATTTGAAGCTTTACATATTAAAGAAGGAGAACTTATCTCCAATCACTTCTCAAGAGTTTTGAAGGTTACTAATAACCTAAAAAGAAATGGAGAGAAGTATGATGATGTAAGAATCATGGAGAAAGTTCTTAGATTGATAGATCCAAATTTTGAGCATATTGTCACTGTCATATAATAGACAAAGGATTTAGATACCATGAAAATGAAGCAACTTCTTGGGTCGTTATAAGCTTATCAAGAAAAGAAAAATAAGAGGGAAGATATGGAGGAGCAAGTACTCAAGACGCGAGTTTATTCACCTAGAGAAGAGCATAGTAGAATCAAGCATATACGAGGTGGAGATTGAGAATGTGGGTGTGGTCATGGATATGGAGGCAGACGAGGTTGGATGCATAATGATGACAACAACCAAAATGGAGAAATCTCATTAGGAGGATGTGGGAGTGAAGCTCCAAAACCAAGGTACGATATATCACAAGTCAAATACTACAAATTTGAGAAGTTTGGGCATCATGTTTTTGAATGTAGAGCTCCTGGAAATCATAAAGCTGAAGAGAAGGCCAACTATGTTGAAGAAATAATCCAAGAAGACGAGACACTATTGTTGGCGCACAAAGACAATGAAAGAGGTGGAGATAATCAATGATACCTTGACAGTAGTGCAAGCAACCATATGTGTGGGAGAATAAGCATGTTCATAGAGCTAGATGAATCAGTGAACGCGAACGTGGCTTTAGGAGATGAATCAAAAGTGGCAGTGAAAGATAAAGGCAACATTATCGTCATATTGAAGAATGTAGATCATTAATTCATTTCCAATGTTTACTATGTTCCAAACATGAATAGAAACATCTTAAGTCTAGGACAAATCTTAGAGAAAGGTTATGACATTCAATTTAAGGATAATTACCTTTCTATAAGAGATCATTCAAGCAAGTCCATTGCTAAGGTGCCACTGTCAAGAAATAGAATGTTCATGCTCAACATTCAAAATGATGTCCCGCAATATCTCAAGATGTGCTACAAAGTGGAGTCACGGAGTTGGCATCTTCAATCTGGGCATCTCAATTTTGAAGGATTAAAGTTGCTCTCTAAGAAGGAAATGTTTAGAGGATTGCATTACATTAACCACCCCAATCAAGTATGTGAAGGATGTCTAGCTCAAGAGTGCAAAATCCATTGGAGCTCATACACACAGATGTGTGCGGTCTGATCAAGCCAAGATAACTCAGTAAAGGTAGCTACTTCCTTCTTTTTATTGACAATTTTTCAAGAAAAACATAGGGGTACTTTTTGAAGAAGAAAACATGGGTGTACTTTTTGAAGAAGAAATCTGAAGTGTTTGAGAACTTCAAAAAGTTTAAAGCCCGTGTTGAGAAGGAAAGTGGTCTTATGATCAAAGCCATGAGATCCTACCGAGGTGAAGAGTTCACTTAAAATAAATTCCTAAAGTATTATGAAAACAATGACATATGACGACTTCATGATATCCCCCCAACAAAATGGAGTAGTAGAGAGAAAAAATAGGAAAACCATAGAGATGGCAAGAGCAAAAGACTAATAAAGGAACTGTGGGTAGAAGCTGTTGCATGTGTAGTCTATCTATCAAATCGGTATCTGACAAGAAGCATGTTGGGAAAAACACCACAATGTCGCACCTCGAAAAATAGGGATACGACTTTAAGCGAAGCGCAATCGCACGCTCACAATGATGGACTGAACAGAGTCGCCACCGAACTTTATTTATTCCCAAAAATGGGAAAGGGAAAATATCGATAAAACCCCTAAAAGAAAGGATAAGATATGGTCATCGCAACCAATATCAGGGTTCGGGAGTCGATTACGCAAGGGGAAGGTATTAGCACCCCTCACGTCCGTTGTACTCAACAGGAACCATTAGGTTAGTTGTGTGCGTTAGTGTTAGTTGAAATATTAGGCTTTTCGAATTATTAGGTGGGAAAGAAAGAAAGGATGAGAAGAGAATGTTTTTGGATTTTTGACGAAGGACTAAACCTAAGTTTTTTATTAGTGGGCCTGACAAGATTTACGAATCCTGCTCCTACGTATCTCAAAAGAGAAATCAAGGCTTACGTAGTTCTGGGTAGAAAATGTTTGTTTGTTGGTCGATTTTAGCGAAAGCTGCTTTGTGTTAAATCGACGAAAACATTGTTGGACTACCCAAAACAGGTGAAAAAATATTGCCTTGCATTGTTTTGAAACAAAGTACCTTTCGTTTTGAGAAAAGGTTTAAGAGTCAATCGCACGACGGCGAGAAAAAGAATTGATTGGTTTGAGGTGTTTTAAATAATGGCGAGAACTTGGATGAGCGAGATATACATCTCGAATCCTAGTCTCAGGAGTGCGCGGTATACACCACGTTCCATTTCCATCTTATTTGAAAAAAGTGTTTAATAAAGATTAGGTGTTTTGGAGTTTGAAAGACGAGCACTTATGACTTGCAAGCTCTTACAACTTGGGTCTAGTACTCAGGACTACGTCTGGACATTCCATCCAGGAAGTCTGTTTCTTTCCAATATTGCTAAGAAAATGATTCGAATATTTACGAATGTTTTGGAGGAAAGACGAATATTTATGGCTTGCAAGCTCTTACGGCTTGAGCCTAATATTCGGGATTATGACTGGATATTCCATCCAGGTAATCTTTTTCTTCCAACTTTATTAAGGAAATGGTTTTAATATTTATAAATATTTTGGAGAGAAGACGAATATTTATGGCTTGCAAGCTCTTATAGCTTGAGCCTAATATTCGGGATTATAACTGGATATCCCATCCAGAATAATCTTTTTCTTCACGTTTTATTAAGAAAACGATTTGAATATTAGAGTGTGGAAGGGAAGACGAACATTTATGGCTTGCAAGCTCTTACAGCTTGAGCCTAATATTCGGGATTATAACTGGATATTCCCTCCAGGATAATCTTTTTCTTCACGTTTTATTTAGAAAACGATTTGAATATTAGAGTGTGGAAGGGAAGACGAACATTTATGGCTTGCAAGCTCTTACAGCTTGAGCCTAATATTCGGGATTATAACTGGATATTTCCTCCAGGATAATCTTTTTCTTCACGTTTTATTTAGAAAACGATTTGAATATTAAATTAAAACAATTAAAGTACAGAGGTTTGAAATTATTGAAAGTTAAGTTGACGTTGCTTAAGAGCTCATTTTAAGAAGGCCCAAGAGTAAGCCATGTGAGGTTGATGGCGATGCTTAAAAGCAATCGACTTACAAGGGTATGGAAATGGGGACTCGACGTCGAATCGAGAATTAAGTGATATTTATCATTATTATTTTTTTTGAATGGTTTTTTCTTTTTATCAATGAAATTGAGATGAAAATGAATAATTCACATAAATAATTCACATAAATCCCAAAGAAAGAATAATCACCTAAGTTATGTTAAAAATAAAATAATAAAAATGAATAAACAATAGAAACATGTTAGTAGTAAGAGTATATAATTAAATGTGAGAATTGAAGGAAAATATGAGACAGTAAAAAATGTTAGAGAACCCAACACAACACAACTGGGTATCAAACCCAAGACCAAAGAGGAGGTGAGCTATCTCCATCTCCACCAGGCCATGACTAGATTACTGCTAGATTAAGACCAACAAAAACTATGTTCTAACTGAAAAACTCCCCAAGGGAGAAAACGGGAAAGGCCAAACATGGGCTAAGTTTGTTTAAGGCCCATGAACCTAAATCTCAACTTAGGTAGTTGAGGCCCACTTCAGCAAAGTCCAAGGGCGAAAACGGAAGGGAAGTACAACGGTCACATGGGAACTCGGACGAACGTGAGGGAGCGCTGAACAAAGTAGCCGGCTTTGGGATTTGGAAAGGCAACGTAATTCATGGCCTTGAAGCCTTGATGAGATCCAAATAAAACACCAACAGACGGTGAGAATAATCACTTCCGCCTCAAATCCTCTTCTCTGCTTGAGACATTCATCTCCTCCCTCACTCGAAACAAAATAAACTCACAGATGAACCTAAACCATTACTCCTAATCTAAGACCAAACTCATCACTACAGGCAACGCAGAGGCAAACAATCATCGCCAAAGTCAACGAACTCTTAAACAACAAAAGAAACAACCCTAACCACCAAAGCAACAAGAAGGAACAAATCCTTTGTAGAGAAGTGAATCAGACGCATAAAAGCACTATACAAACATTTGTGGATTTGAAAAGGAAAATGATGAAGAGGTGAAAAATCTACCAGATAGGGACACTTTGGGGGCGAGTGCAACAGGTATGGGATTCCTTACTCCTCTTTCTCCTTTTTCGTTGATTAGGGTTTAGACTTTCTTCTCGCCGTCTCCAATGACTCCTAGGGTTTTTCGGCTGATTTTTTGTTGTTTTGCAGAACTTCTCTCCTCTTCGTGAACAGTGGACGCGCCTCCCCCAAAATTAGGGTTTGTGTGCTCTTATATGCATGAACAACAGGGACCACAGGAGTGAATTCGTAGTCTCATAGTACGGAGTTGCCTGAGGAATTTTGTCTTCTTTCAACAGGTGGTCCCTCCTTCAATCCTTTCCATCTCCAAACCTCACCACTGGTAACAGGTGAATTTACCGCTGTAAACCCACTAAGACGAAAATAGGATGTATTTTTGATGTAAACTGATCTCTGTGTTTTTGTTGTTGCAACAACTTCCATGGTCTTGGAGAAGTCAATGTTCGATCCATGGATTCCGTTTGAAGTTAACAAGTTTCTCTGGATGATCTGAAGGTCAAAATTTCACCTTCACTTGCCTGTACACGCTCATTGTTACCCCATTAAGCTTGTTCATTTGAAGCTTCAAGACTTGAAGACTGATAAAATTTCCAAGTTATGGTGGCAATGCACCGGTCAATTGATTCTCAGCCCAATTCATCAAGGCCAATTTCTTATGATAACCTGATTCAGGAGGTGTCAAACTTGTCCACTGATTATTATCCAGCTCTAAGTATGTCAAATTATGCCCGACTTCATTGCAGGTACTCGAAAGAATCTCTCCTGTCAAAGAATTTCCACCTAATCCTAACCTGACTAAATTATGTGAAATGTTCACAGGTACAGGCCCTTGCAACCTGACTGTGCAAAGCTAGATGTTCTCTCTATCTGACATGTTGGATAACTGATCCAATGGCCATAGATGATTCAATAATAACTTGTAAAATTGCAGATGGATCAGGTTTTTGAACATTTGTGATGAATGTGTTGACGCAACTGAGAGTGAATATGAGTGTCATCATGAATAGGGGCAGGAAAAAGAAGAGTAAAATTGGAGATGGATTCAAGTAAAATAACCATGTTCTGATTTGAATAAAACCAAACTTAGCCTCATCCTTCAACTGTATCCTTCAACTGTTATAGGCTTCAATAAAACCAAAACTAGTTGATTTGATTGTAACAACATTGAATAGCATGCTCTGAGTTCTCAACAAAATAATCATGTTCTAATTTCAGTCTGTAGGGTCAAAACAAAGCTTAGCCTCGTCCCAAGGTCCATTGATCTCAAACTTGTACTCCTGTAACGAGAATAACATGATGGCAAACACATGTAGTCTTGATGGAAGACGAGAAGCAATAAAAACTGAGGCGACTACAGAAGCATTTACGGATATACAACTGGTTAATGCAAGATTCTTCAGAACCCCCGGGGTTTAACAAAATGGTGAGCTTCTTGATCTTGGCTCAAGCCTTTCGTGTGTGTTACGGATTGGTGAACTTATGTAGAATTGTTGTAATTTGTGTTATGCAGGATTTTGAGTCATGACATATTCTTGGGAGCTACATCCTTAGAACTTGTACCGTGCAACCGGTCCCTTGATGTATGCTTGTATTGTTCTTGCAACATCTGCTTCTCTCCACGAATGTTGCTTTTGCAGTTCTTGCATCCGGTTGAGCATTACGTGTTGTTTGTAAAAGCTGCATTTCATTTATCCAGGACTGCTGTCTAAGAAAAGACTGAAACATGCCTGATGGTCGACTGAATTAGTTCCCGCGCCATCACAGGTAAAAAATATCAGCAGCCTTCTGGTAGCACTCATAGGCAGCTGTAGAATTTCCATTCAAATCATGTTCATCTGCACATTCAAAATGATCTTTTCTAACCCTAACACGCTTGTTCTCTTGTTCAACTTTGCAGAGGTCAGTGCTTGCGAGAAAGGGCGCCCTTGTGGAGCCAAGAATATGTGTTGACGGCGACGAAGCAACCGTGAAGGTCTGCATATGAGCCCTTGAGCGCTCATGTGCCTTTATTGCTTTTTGTTGATTTTTAATCTGTCCTTCAAACAGTATCATAATTCCCTTTATAAGTGGTTAGCTTTTGGTTTTGTAAGTGAATTATATCAGTAACTACCGTGTTTAAAAAAAAATCTCTAGCATGAGAGACAACAATAAATGTTTTTTGGCCATTTAACCGAGTACCATATAAGCTATAAGACAGCGTGAAGATCAAAGTGGTTCGTAGGCTCAAGAAGCAACATATCAGGCTCTATAAACAGTGCATAAGCAAGAGCTATACGCATCCTCCACCCTCCAAAAAATGTTTTTGTTGCCTTCTTCTGCATCTTAGGAGAGAACCTCATATCTGCAAGTAAAGATGTTGCTCGTGACTTGGCAGCATCAGCATCAATTAACTCGAGCCTCTTGTATATTTGCTCAAGTCTTTGTGAAATAGCACTTCCTTTCACACCTCCATTTGCATCATTTCCCTTCTGACAAACTCATGCGGTCAAGCAAATCCACTAGGCAACCGTAATGTTTAGCCAAAGGTTCAGTAGCAAAAACTTCGACCATGCATTTAAATAAATCCAAATCCTGATCGGTTAAATCGGTATGACAGCAAGCCAACAACATTCCAATAAAGGTAACCTCATCAGGAATCCTCCCTTCGGATAACATCTATTCAAAGGCCCAAAAATGCCTCATTTGCACATCCATTCAAAGCATAGCCCGAAATCAAGGAATTCCAAGAAATAAGATCAACACAGTCAATATCTTTAAACATTTGTTCAGTACTTTCTACTATTCCACATTTTGTATACATGGCAATCTGAGCATGGCTAACAAATAAATCGTTTATATAGTCACTTTTCAAGATGAATTCATGGAGTTACTTGCCTACTTGCAAAATAGCAAGATTAGCACATGCACTTAAGGAACATGCAAAAGTTGATTGGCCAGGTTTCTTTCCTTCCCGCCCCATTAAAGCGAAGCTCTTAAGAGCATCCAAGTATAAACTATATAAAAAAACCCTGTAATAAGAGAATTCCAGGAAACAATATTCCTCTCCCATTTTTCAATTCTGCGTATAACCAGTTAACATGAAGTTATAAGAAACCAAATCCTTTATAGGCATCTCCTCAAAACTTTCTCAGCACCGTTAAACTGACCCTTCTTTACATAACCAGCAATCATCGCATTCCAACAAGCAGTTTTCAGGAACCAACTCAAGCAACTTTCTAGCCTTTTCAGGTTTCCCTTGATGCATATAGCAAGTAATTATCGAAGCCCATGAACAAATTGTCTTTTTCAGACATTAATTCAAACAACTTATTGGCTTGTTCAACCGTGTTGTTGTGAAGATGCCCAGCAATCATGGTGTTCCATGAAATAATGTTTCTGTGAGACGTTTTATCAAACAATTGTTGTGCCTCAATAACTCTGCCATTTTTTGCAAACACGGTTATCATGGAATTATATGTGGCATGGTTTTTGTGAATGACATTTGAGAATACCCTTATGGCTTCTTCAACTTTTCCTTGTTTTTCTAGATGAATGACTTCGTAGAAATCATTAAACGTGAAATGGTCATGAAGAGAAATGCAAATGACTGATTGATGGGAAAAAATTTCAGGGCCAAAATCGGGGTATGACACACAAGAAGCATGGAGTGGAAGAAATCCTGGAATTTACCATCTAAGAGTCTTTGGAAGCATAGATCACGCTCATGTACTGGACGAGAAAAGAAGCAAATTGGATGACAAAAGTGAAAAGTACATCTTCATTGGTTACAAAGACAACTCCGAAGGCTACAAGCTATATAATCCTGATACAGGGAAGACTATCGTCGGTTGAAATTTCGTCTTTGATAAAGAAGGAGAATGTGATTGGAAATTGAGAAATGAAGATCACAACTTCTTTCCACAATTTGAAGAAGCTGTCGTGGAACTAGAGGAACCAAGAGATGATCCTACTACCCCTCCGACTTCACTGATCCCGAGTTTTGAAGAAGGAGAAAGCTCGAATGAAAGGACTCATCATTTAGAAGTTATCAAGGGATTTACGAGGTAACCAAAAATCAAGACAATCCTACTCTTTTTTTTTATCTATTTTGGGATTACGAGCCCATGAACTTCCAAGAAGCATTGGAGAAGAAGGATTGGAGAGCTTACATGGACGAAGAGATCAAGAGTATAAACAAGAATAACACATAGAAGTTAGTCTCACTTCCAAAAGGGCACAAGGAGATCCGTATGAAGTGGGTGTATAAAGAAAGTAAGAACTCTAAAGAAGAGGTTGAAAGATACAAGGCAAGATTGGTGGTAAAAGGATATAGTCAAAGAGTAAATATCGACTATGACGTGGTATTTGCTCAAGTTGCTCAACTAGAAACGGTTAGATTAATCATTTCATCGACAACTCAAAACAAGTGGAAGATATATCAAATAGATGTCAAGCCAACCTTCTTACACGAGGTCATTGACAAATAAACCTACATTGAGAAATCACAAGGCTACAAAGTAAAGGGAGAAGAAGATAATTTCTTGAAGTTAAAGAAGTCACTATACGATTTGAAACAAGCCCAAAGAGCTTGGAATGCTCGAATTGACAAGTATTTGCAGGAGAAGAAATTCACCAAGTGTCAATATGAGCATAAACTCTATATTAAAGTGCAAGGTGGATATATTTTGATTGTGTGCTTGTATGTAGATAATTTGATCTTCACGGGGAACAATCCAACCATGTTTGAAGAGTTCAAAAAAGAGATGACACATGAGTTCAAGATGACCAACATTGGATTCATGTCTTAATACCTAGACATTGAAGTGAAATAAGAAGATCAAGGAATTCTAATCACTCAGGAAGCCTATGCTATGGAGGCACTAAAAAAGTTCAAGATGGATGATACAAACCCAGTCAGCAAGCTAATGGAACGTGAATCAAGCTGTTCAAGCACGAGGAAGGAGAAAGAGTGGATCAATCGCTATTTAAGAGCTTGGTTGAAAGCTTATGATATTTAACATGCAAGAGGCCTGACATCTTGTATTTGGTTGGAGTTGCAAGTCGATACATGGAGTAGCCAACAACAACTCATCTGAAGGAGGTAAAGAGGATTCTTAGCTACATCAAAGGTACAACAAACTTAGGCTTGTACTACTCTGTTTCTATTGATTACCAGTTCGTTGAATATATAGATAACGATTGGGGAGGAGGTGTAGATGACTAAAAAAATCACAAGTGGCTTTATTTTCCACATTAGAAACACAACTTTCACATGGATATCAAAGAAGTAGCCAATTGTCACTCTTTCCACATGTGAGGCAGAGTACATGGCAGGCACTTCATTTGTTTGTCATGCAATATGGTTAGAAAATCCGTTAAAGGAGTCAAGTTTGTCGTAAAAGGAGCCGACCAAGATATTTGTGGTCAACAAGTAAGAAATAGCTTTGGCAAGGAACCTAGTCTTCCATTATCGAAGTAAACACATTGAAACACACTATCAATATATTAGAGAGTGTGTTTCTAACAACAATCTGCAGTTGGAGTACATGAAGACGCATGACCAAGCAACTGATATCTTTACCAAGCCTATTAAGCGCAAAGACTTTGTCAAGTTAAGATATTTACTTTGAGTAGCAAAATCAAGTTTAGGAGGGGGGTGTTGAATATTAAAAGTGATTTTGGGTATGTTAGTTTTTTGGTGTTAGGAATTTTAATCTCAAATTTATGTTGTAGTAGGTTCAACATCTAAAAGTCAATTCTAGAGAAATCTATGGAGCTCTCTAGAAGATTAGGATAAGTTAAGATTTTTGTAGAATAGTAGAGAAAATTCTAGAATGTGATTTGTAGCCATTAGATTAGGTTTGTCACTACTACAAATAATATATTTCATGACAAAGAATTCACATCACCCAACAAAAAACCGAGGTATAATGGCAATGCGCACCATGTTTTTTTTAATCTCAAATCTACATTGGAAACACAACTTTCACATGCATATCAAAGAAGTAACTGATTGTCACTCTTTCCACATGTGAGGCGGAGTACGTGGCAACCACTTCATTTGTTTGTCATGCAATATGGTTATAAAATCTGTTAAAGGAGTTAAGTTTGTCGTAAAAGGAGCCGACAAAGATATTCGTGGCCATTAAGTAAACAATAACTCTGGAAAAGAACCCAGTCTTCCATGATCGAAGTAAACACATTGAGACACACTATCAATATATTAGAGAGTGTGTTTCTAACAAGGATGTGAAGTTGGAGTACGTGAAGACGCATGACCAAGCAACTAATATCTTTACCAAGCCTATTAAGGGCGAAGACTTTATCAAATTAAGATATTCACTTCGAGTAGCAAAATCAAGTTGGGGGGGGGGGGGGTGTTGAATATTGAAATTGATTTTGGGTATGTTAGTTTTTTGGTCATAGGAACTTTAATCTCAAATTTATGTTGTAGTAGGTCCAACATCTAAAAGTCAATTCTAGAGAAATTCATGGAGTTCTCTAGAAGATTAGGATAAGTTAGGATTTTTGTAGAATAGTAGAGAAAATTCTAGAAAGTGATTTGTAGGCATTAGATTAAGTTTGTCACTATTATAAATAATATATTTCATTACAACGAATTCACATCACCCAATAAAAACTGAGGTATAATGCCAAGGCGCACCATGTTTTATTTTTTTAATCTCAAATCTACATTGAAAACACAACTTTCACATGGATGTCAAAGAAGTAACCGATTGTCACTCTTTCCACATATGAGGTAGAGTACGTGGCGACCACTTCATTTGTTTGTAATGCAATATGATTACAAAATCTGTTAAAGGAGTTAAGCTTGTCGTAAAAGGAGCCGACAAAGATATTTGTGGCCAACAAGTAAACAATAACTTTGGTCAAAGAACCTAGTCTACCATGATCGAAGTAAATACATTGAGACAAACTATCAATATATTAGGGAGTGTGTTTCTAACAACGATGTGCAGTTGGAGTGCGTGAAGACGCATGACCAAACATTTGAAATCGTTACCAAGCCTATTAAGCGCGAAGACTTTGTAAAATTGAGATAGTTACTTGGAGTAGCAAAATCAAGTTTAGGGGGGGGGGGGGGGGGGGGTTGTTGAATATTAAAACTGGTTTTGGGTATCTTAATTTTTTGGTCTTAGGAATTTTAATCTCAAATTTATGTTGTAGTAGGTCTAACATCTAAAAGTAAATTCTAGAGAAATCTGTGGAGCTCTCTAGAAGATTAGGATAAGTTAGGATTTTTGTAGAATAATAGAGAAAATTCTAGAAAGTGATTTGTAGTCATTAGATTAAGTTTGTTACTACTACAAATAATAGATTTCATGACAAATAATTCACATCACCCAACAAAAAACCGAGGTATAATGGCAATGCGCACCATGTTTTTTTTAATCTCAAATCTACATTGGAAGCACAACTCTCACATGGATATCAAAGAGGTAACTGATTGTAACTCTTTCCACATGTGAGGCAGAGTACGTGACAACCACTTCATTTGTTTGTCATGCAATATGGTTACAAAATTTGTTAAAGGAGTTAAGTTTGTTGTAAAAGGAGCCGACAAAGATATTCGTGACCAACAAGTAAGCAATAAATTTGGCAAAGAACCTTGTCTTCCATGATCGAAGTAAACACATTGAGACACACTATCAATATATTAGAGAGAGTGTTTCTAACAATGATGTGCAGTTGGAGTTCGTGAAGATGCATGACCAAGCATTTGATATGTTTATCAAGCCTATTAAGCGCGAAGACTTTGTCAAGTTAAGATATTTACTTGGAGTAGCAAAATCAAGTTTCGGGGGGGGGGGGGGGGGGGGGGGGGGGGTTGAATATTAAAGTTGATTTTGGGTATGTTAGTTTTTTGGTCTTAGGGATTTTAATCTCAAATTTATGTTGTAGTTGGTCCAACATCTAAAAGTCCATTCTAGAGAGATCCATGGAGTTCTCTAGAGGATTATGATAAGTGATAAGTTAGGATTTTTGTAGAATAGTTGAGAAAATTCTAGAAAGTGATTTGTAGCCATTAGATTAAGTTTGTCACTACTATAAATAATATATTTCACAACAGAATTCACATCACACAAAAAAAAAACCCGAGGTATAATGCCAAGACGTAGCATGTTTTATTTTTTTATAAAATAAATATCACATATTTCCTTGATTTCTAAATATAACCGAGGAGAAAAATAATTTAAGACATGCTTCGAATCTCAGCAACAACAATTTATATTTTTATTTCTTTAAAAGTGGTGTCTTTCTTTTTATTTTATTTTATATTTTTAAGTTAATGATCTATTACTTCAGTTATATTTGATAACAAAGTGATTAGATAATAAAATTTTACTATAAAAACACTCGTTAATCATATTTTACTATAAATCTAATTTATATGTAACCGCTCCAAACTTGTGCGCATCATACTTTGGGATGAATTGCAAGACAACAAAAATCTCCAATGTTCTTTTATCTTTTATCTTGAACAAAACATTTTTTGTGCTCTTGCAATTCATTCCAACATAATGGTGTTGATGTTGTTGTTGTTATATTTTTGGAATAACCTTCATATGTTGTCAATCAAAGAAAATATTCTATAATTTATTATTTTTCTCGGTTGACAACATTGAGAAATTTATTCCTAAATATGCTATAAATGGAAAGCACATCTATCTTGTTCTATTTCTTGTGAAATCATTTGTCATGAAAACGTTTGCCGAAGATAATGAAATCTTTGAACAAATCTCTGGATGGATTGCAAGTGCATAAAAAAATTTCCTTCGTAGAAACATATAACTTATCAAAAATTGGATGCATGCAATGCATTGAACTTGAAAAGAATGTGCACAAAGGGTATACTACAAAATCTGGATAACAACAAAGATTTGTTGTTCTCCAAAAATAACTTGAAAATATTTGTTGTTCTCCAATAATCCATTGTCAAAATCTGGATTTGTTTAAACAATTTATTTTAATACTCTATATAAATAATGTAAATATTTTAAAAAAGTTTACTCCCCTTAATTTTTTTTACAGAATCCGAGAGATATGTGGCGTAATAAATGAGAGAAAATACAAACATGTTTATTGAGTTTTTTCACTGTCCTTAGACAAATCTTTGTCGTTCATGTAATGAATATCAATGTTCATGACACTGCCATTAGTGATCCGCGTGAAACCTAAATGATATTATAAAAGCATTCTTAATATTAAAATTTGATAATTAAACCTTTGACTTGAAAACTTTGAAGTTGAAAGAAACGTTTATTTTATTTGGGAAAAGTTCTCTATGATGGATTGCAAGAGAATACAGTTATTTGAGTTCAAACTTTGTGTTCTTAAATAATCATATAATTGAATATTTATTTTATTTATTTAACTTTTTTTATATCATAAATAAATGAATGCAAAAATCATAGATAATATATTGCCTCCAACATTTTATTTTCCCCAAAATTAATGAAACGAGGATCTCCAACATTTGTTCTTCACCGACAACCATGACGATTAATAAGATTCAAAATTTATTATATATTTTTACTTTAATATTCCGTGTAAACAATGTAATATTATGTGTAAACAATATAGTTTATAAACAAATTAATTTATTAATATTCTATTTAAACAATGTAATGCGTATTTAAAAAAAATATATTTTCCTTTGGATTTGGCCATAAACTAAGAGGTATGTGACGCTAGTTTTGAAAATATAAAAAAACCTATTACTGGGGATCAAATCAATGATCATTTCAACTATCTCATTAGTTATTCTAAAATCGAGGGGTATAATAGAGAATTTCCATGACGTCATTCGTTACCTCGTCTTTATAACCGAGGTTAAATCAACTTCGTGTTTGAGGTAAAATATATTTTTTTGTAGAAGTATGTGGTGGCAAAATCATAGTCATTGATTTAGAACTTCCGCTAATATAAATACATGTGATGTAATTGAGTTGGAATCAAACTAAAAATTATAAACACCCAACAATATAGAAGTATTATTTCCTTCCCCAAAAGTTTTTTATTATCTCCCAAAATACTTGAACACTTTCTCCACCTAACCAAAACTTCCTTCCAACAACTGAGGAATTTTTGACATACTCTAGATTCTATAATACACATCCAAGTAGATTTTCTTTTACATTGTCTGAATTTTGTAATTTGAATTCATGCTGATAGATTTTTGGCACAGTCTGAATTTTATAATCAGAAACATATCACTCGATTTGTTTGTGTAGCTTAGTTTACACCTACACTTTCTCTGGAGTAAAAAGCACATAAATTTGTATAAAATTATGTTGATTTGCAGTTCACATTCTTACACATATCCAATCAGAATAATATCTAACCTAGTCCCTATATAACATAGGGGACTCTATCCCATTTGTTCAAGAATTTTGAAAGAAACTTATAAAATATCAAAAATTGAAAGAAGATTAATTACAACCTTAATTGTCTCAAACTCTAGTTGTTATAGTAGAATATAAACTTGGAAACAACACAATGATCAAAATCAAATTACTATTTATTTATGGAGCAATCTTTCTCTGCCTCCCACCTCCAAAATTCCAATCAGTGTTCAAATGTTACTCGGAATTATTGTGTTGTTCTTGTTTTTCCATTGATAACTGCTTATTCTTCTATTCAAGAGGTTCACCACTAACCAATGACTTAACAAATTCTTGTAGATTGGTTACACTTGGATTACTCTCATAATGGTACATGAGAGGAACCATTCTTGCAATATTAACACAAAATTTGGTAAAAGATAAGGAAAATATTGGATTTGGGTTTATGCTTTCTTGATTGAGACATTTCCATGCACTTGAAATCATGTTAGTAACATGTTTTCGCACTTCTTCAACTGAAATATCTTGGTGTTCATTCATGTAGCAATCAAGATATGATCCATCTAAACCATTTTGATCTTCACTCTACATTCATGTAAGAAAAATAATTCAAATCATTAGAATTCAACATTTAATAATATGTCATGTTTCAATAAACAACTCATTGATGTAAAATAATCATGAACTCAAATTTTTGTAGGATTCAATATATATATATATATATATATATATATATATATATATATATATATATATATATATATATATATATATATATGAGACATTTTACACCCATTGTTTCTTAAATAAGGTGTAACATATCCTCTTTTTACACCTATTCTAAAATAGGTGTAAATTCTTCTTACATTTTACACCTGATCACAATGGTGTAATATGTCTAAAAAATGGGTGTAAAATCATCTTTCGTAGAATAAACTATTTTACCTTATCTCCTTCTAAATCATCAGAAAGACGAAGAATTTTTGCAATGGAATACATAATATTTGGAAAGTCATCATCTAAAATTGAAATAGTTTCCTTTGTTATTTCTTGAGTCTGATCAAAGAGGAAGAATGCATGGATAAGTACAACATGCACCCCTGGACTGATCATTCCATTGTTCAAGTACTCATCCGCCTTTGGCAACTGACCAGAATTCAACCAATGTGCATCTTTCAACACAGAATTTAAATATCTTATCCACATGTAATTTCTAAAAATAAATTGACATGATCAAGTATATAAAATCACACTTAATTGACTAACTTACCGATTTTTTAAGTGTATCAATAGGGTTCAATCCATACTTTTCGTAGACCTTTTCAGCGAAATCATTGGTAATCTTATATGTAAAACTTAAACAAATTTTCATGAAGTCTGGAAGTTCCTCTATACCAGTCAATTTCCATCTGAATCAAGAGATCAATTCATCATATATAAGTAAAACTTAAACATGTGCACGTATAATCAACGTCTCCGAGAATAAATTTTCACAAGCATTTCGTAAATTGATTTTTGATTTTGTTGAAATTTCTACCTTTTAGCTGTGTCTGTAAATAGAGTAAGTTGGTCTAATGTCCCATGAACATCAAAAATGTCGTCAATAACATAAACTAGAGAGATAACTTTGGTAAGCTCAATCCTTTGCTCTGAAAAACTTGGATCAGTAGAGCATGCCATGGGCCACATGTACCATTTGAGTGGTTGGTAATGAGCAAACTTTTGCTCCTTAGCCATTTCAAGGTCTTTCCACCATCTGTTATATAAATAAACATTATGTGATACTTATAATTAAAATACTTTATCTGTCATAAAATATAAACAAAATGATCCAAAACGCGTCCTTTGAAGTTAAGAAACTGACTTGGAAACTTGAATGATTTCATTCTGATTCATGAGCCTCACTATGCTGGAATTGATTTTAGCCAGTTCTTCTAAACATGTCCATTCATTATTGGCCTTCAAACCACTTAGGATTATGCTTTTGTCCATGAACCTTGATAAGCCATAGTGAAGTGGATATTGAAGAGTGTTTTTAACATATATAGCTTCACTTTGATTTTGATGTCTTGACAACCATTCATGAAGAAGCTCACTAGAAAGAAGTCCGATATCATCGAGACCGTCTTCTCCTTCAATACATAGCTTGGATGCTTCATGCATAGCAATGAGACCCTTTACATCCTCACCATATTTTTCTCTAAAACTTCTTTTGTTACTCATCAAGCTGTCAAATAAATCTGCCCACTCATTACATTTGATGTTTAATTAGTAACTAAATCATTCAAAAGTATTAAAGCATGTCATCTAGGTACAAAAGTAAATATATGAAATTATGCTTATCAAGTCTTTTGTACTACACATAACTATGATAGTTACTTCTAATATACTTAATACTCAAGATAAAGGAATCAAATCTCTTATAACATTATCTAGGTGTTTACTTTAGCCATGTAGAGATTTATTTGTATTATTGGAAAAATCATAAATCCTAGATTGATTAGAGATACAACCTTAAAAGAGTTTATATAAAGTGTCACCCTCATCTTACAAGTCTAATTTGTAAGGATGAATTAAACTAAACTCTAATATGGTATTAGAGTCTATTGATCGGATCATGGGTCATCCACTATTTACATCCACATACCAAATCCAAAAGAGCGTTGGACGTGAGGGTGTGTATTTTGAAAAACCCAAATCCACCATTAATTAAAGATAGAGCATTAAAATAGTTTATATACAGTGACACCCCTCATATTTCATGTCGATTTTGTAAGGATAAGTTAGGGCAAACTCTAATAAGTACACATACCCAATTCACCTTGCCCATGACCATAAAACCTTCAGGTTGTTTCATGAAGGTTTTTACTTCTAATGTACCTTGTAAGAGTGTATATTCATACACCAAGTCCAAAAGAGTGTTGGGTGTAAGGGGTGTATTGAGAAAATATCAATTCCCACATTGGTTAGAGATAAAGCCACAAAAGAGTTTATATATACTGGCAACCCTCATCTTTCAAGTACGTTTTGTAGGAATGAGTTTGCTCAAACTCTAATAAGTACACATACTCAATTCATCTTGCCCTTGACCTTAAAACCATCAGACTGTTTCACGAAGATTTCTATTTCTAATGTACAATGTAGGAGTTTATATCCACACAACAAACCCAAAAAAAATTAGGCATGAGGGGGTATATTGAAAAAATCTCAAGTCCCATATTGATTAGAGACAGTTCTAAAAAAATTTATATATAGTCACACCTCTTATCTTTTAAGTCAATTTTGTAAATATGAGTTAACTTAAAATCTATTAAGTACACATATCCAATTCACCTTGCCCTTGACCTTAAAACCTTAAGGCTGTTTCATGAAGATTTTTACTTCCCACACACCAAGCCCAAAAGACTGTTGGGCGTGAGGCTATCAAATCCCATATTTTATAGAGATAAAGTTGTAAAAGAGTTTATATATAGTGACACCTCTCATCTTTCAAGTCAATTTTGTAAGAATCAATTAGGTCAATCTCTAATAAATACACATACCCAATTCGTCTTGACATTGTTTTGTAAGATTTTAACTTCGAATATACCATATAAAAAGTTGTTTTTAACATCCAGTTGTTCCAAATTCATGTCAAATTGAGTTACCATAACTAAAATTACTCGAATTGAGCTATGGTTTTACCACTTTAGAGATAATTTTATGGAAGTCTATTCCCTCTCTTTGTGTGTATCCATTGGTAAAGAGCTTAACCTTGTACCTAGATTGTTCATTTTTAGAATTTCATTCCTTATTCTTATATATTCAATTGATTACTTTCTCCTTTCATAGTAGTAGACCATTTAACAAATCCTTTGCACTTATGGCTTCTTCATAAGATTCATGCACTACTAGAAAAAACATTTGACGTGACATGTTATTACCTCAGTTATTAGGCCAACTGAAGTAAGAGCTCTTAATCAAGCGTCTGCAAATTATTTTCTTTTATTAAAAGGCATTTCACTACGGTCCATATTAATAACCGTAGTGATATGTTAAAACATACAAGCTTTGAATCGCAGCACCAACATTTTTCCTTTTTTGGTTACAAAATAGGTGTGTCACTTACAAACATAATATTAATATTAAAACTAAAGTATCTTTCACCACGGTCCATAAAAGCAACAGTTGTTAAATGTACATACATGCTATCAATGTCGTTCATAACAACTATGGTGAAAAAGTATAACATATATTTAAGCAAAAGTTCGCTCATTCAGGATAGAACACATCCGTCTCTCTCAAAACGAAAGTCTAACTCTCCCTCACGCCTCATCCTAACTCTAAGAACGGTTGCATACCACTTATTCACAAAATTCTAATATATCTTCTACATCTCTTATGGATCAAGGAAAGGTGTTAACTCATTTCTTTCACTTACTCGTCACATTTAAGGTATATTTTATGTTGTTGTTGATTTTGTTTTTGTTGATATATTATGTATGTTTTTTAAGGTATGTTGTTGATGGTTTTGTTTTTGTGTGTATATGTTGTTTGTTGTTGTTAATGTATGTTGTTATTGATAAATGTGTTATGTTGTTGGTTATAAAAGTTGTATGTTGTATGTTGTTTAAAGTATGCTGATGATTTTATTTGTTGATATATATTGTATGATGTTTAAGGTATGTTGTTGTTGATAAAAGTTGTATGTTGTACGTTGTTTATGGTATGTTGTAAGTTGTTTATGGTATGTTGTATGTTGTATGTTGTATGTTGTAAGATGTTTTTGGGATGTTGTATGTTGTATGTTGTTTAAGGTATGTTGTTGTTGATAAAAGTTGTATGTTGTATGCTGTTTAAGGTATGTTTTTTTTATAAAAGTTGTATGTTGTTGGTAATAAAAGTTGTATGTTGTATGTTGTTGATGATTTCGTTTTTGTTTTTAATAAAAGTTGTATGTTGTTAAGATATGTTAATGTTAATGAAAGTTGTTTGTTGTTAAAGTATAATGGTCATGATTTTGATTTTGTTAATAAAAGTTATATGTTGTATGTTGTATTTTGTTTAAGGTTTATTGTTGTTAAGGTCTTTTTTAAAGATATACCTCCTAAATTGCATCTTCATTACATTCAGCCAACATGTCATAGAAGATGGGTTTATTATATCGTATGTGGTTTGAGTGTTTTTCCAATCCTTTATCGAATATATTATCATTTTAATTGAATTATAAAATTATAATACGAGATATTAAGTTATATTAAAAAACAAGTTACACTAATCAATGTTATACGAGATTTATTAAGCCCATTACAGTTCACTCTTTAACAGTTAGAACTTGGTTTGATGCTTATAGTTCTTAAAATACTCCTTACTTCACCTCTAATTTTGTTTGCAAAGTAAATAATATTTTGCAAAATAAACTAGAGGTGAATGAAGGGGTAGTTGAAGAACTAAAAGTATTGAAACAAGATCTAACCATTAAAAAGAGAAATATGGATTATGGGTTGCATAAAGTTTGTACAACATTGATTAGTGTAACTTGTTCTTCTAATATAATTTCATATCTCATATTATAATTTTCTAAATTGAAACAAGGTTATATGTTTAGTGACAAATTGGTGAAACAAGCATTCCACATAAGTTATAATAAACTGAAGTAAACATATCACGTTGTAATCAAGGACCATGGTGATATGTTGTGCGCTAAATCTTTCACCATGGTTGGTTTCAAGAACCATGGTGATGAAATCTGGAAAAAAATGCAGATGTTGAGAATTGAACACATGACCATAACCTTCTACTATGGTTGTTTTAAACAACCGTATTGATATGTTATGTGTTTGTCTTTTTACCATGACTAGTAATTCATGTTTCTAAAGAGGGCACATACAACCACAAACTACCTTACCATAGACCACCATCCGTAGTGGAATCTTTCTCTCAACCGTGATAATATATATATATATATATATATATATATATATATTCGGGAGTAGTGTTCAAGAATAAAGCTATGAGAGGCTTGATGATTCTTCTGACTTTGTCTCTTTACAAGCCTAATCATTTTCTTCATTTGAATGAGGATCTTATGATGTTTTATCGCCTAGACCCAAATAACTATGAGTAAGTTCATAATTAGTACTCCCTCCGTTTTTTATTATAAATCGTTTTTGACTTTTCACACGTATTAAGAGATGTAATAATTGTGGTATGAAAAAGATAAATTATGAAGGGTTTTACAAAATTGTCCTTCATTAATGGTATTGGAAAGATAAATTGATATAATTGAAAAGAGGGAGAACAATAAATATTTAAGGATGGAATAGGAAAAATAACATTAATTATTCATTGGTATTATAAAATGACTTATATTGTAGTATAAAATATTTTTCCAAAGCGACTTATAATAAAAAACGGAGGTAGTATCAATTTTGTTGTATTTAAAAACTTTACTCTTTCAAGGTTCAACCCCGATCACATTTACATCTTTGTCTTTATTATAGTCAATCACTTCTGCAATCTTGTTAATGTTAATATTAAGATCCTTTTCACTGTATATCACACCCCTACTTATGACACATTTCTTTCTTTCTATGCACCATATCTTGTAGATCATAATCCTTTTTTTACTTTTGGATATAGTTTTTCCTACATTTGAATGGTATTAAATTGTACAACTAAAGGTTCTAAGGTACCAATATTTTGTTCCATATTTTTAAGAGTTTTACATCCTAGTGCAGTAGCGGGAGACCTATTTATCAAATAGCAATTTGTGTGGACAACTCTTCCCCATTAATTCTTTGATAAGTTTTCATTATATAATATATATAACCTTCTTAGGTAAAGATCTATTAATTCTCTCATTCAAACCATTTTGTTATTCAGGGTATATATAATAGTGTTGGTTTTATATATACTATGCTCATTAATAAAATGATTAAATTCCTTGCAGAATTCTAGTTTATTATTTTTCCTAAGAGTTTTAATCCTCCTATTACATTGATTTTCAACTATTGCCTTCCATTGAACAGATATTTTGAGAGCTTGATATTTAGTGTTAAGCAAATAAACCCATACTTTCCAACTAACTTGTGATGAAATATTTGTTACCTCTGTAAGAAGGATTCTTAGTTGGCCTATATAGATTAGAATGGATGTATTCCAATTTATCTTTGATATTTTTAACAACAACTATGAATTTTGTGAATCTATATACTTGTAGGTACGACTATCTGCAACAATTATTTGATTCAGTTGGTTTTGATGACGACAACATTTTATGTCAAATGACATTCAATGAAGCTTTACTTATCAAGATGGATCAAATAGCCAAGATGTTCTTTGTGAGATCAAAATAACAAAGTTATCCCAATGATTACAAAACCTTAGGTCAAATAGCATTCAGAGAAGTATTTTGTAAGAACTATCACACAATCTCTGATGATGGGATTCAACCATGAAATTATCTCAAGCATCGTAAATCCTCGTCAATCAGCTAAATCAAGTGCTAGATGAAGTACTAAAGACAATGTTGGATCTAGCAAAGGGACTTGAAGATTCAGAGTTGTGAAAGAGAGGAAGTGTGAAAGCTCGTCCTTTTCTTCTCTTAGCATAAGTTTGAGTGATAAATGTATTGTAAATGTATAAGAGTAACCCTTAAAATCTTAAGGCAACTCTCTCACACACATTCAGAATGTTTTTGAAGCCTCTCTTATTTTATAAATCACATGAAAATGTTTAATTCATGTAACTAATAAAGACATGTTTAATCAATTGAGAGTGCTTTTTCACATGGTTTAATCGATTACCACATTAGGGTTAATCAACTAACACTTTTGTAATGCCTCTAAATCAATTAGAGAAACCTTTAATCGATTAGTGACAGCGCAATTCAAAAAGTTTCCTTTTGTGGATTGTCTAATTGATTAACAACTAGGATTAATCAATTAGAAGCACTAAAAATATCGTTGATCGTTTTTCTTTTTGGTGTAAAAGCTCTGTTCGATTCTAAGATTAACCCGATGTAAAATCCCATGTTTGATTTAGGGATTAGCCAGTGTAAACTCTCTTGTTTGGTTGTAAGAAGTTTTGTGGGCATAACCTATAAAAACATCCTATCTCATATAATGGAAATGCGCAAAAAGACATATTTGGGGATATGAGTACGCCAAGGGGTTAAGTCAAACTTGTATAAACCATTGGTGCATTTCTCTCTTCCCTTATCTCTATATATTTTTATTATTTATTTTTGTTGTATTTCATTATCTTTCTCTCTCTGATTTTAATTATTTTAATTATTTCGCTGCTTAAACTTTGTTTGTTTTTATAAAATCAACTAAAACATTTTAATAACAAAGAAATTTTAATTTGACTTCAATTCTTAAACCCTCACAATTCATTGTATCCACCCCTCTTGAGTTTGAACTCACTTGTCCAACATATTTTACTCTTGGTTCCTTTCCAATTATAGTCCTGACAAAATCCCAATTCTTTAAGCAAAATTTCACCAAACAGTCTTTACTTAGTTAGCTTATGGAGACCTCTTTGAATGATATTCCTCATCCTTTGGTGCCATATTTTTCCCATGCTTAATTCAATGTTTTTAACCACTACCAAAATTGAAGTAATTGGATCTTCCTTAAGTGTATAGAGATAATCTATTATCCTTTCTCTTTTCATCACTACGATTGATTCTTTCAAAACCTTCATGATTGAATTTTCAGCTTTGAAAGTGTAACTAAATTCTTCCAAAGTTCTTAGGGACATTATACTTCTCTTTAGTTCAGGAACATGTCTAACTTTTGTTACAATTTTTTCAGTACTATTTTCTAGTTTGATAATAATTGAACCAATGCCTGCTACATTGCAAGTAGCAATATTTTCCATAATAACTTGACCTCCTTGATACTCATTGTAATCTTAAAATCACTCTTTATTGGGAAACATATGATATGAAAAACTTGAAAGTTGTCATAACCATCTACTACCAAGACTTCAAAGTTGTCATAACCATCTGAAACAATTGAAGCATTTCCTTCCTCATATCCATTCTTCTTCTTGAATTTTCTTTTTGGAAAGTTTTTCTAGAAGTGACCTTATCTATGAAAAATGAAGCATTTTATTGTTCCTTTTTTATTTTGATCTTGACTTGTTCTTTCCCTTTGTTGAAGGGTAATTCAGTATTTTAGTATTTCACCTACGTGCCATTATTATTTGTGTATATAAAGTACTATAGTTGTCAACAGTTATATCCACTGAGCATTGTTGTTTAAGGTATGTTATTATTGATAAAAGTTGTAAGGTGTTGATGATTTTATTTTTGTGTATATATGTTGTTTGTTGTTGTTAATGTATGTTGTTATTGATAAAGGTGTTATGTTGTTGGTTATAAAAATTATATGTTGTTTAAGGTATGTTGTTGATGATTTTGTTTGTTATATATATTGTATGTTGTTTAAGGTATGTTGTTGTTGATAAAACTTGTATGTTGTCGGTAATGTAAGTTGTAAGTTGTTTATGTTATGTTGTAAGTTGTTTATGGTATGTTGTGTGTTGTATGTTGTTTAAGGTATATTGTTGTTTATAAAAGTTGTATGTTGTTGTTTATAAAAGTTGTATGTTGTTTGTAATGTATGTTGTAAGATGTTTTTGGTATGTTGTATGTTGTATGTTGTATGATGTTTAAGATATGTTGTTATTGATAAAAGTTGTATGTGTTATGTTGTTTAAGGTATGTTGTTGTTGATAAAAGTTGTATGCTGTTGGTAATAAAAGGTGTATGTTGTATGTTGTTTAAGGTGTGTTTTTGATGATTTCGTTTCTGTTTTTAATAAAAGTTGTATGTTGTTAAGGTATGTTATTATTAATAAAAGTTGTATGTTGTTGATGATTTTTATTTTTTTAATAAAAGTTATATGTAGTATGTTGTATGTTGTTTAAGATTTGTTCTTGATGTTTGTTGTTGTTAAGGTTTTTTTTAATGATATACCTTTTAAATTTCAGCTTCATTACGTTCAGCCAACATGTCATAGAAGATGAGTTTATTATATCGTATGTGGTTTGAGTGTTTTTTCAACCCCTTACCGAATATATTATTTTTTTCAATTGAATTAAAAAATTATAATATGAGATATTAACTTATATTAAAAAATAAATTACACTAATCAATGTTATACGAGATTTATTAAGTCCATTATCTGCATTTCGCTCTTTAACGATTAAAATTTGGTTTGATGCTTGGAGCTCTTAAACTACTCCTTCCTTCACCTATAATTTTGTTTGCAAAGTAAATAATATTTTGTAAAATTAACTAGAGGTGAATGAAAGGGTAGTTGAAGAACTAGAAATACTGAAACAAGATCTAACCGTTAAAAAGCAAAATGTGGATTATGGGCGGCAGAAAGCTTGTATAACATTGATTAGTGTAACTTGTTCTTCTAATATGATTTCATATTTTATATTATTATTTTCTAAATCATATTGAAAGTTTATATGTTTAGTGAGAAATTGGTGAAACAAGTATTCCACGTAAGTTATAATAAACTCAAGTAAACATATCATAACTGTTGTAATCAAGGACTGCGGTGATATGTTGTGCGCTAAGTCTTTCACCATGGTTGGTTTCAAGAACCGTCGTGATATATGTTGAAATCTGAAGAAAAAAAATGAAGGCACTGATAATCGAACGCATGACCATAACCATTTACTACGGTTGTTTTAAACAACTGTAGTGGTATGTTATGCGCTATTGTCTTTTTACCATGGTTAGTGGTCCATGGTTGTAAAAAGGGAACATACAATCACACTAACTTACCATGGACCATCATCCATAGTAGAATCTTTCTATCAACCATAATAATATATGTATTATGTAGTAGTGGGGTTTTACATCACAATATGAAATATTAGTGTTCAAGGATAAATCTATAAAATGCTTGTAGCCAAACCTTTTGGGAGGCTTGATGATTCTTCTGACTTTGTCTCTTTACAAAACATAGTCCTTTTCTTCATTTGAATCAGAATCGTATGCAATTTCATCGCCTAGACCCAAATAACTATGAGTAGGTTGATCATTAGTATCAATTTTGTTGTATTAAAAAACTTTACTCTATCAAGGCTCCACTTCGATCGCATTATATCTTTGTCTTTATTATGGTTAATCACTTCTGCAATCTTGTTAATCTTACTATTAAGTTCCTTTTCATTGTATATCACATCCCTACTTATGACACATTTCTTTCTTTCTATGCACCATATCTTGTAGCCTTTGACCTTATTTGGATACCCAATAAACAATCCTTTTTAACTTTTGGATATAGTTTTTCCTACATTTGAATGGTATTAAATTGCACAACTAAAGGTTCTAAGGTCTTTGTATTCTACCGACCTTTTGTTCCATTTTTTTTAGGAGTTTTACATCCTAGTGCAGTAGAGAGAGACCTATTTATCAAATAACAATTTGTGTGGACAACTCCTCCCAATTAATTCTTTGATAAGTTTGCATTATACAATATATATAACCTTCTTAGGTAGATATCTATTAATTCTCTCATTCAAACCATTTTGTTATGGGGTATATATAATAGTGTAGGTTTTATATATAATATGCTCATTAATAAAATGATTAAATTCCTTATTGCAGAATTCTAGTTTATTGTTTTCTCCAAGAGTTTTAATCCTCCTATTAAATTGATTTTCAACTATTGTCTTCCATTGAACAAATATTTTGAAAGCTTGATATTTACTGATAAGCAAATAAACCCATACTTTCCAACTAACTTCATACATAAAAGTGATGAAATATTTGTTACCTCTGTAAGAAGGATTCTTAGTTGGCTTATATAGATCAGAATGGATGCATTCCAATTTATCTTTGGTGTTTTTAACAACAATAATGAATTTTTTGAATCTATGTACTTGTAGGTATAACTATCTGCAACAGTTATTTGATTAAGTTGATTTTGATGACGACAACACTTTATGTCAAACGACATTCAATGAAGCTTTACTCATCAAGATGGGTCAAATAGCTAAGATGTTTTTTCTGAGATCAAAATAACAAAGTTATCCAAATGATGACAAAACCTTAGGTCAAATAACGTTCAAAGAAGTATTTTGTAACAACTGTCCCACAATCTTTGATGATGGCATTCAACCATGAAATTATCTCAAGCATCATAAATCCTCATCAATCAGCATAATCAAGTGCTAGATGAAGTACTTAAGAGAATGATGGATCTAACAAAGGGACTTGAAGATTCAGAGTTGTGAAAGCTCGTCATTTTCTTCTCTTAGCATAAGTTTGAGTGATAAGTGTATTTTAAATGTATAGGAGTAACCCTTAAAATATTAAGGCAACTCTCTCACACACATTCAGAATGTTTTTGAAGCCTCTCTTATTTTATAAATCACATGAAAATGTTTAATTCATGTAACTGATAAAAACATGTTTAATCAATTAAGAGTGTTTTTTCACATGGTTTAATTGATTACCACATTAGGGTTAATCAATTAACGCATTTGTAATTCCTCTAAATAAATTAGAGAAATATTTAATCTATTAGTGACAGCGCAAAAAGTTTCCTTTTGTGGATTGTCTAATTGATTAAAAACTAGGGTTAATCAATTAGAAGTATTAAAAAGCTCGTGGATCGTTTTTCTTTTTGGTGTAAAACTTATGTTCAGTTCTAAGATTAACCCGATGTAATCTCATGTTTGGTTTAGGGATTAGCCAGTGTAAAATATCTTGTTTGGTTGTAAGAAGGTTTGTGAGCATAACCTATAAAAAAATCACATCTCATATAGTGGAAACGCGCAAAAAGACATTTTTGGGGATATGAGTACGCCAAGGGGTTAAGTCAAACATGTATAAATCGATGGTGCATTTCTCTCTTCCCTTATCTCTTTATATTTTTATTATTTATTTATTTATTTTGTATTTCATTATCTTTATCTCTCTGATTTTCATTCTTTTAATTATTTCGCGGCTTAAACTCTGTTTGTTTTTATAAAATCAACTAAAACATTTTAATAACAAAGAAATTTTAATTTGACTTCAATTCTTAAACCTTCGCAATTCACTGTCGCCACCCCTCTCGTGTTTGGACTCACTTGTCCAACATTTCTCACTCTTGTTTCCTTTCCAATTATAGTGCTAACAAAATCCAAATTCTTTAAGCAAAATTTCATCAAACACTCTTTGCTTATTCAGCTCATGGATACCTCTTTGAATGATACTCCTCAGCCTTTGGTGCCATATTTGTGTCATGCTTAATTCAATGTTTTTAACCACTACCAAAATTGAAGTAATAGGATCTTCCTTAAGTGTATAGAGATAATCTATTTTCTTTTCTCTTTTCAAAACCTTCATGATTGAGTTTTCAGCTTTGAAAGTGTAACTAAATTCTTCCAAAATTCTTAGGGATATTAGACTTCTCTTTAGTTCATGAACATGTCTAACTTTTGTTACAATTTTTTTCAGTACTATTTTCTAGTTTGATCATGATTGAACCAATTCCTACTGCATTGCAAGTAGCAATGTTTTTCATCATAACTTGACCTCCTTGATACTCATTGTAATCTTAAAATCACTCTTGGTTGGGAAACATATGATATGAAAAACTTGAGCCATAACCCATTTGTTATTTGCCACGGTGCTATCTACTAGACTTCAAAGTTGTCATAACCATATGAAACAATTGAAGCATCTCCTTCCACATATCCATTCTTCTTCTTCTTGAATTTTCTTTTTGGAAAGTTTTTCTTGAAGTGACCTTCTCTATGACAAATGAAGCATTTTATTGTTCCTTTTGATTTTGATCTTGACTTGTTTTTCCCCTTTGTTGAATGGTAATTCAGTATTTCAGTATTTCGCCTACGTGACATTATTATTTTTGTATATATAGTATTGTAGCTATCAACAGTTGTATCCATTGAGCATTGTAGTGCAATGTGTGTGCAACCATTTTGTGGTAACCGTTTTTGTAGAGTAATATAAGTTTGTTATTCTCTTTTCTCTCTCTTCTTCCATCTTCATCTTCTTCATCTTGTGAACCAACAATTGGCATCTAGAGCTCCGGTTCAGATCCACGGGGAAACACGAGTGAACTGTGATGCATTGTGTGATTGATTTCATTTCTTAAATTCGTGTTGAATTTCTGAATCAAAATCGTAACAGAATCACATATCTTGATTCTTCGGGATTAGGAAACACAGGTGTTTGGTGAGATCTGAGTGTATCGTACAAGGTTGAAAATGAACGGAAATGGTAATCTGAGTATCAAGATTCAGCGTTCGATGGCAAGAACTATAATATATGGATGAGTTAGATACGTGTGTTGTTTAGCGCTCAAGATGTTCTTGATCTCGTCAACGAAGGTTATGTTCCGGTTGCACTTCCAGAAAATACAAAAGATGCACAAAGAAATGCTCAGTGGGATCTAAGGAAGAAGGATTAGAAGGCGTTGTTCTACATCCATCAGTGTGTGGATATGAAAGTGTTTGAGAAAATTGTTGATTCGAAGATGAAGAAGGTTGCGTGAGACACACTAGTACGGTGCTAAGGCGGTGATGCATCAGTGAAGATAGTAAAGCTTCAGTCTTTAAGTAAGAAGTATGAGAATCTTAACATGAAAAATAATGAGAAGGTACCTGAATACATCTCCAGAGTGATTCTGATCACAAATGATATGAATTAGTGTGGAGAAACTCTCTCTGAAGAAAGTATCAATGAGAAATTAATTAGATCTCTTACTCCTCAGTTTGATTACATCATTGTAGCAATTGAACATTCTAAGGATCTTAATGTAACACCCTTCTAAACACCCCAAATTATTATAATTAAAATAACAATATATTCATCAGAGTAATTATGCCCCGAAGGGTGTCACACAATCATTTTTTTTCAACGTTCATCATATTATCATGTCATGCTCATTTATTCAATTAAAATAAGATTCTTTGCATAATTCGCAGCGGAATAAATTCTACATCAAGTAAAACATGTAACACAATACATGTAAATCATTCAACAACCAATAACAACTTAGTTAAAACACCCCCTCCCGATGTTACATCTATCAGAGCATGACCCATAAGAACTACTCTAGACTCCAAGCATTAGCTTCTACTCGATTCATTTCTCGTTACCTGAAAAATAGGTGTAAGGGTGAGTTCCTCAATCTATAAATAAGCATTATACAACATTATGTAATGTTAAGTAATTAACGCATTAAATCACCCTAATCATACTACGCATTCAGCAACAGCAATATCCGTTCCAACAACATACTTAACAGTAGATTCTCGACCACAATCAACATCAACAACACAACACACCACCCACATATAATACTGGAATACATCCATTCATACTATATGCCATACATTCATTATGCAATGAGACTCTACACGTGCGGTACCGACTATTCTTGAACATATAGTTCAAGCTCACCGATCCCTCCGGATACGGCTACTAAGCTCATTAGTTCCACTCATTGAGATCTAATGACTCACTCACTAATTCCTCACCATGGGAATTAGCTACAGCCCCGAAGGCTAGACTATGCACACTAATCATCTAGTATGCAAACATCAACAACAACTCCACAATGATTCACTCACTAATTCCTCACCATGGGAATTAGCTACAGCCCCGAAGGCTATGCTATGCACGCTAATCATCTAGCAATGCAGCATCAACAACAATTCACAACGGACATAAGCTCACACATATAAGCCATACAGCAGTCCATTCACAACACAGGCATAATATATACATTCACCTCACTATGCATGCCATCATACATCATCAACACATCATTATTATGCAAATCAATTAAACACAGTATTAGCACTCTCTACTAATACTTATACTGCTCACAACAGAGGGGTATAATTCCCTATCACATCATGTACCAACATAGTTCAGCTCTCAATTATGTACACCACATTAAATATCCAATTTTTCCACTCTGCCCAACTGGAGGGAGTCAGCGCGAAACTCCTTTGCGTCGACGCATGCAGTCGGCGCATGCCTCACGGGTCAGCGCAAAATCCCTTGCGTCGACGCATGCAGTCGGCGCATGCCTCACGGGTCAGCGCACGCCGACCCTATGGTCGACCGCTCGCGCGCAGACTCAGATTTTCTGCATTATTCCAGGGTTCTGTCAGCTTACGCAGATCCGGTTTTCCGGCCGTTTCCTCATCTGAAACCATCTCTAAACATAACAATTTGTTTTGGTAAATTGGTAGTACCGATTCAAGTTTTTGGTTGGGGTTCTTGCCCTAGTCTAACATTCAAGACTCACACAACTACCGATTCAATTTACAGATTTTACACAGTTTAACCAACATCAATTTCAGCATATACAGTTCCAATTAGGGCTAACTTAACGGCTTATCACTACCCACTACATATTATCCCATAATACCCATTAATCGACGATAAACCCCCTTACCTGAGTTAATCCGGCGATTCTAAGCTTTAGCTTTTCCGTTCTTCAACCGTGCTCTTCAGTTTTTCTCTTGCCCTTTTTCCTCTTCTCTGCAGCTTCTCAACTTTTCACGTGAAAACCCTTCTGTTCCAAAATGAGGCTCTTTTCTCTTATTTCCAACTTATATATTTTCCAAATAATAATAATAATAATAATAATCCAACAAATAATAATAATAATAAAATTCCCAATTATTTAATTAAATTAATAAATAAATTATTAACTCAATTTTAAATAATTATTTTATTATTATCGGGGTGTTACAACTCTCCCCCACTAAAAGAGTTTTCGTCCTCGAAAACATACCTCAAGCGAACAACTCTGGGTAAGATTCCTTCACCTTACTCTCCAGTTCCCAAGTCACGTTGCCACCTGCTGGTCCTCCCCAAGCTACCTTCACCAAGGCAATCTCTTTACCCCGCAACTGCTTCAACTCTCGATCCTCGATCCTCATAGGTGATGTTTCAACAGTCAGGTTATCTCTCACCTGTACATCATCTATTTGGATTACATGCGACGGATCATGAATATACCTCCTCAACTGAGACACATGAAAAACCTCATGCAAATTCGCAAGCGACGGCGGTAAAGCGACACGATAGGCTACCTCTCCTATCCTCTCTAAAATCTGATAAGGACCAATGAATCGAGGTGTCAACTTCTTTGACTTCAAAGCTCGACCAACACCAGTTATCGGAGTAACACGAAGAAACACATGATCTCCCTCTTGGAACTCAAGTGACTTCCTCCTCTTGTCAGGATAACTCTTCTGACGACTCTGAGCAATTCTCATCTTCTCCTGAATCATCTTAATCTTTTCTGTAGTCTGTTGAACAATCTCTGGTCCAACCACAGCACTCTCACCGGACTCATACCAACATAAAGGTGTCCGACATCGCCTACCATACAAAGCTTCAAACGGTGCCATACCAATGCTCGAATGAAAACTATTGTTGTAGGTAAACTCAATCAAAGGCAAATAACAATCCCAAGCACCTCCTTTTTCCAAAACACAAGCCCTCAACAGATCCTCTAATGACTGAATCGTCCTCTCAGTCTGACCATCAGTCTGCGGATGATATGCAGAACTCAATCTCAGCTTAGTTCCCAACGCCCTCTGCAAACTTTCCCAGAACTTCGATGTAAATCTAGGATCTCTGTCCGAAACAATACTCGACGGAATACCATGCAAACTTACGATCTTCTCAATATACAACTCGGCTAATCTTTCTAACGGATAATCCATTCTGATCGGAATGAAATGAGCCGATTTCGTCAATCTGTCAACAATCACCCAAATAGCTTCAAAATTCTTACTCGTCCTCGGTAAACCAGAAACAAAATCCATACTGATACTGTCCCACTTCCACTCTGGAATAGCCAACGGTTGCATTAGTCCAGACGGCTTCTGATGCTCAATCTTCGACTTCTGACAAGTCAAACAGGAATACACAAAACTTGCAATTTCTCTTTTCATTCCCGGCCACCAAAATAACTTCTTCAAATCATGATACATCTTCGTAGCTCCAGGATGGATACTCAAGCCACTACGATGTCCTTCCTCAAGAATACTCTTCTTAAGCTCGGTAACATCCGGAATACACACCCGATTACCAAATTTTAAAACACCATTCTCATCAACTCTGAATTCACCACCTTGACCTTGCTTCACGAGGGTCAACTTATCAACCAAATGCATATCAGATTTCTGACCCTCTCTGATCTCATCCAGAATACCACTTGTTAACTTCAACATTCCCAATTTAACACTATTGTGAGTGCCCTCACACACCAAACTCAAGTCTCTGAACTGCTCAATTAGATCCAATTCCCTAACCATTAACATAGACATATGTAATGATTTCCGACTCAATGCATCAGCCACTACATTTGCTTTACCTGGATGGTAATTCAAACCAAAATCATAATCCTTCAGAAACTCTAACCATCTCCTCTGTCTCATATTCAGCTCTTTCTGATCAAACAAATACTTTAAACTCTTATGGTCACTGAAAACCTCAAATCTTGATCCATACAAGTAATGCCTCCACAACTTCAAAACAAACACTACAGCTGCCAACTCCAAATCGTGCGTCGGATAGTTCCTTTCATGAACCCTCAGCTGTCTCGAAGCATAAGCTATAACCTGCTTATTCTGCATCAATACACCACCTAAACCCAACAAGGAAGCATCACAGTAAACCTCAAATGGTTCCGACGAACTCGGTAATATCAAAATAGGAGCAGTAGTCAACCTTCTCTTTAACTCTTGGAAACCTTCTTCACATTTCGAGTCCCAAACAAACGCTTGCCCCTTTCTAGTCAACATCGTCAACGGTAACGCCAACTTAGAAAATCCCTCAATGAACTTCCTATAGTAACCAGCCAATCCAAGGAAACTTCGAATCTCAGCCACAGACTTAGGAGCTCCCCACTTAGCTACCGCTTCTATCTTAGAAGGATCCACAGCAACACCACCTCTTGAAATCACATGACCAAGAAAACTAACTTCTTCTAACCAAAATTCACACTTAGAGAGTTTAGCAAATAACTTCTTGTCTCGTAGAACTTCCAACACCACTCTCAAATGCTCAGCATGTTCTTCTTCAGATTTCGAATACACCAAAATGTCATCAATAAACACCACAACAAACTGATCTAGATACGGATGAAAAATCCTATTCATATACTCCATAAATACTCCAGGCGCATTAGTCACACCAAAAGGCATTACAGAATACTCATAATGTCCATACCTTGTCCTGAAAGCAGTCTTCTGAATGTCCTCAATTTTCACACGTATCTGATGATACCCAGACCTCAAATCTATCTTGCTGAACACGCTCGCACCAACCAACTGATCCATCAGATCATCAATCCTCGGCAAAGGATACCGATTCTTGATCGTCACTTTATTCAGTTGCCTGTAGTCCACACACAACCTCATCGTACCTTCTTTCTTCTTAACCAACAACACTGGTGCACCCCACGGTGACACACTCGGACGAATAAATTGCTTATCCAACAGATCTTCCAGCTGACTCTTCAATTCAGCTAACTCAACAGCAGACATACGATACGGAGCCATCGATATCGGTCTAGTACCAGGTACCAAATCAATCGAGAACTCAACTTCACGCTCTGGCGGCAATTCATTCACCTCTTCCGGAAATACATCAGGAAAATCACACACCACTGCTAGATCACGAATCACCAGTTTATCTTTAGCCTCTAAAGTTGCCAACAACATAAACAACTCTGCCCCATCTGCTACTTCCTCATTCACCTGCCTAGCTGATAGAAACAAATCCTTTCCTTCCTCAACCTCAGGAAATATCACAGTCTTATCAAAACAATTGATAGAAACTCGGTTAAACACCAACCAGTTCATACCCAAGATAACATCGATCTGCACTAATGGAAGACACACAAGGTCTATCCCAAAGTCTCTACCAAAAATACTCAAAGGACAACTCAAACAAACCGAAGTAGTAGTCACTGAACCCTTCGCAGGAGTATCAATCACCATACTTCCATGCATCTCAGATATCTCTAACTTAAGTTTCACAGCACAATCCAACGATATAAAAGAATGAGTTGCACCTGTGTCAATAATAGCTACAAGAGGAAAGCCATTAATATAACACGTACCTCTGATCAAACGATCATCTGCAGAAGCCTCAGAACCTGATAGAGCAAAAACCTTGCCTCCTGACTGATTCTCCTTCTTCGGCTTAGGACACTGTGGACTGATATGACCCAACTCTCCACAGTTGAAACAAGTTACAGTCTTCAACCGACACTCTGCAGCCAAATGACCACCCTTGCCACACTTGAAACACTTCATCTCAGCACTGGTACACTCATGAACACGATGTCCAGCCCGACCACACCTGTAACACTTAACAGGAGCACTAGAGTCTCCCCCACTAGGCCTCTTCATCCCACTCTGCTTCTGAAAACCTCTGCCAGCTGCATACGGTTTTCCACGATCCATCTGATTCTTACCCTTCCTATCAACCCTCTGCTGATAGCTCTCAGCTCTAGCCTTGGAATCCTGTTCAAAAATTCTGCAACAGTCAACCAAGTCAGAAAACACTCTGATCCTCTGATATCCAATAGCTTGTTTGATCTCAGGACGCAACCCGTTCTCAAACTTCACACATTTCGAAAATTCTCCAGCAGCATCATTATAGGGAGTATAGTACTTTGACAGCTCGGTGAACTTCGCAGCATACTCAGTAACAGTCCGGTTACCCTGCTTCAATTCCAAGAATTCTATCTCTTTCTTTCCTCTGACATCCTCGGGAAAATACTTCCTCAGAAATCTCTCTCTGAACACAGCCCAAGTAATCTCAGCATTCCCAGCGGATTCCAACTCAGTGCGGGTAGCAACCCACCAATCATCAGCTTCCTCTGACAGCATATGTGTACCGAACCTGACCTTCTGATTATCAGCACACTCAGTTACTCTGAAGATCCTCTCGATCTCCTTCAACCACTTCTGAGCGCCATCTGGATCGTATGCTCCCTTAAACATTGGAGGATTGTTCTTCTGGAACTCACTCAACTGACGAGCAGCTCCCATTCCCATAACATTTGGATTCCCTCCAAGTACTCCAGCCAGCATACCCAGAGCCTCAGCAATCGCAGCATCATCTCTACCTCTTCCAGCCATCTCTATTCTGAAAACCCAACAAGCTAAAACAATAAGTACTGATAGGGTTACACAACACCTATTCCGTACAGGGGAAACAGAATAATTACGACTCGACTCGACCGACTATGCTCTGATACCACTAATGTAACACCCTTCTAAACACCCCAAATTATTATAATTAAAATAACAATATATTCATCAGAGTAATTATGCCCCGAAGGGTGTCACACAATCATTTTTTTCAACGTTCATCATATTATCATGTCATGCTCATTTATTCAATTAAAATAAGATTCTTTGCATAATTCGCAGCGGAATAAATTCTACATCAAGTAAAACATGTAACACAATACATGTAAATCATTCAACAACCAATAACAACTTAGTTAAAACACCCCCTCCCGATGTTACATCTATCAGAGCATGACCCATAAGAACTACTCTAGACTCCAAGCATTAGCTTCTACTCGATTCATTTCTCGTTACCTGAAAAATAGGTGTAAGGGTGAGTTCCTCAATCTATAAATAAGCATTATACAACATTATGTAATGTTAAGTAATTAACGCATTAAATCACCCTAATCATACTACGCATTCAGCAACAGCAATATCCGTTCCAACAACATACTTAACAGTAGATTCTCGACCACAATCAACATCAACAACACAACACACCACCCACATATAATACTGGAATACATCCATTCATACTATATGCCATACATTCATTATGCAATGAGACTCTACACGTGCGGTACCGACTATTCTTGAACATATAGTTCAAGCTCACCGATCCCTCCGGATACGGCTACTAAGCTCATTAGTTCCACTCATTGAGATCTAATGACTCACTCACTAATTCCTCACCATGGGAATTAGCTACAGCCCCGAAGGCTAGACTATGCACACTAATCATCTAGTATGCAAACATCAACAACAACTCCACAATGATTCACTCACTAATTCCTCACCATGGGAATTAGCTACAGCCCCGAAGGCTATGCTATGCACGCTAATCATCTAGCAATGCAGCATCAACAACAATTCACAACGGACATAAGCTCACACATATAAGCCATACAGCAGTCCATTCACAACACAGGCATAATATATACATTCACCTCACTATGCATGCCATCATACATCATCAACACATCATTATTATGCAAATCAATTAAACACAGTATTAGCACTCTCTACTAATACTTATACTGCTCACAACAGAGGGGTATAATTCCCTATCACATCATGTACCAACATAGTTCAGCTCTCAATTATGTACACCACATTAAATATCCAATTTTTCCACTCTGCCCAACTGGAGGGAGTCAGCGCGAAACTCCTTTGCGTCGACGCATGCAGTCGGCGCATGCCTCACGGGTCAGCGCAAAATCCCTTGCGTCGACGCATGCAGTCGGCGCATGCCTCACGGGTCAGCGCACGCCGACCCTATGGTCGACCGCTCGCGCGCAGACTCAGATTTTCTGCATTATTCCAGGGTTCTGTCAGCTTACGCAGATCCGGTTTTCCGGCCGTTTCCTCATCTGAAACCATCTCTAAACATAACAATTTGTTTTGGTAAATTGGTAGTACCGATTCAAGTTTTTGGTTGGGGTTCTTGCCCTAGTCTAACATTCAAGACTCACACAACTACCGATTCAATTTACAGATTTTACACAGTTTAACCAACATCAATTTCAGCATATACAGTTCCAATTAGGGCTAACTTAACGGCTTATCACTACCCACTACATATTATCCCATAATACCCATTAATCGACGATAAACCCCCCTTACCTGAGTTAATCCGGCGATTCTAAGCTTTAGCTTTTCCGTTCTTCAACCGTGCTCTTCAGTTTTTCTCTTGCCCTTTTTCCTCTTCTCTGCAGCTTCTCAACTTTTCACGTGAAAACCCTTCTGTTCCAAAATGAGGCTCTTTTCTCTTATTTCCAACTTATATATTTTCCAAATAATAATAATAATAATAATAATCCAACAAATAATAATAATAATAAAATTCCCAATTATTTAATTAAATTAATAAATAAATTATTAACTCAATTTTAAATAATTATTTTATTATTATCGGGGTGTTACACTTAACACCATAAGAATTGAAGAGTTACAAAGCAGTCTAGAAGCACAAGAGTTGCATCTGACTAAAAGAACCTATGAGAGAGAGGTAGAGCAGGTTCTAAAAGCTTATTTTGTCAAGAAGGACCAGAAGCAGTCTTGGTCAGAGGCCAAAGAAAGACATGGTAGGTCTCAAGAGTCAGAAGCCTACAATTTCGATGAGAGGAAACATCATAATGGAAGGGAGAAGATTGACAAGAGAATGGTTCAATGCTACTGTTGTAATAAGTTTGGCCACATTTCTATAGACTGTTGGTCAAACAAGTAAAGGAAGTCAGAAGAAGCAAACATAGCCAGAGGATATTATGATGATGAACATGTGCTATTGACGATTTATGATTCTGAAGGAGACTCTGAATATGAGTCAGAGTCAGAATATGACTCTGAATCTGAAGTCGAGTCTGATTTTAAATATGAGTCAGAATCATAATATGAGTTAGAATCTGAAGGTTCTGAAGAAGAGTCAAAATCTGAGGGTTCTGGTGACTCTGACTCTGAAGGCGAGCCTGACTTTGAAGGTGAATCTAATTCTGATCTAGATTCTGATGGCGATTCAGAATCTGGTGGAGATCCATACTTTGAGAATATTCTAGACTCTAAAGGTGGTCATGCCTCTGAAGGTGGTACTTCTGGGGTTCTAGCATCTGATATTGTTCCAGCATCAGAAGAAGATTCTGAAAAAGTTCAGAGGCCACAAAGAATCAGAAACATTCCAAGGAGATTTAAAGAGCTTGACATGTTGCAAGATATTGAAGTAGACTCTCAGGGAGAAGTCATTTAATGTGCCATGTTAGTAGACTCTGAACCAGTCACTATTGAAGAATCCTCCAAGAAGAAAGTATGGTTGAAGTCCATGAAAGAAATCCATCAACGTCAGATGGATTTTCAAGAAGAAACTGACGCCAGATGGATCAATCTGCAAACACAAAGAAATTTTAGTGGCAAGAGGTTTTCTACAGAAAACTGGGTTAAACTACTTTGAGGTATTTTATTCTGTAGCGAGACACGAGACAATCAGATTGGTGATTATGATAGTTGCTAACAAGAATTCGCCTCTGATGCATCTGGATGTGAAATCTGCATTTTTGAATGATCCATTAGTAGAAGAGGTATACGTGTCACAACCTTCTGGAATGATGAAAAATAAGCATGAAGGGATGGTGTATAAGTTACATAAAGCGTTTTATGGACTGAAACAAGCTCCTAGAGTATGGAATATGAAAATTGATTCATTTTTCAAGAACCTAGGATTCATAAAGTGTGAGATGGAGTATGGCGTTTATGTTCAACATACTTCTGGAGGCAATATCATTATGGTGTGTCTCTATGTTGATGGCATATTTCTCGGTGTTCCAAGAAGCAATCAGTTGTTGATTTTTCAACCTGTGAAGCTGAATATATTGCAGATGATATGGATGCATATCAAGTTGTTTGCCTTCTAAGTTTACTATAAGATCTGAAGATCAAGGTAAATAAGCCTCTGATGCTGATGATTGATAACAAGTATGCAATCAATCTTGGCAAGAACCAAGTGCTGCATGGGAGAAGCAAGCATATTGAGACTAAATATCACTTTCTAAGAAGTCAGATTTAGAATGGAGTGCTAGAAATTATGCATTGTAGCACCCAGAAGTAGTTGGTAGATGTTCTGACAAAAACGATCAAGACTGGTCAATTTCTCCACTTGAGGGATGAAATTTGTGTTATTAGTTTTGATTAGT
Source organism: Lathyrus oleraceus (assembly GCF_024323335.1). Taxonomy (NCBI): domain Eukaryota; kingdom Viridiplantae; phylum Streptophyta; class Magnoliopsida; order Fabales; family Fabaceae; genus Lathyrus; species Lathyrus oleraceus. The sequence continues at coordinate 451,035,734 of NC_066579.1, forward strand.
TAAATTCTGAATTAAGGGATGGTGTTGAAGGATAATTCAGTATTTTAGTATTTCGCCTACATGGTATTATTATTTGTGTATATATAGTATTGTAGCTGTCAACAATTGTATCCGCTGAGTATTATAATGCAGTATGTGTGCAACCATTTTGTTGTAACTGTTTTTAGCAGAGTAGTGGAAGTTTGTTATTCTCTCTTCTCTCTCTTCTTTCATCTTCATCTTTTTCATCTTGTGCACCAACACCCTTGTACTCATGCTTCTTACTTCTGCCTCTAACAGACCATTTTGACCATTTATTTATTTAAATTTATTGATTTTTTAATTAAAAAAACTATAATATTTTGTTTCAAACAAATTAGATTTTGAGTCACTCACTTAAGCCTCATAAAAAACAAAAATACGAAAGGACTTAAAAATTGCGGGCAAAAAAAACATTTATTTAGTATGGGGTCTAAAAAAAGAGCCAAGTATGGGGCCTAATTATTAGGACTCTGTAAAATCGAGATTTTTTGACACCCTCCAATTAAACCTGAGACCCTCCATCTATAGCACTTTTATCATTATATCCCTTTGTAGAAAAACAGATTTTTTTGAAATTTACCTTTTTTTATCGGAAATTTGCAATATGTAACGGAAATTTTTGCATTTTTTATTTTTTTAGCGGAAATTTTGAAATTTTTGAAAAAAAAAAGAATATCGGAATTTAAAAAAAAAAATCCAAAATTTTTAATTTTTTTTAAAACTATCGGAAAATTCGAAATTTCTAGTACACTATCGGAAATTTCGAAATTTCAGGTATAGTATCGAAAATTTCAAAATTTTTGGAATTTCCGATAGGATTAAATTTATTTTTTTTAAATTAAATATGAGCTACCGAAAATTTTATTTTAGTTGAAATTTCTGATATAAAATGAAATATTTAGAATTTTCGATAATATTTTTAAATTCATGTAAGTTTTAAAAAATTTAGTATATCGAAAATTATAAATAATACTATCGGAAATTTAGTGTATACCGAAAATTCTGATATGTCTATCGAAAATTTCGTAAGAAAATTTGTTTCAATTTTTTTAGAGACAGTTTTGAAATTATGAAACTATGAGATGTCAGATTTAATTGAAAGGGTGACAGGATGATGAATTCTCCTCTAATTGTATCAAACTTTTAAGAGTTGAAACTAACTATAACATAAAAATCGTTACAAGACAAAAACAAAAAATAACTAACTAAACATGATTCTAATTATCAACAACTTGTATAAATTTTTGGAAGAATTAATGAAGAATCCTAACCTGGCTTAACATAGTGACCTCCTTGTCTTAGCAAGCGAAATGTAAGAGCAAATTCATACATTTCATGGCTACTGACAAAATCAGTGGGATTGATGTTCAAAATTATATATTGCTTTTGAAGAATTGCTTGAATCTCCTCAGCAAAGTGATTTTCAATGCCAAGCCTTTGGATGATGTCAATCATATACAAACTCTTCATTGGTTCTTCGTCAGTAGCAAGTAATTTCTTATAAACTTGTTTGGCTTCCTTCAATATCAAAGCTTGTTTGACATAGATAACATTCTGAAAAGATAGTGATCAAAATATAATATTAAAATATTTTTATTTTATGTATATCTTGAAACTGAAAGTGTATCATACTTTAGCACACTTACCATGTTGGAATTTTTGGTTTGATTTTATCAGAACTATACAAGAGTCTTTGTTTTGGTGTTAGCTTCTGGTTGATATTTAACTTGTGTAATGGTTGACTGAAGCAGTTTACAAAGGAAAGGAAGATGTATATTTTGAAGAAATGTGTGAATATTATTTATAAATTAACTGTTCACATGGTTTTATTCAGGAACACGTTTATTTTACAACAAGTCGTGCCCAACAGATCGAAAATATAAATTAGGCAAATAAAGTTTGCTTATAGTTGACACTCTCTTAATCTCCCTTATTTTTAATATTACAAGTTATACTATATAGGTGTTTGAGACAGAAGTATGGTTATTTAATGAATAAGTGAGATTGGTAAATAAAAAAGAATCTATGATTAAAACGAATCTCTCTTCGAATTTATAATATTCTTTGTCATCCAGAGTGTTCTTTAAATCCAACTTGAATATCTCTTTAGTTTGTGTGAATTCAGGTGTGTTAGTTGGTAGGTAATTTATAATAATAGGAGGTAATGCTTCGTATTCGTTGACTTTTAGGTCTATTTTTCTTTTTTTTATAAGTTCTTTATATAAGTTAGTGAGTAAAGGATTGGTCGTTAGTTTAGGGTGTGAAATTTTGTTTTGCAGGTGATATGCTTTTAACGAGAACAATTAATGTTGTATTATTAGGGTTTGATGGAGTTGACTATTTGATGATGGCAAATCAAATGGAATGAAATCTAAAGCCTCATCTCAAGCTAATCAAGCAAGTGTCGACACAAGTGAATTATTTGGCAAGTCTTGAAGTACTTAGGGTCCTCCTAATTTAGTAGTGACTGAACATTTTGTAAAATCTTAAGGGCTTTATCGTAAAAGTCCATGGCTAAAGCGCGCACACACGCACTAAAATATTTTTCAAAATGTTTTTACCAAAGAAAAATACCTTTGGAAGTACCTTAATATTGTGCCAGATGAATTAGGAAATGTCAAAATAGTTATAGGTAAAATTTTGACTTATCTAATCGATTGAAACATTTGTCTAATCGATTAGCTCAGTTCAAAATTGAGCCACAAGATATTTAGACGACGCCTTAATGATGTGCAACGACTAAATATATTTTCCTTCTTTTTTTAAACTTATAATCAATTGTATTTCAAACTTTTAATGGATTGTGAATATGTGTCAATCGATTAGATTCTCATAAAAATCATTAAATTAAAATTCCATTTTGGGACAACCTCTAGCCTATAAATAGAGGTCCCTTTTCTCATTTGATTTCATCCAGAAACATGTTTTGACCTCTCTCTCTCTCTCTCTCTCTCTCTCTCTCTCTCTCTCTCTCTCTCTCTCTCTCTCTCTCTCTCTCTAAAGTTTTATTTAACTTTCTCTCACTATTGTTTAGCATAAGTGCTTTTGTAAGAAAATTTCTTTTGTGAGTGAGGATATAATTGTAATTCTGAAAATGGTAGAATAGTAAATTCACCTAGCGAATCTTTTGTATACACCTTGGTTGAATATTATCCATTTAGGGATTTGTTTGGGTTAGAACTTAAACCCGTAAAAAGCTTTGGTTTGAGAGTGTGTGATTCAGTCCTAGTTTATGTTGGAGATCAACCCGTGATAAAATCTCTTAGATTCTTGGTTAGCCTGGTATTAAACCAAGACAGGTTGAAGCTCATCCCGGTATTAAAAGCTTCATATGCTCAAGATCAGTATGGTGTTAAAATCTCACTGTTTATTGGCTATTCCGTGTAAAACCATGTTTAAGGTTCGTGAGCTCAACCCGTATAAGAGCTTGCAAGGTTTAAGGAATTTGAAAACTAACCGCTCCAAGGTTCTCGTTTGTGAAGAAATGATTGGCCACGAATCCACCGTTTGGAAGAGAATAGTCAAACAACCAGATTCCAAAGTCTTGTAATATTTGGTTGGAGGTCAACCATCATTTCCTTGTATAAGGGGATTCGTGAGTCTTTCCTACTAAAAGCTGTCAACATTTATTGGATATTCTCAAGATCAATTTTTGGGGAGAGGAATAGGTCATTTTACTGTTTGACCGGACCTCTATATATCATGGTGTTCATCTCTTTCCCTTAACCCTTTTAAATTCCGCATTTTATTTTCCGCTCTTACTTTTCCGCTGCTATGTTTTGAAAAATATTTTTAAACTCTGATTTTATTTCACAAAGATTTTTAAAATGACGTTTTACCAAACCACATAATCCATCCCCTCTTGTGTGTGAAGTTTCAAGTCCAACAAGTGGCATAAACCATATTCCCTTTTAACCGAAGAAGAAAAGAAAAAGATATGGATAGATCTTCAAACAAATAACTTCATAATAATGTTTCTAGATAATAGTAAATTTTATGATGTCCGTCATTGTAAAACTGCTAAAAAAATGTGGGATGCACTTGAAAGGATATACAGAGGTTCTCCAAGTATCGAACAAATGAAGATGAACACACGAGGCGAAGAAGATAATGATACCCATCATAGATACTTTTCTAATTTTAGAAATATTGGAAGTTTTGTTGGGAACTGCATTACTAACAAATATCTAATAATTAAAGATTCGAAATTTAATATCCTTAAATAAAAAGATGAGAACCTTCATGAATTTCAAGAAAAATCAAGAAAGAAGGAAATTTTAGAACAGTTGAACGATCTAGTTCAACTACTCAAAGATGAAGGAATCCAAACTAAAGAATCACTAACTTCATCATACTCCTATCATACAACTTCAGTGCAATCTTTCAAAAGAATACACTTAGTAGTTGATCGATCCTCAAAAGATTCAACATCAAATGAAGGACCCTCTTATTCAAAGAATTATAAAGAAGACGAAGAAGTTTCTTCAATACTCGAACTGAGAAGAGGAGGAAAAACAACAACCTCGGGGAAAAATATGGAAAGATCCTCTTCTAACTAAGAAGATGAAATCTACTTAAAGGCATCCTACGAGGGAGATATTGTTCCGGGTATCAAACCATCTTATGCACAATTGTTTAAAGTGAGTGGTCAATTAGTCGAGGAAAATAATAAACTAAGAGAATGTACCCTAGGTCTTAAGGAATCCCTAAACTATCTTAAGGAAATAAACAAATTGTTCAAAATAGAGATAGCTAAGCGTAAAAACTCGAAAGAAGAGTTTAAGCGGTGTGACTCCCTTACAAAAGAAGTAACCATGATTTATGAAACCTTAAGATAGTTTACCCAAGGGAAAGAAAAACTTAACCTAATTCTATCTAATCAAAATCCTTCTCTAAATATAAATGGAATAGGATTTAAAAAGGATAGATAACCTAGGAAAGATGTATATCAAAAGGAAAATAAGCGTCCAATTTTTAAATGCATACATTATAAAATAATAGGACACTTAGAACCCTTTTGTTTTGATAAATTTAAAGAATCTATAGGTAACCACCTTAGATCTTCTGTGACTAATGCACTTGGGCCCAAAAAGATATGGGTGCCAAAGGTGAAATCGTAGAGTTTTGCAGGTATGCTTTGCAACATGGAGCTTTGAATATTATTAATGAATCTATGCAAAGAATGATATACCTTTGAGTATACAATATTTATGAAGTCTTTATTCCAACGATAAAATGATGATGGTAAATGTCAATCATTGTGATCAAAACAAATTATTTGAGAATATCTCAAGGTATATGATCCTTAATGATCAATTGAATGAATATGTTTGTATTGAACTGATCCATTTTGTGGATTTACCGACTCTCGCATCCAACTACGCGTAGAGATAAACCATTTGGTGTCCTCCCTTTTGGGAAATATTTATCAAGACTTCTTGATAAAAGAGATAAAATTATTTTAAGGTTGAAATAACCAGGAAAATCTGATTAACACCTTAAAATAATCTATAATGTTTTACTCATCCATTTAAATTATTTTATAACCCATAAAGATGAGTAGTTTTAATAATTTTCTAGCAAAAGGGGTGCAAAAATAATAAATGGGGGTGGTGAAAAGACAAAAATCCAACATAAGGCCCAACATGCACCAAGGAGGCTGAACCACGTAAGGCCAATCGATTGGCATGTAACAACAACCGATTGGAAAATCTTGATACAAAAAGTTCCATATCAAATCCAACCTTACCTTTCGCCTCAAGCAAATCAAATCCCTGCATTTATGAAGATTGCACAAAATCTTGAGAAAATTGAAGATCTAATCGATTTAACCTCTTAGCCAATCAATTAGAAGACACAAAAGGAAAGATTTTGATTTGATTTTTGATAAGCACAATCTACATTAAATGCTTGCCAAGAATACACGCTCAAATCCTCATATGGCACGCTATAAATCGGTATACATCTCTTCATTTTTTCTTGCATTTCATACTTTCCTGCATCTTCTGTTTTGTGAGATATTCTTACCATAAGTATCACCATGGCCTCCTATATCCAGAAATCCATAACAAATTTCATATTTTTCTTTTTGCATTGGAGGTTCTGGGACGTAAGTGCGACCATTTCTAAAAATGGCAGCTTTGAGTTTGATAGCAGAGGGAACCTGTGGTTGAAGTTTAGTGAGAGAATTGGAAGCCATTGTTTTTCCTTTGTAATTTCTAAGAGGAAAACGAAGATGATGAGGACACAGAGGTTGGAGATGCTTAGGGTTTTAAAACCTGAGAATTGGGAGAAAAGGAAAATGAGAAAGGAAGGTTGTTTTATAATGACAAAAATGTTTCAGTGTCTCCACCAAAATTGGACAAGTGGCACTTAAATTTTTCGATTTGAAAAATCAATTAAATGATTTATTTTATTAGAAATTTGACTTTGTGGCCCACGTCGTCTTAAAAACAAGGGTAATGATGATAATTTGCATGCACTTCCTTGACGTGGCGGTTTGGTGAAAAATGGTCATCATGACTATGACGTGTGCATACCATCTTGAAAAGTGTTAAACAGTTACTAAAAACGCCACCTTTCTTCCATCTTTTGTATATGATTGAAAGTGACATTTTTGGGGGGGGGGGGGGGGGGGGGGGAGGGGGCATATGTTAGCTTGGAAATTCTAGCTGAAGAATTTGACAAAGAATGGTAATAACCACAAGTGTCAAAAGTCTCAAACATAGCTTCGAAAAATTGGGGGGGGGGGGGGGGGGGGAGGGGGCATATGTTAGCTTGGAAATTCTAGCTGAAGAATTTGACAAAGAATGGTAATAACCACAAGTGTCAAAAGTCTCAAACATAGCTTCGAAAAATTAACCATGTAGACTAAAGATGGTTCAACCATCTTGTTAAATGATCTGGGACATAGTGTATTTTAACATCCCCAAATGATGGGTGGTTTATAGAAGTTTTAACATTGAAGATGCATGGAAGCAAACTAGAAAGTTGAAGCCCGTGTAAGGGGATATTTGTCAAGTTTTGTGGAGATAATCGTTGTCGATGATTAACATTGTATTAGTATATAAGTTGATCTTATTGTTGTGATCAGGGGTCACGAATTTCATTTATTATCTATAGAACTAAAGTATCCAAATCACTGAGAGAAACTATTTGTGAGGAAATGTATCTCTGGATCCTTTCTTTAAACTCTTTAACCCTTTTCAATTGAAGCATTTACTTTTATGATATTTATTATACTTTTTGTCTATTTTCTTTTTCCAAAGAAATTTTACATTGTCTAATTTGGAGTTTATGTTTAGTTTGTCAACATTCAAACATCTAAGGTCCAATCAAAAACACTTTTTTGTTTTACTTTTATGCAAAAAAATTGTTCTTACAATTTTTTTCGAGTTTAATCCATTTAGTGAACTAAAACTCGTGATTGTTTACTAAAAATACCAGTAAATAGGCACACATGGTTCTTCCCTTGCTTACAAACCATCATTGGACGCAACACCAAATGATTGTCATGTCCACCTTCTTAACCCCATAGCCTTTCCTCAATGATCCTAAGAATGACTAGGTATGTGGAATCTAACTACAAAAAATTTAAAAAAAATCTTTGTTCAAGTACTTTCCAAAGTTTGCAACATTTTGGTGTCTCAACTCCCACAACCTTCTATCAAGGGAGATAGGGAGAAAGATACATCATAAGAAGTAAGCAGAAGTATTGAGAATCCAACTGAAGTAGAACTAGCCTTGAAAAAAGGAAAGGAAGTGATGGTCTATTCTACACTAGTGCAACCTATGCATGACAAAGTAGGTACAAACAACATTGGGTAGAATACCAAAACATATTTGATGCATTTCATAATGTAGATGTAGAAAATGATAATGATATAGTTGAAAGGGTAGAGATTGATGTGGCACATTTTTGTAGGCAACATGTTAAGTAAGATGTTCTAACTTTATGTGAGACAGTCTGTCTCGGACTTCTTACTTGGCGTGTATTTCTTAAATGATTGAATTTCATTCCAACATGTTTTGTTTCCTTTTTGGTTCAATCAAATTCAATCAAGGATTTAATTTTTAACGCGTTTCTATTTGGAAAATATTTTATTCCAAAATCTTTGCTGAAGATATTGGAATTCTTATTTATGTAAAATTAAGATTTGATTAGATTTGACTTACTCAAGATTTAGAATTAGTTTTATGAATATTGATTCTTCTTGTGTTTTGTATAACCACCCGCTTTCTCGCCAAAACCCTACTGGACTTTTATGCTAAATATTGTTACTATTTTAAGGAAAGGTTATACCTCGTGTAAATACTCAAACTTTGTATAATTAAGCTTGTCATTTTATTGTTTTTATTGAGTCTTTTGTTTTGGGTTTGTACTTAATACACTATTATGGGGATATCTTTCATAAGTTAGAAGAATAGAGTATTTGTTTGTAACTGTGATTTATCACTCGATATATTTCTATAACTATACAAACACTTGGGAGAGTGTTTGAATCAAAACGATAGGAGTTTCAGATTTGGGAGGGCATGGATCGAAGTTCACGGGTAGTATTAGGAAAAATACACTGAACTAGGAGATTTCGTATGAGATCGTCGTGTACTATTGACCACTGATTAGTGAATTTTCTTTTATTGGGCTAATGCCCTCCTAACGTATGTAAATTTACACTGAACTGGATTAACAATTACCTGTGTTATTTATTTTGCTTATTGGTTTTTGTTATTAGGTCATCTTGTTGTCATACACATTGTAACAACATTATGTATGACATTCTATTACTGATCGAACAAAATTTCAATTAAAGTTGGACATTGTTTAATATATTAAAGAAATATAGAGGAAATAAAATAACTCTTCATGTTGAAGCCCTCGTTTGTCGTTATATATTTCCACCTTAACACTTTTACCATATAATTAATGATCATCTAGTTTCAAAGTCAATTTAAAAGGTCTTACCATCTTACTCCTACAATGAAACTAAAAATCTGACAAGCATGTCAAGATTGTTGATTCCATTCTAATAAGAATTTGAAATGAGTTTAGTTAAGTCGAATTCGTCTTAGTTTGGCTCGACTCGAAAAGAATTAGTTCAGTTCGAAATTCGGCTCGAGTTCGATACAAATTTTTTTAAGCTCAAATTTGAAATTAGACTTGTTTTAAATTCAAGAACAAAATGATTCAACTCGTTAGGTTCAGTTTGTTATATTCAGCTCGTTTAGTTCATAGACTTATAAATTCTTTTTTTAAAGTCTTGTTTTTAAAAATATTTAATATTTTAAATTAATATTTTTTTAAAGAAAAATATTGAAATAAAATAAAAATTATAAAATTGAAGGAAAATGAAAAATTAAGATTTAGAGGAAGTCTTTAAATTTCTATTGAAGTGAATATAACTCTTTACATATATATATATATATATATATATATATATATATATATATATATATATATATATATATATATATATATATATATATATATATATATATATATATATATATATATGTAAGTTTTTTTAGCTTCATACAAATCATAACCTTTAAAATAGATTTAGTCGAATGATTAATTAAGTAAAATAATAATTTAATTATTAGATTAGATTCAATTTAAAAGCTATAATTAAGAATAAATTGAATTCCATTAAAAGCTATAATTTAACCATTAACCGAGTAAGTCTCATTGGAGTTGATGTCCATTTTATGTTATTAATGTTGCTGAATTAGAAAGAGGTAGTCCCCGATTTTTAATAAACTATAAACCTTTAAACAAAGCTTTATAATAGATTAGGTATCTTATTCCTAATAAAAAAGATTTAATTAACCGATTACATCATAAAAGTATATTTTTTAAATTTGACCTTAAATCTGGATATTATCAAATTCAATTAGAAGAAATCGATAAATATAAGTATGCTTTTGTAGTACCCTTTGGGAACTATGAATGGAATGTTTTGCCCTTAGGGCTTAAAAACGCTCCCTCATAATTTCAAAATATAATGAATTATATATTTAATGATTACTCTCACTTTACTATAGTATAATTAGATGATATTTTAGTTTTCTCATATTCCATTAATCAACATTTATAACACCTTAATCAGTTTTATGAAATAATTAAAGATAACAGTTTAGTTTTATCCAAAAAGATATTAAACTTATTTCAAAGGAAAGCAAGATTTTTGGGTTTTTATATTAGTCAGGGCAGGTACACTCCTATTAGTAGGTCCTTAGAATTTGTTAGTAAATTCTTAGACGAACTAAAAGATAAAACTCAGTTACAAAGATTTTTAGGTTGTCTTAATTATGTGTTAGACTTTATTCCTAATCTTAGAACTATTTGACTTCCTTTATTTAAGAGGTTTAGAAAGGATCTCCCACCTTGGGATGATTCCATGATCAAAAGTGTCACCCAATTAAAGCAGATAATTAAGATATTTCTTTGCCTAGAAATATATGATCCAAGGGTTAATCTTATTGTTGAAACAGATGTCTCAGCACTAGGATTTGATGGTATATTAAAACAATTATTTTTGGACACGGATAAGGAACAAATTGTTAGATATTATTTTGAAACTTGGTCTTCAGCCAATTAACTTATAGTACTATTAAAAAAGATATTTTAACCATTGTTTTATGCATTACCAAATTTTAAGATGGTTTATTTTCAAAATTATTTTTATTAAAAACAGATTGCAAAGCTGCTAAGAGTGTTTTAAAGAAGGATGTTAAAAATTTGGTTTCAAAATGTATTTTTGCTAGATGTCAATCTTTGTTATCCTGTTTTGATTTTGAAATAGAACACAACAAAGGAATTAAAAAAAATTACCAGATATTTTAACTCGAGAATTTTTACAGGATAAAAATAAGCAAGTAACAAAGTGATCACAGAGATGATTATGTACTTCCATTACCATAGTTTTAGGATCACATTCATATATTACAAAAATTACTTCTCCAATACCTTCTTCCCTTAGGCCTATGATTATGCCTGCATTATTATCTTCATTATCTTTTACTTAAAAAATTACTACTTCCTTATCTACTCAAATTAAACCCCCTTCAAAATTAGCTTTATACATTTCTCTGTATTATACAAAATCTTTATTTATTAAAAAAAATCTTTCATAACTGATTATCCCTCTGGAGCCTAGGTATTGTCTTTCAGATGCGTCATTATTACAAATTATTTCAAGAATTTTCCCTCCTGGATTTTTCTTTTTACCAAAAGACTGATTAAAAATTCGAGAATATTATGAATATATTTTGGTTGATATTGATTCTATTTCTTTTAGTCATCAATATGATGAGAATGATAAATCAAAAATTAAGTTCTCCAAATTCAAAATTATTAAAGTTTTATCTCCATCAAATTAGAAGCAACCCCCACAGAAGGAAAATCCTTCCTAAGGTCTTATTCTCCTCAAACATACAATTATATGGACTACATGGACGCTTGGTCCAATTTCTTAGCAATTGAATCATTTAACCACACTTGGTTTATTTGGTTTAATAAAGATATTTCATTAAACTTTCCCTATTGGTTTATCCAATGGTTTCAGTTTATTGGATCTAATTTGGATATTTTCCTCAGTTATGCTTCTAAAGCCTTCAAAGACTTTACCATAACTACTACTTGTCCTACGCACAAGGCTTTATTATCTTTTTGTGCAGATTTTAGGATTACTTGGATTACCTCCTCAACCTTTTCTTTTGAACAACTATGGCAAGATTGTCCAATTTGTCAATTAATTAAAAAAAAATCTATTAAGTGGTGGATTAAGTTTAATCCAGATCTGCTAACAATAACAAAGTTGGAAGCCTGGTGTAAAACTTATCCCAAACTTTGCAAAAATACCAATATTAGTGCAAAAGATACTGCATTTCTTATGGATCGTTCTAAGTTGCTCGCTACTTTATCAACTGCTACGAGCCATAATGAATTTTTAAATAAATTGAAAAATATTATGTCTACTTTGTCAGAATGTGATAATGTTTCCAGCACATCTGACCACTTGAATGACGACGAAGATAACTGTTATGGAATTACATATCTCGAAGTATAAGAATTATATTTGAAGATAAGATCAAATTACTTTTCTCAAGATAAGATTGATATTTATCAGCCCATACTACGTTCTTCTGCTTTTTTGGCTTGTTGTATATAATTAAAGGTCATGTGGGTTACATCATCTTTGATTATGTTTTTTATCATTAGGCCTTGTCGGGCAGTTGTTTTTATAGTTTTATGGTGATTTGAATTTCATTTGAAGTCTGGCTGCTTTTATTCTCTATATAAGAGAATGTAGTTTGTTGTGAAGGACATTCAAAAATTGAGACTCTCAATTTAGAAATTCCGAACTTACAAACAACTCTTGTAATCAACTATTGTAAGTATCTTCGATAAAAACATGTCTTTAAATACCTTCGGTTTTACTTCCGCAATTATTTTAACTTTTATTATTCAATTTATTTTAACTATTATATATATATAATCGAGTTGATTCATGAATTTAAGGAGTTCAACTATACATAATTCAAGTCCAACTTATTTAGTTAAGGAAACCATTTGTTTTCTTCTTATATTCAATTCATTTGGTTTATAAACTGTATTTAATAATTTAATTGTCGAATCGAATTTTGAATTATATTTAAATTGGTTCGGTTCACTCTCAACCCTAATTCTAACATTTAAAGATTTATAAGGACCTCCCATAAATGTCAAATTTACTTAATCTTAATATAAATTTACTTAAATTTATTAACTAAAAATTAATACGAACAATAAAAGTTTCCCAATTTTTTTGTAAATCTAGGTTTTTTAGATTAGAATGTCTTTCTATTTCTTTTCTTGATGTTTTGGGTTCAGGTATGCCAACATTCTTAAGGATGGAGAATTACAAGATCAAAGATGCATAGAAATTAGACACTAAACAATTCATTATGAATCTTAATATAAACACAAAATTCATAGCCATATATAATAAAACTAATAATCATGAACAAAATTTTGGCAAATATATATTATTGTTCATAGTATGTACCCCTGACTTCTTTACACAAGCCAGATGGGTCCCACCTTCCAATTCCACAAATCTCTTTACCTCTTCACCATCATAAATTATCTTTTCAACAACATCCTCTTTCACATCTATGTTCTTGATGCTTTTACCAAACATGGAGTCAAAGAAGTTTTTCAAATGATCATTTTCTTGAAGTAATGTTTTCATTCGACTCTGTCTAGTCACATGAGCTCTTGGTTTTGTTTCGGAAGGAAATACTAGGTTTCTAGTAAGATGTCTCAAAATATCCGGTGACAGCTTCTCATGGTTCAATGTACAACAGATATTCATCTTTTCTTTTACATCTATTCCTGCATGAACCTATGGATCTTTATTAGTTAAACTCTCAAATATGAAAGATAATTATTAATTCCTAGTATAATACTAAAAGCTTACAAAATAGCTTAATCAATACATGGTTTTAAAAGAGTTTACCTCAATGTTTTAAAAATTAGACTAGAGATCGAACCAATAAAATCTCCTGTTTATTTTGATTTAACGAGCCTGCAATATTGTTGGGATCAAACTAATGGACAAATTGGTTGGTTCCTAATTCAACCGGCTGACGCAGTCTCGTTTTTAAAACAATTACAATCCAACGAACATGATTGAAGTAACATTTACTCGTGATTCTTCGCAATATTAAATATCATCAGGACCATGACTAATCTAATTTAATGTACAAGGTCGTCTTTTAGGGTGAATAAGACATGTTACTACACATACTCTCTTTAAAGACGTGCAAGGCAGACTATCACACCTAATCTAAAATTTGTTATAGTTAAACTAGACATAAATATGATCTTCTTAAATCCGTATCATTATGTTAAAATATGGTTAAATAAGATGTTTTACTATTTTATAAAAGATTTAAGTGTGATTAATCTAGACAAGACCTAAAAAGTGACGTTGTAAATTACAATATAAACAATCAAGATTAATAAAGTAGTAGCTTACCTTTAGGTACATGTCCATGGCTAGATATAATTGATCATGGGTTTCCCTCACAGAATCTGGAAGTACCATAACCAGTTCTTCAAATTCACAAGGTTGAAGATGAGGATCAGGAGCAACTTCCACAAGGAACAAATCCATCATTCTAACAACTCTCTTAACTCTATTCAAATTTAACTCAAAACTACCTCCTCCTAACAAAAAAATCTTCATGACCCTTAAAACAAATTCAACATCATAAGCATGTTCTTTTCCAATTGGAGATGGAAGAAGTAGATAATCAATTGTTACTTGATCCAAAATAGGACCTATAAGTCTCTCTATATTGTTTCTACAAAATTTTCCTATTTTCAAACTAATCGTGACCCGGTTAAGATTGAATAAATCCTTGCAAGAAATCGATCCGTTATCAAGCAATGAAAGAAGATTGATTACAACCTTCATTGTCTCAATCTTAACATCTTGTGAAGCACTATCACAACTCAAATTGAGATAATAGAATAGAAACTTCGAAACAACGTAATGATCGAAATCGTTATATATCATTTTCCTTATAACATTTTCCAACAAATCGATCTTCAAAAACAGAAGATGTTCAAACCACCATGTAGCTTCGGAGAAGCTAATGATACTACTTGTGTCGCAAGAAAACTTGAAACTTGATCTGTTTGAAGAGCATGTGTATGGACTTGTAATAGCACATGGAGAAGCTAACCTTTCTATGAATTCATCCATGATTTTGTCTAGAATTGCTAAGTAACCATTGGAATGAAAAAGTTTCTGACATTGTTTCAATGCTTCCATGAGCTCAAACCAAGTCCAAAAACGAATCCCTTCGAGAAAATTTTCAACATGTCGCTTTGAAATCGATGTTTCGAGACTATTACTAAATTCTTCCATCTCCAAAATTTGAGCAGCAGAATATGGTATGGAAACATTGGATGAAGCTAACTCCATTTTGCTACAATAGTAGCAAAATTAATTAGACTAATAATGAACTCAAAGCATGAGATGAAATCCATCATGAAATTAAATTATACAAAATTAAATACATAATAAAATATTGAGAATTTGAAACATTAATAATGAACTTCGTGGAATCCATAATGATGAAGGTTTTAACAAGAAGGTCCACTTTGTGACATGCTTGCAATATTTTAATCATGGTGTAATGCAATGTTAAGTGTGTTAATTTTATTATTATGTTGGAAGTAATCAATCTTTCACTAAAGAGAAAAACAACATGTTGATTACTTAAAAACAAATATTCTCACCTTGTTTACAATGAAAAGTTTCTTCTACTTTGGTATTCACTTCAAGTTTCTTCTCCTAAATCAATAAGTACTAATTATGTGTATGTATTTAAAAAATAAACATTTGAGGACTAGCTATAGGAATATTGTGGGGCATGAAGATGTTGTGTGAATGATGAAAGAGCAATGAAAAAAGGGAAGTTAATGGGAACATGTATGCTGTAAAGGATGCTTAGCCAGAAGAGAAGAATAGTGTGAAATGTGAATAAAAAAGGTGTTGATTAATATACCAGCTTTATTTGATTGACCAAATTAATACTAAAACCTTTTTACTTAATTTTTATTTTGTATTTTAATAGTAAAATATTAATATTTTTTTATAAATTGGGTATTTTCAGAGCACAACTTAAAAACTAATCTTTCAAGTCATAAAGGATAACAAGAAACCCTACAAAATGTGTCACTCGTTTATATATAATATTTTAAATTTTGATTATTTAATTATTTTAAAATTTTAAAATTATATTTTCAAACACATTATATTCATTGATTTATTAATATTACAAAATGAGTTTTTTTTAAATATTTAACCATCTATAACAATATATATATAAAGACAAAATTAATTTTGGCATAATCTATTTTCTTATCAATTTTATCTTTAAATAATTTCTATTAAAACCAAAACATCGTACATAAAAAATCATGTATTTAGTTATCATTTTATATCGTATATATTTTCTCGTGTGTTCATATCTCAAGTGCTACTTTCAAATTATTATATTTGTAAATAAATTATGTATGTATTAGTTATCATTTTAAAATTTTAATTTTTATTGATTAATATTGTCAATATCACCCCTATTCTTTATTGTAGAACAAATAATAAAATAAAATAATAAATGATTAAAAGTATTAGAAAACAAGATAAATCATTATATTAAAAATAGTAACTTTAGCTAGTGGGGCATCACTTCATTTAATTTTAGGAAACCTAATAGAAAAAGGAAACGTGGTGGGAGACTACATGTTCATGTTACAAACATGTGCTAGAACATTGACCATGTGCATTAGTCATATAATTATTCTACCAGTTCACAATTCAAATTGACCAAATGTAACATTTTCCCTTTTTCCGTTACTCATGCCACCAATTCATGCTATTGCTTACTTCACCAATGCAATATAGCCACTAAGTGGACATTCAATGGATCACACATAAAATGAACAAGAAAATCAACACAATTATTTTCTTTTGGGTAAAAAGAACTTTGACCCAAAATTCAAGAGACCGTTATTGCTGACAATGTTCAAAAAGAGGTTTCAGACTAGCATAAACAATAGGTAAATTCAAACTTTTACAATAGTAACCAGTCATCAACCTTAACATAATGTGCCTAAGAAATGGCTTGTTGCCTGTATCTTACACACTAACAAATCACAGATATTGTAACAGAAGACTATATTTGAACTTCATGTCACACCTATACTGGGGTGGAGAGATTATAGCAACAAAAACTCCGATAATAATAGTTGAAATATTAAAGAAATTTCAGTTTGCCATTGGAAATAGAATCCTTGACAAGCTCCATATGGCATGAAGCTTTCTGTGCTCCACTCAACCCAGAACAGGAGCCACTTCCTATAGTGATGGCGAAGTAAAGATAAACAGTACATAGAATAGTAAGGAGCACGAGAGCAGATAAGAGGTAGCGGTGCCTCTGGAAAAGTGTTGACCAACTACCAAGTCCATCCTTAGGTCTACGGAAAGATGGAGACTTTAAACGAGGAGAAGAAGAAGACAGAATGGTGTCAAGAACCATGGCTTCTGCAACAACCTTCTTCTGCGCACTTGAAGCTGCAAATCATGCCACAAAACTAGTAAAGATGTGATTATACAAAACGCTAAAAATGAGACGATGCTTGCCATTTGACTTCTCTCATATATAACCATGCAGACATCACAGCACGAGTTTTAACTTCACAGAAAATACTATAAAGAATTTTAATAACAAGTTATCAACTATTTGGCAGTTAAATTTTAACAGGCAAATGAATAGCAGTTACTTCCAGAACTGAAAAAAAATGTGAAATGAGAAATTTAGAATTCTAAGATGCGCCTGAGTCTTTCACCTAATCCTTCATAAAGATCAATGCTCAATGTTTGTCAAATACCGTCATTATAATGCTATAGAGAAGTATAATTTACCATACCATATTTGTATATTTGTTTTGTGATATGCAATTTCATAAAGTATTGTCAAATCGCAGGCATTATAACGCTATAGAGAAGAAGAATTTTAAGAAACCATATTTGTTTTGTATGCAATTTAATAAGTATTTTCTAATTGCCGCTTCAACTACACTATAGCACTAACATATTGGATACTAACTCAATGGGATAAGGAAAAAATCAAACCATTAGTATACATTCAAATATGCCAATTGCAAAACCTACAAAGAAATACTAATCACCACACAACCTCTTAAAAACAAGAAAAATTCCACATTTCATTTGAATAAAGAGCTCTGTAGTGCCAACACCTTTGAACAAAATCGTGTCCGACATGACACCACTCCATGCTATTACTTTCAATTTATTCATTTTTTTCAAAATATTACTAGCATGTCTTGCAGTTTATGGCGGAGAGCCAGCCAAAAACCCGCAATATAGGCCAAAATTTCCAATTGCGTGCGAGCCCAAAAACCGCCGTGTATATCCGCCACGGCGGATATTTGATTACACTTCTCTACAACAACAACTATGGACACAACACAACGCCAAGGTTTTTCTTGTCTCCACAACCATAATCACAAACACACCGGCCTTATTCGATTGCAATTTTCTGCAATATTAAAGATCACAAACAAACTACAATACAAACTATCAAGATGCAATAACAACAACAGTAAATCGCCAAAAGAAACCAAAACAAGCGCCTTACTCCTAAATCAGCTACTAATATTAACATTCAACAATCAACAAACAAGGATCTTTCAATCGTTGAGCCTCTACACAAACCAATTTCCACCTTTTTTTTCCACATAACTCACCATAAATCAAAAGCTAAGAATCCTAAATTGCAAGAACACAACCATCCTCAAAAACAATAATCAATTAATTACATTACATAACAATATTAGGTTTGAAAAAGAGGCACAGATCTGATAAATCGAAAACGAAAAAGAGAAAGATAGATAGATACATACCCTAGAGTCACGTCCCGTTTGGTTCCGTTAACAAAAACGATAGCTTCGTGTGTTAATTTTTCCAGGAAAAGCAAAGAGGCGCAAGGAAGAAGAAGAAGAATGCGACGGTGGAGAACGTAACGACCGTTTGTTCGTTCGCTCGCTCGCTCGCTCACCGCCCAAAAGTTAATTGGCGTGAAAGTGAGAATAATAAATAAGAAAAAACAGCGGTCAGTTAATAGATAAAGGTTCGGTCAATACGCGTGAGAAACTCATTCATCTCTATTATTATCTCTTAATCCTATTCTTAATTTCCTTTCCTTTCCTTTCTTTTCCTTTTCTGTTTTATTTTATTTTTATTGATTTAATTTAATTAAATATTTGTCATAAATAATCATGACATGTGTCGTTATGCCTTATGGATGGGAACTCAATGAAATGAGACATGGATCCTCGGCAAACTGGTTAGTTAGTGATTGCCAACGCACATTAAAATAATACAATTTTTTTTTAATTTATTGAATGATATATTCGATATATAATAATGATTAGATATATTATTTATTTAATAAATTTAAAAAAAATATATTATTTTATAATAGTGGCCAAATAATATTCTAAAAATTAATATTGTAATTATTTTATTTTATTTAATTATAAAGTCTTATAAATTATAATTTTATAATTTTTTATAATATGAGAATTAATCCTTGAGTTTGATTTCCTCTTTTTTACTCGGAGAAAGACTCTTATTTATTTAAACAGAGATAATCAATTTAAGGTTAAGAGAGAAATGAAGATATAAAAATTAATTTCAAAAAAGAGAAAAAGATGAGAGAAATCAATTTTCCTTTTTTTTCAATCAGTTTCAATAAATCGACAATTCTAAATTTGTTAATATGTTGGATCGAGTTCATTTTTAGAGAATATGTTTGCAACATTCGAGTCTAACTTTTGACTGTTTGGATCTTCAAAACAAAGTTTGAGCTTAGAGATAAATGATTTGTACTGAAGATGTATATTTGGGTTTTTTTTTTAGTTTCTTACTGTCATACTTCAATTTTTGTCATACCTTAAAATTGTAATCTATTTTCTTTTCATCTACATCAATATGATCATTGCATTTGATCATGCATTTTTTATCACTTAAAAAAAATAATCCATCTGCATGCATTCAAATAAAGTCAAAGTCAAAGATTTGACTTTTTTTTATCTTGATTAAATATTTTCATCTTTTTACACTGTTCTCATTTGCATTCTCATATAAGTTTATTTGCATTCATTAATTATTCATGTCATACACCGCGTGATCTCATCATTGATGTGAGACATTTTGGCTCCGAGTATCATTCACCGTATAAATTGGTCCTTATATCTTTAGAGGTTTGGACTCATAATGCTAAAGTAACACCTCATTACCCACATTGCATCTAGCCCCATAGTAAAACTCAAATTATATCCATTTTATTGCAATATTTCATTTTCATTTTAGTAAATATTTCATTTTTTTCTTTTCCATTTTTATTCTCATTTTTATAATTATTCCATTCTCATTTAAAAAACATTTTATTTTTATTTTTTTAAATAATCATTTCATCTTGTTTTTAATAATCATACACATTTTCAATTTTATTAATCATTAGTAATAACCATTTCCATCTCATTTTTTCCATTTTAATAAAGACCATTTTTATTTCGTTTTAATTTTGTTTTTTATTCTTAGTAATAACTATCTTTACCTCATTTTTATTTCTTTTTTCATATTAATAAAGATCATTTTTTTATGTCATTTTAATTTCATTTTTATTTTAGTAATAACCAACTTATATCAGTAAGAGGAATAACTATCTGAACCAGGTTAAAACGCATCACAATAGTAAAAATAACCAAAAGCATACATCAATAAGTGACAAAATTTGTGTCAGCACAAAAGTTAAGTAAAGTTAATTTGCATTAGTAAGTAGAAAATAACTCATTTGCATTCGTGACCACAAAAACCAACGCATAAAAAAAAAAGAAAAAGAATGATTTGCATCAGTAAGGAACACACATTGCATTTAACACATGTTGCATTCAAGCAAACAAAGTCATTACATCCTAATAATTAACTAATTATATTGCATCAGTAGGAGTAACAAAAAAAAATATACATTCAGTAAAAATCACTTAAGTTACAATCACAAATTCCAGTAAAAAGAAAATTAACAACAACAATATATTTTATGCCAAACGAGACTTCCGCTGCAAAATTCCCTCCAGCACTTTGAGTTGCGATTCTTTCCCGCACATGTCAGCTCGCAAATATGTTACAACCTTCACACACTTGGGAAGGATATGATCAAATCTCTCACACGAATCTGACCCAAATAACTCTCTTATATAAGAGTGCTCTGATTCACTCTAAAAAGAGGAAGACAAAACTCTCACGAAATGTTGACGAAATCCAGACAGATCAAAGCCAAATCTGAATCGAAATTAGTAAGAAGAAGAAGAGCAAGCAAGGGAGAAGAAGAAAAGTATTCACCAGCCGTTGAAGCGTCAAACTCGGTAGATCTTTATTGGCCTTGATGTATTGTTAATTTGTTGTTCCCATTTTCGCTTTGATTTTCTTCTTTTCCTTGGATTTCTGTTTATATCATGTAACCATGCTCAAAATAATGAAAAAGGGGGATATACGGGAGTAGGGTTTGTATGATTTCTGCTTGTGTTTGATTTTGTTGAGTTTGCTTAAACTGAGTATGGATGTGATGTTATAGTAATTTTTGTTTGTTTTTTATGAGATGTTGGATGTTTGTTTGAGACGAAATGAACAATTTTTGGGTTCAAGGATGAACACCATGGTTGTTCATCACTTGTTACTCATGAAATCGGGTTTTTATATGACAGTTAATGGAGTGCAAACTAAAATTGAATTGGTCAAGATTTTATGGAAAAAGAGCGAGTGATTGAACAGTTGGTAGTTTGATTTCTTTTATGGGTCTTGCTAACTTGTGCCCTTAAGACAAAACAAAACAAAACAAGTTCAAATCATTTGCAAAGTCAAATTAAGTTGTTTCTTATTCCCACAATGCAAATCAAATTTAAATCTCTATCGAATGTATTTCTTTAATTAAATTAAGCACTTATTATCTTATTTTCACAATGACTTGGATGAAAAAGGAAGAATTGGGTTTAGATCTTTCTCCTTCCTCGAATATTTGGGCAATGCTGTAGAGATCTTTGTCCGAACATTCGTCTTCTATTCTAGAAACACATTAATTATTAGAATTAAGTTTGGTTCTCCTATAGAAGGAAAAAGACTGATTGGGCTTAGAATCTCCTTAGTCTCCGATTATTTAGACACTGATGTAGAGCTCCATATGGGAATAATCGTATTCCATTAATGAACCATGACTTAATTCGCCACATATTCTTTCAAGATACTTGAGAAGAAGAAAAATTGATTGGGTTTAGACATTCCTCAATCTCCGATTATTTGAACACTGTTGTAGAGCTCCCTGTTTGAATAATCGTCTTTCGCCTAAAAAATATTCAACACATCAAACCTAATTTCTCT
Source organism: Lathyrus oleraceus (assembly GCF_024323335.1). Classification (NCBI taxonomy): domain Eukaryota; kingdom Viridiplantae; phylum Streptophyta; class Magnoliopsida; order Fabales; family Fabaceae; genus Lathyrus; species Lathyrus oleraceus. The sequence goes on from NC_066579.1 coordinate 451,057,774, forward strand.
CCCCCGTGCGATCAACAACTAAAAACCTTTTCAGAAAGAGCATTATTTAGTCCATTCTAATCCGAATACAAACAAATGCTTTAAGTCTCCAATTGCAAGCACAAACAATGTTTAATCGTTAGAACGCGATCTAAACAATTGTTCAATAAAACGCACCAATAAACAAACTGTAGCCTTCCCCAAAACTACGAAGCTTTGAGTTCCTCATTGTACCCGAGGATATGTAGGAGCGAGACGCACAATCTCGTCAAGCACCATAATAAAAATATTTTTGCGACCCCTTTTCTTTTATACTTTTTTAATTCGAAGAAACCAAATAACATAAAATAACATTCAAATCGCAAATTTAGAAAAAAGGTTCCCATTGAGTATAACGGATGTGAGGGGTGGTGCTATAATACCTTCGCCTTGTGTAATCGATTCCCGAACCTGAATATGGTTGCGAAGATCATTTTCTTTTCTCTTAAAAGTTTTATCAATATTTTCCTATTCCTTCATCAGAATAAATAAAGTTCGGTGACGACTCTCTTCGAATCATTCTTCCCACGACCATCGAGAAGGATCGTATTTTTCGAGATGCGACATTTGTTTCTTATTTTTACACTAGTGAGATTTGTGATTTTCCTATTGTTAGCACTACTTTGAAAATCACTTTGAGACTCTTTTGTATCCTTATTTTATTATAATGGAGTTATTTCTTTGGTTTGGATAACCCATGGTTTTTTACTCTCACATTGAGGTTTTGCAACGTTAAAATATAGGGGTTCTCTTGTGTATTTATTTACTCAATTTGCTACCATATATTTGTTGTTAATCCTCATAGGTTCTTAAATGTTTGGGGAATTTTATTTCCGCTTCGTATTGGTTTATTATTGTGTGTTAGTTTCCCATCAGAATGGCATTAGAGCTCTTGGTTAGGGGCTATTTTACCTATTTTGTTAATGGAGTCAAATACAAATATGAAGATGGTATTATTGAATGGTTATGTAGTGTTATAATTGTAAAAGGTCTCACTTAGGGTGATGCCTTTAAAGTGATCCATAAGAGGCGACGTTGGAATGTCACCCAAAGGGAGGTATCGCCTCGCCCTAGGACTTTCCTATCGTCGGGTAGTGGGAAATGTATGATAAGACGTTTATGGGGAAAAGAGAAGTCAGGGTCAATAACTTATCTACAACTTCTTAGGGAATATGGATTCAACAGTCCACTATTAAGTGAGTGAGCGATGACCCATCCCAAGAGAATCCTAGGCCCTAGAGGCCTCTATAAATACATATCCTATGTAGAAGAAGGGACAAATCTTAAGGCATATATATCACTACATACTTAAGAATAACGCTTATCAACGACCATCCTTCACATGATCACATCCCTCAAAAGCTTATACTTAAGCACATTGTCCAACAACAGGGTCTTTCACCTCATGTGAGCGAGACCCCTAAAGCATTGTAAAACATCACCATACATAGCTTCCCTCCGCCATGGGCAAGCACTAACCATATTCAATTGTTTTAAACCTACTAAGACCTCTGGGTACCTCTTCTCGTGCAAAAGGAACACGCACACTTGTACTTTTTGACCAGTACCATGGCGCCCACCGTGGGGCTCTGGAAAAAACTAACTTTGGCCACACTCCTACTTTAACTCATTTTATCTTACCTTCGAAGATGGTCGGTAAAACCATAATTTGCAACACAAACACCATCGTTGGAGGTTTCACTGGTGGAGGTAACTCTAGATCTTCCCAGAGGAAATACACAAGGCAGGTGTTTGTAACAAATCTAATATCTTTTGGCTTTCCTAAAAGCTCTCAAGGGAAAATAGGGGTTAATATCATCTTTTTTAGGAGGACGCCCTCGGCCTCAACCCTCTCGATGATGATCCTCTAGTCATCATTGTGCAACATGTCAATTGGGACATCAGGCGCATTCTGATAAACCTTGGGAGCTATGATGATGTCCTATTTTGGGATGCCTTCCAAAAACTACAACTCAACCAGAACGACATAAAAACATCTAATGGTTTTTTGATAGAGTTATCAGGCAAACATGTACAAATAATGGGCCACATAACCATGGAAATCACATGTGGTGAGGGAGTTGATGCCAAGGAGATTGACGTTAATTACCTCATTGTATATGTCATATCAGCTTACAACATCATTATGGGGCTATCAACACCCTAGGAGCAGCCGTATTCACATTGTACCTAACCTTAAACTACATGTTCCATGATGGGCGAGTCAGTACAATCTGAGGAGACTAACAAGCTGCTCAAGAGTGCTATCAAAGTAGCTTGGATACATTTAGAGAATAGCCTGCCCTTGTTGGTGTCCCTCCTTTAGAAGTTCCAAATACTAACTTCGAGTGTTGGGACCTCAAATTGGGTGCAGAAGCAGAGAGGTTCACACCCAAGGAAAACTTGAAGGAGGTTCATATAGGTCCTCACGTCCATTAGGTAATGAATATAGGCAATTTATTAACCGTGGAAGAGGAATGAGAACTAGTCAACCAATTCATTAAGAATGTTGACATGATCTTTTGGCCTCCCTCCGACATGCTAGGAATAGACACCAAAGTTGTGAGCCATCACCTTGCTATCCACCCTTCTATTAAGCCAGCAACATAGAGGAAGAGAAAAGTAGGCGAGGAGAAAAGTGTTGACATTAATGAAGAAGTGGAAAAACTATATTATGTAGGATTAATTACAGAAAAAATACCCCACCTAGTTGTACTGATAATATTGCAGTAATAAAAAAGATCGACTCCACATGTACTGCTATTTAACAAGACAATATTGTGCAACGTGTAGAATATACTAAATCGGGGGGGGGGGGGGGGGATCAATTTTTAATTGCGAAAAGAAAATCAAGTGTGATGACAATAATATGAAAGTGGACAGGTTGTGTATATAATCCCATATTTCTTGATGTTCGATGTATTACATGAATGATATCATATATATAGTCCCACGGTGAGTTAACAAAACCAATATACCCAATCCCTTGGTGTATAGCTCACTAATTTATACTCGAAGTTTTCTATCCCTAGTCCACCAGCATAAGCAAGATTAGGCAATGCAATAGAACGTTAATTCCTAAGCCACTACTCGAAGTTTCCTATCCCTAGTCCACTAGCGTAAGCACAACAATTGCCATAGGTCCAACACATAGACTAATGGTAAGTATTCCCTATGTGCCCAAAGTCATATTAAAAGAGTATCTCACATAAAAAGCATTAAGAACAAGGTGCAATTGAATAGAATTATAGATCAAATTATCCATGCAACGTCAAATCAAACATATATCCCAAAAATATCAAAATAGGTTCATCAAACACAACCTAACCTAAAGAGAATTAGCTACTCATAGTGAAAATTACAATACCAAAATCAAATAAGAAGGTTTCATAAGAAATCCCTTATAGAATTGGTCTCCAATGGCTTTAAATGCTCTTCAAATTTGCCATCTGGTGCTGTAAACCCTTCCTTCACGTGTACAGATTTAGAACCCTTGAAAAAATACCACCATGACCCTTTTAAAGCCTTTAGAATGAATCAAAATGTGTCAGAAAAAGCTCAGAAAAAGGGTAATCACGCGCGCGATGCATCATTTACTCTCCTATGACACGCGCGTGATTATTCAAATAGACGCACACTTTTGTTCCTCTTTTCACCTGATTTTCACTAAGTCCATATTTCTCCACACTTAGTAATTTTTCCTCTTTCTTTGGCATTTATTCTTTATTTTTGCTCCTCTTTAACTTGTTTTGATCCATTTCTTCGATCGAAAATATGCAATGACGGAGTGTCATCACAATCCCAAACTTGAATCGTTGCTTGTCCTTAAGTAACTTGCCTGCACTGCCAATTCAAAACAGAAAACAAGTTGCACAATAACAATTGAGCATCACCCTATAACTTTTTATTTACTTGACCAATGTTATAGCTTTCAACTTCCATCCGACAAATTCAGAAAACATCCTCAAACTTTGACAAGTACTCAACGTGTCTCTCATCTCACATTGACTCACTTAATGGATAAGGCAGTCTCTCAATCAACATGCAAAATAGTTTATACTAATTTTGATCATGTTTTAATATCATTCATCAAAGAAATCAAAACACACACATCTTGGGGCTTTTTCGATTGTATCTTGGCTTATGTTTGGTAGGATATTTTTGGGAAAGTAGGTTTAAACCTTTGGAGTTAGATGCCTAGTTATCCTTCTATCATCATACCCCTTTGTTCCTTCTTGATGGTACTAGAGATATTACTATTGTGGTCCTTATTATTCACTTTTCATTCTTTTAATCTTTTTTTTGAAGAAGTTCCTTTTTCCACTTCTTATTTTCTCAAAATTTTAAAATTTTGACCATTTTTTTCTAGTACCCTAACCCCAAATTTAAAGCATTTCTCACTTCCAAGAGGAACCCTAAACTTAATCTTTTTCATACCACTTAAAAACTACAATTCTACCTAACTCCAAAGAGAGGGTGGAAAGATAAGATCTATCAAGTCATACGGCTAATAATTAAAGTTATGTCACCGAAAGAAAGGCTAAGCTCAAAGCGGTTAGAAATGGATGTACCTATTACTATAGGGTGGTTAAAAATGTTCAAAGTTAAAAGCAAACAACTGCATCAGTGTGTGTCAATCAAACCAGGAAAATTTAATCGGAAATAGCTCAAACTTGGTAAAACAATAAAGTATGGATACACTTAATAAAAATGGAATAGTAAATAATAGAATTTCTTTGGCTCAAACCTTACTAGTTAAGGTATCTGAAGGCTGAGTACAAGTCCCTTGATTGTTTTTTCGTCATTTGACTTCAAGTTGTAAGTTGCTTTCCTGATGATCAAGTTTCCTTTTGGTTCATTTGTTCAATGATGTAGTTGCAAATTTTGTAAATCTGAAAGAAATAACAACTACAAACCTATTCATTAAAGACAACATTAATTAATTTATTGGCACAAAGGGGAACCAAATATTGTAGCTAATACTCTAGATTGACTTGTTGTACGTAAAAGGGAATCACTGAAGTTAATAGAAATTCATAAAACTCCAAATTAACATGTCATTGGATCGGAAAAAGTCTTGCACGTCTTGCATGGTGTTGTTAAAGTATTGGTTCTGTTTGGTATACTCTTCCCTCGTCTAATTAACGATTATGCTCGAGAGGAACGACTTCGCGTTGGATCCATTTCCTGAAACAACAACAATAACACTAGAAAGTGCAAAGAGATTAGAAAAAATAATAGCATTAGAGAGAGTTTTTAGTCTCTCTTTCTTCTTTCAATCCATTTCTCAAGTCTTTATCCTAGCACTCCTAAATGTGACATGCTACAAAACAAAACCATAAATTGAAATAAACTAAAATTAAAATTTTGCAAATGAAATAAAAACTTATCTGATGGGTTGCCTCCCATTAAGCGCTTCTTTAAGGTCCTAAGCTTGACATTTTGATTTTTTGTGTTAGGGCGACATATATGACAAGAAAAACACATCATCCTTCTTCTTTCTTTTGTTTGGTAAGAATTCCATTACTTTCAGAAATTAAAGGTTTTTCTTCCATATTCTCTTTAGCTTAATATTATCAAACAAGGCATAAATCTCATCCAATACTTCATCTATTTCTCCTCTTTTATCAGCTGCGTTGCTAGGTTCAAGACTATTCTTTTGTTGAAGATCTTGTAGTTTGATATCTAAGTCTGAACGAATTATTGAAATTGAAGCTTCCTCCAAAATGATACAATCTTTATCTTGCATTCTTACTCATGTCCCACATATCTTTTTCACCTCGTTTGCTTCTATCTATTTATCAGATATTGTGCATTTTTCTTCTTCTTTCTCTTTTTCAACTCCTCGTTCATCGAGTACCTCGCCTTCATGTTTGACTTCTCTTTCAATTTCCTTATCTTTAGGACTATCTAACATATTTTCATAGAAATACCCACTAGATCTCAATTTTAATGCTAATTGGCTAGATACTTGACCAAGTTGCATCTCTAAATTCTCGAAGGATGTTTCCAAAGTCACTTAGCATGGTTTCTTGATGCATGTTGATTTTCTCGAAATTTACTTGAGCCACCTTTATAAATTGAGTCAAGATTTCTTCAAGTTGAGATGATGAATCCTCCTCCCATGAATGATCAGTGTTGACGTAAGGTTATGACTCTGAATAATTTCTAGCATTTTCCAGAATGGACGTTTTTGCTATAACCTCCTTTGAATAAGCTTCAAACTTTTCCAAGTTAACATAGATGTCTTCATGCATGACTGTTTTGACCTCACATACAAAACAAACAAAAGAATATCTTAGTAGCACTACACTAGATAAAAAAATTAAACAAAAATAAAACTAAAAAGAGAAAGAATAGGGAAAGAAAATTTATGAAGAAATAAAAATAAATAATTACAAAAAAATAATATTTACAATTGAAAACATAAATAAAATAAAAAAAATTAAACGTTGCACAAGCATCACCTTGTTAAAATTATCAACAGTCCCCGCTAACAACATGAAAAACTTGATGACTTCTCGGCAAGTGTACCGATAATGTCGCAGTAATAAAAAATATCGAATTCATAGGGATTGCTATTTAACAAGACAATATTGTGCAATGCATAGAAAATACTAGATCGGGGGTGGGGTGGGGTGAGTTTTAATTGCAAAAAAAATCAAGTGTGTTGACAATAATACGAAAGCGATCAGGTTGTGTATAGAATCCCCTATTTCTCTATTGTTGATGTTCGATGTATTACATGAATGACATCGTCCCTATAATCCCACAACAGATTAACAAAATGGTTATACCCAATCCCTTGGTGTATAGCTCACTAATATATACTCGGAGTTTTCTATCCCTAGTCCACCATCATAAGCAAGATTAAGCAATGCAATAGAACGTTAATTCCTAAGCCACTACTCGGAGTTTCCTATCCCTATTCCATAACATAATGGTCTTGCTGAAAGAAGAAACATGAATTTTCTTGATATGACAAGGAGCATGCTGAAGGAGAAGAAGCTCCCTTACACCTTGTGAGGAAAAGTTGTTGCCCCTCCAACATATATGCTTAACAGGTATCCAACTAAGAAGTTGAAGAAAACTGTTCCTTTTGAGAAGTGGACTGTTGATAAGAAAAGTGTGAGTCATTTCATATTATTTGGTTATGTTTGTTACAAACAACGTTCTTGGTGCTACTAGAAAGAAGTTGGATGATAGAAGCAAAGTAATATTTATGATTGGGTACCGCAATACAGGTGATTATAAGCTTTATTGTCCAATCACTAACAAGGTGGAATTCAGAAGAGATGTCATCGTGAAGGAAACATAAGCATGTAATTAGAATAAGTCTCAATCCAACTCTGGTGCAGTGTTAACATCCGAGTTAACTTCTGAAGATATTTCAGACTCTGAAGGAGATTCTTCCTCTGAAGATGATTCAGAGTCTGAAGGTGACTCTGACTCTGAAGTGAGTCTGAAGGAGAGTCCGACTCTGAAGGGGAATCTGATTTGATCCAGATTCTGATGATTATCCATACTCTTGTGGTAATCATTCCTCTGAAGGTAATTAAACATATGATATTGTTACAACATCTAAATAAGATTCAAAACAAGTTTTGACATCACAAAGAATAAGACAAATACCAAGAAGATTTACAGAGTTTGACATGTTGCAAGATACTGAGATAAACTCTGAAGGAGAAATCATTCAGTGTGCCATGTTGGTAGACTTTGAACCAATTAGTACTGAAGAAGCTCTTAATAAGAAAGTGTGAGATTTGAGTTGAGTGAGCTTCAAAAGAACAAGAAAGGCATTAGTGTGAGACAGGTTTACAAGTTGAAACTGAGGACAGATGTAACAATTGGAAAACACAAAACAACGTTAGTAGCTAGAGGATTTCTACATTGATATGGATTAGATTACTTTGAGGTGTTTGCACATGTAGCTAGGCATGAAATGATCTGATTGGTGATTGCTATAGCTGCTAATAGAAATTGGCTTCTGACGCATTTAGATGTGAAATCTGTACTTATGAATGGTACTTTACAAGAGGAAGTTTATGTGTCACAACCTCCTGGATTGGTGAAAAATAATCAGGAAGGAATGGTGTATAAGTTGCATAAAGCCTTGTATGGACTAAAACAAGCTCCTAGAGCTTGAAATCTGAAAATTGATTCATTTTTCAAGTTTCAAGGATGCATAAAATATGAGATGGAGTATGGTGTTTATGTTCAACATACATCTGATAGCAATATGATTTTGGTGTGTCTCTTTGTTGATGACATATTGCTAACAAGGAGTTGTTCATATGAGATAACTAAGTTCAAGAAGGTGTTGATGAATGAGTTTGAGATGACTGGTCTAGGAAATATGATATATTTTTTAAGAATGGATATTTTGTACTCTGATAAAGGTATAATCTTGCATCGGCTGAAGTATGAACTTGAGCTTCTAAAGAGATTTGAGATAATAAATTACAAGTCGGCAATCACACCTACTGAAATAAATCACAAGCTGGATTCTGATGTTGATGGTGATGATGTAGATGCTACAACTTTTAAATAGTTGGTGGGCTCATTGAGATATCTCTATAACACCAGACCTGACATCTGCTATGCAGTTGGATTTGTGAGTAGGTTTATGAACAAACCAAAATGGTCACATTATCATGCTATTGTCAGGATACTGAGGTATATTAAGGGGACTCTGAGGTATGAAGTTTTGTTCCCTTCTGGTGCTAAATCTGATTCAGAGCTGATATGCTATTCAGACTCTGATTGTTGTGGAGATAGAGTTGACATGAGAAGTACTTCTGGATATTTCTTCAAGTATCTGGGAGGTCCCATTTCTTAGTGCTCCAAGAAGCAACCAATGGTTACATTGTCAACCTGTGAAGCTGAGTACATTGCAGATGCTTTATATGCTTGTCAAGCTGTTTGGATTATGAACTTATTACAGGATATGAAAATCAAGGTGAGAAAGCATGTGATGTTGATGATTGACAACAAATCAACTATAAGCCTTGTCAAAAATCTAGTGTTACATTGAAGGAGCAAACACATTGACACGAAGTTTTATTTTCCGCGCAATCAGGTTTAGAATGGAGTGCTTGAAATTGTTCACTGTAGCACTTATAAACAACTTGCAGATTCGTTGAACAAAACAATCAAGACTGAACACTTTATCCATTTGAGGAATGAAATTGGTATTATTGATTTTAATTAATTAAATATGAATTAAGGGATGATATTAATTGTAATTCAAATTCAATTTCATTTGCATTTAAATTTCATTTCAGTGATTTTTATGATATAAATGCTGAACTGAAATTTCAGTTGTGTAACTATTTTGCATTTGATAGTAAAATTAATTACATATTCTCTTTCTTTCTCTTCCATCTTCATTTTCCTGATATTTGTGCACCAACATGCTCAATATGCAAGGGCAATGGAATTGTGACAAGAGTTTGATGATGTTAGATGGCGCTAGTGATTTGTGTTAAAGCTTGCAGGAAATATTGTATCAATGGATGGTGTGTTTTTGCACAGTAAATGGACAAGAATATTGTATCGGTAGGTTATTCCTTTCTTGATAGAACTTATGTATATTTTTTCCGTCTGGCTTTCAAGCACATAATTTGATGGAAACTCTACAACCTCTCGTAGAAGTTGGGCAACATGTCCTCCATTAAGATGCTAATTTGAGACCAATCGTTATACGAGTTGGAGTACACCTCTGTTCTTTTAATTCAAATCAATTTTACTTACTAAAAAAACAATCTGAATGGAAGTAACATTAATATAATAACATTATCTATCATATTTTCTTTAGGTATCATTCTATTATTAGTGTGCATATTAAATTAATCTATTATTATATTAAAGAGGGTCAAACATAAAAGGGACATATTCTTAGTGTGCATATTAAATTAATCTCTTATTATATTATTACTATTTTTAGCCATCATTTAAAGGCATATTATTTTCATAAGATTTATTATCAACAAGTTTACAAAGTGAGGAAGGAATAGGAGAGTCTAGGATGTATAAATCTCTTCACAAATTACTTATATAAATTATTTTCTTTTAAATATTATGCAGAATATGACACGTATCAGCATGGAAATGCAAATGACATTGATGATTAGTCATGAGTTTGGTAATAGAAATGATATTAACATGAAAGTTAGGTGTTTGTGAGTCATTAAGTAAAGTGACATGGACAAGGTTAATATGCCTATCTTTAATGAAGGAAGCAAGATTATAGGTAATATGATCGGTTGTCCCGGTATCAAGAATCCAAAGGGCGAAATACTTACCATGCTCCTGGAATATTGGGAGTTCAAAGCAAAGGAGGAGCTAGTGACAAAGTTGGTCATGATATTGGGAGTGAACCTTGCCTGTTGAAGTACCTCCATGATATTGTTGTACTATTCTTGTCTAAATCCAATAGAAGATTTTGTTTAATTAGGAGGAGGATAGTCTGAAGCATTATTTGCAAAAGCACTAGTTGAATGTAAATGCTTAGGCTTGTTCTTGAACCCAACGGGATAACCATGCTTTACAAATTATGTTTCAATAGATTTGTTTGTAAAACCACAATGAATGTAGATAGTATAGATTTGCAGAATTTGTAAAAAAAATCAGACTAGCTCTGATTTACCATGGAAGAGATAAAGGAGAGATAGTGAAAATGATGCAAATTTTTTGTGAATTGATTGAGGACACCGAAGAACAATGGCCTTGTGTGCAATGATACATATGCACAAAGAGAATATGATGAGAAAATATTGTTATTTATTATTGATCAAAATTCAGTGTTATTACAATAGTGAAAGAACAAGTTTATAAAGCAATAGGTTGAAGAAAACAAAGTTAGTTAACTCTAACTAACTATCTTTGTAACTAGCCTTAACAAACCAATCGTTGCTATACTAACTAACTAGGCTTAGAATGAAAGGGCCAAGAATACAAAGATGGGCCTTACAACAAAGGCTAAAAGGGCCTAGTGAAGTTAATAAGTTGTTACTTCCTCATTTCTAGATTAATAATTTTATGAATTAAATTGTCATATTTGATGAACAAATAAAATAATAAAAAATACATTCTATTATCATACTAACTTTAAAAAGATCAATTCAAGAATGGTATTGTAATATCAACATATTCAATAACTACAATGACACTATTTAACACTTTCACGAACTAAAATTGAAAAGAAATACAAATCTAACATGAGAACCTTCATGGTTAAAAGTATGGAACCTTTAAATATTCACCGTTTGTTGTTTGTAGATTACCACAAAACAAGGGAGTAGAGCTTTAGGATTCAACGAGTATAGTTCCTCAATATCTGAATGATCACTTACCTTTTTTGCCAATGAATCAAATTTTGATTCAAAATCTTCGTGAATTTCTTCAAAATGATAATGAACTCTCCCAGCTATTACTCTACAAACTATAACTGATTTTCTTGTACATTCACTCTCATCAAATATCATAACAGAATCAAGGGCTTTTCCCCTTGTGGAACTCGTAAAAACACCTGATACACCTTGAAATTCTTTGTTAGCCGAGAAACCATTTCTTAGAATTTGACACACACCACAGTAGTCTAAATTGCACAAACTATAACAACTGTTTGTGCCAAGAGAGCATGCAATGTTAGTGCCATGGAACATTAGAAGCTCATTTCCATCAGCAAGACAACGTGGATGGTTCTTGCTAGTGTTTGCCTTAATCTTCACCATTTCTCTACACTTGTCAAAGCATGCTAGTGTTTTTGGCTTGTTGTGGACTTTTAACATGCAATCGATCTCCCACAATTCTGAACTAACCAAGCTTCTTCCTCTTCCACATATTGTTTCTACTATCTGCCGGGATGATTCTTCTTCAATTTCCGTGACTGCAAAATAATAAGGCTATCCTAAGTGTCCAGACATCGACCACTTCAAACTCAAATTCAAATTCAGTTGGGTTCTCATCAGATGAAGATGTTGTGAATCCTTATCAGATGAAGATGTTGTTCAGGGAAATAAAAAGTTCTGGGAGAAGAAGTGTGTCCAAGTATCTTAAAAAATCTATGAAAATGCTAACAAGTTTGAATTCTTAGGAATGGAACAAGAGACAGTTTAATTGCATGGAAGCCAAGGATCGAGCCTGACATAGACAAACGTAAGCATCCATTCAAGGTCACTCTCATCATTTGAGGATGGGCTATATCTTTAAAAAGAAGAAGCCTTTGAAGGGAGGGACGTCGACATTTATTTGCTTCAACGAATAGATGAAGCTGGAATATTTTCTTTATGGAGTTCCAAAGATGTTGAGTGGACTTCTAAGAGTGCAAGGAAAATATAGTGGTTCTTAAATAATCTGGAAATCATGTTTTTTTACTCTCAACTTTAACTTTGTGGGCGAGAGGTTTGTGGGAATGGACGTGTTCTAGAATGTAATTTATGTTTACATAGTTAATATTTATTATTCATGTTCCATTCATAACAAGAGAAAATGCTGGAGGGATTTAACTTCTGTCATATCTAAATTTTTGTAGGGTGAGTGGTTTCTAGTTGGGGATTTTAATGCAATAAAAAAGAATAGTGAAAGAAAAGGCCAGAGTTCAATTGTAAACATAGTTGAGATGATCATTGAAAAGTTAGATCTTATAGATATCCCTATGTCAAGAAGTAAGTACAATTGGTTTAAGTTGGAAGATAGTGTTATTACGAGACTCGACAATTTTCTTCTCTTTGGAGGAATAATTAATAGGTGGAAGATTGCTTGTCAATTTGTAGGAGATATGGATTTATCTGATCATTGCTCCGTCTGGATCAAAGGTAATGAGGTAAATTGGGGTCCTAAACCATTCAATTTTTTTAATTGATGGCTGAATCATAAAAGAGTTCGTTCCTTTTATGGAGAAGACTTGGAACTCAGCTGAGATTAATGGTAAAACTACTTTTGTGATGAAAGAAAAACTAAATATTTTTAAGGAAAATATAAAGACCTGGAATATAAATATGTTTGGAATTTTATATTTTTTAAGTGGTATAAGATGTGAAGACTCTTGATGACTTAGACCACTTAGACATTGAAGATTTCCAGTGCAAAGATTCTAGTAGCTTGGCTTCCAGTAAGCTCAAGGCATCTAGTAAGGTTTGGGAAACAATGCACATCAAAGAGATCATCCTTAGGTAAAATTCAAGACACAAGTGGATCAAAGAAGGGGACACAAATATCGAGTTCTCCCATAACTCTATGAAGAAAAGATTTCGAAGAAATTAAATTTTGAGTCTTAACACGGTTAATGGTAGGATGGTCCAAGTAGAGGAAGTAAAGAGGAAAAATCATTTTCAAGGTAGATTTAAAGAACCTTGTAAGAAGAGACCAATCCTTGAAGGGGTTCCTTTCAAGCAGTTGAGTCATGAAGTGAGTATGAGCCTTGAGGTTTTATTTTTGATTAAAGAAGTTAAAGATGTTATTTGGAGTGGTGTAGGGGACAAAAGCCTAAGTACATACAACTTTAACCTAAGCTTTTACAAGGCTTGTTGGGAGATTTTAAAGGGGGATATCATGAGGTTTGTGAATGTAATCGATTGGAATTCTAAGGTTCCTAAAGCAGTAAATGCTTCTTTTTAGGTTCTGATACCTAAGAAAGATAATTATTAATCCTTTGATGAATTTAGACATATATGTCTAATTTGTATATTATATAGAATCTTGGCAATGCTTCTGGCTAATAGAATTAAGAAGGTTTTGAATGGCTTAATTTCTAAGTCTCAATCTTCTTTCTTGAGCCAAAGGAAGATGTATGATGGAATAATGCTCTTGAATGAGTTATTGGATTACTGTGAGAGATTTAAGAATAAATGTCTTATAGTGAAGATACACTATGAAAAATCCTATGACAATGTGTCACGGGACTTTCTCAAATTCATGCAAAAGACGATTGAGTTTGGTGGAACTTGGATTCGCTGGATGGAAGCTTTAATTTTTTTCTAGCTTAATGTCCATGCTTGTTAATATGGGTTTGCGCCAAGGAGATACCTTATTTACTTTTATTTTTCTACTGGTATTTGAAGGGCTAGTTGGGATTTTGCATAATTCCACCATTTAAGGAGAGTTTCACAAGTTAAAATTTGACGATGATCTTCACTTTAAGGTCCTCCAATTCGCATATGATACAATCATCATTTGTGATGGTTCTTTAGATAATATTTATAGCATCAAAGCTATTTTGAGAGGCTTTGAATTAGCTCCAGGTTTGAGTATAAACTTTCATAATTCAATATTTTTGGTATAAATGTTAGTGACGTGGATTTGCATGAATCTTCACTTTTCTTGGCTTGTAAAACTGGTTCCACTTTCTTCAAGTTCTTAGGGATACATATAGGGGGCATTTCTAGAAAAAGATCAGCGTGGGTTCCTATTTTGAATAAACTACATTGGAAGTTATCTGCTTGGTATGGAAGACACCTGTCTGTGGGAGAAAGGGTTACCTTGATTAATGCAGTTTTAAGCAATATTCGTATTGCTATTTATCAATTTTCAAGGATCCTAAGCTAGTAGGTCAGGAAATATTGAAGATTCATAGGGATTTTTTTATGAGATGGCCCTGAATTGAAGAGGAAAGGAAACTGGTTCAATTGGGAGATTCTTGTAAATTCAAATCAGAAGGTGGTTTAGGTGTTAAACATGTTGGAAGATTTAATATGGACCTTTATGTAAATGGCACTGGATAATTCTAAATGACCGTGAATCTAGGTAGTATGATTTATTGGTTTTCAAGTATGGCAATTTACAAGAGCTTATTTGGAGGATGCAAATTCGGCCAAAGGAAGCAAATATTACATTTGGTGGAGGGATGTGAAAAGTGTGAGCCTAGATGCTTTAGATAATCTAATGGAAAGTGTTTTTTATTTCCTCTCCAATAGAGCATTATAGTATTTTGAACAATTTTATAAGAGATTTCAGTTGTTATTGGTGTGTGGTGATTGTAGGATCCTCGATGGATGAATAGGGTAATAAAAAGCTTTTAAAGCGCCATTTTGGAAATTTCTGCTATTAGTAACCTGCAAGAGAATACTTTCTTCTTCCTCCATCATTTTCTTCGTGAGCTTCATTGTTCAAGTAATTGGTCAAGTTTGTATGATCTTATTCGTTGGTACAATCGAGGAATGTTTAATTGCTTCATCTTCTTTAAGATAAAATTAAATGTTTTTCTTTTCCCCCGCCCTCCTTTTCTATAGTTTTCATAATAGTGAACGTTTGATCTCTTACCTTCTTCCCTGTGATATTTCTTCTATTGTTGGTGTTTTCTTCCAAGGGTGAATATGTTTAAGCTCGCTTGCTTGGCAAATTTTACATGCATTCGTTTTTTTCATTATATTTTTAATCATGAAAATTGTTCAACCTCTACCAGGAGGTCCAGTAGGGATATCTCATGTGATTGGGTAAACCAAGACATATTAAAGTTTGTTATTACTTTTTTTTCCTAAGGGTGTGTTAGACCATGCCTCGATTGATATGGGTCTTGAAAAGAATATATCTTCTAGGACCTTGGTTGGGTTTAGGGGGTTTCAAGCAACGAGGTTTCCTGTCTAGTTTCTTATCTTTTTGGTTATGAAGGGGTTTAATGGGTCCTTATCTAAAAGAGGTAGTTTTAATTTTCTTTCTGGTTTTTGAATTGTCCCTTCTAATCTAGTTGCTTCACATCTCTAATATGCATATGATATGCTTATCTTGGGAAAGCTATTACAGACAACATTTTAAGTATAAAAACTATTTGTAGTAGTCTCAATGGGTTTAGTGTTCATATTAACTCATTTAGGATGATAAAACACCTCTTGAGTTGCAAAATATAGGCTTTTCCTTTTAGATATATAGGCCTATTGATGGAGGATAATTCTCGTCTCGAGTCAACGTGGGAGCCAAATTATCTCTCCAATAACTACTTGACTATGTAGATAAAAACAAGTGTGTGTTGAAAATTTTGTGTGGGGAAGTTCCACATTGATTAGAAAAGTGGTGACTTGAGCATTTATAAGTGAGATAACCCACACACGTATCACCTTAAGATTTTGGTTGAATATAAGGTTTGTCTTTCACAAGGTGTGTTGCTAATAAGAAATTCCCTAATAAAAAATGCTCCCTCGTGATGACCCCTAAATTGATGACCAAGCAGTGGTATCAGAGTCAGGTTCGAGTGAATGATTGACTCACTTGTATCGAAAGTCATCCCCATATGTTGATGGGTAGGAGGCATGTATCGTTGAAAAAGTGTCAACGGTGGTATAAGTGTATGTTAATGGCATAACTTCTGCTTGAGGATGAGCATTATGTATAGACGCACACTTGAGGGAGAGTGTTGAGAAAAAACACATGTGGGTTGAAAATGTTATGTGGAGAAGTCCCACATTGATTATAAAAGTGAAGACTTAAGCATTTATAAGTGATAAAACCCAGACACCTATCACCTTAATATTTTGGGTGAATATGTGGTGCGTCTCTCACAAGGTGTGTTGCTCATAAGAAATGCCCTAATGAAAAATGCTACCTCGTGATGTCCCTTAAATTGATGACAAAATAGTGGTATCAGAGTCAGGTTCGAGTGAAGGACCAATTCACTTATAACGAAAGTCCTTCCCACATGGTGATGGGTAGGAGGCATGTCCCATTAAAAAAGTGGCAATGGCGGTATAAGTGTATGTGGATGAAAGAGATTCTGCTTGAGGAAGAATATTGTAGATATACTCACGCTTAAGGGGGAATGTGCGTTGAGAAAAATAAGTGTGAGTTCTAAGTGTTGTGTGAGGAAGTCCCACATTGACTAGTAAAGTGGAGACTTGAGCATTTATAAGTGAGAGAATCCACACACCTATCACCTTACGGTATTGTGTGAATATGTGATGTGTCTCTCATAATGTGTGTTGATCATAAGAAATTTCCTAATGAAAAATGCTCCCTCGTGATTACCCCCAAATTAATGATGAACATTGGTATCAGAGCGAGGTTCAAGTGAATGACCGACTCACTTATATCGAAAGTCCTCCACACACGATGGTGAGTAAGAGGCATGTCCCGTTGGAAAACTGTCAATGGTGGTATAAGTGTATGTGGATGAAAGAGCTTCCGCTTGAGTAGGAGTATTGTGGATAGACTCACACTCGAGGGAGAGTGTTGAGAAAAACAAGTGTGAGTTGAAAGTCTTGTGTGGAGAAGTCTCACATTGATTAGAAAAATGGATACTTGAGCATTTATAAATGTGAGAATCCACACACCTATCATCTTAAGATTTTGGATGAATATGTGGTACGTCTCTCATAAGGTGAGTTGCTCATAAGAAATGCTCCAATGTAAAATGCTTCATGGTGATGATCCCCAAATTGATGACTAAACAAACTCGTGGTGTAATAGATTTGTTAGCCTTGGGAATAAAATGGGTGTTGATTATTTCCATTTTGAACTTAATTTCTATTTTTTCTGTCCTCATGAAGATGTCGTTAAAAGTGTGAAAGAAGATTATTAGACTCCAGAGGAAGTTTATGTGGGGTAAGCTAACGAGGATGTCCAATATTTCCTAGGTTAGATGGTCAATTACGTGTAAGTATAAGAATATAGATGAGCTCGATTTGAAGGGCATCCAATTGATTAACTTGGCTCATCTCGATAAGTGGCATTAGAGATTGATCATATACGGTGTTGACATGTGGCGTGAGATCATCTTAGATCGCTATTGTTCTTAGACTATATCGAGTCTTATTGTTGTGTGATAGTGTGTTTTACAAGGACCGTGTCTTTGAGGAAGGGTGTTTTTCTTATTGGATATGACTAGTTAATTAATTTATATTAGTTCTCTAAGGATGTCACTATACAAGCTTGGTGACGACCTTCGCACTGTTTTTTTAGAAGAGTCCTCGGTGGGCTTTGTTCCTCTTAAAAATTTCTTCTAAAGGTTGTCTCATGTTTCTAGCCATAAAAGTCTTTCGATTGATGGGATTAGCTCTTCCCTGGATGGAATCTAGATTTGAAACTTTATGTGGATGACTGGTCTTTTGTTTGGGAGCAAAAATTGGTAATTAGTTTGATATAATATCTTCAGGGTGTCACTCATACTAAAGATTTGGACTCTGACCAGGGTCGCCCCAATCATATCGGAGATCCCGTTTTAATTTTAAAAATGGGCTCAAATTTTTAAAAAAATACAATTATAATCATTAAAAAAATATCAGAAATACAATTATGTATTATTTAAAAATAAATTTAATTATAATTATTTTGAGTTTTGATCAATCTTGATTTTTATATATATTAAATTTTTATCATAACATTTCTTTCACTTATTAAATTTTTTTAATAATATTTTATTTATTTTTATTAATATTTATGAAAAAATAATAATAATTTTAAACTTTGAAATCCTCTAAAATTTGAGATCCTATGCTGCAGCACATGCTGCATTTGCACATGATCGATTCTGACTCTGAGTATAACTTCACAATCCTAAGGGTGGCTACTCAGTTAGGTCAGGATACCTTACTATTCTTTCTCAAAATTTAAAGGAGGAGCTCTTAACTAGTGTTAAGGAACTTGTTATTACAAGAAGAGCTTAATGCCTTCTAAAACGATAACATTTTCTTGGCAATTATTATAGAAAAAAGGATTTAACATTTGAAAATATGTTTAGGAAAATGGTTTTACTAGAACCTAGTGAGATCTTTTGTGAGTTTGATTAGACGTATGTGGAGTCGATGGGTTATTTATTTGTATCTTGTGACATTAATGCAAATATTTTGTACGAAATTTTTAGACGCATGGTTAGGATGAAGCATTGTTTTACCAAGTGAGTCATAGTTTGATATTTATTTAGGATGATGGGACATGGATCTAGAGTTAGAGCAAGTTTGACTTTGGTCTAATATTTGATGGTTTGGAACATTTGGAAAGGCTTGTAATATATATGTATAACCTAATAAAAGTTAAAGATTTTGAATTTACAAAATTAGACATGATTTTTTTTAGTTGTCCACCCTTACATTCTTATTGTTTGTTTCAATTTTATTTTATTTTAGTATCCCTGCTACTCCTTTCTTTATATCTTTACGAGAAAAATATCTATATATTATATGCTTCATTCATCTCATAAAAAATATCATCTTTCAACAATGTATGATTTTTAAGAAAATGATTTGATATGTTTATTTTAATGATAAAATTAAGGATAATACAAATTTATGTTCTAGAAGTACAAATTAAAAACTAAATAAATAAAGGGCAATGTTAACTTGTGCCCTTTTGGCACAAATTAAGAGATAAATATAGAAATAAATTCTTGGAAATTGTATATTGAATTTATTAAAAATTTATCATTAATAATTTTATTTATTTTTTCAAAACAAATTTTTTATTTGGGGTTTCTTAACATGTGTCACTAGGGCACAAGTTAGCATTATTTGATAAATAAACATTATTTTAAAAATCGTACACTGATTTAAATAAAAATATATAATTAATCTTTTTAATATTTTTTCATACAAATTTACTAAATCTAATATAATTTATTAGTATACTCTTATTAATTATAAGTAATAAAGTAGTTGAATAAAAAAATGAATAAATAAGAATATAATAGTGAAAAATAATAAAAAATATTGTATTAATATTATAAAGAAACAATCATTTTGAAATATAAAAAATATGTAAATAAAATATCGGAAAAATATAATTTGTTATTAAAAATAATGTTTTCTTTTTAGTTTCATGTAATTTCCACTTTTTAGAATCTTCTTTTATTTGAACCATTTTATATATATTTACTGTATTTAGGTCTTCAACCTAAAGGGTACAATACAAAAAATCTATTACAATGTCAATCATGATGCGGGAAAAAAGTAAGGGTAATCAAAAGTGCAGGGGAAGTTTGTCATATCAAAAGAAAACAAATGAACAATCTATTGACATGACGTGACTATGATAGCAAAGAAAGGAGATAAAGAGATACGTACCTTACTTTCTATATATATATATATATATATATATATAGAATCAAACACATTAAGATAGAAATATACGACCTCCTATTATTATTATTATTATAAATAAATTTATTTATTTTTAAATATATCTAATTTATAGGTAGATTAAATACATTAACAAAAAAATATAAAAACTTAAATTTATTTGTGTATACCTCGATGTATTTTAAATATATCTAATTTATAGGTGCTTTTTCAATTCATGCCGTGAATGGTCAACGTCCACCATCCCTCCTAACTAATATGAGGGTGCTTTTATAGTTCAAGCCATGAATGGTCAACGTCCACCACAATAATTAAAACATGCTATCATATTTATTGTACGTATATAAGATGAGATGAGGGTGCTTTTTCAATTAAAGCCATGTATGGTCGACGTCCACCACCCCCTTCTAGTTAATTCATACTTTCTTTTTATCTTTTTAAAAGTGTTATTGTTTTGATTTATTGGATATATTTTTATATAAAGTTAATCATTATTATTACCTTTTAAATATTTTTTTTCATTTTTTTTAAATATTATTTTTTTATTTTTTTACAGATATTAAAGAAGCTAATCATTATTATTATTTTTTAAATAATAATTCTTCTTTTATCTATAATATCCTTAATTATTTATTACATTCACTTTACTTTTTCTCTCTATGTAATAATTATATAGAGATAATTTTGACAAAATTGTAATTAATACTACTTTGAACTTTGAAAGTGACAATTAAAAAGAAACAATTTTTTTAAGGAAAGTGACAATTATAAAGAAACGGGGGTAATAATTCTTCTTTTAATTATAACATTCTTAATTATTTATTACATTTATTTTATTTGTAATAATTATTTTGAGATAATTTTAAAAAAAAAACAATTAATACTATCTTAAACTTTAAAAGTGACAATTAAAAATAAATAATCTTTTTTCTTCAAAATAGTGAGACTTATAAAGAAACGAAGGGACTATTTCACAATAATTTTTAATATATCTTATTTACACTTTTTTTATATTTCAAAATAATTATTTTTTTATAATACTAATATAGTATTTATTATTATTTTTTAATATTATATCTTTATTTATTTATTTATTAAATTTGATATTTAATATCCGTATATATTTATTTATTGTCCATATATATATATATATATATATATATATATATATATATATATATATATATATATATATATATATATATATATATATATATATATATTTAGTTCGTAGATCTACTTGCTTTTATCAATGTGTGTTTTCTAACAAATTTTATTTAAAAATAATTAAATATACTCTAAACAGTACTACGTTACCAAAACATATATATATATTGAATAAGCAAATAAAAATAACCATAAAGAAGCAACCTTAAACTTACACATTAGTGATTACCTGAATGCTCGGTGATATGGTGTGCTTCAACAGTATTATGGCTGTTGAGTTTGTCACCATAATTGTAACATTTCAACATTGAAGGACCATCCATATGAACCAACGACCTTGTATTAGATAAGACATTTTCTTCATTATAGTAAACACGATTGCTTAACCTTGAAGATGTTGATGAAGCCCTTGTTATTGATCTATAACAACCTTCCAAATCACTATCATCATCAAGAATTTCATGGTTTATAGGATCACTTATATCAATCATCATCCCTTCAGATTTTGGATTCAAACTTAGTGATTTTTTTAAGTACCTCTTGCTTCCTTGGATGATGTTTGAATACTCAAGTAAACCTGACTTTGTTTTCTCATTATTTGCAGTAGTGTTGCCATTTTGCTGCCATGATGTCTTTGGTTCATGAACTTGTTTTGCCTCGGGTTTGCATTGTAACTTCCTCTTGAAAGAAACACAAATTCCAAGCATGCTGTGCCCTTTTTTCCCTTCAAACCAATATATGTATATATAATTTCTTATTTGTTAATAAACTTTTATACAATATTAAATATCCTCACTTTTTATTAGTATTTAATTGAAATATATTATACTATAGAAAAAAATTTATACCGTCAATTAATTATAGACGTCAATTAATTATAGACATTAGATGTTGAAAAAAATTTGACTTTTATTTCAACCATCCATAAACTAATAAAAATGGATGATGATAAATTGATAGGATAAATTTTTTTACTATAATAATTAATCTCTTTTTATTATTATAAAATTTATATTTTTACTAAAAATATTGAATAATTCTCCTTTGAATCTTTTAGGAGGTCCATATTAGACTAAAGCATAAAATTGAATCAATAACCTTGAACACTTAGGTGGTGACAACATTATATATAAAATAGTGGCAGTGTATATATAAGAGCATCAAGCCATTAACTTCTTTAATTTAATTACTTATACGTAAAACAATGAGTAGAACTGAGATAGTCTACTGATATTTATCAGTTATACTATTCCTACACTATTTGTATATCAATACATATATCATACACCATTCATTATATTTATAGTTATGAATATTATTTTAAATGATTTTTTTTAACACTGCGTGAACAGTATATGAATAGTTATGAACAGTGTCGATTAACAGTAACCATAAACAATGACTTTAAAATAGCGAAATAAAATTGGTTAATAAAATATAAAAAATTAATTAATAAAATGATGAAGTTGATTAATACACGTTAAAATATTAAAAATAATATTTACTAATACAATAAAGTTGGTTAATAAAAAATAAAAAGTTGGTAAATAAAGTTATGAAGTTAGTTATTAAACGTCCAAATATCCAAAATAATTTTGAACAATCATTAAAGTTGGTTAATATAATATAAAAAATTTGTTAATAAAATTATAGAATTGGTTAATCCCATAATTTAATAACAATATTATTTAATTTAAAAATAAAAATAAATAAAAAATAATACTTTTTAATATTTTATTTTAATATATTATTATAATATTTTATTGTTTGCTGTATTTTTGTGAACAGTAAAATATAGTTTAGGTGGTATAGGAATATCATTTCTTGAAATTTATTTATTGGATTAAATATATGTAAACGGTTAGTTTTGAATTTAATAATTAATTATATTATGTGTTAGTGTAAATATATTATTAATCCTTATAAATCAATAAATTTTTGAAAATAATTGAATAGGACTAACCACTTCAAGTGCTTGTAAAAAATATTATTTTTATGAAAATTATAAATTGATATTGTACATTCTACTTTAAACAAAACTACTATTAGATAAGTTACGTTATTCAAAACTATTGAAAATAATTAGTAACCAACTTTTTTTTACTTCTGAAATCTCAAAGTTTAATATTCTCTTATTTAATGAAAAAATATATAGTTTAATTACAATATTTTCTTATTGCAGAATATAATTTTTATGAAAAAATATATATTTAAATAGCACATTTAGATAAGTTACATCATTGAAAAATATTATTTTTATGAAAAATTAAATACAATTTGTTTTATTAGTACAGTATGATTATTAAACAAAATTACTATTAGATAAGTTACAACATTGAAAACTATTGAGAATGCTCTTAGTAACCGATTTGTGTATACTTCTGAAATCTGAAAGTTTAATATTCTATTATTCAATAAAAAAATATATAGTTTAATTAGATATTTTAGGGTCTCAAAGTAATTATCATTTTAAAATACAAATGAAAGATAAATTATTCTTTCCTGACCTAATACATTCTTATTTCTTATATTTCAACTGCTCTAACTAATTTCACTTACTATATTTATTAAAACTGTGTTATAAAAAATTATTTTGTTTTTGAAATTAATATAATTAATTGATTTTTTAATAATCATACACAATCCAAATTAAACATTTTTTATGAAACAAATGGATAAAATACTATTACGACTGCTTTCAAAAATAAATAAATTATATTTTAGGGTTTGATTGAATACCTTATATGAAATAGAATTAATTTTAACTTAAATGAATTAATATAAAAATAGTATTATAATTGAATGATGGATACATATATAAACTCAAGGTACTAGAGAGCTAAGTTTATTAGATACATAAATATCAGATTTTGTAGAGCTTCTAATTTAATCTGAATAACAGTAATTAAGTGGTTTAGCAGTTAAAAGAAATTGAAAAGAAGTTCTCTAGTTCCAACCCTATATATAGATATAGATATATATTAAAGTATGGAGTTTTAATTAACATGAAAACTAAAACTTTAAATTCTAAACTCATAGGATAAAATTTAACATAAAAATGGAAGCTTTTGTAGTTTCAGAAATTCATCAATCTTTTATTTCATCATTAACATCAACAACGATAAATTTGAGTAGGAAAATGAGAAAAACTTATAGTCCAAGAGGAGGAAGAAAAGAAAGGAGAAAAACTTACTTCTTCTTATACTAGCAACCTATCTTCTTCAAGCTCTCACTTCTTCACTCTTTGAACAGATAAGATGACCTAAGATATTTATTTTGGATAGAGAAGTGGCTCATGGTTATAAATAAGAAAGGGAGTAAATAAGTTGGTTACTAAGAGCATTATATTTTTAATGGTGCAATTCATTTCATAGTTATTTTGTAATGAATCATATTATCTTGAAACAATTCATTCTATTTTTACTATTTTTATTTTAATAGTGTAACATTAAAGAACTTATGTTAGATCTTATAATATAATTTTACATATTAATTTTTATTTATATTTAGTTTTATTATTATTTAAAATATCAATTTAAATATTTTAAGTTAATAAAAAATATATTTGAATTTAAGTTTTATATTAATAATTAAAGTTAACCATTTTAAATACACAACCTGTATGATTAAAAACAATATAACTTATATTGATTTTTATAATGAAATAAAAACTGTATTGATTGGAACCAACAAGATATAAATAAAACTAATTTGAAATAATAAGATAAAACTAATCAGAAAACATACCAACAATAAGCCTCATTCGGATTTACATCGGAATTGAAATTTGTTCATTTAGTGACGTTTACCCGGTTGTTCAAATATGGTAAAACTTTATTAAAAAAAGTTCTATGATATTATAAGAATGATGTAAATAAATTTAAGTTATTGTTAAATGTAAATAAATTTAAGTTATTGTTAAATAATATTCAAGTTAATTTAGTTTTGAATTTTATTTAAATTTAAATTTGTATTTGTATTTAATGTGCATTTGAGTTTAGATTAATCTATATAAACTCAAATAAAGTGAATTTATAAATGTTCTTCCATTTTGAGAAAAGTTAGATAGAAAAATCATCTTTCTCTTCTCACTCTTTATCTTCGTCTTCTCAAATTCTTGTGCATTGTTAATGGATGTTTATGGTTGAACTCCAACAATTGGTATTTAGAATTCTAGTTCGATTCATAGGGAAACACAAATGTAGTGGGGTGTGTGGTTGATTTTATTTTTTAAATTCGCGTTGAATTGAAGTTCGAAATCAGAGACAATCACAAATCTTGATTCTCATGGTTTAGAAAACACGAGTGTTGGTGAGAACAAAGTGATTTGCACGGAAACATTATGTTGAACACAAAGCTTCCAGTATTCAACGGAAAGAACTAGAATCGGTGGTCGATTCAGATGTGTGTGTTATTTGGAGATCAAGATGTTCTTGATCTCGTCAATAATGGTTACATGTCGTTGTAGAAAATGCAATAGAAGCGCAAAGAATTGCGCAACCAGAAATAAGGAAGAAGGATCAGAAAACGTTGTTCTATATCCATCAGTGTGTCGATACAAAGGTGTTTGAGAAAATTGTTGATTCGACGACGGTGAAGACAACGTGGGATACACTGGTACGATGCTATGGTGGTGACACATCAATGAAGAAGGTAAAGCTTCAAACCCTACGTAAGCAATATGAGAATCTCACCGTGAAGAACTATGAAACGGTACCTGATTAGATCTCCAGAGTAATTATGGTCCCCAATGAGATGGAGTATTGTGCATAAACACTCTCTGAATAAGTAATCATTGAAAAAGTAGGTATATAATATGAACCAATAAATATACAATTTTTTAAAATCAAAATATGGCTTGAATTGCTCATATGTGTACATTATATGTAACCACCAAAATATGACTTCAATATAGTACCAAAATATTAAACAACTATAAATATTATTTACATCAAACCCAAAATATTGCTAACATATATTACTAACTCAATGTCATAACTTTGGCGTATAAAGGGCATTAAATCAAGATGTCCAACATGTACGAACATCTTTAAAGTCTTCATGTGAGAATGATGTAATATCGTTAAACATCTATATAAAAAATTGAAGGAAATGGAAGATCAATTGATTTGAAATAATAACAAACTTTTATACATGCAGTTTAATTCATGAATGAGTTATTGTAAATATATATACTTGATCTCAAGAATCAACAATGCCGCAAGGATAATGTTTAACATGTGTTTCATGATATATAAATTACACTCGTATCCTCCTTTTTATTTCCCCATCTACAAATTTAAATATTACATGAATATATAATCACACATGTAATAATATATAAATGAATGTCACAAGTAATTTACTTACCAAAGGCATACAAAATGCATGTCTTTTATTCTAACTTCGTTCAACATATTGTGTCCCTCCTTAACTCTATATATTGAAAATAATTTAAACATGTTACATGCTAAACTAATTACAAAGTAATAAAAAGTATTACTAAAAGTCTCATAAAATATAAACTTATGTAATAAGTAGACGTCTCATATTTAATTCAAGTGGTTTGGTCAACGAACATAGCATAATTACCATATTCGTCCGAAGAGAGATGTCGATCAATTGATATGACCACTGAATGAACACAAGCATAATTAGTATTTGGTTTAAAATTAATAATATAGAGAAACCACAATTTCAAAATTACTCACGAATCGATAAGTGGTGTTAAGTAATAATCTTTATTCTCCTCTCTTAACAATGATGATATGAATGATTCAATCGCTTTTGGAGAATTATCTATAAATTGAATACTAAATGGGTCAAAGAATCCATAAATATCTGATTTGTATAAGTTTATACAAACACGATGCATGTACCTAAGTGGTTAAACAAAGTTCATATAATAAGCTGATAAGTGGTTTTCGTATCGTTTATATGAGACATTTTCCTTTGTTATTTTCTTGTTTTAGTTTGATTTACCTTCATTTCTATCATGTTTTATGCTTGGTATTCTATTTCGGATGTTTTGAGACCTAAGTAAGTATTTCGGATGAAAAGGGAACAAAAAGGAACGAAATGCGAGAAAAGAAAAATTTCGAAATTTTGCCATGCATTTTCCAAAGGGATGTTACGGGTGACCGTAACAGATTTTACGAGTCAAAGTGGCCATTGTCGAGTCCCCATATAAATTCTAGACGCATGCTGCAGACACACTTCCTGGACTTTTGTTTTCTTTTATGGCTCTTTTATTGGTGTTTTGAGATCTCTGTTTCTGATTTGTGATATTTTCCTTTTGATGGGCATTGGACAAGATTAAATTATTCCACAATTATAATTTACTATAAAAACTCATAGTTTATATGAGTTTGGAAGATCTCATTTTTAGCTTTTACATATTATTTCTGCTTATTTCAAAAAGTTGTACTCAAATCTCCTTGGAGCATCTGAATTATTGTTACTTTAGATTACTTTGTTGTTAGTCAAGTTTCTTTTATCCTTTTATTATAATTGTCAATTTATTTCTACCGTTTATCATGATTGCTAATTCGATTATTGTTGACCATAAATGAGTAGTTCTCTAAGGACCAAGGGTCATGAGACTTGTCTCATGACTTATCCATGAAATTCTTGCAATTAGATTATGAGAAAATCGTTAATATTTTATTTTAAAAACTGATTGTTAGAATTATACCTTTCACGAAAGTGAAGATTACTCATGTACCGACCATACACTGAAAGGGCATGCTTCAGTACCTAAAAGTAGATTTTTAAACAATTGAGTACGAGTCACGAGAGTGCCCAAACTCAGTTGAGAAAAGTTTCAATTTTTATTATCGTGCGAAAAAAGTTTTTTTGATGCATAATCCATGATAGCTAAATTGGACGAATTATTCATCTTAGACGGGACAACACGCTGACGAAAGTAGGTCTTGTCCAAAATTATCTATTTTTCTATAATCATATTGAATTTGTCATAATTGAAATCAATTAATACATGGATTTGTATGAGCAAGAATCATGCATCCTCAGTCTTGTTTGTTTTATAATATATAAGTGCTTTTAATTTAAGTTGTTCTCATAAGTGCTTTTCACTTAAGCTATTTTCGAAAAAAATCAATTTTTGGTTGCTCTAGATTTATTCCGATAAAATAGAATTCAATATTCAACAATTGGTCTTTGTGGTTCTATAAATCTCTTTTTATACTACTTCGCATTGTCGTACATTTACAGTGTGTCATGTTTTTGGTGCCGTTGTTGAGGACCAATTGTGCTTAATATTGAAATTTTATTTAGTCACCGTAAAGACTAAAGTATTTTTATTTTTCTGCTTTAGCTCTATCACTATATTTGTATGCAAAGAACTAGTTCTGCCAATAATTTAGTCGATCATGTGAACAAAGTCGAGCGTTTCTTGCACGAGAGACGTTGAAATCTAAGACAACAAGTGATGGATGAACCGATAGTTAACATTAAGCCTCTTAAGGATTATGCGATGTAGTCTTGTGCACCCTCCCATAACGGAAAATAATTTTGAACTCAAACTATTTTTATAGGCATTGTCCAACAAGACCAATTCTCAGGGTTACCTTCAGAAAACTTGAATTTTGATATATCTATTTTTGTTGATAATTGTGGTACCGTAATTGTGCCATCTGCCTTAGGTTATTCTCTTTCTTGTTAACAGATCGAGTCAGGGCCTGTCTTCAATCTTTTCCTGTAAATTCTATAACTTCTTGGGCTCAATTAAAAACTTTATTCCTTTCGCGGTACTTTCCAACAAGAAAAACAACCCAAGCAAGGAATGAAATTAACAATTTTAGGCAAGATGAGGGAGAGTTCTTATTTGACGCATGAGAGCGTTATAAAGATCTATTGAGATTGTGTCCATTCCATGGGATTGAAAAGTGGTTAGTCATTCATACTTTTACAATGGTCTCCTTTAGACCACAAGGTTTACCTTAGATGCGACTGTCAGTGGCACCCTCATGAACAACCCCAAAGATGTAGCCACTAATCAAATAGAAGAAATGGCTAAGAATCATCATTCACGGGTTAGTGCGTAAAAAGTCGTTGCTAAATCTTCCGCTATGACCATATGAATACAAAGGTAAATGCTCTTTATCAGAAAATTAAAAGTCTGAGCATCACCCCTTATGTACCTGTCCCACCTATCCATGTATCCTTTATTGGCCACACTACTCTCTTCTATGAGATATGCGGAATAAACTGGCACATGGCTAATGATTGTCAAATGATTCTTACCGGAGGATCTATTCAAGACAACATTAATTTTGTGAACAATAATCAACAAAATAATCCGTATTCAAATACCTACAACCTAGGGTGGCGAGACCACCCAAATTTCTCTTATAAGAACAACTAACTACAACAAGCTATAGTACCACCGAATTTCTAAAAATTTGTGACCGTTTCTCCTAAGAAGTCTAATTTAGAACTTTGAAGTGGAAAATTTCATGATGACGCAAACTCGTCAAAATGACGATTTTAGAAATCAAAACCTCCATAATAATGAGGTACTTAGGTAGCTAACCACCAAAGTTGTAAATATTGATACCCATAATAAAATGTTGTAGACTCAAATCTCCCAAGTTGCATAACAACAAGATTCAACTTTCATCCCTCTAGGGTCATTTCTGAGGCAACCTGAGCAAAATCCCGAGGCGCAAATGAATATTGTGACAACCAGAACTTGTAAGCAAGTGGTTGATCCTAATGAGAAAGGAAAAGAGTTTGAGGAGAGTGAACCATCACCACCTGAAAAGGAGGTTGTTGAAGAGGTTAAGAAGAAAGCACCAATGTTGCTCCTACTCCTTATAAACCACTCATCACGTTCTCACAAAGGTTTGCAAAGGCAAAAGTGGAGGCCCAATTTAAATTTTTTGTGAAACATCTTAAAAAGATCCACATCAATATGCCTCTCACCGAGAAATTTTCTCAAATGCCCACTTATGCCAAGTTCTTAAAAGAAATTCTTTCTAACAAAAGAAAATTAGAGGTTCATGAAAGTGTGGCTATGAATGTTAATAGTAGTGCGGTAATCAAAAATATGTTGCCTTCTAAGCTTAAGGATCTGGGGAGTTTTTCAATCCCCTGTTAAATAGGCACCATGAATTTTGGTTAAGAAAGATGCAATCGTGGTTCATTGATTCAAGGGTGGTTCATGTGTTTATTTCCATGACATTTCATCTAATCTTCAAGTCATGCTCAAGATCATTCAAGCTTTACTCAAGTTTTATTCAAGGGATGATCCTTCCATCATAATTTTGGCTTGGGATGCAAGAGAATTTCAAGTTTTCATAAGTTGGCACAAATTTGTTTGACCTAATTTGCAAGTATGGCTTACTTTTGGTCCAAACCCCATAACTTCTTAATTTTCAACCAATTGACAAGCTTATATTAACCAAATATTCCTAATGAGTTACTCTACAACTTTTGTTCAAGGCTTAAGTGTAGTAGTAAATTCATGACCATCAAGTTATGGATAAGCTTAACGTCAGTAAAACCAGAGTCGCCACCGCGTTTTTATTATTTCCAAAGGAAAAGGGAAAAGTAAGAACAAAACCCAAAGATAAGAAGTTTTCAAATCAAAACTAATAAAATTTCAGAGATTACAGGTTAGGGGGTTAGTTACACAGAGGGAAGGTGTTAGCCCCCAAAGTGTCTTAGGTACTCCTAGGGAGCCCTTTTTGTGTGCACATGTTTTTGGATATAAATGATGTTTGATAAAATATAGAATGAGGGGATGAGAAAAGAATTTATTGATTATATTTTTGTGCTTTGCAAAACCTTCGGTCTTATGCCTACGTACCAACATAAAAATAAGGGATCGAAACCCCGTAGTTCGTGGTAAAAATTTCAAAGAAAGTTGGTGAATTGATTTTAACAAAAATTTAAGAAGAGGACGCAAAAGTCCAAAGTTTTGAATGGGGTTGTTAGTTCTTTTTGTCTTTTGAAATTTAAGTCAATATGGTTAAGTTTATTTACAAATTTTATTTAAGAAAAGAAGTTTTAAAAATTCAATGGCATAAGGCCAAAGTTTCTAATAATTAAAACATGTTTAAGTTTGAACTTACAAGAAAAGAAAGTTTTTGAAAAGAGAGAGAGATTTTGAAATTAAAGAAGTAGGAGGAGATGAAGAGACTACCCTAAGCAAAAAATTTAAAAGTTAAGAGTTGAAAAGATCTTACCAATGGGATGCAATCCACCAAACAAAAATGTCATATAGAAACCATTCTCCTTTGGACTTTGATCAAGCAATAAGCAATAAGTAATGAGCAATATCCATACATCATGAAGATCAAGGCATCAAATAAAGATAACCATATCCAAGCAAGCATGCCAATAGCTAGCAGTCTTCAGTATCTTCCAATGTATCAGATGAAATATTCCTTGATCAACTCAGAACAAAACATCAGACATAGGCAATAACAAAATAATAATTAGACACAGAGACAAAGTATCAGATGAACCAAAGAGATCTAAGGTCTTGCATCAGATGAAAGTCATTGTCAAAGATAACTCAGTCTTAGATGTTGGCATTGGCCAAGCCGTTTATGTAAGACCCTAATTTTGACCCTAAGATCCCTCATGGCATCATATCATTGTTCATTGCATTGCCTCAAGGATCATAGCATGTGTGGCTCCTTTACCCTAGGGGTTGGGACTTGTGTGAGTGTTTTGAGACCACCAAGCATGCTTGAATTGTATATTATTTCTTTTCTTATTTTGTTTAATAACCAAAAGCACAAAAATATGTCACTAACTCTTTTTGTTTTGAAGCTCAAGTAATCATGTGCTCCCATGTTCCTATGAGGCTCCTAAGCTCAATGAAGTGGCTAGAGGAAGGTGAGAACAAGCATGAAAATGGTCCAAAAAGTTCCTAATCATCATATATGTCTCCCAAGTATCTCAATTTTCCAATTTGATCAAGATAACCCAAAGAGCTTGAGGATTGTTTCCCAAGGAAACCCTAATTCAACTGTGCATTGGTTGTGCCTTGCTCATGAAGAAACCTCAACCTATGATCAAATTCAATCAAGGGAAGTTCTTTCATTCATTATTTTATGCATATATGAGCCTATGTGAGGATCCTCAATCATTCATTCATCAAGATTTGAAGTTTGACCTTGAGAAGTTGACCAGTTAAGTCATCTGGCTAAACTGAGGATCCCTAAGACTTAACTTTTTATGTGTTTGTTAAATGAAGATTACCCCAAGATGAAAAATATTCTTAAGAACCATATGAACAACTTTCATGTCCATCAAAAATCCATTTGAAACTTGGAAGGTCATCATTCATTTCAAAACAGTATAGGTCATTTTGACTGAAACCCTAATTTTGGGTCAACTTCCTTGTTTTTTATTTTTTTGAGGTTAGACCAATTGAATTGGAAATATTAAGATGTCTACTTAAAATGTTATGTTGGACAAAATTTCATAATCCTAAAAGAAACACATGTGATAATACAAAACATTATAGGTCACTTTGGACCAAAGTCATTGAATTTGAAAAATGTCTAACTTCAAGTGCCCATAACTTTCTCATTAAAAATCCAAATTATGCAAAGTTTAAGTCCAAATTTATCATCTTGAAAATAGATACAACTTTTATGTTGGAGGTTTTTCCATTTGAGGCTTGCATCATTGAAACAAAAGGGCTTGAGGTTGCTTGGTTTTGGCAAAAAAAAATCAAAGGGAACCTAGACATGTTTTGTACCTCAAACTTCACAGCCAGTTTTCATAAATTTCCAAACTCCAAATGGATTTTTGCCCAACATAACTTTTGTTCCTTATTTCAATAACTTTCCAACCATTACTCACATGACTATTTTTGGATTTTCCATGTGGGAGTTTCGAAGAGATGAATGTTTATGTGCATTTTGGCATTTCACTTCATAACTTAATGTACAAGCTAATGCCAAGCCATTTGCACGTCCAAATCATTTCTACTTGACCTTAGCATGCGTTTCCATTCATTATTGGGCTTTGCAAGCGCCTGTATAGGCCCATGCATGGAAGGTCCAATTTTCATGCACACAAGCAAATCACCACATTGCATCAAGTTCAGCTATAAATAGAAGTGCTTGCTCATTCAAAAACCAACCTGAAGGAGATCTGAAATGCTGCAGAAGTGAAAACCCAAACCTCACTCAAAGGAATTTCAGTTTTCATTTTTCGATTTCAAGCTTGAATTTCAACATCCTTAGTTGATCTTCAAGTCTTAATTCATTAGCCTTGCATCATCATTACATCTCCGGATCAAATTTGGATCAAAAGCTTGGAGAGATCATGATGTTCAAAGCTGCATTTCAGAGGTATATCACCAAACTATTTTGATCTAGATCTTGAAATACAATGTGAATTGCTTGAGTTTGAACTATTTTCTGAAGTCCTCGAACAAGAGGCATGTCAGTGGTGGTCTTAATTTCATGAATCATGACATTTCAGATCAAACACCGTGATCTTCAACCTCTTATTTCTCTCTAAATAGAAACATTGAGGAAGATCCAAGGTTACAGGGGTGATGTACATCACCCCAGCTTCATTTTGATACCTTGCTTGTTTATTTTCGTTAAGTTTCAAAAACCTGCGCGTGGTGGCCGGAAATTGTTAGCTGGCCGGAGAAGATGGTGGTTTCCACCACCACCCCCACGTGGATGCTTCAGGTCCCTTGGATCTCTTTCAAATGTTATAATCCTGGCCCTTGCTTTGTTTGACTTCTTTTAATTCCATATGTTGCGCGCTCGACCAAGGAGCATCGTGCATCAGCGCTTCTGAATCGTGTGATCATGCCACGCCAATTAATGAGACGGATCCAAGCGCTCTGGATTTTTGCTATTTTCTTATTTCTGTTTTAATTTCATTTAATTCCTTTTATTTTCAAAAATTCATAAATATTTTATTTGAAGTCATAAAAATATGAGACCAACACCAAAAATTTTCTTGAAAAATCTAGTTTCATATTTTGATTTTTAATTATTTTTGTGTCTTCATTTAATATGTTTTGTGAATTATTTAGTTTTTAATAGTTTTTAATTCATTTTAAATACTTTTTAATATCTGAAAAAGCCAAAAATAATTTCTTAACAAATATGGATCATGATAAGTCAAGGAAAAATAATCTCATCAATTTCTTAATTGATTTGAGATTTATTTGAGATTTTAATTCATATTGTGTTATTTTTATTGTTTTTAATTGTTTTAAAATAGTTTCTGATTTCAAAATTTGTTGAAAAAATTTGTCAAATCTTGTTTGACCATGTTAGACCTATGAGAATTTAATTGGACTTGTTTAAGTTAATTTGAATTGAATTTGAGGTTTGACCATATTTTGTCCATTTTAGTTTTGCATTTATTTTAATTCCAAAAATACCAAAAAAATATGTTTGACTTTTTGACTTCTAATCTTCATTTCTCTTCTGTTTAACATTGGTTGATGATGATTTGATTCACTTTTGACCAATTGTGTTTGACACTTTATTTCATTTTCTATTCATTTCATCTTCATCTTATTTCTTTTTATTTTGGCCAATGAGTTAATGTCTTATGGTTGGTCTTGAAATATGAGAGGTTTAATCTTCTTTGATCCAAATCAAACTCAATTTGATCTATGGTCAAGTCAGTTGCTTTGAGTCCAAGATAGGTTGCTTCTTGGTCAAGCAAAAAACCTAAAGTCCATACAAGACTTTCCTCTTTTTCTTTTGGCATGGCAAGTTGTAGGAGCTTGGCTTACTAGTCATGATCTCTAACTTGTGTTTATTTGCCTATAATTTTATTGACCGGTCTCAGATAGGTGTGACTACTACATTAGTTCACTTACGATTGTTTAACATATCGCTAAATTGTCTTATGACACACTAACATAACTACTAACTACTAACTTTAATTCAAGCATTTAATTCCTTGCAACTTACTTTAATGCAATTTACTTTCTTGCTCATTTATTTATATTGCTTTTCCCTTTGCTCACTTGAGCACATATTTTATGCTTATGTCATTTTCCTTTTGCTCATTTGAGCACATTATTATATATATATTGTTGCCTTGTGGTTGTTTTGTCTTTGTTTGTGTGAACCCAATGTAAAAAGGAGAAAGGAATTAGAATTAGGACAATACCTATGCTTAAAGGAGTTCAAGAGCAACTAGGCCCCATGCCTTTAGAATGCTAAACTTGTTGAAGAGCAACTAAGCCTCATGCCTTTAGAATGCTAAATCTCAAAGTTGACTTCAAAGGACCCCTAATCTAAACTCATTCTTTGTCCATTCCTCTTATTGTGTTGTGAACTTTTTGATGTTTGCTCTTGTGTGATAGGGATTCCATCTTGAGATAGTAAGAAGGACCATTGTCATGAGTAGCCAAGTTAAGAGAGACAAGCCAAATGGAGATCCTAGGAGCTTGAATCTATAATTGTGTGATTGCTTGTTTTTTGCTAAGTCCAAAGGAAAGGAGCATCTTTAATCATCTCTATGATCTCAAGAAAAGGAACTCCAAGGGTTTTATCCTTTCTCTTATCTTTGTATGCTTTAGGACTAGCCCTTCTCTTCTTCTCCTCACTCTAACCCAAGTCAAACTCTTTTTGTGCAAACTTTGACTTTGTTTCAAATTAGAAACCTAGGCCTTATGCCTTTGACTTTTCAAAATCTTTTCATTAATACTCATTGTGAATAAATCTTAATCCAACTTTGACTTCAGTTTTTGTAAATAAATCTAACTTGTAAATACAACTCACTTCAAGTTTATTTTTGTGGTTCCAATGGCCACCTTTGTTAAAACTTTTTTAATAAACATTAGCCATAAGTTTGAGTTATCATAGTGGTTGATGTAAATATCACCTCATCCTTAGTGTTGGATTATAAGTATTCCATGCTTATTATAGGGTTAACCCCTCACTAGCATATTGAAACCTCCCTCACATGGTAGATTGTTGGTTTTTGTTGAGTTTTCTCCCTTTGATAACAAAAGATCTTAAGGCTTTTGATCAAACCAATTCACCAATCTTTGAGATTTTTACCCCGAACTACGAGGTTTTGATCCTATCTTTGTGATGGTACGTAGGCAATGGGTTCATCCATTCAAACAACAAAATTGTAAATATAATCTATTCTTTTCTCATCCCCCTAATCTTTTGCACATATTTTCACAAATACCAACCTACAACACACATTTGCAAAAAGAGGTTCCCTTAGAGTACTAAGGATGTTTTGGGTGCTTAAAACCTTCCCATTTCATAACCAACCCCCTTACCTAGATCTCTTACATTTTTATTAGTTTTTGATTTGATAAAACTTCTTACTTGGCTTTTGTTCGCTTTTTAGCCTTTCCTTTGGACAAATAAAAGTGTGGTGGCGACTCGAATTGTATGTTTACTTTTGGTTTAGTCAATAAACCATAAGGTAACGAAATCCCCGCTACACTTTAGCATAGGGAATGTTGCCTAATTCTAAGTCCAGAAGCTCAGATAAAGTCCCAACAGTCCACCAAATGTTTTTTAGGTTTTTTTTTTGTTATTAGGTGTTTTAGGGTCCTAAGACCACAAACAAATATGTACAATCACAAGATATGGCTCAAATGAGTAAAGTGAAAAGGACTTAAAGCATAAACAAGTTATATGAAATGTAAATGGTAGATGAATAGTAAATGACTGAAATTTAAATTTCATAAAGTAAAAGACTTGAAAGTAAAAGCATAATGAATAAGAGTTAGTCAATGGTTAGTCAAATGTTAGTGTTGAGTTTTAATTGATTAAGTCATTCTTTTGAGAACACTCAACCATTCATTCACAAGTATGAATCCTTAAACCAATACATCTTCCATGAGAAGGGCTCCAACTTGGATAACTCAACAAGTATGCCACTAGCTCTCATGAAAGGAAAAAAGGTCAAGTCCTCACACAATGCCATGAAGAATGTGAGACTTATAATCTCACTTACTAGAATGATATGACTTCTTGATCAAATTTAGCTCTATGTTAAGCAATCGTAATTGGACTTATGTAGAAGTTACAACTATCTGAGGATGGGCAATAAAAATATAGTTGTTAATGCATGTTAGATATTTGGTACAAAGAACCAAACTCCTAAAACATACCACACATTAAAAGAAAATGGGAAGGACCTATCTCAGTCAGACTTGTATTGATTCATCTTACATAAGGTCATTGATGAATCAATTAGCATTTAGACATTAGAGATTTCATTGGTCAAATGAGGGAATGGGGAAGAACGGGGATGAAGATGAAGAGGGAAGGGGAGATAGAAACACAAATTGATCATGAGAGGAAATTCATCTGATCAATACCATCCATTCATTTTGGGAGATGAAATGTACATTTCATTAATCCCCTAAATCGAATGGTTTTGATAAAACAAAAGTCAAATCAATCATGACCAAGACCCAAACAGAAAGTCAAACATCACAAGACCATAAAAATGGCTCAACAATATTTTTAAATATTTAATCAATTAAAAACTAGATTTAAAATGATTTAAAATACATTTTAATTTGGACAAAACCTCAAATTCCTTCAAAACACCAAATAAATGGCCAAGGGATTTATCATAGGTCAAACAAGGTCAAATGACCTTAGGCAAAAAAATTCACAATTTTTAAAAAGTCAGAAGTATTTTAAAACAATTAAAAATATGCACAAAAACATTTAATTCATGAAAAATACCAAAATTAATCCAAAAAATAATTTTAATTCAGAATATGGAAGAGAAAAATATTTAAAGATTGGGAGAGTGCCAACGCATTTCACACCATACACCTCAGTCAACGCATCATAGGGATGGTAATCACAAGGAGCGACCAGGATTAGAACATTTCAAATGGATCAGGAGGTTGGGAGAGTGCCAACACACCACCGGAGCCCTAGCTCCGGTCTTCTTCTCTGGTGGACCTCACTGGACTGGTCCACCACCAACCTTCACCAAAAAAAAGTATGGACATAATTTTAAAGGAAAAATGCCCAAGAGCTCGAATCTGACCTCCATTTCATCCAATTCCAAGTATATTGAAAGATACATGGATTTGGAATTTGAGGTTTATTTTTTGAGTTGCTTTGATTTGACCTCAAAGCAACTCAATCTTGTTGCCTACATTGGTAGGACTTCAGACAACCAATAGTCAAGCAAAATAATTGAGAAATGAGGAAGTATCGAAGAAGAGAAGTTTGAGAAAAATCACCTTCGGGTAGCTCCAGTTCAACTTGATCTTACTTCCAATTGGCCTTGACTCGACTCTAGAAGCTTGCAACAAGTGAAATGGATCAAAGATGGGCTTGGATTCTTGGAGTTTCAATCTCAAAACAGAAGGAGATTTGAAACTCGATTTCAAGTGAAATCTTCAAGTTTATCCTTTAATGGAGGTTAGGGAAGCAATGGTTCAAAGCTTAGGCAAGCATGGATCCCCCTTCTGATCATAATGGTCATGTATATATAGCCTAGCAAGTTGCTTTTCACACACTTTGAAACTTTACCAATTTTAGAAACTTTGGTGCATGGCTGCATGGGCAATGATTTAGGCCCAATTCATGATGTAATCTTGCTCCAATTTATGCAAAATGGATCCTGGATCATTAACATGTAAGCATGCAAAAGGAAATGGACAAATGAATTCAAATCTTGCCAAAACAAACCTATGAAAGGAACCATGTGCAAGTCCCTTAAATCTTGTCCAAATGAAGTGATATTGGACTTTTTGGAAAGGTGACATCAAGGATAACAACTTTTATGTTGAACACGTTTCCATTTAAAGCTTGTATCATGATGAATTTTAAAGTGGAAGATTGAGAAATCAAACATAATTGAAAATTTTCTAAGTACCAAGTCAAAGGACCACTTCTTCCACCTTTAATAACTTTTTCTATGAGTTTCAAATGAAAATGGTTTCTTTATAAAAGTTGTAGATATTTCAATCCTATTCAATTTTATCACAAATTTGACCTCATTTAGATTTGGCATGAGGGAGTTATGCATTTTATAAGTTAAGGAAAATTGCTTGTTCAATGATGATGGCCCAAAATGACCTATAATGTTCCCTCTTGGCACATGCCCTTGCAAGTTGAATTTGACATTTATCAAAGAATAAAAGTTTGATAGGACATATTGAAATTAATCATGAAACTTGGATGGCCTTCATATCATAAAAATTGAGCAAGTTATGGTCCTTGGAAGTTGACCTCCTAACTAAGGCACATACAAAATGACCTATAATATTTTACCTTAAAAAATGAATTTCCAATCAAAACTAGTTATTGATGCCAAAATGATAGTTGTTTGGAATGTCATAAGGAGTAACGTTTCTCTTGGAATTATTTTCATATGACAAAAAGTATAGGAGATAGGGCCTAGGGAACCCCGGTTTTGACCAGTTGACTTTCTTTGGTCAACCTCTTTGAACCAACTTGCAAACTTGAAGTTATCTTGATCTTTTGGACTCATGGAGGATAATATATGTATAAGATAATGTATTATGAAGTATCCCTTGATATATTGGACCAATTGTTGAAGAAACTTGTTGAGGAAGTCACACAAGATACCCTGATGAATTAGGGTTTCCAAGGCAAACAAGCTTTAAACTCTTGATGATTTTTTGATTCAAATGATAAATGAAAAACATGGGGATCCATATAGGATGTCTAGAACCATTTTTAACCATATCTTAATTGATCTCCTTACACTAAGGGTCTAAAACCCTAGTTGTGAGCTTGATAGGGTATTGGTGGATGCACACACTACCTATAAAAGAAACAAAGTTATACATAGACATATTTAGACATATTTTTGGTATTTTGGTTTGTAAACAAAGAAAAATGAATTATGATACAATCAAATGTGCTTGGTGATCTCTCTCAATGCAAATCCAATGAATGAGGGGTAAGGAGGATACCAATGTGTGATCCCAAAGCCAATGCAAATGACGAGATAACATGAGGGATCTTAGGGTCAAAATTGGGGTCTTACAACTGCTCCTATTTAAGGATATTCTAAATGAGAATGTGAAGGTTAAAATCTTCGTATCGACTTAGTAGAATGGACTTAAATAACAACATCAAGAAACAAATTTTGGTCCCTAAGTGACCTCATGATACATATGATATGAATGTTAAAATAATCTATGTGGGGAATATATTGCCATAAAGGAAAAGAATTCGGAGAGACTGAAAGTCCATAGGAGCGTAATGCATTCCGTAAGGAAAACTCACTAGGGAGACAGAGACTCTAGGGATAAAAGTTGTGCGTAGGCCAGGCTATGACTTGAAAACTGCTGGAGATACGAGGGATTTTCCATGAAAATAAATCAATGGAAAGACTCGGTCCAGGGATAAGGTTATCTGCAGGGGATGGCGACTTCACTGAGGAAATACGTGCTCAAAATCAACTTGGGAAGACCAATACACTCGGACAGAGGGGCATCCGTTATCGGTTAGGGAAAACATATCAAGGATGAATCGCTGAGGAAAAAAGAGGTGTATTCATTACTAGTTACTAGGTAATAATAACCTACTTGAGAGAAAAGATCAAATAGGATTCACAACTACCTGCTACTGGGTAGAAGACCAAAAAGAGAGTATATGTCACTGGTTAAAATGAACATATCAAGGATAAACTCAAAGGAAGAATATTCATCATCGGTTAGGACGATCATATCAAGGATAGATCACCTGGGGAAAGAGGAAGAATATCTGTTACATGTTAGGGTAAACATATCAAGGATAAACTGATAGGGAGAAATAGGAATTACAACTACCGGTTATTGGGCAGAAGACCAAAGATAGAGAATATTCGTCATCGGTTAGGATGAACATATCAAGGATGGACTCAGCAGAGGAAATGGGATTTACAACTATCGATTACTGGATAGAAGACCACACAAAAAATAGAGAGAATTCATCACTGGTTAGAGTGAACATATCAAGGACTAGATGTGAGGGGAAAAGCAGGATTTATATCTACCAGTTACTGGGTAGAAGACCGTAAAGAGGAGAAAATATATCACCGGTTAAAATGAACATATCAAGGATTAACTCTCTGGGGAATAAAAGTATGGATTACAACTACCTTTTTACTGGGTAGAAAACCACAAAGTAGAGAATATCTGTCATCGGTTAGGATGAACATATCAAGGATAGACTCACCGGGGAAACGTGAAAATGAATCTGCTGTGGAAAATAAAGGAAGTAGATTACATTTTACCGGGTATTGGGCAAAAGTAAAGTACTCAACATCAAGAAGAATATTACCAATTACTGGGTAATAGACTCTTGGAGACCAAAAGATCTATCTGGGTAAGAACTAGAAAAAACGGTAAATCAAAGACTCAACCCAATGAGGATATTACTCAGGAGGAGTGGTTCCATCCAGATAATAAACTGGGGAAGAAACTGAAATAATCATCATCCACGAGGAAATAACTCAGTGGGGGAATGAGAAAGGATAAACTGCTTAAGGGGGATGAAAAATCATAATTTTGACTTGTAATGGCCTATCTAATCTGATTTTAAGTGTCCTATTATGATAATGCAAGTCTATACATAGACAATAAGATCCAATATACACAAAATACTTAGCGTTCTAGTTTTGACACCATTCAAAATATAACTAAGAGGATAGTGCACTCACATTCATCTCCTCCTGCTCTATACTTGGAGAAACTCCATATATCATTTCAAGAGTATCCTACATTTCCTTGGCGGCTTTGCAATTGATAACATAAAAGAATTTATTATCATCTAGAGGCATTACTATTAAACTCTTAGTTTAAAAATCTATTTCAAAATTTCTATTTTCTTCTTTGGTCCAAAGGATACCGAATTTATCTATTACTTCTCCATTTACTTATTAAGTAGGAGTAAACATATCATTGATTATATTTTCCTAGAATTCACAATTAATACTTTGGATAAAAGTCCTAAACCTAGCTTTTTACAAATCAAACATATTGAAAGTTAGAGGTGTGTTTAGAAAGGATCCATTTAAATGTATGTTGGAAGACATCTTCCACCTAAGACGATTAGTCCTTAAACATGAGTTAGACTTTGATGCCACTTATTGAACATGTGAGTCCATACACATACGCACACACACGCACGTACACACACACACACATGCACGCACGCACACACACACACATGCACGCACGTGCACACGCACGCACACACATACACATACACATACACACACACATGTGCGCGCGCACATACACACACATACACACGCACACGCGCACACGCGCACACACACACACACACATACACGCACACACACATACAAGGTAAGATGAAGAAATATAAAGGGTTAAGTGATAAAGAAATAACACCAAAAGTTATAGACGTTTAGCCAAAAGAAAAAGACATTATCCTCTATCCAAGATTTATTCTTGAGAGTATCCAATAGTCTTAAGAGTTTTTAGTATGTTGAACTCTCGAATCCCCTTATACAATGAAAATGAAGTTTGTGGCTAATTTTCAACCAAAACATCAAACATGGAGAGAAGCGGTGAGTCTTCCTTCCAAACGATGGATCGAAGCGATTAATCTTCTTTCCACAAGAAACTTGGAGCGGTTAGTCTTCAAGCTTCAGAAAAATATTTTACACTGACTGATCTTAAACGTGGGTGAGCTTTTATCACAGGATGAACTCGAATCGAATCGGGGTTTTCACGATCTAACCACGAACCTAGGAGATTATATACCGGGAAGATATCCAACCTTAGTAAGATTTTGATTGTGCTTAGCTTAAGAACAAAAAATAGGTTTTTTATAGGATACCCACCAACCAACTTGAGATTTATGTCGGGATGATCTCGAACTTTTGAATTCTTTTGAACGGGTTGAACTTTTGAACCTAAATGGAGATATGACCACACAATCCCCAAACCAAAGCTCTTCATAGGGTTTAGATTAAAACTCAAATAAATAATCCCTAAATAGATGAATCATTCAAATAAGGTATACAAAAACTCCCTTGGTGAATTTATCATACTACCCTTCCAGAATTACAAATTCCTTACTTAGAAAACGACTTTCTTAAAAGCGCTACGACTAATTTTAGTAAGAGAAAGTAAAGAAAAAATATTTTACAAAGAGTGATTATGAGGTATGAAATCTCACGTTTATGAATGTGAAAATATGTGGGAAGAGGCCTCTATTTAAAGGCTGAAGGATGAAACAAAAATGAAAAATTTCAGGGCCAGAATTGATGAGTCAATCAGTTGGCATCATGCACCTATCGATTGGTTGGCCTAAACTAATCGATTAAAAAGGTGAAAAAGGAAAGAAAATATATTTAGTCTTTACCATTCATTAATATTTTTTCCTAATAGTTAAGGTCATATTTTTTGCATTAACCCAAATGATTGGGTGAAGTGCCAACCGATTGACAAGAACAAAAACTTCCCCATAACTTTTCTAACAGTTCTCAAATCATCTGTCACGACTTCAAGACATTTTTAGAAATATTTATTGAGAAAAATAGGTTTAAAATTTTGGTTATCTGTGCGTATGTGTGTGCGTGTGTGATTAACTGTATAACTTTATAATAAAGGTTTTATACTTTTATATTGTTATTCATTCAGACGCGTCAGGGTAAGCTTTCACACACTTCAAGTCTTGTAGAAACTT
Source organism: Lathyrus oleraceus (assembly GCF_024323335.1). Taxonomy (NCBI): domain Eukaryota; kingdom Viridiplantae; phylum Streptophyta; class Magnoliopsida; order Fabales; family Fabaceae; genus Lathyrus; species Lathyrus oleraceus. Next base: position 451,101,608 of record NC_066579.1, read on the forward strand.
GCATGAACTTTAATTTCAAATGAAGCTTGAGTTATATTCCTTTTAGGTTCCATCTTCATAGACAAGTTCATCAACCTCTATTAATCTGCTTGCATCTTTAACCGCTTTATAAATTACTTTAGTTGTTGTCATCAAGAACTAGTTGTCATCATCAAAAGCATGTTCGCCTTCAGTTGATCTTCCTAGATAAATAACCTACAAAACAAGCTTCCATTGATAACATACGAAGGAAATAGACTCTATGAACGCTTCAAGTTGTTTACACATGACACTCAAGTGTTAAAGTTCTCAGGGATCATAATGAGGATACATCTGAAATGACGTTTGAGGTATTGGGCATTAAAGGTATGAATTTCCAAGAAACTCGAACTCTTACTTTTGTTCCTCCATGATATATGAAAGATTGATCGACATTTAAGGCTAATATTATAAACCCTTGCTTTGCCACATAAATACACAAAAACACAAAAAACAATCTCAATCACAATAACATATAACATTCAAAACTTTTCTAAGTCACAATAATTAAACAACAACAACAACAACAATAACAATAATCTCAACTCAACAAAAGAGCAACATTACAACATTCAATCTTAATAACAACAACAACATCAACAATAAACCTATTACTTATCTCACAAAAACAACAACTTATAACATTGAATCTCAATCTAAACGACGACGACAACAACAACATTAAGCCTCTAGGATTTATGGTATTAACAACAATAATGACAATATTATTGTAACATAATTAGTAGAAATATTTCACGTACCGGAAATGTGAAGAATGAGTCAAAGAAATGAATTTCGTGTACCCTTCTTGTGATTTTCGTGTTTCCTTTCCTTGCATCGTACAAGTTAGATAAGATATGATGAAGGTTAGTGAAGAAATGATTCTTCAAATGTTTATGGAGATGAGTTTTTGCTAGGGCATTGAACTGCTATGAAGAAAAATAAGCCACGACTTTATTTATGTGTTTTGTTTTAATTTAAAAGGAGAAACTTCTCACCAAGGCTACTATTAAATATCATGGGGAAATGTTATATCTTTTAGTTTAAAATAAAATAAAAAGATAGAAAGAACTTTTAACATAGTTACTATTATCAATCTTGGAGAAAAGTTATTCATATTTCTCTATAAAAGTTCTACAGCTTCATTTACCTCTAAATGTATATTTTATTGTTGTGCTAAAAGCAAAGAAACGCCATAGTTTAGAACAATGTTGTTGAATAGCATGGGCGGTTCTTAACATTGGAGTTAATTTACTCCAATCTTGGCAAGCTGCAAAGAAACTAAAACATGATCACTCTCACTCTCCTCATGTAAGATTTTGTGTTGTGTCGAGCAAGTTGCCGACAAGTAAAATCAAATGTAGTATCATTGCATCTTTTTTCTCTATTCAAAATAGAGTAGGAATTGGTATTTTCATCAGAGAATGTCATGGCGTTCTCCGTTAGCAAAAACCAAATGGATCATTCTAATATGTAATGTTTGTGTGGGTTAAGAAGTTCTTTAGCTACTTTCGACTCAAAGTTGGGTACATAGTCTTAATATAAATTATGATAATTTTGAATTGAATACTAAAATTTTATTTATTTGTATAAATAACTAATGAATATGATAAGTTTTCTATTTGAAACATATAGTTAAAAAGTTTAACATTGTATATGTATTAGGTATAAAAATACATTCAACATAGTTATCAACTTGATTTTGTGTGTATATTGTATAAAAATACACTAAACATCATTGTCAATAAACCTAAAATGGCATCATTATATAGTATAGAACAACATTTGTGTGGGCAAAATATCATTTATATCTCAAAAATAGAATTTCTTAAGAAATACTTGAGGATGGCCAAGTTCAAAAACACATATACGAAAGTCTCTCTTTTTTCTTTTTTTGCTAGTGATACTCTTCTTTTCGTGACTCCCATGAAAAGAATCTAGGAAAAGGAAAGACAAGAATAAAGTAAAATGTATAGACAAATTAAAGCACCTTTCACCCGAAAGATCACACATACTATTTGCTGTCAAACTTTATTCATATTCTTTCATAGCAAGTGCTTAAGAATTCACTGTTAAATAATAGTCTAGAACCATCAACATTGTATACCTCTTTATTTCACAAACCATTATCAAGGAAGCATCATGGCCAAAAACTATGGCTTCCTTATTTGCATACTTGTCATGGTGATGGATATTATTGCAGGCATACTAGGAATTCAAGCAGAAACAGCTCAAAACAAGGTACTTTGTCTCTACGTCTGTGACACTACCACGCACGCGTCTCAGAAGCCATTCTTTATTAATTAGTTTTGGGATATGAAAACAGGAGAAACCAATGAAGATATGGCTATTTGATTGTAGATATCCTAGCCATCAAGCATTTAAACTAGGAGTTGCAGCTATTATTCTCTTGCTTCTTGCTCACGCAATTGCTAACTTACTTGGAGGTTGCATTTGTATTTGGTCTAGAGATCAATACAGATCAGCTACAGCTAATAGGCAATTGGCAGTGGCTTTTCAAATCTTCTCTTGGTAAATCATGTTATTTATAACTTTCCCTTGGATTCAAATTGGAAGTTGAAACATTATGTTAGATGTAATCTTCTGATGAGTCTTCTTCTTAAATATCAACTGTTGTTTAAGATTTTTGTACAAAGATTGATGAATACAATAATGTTGTCATAAAACATTATACTTTTACTAAATGTTGAATGTTTGTGTTGTTTACAGGATTGTGTTAGCAGTTGCATTCTCTATGCTGATTATAGGCACATTAGCAAACGCAAGGTCAAGAAAATATTGTGGAATATTTAATCACAGGTTTCTATTCATAGGTGGCATTTTGTGTTTCATACATGGATTGTTCACTCTTCCTTATTATGTTTCTATCACCGCCATGAGAAGGGAAGAAAAGAGGCAACAGACACTGGGACCCGCCGTAATACGCACTTAATTTAATCATCACATTTTCGCCAAAACGTTGGTAATTGCTACTTATCAAATGTACACTTTTTTTTCCAATTAAATTTATTTAACCAAGAGTTAAGTTTTTTATTATTGTTAAAACTATACTCATTTTATTCGCTATTCGTTTTAATATGTGATATATGTACAACTAAGGAAGTGTTTAGATTGGTTGTGGATAAAATTAATTTCGAAAAAATTAAATTTGATAAAATTGAATTTAATATAATTGATTTATGTTTGAATATAATAATATAGAAATAGTTGTTATCAATTAATGTTGTTTGAATACTTTATCAAAATTGATTTTGAATGTATAATTAATAAAATAATAATAAATTTTAATACAAATAAAAAAAGAAATAATTAAAGAAAATTAAAGAGGGTAAAAAAGGAAAATCAAAAGGAGTTGTAACAAATAAAACATAATAAATATATAATTGATTATACTAAACTCAAAAGTTAAAAATTGTAGCTTTTAAGAAAATTGTTTTTGAAAGAGGATAATTGATTTTAGAAAAATATCAAATAAAAAAAAATCAGTTTTCAAATTGAAGTGAACTAGACATGCTTTTGGGCTGTAGAAATCAATCCAAATATGTAGTAAGAAATAACTAAAACACTTTTCACTTTTTTCAATTATAAATGTTTAAACGAATTTTAAAAAGTTTAGTGTTAAAGATTAGGCTATTATCTAAAAAGTATATATAAAAAATTAGAGGAAACCTAAAAAACCATAAAAATGTATATCACTTTAATTGATTGATTGTGTTAAGAATCTCAATCATCTTAGAATTTGGGACAGATCAAATTCAGTCTTACAAAATCGGTTTTTAAAGTGAACACATTGAATTTGTTGTCCGGATATACACATCTCGATCACTATTATAAGCAAGTTTGACTTTGTTTGATACATTTGACTTTTTTGGTTAGTGACTCGAGAGCGGAAAAACGATAACAGACATGTAAAACTTATTTGATTGATTGTGTTAAGTGTCCAAACCATCTTAGAATTTTGGTAGAATATAACTCAATCTTACAAAACTGATAGTAATAAGGTGAAAAATTTTAACTTGATGCATGAATATAAATGGTGGATAACTCGATAGTGAAAACCCAATAGCAGATGATTCAACATATCTTTAATCAGACTTTGATACCACCTTAGATTTTTAAAAGAGTTTAACTTAATCTTTTGGTTTGTAATGTGAGGATTGTCTCCACTTATAAATAGATATACACTTCATATATTGTCTTATGTTATGTGAGACTTTTAAAATACTTCCTTACGCCCAACACTATTGACCCTAAGAATTAGCTATAAAGGGTGAGTGTTGCAATAGTGAAAACTTAGTAACAGATAATCTAACGGATTTTAAATAAAACTTTAATATTATCTTAGAATTTGGGTGAGACATAATTCAATCTTATAAAATTAGCTTGTAATGTATTACGGTAGTTGTCCATAAATAATTCATGATAATTATGTAGCAAACATTTTTTAGCAATTCCTCTACGAGGTCGTCGCAACCATATTTGAATTCGGGAGTCGATTACATAAGGGAAAAGTATTAGTATCCCTCACATCTATTGTACTCAACGGGAACCTTTTAGTTAAACGTGTGATTGAATGTTAGCTTATGTTAATTGTTCTCCGAATTATGAAAGATGTAAAAGAAAAGAAAAGGGATGCAGAAAAGTTTTTTATTAATGTGTTAGATGAGATTGTCGGTCTCGCTCCCACGTATCCTCTGGTACAATGAGGAACTAAAGGATTCGTAGTTCTGGATAGAAAATATTTCTTTGTTGGTCGATTTTAGCGAAAACTATTTTTGTCTCAATCGATGGAACAATATTGCTTGCTATCCATAACAAGTAGAGAAGTGAATGTTTACTTCATGGAAAAATGGATTTACAAATCAATATTTGTGAGAAACATCGCTAGCTTACTCACACATATAAGTGGACGAAGCGTTGTCTTGCATCGTCTCGAGACAAAATACCTTTCATTTGAAAAAGAGTTTGAACGATCGCACGGCGGCGAGAAAAAGATTTTGATGTGTTTCGATATGTTTTAGACTTGAAAGACGAGTATTCATGACTTAAAAGCGATTATCACTTGGGTCTAATACTCAGGACTATGACTGGAGCTTTCATCCATGTAGTCTTTTTCTTTCAATTTGTTTGCGAAAATGTTTGAGTATTTACAAGTGTTTTAAATGAAAGACGAACACTTGAGCTTGTAACCAATTACTAATTGGGCTTAGCGTTCGGGACTATGAATGGACATTTCACCCTGGTAGTCTTTTTCTTTCCGTTTTATTGCGAAAAAGGAGACGTATTCGAGTTTTAGTGAAAGACGAGGTATTTATGACTTACAAGCAATTACTACTTAGGTCTAATACTCAGGACTATGACTGGACCTTTCACCCAGGTAGTCTTTTTATTCCATTCTTGTTTGAAATGATCAAAGTATAAATTAATCATTTTGAATTTAATTACGAAAAGAAACTCGATGTTGATCGAGGTTTTATTTGCGTTGAGGGATGAATTTCATTATGAAAATGGTTTTGAATTGATTTTATGTGCTTATTAAATAAAAGGGCTTGGTGTTGACCAATATGATTTTTTTTCAAAGAATTGATTTTATTTGTGAAGGTTAATAGATGTTAAGCGATTGATTTGGGTTTAGAAATGTTTTGGTATGATTTAAAAAAATGTACTTGATGTTGATCAAACAACTTTGATTTTAGTATTTTTGAAAGATTAGTTTTAAGGGTCATTTTAACTTTTTGAATTCACAATTATGCATAAACTTAAAAATACAATAAAAGAAACTAAAAAACAAAGTCATAAAAAAGAGATAAAAGAAATAATAAAAGTGAAAGGGCACACTATCAATACAATAGGTAAAAGAATTAAAAAAATGGCATAATTAGTCCATAGGTCCGATAAGTTAATTTTAAGTTTCGCTTTAGTCGCTTAATAAAACTTCGTTACAGTTTGCTCCCGTAGTATTAGTTTTGTTAACGATGTTGGCCCCTTTCGTTAGTTTAGCTGTGAAAACGTTAGTTTTTGTCAATGTTACGTGCCAACTGTTTAATGACTCATCAAAATTATTTAAAAAACTATTATTTAAGGTTGTCTGCATTAGAGTCTAGGTTATGTTAAACATTCTTGTGTTTATTGTCTTCCTCAATCCCATCGTGTAAAAATTAAACCTCCTCTTGTGTTTACTTTGTTCCTCAATCCCATCATGAAAAAAAACTCTTGCGCTTACCTTCTTCCTCAATTTGTTTCCAGGTTTTAAACTTCATCTTCTCCAATGTCGAAGTTGTCAAGCATTGCTTCTATTGGAACAATTGGGTCGGTAATCCGTAGAAGCAAGATGAGGGAGTGTTTTTGCGAAAAAGAAAGTGTCATTCGTACTGTGGGTGACAAAAACAATGTAAATTTTGGGGGGAAATTTGGGGGTTGTAGAAATTACAGAAATCATATGCATAAGGGATGCAATTATTTCAAATGGTTAGATGACGATATTATTGATGAAAGGGATCTGAAGATTCAAAGGAAAAAGAAGAAAGTGTACAAATTGAAGAATGAAATCAGTCAGACTAGAGGATTGTTGAAAGTGTCCATTATGGTTGGAATATTGAGCTTAGTGTTGAACGTTGTATTTGTACCAATGTATTTTTAGGTTTGGATTTTATCAATCTATGAAATCACTGTCTTTTATGTGTATCGTCATGAAATGTATCTCTGAGTAATATGTTTATGAATGAAAAGAAATTGTCATGATGTTGTTAGTGAAATGTTATTTTTGTTTCCAATGAACATTTCAGAACCAATGTGATTTTGTGTAATGAGTTTATGAATTAAATGAATTTGTCATTATGTTATTAGTGACAATGTCGACATAACCATAATTTTGTTGACAGAACATAAGGTTGCATTATAAGCCATTACAAATAAGCATCTCAGAGCATATCAGAACATAATCATAAGTGATAACAATGTTGACAGATACATAATTTTGTAATTTTGTTTCTAATGAACACCTATGTGATCCATATAACCATAATTCATAACCAAAGGTTTCTTTATAAATCATAACATAAGATTGCATTAGAAGTCATTACAAAAGTGGCATTATAAGCCATAAGTCAGAAAAATACAAAATAGGCATTGTTAGCCATATGTTACAGAACACAACCAACAAACATGGCATTACAAGGCATAAGTCATAAACAATAAAATAGGCATTATAAGTCATATGTTACATAACAGAACCAATAAAAGTGATTAAGAATAAAGCATAAGTATTAGGGTTGACTAAGAACATGTTTTAGGCCTTTTTGAAGTCTCCTTTTCTTTTTTGGTGGTTGTTAAGTTGAACCTCCAGTTGATGTTGGCTGACTTGAAGTAGAAGGCAGTGATGGCTGACTTGAAGTAGAAGGCAGTGATGGATGACTCAAAGCAGCAATTGGAGTAGGCTGAGTAGCAGTAGCAGTAGTTGGAGTAGGTTGAGTAGCAACAACAGTTGGGGTAGGCTGAATAGCAGCAGTTGGGCTAGGCTCAGTAGCAGCAACAACAATTGGGCTAGGCCCAATAGCAGCAGCAGTTGGGGTAGGCTGAGTTGAAGTTGTAGGCAGCTTTCATGTGGCCTTTTTGTGACCATCCTTATGGAATTGACTGCATCTGATACCAAACTTTACTCGTTTGAGATGTGACTCATTTCTAACTTGTTCTCCAGTCTCCTTGTTCCTTTTTTTCTTGGGTCTACTAGGTTGTCCAAAGAGATTCCCCATTGACTTGATAAATTTCTAGTGCATAACAAGCCTCATAGCACTCCTGTTTGTAATATTTAGGCACAAAATCATCAACTTCTAAATGCTGATCTTTCATAAATGAAATTGCATGACAGCATGGCAGCTCTGTCAGCATCCACCTTCTACATGAACATTCATGCTTTGATAAATTAACAACAAACTTTTCTCTATTGAATGATATATGCCTAACATCATAGTCAAATTCACCTACACGCATATTACAAATGCAGAAAACAATTATGAAGTCAATGATATATCAAGTCAATTGTTAATGTCTCAAACAAATACGAAGCATTACCTAACAATCCAATTGTTTGTTCTTTGTGATTCCATTTCCAGCTTCGTTTTTATATTTGATAGAATGTTATCATCAAGTTTACAAATCTTTTGTCTGTTGGACTCCCACCTTTACATCAAGTACACTCTTATCTCTTCAATCATAGTCATAATAGGCTTGGCTCTTGCTGCTACAAATACTGAGTTGAATGCCTATGAAATGTTGTTCATCAAAGTATCACACCTTGGACTAGTTCTAAACCTTGATTTGCTCCAGTTCACTTTCAAATCACTGTTATTTTCACTACCACCATCTTCATCTTCTTCATTACACTCCATACCCTCATCTTCAGCTTGGTTACAAATAAGTCTCTCAGCTACTAAATCTTTTTGAACACGTATCAGATACGGTGTACCATCCAATATATCAGCTTCTTGATCACATAGCATATAATCAGTGGTCCCCTCTAAAGTAATATCCATTATTGCATCCTCAAACACAACACCCCCCTTCAAACTAACATCATGACATGAATCTTTTTGGTAAATTCCCTCAATGATCTCATCTAAATTAACATTCTCAAATGAATCTTCTTGGTCAACTGTAGTTGTATCTTATATATCAGTGGTCCTTCCTTCATCAAACTTGTCACCTAGATTATTCAAATATTCAAAATTCCCCAAATCATCAAAAGTTCATTTTACACCATTATTCAAATCATCCAAGGTGTCATCTTCCAATTTGTCTTATTCTACATCATTGGGTCCTACACTGTTTTCTAGAGACAATATTTACTCTTCCCCAAAAACTGGATGCATGACATATATATGTACATTCCCATTGATCAATGTAATCATTTTCATTATATTTGTTCATGCATCATCTTTCAACAACACTAGCCCATTATCATCCATTGCATCATAATACCATAAACTCTCCACTTTTGAGTACCCTAAATCCTTTAACCCACCCAACACCTCAAAATAACTCCAGAAATCAGGGTCAACTTGCCAAACCTCCTCTAACCCATCGTAACCTAATTTGTTAAACTCAAAAAACACGCCCTCGTGATGGATAACACACTCAAACATATCACTCATGACCTAATAATGTAAAAGAAAATGCAGAAGTGAATCTTCGAAGTAGGAGAAAATGTTAAAGGTTTGATTTTTAAAATAGTAAGCACATAAACGTACCTTAGATTGGAAATGAACAAAGGTGAAAGTTAATGAGTTACGTCTTTGATTTCTTCTTCAATTTCTTCTTCTTCGCAACAGCTAGGGTTTCAGACAATTTCTTCTTTTTCTTCTTCTTCGCAACAGTTAAGGTTTCAGGCAATGTGAAGTATGAACTAGTGTTTTGACATTATGTTTCTAAAAGTATGAACTAATTGAAACAACAGTAACAACATGCGTATTAATAACTGAAACAACAATAACAATATGCCATGTCACTAATTCACTATGCCACATTGGCGTTTTTTGACGTTTTTCCACTATAATTTAACATAAGGGACATATAAGTCTAACAGAGGTATCTTAAAGGACTATATTGTAACATTTTTGAATTGAGGGACTAAATAGAAACCATAAATTAACTTGAGGGACTAAAAGATGAATTAAGCCTTAAAAAAACTAAAAGAAATAAAAGAGAAAAATAAATAAATAAATAAATATACAAAAGACAAAAATATAATAAAAATTGGAGATATAGCTAGGAAAATGCTCTAGACTCAAAGAAAGGGGGCCCCGCATGGGTGCGCTAAGCAATCAGGGGGTGTGAGGGAGACTTCATATTCCCCAATCTCATATTTGATTACTATTCCTGTGGCAACAAAAATGGAAGAAAATGGTTCCAACGAAAACGTAAAAACACTATAATTTTCTCAAATTTTCACGGAATTAAGCAAAGAAATATGAAAATTTATCTACTCGATCTCACGAACATAATTATATATTTAGAATCACCAAATAAACAACAAAAAATCGAAAAATCAACAAAAATGCAGCAACATATATTTGCTTGATTCAGTCATTTTATCCACCCTCATGATAAACGAACCATGGACTCATGCTCGGGGGTGATGCTGGGAAACTATTGGATACATTATTTATGTAAAACAAACATCAATTACCCTTTTTATTTATGGAGGTTCAAGAACACTTTAAACCCTTGATTTTGAATCAATGAAGTTTCCATACAAAATAGTGTTGATTAATATACTAATTAAATGTAACAAGAATAGTAATGCAAAGAAAATTAAATGAACACAAATTAAATCACATTTAATCATTTTTCTTCATGGAGGTTCAAGAATACTTTAAACTCTTGATTTTGAATCAATGGTGTTTCCATGCAAAATGGTGATGGTTAAGGTACTAATTAAGTGTAATAAGAATACTGCAAAAAAAACTATAAAAAAAATAAATAAACGAAAATTAAATCACAGTTAATCACTTTTGCTCATGGAAGTTCAAGAACACTTTAAACTCTTGATTTGAATAAATGGAGTTTCCATTCAAAATGGTGATGATTAAGGTACTAATTAAGTGTAGAAAGAATAATAATCCCGAACGGCGTTGGACTTTAAAGATAAACTGTCAGACGACGCTAAACTTTGAAAATAAATTGCCATACAGTGTTGGACTTTACCTGTAGGCATCTGTAATATATATTGGCTTCAATGGAGGTTGCCAGACAGCGCTGTAGTTTATGCCTACTAAAACCGGACAATGGTTTAAGGGTGCAAAATAAAATTAGACTTTGAGGATGCTTGTGAAAACTGGAAACTTGTTTAAGGGGGCCAAATAAAATTGGACTTTAAGGTCAAGAGAAATATAATCAACAACAAGACATGGGTCAATGCAAAATGAGCACGAAGCACACTTCGGGCTATGCATAATTTTAATTTGCTTTTATACATGATATATGAATGATCATGATATGCAAAATGTTGAACCTATGTAGACTGGGAGTTTATAGAGGTTGTTTATCGAGGTTCTGATTCCTCAACACTAAGAATTAAACCAAATATTTGTGAAAGTTGCAGTCAGAGAAGAATCTGTCAGCTTGACAGTGGTAACTGGCCAAGGGGATCCTTTTGGAGGATTGAAGGGTTGTTTCTCCATGGAGATTCTTGTTATGGTGATCCATGAGTTCTTTTGCAACCTCACACATATCAAAGCAATTTGTGTTTTTTCAATATGTTTAAAATTCTTTTTAAATTTAAAACTTCATTATTAACAAATAAATGACATTTTGCATAACAAAGAAAAATAGAGAAAAACATGAATGATAGCCATTGATATGCAAATTTGTATTTATTCATAGAATGCTAGTATACAAATGGTATAACTCCATGGATTGTTACAAATTTGAAAATGACAATGGGAAAGAGTTTACATTGAATCACAATAACCACTACTATCCCTATTAACCATGACTCCACAAAACCTTTCTTCTGAAGGGAGTAGCTGGATATATTTCCACTTTTGGCTCTTTTGTGTCGATTAGTCTTGCTTGATGAATTTGTTTCCTTTTGTCCCTAATTTTTTCCTCGACTTCCCTTTCGGGTTTTAAGTCCACCATGGACGCTCCTTTTTTCATAAGTCACCCTTTCAAGTTTTCAATTTTGCGAGCTATATTTTTTGTATTTATCCCCAACTTTTTCCTGAACCGTCCTTTCGGGTTTTCAGTCCACTGGGATACCCATTTTTTTCCTAAGTTTCCCTTTCGAGTTTTCTACTTAGTAGGCTTTTGTTAGGCATAGTATTTTTTGACTGCATCAGAGTTGACAGGGTGCGAAAACTCTTCAGCATCCATAGTTGTAAGAAATAGAGCTCCTTCGGAGAAGGTTTTTTTTACAACGTATGAACCTTCATAATTAGGAGTCTACTTACCGCGTGAATCCTTGTGTACGGGCAATACCTTCTTGAGCATAAGATCTCCTTCTATGAAGTCTCGAGGACGTAATTTCTTATCAAACACCCTCTTAAGCCTTTTCTGGTACAACTGTATATGGCACTGAGCGGTCATACGCTTCTCGTCTATGAGGTTCAGTTGGTCAAATCTGTTCTGGGCATATTCAACTTCCTCTAGCTTGGTCTCCATCAAGATTCTCATTGAGGGTACCTCTACTTCGATTGGGGGAATTTCTTCCATCCTATATACAAAGGAAAATGGGGTTGCTCTTGTTGAAGTACAAACTGATGTTTGATATCCATGCAGTGTGAAAGTTAGCATTTCGTGTCAATCCTTATAAGCCTTCACCATCTTCTGCAGGATATTCTTAATGTTTTCGTTGGCAGATTCAACGACGCCATTCTTCTTTGGACAATATGGGAAAAAATTATGGTGCTCAATTTTTAATCTCTTGCATAACTCTTTCATCGTTTTTCTATTTAGGTTTGACCCATTATCAGTGATGATCTTGCTTGGAACTCCATAGTGACATATTATCTACTTCTTGAGAAAGTGGCGACCACTTGACTCGTCATGTTGGTGTAGGAATTAACTTATACCCATTTGATGAAGTAATAAATGGCGATCAGGTTAAAATGGTGACCATTGGAAGCTTTAGGCTCTATGACGCCAATCATATCAATGGCCCACATTGAGAAATGCCAAGACGATATCAAAATATTCAGTGGCGTTGGAGACACATGCACTTTGTCAGCATAAATTTGGAATTTATGGCACTTTATGGCATAAATGAAATAATTAGATTCCATTGTCAACCAATAATAACCAGCTCTCAATATCTTCTTTGCCATGGCATATGCATTAACATGTGCTCCAAAGGATCCTTCATGAACCTCTCTGACTAACATAGTTGCTTCATGACTATCCACACATCTAGGCAGAACTATGTTGTGGTTTCTCTTGTACATCATATTGTTACACATGAAGAATTTGGATGCTAACTTAATTAAAGTTTTCTTATCTAGATCTGTAACATTCGCTAGATACTCTTGATTTTTCATATAGCTTTTGATGTCAGGAAACCAAGGCTTACCATCGGCTTCTTCTTCAACTGATTGACAATGCACTAGCTTATATCTTCGCTCTATTTGGATGAGCAGGGCTTCATTATAGAAACGAACTTGGTACATTAAGGATAATATCGCCAAAGCGTCTGCCACTTGATTTTCCTACCTCAGAATATGATGGGAATTAATGTCTGTCGTACCTCGAAAAATGAGAACAAGACTTAGCGAAGCGCAATCGCACGCTCGTATAATGGACTGAACAAATTCTCCACCGAACTTTATTTATTCCTAAAAGTGGAAAGGGGAAATATTGATAAAGCCCAAGAAAAAACGACAATGATTACGGCCGTCGCAACCAATAGCAGGGTTCAGGAGTCGATTACGCAAGGGGAATGTATTAGCATCCCTCACGTCCGTTGTACTCAACGAGAACCATTAGGTTAGTTGTGTGTGTTAGTATTAGCTTGAAATGTTAGGCTTCTCGAGTTATTAAAAGGGAAAATAAGAATGGGATCAAAAGAAAAGAGAAAATATTTTTGGATTTTGCAACGAAAGGGACTAAACCTATGTTTTTTTATAAAAGGGCCTAACCAGGTTTATAAATCTTGCTCCTATGTATCTCCGAGTGCAATAGTGAACTCAAGTCTTACGTAGTTTTGGATAGAAAATGTTTGTTTGTTGGTCAATTTTAGCAAAAGCTTTGTGTCAATCGACAAAAACATTGTTGGCTACCCAAAACAAGTGGAGAAGGGGACGTTCATATCACGACCAAATGTGTCATACCCCAAAATTTGCCATTAATCTTGCAAAACATTTCTCGAAGCACTCCAACTTATTCTGCAAGGCACTGACCTTAAAGGAACAAAAGCCCAGCTCACTAAAGACCCAATCCAGAAAATGGCCCAAACTGGCCTGCTCGCTAGGCGAGCAACTCCTTCGCCTAGCGAACCTTCGTTACACGCTCGCCTAGCGAAGCTTGCGAACATCAGAATTTTTGGGCTTCATTCTGAGCCCATTAGGTCACCACAATCACTATAAATACCGACACTTCAGTCACGAAAAGGAGGAGAACGAAAACGGAGAAAGGAGAACCCTAGCAAGCAAACCCTAACACTCACGGGAGGCAAACCCTGAAGGAACTCGGCGGCATCAAGGTTTACCTCTGCCCAATTCAATCCGATTTGCCGATTCGAAGTCGCAATTCAGTTGCAAACAGGTTTACATTGCTATTACTGCCTTATGTTCTTAATTTGCATATGGCATTATGATTAAATTTATGAAAATATCTTAAGTTTGGCATGTGAATTTTAGTATGTACCTGAATACCTTAAATGATTAACCATATAATTGCTGTAATGAAAGCCATAAGGCATAAAATTGGTTGAAATTGTACTGATATCAAAACCAGAATCCGCAGCCGCTCGCTAGCACATCGCTAAGCGAGCATGCAGCGAGTATTCGCTAAGCCTTCGCTAGGCGAGGCAGGAGCGAACGTGACAGTAGCTGACTTTTCTGTTCTGATTTTTCACTCATGTTTTATCATAGCCATGCATCATTTACCCGACCCTATTTACTGTTGTGATCTTTTTTTTTTGGTGTAATCCTCGATTGCACCCTGATTTGGTGTTCTGACATGTTTTGTTGAGTTTTGTAAAGGTTCACATATCCCAGGAAAAGATTGCTTGTTAGGTATCCCACTTTATTTGTGGGGTACCCTTGTGGAGGTTCACCCTGAATTACTCAATTGATTTTAATGTATTAATTTTATGGCGAAGATCCACCCTAAATTGCTTAATTGATCTTAATGTATTAATTTTAATGTGGGGATTCCTCCTAATTACCTAATTGATTGTAAAATACGGCCTTTGAATATGTGATCTTGGACCTCTCTTTGTTGCTTTACGGTATTACGGTATTATGGTCATGTCCCGCGAATGTGGGGATACGCTTAGTAAAGACCCTTCGATTAAATCATCATGTCCCTATCAAATAAATCATAGTCCCTCGGATGTTGCCTTCGAATATATGATTTTGTCCCTCGATGACCCTTCGGTGTAGCCTACGGTTAAATGATGATAGTCCCTTCGAATGCTAAGGTATCCTTACAACCGTTGCTTTCAATGACCAATCGATGACCCTACGATGACCCTTTTACATCCAAAGGATAAAACTACTTATTTCTCAATAATAAGGACGGTTTTACCCTCACAAGGATAGGAAATGCCCATCAAGACCTTGGGTAGGTATAACTCTTAATTGCTTATTCACAAATCGAAATACTTTTCACACCTCACACCTTTTCAAAACATCTTTTAGAAAATCACCACTTGGTATACATTCATGCTAGAATCATTACCGAGTTATATTTTTCTAAACAACTTTCAAAACTAAACGAGATAACCACTTTGTATACATTCATACAAGAATCATTACAAAGTTAAATTCTCTTTTTAAAACACTTTCTAAACAATGCACAACCACTTTTTCCAGACAAACATAAATGATCAAGCAATTAAGAGCCCATGGATAACCATGGATACAAAGGGTGCTAACACCTTCCCTTTGTACAATGTACCTCCCGAACCCAAAATCTAATTAAGGTCTTTCCTGTTCTTTTCCACCTTTCCTTATTGGATAAAAGAAAAGTCGGTGGCGACTCTTGCTATCCGCGACATTTGCTTTCCAAAGCAAAACACATAAAGTCAGTTCACCGTATGACAGAACTGGCGACTCTGCTGGGGATACCTTAAAAAGAGAGGTTACCTTAAAAAACAAGATCACTTATTTACATTGTCTGATTTACTTTTAAGGGATTGCTTGGGTATTTTATGCTTGAGTGAAAGATCCTACACCCGGATCTAGTGTACCTTAGGTAAGTAGCAAAAGATCATCGCGACTATCCGGCGTATACTGGAATGGTCAAAATGATGGCTACGGTTGATGCGACACTTTGGATGTCCTGATGCTCCTCATGTTTACTTGAGGAAAGATTTGGCTTCCGCGTGGTGTCATCAAAGCATTAACCAGACCTTTAGAACCCTAATTGACTCATCCTAGCCATTAGAAAGTAGTGAGATAACTGACTTCGGTTTCGACTGGGGTTGGTTGAGACTCGATACTACACTCTTTGAGATTGGACTTTAGGGAAGCTTTGGTCAACCACTTGGTGTTGCACTGAAGTGGACTTAAAGGAAGGTCAATGATTGGAGATCCTTCTAGAACCCGGTTACTATTCTAGGACAGGTTGAACCAACCAAACTTCAGTGGGGAGGGTATTTACCTATGGAACTCATGCAAGCCTTAAAACCTAAGGATGATTGTTGTGTGACTTGTTTGTGCTTGTTATTTATTTAACATCATAACATCATGACATGGTACTAACCATTTCAAGGACTTAGGGATTTAGCTTTGCTCTGTTAAACAGGTTATGGCTTCCAGGAAGACCATCCGGATCAATCTTGTAGCAATCTTTCCTCAACTAAAGGATTTGGTGTCAGAGCTTCCCGATCATGCTCAGTTCATCAAGAAACATGGTCATCTCCTCAATTTGGTTACCACTGGTTTCAAAGAAGATATGATGAGAGTTCTATTCCAATTCTTCGATCCTAAACATCATTGCTTCACATTCCCAGATTATCAGTTGGTACCCACATTAGAAGAATTCTCCAGGCTGCTTGGGATACCTATCCTTGATCAAGCACCTTTCAGTGGTTTAGAAAAGATTCCGAAGTCTGAAGAAGTGGCCGCAGCTTTGCACATGACGAGGTCCGACATTGAAGCTAATTGGGTAACAAGGAGTGGAATTAAGGGTTTACTTGCCAAATTTCTGATAAATAAGGCCCGAGAATTCCTAAAAATTATGAATGTCCATGCTTTCGAAGATGTCCTAGCATTACTAATCTATGGTTTGGTGCTATTCCCTAACCCGGATCAATTCATAGACATGAATGCTATTAAGATATTTCTCACTCATAACCCTGTGCCTACCTTGCTTGGAGACATTTTGCATTCCCTTCACACTCGTACTATGAAAAGGCAAGGGACTCTCATGTGCTGCGTACCTTTATTGTCTAGGTGGTTTATTTCGCACCTTCCTCAATCAGTCTTGAAGAATGAGCAAAATCTGAAATGGTCTCAAAGGATAATGTCGCTCTCCCATTCAGACATCCGTTGGTGTCCTCATCTCAAAGAAAATGTTATCATCATTGACCGTTGTGGAGAATTCTCTAACGTACCACTCCTGGGGATAAGAGGAGGTATTACTTATAACCCAGCTTTAGCCCTACGCCAGTTTGGTTATGCTCGAAGAGACGGTCCACATGAAAGAATTATTCAAGGTACTGTGTTTGACTATGACACCGATTCCCAAGGTCTCCGTCAGAGATTTGTACGAGCCTGGGGCATGGTGAAAAGAAGTACTTTAGGACCGAAAAACTCTATTCCTATGGAACCTTATCTCAGATGGGTACGCGCCAGAGCTCGTGAACTTGTCATGCCATACCTTGCGGTCGGACCATTGATTGTTGAACCAGGGGTTGAAGGAGGTACTCCTCAGATCATTCCTTATCCAAATATGCCTACCGATGTTGAAGAGCTGAAGAGATCCTGGATCCAGTTGAGGGAGGAAAGGGATACTTTTGAAGCTCAGTTCTGTGCAGAAAGGAAGAAAGTATTAGAGCTCACCAGCCAGCTTAATGAGGAACGAAGACTCAATACATATCTTCGTCCGAAAAGAAGCCGTCCCTAGGAGATTTGAGCTTTCATTGTATTTTTATTATTTCCTTTTGTAATGAACATTGATTAAAAAAATTATTAATAAAAGTTTCCCTCCTTTTGGTGGTTTACGCAAAGTTAAATTCCAAAAGTCCTTGAAAACATCTCATACATTGCATAGCATGACATAACATTGCATAACAGGTATTCTAAAGGATCTATGTTCTCACGGTCTTCCTATTGCAAACAGAAAAATGGACCTCGAACAAACTGTCAAAGATCTCCAGACTCAGAATGCTCAATTCCAGGAGTTGATCTTGAGCTTATCCAAAGGGCAGGAGGAACTGAAGGCTCTTTTGCTCGAAAAGAAGAAAGACAAGAAAGCTGTGAGTTACATTAACACGGGAAGAAGGCTTAAAAGACAGGCCGCGGGAGTCAAGTTTGGAATTCCGAATGGTCCAGAAGAGGAGACGGAGAATGATTCAGAGGAGGAGAATGTTGATTTCTCCAACCCTGAGGATGACGATGAAGATTATGAAGGTGAACAGTACTCTCCAAGAGATGATAAGTACAAGTTGCTGGAAGAACGTATGCTAGCCATGGAGGGTCAGAAGGCGCCCGGCCTAGATTTCGAAAGTTTGGGTCTGGTCTCCGATGTGACCATTCCTCGCAAATTCAAGATCCCCACTTTCACTATGTACGATGGTGCGTCTTGTCCTCAGATGCATCTGAGAGCTTATGTGAGAAAGATTCAGCCGCATACCACTGATAGGAAGCTATGGATCCATTTCTTCCAAGAGAGTCTGTCTGGCACACAGTTGGAATGGTATTATCAGCTCGAGAGCTCTGACATCCGCACCTGGACCGATTTAGCAACAGCCTTCTACAAGCAGTACCAGTATAATTTTGAACTAGCGCCTACTCGGCTACAGTTGCAGAATATGACTATGGGATCCAAAGAAAGCTTCAAGGAATATGCTCAGAAATGGAGTGATTTGGCTGGCAGAGTCAAACCCCCTATGACTGACCGAGAATTAGTGGACATGTTCATGGGCATACTGACTGACCCATTCTACAGCCATCTACTGGGAAGTTCTTCATCAGGTTTCACTGAACTTATATTGATAGGTGAGCGTGTTGAAAGCGGCATCCGAAGTGGAAAGATACAGGCGGCTACCTCTACAAGCACCAAAAGGTCCCATCAGGGGAGGAATGAACCAAATGCTGTGTACGGTCAAAAGGGTCGTAACAAGAAAAATCGTGACCATACCATTGGAGCGATTACGATTGCAGCACCGCCATCTCAAAACTTCCAGCCCAAACAAGACAAGCCAAGAAGGCAGTTTACCAGGATCAATATGACCTTGGCACAGGCACTGCAGGGAATGCTAAAGGCAAATCTGATCACCCTCAGAGATCCTCCTACGAAACCCAACACTACTTCTTCTCGTTATAATCCCAATGCCAGGTGCGCATATCACTCCGATAGCCCCGGGCATGATACAAACGATTGCTGGTCATTGAAGAATAAGGTTCAGGATATGATCGAAGCTGGAGAAATTGAATTTGAGCCTCCGGAGACTCCTAACGTCATCACTGCACCTATGCCTAATCATGACAAAACTGTTAATGTTGTGGATGACTATTCTCACATTTCTAATGTAGCTGACTTAGCATCTCCTCTCCTGATCATCAAGAAGAATTTAGTACAAGCTGGTTTATTTCCAGGTTGTGATGAAAATTGCGATCTCTGCATACTCCGACCCAATGAGTGCTTGAGGTTGAGGAAGGGTATCCAACGGCTGATGGATGATCGTACAATTCTCTTCGAAAAGATTCCCAAGGCGGAGAACCCTATTGAAGAAATATCTGTGATTGCTAGGTCCAAAGTTCCAGTGAAGATTACCGCTACCAGAGTACCTGTGAAGATTACTGCTGAGCCCAAGGTAGCTCCCCTAATCATTACTGCGCCTGGCCCAGTACCGTATTCCTCAAACAAAGCCATTTCGTGGAATTATGGAGGTGATGTTTACATCCATGGTGTAAAGCAAGATGATAATTCTGCTAATTCTGATGACGTTGACATTGTTGGGACTAGTAGAATTACTCGAAGCGGAAGGATCTTTTCTCCAGAGATCTCACCTCCAGTCCCCGAAAACCGGGGAAAGGAACCAGTCAACCCTTCTCAGTCAGAGATACCGGTTGAAGTTACTACCGAAGAGGTTGCCAAACAAGAAATGGAAGAAATGCTGAAAATCATCCGCAAGAGTGATTTTGATGTGGTAGAACAGCTGGGGCATACTCCGTCTAAGATCTCGATGTTATCCTTGTTATTATCTTCTGAATCTCATGCCAATGCATTGATAAAATTCCTGAAGACTGCTCATGTACCTCAGGAGACATCCGTCGATCAGTTCGAAAACTATGTTGCTCACCTGGCTGTTGACAATGGCCTAGGCTTTTCTGATGCTGACCTGACATCAGCAGGAAAGAATCACAACAAGGCTCTGCATATCTCCATCGAGTGTAAGGGGATCACTTTGTCTCATGTGTTGATCGATAATGGCTCTTCTTTGAATGTGCTACCGAAAGCCGTGCTCGATAAACTTGACTGTAAAAGCATTGAACTGAAGCCTAGTGACATTGTGGTGCGTGCTTACGATGGTGCGAAGAGTGTTGTCCATGGTGAAGTGGTTCTCCCTATCAAGATAGGACCTCAAGTCTTCAACACTATCTTTCACGTAATGAACATTCGTCCTGCCTATTCCTGCTTGCTGGGACGCCCTTGGATTCATGGGGCAAGTGTTGTAGCCTCGTCTCTCCATCAGAAGCTGAGGTATCCAATAGAGGGTAAAGTTGTCACTGTGTGTGGAGAAGAAGAATATATTGTCAGTAGTGTGCAGGCCTTCAGATACGTCGAGATGGATGGTGAATTCTTTGAGACTCCTTCTCAGTCATTTGAAGTAGTTCCTCCGACTAGTCCTGTCCTTAAGCCAACTTCCTGTGTGCCCAAGGTTATTCGTGCTCCTCCTGCTATGATTTCTCTGAAGGACGCTCAAGCCGTGGTTGAAGATGGTGGTCGTACTGGCTGGGGTCAACTGATCAATGTACCGTACAAGTCTGATAGATTTGGCCTAGGGTTTAGCTCTAAGAAGATAGTCAAGGATCAGATTAATGCTGTAGAAGACGCTGACAGCGATTGCGACCTGGATAGCTGGATTTACCCAACAATTGGTGACGGACTTAATAATTGGACGGCTGAAGACACTATCCCGATTTCCTTTAGTCAGGAGTAATTGTTATTGTCTATTTTAGTGTTGCAAAATTTTTAATTTTAATGTTTTACAATTGAACTTCTTAAAGCATTGTGTCTATGCCCGGGGCACAATAGCTAATTTGTTAAGGGTTTGTCATTTCATAAGCATATTCACATTCAATAAATCAATGGACTTTCTGCATTCAAATATTGCGCTCTTTATCTTTCCTGTCATCTTCCAAACAAGCTATGTTTCTTACACACACTCACGTAACAAATTGCAGATCCGTACCCACTCTGGATCCTGTTGATAATAGTTCCACTACTGTTTATTATGACTTTGAAAATCCGATCTACCAAGCCGAGGATGGAAGTGAGGAAGAGTGTGAAGTCCCTGGTGAACTTGCCAGACTGTTACTGCAAGAGGAAAAGACCATACAGCCGCATGAGGAATCAATTGAAATTGTAAATCTGGGTACTGAAGTAGACAAGAAAGAAGTCAAAATAGGAGCAGGCTTGGGAAACAGTATCAAAGAAAGATTGATTCAGATGTTACATGACTATGTAGAGATTTTTGCTTGGTCTTATGAAGACATGCCAGGATTGGATACTGATATAGTAGTGCATCGTCTGCCAATGAAGGAGGACTGTCGTCCTGTTAAGCAGAAGGTTCGCCGCATGCGTCCTGAAATGTCTGAGAAAATCAAAGCCGAGGTTATGAAACAATTTAATGCAGGTTTTCTAGCTGTTACTTCTTATCCTCAATGGGTTGCTAATGTGGTACCAGTGCCAAAGAAGGGGGGTAAGGTGCGAATGTGTGTAGATTACAGAGATTTGAATAAAGCGAGTCCCAAAGATGACTTTCCACTTCCGCACATTGATCTTCTGGTAGACAACACCGCTCAACACAAGGTATTCTCCTTCATGGATGGATTCTCGGGTTATAACCAGATTAAGATGGCACCTGAAGACATGGAGAAAACTACGTTTGTGACGCAATGGGGCACTTTCTGTTACAAAGTAATGCCATTCGGTTTAAAGAACGCCGGGGCAACATACCAGCGTGCTATGGTGGTTTTGTTCCATGATATGATTCATCATGAAATAGAAGTATATGTGTATGACATGATAGCCAGATCTCATACTGAAGAAGAACATCTCGATCATTTGTACAAATTGTTTGAGAGGTTGAAGAAATACAAGCTGAGATTGAATCCGAACAAATGCACCTTTGGAGTAAGATCCGGTAAACTCTTGGGATTTATTGTCAGTGGTAAAGGAATTGAGGTTGACCCGGCTAAAGTGAGAGCTATTCAAGAAATGCCAGTTCCCCGTACAAATAAAGAAGTCAGAGGTTTCTTGGGACGCTTGAATTACATTGCCCGATTTATCTCCCACTTGACTGCTACCTGCAAACCCATCTTCAAACTACTGAAGAAAAATCAAGAGATGGTATGGAATGATGAATGTCAATAAGCTTTTGATAAAATCAAGAAGTATCTCCAGGAACCTCCCATTCTGATACCACCAGTTGAAGGAAGACCTCTAATCATGTATTTGACCGTGTTAGAAAATTCAATGGGGTGTGTGTTGGGGCAACATGACGAGTCTGGTCGAAAAGAGCATGCCATATACTACCTTAGCAAAAAGTTTACCGACTGTGAAACAAGATACTCGCTGCTCGAGAAAACTTGCTGTGCTTTGGCTTGGGCTGCTCGTCGACTAAGACAGTATATGTTGAATCATACCACTTTATTGATTTCTAAGATGGACCCTATCAAATACATATTTGAGAAACCTGCCCTCTCCGGAAGAATAGCAAGATGGCAGATGATTTTAACAGAGTACGATATCCAGTATACTACCCAGAAAGCAATTAAAGGAAGCGTGTTGGCCGATCATTTGGCTCATCAAGCAGTGGATGATTACCAATCTATGAATTTTGAGTTCCCGGATGAGGACGTCATGCTTGTTACTGATTATGAAGAACCTGGACCGGATGAAGGACCCGAACTGGGATCCCGATGGACTATGGTTTTTGATGGATCTTCTAATGCATTGGGTAATGGTGTTGGTGTTGTAATCATTTCCCCCAAGGGTGGCCAGACTCCTTTCACTGCTAGACTATGTTTTGATTGTACCAATAATATGGCTGAGTACGAAGCGTGTATTTTGGGACTCAGAGCTGCTATAGACCTGCGAATCAAGTTTTTGAGCGTGTACGGAGACTCAGCTTTGGTAATCAGTCAGATCAAAGGAGAATGGGACACAAAACATCCGAATCTCGTCCCTTATCGAGAGCGGGTGTTGACATTAATCCCATACTCTGAAGAGATTCCATTCGAACATATTCCACGAGAAGAGAATCAGTTGGCAGACGCATTGGCTACCATGTCGTCTATGTTCAGAGTCAGATGGGATAATGAAGCCCCCAGGATCACCATTGAACGATTAGATGAACCAGCATATTGTTATGAACTTAATACTGAGGGAGTAGAGGAGAGACCTTGGTTCCACGAAGTAAAAAGATATTTAGAAGCTCGGGAATACCCTGAAGGGGCGTCCATCAATGACAGAAAGTTCCTGAGGAAGTTCTCCGCTAAATTCTTTTTGAGTAATGGAGTGTTATACAAACGTAATCATGATTCGACTCTGCTTCGCTGTGTGGATAAAAAGGAAGCAGAAAAGATTATGGAAGACATGCATGACGGTATTTTTGGGACTCATTCTAGTGGACATACGATGGCCAAGAAGATTCTGAGATCAGGGTATTATTGGTCTACCATGGAAGCTGATTGCCACCATCACTCCAGAACTTGTCACAAGTGCCAGATCTATGCGGATAAAATACATGTGCCTCCTGCTCCATTGAACGTGTTGACAGCACCTTGGCCCTTTGCAATGTGGGGCATTGATATGATTGGAGAGATTAAACCTACTGCTTCCAATGGACATCGTTTCATCCTTGTTGCTATTGATTACTTTACGAAATGGGTAGAGGCAGCCTCATTCGCTTCTGTCACCAAGAATGTGGTGGCACGATTCATCAAGAATAATCTCATCTGTCGATACGGCATTCCGGAAAGAATTATCACTGACAATGGTACTAATTTGAACAACAAGATGATTACTGAACTCTGCACGCAGTTCAACATAAAACACCATAACTCTTCTCCGTACCGGCCAAAGATGAACGGCGTCGTGGAAGCTGCTAATAAGAATATCAAAAAGATTATACAAAAGATGACAGTAACGTACAAAGACTGGCATGAGACGTTACCCTTTGCTCTCCATGGTTATCGCACTTCAGTGCGCACTTCGACAGGGGCAACTCCGTTCTCTTTAGTCTATGGAATGGAAGCCGTTTTACCAGTGGAAGTCCATATTCCCTCTCTAAGAATCATGAAAGAGGCGGGCTTAGATGAAGATGAATGGATTCAGACTCGACTCGATCAGATAAATTTGATTGATGAGAAGAGACTTGCGGCTGTTTGTCATGGGCAGATATATCAGAAGCGCATGACCCAGGAATTTGATAAGAAAGTCAAGAGACAGGTGTATCAAATTGGTGACTTGGTAATCAAGCGTATCGTTCTACCACAAGGTGATCCCAGAGGCAAATGGACTCCCACATACGAAGGGCCATTTGTGGTTAAGAAGGTATTCTCTGGTGGAGCCATGATACTTGCTACGATGGATGGTGAAGATTTCCCGCATCCGGTGAACGCGGACATAGTTAAAAAATACTACGCATAAAAGACCCGCTAGGTCGACGTGTCTAGGCAAAAGTAAGGGCATCCCGGCGAGCCAAAAAGGGTTCGGGCAAAAATTAGGGATAAACATATAAAAATGTACACCCGGCAAGTCGAAAACCTGAAAAGGCGGCTTGGGCAAAAAAGGGTATCCTGGTGGACTGAAAACCTGAAAAGGCGGTCCAGGCAAAAATTAGGGATTAAAGCGTATGACTATGTCCCGTTCTCGGTCAGCTTCACCCAAGTTCAAGGGACTGAACAAGCCAATCACTTCTATCCGACAGCAGGAGATGAGAGGCTTGAAGACATAATGACAATAGTGGAATTAAAATCAATAAGACTTTTTCTGCATAGCTTTTTCTTTGTTTTCTTGACAATCTCCTCTTACTAGGATTTCTGTCTCCTTGTACACAAATTGCCTATTTATAGGCCCTCTTTCAAAATCAATACAATTTTATTTCCTAAAAGATGATTTTGTTTTTACTTTGTCTGTTTTGTTTGCGTAAACGTCCATTGATTTAATTTGAATTAATATATGCATTTGAATATGATCAATGTTTACCAAAAATACATACATAAAATAGCAATAACGATTACTACGAGACTTCAGGATCGAGGAGAAGGTCTAACCAGGCGTTCCAATGAATCCGGGTGCTAATTCTATTCCTCAACAAAACCAGTTATTCCCCAGAAGAAATTGGTATCACTAGACAGACTGGTCATCTCTTCCATCCCCAGCCAGGCTCTGTCGAATATTTCTACCATCAGACAAGAATCAAGTATCCCCAGCTAAGAAAGGATCACCGATACCAGTATCTCCAACCGGAAGACTGAGATTTATTTCCCCAGTAGAGTCCTCGGGAAGAACTTTTCAGATGCATAATTCATTCATTACATCATTTCACAGCATACACATGCATACATTGTTCGCATTTATTGTCAAAAGCATAAAACATCCCATGCATCATGACATGGCATGAAGCTAACTTTATTTTTCAGGTTAATTATCCTCCTAAGGATGGTATCTTTAAGCCCATCCCGACCATTTATTGCAAATACAGCATCTACAAATACGATCAGATACAGTCTAACGTACGGTTCATTCTGATTCAGCTCAACATATGACTCCTTCCACTCAGATACGATCTAACGGACGATCCATTCTGACCTTCAACTACTCCAATACGGTCTAATTTACGACCCAGTTGGACCTTTCATTTCTCAGAGCCTACCTAGCGTACGGTACATTCTGACGTGTAGCCTAGCATACGACTACCCCTCTCGGATACTGCCTAATGGACGGCCCATTCTGCAACTCGGATACAATCTAGCGTACGATCCAGTCTGGTATTTCATCCCCAGCGGAGTCCTCCGCCTAACGGACAACTCATTCTACTATTCAGATGCGGTCTAGCGTATGATCCATCCTGATCCTTTATTCCCAGCGTGTAACACACTCTGACTCCCCAGCGAAGTCGACATCATGATGGGCGACTCACTATACGGTCTAACGTACGACCCGGTATGACACCCATGTCTTCAGATATCGTCTAACGTACGACACAATCTGAAGCTCTCATCATCAAACTTCCTGGATGGCATCTTTAAGCCCATCTCCATCAAGACTAATTGACAAGTGCAAATTTGTGGGGCATTCTAGTGTTCAATAATCTTCCACCTCCAGACCACGAATGGCATACTTGCCATCCTAACTCTCTCGGTTCAAGAATATTGAACAGGGGCAGCTGTCATACCCCAAAATTTTCCCATTAATCTTGCAAAACATTTCTCGAAGCACTCCAACTTATTCTGCAAGGCACTGACCTTAAAGGAACAAAAGCCCAACTCACTACAGACCCAATCCAGAAAATGGCCCAAACTGGCCTGCTCGCTAGGCGAGCAACTCCTTCGCCTAGCGAACCTTCGCTACACGCTCGCCTAGCGAAGCTTGCGAACATCAGAATTTTTGGGCTTCATTCTGAGCCCATTAGGTCACCACAATCACTATAAATACCGACACTTCAGTCACGAAAAGGAGGAGAACGAAAACGGAGAAAGGAGAACCCTAGCAAGCAAACCCTAACACTCACGGGAGGCAAACCCTGAAGGAACTCGGCGGCATCAAGGTTTACCTCTGCCCAATTCAATCCGATTTGCCGATTCGAAGTCGCAATTCAGTTGCAAACAGGTTTACATTGCTATTACTGCCTTATGTTCTTAATTTGCATATGGCATTATGATTAAATTTATGAAAATATCTTAAGTTTGGCATGTGAATTTTAGTATGTACCTGAATACCTTAAATGATTAACCATATAATTGTTGTAATGAAAGCCATAAGGCATAAAATTGGTTGAAATTGTACTGATATCAAAACCAGAATCAGCAGCCGCTCGCTAGCACATCGCTAAGCGAGCATGCAGCGAGTATTCGCTAAGCCTTCGCTAGGCGAGGCAGGAGTGAACGTGACAGTATCTGACTTTTCTGTTCTGATTTTTCACTCATGTTTTATCATAGCCATGCATCATTTACCCGACCCTATTTACTGTTGTGATCTTTTTTTTTGGTGTAATCCTCGATTGCACCCTGATTTGGTGTTCTGACATGTTTTGTTGAGTTTTGTAAAGGTTCACATATCCCAGGAAAAGATTGCTTGTTAGGTATCCCACTTTATTTGTGGGGTACCCTTGTGGAGGTTCACCCTGAATTATTCAATTGATTTTAATGTATTAATTTTATGGCGAAGATCCACCCTAAATTGCTTAATTGATCTTAATGTATTAATTTTAATGTGGGGATTCCTCCTAATTACCTAATTGATTGTAAAATACGGCCTTTGAATATGTGATCTTGGACCTCTCTTTGTTGCTTTACGGTATTATGGTCATGTCCCGCGAATGTGGGGATACGCTTAGCAAAGACCCTTCAATTAAATCATCATGTCCCTATAAAATAAATCATAGTCCCTCGGATGTTGCCTTCGAATATATGATTTTGTCCCTCGATGACCCTTCGGTGTAGCCTACGGTTAAATGATGATAGTCCCTTCGAATGCTAAGGTATCCTTACAACCGTTGCTTTCAATGACCAATTGATGACCCTACGATGACCCTTTTACATCCAAAGGATAAAACTACTTATTTCTCAATAATAAGGACGGTTTTACCCTCACAAGGATAGGAAATACCCATCAAGACCTTGGGTAGGTATAACTCTTAATTGCTTATTCACAAATCGAAATACTTTTCACACCTCACACCTTTTCAAAACATCTTTTAGAAAATCACCACTTGGTATACATTCATGCTAGAATCATTACCGAGTTATATTTTTCTAAACAACTTTCAAAACTAAACGAGATAACCACTTTGTATACATTCATACAAGAATCATTACAAAGTTAAATTCTCTTTTTAAAACACTTTCTAAACAATGCACAACCACTTTTTCCAGACAAACATAAGTGATCAAGCAATTAAGAGCCCATGGATAACCATGGATACAAAGGGTGCTAACACCTTCCCTTTGTATAATGTACCTCCCGAACCCAAAATCTAATTAAGGTCTTTCCTGTTCTTTTCCACCTTTCCTTATTGGATAAAAGAAAAGTCGGTGGTGACTCTTGCTATCCGCGACATTTGCTTTCCAAAGCAAAACACATAAAGTCAGTTCACCGTATGACAAAATGGATTTACAAATCAACATTCCTGGGCAATGCCGCAAGCTTACTCACATGTTCAAGTGGACAAAACATTGTTTTGCATCGTCTTGAGACAAAATACCATTCATTTATGAAAAGGTTTTAAGAATCAATCGTGCGGCGGCAAGAAAAGAGTTTGATATGTTGGATGTGTTTTGAGTAATGGCTAAAGCTTGGATGGACGAGATATCCATCCTGACCTAGTCTCCAGAGCTCGTGGTATCCAACATGTTCCTTTTCCATCTTATTTGCAAAAATATTTAACAAGAATTAAGTGTTTTTGAATTTTGATTTGGGAAAATGAACTTGACATTGGATCAAGCGTTTTGTTTGTTATATGGAAATGAAACGGTTTGAGAAATGACTTGGGGTGTGTATTAAAGAAAATGACTTAGTGTTGACCAAGTTGAATATTTCAAAGGATTGATTTTATTTGTGAAGGTTAATGGATGTTAAGCGATTGATTTTGGTATGGAAATGTTTTGATGTGATTTTGAAAAATATACTTGATGTTGATCAAACACCTTTGATTTTTTGTATTTTTTAAAAGGTTAATTTTAAGAGTCATTTTACCTTTTTGGATTGACAATTATGCATCAACTAAAAATAAAATACAATAAACTAAAAAATAAAGCAAATAGTAAAAATAAAAAAAATAAAAAGAATAATAAAAGAGAGGGGCACACTATCAATACAAAAGGTAAAAATTAAAAAACTAAAGAAAATGAAAGAAAAAACAAAAATAAATAAATAAAGCAATAATAAAAATAATAATAGATAAAAGATATATAAAAGATAAAAATAGACTGAAAATTGGGAGTGTAGCTAGGAAAATGCTCTAGGGGGTGTGGGGGAGACTTCATCTTCCCCAACCCCAAATTTGGTTACTATTCCCGTAGCAACAAAAATGGAAGAAATAGAGTTCAACAAAAACGTAATAGTATATTTAGAATTAGTAAATAAACAACAAAAAATTGAAAATCATAAAAAATACAGCAACATATATTTGTTTAATTCAGTCATCTTATCCATCCTCATGACAAATGAATCATGGTTTCATGCTCGGGGTGATGTTGGGAAGTTGATGGATATATTATTTATATAAAACAAACGTTAATTTACATTTTACCATTTTTGTTCATAGAATTTCCAGAACACTTTAAACTCTTGATTTTGAATAAATGAAGTTTCCATACAAAATAGTGGTGATTAGTTAAGTGCAACAAAAATAATAATGTAAATAAAATTAAATAAACAAAAATTAAATCATATTGAATCACTTTTGCTCATGGAGGTTCAAGAACACTTTAAACTCTTGATTTTGAATCAATATAGTTTCCATGCAAAATGGTGATGATTAAGGTACTAATTAAGTGTAGCAAGAATAATAATGCAAAAAAAAACGAAATTAAGTCACATTTAATCACTTTTGCTCATAGAGGTTCAAGAACATTTTCCAACTCTTGATTTAAAATCAATTGAGTTTCCATACAAAATGGTGATGATTAAGGTACTAAATAAATGAAGCAAGAATAAAAATGAAATATAATTAAATAAATGACAAGCATAAGAGTATACCTAAAATAAAATTCAATAAAGAAAGAAAAAATGACTTGAAGAAAAATGAAGAGAATTTTGGTTTAGTTTTTGTGAATGATTGGTGGTGAGATTTGTGAATGAGAATGATTTTATTTATAGGTTTTAAAAGGGATAATTTAGAAATTATTCAAAGAGTGTGTATGCCTTCTAGAAACTTATTTAATTAAATAGTGAATAATGATGTAATACATGCATGGAATAATGATGTAATAAATGAGAGATATTTTGGACATTCTAAAAATATTAATTTTTGTTTTATGATGCATGAAAATGATTAATAAAATTCAAATGGATATTTTAATGATAAATCAAATGATCATAAATTTATTTTTAAAAATGCATAATGAAAAGAAAATGCAATTTTAGTCAATTTCTTTAACATGTAAAATGTTGTTTTTATATTGACTATTTTACTATAATGCATATATGCATGGTTATTGTGACTTTTTTAATCATAAAAATACATATGGCTAAAAATGCAAGACTCGACAAATTGATGTGTACCAAATGAATTTAAAATACCCGGACAAAATTGAGGTATAACAATTGTCCCTATTTAAATATCTTCAACCAGCGAATATGAAGAAGGACACTCTTCATATGACCGTGGTGGAAGATAGTTAAATACTAAAAGACCCAAATTTTGTCCCAGAATGCAGATGACATGATATGATATGTTATGCGTGAAAAACACTTCTTTGTTTGTTTTGGGTTTGCTAGGGATATAGGATGAACCCTAACTGGATATTTTATGATGGCTGAAGAATGAAAAATGGACCTGTGGAGAATGATGGGGGCATAGTAATGATGGCCCACAGAGAACAAAAATGAGAGTAGAAACTCATTGGGGATCACAATCCAACTGGAGAAAAGACACACACTAGGGAGTATGTAAAGGAATTTATCAACAAGTTCATAATGACCTGGCGACACTTGAAAATTTAAAGAGAATTTCAACAACAAGTTCATACAGGACCTGACCATTGGAATATTCAAAGAATTTCAATAACAGGTTCAAACATGACCTAACAACACTGTAATATATAAGGAGTTTCCACAACAGGTTCAGACATGATCTGACATTACTAGAAAACAAATAAAGAAAGTTTTAGCATCAAGGTCATACATGACCTGGAAATGTTGGGGGATATCAAAAGGTTCCATCAACAGGTTCAAAGATGGACTGACAATAGTGGAAAACATATAAAGAAAGTTCCATCAACAAGTTCATACATGACTTGACAACAACGGAAAATTCAAAGCGTTTCAACAACAAGTTCAAACATGACCTGAAAATACTAGAAAATCAAGGAAAGTTTAATCAAACAGGTTAAGACATGACCTGAGAATACTTGGGAAAATTCAAATAAAGTATATCAACAGGTTCATACATGACCTGGAAACACTTGAATATTCAAAGAGACATTTTTCTGTAGGTTCATACATGACCTGACAACACTGGAAAACAAAGGGAATTTCAAGAACAGGTCCAAACATGACCTGCTAATTCAGAAGAAAAAAAACTCAACAACAGGTTCATACATGACCTGACAATTCAAAAAGTTTCATCAACGGGTTTAGACATGACCTGACAACACTAGAAAAATCAAAGGGTTTCAATAACAGGTTCAAACTGACCTCAACAAAATTAAGAGATTCAAGGAAAGGTTCAACAACAGGTTCAAACATGACCTGGCTACACCTTATAATGTTCCTGACAATTCAAGAGATCTCTCACAAGAAAATCATCCAGTCAAATATTCTGGAGATTCCTTAACAGGGAATTTATCCATAAAAAGATATATTGGGGTTTTCTTACGAGAACATCATCAAATCTTCTGGGGAATTACTTTCAATGAAAGAGTCACACTGACAACTTTCTAGGAAACATCAAGACAAACATAATACAATATCTGAATGTGCCAGAGAAAGCTGGACTTTATGCCAATGAAGACCAAACCATGGTTCAAGGGCGCCAAATAACAATTGGACTTTTGAAGATGAATTTCTACACGATAACTAGACTTGAAGGATAAATTACCAGACGAGAACTTTTTGTCTTTTTCATTTTTGTTTGTCAGACGAGAACTGACTTTCAGATAGTCCACCATATGAGAACTGGTTTCTTTGTCATATGAGAACTAACATAAAAATGGGCTACCATACGAGAATTGGTTTTGAGAAAAGGTTACCATACGGGAACTGGTTTACAAATAGGCCACTAGACGAGAACTGGAGTTAAAAACAGGTCACCAGACGGGAACTGGTTTACAAATAGGCCATCAGACGAGAACTGGTTTTAGGAAAAAGCTATCAGACGAGAACTGGTTTTGCAATCAGCTACCAGATGGGAACTGGTTTTAAGAAAAGACTACCAAACGAGAACTGGTGTTAAGAAAAGACTACCAGACAAGAACTGGTGTTTGAAGACTAATTGTCAGACGTGAACTGACTTTCAAATGACTTACCAGACGAGAATTGGTTTTTGATGTTTGAGTTTTCATGTTATGGGCATATGCTTTATGAATGATATGATATGCATGGCTTAACGCTAGAGCTAAGCGACATGATTAATGCACGAGAATGATTTATGCAATGACTCGAAGGTTTCCAAAATGATGCCCCTGAGTGGGTAGCTGATGGAAGGTCCCTTTGCAAAAATCCTTTAACAAAAGGCAACAAGTTATTTGATGGGGTGATAGCATGATTCCCCGGTACTCGTCTTGAACTCGGTGGTTGTTTCCATAAGGCATAAACTTGAGCAGCTTAAAGGCATGCAGAGGATTTGCCCCTCTGTGGCTCATCTTTCCCCAGTTTGTTGGGTCTTTGGAGACGTTCTACTCATAAGGAGTTTGGAATCAGCTAGCCATAATATGACCTTGAGATGGCTTCCCCAATGTTTGAATCTTGGAAGCGGTTATTGGCTAACCGAACCTTAGAGTGGTAAACTTATGATTGTCTGACCTTAGGAGAGTTGGACTCAACTGAGATCTTTAGGTGGCTTGCCCCTGTCTGAGTCTTGCAAGGGTTTGTTCTTTGACTAAACGACTCTTGGGGTGACCGACTCGGATTGACCGATACTCAAAGTGATTTTCCCCGGGCTGGGCTTCTTTCATATGATCAAGTTCCTCAACTAGATGCGCATTATTGGGATTCCTTTGATGCTAAATGTCGACTTGAAAATAAAATTGTTCATTCAAAAATGGTAATTTTAATGCAATGCAAATGCAATTTTTTAAAAATAAATCATTATTGAAATGATGGTGATATATAGTGAACGAGTCAATGATCAGGATACAATGTTGATCTGACCATTTACAGTGCAGAAGGTGTGATCAAATATAAATGGTTAGCAAAAATCTTTTGGAGTTAGGTTAACACCACCTTGTTGTAGCATGCTTTCAAAATAAACCCTACCTCAATTAGGTCTTTTAAGGGTTGTAACATGGTCTGGTTCACGGTTTACAAAACAAAAGGATATAAGTCTCTTCTTGATGAACTCCAGTCCTATGTTCAGTTAATTGACACACACATTCAACTACCAAGAGAGTATGAAGGTGTAAAGGTGAGGATTCAAGATAAGATTTTCTTGAAATGGCAGTCACCTTATTTTGTTTTTGTTTTGTTGAGGATTTGATGACCTCTTTTGATTGATTACTATCCCTAATTTTGCATGGACTGCTCCTTTGAAGCTTTTGATCAATCGAGATGCCCTAGTTTTTTCCTAAGTCATCTTTTGGGGTATTCGACTTAGCAGGATTTTTCTTTCTTTTCTTTATTTTCCGAAAGATTGTGACTGCCATGTTATTGGTAGATGAGGATCAACCAACACAAATTTAGCTTTCTTCAGCTTCTTCGACACTTCAACATGTGTGCGAAGGATAACATGTGGTTGAACATCTTTGGAGGGTGTACAGATGGACAAATTCTTTTGAAATACCGAATGCACAGTTAAACTATATGAACACAACTACCCTGCCCTATGTTAAGGTTAAGGGTTTTAGATCTGAAAGAAACACCAATCGTCTAGGCTCAAATGGGTTGACTAGGGATTAACTCCTTATTTCTTCAATGTTTGGGGATTTAAAACAATGTCTCACATCATTGGCAAAGTTCTCTTTGAAAGCACACCACATCAACTATGGGTAATGGTTTTTATCATCCTCCCTCAAATCTTTGCTAAAAAAACAGTTTGATTAAGAAAGTGAATGAGAGGTATATTTTTTTGTTTTTGGTTTGCATAAATGAAGGGAAATTAACAAGAGTGAATACAAATGGACTAATTCAAAATGAATTATCACTTAATTAATATTACCATTAAAGACAATAATGTTTAAAAAACAAGTAGAATTAAAATAGACAAAGAAAATACAGAATTCAAATGATAACAATGTCCAATGACTACCAGTGTTGAGGAGGACTTCATGTCTGATCCATTGACTTCAGGAGACGCCCCTTGAGGTCTTCACACTTATTAGGACAAGAGGTTGACGTGGACCACCATATTTCCTTTTGGAAATGATATGTATTATTTGTCGATCAACTGTTGAACCTTAGCTTTGAAAGTGTTGTAGTCTTCAATCAAGTGCCCTATTGATCCATAGTTATATCCACATTGAACATAGGGATTGTACCCATGTGGGTATGGTTGTGGAACATGCTTCTGAGGTTTGGTATCCACCAATGAGCTTTGAATCAAAGGTTGCAGAAGTTGACTATACATCATAGGAATTGGATCAAGAGGAACATTCCTTCTTTCCAGATTATTTTGAGGCATATGCTAGTTCTGATATCCTCAGCCTTATGCTTGTTTATTTGAATGAGGAGAAATCCAAGGTTGTTGGGACGGTGCTCTAGGAATTTCTGGTTGCCTATAAGGATAACTTGGCATCGGGAAAACTGGATACTGAAAAGCTGGAGGACCATAGGGTTCCGTTGGTGCACCATGGGAATACTTAACATCTTCCATAACTACATTGGCATCATCTTCTTCCTCTTGGGAAATGCTAAGAGATTCAATCTTGCTAGTCCGACTACTCGAAGCACGTTGGATTCTTCCACTTTTTAGGCCGCTCTCGATGCATTCTCCTACTTTCATAAGTTTAGAGAAGTTTAATGATGCACTGCCTACCATTATTCCAAAGTATGGGCTTTTCAAGGTATCCAAGAATATATCAACCAATTCCTTGTCTAAGAGTGGTGGTTGCACTTGGGCTGCTAATTCTCTTTATCGTTGCGTATATCGTCTGAAGGATTCATTGCTCTTTTGAGATAAGCTTTGTAGATGCCTTCGGTCTGGAGCCATGTCCAAGTTGTATTTATTATGCTTCAAAAAGGCAATGTCTAAGTCTTCCCAAGACTAGATGTGGGTACTTTCTACCTTCATGTACCAACTCAAGAATGCCCCACTCAAACTGTGTTAAAAACAATGAATCATCATCTTATCTTCATGAGTATGGCAAGTCATTTTCCGGCAGAACATCACCAAATGGTGTCTTGGACAACTATCCCCTCCGTACTTCTCGAAATTGGGTACTTTAAACTTTGGAGGTATAACCAGGTTTGGAACTAAACACGTGTCATCATGACTTAACGTGTTAAAACCTTCCATATCCCTAAACCGTTTCCCCAAGTCATGACCCGTTTCTGCAACTTCATTCATTTGAGAATGCTTCCCTTTCGTCACCATGTGGGAACTTTGAGAATTTGGTATGTTTCTTATGAATTGAGGATTCTCTTTATCATTGTAAACAATATAGGTCTTCTACACCATGAGGACTTCATTAGATACCGAGATATGCACTGGTTGAGGTCGAGTAAGAACATCCCCTTGTTGAAGAGCAAAGTCATGAGGAAGATCATACATCAAGTTAGTTACCACAGTAAATCCTAATGGGGGACCAACATTCTCCATAACAACATGCTAAAGATTTGACATAGCTATCACAAGCTCAAATTTCTGGTCTACTTGGCCTTTAAGGGACTATGCAATCCTTCTTATCACTGCTTGATATGGCTTCAAATGCTTTAACGTCCTTCAAGATCTACCACCGGTTCAATATGGGTGCCGAGAAGTCGGCAGGCTAGTTATAGACAAAAACAAAATGAGTTTTTTTCTTTGGAAATGGTATGCAATGCATGATGATAAATGCAAATGCAATGGAATGGATGCAATGATATGCCATGTAATTTTTTTTTGGTTTTTTAGTATATGGGTTCAAAGTTCCGAGGTAACAGATGAATCTGATTGTTTTCTATAACAGGGGTTCTCACCGGGTATGGTCTAGGTATTTTGATAAACGAACAACAACCCAGAGTCATAAATCCACAAGAATGTTTGCCACTTACGGTAACTACACGCTGGTCGTCAACTCCATTAAGGGAATCTATTATGAATGAGGTCTTCATAGCGACTCTTACGAGAACTACATCTCGGGGACCCGCACTATGTGACCATCGACTTTGGTTCTAGACATGGTTCTCAGAGTCATGGATTCGCTTGAATGTTTGCCGCTTATGGCAACTGCATATCGGATGTCAACTCTATCGAGAGAGTTTATTCTGAGCGAGGTCTTTGTACCGACCCTTACGAGAACTATATTTGGGGGATCCGTACTACGCGACCATCATCTTAGTTGGCCAAAGGGTTCAATATTCTACAAAGGTTCTTAGACTCATATATCCTCACGAAAACATCAAAGCTGACAACAACTACATGTCGGGCGACAACATTTTCAAAGGACCTACTCTAAGTGAGATTCTCGTGCCGACCCTTACAAGAAATACATCTCGGGGACCCGCACTACACAACCTCTTTCTATCTTATGTTTTCACTCTAGACTCGGGTAGAGAGTCTTTCCCATAAGGTTTGCAATCAGAGTATCTAAGTAACACAACATAGTGGAACTAATACAATAAATTATATCAATATAACAATAAAGATAATATAAGCAATAAATAAAAAAAGCCACACAAGTAAACAAACAAAGGCACACAAAAGACCTAACTAGGCTTAACTCAGTTAGGGAACCAGTATTACCTAGCAGAGTCTCCATCTGTCGTACCTTGAAAAGTGAGAACATGACTTAGCAAAGTGAAATCGACGTTCGTATGATGGACTGAATAGAGTCGCCACTGAACTTTATTTATTCCTAAAAAAGGAAAGGGGAAATACCGATAAAACCTAAGGAAAAAAATGACAATGATTACGGTCGTCACAACCAATATTAGGGTTCGAGAGTCGATTACGCAAGGGGAAGGTATTAACACCCCTCGCGTTTGTTCTACTCAGCGGGAACCATTAGGTTAGTTGTGTGCGTTAGTGTTAGCTTGAAATGTTATGTTTCTCGAGTTATTAAAAGGGGAAAGAAGAATAGGATCAAAAGAAAATAGAAAATGTTTTTGGATTTTTCAACGAAGGGGACTAAACCTATTTTTTTTTGTTAATGGGCCTAACAAGATTTATAACTCTTGCTCCTATGTATCTCCGGGTGCAATAGAGAACTCAAGGCTTATGTAGTTTTTGGTAGAAAATGTTTTTTGTTGGTTAATTTTGGCGAAAGCTACTTTGTGTCAATCGACGAAAAATATTGTTGGCTACCCAAAACAAGCGGTGAAGGGGACGTTCGCATCATGACCAAATGTATTTACAAATCAACATTCATGGACAACTTCGTAACCTTACTCACACGTTCAATTGACGAAACATTTTTTTGCATCTTCTTGAGAAAAAATACCTTTTGTTTATGAAAAGGGTTTGAGGATCAATCATACGACGGCGAGAAAAGAGTTTGATATGTTGGATGTATTTTGAGTAATGGCGAAAGCTTGGATGGGAGAGATATCCATCTTGAATTCTAGTCTTCGGGGCTCGTGGTATCCACCATGTTCCTTTTCTATCTTATTTGATAAAGTATTTAATGAGAAAGTGTTTTTGAATTATGATTTGGGAAAATGAACTTGACATTGGATCAAGCGTTTTGTTTGTGATACGAAAATGAAATGGTTTGAGAAATGGCGTGAGGTGTTTATTAAAGGAAATGGCTTGATGTTGACCAAGTTGAATTTTTCAAAGGATTGATTTTATTTGTGAAGGTTAATGGATGTTAAGCGATTGGTTTTATTTTGGAAAGGTTTTGATGTAATTTTGAAAATGTACTTATGTAGATCAAGCACCTTTTATATATATTTTTATTTTTTTAAGGTTAATTTTAAGAGTCATTTTATCTTTTTGGATTAATAATTATGCATCAACTAAAAATACAATGAACTAAAAAATAAAGCAAATAATAAAAATAAAAATAATAAAAGAAATAATAAAAGGGAGGGGGGCTAACTATCAATACATGAGGTAAAAGAATTAAAAAAAACTAAAGAAAAATGAAAGAAAAAACAAAAATAAATAAATAAAACAATAATAAGAAAACAATAAATAAAAAATATACAAAAGACAAAAACATACTGAAAATTAGGAGCGTAGTTAAGAAAATATTCTAGACCCAAAGAAGAGAGCCTCATAGGGGTGTACTGAGCAATTCGGGGGTGTGGGGGGAGACTCGTATTCCCCAACCCCATATTTGCTTACTATTCTCGTAGCAAAAAAATGGAAGAAAAAAGATTCAAACGAAAACATAAAAACACCATAACTTTCTCAAATTTTCACGAAATTAAGCAAATAAATCATGAAAATTTATCTAATCAATCTCACGAACATAATATTATATTTAGAATCAGCAAATGAACAACAATAAAAAAAATCAACAAAAATGCAGCAACATATATGTGCTTGATTCGGTCATCTTATTCACTCTCATGAAAAACGAATCATGCATTCATGCTCGGGGTGATGTTGGGAAGTTATTGGATACATTATTTATGTAAAACAAGCATCAATTTACATTTTACCCTTCTTGATCATGGAAGTTAAAAAACACTTTAAACTCTTGGTTTTGAATCAATTGAGTTTCCATATAAAATAGTGGTGATTAATTAAGTGCAACAAAAATAATAATGCAACTAAAGTTAAATAAAGAAAATTAAATCATATTGAATCACTTTTGTTCATAGAGGTTCAAGAACATTTTAAACTCTTGATTTTGAATCAATGGAGTTTCCATGCAAAATGATGATGATTAAGGTACTAATTAAGTGTAACAAGAATAATAATGAAAAGAAAATTAAATAAACAAAAATTAAATCATATTTAATCACTTTTGCTCATGGGGGTTCAAGAACACTTTTCAACTATTGATTTAAAATCAATTGAGTTTCCATGCAAAATGGTGGTGATTAAGATACTAAATAAATGAAGCAAGAATAAAAATGAAATATAATTAAATAAATGACAAGCATAAGAGCATACCTAAAATAAAATTCAATAAAGAAAGAAAGAAATGACTTGAAGAAAAATGAAGAGATTTTTGGCTTAGCTTTTGTGAATGGTTAGTGGTGAGATTTGTGAATAAGAATGATTTTATTTATAGACTCTAAAAATGGTAGTTTAGGAATTATATAAAGAGTATGAGTGCCTTCTAGAAACTTATTTAATTAAAGAGTGAATAATGATGTAATAAATGCATGAAATAATGATGTAATAAATGAGAGATATTTTGGACATTCTAAAAATATTAATTTTTGTTTTATGATGCGTGAAAATGATTACTAAAATTCAAATGGATATTTTGATGATACATCAAATGATCATGAATTTATTTTTAAAAATGTATAATGAAAAAAAATGAAATTTTAGTCAATTTCTTCAACATGTAAAATGTTGACTATTTTACTATAACGCATATATGAATGATTATTGTGACTTTTTTTATGATAAAATGTATATGTCTAAAAATGCAAACCTCAACAAATGGACATGTATCAGATGAATTTAAAATACCCGGACAAAATTGGTGTATGACAATGTCATTGAAGTACTCCATCAATTCTACAACATATGCGTGATATGGGATCATCTTGTGATGATAAGTTTCCCATTCACCTTTGACTTAATAAATTACCAAAGTTGAGTCTCCATACACCTCGAGGATTTTGATTTGGAGGTCAATTGTAGCTTCAACACCAAAGATGCATGGCTCGTACTCCGCTATATTATTCGTGCAATTAAAGCACAATATTGTTGTAAAAGGAGTGTAGCCACCTTCCGGGGAGATTATAACTGCTCTAATGCCATGTCCTAGGTAATTTGAGGCACCATCGAACACCAACTTCCATCAAGGGCCTGGTTCGGGTCCTTTATCGGGTCCAAGGATCTCATAAACTTTTATAGCCATAATATCTTCGTATGGGAAATCAAATTTCAATGGCTAATAGTCTTTGACTGGCTAGTGTGCAAGGTACTTAGATAATGATAGCCTTTTGGGTTACGTACTGGATGTCGTGCTCAAACAATAGCGTCTACCAACGGGCAACTCTTCCAATTAAGACAAGCTTCTTAAAGATGTACTATATCGGATCCATTTAGGAGATCAACAAAGTAGTATGAAAAATTATGTATTGCCTTTAACGACATGCGGCATATCTGTAAACTTTTTGCTTAAGTAGTAGATATCATGTTCTTTTCTGCCGGTTTCATCATGTTGTCCCAACACACATCCCATTGATCCTTCAAGCATAGTCAGATACATGATGAGTGGCTTCCCTTGAATAGGTGGAATCAGAATCGAAGGCTCTTGCAAGTGGTAATTGATCTTCTCAAAAGCTTTTTGACAGCCAAAGTTCCACTCAAATGCTTGATCTTTTTAAAACAGCTTGAAGATGGGCTCACACGTAGCAGTCATATGGGAGATGAACCTAGAGATGTAATTCAATTATCTACGGAAACCTCTGACTTATCTTTCGGTAAATAGAGCATGCATTTATTGTATTGCTCTGACCTTGTTAGGTTCTACCATAATTCCTCATTGACAAACAATGAGCCGAGCAACTTTCTTGATCAAACACCAAACGTGCATTTAGAGAAGTTCAATCGCGGTCAGAATTTTCTGAGGCGCTCAAACAACTTTTGAAAATGGTCCATATGGTCATCTTCACTCATAGATTTAGCGACCATGTAATTGACATAAACCTCAATCTTTTTATGCATCATATCATGGAAGATGGTGACAATTTCTCTCAGCTAAGTTTCCTCTGAGTTCTTGAGACCAACATGCATTACTTTGTAGCAAAACATTCCCCAGGGGGTAATGAACATGGTCTTTTCCATATCATCTGGATCCATCTTGATCTGGTTATAGTCTAAGAAACCATCCATGAAGGAGAAGGCATAAAATTTAGCGGTGTTGCCTACAAATGTACCAATGTGTGGTAGAGGGAAGTTGTCCTTCAGACTAGCTTTGTTTAAATCCCTATAATCAACACACATTCTGAATTTGCCGTCCTTCGTGGGCACAATCATGATGTTGGCCACCCATTAAGGGTACTTTGCCACTGCTAGGAAACCAACATCAAATTGTCGTTTGACCTCTTCACGAATCTTAGGAGCCATATTTGGTCTTGTTCTTTGAAGCTTCTGTTTCACTAGTGGGCAGTCTGGTTGGAGTGGAAGCTTATGCATAACAATGTTTGTGTCTAAAGCGGGCATATTCTGATATGACCATGCAAACACATCCACGTACTATTGTAGCAGCTTGAACAATCTCTCATTGATCCTTGATTGCCATTTTCTGAATAGAAAAGCAATAAATGAATAATAAGAATTGAACAAAATTTCTTTTATTTATCATGATGATATTTGAAAATTAAAGTGGCCCTACACATGATCCATTAGCCATGGGCAGAGCTAAGGATTTGAAAAAGACAAGAAAAT
Organism: Lathyrus oleraceus; assembly: GCF_024323335.1. Lineage (NCBI taxonomy): Eukaryota > Viridiplantae > Streptophyta > Magnoliopsida > Fabales > Fabaceae > Lathyrus > Lathyrus oleraceus. Next base: position 451,143,525 of record NC_066579.1, read on the forward strand.
TACTTTGACAATGGAAAATTTTTAGGGATCTCAATCGCCTCCCAGTTGTCCAATGCGACTTCACACTGATATACCATATTTGACATTTCTTCATTCGTTATATCGTCTTCAATAACACTGAATTGATCTCTATGAATGTAGCATATGCTAAGGAATACCTCATGGATGCTTCGTGTGTGGTCCTTTGTAGGGACCAAGGCTTATCTCCTAGCATGAGGCACATACCCTAAGGCGAAATTATCCTTATTCTTGCGAATATTGATGATTTTACCCCAACCTTCAGAGTTTCCACTACCAATTGTTGATTTTGAACTCTTTAAAGATGCAAAGGATGATCTGGTCTTCTCAGCAAGGTCCTTTATTTCCATAAATATGGCATTGTTGGCTCTAGAAAGCTTGGAAAGAAGTTTCTAAATAATCCTCATCAGCCTCAATGTATCTAAAGGAGGACAAGCAACTAATCAATAAATCCTCTTTTCCATATACGATTATGAGTTTGTTGTCGATGACATACTTCATCTTCTGGTGCAAAGTAGAAGTCACTACCTTAACAACATGTATCCAGGTTCGCCCCAATAGACACCTATATGCAGGATTGATGTCCATGACCTGAAAAGTGATATGGAATACATGTGGTCCAATCTTGATAGGTAGTTCTACCTCTCTGATTACTGTCCTCTTGAACCCATCAAATGCTTTCACCACAAGGCATTGGGTCTCATTTATGGCCCTTGAAAAGATAGTTTGGAAAGTGTTCTCTTGGGCATGGCGTTGAGACAAGACTCGGTCTCTACTAGTACTCTAGCTAAAGCATCCTTTTTGTATATCACCGTTACATGTAGAGCATGATTATAATTTTATCCATCTTTGGGAAGTTCGTCGATGTTGAAACTCAAAGTGTTGCAAGCTGTGATATTGGTGATGCTACGCGAAATATACACGAGCGCATCACACGCTCAAAGATACAACACAAGAGGAAGGGGAAAATATTGATAAAACCCTAAAGGTGAAGAAAATGGTCTCGCAACCAAATTCGGGTTCTGAAGTTGGTTATGCAAGGGGGAGGTATTAGCACCGCTCACAAATGGGGATTGAGATACATGAAAAATACAAGGGAGATAATGCGTGAAATAAAAGGTCTCGTTGTAAGGTAGCCCAAGAGAAAGCCTTGTGCATGCAAAGTGGCCTAAGCTAAAAAAGTGGATAATGGAATCAATACATGTCTCCCTAGGATAGTGCCATGAATTCCATTTTTGCAATAAAAGATTACAAGTCCATCATGAAAATCCAAGTCAAGCATATGTGAATCACAATAGTCCAGGGGCCATACCAGGGATCGTACAAGTCCTCTAGGTCTCCAAAGATTACTCTTTTCGGTCTTTCATTTTATCATATTTTTGTTATTTTCCATGGATTAGATAGCAAGAAATGAAATAACAAAGTAGAAGATAAATAATAGGATATGAATAAAATGCATGAGGTAAATGATAATGATGATGGATGAGAGTTAGAATGCATAAGATAAATTGCAAAATATAAATGAATAGGGATGACAATTTGACCTATCCCCAGTGGGTACCCACAAAAATACCCATAACGGGTAGAGTAATAACCTGTATACATGGGTACGGGCAAATCTCGGGTAATTACCCACTTAAATAAGCGGGGATGGATGTGGGGATGGACACCTTAGTACCCAACCCGCCCCATACCCATACAATATATATTTATATATTTTAATTTATATTATCATATAAAAATAAATGTGTGTCAATTTTTAAAAATACATCAATTTTAAACTACTACATGTTTAATATAAGTGATCATTTATTTCATAATTCAATAGTAAATTTTTTTAAAAACTTTTTAATGTTGCTAAAAACATAAAATAATATGATATTTTATCCTTGACATATTTATTTTTATTAGAATTGCAGGTAACAGGTACGAGTACGGGCACTTACATACCCATAGGGTACGGGCACGGGTGCCAATATTGGTACCCAAGCGGTATGGGCTCAGGTACGGGGATTTTTTCAACTGCGGATATGGGGACGGGTACTATAGTACCCTACCCAAACCCTACCCATTTCCATCCCTATAAATGACAATGATAGAAACTAGAGGTTAATGTTAGTAGTTAATGATCAAAGGAGAACTTAGAATGAAAACTCACTACGCCAAATAAGGGAAAAGAGGGCGCTTTTTTTGGCCTATAACAGCGCTTTAAAGCGCCCTCTAATCTGGCGCTGGCATAGGTAAAGACAGCGCTTTTTTTCCTGGTGAAAGCGCTCTCTAAAGTGGCTCTTTAAGCCCTTTAAGGGCCACTTTAGAGGGCGCTTTTTAAAGAAAGCGCCCTCTAAAGTGGAAACTTTTAAGGGTTTAGAGGGCGCTTTTACTGGAAAGCGCCCTCTAAAGTGGAAATTTAAAGGGTTTAGAGGGCGCTTATTTTGGAAAGCGCCCTCTAAAGTGGGTGGTTATTTTATTTTTTATTTTTAAAAACGCTATATTTATTTATTTATTTTAGACAACCTGTATATTGAAGCAGTACACCTAAAACTGTATAATTTGAAGCCCTTTTTCACACATTGCATTCAACAAGCCTTATATACAACAATCCATACATATACAACAATCCACTGATATATAATCGTTTAACTTCTAAAGATTCTAAATATACAACCAATTCATAACTTAAAAAGAAATAAAACTAAGTAGCAAAAGCATCTCTGAGATGTATGTTTTTTTGCTAGCTGCAGTCTTCTTAGGGTCCGCTTCCTGAATCGAAGTTCATTTCTAGCAGCCATTCCTCGCATGCCGATTTGAATACAAACAGCTTTGGAATAGGTAGTTTTATAAGCACTTCTCGAAAGATACATGCGGATTTGTTTCTGGATTATCAAAGATGCGGCCTCCCTTCTCATGCATTCATACCGACGTCTTGCAAGTTGTCCTATGTTAAGTTCATAGGATACGTAAAACTAAATGACTTAGAAAATGGATAACAAGATTATTCATACATAGTATCAAAAAGGATTCAAATAATTGATACCTTTAATAGCCCTTTGTAGTTCTATGGCAGAAAATCGCAATAACTTGTACTGTTTCTCACAAATATATGTGCGAGCTTTTTTCTGAATAACGATTGCGGATCTTCCTAGGACCTCGGCACGACATGCATCTAGTTCTGCCATTTGACCTGCTCTCAGGAAAACTTTTGTCTTTCCTATCTGCAAAGAAACCCAAACAGCATTTTATTCCAATCCATATTATCATACATAGCGTGTTCGAAATTTTTTAGCATCATCATCTATGATTCAATGTAACCTGCGAGCAAATAAAAATGCTATAACTGAGATTAAGATAAGAACTACTACCTGATAATCTTTAAGGTTTGCTTTATCTAGAAGTCTCTTGCAAGCCGTCATCTCATCAGGACTGCAGATATATATTTATTATTAGTTATTTCAGATATAGTTGTGTTATTTGAACATCTAAAACCGGAAAAATTTCGTGACAACAATCTAGGTGGTTAATTATGTTCAGTACAATCACATTCATCTGTATGATCAGAAAAAGAAAACACGGAAAAAAGGAGAAGTAAATACCATGATTTTAGAACCTTAGGTTCCATTATACTAAACCGCTGAACAAATTCATCAAAGTTCTTTCGAGTTGGATATCCAGCGCAACTTATTTTAATTGCCTCCATTACACCCTGTAAAAGGCATCCACAGAGTTTGAAGTAACTTGAAACAAAAATATTCATGTCATAATAAAGAACAAGGCTAATATGGGGGTTGAACTCACCCCACATCGAAGCTGCTGTAACACATCGTTGTTCTCAAATATCCCCGGCTTAAGAAGATTATTTGGCTTTACACAACGAATGTAGTGTGGCTCAGTCGCACTCAATGTTTCAAGCAAAGATTGCAGTTGTTGCTTCATTCCATAAGCAATAAGAATAACAATGATCAATAGTTATATACAAAAGACTTATAATTTTCAAGCATATGCATGTTTAAAGAAAACCGACCTTAAACTGAGTGGCTATAGAAGAAAACTTTGTTGATTTAGTACTTTCCTCGTGTAAAGGTGGGAAAAGTCCTGAAACAAAGGAGCACTTGGAAGCACAGAGCAGCGCAGCGTGTTCCGGAACAACGTAGTCTTTGTTTTTATCAAGGAAAAGATCAGTTTGATACGTGACCTGAAATCAAAGTTCGACATATATACTAAGCTTTTAACTTTTTATTTCATGGTTGATATAACTGCGTAGACCAAAATGTATTTTACTCACATCACCAGCATAGTGATTGATGGTGAAGTCAGTTCGTGACAACTTCGGTTTGCTGAATCGCTTATTGTCCTTAAGTGTTTGATATAGCTTTTCAGCAAATGTTTCGTGCGTTGATCTTGGAAACATACTACAAAGAATAAGCAGGACAATATATAAAAGAATGACTATAAAACATAGTTATTGCTCAAAGTATATATATTTGCATGCGCTAACGCCACTTTACATTATGTAAAATGACATAAACAAACCATTAACTATAATACAAATATTTGAACTATTGTCATTTAATACATACCAGGCCTCGTCCAGAAGAGCAATAACGCCGCCAGGTTTCTGAAGTTATAAACAAGAATGAGATGACAAACTGATAGAACTTTTCTAAAATGACAAAAATGCAAGGGTGAGTTGCACCTTCTCAATAAGATCGAGAACATCTTGATTATCAACGAACTCTATATAACTCCAATCAATTTCTTCCTTTGTATATTCCTCTTGCTCCATTTTGAAGACATGCTGCATAATGAAATAATGAAGTGTTATCTGAGTCTATAGAAATTGTTTACCAGGAGATAGTAGAAAAATCAAACCTGGTTGAAATGCTGCTGTAACTTCTCATTTGTCAAATTGATACAAAATTGCTCGAAGCTGAACAGGGCCGATGTAAAGTTAGTTACTGTTAGAACAATAATTGTGGTTCAAAAGTAAATAGATACGAAAAATGTAAATAGAGAACACAAAAAATTCGATCACAGAGATTGGCCAAATGTGCATACGTCTATAAACTTCATATAAAATTAGGCAAGAGGGTGGTTAAGATTAAGAACCTGTTTGTCTTGAAACTCTCGAATCCGTATATATCTAGAACTCCAATTATTGTTGAGAATACTCAATAAATGTATGAACCAAGAAAAATGAAACAAAAAATGAACAATAGCGAACGTCAGAAGAGAAACCAATTAATATGAAGATTAGAAAAATACCTATGGTGTCAAAATCGAACAGCTAACAACGAATTAATAGAAGGAGGAAACGTCGTAGATCTAACAGAGGTGGAAGGAGAACGCCTTAGAAGTAGCGAAAATCGTAGCAGTGAGAATCCTAACGTGAAAAAGAACGAAAATAACAGAGAGTGAAATAACAAAATGCGCAGTATGTTATAATTTTAATGTTTACTAAAGGGGACCTTAGAAGGCGCTTGTGGAAAAAAAGCGCCCTCTAAAGGGGGCCTAAGAGGGCGCTTATGAAAGCGCTCTCTAAGGCTTTCCAAAAGCGCTTTATAAACTGGAAATGCACATGGACTTATAGAGCGCTTTTTTAAAAGCGCCCTCTAAGGGTAACCTTAGAGGGCGCTTTCTAAAAAGCGCCCTGTATTGTTGTCCATCTATCTCCTCCTTATTTTTTCGCTTCACCTTAGAGGGCGCTTTATTACAAAAGCGCCCTCTAAAGTGCGCTGTCTATTCCAGTTGTTCGCTCCTTATTTTTTCGCTTCACTTTAGAGTGCGCTTTTGTAATAAAGCGCCCTCTAAGGTGCGCTGTCTATTCCAGTTTTTGGCGTAGTGACTCAAACAATCATATTGGGATCATCTATCAACAAGTCAAAAGACTCAAATATATGCTATACCAAATGATGATCTATCACTAACTCAAAGTGTCCAAAATATGGCCCAATGGCCATCTATCGACATATTGAATTAGAGAAGATTGAATCAACCAAGGGATCATCTATCAATGATTTGAAATGTTGAAGATTTGATCAACCAAACAATTACTCAAGTCAAAAACAAAAAGATGAATAGAAATTGAAATAAAAATTGAATTATAAATTAGATGTTAGATGTATTAGAAGTCAATAGTTAGTACAAGCGAATATAAGAGAAATAATCATCAAATCAAAATATTATTAATCAAACTATCATTCTAAAAATAAGATAAAAATCAAAATCAAGATCAAGATGAATTGCAAAATAATATAAGAAACTAAATTGCAATGTGGTAGAAAAAAATGAAATGAACTAAAACACAACGCACAAATGGAAATTAATCTGTAATTTTAATATTTAATTATTAAATTAAAAATTAAAATCAAAATCAAAATGCAAAAATAAAATAACATTTCAAGTGCAAAATAACATGGAAACTAAATTGCAAAATAAAGTGTTAAAGGAAATCAAATAAAATATACATGAAAAAAATCAAAATTAATTTGCAAAAATAATATAGAATTAAATTGCAAAATTAAAATCAATTAGAATGTAAAATAAAATCAAATAATTTGCAAAAATAATATCAATTGTAATTTTTGCAAAAAAAAAAATTAATTACAAATGAACCCAAAATTTAATATCAAAATAAAAATAAAATCAGAAATAAAAACTATGAAAATAAAAATGAAGAAAACAAATAAACATGGAAGGTGTGCAAACTAAGTCAAAAGGGTCCAAAAAGAAAAAATTTAAGCCCTAACACGTTGAGACCCAAAACTAAGTCAAAGTTGACTTGGGGTTTAAGGGATAGGCGCTCAATTGATCAGATCCATTGGATCTGATCTAATCGACCACATGCGCTGCCTATGAGACTTCCCTCAACCATAAAATCTGATTACTTAAAAAAGTATGGAAGGCTCAAATCAAGAGTGACTACTGTGTACCAAGTCAACACGCTACATAATATCCAATCTTCCAAGTCACACGCGCTGACCAACCAAAATGAGGCAAGTGGAAAAACATTATTGGGGCACTTAAAATAAACAAAAATTGGAGGGAGATGAGTCATGAGGACTTAATCTTCAACCCCCAGTCAAGTGAAATTCGAAATTGAGCATATCTAAGCTTCAATATGCAAACAAATGCTCATTGCACTCAGCTTGGATCACTAATGCTACCTTTATGCTTAGAATCCATTTATTCGACCTGAACATGGAGAATTTTATCCTACATCAAGAAGAACACAAAACCTAATTTGAAAATTAAATGATGGATATGGAGAAATAGAACCTCAGATATTAGGGGAAAGATTCAGTGAAGCATGGTGAACACACTGGTAACAAGTTTCAGTTGAATTGATGGAGGGATTCTATCTTTCGGAAAAGCTTCAAATGCATATTCCAACGTAGTTCAGGTGAAGGTGACTCAGTGGTAGTTCTTGATCCCCTTAGCTTCACTGGTGCTTATGGGAGATGTTTGAATGCTAAAGGTACTTTGAGGATGGATCAAATGTTCTATCCATATGCTCTATTTTTGAATGAATTTAGCAGGGTTTTGATGGCTACAAGGCTTGATAAATGATGGGGAAGCTTCCTCTATTTATATGGAAGGTGAATGAAGCTTGTACATGCCAAGATGAGTGCAAATCGTGTGAATCCGAAAAAAAAATGAAAAATGACTTATTTTCCAAGAATGATGAGTTGTCCATTGTACAATTAAGTGCTCAATTCACCTCTCATTTCGTGCACTGCAGAAAGGAATCTTTTTGGCAATGATTGGTGGTCCCAAAATATTCTAGAAACTTTCTCAGTTTTATTTACACATGTATTTGTATCCATGTATTTCACACATTTTCCTTGGTATTTTCCTCGTATTTGTTGCACATGGAGCATGATTTTCTCATGTTTTTAGGCTTGCTTTTCATTGCTTCACATTGCTTTCCACACTAGCTGTTGCATTGGATCAAACATGGTTGAATTTAGTGGTTTGGATTGGCACTTTGAAGCTTGCCCGTGGCTTGTTACATGGTGATGAATGGTGGTGAACATGCTAAATTTAATCATGTACTCAAATTCTGCATTGCCCTAGCTTGTACTTTGGATGGTGATGAAGCTATTTTTGATGGCAACCTTGTGCTTATGGTGAAGGTAGCTTGATCAATGATTATGGCTAGATGTTGTAATGTCTTGGACATGCCTTACTTGTCATGGAGGTTTACTCGAATGATATGGCTATTTGATTGCACTCATGGACCATCTTGGTCAATCCATTTACAAGTTAAACCATGTGGTCTTGTCTTGATAAAAATTCATGCTTGGACCATGATATTGCACATGTCAAATGGAATATGCATGTAGCCCATTTTGAATGCTCGAAACTCATACTTGAATCTTGATTCATAAAGCCAAAATGGTGAACATTTGAATCTTGATTTTGTACTTGAATGGTCAAGCTTGAATCCACTTTGATTATACCTTGTTAGCCATGGAAACTTGAATGCTAATGTTGCTTGGATAGACTTATGAACCATGTTAACCAAACCATGAATAAGTTAACTTGTAGGTCCTTTTGCATCAATCTTGATTTCCCACCAAAACCAAGTTAAAAATGAATGAAATGGTGCTTGGTTCCATGTTGAACATGCTTGAATCACTCTTGAAGGAAAACCTTAATCATGAAGGTATGCCTTGCCAATTTCTTTCCACTTAAGAAATGATGATCATTTTGAATCTTCTTTGGCTTTTATTTGGACCAAATCACACTCTCCATCATAATTCCTTGATTATACACTCCAATTAAAGCATAATAGCCTTTGAATCATCACCTAAAATTGTTGTGAAACTTACCTACATACGGGAAAGAAAATAGCACACAAGGACACACACCTAAGTGATTGGAAAAAATCCCTTAGGAATACAATCATAGAAATCCTCATTCTCCTCTTTTTATACTTGAACCACTAGAGCCAATGCTTGAGGACCAATGTAAATGAGAAATGCAAAGTGAATGAATGATATGAATGCTAGGGTAAAAATAAGGGTGTGGCACCTATGTTCAGTTAGCTCGAAATAAGCGTTCATCCTACAAAAGGATTTTGGATGATGGAAGAGATGGTTAAAGAACCAACGAGGTTTTCGGAGTGGTAGTCACTCACCTATGGATTTTATGTTTGTAGCCACACAAATTTGTTCTTGTTGAGGATTTTTCTTGATCCTTCTATTTTTATTTTTGTTTTTGCTTTCCCTTATTTTTGTCTGGACTGATCTTTGGAATTGCAGTTCATCGGGATGCCCTAATTTTTTCCTAAGTCACTTGTTTTCAAGTTTCGACTTAGCGGGCTTTTCTTTTGCTCTTTTTTTATCTTTTGATTTTTCATATCTTTTTTGTGAATAAATCGTGTGACATCTGTTTGTTTGATTTCTGAGGGTTGTGACTAACTCGTTCTTTTTGTTGGTGAAGGATATCTATTGAGGATTTTTGAATCTCAACCTCACATGAGGGGTATGATATGATCGATCCTCAGATCGGATGCTTCCATTTTTGAAATTTCAACGCAAGGTCAAACCAACTGAATACTACCTATGACTTTTAAGGCCCAAATGGGTTGACTAGGGATTATCTTCCTTATACCTTCGGTGTTTAAGGATTAAACCAATGCCTTACATCATCAGCAGAGTTTTATTCAAATCATACAGATAATGATCTCGTGTCTTTTGATTTCATCATTCTCTTTTTGATTTTTCTAGATCAAATGTATGATATTGATAAAAAGTATGAACGAACACGAATGGATTTGTTCAAAAAATGCATATTCATTTCATTATAATTCATATTCAAAAAACAAATAAGTTCACAATTGAACAATACATTGATAAAAAATAAAAACTTTCAAATGAAAAGATTGAATGTTGAAATGATTGTGGGACTGATTAACCTCGTTATCACCCATAGATGCAACCTCTTTGAACCCATATTTGCTTCTGTCTTCACTGGTCATGGTATTGCAGATGTGCCTGCCTTCTGAGGCATGGGGTTGCACAATACATTCAGGTCGTTTGGGTGAACATGATAGCCTTCGATTCAATCAAGTCTTGCACCTTATACTTCAAGGCTCTGCAATTCTCAATCGTATGCCCGGGTGTCCCTGAGTGAAACTCACATTTGGATTTTGCAGTACAACCCGAAGTGAGAGGTATTAGAGGAGGTCCCAACTCTTTGAATTAAGCCAATGAGTAATTGAGAAACTGAGGGAGTAGTTGACGGTGGGATATGGGATCAATCCTTCTTTCTGGTTCCCTCTGTTTCTATTGTTCCGAGCAGGTGGTTGATTTGGGTCAACTTGAGCCTGTGGAGGCTGTTGATATTGAGGTTAGGGTTAGAAGGGTTATTAATACTGATGTTGAGCCTGGAAATGTTGTTAATATTGTGATTGTTGATACTGAGATGGATGTGGTTGGGTTGCAACAACATTCAGAAGTGAGTAATATGGCATGAGGGACAAAAGTGCCTGTAACTGAGAAGGAATCTTAGGAACAACAGTTTGTGTTGACATCTAGGAAGAGTGTGTCAGACTGAGATTGATCAATCGGTTAGGAAATCTGAACATATTGAACCCCTAATGGCACATAGGGTGCCCCAGGATAAGTAAATTGAGGTGCAATAGTGGTGGAAGATGCCCCTGGGTAGGCAAAAGGTATTCCAAAGTTTGTAGACCAGAGTCCTTGGTATTGAGTAGCAGGATGGACAATTGAGGCAAAAACTGGCACCTGAAGTGGATGGCGCTTATACTCAAACTTGTCCTTGATAGTATTGGCAGGCGTGAAGCATATCAACTTCTGATTGACGAGCTCTTGGACTTTGTTCTTGAGAATGTGACAATCCTTTGTGGAATGACCTACATGTCCTGTATGATATCCGCATACGACATTAGGATCATGCTTAGAATGGAAGGGAAACTTGGAAGGTTTGATATCTTTAGGAACAATTGCCCTAACATTAATTAGTATAGACAACATATGAGTGTAAGACACCAGGATTGGATCATATTGAAGACGTTTCCCTTCTTGACAATTAGTCCCTTTGCTGGTTTGCTTTTGCTTCCTTTTCTGATTTCCTTGAGCGGGCTCTGATGTGGTAAGAGATATTGTTCTCGGGGAGGAAGTGGTAGAATACCTGCAGCTGCATTCGAGATTACATCAACCTTAAGTTCATTCTCAGTTTGTTCATCAGTTGCAACTTGATCTGAGCAGTCCATTGTCAAGTTGTCTAGGAATGGCTTCCAAAGTCACGTCGTCACTACCTTTAACAAAACTCAAACTCTTCTTGCACATGGTGCTCTCATATTTCCCATGCTCCAAGATTCTTCAGCAATCAACGTCATAAAATTATGGTCTTTTTGGTCAAGGAAAGGACAAGGTGAGTATTTTCTGGTTGATATGCATGAAATACAGATGCATGAATGCATATGTTGTGGATGGAATGCAAATAATTATGCAACATCCATATATTTAAAGGTTTTATGGCACGACAAATCAAGTTCAAAGGTCTGGTATGTACACAGGAACACAATAACAGTATGCAATGATGTATGCACAATACAACATATCAGAAATGTATGCACAATAGAACATATTTTGGATAGTCTACATATACTACTTAACGCAGGTCCACAGGTCCGATTTAACACGAGAACAAAGGTAGGTAGGGTCTTGGTTTCCTGCAAAAACCTAATATCCCTTCACAAGTATGTACTAGTCTTCAAAAGGAGGTCCCTAAAAGGTCCCTAGAGCCATGGATCCAAATTGAGATACCATTGCCTATGACGAATGACTCGTCCGACAATGATGCTCCCAAAAGGATATACTTTGGGTGTGAAGTCTTGTGTCAACCATGAACGAGGACTAACTCCAAGTAGGTTTTCACGACTATAGTCACGATATTATCCTGTGTTTGTGCTCAAGCTCGGGTATAGAGCTCCTCTCATGTAACATCAACCCAACCCCACAGAGAGTACAATAACAATATCCAGAATATAATGCACATGGATATCGAAAGAAATAAAGAAATCAATAAATAAACATAATGATGAAGCAAGTAAAGCATAAAAATAAACACCCAAACAAACACGGAAACAGACAAAACTAGGATCGACTCCTAGTTGCAACGAGCAAGGACTCCCCAGTAGAGTCACCAGCTGAAGCTAGCGGGAAATATACCCAAACGCATCGCACGATTGAACATATAATAGAGTCTCCACCAAAATTTATTTATCCCAAAAGAGGGAAAGGAAAATATCGATAAAATCCAAGGGAAAAGAGAAACGAGTAAGGAAGTTGGTTATGCAAGGGGAAGTTATCAGCACCTCTCACATCCATGGTACTCCATGGAAACCATTTTGATTGCTCTTGCTTGGATGGATGTTGCTATCTTCATGTACCTACAAAATAGAAAATGGGTTAGAAAAAGAGTGCTCGAGGAGGATTGGGGCCCTCATGCTTATGTATTCATTGTGCAATGAGAAATTTAGAGCCTCGTAGTCCGTGAGCCAGAGAAAGAAAGGGGGAAAAGCAAGAAAAATGCTCACCAATGATTCGCATCCTCATTCCTACGTATCCTCATAGTGCAATAAGGAAGTCAGAGCTCCGTAGTTCGGAGGACGATGACTGAAAGAAAGATTGATCGAGGGTGGTGTTTAAACCGAAAAAGGATAGAAATTGACTAAAGCAGTGTTTAAACCATAGGAAACAAGATTATGGTGTTTAAACTAAGAAATGAACATAAAAGTGGTGTCAAAACCAAGAAAGGGGTGTATAACCATGAATGTGTCAACCCAAATTATGGTGTTTAAACCAAAGAGAAAAATAAAGTGGTGTCAAAACCAATAAAATGGTGTATAACCATGAAGGTTTCAACCCAAATTATGGTGTTTAAATGAAAGAGAAAAATAAAGTGGTGTCAAAACCAAGAAAGGGGTGTATAACCATGAAGGTGTCAATGCAAATTGTGGTGTTTAAAGAGAAAAAGAAAGGTGGTGTCAAAACCAAGAAAGGGGTGTATAACCATGAAGGTGTCAATCCAAATTGTGGTTTTTAAACCAAGGAGAAAAAGAAAGTGGTGTCAAAGCCAATAAAAGGGTGTATAACCATGAAGGTTTCAACCCAAATTATGGTGTTTAAACCAAAGAGAAAAAGAAAGGTGGGGTCAAAACCAAGAAAGGGGTGTATAACCATAAAGGTGTAAACCCAAATTGTGGTGTTTAAACCAAAGATAAAAAGAAAGTGGTATCAAAACCAAGAAATGGGTGTATAACCATGAATGTGTCAACCCAAATTATGGTATTTAAACCAAAGAGAAAAAGAAAGTGGTGTCAAAACCAAGAAAGGGGTGTATAACCATGAAGGTGTAAATCCAAATTATGGTGTTTAAATTAAAGAGTATTGAGACGGGAGCCACGGGGCTAGCTGCAGACTTGATAGTGACTTGACTTGAATTACACTAAAGTCTATGAACAGAGATGAATACTCTGAGAAACTGGGTCATTCGTCTCGTACCTAAAATATTCAGAATAAGGATATGAATGCTCCCTCTCACCCTTTCTCTATTTCTTAAGGCTCGTGGCATGCAATCCTTGTCAATGTCTAACAAGTTGTTGAAACAAGTTGTTAGAGATACTCTGTGGGGATGAGGCAGGTGGCTGATGCCTTGACTTGAGCTTGAGGTCTTGTACTTGTTGGGAAACTTGATCTCCAAAGCAATAGAAACAAGTCCCATGAAAGGACCAAGAGACTTATGGTCACTTGACAAAGACAGGGGGAATGCGTGCAAAGTCAAAGAATGTAGTTGATCAAATGGAATTTGATCAAGCTAAATCAGAGGGAAGGAGATGGATAAAACATAATGCATGATCATACAAATACTAGCATTTAGTTTCATTGTTAGGTAGCCCAAGAGTTAGCCATGTGGGTGCAAAAGTGTATTAAGTGTAGGTCTCATTGTTAGGTAGCCTAAGAGTATGCCATGTATGTGTTAATGTGTGCTAACCTAAAAAAATGAATGTGATAGTAGAGACATAAGATAATGAATAATAAACAAGATGACAAGGTCACAAGTTCAAAAGTTAAACAGGTGAACAAGGTGTAGGTGATCAAGAGGTCAAAGAGTCCAAGGTCACTTCAAATCAAGCATATGTCTAGTTCCTAAGTCTAAAGTATCACTCCAAGTCAAGCATGGGTCTTAAGGATCAAGTCTATCCATTTTATCATGTTATGATTCATAGAGATTGTCAAGCAAACCAAGCACAAGATAAGAAGCATACAATGAATAAGAAAAAATGAATAATGTATGAAGTGAGATGATGAATGAAACATAAAAGTAAATTGCAAGAATAAAAGTTGCAAGAATGTAAAGTGTTAGAGGTTTAGAAGTTAGATGTTAGGTGTTGGAAGAAAAACTCAAGTCATCACAGTAGGATCATCTATCAATAAGTCAAAGGACTTAAACATATGCTACACCAAGGGATGATCTATCACTAACTCAAAGTATCCAAAATATGGTCAAATGACCAGTTATCAACATATTGAATTAGAGAAGATTGAACCAACCGAGGGACCATCTATCAATGATTTTAAATGTTGAAGATTTGATTAACCAAACAATCGCTCAAATCAAAATCAAAGGACGCACAAAATTGAATTAGAAGTTGAAAGTTAGTAATTAATAGTTAGATTGCAAGGAAATAAGATAAAGAAAAGAGAAATTAAAATCAAATTAAAAAATGCATTATATAAAAAAAACTACAGTTAAAAAAAAAATACGCAATATTAAAAAAAAATGAATAAAAACAACTGCAGGGGGTGCAACGCTGGTACATTGTGATATGAACAACAATCCCTGTGCTTGGGCCTTGGCTATGCCCAAGAGCTTCTGGGTTCCACTTGAAGGGTGTGTGATGATGTACAAATTACAATTCGGGCCTAAGGCCTTCAAGGCTCAAATATGAAGCAAGCAACAACAAGAAAACTTAGCCAAGGTCACACGCGAACTTAACTCCTTCCACGAACGTGAACACGAATTCATGATTCAAATTGAAGGTTCAAACTCTAAAATCAAACAAGAACTGAGTCAAAATCTGAGTTCGCCAATCACTTCTTGCAAACGTGATTCTAGATCTTCAATCGAACTCCAAAACAGTCACGAAATCGCATTGATTTAACTCCTCGCCTTCGATTCGATTCGCCATGACTTAGATTCGGTGGTTCAAGTGAGATTCGAGTGCGAATTATGAAATTGGCAAAAAAATTGTGGATGCTCAGAAGAATTACGCGAATAAATGAGCTCGAAGCACCTACTGAATCTGCGTCGACTTCACGGGCAATGCTTCGTCCTTCTTCTTCTTCTTCAATTCTCTTCTTCTTCAATCTACGGCTTGCGCTGTTGCTGTTTTACCTCTGCGTTGTGGTTATCGTGTAGCAGTGTGGTTGTGACTAGGAGCAGGATTTGAGAATGATGGAGTTGTGGTGAGTGATCAGTAACGAGTGTAGAATGAATCTGAAAAGGAGACAACAATTTGAACTGGGTGTAGACTGATTTATAGCAGTGAGGGATTGGAGGGGCAGATTAGGAATTGGATGAAGGTTTGTTAGGGAAATCTGTTGTGATTAATCTAGCTTGAAATTAGTGAATTTATGAAATGCAAACTTGAATTTATTCACGTGGAAATTATGCAGTGTGAATGTGATTTAATTTGTGAATCGGAAATTGATGCAACTTGAATTTATGTGTGAATGAAGTGTTGATCTATTGATTAACTTATGCATGTTATGTGATGCAATGTGAATCAAATGCTTGTTATGCGTGAATTCTGATTTTGATGCAACTTGGTCATTTTCACGTGGAGAATTTTTCATGAGATAAATGTGTCTCGAGTTATGAGTTGGAAATTGTTTAAATGCAATGCTGAATTTTGTTAGTTTGTGCGTGAAATTGATTTTGAGTTATTGAATGTTGTTGTGAGTATGATATGTTTTTAGCTTGTGAAATTGGTTTTGAATGAATGTATATGGTATTGTAAGTGTAGTATATGTATGTGATGAAATGTTATGCTAAATGTTTGTGTATGGCTTGAATGGAATTCAAATGATAATGGTGTTTTTGCAGGGCATATAAGCATGTGTGGATGAGCAAGGATATGGTTAGGCATTCTTCCTAAACTGAAAGAAAGGCTATGTAACATGATGTAGTAGTAATGCATGGACTTTGTATGGACAATGTGCAAATTTAATGCAAGCCACCTTTTGTACATCAAATTGGTTATCTTGTTAAATTGAACTTATGTATGCAAATGTCAATGCAAGCTTTGTATTTATTCTAATCTAATGTTTTTCTTGCTAAATTAAAACCGTGTGCAAATGTTAATGAATTAAAGCTATACTTTGTACATCAAACTTTAGTCATCTTTGTCAATCCAAAAAAATTATGTATGTAAGTGCAAGCTACGTAATAAATTGTACATAACCCATATAGATCAATTTGAATCTCATTAATGCAATGAAAACATAAGTGACAAATTACTATAGCAAGTGAAAATAGATTGAACACGTGGACCATAAACTAAAACTTAAGACAACCACAAATAGGATTGTTGACTTTGGTCAACTTAGGCACAAATGCAATTGAATGTGCAATGCAAATGAACATGATGTAGGATGAATATTGTGGACCATGAATGAGTTATGAGCCTAAATGGAAACAATGAACTTGAACAAATTTACTATGAAAGTATCAAAATTCAATGAATTAAAGAACCCATCATGAATGACCCAAGGCCTTAGATCCAATAGAATCAATAAGTACAAGTGCATGATGCATCACACAAATGATTGGATGATTTACCCTCTTAAGTTAGGGTATCATGTCAAGCAGTAAGGTCATGTTAACAAGCAACAAGCATCAAGCATCATGGCTCAAGAGGCAAACTCAAACCATATGGCCCTTAGAACCAGAGTTTCACAAGATTAACGCAAATCAAATGAACAAGGACAAACACCAAGGCCCCACAAGCGAGCTCATATCATATGCCCCATAGAATTAGGGTTTCAAGATTAAGTAATGAGTCGTGAACATGGAACACCCCACAAATAAAAATTAAGGTTCAGGCTTGATCCATATGAATACAAGGTCATGAACCCTAGGCATGGCTAGGTATAAACAACCACAAACCCTTGAATCTAT
Organism: Lathyrus oleraceus; assembly: GCF_024323335.1. Taxonomy (NCBI): domain Eukaryota; kingdom Viridiplantae; phylum Streptophyta; class Magnoliopsida; order Fabales; family Fabaceae; genus Lathyrus; species Lathyrus oleraceus. Next base: position 451,160,754 of record NC_066579.1, read on the forward strand.
GAAGATGTTTGCAAATGCAAACATGAATGGATGGTAAATATGTAATTGGCATGAATTTATGCAGATGAATCTTAAACCAAGAGTCAGATGGAAAATGAAAAGGGGAGGGAAAATTTTAGGGTATGACAATCCCGATGGACCAAAAAAAGAAATGTCCATGCAAAAGTTAGGGATCAAATAAAAAAAAATACAAAAGTCCTCTAAGTTGAAAACTCAAAAGGGCGACTTAGAAAAAAATGGGCATCCCGGTGGATGGAAAAAAATAAATGTCCATGAAAAAATTAGGGATAAGGGAATTTAACTACAACCCTTAAGCCTACTTCATCACGGCTTGATCTCAGACGACCAAAGATTGATATAATCATCGTCAAACGAAACAAAGTGTTGGAACCTAGATCTTACACTGGATGGTAGCCAATGTTGTAACCAATGGAAAAGCACACAAATTTCCCATTGCCATTTACTTTTGTTTTTTGATTTTTGCAATTTCCTCTTCAAGAATTTTTGCATCCTTGTACACACATCATATGTACAAAAAAATTAAAATCAATAAAATTCATTTTTTCTTTACCAATTGCTTTTCAATGTCATTTCTCGTATTTTGTTTGCAAAATAACTGTTTATTTTGATCACATAATGCCACAAAACATCGAGAATAATAAAAGCTAAAATTAAAGGGAAACTTTGTGCATTGTTTTGATTACCGGGAAAGTTTTAAAGGGTGATTCGTAGTCTATAGTAAATGCTTGATATACGGAAGCATCTCAATGACTGCCTAGTCAAATCACACACCTTTTCCTCCCCAGCAGGATCAGGTTGAAATCTCCAACAATGGTGGTAACATGAAGTATTCCTCTTCACTACAAGTTCTTTGATACAGATATTGGCGAGTTGAACTCTACTCTACACCAGAAGAGTTTTACCCTTGTGAATATCATTCATCTGCCACAAAATAACCCACATTGCTACATAACATACATAACCTCATGAAAAAATCAAACATACATTGCATATAACATGCATATCGATTCTTTTCCTTTGCGACTGATCTATTTCTCCAACAGAATATTCCAATCAATCCCCAACAGATGAACTTATAAAAGTTTACCTGTCATTCCATGTTCCTAATACATTTATCCTCCTCACATTACGACCATACTCAACGGGATTTTTTTTTGGATATTCTTGTATTTAATCCTCTTCTACCTTGAACACCCGAAAATCTATCACAATTCATGCATTCAGGTTAAAGAAGATTAAATAGGGGCAGTTGTCATACTAAAAAAATCTCCCCCCCCCTTTTCACCTTTCATCTGACTTTTGATTTGAGATTCATCTACACTTATTTCATGTCAAATGCATTCATATCATCCATTGTATCAACATCGTCATAAATTCAAAGTTGTGGTTATTTATACCTAACAAGAGCCTAAGGTTTTCCCAAGGATCATGCCCTAGGAGTTGTGGTGTTACGGTTGATGTGGAAGGCATATCCTTTGAACCATGACATGAAACCCTAGTTACTGATTCTTGGTAATTACAGACCTTTTAATTTGGATATGTTTGTAGAGCTTTATTGCTTGGTTTGTGATCTTGGTTCATGTGGTTTGCATCTTGATCTTGGATTAAGTATGAAACCCTAATCATGAGTGCTTGACATTTGTAGACAATATGGTTTGTCTATTGATATTATGATTAAAATCCTAATTCATGGAAAGAGGTTAGTTGGTCATTTTGGTTTGCATCGTGCCATTTCCATTAGAATCATTCATCAATTTTTCTATTGGTATTTGGAATCAATCATTTGTTTATCATGGTTTATGACATGGTGATTTGTCTGATGATTCATTTGGTCCAAAGTTTTGTTAGGCATGTTTTCATTCAACTATCACAATCCATTTAAAGATTCATAGTGCATTCATTGATTCTTGATTCATAATGCATTCCTAGTCCATTGATTCATGCTTCATAGTGTATTGATTGGCTCATGATTCATAATGCATTTCTAGTTCATTGATTCTTAATTCATGATGCATTCATAGTCCATTTATTCAAGTTTCATAGTCCATTCAAAGTTCATGATTTCAAGGGATATTCAACATGATTTTGGAGGGAAAATTTCAATTTGAAATTAAAGCATTTTGCATTGAATCATAAAGGACTATTTTTCATTCGAAATTATTAACCATTTACAAATAATTCATACAAAAATTTACAAAAAAAACTTGATTTTGACCTACAATTGACTTTGGACAACTGTTGACTTTCTGGTCAACCATTTGACCAAAGTCAACTCATCTAAACCCTAGCCCTAGTTGTTGATGTCTACTTTGATTCTTCATTCTCCATCTTCTCTTTTAACTTCATGGGCAAACTTCCCTTGTTTGCAAGCTACCCATGTTTCTCCAAGCCATGCCTTGTTATCCAAGTTTCACTATAGTATGTTGAAGCATGATCCAAGACCAGCCTTGCATCACCAAACCAACAATTCAATCAATTGCTCAATCAAGAAGCTAACAACAGCTCTAACACACATTTCATCAATGCACATCACAAGCATAACCTAAGAACCCTATTCTAATAAGGCAATAAGCCCACAAGCATTCATTTATAACATTGCAAGCATACATTCATGACAAACATTCACTGCAAGTCATTTAACAGGTTGCTGCACATATTCACTAATTAACCATTCCATTTCACTTGACCAAACTAACTCCACTTTCGATTTCCAAATCTGACTAACAGGTTTTTTCCTGTAACTGATATTTCTTTTCAAAATTTACTAACAACATCAATCTAACAGAAGTTAGAACGAAGTTCACCCTAACATTCAATGCCCTGACTTATATATTCACTAAAAACAAACTGCATAACAGAAACAAGACAGTTCATAAACACATCCATTCTTATCAACACATTGCATAAACTAACAACAAAACTCTTAACAAAAGCTTCCCTAACATAACTAACTTTTCAGGCTAGCTAACTAACTACATCATAAGCAAATTCATTCAACATTCATTAACAAAACAACTTGATAACAGACTCTAATCTAACAGTTGAAACTAACTTGCACGAGTCCTAGCATCAAAAGATTCAATTCCAAGCTCAACTAATCTAACTAGATTCAATCCATATCTAACAGAATTTCTAACAAACTGATCCTCACGCATCCCTATAATTAACGGAGTGGTCACTCCAAACTGAATTGAATTGGTTCTAATTAACAGATTAATCTATGTTAATATCCAACCTCTATATAATCCTTCACCCTCCCAATCATTGAGTGGTCTCAGATTCATTCACATTCTCTCAGAATTTCACACTCTCTCAATCCTCTCAGAATTACCATCACTTCTCAGAAACTCTCTCTCAATCCCTCACTCTCATTCGTACGCATCAAACAACCATAGCAAGAATCACTATAGAATTGAAGAAGAAGAATAAGTGGAGTAAAAGAAAAAAAGAGAAAAACAAGTTCAGAGTTGAGATTCCATACCTGCATTCATCTCCATCTGCATCTTCGAATTTCAGCTCGCACTCAGAAACCACTCCTTTCCTGCATGTAGGTCTTGGTTCTTCAACTTTAGTCATAGTTCTCGTTACCATCATGTAGGGAGAGAGATGAGGAATCAAATCTCTAACACTAGGGGCCTTGATTCCTCCATTTAAGGATTTAATTTATGATTTTCGAAGCTAGGGTTCATGCTTGATTCATTTTAGTTAGGCATTTTGGTTAGAAATTGAGTGTAATTGGGATTGGATTGAGATGTAGGATGTTGGGACGAAGGGATTATGTGTTGAATTTATGTGATTTAGGTCTCCACCGCCGCCAGTGGCGAATTCCGGCGCGACGGAGTTTGTTTCTCAGGTGGAGGCAGGGTGAGAATCTTGAATGAACATGAACACATGAACTTTTGAACTGATGGTGAACACGTATCTCCTTCCCTCTCTCATTTGTGTTTGTATTGGGCTTCTTCCCCTAATCCCATCAATATTTCACTCAATACACCTCTGAATTCTATTAAACCCCACATGATGAAGCATACAATAGCCATTGGGCCTGCCTGAGGGGCCAGGTGCCCTGAAGGACTGTTTACACCCTACCCTGTTTTCAGCAGTACACCCCCTCTTCTTTCTTTCTATTTTTTTCTTTTACATTTTATTTTTATTTTTATTTTTGATAAAATTGATTTTAATTCATAGTTTAGAAAATAATAGAATTAACATTAATTCTTTCTTATTCTTTTAGATTTAATTGGATTTTAATCATAGTTAGTTTATTTGTTTGAAGTTGATCTTTTTATGATTAACCTTGTAGTTAATCGCTAATCAATAACATTGCCATGTTCCCCTAGTTCTAAGATATTTTTTAGAATTATAAGATTAGTTTGATTTTATCAATCCTTAGGGTTTTAGGTCATTAATTCCTTGTGCATGATTTGTCAACTGATTTCATCCTGATTGATTAAGTTGATCAAAGTTCGCTTTGATCAATTAAAATGTTTGATTATGCTCATTTCCTTTGTCTAAGTCAAGTGATAAGAAGTCTCTTGATCACTTGAAAAAACTAATTCTCTAAACTGGAGCTGCTTTGGATATCTCAAGACCTCAATTCAAGTTCAAGACTTCACACTTCAATCAAGTCAAGACATTGCAGACAGACTAGACATTAGATTATTATTCAAGCACAACAAAGGTCTTGTATTAACACTTGTCAATTATGATTCGAACTGTGCGTCATGATACTTAAACAGTAGAGAAAGGGCGAGAGGGAACATTCTTATCCTCATTCTGAATACCTTTGGGTACATGACGAATGACCAAGTTAATCAAAGTATTCACCTATACTCATAGACTTTAGTGCAATTCGAATCAAATAATTGTCAAGTCTCTTTATTTACAAAAAACACCCCATCATCAGGGGAAATAAAAAATAATATTCTTCGTCAACTTGTCAATTATGATGAGGATTACACGCCATGATCCTTAAGTAGTAGAGAAAGAATGAGAGGGAGAACTCCTACCCTCATTCTGAATATCTTTGGATATGGGACGAGTGACTCAGTTGCTCAAATTTTTCACCTCTACTCATAGACTTTATTACAATTCAAATCAAACAATTGACAAGTCTTCTTCTTCAACACTACAACAAGCTTTATCTCTTTTTTTTCGGTTTAAACATCACTTTTGTTTCCCCTTTGGTTTAAACATCAGTCCCCTAGTTTAAACACCATCTAATTGGTTTAAACACCATTTTTCCGGTTCAAACACCGATCCTTTGGTTTAAACACAACTCTTACTTATTTTATTGGTTTAAACACCATTCTTATCGTTATTTTATCCGGTTTAAACACCGCTTTATCACTTTCTTAGTTTAAACACCACTTTCATTATTTCTCCGATTTAAACATTGTTATTTTGGTTTAAACATCACCATCATCCTCTCTTTAGTTCAAACATGTTTATCAATTGACCAATTGGTATAAACACCACTTTCATTTACTTCCTTTGCTTAATTACCGCTTCTCCAGTTTAGACACCACTTTTTTTCTTGGTATAAATACCGCTTCTATACTCATTTGGTTTAAACACCACTATCCGGTTTAAATACCAAATCAACCAATCTTCCATCACTTTCTATCACTTGGTTTAAACACCACTCCTATCATTTCTATTACCCTCTTTTAATCTAAACACTTGTATCCCCTCTTTTGGTAAATACCACCTCAATCACTATCTTTTTTATCTCTCACCCTTAATTCCATGAACTACGGAGCTCTGATTTCCTTATTGCACTATAAGGATACGTAGACAAGAATGCCATAATCCTCAGCGAGCACTTTAACTATTAAACCTTTTTTCCTCTTTCGTATGTAATCTTTATATATAACACTCGTTCGAGCAAAGAACAATCAAAACGGTTCCTGTTGAATACAACGAATATGAGGGATGCTAATACATTCCCCTTGCATAACCGACTTCCTTAACCTTTTTCTCTTCCCCTGAGTTTTGTTGATGTTTTCCCTTTGCTTCGGGAATAAATAAAGTTCGATGACAATTATGTTGTATCTTCGAGCGTGCGATGCGTTCGGGTATATTTTGCTTAACTTCAATATTTAATACACTTTGACGTTATCTTCAATTTTTCATAAATATTCAAAATATTTTTCATGTTCTTATTAACACATTTATTTTTATTAAATAAAAATTAATTTAATAATATAATAAAATTAGATAATAAAACCATCAATTTCTTAATTAAAAAATCATTTTATGTCATTTTGTATTTACCAACTAGTATAACAACTAATTTATCAAGCACTCAAATTAACTTATCAATTATCAGTCATCAGCTATCAGATATCATTCATCAGCTATCAATTACCAGTCTTCAGCTACCAGCTACCATTCATCAATGATAAGTTATCAATTATCAGTTAGTTTTACGAAAAATATTCAAATGATTCTCTTGAAATATTTACAATTTAAAAAAGAATATCATAGATCAAAACTTTGAAAAGAATTATCTTATCGACTAGATATCGTGACATGAATATCAAGGGTGATGAGATCATCATATTTTGTAGTTTTTAGTTTGAGAACCACATAGGCTTTGGTTGAGTTTCGTCCACTTTGTGACAAAGTTAAAATTATTGTCACAATATTTTTTCCAACATTCATTCCACTTCCTTCACGTTATAAGTTGTGTTCATCTCTTCTCTACCATTTGGTAAGCATAATAAGCTGCTTCTTATTCAGCTTAATTTGCATAATAATTTAAGATAAGTTGTTTATTTTTATTGTGGTTGCAGAAGTATTGTAACATGTCTTCTCTAGCAACTGCAGAGATATGTGACACAAACATAGCCCACCTATCAAGTGGTGATTTAAGTATACTTCATCAAGTGTTCCAGAATTACCATTACTACGTAAAACCCATATAATGATGGTTGTGAAACACATATAATGACGGCTGCACGTCTGTTGTTATGTAGCGTGTGATTGTATGTATGTTGGTTTCAACAACGGGCGTGTGACAATGGTTATAAGCTAGGTAGCGCGTTACCTATCACAATAGTTATATTAAACAACATTTGTGATTTGTGTAAGATTTTATTATAAAATATGGGATTACTTATTTTTTCTTGCCTCTCATTAACCACATACAACCATTCAAATAGATTTTTGAGATGATAATCAGAAAGATTAAATTATTCTTGAAAAACAACTTAAATGGTCCAATATTTTCTGAATTGTATGCATCTTGTAATTCATGATTTCCTCATTAACCCATATAATTTTATTCAATCACAAACTCTTCAAAGTAACGATGATGAATGATGTCTTCTATGTCTTTCACACCAAATAATATTTCCTCTTTTTTTCTAGTTTATTTTGCAAACACCAAGTTTTGTATGAAAGACTCAGACTGCTATCAATTTATCATCATTATTTTAAATAATTTATGATATTGAATTAAATTCTATAGGCTAAAGAGAAAATCACGATTATAAGATGCATGCAATTCGATAAAAAATGAATCATCTAAGTTGATTTTCAAGAATAGTTTAATTTTTCTAATTATTCTCTAAAAAATCTATTTAAATGAATGCAAGTTCAATGAGGGGTTAGTGAAACAAGCAATCACATATGATATAACAAACTCACTAACAATATTTATCAACAAAAATACCAATTAATTAACATAGATTGTGAGAACTTGATAACCTGCCGTTCCTAAAAGCTATGAAGAGGATAAAGTAGAAGGCAGAGTAGAAAACATGTGTTCACTATGATAATGTTATATGAAAGACTCATATAATATTACCACAACGAACACAAGTTCGTAACTCTCTTATTAGATCCATGTTCACACAACCAGTTGCATTAGTGGTAAGTAAAGAACTATAAGCACTAGCTAGCTGCACATGAAGAGCCTTTTATTAACAAACAACACAAAACAACATTAACAACAACATCAATAACAACATAAACAACATACAATAACATTTATCAACAACATACATACCTTTAATTGAAAAAGTTCAGGGAAAGTTAAGACAAATTATCATGTGAACCACACCCATAGTATGCAAACTTGTAAAATTAAAGGAGGATGAAACTGATGAGAAAGCTGCAAACTTGTGTTAAATTTGAATGACTGTCATTCTAGTTCTATCTCACAAGTTTGCATCTTTCATTTCAACTTCATCCTCTCTTGTATTTTTTATTCATAGCAACACAAATCAATTATAATCCTACAAATACCATGAAAAAATAGCATGATAACATAAACTAGCAGTACATTATAATCCAATAAAAATTTATCAACATACATAACAATAACATCAACCTAACAACAACATAAACTAAAAAGAGAGAATATGGAAAAAGATTTGTCAACAACAACAACCAACAACAAAACATGTGAATCTGAAGTAAATAATATAAAAATCATGTTAACTAACATTTATCTACATTTATCAACAACAACATAAAACAAAACAAAAACCCATAAACTCTCGAACAAGAAGAAAATCATGTGGAAATCATGTGAAATATAAAAACGACATACACGAAAATGAGAGAACCAGGAAGAAGAAGAATACCTTTATGTATGGAGAACAAGATTGAGGCTATACGGTAGCATAGGAAAGTTAATGATGAAGAAGAAGAGAAAAAATGCGTGCTAGGGTTTTTCTGTGAGAGATACAGCGGTATTGTCAAAAAGCGAGAGTTAATTCGCTTATATATGGGCAAACAATTTCACCACAGTCGTATTAAAAAATCGTGATGAAATGGAATATCTTTCACAACGGTTGACATTATCAACCATGGTGATATGCATTTTAATTTTAATATAAACATCACATTATAAGGACAACACTCATTGTGACGAAAAAATAAAAAATTGTTGGAGCCGGGATTCGAACCCTGTCACTCAATGAATGTACAATCATAGTTAATTATTTTTACCGTAATACAATGTCATTTCGTAAATATAAAAAAAGAAGTCCAAAATAAGGTATTACAACGGTTAGCTGTCAAACCGTTGTAATTTAGTGTTGGCAAAGATATATTTTATAGTAGTGTACGGTCAATCTCAACCATTCTCAGACCCAATAGTTATTGTAAAAGTGTTTGAAGGTAATGTTTTGGTTATAGAACATCTTGAAACAAAAGGAGAAGGAAGAATTTTGGTTGTTGATGGAAGAGGAAGCATGAGATGTGCTTTGGTTGGAGGGAATTTCGTGTCGTTGGAACAAAGCATGGGTTGGTCTGGAATTGTTGTGAATGGTTATATTAGAGATAAATGAGATTAATTTGTGACAAGTTGTGTTAGAGCTTTGGGTTCTCATCCACTTAGATCTTATAAAAGAGGTTTTGGTGAAAAACATGTTGATGTTTATGTTGGAGGAAGTTTTATTCGTGATGGTGAATGGATTTATGCAGATAATGATGGTGTCATTGTGTCCAAATTTGAGTTGTCAATCCGATTTAGTACTAATGTTTTTTTAATTGGATCTCAGCTTTTAAGCCATTGTTGTAGTGTTCATGGTATTCTCAAACTTAGCATGAAATTAAATAATGAACAATAAATGTAATGGCTTTGTTTGAATTGTTCGGTGGAAATCAAATCTCCATCACAAGAATATCACGTTAAATTGGTAATAGTAGAACCATGTAAAACCCTTTTAGAAGGGTGGAAGATATTAAGAAAGTAATAGTATAATATCTTCATAATCAATTCACAACTAGAGGTTGTAACCATATTCATGTAAGCCTATACGTTAAGAGAATTAGTAGGGTGGTGGAAGAGATGGTTAGTGAATTTTTAGAAGAAGAAATTTGTACAACAGTGTGGGTTGTGAGATTTCTAAGTATATCGGGCCAAATGGAGTGAATTTTGGATTTTTATGAAAGAATTTTAGGAAGATATCAAAGCTGATTTTACTTGAGTTATGGCGGAGTTTCATAATCACAGGCGGATAGTTAGAGGGGAAAACTATTATTTCATAGTGTTATTCCATAGGAAGAAGAATATAATAAAAGTATATGACTTTAGGCCAATATTCCTAATTGGTTGCATTTATAAGGTTATAGTAAAGGTTTTGGAGAACAGGCTTAGAAAGGTGATCGGGTATGTCATCTTAGAAATGAAGACAAATTATTAATGGTATCCTAATAGAAAACTAAATTATAGATGAAGTCAAATGCAATAAAGAGGAGATGATTATATTCAATGTAGACTTCGAAAAGGACTATGATGCGGTGGATTGGAAGTCCTTAGATTATGTTATGACTAAGATGAGGTTTCAGAAATGGATCTCAGAATGTTTGAAGTCAACATCATTGTTGGTGTTGTGAATGGCAATCATACTAAGGAGTTTAATATATGAAGAGATCTAAGACAAGGGGCCCTTTGTCTCTTTTTCTTTTCCTACTTCTGGAAAAAGGATTGAACATTCTCATGAAAAGATTGGTTGAGTTGAGTAAAATTCTTCGGATTTAGATTTGATAGAGGAAAAGAAAATTTATCGCATCTACAATATGCGAACGATATACTAATAATAGGCAAAAAGTGAGGGAGTGTTAGTATTCGGTTAAAGAGAGCTATAGGATTATGATGCTTGAAAATAGATTAGAAGTTAATACTTATTTGTCAAAGGCTTAGCACAAACTGATATCGTCAAAAATATCTTGTCTATTATGGAGGATTCTTCCTAATAGGTTATCAACTAAAGATAATTCAGTTAGGATAGTTGCCATCAGCCTTGACGCAACTTTGCGTTGGCAGGTGCGGAATAGTTAAACCAACACCCTTTTCTTTTAGTGTTCCACTTTTGCAGGTATATGGTATTTGGTAGCAACTAAATTGGTATTCACACAACTTCCCATATAGAATGTGTGCTTCATCTAGAACAATTTGAATCTTTATTGTGGTATATAGGGGTGTTTTTTTTTTCATTTTGTGTTTCTAGAATTTTGAAATTGGGCAGTGCTAACCTTAATATTTAAGGATTTTGTTAGTTTATTATGGTCTTGATGATGCTTTATATGGTATTGGTGGTGCTTTCAGAGATGCAGCTAGTAAGAAGCATTTATCTAGGTTTTGTATTAATTTAATCTAGTGCATTTAGCAGAGATGCAGCTAGTAAGAGGCACTTATAAGGACAAAAGAAGACAAATTGATAGTCTCTAGTCTGAATCTCAAATTTTGTAGGTTTGGAATGGTAGATCAAGTTGTCAAGTGTTACATGTTGCGATAAAGAGTTGGCTTTGCGATAAAGATTTGGTTGTCATTCTTGTACGTGTGTAATGGATTATTCGGGAAATGCTCATTACACCCTTAAATGTGCATATCGTATCTCTGAAAATTCAAAAATGTACTTCAAGTGTTTAGAGATGCATCCCTAGACGCATCTAAAAACACACTATACTTCTTTTTTATGATATCCACCCCATGTTGAACAAATATGTGGTCCGGAGATACATCTCTGTATATTATTTTGGTGTATCCGGAGATGCATCTTAGACATGTCCACTAAAATCCTTTAAAATGTATTTGACATTACGTAGATTCATCTCCATATATTAAACTAAAATCAAACTAAAGTCATGTTTCACTAAAGTTAAATAAAAATAAAAAGTAGCACATTAGTTCAAAAAGTCAACACCATACATAATATTTATCCAAAAATACAAAAAAAAATACATCCAAACAAACATAAACTATTGGGTTTGTAGAACCCCTTGCATTCTCGTCCTCTGCTTGTCTTGCATGTTATTTCATAACTCGACAACCATGTTTACCACAAGGGCCAACTAGGGACCGCCATCCTCTAAGAGTCCTACCTCTATGCTTGCTCTACCCATCTCCCAAATACGTTGACATACCACTGTCACATCCTCTATTTGGTCATCATGAACCTCAAGTACCTCCTGGTTAGCTGACCTATATGGTCTTCTAGGAGTGTCTGGTGTCATCATAGGGCGTGACACTCTATAAAACCATGTTATATAGTCGTCTACATAGGCCTACTATACATAAGCTAGTACCCTGTGATACTCTTATGGTACCAGGTGACTCTAGAAATCGTCAAGTATCACATCGAGATCTCCGCGAAAGACAGTGAAAGGAGCGGGCTCATAGGGGTGGGGGTGGGGGGTCTCGGGATAATCTGTTGATAGCCAAACTGCCACATCACTCGCTTGGGTTGATAAGGATATATAAGAGATGACCCACATGCTAGCCATCCAGAGTATAAGGATATGACGTTAAATTGACGCGTCTCGCGGTGACCACTGTACGGGTAGAAGCAAACATCATTTGTCATAAGATGGTCCAGATGCACCCTAAATGACTTGACCGTATTATTCCCCTTGTACGAAATATATATGCAGCACGCGGCCAATCTTCTGTGTAGGCAGACGTAGATTTAAACCTGGTGATGTAAGGGAAGTGAGAGATGATTCCTTCTTGAAAATGGTTCAGATACAATATTAATAACAAGTGTAACAAATTAATTATGAAAATTTAATAACGGTAAATTACCGTGAACAACATGTATCTCCCTGTTATCTTTTTTGTCTTCCAAAGACAACCTATGCATATCTTCGAGTACAGGTAGAACAAACAATCGCTCCCCCTGTTCCAAAAGACAAAGAATAAAGGTTCACTGTCATACCCCAAAATTTGCCCGTTAATATTACAAGGCATTTCTAAGGCACTCCAACTTATTTTTCAAGGCATTGATCTTAAAAGAACAAGGATCCAGCACACAGATGACAAAATCCAGAAAATGGCCTAAACTGGTTTGCTCGCTAGGCGAGCAATTCCTTCGCCTAGCGAACCCTTCGCTACGCCACTCGCCTAGCGAAACTTGCGAATACCAGAAAATTCTGGGCTTCATTCTGAGCCCATTAGGTCATAAAAAGAGCATTATAAATACCACAACTTCAGTGGGAAAAAGGGAGAACGAAAACGGAAGGAAAACGGGGACAGAAGGAGACGAACCGGAACCCTAGCAATCAAACCTGGGAGGCTAACCAAGAGAATTCAGAGCGCCCTAAAGGAAACCCTGAAGGAAACTCATCTGCATCAAAGTCACCTCCGCCCAACTCAATCCGACTCACCAATTCAAGGTTGCAATTCACTTGCAAACAGGTTTGCATTACCATTACCGCTTGATAACGCGAAATTATATCGCTTTTTAAGACTTAATTCAATTAAATTATATTATCATTTACGCTAGTTTATCTCATTTTATCAGATATTATGCAGTATTCCTCTTCTATTTATATCAGGTACCCATTTTGAAGCAAAAGTGAAGAAAAGAAGAAAAGGAGGTGTAAAAAGGAACAAAAAGGAGAGAAAAGGAACCAAAGGCCAAAGCCCAGCCCAAAGCGCACAAGTCACCAATGCTGTGCCTGTGACGGACGTCACAGGACGCGTGACGAGCGTCACGCGAAGTAGCCTTGTGACGGACGTCACACATGGTGTGACGAGCGTCACACCAGTCCACTAGCTTTTTGGCGCAAGTTACGCTCTCAGAAGAATGGAAGTAACGTTGAGGACTTCGTGTCCTATTCCCAAGCCGTGAATTTAGCACGCTGAAGACTCGTGGAAAAGAAGAAAAAGGCAGTTAGTAGCACTACTATAAATAGCTACCCTAATCCCTCTCGTTTGCTCTCCTCTCTTTGCCGTTTACACACACCGAAGCTCTGCCGATTTTCTGTTCCAGCTTTTGCTTAGTTTTCTTTTTCCAGCAGAATTAATATTGTTTATTTTATTTATTTCTTTTGCAAGTTTTATTTTCTTCTTCCCTTGCAAAATTACCTTTCCCGTTTTTAGCTTTTAGATATTTTTCGCATAATAGTTTCTACACCGGAAATTATTGTGCAACTTTATACCGGATTTAACCTTACGTTATATTCGAGTTTTTTTTATTTCCTTGATTTAATTTACTGTTTAATTGAAGAATCGAAGAACAAATCCTACCGGCTTGTGGTGGAGTGTTCAAGACCATTGTGTTACGCATTCAGGTTCTCTAATTGTTATTTAATATTTAATGTTTTATTCTATTGTTTATTTACATTGCCTGCCTGAAATGAATCTGTGTATGCATGATAATAATTATTATTTAGTTAGCATGTCTGGCTAATTCGCCTAGGTATCGGTATGTAAAGTAAGCAGAAAAAGGGATCAAGACTAAGTCGGTCTATTCAAACTTAAAATTAGAATCAATCTTTTTATGGTCTTAACTTACAGGTTTAATAACAAGATTTTTTACAAAAGTAAAAGACATAAAGAAGTTGAAACCAACAGAGCGAGAGTTTGAGGTTTTAACTGGACAGTGTAAGTTAGTCATTAAGTCTATCTCAGGGCGAGAGCAAGTTTTAGAATTAATTAAATTCTGACTTTTTTCCAAAAAGTATTTTTAAAGATTGAATGTGAGGACGAGAGTTAAGCATTTAGATTTAATTGTATAACCTAAGTCAACAGAGCGAGAGTTTGAGATAAGGGTGTTTAAAACGGTCAGTATTTTCTTAAAAAGAGTTTCTGCAACTTTATTGTTTTCAAAATATGATTTTTGACTTAATTATAAGTGACAGCTACATTAATATAAGATCATGGTTTCTTCAACAGAGCGAGAGTTTGAGATAAAACCTTTAACCAATAAAGTTAATCGAAACGATTTATTTTAAGACCGAGAGACCGACAAGGAATTGATTCCCTAGTTTTGACGAACTACATACCGATATCCGTTTTATTAATATTTAATCTAGATATTAGTTTAGTTTTTAGCTTCCTTCCCCAAACAATCAACTATTATTCACCTTAGCTTTACGAAGTAACCTTAGATAACGGTATATCGATTCATAAGTCCCTGTGGGATCGATATCTTTTAAAACTACGCGATAGAACTGTGCACTTGCAGTTTGTATCCCATTCTCGACTCACACAGTCGAGCGATCAAGTTTTTGGCGCCGTTGCCGGGGACTTTTATTCAATCGATACCGTAACTCTTCCGTTACGCTGTAGAGACTAGGTTTCTTTTTCCTTCTATTCTTTCTTTCGTTGATTTGTATGCCACGCACTCGCTCTCAAGGCGAACCGCTCTATTTACGAATCAACGATATCGAACTATATCTCCGAGTCTTACGACGAATTCGGGAATATCGTGCTGAAAACAATCTCCCTCCTATAAACCTTCCTGATATCAAAAACATTTTTCCTTCTTTAACCGAGATGGCAAAACCAGCTCGTGCTCTTAGAGATTACGCCGCTCCATCGCAAGATGAACCGCATTCAAGTATTGCTCCGCCCGCAATCGAAGCAAACAACTTTGAACTTAAACCTTCGTTGTTGCAGGCTGTGCAACAGAACCAATTCTCTGGAAATCTTACCGAAGATCCAAACCTTCATTTATCCGTATTTGTCCAATACGCTGATACTGTTAAAGCTAATGGTGTCACTTCAGAGGCAATTCGACTTCGTCTTTTTCCTTTCTCATTAAGAGATAGCGTTAGAAGATGGCTTCAATCTCTCCCTTCCAACTCAGTCACCACATGGAACGAGTTGAAGAAAGTTTTTCTTGCCCGATATTTTCCACCAAGCAAAACAGCTATGTTAAGAGCCCAGATAAACGGATTTAAACAGAAAGACAACGAGTCTCTTTTCGAAGCATGGGAAAGATACAAAGACATGATGAGACTTTGCCCACACCATGGTTTGGAAGACTGGTTAGTAATTCACACATTTTATAATGGTCTCTTATACAATACAAGGTTAACAATAGACGCCGCTGCAGGTGGTGCACTAATGAACAAACCTTATGCTGATGCTTACCAGCTTATCGAGAGCATGGCCCAAAACCACTATCAGTGGGGAACCGAACGAACAACAGTGGAAAAACCTCAACCGAAAACTGGCATGTACGAGATAAGTAACCTTGATCACGTTAATGCAAAAGTGGATGCTTTGGTCCAGAAGATTGAAAGTTTAAACGTATCACCTCCAACCGTCGTGGTTGCTATAACTCAGAATTGCGAGGTCTGTGGAATCCAAGGCCACACTCCTGCGGAATGTCAACTCTTGACTGGAATCCAAACAGAGCAAGTAAACTATGCTCAAGGAAGCCCCTATTCGAATACCTATAACCCAAATTGGAAGAACCATCCAAACTTTTCATATAAGAGTAATAATGCTCTATACGCACCTGGACAGTCTCCGAATCAAACCCCATCTGTACCTCCGGGATATCAGAAACCGAATCCTAACAATAATACCCCTAGAAAATCCAACTTGGAAATCATGATGGAAAACTTTATAGCTTCCCAACAACAAACCAATAAAGATTTCTTAAACCAGAACATACACACTGGCGAACAACTTAAACAACTAGCAAGCAAAGTAGATGCCTTGGCTACCCATAACAAAATGTTAGAAACACAAATATCTCAAGTAGCTCAACAACAAGCACCTACTGCTGCACCAACTGGTACATTCCCTGGACAGCCTCAACCTAATCCGAGAAGCCAAGCTCATGCAATTATATTAAGAAGTGGAACGGAAGTGGAAGGACCGTCTGATCCAAGGATAGAAAACCAAAACCCTAAGAAATCTACTGAGGAAAGTGAACCTAAGGAAAAGGAAGAGAGTAATAAGGATACCCTAGAAAAGAAGGAACCTTATGTACCTCCACCACCTTACAAACCACCTATACCTTACCCTCAAAGGCTTGTTAAAACCAAAGATGTAGGCCAATTTAGAAAATTTGTCGATCTCCTTAAACAATTAAACGTTACAATTCCGTTTACCGAAGCTATTACGCAGATGCCCTCATATGCTAAATTCTTAAAAGAAATTCTTTCTAATAAAAGGAAACTTGAGGATAGCGAAACCGTTACACTCCCTGCCGAATGTAGCGCTATAATCCAAAACATGCCCCCTAAACTCAAGGATCCGGGTAGCTTCTCTATACCCTGTCACATAGGAAAATTTGTCATCGACAAAGCCTTATGCGATTTAGGAGCCGGAATTAGCGTTATGCCTTTATCCATATGTAAGAGACTGGAAATGGGAGAATTAAGACCGACCAAAATGTCTGTGCAATTAGCAGATCGTTCCATCAAATATCCTGTAGGAATCCTTGAAAACGTTCCCGTACGCATAGGTCAGTTTTACATTCCCACTGACTTCACAATTATGGACATTAGAGAAGATGATACTACACCTATTATACTAGGAAGACCATTCTTAGCAACTGCCGGTGCAATCATAGACGTAAAACGAGGAAGACTCACCTTCGAAGTAGGTGAAGAGAAAATTGAATTCATTCTTTCCCAATTCTTGAAAGCACCTGCAATAGAAGATACATGTTACTTCATGGATATCATCGATGAATGCATAAAAGAAGCAGAGTCAGGAGAAGACAAATCATCAGACTATCTTTTAGAAGACAAATCTAAACAATGCTTAGCAATAACACCGGACCCTACGCAGTGTCTTAACAAACCAACCCCTGATTTGAAAACACTTCCCAAAAATCTGAGATATGAATTCCTAGACTTAGAACTTGAACGACCTGTGATAGTCAATGCAGATCTAGGAAGACTCGAAACAGAAAAACTCCTACATATCTTAAGAAAATATTCAACCGCACTAGGATACCACATAACCGATCTTAAAGGAATAAGCCCTTCTATTTGTATGCACCGCATCATGTTAGAAGAAGACGGTAAAACCTCTAGGGAACACCAGAGAAGACTAAATCCGATCCTAAGTGAGGTAGTAAAGAAAGAAATAACCAAGTTATTGGAAGCAGGTATTATATATCCTATATCTGATAGCAAATGGGTCAGTCCTGTACACGTTGTACCAAAGAAAGGAGGCATAACCGTTATTGAAAACGAAAAAGGAGAAACTATAACAAAACGAATCGAATCGGGATGGAGAATGTGCATTGATTATAGAAAACTAAACAAAGCAACCCGAAAAGATCATTTCCCTTTACCATTCATTGACCAAATGTTAGAACGATTAGCTAAACATTCACATTTCTGTTATTTAGACGGTTATTCAGGCTTCTTTCAAATACCAATTCACCCTGATGACCAAGAAAAGACAACATTCACATGCCCTTTTGGTACCTTCGCTTATAGACGAATGCCGTTTGGTCTGTGTAATGCCCCTGCAACTTTTCAAAGATGCATGATGGCAATTTTCGCCGACTTTCTCGAAAACATCATGGAAGTATTTATGGATGATTTTTCTGTATACGGACAAAGTTTCGAAGAATGCCTTGAAAACCTGGAAAGAGTTCTTGAGCGATGTGTAAAAGTAAACTTAGTACTTAATTGGGAAAAGTGCCACTTTATGGTACAAGAAGGCATTGTTTTGGGACACATCATCTCGAACAGAGGAATTGAAGTAGACAAAGCCAAAATAGAGGTAATCGAAAATCTTCAACCCCCAAGAACCGTGAGAGAAGTACGAAGCTTTTTAGGACACGCCGGTTTTTACCGACGATTCATCAAAGACTTCTCTAAGATAACTAAACCCTTAACCGGACTATTAATGAAAGATGCTGAATTCATATTCGACGATAACTGTTTAAAAGCATTTCAAACTCTTAAACAAGCATTGATCTCCGCACCCATTATGCAGACACCAGACTGGAATGAACCATTCGAAATAATGTGCGATGCCAGTGATTATGCTGTAGGTGCTGTTTTAGGACAAAGAAAGGATAAAAAGCTTCATGTTATATATTACGCTAGCAGAACCCTGGATGAAGCGCAGATGAATTATGCCACAACCGAGAAAGAACTCCTAGCAGTGGTATTTGCGCTAGATAAATTTCGTTCTTACTTGGTAGGAGCCAAAATAATAGTTTACACTGATCACGCTGCTATCAGGTACCTTCTAACAAAAAAGGATGCTAAACCTAGACTCCTAAGATGGATCTTGCTACTATAAGAATTCGACTTAGAAATCAAGGACAAGAAAGGAACTGAAAACGTAGTAGCAGACCACCTCTCTAGACTTGAGAACCTTGAACCAGAAAGAACATCCATTAATGATGATTTCTCGTATGACAAACTCATAGCTACTTTGGAAGAGAACAACTCCGACATGCAAGTAGAAACCACCTTAGCTATATCTGTCATACCATGGTACGCTGATCTAGTCAATTATTTAGCTGCCGGAATAATTCCACCTACTTTATCTTACCAGCAGAAGAAAAGATTCTTCCACGACATAAAACACTATTACTGGGATGATCCCTTACTTTTCAAAAGAGGCCCCGATGGTATTTTCCGTCGATGTGTACCCGAAGAAGAGGTAGAAAATATAATCCAACACTGTCACTCTGCACCTTATGGTGGACACACAAGTACATCCAAGACCTGCTCTAAAATCCTACAAGCTGGCTTTTATTGGCCAACTATATGGAAGGACGTACATGCGGCTATTAAGGAGTGTGACAGATGTCAGCGCACGGGAAACATATCTAGACGTGACGAGATGCCACAAAAAGGTATTTTGGAAGTAGAGATTTTTGACGTGTGGGGGATAGACTTCATGGGACCATTTCCACCCTCCTTCGGTAACAAATACATACTCGTGGCGGTTGACTACGTATCAAAGTGGATCGAAGCTATAGCTTCTCCAACTAATGACACCCGAGTAGTAACTAGACTCTTTAAAAATATAATATTTCCGAGATTTGGCATCCCAAGGATAGTAGTCAGTGATGGTGGATCGCACTTTATATCCAAGGTACTCGAAAAACTACTACTTAAATATGGAGTGAGACATAGGATATCAACACCTTACCACCCTCAAACCAGTGGACAAGTGGAAGTATCTAACAGAGAAATCAAGCAAATACTAGAAAAAACGGTCGCCACTTCAAGGAAAGATTGGTCATTGAAACTACCAGAAGCTTTATGGGCATACCGAACTTCTTATAAAACCCCCATAGGGACGACCCCATTTAAGCTCATTTATGGAAAATCCTGTCACCTCCCGGTAGAATTAGAACATAAAGCCTATTGGGCTATTAGAAATTTAAATCTGAATTACAAAGCCGCCGGTGAAAAGAGAATCCTTGACATAAACGAATTAGAGGAACTCAGAAGAGACGCCTATGAAAATGCCAAAATCTATAAAGAAAGAACAAAACAATGGCATGACAAGCGTATATCAAGGAAAATCTTCAAGCAAGGCGACGCAGTACTTTTATTTAACTCCAGACTAAAATTATTCCCGGGAAAACTACGATCCAGATGGTCAGGACCTTTCCATATCACTAAAATCTTTCCCAGTGGAGCGGTAGAAATAAAAGGACAATCTACAGAACCGTTCACCGTAAACGGGCAACGTCTGAAACATTATCACCATGCGGAAACCAACGAAGATTCGCAAATTCTACACTTAGACGAAACGCCCCCAGGACTCATAGACTATATTTAACAGTTTCTTTGTCGAGCTTGCGACATTTAAACAAAGCGCTTAGTGGGAGACAACCCACAAATTAATTTGCTATTTTATTATTATTATCATTTCTCTATTTTTCTCTTAATTATTCTTTTAATTTCTATTTAGTATTCATTATTGATTTATTCAAAAAGAAAAAAATATATCCATATAATAATAATAATTCTTTTTCTTCTTTCGGCATTTGGCCAAATCCTGACTTAAACTCATGTTTTCTTTTCTCTAGTTAACACTAACCAGATGGGACATTTTGACCGTATGGGTATCAAGTTCAGAGGAATGGCTCAGAAACGAAGGTTTGAAGAACTAGCCGCTAGAGAGATGCTACCTAGTTTATATGCTGATGATTGGGTTATGACTGCCCTTGGACTGAGACAGAGTGTCCTGTTTTTGCTGAATCAGATAGGATGGGAGACCTCCCCTATCCTGAGACATTTCACCACCTACCGGAGACTCGCACTAGAATTCCTTAGTTCATTAATCTATCTACCTAGCCATGGAAAAGGAATTACCAGAGGATTTATCCAGTTCAGAATGTTCAACATGGAGTACCAATTTAATATTAGAGACTTCACAAACCTTTTGGGTTTTCCTACCTCCTTTGATACATTCACTATAAGCCAGGAAGAACTTTTTGAATATAGAGAGCTGGAACACTTTTGGGGTAAGCTGACTGGAAATGATGAGCCCGAAGAACATGAGTTTCTCTCTGGAAACATACATAACCCGGCTTTTCGCTATTTCCATAAGATCCTGACCCACACTTTATTTGGGAAGAAGCCAAATAGTACTTCAGTTTCACGTGATGAACTCTTCATCATATTTTGTGCTTCCCAGAACCGTCCAGTAAACGGTGCTACTTTTATGTTAGCTAATTTGGACCACCTTATCCAGGATGAGCGAGCACCCATTAGAATAGGTGGCCTGATAACTATGATAGGTAATGCTATTGGATTACGTCAGCCTATGCTTGACCTGAACCCTTTTTGTGGCATTACTACTCTGAGTATACCTTTCCTCTTCAACACTATGTTTATAGCAAACATAGGGTCTGATGAGTTCGAGCTTATTATTGGTAACCAGGTTCTCTGCCTATTCACCATGCCCGATCCTAGAACTAGTGTTCATAACCAAAGGAACTGGCTCTATAACCTGAATGAAACCCCAACTCCTGCTGGATCCACTGAATCCATCCAGGATTATGAGATTTGTGATGACTATGAGCACTATGTTGACCATATCTCTCTTGCTGAATCTGACCCTCAGACTCCATCCGGCTACTATGATATTGATCCTCCTCCTCAGCCTGTCCTGACCGAAGAATCAGCCATGCCTGATCTCCGACATCATATGCCAGGAACAGATATTAAAACCGTCATTGAAGCTTTGATGTCAGAACAAAACGCCCTCAGGGAAGATTTCCACAGCTTGAGACTTGCAGTCCTAGAACACATGAGCAGCACGGCAAGTCAGTTACGTATGTTACGGCATCATGTTAACTCTTTTGCTCCTCCGGCCAGAGATCCGAAGATAGATGGAATTTAGTTATTTTTCTTTCTAAGTTTTTTAGTTTTAGGCTAGATTTTTTTCATTAATGTTGTTTGAATTCATGTTTATTTCTATTTCATTTCATTATTTTCCCTTCCTGTAATACATTATGATCCTTTTTATTGAAGCTGTTTAGTTAATTTTATTATGCAATGCCTGTTACGCTCTACTGTTGTTACCCATTATTATTATACAAAGCAAGTAAGCATGCACAATGCATTAAAATTGCATACAAAAAAATGATCATAAGCAAAATGAAACATTTAAATACCTACCAAAATGATTCTGTGAAGCGCTACTAAGCCTTGCCAAAAAGGAGGTGTGACGAGCGTCACACACTCCATGACGAACGGCACGCAAAATGCCTGTTACGAGCGTCACACCCCTGTGACGAGCGTAACACCCTTCAGACAAGTGAACGTTAAGGAGCCGTTGGAGACGAACGTTACACTTTAATTCTTTACATTCCCCATTCATTTTTCATTTACCACACTTAATTACTTTTCAACCACTTTTTCTTTCAATCTTCCAATCCTTCTCCTATAAATACCTACCAAAACTTCCTTCATTCACCACAAAACAATTCTCTCATATCAAATACATTTCTTTTTCTTTCCAAATCATCCCTTCAAAAATTCATCAAAATGGCGGGAAATCAAAATTTCGGAAATATCATCTTCCGATCCGGAGATGACGACTATCAGCAAGAGCAATTCGAGCGCTTCCAGCAGCGAGGCGTCGCTCCCACCAGGTACCCCGATTTAACTTGCTTGCAACAATTAGGCTTACTCCAAGGTATCGAGTGGATGCTCCGTAAAGCCGATTTAACCTTCCTTTGCACTCATAACCAACCCACCTACCCTTCCCTAACCTTAGAATTCCTAAGTTCTTACGACTACACCACTCCCGCCGGTGAAGGTGAATTTCTAACCGGTACGGCAACCTTCCGTATGTTTAACACCGAGTACTCTCTAACCCAACGCGAATTGAGTGCCATGCTACAATTTCCCACAGAAGGTCTGCTGCATGCCAGAATCCCTCCAACCTCAAACTGGAACACAGTTCTAGTTTTCGACCTTTTTAAGAAAATTTCCGGTATAAATACCTACAACTGGGAAGAACTCCTCCTCTCCCACATCCATAACCCCACCATCCGTTATTTTCTCTGTATCCTGCAAAACACACTTTTTGGAAGACCAAACAACAGTAAGGTTAACTCGAAGGAGTTATTTTTCCTCCAGTGCGTTTTCGAACCGGATACTAAGGTAAACGCCGCCTCTTTTCTCTTTCATCATATCCGCACCTTATGTGCTAGAGGCCGGCAACCATTCATAATTGGTGGATTAATAACCTCCATAGCACTTGGCCTGAAACTAGGGGATAAACTCCAAACTTTAGAATCCCTACCACCCCTGTCTATGGATATCAGCTATTGTCGCTCCAGCCGCCTGATTAAAAACAGAGTAGGCGGAGGATACTATCTTATGGTGAACAACCAAGCTGTCCCAAGTGTTGTGCTACCCAATACCACCCTAACGGATGTCACAAACCCGGACCGCCACCTTTATGATCTCAGCGCTCCTGAAACCACCGAGCCTTCACAAACAAACCAGCAAACAGATGAGTTTGAAGAAATGGAACAAGGTGATCATCCGCCAACACAACAATCAGTCCCGCTAAACCCTTCCAGTAATGCAGCCGGCCCATCCTCCCAACGTCGTCGACGAAGACGACCTGCGACCAACGACGACATTATGGATGCTATCGATGGTATGCAGGCACAGAATGCAGATATGATGCAGATGATGCGTCAAATGCAACAGCAACAGGATGCTCGGAATGCCATAACCGACCAGCGGTTTACTGAGTTGTTTAGCAGATTCGACAGCTTAGACATACGTCAAAGATCACCAGGACCAAGAACCAGAGGTGGAAGGCAGCCTTAGTTGTATTTTTCTTTTCTTCTCCATTTTGTATTTCTTTCCCTTAAAACATCGAGGACAATGTTTAGTTCAAGTATGGGGGGGAAACATTATTCTTTCCATTCTCATCTTTGTTTCAAGTATGTACTCTCCCTTTTCATTGTTATTTCCCTATAAAAAAAAACAAAATATTTTTTTAAGTTAAGTCCTGAATGTGAAAAATTTTCTATTATCTATTTCCCTCAACTTTCTTGAGCCATAACAAAAATTTTAACACACCCAATAAGTATAAAGGTTGCTTACTTTATAAAATTTGAGTGAAATCAAAACAAAATCATTACCATAACAACGCTCTGAGAACCGCAATATGTTAGATCAGGATAAGTACCTATTATACAGAACTCCTTGAACTTTTAGTTCTATGGTAACCCCAAGTAGTTTATACAGAAGTCAGCACCATCTTAATAGCAAACTACGTGGAGAGCCGATGAATATAAGTGAATGATCCCCAAAGTAACATGAAATATACGAATATATCAAGAAATGCACTAATTAAATTAGGTGATCCTTACCAGATCATTTAATCTAAAGGTTGCAGATCATGCAAAAGCACAATACGAAAGATCCATTACGAGTTGGTTCAGTAGGAATCTGGTACTGAACTCGGTAGGGCGGACTACGGTTCGATCCCCCGCAATTTGCAATGGACTGAATAATGAAGGTATCCGACTTATGTACCAGAACTTCTAGCTAAAAGCGGATCATAATCACTAACCGGTTACTCCACTATGTGCGCGAAAAGATAAAGGGCTTAATGTGATTTCGCTAGAATGAAAACGGGTAAAATAAGACTAAAGGAACCAGGATAGCTATCATAGGGTACTTGAACTGATTGGCATAAGGTAGGGTTATCTAAGTTGTAACGGTAGTTGTTGATGTCAAGATTAAACTCAAGTCCTCCTAAACAAAAATCCATTGGCAACCTAGTACGAATTGATGTGTGCTTTAAAATTTCATCTGGCTAAAACTTTTAACAAGTTCTATACTGAATTTTGCTTGAGGACAAGCAAAGAATTAAGTATGGGGGAGTTTGATAACGCGAAATTATATCGCTTTTTAAGACTTAATTCAATTAAATTATATTATCATTTTTGCTAGTTTATCTCATTTTATCAGATATTATGCAGTATTCCTCTTCTATTTATATCAGGTACCCATTTTGAAGCAAAAGTGAAGAAAAGAAGAAAAGGAGGTGTAAAAAGGAACAAAAAGGAGAGAAAAGGAACCAAAGGCCAAAGCCCAGCCCAAAGCGCACAAGTCACCAATGTTGTGCCTGTGACGGACGTCACAGGACGCGTGACGAGCGTCACGCGAAGTAGCCTTGTGACGGACGTCACACATGGTGTGACGAGCGTCACACCAGTCCACTAGCTTTTTGGCGCAAGTTACGCTCTCAGAAGAATGGAAGTAACGTTGAGGACTTCGTGTCCTATTCCCAAGCCGTGAATTTAGCACGCTGAAGACTCGTGGAAAAGAAGAAAAAGGCAGTTAGTAGCACTACTATAAATAGCTACCCTAATCCCTCTCGTTTGCTCTCCTCTCTTTGCCGTTTACACACACCGAAGCTCTGCCGATTTTCTGTTCCAGCTTTTGCTTAGTTTTCTTTTTCCAGCAGAATTAATATTGTTTATTTTATTTATTTCTTTTGCAAGTTTTATTTTCTTCTTCCCTTGCAAAATTACCTTTCCCGTTTTTAGCTTTTAGATATTTTTCGCATAATAGTTTCTACACCGGAAATTATTGTGCAACTTTATACCGGATTTAACCTTACGTTATATTCGAGTTTTTTTATTTCCTTGATTTAATTTACTGTTTAATTGAAGAATCGAAGAACAAATCCTACCGGCTTGTGGTGGAGTGTTCAAGACCATTGTGTTACGCATTCAGGTTCTCTAATTGTTATTTAATATTTAATGTTTTATTCTATTGTTTATTTACATTGCCTGCCTGAAATGAATATGTGTATGCATGATAATAATTATTATTTAGTTAGCATGTCTGGCTAATTCGCCTAGGTATCGGTATGTAAAGTAAGCAGAAAAAGGGATCAAGACTAAGTCGGTCTATTCAAACTTAAAATTAGAATCAATCTTTTTATGGTCTTAACTTACAGGTTTAATAACAAGATTTTTTACAAAAGTAAAAGACATAAAGAAGTTGAAACCAACAGAGCGAGAGTTTGAGGTTTTAACTGGACAGTGTAAGTTAGTCATTAAGTCTATCTCAGGGCGAGAGCAAGTTTTAGAATTAATTAAATTCTGACTTTTTTCCAAAAAGTATTTTTAAAGATTGAATGTGAGGACGAGAGTTAAGCATTTAGATTTAATTGTATAACCTAAGTCAACAGAGCGAGAGTTTGAGATAAGGGTGTTTAAAACGGTCAGTATTTTCTTAAAAAGAGTTTCTGCAACTTTATTGTTTTCAAAATATGATTTTTGACTTAATTATAAGTGACAGCTACATTAATATAAGATCATGGTTTCTTCAACAGAGCGAGAGTTTGAGATAAAACCTTTAACCAATAAAGTTAATCGAAACGATTTATTTTAAGACCGAGAGACCGACAAGGAATTGATTCCCTAGTTTTGACGAACTACATACCGATATCCGTTTTATTAATATTTAATCTAGATATTAGTTTAGTTTTTAGCTTCCTTCCCCAAACAATCAACTATTATTCACCTTAGCTTTACGAAGTAACCTTAGATAACGGTATATCGATTCATAAGTCCCTGTGGGATCGATATCTTTTAAAACTACGCGATAGAACTGTGCACTTGCAGTTTGTATCCCATTCTCGACTCACACAGTCGAGCGATCACCGCTTTATGTTCTTAATTTGCATGTGATATTATAATTGAATTCATAAATATATTTGAGGCGTTGCATGTGAATTTAAGTGTGCCTGAATATCTTGAATGCTGAACCATATAATGACTGTATTGGATGCCATAGGGCGTGAAGCATGCGGAGATCGTACTGTTCTGAAATTCAAAACCCGCAGCCGCTCGCTAGCACATCGCTAAGCGAGCGTGTAGCGAGTATTCGCTAAGCCTTCGCTAGGCGAGGCAGAGGCGAACGTGACAGTCGCTAATATTTTGGTTGTTCTGTTCTATGCTTATCTGATCTGTTCTATGTCAATCATGCGTTATTTTGCCTAACATTCCTACTGCTGTGTTTCTTTTACGGTGTAATCCTCGATTGCACCCCCATTTGGTATTCTGACCTGTTTGCTGAATATTGTAAGGACTCACATATTCCCGAAGAGGGTAGCTTGCTAGGTATCCCACTTTATTTGTGGGATACCCTTGTGGAGATTCATCCTATTTACTTAATTGATTTTAATGTGGAGATCCATCCTAATTACTTAATTAATATGGACCTAATTACCTAATTGATTACAATTACCTAATCGATTGTAAAATATTGCCTTGGAATATGTGATCTTGGACCTCTCTTTGTTGCCTTACGATATTACGGTATTATGGTTATGTCCCGCGAATGTGGGGATACACTTAGCAAAGACCCTTCGATTAAATCATCATGTCCCTATAAAATAAATCATAGTCCCTCGGATGTTGCCTGCGAATATATGATTTTGTCCCTCGATGACCCTTTGTTGTAGCCTACGGTTAAATGATGATCGTCCCTTCGAATGCCAAGGTATCCTTACAAATGTTGCCTTCAATGACCAAACGATGACCCTACGATGTCCCTTTACATCCAAAGGATAAGACTACTTACTTCTCAATAGTAAGGACAGTTTTACCCCCATAAGGATAGGAAATGCCCATAAAGACCTTGGGTAGGTATAACTCTTAATTGCTGACTCACAACCTGAAACATTTTTCATACATCACACTTTGCAAAACATCTACTAGAAAATCACCACTTGGTATACCTTCATACTAGAATCATTGCCAAGTTATATTTTTCTAAACAACTTTCAAAATTAAACGAGATAAATACTTTGTATACATTCGTACAAGAATCATTACAAAGTTAAACTCTCTTTTCAAAACATTTTTTAAGCAATTCACAAACACTTTTTTTTCAGACAAACATAAGTGATCAAGCAATTAAGAGCCCATGGATAACCATGGATACAAAGGGTGCTAACACCTTCCCTTTGTATAATGTACCTCCCGAACCCAAAATCTAATTAAGGTCTTTCCTGTTCTTTTCCACCTTTCCTTATTGGATAAAAGAAAAGTCGGTGGCGACTCTTGCTAACCGCGACATTTGCTTTCCAAAGCAAAAAACACAAAGTCAGTTCACCGTATGACAGAACTGGCGACTCTGCTGGGGATCCTTAAAAAGAGAGGTTACCTTAAAAAACAAGATCACTTATTCAAATTGTCTGATTTACTTTTAAGGGATTGCTTGGGTATTTTATGCTTGAGTGAAAGATCCTACACCCGGATCTAGTGTACCTTAGGTAAGTAGCAATAGATCATCGCGACTATCAGGCGTATACTGGAATGGTCAAAATGATGGCTACGGTTAATGTGACACTTTGGATGTCCTGATGTTCCTCATGTTTACTTGAGGAAAAATTTGGCTTCCGCGTGGTGTCATCAAAGCATTAATCAGACCTTTAGAACCCTAATTGACTCATCCTAGCCATTAGAAAGTAGTGAGATAACTGACTTCGGTTCCGACTGGGGTCGGTTGAGACTCGATACTACACTCTTTGAGATTGGACTTTAGGGAAGCTTCGGTCAACCACTTGGTGTTGCACTGAAGTGGACTTAAAGGAAGGTCAATGATTTGAGATCCTTCTAGAACCCGGTTACTATTCTATGACAGGTTGAACCAACCAAACTTCAGTGGGGAGGGTACTTACCTATGGAACTCATGCAAGCCTTAAAACCTAGGAATTATTGTTGTGTGACTTGTTTGTGCTTGTTGTTTACTTAACATCATAACATCATAACATCATAACATCATAACATTGTACTAACCATTTCAAGGACTTAGGGATTTAGCTTTGCTCTGTTAAACAGGTTATGGCTTCCAGGAAGACCATCCGGATCAATCTTGTAGCGATCTCTCCTCAACTCAAGGATTTAGTGTCAGAGCTTCCCAATCATGCTCAGTTCATCAAGAAACATGGTTCTCTCCTCAATTTGGTTACCACTGGTTTCAAAGAAGATATGATGAGAGTCTTATTCCAGTTCTTCGATCCTAAACATCATTGCTTCACATTCCCAGATTATCAGTTGGTACCCACATTAGAAGAATTTTCTAGGCTGCTTGGGATACCTATTCTTGATCGAACACCTTTCAGTGGTTTAGAAAAGATTCCGAAGTCTGAAGAAGTTGCCGCGGCTTTGCACATGACAAAGTCCGATATTGAAACCAATTGGGTAACAAGAAGTGGAGTTAAGGGTTTACTTGCCAAGTTTCTGATAAATAAGGCCCGAGAATTCTTAAAGGTTATGAATGTCCATGCTTTCGAAGACGTTCTAGCATTACTAATCCATGGGTTGGTGTTATTTCCTAATCCAGACCAATTCGTAGATATGAATGCTATTAAGATATTTCTCACTCATAACCCTGTGCCTACCTTGCTTGGAGACATTCTGCAGTCCCTTCACACCCGTACTATGAAAAGCCAAGGGACTCTCATGTGTTGCATACCTTTATTGTCTAGGTGGTTTATTTTGCACCTTCCTCAATCAGTCTTGAAGAATGAGCAAAATCTGAAATGGTCTCAAAGGATAATGTCGCTCTCCCATTCAGACATCCGTTGGTGTCCTAATCTCAAAGAAAATGTTATCATTATTGACCGCTGTGGAGAATTCTCTAACGTACCACTCCTGGGGATAAGAGGAGGTATTACTTATAACCCAGCTTTAGCCCTACGTCAATTTGGTTATGCCCGAAGAGAGGGTCCACATGAAGTAATCCTTCAAGGCACTGTGTTTGACTATGGCAACGACTCTCAAGGTCTCCGTCAAAGGTTCGTACGAGCTTGGGGCATGGTGAAAAGAAGTACTTTAGGACAGAAAAACTCTATTCCTATGGAACCTTATCTCAGATGGGTACGCGCCAGAGCTCGTGAACTTGTCATGCCATACCTTGCAGTCGGACCGCTGATTGTTGAACCAGAAGTTGACGGAGGTACTCCTCAGATCATTCCTTATCCAGATATGCCTACCGATGTTGAAGAGTTAAAGAGATCCTGGATCCAGTTGAGAGAGGAAAGGGATACTTTTGAGACCCAGTTCGTTGCAGAAAGGAAGAAAGTATTAGAGCTCACCAGCCAGCTTAATGAGGAACGAAGACTCAATACATATCTTCGCCCGAAAAGAAGTCGCCCCTAGGAGACTTGAGCTTTTATTGTATTTTATTATTTATTGTAATAAACATTGATTTAAAATTATTAATAAAAGTCCTTTCTTGGTGGTTCACGCAAATTTAAATTCCAAAAGTACTTGAAAACATTTCATACATTGCATAGCATGACATAACATTGCATAACAGGTATTCTAAAGGATCTATGTTCTCACGGTCTTCCTATTGCAAACAGAAAAATGGCTCTCGAACAAACTGTCAAAGATCTCCAGGCTCAGAATGCTCAATTCCAGGAGATGATGCTGAGCTTATCCAAGGGGTAGGAGGAACTGAAGGCTCTCTTGCTCGAGAAGAAGAAAGACCAGAAACCTGTGAGTTACATTAACCTGGGAAGAAGGCGTAAAGGACAGGCTGCGGGAATCAAGATTAGACTTCCGAAAGATCAAGAAGAGGAGACGGAGAATGATTCAGAAGAGGAGAATGCTGATCCTCTCAACCAGGAGGACGACGATGAAGATTATGAAGATGAACAGTACTCTCCAAAAGAGGATAAGTATAAGTTGTTGGAAGAACGCATGCTAGCTATGGAGGGTCAGAAGGCGCCCGGTCTGGATTTCGAAAGCTTGGGACTGGTCTCTGATATGGTCATTCCTCGCAAATTCAAGATCCCCACTTTCACTAAGTACGATGGTGCGTCTTGTCCTCAGATGCATCTGAGAGCTTATGTGAGAAAGATTCAGCCGTATACCACTGATAGGAAGCTATGGATCCATTTCTTCCAAGAGAGTCTATCTGGCACACAGTTGGAGTGGTATTATCAGCTCGAGAGCTCTAACATCCGCACCTGGACTGATTTAGCGACAACTTTCTACAAGCACTACCAGTACAATTCTGAATTGGCGCCTACTCGGCTACAGTTGCAGAATATGACTATGGGATCTAAAGAAAGCTTCAAAGAATATGCTCAAAAATGGAGAGATTTGACTGGTAGAGTCAAACCCCCTATGACTGATCGAGAATTAGTGGACATGTTCATGGGTACACTGACTGGTCCATTCTACAGCCATCTACTGGGAAGTTCTTCATCAGGTTTCACTGACCTTATATTGACGGGTGAACGTGTTGAAAGCGGTATTCGAAGTGGAAAGATACAGGCAGCTACCTCTGCAAGCACCAGAAAGCCCCATCAGGGAAAGAATGAGTCAAATGTTGTGTACGGTGAAAGGGGTCATAACAAGAAAAGTCGTGACCATACCATCGGAGCAGTTACAATTGCAGCCCCGCCAGCTCAAAACTTCCAGCACAGACAAGACAGGCCAAGAAGGCAGTTTACCAAGATCAATATGACTTTGGCGCAAGCACTGCAGGGTATGCTAAAGGCAAATTTAATTACTCTCAGAGATCCTCCTACGAATCCCAACACTACTTCTTCTCGTTATAATCCCAATGCCAGGTATGCATATCACTCCGATAGCCCCGGGCATGATACAAACGATTGTTGGTCGTTGAAGAATAAGATTCAGGATATGATCGACGCTGGTGAAATTGAATTTGATCCTCCAGGGACTCCTAATGTCATCACTGCACCTATGCCTAACCATGACAAGACTGTTAATGCTATGGATGACAATTCTCACATTTCTAATGTAGCTGATTTAACATCTCCTCTCCTGATCATCAAGAAGAACTTATTGCAAGCTGGTTTATTTTCAGGTTGTGCTGAAAATTGCGATCGCTGTGTACTCCGACCCAACGAGTGCTTGAAGTTGAGGAGTGGTATTCAACGGCTGATGGATGATCGCACAATTCTCTTCGAAAAGGTTCCTAAGGTGGAAAACCCTACTGAAGAAATATCTGTGATTGCTAGGTCCAAAGTTCCAGTGAAGATTACCGCTACCAGAGCACCTGTGAAGATTACTGCTGAGCCCAAGGTAGCTCCCCTAATCATTACTGCACCTGGCCCAGTACCGTATTCCTACAGCAAAGCCATTCCGTGGAATTATGGAGGTGATGTTTACATCCATGGCGTAAAGCAAGTTGGTAATGCTGCTAATCCTAATGACATTGTTGGGACTAGTAAAGTTACTCGAAGTGGAAGGATCTTCTCTCCAGAAATCTCACCTCCCGCCCCTGAAACCCGAGGAAAGGAACCAGTTAACCCTTCTCAGTCAGGGACACCCGTCGAAGTTACTACTGAAGATGTTGCCAAACAAGAAATGGAAGAAATGCCGAAAATCATCCGCAAGAGTGATTTTGATGTGGTAGAACAGCTGGGGCATACTCCGTCTAAGATCTCGATGTTATCCTTGTTATTATCTTCTGAATCTCATGCCAAAGCGTTGATAAAATTCTTGAAGACTGCTCATGTACCTCAGGAGACCTCCGTCGATCAGTTCGAAAACTATGTTGCTAACCTGACTGTTGACAATGGCTTAGGCTTTTCCGATGCTGATCTGACACCAGCAGGAAAGAATCACAATAAAGCTCTGCATATCTCCATTGAGTGTAAAGGGATCACCTTGTCTCATATGTTGATCGATAATGGCTCTTCTTTGAATGTACTACCGAAAGTCGTGCTCGATAAACTTGACTGTAAAAGCATTGAACTGAAGCCTAGTGACATTGTGGTGCGTGCTTACGATGGTGCGAAGAGTGTTGTCCATGGTGAAGTGGTTCTCCCTATCAAGATAGGACCTCAAGTCTTCAACACTATCTTTCACGTAATGAACATTCGTCCTGCCTATTCCTGCTTGTTGGGACGCCCTTGGATTCATGGGGCAAGTGCTGTAGCTTCATCTCTCCATCAAAAGCTGAGGTATCCAATAGAGGGTAAGATTGTCACTGTGTGTGGAGAAGAAGAATATATTGTCAGTAATGTGCAGGCCTTCAGATACGTCGAGATGGATGGTGAATTCTTTGAGACTCCTTCTCAGTCATTTGAAGTAGTTCCTCCGACCAGCCCTGTCCTTAAGCCAACTCCCCTTGTGCCCAAGGTTATTCGTGCTCCTCCTGTCATGATTTCTCTGAAAGATGCTCAAGCCGTGGTTGAAAACGGTGGTCGTACTGGTTGGGGTCAACTGATCAACGTACCATACAAGTCTGACAAGTCTGGTCTGGGATTTAACTCTGAAAGGGTGGTCAAAGATCAGATTAATGTTGTAGTAGATGCTGATAGCGATTGCGACCTGGATAGCTGGATTTTCCCAACAATTGGTGACGGACTCAATAATTGGAAGGCTGAAGACACTATCCCGATTTCCTTTAGTCAGGAGTAATTGTTATTGTCTGTTTTATTGTTGCAAATTTTTTTTAGTTTTACAATTGAATTTCTTAAAGCATTGTGTCTATGCCCGAGGCACAATAGCTAATTTGTTAAGGGTTTTGTCATTTTCATAAGCATATTCACATTCAATAAATCAATGGACTTTTTGCATTCAAATATTGTGCTCTTTATCTTTCCTGTCATCTTCCGAAAAAGCTATGTTTTCTTACACACACTCACGTAACGAATTGCAGATCCATACCCACTCTAGATCCTGTTGATAATAGTTCTACTACTGTTCATTATGACTTTGAAAATCCGATCTACCAAGTCGAGGATGGAAGTGAGGAAGATTGTGAAGTACCTGGAGAACTTGCCAGACTGGTACTGCAAGAAGAGAAGACTATACAGCCGCATGAAGAGTCAATCGAAATTGTAAACCTGGGTACTGAAGTGGACAAGAAAGAAGTCAAAATAGGAGCAGGCTTGGAAAACAGTATTAAAGAAAGATTGATTCAGATGTTACATGACTATGTAGAGATTTTTGCTTGGTCTTATGAAGACATGCCAGGATTGGATACTGATATAGTAGTGCATCGTTTGCCAACGAAGGAAGATTGTCGTCCTGTTAAGCAAAAGGTTCGCCGCATGCGTCCTGAAATGTCTGAGAAAATCAAAGCCGAGGTTATGAAACAATTTGATGCAGGTTTTCTGGCCGTTACTTCTTATCCTCAATGGGTTGCTAATGTGGTACCGGTACCGAAGAAGGATGGTAAGGTGCGAATGTGCGTCGATTACAGAGATCTGAATAAAGCGAGTCCCAAAGATGACTTTCTACTTCCGCACATTGATGTTCTGGTAGATAACACCGCTCAACACAAAGTATTCTCCTTCATGGATGGATTCTCGGGTTATAACCAGATTAAGATGGCACCTGAAGACATGGAGAAAACTACGTTTGTGACGCAATGGGGCACTTTCTGTTACAAAGTAATGCCGTTCGGTTTAAAGAACGCTGGGGCAACATACCAGCGTGCTATGGTAGTGTTGTTCCATGACATGATCCATCACGAAATAGAGGTATATGTGGATGACATGATAGCCAGATCTCATACTGAAGAAGAACATCTCGATCATTTATACAAACTGTTTGAGAGGTTGAAGAAATACAAGCTGAGATTGAACCCGAACAAATGCACCTTTGGAGTAAGATCCGGTAAACTCTTGGGATTTATTATCAGTGGTAAAGGAATTGAGGTTGACCCGGCTAAGGTGAGAGCTATTCAAGAAATGCCAGTGCCCCGTACAGATAAGGAAGTCAGAGGTTTCTTGGGACGTTTGAATTACATCGCCCGGTTTATCTCCCATTTGACTGCTACCTGCAAACCCATCTTCAAGTTACTGAGAAAAAATCAAGAGATGATATGGAACGATGAATGTCAAGAAGCTTTCGACAAAATCAAGAAGTATCTCCAGGAACCTCCGATCCTGATACCACCAGTTGAAGGAAGACCTCTAATCATGTATTTGACCGTGTTAGAAAATTCAATGGGGTGCGTGTTGGGGCAACATGACGAGTCTGGTCGAAAAGAGCATGCCATATACTACCTTAGCAAAAAGTTTACCGACTGTGAAACAAGATACTCGCTGCTCGAGAAAACTTGCTGTGCTTTGGCCTGGGCTGCTCGCCGACTAAGACAGTATATGTTGAATCATACCACTTTGTTGATTTCTAAGATGGACCCTATCAAATACATATTTGAGAAACCTGCCCTCTCCAGAAGGATAGCAAGATGGCAGATGATTTTAACAGAGTATGATATCCAGTATACTACCCAGAAAGCAATCAAAGGAAGCGTGCTAGCCGATCATTTGGCTCATCAAGCAGTGGATGATTACCAATCTATGAATTTTGAGTTCCCAGATGAGGATGTCATGCTTGTTACTGATTATGAAGAACCTGGACCGGATGAAGGACCCGAACCGGGATCCCGATGGACTATGGTTTTTGATGGATCTTCTAATGCATTGGGCAATGGTGTTGGTGTTGTAATCGTTTCCCCCAAGGGTTGTCATACGCCTTTCACTGCTAGGCTATGTTTTGATTGTACCAATAATATGGCTGAGTATGAAGCATGTATTTTGGGACTCAGGGCTGTTATAGACCTAAGAATCAAGTTTTTGAGTGTGTACGGAGACTCAACATTAGTAATCAGTCAGATCAAAGGAGAATGGGACACTAAACATCCGAATCTCATCCCTTATAGAGAGCGGGTGTTGACATTAATCCCATACTATGAAGAGATTACATTCGAACATATCCCACGAGAGGAGAATCAGTTGGCAGACGCCTTGGCCACCATGTCATCTATGTTCAGAGTCAGATGGGACAATGAAGCTCCCAGGATCACCATTGAACGATTAGATGAACCAGCATATTGTTATGAACTTAACGCTGCTGAAGTAGAAGAGAAACCTTGGTTCCACGAAGTAAAAAGATATTTAGAAGCTCAGGAATACCCTGAAGGGGCGTCCATCAATGACAGAAAATTTCTGAGGAGGTTCTCCGCTAAATTCTTTTTGAGTAATAGAGTATTATACAAACGTAATCATGATTCGACTTTGCTTCGCTGTGTGGATAAAAAGGAAGTAGAAAAGATTATAGAAGACATGCATGACGGTATTTTTGGGACTCATGCTAGTGGGCATACGATGGCCAAGAAGATTCTGAGATCAGGGTATTATTGGTCTACCATGGAAGCTGATTGCCACCATCACTCCAAAACTTGTCACAAGTGCCAGATCTATGCAGATAAGGTACATGTGCCTCCTGCTCCATTGAACGTGTTGACAGCCCCTTGGCCTTTTGCAATGTGGGGCATTGATATGATTGGAGAGATTAAACCTGCTGCTTCCAATGGACATCGTTTCATTCTGGTTGCTATTGATTACTTTACAAAGTGGGTAGAGGCAGCCTCATTTGCTTCTGTCACCAAGAGTGTGGTGGCACGGTTCATCAAGAATAGTCTCATTTGTCGGTACGGCATTCCTGAAAGAGTCATCACTGACAATGGCACTAATTTGAACAACAAACTAATTACTGAACTCTGCACGCAGTTCAAAATAAAACACCATAACTCTTCTCCGTACCGGCCAAAGATGAACGGCGCCGTGGAGGCTGCTAATAAGAATATTAAGAAGATTATACAAAAGATGACAGTGACGTACAAAGACTGGCATGAAATGTTACCATTTGCTCTTCATGGTTATCGCACTTCAGTACGCACTTCGACAGGGGCAACTCCCTTCTCTTTGGTCTACGGAATGGAAGCCGTCTTACCGGTGGAGGTTCAGATTCCCTCTCTAAGAATCATGAAAGAGGCAGGTTTAGGTGAGGATGAATGGATTCAGACTCGACTCGATCAGATAAATTTGATTGATGAAAAGAGACTCGCGGCTGTTTGTCATGGGCAGATATATCAGAAGCGCATGACCCAGGCCTTCAACAAAAAGGTCAAGAGACAGGTGTATCAAATTGGCGATTTGGTGATCAAGCGTATCATTCTACCACAAAGTGATACCAGAGGCAAATGGACCCCCACATACGAAGGGCCATTTGTAGTTAAGAAGGTATTCTCTGGTGGAGCCATGATACTTGCTACGATGGATGGCGAAGACTTCCCACATCCCGTGAACGCAGACGTAGTCAAAAAATACTACGCATAAAAGAGACTCGCTAGGTCGATGTACCTAGGCAAAAGTAAGGGCATCCCGGCGAACCAAAAGGGTTCGGGCAAAATTAGGGATAAACATGTAGAAATATACACCCGGCAAGTCGAAAACCTGAAAAGGCGGCTTGGGCAAAAAAGGGTATCCTGGTGGACCGAAAACCTGAAAAGGCGGTCCAGGAAAAAATTAGGGATTGAAAGCGTGTGACTATGTCCCGTTCTCAGACAGCTTCATCCAAGTTCAAGGGACTGAACAAGCCAATCACTTCTATCCGACAGCAGGAGATGAGATGCTTGAAGACATAATGACAGTAGCAGAATTAAAATCGATAGGACTTTTCCTTCACAGCTTTTTCTTTATGTTCTCGACGATTTCCTCTTACTAGGATTTCTGTCTCTTTGTACACAAATTGCCTGTTTATAGGCCCTCTTTCAAACTCAATACAATTTTATTTCCAAAAAAATGCTTTCGTTTTACTTTCTCTGTTTGGTTTGCGTAAACGTCCATTGATTTAATTGGAATTAATATATGCATTTGAATATGATCGATGTTTACCAAAAATGCACGCATAAAATAGAAGTAGCGATTACTACAAGACTTCAGGATCGAGGAGAAGGTCTAACCATGCGTTCCAATGAATCCGGTTGCTAATTCCATTCCCCAACAAAAACAGCTATTTCCCAGAAGAGGTTGGCATCGCTAGACAGACGGATCATCCCCTCCATCCCCCAGTCAGACTCTGTTGAATATCTCTACCACCAGACAAAAATCAAGTATTCCCAGCTGAGAAAGGGTCATCAATACAAGTATCTCCAACCAGAAGATGGGGATTTATTTTCCCCAGGGGGTCGCCAAAAAAAAAAAAAACTTTTCAGACGCATAATTCATTCATTACATCATTTCACAACATACGCATGCATACATTGTTCGCATTTATTTTCATAAGCATAAAACATCTCATGCATCATGACAGGGCAGGGAGCTAACTTTATTTTCCAGTTAATTATCCTCCTGATACAGTCAAAACAAAGGTCCATCCAGACGGACATCTTTATCAATTACATTCAAGATTCAACTACATCTCGCAGATACAATCCATATGAGCATTCACTCTGGCAAGCGCTCTGATATCCGCCCAATGATGGCATCATTAAGCCCATCTCAGATATTCATTGCAAATACAACATATACAAATACTATCAGATATAGCCTGGCGTACGATTCACTCTGATTCAGCTCAACATATGACTCCTTCAACTCAGATACGATCTAACTACGATCCATTCTGACCTTCAACTACTCCAATACGGTCTAATGTACGACCCAGTTGGACCTTCAAATCCTCAGATACTGCCAAGCGTACGGCACATTCCGGGGTGTAGTCTAGCGTACGACTACTTTCTTCTTCAGATACAGCCTAACGTACGACTCATTCTGCAACTCAGATACGATCTAACGTACGATCCATTCTGACCTTCAAATCCTCAGATACTGCCTAGCGTACGGTACATTCCGGGATGTAGTCTAGCGTACGACTACTTTCTTCTTCAGATACAGCCTAACGTACGGTTCATTCTGCAACTCCAATACGGTCTAATGTACGACCCATTTGGATCTTCAACTCAGATACGATCTAGCGTACGATCCATTCTGATCTTTCACCCCCAGCGAAGGCATCCGCCTAATGAACAACTCACTCTGCTATTCAGATACGGTCTAGCGTATGATCCATTATCCCCAGCAGCGTATAACACACTCTGACTCCCCGGCGAAGTCGACAGCCTAATGGATGACTCACTATATGGTCTAGCGTATGACCCGGTATGACACCCATGTCTTCAGATATCATCTAATGTACGACGCACTCTGAAGCTTTCATCATCAAACTTCCCGGATGGCATCTTTAAGCCCATCTCCACCAGGAATAACCTCTGATTAACAAGTGCAAATTTTTGGGGCATTCTAGTGTTCAATAATCTTCCACCTCCAGACCACGAATGGCGTACACACCATTCTAACTCTCTCGGTTCAAGAATATTGAACAGGGGCAGCTGTCATACCCCAAAATTTGCCCGTTAATATTACAAGGCATTTCTAAGGCACTCCAACTTATTTTTCAAGGCATTGATCTTAAAAGAACAAGGACCCAGCACACAGATGACAAAATCCAGAAAATGGCCTAAACTGGTTTGCTCGCTAGGCGAGCAATTCCTTCGCCTAGCGAACCCTTCGCTACGCCACTCGCCTAGCGAAACTTGCGAATACCAGAAAATTCTGGGCTTCATTCTGAGCCCATTAGGTCATAAAAAGAGCATTATAAATACCACAACTTCAGTGGGAAAAAGGGAGAACGAAAACGGAAGGAAAACGGGGACAGAAGGAGACGAACCGGAACCCTAGCAATCAAACCTGGGAGGCTAACCAAGAGAATTCAGAGCGCCCTAAAGGAAACCCTGAAGGAAACTCATCTGCATCAAAGTCACCTCCGCCCAACTCAATCCGACTCACCAATTCAAGGTTGCAATTCACTTGCAAACAGGTTTGCATTACCATTACCGCTTTATGTTCTTAATTTGCATGTGATATTATAATTGAATTCATAAATATATTTGAGGTGTTGCATGTGAATTTAAGTGTGCCTGAATATCTTGAATGCTGAACCATATAATGACTGTATTGGATGCCATAGGGCGTGAAGCATGCGGAGATCGTACTGTTCTGAAATTCAAAACCCGCAGCCGCTCGCTAGCACATCGCTAAGCGAGCGTGTAGCGAGTATTCGCTAAGCCTTCGCTAGGCGAGGCAGAGGCGAACGTGACAGTCGCTAATATTTTGGTTGTTCTGTTCTATGCTTATCTGATCTGTTCTATGTCAATCATGCGTTATTTTGCCTAACATTCCTACTGCTGTGTTTCTTTTGCGGTGTAATCCTCGATTGCACCCCCATTTGGTATTCTGACCTGTTTGCTGAATATTGTAAGGACTCACATATTCCCGAAGAGGGTAGCTTGCTAGGTATCCCACTTTATTTGTGGGATACCCTTGTGGAGATTCATCCTATTTACTTAATTGATTTTAATGTGGAGATCCATCCTAATTACTTAATTAATATGGACCTAATTACCTAATTGATTACAATTACCTAATCGATTGTAAAATATTGCCTTGGAATATGTGATCTTGGACCTCTCTTTGTTGCCTTACGATATTACGGTATTATGGTTATGTCCCGCGAATGTGGGGATACACTTAGCAAAGACCCTTCGATTAAATCATCATGTCCCTATAAAATAAATCATAGTCCTCGGATGTTGTCTGCGAATATATGATTTTGTCCCTCGATGACCCTTTGTTGTAGCCTACGGTTAAATGATGATCGTCCCTTCGAATGCCAAGGTATCCTTACAAATGTTGCCTTCAATGACCAAACGATGACCCTACGATGTCCCTTTACATCCAAAGGATAAGACTACTTACTTCTCAATAGTAAGGACAGTTTTACCCCCATAAGGATAGGAAATGCCCATAAAGACCTTGGGTAGGTATAACTCTTAATTGCTGACTCACAACCTGAAACATTTTTCATACATCACACTTTGCAAAACATCTACTAGAAAATCACCACTTGGTATACCTTCATACTAGAATCATTGCCAAGTTATATTTTTCTAAACAGCTTTCAAAATTAAACGAGATAAATACTTTGTATACATTCGTACAAGAATCATTACAAAGTTAAACTCTCTTTTCAAAACATTTTTTAAGCAATTCACAAACACTTTTTTTTCAGACAAACATAAGTGATCAAGCAATTAAGAGCCCATGAATAACCATGGATACAAAGGGTGCTAACACCTTCCCTTTGTATAATGTACCTCCCGAACCCAAAATCTAATTAAGGTCTTTCCTGTTCTTTTCCACCTTTCCTTATTGGATAAAAGAAAAGTCGGTGGCGACTCTTGCTAACCGCGACATTTGCTTTCCAAAGCAAAAAACACAAAGTCAGTTCACCGTATGACATTCACGACTACAAAAATTCGCGTAAATGGCGGTTTAGCTATGGCATTTATCTTAAAATGCCATAATTTACGGTTGATTACTGCCACATCTCGAAAAATACAATCCCTCGCGATGGTCGCGGAAAAATAATGTTCGAACAGAGTCGCCACCGAATTTTATTTATCCAAATGAAGGGATATGGAAAATATCGATAAAACCTTTAGGAAATGGAATAATGGTCGTCGCAACCATATTCGGGTTCGGAAATGGATTACGTAAGGGGAAGGTATTAGCACCCCTTACGTCCGTTGTACTCAACGGGAACCTTTTAGTTCTAGTGTGCGTTTTGAATATTAATTTATGTTTGTTTGTTATCTTTGGGTTATAAAATATTAGAAATTGAAATGGATGAGAACCTTAGAAAGGGAAAGGGGGGGGGGGTTTATTAGTGTGCTCGCGAAGATACAACAATCTCCTGCCTACGTATCCTTATGGTATAATAAGGAAATCAGAGCATTCGTAGTTCGGGGAACTACGATTGCTTGGTGTCTTTTAGTGAACAGCTGTTTAAAATCGCGTTCTAAAGGCTAAACATTGGCTTGTCTACTCTCGGCGGAGGCTTAAGCACTAGTTTGTTGTGCGTGTTAGAAGAGATTAAACAATGTTCTTTTTGAAAAGAGTTTTGATCACACGAGGGTGGCAAGTTGGATTAATATGTTTGACGTTTTGATTGGTTGAGATGTTTTTGGTTGGATGACAATTACTTGGATAGTCGAGTAAGACAACTCGTATCCTAAGAGTCGGGAAAGGGAATAGAAGACTCTAGACCGCTTTCTGTTTCATCCTTAATTGTAAAAGGATTTGATGATAATTAAGGTGTTTTGAATGGATGACGAATACTCAGATAATCGAGTAAGACAACTCGTATCCTAATAATCGAGAAAGGGAATAGAAGACTCTAAACCACTCTTTGTTTCATCTGAGTATTTATGAAAATAAGGTTGTATAAGATTGACGTATTTTAGTATGAACGACAAATACTCGAATGACTGAGTAAAACAACTCATATCCAAGCATTTGAGGAGAGGAATCGAAGACTCAAGACCATCTCCCTTTTCGCATAATTTGTTATGAAAGTGGTTTGATTAAGTTGTATGTTTGCGGAGAAATGATAATTGTTCGACTGACCGAGTAAGAAAACTCGTATTCGTCCAATTGAGGAGTGAAGTTGAAAACTCAAAGTCGTCTCCCTTTTCATTTAGCTTATTTTGAAAGTGTTTTGATTTAATCGGGGTTTGGAAGTTTGTAGAGGAACGACAATTATTTGACTAACCAAGTAAGAGAACTTGTATTCAAATAATCGAGGAGAAAAATTGAAGACTCAAAGTCATCTCCCTTTTCGTTTCTTATTCATAAAATGATTCGATTTGATTGTGCTTAGGTGGATTAGGAATGACGACTACTTGACTAACCGAGTAAAAGAACTCGTATTCAAATAACCGAGGAGAGGAATTGAAAACTCAAAGCCATCCCCCTTTTCATTTCCAAAATGAAATGGTATTTAACTGTGATTGGGTATTTTAATTTGATTTGGATAAAAAATACTCGATGTTGGATCGAGGTTCTAAATTTGTGTTTATGAATGAAATGAATTCTATTTAGTGTATTGTTCTTCTACTCGATAAAATCGAATAGGTCTCATTGTAAGAAAGCCCAAGAGTAAGCCATGTGAGGTTGATGGCGATACTTTTACAAGTAATCGACTTACAGAGGTGTTTTGAAAATGGGCTCGACTTTGAATCGAGAAGTATGTGATTTATTTTGAAGTTGGCTCAGATGATTTTAAAATTGGTGAAAGCAACATAATTTTGTCACGATTATAACACGTCATTCACGTGCCCTCAAGGCTCGGTATAAATAAATAAATAAAGAATAATCATGCATATAAAACAAATAATTATCTAAATTATAAATGATGTTAATAATAATATATATAATTAATTAAATATTTAATAGATTATTTAAATTAAATAATAAGTAAAAAAAATAACGAATATTAAATATTAATAATAAAAAGTGATAATGTAATTGCATATTTATTAAATATTAATAATAAAAAATAATAATGTAATTGCATATTCATTACTAAGTATTAATAATGATAATAATAATATATAATTACATAATCTTAAAAAAAAAATAGAATAAAAATATTGTTTGATTCTTTGTTGAAAAAATTTATCAACAACATACATACCTTTAATTGAAAAAATTCAGGAAAAGTTAAGACAAATTATCATGTGAACCACACCCATAGTATGCAAACTTGTAAAATTAAAGGAGGATGAAACTGATGAGAAAGCTGCAAACTTGTGTTAAATTTGAATGACTGTCATTCTAGTTCTATCTCACAAGTTTGCATCTTTCATTTCAACTTCATCCTCTCTTGTATTTTTTATTCATAGCAACACAAATCAATTATAATCCTACAAATACCATGAAAAAATAGCATGATAACATAAACTAGCAGTACATTATAATCCAATAAAAATTTATCAACATACATAACAATAACATCAACCTAACAACAACATAAACTAAAAAGAGAGAATATGGAAAAAGATTTGCCTCTCTTTTTCAATGTCCTTCTTCTTTTCCTCCTTCTGTTATCGTTTTTTGATGATGGTGTGGATTGCAAAATTTATTTTAATTTTCTTTTTATGATTCGCTGGTCTTTCGAATGCTATGTGTTTGGTGTTCTTTAACAAAAATTATTTTGATTGCTTCCTCCTCTCTTTCATTCTCCCCCTTGCTGTTCACCTCTTCTTGGATATATATCCTCTGCTTTTCATGATGAAATTTTTTGTCTTTAAAAGTATTTGTCAGTAGTGCCTTTTTATTCCAGATTATGTGGGATTCGATTTTTGTAGATTTGTTGTTGTTTTTGAACTGGTTGTGAAATATTTTTTGGGTGTTCACGTTGGTTTTCTGCGCAAAGTTTTGAACTGGTTAATTTATTAGTTACTCTTTAGTTCTTTACGCGCTTCTGGAAAGGACTTTTTCAATCAAGCCGTTTTTTCT
The DNA here is from genome assembly GCF_024323335.1 of Lathyrus oleraceus. NCBI lineage: Eukaryota > Viridiplantae > Streptophyta > Magnoliopsida > Fabales > Fabaceae > Lathyrus > Lathyrus oleraceus. Next base: position 451,205,170 of record NC_066579.1, read on the forward strand.
CTGCAGGTTACAAAGTGAAGTGACCTGATTGAAGGGAAGGTTGGCTGCGTAAAGCTTTAGGAAATTGGGTTTTGAGGCGTTCAAATTCCAAAGGGTGGTTCAACCTATAGGACGGTCTCGTCAACTGGTTTTGATTTTTTTTTGGGCACTGGTTCTTGAGATTTTTGTTTCCACCAGTTGGATTTGCAACAACTTTCTATTCAATTTTGAACATTAAGATGTAATTACTTAGGTTTTTAGGAAAAATGTGTATTTTTGGACTGTTTGTAACCTATTAGATTAGAATTTACTTATGTAATTACCTTTTAAACATTCGAACCTTATCTCAATATTTTATTTATGCTAATCAGTTAAAGCGTTTTAAACTTTGTCCTACTATTTCAATTGGAAACCCATTTGGACTACCATGAGCATCCAACTAAAGGTTGTCTTTAGCATGTTATTATTTAACAAAATACAACCGTGACCAAAAGTTTAAAATGAAACATGTCATTGCAATTTCAACTCTAAAAAAACAACACACTTTCAACTTTGGCACAAAGAACCCAAATATGGTGGCTTGATTTAAAAACAACACAATTTCAACTTCAACACATGAGTCTAAATACGGTGCTTTGATTTAAAACCAACACATACATGCCTCAAAAAATGCAAATTTAATTTAGGGACCTATGAAGGATTTAGAATTTGGCATAAATATTTGGGATGTGTAAATGGACTAATAATAAGTAAACATAAAAATAATAACATGGCTCTTAATACTTACTAATAAGAAAATAGATTTTGGACTAGTAATGTAAAAAGATTCAAACCACATTTTAAATTATGGACACGCTTATGCAAATGGGCTTTTGAAACAAAGAGAACTCATGGGTAAAACCACAATGAGCTTTGTTATCCAAAAAATGCACATACCATCCCATGCTTCAGTAAAAACCAGTGCAACAGGTATTTTCTTAAAGATCTTAACAGATGAAAAATGTCTTTGAAGACTTGTTGGCACCAAGGGGCTGAGAAACCTCAAGATGAGGCTTATGTCTTAGGATAAGATACATGTCTTATAGCATTGGGTAGTAAATGTTGGTTGAAGATTTTTTTACCCGGACAAAATTGGGGTATGTGACAATTACGACTGTTTATTAAACGACGTAATATTAGTACTAATATGGCGGTTCCAAACGCCACTATTTACTAAATTGTTTCTAAAAATTCACATGTGGAGCGCGTTTATCTCACTGTTCCCCCTTTTTTCATTCTTTTATCTATATAATAAAATAATTTTTATAAATATTAAATAATAATAAATATTGTTTTAATACAAACTAATAATAATAATAATAATAATAACAATAATAATAATAATAATGTTAGTATATGAATTAAAAAAATAAAAAATAAAAAATCATTATTCATCTCCTTCGTATAGTACTTCAACGAAACCCTAAGCTTGAGCTCAACTCTCTCTTGTATTCAACCCTTTCGATTTCAAATTTCAGTTTCCTTAAAGCTTCAATTTCAAATTTCTCTTATTACTTTCCTTCTATTTAGTTTCCCATAAACCCTTTCGATTTCAATTTATACCTTTTATTCAGATTCAAACTCTAACAGTGATTTGAAATTAGAATCACATCTCTTAAGTATTAGTATCAATATGGAATCCTAATAAGCAACCCTACAAATCATTTGAACCATCATTTCACTTTGTTCAATCGCAAATCCATAATCCACAGTTCAACAATCAGATTTTCACCTGCTCTATTCTGCTGCTCCGCAACCTGCAATTTTGCAATCGTTCGTTCTACTACTAATCTAGTTTTAATTGATTGTTGATTCATAGATCCCTGTTGAATATTATTCGATCAAATTAGTCTCTTTGATTGAAAGTAAGTTAAATATTGTTGGCTGTTGTAGTTTGGAAATTAGGTAACAAACAATTTCTTTATTTTGCTTCCGGATTAACTTCCAATGTTTCTTTATTTTGCATTCTGTTTTTCATTTTTTAATGGAGAATTATTGGTCTCTTATGATTGTGACTTGGCTATGGTTATGTTATTGTTCATTTGGGTGTTTTTGAAACCTCCACGTTCACACCACCGTGTTTGATTTGGTTGTAGGAAAATCTTGAGTTCTCTGGAAATTTGTCATTTACATTTGTATTCTTTATGGGAACTTGTCCACTGGCTAGCAATTTCAGTATTTAAAGAAAGATAAGGTTAGGTACAAGTTGTATTCATCCCTTAAATATGTTTAATTTTAATTCCTTGTGTCGAAGCAGGTTGCTCATTCGAAGCAAGGAAGTGTCGAATCACCTAGTGTGTCGAGTTACATTAGTGTGTCGAAGTGTCGAAGCATGTTGCTTCACACATGATTTTGACTTTGGCCTATTTTTACTAGTGTTAACTATTTTGGGCTTTTACATTTTTGGGCTTTGACTTAGGGAATAAGTTAACCTAAAACTATAAATAGAGGGAGTAACCCCTAGTTTTTAAATAAGAACTCATAACATTGTATTCACAAAATTTTGCAGTTGCAAAGTAAATAAAGATGTTTTTCACAGGTTGTGGGCAGAGAGAAAACTCTACAGAAAATACTCTTCTTCTTCTCCTACGTTTTTTTCTCTCTTTCTCACTCTTTCTTTTCTTTTCATTGTCATTGTGTAGTTGTTAACAATCTTGTTCATCAAGATTGATAGAAATTCTCCATAGGTTGTTGTGGATTTCCATAATCTGGTATCAGAGCTCCGGTTTAAGCGATTTGTGGGAAGAAAATCACGATGACAATGAATCATCCAAACAGGCATTTTCCAGCGAATCTTCCCATTCTCAAGAAAAATAATTATGAAAATTGGTGCAAGCAGATAAAGGTTGTATTTTGTTATCAAGATCTTTGGGATCTTGTGAAGGAAGGAGTAACAACACTTGTAGAAAACACGACGGGTCAAGAAAGGGATGCACATAAAGAATTGAAAAATAAATATTATAAAGCTCTCTTTATAATCCATCAATGTGTTGATCCAGATAACTTTGAAAATTTTAGTGATGTAGAGTCAACGAAAGAAGCATGGGAAATTCTGGAGAAGTCATTTGGAGGCGCGAAGAAGGTGAAAGAGGTGAGGTTATACACTCATAAAAGGACGTATGAATTGCTTAATATGGAAGGCAATGAAAGCATAATTGATTTCTTCACCAAGGTTATGAAACTGGTGAATCAAATCAAGGTATATGGAGAAGTGTTGATATCAAGATCTGTTGTTGGAAAGATCTTGAGGTCGTTGGCTCCAATGTTCGACCACATGGTAATAGCCATAGAAGAGTCAAAAGATTTATCAAAACTGAAAAAAGAAGAGCTTCAAGGGACGCTTTAATCTCATGAACAAAGAATGACTAAAAGAGCTACAGGAAAGTCGAAGAGTGATGTGGATTTGCAGGCGCAATCAACAAAAGAAAGGAAAGGCAAAGGAAGTTGGAATATAAACAAATATAGATGAGGCTACAACAATTGGACTAGTAAAAATCAGGAAGAAGGAAACTGGTCGAATTAGAGAAACCCCAGGAACCAAGGCAACCAAAGAGGTGGTGTTACAGGTAGAGGAAGAGGTGGTGGTCGAAAGCCAGACAAGAGTCACATTCAGTGTTACAGTTGTCAGAAGCATGGTCACTATTCTAGTGATTGTCCATAAAAGTAGAAGAATCAAGAAACTGATGCAAAACTGGAAAAACATGAAGAAGAAGAGATGTTTCTGATGGTTACAACGAGAGATGAAGAGAGATTCAAGGACCAGTGGTACTTAGACTCAGAATGCTTGTCACACATGTCTGGAAGGAAAGATTGGTTTGTCAACATAAAGCCCTCAATGAAGAACATGGTGAAAATTTCAAATGACAATACTCTAGCAGCTGAAGGTATTGGTGATGTTCTGATTATGAGGAAAGATGGCAAAAGGTCAGCAATTTCAAATGTGTTGTACATACCAGGCATGAAGAGCAATTTTCTCAGCATAGGGAAGTTTGTCGAGAAGAACTACAAGGTGTCGATCGAAGACAAGATGATGAGAGTTCTCGACTCAAATGGTAGGTTGATCTTGAAGGCTCAAATGTCTTAGAATAGAACCTTCAAGATTGAGCTTAAAGTGATGGAGCATAAGTTCCTTGCAACAACAGCCAACATAGATGAATTGACATGGAATTATAGATTTGGACATCTAAATTTCAAAGACATCAGAGATTTGAAGAGAAGAAATATGGTTTCCGGATTACCAGAAATCGACATTCCAAATGAAGTGTGTGAAGATGTGTTCAGGCGAAGCAACACACAAACAACTTCAGTAAGGATGCAAGAAGCAGGTCGAAGGCAATTCTTGAAGTCATATACTCTGATGTATGTGGTCATATCCAGGTGCATTCGATTAGAGGTAACAGATACTTTGTTACATTCATTGATGATTTTAGTCAAAAACTGTGGGCTTACCTGATCAAGAAGAAAAGTGAAGTGATCGAGGTATTTTCCAAGTTTAAATCTATGGTCGAAAGATAAAGCAGTCGAAAGATCAAGATTTTAAGAACTGATGGTGGTGGAGAATATGTGTCGAAAGACTTCGAAGCATTATGTGTGAAAGAAGGAATTGTGCGTGAGGTGGTGTAACCCTACACTCCACAACATAATGGATTCGCAATAAGGAAGAATAGAACCACCATGAATATGGTGAGAAGTATGTTGAAAGGAAAGCATCTACCCAAAGAATTATGGGGATAAGCTGTATCGACTGCAACATATATCCTGAATAGATGTTCGACGAAGAAGCTAGAAGGAATCACGCCAGAAGAATGTTGGTTTGGTGTCAAGCCTAACTTGAGTCATCTGAAGGTGTTTGGATCTATAACACATAGACATGTGCTAGATCAGTTGAGAAGAAAAGTTGATGACAAGTCGAGTCAGATGATCCTGATAGGATATCATTTGACTTGAGGATACAAGTTGTTCGACCCAGTGAATAAGCAAGTGGTGATCAGCAGGGACGTGATCATAAACGAGCTTAAGGAATGGGATTGGATTGATAATTTTAAGAAGGATTCAATGAGAATCTTATATGATGAACCAGCTAGTGAAGTCGAAAGAGAAGCTCAACAAGAAGTTAGAGGTGAAGCAGGCCCAAGCAGACCTCAAAGAACAAGACAGATACCTGCAAGGTTGCAAGAATTTATGATTACATCGGATGATATGGTCAATGAAGAAGGTGAGCCGGTACGTTGTTCTTTCAACGCAAATGTCGAACCGGTCAATGCAGTTGAGGCATTGAAAGATTCAAAGTCGGTGAAAGCAATGAACGAAGAACTGAAGTCAATCGAAGTCAATCGAAGTCAACAACTCTTAGTCACTTATCAAATTTCTCTAAGACATAAAGGAAATCGATGTGAAGTGGGTATATCAGGTGTAGTTGAATCCCAAAGGAGAAGTGAGTCGACACAAGGCGAGACTTGTGGCGAAAGGATTTCTTCAGAAAGAAGGAATCGACTTCGATGAAATTTTTGCACCTGTTGCTAGGATCGAAACAATCAGGTTAGTTATTGGTCTAGCAAACATGAACAATTGGAAGATGTGTCAGATGGATGTGAAATGTGCATTCCTGAATGACCCATTAGAAAAAGAAGTTTATGTTGCACAACCAACTGAATTTGTGAAACAAGGTGAAGAAAGAAAGGTGTACAGGCTGCATAAAGCCATGTACGGACTTAAACAAGCCCCAAGAGCTCGGAACAAGAAAATAGATGGACTTCTAAGGGAGAAGGAATTAATGAAGTGAAAAACTGAACATGGAATATATGTAAGAAGAAGCAAGAGATAATTGCTTATACTATGTCTCTATGTCGATGACTTGTTGATAACAGGTGGCTGCAAGAAGGAGATCGAAGACTTCAAAGGTGATCTCAACAAGGAATTTGAAATGTCAGATATGCGTGACATTTCATATTTCCTTGGCATCGAATTCTACAAGAGTGGTAGAGGTTTGATGATGTATCAAAGAAGGTGTGCATGCAAAATACTCAAAAGAATTGAGATGCAAGGTTGCAACCCAACTTCGACTCCACTTGAGCCCAGATTTAGATGAAGATGATGTCGATCCAACCCAATATAGAAGACTTATTGGGTCACTTAGATACCTTTGTCACACAAGACATGACTTAGAAACAGTGTAGGTATGGTGAGTATATTCATGCAGAAACCAAATGTATCACATCTAGTAGCGACGAAGAGGATACTAAGGTATCTGAAAGGAACTCTCGACTATGACATTTTGTTTCCTGCAGCTGATGAAGAAATATAATGCAAACTAGTGGGATACACCGACTCAAGTTGGTGTAGTGATGCTGAGGATTGAAAATCCACATCTGACTATGTGTTTATGCTAGGTGGTGCACCAGTTGCTTGGAGTTCGAGAAAGGAGTCAGTAGTGACATTATCGTCATGCGAAGCAGATTACATAGCCATTTCCCTTTGTGCATGTCAAGCAGCGTGGATGACAAATTTGGTCAAATAGATAACAACGAAGAGTCGTGGAGCAATTACCATGAAGATCAACAACATATCATCTATCAATCTAACAAAGAATCTGATAGCACATGATCGAAGAAAGCACATCTAAATGAGGTTCCATTATCTTCGAGAGCAGGTAGCAGATGAGAAGATGAATTTAGAACACTGCAGAACTGAGAATTAGATTGCAGACATCATGACAAAGGAAGTGCAGGTCGAAGTGTTCAGAAGACTAAGAGCTATGTTGAATGTAGATAGTTTAGACTCAATGAATTCGGTGGTGTGTTGAATTGTAATTCCTTGTGTCGAAGCAGGTTGCTCGACAGAAGCAAGGAAGTGTCAAGTTACCTAGTGTGTCGAGTTTGTATTAGTGTGTTGAAGTGTCGAAGCATGTTGCTTCACACATGATTTTGACTTATGCCTATTTTTAGTAGTGTTAACTATTTTAGGTTTTTATAGTTTTGGATTTTAATTTAGGGAGTAAGTTAACCTAAATCTATAAATAGAGAGAGTAATCCCTATTCTTTAAAGAAGAACTCATAACATTGTATTCAAAGAGTTTTGCAATTGGAAAGTGAATAAAGAAGTTTTTCACAGGTTGTGGACAGAGAGAAAACTATGCAGAATATATTCTCCTTCTTCTCCTACGTTCTTTTCTTTCTTTCTCAATTGTTCTTTTATTTTCATTGTCATTGTATGATTGTTAACAATCTTGTTCATCAAGATTGATAGAAATTCTCCATAAATTATGGTGGATTTCCAACAAAATATACAAAACTTCGGTATTTAAAAAAGAAAGGTTTCTAAATGACTATAATGATTATGTTAAGAGTTATAATTGATGGATTTATGTGTGTGTTTGAGCATCAAAGTTAAGTGGTTTATAAGCTCAAATTAATATATTAATTGGAGACGCCTGCAAAGCTATATAAAAACATGTTATCTGATATCCAACTTGTATTATTTATTTCTTCTAGTTCTTACTTTAGAATCTTACATAGTTCTGTTACTATTACTAATTGTTGTCGTAGCTAAACAACCTTTGGAGACAAAAGCACTGTCTTTAAAGGATGCATGTGCTCCAGGGATAATTGATTCTTAAAAAAAACAAAAAATCAGTAAGTAAATTATGTGAATTCCTATATTTATCCACATACATTGGAAATACAATAATACAAATTGTTTGTGTTCTTCAACATAATTTAAGATTTAATACGAGTTGATTTTAAGAATCAAAATTTCAAGCATTCATCTTGTTTATTTCTATTGTAATTTATGATAGTGGAAGTACAATCTTAAACAGAAACTATTTATATTTTGTACGTGGTAGCGTTGTTTTGCAAGACAGTGACTCTTAGGAGCACTAAGGTAGCAGAAACATGAAAGGGACATAAATTTCACTTCAAATTCCTGGAGTAATGATCTTAGACACTAAATTTCCTTTAACGGAAACTCCTTCCATTTAGACAGCAAAGTATGCAAGTGAGAAATGGGTTCTTTCAAGTGGTGTAACATGGGATTCCAACCACTGTTTTAGATGATATGTTTGATAGGGTGCTTAGATTTCATGAACAAGATACTAAAACGAAGAAAGAGTTTTATTCTCGTGATATTATTACTAAAAAAAAAGTTAAATTATAATACTTAACCTTTTCCTTTGGGAACTGCCTTCAGTTTGTAGGTATAGGGTCAGTTTATTTTATCTTTAAAAAAATAGATTTTTTTTTTATTTTTGAAAATGGATTCTACAAAAATATTTTTTAAAATATTATAAGTTTTTTTAAATTTGTTTTCTATAAATTAAAAGATTGAATTATTCATTCTATAATATAAATATACATTATTGAAAATCAAAACATAGTCAAAATCACAATTTTTTCAAAAAGTTGTATCTTAAAAATGATTTTTATGAAAAGCTATTTGAAATAGCTTCAAAATTAAGTGATTTTTTGAAAATTTGATATCCAAAAAAAGTTTCGATAAAATGATGAAATACCTAAAATAACATTTTAAGAATAACTATTCAAACCAAATTTTTATTTGAAGTTTTTATGAAAAAAAAATTTATAAATTTTTTTTACACTAAAATTCATAACACTATAAAAATCATTTTTAAAAAAAATCAAAACAAACGGGCCCATATTCTATTATGCATTAACTTTTTGTTGATTTTTTGTAGGTTGAAGTTTTGTATTTCATCTTAAAAAATAAATATCGTAGGTACAATACATGGTATAATTACTATTTTATTGTTCATTTGAATTGGTTGTTAGGACTTAGGAGTATGTCTTTAACACACATTAAAACTACTCCATGTGGACCTTCTCACTGGCTTTCCCCATGCCATGCATTTCATCATTTTCCTCACAAAAAAAATACATACTATAAGACACTCTTCTAACCTCTTATTTTATTTGAGAAAAGGATGAATGGTGTCTTTAAAGAATAAGTTAAAATTCATCTCTAAATACCTACTAGCATCTTAGAGGCATATTAAAAGGCGTGTTCGTGTTTACGTCGATTCAACACTGATATTTATAATTATATTTAATTTATTTATTTTTTCAAATTGTTATCAATGTCACCGTATCAGTGTTATGTTCGGGGAATATGTTCTTAATAGCATATTAATAATTTAAACACCATACTAGAAGGTAGGTTGATTACGTAGATGGATTCCGTGTTGACCAAACATTTGTTAAAATCGAAGCCAATCGTTATGATTTTGTCTAACTCAATCCCATTCTGAAAAAAACATTTATTTTGATTATAAAATTCCGGTTTTGCATTCAAGTTTCAACTCTACTCCCTCCAGTCTTATTTATAAGTAAAAAATTTCTCATTTTTTGAGTCTTAAATACAAGTAAATATCAACGAATCTATCTCTCCATTAATGATTTGATATTAATAGTGGAAGATAATTTAATTGAGAGTATACAAGTAATTGTATTATCTCTCACATGAAATCAACAAAAATTAAATGCACTTAACTATATTTCTTAATAAACGTGAAATTTATCTTTTTTACTTATAAATTATGTCGGAGTAGAAGATGGTTAATTATTTGCAAGTATAATTATTACTATTTGGTTGTTTCACCACTTTGGTAATGTATATGTTTGCAAGTATAATTATTACTATTTGGTTGTTACACCACTTTGGTAATGTATATGTGTGTAAATAATGTATTGGTGTTAATATCCGAGTAGATAAAGATTTCTTGGTAACATGAGATATGAAAACTGGAGGAGGTTGCGTATACCAACTCCTCACATTTGATTATTTTTGTATTTTTATGTGCAAGTATCATTGGTTGGGTACTCAAATTTAATGATGCTAACATGTTTTCTTAATTATTGATAAACACAAAAGTCAAGTCAGTTCCTAATAATAGTTGTTCAGTCCCTTCATAGAGTTATATGTCGAGGTAAAACAAGTTATGTAAAATTCTATGTTATATAATTTATTTATGAACGTATTTAAACAATTATATAATGGACGTTTTGACAGTAAACAAGATCACGACCGGAATGGATTGACCTTACCAACTGTGAGAGTATCATCCACACAAAAAAGCATTAAACAAACCTCGTTAAAAATACACTACACACAAATGGTTTTGGAAAATTCACGGATGAGTATGACACAAGAAATTGAGTTTGAACCGGAGTTGTTGTTGGTGGTGCTATTTTGGAAATAATTTACTTATATCAAACATTTATAATTACTATGTAAGGTTGACAAAATTAAACAATTGTGTCGATAAGTTGATTAAGTTCTCTTTAGATGACTTTAGTACTTCTTTTGGTGTATTGGCTAGAGGTGATGAAATATGTACTACTAATTCTCCTAAATTTTCTAAGTTTGATTTGATAATAACTATTTCTAAGTCTATTATTCGTGAGTTAGTGAGTCTATCGAAATATCTAACTGCAAGTGCGCAGTTGTATCGCATAGTTTTAAAATATATTGAATCCACAAAGATCAATAATCGAACTTATCGCTATCTATTGGTGCTATGTAAATCTAGGACTTATGAAAAATTAATTTAGGGGAAATTAAACTAAAATTAGAATAAAACTTAAAAAATATATCAGAAAGGAGAGACAGAAATGTGGATCCCGGTGTATCTTGGGGACTCAATAATTTATTGGAATGTGTTAATGTATTAACTCGCTTTTCAATAGAAAAATATTAATTTAAAATTTTTTATCTCACACTCTCGTGTTGTTGACTCTAACTATACTTCTAGATCATATGTCTGCTCTCGCTAATCCATTTGAATCAGGAAATACATTTTGAAAATCAATAAGTTCTAATTAATCCTAAAGCGTTCTCGCTGTGTTTAGGACTAATGCCTAATTTTTACTACCTAGTTCAAGTTTCACACTCTCGTGGTCTCGACTCGAAACCTCAATGCTTTCACTCTCGTGCAAAACTTTTCAGACTTAAAACTAAAAATCAATACCAGAAAAATAATTTATAAAAAGGTTTACACCAACTTATTACCAAGTCCCGTCGGAATGACGGTCCTCACATACCAAACTCAAAACAATTTAGCCGAACATGGTATTAAACATAAACATGCAATTCATGGTAATAGAAATTAACAACAACATTGCAGATAAATAAATTTCAAACAAATAGAATTAAATTAAAGCAATTATATAAATAACTTGTAAAACTGGAATTAATGCGGAAATAACCTCGAGTACACAGAGCAGAACGGAAAATAACTTCTAATGCTGGCACGATTACTTTGATCCAAGCTGTCATACCCCAAAATTTGTCCGTTAATTTTACAAGGCATTTTTCAAGGCATTCCAACTTATTTTTCAAGACATTGACCTTAAAGGAACAAAGACCCAGCTCACAGATGGCCGAATCCAGAAAATGGCCCAAACTGGCATGCTCGCTAGGCGAGCAACTCCTTCGCCTAGTGAACCCTTCGCTATGTCACTCGCCTAGCGAAGCTTGCGAATACCAGAAAATTCTGAGCTTCATTCTGAGCCCATTAGGTCACGGAAAAGCATTATAAATACCAACATTTCAGTCAGAAAGAGGAGGACAGAAGGAGACGAACCGGAACCCTAGCAATCAAACCTTGGAGGCTAACCGAGAGAATTCAGAGCAACCCTAAAGGAAACCCTGAAGGCAATTCATCGGCACAAAGGTTACCTCCGCCCAACTCAATCCGATACCAAAGGTGATCTGCCAATTCAACGTTGCAATTCAATCGCGAACAGGTTTGCGCATCACTGTTTTATGCTTCCAATCTGTAATCTCTGAATACATAATGCATCATGATTGAATTTCTGGATATGTAATTAGAGTTTGCATGTGAGTTTAAGTATGCCTGAATATCCTGAATGTTGGACCATGTTATTTCTGTAATTGAATGCCATAGGGCGTGCAACATGCTGAGATCGTACTGTTCTGAAATTCAAAACCTGTAGCCGCTCGCTAGCACATCGCTAAGCGAGCATGTAGCGAGTATTCGCTAAGCCTTCGCCAGGCGAGGCAGAGGCGAATGTGACAGTCGCTAATATTTTGGTTGTTCTGTTCTATGCTTATCTGATCTGTTCTATTTTAATCATGCGTTATTTTTGCCTGACATTCCTACTGCTGTGTTTCTTTTGCGGTGTAATCCTCGATTGCACTCCCATTTGGTATTCTGACCTGTTTGCTGAATATTGTAAGGATTCACATACTCTCGGAGAAGGTAGATTGTTAGGTATTCCACTTTATTTGTGGGATACCCTTGTGGAGATTCATCCTAATTACTTAATTGATTTTAATGTAATTATTTAATTGATTTTAATGTGGAGATTCATCCTAATTACTTAATTAATATGGACCTAACTACCTAATTACAACTACCTAATTGATTGTAAAATATTGCCTTTGAATATGTGACCGTGGACCTCTCTTTGTTGCCCTACGGTATTACGGTATTACGGTCATGTCCCGCGAATGTGGGGATACACTTAGCAAAGACCCTTCGGTTAAATCATCATGTCCCTATAAAATAAATCATAGTCCCTCGGATGTTGCCTGCGAATATATGATTTTTCCCCTCGATGACCCTTCGTTGTAGCCTATGGTTAAATGATGATCGTCCCTTCGAATGCTAAGGTATCCTTACAAATGTTGCCTTTAATGACCAATCGATGACCCTACGATGACCCTTTTACATCCAAAGGATAAAACTATTTACTTCTCAATAGTAAGGACAGTTTTACCCCCCATAAGGATAGGAAATACCTATAAAGACCTCGGGTAGGTATAACCCTTAATTGTTTACTCACAAATTGAAATACTTTTCACACCTCACACCTTTTCAAAACAACTTTTAGAAAATCACCACTTGGTATACATTCGTACTAGAATCATTACCGAGTTATATTTTTCTAAACAACTCTCAAAACTAAACGAGATAACCACTTTGTATACATTCGCACAAGAATCATTACAAAGTTAAGTTCTCCTTTTCAAAATATTTCCTAAACATTTCTCAAACACTTTTTTCAAACAAGAAAAACATAAGTGATTAAGCAATTAAGAGCCCATGGATAACCATGGATACAAAGGGTGCTAACACCTTCCCTTTGTATAATGTACCTCCCGAACCCAAAGTCTAATTAAGGTCTTTCCTGTTCTTTTCCACCTTTCCTTATTGGATAAAAGAAAAGTCGGTGGCGACTCTTGCTATCCGCGACATTTGCTTTCCAAAGCAAAAAACACAAAAGTCAGTTCACCGTATGACAGAACTGGCGACTCTGCTGGGGATCTACAAAGAGAGGTCACCTTAAAAAAATCATTTATGTTGTCAAATTGTTCCTTCTTTAAGGGTATTTTCGAGCGAAAGATCCTACACCCGGATCTAGTGTACCTTAGGTAAGTAGCAATAGATCATCGCGACTATCCGGCGTATACTGGAATGGTTAAAATGATGGCTATGGTTAATGTGACACTTTGGATGTCCTGATGTTCCTCATGTTTACTTGAGGAAAAATTTGGCGTCTGCGTGGTGTCATCAAAGCATTAACCAGACTTTAGCACCCTAATTAACTCATCCTAGCCATTAGAAAGTAGTGAGATAACTGGCTTCGGTTCCGACTGAGGTTGGTTGAGACTCGATACTACACTCTTTGAGATTGGACTTTAAGGAAATTTTGGTCAACCACTTGGTGTTGCACTGAAGTGGACTTAAGGAAAGGTCGATGATTTGAGATCCTTCTAGAACCCGGTTACTATTCTAGGACAGGTTGAACCAACCAAACTTCAGTGGCAAGGGTACTTACCTATGGAACTCATGCAAGCCTTAAAACCTAGGAATGATTGTTGTGAGACTTGCTTGTGCTTGTTATTTACATAACATCATAACATCATGACATTGTGCTAACCATTTCAAGGACTTAGGGATTTAGCTTTGCTCCGTTAAACAGGTTATGGCTTCCAGGAAGACCATCCGGATCAATTTTATAGTCATCTCTCCTCAACTCAAGGATTTAGTGTCAGAACTTCCCGATCATGCTCAGTTCATCAAGAAACATGGTTCTCTCCTCAATTTGGTTACCACCGGTTTCAAGGAAGATATGATGAGAGTTTTATTCCAGTTCTTCGATCCTAAACACCATTGTTTCACCTTCCCAGATTATCAATTGGTACCCACATTAGAAGAATTTTCCAGGCTGCTTGGGATACCTATCCTTGATCAAATACCTTTCAGTGGTTTAGAAAGGATTCCGAAGTCTGAAGAAGTTGCCGCAGCTTTACACATGACAAAGTCTGACATTGAAACTAATTGGGTAACAAGAAGTGGAGTTAAGGGTTTACTTGCCAAATTTCTGATAAATAAGGCCCGAGAATTCTTAAAAGTTATGGATGTCCATGCTTTCGAAGATGTCCTAGCGTTACTAATCTATGGTTTGATGTTATTCCCTAATCCATACCAATTCATAGACATGAATGCTATTAAGATATTTCTCACTCGTAACCCCGTGCCTACCTTGCTTGGAGACATTCTGCATTCCCTTCACACCCGTACTATGAAAAGGCAAGGGACTCTCATGTGCTGTGTACCTTTATTGTCTAGGTGGTTTGTTTCGCACCTTCCTGTAGCACCTCAAATTTGCACCTATCATTGTACATACATTTTCATATTAGGTCATAACATAACATGGTCCACTGCATAACATTGCATTGTCCCTTTGCCTCAAGTGCAAGCCAGTCAGAAGAATTAGGTCAAACTGGTCAGGAGATCAGTCAGTCAAGCAAGCAAGTGCAATTTCCATTGAGCCAAGGCCCTAGGGTTGGTCCAACAGGTTCACATGACTTGGGGATCCTTTGGAAGTGTTTTGGTCAAGGGTTGGATGTTCAGAAGTCATCAGTCAATGCACAGTCAGTCAGAAACCCTAAAAAGTCAAACTTGGTCAACTGTGACTGATTTTTATGGTTTTGATGATGGAATTTGGTTTGAAAGGGCTCATTCATGTCCATATAGGCCTCATATAACATGTCAAACACCATCATGGAAGAATTTGAAGCCAAATCAGAAATTTCCAAAAATAGAAACTGGACCTGTAATTGAAACTTGCCAAAAATGGAAACTTCTTGATCCCAAACTTACATCATGATACAAGCTTCAAATGAATTTTTGCCCAACATGAAAGTTGAAGATCTTATTCTCCCATTTCCAAAAAGTCCAAGAACACTCAATTCCCATGTATGGTTGGCAAGTTATGATCAATTCATTCTCCAAAATTTTTGAACTTCAAAAGGCCATATCTCTCAAACCATTTGGCCAATTTGGGTGGGGTTTTTTGCAACAAGTCACATTTGATCCCCTCTTTCCAAATATGCAACCATCATTCACCAAAACATTACCAATCAAAATGGCATTTTTGGACTTGCATGAATTAATTTCAAGTGAGGTTGAAAAATGAGTTTCAAAATTAACCACTTCCAACCAATTCTACCAATCAAATATGTTCAGAATCATATTTTGGACATGTTCAAGGCCCATTTTCGTGCAGTACATACACCCATTACCAACTTGCTTGAAAATTGGCAAAAGGACACTTTTCACCAACTCCATTCCACTTTTTCATGAACCTTGATTAAGTACCATTGAACAGAGTATATATTCATCATTTTCTCTCTGAAAGAAACCCTAGCAGCCATTGTGCACACAGAAAATATCACTCTCTCCAAATTTTCATTTTCTCTCATTCTTGAAAAATCTGCAAAACCTCAAGAGAACTCGAGCCCTCCTTTGTTGCTTCATCATCTAAACCACATGGTGAGCCCATTCCAACTCCTGTTCTCCAACTGTAAGCTCGTTTCCATGGACTGTTTTTCCAAAGCATCATCAATGGAAAAGTGTGATTGAAGCCAAACCAAGCTGTTTCAAGCCCAAGCATCTTCACCATTCATCATTTGGAGCATGAGTCTGCATCTGTTCGAGCTCATAACATCAAAACAACCATTGTTCCACTACTTTCTTCAAAAACAAGTAAGAACACGAATCTCTAATTTCTCAAAACCATGATATGTACTTTGTAGATCTCTTGTCCCTGAGTACATTAAGCTTCGAATCACATGATTTGGTTGAGTAGTTTAGGAGATATGCTGTTTTTAAGTTTGAAGATGAAATGTATTTTTGCTCGATTCATGAGTTGTGTTGTGTTTTAGTGAAAATTGATGATGGATTCATGTTAGTCATGCTTTGCTGATCATTTCTGTGTATCCAATTGAGATTTCTGGAAAAATTATGGTTGAGTCGAATTTGAGAGGATGAAGATCATACTGTTGATTGCATAAACCCTAGTTTCTGTTTGCATTGCCCAGATTTCCTCTTTCTCACGTGTTGCATGTTACTATTCATCCATGAACCAATAGAAACATTTCATTTTCGTGGCCAAAACGACTGTGTTTCGTTAAGTGACTTGGATTATTACAAATATGCCATTCCCGGTTTTTTTTAAATCCATTTAATTCATTTATTTTCTCATTTTTATTTCATTTGATATGCTCAACTTGCAAAATTCATAGATTATTCATTTGTGATCCAAATTTCGTGGGAATTTTTGCTAAATGCTCAGCATGACCTCTATTATTTTATCATATTTTTTCCAGAATTTTTGGATGTTTGGTTTTTAAATGGTGCTAGGGTTTTGTTCATGTATCCATTTCTTGCACATTCCACCAAAACCTTTGTGAAATAGTCATGACTTATCCTATGGACTTGAAACTTTTTGAGCACAAACTAGACACATTCATGTTTATTTTGATGTAGAGTTTGTGAATTTATCTTATCTGGATTGTGAGTTGTGAATTTTTGAAGTAGGGTGTGACAATTTGTGTCACACCATTGATGTGTAACTTGTTGATTTTTATAGCCATGCCTATTGACCTCCAAATGGATTGATTTTTTTGTATGATTGAGCTTGAACATGTCTAGTTTGCATATGATTTTTTGTGGATTTGTTTATGGCATTTTCCATTTGTTTGAGATTTTCTCCCCTGTTTGACCAAAATGTTGACCTTATGTGATACATGTGCCCATTTGTTTTGTGAAATGCTCATACTTTATTAGATGGACATGAAATTTTACATGAGATAACTAGACATCCTAAGCTTTGCCATGGTTTTAGTCCCATTCATTTATCATATGCCATCTCTGATTTATGAATTTTTCAAGTTGATGCATGATTGGTTGACTTCTTTGAGCATGTTCAAAATTGCTTTGACTTTCTGATTTTCATTGACTGCCTTCCACTTGTCCAAATGAGATGAAATTTGACATGCTTACCATGCTATGTGTTGTGATTGATCATGATTTATTTGGTGATTTTTGGAAATGTTTAAGATTGCTTTTGAACTAAGTCTTGCTGTTGACTTCTATGAGCTTCCATATGCCATGCTTTGATTTAATTTGTTCATGAAATGATGATGATGATTGATATGAATGTGAAACCAATTGGTATTGTTTCTTTATTGTTTGAACATGATTTTGGATGCTTGCCACTTGCTGTTTTAATGTTTTCATTCCCTTTTGACCCTAGGCTTGCCCTAGTGGTCCTGTTACTCATGTTTGAGCTCATTTTTTCAGGTTAAGCAACAATTACCCAATGAGACCAATACAAATTGATTGAGTGTGTTTGTTTATCATTACTAACCTATTTGTTTTGTAGGTTGCTTGGCTCACATGCCTTGAGCTTTGTGCATTGCACATTTATCTGCTTGTGTTGACTGTTGACCTTGGTTTCATTTTGATTTAACTTTGACTTGTGTACTAATGTTGTCTGACTGATTTCAGGTACTTTAGTTGCTTATAGTTCCTTGTGAACTTTTGCTTTGCTTTGCTTATTAAGCAATTTGCATTGAGGTATACTTTCTATCTTCATGTAGTCTGGAAGACCTGGCCTGTTACTTGGCCAGGCAACTGTCTGAAGTCCTCCTTAAGAGGCAATGTTTGTGACTGTTTACATTTGTCCTTGTATAGAGTCAAAGACCTCCTAAGTGAAGAGGCAATTGTCAGAACCCAAGGGATATGCAATCTATCCCCTGCTATTCTGTGTGTCATCTGCTTTGCTCACACCACTGTGTTGATGCATTGCAGATACAAACCCAAGATCTTGTACAATTGTACGGTTGAGTCAGTTTTAAATGTGTAGAAGGGTTCCCACTTTCTGAACCCACACATTCTTGTCTTAAGCTCTCCCAGGCCAGGGATAAGAGCTGTGAAGTCTCATCTTCACTCACCTTTCATCTGCTTCACCTTAGCCCCTCGATGGCAAGGTTAAGAGCTAACACTACCCAGTTCCAGAGGTTTGTTTGTTGAGGTTGATATGACCCCTCGACTAAAACCTAACCTTGATTGAGCCCATTGCTTGCATATAGTGTGTGCTACTTGTGCTTGTGTGTTTGCTTTAGCTTGCTTCCTGTGCAAGTCAGGTTTAGTTTAGCTTGCTTCCTGTGCAAGTTAGGTGTGGCTTGCTTCCTGTGCAAGTCATGTTTAGGATAGGCTTGCTTCCTGTGCAAGTTAGCTAGAAACCTTAACTTAGGGATGATTTTGCATGACAACATCTAGGCTCGAGTCGTAGTATCCCTAGTGTTGTGTCTCCCTCTGTTATCTGGTTAGGCTAGTCCTTTATCCCTCCGTAGGGGAACTACGTCGCCCTGATCCTCATACCAGATGAGGTACGTAGGCAGGAGATGAGCTGATCTCTCCGGGCGCCCTTTTTCTTTTTAACCTTTGTGTCTCCACACTCTTTGTGTGTGTTTGGTTCGGATGCTGATGTAAGTCCAGCAATTGGCATTCGGGCTCCACGTTTGCCCCTTGGTGTGTGTTTTGGTTCGGATGCTGATGTAAGTCCAGCGATTGGCATACAGGCTCCACGTTTGCCTTTGCCAGTGTTTGTTTGTGTGTGTGTCAGCCGAGCTACGAATGCTCTGATTCTTCTCTCGTCCGAGAAGATACGTATGCATAGGATGCGATATCCTAGCGAGCATGTGTCATTTCCCCAGTCCGAACTATTTCGACTCTGATGTCTATGCCTGATAGACTAAGTAGGCCCAGGATCCGATATCCTGCCGAGTCAGTTTCAGTCTCTTTTGTTTTCTTGTGTCTCTTTCAGCCAGTGTGTGTGTGTGTGAGCAGTGTTTTAGCAACCATTTCCTTCCTATTGTGCGTGGATCCCGTCGAGTACGACGGATGCGTAGGGGTGCTAATACCTTCCCTTCGCATAACCGACTCCCGATCCCATTCTCTCTGGTCGCGAGACCATGTCTTTTCCCAGGTTTACTCTGAGCGTTTCCTTTCCCTCTTTTGGGATAAATAACGCACGGTGGCGGCTCTGTTGTTCTTGTTTTCCCGCCGGTTTTTCGCGTGATGCGACAGCTGGCGACTCTGCTGGGGATCCATAGAGAAGTTGACCTGTGCTGGTCCGTCTTCCCTAAGCGAGTCTCTCCTAGCGCTCTCTAGGTTAGGGCTTTGGTTGCTATTGGCTGTTATTTATTGCGTTCATTTGTATATATGTGCATTTATCGTTTGCATTTATTGTTTGCATTAATGTTTGCATTCATTCATTGTTTACCTGGCTGGCTGGTTGTCTATTTCTCTCTGTTGGGGTGGGAGTTACATGAGGTAAAAGGCCCAATACCCAGGCCATGAGTGAAATCTAGGATACTTAGGAATAGAGTGATTCATGGGAAGCGGGTGGTATTGCGCCACTTAGCGGAACATTGATATCACGAGCAGTTCAGACCCTGGTGGGATATTATCGTTACATACTTCGGGTGTGTATATGATGTTGTTCTGCGAAAGGTTATTTATGCTGCGTTTCTCTCGACCTTACCCTGGCCTAGATGACACCCGTGAGTGGGGAGGGAATGATCATTATTACAGGTACAGTTGGTGACTCGTTGGTGACGTGTTGGTGACTTGTGATCCTGTTGGTGACTATTGGTTCAGAAGTTTGGGGTCTCAGATGACTTTGGGTTTCAGATGAATATGTGGTTCCGAGTTCAAGCCGAAGCTTTGATCCTGTGTTCCGAGAGACACAGCCAACCAGTCCAGTCTGCATCATTTGCATCATAGCATATTTATTTTTCAAAAGAAACGCAATAAAAAAAAGATACAAAAAAAAAGAAAAGAAAAAAAAAACTAATCCCTGCATGCATATCATTTCTCAGGTACATTCCAGAGCTTGTTCACTGATAGAGATGGCAACAGTCCCAGAGTTGAAGCGGAAGACTTGTTCCTACAGCTTTCACCGTGAACCTTTGACGTCTCTGATTGAGTTGAGCAACCTTATGACCAGTGGTAACCAGAAGGGGTTTGTTGACCAGTATGGAGATATTTTGACACTGTTGAAGATGGTAGTCGATCCGGTGCCGTTGCAGACTCTTCTACAGTTCTACGACCCAGAGCTTCATTGTTTCACCTTTCAAGATTATCAATTGGCGCCTACTCTTGAGGAGTACTCCATTCTGCTGAGTGTCCCGGTCCGGTATCAGGTTCCTTTCTTGGATGTGCCCAAGGAGGTTGATTTCAGAGTTGTTGCCAGAGCTCTCCATTTGGGTATCAAGGAAGTCAACGATAGTTGGAAGTCCAGTGGGGATGTTGTAGGATTGCCTTTGAAGTTCCTGTTAAGGGTAGCTAGAGAAGAAGCAGAGAAGGGAAGTTGGGAAGCCTTTCATGCTCAGTTGGCCGTCATGATCTATGGGATCGTCCTGTTTCCGAGTATGCCCAATTTTGTTGACTATGCTGCAGTCAGTATTTTCATTGGAGGAAATCCAGTTCCTACTCTGTTGGCTGACACTTACTATGCTATTCACAGTAGGCATGGTAAGGGTGGGGCTATCAGGTGTTGTCTCCCGCTTTTGCTCAGATGGTTCTTGTCTCTCCTGCCAGTCAGTGGACCTTTTGTGGATGCTCAGAGCACGCATAAGTGGACTCAGAGGGTTATGTCTCTTACCTCCTATGATATCAGATGGCAATCTTACCGGATGGATGTGCGTAACGTCATTATGAGCTGTGGAGGATTCCGTAATGTGCCACTCGTAGGGACTAGGGGTTGCATCAATTACAACCCGGTTCTTTCTCTTCGCCAGTTGGGGTTTGTGATGAAGGGAAGACCACTTGAGGCTGAGGTAGCTGAAAGTGTGTATTTTGAGAAGCAGAGTGACCCGGCCAGATTGGAGCAGATAGGAAGAGCTTGGAAGTCTATTGGTGTGAAGGATGGATCTGTCTTAGGGAAGAAGTTTGTCGTTGCTATGCCCGATTACACTGATTGGGTCAAGGAGAGAGTAGAAACTTTGTTGTTACCCTACGATAGGATGGAGCCGTTGCAGGAGCAACCACCTTTGATCCTTGCTGAGAGTGTGCCTGCGGAGCACTACAAGCAAGCCCTGATGGAGAATCGCCGTTTGAGAGAGAAGGAGCAAGATACCCAGATGGAGCTGTACAAAGCCAAAGCTGATAGGTTGAACTTGGCTCATCAACTCAGAGGAGTGCGAGAAGAAGATGCTAGCAGACTGAGAAGCAAGAAGAGATCCTACGAGGAGATGGAGAGCATGTTAGATGCAGAACACCGGGAATGCTTGAGGCTGCAGAGGGTTGAGGCCAGCTATCAGAAGAAGATCAGAGACTTGGAGAAGCAACTCAGAGATAAAGACATCCAGTTGAAGAAGGAAGTAGACTTGAGACAGGCATCAGAGAACCACCTTGGAGGAGAAGTGGTAGAGCTTAGACGACAACTGAAGGAGAAGATCACTCTTTTGCCAGAATGTTCAGAATGTGACCTGTTGATAGACCAATGTCAGTACTTGAAGACTCTCATTCCGGGAGGCCGTTTTTCTTAGCTTGTATCTTTGATGTGTGTGTTGAGAATCACCTCCAGGCTTGTTGGATGGGATTCATTGTTGTACTCCGATTGTTTGGATTTTCTTGGTCGACTTTGTTGTATGATCCTGTTACTCATATAGATGAGGTTGTTGGTTTCACCTTGTACTCATCACTCTTGTGTATGTTGTTTCTGTGCTTCTATGTTGTTCTTGCTGCAGGTTGCCATCTTTTGAGGATGACTCAGGCTCTTTGAATGCCTGAGGAATGAACATATCATGTGCATCATACGCATCATTAGCACCATACTCATATCATTTTGCATAACAGGTGTTCTTGGTCGTGACTTCTCACTCTTGGTTCCTGTTCAGGCAGAATAGCTGATCAACGTCCGCACCGCTACTCAACAAGACTGAATCAACAGAGAGGTATGGATCAAGTTCAAGCTGAGTTGGCTGAGATGAAGGCTAACATGGCCCAGTTTATGAATATGATGCAAGGGGTTGCACAAGGTCAAGAAGAACTTTGAGCCATGGTTCAGAGACAAGAAGCTGCAATTCCACCGGTCAACCATGCTCCGCCAGAGGGAGGCCCGGTCAATGATAATAATGTTGCTGCTGCTGTACCCATCAACAACTATGCTGTAGGTGATGAGTTGGGGGGTATTCGAATCAACGGTCAACCTATTGCTCCAGATGCCGCTAATGCCAGAGCGGTCCGTGCCCCGGCCCGTAATCCTGCTCCGATTGTTGACAGACAAGAGGATATGTTCACTCTGCTCAGTGAAGACGAAGACGTTCTGGGAAGGGTTGATGAGAGGGATCGTAAAGTTGATGCCCTTGCTGAGAAAATTAGAGCTATGGAATGTCAGAATTCTCTCGGTTTTGATGTTACCAATATGGGGTTGGTGGAAGGTTTGAGAATCCCTTACAAGTTCAAAGCACCGTCCTTCGATAAATACAACGGTACTTCTTGCCCTCGCACCCATGTGCAGGCTTATTATCGAAAAATCTCTGCGTATACAGATGATGAAAAGATGTGGATGTATTTTTTCCAAGATAGTCTATCTGGGGCTTCTTTGGACTGGTACATGGAATTAAAGAGAGATTCGATCCGATGCTGGAGGGATCTGGGTGAGGCCTTCTTGAGGCAATATAAACATAACATGGACATGGCGCCTAGCCGGACTCAGCTGCAGAGTCTATGTCAGAAATCCGGAGAGAGCTTCAAGGAGTACGCCCAAAGGTGGCGTGAACTGGCTGCTAGAGTTCAACCCCCTATGCTGGAGAGGGAGTTGACAGATATGTTTATCGGTACTCTTCAGGGTGTGTTTATGGACCGGATGGGGAGCTGCCCATTCGGTAGTTTTTCTGATGTTGTCATTTGTGGAGAGAGGACTGAGAGCTTGATTAAAACTGGGAAGATCCAAGATGCTGGTTCCTCCTCTTCTAAGAAGCCATTTGCTGGGGCACCTCGTTGAAGAGAGGGTGAGACTAATGCTGTTCAATACCGCAGAGATCAGAACAGAAGTCAACGCTGTCAGGTTGCTGCAGTGACCATCCCGGCACCTCAACCTCGTCAACAACAACAACAAAGAGTTCAACAACCGCAACAACAACAACAACAGCAACGTCCGTATCAGCCCAGACAAAGGATGCCTGATCGACGTTTTGATTCGCTACCCATGTCGTACGCCGAACTGCTGCCCGAACTACTCAGGTTGGGGTTGGTTGAGTTGCGTACAATGGCTCCGCCTACAGTATTGCCTCCTGGGTACGACGCCAACGTCCGTTGTGACTTTCACTCTGGGGCACCAGGGCATCATACTGAGAAGTGTCGGGCTCTCCAGCACAAGGTCCAAGATTTGATCGATGCCAAGGCGATCAACTTCGCTCCAGTGCCTAACGTCGTAAACAACCCTATGCCTCAGCATGGTGGGCATAGAGTGAACAATATTGAGGGGAAAGAAGCTGAAGATCTGGTTGTTAATGTTGATGATGTTCAGACTTCTCTGCTAGTTGTGAAGGGCCGTCTGCTGAATGGGGGTATCTACTCGGGCTGTGATGAGGATTGTTTGGGCTGTGCCGAATCTGAGAATGGTTGCGACCAGTTAAGGGCCGGTATCCAGGGTATGATGGATGAGGGTTGTTTGCAATTCAGTAGGGCTGTAAAAGATCGTGGAACAGTGTCAACTATCACCATTTACTTTAAACCGTCTGAAGAACGTGGACAAAGGGTCGTTAGTGCACCTGCAACAAATGGTACCCCAGTTACCATTTCCGTGCCTGTAACCATCAGTGCTCCAACTACTATCGTTGCGTCTGGAAGAAGGGCTGTTGAGAATAGTAGAGCCGTGCCGTGGAAGTATGATAATGCTTACCGCAGTAACAGAAGGGCTGAAAGTCAGACGAGACCAGTGAATCAAGCTCCAGTGACAATTGGTTTACCGAATAGAGTTCCTGCAACTGTTGGTCCGGCTGTGGATAATGTAGGGGGTCCAGGAGGTTTTACCAGAAGCGGTCGTCTGTTCGCACCGCAGCCTTTGAGGGACAATAATGCTGAGGCTCTCGCCAAAGCAAAGGGTAAGCAAGCTGTGGTTGAGGAAGAACCTGTCCAGAAGGAAGCGCCCGAGGGGTCATTTGAGAAGGACGTGGAGGAGTTTATGAAGATAATCAAGAAGAGTGACTACAAGATTGTAGATCAGTTGAATCAAACTCCGTCCAAGATTTCTATACTTTCACTGTTGTTGTGCTCTGAGGCACACCGTAATGCCTTGCTGAAGATGTTAAATCTGGCTTACGTGCCTCAGGAGATTTCTGTCAATCAACTGGAGGGTGTGATGGCCAATGTGAGCACCAGGCATGGTGTAGGATTCACCAACCTGGACTTAACGCCTGAAGGGCGAAACCATAACAAAGCCTTGCACATCACCATGGAGTGCAAGGGGGCAGTGTTGTCTCACGTATTGGTAGACACCGGGTCGTCGCTGAATGTGTTGCCTAAGCAGATTCTGAAGAAGATTGATGTGGAAGGGTTTGTGCTTACTCCCAGTGACCTGATCGTTCGTGCTTTCGACGGCTCCAAACGTTCTGTGTGTGGGGAAGTTACCTTGCCTGTGAAGATAGGTCCTGAGGTATTCGATATCATCTTCTATGTTATGGACATCCAGCCCGCCTATAGTTGTTTATTGGGGCGTCCATGGATTCATGCAGCAGGGGCAGTCTCGTCGACTCTCCATCAAAAGCTCAAGTATGTCTGGAACGGTCAGATTGTGACCGTGTGCGGTGAAGAAGAGATTCTGGTGAGTCATCTATCCTCGTTCAAATATGTTGAGGTGGATGGCGAGATCCACGAAACCTTATGCCAGGCGTTTGAGACTGTGGCTCTTGAGAAAGTGGCGTACGCTGAGCAGAGGAAGCCAGGTGCTTTAATTACTTCTTACAAGCAGGCTAAGGAGGTTGTTGATTCTGGCAAAGCTGAAGGCTGGGGCAAGATGGTGGACTTGCCTGTCAAAGAAGACAAATTTGGCGTTGGTTACGAGCCTCTCCAGGCAGAGCAGAATGGTCAAGCGGGTCCGAGTACCTTTACCAGCGCTGGGCTGATGAATCATGGCGACGTCTCTGCAACCGGTAGTGAAGACTGTGACAGTGATTGTGATTTGGACAACTGGGTTCGCCCGTGTGCACCAGGGAGGTCTATCAACAACTGGACGGCTGAAGAAGTGGTTCAAGTTACTCTCCTGACAGAGTAATTTTCTGTTGTTTTTTCATTTTGCATGAAAATCCTACGATCTGCCCAAGGCGTAGTGATTCATTGTAGGGCCTCATCATGTTTTAATGATTATCATTAATGAAGGACATTTTTTGCAATCAAACTTTGTGATCCCTGTCTTTCTATTTTTTGTTTTCATCTTTTTTCAAAAACAATAAAAATGGCAATGTTTTGTTTTTTGTGACTTTATTGAACTCTTTTTCTAAAACAAAGCATTAAACATGCAGAAGCGATCTTATGGCATTCACTATGAACAGTTCTGTTATGGCTCAGTATGATTTCGACAATCCCATCTACCAAGCTGAAGAGGAGAGTGAGGAAGACTGTGAACTTCCTGCAGAATTGGTCAGATTGCTGAAGCAGGAGGAAAGGGTCATCCAGCCTCATCAGGAGGAGTTGGAGGTTGTTAATTTGGGTACTGAGGACGCCAAAAAAGAAATCAAGATTGGGGCTGCTTTAGAAGACTCTGTCAAGAGGAGGCTGATTGAGATGCTGAGAGAATATGTGGAGATATTCGCTTGGTCATATCAAGATATGCCTGGGTTAGATACAGACATTGTGGTGCATCAATTACCTCTTAGAGAAGGATGTCCTTCGGTCAAGCAGAAGCTTCGTAGAATGAGTCCTGATATGGCAACTAAGATCAAGGAAGAGGTTCAGAAGCAGTGGGATGCGGGTTTTTTGGCTGTTACGAGTTATCCCCCATGGGTGGCCAACATCGTTCATGTACCGAAGAAGGATGGCAAAGTCAGAATGTGTGTCGATTACCGGGATTTGAATAGAGCGAGTCCGAAAGATGATTTCCCATTACCTCACATTGATGTATTGGTTGATAATACGGCTCAATCCTCGGTATTCTCTTTCATGGATGGTTTCTCTGGATATAATCAGATCAAGATGGCGCCAGAGGACATGGAAAAGACGACATTCATTACACCTTGGGGCACGTTCTGCTATAAGGTGATGCCATTTGGGCTAAAGAATGCTGGTGCTACCTATCAGAGGGCAATGACGACTCTCTTTCATGACATGATGCACAAAGAAATTGAAGTGTACGTAGATGATATGATCGCGAAGTCGCAGACAGAAGAGGAGCACTTGGTTAATTTGCAGAAGCTGTTTGATCGGTTGAGAAAGTTCAAGCTGAGGTTGAATCCGAACAAGTGTACGTTTGGGGTGAGATCAGGGAAGCTTTTAGGCTTCATTGTCAGTGAGAAAGGGATTGAGGTTGATCCAGCGAAAGTCAAAGCTATTCAAGAGATGCCTGAACCGAAAACGGAGAAGCAAGTCCGTGGGTTTTTAGGGAGGTTGAACTACATTGCAAGGTTCATATCTCACCTAACTGCCACATGTGAACCAATTTTCAAACTGCTCAGAAAGAATCAGGCGATCAAGTGGAATGATGATTGTCAGAAGGCTTTTGACAAGATTAAAGAGTATTTACAGAAACCTCCAATCCTTATACCTCCAGTTCCAGGGAGACCTCTGATAATGTACCTGTCAGTGACTGAGAACTCGATGGGGTGTGTATTGGGACAGCATGACGAGTCTGGTCGAAAAGAGCATGCCATATACTACCTTAGCAAAAAGTTTACCGACTGTGAAACAAGATATTCACTGCTCGAGAAAACTTGCTGTGCTTTGGCCTGGGCTGCTCGCCGACTGAGGCAGTATATGTTGAACCATACTACCTTGTTGATTTCTAAGATGGATCCAGTGAAGTACATCTTTGAGAAACCGGCTCTCACCGGGCGCGTTGCTCGTTGGCAGATGATTCTAACAGAATATGATATTCAGTACACGTCACAAAAGGCCATCAAAGGTAGTGTTCTGTCAGACTACCTCGCCGAGCAACCGATTGAAGATTATCAGCCTATGATGTTTGAATTCCCTGATGAAGACATCATGTATCTTAAGATGAAAGATTGCGAAGAGCCTCTTGTCGAGGAAGGACCGGATCCGGATGACAAATGGACACTGATGTTTGATGGGGCTGTGAATATGAATGGTAACGGTGTTGGGGCAGTATTGATCAATCCTAAAGGTGCTCATATACCTTTTTCTGCCAGATTGACGTTTGACGTCACCAACAACGAAGCTGAGTATGAGGCTTGTATCATGGGGATAGAAGAAGCCATTGATCTAAGGATCAAAACTCTTGACATTTATGGAGATTCCGCTCTAGTGATCAATCAAGTCAATGGAGATTGGAATATGAATCAGCCGCATTTGATTCCGTATAGAGATTACACCAGAAGAATACTGACGTTCCTCAAGAAGGTGAAGTTGTACCATGTCCCCCGGGATGAGAATCAAATGGCTGATGCCTTGGCTACTTTGTCGTCTATGATCAAAGTTCATTGGTGGAATCATGTGCCACATGTTGCGGTGAATCGACTCGAGAGGCCTGCGTATGTGTTTGCAGCCGAGTCTGTTGTGATTGATGAGAAGCCGTGGTATTATGACATCAAGAACTTCCTCAAGACTCAGGAGTATCCTGAAGGTGCGTCGAAGAATGACAAGAAAACCCTGAGAAGGCTAGCTGGAAGCTTCTATTTGAATCAGGATGATGTGTTGTATAAGAGAAACTTTGACATGGTCTTGCTCAGATGCGTGGACAGACCCGAGGCGGACATGTTAATGCAGGAAGTTCATGAAGGTTCCTTCGGTACTCATGCCGGCGGACATGCAATGGCTAAGAAATTGTTGAGAGCGGGTTATTACTGGATGACTATGGAATCCGATTGTTTCAAGTATGCTCGGAGGTGCCATAAGTGTCAAATTTATGCTGATAAGGTGCATGTACCACCAAGCCCTCTGAATGTCATGAATTCGCCTTGGCCGTTTGCCATGTGGGGCATTGATATGATTGGGAAGATTGAGCCCACTGCTTCGAATGGACATCGCTTCATCTTGGTTGCGATTGACTATTTCACCAAATGGGTGGAAGCAGCTTCCTATGCTAACGTTACCAAACAAGTGGTTACCCGGTTCATCAAGAAAGAAATCATCTGTCGTTATGGAGTTCCGGAGAGAATCATCACTGACAATGGTTCGAATCTCAATAACAAGATGATGAAAGAGCTTTGTAAAGATTTCAAGATTGAACATCACAATTCTTCTCCTTACAGACCGAAGATGAATGGTGCTGTAGAAGCGGCGAACAAGAATATCAAGAAGATTGTGCAGAAGATGGTCGTTACGTACAAGGATTGGCATGAGATGCTGCCTTTCGCTTTGCATGGGTACCGTACCTCAGTACGTACGTCGACCGGGGCAACCCCTTACTCCCTTGTGTATGGTATGGAAGCTGTCCTACCTGTTGAAGTGGAGATTCCTTCTCTGAGAGTTTTATTGGATGTCAAGCTGGACGAAGCCGAGTGGATTCGAACAAGGTTTAACGAGTTGAGCCTTATCGAAGAAAGACGGCTAGCAGCTGTATGCCATGGACAGTTGTATCAGCGAAGGATGAAGCGAGCCTTTGATCAGAAAGTGCGTCCTCGAAGCTATCAGATCGGTGATCTAGTTTTGAAGAGGATCCTCCCTCCCGGTGCAGATAACAGGGGCAAGTGGACTCCTAATTATGAAGGTCCATATGTTGTGAAAAAGGTATTCTCCGGTGGAGCCTTGATGCTTACAACTATGGATGGTGAAGATTTTCCGTCTCCTGTTAACTCAGATGTAGTCAAAAAATACTTCGCATAAATTGACCCGCTGGACAAAAAGAAAAAAGAGTCCAGGCAAAAAAAAAGGGGCATCCCGGCGAACCAAAAACAGAAAGGAAAGGTTCGGGTAAAAATTAGGGATAAAATGAAAAGAATTTGTACACCCGGTAAGTCGAAAACCCGCAAGGGCGGCTTAGGCAAAAATGGGTATCCCGGTGGATTGAAAACCCGAAAGGGCGATCCAGCCAAAAGAGGGATTAAAGCGAAGACTACAGTCTGAGTTGTCTGTACTTCATCGAGCTTTGTCGTCTGCCATCTCGAAAGATGTGATCCGTCCAGTCATTCTTCTCAGAAAGCAGGGAGTTGGGAGGAAAACTGATGATCTGTGAGTTATAACAGAATTGGGAAATAGTGGATGCCGTGTTCACATTGCCATTAGGATAGATTTTTCCTTTTATGCGCAATTACCTCTTTCTAGGAATTGCCTCCCAATGTATTTGCCTTTTCAGGCGCATTTTCAATCAATAAAAGTCGTTATTCAGATAAATGGCTCTTTTGTTTTTATTTTTACTGTTTTGTTTGCAAAAATGTCCGAATTTTTGATAAGCATTGCATATAAGAACATGAAGGCTACACAATAACGTGCAAAAAGATAAAACATTTGAAAATCATTTTGAATGTTGAGGACACTTGAGCGTATCTTGTCCATGTATCCCCTGGGGGCATTTTGTTGTGCTGTTTTTCAGGATTGGCATCTGTGAGGACGTTTCTTCAGCAGATATTTTCCCCAAGCAAGTTTGGAAGCTATCAGAGCTATGTTCCCCTGCGGAGACGTCTGTGGATAGTGCCTTCTATTCCCCAACAGATCTAAGGATTGCCTATCCCCAGCAGGCCTGTATTTGCCGATTTCCTCCCCGAGTGAGGCAGGTTCATTGAAATTTATCTCCAACATTTATCCTATCTGTGGATTGAAGGATATCCCCAGCGGAGTTTACCTTTCCCCAGCAGCAGTGATATTCTCCAACATGAGTGAGAAGTCGTTGCTCTCCCTACAGTGTCTCCCCGCAGAGTTGGAGTACCCGATCAGTTTTGGCTCCCCAGCCGGAGTTCTTCATCATTTTTGCATTTTTGCATTTTAGTAATCATTGCATCCTCAAACTGCGTAGCATTCCCATTCAATATGGAGCATTACGCCATAGAAAAATTCAAACATATGCATTCATGTGTTAACCCAATCAGACAATATCCCCGGCAGAGGCGGATCATTTCATTCAACATCAGCACAGCAAGTCTGCTACAGTTGCTCTTGACAGCATTCAGGATTGATATCCCCACAGAGGTTTATTACCTCGCCCGTTGGTGACAGAAAGTTTGTTTCTCCCCAGTGAGACACCCAGCAAGTGGTCAACCTTGCCTTGACATATCTAAGATACCGGTAAGTGTCATGCCAGCACCCACGTGTGTTTCTTTGTTTGGTGTCGGTAAACACCATTGTTTCGGTGTCTGTAAACATCGGGTATTCTCCCCAGTCATCGGTAAATGTCTGGTCATCATTTTTGGTGTCGGTAAACACCATTGTTTCGGTGTCTGTAAACATCGGGTTTTCTCCCCAGTCATCGGTAAATGTCTGGTCATTTTTTGATGTCGGTAAACATCATCTTTCGATGTCGGTAAACATCGAGTCTTTTCTGCAGTCATCGGTAAATGTCTGATAATCCCCAGTTAGAGATCCCCAGTAGAGTCATCGGTAAATGTCCTATCTGGTTTCCAGTTGCAAATATTTGTTTTTTCCCTTAGTGAAGTGTTCCCCGGTCATCGGTAAATGTCTGGTCGTTTGTTTGGATGTCGGTAAACATCATCTTTCGATGTCGGTAAACGTCGAGTCTCATCCCAGTCATCGGTAAATGTCTGGTCATGCTTTGTTTCCTTGTTGATAAAATCAAGATCCCCAGAAGTCGTCGGTAAACGTTTTGTCTGATTACACCACAAAGATTTTGTTCCTCCCCAAGTGGAGACGCCATCGGTAAATGGCCCAGTTTTATCCGCCATCGGTAAATGGCCCCGTTTTCTTCGATATCGGTAAATATCGGATCCCCAGTTGCAGTAGCCATCGGTAAATGGTCGAGTTGAAGTTGATATCGGTAAATGTCAAGTTTTCTTTGAAGCCGCCATCGGTAAATGGTCTTGCTTCCTTTTACATCAGAGTTGTTTCCCAGCAGCCGTCGGTGAATGGTCGAGCTGAAGTTGATATCGGTAAATATCAAGTTTCCAGTTTCTAACCATCGGTAAATGGTTTCGCCTTTTCTGAAATTGTCAATGGCAGGCGTCATCAGTAAATGACGTGGTTCTTCTTGTATCATATCCGGCAGAGTGCAAATTTTCCGGTTCTTTTGGTATTCAATCCCTGTTTACCCTGAAAGTCTGACAGCCGTTGCTATCATCCGTTCGGGTTCCCAGCTGATTGAATAGGGGCACTTCCTCAATCAGTCTTGAAGAATGAGCAGAATTTGAAGTGGTCTCAAAGGATAATGTCGCTCTCCCATTCAGACATCCGTTGATGTCCTCACCCCAAAGAAAAGGTTATCATCCTCGACCGTTGTGGAGAATTCT
This sequence comes from Lathyrus oleraceus, assembly GCF_024323335.1. NCBI lineage: Eukaryota > Viridiplantae > Streptophyta > Magnoliopsida > Fabales > Fabaceae > Lathyrus > Lathyrus oleraceus. The sequence continues at coordinate 451,237,099 of NC_066579.1, forward strand.
CTAACGTACCACTCCTGGGGATAAGAGGAGGTATTACTTATAATCCAGCTTTAGCCCTACGTCAGTTTGGTTATGCTCGAAGAGATGGTCCACATGAAGTAATTATTCAAGGCACTGTGTTTGACTATGACAACGACTCTCAAGGTCTCCGTCAAAGGTTTGTACGAGCTTGGGGCATGGTGAAAAGAAGTACTTTAGGACAGAAAAACTCTATTCCTATGGAACCTTATCTCAGGTGGGTACATGTCAGAGCTCGTGAACTTGTCATGCCATATCTTGCAGTCGGACCATTAATTATTGAACCAGGAGTTGAAGGAGGTACTCCTCAGATCATTCCTTATCCAGATATGCCTACCGATGTTGAAGAATTGAAGAGATCCTGGATCCAGTTGAGAGAGGAAAGGGATACTTTTGAAGCCCAGTTCTGTGCTGAAAGGAAGAAAGTGTTAGAACTTACCAGCCAGCTTAATGAGGAACGAAGACTCAATGCATATCTTCGCCCAAAAAGAAGCCGTCCCTGGGAGACTTGAGCTTTCATTGTATTTTTATTATTATTTCTTGTAATGAACCAGGATTAAAGAAACTATTAATAAAAATTTCTCTCTTTTTGGTGGTTTACGCAAAGTTAAATTCCAAAAGTCCTTGAAAGCATTTCATACATTGCATAGCATAACATAGCATTGCATAACAGGTATTCTAAAAGATCAATGTTCTCACGGTCTTCCTTCTAAACAGAAAGATGGCCCTCGAACAAACTGTCAAAGATCTCCAGGCTCAGAATGCTCAATTCCAGGAGATGATGCTAAGCTTATCCAAGGGGCAGGAGGAACTGAAGGCTCTCTTGCTCGAGAAGAAGAAAGACAAGAAACCTGTGAGTTACATTAACCCGGGAAGAAGGCTTAAAGGACAGGCTGCAGGAGTCAAGATTAGACTTCCGAAAGATCAAGAAGAGGAGACAGAGAATGATTCAGAAGAGGAGAATGTTGATCTCTTCAACTCTGAGGACGACGATGAAGATTATGAGAATGAACAGTACTCTCCAAGAGATGGCAAATACAAGTTGCTGGAAGAACGTATGCTAGCTATGGAGGGTCAGAAGGCGCCCGGTCTGGATTTCGAAAGCTTGGGTCTAGTCTCTGATGTGGTCATTCCACGCAAATTCAAGATCCCCACGTTCACTAAATACGATGGGACATCTGGCCCTCAGATGCATCTGAGAGCTTATGTGAGAAAGATTCAGCCGTATACCACTGATAGGAAGCTATGGATCCATTTCTTCCAAGAGAGTCTATCTGGCACACAGTTGGAATGGTATTATCAGCTCGAAAGCTCTAACATCCGCACCTGGACTGATTTAGCGACAGCATTCTACAAACACTACCAGTATAATTCTGAATTGGCGCCTACTCGGCTACAGTTGCAGAATATGACTATGGGATCTAAAGAAAGCTTCAAAGAGTATGCTCAAAAATGGAGAGATTTGGCTGGCAGAGTCAAACCCGCTATGACTGATCGAGAATTAGTGGACATGTTCATGAGTACACTGACTGGCCCATTCTACAGCCATCTATTGGGAAGTTCCTCATCGGGTTTCACTGAACTTATATTGACGGGTGAACGTGTGGAGAGCGGCATTCGAAGTGGAAAGATACAGGCGACTACCTCTGCAAGCACCAAAAGGTCCTACCAGGGGAGGAACGAATCAAATGCCGTGTACGGTCAAAAGGGTCGTAACAAGAAAAATCGTGACCATACCATTGGAGCAGTTACGATTGCAGCGCCGCCATCTCAAAACTTCCAGCACAGACAAGACAGGCCAAGAAGGCAGTTTACCAAGATCAATATGACTTTAGCACAGGCACTGCAGGGTATGCTAAAAGCAAATTTGATTACCCTCAGAGATCCTCCTACGAATCCCAACACTTCTTCTCCTCGTTATAATCCCAATGCCAGGTGTGCGTATCACTCCGATAGCCCCGGGCATGATACAAACGATTGTTGGTCGTTGAAGAATAAGATTCGGGATATGATCGACGCTGGGGAAATTGAATTCGAGCCTCCGGAGACTCCTAATGTCATCACTGCACCTATGCCTAATCACGACAAGGCTGTTAATGTTGTGGATGACAATTCTTACGTTTCTAATGTAGCTGACTTAGCATCTCCTCTCCTGGCCATCAAGAAGAAGTTGTTGCAAGCTGGTTTATTTCCAGGTTGTGCTGAAAATTGCGATCCCTGTATATCCCGACCCAATGATTGCTTGAAGTTGAGAAATGGTATTCAACGGCTGATGGACGATCATACAATCCTCTTCGAAAAGGTTCCTAAGGTGGGAAACCCTATTGAAGAAATATCTGTGATTGCTAGGTCCAAGGTTCCAGTGAAGATTACCGCTACTAGAGTGCCTGTGAAGATTACTGCTGAGCCCAGGGTAGCTCCCCTAATCATTACTGCACCTGGCCCAGTACCATATTCCTCAAGCAAAGCCATCCCGTGGAATTATGGAGGTGATGTTTACATCCATGGCGTAAAGCAAGATGATAATTCTGCTGATTCTAATGACGTTGACATTGTTGGGACTAGTAGAATTACTCGAAGCGGAAGGATCTTTTCTCCAGAGATCTCACCTCCAGTCCCCGAAAATCGAGGAAAAGAACCAGCAGTCAACCCTTCTCAGTCAGAGATACCGGTCGAAGCTACTACCGAAGATGTTGCCAAACAGGAAATGGAAGAAATGCTGAAAATCATCCGCAGAGTGATTTTGATGTGGTAGAACAGTTGGGGCATACCCCGTCTAAGATCTCGATGTTATCCTTGTTATTATCTTCTGAATCTCATGCCAAGGCATTGATAAAATTCCTGAAGACCGCCCATGTACCTCAGGAGACATCTGTCGATCAGTTCGAAAACTATGTTGCTCACTTGGCAGTTGACAATGGCCTAGGCTTTTCCAATGCTGACCTGACACCAGCAGGGAAGAATCACAATAAAGCTCTGCATATCTCCATTGAGTGTAAGGGGATCACCTTGTCTCATGTGTTGATCGATAATGGCTCTTCTTTGAATGTGCTACCGAAAGCCGTGCTCGATAAACTTGACTGCAAAAGCATTGAACTGAAGCCTAGCGACATTGTGGTGCGTGCTTACGATGGTGCGAAGAGTGTTGTCCATGGTGAAGTGGTTCTCCCTATCAAGATAGGACCTCAAGTCTTCAACACTACCTTTCATGTAATGAACATTCGTCCTGCCTATTCCTGCTTGCTGGGACGCCCTTGGATTCATGGGGCAAGTGCTGTAGCTTCGTCTCTCCATCAAAAGCTGAGGTACCCAATAGAGGGTAAGATCGTCACTGTGTGTGGGGAAGAAGAGTATATCGTCAGTAGTGTGCATACTTTCAGATACGTCGAGATGGATGGTGAATTCTTTGAGACTCCTTCTCAGTCATTCGAAGTAGTTCCTCCTACTAGTCCTGTCCTTAAGCCAACTCCCCGTGTGCCCAAGGTTATTCGTGCTCCTCCTGCTATGATTTCTCTGAAGGACGCTCAAGTCGTGGTTGAAAATGGTGGTCGTACTGGCTGGGGTCAACTGATCAATGTACCATACAAGTTTGACAAGTCTGGTCTGGGATTTAACTCTGAAAGGATGGTCAAAGATCAGATTAATATTGTAGAAGATGGTGACAGCGATTGCGACCTGGATAGCTGGATTTTCCCAACAATTGGTGACGGACTCAATAATTGGAAGGCTGAAGACACTATCCCGATTTCCTTTAGTCAAGAGTAATTGTTATTGTCTATTTTAGTGTTGCAAATTTTTAATTTTCATTTTTACAATTGAACTTCTTAAAGCATTGTGTCTATGTCCGGGGCACAATGGCTAATTTGTTAAGGGTTTTGTCATTTTCATAAGCATATTCGCATTCAATAAATCAATGGACCTTTTTTGCATTCAAATATTGCGCTCTTTGTCTTTCCTGTCATCTTCCAAACAAGCTATGTTCTCTTACACACACTCACGTAACGAACTGCAGATCCATGTCCACTCTGGATCCCGTTGATAATAATTCTGCTACTGTTCATTATGGCTTTGAAAATCCGATCTACCAAGCCGAGGATGGAAGTGAGGAAGATTGTGAGGTACCTGGAGAACTTGCCAGACTGTTACTGCAAGAAGAAAAGACCATACAGCCGCATGAGGAATCAATTGAAATTGTAAATCTGGGTACTGAAGTAGACAAGAAAGAAGTCAAAATAGGAGCAGGCTTGGAAAACAGTGTCAAAGAAAAATTGATTCAGATGTTACATGACTATGTAGAGATTTTTGCTTGGTCTTATGAAGACATGCCAGGACTGGATACTGATATAGTAGTGCATCGGCTGCCAATGAAGGAAGATTGTCGTCCTGTTAAGCAGAAGGTTCGTCGCATGCGTCCTGAAATGTCTGAGAAAATCAAAGCCGAAGTTATGAAACAATTTAACGCCGGTTTCCTAGCCGTTACTTCTTATCCTCAATGGGTTGCTAACGTGGTACCGGTACCGAAAAAGGATGGTAAGGTGCGAATGTGTGTAGATTACAGAGATTTGAATAAAGCGAGTCCCAAGGATGACTTTCCACTTCCGCACATTGATGTTCTGGTAGATAACACCGCTCAACACAAGGTATTCTCATTCATGGACGGTTTCTTAGGTTATAATCAGATTAAGATGGCGCCTGAGGACATGGAGAAAACTACGTTTGTGACGCAATGGGGCACTTTCTGTTATAAATTAATGCCATTCGGTTTAAAGAACGCAGGAGCAACATACCAGCATGCTATGGTGGTTTTGTTCCATGATATGATCCATCATGAAATAGAGGTATATGTGGATGACATGATAGCCAGATCTCATACTGAAGAAGAACATCTCGATCATTTATACAAACTGTTTGAGAGGTTGAAGAAGTACAAGTTGAGATTGAACCCGAACAAATGCACCTTTGGAGTAAGATCCGGTAAACTCTTGGGCTTTATTGTCAGTGGTAAAGGAATTGAGGTTGACCCGGCTAAGGTGAGAGCTATTCAAGAAATGCCGGTTCCTCGTACAGATAAAGAAGTCAGAGGTTTCTTGGGACGGTTGAATTACATTGCCCGATTTATCTCCCATTTGACCGCTACCTGCAAACCCATCTTCAAACTATTGAGGAAAAATCAAGAGATGATATGGAATGATGAATGCCAAGAAGCTTTTGATAAAATCAAGAAGTATCTCCAGGAACCTCCCATTCTGATACCACCAGTTGAAGGAAGACCTCTAATCATGTATTTGACCGTGTTAGAAAGTTCAATGGGGTGTGTGTTGGGGCAACATGACGAGTCTGGTCGAAAAGAGCACGCTATATACTACCTTAGCAAAAAGTTTACCGACTGTGAAACAAGATACTCACTGCTCGAGAAAACTTGTTGTGCTTTGGCTTGGGCTGCTCGCCGACTAAGATAGTATATGTTGAATCATACCACTTTGTTGATTTCTAAGATGGATCCTATCAAATACATATTTGAGAGACCTGCCCTCTCCGGAAGAATAGCACGATGGCAGATGATTTTAACAGAGTACGATATCCAGTATACTACCCAGAAAGCAATCAAAGGAAGCGTGCTAGCTGATCATTTGGCTCATCAAGCGGTGGACGATTACCAATCTATGAATTTTGAGTTCCCAGATGGGGATGTCATGCTTGTTACTGATTATGAAAAACCTGGACCGGATGAAGGACCCGAACTGGGATCCCGATGGACTATGGTTTTTGATGGATCTTCTAATGCATTGGGCAATGGTGTGGGTGTTGTAATCATTTCTCCCAGGGGTGGCCATACGCCTTTCACTGCTAGACTATGTTTTGATTGTACCAATAATATGGCTGAGTATGAAGCGTGTATTTTGGGACTCAGAGCTGCTATAGACCTGCGAATCAAGTTTTTGAGCGTGTACGGAGACTCAGCATTAGTAATCAGTCAGATCAAAGGAGAATGGGATACTAAACATCCGAATCTCATCCCTTATCGAGAACGGGTGTTAACGTTAATCCCATACTTTGAAGAGATTACATTCGAACATATACCAAGAGACGAGAATCAGTTGGCAGACGCATTGGCTACCATGTCATCTATGTTCAGAGTCAGATGGGACAATGAAGCTCCCAGGATCACCATTGAACAATTAGAAGAACCAGCATATTGTTATAAACTTAATACTGAGGGAGTAGAGGAGAGACCTTGGTTCCACGAAGTGAAAAGATATTTAGAAACTCAGGAATACCCTGAAGGGGCATCCATCAATGACAGAAAATTCCTGAGGAAGTTCTCCGCTAAATTCTTTTTGAGTAATGGAGTGTTATACAAACGTAATCATGATTCGACTCTGCTTCGCTGTGTGGATAAAAAGGAAGCAGAAAAGATTATGGAAGACATGCATGACGGCATTTTTGGGACTCATTCTAGTGGACATACAATGGCCAAGAAGATTCTGAGATCAGGGTATTATTGGTCTACCATGGAAGCTGATTGCCACCATCACTCCAGAACCTGTCACAAGTGCCAGATCTATGCGGATAAAGTACATGTGCCTCCTGCCCCATTAAACGTGTTGACAGCTCCTTGGCCCTTTGCAATGTGGGGCATGGATATGATTGGAGAGATTAAACCTACTGCTTCTAACGGACATCGCTTCATTCTTGTTGCTATTGATTACTTTACAAAGTGGGTAGAGGCCGCCTCATTTGCTTCTGTCACCAAGAATGTGGTGGCACGGTTCATCAAGAATAGTCTTATTTGTCGGTATGGCATCCCTGAAAGAATTATCACTGACAATGGTACTAATTTGAACAACAAGATGATTACTGAACTCTGCGCGCAGTTCAAAATAAAACACCATAATTCCTCTCCGTACCGGCCAAAGATGAATGGCGCTGTAGAAGCTGCTAATAAGAATATTAAGAAGATCATACAAAAGATGACAGTAACATACAAAGGCTGGCATGAGATGTTACCGTTTGCTCTTCACGGTTATCGCACTTCAGTACGCACTTCGACGGGGGCAACGCCCTTCTCTTTAGTCTACGGCATGGAAGCCGTTTTACCAGTGGAAGTTCAGATTCCCTCTCTAAGAATCATGAAAGAGGCGGGTTTAGACGAGGATGAATGGATTCAAACTCGGCTCGATCAGATAAATTTGATTGATGAAAAGAGACTTGCGGCTGTTTGTCATGGGCAGATATATCAGAAGCGCATGACCCAGGCATTTAACAAAAGGGTCAAGAGACAGGTGTATCGAATTGGCGACTTAGTGATCAAGCGTATCATTCTACCACAAGGTGATTCCAGAGGCAAATGGACTCCCACATACGAAGGGCCATTTGTAGTTAAGAAGGTATTCTTTGGTGGAGCCATGATGCTTGCTACAATGGATGGCGAAGACTTCCCGCATCCCGTGAACACGGACATAGTTAAAAAATACTATGCATAAAAGAGACCCGCTAGGTCGACGCATCTAGGCAAAAGTAAGGGCATCCCGACGAACCAAAAGGGTTCGGGCAAAAATTAGGGATAAACATATAAAAATGTACACCCGGCGAGTCGAAAACCTGAAAAGGCGGCTTGGGCAAAAAAGGGTATCCTGGTGGACTGAAAACCTAAAAAGGCGGTCCAGGCAAAAATTAGGGATTAAAGCGTATGACTATGTCCCATTCTCGGTCAGCTTCACCCAAGTCAAAGGGACTGAACAAGCCAATCACTTTTATCCGACAGCAGGAGATGAGAGGCTTGAAGACATAATGACAGTAACAGAATTAAAATCGATAGGACTTTTCCTTCATAGCTTTTTCTTTATGTTCCCGACAATTTCCTCTTACTAGGATTTCTGTCTCTTTGTACACAAATTTCCTGTTTATAGGCCCTCTTTCAAACTCAATACAATTTTATTTCCAAAAGATGCTTTTGTTTGCGTAAACGTCCATTGATTTAATTTGAATTAATATGTGCCTTTGAATATGATCGATGTTTACTAAAAATACATGCATAAAACGGAAATAGCAATTACGAAAGACTTCAGGATCAAGGAGAAGGTCTAACCATGCGTTCCAATGAATCCGGTTGCTAATTCTATTCCCCGTCATAAACCAGCTATTTCCCAGAAGAGGTTGGCATCACCAGACTGGTCATCTCTCCCATCCCCAGCCAGGCTCCGTTGAGTGTTTCCACCATCAGATAGAAATCAAGTATCCCCCAGCTAAGAAAGGGTCATCAATACAAACATCTCCAACCAGAAGATGGGGATTTATTTTCCCCAGGGAGTCGCCAGGAAAAACTTTTCAGACGCATCATTCATTACATCATTTCACAACATACGCATGCATACATTGTTCGCATTTATTTTCATAAGCATAAAACATCTCATGCATCATGACATGGCATGGAGCTAACTTTATTTTTCAGTTAATTATCCTCCTGATACAGTCAAAACAAAGGTCCATCCAGACGGACATCTTTATCAATTACATCCAAGATTCAACTACATCTCTCAGATACAATCCATATGAGCATTCACTCTGGCAAGCACTCTGATATCCGCCCAATGGTGGCATCTTTAAGCCCACCCCAGATATTCATTGCAAATACAACATATACAAATACTATCAGATATAGCCTAGCGTACGGTTCATTCTGATTCAGCTCAACATACGACTCCTTCAACTCAGATACGATCTAACATACGATCCATTCTGACCTTCAACTACTCCAATACGGTCTAATGTACGACCCAATCGGACCTTCAAATCCTCAGATGTTGCCCAGCGTACGGTACATTCCAGGGTGTAGTCTAGCGTACGACTACTTTCTTCGTCAGATACAGCCTAATGAACAACTCATTCTGCAACTCCAATACGGTCTAACGTACGACCCATTTGGATCTTCAACTCAGATACGATCGAGCGTACGATGCATTCTGATTCTACCTTCGTCAGATACAGCCTAACGAACGGCTCATTCCGCAACTTAGATACGATCTAGCGTACGATCCATTCTGATCTTCCCTCCCCAGCGAAGTCATCCGCCTAATGAACAACTCACTCTGCTATTCAGATACAGTCTAGCGTATGATCCATTATGATCCCTTATCCCCAGCAGCGTATAACACACTCTGACTCCCCAGCGAAGTCAAGAGCCTAATGGATGACTCACTATACGGTCTAGCGTATGACCCGGTATGACACCCATGTCTTCGGATATCGTCTAATGTACGACGCGCTCTGAAACTCTCATCATCAAACTTCCTGGATGGCATATTTAAGCCCATCTCCATCAAGACTAACCTTTGATTAACAAGAGCAAATTTTCGGGGCATTCTAGTGTTCAATAATCTTCCACCTCCAGACCACGAATGGCGTACATACCATTCTAACTCTCTCGGTTCAAGAAAATTGAACAGGGGCAGCTGTCATACCCCAAAATTTGCCCGTTAATTTTACAAGGCATTTTTCAAGGCATTCCAACTTATTTTTCAAGACATTGACCTTAAAGGAACAAAGACCCAGCTCACAGATGGCCGAATCCAGAAAATGGCCCAAACTGGCATGCTCGCTAGGCGAGCAACTCCTTCGCCTAGCGAACCCTTCGCTATGCCACTCGCCTAGCGAAGCTTGCGAATACCAGAAAATTCTGGGCTTCATTCTGAGCCCATTAGGTCACGGAAAAGCATTATAAATACCAACATTTTAGTCAGAAAGAGGAGGACAGAAGGAGACGAACCAGAACCCTAGCAATCAAACCTTGGAGGCTAACCGAGAGAATTCAGAGCAACCCTAAAGGAAACCCTGAAGGCAATTCATCGGCACAAAGGTTACCTCCGCCCAACTCAATCCGATACCAAAGGTGATCTGCCAATTCAACGTTGCAATTCAATCGCGAACAGGTTTGCGCATCACTACTATTTTATGCTTCCAATCTGTAATCTCTGAATACATAATGCATCATGATTGAATTTCTGGATATGTAATTAGAGTTTGCATGTGAGTTTAAGTATGCCTGAATATCCTGAATGTTGGACCATGTTATTTCTGTAATTGAATGCCATAGGGCATGCAGCATGCTGAGATCGTACTGTTCTGAAATTCAAAACCCGCAGCCGCTCGCTAGCACATCGCTAAGCGAGCATGTAGCGAGTATTCGCTAAGCCTTCGCCAGGCGAGGCAGAGGCGAACGTGACAGTCGCTAATATTTTGGTTGTTCTGTTCTATGCTTATCTGATCTGTTCTATTTTAATCATGCGTTATTTTTTCCTTACATTCCTACTGCTGTGTTTCTTTTGCGGTGTAATCCTCGATTGCACTCCCATTTGGTATTCTGACCTGTTTGCTGAATATTGTAAGGATTCACATACTCCCGGAGAAGGTAGATTGTTAGGTATTCCACTTTATTTGTGGGATACCCTTGTGGAGATTCATCCTAATTACTTAATTGATTTTAATGTAATTATTTAATTGATTTTAATGTGGAGATTCATCCTAATTACTTAATTAATATGGACCTAACTACCTAATTACAACTACCTAATTGATTGTAAAATATTGCCTTTGAATATGTGATCGTGGACCTCTCTTTGTTGCCCTACGGTATTACGGTATTACGGTCATGTCCCGCGAATGTGGGGATACACTTAGCAAAGACCCTTCGGTTAAATCATCATGTCCCTATAAAATAAATCATAGTCCCTCGGATGTTGCCTGCGAATATATGATTTTGCCCCTCGATGACCCTTCGTTGTAGCCTACGGTTAAATGATGATCGTCCCTTCGAATGCTAAGGTATCCTTACAAATGTTGCCTTTAATGACCAATCGATGACCCTACGATGACCCTTTTACATCCAAAGGATAAAACTATTTACTTCTCAATAGTAAGGACAGTTTTACCCTCCATAAGGATAGGAAATACCTATAAAGACCTCGGGTAGGTATAACCCTTAATTGCTTACTCACAAATTGAAATACTTTTCACACCTCACACCTTTTCAAAACATCTTTTAGAAAATCACCACTTGGTATACATTCGTACTAGAATCATTACCGAGTTATATTTTTCTAAACAACTCTCAAAACTAAACGAGATAACCACTTTGTATACATTCGCACAAGAATCATTACAAAGTTAAGTTCTCCTTTTCAAAACATTTCCTAAACATTTCTCAAACACTTTTTTCAAACAAGAAAAACATAAGTGATTAAGCAATTAAGAGCCCATGGATAACCATGGATACAAAGGGTGCTAACACCTTCCCTTTGTATAATGTACCTCCCGAACCCAAAGTCTAATTAAGGTCTTTCCTGTTCTTTTCCACCTTTCCTTATTGGATAAAAGAAAAGTCGGTGGCGACTCTTGCTATCCGCGACATTTGCTTTCCAAAGCAAAAAACACAAAAGCCAGTTCACCGTATGACACAAGCTTACAATAAAAGACCCTAAAAGCTACGATGTGATAGTCTCCCAATGCAAGAGCTCTATCACTTTCGAATGTATTTTCTACTTAAAAAGAATAAAAATTATGCGTACCATCTTGGATGTCTAAAACTTCTAAAAACTAACAATTTATAGTATAATAGGTGTTGAAGTGAGTCATGTTCGTGTAGATTTCATGGGAGAAAAATATGGGAAAATAGGGAAAGACTGATTCTTTCTGTTGCGATTTTTAGAGGCCGAACTTCATGGCGGTCGCCACAAGTTCAAAGTTGTGTTTTTGGCCTTTTTGATGTACATAGAAAACGCCACGAGGCTTGTGGCGGTTTCCACGAGCCTTTGACTGCGTCTTCTACACCCTTTTTTTCTCTCTGGTGGGCTCCGTGTCTGCCTATTCATGGCGGGTTCCATGTAGGTGGCCACCAATGTATTTTTGCCATTTTTCTCCGTTTTTCGCTGTTTTCGTCCGGTTTCTTCATAAATCGACTCTTACTCGTAAAGTACCTAAAACATGCATAAACTACCAGCATAACACTATAAAATGCAACAAAATTATACTAAGACATGTGCAAATCGAGTCAAAATAAACTATGTATTTCGGTGTTATCAAACTCTCTCACACTTAAACCTTTGCTTGTCCTCAAGAAAATGTTCCACATGTGAAAAAAACTTTTGAAAATTATGCAACATGTGGAAATCAAGATTCATGAAAACAATCGCAATTGGATACTCATCCTAGGCTATAAAATCAATTTCGATTAGAATTGCATTAATAGGTACTAACTTCTTCACTAAGGATATCATGGGAACACAAATCTGCATGGTGTAGACATAAGTCTCCCCCTATACAAACCAAATTGAATCGTGTCGTCATGTCTAAGCCTAATTTACTTATTATTCTCTTTATCCTTTTTCTTTCTAGTGCAATCACATTAAGCCCGTTATCCTTACACATTCATAGCAAGATAATCTGTTAGTGACTATGATCCATATAAACGTATTTTTTTCTTCGCACTTTGGCTCGATTAATATCATCAAAAGAGGTTTGTATCATTGGGTTAAATGACCGGGTGAGGGTCATCTAACTTAGAAGGAACATCCTTCTAATTTGGTCTTTATTTTTCTCTTTTAATCTTAAGATCATACACTTATTTTCATTGATTTCTTGGTAGTGTGTTTGGGATGGTGTTGACTGCTGAATAAACTACTTAAGGAAAATTAAAGGATGAGAGTTTAAGGTTATGACATGACAAGTACTCAGATTGATATCCATATTTAGGAGACTCAAGGTGTTAAAACGATACCGATCTTGTAAAGTTTTCCCAAGTTTCTACAATATATCCTAAGTATTGTCTATAGCATAAAACTTTCAAAATATGCATTGTTATTTTAAGTCAATTTTTTTTGTATAGCTCAAGAAAGTGGGGGAATCAATAAGCAACAGAAAACCATGCATAAAGACTTGACAACACATGCAATGACTCTACTAACAGTATTAAAAAGTAAAAAGAAATAAAATCATAAAATCATAAAATGGACTAAAAAATAATAATAAACCTAACTAGAAAGCAGTAAAAATGAAAGCGATAAAGTTCCTCTTCCACACTTAAACCAAACATTATCCTCAATGTTTTGATTAAAGTGAGAAAAAGGAATGAAAAACCTGGACGATAGAATCAATATCTGCCTTGGCCTTGGCCTTGCCACCGGCCGCCTTGTCCACCTCGGCCATATCCACCTCGTCTGAATCCACCTTGCATCTGGACCTTAATGCTAGCCAACCTCTCAGGTAAAGAATCCAATTAGTTATTACGGTGATCCTCGAATGCTTGTCATAACTGGAGATGCTCTAGCATCTCTTGGTGACAGTGCTCCATGGAAGCCTGAAAGGTCTTCCACTGATGGGCTTGCTCTACCATGGCAGTTTGTGATGTATGAACCAACTGAATGTTATCGGCCATGGTGTTCTGTGCTTCCCTTATGTGTCAGAAGCATCGTAGAAGTGAAGCTTGGGTGGCTTGGATCAGTTGCACATCATTTGTCATATTTGTTTGAAAGGCTTGCATCTGACCCATATGCTCTATCATTGTTGCTTTTTGTGTTTAAATTTGATATATATGTTGCATCATACCTGTTTATTGTTGATGCATCACACATATCAGATTGTCCCTCTCAACATAAGTGGCATTCTGGGAACGTATCTCATTGAGTATATCATAAAGTATGGCATGTGTAGCTCTAGAGGAAGTACCCGCAAAATGGTTAGAAAAGTGTGTGGTGCGTGCAGGTGAAGCAGAAATATATGGTGAGTGGTGTGGTGGATACTGGTATACATGAGACTCTCTCTCTCTCTCTCTCTCTCTCTCTCTCTCTGATCATACTCATCATCAGTAGCGCCATCAGCAGCGACATTCTCATGAATGTCCATGGGCTTCGGTTAGTCATTTCCAGAATGGACCAAATTCATGTGGCCAATCAGTATCTAAGGGTGTTTCACAAATAACACTCTCTCCATGAGGGAATTGTAGAAAGCCAACCATTTGGTTAAGATTAAATCCATATTCTCTGTTGAACATGCGGAGTTTAACAGTGCCTACTATGTTAGCAGTCCAACTTTGTGTAGTGTATTATAAAGAGCTAAGAAACTCTAAGGTTAGACTAACATAAGTGGGGTCTCTGTATGCATAAAAATGTGTCAGACTTAATCTATCTAGTATCCAGTATACACTGTCAGACAATCCTAGACTACGTAGGCAAGAGTCATATGAATACCTTGTCGGGACAATGTACCGGTTCAGCAGAGCTTCGTAGTTCTTTGGCTGCTTCCAACAGTCTTTGCCTTCACGAAAGATTACTCCATTAAAATCAACATTTCCTCCTTGAGCCATTTTTAGAGTTTGTGGATGAGGTATGGTGAAGAGAAAAATATGTAAGAGTGAGAGTGGTAAAATTGGTGATGGCAGGTGTTGGTTTATATGGTAATGAGAGTAGAAGGTGAAAGAGTGAAGAATTAATGAGGATTTTTGGGAATATGGAGGAATTGAATGTGCTAGATGAAATGGGTTAATGAGTGAGGAGTTTGAAAGTTGAGAGGATGAAGTAGAAAGGGCAAAAATTTGGGTTTAAAACTGATTTTAGTGTCTATGGAGTTCGTGGCGACCGACATACCGTGTGTGGAAAACGCCACACTTTATAAATTTGAGCTTTCTGGCTTTAGAGTCTGTGGCAAACGCCATAAGGAGTGTGGTGACCGCCATGCCTTCTAGTGCGCTTGGGCTTGTACTTTTTGGGCTTTTAAACTAGTTTTTTTTTGCCTACATCATTATTAGTGGTGCAAAACTTTCTTTTTGAAAAGTAATGGATTAAAAAAATGAAATGCATAAAAACATAATGGAAAAATATCATAACATAACATGAAAGAAAAATTGGAAATTGTGGGTTGCCTCTCACACAACGATATGTTTTATGTTGATAGCTCGACAAAAAAATGTTAAAAACAACTCCTAAATTAGGCAGCATAACAATCCTGAACTAAAAAAAAGGAAAGAATATTCTGAAATAATATCCTCCCTCACACTTAAATAGAGAAGTGTCATCATTGTTCAAATGGAAGTTAGAAATTATGTAATACTCAAATAAAGAATCAACCGCTTCATTTGTCATTAGGATGTAAGAATCTGCGGATAGAGTAGATCTCCTGATAAATATGATCAAACTGCTCATGTATCACATCCATAAAACCGTGGAAATCTAGGTGGATATTGGCGACATCATCTTGAAGAGAAGCAACGTCGGTCTGAAGGGCATCGAGCGCACTAGCATAATCTACGGGAGGAGTAACACGAGCAACAAAGGCATTCGAATGAGCATCAGAGAGGGGTGCTGGATGGTATTCATAGGCCGGAGGGGTCTCAGGTGGAGTGGGTGATTCTCCCTGACCTTCTAAGTCATATAGCCAGGTATCTCGGTTGTGCACACTGGTCCTCTCATGATCAGGTAAAGTAAAATGGTACACCACCTCCTTTTTTATCAGAAATTCATATGCATCGGGTCCTAGATTTCTTATAAGACTATGGTTGAAACATAATATTATGTTCATCGATCGGATACCTCGAAGAGGGGTCAAATGTGATAGTGGGGTTCTAAGACCGATAACCACAACAATCATGGTAATAAAGCCTCCTATCAGGATGGGTCTGTGGGTAGCATGTGAAATTCTATCTAGGTTAGCTAGCATAGAAATGGCAACATTAACTGACCTAGATTGAAAAACACAAAATATGATAAAGAGCTCATTTCTGGACTCAGAGTTAATGTTTGTCTCTTTCCCGAAAAGGGTATAGGCCAGGATTGTAACACCCCTTTTTCTACCCCAAAATACTTAACATATAATCAGAGTAAATAAGCACGCATATAAACAAAAGGGCGTCACATCGGCGTTTTCAAAACTAAAAGCTTTCAAAAGCCAACATCATTCATCATCAATATACAATACACCTGGTCATTTAAAATAACACATTTCCATTATCATGAATATTCAAGAATATGCGTTCGCAGCGGAAAATAACGAATATCCATGCATTTCATAAAATGATCCATGTCCCATACCATGATCATCTCTCAATAATCTCTTCAATTAAACATGTTCACAAGTAATACCATAAAACGTATCCAAATAAGACACGAGTTCAATACTATCAATCTACCCAATGTTACATGACCAGAGCATTGACTCACTACTTAGTCTCTAAAACAAAGCACCGAAGCTCTCCAGCTAACCTCGAGTGCTACCGTTCACTTACTTCAGCAATACTACTCCTGAGTAGCTGCACGATACCCATGTAAAGGTAACATTCAAACAGAAAGGGTGAGATTCAAATCATTATGAAATAGCATAATAAGGCACAATGATTAAATCAACAATTAAAGGAATTCATCACACTTCATATAACCATGTTAATAATATTCATCAACATCTATTTCACATGTTTCAAACACACATAAAAACTCAAGGAGTACAATATCCAAATCCAATATTATATTCTCAAATATACACATAACTACAATTATCACATAATCACATATTCAGTCAAGTTATGTATCCAAACATCATCAAATTCAATTATCATATCTCATACACACATCACAATCACATCAATGCAAACATTCAATTATTACATAACTCTAGTGTGACTCAATGCATGACATGTGACTCTATGCATGTGGTACCATAATGTGAACCCAAAGTTTCACCGCTTTCCGATTCAATATCTAGAATCCAAGCCACGCTTCCGATCCCGACAAGATCAAAGCAACTATGCCTATTTCCAATTAAGGATCAACGTCTGCTACGTCTGTTTCCAATGAAGGATCACCATTTACTACCTCGCCTATTTCCAATTAAGGATCAACGAGTGCTACATCTACCTCGTATATTTCCAATTAAGGATCAACGAGTGCTACATGTGAACCCACAGTTTCACCACTTCCACAATGAAGTCGACCATGCTATGAATGAATGCACACATACCAACACATATGCAATTAAGATCATCTCTACCATCTTAACATTCCACATATCACCATAATTCAACTCTATGAATTATCCACCAATGGTACATATACACATTCATAACAATATATCATCCACAATCCACCAATGATACATATACACATTCAAAACAATATATCATTCACAATCCACCAATGGTACATATACACATTCATAACAATTACACGATTCACATAATATGCAATTAAGATCATCTCTACTATCTTAACATTCCACATATCACCATATATAAACTAATTATCAAATACGCACAATTAGATTTCATTCCAAAACGAATGCAGCATTTAAAATCTCAATTTTTCATTTTTTTACAGCAAGTAACCGGTTAATGCTCGGTGAGTAACCCGTTACTGGAAAACAGAATTAACAGATTTTTAAGCAAGTAACCAGTTAACGCTCGGTGAGTAACCGGTTACTGTAAAACAGAATGCAGAAATTCAAGCAAGTAACCGGTTAACGCTCGGTGGGTAACCCGTTACTGGAAAACAGCATGTATAATTTTCTACGTTTTTCATCGTTGGAGGACTTTCGGACCTCCGATTTCGATTCCGTAAAAAGCTAAACGTTCAGAAAATCATGACTCATACAGTACTCTAAATATATAACAGTTTTAACACAATCAAATCACCATAATTTAAGATTACTCATCAAAACCTAACATTCCAAAATCATGCAATTTTAAGGATTTCAACCTAAACATGTTCCTACCCATTGACCTGATCATACTAACCCATAATAATAAGGATTCCCCCTTTACCTCTTCAATTTGATGGAAACCCTAGCTTCTCTTTACTTTTCCTCTTCTCCTTCTCTTTCTCTATTCTCTTTCTCTATTGTTGTCTAATGATCAAATTAATTCTATTCTCCCTCTCCTCTTACTATTTATATTAGTATTCTATTTGGGCTTAAAGCATAATCCATCCAATTTAATTAGTAGGCCCAATAAAACCTAATATTTAAATGTCTCTATTTAATTCAAATAAATCAAACCACTCAATATGCACACCAAGTTAATTAATTCAATTATTTAGTTATATCTCATATCAACTAAATAATTAATTAATACACCAATTCAATTAATATAATCAATTATCATACTACCTAACAACCAATTAATTACTTAACACTCCAAATAATTAAATAAAATATAATAATAATGATATAAGAATTAATTACTAAAAATTGGGTTGTTACAACTCTCCCCCACTTAAAAGATTTCCGGCCTCGAAAATTTACCTCATACGAACAACTCCGGATACGATTCCTTCATCTTATCCTCGAGTTTCCACGTAATATTGCCATTGGCGACTCCGCCCCATATCACTTTCACCAAAGCAATCTCCTTACCATGAAGCTTCTTCACTTCTCGATCTTCAATTCGCATAGGTGATGTATCGATCGTCAAATTATCCCGCACTTGAACATCATCTAATGGAACAACATGTGATGGATCCGCAATGTACTTGCTCAATTGCGACACATGGAACACATCATGAAGATTAGAAAGTGACGGTGGTAATGCAATCTGATATGCCACTTCACCTACCCTCTCGAAAATTTGATAAGGACCAATGAAACGCGGCGTCAACTTACGCGACTTCAAAGCTCTACCAACACCCGTTATTGGCGTAACTCGAAGAAATACATGCTCATCTTTCTCAAACTCAAGAGCCTTCCTCCTCTTATCATGATAGCTCTTTTGACGACTCTGAGAAGCCTTCATCTTCTCTTGAATCATCTTAATCTTATCCGTAGTCTCTTGAATCAACTCGGGTCCAACCACAACACTCTCTCCCGATTCGTACCAACACAAAGGAGTTCTACACCTTCTACCATAAAGAGCCTCAAAAGGTGCCATTCCAATACTCAAATGGAAACTGTTGTTATACGTAAACTCGATCAAAGGCAAGAAACTATCCCAAATTCCTCCTTGTTCCAAAACACAAGACCTCAAAAGATCTTCAAGTGACTGAATAGTCCTCTCCGTTTGACCATCAGTTTGCGGATGATACGCCGAACTCAAACGCAACTTCGTACCCAAAGCACTTTGCAAACCTTCCCAAAATCTCGAAGTGAACCTCGGATCTCTATCCGAAACAATGCTCGATAGAATACCATGTAAACACACAATCCTCTCGATGTACAACTTAGCAAGTCTCTCCATCGAATAATCCATCCTTATCAGAATAAAATGAGCACATTTCATCAACCTGTCCACAGCGACCCAAATCGCCTCACAATTACTCGATGTTCTCGGCAAGCCCGAAACAAAATCCATAGAGATACTATCCCACTTCCACTCGGGAATAGATAACGGTTGCATCAAACCAGACGGCTTTTGATGTTCAATCTTTGACTTTTGACAAGTCAAACATGAATACACAAATTCCGCTACATCCCTCTTCATACCTTGCCACCAAAACATCTTCCTCAAGTCTTGATACATTTTAGTAGCACCAGGATGAATACTCAGACCACTTCTATGCCCCTCCTCAAGAATCCTCTTTCTCAAATCCGCAACATCCGGAACACAAACTCGATCACGACATCTCATGATACCATTCTCATCAATCCGAAAGTCACCACCTTTGTCTTGATTAATCAATATCGCAACATCGACTTATTTCAAATCTAACTTCTGACCTTCTCTAATCTCATCAAGAATGCCACACGTAAGCTTCAACATACCAAGCTTAACACACGAAGACGTCGCTTTACAACCCAAACTCAAATCTCTAAATTGCTCCAACAATTCAAACTCTCGAATCATCAACATAGACATGTGCAATGACTTCCTACTCAATGCATCAGCTACAACATTCACCTTTCCAGGATGATAATTCAAACCAAAATCATAATCTTTTAAGAATTCCAACCATCTCCTTTGCCTCATGTTCAATTCCTTCTGATCGAACAAGTACTTCAAACTCTTGTGATCACTAAACACATCAAATCACGATCCAAACAAATAATGTCTCCAAAGCTTCAACACAAACACAACGGCGGCCAATTCTAAATCATGCGTCGGATAATTCCTCTCATGAACTTTAAGTTGCCTTGAAGCATAAGCTACCACTTGCCCTTTTTGCATCAAAACACCTCCTAAACCCAACAAAGAAGCATCACAATACACAACGAAAGTTTCTAACGGATCCGGTAAAATCAAAATAGGAGCCATAGTCAATCTTCTCTTAAGCTTATGAAAATTCGCTTCACACTGCGAAGTCCAAATGAAAGCTTGACCTTTCCTAGTCAACTGCGTCAATGGTAACGACAACTTAGAAAATCCTTCAATGAACTTCCTATAATAACTAGCAAAACCAAGGAAACTTCTAATCTCCGCAACAGACTTAGGGGCTTCCCACTGAGATACAGCTTCAATCTTCGTAGGATCCACAGAAATACCACCACTCGAAATCACATGTCCAAGAAAACTTACTTCACTCAACCAAAATTCACATTTGGAGAGTTTAGCAAACAACTTCCTCTCTTTCAATACCGATAACACAACCTTCAAATGCTCGACATGATCCTCTTCACTCCTTGTCCGAAAAGCAGTCTTTTGAATATCCTCAGCCTTTACACGAATCTGATGATACCCAGACCTCAAATCAATCTTGCTAAACACATAAGCTCCAACCAGCTGATCCATCAGATCGTCAATCCTCGGAAGTGGATACTTGTTCTTAATCGTCACTTTATTCAGTTGTCTATAGTCAACACATAATCTCATAGAACCTTCTTTCTTCTTGACCAACAGAACAGGTGCACCCCACGGCGACACACTAGGACGAATAAACTTCTTCTCAAAAGTCTTCAAGTCGACTCTTCAACTCTTTCAACTCAGAAGCAGACATTCTATAGGGAGCCATCGATACAGGACTAGTTCCAGGAACTAAATCAATCGAAAACTCAACCTCACGTTTCGGCGGTAAATCACTTATATCTTCCGGAAATACCTCCGCAAACTCACAAACTATTGGCAATTCTTCAATCGTCCTCCTCTCACGAATATCCAAAGTTGCCAACAACATAAACAACTCGGCACCATCTTGCACCGATTCGTCAACTTGCTTAGCATACACAAACCAATCTTCCTTAGCACCAACCTCAGGAAAAATAACCGTCTTCTCAAACCAGGTTAACTAGCCAACACTGCACTCTTGCATGCAACCACATAATGTCCAAGCTCGATACAATTGGAACATCCAAGATAAGCAGACGCTTCTCCCCCACTTATCTCATTCCCAACCTGCCAATGGAAAATAAAACAAGCATCGACAGTGTTCTCACACACATGTCTCATACTAGGGAATAAACATAATTAAACGACCTGGCCGGACGGACCAATCTGCTCTGATACCACTTATGGTATCAGACAAACAGTATCAATCGTGTAAGATACACGAATCAAATACAACAGGATTGGAAAACATTAACGACTATTGACCAACTGGCTGACCAGGCTCTGATACCACTAATGTAACACCCATTTTTCTATCCCAAAATACTTAACATATAATCAGAGTAAATAAGCACGCATATAAACAAAAGGGCGTCACATCGACGTTTTCAAAACTAAAAGCTTTCAAAAACCAACATCATTCATCATCAATATACAATACACCTGGTCATTTAAAATAACACATTTCCATTATCATGAATATTCAAGAATATGCGTTCGCAGCGGAAAATAACGAATATCCATGCATTTCATAAAATGATCCATGTCCCATACCATGATCATCTCTCAATAATCTCTTCAATTAAACATGTTCACAAGTAATACCATAAAACGTATCCAAATAAGACACGAGTTCAATACTACCAATCTACCCAGTGTTACATGACCAGAGCATTGACTCACTACTTAGTCTCTAAAACAAAGCACCGAAGCTCTCCAGCTAACCTCGAGTGCTACCGTTCACTTACTTCAGCAATACTACTCCTGAGTAGCTGCACGATACCCATGTAAAGGTAACATTCAAACAGAAAGGGTGAGAATTCAAATCATTATGAAATAGCATAATAAGGCACAATGATTAAATCAACAATTAAAGGAATTCATCACACTTCATATAACCATGTAAATAATATTCATCAACATCTATTTCACATGTTTCAAACACACATAAAAACTCAAGGAGTACAATATCCAAATCCAATATTATATTCTCAAATATACACATAACTACAATTATCACATAATCACATATTCAGTCAAGTTATGTATCCAAACATCATCAAATTCAATTATCATATCTCATACACACATCACAATCACATCAATGCAAACATTCAATTATCACATAACTCTAGTATGACTCAATGCATGACATGTGACTCTCTGCATGTGGTACCATAATGTGAACCCAAAGTTTCACCGCTTTCCGATTCAATATCTAGAATCCAAGCCACGCTGCCGATCCGGACAAGATCAAAGCAACTACGCCTATTTCCAATTAAGGATCAACGTCTGCTACGTCTGTTTCCAATGAAGGATCACCGTTTACTACCTCGCCTATTTCCAATTAAGGATCAACGAGTGCTACATCTACCTCGCCTATTTCCAATTAAGGATCAACGAGTGCTAGATGTGAACCCACAGTTTCACCACTTCCACAATGAAGTCGACCATGCTATGAATGAATGCACACATACGAACACATATGCAATTAAGATCATCTCTACCATCTTAACATTCCACATATCACCATAATTCAACTCTATGAATTATCCACCAATGGTACATATACACATTCATAACAATATATCATCCACAATCCACCAATGGTACATATACACATTCAAAACAATATATCATTCATAATCCACCAATGGTACATATACACATTCATAACAATTACACGATTCACATAATATGCAATTAAGATCATCTCTACTATCTTAACATTCCACATATCACCATATATAAACTAATTATCAAATACGCATAATTAGATTTCATTCCAAAACGAATGCAGCATTTAAAATCTCAATTTTTCATTTTTTTTACAGCAAGTAACCGGTTAACGCTCGGTTAGTAACCCGTTATTGGAAAACAGAATTAACAGATTTTTAAGCAAGTAACCGGTTAACGCTCAGTGAGTAATCGGTTACTGGAAAACAGAATGCAGAAATTCAAGCAAGTCACCGGTTAACGCTCGGTGAGTAACCCGTTACTGGAAAACAGAATTAACAGATTTTTAAGCAAGTAACCGGTTAACGCTCGGTGAGTAACCGGTTACTGGAAAACAGAATGCAGAAATTCAAGCAAGTAACCGGTTAACGCTCGGTGGGTAACCCGTTACTGGAAAGCAGCATGTATAATTTTCTGCATTTTTCATCGTTGGAGGACTTTCGGACCTCCGATTTCGATTCCATAAAAAGCTAAACGTTCAGAAAATCATGACTCATACAGTACTCTAAATATATAACAGTTTTAACACAATCAAATCACCATAATTTAAGAATACTCATCACAACCTAACATTCCAAAATCATGCAATTTTAAGGATTTCAACCTAAACATGTTCCTACCCATTGACCCGATCATACTAACCCATAATAATAAGGATTCCCCCCTTACCTCTTCAATTTGATGGAAACCCTAGCTTCTCTTTACTTTTCCTCTTCTCCTTCTCTTTCTCTATTCTCTTTCTCTATTGTTGTCTAATGATCAAATTAATTCTATTCTCCCTCTCCTCTTACTATTTATATTAGTATTCTATTTGGGCTTAAAGCATAATCCATCCAATTTAATTAATAGGCCCAATAAAACCTAATATTTAAATGTCTTTATTTAATTCAAATAAATTAAACCACTCAATATGCAAACCAAGTTAATTAATTCAATTATTTAGTTATATCTCATATCAACTAAATAATTAATTAATACACCGATTCAATTAATATAATCAATTATCATACTACCTAACAACCAATTAATTATTTAACACTCCAAATAATTAAATAAAATATAATAATAATAATAATATAAGAATTAATTACTAAAAATTGGGTTGTTACAAGGATCGTGTGAAAATATATGATAGTTGGGTTGTGGATACTATTGGAGTCCATGGAATTGGGTTCCAGTCAGGGTTATAAGTATTGGAATATGGGTTCCCTTGGGCATAGTTTACTTGGTCGGACAGAATTCCAACCAATAGGTGGCATTCTGGAGTGTTCTGCCCAAGGGTTCCACACAACCCACAATTAGATGTTGCAGCAGCTACGGTAGCTGCTAGAGTTATGGTCAAACTCTCGATCTTCTTAGTTAGGGAATCCACTTTAGCATTGACATGGTTTATGCCATTTAGTTCATACATTATACCCTTTATCAGTGGTTTCTCTGCAGAAATCCGCTTACCTCCCCATTGATAGTGGTTTTGCGCCATATTCTCTATGAGTTGATAGGCGTCTTCGTAGGCTTTATCCATTAGAGCGCCGCCAACTACGACGTCTAAGGTTAGTTTGATGTTGTACAAGATACCATTGTAAAAAGTATGGATAATCAGCCATGGCTCAAGTCCATGACGTGGGCAAATCCTCAACATGTCCTTGTATCTCTCCCAAGCTTCAAAAAGAGATTTGTTGTCTTTTTGCCTAATTCCGTTGATTTGACTTCTTAGCATAGCCGTTTTTCTAGGTGGGAAGTACCGTGTTAAGAAAAATTTCTTCAATTTTTTCCATGTAGTTATGGAATTAGATGGTAGAGATTGGAGCCAAGCTCTGGCTCTATCTCTCAAATAAAAGGGAAAGAGACGTAATTTTATGGCTTTGGGATCGACACCATTAGCTTTCAACGTGTCTGCATACTGCACAAACAATGACAAATGAAGGTTCGGGTCTTCTTTAGGGTTACCAGAGAAATGGTTTTATTGCACAACTTGCAACAGTGAAGGTTTTAACTCGAAATTATTTTCCTCGATAGTAAGAGGTGCAATGCTCGAGTGTGGCTCTTCTTCAGATGGAACAACATAGTCCTTGAGAGGACGGATATGATTGGAGGCCATATCAGGAGTTAGGATATTATATTCTAAACAAAGTTGTCTAACTCGGCGTCTTAGAATAAAACGCTCGATTTCCTTTATGGGTTGTATTAGGTCGTCCCCCGAGGTACGAGTGTTTCGCATACAACCGACGAATAAACGGAAAAATAGTTGCCTTAGTCTATACTGCACAACAACAGAGTTACGATATTGACTAAATTAGTCCCCGGCAACGGCGCCAAAAACTTGGTCGCGACTTAGTGAGTCTATCAAAATATCTAACTGCCAGTGCACAGTTGTATCGCGTAGTTTTAAAAGATATCGAACCCACAAGGACCAATAATCAAACTTATCGCTTTCTATTGGTGCTATGTAAATCTAAGGCTTACGAAAAATTGATTTAGGGGAAATTAAAACTAAAATTAGAATAAAGTTTATAAAATATATCAGAAATGAGAGACCGGAATGTGGATCCCGGTGTACCTTGGGGACTCAATAATTTATTGGCATGTGTTAGTGCATTAAATTTCTTTTCAGTAAAAAAATATTAATTTAAAACCTTTATCTCACACTCTCGTGTTGTTAACTCTAGTTATACTTCTATACCATATGTCCTCTCTCGCTAACCCATTTGAATCAGGAAATACTTTTTGAAAACCAATAAATTCTAATTAATCATAAAGTGCTCTTGGTGTGTTTAGGGTTAATGCCCAATTTTTACTATCCGGTTCAAGCCTCACACTCTCGTGGTCTCGACTCGAAACCTTAATGCTTTCACTCTCGTGCAAAACTTTTCAGACTTAAAATTAAAAATCAATACTAGAAAAATAATTTATAAAAAGGTTTACGCCAACTTATTACCGAGTCCCGTCGAAACGACGGTCCTCACATACCAGACTCAAATTCATTTAGCCGGACATGGTATTAAAGATAAACATGCAATTCATGGTAATGGATATTAACAACAACCTTGCAGATCAATAAATTTCAAACAAATAGAATTAAATTAAACCAGTTATATAAAGAACCTATGAAACTGGAATTAATGTGGAAATAACTTCGAGTACACAAAGTGGAATAGAAAATACCTTCTAATGCCGACACGATTACTTTGATACAAGCTTACAATAAAAGATCCCAAAAGCTACGGCCTGATAGTCCCCCAATACGAGAGCTCTATCACTTTCGAATGTATTTTCTACCTAAAACTAAGAATAAAAATTATGCGTACCAACTTGGATGTCTAAAACTTCTAAAAACTAACAACTTACAGTCTAATAATTGTTTAACCGAGTCATGGTCGGGTAGACTTTGTGGGAGAAAAATATGCGAGAATAAGGAAAGACTGATTCTTTCTATTGCGACTTTTCAGGGGTCAAACTTCATGGCGGCTGCCATGAAGCTTGTGGTCGTCGCCACAAGTGCAAAGTTGTGTTTTTAGCCTTTTTGATGTTCATGGTGAATGCCATGAGGCTTGTGGCGGTCGCCACGAGCCTTTGACTACATCTTCTGCATCCCTTTTTCCTCTCTGGTGGGCTCCGCATCTACCTAGTCATGGTGGGCGCCATGTAGGTGGCCACCGGTGTATTTTTTCGACTTTTCTTTGTTTTTCGCAATTTTCGTCTGGTTTCTTCATAGACCGACTCTTACTCGCAAAGTACCTGAAACACACATAAAATACCAGTATAACACTACAAAATGCAACAAAATGATACTAATACATGTGTAAATCGAGTCAAAATAAACTATGTTTCGGTGTTATCATCTGTATTCGGTGATCGTCTGGATATGGTCGATTTTAATATTAGTCAGATTAAGTTTGAAATGCAGATTTTGCACAAGATTATGGTTAATGTAAAATAAACCTCACAATTGGGAAAGAGCATATGACTTTGACCTCTATCTGTTGTGGGTGCTTTTAAGCAATACACGCCATAATTGGGTCACTTTCGTTATGTAGAGGATGAAAGCATTGCAGATCCTCTCCTAAAAATTCTCTATTATTCTCATCATTTGTCCAGTCATTCTTGAATTAAATGGTGTTACTTCACTTGTTGCAGATTTGGTGAAATCACCAAAGTCGATTGACTCCACTATCATTAATCTGATGAGATACTACAAGGATAGAAGCGGGGTGTACTATTTTCTACATACTGATGGTAGTATGATTTATGAGGATAAGATTGTGAAAGACCGAGATGCAAGCAGGTGAAGCTCGAGCCCTTGCTCAAGTGGAGTCTGTTAGAGCTGCTCTCAAGCACCTTAATAGTCTAGCTCTCATCTTTCCTCTTGGTACTTCTAATCTTGATCTAGAGCATACTAAACCTGTTCCGGATCCTACAACTACTGAACTTCATCCTTATGAAGCAACTGACTTAACTTGATTTTATTTTATTTTCAGACATATCATGTCATAACATATGCATTATGTCACTTTTGGATATTTAAGTAATTTTGGATTAACTGGTTGTTTTCAAATTATTAACTTTATTTTGATTATATACTGTGTGACAAGTTTTAGTCACGTATGTTATAGTATCTAAGTGGTTCTCTTTTTGCTATCTTTATCTTGATCATTTTGCTAAAATTGTGTGTTTGCGGTAATTGGTATCGTATGTGATTTTTATGGTGTATGTTTAGTTCGCTATTGTGACATTCTTTTTTAGATTTTGTAATATCATGGATTATGTTTGCATTTATTTTTCTCTTTCTTTTTCTCTTTTTGATATTTGTAGGGGGGAGGTATCGAGATATTATCGATATTAAGTGTTTAATGTAGGGGAACCTTTACAACTAAAGTAAAGTGTTGCACGCCCATCTGTAGTGCGCTAAGGAAATTTATCGGATTCATTTCATTGTTAAATTTCATATTACACTGAGAATAATTTATCAACAATAATATCTCCAAATTTTCCAAATATCAAAAAGGGAGAGACTGAAAGTGCAGTATCGTTCACTTGTTTTGATATTTTTGCTAATTTGAGTGTGTATGTGTTATAGTTTTTTTCGTGTATTTGTAATTTTCTTATCATTGAAAACTTTTGTGTCTGGACTTTATTCACATTTGAATTGTATTTTCTTTGCTTCGGCTATATTAGCGTGGTACCATTAAGACCTTTCATTACTCAATAAAATAAGAGTGTTTGATCCTTGTTAGTGTTTAAGCCTAGAAAAATTATCTTTTGTCGTTTTATCAAATAAGGCTTAAATCACAAGTTAGTATTCTTAAATCTAGATGTTGAATGATTTGATTTGAATAGTGTATTAAGTGTAATTTGAATCACGAACCTGGTGAAAATTGGGATTTGCTTATGGATTCTTTGATTCGAATGACAAAATAAGTCTGACTAGAATCACAAACTCATGTGACTCAAATTAAGTGATAATCCTGACTCGAATCAAATGTCTTCATGAAGCTAAATTTAGGCTTTGCTCAAATTGGCTCAAGTCAGGAACTTAACTTGACTTGAATCACAAATCAAATTTTACATCATAGATTTAAGTCGTTTCTTTGATCCAAACAGAAGTGTGAAAGTTGTGAAAGATGTGTGAAAGAGAGAATGTGTGAAAGTTTGCTATGTCGCATCTGAGTGAACTGTGTTTTGTAAAAACACAAGGGATTTTTCATAAAGTTATACGCATAAATCACACACATAATAAAACAAGTTTTTAAGCATCTATTTCTTAAGAAAATATCCCTAAAAATATTTTGGAGTTGTGACAGTTGAATAAGAAACTGTCTGAATTGGTTTGGACAAAAATTGTATTGTTTAATCGATTGGCACTCATACATAATTGATTGAGTTAGTACAAAAACTATCCTTAAAATTTTTGGACAACGTCTTAATGAACCATAATATTTTATATCTTTTATTTCCTTTA
Source organism: Lathyrus oleraceus (assembly GCF_024323335.1). Classification (NCBI taxonomy): domain Eukaryota; kingdom Viridiplantae; phylum Streptophyta; class Magnoliopsida; order Fabales; family Fabaceae; genus Lathyrus; species Lathyrus oleraceus. Next base: position 451,266,033 of record NC_066579.1, read on the forward strand.
AGACTTGGATAATCCTTTGATTTTAGGCCTTTCAAACAAATGACTTATTAATTTTGGACCAATAAATTTTCCTTTTTCTACCACCCAATAGTCTATAAATAGATATTCTTCCTTTCACATTTTCACGTCCAAAAACGTGAGTATTATATCTCACTCATCTCTCTCTTTAAAATATTTTCAAGTTTCTCTCACATTATTTTAGTTGCAGCACTTCAAGTAAGTCTTTTGTATTTTGGAAAGGACAATGTTGTAAATTCACCAAGAAATATTTTCTCTTGGTTGAATAAATTTTCCTTTAAGGGAATGTTTTGTTGGTTCAAATCTAAACTCTTCTAAAGATTTGGTTTAGGTATTTAGATTCTAAGTCGCTGAGATATCTAATTGGCTATATTGCTGTAACAGCCCAAATTTAATGCAAGACGACATCTTATTAAGATATGATTGGAAGCATGTTTATAGCTTATGAATGAATATCATAAACAAATATCTAGGACAATTTAGACTAATTCTCAATCACTATTAAAAAAACTATTAAGAGGAAATTCAATAACGCCTAATGAACTTTCCTAAGAGATGGATCAAAACTATTATATTTGACTTAGCTTTATTAGTATACAGTAATATAGTTATCATTGATATACTTTATAATTACAATGTTGTTTATATATTTTATAAGATAATTATTTTTTAAAGCTATTTTTATATTTTAATATTGATGATATTTTTTATTAAGAAACATAAGAATATCTAATTGATAGAGAAATATTGTAACCGAAAATCAATCCACTTTGTGACATGTGTGGTTGGGTTTGTTCCATTTCATTCCACACTGATACAAAGTTAATATTATCATCACAAAGTTATTTCCCACATTCATTCTCCTTACTAGCTGCGTTCATCTGTTTTGGTAAGCACAATAAGCTGCTTATTTTTGTAACCTTAATTTGCATAATAATTTAAGCTAATTTGGTTGTTGCAGGAGTATTGTAACATGTCTTGTCTAGCAACAGCAGATATATGTGACACAAACATATCACCTCTATCAAGTGGTGATTTAAGGATACTTCATCCAGTGTTCCAGAAGTATGGTCAGTCTCAAGCATTCTCAGGTCCAATAGCTACCGTAAAAGTGTTTGAAGACAATGTTTTGGTTAAACAACTTCTTGAAACAAAAGGAGAAGGAAGAGTTTTGGTTATTGATGGAAGAGGAAGCATGAGGTGTGCTTTGGTTGGAGGGAAGTTAGTGCAGTTGGCACAAAGAATGGGTTGGTCTGGAATTGTAGTGAATGGTTGTGTTAGAGATGTGGATGAGATTAATTTGTGTCAAGTTGGTGTTAGAGCTTTGGGTTCTCATCCACTCAGGCCTGGTAAGAAAGGTTGGGGGGAAAAACATGTTGGTGTTTATGTTGGAGGAAGTTTTATTGGTGATGGTGAATGGCTTTATGCAGATAATGATGGTGTCATTGTCTCCAAATTTCAGTTGTCAATCTGATTTAGTACTAATGTTTTTTCAATTATTCAAGTCTTTACACAATTGCTGTTTCATGTAATGGCTTCATCAAATTTTTCTGTATTCTTTACCAGTCTTGTTGTTGCTATTGTGTTGTTTTATTGAATCAAAAGTCTTTATTCAAAGCAATTATTTTCTAAGAATTCAGCTTTTATATAATTTCTAGGTTTATTTATTATGTGTTTATCAAATGCATGCTATTTAAGTTCTTATTTTACCATGTTTGAATAAATTTCTTTAGAATCCGAAACAATGAGGACTATTTGTCGGTGAAATTCATATGAAATGCTTAATTAATTAATTGGTCACCCACTCACTCCATGTACTCCTAGATCTTCTCTCACGAATGAAAAAGCTTTCCACTTGATTTTTGGACTTTGAAACTTTATAAATGGACAATGATATTCATTTTCCAAGGCATTCAAGCTAAGCACAATCTTAAGCACTAAAATTACCTATTAAAAGTTATAACTCATCACATTGAGGGGTTATAACACCAGAGAGCATCGAGGTTGTACGAAGTTTGGAGCACTTTATTTTCCCGCATTTTAATCTTGCTGCCATTTAATCGGTATCTCACACTGGTATTCAAATATTTAATTTTAAAATAGTGAAAACATCTTGAAATTAATTGAGAATTTATTTTCAGCATTTAAAAGAATTTTAAATATATTAATTTCACTACGAAGATCAATTTTTAAATTATTTAGTCGTATACAACCTTTTAGACTATGGCATTTTTCTATTTTTAACTAATTTTCCCCACTTTCGATTGCATGCGAAGAAATCAGAGTATCGAGAATCTAGTCCAACCAATTGACAAAATCGAATGCTACCTACTTATTATACGTCGATTACAACTGTTGGAGTTTGAATTTGTCTAAGTTGAATAAGTCATCTACTGTTACATAGTGGAGTTTGTTCCTAGTTTCTAGCTATAGTAAAGTATGTTTCCTAGTTTCTAGTGTAGTGGAGTCAGTTTCCTAATTTCTAGCTTGTTTCCGTTATTTTATTTATTTCTCTTGTAAGGCTATATAATGCCATAGTTTTTGGTTTAATAAATCATCACTTTCAGCTTTATATTTCACATTTGGTATCAGAGCAAAAACCTGTGTGAGAAAGTGATCGAGAGAGATGTCTGAGAGATCTGAAAAATTTGTGCAGCCAGCCATCCCAAAATTTGATGGCCATTACGATTTTTGGTCCATGACGATGGAGAATTTTCTGAGAAGCAGAGAATTGTGGAGTCTGGTGGAAGATGGCATTCCGGCGATGTCGATCGAAACAACACGGGCGAGTGAGGTGCAAAACAAATTGGTAGAAGAGGCGAAGTTGAAAGATTTGAAGGTCAAGAATTTCTTATTCCAGTCCATTGACAGAGAGATTCTGGAAACTATTCTTGACAAAGGTACCTCTAAGGCTATCTGGGAATCCATGAAAAAGAAGTATCAAGGCTCTACAAAGGTGAAAAGGGCGCAATTGCAAGCTTTGAGAAGGGAGTTCGAATTGTTGGCCATGAAAGAAGGAGAGAAGATCGACATTTTCCTAGGAAGAACCTTGACGGTGGTTAACAAGATGAAGGTGAACGGTGAATCAATGGAGCAGAGCACAATCGTGAGCAAAATTCTCAGATCACTAACCTCGAGATTCAACTATGTGGTGTGTTCGATTGAGGAATCGAATGATCTGAGCACGATGAGTATCGATGAATTACATGGCAACCTACTTGTCCATGAGCAGCGATTGAATGGATGTGTGCAAGAAGAGCTGGCACTAAAAGTGTATCAAGATGAAAAACCTAGTAGAGGAAGAGGTCGCGGAATGTTCCGAGGTGGACGCGGTAGAGGAAGAGGAAGAAACGCAGTCGATCGTGCCATTATCGAGTGCTACAAATGTCACCAGTTAGGGCAGTATCAGAACGACTGTCCCGAATGGGAGAAGAAGGTGAATTATGCTGAACTAGAAGAAGAAGAAGAGTTGCTCTTGATGTCTTATCTTGAGAAACATCAGGCAAACTGAGAAGAAGTTTGGTTCTTGATTCCGGGTGCAGCAATCATATGACCGGGTGCAAAGATTGGTTTTTCGAGTTGGAAGAAGGTTTGAATCGATCTGTGAAACTTGGAAACGACACAAGAATGTCGGTGGTGGGAAAAGAAAGCGTCAAAGTACAAGTTAACGGAGCCACCCAAGTCATACCTGAAGTTTATTATGTCCCAGAGCTCAAGAACAATTTACTAAGCCTTGGACAATTGCAGGAGAGAGGCTTGGCAATTTTGATTCGTGATGGAACCTGCAAAGTATATCATCCCAAGAAAGGTGCAATCATGGAGACTAATATGAGTGGAAACAGGATGTTCTTTCTTCTAACATCCAAATTGCAGAAAAACACGATGTGCTTGAAGACAGAAGAGGTGATCGAGAAGGAGACGAATTTGTGGCATCGCCGTTTTGGGCATTTAAACCAAGAAGCTCTAAAACAACTTGCACAAAAGAAGATGGTTATTGGGCTGCCGATGTTAAAGTCCACGAAGGAGATATGTGCGGTGTGTCTGACTGGAAAATAACACAGAGAGTCAATGTCAAAAAGGAGCCTTTGGCGTGCATCGAGACAGCTGCAGCTGGTGCACTCAGATATATGTGGTCCGATTACACCAATTTCACACAGCGAAAAGCGGTACATTTTAACTTTCATTGATGATTTCACTAGAAAAACTTGGGTTTATTTTCTCCATGAAAAATCGGAGGCACTCATCACCTTCAAAGCTTTCAAAGCAAGTGTTGAAAAGGGAATTGGAACCTTCATCGCTTGCTTGAGGACAGACCGCGGAGGGGAATTCACGTCCAATGAATTCAGAGAGTTTTGTAAAACTCATGGTATCACCCGACAATTGACGGTTGCATTTACGCCACAACAGAACGGTGTGGCAGAGAGGAAGAATAAAACAATAATGAATGCGATACGATCTATGCTGAGTGAGAGGCAAGTCCCAAAGGAGTTTTGGTCTGAAGCTACAAGATGGAGTGTGCACATCCATAATCGATCTCCAACAGCAGCAGTAGAAGACATAACACCTGAAGAAGCTTGGAGCGGTTCAAAACCTGAGGTGGAGTATTTTCGTGTCTTTGGGTGCATAGCATATGCGCATATACCTGATCAGAAGAGGAGAAAGCTAGATGATAAAAGCAAGAAATGTGTTTTCCTCGGAGTCAGTGAGGAATCGAAAGCATGAAGGTTGTATGATCCGGTTACGAAAACGATCGTGATAAGCAAAGATGTAGTGTTTGATGAAGACAAAAGCTGGGATTGGAATCAAACCAGTGTAAAAGAGAAAATACTCGACTGTGGAGAAGAAGAACGGAATACAGAAGAGAGAGAAGATGACATGGCTTGTCCTCCGCCAACCGCGAATTCATCGCTTTCTGGTTCGTCTTCGTCTTCCGCATCTGGTGGTAATTCGACACCGCCAAGCCCAGTCTCTTCTCTTCCCAGTCCAATTCCGCCATCTCCATCAAGATCGATTGAAAGAGAAATGGTTGCAGGCCCGCGGGTAAGGAGAACACCGGGTTATTTGGCTGATTATGTCACGGGTGAAGGAGAAGATGAGGAAGAAAGTTTATTGGTCATGCTATTGATGATGATGACAGAAAACGATCCAGTCAAATTCGAAGAAGCAGTGAAAGACAAGGTGTGGAGAGAAGCAATGAAAAACGAGATCGAATCGATCGAGAAAAATAACACATGGGAGCTAACTATCTTACCTGCAGGTTTTACACCAATTGGAGTGAAATGGGTGTATAAAACAAAGTTGAATGAAGATGGTAAAGTCGACAAATACAAGGCGAGGTTGGTGGCAAAGGGATATGCTCAGTGTTATGGTATAGACTATACTGAAGTCTTTGCTCCGGTGGCGAGGCTCGATACGATTTGAACTATACTTGCGGTTGCAGCACAATCAAATTGGGAAATCTTCCAATTAGATGTCAAGAGTGCGTTTCTACATGGGGAACTAAAAGAGAATGTGTATGTGCGACAACCGGAGGGATTCATAAAGAAAGGAGAAGAGGAGAAAGTATACAAGCTGAGGAAGGCATTGTATGGGCTCAAACAAGCCCCGAGAGCTTGGTACAGTCGTATTGAAGGATATTTCTTGGATGAGGAGTTTGAGAGGTGTCCGAGCGAAAGGAGGTAAAATTCTCATTGTCAGCTTGTATGTTGATGACTTAATATTCACTGGAAATGATAGAGCTATGTGTGATGAGTTTAAGAAGTCGATGACGATGGAATTTGAGATGTCAGATTTGGGAAAAATGAAACATTTTCTTGGGGTAGAGGTGAAGCAGAGTGTTAATGGGATTTTTATTTGTCAAAAACGGTATGCTCGTGAAGTTTTAGCAAGGTTTGGAATGGAAGAAAGCAATGCTGTTAAAAATCCAATTGTGCCGAGAACGAAGCTCACAAAAGATGAGAATGGCGAGAAGGTGGATGCAACTATGTTCAAGCAATTGGTTGGGAGTCTTATGTATCTAACAGTGACCAGGCCGAATTTAATGTATGGAGTATGTCTCATAAGTCGATTCATGGCAAATCCAAGGATGTCACATTGGCTTGCTCCGAAGAGGATCTTAAGATACTTAAAAGGTACAATCGAACTTGGAATCTTCTACCGGAGAAGTGAAAGCAGCAGTACAAGACTTATGGCATTCACGGATAGCGACTACGCCGGCGATTTGGATGATCGGAGGAGCACAACAGGCTGTGTGTTTTTTATAGGGTCCGGTGCGATTTCTTGGGCATCTAAAAAGCAGCCTGTTGTCGCCCTTTCCACCACTGAGGCCGAATATATTGTCGCTGCCTTTTGTGCTTGTCAATGTGTGTGGATTAGAAGGATCTTAGAGAAGATTAGAGCTGAAGAAGAGTCTGCAACCGTCATTCATTGTGACAACAGTTCGACGATTGCTTTGTCCAAACATCCAGTCCTTCACGGGAAAAGTAAGCATATCGAAGTACTGTTTCATTATCTCAGAGAGCTGGTGAATGGCAAAACTGTTAAGCTGGAGTATTGTGCAACAAAAAACCAAGTTGCGGATATTTTTACGAAGCCGTTGAAGCTGGAGCAGTTCGAGAAACTGAGAGCACTACTTGGAATTGTTAACTTGTCTGAAATAAGCTTAATTCAGGATAGTTAAGCTTAAGGGAGGGTATGTTGGAGTTTGAATTTGTCTAAGTTGAATAAGTCATCTACTGTTACTTAGTGGAGTTTGTTCCTAGTTTCTAGCTATAGTAAAGTATGTTTCCTAGTTTCTAATGTAGTGGAGTCAGTTTCCTAATTTCTAGCTTGTTTCCGTTATTTTATTTATTTCTCCTGTAAGGCTATATAATGCCATAGTCTTTGGTTTAATAAATCATCATTTTCAGTTTTATATTTCACAACAACAAGATGTTGTATGACCATTGTCGCCCTACAAGACGATTAAAACATTGGACTTTCACTTAATAATCCTTATTGCCCTTCGAAACAATTAAAATGTTAGACCTTTAATGTAGGATAATTACCGCCTACAAGGCAATTAAAACGTTTGATTTTCATTGAAGGATCTTTGTCTCCCATTATTAAAATATTGGATCTTTATTAAAGGATTCTTGCCCGATCTAATAGGAAAATTTGACATTTCGTGGGGACCAATTAATTAATGAAAACTGACAGAGAGACCAAAATAATTAATGCTCTGTCTAAAGACTATTCCAAAAAGATGAAAAGCAAGTCACAAAAGTTTGAAATATACTGTACTGAATAACACATATCTAGTCCATAAAGACAAAATAAGTAGATCTTAACTTATAATAGTGACAAAAGAAAATAAAAGACAAATAACTTATATATAAAATGAATATTAGGCTAAAAGTTACTTCAAATAATTTTTGCGAAAATCTCTAACTAACAAAGAGTCTGTTTCAAATAGTTTTTGAGAAAAACTCTAATTAACAGTCTGTTTTAATTTTTTAACCCACGTTAATCCAAAACCAAAAGCTTTGTTAGGTAATTTTAATTTACATTTTAGATTGTAACTTTTCTTATTAGTTTACGATTTTTTCTCAAAAATTATTTGAAGTAGTTTTAAGTTTTTCATTAATATTTTTACAAAATCTATTTTTTCCTTTTAATGTATTACCTTATATATATCATGTCAACTCACAAGAAAAAAGATAATATAATATTTAATATTTTTGAACAACATCTAAATTACATAATGAATTTCGAAATAATATTGATAATTCTCAAATTAGTGAAATGTCGAAGGAGAATCAACTAGATCCAAGAGTAAGAAAATTCATAATATTATTGTATTTTAATTGTGAAAATTGAAATAGAAAAACGGTAAAGGGAGTGAATATACCCAAATTAAAAAATGCAACCGCAATTTTCCAAAATTAGAGCGTGTTGAAAAAATGAGTTGCGAGTAGAAGGTGTCGCATCTTGAAAAATAGGATTTGTTCCGATGGTTGTGAAAAAAATGATTTAAACAGAGTCACTATCGAATTTATTTATTTCAAAAGAAAAAAGGAAAAATATCTATTAAACCCCTTTAAAAAAAAAATTGTCGATTTCGCAAAGAAAATGTGTTAGCATCTCTCACGTCCGTTGTACTCAACGAAAACCTTTTAGTTTAGTTTGTGATTGAATATTAGATTATATTAATTGTTTTTTTGAATAATAAAAGATTGAAAGAAAAAGAAAAGTGATGGAAAAAATGTTTTTATTATGGCGACAGAAAAGATTGCGAATCTTCCTTCAAATTTGAGTTGTCATTCTGATTTAGTACTAATGTTTTTTAAATATTTAATATCTGATACTATTCTTGTTTCATGTAATGGCTTTGTTTTTGAATTGTAATGGCTTTATCAAATTTTTCTGCATTGTATACGAGTGTTGTTGTTGCTATCATTTATTTTCTGTTGTGTTGTTTTATTGGATCAAAAAAATTTATTGGAAGCAATTATTTTATCCTGTGTTTATCAAATACATGCTATTTAAGTTCTTATTTTATCATATTTGAATAATATTTTTTAGAGTCCGAAACAATGAAGACCATATATCGGTGAAATTCATATAAAATATTTAATTAATTAATTATAATAAGAATTAAATGTTGGTTTGCAATTTTTATTTTTTAATTATTAGTCTTACTAACAAAGTATAAACTTAGAGATATTGATTATGTATTGATAGAGAGGATTAGGTATCTGACACTGTTATTCAAACATTAATTTTAAAATAGTAAAAGAATTTTGAAATTAATTGAGAATTTATTTTTAACTTTTAAAAGAATTTTAAATATATTAAGTTTACTGCCAAAGTCAATTTATAACTTTTTTTAGTATTTCGGTGACGTGTTGAATAATTTCTATTAATAATTTTATTTTCATTATCATAAAATATTGCATTTTGTATGACTAGAGTTGATAAACAAAAATCTTTGTTTCGGTGCCTTATTCATTATCTCATCAATTAAATTTGATTTATTGCTTTTTATTAATCTTTTGGTACAAACTTCAATTAGACAATATTTTATACTAGTCGTATACATGCGGTATATTAAATTTTTCCTGCCTTTATCGAGACTATTAAAACACTTGACTTTTACCGAAGGATATTTGTATTCCTATGAAATGATTGAAAAGTTGGATACTCGTTAAATGATTGACATTTAACTATTATTTTCTCTGTTTCTTTTTAATTATTATTTTTTGATTTATTACATATACCAAAAAAAACTAATCATTATTGTTTCTTTTCAAATAATAATTATTCTTTTATCTATAATATTCTCAATTATTTATTACATTCATTTTACTTTTTCTCTATCTTCTGTACTCCCTCTGTTCCTTTTTAAGTGTCATTTTCTTGATAAATTTTTGTTTCTTTTTAATTGTCACTTACAAAGTTTAAGGTAATATTAAATGTAGTTTTGTCAAAATTATCCCTATATAATTATTAAGGAGAAAGAAAAAGTAAAATGAATGTAATATATAATTAAGGGTATTATAGGTAAAATGAGAATCATTGTTTAAAAAGTAACAATGATAATTAGCTTTTTTAATATGGATAAAAAGTCAAAAAATAACACTTAAAAAAGAACGGAGAAAATAATTACTTAAGAGTAATTTTGATAAAATTGCAATTAATACTAACTTGAATTTTGCAAGTAACAATTAAAAATTAATAAATTTTTTTTCAAAAAAATAACATTTAAAAAGAAACGGAGAGAGAACTAGCACCGGTTTCTTAATATATGGATGGACAATGGACACTCTAAGATGATCAGATCGTAGAGTTGTAAACAAATTAGGCGAAAGAAAATAAAAAGACAAATAAATTATATATATAATGAATAATTGTATAACATTTAACTACTCATAATTATTTTTTAAAACTATCTCTATACTTTATTGTTGTTAATATTTGTTATTAAGATAGATAACAATAGTATCGAAGAAATAATAGAAAAAAATTCTAACCAACAAAAAGTCTGTTGGGTAAGACTAAACAAGAGTTTTTATCTTATAATTTTTCAACATGCATTAATGAAAGTTCTCTTTGGTAATTGTTATTTAACTTTTAACTTGTAAAATTTTCTTATTAGTTTACGTTTTTTTCTATTTGAAGTAACGTTTTACTTAATATATACTCTTAATATTTTAACAAAAAATTATTTTTGTCCTTTAATGTACTACCTTATATTCAGGTCAACTCACAAGAAGAAAGAAGAAAGATGATGCAATGATTAATGTTTTTGAGCAATATCAAATTACATAATGAATTTCGAAATAATATTGATAATTTTTAAGTTAGTGAAACTTTGAAGGAGAATCAACGAGATCAACCAAGAGTAAGAAAATTCAGAATATTGTTGTATTTTAATTGTAAATATGGAAGTAAAAAAATGGTATAAAGGGGGTGAATAGACCCAAATTAAAAAAAGGCAACCTCTGTTTTCTAAAATCTGAGTGTTTTCAAAGATGAGTTGCGAGTGGAAGGTTTGAAGTCAAAATAAAAATTATACAATTGATTATTGATCAAGCTAACACAATTCGTTTCACAAATATTCAAAATTATAACAATGAAACACTTAGTATGAATTGATTCAACTTTGTAGTCACAAGAAGTGTTCACTTTTCAGCAACTTCTTTATAGTCATTTTATCTTCTCTTTGTTTTTTATTCTTATTTTTTTTCTAGAAGGAATAAGATAAGAATGTGAATTTTCTTCATTCTTTCTTTTCTTTTTCTATTTTTTTTTCTTTTCTTGTCTTTATTTTTTTTTTTTTTCTTTTCTGCTTTTGAAATATCACAACTATATTAATTCAATATCACACAACTCCAAACAAGAGTCTTTCAACCTTTTAAATAGCGTAATAACATTGCTTTTCACTTTTAGGTTTGTAATGAGTTTCAAACAAAGAATGAGATAAATAGACTCAAGGGAGTTTCAAATAGGGGATCATATTTTTAAAGTTAGCTTTTTGGCTAAGTCGCTAAAAGTAAAACAGAGACAACTTGAATTTATCATACTAGTGTGCACAAGTAAACAAACAGTTTTAAAAAGTGTCAGATCAAGTTCTAGAGACTAACAAACATGAGTGAAATCACAGAAAGGTTAATGATCTACAACAAATGATGCACCATTTATAATTTAGTCCTACTTATTATACTAAGAATGCACAACAAATCACTCACACCACACCATGAGTCTTTAGTCAAGAGAACAAAGAAAATACTAAGAATGGACAACAAATCACTCACATCGCACCATGAGTCTTTAGTCAAGAGAACAAAGAAAATATGCACACTTGCAACTCAAAGATAAAAGAAAACGCATGCACATTTTCTTAATTTTTTATTTATTTTAAAGAAGAAAAAAGTAAATGACAAATAAGAAAACATAAAAGTAAATTACTCCCTCCCTCACACTTAATAAAAGAGACAAATATAAAATAAGAATGATAGAAAGGAAATAATACACTCGAGGAGTCAAGACGGATAGATGATTACATAAGTAGCATTTTCTAATGAGAGCTCTTCCACAGTTTTCTCTTCCAATGTGGGGCTCCAATGGAATAGCTTAAGACATTGTCCATTGACTTTGAAATTTTTATCAGTACCTTCACTTTTTATATCTGGATCAAAGAACATTCTTCTATAGGTAAAAGTGTTGAATGGACAAGTGAAAGTGGTTTTCTCTTTATCCTTTAGTTCAATGTTGATAACCATGAAAAATATCACGTTTCTAACTCGATACACATGTCATTTTAGTTTGTTTTATTCCATTTTATGATTTTATGCTGGTATATTGTGTTTATTTCATGTACTTTCCAAGTAGGAGCACCCGTGCGAGAAATCGGAACAAAAATAACAAAGAACGGAGAAAAGGAAAAATTATGCTCTCATGGAGTTCACCATGGCATTCTCCATGGCGTATGCCATAATGTGGAAGTCAAATGTTACCTAAGCACGGAGAAAAGTCAAAGAAAGACGCAGTCCAACACTCATTGTGTTCTCCATGAAGGTCATGGCGTTCGCCATGGACCTTCAAGGCCACACTCTACCAGTTTGCACTCATGGTGTTCGCCACGAGGACATGGCATCCGCCATGGACTTTGACACCAGAAAAATAGTAATTATCAGACCCAGTCTTCTCCTACACGAATTCAGACTCCTTTCATCAATTCTCAACACTATTGTAAACGCTGCAGTTTCTCACATTGAGGGACTGCTGCAACTTAGAATTAGGATTTTTCGGTGTACTTGGATCATCATTTACAACAATCTTGCCGAAATTGTTTCTCAATTTAATTTTAGAATCTATTTTTATTCAACTTTTAATTTGCAGGTTTTATTTTACTTATTGCTTTAATTTTTTTATATATTTATTTTAGTCTCTATAATTCTTGTTTTTATCTTATTTATTTATTGCTATTCTTCTTAATTTCCAGTCTGAACTATTGTTTATTGTTGCTGTCATTTAATTTCAAATTTCAGTTCATATTGTTATTTCTATTATTCAGTGTATTAATTTGTTTTAAAACACTCGTATCAGTTCCAATTGTTAATGGTCGTATAATTTTTGTTTGCATGTGTATGTGCTACTTGCAGGTACATACATACACACACATATATATATATATATATATATATATATATATATATATATATATATATATATATATATATATATATAAACCTATTTTTATTTCTAGTTAAATTTTATTATTTTAAGTTCAGTTTAATTAATAATAGCATGCTTTCCATAAATATGTTCGGCTAAGTTCTTAGAGCTCAGGATATGAGGACCGTCGTTCCGATGGGACTCGGTAAATTATACTGGCACTGATTTTTAATATTATATTATTTTTCTGGTTCTAAATTTTAAATTTAAAGTTAAAGGCTTTGGGCGACAACGGAAGTTCTCAGATACTGATTAATAGAGCCACGGTGTGAGATCGGTATCTGATCAATAACATTTGGATTTTTAATTTCTAAACATAGCGACAACACTTTATTAATTAATTAGGACTTATCGGTTTTCAAAAACTGTTTCGAAATTATAACTTGCAGGGCGACAATAGGCCACTACGGTTTCGAAACATAACACGGGCTGCGCGAAAGTGAGTAGTGTTTTTAAATTAGTATTTCCATTGAAAAATATTTTAAACCAAACCAAATGCTGAAATTTATATGAGTCCCGAAGTTACACCGGGAATTACGTTTCGGTCTCCGTTTATTCAAATTCTAAAACTAGTAATTTACATCTGTTCTTAAACAAATCAAAATCTTATTAGCCTTAGATTTACAAAGCGACAATAGATCACAGTAGATTTACATTGGACTATGTGGGCTTGACATTTTTTATGCTATAATTGATTGTTCCGTGCACTTATGAACTTTGCAGTTCGATCTCAAGATGAGTTACACTCAAGTATTGTTCCACCTGTAATCCAGGAGAACAACTTAGAATTGAAACCTTCTCTATTGTAAATCGTGCAACAGACCCAATTCTCAGGAAATCTCACTGAGAACCCAAATCTTTATTTGTCAGTGTTTGTACATTATGCAGACACGTTAAAGACTAATAATGTAAATCCTGAAGCAATTCGCCTAAGTTTATTTCCTTTTTACCTAAGAGATAGAGCTAGAGCTTGATTACAGTCTTTACCTGCTAACTCTATCACTACTTGGAATGAACTAAAGAAGGAATTCTTAGCTAGATATTTTCCTCCGAGAAAAACATCAGTGTTAAGAAATCTCATAACTACGTTCAGACAGACAGAAGGAGAATCATTTTTTGAAGCTTGGGAACGATATAAGGATATGATGAGACTATGTCCTCATCATAGTGTAAAGAAATGGCTCATCATCCATACATTTATAATGGTCTATTTTATAACATAAGAATGACCATAGACGTTGCAGTTGACAACGCTTTAACGGATAAACCCTTCAATGAAGCTTACCAACTTATCGAGAACATGGCACAAAACCATTATCAATGGGTAAAAATGTGCTCAAGTAGATAAAACACCACAAAAGGGAGGCATGTTCGAAGTAAATGGCCTAGACCATGTAGTTGCCATAACTTCAAATTGTGAGATTTGTGGAATCTAAGGACATATCACTACTAATTGTCAGCTTTTGACAAGGACTATGACAGACCAAGTTAACTATGTGCAGCAAAATCCCTATTCAAACACTTATAATCCAGGATGGAGGAATCATCCAAACTTTTCCTACAAAAACAAGTTTGCTCCTAGCCCACCACCACCACCACCTCCAAATTTTCAGAAGGGAACTACCACTGCTCCCTCTACTCCTAAAAAATCAAATTAGGAACTGATGATGGAGAATTTAATTACAACTCAAACTCAAAAAATAAAGAATTTATGAACCAAAATGTTCACACATATGACCGGGTGGTAGAGTTGTAAACAGATTAGGAGAAAGAAAATAAAAGACAATAAATTATATATAAAATAAATATTTGTATAACATTTAACTACTCATAATTATTGCTGCTAATATTTGTTATTAAGATAGATAACAATAGATCGAAGAGATAATAGAAAAAAATTCTAACCAACAAAAAGTCTGTTTTATAAGACTAAAAAAGAATTTTTATCTTTTAACTTTTCAACCCGCATTAATACAAAAACTCTATTTGATAATTGTCATTTAATTTTTAACTTGTAACTTTTCTTTCTAGCTTATGATTTTTTCTCTTTGAAGTAGTTTTTACGTGATCACGTTTTATTTAATTTATACTTTTAATATTTTAACAAAAATCTATTTCTTCCCCTTCGTACTACCCTATATATATATATATATATATATATATATATATATATATATATATATATATATATATATATATATATATATATATATATATATATATATATATATATATAAATTTATTTTGAATTAAATAATTATATTTATGTCAACTCACAAGAAGAAAGATGATCCAATGTTTAATATTTATGAGCAATATCCAAATTACATAATTAATTTCAAAATAATATTGATAATTTTCAAGATAGTGAAACGTCGAAGGAGAATCAATGAGATCAATCAAGAGTAAAAAATTCATAATATTATTGTATTTTAATTGTGAATATGGAAGTAGAAAAATAGTCCCAAATTAAAAAATGCAATCGACATTTTCCAAAATCGGAGTGTTTTCAAAGATGAGTTGCAAGCGGAAGGTTTGAAGCGAAAATGAAAATTCTACAATTGATTATTAATCAAGCTAATACAGTTCGTTTCACCAATATCAAAGATTATAACAATGGAACATTTGATATGAATTGATTCAAATTTGTAGTCACAAGAAGTGTACATAGTTGATTCAATATGTGAAATCCTAAATTCAAACCGTTTTCAGATTTATCAATCACAAGACTTGCTTGACTAGTTATCCAATTCCAACAAAACATATGATTTACGTAATTAATCACTATCAAGAACAAAATGATATAATATAAAGGAATTGAAAAACCTAGCATGCAATTACTACAAATATAAATGCAAGAGTAGAGTTAGAGAGATGACTCAAGGTGAGAAAAACACAAGAAAGGGGGTTGAATTATGTAAACTTTTTCTTCTTCTGCTTCTAATTTTCTCAATCAGATTCTGAACACTTGGTGTGCTTCTTAAGGTCCTTATCAGATTCTGAATCAGAATCATACTCAATGTTACACAATTGATAGTATCAGAATGATAAGGTCAGAAAGCAGGAAAGTAAAAGTAAAGACATACAACAGTAATCCTGGTTCCCCTCACAACTTGAGAGTAGTCCAATCCCCATACACTTCCAAGGGATGTTCACTTTAACCAAACTGATTACAAATGCTCAAGCACCAAGCAAGATACTTCCAATGCGAAAACCCTCAAGTAAGAGACTTTTATGCTCAAGCATACACGAAAGAGACTTATAATTCTAAAGCACATAGGCAAAAGACTTCAAATGCTCAAGCACTAAAGCAAGAGACTTCTGACTCTATAACAAACAGTTAAGAGATTTGGCCAATAACTACACTTGATATATAATCAGAGGTGTAGATAGAATACTACTAAAAAAGACTCTAAGATTTACGAACTTCTAAAATATATAGGTTATAAGTCTATCAAATTCGACAGAGTGACTACTCTTTGAAATGTCATGGTTCATAGTCTTGTTATGTAATGGATTTTCTTCTTCTTCTTTGGGCCCTCTGTTTCTTATATAGAGAGGAAGAAAAGAGATGTTGAAGACTTTCACCAAAAGGTTGGATAACATTTATACTTGATTTGACACATTAAGAAAATAACTTTCTACAAGAGGAATTATTCGTTGAGGCTCAAACAACAAATAAGAGATTTATCCTTAAGTCTTCATGTGACCAAAAGGTCTCTGAGTCTGGTAGGGTTTCCTCGATTGAAGCAATTATCCTTTAGAGGTTACCTTTCTTCAGACTTCACTCTTTAGAGGTTGATATCTTTAGCGTCTACTTCTTGGGTTCTGAAGTTTCAGAGCCTCGATCACTAGAGGCGGACTTTCTTTAGAGTTGACTTCTTCAGAGGCTGGATCTTCCATTAGTGCTAGGGTCTTCAGAAGTGATCTTCAGAGCCATAGTCTGAACTTCATATTCATAATCCTCAAGCTTTTCTTCATTTGTTCACGGTCTTATAATCTTCCATACTTGAGTAGATGTTAGAATACCCAATTGTTCTTTAAGTACTTTGTTATTATCAAAATCTAAGAGGTATTTTATCAACCAATTTTGTTCCAACAATCTCCCCCTTTTTGATGATAACAAACATAATTATTTAAGAACACCGGTTGTTAATTTAATTAAGATGTTGACTTCAAGGTCTGAGGTTTGTAAGTTCCCCCTAAGTCTGATAGTTCAGAGGGTGAGGTTGGTAAGCTCCCTCTAAGTCTTATTCTGGTTAATTAAATTCTTTTTAAAGCACAATCTTACGATATAAAATACTCATTATCTTTCTCCCCTTTTTGTCATCAACAAAAAGTAATATCTAGAAAAGAAAAGATTTTGAAGAAAAATGAATATATGGGAAAGAATCAGGTCTGAGTAAATATATTGAATAGTCAGGATTTATTCTCCCCTTGTGTAGTACACGAGATATTCCAACCTGTTTTTGAGCCTATTATTAATAGAATTTAATTACGAATATTGTTGACAAATTAATTATTGTTCAATCTCCAACTTATCACCAATTAATATAATTTAAATTCCCTAAATGGTTGTAATTCCCTTTCAATTACAAAACCAATAACAAGTGCAATTGATGCTAATATATGATATGTGATCCTAATTTCCGAATTAAGCTGACACAGATTAAGCAAACGCGATTACAGTATGAAACATACATCAATCAAAATAAATTAATCATATTCTATAAGAAGAAATAGAATTAGAAAAACAATGGAAGTCGAATTAAGCAATCAAATTTACATAAAGAATTGAAAAGGAATTGAAATTTCTTTGGAAATTATAAAAAAACTTCAAAGCGGATGGAGACACGATTATAGCAGATCAATCACTAGGACGTCAGTTCTCCATAGAATTTATAGTAGCTCTTCTAATTTTGCGAGTATTGAATGATTGAAAACAAAGCTATGAATTTACTTAAATAATAAAACGAAAATCGGACCGTAATAGCATACGGCCCAAAAAACTTAAAAACTGCCCCAAAACTAATTATTTTATTAAGTCAGAAGATAAAATTGATTATTCGAACTTCTTCACTCTGAATTAGCTTTTAACTTTAACATTAAACTTATATCTTATCCTCTTAGATTTCCAACACATTTTAGAACGCATCAAACGATATCCTGTAGCCAAAGTTATGACTTGCACGGCGAGAAGGTGTCAAATTACCGCTTATTCAGAAAATAAATAACCAAATTAAAATTAAATCAGAAATAAGCTAAACTTAGGAAACGCACTCAAAACATCAAAATAAAAGCAACAAGTCATAAAAAATCTCTTAGCATAAAGTAAAATAAGGGTATTTAAATACACTGCTCAAATTCCCTAACACTTAAAATTTTGCACTTCGAGATTTCTGAGAGCATGCAATTTCAAAGATTTTCGGGATCATAAAGGGGTAAGTAAAATCCTCATTCTAAACTTCAAGTAATATAGTGTTAGTGAGTAATTTTGTGTGACAATCAAAGCAAGTAAAAAGACAGTTTACCGAAAGGTATATCATAAGTAGCAAGATCCTCACATGATAAAATTCTATCAACTCTCAAGTGTTTAGACTAACTGTTTACACTTAAAGTACATCATGAAAATTATCATAACCGTAAGGTTGAAATACTGTAACATCCACATTTGAAATACATGCACACAGAGATCAAAATGACTTTTTTTGAGCTGTAACGTGGTCAAGCTACGGGTGAGATAAATCCTATGGGATACTAGGCTAAAATTTAAAAGGGAAATTGAAGGAGACTAAGGGAATTGAACTAAACAATAATTCATTCACTTTTCAGCAACTTCTTTACAATCATTTTCTCTTCTCTTTGGTTTTTATTTTTATTTTTTTTCTAGAAGGAATAAGATAAGAACATGAATTTTCTTCCTTCTTTCTTTTCTTTTTCTGTTTTTTTTTCTTGTCATTCTATTTTTTTTTCTTTTCTCCCATCTTTTGAAATATCACAGTTATATTAATTCAATCCCACACAACTCCAAACAATAGTCTTTCAACCCTTTAAATAGGGTAGTAACATTATTTTTCACTTTTAGGTTTGTAATGAGTTTCAAACAAAGAATGAGATAAATGGCCTCAAGGGAGTTTCAAATAGAGAATCATATTTTTAAGGTTGGCTTTTTGGCTAAGTCGCTAAAAGTAAAATAAAAACAACTTGAAATTATCATATCAGTGTGCACAAGTAAACAATCAGTTTCAAAAAGTGTCAGATCAAATTCTAGAGACTAACAGACATTAGTGAAATCACAGAAAGGTTAATGGTCTACAACAAATGAGGAACAATTCATAATTTAGTCCTACTTATTATACTAATAATGTACCACAAATCACTCACATCACACCATGAGTCTTTAGTCAAGAGAACAAAGAAAATACTCACACCTGCAACTCAAAGATAAAAAAAAAAAAGCATGCACATTTTTTTTTAAAAATAAAAACGTAAATGACAAATAAGAAAACATAGAAGTAAATTACTCCATCCCTCACACTTAAGACATGCATTATCCTCAATGAAAGAGACAAACATAAAATAAGGATGAGAGAAAGGAAAGAACACACCCGAGTAGTCAAGATGGATAGATGATTGCATAAGTAGTCTTTTCCAATGAGAGCTCTTCTACAATTTCCTCTTCCAATGTGGGGCTCCAATGTCATATCTTAAGGCAGTTTCCGTTGACCTTTTATTTTTAATCAGTATCTTTACTTTTTATATCTGGATCAAAGAACATTCTTCTATAGGGAAAAATGTTGAAGGGAAAAGTGAAAGTCGTTTTCTCTTTATCCTCTAGTTCAATATTGATAACCATGAAACATATCATGTTTCTGACTCGATACACATGTCATTTTAGCCTGTGTTATTTCCATTTTATGATTTTATGCTGGTATATTGTGTTTATTTTAGGTACTTTCCAAATAGGAGCACCCATGCGAGAAATCGGGATGAAAATAACAAAGAACGAAGAAAAATGACAAATTATGCTCTCATGGAGTTCACCATGGTGCTCGCCATGGTGTCTACCACGACGTGAAATTCAAACTCCACCTAAGCACGAAGAAAAGTCAAAGAAAGACATAGTCTAGCACTTATTGCATTCGCCATGAAGTTCATGGTGTTTTCCATAGACCTTAAAGGCCACGCTCAATCAGTTTTCACTCATGGTATTCTCCATGAGGCCATGGAGTCCTCCATGGACTTTGAGGCCAGAAATACAGCAATTGTCAGGCCCAGTCTTCTCCTACCCAAATTAAGACTCCTTTCATCAATTCCCAGCATTATTGTAAAAAGCTGCAGTTTCTCACATTGAGGGACTGTTGTAACTTTGAATTAAGATTTTTCTGTGTATTTGGATTATCATTTACAACAATCTAGCCAAAATCATTTCTCAATTTAATTTCAGAATCCATTTTTATTCAGCTTCTAATTTGTAGGTTTCATTTTACTTATTGCTTTAATTTTTTATTTTTAGTCTTTATGATTCCATTTTTTATCGTATTTATTTAATGTTGTTGTTGTTCTTAATTTCTAATCTCAACTATTGCTTATTGTTGGTGTCATTTAATTTCTAGTTTCAGTTCATATTGTTATATCTATTATTCACTGCAATTATCTGTTTTAAATCACTCATATAAGTTCCAATTGTTATTGTTCTTACCGTTTTTGTTTACATGTGTATGGGATACTTGCAGGTGCCTAAACCTATTTGTATTTCAAGTTAAATTTTATTATTTTATGTTCAGTTTAATTAATAATAGTATGCTTTCCACAAATATGTCCGGCTAAGCTCTTAGAACTCAGATGGAGACACGGTCGTTCCGACGGGATTCGGTAAATTATATCGGCACTGATTTTTAATATTAAATTATTTTTCTGGATCTAAATTTTAAATTTTAAATTAAAATGCTTTGCGCGACAGCGAAAGTACTCAGATATCGATTAATAGAGCCATAGTGTGACATCGGTATGCGATCAATAAAATTTGGATTTTTAATTTCTAAACATAGCGATATTATTTTTATATTTTTATTCAAAATAATAATAAAAATAATTAGAAATTACTAAAGCCATATCAATGGGTTTGGTCAATGGGTCCGCGGGTTGCAAAACTCAAACCCAATACTCGAACCAAAACTATACGAGTTATTATGGATTGGGTTAGGTATACCCGTAAATGAATGGGTTCGGATAATTTATGGGTTGAGTTGGTTTGGATCGACCCACACCCATGAACACCCCTAGATGAACCCCTGCTTTTCAAAAGAGGAGCCGACGGTATCTTTCTCCGATGTGTTCCTAAATAGGAAATTCAGAGTATCATGAACCACTGTCACTCCTCACCTTATGAAGGGCATGCTACTACGTCAAAGACATGCGCGAAAATACTTCAAGCATGCCTTTATTGGCCTAACATATGACACAATGTCCATGCTATGGTCATGAACTGTGACTGTTGTCAACGCACCGAAAACATTTCCCGGCGAGATGAGATGCCTTTGAATAACATATTAGAGGTATAGGTCTTTAATGTTTGGGGAATTGATTTCATGGGTCTTTTCCCATCTTCTATGGGAAAGACGTACATACTCGTAGCAGTAGATTACATATATAAATGTATAGAGGTCATCGTCTCTCCTACAAATGATGCACGAGTGGTAATTAAAATGTTTAAGAACAATATTTTCCCTAGATTTGGTGTACCAAGGCTATTCATAAGTCATGGAGGATCACATTTCATACCCAAAATATTTGAGAAGATTTTACACAAGTATGGAGTGCGACATTGAATGGCTACACCCTACCACGCTAAGACCAACAGACAAGTAGAGGTTTCTAACAAAGAAATTAAACAGATTCTAGAGAAAACAGTTGCAACCTCTAGATAGGACCGGTCAACTAAGCTTAACGAGGCATTATGGTCATATATGACATCCTATAAAACACCCATATGGACTACTCCATTCAAACTTGTGTACGGGAAGTCAATTATTCGAGTCTTTACACTATTGTTGTTTCATGTAATGGCTTCATCAATTTTTTTTGCATTCTTTACCAATCTTATTGTTGCTATTGTGTTGTTTTTATTGTGTTGTTTTATTGGATCAAAAGTTTTGATTCGAAGGAAGCAATTATTTTATGCAAGAATTCATATTTTATATAATTTCTAGGTTTATTTACTACGTGCTTATCAAATAAATGTTGTTTAAGTTCTTATTTTACTATGTTTGAGTAGATTTCTTTAGAGTCCGAAAAAATAGGATTGTTTATTGGGAAATTCATATGAAATGTTTAATTAATTAATTGTAATAAGAATAAAATGTTGGTTTGCAATTTTTATTTTTAACTATTAGTTTTATTAGAAAAGTAGAAACTTAGAGATATTGGTTATGTATCGAAAGAGAGGAACCGATATTTGATGACACTATTATTCAACATTTAATTTTAATATAGTGAAAGAATTTTTAATTTAATTGTGAATTTATTTTTAACTTTTAAAAGAATTTTATATATATTAATTTTATTACGAAAGTCAATTTTTAATTTATTTAAGAATTTCATTACAAAAGTCAATTTTTTAATTTGTACAAATAATTTTATTCTTATTATGATAAATTGTTAGTATTTTGTACGAGTAGAGTTGGTAAATGAAAATATATGTTTTGGTCCCTTATTAATCTTTTCGCAAACTCCAATTCTTTGTGTAGTCTTAGTTAAATATAGGAACGATATATAATGGTAATTGTAATTGGTCTACGGGGATTCAATAATATTTTAGTTACGCTTTTTAGACTAAGATATTTTATTTTAATTAATTTTCCCCACTTTCAATTGTATACGAAAAATCCAGAGCACCGGGAATCTAACTCAATCGATCAATAAAATCGAACGTATACGTCGGTTGCAACAAGATGTTGCATGACCATTACCGCCCTAAGAAACAATTAAAATGTATATGATAGTTACAGCCTAGCCTACGAGACAATTAAAACACTTGACTTTTATGGAAAGATCTTTCCCTTCGTAAGACACGATTGAAACGTTGGACCTTTATTAAAAGATTTTGCCGCTCTATAATAGGAAAATTTTGACATTTCGTGGGGACCAAATTAATTAATGGAAACTGACAGAGGGACCAAATTATTTAATGCTCTGTCTAAACACTATTCCAAAAATATGATAATCAAAATACTATACAGATGGTTTTTCAATAGCAATATCTAGTCTATAAAAACAAAATAAGTAGATCTTAACTTATAAGGAACTAACTATTAACTTGCACCAGTTTCTTAGTATATGGGTGGAAAGTGTACTCATAATTATTGTTGCTAATACTTGTTATTAAGATAGATACCAATAGATCGATGAAATAATAGAAAAAAAATTCTATCCAACAAAAAGTCTGTTTGGTAAGACTAAAAAAGAATTTTTATCTTTTAACTTTTCAACCTGTATTAATACAAAAAGTTCTATTTGATAATTGTCATTTAATTTTTAACTTGTAACTTTTCTTTTTAGTTTATGATTTTTTCTATTTTAAGTAGTTTTTACCTTGTCATGTTTTATTTAATTTATACTTTTAATATTTCAACAAAAATCTAACAAAAATCTATTTTTCCCCTTCGTACTTTTAACCGGATTGCATGGTGCTTAGTTATAAACCGCCATTATTTTTCTTGCTCAGCCAAATTTATGGCGTTTTAAAAACATCGTATTTGTAAATTGTGGCGGCTGAAACGGTTATGATATTCTTAAAATAATCGCAACAGTTTATGCACTTTTTTGTAGTGCATGAAAAAAAGTATTCAACTGATGCATGGGTTAATAAAAGGTCCAAAAACTAATGTGACTAATCAAAGCTCCAACAAAGATGATTCTCTCATCAATAATAAAATTCACATGTCAATTCTCGAAGAAAATATACAGAGGTATGTCAATGAGTTTTCAAACAAACTTATAGACTTTTAGTACTTTGTTGAAAAGATGGCTGAGATCAAATTAGGAATTCGATTTTTGGCTCTAGTTGAGGAACATAGTTTGCTGAGATTTTTGAGTTTGAATATTAAGTATGATCCGAAGCTTGCTAACATGCTTTATTGCAATTTGAAAATCACTGATGAAAGTTTAGAGTGTCATTTCAAAGTTGATTAAGTTCTCTTTAGATGACTTTAGTACTCCTTTTGGTGTATTGGCTAGAGGTGAAGAAATATGTACCACTAATGCTCCTAAATTTTCAATGTTTGATTTGGTAACAAGTATTTCTAAGTCTGTATTCGGTGATCGTCTGGATATGGTCGATCTTAATATAAGTCATATTAAGTTTGAAATGCGAATTTTGCACTGGATTATGGTTTAAATGATGTACAATAAACGTCATAACTAGGCAAGAGAAGATGACTTTGACCTCTGTCTATTGTGGGTACTTTTAAGCAACACACGCCATAATTAGGTCACTTTCGTTCTGCAGAGGATGAAGCACTACAGATCCTCTCCTAGGACTTCTTTATTATTCTCATCATTTGTCATGTTCATTCTTGAATTGAATAGTATTACTTCATTCGCTACAAATTTGGTGAAATCGCCAAAGTGGGTTGACTTCACTATTATTAATCTTATGAGATACTACTAAGATGAAAGCGGGGAATACTATTTTCTACATACTTGTGGTATTATGCTTTGTGAGGATAGGATTGTGAAGGATCCTGATGAAGGGCTCAGTTCACCATTTGTAGATTCGCTTTCTTCTGATATGAAAGCATCATGGCACACATTGAAGGTGTTGCTAAGGAAGGTCAGAAAAGTTGGTGAAGTTGAATGAAGAGTCGAAGACCAAGATGCAAGCTGGTGAAGCTCGAGTCCTTGCTCAAGTGGAGTTTGTTAGAGCTGCTCTCGAGCACCTTGATAGTCCAAATCTCATCTTTCCTCTTTGTACTTCTAATCTTGATCCAAAGCATACTGACCCTGTTCTAGATCCTACAACTATTCCACTTCCTCATAATGAAGCAGCTGACTTACCTTGTGTTTATTTCTATTTTCATGCATATCATGTCATAGCATATGTTTTATCACTTTTGGATATTTATGTCATTTTGGATTAACTTCCTCATAAGGGGGTTTGATAATTTAACCTGCCAAAAACTATTAAGCATTAATGGATATTCTCAAGATCAAATCTTGGGGACAAGATTAATTCTTCTTGATTAAACTTGTATGAATTTATGATGTCCTCTCTCTCTCTCTCTCTCTCTCTCTCTCTCTCTCTCTCTCTCTCTCTCTCTCTCTCTCTCTCTCTCTCTCTCCCTCTCTCTCTCTCTCTCTCTCTCTCTCTCTCTCTCTCTCTCTCTCTCTCTCTCGCTCTCTCTCTCTCTCTCTCTCTCTCTCTCTCTCTCTCTCTCTCTTCCTCTCTCTCTCTCTCTCTCTCTTCTCTCTCTCTCTCTCTCTCTCTCTCTCTCTCTCTCTCTCTCTCTCTTCTCTCTCTCTCTCTCTCTTCTCTCTCTCTCTCTTCTCTCTCTCTCTTCTCTCGCTCTCTCTCTCTCTCTCTCTCTCTCTCTCTCTCTCTCTCTCTCTCTCTCTCTCTCTCTCTCTCTCTCTCTCTCTCTCTCTCTCTCTCTCTCTCTCTCTCTCTCTCTCTCTCTCTCTCTCTCTCTCTCTCTCTCTCTCTCTCTCTCTCTCTCTCTCTCTCTCTCTCTCTCTCTCTCTCTCTCTCTCTCTCTCCTTTTTTTATTTTTCGCATTGTTAATTTTCACTACTAATTTCTAAAAAAAATATTAAAGTTTCTTTAAAATCTGAAGATAATCGGAAAAAAATTTCAAACCATATTTTTTTCTAAAGCTCTCAATTCAGCTTCTTCTTATGTGTGGATTCAAATGTTTAGCACTTTCAATGTGACTACTAATAGTTTAGAATCCCATTTAAACTTGGTAGCCATGTTGATCCATCAGCTGACGATTTATTCAATTGTTAGTCGATTATTTATTTGTTAATTCTAATGATGTTTCATTGTGATAAAGCCTAGTGTGAATAATACAGAAATGGATTCTCTACCTTTCACTCCCCTAACTTTAGGTAACTTTAGGGTATTTTCATAGAGAGAGAAGTGAGAAAGAGAAGAAAAAAAATGGGGAAAATGATATGAGAGAGAAAGAGAGTGAAAAATCTTGGAGAGAGAGAGAGACAAAGGTAGAGAGAAGTTCCCTCCAAAAAGTCAGACAATCCTAACCTGATAATACCTTAACCTAGCAATTATTAGTCACGTTTAGTCTTCAGCGATTCATTTGATATCTTATTTTGTATCGGATAATTCCAACATCAACTAATTGTAATGCAACTAATAGCCTATCATTCTAGTTTAGCCTAATGAACAATATCTGAATTAACTAATTTTTTGTTTAGACAACCATAAAAAAATTATATTTTTAGTTCTTCTTTTTATAAAGAAAGGATTGGTTCATGCAGAGTCATCTCAAGTTTTTAGAGACCCTGTGTTGGTTAGTCATAGTTTAACAATGACAAAATAAATAGAGACCTTATTTAATCTCAATTTAACCTGACAAATATTTTATAAGATCCTATTTAGCTATAGTTTAAGTCTAATAATTTTGAGGCCCTGTAAGGTATCTCGTTTGCTCGCCCTCAAAGACCGACCTAGATTCATGGATGGTGTACATTCATAACATATGGTCTTACTCTTATAATCAACACTTTACAGACAATGCAAAGTTGGTCAAATTTCAATTGTTAGAGCATTAACACTAAAGAATGCTAGCAATATCCCATTAAGAAAATTTCTCCACGGACACTAAATAAGATGCTTCTTCTGAATAAGATTTATTTCACCAATATTTTAAAGTTAAACTATAAACAAGTCGCGAATTAGAATATACAAGTTAATTGGTCTTATCGGACAAGCACTAAAAAAACAAGTATAATACCCGGTAGCATCTTCAAGGCCCTCTAGAGTATTTACCAAAATCTTAGTATGACTCTGAATTCCTTCGAGGTATTTATCAGAACCTTAGTAGGACTTTAAATTACTTTAGGTATTTACCAAAACCTTAATATGAACTTGGAGCCCTCCGTGGTATTTATCAAAAACTTAGTAGCACACTAAAGCCCCCAAACTATCTACCAGAACCTTAATACGACTCTAGAGCCCTCTGGGACATTTATCAGAACCTTAATAAGACTCAGAATCCCTCTCGGGCATCTACCCGAACTTAGTAGGTCTCTAGAGCCCTCATGAATATTTATCAAAACATTAGTAGGACTTTAAAGTCCTCCGGTCTATTTATAAGAATCTTAGTAGGACTCTGAAGTCCTTTGAAGTATCTACAAGAATATTAGTATGACTATCGAGCCCTTTAGAGCATTAATTAAAATCTTAGTAGGACTCTGAAGTATCCATTAGAATCCTAGTGGGAGTCTAAAGCCCATTGAGATATAAACATATATAAGAGCTCTACATAAATCTTAAGTACATAAATCTTAAGTTCATCGTATGACCCGAAGGGACATGGGACAATAAACAAATATAAATGGAAAAAACACATGCGCATTAATTCAAGATTCACTTCGACAAAAGTGTGAAAAACTAAGATAAAAGAATGCTAAAATTTATTAATGAGCAACTCATTCTTGAAGGATGCGTCGGACAATCATTAATAATTCTCAAGAAAGGACTTTGCCCTTACACAACTCATTCTTGAAGGATTGTATACATGTTTTGGTTTTTGGTAGTTATTAAGAAAGCACTTTACCTTTACAAGACTCATGCTTAATGGATTGTGTACATGTTTGACTTTTTGATTGGACTTAGGAAAGCACTTCGCCCTTACACGACTCATACTTGAGGGGTTGTGCACATGTCTGGTCTATTGGGTCGGGCCATAAAATGGACAGAAATCAACCCTGACCCAATGGAGCCCACCCTAGATTAATGCTCCACCTAGAAGAGCGTGGATGGGATGAAATAGCTAATGGACTAGATTGGTTATATCAGCCCAAATTTAATCCAAGACGATATCTTATTAAGAATTAATTGAAAGCATGTTTATAGCTTATGAATGGATATCATAAGCAGAGATCTATGACAATTTAGATTAATTCTCAATCACTACTAAAAAAAATTTAAGAGGAAATTGATTAACGTCTAATGAGTTTTCATAAAAGACAGGTCAAAAACTACTATATTGGACTTAGTAAACACTAATATAGTTATCATTGATATACTTTTATGATTACAATGTTTTTTATATATTTTATAATATATTATTATTAAAAGGAAATGTACTAAAAACATTTAACTGATAATTATTTTTTAAAGCTATTTTTATACTTTAATATTGATGATATTTTTTTATTAAGAAAGATAAGAATATCTAATTGATAGAGAAATATTGTAACCGAAAATCAATCCACTTTGTGACATGTGTGGTTGGGTTTGTTCCATTTCATTCCACACTGATACAAAGTTAATATTATCATCACAAAGTTATTTCCCACATTCATTCTCCTTACTAGCTGCGTTCATCTGTTTTGGTAAGCACAATAAGCTGCTTATTTTTGTAACCTTAATTTGCATAATAATTTAAGCTAATTTGGTTGTTGCAGGAGTATTGTAACATGTCTTGTCTAGCAACAGCAGATATATGTGACACAAACATATCACCTCTATCAAGTGGTGATTTAAGGATACTTCATCCAGTGTTCCAGAAGTATGGTCAGTCTCAAGCATTCTCAGGTCCAATAGCTACCGTAAAAGTGTTTGAAGACAATGTTTTGGTTAAACAACTTCTTGAAACAAAAGGAGAAGGAAGAGTTTTGGTTATTGATGGAAGAGGAAGCATGAGGTGTGCTTTGGTTGGAGGGAAGTTAGTGCAGTTGGCACAAAGAATGGGTTGGTCTGGAATTGTAGTGAATGGTTGTGTTAGAGATGTGGATGAGATTAATTTGTGTCAAGTTGGTGTTAGAGCTTTGGGTTCTCATCCACTCAGGCCTGGTAAGAAAGGTTGGGGGGAAAAACATGTTGGTGTTTATGTTGGAGGAAGTTTTATTGGTGATGGTGAATGGCTTTATGCAGATAATGATGGTGTCATTGTCTCCAAATTTCAGTTGTCAATCTGATTTAGTACTAATGTTTTTTCAATTATTCAAGTCTTTACACAATTGCTGTTTCATGTAATGGCTTCATCAATTTTTTCTGCATTCTTTATCAGTCTTGTTATTGTGTTGTTTTATTTTTTATTGAATCAAAAGTCTTTATTCGAAGCAATTATTTTATGTAAGAATTCAGCTTTTATATGATTTTATGGTAAAAGAATGTATAGTCTTAGGATACAAAGTATCTGAGAGAGGAATCGAGGTTGACAAAGCAAAAATTGAAGTTATTGAAAACCTCCGACCACCTAAGATCACCAAGCCTTTAACCGATCTCTTGATGAAAGACGTTGAATTTATCTTTGATGAAAAATGCCTAGAGTCATTTAATATCCTTAAACACGCCTTGATCTCTGCATCTATCATGTAACCTCCTGATTGGAGTTAACCATTTGAGATCATGTACGATGCAAGTGATTACACCATAAACGTTGTTTTAGGATAGTGGAAAGATAATAAATTGCATGTCATTTATTATGCAAGCAGAACACTAGATGTATCTCAAATGAATTATGCCACAATCGAAAAGAAACTCTTATCTATGGTATTCACTATTGACAACTTCCGATCTTACTTAGTAGGAACTAAAATCATTATATACACAGATCATGTTGCTATAAGATACTTATTTAGCAAGAAGGATGTGAAGCCGAGGTTACTTTGTTGGATCCTATTTTTACAAGAATTAGATTTAGAAATATATGATAAAAAGGGAACCAAAAATGTAGTTGGTGACTACCTATCAAGATTGTATAATATTAAGGCAGAACATGTACCCATTAATGACGATTTTATCTATGATAGATTGGTTGCGTCAGTTGAAATTGAAGGAATTAGCTATCTTCACTATATTGATTATCTTAAAAGAAAATACTTGAACACCAAGAGCGAATCGGAGGAAGAAGCTGCGTTGGTACAAAACACTGTACCATGGTATGCTGACTTCATAAATTATTTAGTCGTCGAAGTTCTACCTGCATATATGACCTACCAACAGAGGAAGAAATTATTCCACGATCTAAAACAATTCTATTGGGATGAAACCCCTCCTTTTCAAAAGAGGAGTCGACGGTATCTTTCTCTGATGTGTTCCTGAATAGGAAATTCAGAGTATCATGAACCACGATCACTCTTCACCTTATGAAGGGCATACTACTACGTCAAAGACATGCACGAAAATACTTCAAGCAGGCCTTTATTGGCCTAACATATGGAGTAATGTTCATGCTATGGTCGTGAACTATGATTGTTGTCAACGCACCGGAAACATTTGCCGACAAGATGAGATGCCTTTGAATAACATATTAGAGGTAAAGGCCTTTAATGTTTGGGGAATTGATTTCATAGGTCTTTTCTCATCTTCTATGGGAAACAAGTACATACTCGTAGCAGTAGATTACATATATAAATGGATAGAGGTCATCGTCTCTCCTACAAATGATGCACGAGTGGTAATTAAAATGTTTAAGAATAATATTTTCCCTAGATTTGGTGTACCAAGGCTAGTCATAAGTGATGGAGGATCACATTTCATACCCAAAATATTTGAGAAGATTTTACACAAGTATGGAGTGCGACATTGAATGGCTACACCCTACCACGCTAAGACCAACAAACAAGTAGAGGTTTCCAATAGAGAAATTAAACAGATTCTAGAGAAAACAGTTGCAATCTCTAGATAGGACTGGTCAGCTAAGCTTAACGAGGCATTATGGGCATATAGGACATCCTATAAAACACCCATAGGGATTACACCGTTCAAACTTGTGTACGGGAAGTCAATTATTCAAGTGTTTACACTATTGTTGTTTCATGTAATGGCTTCATCAAATTTTTTTCATTCCTTACCATTCTTGTTGCTATTATGTTGTTTTATTGAATCAAAAGTCTTTTTTTGAAGTAATTGTTTTATGTAAGAATTCAGCTTTTATATAATATTTAGGTTTATTTATTACGTGTTTATCAAATACATGCTATTTAAGTTTTTGTTTTATCATGTTTGAGTAAATTTCTTTAGAGTCCCGTTTATTGGTGAAATTCATATGAAATGCTTAATTGATTTATTGTAATAAGAATAAAATGCTGGTTTGTAATTTTTGTTTTTAACTATTAGTCTTATTATGAAAGTAGAAATTTAGAAATATTAATTATGTATGGAAAGAGAGAAAGAGAGGAATTTGAGATTATGAAAGAATCTTGAAATTAATTGAGAATTTATTTTTAATTTTTTAAATAAATTTAAATATATTAATTTTACTATGAAAATCAATTTTTAACTTATTTAGAAATTTGATGACCCGGATGTTGGGGTCGCCACTAATTGAGTAATTTTTACAAATAATTTTATTCTCATTATGATAAATTGTTGCATTTTGTATGAATAGAGTTGGTAAACGAAAATCTCTTTTTCAATCTCTTATTCATTATCTCATCAATTAAATCCGGTTTACTACTTTTTATTAATCTTCATACATAGGAACGATATACAGTGATAATTGTAATTGATCTACGTGAATTCGACAATATTTTATACTACATATTGATATTGTCGTATACATGCGGTCTATCAAATTTTTGTCGCTGTTGTCAAGAATCAAATTTTTCAATATCGCTATTTCATT
Organism: Lathyrus oleraceus; assembly: GCF_024323335.1. Taxonomy (NCBI): domain Eukaryota; kingdom Viridiplantae; phylum Streptophyta; class Magnoliopsida; order Fabales; family Fabaceae; genus Lathyrus; species Lathyrus oleraceus. The sequence continues at coordinate 451,297,586 of NC_066579.1, forward strand.
GTTGCGCCTTTTAAACTAAGATATTTTTTTATTTTTAATTAATTTTCTCCACTTTGGGTTGTATGTAGAAAAACCTAGAGCACCGAGAATCTAGCTTAACCGATCGACAAAATTGAACGCTACCTACGTGTATTATACGTCAATTACACAAGATGTTGCATGACCATTACTGTCCTACGAGGCGATTAAAAGTTGGATTTTCATTGAAGAATTCTTACTGCCTATGTATCTCCAAGTGCGATGGAGAACTCAAAGCTGCGTAGTTCTTGGTAGCAAAGAGTGTTGGTTGATTGATGTTAGGGTGTCGCATCTCGAAAAATACGACCCCTCATGATGGTCGCGGAAAAATGATTTGAATAGAGTCGTCATCGAACTTTATTTATCCCAATGAAGGAATAGAAAAATATTGATAAAACCTTTAAAAATAGAATAATGGTCGTCGCAACCATATTCGGGTTCGGGAGTCGATTACCATTATTCTATTTTTAAAGGTTTTATCAATATTTTCCTATTCCTTCATTGGGATAAACAAAATTTGGTGGAGACTCTATTCAAATCATTTTTTCGCGACCATCACGAGGGATCGTATTTTTCGAGATGCGACAGCTGGCGACTCTGCTGGGGATTTTTAGATATTCATGTAGAAATGTGAATGTTTTTGTTTATATTAGATGAAGCTTCCCGTTTTGGTGGGAATTCTATGCATAGGTATGCTGATGATTGATATGATTGTGTTTAATGGCATCCTTGTTTTGGCAAGAATGTTTTGCATGTATAATGTGCTCAATAACTTTGTTTTTTGATGCACCTTCCCATTTTGGGTGTGATTTATGCATGTTTGTGCATATGAAAGTGCAGATGATGATTGGGTATGCCTTGAAATTGGTCTCCCTTTTTTTGAAGGTGAGAGTTCTTTTGGTGCTCATGTTAATGGGATTTGAATTTATGATGATGTCAATGGTGTAGACTTTTGTAGTTGAAAATATGATTTGGATATTTGGCTATTGAGAGGGTCCTAACTTCTCAGCACTCGATACCTTAGCGACACAATGCTCCGGTTTGTATTATAAATGCCCTTGTTGACCTTTACTGGAGATTTGCCAATGATAGGTTGCACATGAGTATCTTTCTGAGGGTATTTTGAGTTGTTTGCAAGGAAAACAACCACATCGGTCTGCAAATGATCAGATGTCTTTATACAACGAGAACAAACTTGGGGACTGTGAATCCCCCCTTTGATATAAAAAGTAGTTTTATTGTTCCATTCAACTGCGTTTTTTTGCTATTACCCAAAAATTTAAAATAATGTTTACCAAAGAATAAAGACATTTCGCAAACAAGCAAATAAAATAAAAATAATTGGGCATAATTTTGATGAGAAAACTTCTGTTTTTATTTATTTGACCCTTAAATGGGCAATTGTATATAAAGATGTAATTCCTTAATGAGGTAATTGTTGTGCAAGAAAAATATAATGGTAATGAAGATTGAGTTTCCATTGAGTTTCAATGTTGTTATAATCTTTATGTCTCTGAGGGCCCGAACACCTTGCTTCTGAAGAAGACGGTTGGATTGATTATTCTCTTTTGGAGTCTTCCATGGATAAAATGGATTCATAGGTTACAGACTTTGCCTTGCAATTAATCTCTAACTTTTGTCTGGATCTCTCTTTCGGGTTTTCAATCCACCGGGATACCCTTTTTTCCCTGTGCCTCCCTTTCGGATTTTCAACTCGGCGTGTTAGATATTTTTATTTTCACCCCTAATTTTTGTCTGGACCGCCCTTTCAGGTTTTTGATCCACCGCGATAGCCCTTTTTTGCCTAAGTCATCTTTTCAGGTTTTCGACTCAACGACTTTTATTATTCCACTTTTTTAGGCAAAGTACTTTTTGACTGCATCAGCATTTGTGGGGAGTGGCAATTCATCACCGTTCATAGTTGCAAGGATTAGAACACCTCCAGAAAAGGTTCTAACTACCACAAATGAACCTTCATAATTTGGCGTCCATTTTCCCCTAGAATATTTGTGAATTGGCAGGACATTTTTCAGTACCAATTCGCCTTCTTGGAACATTCGAGGACGAAACTTATTGTCAAATGCTTTCTTAAGGCACCATTGATAAAGTTGAGCATGCCATAATTCCTTTAAGCGCTTCTCTTCAATAAGGTTGAGTTCATCAAAACTTGCTTGAACTCATTCTGCCTCGTCTAGCTTAGCCTCCATCAAGACTCTCATCGAGGGGATTTCAACTTCTATAGGAAAGACTGCTTTCATGCCATAGACCAAGGAATATGGGGTTTCCCCTATCGAAGTACGTACTCATGTATGATAGCCATGCAGCGCAAAAGGTAGCATTTTATGCCAATCCTTATACGTGACCACCATTTTCTGAATGATCTTCTTGATGTTTTTGTTTGCGGCTTCAACAACTCCATTCATCTTGGGTCGGTATGATGATGAGTTGTGGTGTTTGATTTTGAATGTTGCATACAATTCCTCTAGTGTCTTATTGTTGAGATTGGACCCATTATCAGTGATGATTTTATTGGGAACCCTGTATCAACATATGATGTTTTTATTCAAGAAGCGGGCAACCACTTGCTTTGTGACATTGGCGTAAGACGCAGCTTTGACCCATTTTATGAAGTAGTCCATGGCAACCAGTACAAACCTATGCCCATTAGATGCTTTGGGTTCAATCATCCTGATCATGTCAATTCCCCATATAGATAAAGGATATGGTGATGTTATGACATTCAGAGGGGTAGGTGGTACGTGCACCTTATCAACATAAATCTGATACTTGTAGCATGTCCTAGTGTAATGATAACAATCAACTTCCACTGTTAACAAGTAGTAACCCGCCCTCATGAATTTCTTTGACATCGCATGTCCACTTGCATGGGTGCCAAAGGATCCTTCATGTATATCCTTCATGAGTTGACTAGTTTCATGCTTGTCTATACATCTGAGTAGGAGCATGTTGTAATTCCGCTTATATAGCATGTCTCCATTTAGGAAGAATTTTAATGCCAGACTATGTATATTCCTCTTGTCAAGGCTAGAAGCATTTGTCGAATATTCTTGTTTCTCAAGATAGTGTTTAATATCAAAGAACCTGGGTTTGCCATCTGATTCATTTGTTGTTGTCAAACAATGAGTAGGTTTATCAAAACGCTTGATTTCAATATTAGGCTGGTGGTTAGGCCATATCAACTTGTACATGGATGCCAGAGTTTCCAGAGCATCTTCCATCTGATTCTCTTCTCGAGGATTATGGGAGAAAGTGATTTGGTCAAATTTTGGGAGCAACTTCAGCATATAATCTCTATATGGAATTAGATTAGCATGTCTCATTTCCCAATCACCTCTGATCTGATGTATTACTAGAGCGGAGTCTCCATATACTTTAGGGACCTTAATCCTCAAATTAATATCCTCCTCTAGTCTCAGTATGCAAGCTTCATACTCAGCCATGTTGTTTGTACAGGTGAAACAAAGCTTTATTGTGAATGGTAGATGAAAATTAGTGGGAGACATCAATACTACTCCAACTTCATGACCTATTGCATTTGAAGCACCATCGAACATAAGAACCAATCGCTCCCCTAGTTCGGGTCCTTCGTCGGATCCAGGGATCTCAGAGTCTTTGACAACCATAATATCCTCGTCTGGGAAATCAAACTTCAGAGGTCGGTAATCCTCCATTGGCTGGTGAGCAAGATAATATGCCAGTACACTACCATTGATGGCCTTTTGTGCGACATATTGGATGTTGTATTTTGATAATAACATCTGCCATCGAGCAATTACTTTGATGAGGGATGGTTTCTCTAATATGTACTTGATGGGGTCCATCTTGGAAATTAACCAAGTTATCTGAGTCAGCATGTATTGTTTGAGACGTTTAGCAGCCTATGCAAGTATGCAACAATTTTTTTTTAACAATGAGTATCTGGTCTCACGGTCATTAAACTTCTTACTTAGATAATAGATGTCATTCTCTTTTTTGCCAGTTTCTCCTTGCTACCCCCAACACGCAGCCCATAGATTCATCGAGTACTGTTAAGTACATGATGAGAAGCCTTCCCTGGACAGGGGGCATCAAAATTGGTGGTTCCTATAAATATTCTTTGACTTTTTCAAAAGGAACTTGACAATTATCATTCCAATTAATCGGTTGATCTTTCCTCAGAAGTTTGAATATTAGTTTACATGTGGCGGTGAGATGTGAAATGAATTTGGCGATGTAGTTTAATCTCCTCAAGAATCCACGAACCTATTTTCCAGTCTTTGGCGCAAGCATGTTTTGAGTGGCTCTGACTTTGTAAAGATCCATCTCAATCCCTTTCTGGCTTACAATAAAACCCAAAAGCTTCCCCGATCGAACCCCAAATGTGCATTTGTTAGGGTTAAGCCTCAACCTAAATTTTCATAATCGAGCAAACAGCTTCTGCAAATTGGTAATATGCTCCTCTTCAGTCTGGGATTTGGAAATCATATCATCAACATACATTTCGACCTCTTTATGAATCATGTCATGAAAGAGAGTCATCATTGCGTGTCGATATGTTTCCCCAACATTCTTTAACCCAAAAGGCATCACCTTATAGCAAAAAGTTCCCCAAGGGGTGATGAATGTGGTTTTCTCCATGTCCTCCGGATCCATTTTAATCTAGTTATATCAGGAGAAACCATCCATGAAAGAAACTATCGAGAACTGAGATATGTTATCCACCAATACATCAATGTGAGGTAATAGGAAATCGTCTGTGGACTAGCTCTGTTCAGATCTCGATAATCAACACACATGCGGACTTTTCCATCTTTCTTTGGTACCAGCACAATGTTGGCAACCCATTGTGGGTACTTAGAAACCTCTAAGAACCCAGCGTCGAACAACTTTCTCACTTCTTCTCTGATCTTGAGAGCCATGCTTGGACGAGTTATTCTAAACTTATGTTTGATAGCGGGACATTCTTCCTTAAGTGGCAGCTTGTGCATGACAATATACGTATCCTACCCAGGCATATCTTGATATGACCAAGAAAATACATCGACATACTCATGAAGGAGCTCTATCAGTCTTGTCTTTACTTCATCCTGGAGAGCGGCGCCTATCTTCACTTCTTTCTTATCTTCCTTTGTTCCAAGGTTGATGACTTCGATGTCCTCCTGGTGTGGTTGAATGACTTTCTCTTCCAGCTTGAGTAATCTGGCTAGCTCTTCAGGGACTTCACAATCTTCCTCGCTTTCATCTTTGGCTTGGTTAATTGGACAATCAAATTCATACAAGACCATAGCAGTATCACTATCAATGGTCTCGGTGGTGTTTCTGCATGTTATGATTTATGAAGTTTATTTAGAAAGTGTGTGCGTAAAAACCATTGTCGTTTTATTTTATATATAGAACATGTGAACGAAAAGGAACAAAATTTAAATGTAAATTTCCACTTTATTAATGATAATAAAAGTTCTGAAAATAAGAAGGCCTTGCAACATACCACTGTGCCTTAGACAGAGCACATGGTTTTTTTTACTAAAACAGTAAAATTACTTTTGAAAGAATTGAGGGATCTCCACAGTCTTCCAATTCTTCATCTCCTCGTCAGGCGCTACCTGACGTATCCAGCTAGACACCACTTCATTATAGGCTTCATCAGTGGTCATTGTAACCCGATTACCAAGGATATGGACATCACTAGTGAACGTCTCTTCCACATGAGGAATTTTCTTCTTGTCAGGTTGACTACATGCTTCAACATAGGATGGTTCATATTCCAACCTAAACCTGTCCCACTTCTCACATACCTCTATTAACTTGCCCCAACCTTAGGCGTTCCCATTCTCTATGACGACTTTAGCTCCTTTCCAATAGGCCATTGACAACTCAGGTTTTGGTGGTCCAGATGTCTGTTGGACTATCAACATATTCACCACTTCCAAAGACTGGAAAGACGTCTCAGCAATTTTGCCCTCCACATCAATGTACCTAAAAGATGTCAGGTGGCTGACCAGGATGTCCTTCTCACCTCCAATTATGATCATCTTGTCATTCGTAATAAACTTGAGTTTTCGATGCAAGGTAGAGGTTATTGCACCCGTAGCATGGATCCAAGATCTTCCAAGTAAGCAGTTATACCCAGGATGTATGTCCATAACTTGGAATGTGATAGTAAAGATAGTTGGGCCAATTTTAATTGGCAAGTCAATCCCCCCTATCACTGCTCGCCTTGAGCCATCAAAAGCCTTCACTACCAAAGTGTTAGGCTTCATATCTAGTCCTTCCAAAGGCATTATTACCAAAGTAGTTTTCAGAATAACGCTCAAGGAAGAACATGTATCCACTAGAACCCTTGACAGTAGGGTATCTACACATCTTAGGGATATATGTAGAGCTTTATTGTAGCTCTTCCCTTCGAAAGGCAACTCATCATCATTGAATCCTAAGAAATTACCAGTGCTTACACAAGCTATCATGTCATCAAATTATTCTACTATGATATCTTTTGTAATGTGAGCAACACTCAAAACCCTCATTTATGAATCATTATGCACCTCAGAGCCAAATAACAGAGGCATCATGGATATCTTTGAAGAAGTTTGATTCAGTTGATCGACTACCTTGTAGTCACTTTTCTTGATTATCTTTAGGAATTCTTCAACTTCTTCTTGAGTAGTTGCAGCTTTTGGAGATAAGTGTACTTCTTGAGATTCAATGCTTGGAGTCGAAATTTGAACATGGTTGGCAACATCCTTCCCCTTGGCTTTAGCAAACATATCAACAATTTTGGGTGCAAACTGTAACACCTCAAAATTTGCCCTCCTCTCTTGGGACTAGCTTAGCATATTGCATTTCATCTTTTAGGATATTAGTCATTGCATCTTTGCATATCATGTGGAAACAATGAACAAGTCATCCTCCTAGGTCTTTATCAGAAGATGGAGAAGTTAAAAAGATTCAAGCCTGAGGGTTTCTTGAATTGATCACTAGCCATCTGAGGGTTTGTGCTCTAATTAGGGTTTCTTGGTTCCTCAAGGAGATTGGGTGTTATCTTGGTTGAAATGGTACATCATCATCATGGTCTCATCATCATCATCAAGATTCATTATTCCTGATCAGTTCCTTGAGATTAGGGTTTTGACCTCTAGTCAACCCTAATCAGTTGCATTATGCCAGTCAGGGTTTTTTCAAGGAGATGAGGTCTTCATTGAGATGGGGATCATCATATGGTTTTATTGAGCTTGTATAAGCTAGGGTTTCATTTTGGAGCCATTTCATCAAGGGATTGAGGCTCAAATTCATCTGTGCATGACCAAGTCATCTATCAACTGCAAAAGTCAACCAAAAGTCAACTGTTGGATTTGGAGGTGGGTAGTGGTTAGAAATACTTCATTCATGTTCAAACAAGTCTCATTTGACATTTCAAACATCAACTTTGAAGAAAATAAAGTCAGGACAAAACTTTCCAAAAATAGAAAGTGACCTCTAATTTGAAATTGCCAAAAATGGAAAGGTTTTCAACTCAAGATTACATCATCAAGAAAGCTTCAAATGAAATTTTGTTGAACATGAAAGTTGTAGATCTTTCTCTCCCATTTCCAAAAAGTCCAAGATCATCAATTTCTCATGTGTGGTTGAGGAGATATGGATCAAACTTGGTCAAGTGAATATGGAACTTCAAACATGCATAACTTTCAAACCAAAAGGCCAAATGGAGTGGTTCTTTTTGCATTGCTCATGTCTTGACATATACTATCCAAAGCATGCATCACATGCCATGCATTCTCATCACATAATCATTTGATTTTTCACTTGAATTTTGGAGGGAAATTTCCAAGTTTGAAATTGGTCAAATATTTGAACATGGCATTACTTCCATTGGCTCCAAAACATCATTTGAAGTGAAAATAAGTGAAAATTCGCACTATTCACCATGCATTTTCATGCATAGGGTGAAAACTCATTTTTGCCAAAACACCTCCAAATTTAATTAATTTTCATTAGCACTTGGTTTAGGTTAATTAAACATGATTAGTGAAGCATATATAACACAAATCATAACAGAATTCAACACATTTCCCAATTCTAGATCTAGAATTCTCAAAGTCTCTCAAAATTCTCTCTCATTTTTTCTCCAAATTTCTTCACATCTCTTGCATTTTTTTGGATCAATTCATCATTATTAAGCATTGGTGAGAAAAATTGAAGGAAGATCCAATGGAATTCGTGCACATTGAAGCATATGCAAGCTTGAGTTCATCAATGGTGAAATCCAAATTCTGTGGAATCGTGCTCGATTGAACCTCAAGCCTCCTTCCAATCAACTCTACAAGCATGCTAGAAGACATTTGGAGCATTGCAAAGGCTTGATTCATCAAATTCCAATTCTGCTCATCAAGAGGTCACAAATTCGAGTCTCTCTTTTCTTGAAATTGTTATGCTATACTTGTAGATCTTGCAATGCTTGTGATTCTGAGCTTTGAACCACTAAAATCCATGCACTATTGAACAAGTTATGGTGATTTAAAGTTTTGTGCATGAAACTTAATTTGTTCGATTCTCTTTGGATATGATGTTTTAAGCTTAGTTATTAATTGATTCATGCTCTATGATGAAAGATCTATCCATTAGTATGTTTAATTTTAAGAACTGAGAAAATTGTTCTTGATGATGGTGATGATGTTACTGTGCGCGCATGAACGTTGAAGAAGATGGTTGCAGGGCTTTAGGCAACGGTTTTTTTTGTGATTCCAAACGTGGCCTTAGGTTGCGCTAGGCTTGGCTCCTGATTGGCTGCATGGGATTGCCATGCAGCGCGCCAAATTTGATTTCAAAATGTTACCTGGTTCGATCCCAGGCTGTGGTCATTTTCCAATGCTTCATTCATTTTTCCCATGCCATGTTCATATATGTTCCACATGATTTTTTTTATTTTTCATCCACTTCATAAAATCATAACAAAATAAATAATGATCCAAAAATTGTGTGGTTTTTTGCATTGTGTCAAATTTTTTGTCTAGTTTTTTATGAATATTATTTTGCAAATTGTGCATGGCTGTATAATTTTTTGCCCTAGGGTTTGTGTACATGTATCATGTTTTGACCTTGCCTTGATATATCATTTGTGAAATGCTCAATTTTAATCCAATGCTCATGAAATTTGACATGCTTAAACTAGACATCTTGCTGGACATTTTGGTGTTAAGTTTGCATTTTTATCAATTGCCATTGCTGAGTTATGATTTTTCTAAGTTAGGTGTGACAATTTGTGTCACACCTTTGCTTGTCCAATTTGATTAATGCATTTACCATGCCAAATGATCTCCAAATGTTCTGATTTTTTTGTATGGTGCTTGATATGAATGTTGTGAATGCTCATGATTTTTTGTGGAATTATTGGATTGATTTCTGATTTGATTGAGATTTTTCATTCTGGATGGTCATTTTGGAGCTTTTGAAGTGTCTTGAACTTCATTTGATTGTGAAATGCTTGTGCTTTATCCAATGGATGTGAAATTTTGCACATTGTTTCTAGACATGTTGAAGTTTGTTTTGGCTTTGGTTTGAGGTTTTTACCAATTGCCATTTCTGTTTTAGGCTTGTGCTAAGTTGGTGTAACATTTGGTGTCATATTTGAGCTTGTTTTGGTTGCCTTGCCTTATGCAATTTGGTTACCGTGCCTAATGTTGTCCAAATGCTCTAATTTTTTGTGTGATGATCATTTTGTGTGTTCTGTTTACCCATAAGTTTTTCCAAAATTAATTGAAGCATTTTTGAATTAATGTGCATTTATTCATTATGTTGTCACAATGTGCTTTCAATGTGCATACCTTGCCATATTTGGTTCATGAAATGAATTTGGTGATTGATATTGGGATGAGATCTTTTGGATGATGTTCTTAATTGATTGAAGTTGGTTCATGTTGAATTTCATGTTCTGTTTTGGATTTTTTCTTCATCTTTGACCTAGTGGTTTGCCTCTCATCTTTGGGCTTTGATTTCAGGTTGAGCACTCAAGTTCCATGGTTGTTGATGCTCTATCACTTGAGCATTTGATGATTACTTTTGACTACTAACTTTGTATGTTTTGTAGGGTTGTTAACTCATTTGAGTTTGACTTGTTGGCTTGTGCCTTTGATCATTGGGTTTTGACTGTTGATATTAGTATTGTCTGTTTGTCTGTACAGTTGAACTGATTTGTTTGATATTTCCACAGGTACATAAGTTGCTTAAGTTCAATTTGAACTTGCTTTTGCTTGGTTGCTTAACCACATAGGTATAACTCTCTGACTTCATGTAGTCTGGAAGACCTGTCCTGTTACTTGGGCAGGCACCTGTCTGAAGCCCTCCTTAAGAGGCAATGCTTGTGTATGTTTATTTTTGTGCCAAGCAGGAAAAGTCCTTTGATAAGGCAATTGGCAGATAAAAGAGATGTGCAATCCATCTCCTGCTATTCAGTGTGTCTTCCACTTTGCTCACACACCTTGTGTTGATGCATTGTGGATATTAACCCCAAGATCTTTGTTGAGTCAGTCATATGTGGAGAAGAGTTCCAACTTTCTGAACTCCCACTTTCATTTGTCTGAAGCTCTCCCAGACCAGGGATAAGAGCTGTGAGGTCTTACCCTCACTTCCCATTTCATCTGCTTCATCCTAATTCTCAATGTTAGGGTTAAGAGCTAACTACACCCGATTCCAGTTGGCTTGTGTTTCACAGCCTAACCTTGTGTGAGCCCACTTTGTTTGTATATAGTGCGTGCTAATTGTGTGTATGTTTGCTTTGCTTGTGCTGTTTAGGATAGCTTGCTGCCTGTGCAAGTTAGATAGAAACCTCAACCTAGGACCATTGTGGATGGCATGATAACTATTAGGCTCGAGTCAGTCTCCCTTCTAGTTTGTCATTTCCCAGTCTCTGGTTAGGAGAAAGTTTCTCCCCTGTATAGGGGAACTACGTTGCCCTGATCCTCATACCAGATGAGGTACGTAGGCAGGAGGTCGTACGAGATCTCTCCGGGCACCCTTTTTCTTTTTGTGTGTGTTTGCTTGATAGTTATTAGGCTCGAGTTCCAGACTCCCTATTAACTTGTTTGTTGGTTAACCTTCTTGTGTGTGTTAGGAGATGGATGTAAGACCAGCGATTGGCATTCCGTATCCTATTGGTGTTTATTGGTGTGGAGTCTGACGTAAGTCCAGCGATTAGCAGTTGGTTTCCTGTGTGTGTTTGTTGGTTCGGAGTCTGATGTAAGTCCAGCGATTGGCATTCGGTTTCCATGTTTGCCGGTTTGTGTGGAGTCTGACATAAGTCCAGTGATTGGCAGTCGGTTTCCTGCGTGTGTTTTGTTTGGCGTGCGTGAGCCGAACTACGGTAGCTCTGATTCTCATTCCAGATGAGATACGTAGGCATAGGATGCGATATCCTAGCGAGCCCTTTCCCCTCTTATCCCACCTGTGTTGTTTCCAGTGTGTGTGTGTGATGTTTGCGAGCAGTTTTAGCAACCTTATTCTATTCTCTTGAGCGTGGATCCCGTCGAGTACGACAGATGCGTAGGGGTGCTAATACCTTCCCTTCGCATAACCGACTCCCGATCCCATCTCTCTTTGGTCGCGAGACCATGTCTTTTCCAGGTTTACTTCGAGCGTTTCCTTTCCCTCTTTTGGGATAAATAACGCACGGTGGCGGCTCTGTTTGTTTTGTTTTAGCCCGCCGGTTGTTTTTCGCGGATGCGACAGCTGGCGACTCTGCTGGGGACTCGAAGTTGACCTTTTGCTGGTCCATCTTCCCTAAGCGAGTCTCTCCTAGCGTTCTCTAGGATAGTTTAGGTTGCTTGTGTTGCTTTATTTATTGCATTTATGATTATTATGTTGTGTATATATTTGCATATATGTTTGCATGCATCATACTATCATTGTGCTGTCTTCTGTACAGGTCGGTTCCTCTGTTTTTGGGGGGGTGTTCTGAGTGGGGCTAAAACCCAGGCCCGAGTATACACCTAGGATTAGTGTGGTCTCACGTTTCCTCACTTGCTTTATCAGCATGATGTTGCGACGTGACATACCACAAGCCGGACGAGGTTCTTTTGAGGGAGCTTTTCCTTTGTGGAGTTTCCACTTTGGTTGAGTTACTTCATCTGAGCTATTGACTTCGGTGACCGTTCTTTCCCGAATCTTTGGTTTAGACGATCTTAAGAGAGCTGCAACGGCACACCCGAAAGGGCAAACCCGTTGAGTATCTTTGCCCGATTGTCAAGACTATTATCCGCCTTAGGATGACCTGATTAGAATTCACCTGTGAGGGGAGGGTTGATTCCTACGGATGCATGTTCTGATGGTGACTTTGATGGTGACTAATGATTCAGCCGTTGGTCAGAGTCCTATTTATAAGCCGGATTTATGGATTTATTTCCGAGACGCCGGAGTGCTGTCCGTGGTATTTATCAGTGGGGATCCGTTTATTTCAGGATTCCCCGGGTTGGTTCAGAGGGTCTTATGGTTATCTGTTCAGAGAATCTCTGGTGATGATGGTGATGTATCTTTCAGTTCCGTTTATTTCGGAACCCTGAGTGGGATTTGTGGTTACATATTCCTTCAGATGGTGGTGATCAGTTCAGAGGCTGTAACTCAGTGCGGTGGTTGTTCAGATGACTTGGAGGATGGCACAATGCATTGCATTCATACATCAGCATCATTCACATTTTGCATTTATCTGCATCTAACTCATGTTTATCCATATGCAGGGACATTTTTGATTGAGATCCTGGTTGAGAGACTTCTTTGCTCAGACATGAGGACCGGTTTGAAAGATGATGTTGTCTACAGTTTCTTCGACCCAGAGATTGGTGTGCTGAGAGATATGATAGCATTGATTACACCCGACCATGTGGGGTTGTTCCGTGAGGCATACGGTGGTATTCTGAAGTTGGTTTTCAGGCTCACAGACAGTGATAGGAGCGTCATTCATACTTTTCTCCAGTTCTATGACCCGGGCTTGAGGTGTTTCGTCTTCCCGGACTACTTGTTGGGACCCTTGATGGAGGATTATGCTAGCATCCTGGGTATTCAGATCCGAGATCATATTCCTTTCTATGCCACTAAGGGGGAGCCTGATATTGCTGAGATCTTTCGTGCTCTTTATTTGAGCCTAGAAGTGACAAAGGGGGGTTTGAAGGAAAAGGGGAAATTACCTGGTTTTCATCTGAGTTTCTTGGAGGCTAAAGCCAAGGAACATGCTGTTGTGGGTAATTGGAGGACTGTCTGTGCCTTGATTGCTGTGAGCATTTATGGGACCATCTTGTTTCCTAATCAGAAGAGCTTTGTGGACATTAATGCCATCAGCTTGTTTGTGCAGAGGAATCCTGTTCCTACTCTGGTTGGAGATGTGTACTACTCGGTCCATAATCGGAACGAGAAGCGGCGTGGGGGATTGATCCGGTGTTGTGCTCAGCTGTTGTACAAGTGGTTTATGTGGTATTTGCCTTCCAGAGGTGCCTTTGTCGCTCTTGATCCTACTGTCAAGTGGTCAGTCAGGTTGATGGGTTTGCGAGCCAAGGACATAGCTTGGACTCACAATGGTATGGCTGGACGGGATTTTATTTACAGTTGTGGGAGCTTTCCCAATGTGCCTCTTATAGGAGTTCAGGGTTGCATTAATTATAACCCGACGCTTCTTAGGAGACAAATGGGGTTTGCTATGGAGGTTCCTCCTCTCGAGTGTGAGATTCAGGATTCTTTCTACTTCCCAACTGAGGGTAACTTGTTACAGTTGAGGCAAGTGTCTGGGGCATGGCGGAACATTCAGAGGAAGGGCAAAGTTCCTTTTGGGAAGGTTATAAGCAGGTCTTTTCCTCCGTTTGATGATTGGCTTAGGAAAAGGATTGAGCTCACATATCTACCATTTCCGGGAGGTGATCCTTGGTGTCCTTTGATTGAGGGGCCATGTTCTTCTGTCAGTATGGAAGAGTTCCTTGAGATGAAGAAAGCCAGAGATCGGTTGCAAGCAGAGAAGACTGAATTGGAGATGAGTGTTGCCAGGATTCAGATGGCTAATCAGGAGATCAGAGTGAGGATGGAAGATCAGGATAAGAAGCATGCCATGGAAGCAAAGCGCTTTGAGATAGACACTGCCTATTACCGCAAGATCAGCCAAGCATTGGAGTCGTCTACAAAAGAGCACGACATCACCAAGGAGAGGTTATCCAGAGCTTCGAAGGTCATTGAAGATGAGAAGATGAGGCAAATCCTTGTGAGAGATCAGAGGGAAGACAGAGTCAGAATCCTTATTGTCGAATGGGAAGCAAAGCTGAAGATTAAGGAAGCAGAGAACGTGAAGATCATCGCTGAGAGAGATCATTATCTTGCGGAGAGGGATCATTACTTCAGACAGATGAAGATTCACCAGAAGGAGATAGGAAGATTGCAGCAGGAGAATACCGAGCTTAGGTTTGCCGCGAAGTTTACCAAGATGGTTGATGATGCAGAGCCGTCTGTGGGGCCTTCTTCAGTGTAGTCTTTTGCTATCATTTGTGTGGATTACCGTCAGGCCTGTTGACGGAATTCACTTGCTTGTATGTTCTTTCTGATTCTGGAGAATTGTATCTGATTTATATCAGTCTGATGTATGAATATTGCACGTGTAGTGCACTTTTGATATGCAATGGTTGTTTTCATTCAGTGATTAATCTTCAAGCTTTATTTGCTTTCCTGTATGCTTTCACAGCACACACGTGGTTGGGTGGTATCTTTGCTAAATCATATATCTTTGCTCTGTAGGATGAAATCAAAAGATGAATGTCAGAATATTGTCGCCGGATTATTATCTGTCTCGATGAAGCCAGGATCAAAAAGACAGAGTGTTCCTCATATGGATAGATATTGCATTCATGCATAATCATAATAACTTGTTTTCTATTTTGTAGGTGTCAGTCTCTAACGTGCTTGGTTGTTTCAGGAATCATTGCTCGTGCGCGTAGAGTCATTCCCTTGCACACAACCCGTCCGCACAGATATTTTACCAGACGCAACACACCTAGACTAATGGATCTACCTAATACAGATGTCCTCGAGCTGAAAGAGAAGATGAATGAGTTGATCAATATCATGCAAGGATTTGCCTTCGGGCAGAAAGCACTTGCTGATAAAATGGAGAAGCTCGAGCGGGCTTCAGCTGCCAACAGTGGTGTCAATCTGGATGGTGTCTCTAATCATGGCCTGGGTGGTTCTAGAGACGAGCGAGATCTTGGAAAGAGGACAACTGTGGGTGTGGTGACTAACAATGCTGGTGGTTTTGGTGCTGCCACAGGTGGTGGACCCGGCCAGATGGGCAATAATATGAAGGACAGTCTGTTCCCTCCTTTCTTTGGGGTTGAGGAGGATAGAGAGGAGGACAGGGAAGCAGATCAATTCTCTATGCTGAATGAACCCTTTGGTCAGTATGGTGTCCAGCCACCAAATAAGGAGATTCAGTTGCTGGCAGAAAAGATCAGAGCTTTGGAGAGTCACACTACTCCCGGTTTTGTCAACATGTCTAATATGGGGCTGGTTTAGGGGATTGTGATCCCACAGAAGTTCAAGGCGCCTGTATTTGACAGATACAATGGGAGTTCCTGCCCAGAGACTCACCTCCAAGCTTTCGTCCGCAAGATCTCTGCGTATACGATGGATCAAAAGTTGTGGATGTACTTTTTCCAGGACAGTCTGTCTGGAGGATCCTTGGAATGGTACACCAAGCTGAAATCTTCTGACATCAAGAGCTGGCAAGATCTTGGTGATGCATTCTTTAAACAGTACCAGTTCAACGCTGATATGGCTCCTAGTCGTACCCAGCTGCAGGGTATGTCTCAGAAGCCTAATGAGGGGTTTAAAGAGTATGCGCAGAGGTGGAGGGAGTTGGCTGCCAGGGTGCAACCTCCATTGGTGGATAGAGAAATGTCCGATTTGCTTATGGGTACCCTGCAAGGGACCTTTGCTGAGAGAATGGTTGGATGCCCGGTTACCAATTTTGCCGATATTGTGGTGGTCGGGGAAAGAATTGAGAGTTGGTTGAAGCTGGGGAAAATCCAGGGTAATGTTTCGTCATCTGGATCGAAGAAGCCCTTTGGAAATGGTCAGAGGAAGAAGGAGGGTGATACAAGTGTTGTATATACCCAAAGAGGACCGAGTAGGGATCGTTACTACCAGCATACTGCTGCGGTAACCATTCCTGCTGATAATCAGCCTGCACAACAACAACAGCAGCAACAACCGCAACAACAAAGACAGCCATTTCAGCAGAGACCGCAGAGGGCTGGGTATCAGGTGCGCGGGCGAATGAATGATCGTCAATTCGATAGGCCACCTGTAACCTATTCCTTCTTGTTGAAGAAGCTGAAAGATTTGGGGTTGGTACAACTGAGAACTTTGGCTCCTTTGAGACCTGATCAGAGGCCAGCCAGTTTTGATGAAAACGCCAAATGTGAATTTCACTCGGGTGCACCTGGACACAATGTAGAAAATTGCAAAGCTTTTAAGCATGTGGTCCAGGACTTAGTGGATTCCAAAGCCATCAACTTTGCTTCATCTCCAAATGTGAATGCTAATCCCATGCCTGCGCATGGTCAAATGGGGGTGAATGCAATCTCTGATGAGGGCAGAATTGGGCTGTTGAAGGTAGACCAGTTGAAGACTCCGTTGGCTGAGGTCAAGAGGTTATTGTTGGGGAATGGGGTCTTCCCGAGCTGTGATGTTTGTTGTGTTACATGCACTGTTACTCCTAGTGGGTGTATATCATTGAGAGAGGCTGTCCAGAGGCTGATGGATGAGGGAAGCCTCAGGTTTGAGAAGGTTGATTCGGGAAAGGAAGATGTCTCCACCATAACTATCTACTTCGACCCGGTTGATTTGTCAACGCTGGCTGATGCGGCTCCAGTTACTATCACGGTACCTGCACCAATTCCTTATGACAAAGATGATGTCGTGCCGTGGCATTATGGTGGGGAGGTGTACTGTAACGGAGAGAAACTGGAGGACCAAGCTGCAAGTGAAACCACCGTTTCAAAGGTGGATAATGCCGGACCCAGTGGTTTCACTCGTAGTGGGAGGTTGTTTGCACCTGATGCTTTGAGAGGTGGGGAAGGAGAAAAAGAAAAGAAAGAAAAGGCTGAGGCTTTAGCCAGGGCAAAAGGAAAACAAGTCGTGAATGAAGGTACTCCAGTGGTGACACCGGCGCCTGGCGGGTCGGAGAGAGAACTTGATGATGAAGCGGAGGAATTCCTGAGAATCATCAAGAAGTCAGAGTACAAACTTGTTGACCATCTGCAGCAAACCCCATCCAAGATTTTGATCTTGTCTTTATTGCTGAGCTCTGAGGGGCATAGAGAGGCTTTATTGAAAATTCTGAAGAGAGCCTATGTTCCCCAAGAGATCACAATTAACCAGTTAGAGACGGTGGTGTCAAATGTCAATGCCAGTCATGGGCTGGGTTTCACCGATGTGGATTTGACTGTGGATGGGAGGAATCATAACCGGGCTTTACACATTGCTATGGAGTGTAAAGGAGTCGTGCTCTCGCACGTATTAGTTGATACCGGCTCATCATTAAATGTGTTGCCAAAGAAAGCCCTGGCAAAGCTGGACTGTGAAGGTTTGATTTTGACGCCCACTGACCTGATAGTGAGGGCTTTTGACGGTTCGAAGAGGGCTGTGTTCGGGGAAGTGGAGCTCCCGGTGAAGATTGGGCCCGAGGTGTTCAAGTCAGTATTCTATGTCATGGATATTCAACCGGCATACAGTTGCCTGTTGGGTCGCCCATGGATTCATGCTGCTGGGGCAGTGACTTCGACTTTGCACCAGAAGCTGAAGTATATCTGGGACGGGCAGGTCAACACAGTCTGTGGAGAGGAGGATATCTTTGTCAGCCACCTATCATCGTTGAAGTACGTGGAGATGGACGGTGAAATATGGGAAACGCCGAGTCAAGCATTTGAAACCGTTAAGGTGGAGAATGCTCTTTTTGCCAAAGAAGAGGAGAAACCGTCCATTTCTTCGTATAAGCAGGCCGTTGAGGTGGTGAAGAGTGGAGAAGCTCCTGGTTGGGGGAAGATAATGGACATATCCGCCAAGAAGGATAGATTCGGAGTGGGTTATCAGCCGGACCGAGGCTTGTCTGGACAAGGTAGAGGACGTCGTCCGTCAGTCACATTCACTAGTGCTGGAATGCTGGATCCAGATCATATCTGTATGGTGGGTGAAGAAGTTGACAGTGACTGCGAGATTGATCGATGGATAAAGCCGTGCGCACCAGGGATGGAAGTCCAGAACTGGAAGGCTGAAAAGATCATCACTGTCACTCTACTTGAAGAGTAATATTTTTCTGTTTTCAATTTTATTTGCATGGAAGCCATACGTTTTGCCCAAAATGTAATGGTTCATTGTAAGGGCCACCTCATGTTTCATTTTGCAATTATTTGCATCATAAATAAAAGGATGTTTTTCAACTAAAAGCAGTGTTCCCTGTTTTTCATTTATTTTTACAGTTTAAAAACAAAAACAAAAATAAAAATGGCAATGTTTTCATTTTCTTTTTCAATTTGTCTCGCTCCGGTTCTAAAGCAATGCATGAATCAACATTCATGCAGATGCGATTTCTCGCCGGATCTCATTGATAACAATCCTGTTACACCCTCATATGACTTCGACAATCCGATCTATCATGCCGAAGAAGAAGGCGAAGAAGATTGTGAACTGCTGGAGGAATTAGCCAGGTTGTTAAAACAAGAGGAGAGGGTGATTCAGCCGCACGAAGAACAAGTTGAGATAGTGAATCTGGGTACCGATGAGGTCAGAAAAGAAGTGAAAATCGGGGCCGCTTTGGAGGAAAGTGTTAAGAGCAGAATGGTAGCATTGTTGAAAGAGTATGTCGACATCTTTGCCTGGTCTTATCAAGATATGCCAGGGTTGGATACCGATATCGTTGTGCACAAGCTACCGTTGAGAGCAGATTGTCCTCCAGTGAAGCAGAAGTTGCGCAGAACTCGACCTGAGATGGCCATGAAAATTAAAGAGGAAGTTCAGAAGCAGTGGGATGCTGGTTTCCTTGCTGTCACTAATTATCCGCCATGGGTCGCGAATATTGTGCCAGTCCCGAAGAAGGATGGGAAGGTGAGGATGTGTGTGGACTACCGGGATTTGAACAGAGCTAGCCCGAAGGATGATTTTCCGTTACCTCACATTGATGTGTTGGTAGATAATACAACTCAATTCTCGGTGTTTTTCTTCATGGATGGCTTTTCTGGCTATAATCAAATCAAAATGTCGCCAGATGATATGGAGAAAACAACGTTCATTACACCATGGGGCACTTTTTGTTATAAGGTGATGCCGTTTGGTCTCAAGAACGTCGGTGCTACTTATCAGAGGGCTATGGTGACTTTGTTTCATGATATGATTCATCATGAAATCGAATGCTATGTTGATGACATGATAGCAAAGTCCCAAATAGAAGAGGGGCATTTGGTAGATCTTACCAAGTTGTTTGACCGGCTGAGACAGTTCAGACTGAGGTTGAATCCGAACAAGTGCACTTTCGGGGTGCGGTCCGGTAAATTGCTGGGGTTCATTGTAAGTGAAAAAGGTATCGAGGTTGATCCTGCTAAAGTAAAAGCAATAAGAGAAATGCCTGAACCGAGAACGGAGAAGGAGGTTCGTGGTTTCTTAGGTAGATTGAACTACATTTCACGGTTCATATCTCATCTAACAGCCACGTGCGAACCTATATTCAAGTTGTTGAGAAAAGATCAAACGATCAGGTGGAATAATGATTGCCAAGCGGCATTTGAAAAGATAAAAGAGTATTTGCAGGAGCCTCCGATTCTGATGCCTCCTGTGGAGGGACGACCGTTAATCCTGTATTTGACGGTCCTCGAGGGGTCTATGGGGTGTGTATTGGGGCAACATGACGAGTCTGGTCGAAAAGAGCATGCCATATATTACCTTAGCAAAAAGTTTACCGACTGTGAAACAAGATATTCACTGCTCGAGAAAACTTGTTGTGTTTTGGTCTGGGCTGCTCGCCGACTGAGACAGTATATGCTGGTTCATACCACTTTATTGATTTCCAAGATGGATCCAATCAAGTACATTTTTGAAAAGCCAGCATTGACCGGACGGGTTGCGAGATGGCAAATGATTTTGACCGAATATGATATCCAGTATACCTCTCAGAAAGCAATCAAAGGGAGAGTATTGTCTGATTACCTCGCCCAGCAACCCATTGAGGATTATCAATCGATGAAGTTTGAGTTCCCTGATGAGGACATCATGTTTCTCAAATCGAAAGATTGCGAGGAACCGATCCCGGAGGAGGGGCCTGACCCTGAATCCGAATGGATTCTGATGTTTGATGGGGCCGTTAACGTGAATGGTAGCGGAGTTGGTGTTGTTTTGGTTACGCCGAAAGGATCCCACATTCCTTTTGCTGCCTGGCTAACATTTGAGTGCACCAACAACATGGCTGAATACGAAGCTTGTATCCTGGGGATTGAAGAGGCGATTGATTTGAGGATCAAGAACCTTGTTATATATGGAGATTCAGCTTTGGTTGTGAACCAGGTTAACGGAAAATGGTATACGCATCAATCTCATTTAGTTCCATACCGGGATTATACGAGGAGATTGTTGACGTTTTTCACCAAGGTGGTATTGCATCATGTGCCTAGAGAAGAGAATTCGTTGGCAGATGCTTTGGCTACTCTGGCCGCCTTGATCAAGGTGCAGTGGTGGAATCAGTTCCCCAGTGTTGAGGTGGGACGTCTGGATAGACCGGCTTATGTGTTTGCTGTTGACACAGCGCCGGACGATGAGAAGCCGTGGTATTACGATATCAAACGCTATCTAGAGACCCAAGAGTATCCTGAGGGAGCATCCAAGAAAGACCGAAAGACTCTACGGAGGTTGGCCATGGTGTTCTACTTGAATAAGGATGGGGTTTTGTACAAGCGGAATTTCGATTGGGTTTTGCTCAGATGTGTTGATAATAGAGAAGCAAGCCAATTGATGAAAGAGGTTCACGAGGGATCGTTCGGTACCCATGCCAGTGGGAATGCAATGGTGAAGAAGCTGCTGAGGGCAGGTTATTATTGGATGACAATGGAGGCCCAATATTTCAATTTCGTGCGGAAGTGTCATAAATGCCAGATTTATGCTGACAAGGTGCACGTGCCTCCAAATCCGTTGAGTTTGATGTCGTCTCCGTGGCCGTTTGCTATGTGGGGGCATCGATATGATTGGGAAGATTGAGCCTACGGCTTCGAATGGGCATCGGTTCATATTAGTGGCTATTGATTATTTCACCAAGTGGGTGGAAGCAGCCTCTTATACGAACGTGACGAAACAGGTCGTTGCCCGGTTCTTGAAGAGAGACATCATTTGCAGATATGGGGTTCCTGAGAGAATCATTACTGATAATGGTTCTAATTTGAACAATAAGATGATGGCAAAACTGTGCCGGGAATTCAAGATCGAGCATCACAATTCTTCTCCTTATCGTCCGAAGATGAATGGGGCGGTTGAGGCAGCCAATAAGAATATTAAGAAGATTGTGCAGAAAATGGTCGTGACTTATAAAGACTGGCATGAGATGTTGCCGTTTGCATTGCATGGGTATCGAACTTCAGTGCGTACATCTACTGGGGAAACGCCTTTCTCTTTGGTATATGGAATGGAAGCGGTGCTACCGGTTGAGGTTCAAATTCCCTCTTTGAGAGTCCTGAGGGACGTGAAATTGCAAGAGGATGAATGGGTAAGGACCCGGTATGAAGAGTTGAGCCTGATTGAGGAAAAGAGGCTGGCGGCCATTTGTCATGGGCAGTTGTACCAGCAGCGGATGAAGCGTGCTTTTGACCGAAAGGTACGACCTCATGTGTATCACGTAGGTGATATGGTGCTGAAAAGGATCCTTCCTCCTCAAAACGATCGTAGGGGCAAATGGACACCCAATTATGAGGGTCCATTCGTGGTCAAGAAGGTTTTCTCTGGTGGAGCCTTGTTGTTAACGACCATGGATGGCGAAGATTTTCCATCCCCTGTGAATGCGGACGCAGTTAAAAAATACTTCGTGTAAAGAGACCCGCTGGACGAAAAGAATAAAATAGTCCAGGCAAAAATGGGCATCCCGGCGAACCGGAAAAAAATGAAAAAGATTCGGGCAAAAATTAGGGATAAAAAAAAAGGAAAAAATTGTACACCCGGCAAGTCGAAAACCTGAAAAGGCGGCTTGGGCAAAAAAGGGTATCCCGGTGGACTGAAAACCCGAAAGGGCGGTCCAGGAAAAAGAGGGATTGAAACGAACAACTGCGTCTGGCATGATCGTTTGCGCTTTGGTTAAGGCACATGGATAATCCCCGGTAGGGATCAGTCGGAAGCGTCTTGTTCAGAAGGCAGAAAGCACGGAAAGTCTGAGGACATATGGGGTGTAACCGAGTTGAAACTCGATGAGATCGCGGTTTCACAATTGCCATTAGGATAGATTTTTCCTTTTGTGCGCAATTACCTCTTTTCAGGAATTGCTTCCTTTTATTTCTCCGTTATGAGCCACACTTTCTCAATCAATAAAATGCATATTCAGTCAAATAATTTTGTTTTTGTTTTCATTACCGCTTTGATTGCGAAGACATCCAATTATTTGTGATAAAGAATCTTTGCATTTTAAGACATCCAGGTCCCTTCCAATGCATGCTTATAAGATTGAAAATTTGAAATCTTATTCGGGAAGTTGAGTGACCCAAGTGTTGAAATCTTGACACGCCTGGGGCACGGTTTTATCTAACGATCTCTTTTGCAGGTACTGTTAGATGTTTTCATTCACTTGCAGGTTGTGATGTGGAAGCTTTTGACAAAAGGATCCCCGTGGAGTCCGATCAGGGACGAATGAATTGAGGAACGGTGAAAAGACGGCGAGAGACGTACGACGATCCTGGATATTAACAAGAAGACTCTTCAAAGTCTGAGATTGAAAAGTCTGTATGAATCTAAGAAGTTCGCTCTTCGTAGAGTACGGAGAAGTCGAGAATACAAGGTGATGAATCAGAAAAGTCCAGACGAGTCTGGGAGTTCTCAAAATTAGAAAGCTGACAGTGGATTTAGATGGTGAATGCCATGGTTCGACGAGTTGACGGGTGTTCTGTGCCAGACTCTCCTGGTTTCCCCAAGCAGAGTTGGGATTGTTACCTCCTCAGCAGACTCAAGGTCTGTGTCTTCCCTAGCAGGGTCGGGATGGTTATCTCCCCAGCAAGTTTGAGATCGGTATTTCCTCAGCAGCCAGGCCTGAAGGTTGTTATTTCCCCAGCGGAGGTATCTATTGGTAGTGGTTTCTCGAAGCAGAGTCGGGATTGTCATATCCCCAGCGAGTCGGAGATTGTTGTTTTCCCCACATAGTGCGTTGGTGGTTGTTCCCCAACGAAGTCCCTAAGTGGATCGGGAGGAGGAGGTTTTCCCTGGTGAGGGTGGCCTATTTCCCAGTAGCAGTGCTATTCCCCAGCAGGGTGGAGATTGGAGTGTTGGCGAGTTCCTCAGCAGAGTGCCTCGAGATCCCCAGGAGAGTCCCTTGAGGGGGATACTTTTTTATGCGTTCATCATTTAGATAAGCATAGCATATTGCATAGCTAATCGCGTAGCATTTCCATGATTATGGAGCATTACGCTAAAAAATATCATGCATCAGCATTTCAAGCATAAGCTAGTCTCAAGCCGTGATTATTGTTCGAGAGGTGGTTTCGCCAGAAGGTGAATATGTTACTTTGAGGAGTTTGGCATCGTGTTTTTAATCAACAATATTCCCCAGTAGTGCGATATTGGAGGAAGAGTTTCTGTCGGGCGGAGATGGAAAAGATAACTCAAGGAGTTTCGGGGTTAAAAAAAGTAAAGAAAAGAGAAAGAGAATAACCCCAGCTAAACGCAAAGTGTTCGTTGGCTAGGGTTGAATAGAGAATAGCCGGTTCGTGGCTTGTTATCCCCAGCATGGGTCGTTGGCACGTGTGCCGTCTCATGTATCACTGTTCCTTTCTGCCGATGCTGACAGGTATGACGAATCTTCTGATATTCAGATCGAAGAAGTTTCCGACGTTCAGGTCGAAGAACTTGCGGTATTCAGACCGAGGTGGCACTCAGGCCAGTTTCCGATATTCAGATCGAAGAAGTTTCCAACGATCAGGTTGACGTACTTGTGGAATTCAGGCCAGTTTCCGGTGTTCAGACCAAGGCCAGTGATCAGACCGAGGTGGGTATCCAAACCAGTTTCCGATTTTCAGATCGAAGAGGTTTCCGACGTTCCGGTCGAAGAACTTGTGGCATTCAGGCCAGTTTTCCGGTGCTCAGACCGAGGTGGGTATCCAGACCCAAGTTTCCGATGTTCAGATCGAAGAAGCTTCCGAAGATCAGATCGATGCAGCTTGTGGCATTCAGGCCAATCTTCCGGGATCCAGACCGAAGTGGTGTTCAGACCAAAGTGGCGTTCAAGCCAGTTTTTCGGCGTTCAGGCCAATCTCCCGGTGTTCAGACCGATATCAATACTCTCATGCTATGATGCTCAGTATTCAGACTGACGAGCGGTGTTCAGGCCATGGTTATTCCTGTGTTACCATTTATTTTGGTATCCAGGCCAGTATTCCTGTCCGGTATTCAGGCCGACTTTCTCCGTACCAGACGGACGTTTCTTTCGAGATTGCCTCTTTGCTGATTCTGACAGGCATTGTTAATTATTTCCCATCAGAGTGCAAATTGTTCGTATGTTCTTGGTATTCAATCACTCTTCACCCTGATCATCTGAAAGTCGAGGCTATTCATATCGACAAGTTCACAGTGGATTGAATAGGGGCAGCTGTAACACCTTAAAATTTGCCCTCCTCTCTTGGGACTAGCTTAGCATATTGCATTTCATCTTTTAGGATATTAGTCATTGCATCTTTGCATATCATGTGTGTCGCATTACGCGAAAAACCGGCGGGAAAACAAGAACAACAGAGCCGCGCCACCGTGAGTTATTTATCCCAAAAGAGGGAAAGGAAACGCTCGAAGTAAACCTGGAAAAAGCATGGTCTCGCGACCAAAGAGAATGGGATCGGGAGTCGGTTATGCGAAGGGAAGGTATTAGCACCCCTACGCATCCGTCGTACTCGACGGGATCCACGCACAAAAGGAAGGAAAATGGTTGCTAAAACACTGCTCAAATAAACATCTACACAGGCTGAAAGAGACACAAGAAAACGGACAAGACTGACTCGGCAGGACATCGCGTCCTGGGCCTACTTAGTCTATCAAGCATAGACATCGGAGTCAAAGTAGTTCGGACTGGGGAAACGACACATGCTCGCTAGGATGTCGCATCCTATGCATACGTATCTCCTTTGGACGAAGGAGAATCAGAGCATTCGTAGCTCGGCTAACACGCACACAAACAAACACAGGCAAAGGCAAACGTGGAGCCTGAATGCCAATCACTGGACTTACATCAGCATCCGAACCAGAACACACACAAAAAGGCAAACGTGGAGCCTGAATGCCAATCACTGGACTTACATCAGCATCCGAACCAAAACACACACAAACACTGGAACCCGAATGCCACTCGATGGACTTACATCAGCTTCCAAGCACACAACAAGACAAAACAAAGACACAGGCGCCCGGAGAGATCTGCTCATCTCCTGCCTACGTACCTCATCTGGTATGAGGATCAGGGCGACGTAGTTCCCCTACGAAGGGACACAGGACTAGCCTAACCAGATGACAGAGGGAAACACAACTAGGGAGACTAACTCGAGCCTAGATGTTATCATGCGAGATTGTCCCTAAGTCAAGGTTTCTAGCTAACTTGCACAGGAAGCAAGCCTATCCTATTCAGCACAAACAGTAAATCAAGCATTCACAAGTAGCACACACTATATGCACACAAATGGGGCTCAATCAAAGGGTAAGACTGCAAGAGCAAGTCATCTGTACAGGGGTATGGTTAGCTCTTAACCTTGCCATTGAGGGGCTAAGGTGAAGCTGATGAAAGGTGAGTGAAGATAAGACTTCACAGCTCTTATCCCTGGTCAGGGAGAGCTCAAGACAAAGGAGCGTGGGTTCAGAAAGGAGGAACCCTTCTACACTCAAGACTCTGACACAACTGTACATTGTACAAGATCTTGGGTTTGTGTCCCAATGCATCAACACGGTGGTGTGAGCAGAGGGACGACTCAACAGAATAGCGGGGAATCTAGATTGCATATCCCTTGGGTTCCGCCAATTGCCTTAAATAAGGACTTTCCCTGCTTGGCACAAATGTAAACAAGCACAAACATCGCCTCTTAAGGAGGACTTCAGACAGTTGCCTGGCCAAGTAACAGGCCAGGTCTTCCAGACTACATGGAGATAAGAATGTTATACTTCAATGCAAATTGCTTATCAAGCAAAGCAAAGCAATATTAGCAACTTAATGTACCTGAAATCAATCAAATATCATCAGTATACCAATCACAGTACTAAACAGCAAATGGTTCACAATTAGCTATACACAGACAAATACAATCCAATGCACCAAAGTGCAAGTCAACTCAAAGGATCCAAACATCCTACAAAACAAAACAAGTTAGTGTACAATGTCAAATGACATCTCAATCAAAAGTGAATCCACCTCCTTAAGGTATTTTGCTTCTTAACCTGAAAGTCACATTCAAACATGAGATACAAGACCACTAGGACAAGCCTAGGGTCAAAAGGAAGTGAAAAAGTCAAAACAGCAAGTCAAACATGATCAACATCAACTTTAATCAAATGCAAAGAGAATCCAATTGGTCTCATGTCTAAACCATTCACCAAATTAATTTCATGCACAAATTAGATCAAGCTAGGCAATTATGAGTCATATAGGAGCAAACAGAAAGATATCACTCAAACAAATATCTAAACAGCTCAATAAATTCTACAAATATTATGTCCTAAACAGAAGACATTCAATGAGCTACACATCAATTTTCATGCCATTTGGACAACAGGAAGTAGGTCAATGAAAATCAAAAATTCAGCAGACATCCAAACAAGTCAACACATGGTAGCAAAATGAGCATCAACTTCAATCACATGCCAAACAGTGAAAACAATTAAGAAATTAATGGGACCAAAGCCAAACTACACCTAAACATGTTATGAATCACTCCATAAAATTTCACATTCATATGATATAGTATGAGCATTTCATGAGACATGGAAGTCAAGTAGTCAAGCAAAGACCAAAAAATGCTAAACAGCAATCAAAAATCTCAATTAAATGGAAAATGAATCAACAATTCATGCAAAAATTCATGGTGAAACTATACATACACAAGACACAGCATGCAAAATTTGAGATCAATTGGAAGAGCCTAGGCACGTCAAATAAATTCATGAAATTGATCTAACCTAGTGTGACACAAATTGTCACACTCAAATTAATTAAATCATATCTACCAATCCAGAGATCCAAAAATTACAAATGATATACCAAAATCTCTAGGAATGTGTCAAGAATCATCATATGAAATTTCATTAATTTTGGATAAAGTATGAGGATTTTATGAATTAAATGGTGAAACATACAAAAATGTCACACATGATAAAGATCAATATACCATTCCAAAATTCTACCAAGCACAACATGAACTATCATACCTATAAAATTCTAGACAAAATTATGAATCCAACAAAAAAAAGTCCCATTAAATTTGGACTTGAAATGGATTTTATATGAATTTTATAAGTTTTGGAGTATTATTGAATAATTATCTAATGATTAACGAATTAATTAAGCTTGCAATGGCGTTTTCGTAATTAGTCCAAAAACGTGGTACAGTACTCATTTATTGCGTGTCAGCGTTTCATTGGCTATTATGGGAGGGAAACAAGATTTTCAAAAGTGCCATGAACAGAAACGGATTCAACGTGAAACATTTCCAGATTTTTCTCGTTCTTCCTCGCATTCAAGTTCTTGAGTCCCAGCTACGGTTTCGATCAAATCTCAACGAAAACACACAAATGATATACCGTTGGAAAGGTCTAAACACGTACGTTCCAAATATGACTATGAAATCGTCCAGAAACTCATATACGAAGCGAATCGAACGAATGAAGTTTTGGCATACAATCTTAAATCCAAGATATCGCTCTCAATAATTGATGAAAACGCATGATACAAGCTCTATGCTACTCTACAATGAAAGATCTACAAATGCCCTATCTCAATTTGGCAAACGGTGAGATTTGAAATCCAACCTTGTTCGATGGCAGTCGCGGAATTTGTGCTCGTTTTGCTTCGATTCACGAAAACAGATGAAGTATGGTGATTAGGAAGATGATTGGCACAGCTTTGGTAGCTCAACAACACTCCAAACGTTTGGATTCTTGATTTGCCATTGATGAACAATCTTGGACAGTTGGAGTTTTTGATGGTTTTGAGCTCCAATTGATGCAAACAGCTCTTGATTAACACCTGCAAATGAGAACTACACCACGAATTTGCAAGAAAATTGATGAATTATTGATGAATTTTGAAAAAAAGTGAAAGTTCAAAGTAAAAAAAGTGAGAGAATTGAGAGAGTTTTTTGTGATTTTCTGTTTGGATCTTGAAAAATGATTAGTGCTTAAGCAATACAGTTACAATTAACAATATATACTAATCCATTAAACCAAAATTAATCATGATTAAGCATAATGGAAAGATTAGTGTTAAGTGTATTTTTCAAGTGTATGGCCAAAATGCCCTTCCTTAATGCAGCTCATTTTCTGTCCAAATTTGGTTCAAACAAGTCACAAATGATATTTAGAAAGTGTTACAAAAAGCCTCATTTCAAAATTCCAAATATTTCTCAAATTGGACCATTTTGCCCTTGGATTTTAATTAGTGCACTTGAAAAATGGCCTTTTTGTGTGAATGCTTTTGGCAAAATGTGATGATGGATTATGAAAGTACACATTAAATGTGATTTGCTCAAAGAAAAACCATCCAATTTGGCCACTCCATTTGCAAGTTATGGCACTTTGATTTCGGGCATTTTTGGAAAATGAATGGACCATATCTTGCTAACCATACATGGGAATTTCAAGTTCTTGGACTTTTATGAATGGTGAGATCAAGATCTTCAACTTTCATGTTGGACAAAATTCCATTTGAAGCTTGTATGATGAAGTTATTTTGAGGAGAAAAAGTTTCCATTTTGGGCAGCTGAAATTACAGGTCACCTGCTATTTTTGGAAACTTTCTGTCTGACCTCCAAATCTTCAACCTTGGTCTTTGATATGTCAAATGAGACTTATATGGACATGAATGAAGCCTTTCACACCATCTCCCACCTTCAAATCCATAAAATCGGGCACGATTGACCAGAGTTGACCACAGTTGACCACAGTTGACTTTCTATGGTTCCAGCTGAAATCCAGCTTGACTGATGAGCTTTGATCATCCAATCTTTGTCCAAATCACTTCACAATGATCCTTAGACCATATGAACTTGATAAATCAACCACAGGGTTTTGTCTCAATGAAAATGGCACTGGCTTGCTTGACTGACTGATTCTCCTGACCAGTTTGACCTAATTCTTCTTAATGGCTTGCACTTGGGCAAATGGACAATGCAATGTTATGCAGTGGCCTATGTTATGCTATGACCTAATATGTAATGAATGTACAAAAGGTAGGGTGCAAATTTGAGGTGCTACAGCTGCCCCTATTCAATCAACTGGGAACCCGAAGGGATGAGAGCAACGGATGTCAGACTTTCAGGGTAAACAGGGATTGAATACCAAGAACCGTAGAAATTTGCACACTGCTGGGATTTATCTCTTTTCTGTTTTTGTCTTCGTTAGAGGTACAACCACATCCAGACATCGACACACGATGAATGGGAACAAAAATCTCAACTAGATGCCAGCGGACAACTAGGAAAAACTCAACGTTTACCAAGACCAACGGAGAGGTAAGTCAACTCTACTGGGGATGACCAGGAAAGGATACAACCATACGTCAGCGGACGTAATGGGAAAAACTCAACGTTTACCGAAACCAACGGAGAGGTGAATCAGCTGGGATGACCAGGAAAAACTCGACGTTTACCAAGACCAACGGAGAGGTGACCAGACATCATCGGATGAATGGGAAGACTCGACCAGACGTCATAGGACGAAAGGGAGAAGCTCGACGTTTATCGACACCAACGGAGAAGGAGACCAGACATCATCGGATGAATGGGAAGACTCGACCAGACGTCATAGGACGAAAGGGAGAAGCTCGACATTTATCGACACCAACGGAGAAGGAGACCAGACATCATCGAATGAATGGGAAGACTCGACCAGACGTCATAGGACGAAAGGGAGAAGCTCGACGCTTATCGACACCAACGGAGAAGGAGAAAGCCACTTCACGAGGGAAAGGCACCACAATCAGAAACCGAATAGGACGTCTACTGGGGATTCTGGCTGGGAATCAACTAGACATTAATGAATGACTGGGAACAGGGTATACAATCAAACGTCATCGGACGAATGAGAAAAACTCGACGTTTATCGAAACCAACGGGGAGGTAAATCCGCATGGGGAAGGGTACAACTAGACGTCATAGGACGACTAGGAAAAACTCGACGTTTATCGACACCAACGGAGAGGAGGAAACTTCTGAGGGGAATCAACAGTCATTAATGAATGATCCGTGAGGGATAAGCAACTAGACGTCATCGGACGACTAGGAAAAACTCGACGTTTATCGACACCAACGGAGAGGAGTAATCTTCTGGGGACGACCCTGTGGGGAAAGATATCAACTATACGCCAACTGACGCATAGGAAAAACTCGACGTTTATCGACACCAACGGAGAGGAGGATCTCTGAGGGGAATCATCTGGCATTACCACATGATCTGCGGGGAATAACAACTATACGTCATAGGACGAATAAGAAAAACTCGACGTTTATCGACACCAACGGAGAGGAGGAATCTTCTGGGGACGACCCTGTGGGGAAAGATATCAACTATACGCCAACGGACGCATAGGAAAAACTCGACGTTTATCGACACCAACGGAGAGGAGAAATCTTCACTAGGGAAGGGACGATGTTACGAACATCGAAAGATGATGTTTACAGACATCAAAAGCAGACCAGACACTACGCATGACTGGGAAAGCACCGAAAGATGGTGTTTACCGACACCAAAGAAACAACACACGCGGGTGCTGACAGGATACTGGCATCTACAAGATGGCAGGGCAAGGCTACACACTTGCAGGGGATCTCACTGGGGAACAAGGTCACGACAGCGAGCAAACAGGAAGGAACACCACGGATACCGGGATGTAGGTATGAAACGGGTGACCGACCAAACGTGAATTGGTTTGTGTTCCAAAACACTCAACATCCTGAAGAGGGCTAGAAAAGCGATCTTGTTAAAGGATGGACATTCGATTCCACAGGGAATACGAATCTTACTCTGCTGGAGAAAGCAATCAAAAGACTGACCAGAGAGTGCATGAGATATATTATCTATAGCCGTCGAAACGTAGATAACATACTCGCATGGAAGATTATCCATAACCGGATTGGAGGTTGTTAGATGGATAGATCGACCGACATCATCCTGAAGAGAGCAAAGGCAAACTTGTTAAAGGATGGACATTCGATTCCGAACAAAGGAATACGAATCTTACTCAACTGGGGAGGACGACTTCGACCCAAGAGCGCATGAGACATATTATCTATAGCCGTCGAAACGTAGATAATATACTCGCATGGAAGATTATCCATAACCGGGTTGGAGGTTAAATGGATAGATCGACCGAAAAGAAAGGCATCGGGGTACCAGGAATAGGTATGCAAAGATGACCAATCAAAAGAGGATAAAGTTGCTTACTCGGAGCAAATATCCGAAAGGAAGGGGAAGACCCACTGGGGACAATACTTCTTGATCAAGGCAAGTATCCAGAGGGGACAAGATTATCAATACCGCAAACTGGGTACTGATAACTGCAAAGAGGGGATTACATCTACCGGTTTGTAGGCAGAAAACCACGGACAAAGTAACCGTCATCAATCAGGATGAGAACAAAGGGTTAACTCCACCAAAGGGAGAACGTGGGATTTTACAACTACCAGCTAGTAGGTAGAAAACCACAAAGATAGGACTTACAACTACCGGTTTGCAGGTAGAGGCCAGCAAACAGAATGAACCACAAAGGCTACCTCTGCTAGGGGATGAAAGTGGGATTTTACAACTACCGGCTTGTAGGTAGAAAACCACGACGATAGGACTTACAGCTACCGGTTTGTAGGTAAAAGCCAACAAACAGAATGAACCACAAAGGCTACCTCTGCTAGGGGATGAAAGTGGGATTTTACAACTACCAGCTTGTAGGTAGAAAACCACGACGACAGGACTTACAGCTACCGGTTTGTAGGTAGAAGCCAACAAGCAGAATGAACCACAAAGGTTACCTCCGCTAGGGGATGAAAGTGGGATTTTACAACTACCGGCTTGTAGGTAGAAAACCACAAAGATAGGACTTACAACTACCGGTTTGCAGGTAGAAGTCAACAAACAGTCAACGGGGAGCCAATTTAGGATCAATCCCAAAAGGCAGACTGAAACAAGACTCATCCTAATGAGGAAAGAACTCAATAGGGAAACCCGTCCCGTGAGGGAGGGAACGGAAACAACCGTCATCCACGAGGATCTAACTCAGTGGGGGAACACAGAAGGAAATGGTAGACACTTTCTGCTTAATGGGTAGACTCTACATGGAGAGATCAGACACACCCACATCTACTAGGGGAATTGTACTGCTGGGGATACCCGCTCGACTAAGGAGTCGCTTGCTGAGAAAACACCAACCTCTCAACCATGCTGGGGAACCCAGCTCTGAAGCCGATCCAATGGCGCGATGCTAAACTCTTCCCAACAACCCAATCTCGGCTGGTCACCACGGCCTAGGGCTAATGGACATGTTTGCAATGTTGATGCATGAGTTTTTTTTTTAGCGCAATGCCCCATGATCATGGAAATGCTACGCACTAATGATGCAATATGCTATGCTTATCTAAATGATGAATGCATAAACACACGTCTCCTCCAGAGACAACGCCGGGGAACTCCAGGAACTCTGCTGAGGATCTCCTTGCCACGTCAACTTCCACCCTGCTGGGGAAAGACAATCCTCGCTGGGGATGACCTCCATCGAACCCGAACTGCTTGGCGATTACCCTGCTAGGGGAGGCAACCCATGCTTGTCTCTACTGGGGATGATTTCACCGGACTCGATCCACTTGGGGACCTTGCTGGGGTAGAACCATCAACACAAACTCTGCTGGGAAGACAGCTTCAGACTTGGGAAACAGTCACAACTCCGCTGAGGATACTGTAACCTTCAGGCTTGCTGAGGAGGCACCGATCTCGAATCTGCTAGAAAGATGACACTCTCAAACCCATTGGGGAATTACGGCCTATCCTGCACGGTCCGCCCTTCGATTCGTCGAACACTGGTGTTCACCATCCTACCGCAGTGTTGACTTTCCACTTTTGAGAACTCCCAGGCTCATCTGGACTTTTTTGATCCATCCCACGAAGATCGAATTCCTGGGATTCATACAAACTTTCCAGTCCTTAGACTTTGAAGAGTCTTCTTGATTAACTCCTTCCAGGATCGTCGTCCTTCTTTCGCCGTCTTTTACGTTCTTCTATCCCTTGCCCCTGGTTGGACTCTGTGGGGATTTCTTTTTTCGAAAGGCTTCATATCACTACCTGTCAGCGAATGAAGATATCTAACAGCACCTGCACAAGAGATTGTTAGATAAAAGCGTGCCCCAGGCGTGCCCCACGT
The DNA here is from genome assembly GCF_024323335.1 of Lathyrus oleraceus. Taxonomy (NCBI): domain Eukaryota; kingdom Viridiplantae; phylum Streptophyta; class Magnoliopsida; order Fabales; family Fabaceae; genus Lathyrus; species Lathyrus oleraceus. Next base: position 451,331,439 of record NC_066579.1, read on the forward strand.
TTCAACATCTTGGTCACTCAAACTTCCGAATAAGATTTCCAGATTTCAATCTTATAAGCATGCATCAGAAGGGACTTCCATGTTTCAAAATGCAAATATTCTTATCAAAACGAACGGATGTTTTCGTAATCAAAGCGGTAATGAAAACAAAAACAAAACTATTTGACTGAACGCATTTATTGACATGAACAAAAAGGATGGCTCAGAACTGAGCAATACACAGGAGGCAAACCCTGGAAAGAGGTGATTGCGCGCAAAAGGAAAAATCTATCCTAATGGCAATGTGAAACCGTGATCTCATTGGGTTCCAACTCGGTTACACCCCATATGTCCTCAAGACTTTCCGCACTTTCGGCTTTCTGAACCAGACGCTTCCGATCGATCTCTGTCGGAGACTTAGCCGAGTCTTAACCAAAGCACAAACGATCATGCTAGACGCAGTTGTTCGTTTCAATCTCTCTTTTGCCTGGACCGCCCTTTCGGGTTTCAGTCCACCGGGATACCCTTTTTTGCCCAAGTCGCCCTTGTGGGGTTTTTGACTTGCCGGGTGTACAGTTTTTTCTTTTATTATCCCTAACTTTTGCCCGAACCTTTCTCTTTTTTTTTCGATTCGCCGGGATGCCCCTTTTTGCCTGGACTCTTTTATTCTTTTTGTCCAGCGGGTCTCTTTTTCGCGAAGTATCTTTTAACTGCGTCCGCATTCACAGGGGACAGAAAATCTTCGTCATCCGTGGTCGTCGACGACAAAGCTTTGTCAGAGAAACCCTTTTGACCACGAATGGACATTCATAACTGTTTATCCACTTGCCCCACGATTGTCTCGAGGAAGAAGGATCCTTTTCAACACCACATCTCTTCCATGGCACGCACGAGGTCGCACTTCTCGGTTAACAACACGCTTCATTTACTGGGTACAACTGCCCCATGACAAGTAACTGTCAGCCCTTTTCTCCTCGGTCAGGCTCGACGTGTCATACTGAGTCCTTATCCACTCATCCTTTTTCAAGTTCTCAACCATCAGGACTCTCCACAATGAGATCTAGCATCCAACAGGCAATATCACTTCCATCCCATACTGAATGAGGAAGGCGTTGCCCCAGTATGTGCACTTATCGAAGTACGATACCCAAGATATCAAATTCGTACTCAGCCACCATCGTTGGTGTATTCAAATGTTATCGGGGAAGCACTAGCTCACTCACTTTAAACTCTCCCCATCAGACATCAGAATCCGTTCGGATTCAGGGTCAGGCCCCTCCTCCGGGATCGGTCACTCTCAATCTTTCGATTTGAGCACCTCGAGATGTCCTCATCAGGGACCTTAGACCTCCTGGGTTGATAATCATCAATGGGTTGTTGGGCGAGATAACCATACCGTACCCTCCTCTTGGTTGCTTTCTGGGAGGTATACTGAATATCGTATTCAGTCGACACCATTTGCCCTCTCGCAACCCGTCCGTTCAACGCTGTCTCCTCAAGCACATACTTGATCAGATCCATTTTGGACATCCACAAGGTGGTATGAACCAGCATACTGTCTCAGTCGGCGAGCAGCCTATGCCAAAGTACATCAAGTTTTCTCGAACAGTGAGTGTATTGTTTCACAGTCGATAAACTTTTTGCTTAGGTAAAGTGCATGCTCTTTTCGACAAGACTGATCATGCTGACCCAATACACCTCATAGACCCCTTGAGGGCTGTCAAGTACCAGATCAACATTTATTCCTTCCACAGAATGTATCAGAATCAGAGGTTCCTGCTACTCATTCTTTTATCTTTCCATGCCCCTTGGCAGTCATCATTCCACCTGATCATTTGATTTCTTTCTTTTTTGGTTTTTGGTTCAGGCGTTTCTTGCATTGTTTTTTTTTTTTTTTTTTTTTTTTTTTTTTAGCAGGATCAACCTCGATTCCTCTTTCATTCTCAACATGCCTCGGCAGCTTGCCGGACAGCACTCCATATGTGTACTGATTCGAACTCAACTGTATGAGTTATCTCAAACCGGTCAAACAACGTGATCAAGTCCACCGGATGCCCCTCTCTTGCTCGGGACTTTGTCATCATGTCCTCAACATGGCGTTTGCTTTCACGATGAATCATATCATGAAACAAAGTCACCGTAGCCCTTTGATCCGTGGCACCGGCCTTCTTCTTTACCTTACAACAAGAAGGTACTCTTCGGTGTGATGGACATTGTTTACTCCATATCATTTGGCGACAATTTGATTTGACTTTGGCCAAGCAAGCCATCCATGAAGGTAAACACCGAGAACTGAGCAATATTATCAACCAATACATCAATATGAAGTACCGGGAATTCATCTCTCGAACTAGCTCTATTCATGTCTCGACAGTCCACACACGTTCTCATCTTTTAGCACCGGTTTTCGCTTCACTGGAGGACAGCCTTCTCTCCATGGTAGCTCGTGCCCCACAACATGGGTATTCCACCCTGGTGTATCTTGATGCAACCAGGTGAAGATATCAACCTGCTCCTTCAACAGGGCTACCATTCTGTTCTCGACTCGCCTCTGAAGCGGCCTCAACTTTCATTTCCCTTCTGACCTCGGCGGTATTTGGGATTACCATCTTGACTCGCTCCTCGTGTGGTTGAATCACCTTCTCCTCTTGTTTCAACAACCTAGCTAATTCCAGCAGATCACGATCTTCTTCGCCTTTTTCTTCGGCATGATAGATCGGATTGTCGAAGTCATACAGAGGTGTAACCAAATTGTTATCGATGAGATCAGGAGGGTAATCACTTTTGTGGTTGGAACAAGACAAGTTCAAAAGAAAAACGAAAAACATTGCCATTTTTATTTTTTAAAACTGCAAAAAATGAAAAACAGGGAACACCGCTTTTGATCACAAAAACATCCATTTATTACTGATGCAAGACGTTGCAAAATGAGACACATGAGGTGGCCCTTACAATGGACCAGTACGTTTCGGGCAAAACGTATGGCTTTCATGCAAACAAAATTAACACAGAAAAACTACTCTTCCGGATGAGCGACAGTGATGCTTTTGGAGGCCTTCCAATCGCCTGGTACGCACGACTTTATCCACAGCTCGAGCTCGCGGTCGCGGTCGATCTCTTCACTCACTGAACAAGCATGATCGGAATTCAGCATTCCTGCACTGACGAAGATGTACGGTGGACGACATCCTCTGTTTGGTCTAGACGACTCTTGATCTGGATAACCGATCCCAAACATGTCTGCCTTCACCACTATGTCAATGATTCTACCCCAACCTCGGGCCTCTTTGTTTTTCACCACCTCTAGAGCTTGTTTATAAGAAGAAATTGACAGCTTCTTCTCTTTCTTGACAACAAGAGCGCTCTCCACCTGGACGGTTTCGATTGCTTGACTGGGTATTTCAAGTTTTCCAATGTCCATTTCTACTTCTTTCATCTTCTGGGTCGGATCTCCCATCAATACATACCCCTCGGTGGCGACGGCAGCACAACAATCATCAACAACAGGGAAAGCTCCATCCTGTACCAGAGGTTTTGGGACCACGGCCATTGGAACCTTTAACTGATCTTCCTCAGTCACCCCCATTCCTCTCCTGACCTTTTTCACCATCTTCACCTTTACAGGACCCTGCCTGGGTACGGGGTTAACATCACCATTCATTATCTGTGCCAAGCTGATGGTCTTGGATTCTACCATGTCCTGGACGACATGCTTGAAAGCCCTACAACCCTCAACACTGTGCCCGGGTGCCTCAGAATGGAACTCGCACCTGGCATTCTCATCATAGTGTGCAGGCCTCTTCTGTTGTGCTATGGGAATCAAAATCCTTGGCCGGACTAACCCCAAATCCCTCAATCTCCTGAACAAAAGGGTGTAGGTCACAGGCGGTTCCTCGAACTGACGCTCCTCCTTCTTCTTCTTCACCTGGCTCCTAGCTCTCGGTGCCTTCTGTTGAGGTGGTAGTTGTTGCGGTGGTACAAGTGGATTACCAACAGGAGCGGTTACAGCAGCAGCATAAGGATGATAACGATCCTTACTGCGTTCTTTCTTTGCTGGCACACCACTTGAGTCAACCTCTTTTTTGAGCGGACCACTATCAGAGAGTTTCTTTGCTGCAGAGTCAGAGGGGTTTGTCACTTCGGATGATGGAGCTTTTCCTTGAACTTTCTCCACTATCAGCCACTTCTCAATCTTTTCCAATCTCTCAGCCATGGCTTTCTGCCCCAAGGCAAGCCCTTGCACAACACTGAACAAATCCCTCACCATCTCTTTCAGTTCGAGGATATCGGCGTTGGGAGGATCCATCAGCTCGGATTTGTTGCCCCTAGCAGGATATCTGAGCAAACAAGCTATGCGCACCGGTTGACACCTACAAAACAGCAAATTGGTTAGTATGACTCACACATGCAGTGTCTACCCGTACTAGGAATATTTTGTCCTTTGATTCCGATTTCATCGAGACAGATAAAATTTGATCAACAACATTCTGACATCTGGCTGTCTCTCAACCTGAGTCTCTGTTAAAAATAATGGACCCTGAGTACGGACAGACATGAGTTGAATGCGGATGAATGCAAAATGGGATGATGCAATGCATGATTGCAGGTTACTGTGCCACCAATTCCTCTGAAAACCCATTACTTCTCTGAACCAGTCCCATCTGTGGGACCAAGTCACCATAAATCCAACTTGGGGAGTTCCGAAATAAACGGAACTGGAGATTACATCACTATCATCACAGGAACATCCACTGAACGGATGACAGCCAGATCCTCTGAATGGGCACTCTCAAATCAACCCGGGGATCCAAAATAAACGGAACCCGCTGATAAACCACGGACAGAACTCCGGGGTCCCAGAAATAAATGTCCATAATTCACTATCATTAGTACCAAGAGTCACCAACGAGTCACCAACAAGTCAGCAACTGTACCTGTAATAATCATTCCCTCCCCACTCACGGGTGTCGTCTAGGCCAGGGTAAGGTCGAGAGAAACGCAGGATAAACAACCCTTTCAAGAATATCATCCTGTGCACACCAGATGTATGCACCGATGATACCCCATCAGAATCTGAACTGCTCGTGATATCAATGTTCCGCTAAGTGGCGTACACCACCCGCTTCCCATGAATCACTCTATTCCTAGGTTTCCTAGATTGCACTCATAGCCTGGGTATTGGGCCTTTTACCTCGAGTAACTCCCACCCCCAATCAGAGAAACACAGCCAGCACAGCAGATGAATATGAATGAATGCAAACATTAATGCAAACAATACATGCAAGCAATAAACAATGAATGCAATAAATAACAGCAAAAAGCAACCGAAGCCCTAACCTAGAGAGCGCTAGGAGAGACTCGCTTAGGGAAGATGGACCAGCACAGGTCAACTTCTCTATGGTCCCCAGCAGAGTCGCCAGCTGTCGCATTACGCGAAAAACCGGCGGGAAAACAAGAACAACAGAGCCGCGCCACCGTGCGTTATTTATCCCAAAAGAGGGAAAGGAAACGCTCGAAGTAAACCTGGAAAAAGCATGGTCGCGCGACCAAAGAGAATGGGATCGGGAGTCGGTTATGCGAAGGGAAGGTATTAGCACCCCTACGCATCCGTCGTACTCGACGGGATCCACGCGCAAAAGGAAGGAAAATGGTTGCTAAAACACTGCTCAAATAAACATCTACACAGGCTGAAAGAGACACAAGAAAACGGACAAGACTGACTCGGCAGGACATCACGTCCTGGGCCTACTTAGTCTATCAAGCATAGACATCAGAGTCAAAGTAGTTCGGACTGGGGAAACGACACATGCTCGCTAGGATGTCGCATCCTATGCATACGTATCTCCTTTGGACGATGGAGAATCAGAGCATTCGTAGCTCGGCTAACACGCACACAAATAAACACAGGCAAAGGCAAACGTGGAGCCTGAATGCCAATCACTGGACTTACATCAGCATCCGAACCAGAACACACACAAAAAGGCAAACGTGGAGCCTGAATGCCAATCACTGGACTTACATCAGCATCCGAACCAAAACACACACAAACACTGGAACCCGAATGCCACTCGATGGACTTACATCAGCTTCCAAGCACACAACAAGACAAAACAAAGACACAGGCGCCCGGAGAGATCTGCTCATCTCTTGCCTACGTACCTCATCTGGTATGAGGATCAGGGCGACGTAGTTCCCCTACGAAGGGACACAGGACTAGCCTAACCAGATGACAGAGGGAAACACAACTAGGGAGACTAACTCGAGCCTAGATGTTATCATGCGAGATTGTCCCTAAGTCAAGGTTTCTAGCTAACTTGCACAGGAAGCAAGCCTATCCTATTCAGCACAAACAGTAAATCAAGCATTCACAAGTAGCACACACTATATGCACACAAATGGGGCTCAATCAAAGGGTAAGACTGCAAGAGCAAGTCATCTGTACAGGGGTATGGTTAGCTCTTAACCTTGCCATTGAGGGGCTAAGGTGAAGCTGATGAAAGGTGAGTGAAGATAAGACTTCACAGCTCTTATCCCTGGTCAGGGAGAGCTCAAGACAAAGGAGTGTGGGTTCAGAAAGGAGGAACCCTTCTACACTCAAGACTCTGACACAACTGTACATTGTACAAGATCTTGGGTTTGTGTCCCAATGCATCAACACGGTGGTGTGAGCAGAGGGACGACTCAACAGAATAGCGGGGGATAGATTGCATATCCCTTGGGTTCCGCCAATTGCCTTAAATAAGGACTTTCCCTGCTTGGCACAAATGTAAACAAGCACAAACATCGCCTCTTAAGGAGGACTTCAGACAGTTGCCTGGCCAAGTAACAGGCCAGGTCTTCCAGACTACATGGAGATAAGAATGTTATACCTCAATGCAAATTGCTTATCAAGCAAAGCAAAGCAATATTAGCAACTTAATGTACCTGAAATCAATCAAATATCATCAGTATACCAATCACAGTACTAAACAGCAAATGGTTCACAATTAGCTATACACAGACAAATACAATCCAATGCACCAAAGTGCAAGTCAACTCAAAGGATCCAAACATCCTACAAAACAAAACAAGTTAGTGTACAATGTCAAATGACATCTCAATCAAAAGTGAATCCACCTCCTTAAGGTATTTTGCTTCTTAACCTGAAAGTCACATTCAAACATGAGATACAAGACCACTAGGACAAGCCTAGGGTCAAAAGGAAGTGAAAAAGTCAAAACAGCAAGTCAAACATGATCAACATCAACTTTAATCAAATGCAAAGAGAATCCAATTGGTCTCATGTCTAAACCATTCACCAAATTAATTTCATGCACAAATTAGATCAAGCTAGGCAATTATGAGTCATATAGGAGCAAACAGAAAGATATCACTCAAACATATACCTAAACAGCTCAATAAATTCTACAAAAATTATGTCCTAAACAGAAGACATTCAATGAGCTACATATCAATTTTCGTGCCATTTGGACAACAGGAAGTAGGTCAATGAAAATCAAAAAGTCAGCAGACATCCAAACAAGTCAACACATGGTAGCAAAATGAGCATCAACTTCAATCACATGCCAAACAGTGAAAACAATTAAGAAATTAATGGGACCAAAGCCAAACTACACCTAAACATGTTATGAATCACTCCATCAAATTTCACATTCATATGATATAGTATGAGCATTTCATGAGACATGGAAGTCAAGTAGTCAAGCAAAGACCAAAAAATGCTAAACAGCAATCAAAAATCTCAATTAAATGGAAAATGAATCAACAATTCATGCAAAAATTCATGGTGAAACTAGACATATACAAGACACAACATGCAAAATTTGAGATCAATTGGAAGAGCCTAGGCACGTCAAATAAATTCATGAAATTGATCTAACCTAGTGTGACACAAATTGTCACACTCAAATTAATTAAATCATATCTACCAATCCAGAGATCCAAAAATTACAAATGATATACCAAAATTTCCAGGAATGTGTCAAGAATCATCATATGAAATTTCATTAATTTTGGATAAAGTATGAGGATTTTATGAATTAAATGGTGAAACATACAAAAATGTCACACATGATAAAGATCAATATACCATTCCAAAATTCTACCAAGCACAACATGAACTATCATACCTATAAAATTCTAGACAAAATTATGAATCCAACAAAAAAAAGTCCCATTAAATTTGGACTTGAAATGGATTTTATATGAATTTTATAAGTTTTGGAGTATTATTGAATAATTATCTAATGATTAACGAATTAATTAAGCTTGCAATGGCGTTTTCGTAATTAGTCCAAAAACGTGGTACAGTACTCATTTATTGCGTGTCAGCGTTTCATTGGCTATTATGGGAGGGAAACAAGATTTTCAAAAGTGCCATGAACAGAAACGGATTCAACGTGAAACATTTCCAGATTTTTCTCGTTCTTCCTCGCATTCAAGTTCTTGAGTCCCAGCTACGGTTTCGATCAAATCTCAACGAAAACACACAAATGATATACCGTTGGAAAGGTCTAAACACGTACGTTCCAAATATGACTATGAAATCGTCCAGAAACTCATATACGAAGCGAATCGAACGAATGAAGTTTTGGCATACAATCTTAAATCCAAGATATCGCTCTCATAATTGATGAAAACGCATGATACAAGCTCTATGCTACTCTACAATAAAAGATCTACAAATGCCCTATCTCAATTTGGCAAACAGTGAGATTCGAAATCCAACCTTGTTCGATGGCAGTCGCGGAATTTGTGCTCGTTTTGCTTCGATTCACGAAAACAGATGAAGTATGGTGATTAGGAAGATGATTGGCACAACTTTGGTAGCTCAACAACACTCCAAACGTTTGGATTCTTGATTTGCCATTGATGAACAATCTTGGACAGTTGGAGTTTTTGATGGTTTTGAGCTCCAATTGATGCAAACAGCTCTTGATTAACACCTGCAAATGAGAACTACACCACGAATTTGCAAGAAAATTGATGAATTATTGATGAATTTTGAAAAAAAGTGAAAGTTCAAAGTAAAAAAAGTGAGAGAATTGAGAGAGTTTTTTGTGATTTTCTGTTTGGATCTTGAAAAATGATTAGTGCTTAAGCAATACAGTTACAATTAACAATATATACTAATCCATTAATCCAAAATTAATCATGATTAAGCATAATGGAAAGATTAGTGTTAAGTGTATTTTTCAAGTGTATGGCCAAAATGCCCTTCCTTAATGCAGCTCATTTTCTGTCCAAATTTGGTTCAAACAAGTCACAAATGATATTTAGAAAGTGTTACAAAAAGCCTCATTTCAAAATTCCAAATATTTCTCAAATTGGACCATTTTGCCCTTGGATTTTAATTAGTGCACTTGAAAAATGGCCTTTTTGTGTGAATGCTTTTGGCAAAATGTGATGATGGATTATGAAAGTACACATTAAATGTGATTTGCTCAAAGAAAAACCATCCAATTTGGCCACTCCATGTGCAAGTTATGGCACTTTGATTTCAGGCATTTTTGGAAAATGAATGGACCATATCTTGCTAACCATACATGGGAATTTCAAGTTCTTGGACTTTTTGGAATGGTGAGATCAAGATCTTCAACTTTCATGTTGGACAAAATTCCATTTGAAGCTTGTATGATGAAGTTATTTTGAGGAGAAAAAGTTTCCATTTTGGGCAGCTGAAATTACAGGTCACCTGCTATTTTTGGAAACTTTCTGTCTGACCTCCAAATCTTCAACCTTGGTCTTTGATATGTCAAATGAGACTTATATGGACATGAATGAAGCCTTTCACACCATCTCCCACCTTCAAATCCATAAAATCGGGCACGATTGACCATAGTTGACCACAGTTGACTTTCTATGGTTCCAGCTGAAATCCAGCTTGACTGATGAGCTTTGATCATCCAATCTTTGTCCAAATCACTTCACAATGATCCTTAGACCATATGAACTTGATAAATCAACCACAGGGCTTTGTCTCAATGAAAATGGCACTGGCTTGCTTGACTGACTGATTCTCCTGACCAGTTTGACCTAATTCTTCTGAATGGCTTGCACTTGGGCAAATGAACAATGCAATGTTATGCAGTGGCCTATGTTATGCTATGACCTAATATGTAATGAATGTACAAAAGGTAGGGTGCAAATTTGAGGTGCTACAATGTGGAAACAATGAACAAGTCATCCTCCTAGGTCTTTATCAGAAGATGGAGAAGTTAAAAAGATTCAAGCCTGAGGGTTTCTTGAATTGATCACTAGCCATCTGAGGGTTTGTGCTCTAATTAGGGTTTCTTGGTTCCTCAAGGAGATTGGGTGTTATCTTGGTTGAAATGGTACATCATCATCATGGTCTCATCATCATCATCAAGATTCATTATTCCTGATCAGTTCCTTGAGATTAGGGTTTTGACCTCTGGTCAACCCTAATCAGTTGCATTATGCCAGTCAGGGTTTTTTCAAGGAGATGAGGTCTTCATTGAGATGGGGATCATCATATGGTTTTATTGAGCTTGTATAAGCTAGGGTTTCATTTTGGAGCCATTTCATCAAGGGATTGAGGCTCAAATTCATCTGTGCATGACCAAGTCATCTATCAACTGCAAAAGTCAACCAAAAGTCAACTGTTGGATTTGGAGGTGGGTAGTGGTTAGAAATACTTCATTCATGTTCAAACAAGTCTCATTTGACATTTCAAACATCAACTTTGAAGAAAATAAAGTCAGGACAAAACTTTCCAAAAATAGAAAGTGACCTCTAATTTGAAATTGCCAAAAATGGAAAGGTTTTCAACTCAAGATTACATCATCAAGAAAGCTTCAAATGAAATTTTGTTGAACATGAAAGTTGTAAATCTTTCTCTCCTATTTCCAAAAAGTCCAAGATCATCAATTTCTCATGTGTGGTTGAGGAGATATGGATCAAACTTGGTCAAGTGAATATGGAACTTCAAACATGCATAACTTTCAAACCAAAAGGCCAAATGGAGTGGTTCTTTTTGCATTGCTCATGTCTTGACATATACTATCCAAAGCATGCATCACATGCCATGCATTCTCATCACATAATCATTTGATTTTTCACTTGAATTTTGGAGGGAAATTTCCAAGTTTGAAATTGGTCAAATATTTGAACATGGCATTACTTCCATTGGCTCCAAAACATCATTTGAAGTGAAAATAAGTGAAAATTTGCACTATTCACCATGCATTTTCATGCATAGGGTGAAAACTCATTTTTGCCAAAACACCTCCAAATTTAATTAATTTTCATTAGCACTTGGTTTAGGTTAATTAAACATGATTAATGAAGCATATATAACACAAATCATAACAGAATTCAACATATTTCCCAATTCTAGATCTAGAATTCTCAAAGTCTCTCAAAATTCTCTCTCATTTTTTCTCCAAATTTCTTCACATCTCTTGCATTTTTATGGATCAATTCATCATTATTAAGCATTGGTGAGAAAAATTGAAGGAAGATCCAATGGAATTCGTGCATATTGAAGCATATGCAAGCTTGAGTTCATCAATGGTGAAATCCAAATTCTGTGGAATCGTGCTCGATTGAACCTCAAGCCTCCTTCCAATCAACTCTACAAGCATGCTAGAAGACATTTGGAGCATTGCAAAGGCTTGATTCATCAAATTCCAATTCTGCTCATCAAGAGGTCACAAATTCGAGTCTCTCTTTTCTTGAAATTGTTATGCTATACTTGTAGATCTTGCAATGCTTGTGATTCTGAGCTTTGAACCACTAAAATCCATGCACTATTGAACAAGTTATGGTGATTTAAAGTTTTGTGCATGAAACTTAATTTGTTCGATTCTCTTTGGATATGATGTTTTAAGCTTAGTTATTAATTGATTCATGCTCTATGATGAAAGATCTATCCATTAGTATGTTTAATTTTAAGAACTGAGAAAATTGTTCTTGATGATGGTGATGATGTTACTGTGCGCGCATGAACGTTGAAGAAGATGGTTGCAGGGCTTTAGGCAACGGTTTTTTTTGTGATTCCAAACGTGGCCTTAGGTTGCGCTAGGCTTGGCTCCTGATTGGCTGCATGGGATTGCCATGCAGCGCGCCAAATTTGATTTCAAAATGTTACCTGGTTCGATCCCAGGCTGTGGTCATTTTCCAATGCTTCATTCATTTTTCCCATGCCATGTTCATATATGTTCCACATGATTTTTTTTATTTTTCATCCACTTCATAAAATCATAACAAAATAAATAATGATCCAAAAATTGTGTGGTTTTTTGCATTGTGTCACATTTTTTGTCTAGTGTTTTATGAATATTATTTTGCAAATTGTGCATGGCTGTATAATTTTTTGCCCTAGGGTTTGTGTACATGTATCATGTTTTGACCTTGCCTTGATATATCATTTGTGAAATGCTCAATTTTAATCCAATGCTCATGAAATTTGACATGCTTAAACTAGACATCTTGCTGGACATTTTGGTGTTGAGTTTGCATTTTTATCAATTGCCATTGCTGAGTTATGATTTTTCTAAGTTAGGTGAGACAATTTGTGTCACACCTTTGCTTGTCCAAATTGATTGATGCATTTACCATGCCAAATGATCTCCAAATGTTCTGATCTTTTTGTATGGTGCTTGATATGAATGTTGTGAATGCTCATGACTTTTTGTGGAATTATTGGATTGATTTCTGATTTGATTGAGATTTTTCATTCTGGATGGTCATTTTGGAGCTTTTGAAGTGTCTTGAACTTCATTTGATTGTGAAATGCTTGTGCTTTATCCAATGGATGTGAAATTTTGTACATTGTTTCTAGACATGTTGAAGTTTGTTTTGGCTTTGGTTTGAGGTTTTTACCAATTGCCATTTCTGTTTTAGGCTTGTGCTAAGTTGGTGTAACATTTGGTGTCATATTTGAGCTTATTTTGGTTGCCTTGCCTTATGCAATTTGGTTACCATGCCTAATGTTGTCCAAATGCTCTAATTTTTTGTGTGATGATCATGTTGTGTGTTCTGTTTACCCTTAAATTTTTCCAAAATTAATTGAAGCATTTTTGAATTAATGTGAATTTATTTATTCTGTTGTCACAATGTGCTTTCAATGTGCATACCTTGCCATATTTGGTTCATGGAATGAATTTGGTGATTGATATTGGGATGAGATCTTTTGGATGATGTTCTTAATTGATTGAAGTTGGTTCATGTTTAATTTCATGTTCTGTTTTGGATTTTTTCTTCATCTTTGACCTAGTGGTTTGCCTCTCATCTTTGGGCTTTGATTTCAGGTTGAGCACTCAAGTTCCATGGTTGTTGATGCTCTATCACTTGAGCATTTGATGCTTACTTTTGACTACTAACTTTGTGTGTTTTGTAGGGTTGTTAACTCATTTGAGTTTGACTTGTTGGCTTGTGCCTTTGATCATTGGGTTTTGACTGTTGATATTAGTATTGTTTGTTTGTCTGTACAGTTGAACTGATTTGTTTGATATTTCCACAGGTACATAAGTTGCTTAAGTTCAATTTGAACTTGCTTTTGCTTGGTTGCTTAACCACATAGGTATAACTCTCTGACTTCATGTAGTCTGGAAGACCTGTCCTGTTACTTGGGCAGGCACCTGTCTGAAGCCCTCCTTAAGAGGCAATGCTTGTGTATGTTTGAAATTCTGGCGTAGTCAGTATTCAGATGTTCTACTTCAAGTCATGACATCTGATCTAACATTGTACCTATTACAGCAAGACAGTTATTACACTTTGTACTAATGTGCACCTTTTCACAGTGTCACGACCTCTCCTTCTATGTCATCCTAGAATGGAGGGACACCTAGTTATGTGCACCTTATCATTCACTTCTGTTGTTTTCCTACACAGATATCAGCAAGATGTCTCAATCCTGTTTTGGACATTATCTGTTACATTGTTCCAGTTTGTTGGTCATGTACTTGTATTTCCTAAATTAAAGGTTGTAACAAGTTAAACTAATCTCCACTTATTAAGGAGCTAACAAATAGATTATTTGCCAGGTTCATTAATTGTAGCTTAGTTGTTAGTTTCCTAGATTTTAGATCAGCTGGTGGATTCCTGAAGAATAGCCTGAGAAAAATCCTGAAACAGAAAAACTAACCATCCAACAATTTAGCATATGCAGTCAGGAGTGAATGTCACAACATTCCGTTTGACATCCAAGTCCAGAACCATATGCTAAGTCTGTTTGGTTCCTGAAAACAGACTGTGCTAAATTTGCTGTACTGTAAAAGACCAACCAGTCTCTACTTCAGTATCAGCTTACTGGAAGAACTGTCAAGACATCCAGTTTGACAGTTTCACAATGATCTTTTGGCCAGGTCTATTATGCTTTTGAACTCCAGACTTCACTACATACTGAACTGAAATTATCAGCTTATTAAACAGTATGTGCTGTTGTTGATGAATGTCAAAACATTCTAATTGACATTCCAACAGAAGGCTATGTATCAGGTCTGCTATTATCTTGATGAACAGACTGGAATACATGCTTAGTTATGGCAGACATGATTATATCATACAGAAGGAAAACAAACACAGGAAATTGTTAACCCAGTTCAGTCCAACATGACCTACATCTGGGGGCTACCAAGCCAGGAAGAAGATCCACTATTAGCAGTATTAATTCAGAGTTAAACTCACCCGTTTACAACTCATCACTTAATCCCTACCCAATGCAATCTATACCTAGGAACTCCTAGATAGAAACCTCCAGTTTCCATTCCTATCACTACAAATACAATGTAATGTTACCACACCTTGAACTTGCTTCACAGCTTCATTCAAGAACAAAATCACTCTTGCCTACAGGCTTCGAGTTACAAACACTCTCAGGTTTTACCACTGAGAAACACATGGTAACCTTCCCACAGATTGGGAGGTTTACCTTACACACACCCCTAAAAATTCATTCTCCGAGGCTTACAAAAACTAGATTACAATCAGCTATTTATAACCTAATCACCCAACTGGATTTGGGCCTTCAGAAAATTGCAGCAGACTTGTTCTTTGCTGTTGCAACTTCAGCAGAAAAATTCGGCTACAAACAAGGTCTTCAAGTTCCTAAACTCTCTCCATATATATCTCCATATTTAGAGCCTATATATATTCTGATTTAGTCTTCAAGACCTCCACAAGGGAGTTAGGATATTCACCAGATATCCTTGCTGATCCCATGACATATACTGAATTAATTAATTCAGTTTCCTACACATGTGCGATGTCACAGACCTGATGTCGTGACATCGTACATGACATGTTGGTCCAGATGTTGAATTTCTTCAACCCAACATATTAAAACAACAGAGATGATTACATTATTTGTTTTCTAAAATTACTGCCAATCCTAAGGAATCAACAATCTCCCCCTTTGGCAAATTTTAGCTAAAACAAATAAACAATACACTGGACAAAACATCCCAATTTGGGAATGCTCTTCATCTCCGTCATTGGCTCCACCACCACAAACACCAAAGTTGGTGTACATGGGGAAGAAGAGGGACAAGACTTAGTTGTACCAGAACCCTTCCCCTCAACCAGAGAGCTTCCTGAAGAATATGTAATGCTGAGTACATAGACAATGTAACTCAGATCACAAGGCACAATTGTCTTCTTAACTCAGATCACAAGACACAAGTGGTAAACCCAGTTGGTGGATTTTGTGCCTGATGCCAACTTCTGTTTGCTGCCACATCCACAGTTGGCCACATCCACAGTTGGCTTTCTTCTGGTACATTCTCAACCCTAGGACTATATTTCTCTCCCCCTTTTTAGCTAAACATTTGTAAAGGCACCCTTCACAAAACCAAATCCAGGCGCAACATGCCCAAACCTTAACATACCCCATGATTCTGAGAATGGAGTGTTTTTCTTGTGAGAGGAAGAGGGCTATTGCATCCTTTAAATAGCCCTGCCCGTGCCTAGGAATTTCCGGTAGAAATAAATGCTTGGTCAAGATGCATTTATTTTTGCTGAGAAACAGTCAGAGAATCACCAACAAAATCTCAGACTATCTTTGAATACCTTTTATAGATCTTGACTGTTTCTTTTCCAAAACAGTCGTTCCAGTGCATGGAGACCATTCCATATATGCAGTCAGACACGTTGCACGCGATGTCTTAACCTTCCTGCATTCAGCCAGTATTCAACACACTTCAGTAGATACTTATGTCATACCTCCAGTAGAGACTTGACACCTAGCACTGCTACAGCCAACTTTTCACACTTCAGTTGATGGTTACTCCCCCTGTACCACACAGCTGTAGCCATCAGGCTTATTCTGGTTTATCAGACTTAGCCACATCACCCTCATAATTCCTAATGACTTTAAGATTCAGAAGGAATTAACAGCAATGTCCAGGGCAATGTCATAACATCCGGTCAGACATTCTTCTGCTCACTCAGCCTTGACATATATCACAGCATCCTGATAACTACCTAGTCATCTGAGAACACATAGACCACAAGCTTGGTGATTGCTTGCAGCACAAAGGCACAACTCCCCCTGTCATGGACACCCCACTCTCCTCTTGAAGATTGGAGATCACACATGGGCATATCCAACATCCCAAAGTTGGACCTTCACATACTTCCTGATTCATAGAGAATCCAGACCACTTGATGAATGGAAAACACAAGACGCATCTTCATGTCTTCAAGAGCACACCCTCTGTTCAACCCTCTTAGCTGAACACATTCACACTCTGTGTCAATCTCTCTTCTAACCAGAACAGAAGACCACTTCACTGGATGTTCTAACATCAGTTGGGACATCCTTCACACCAGGACAAGGCACACCATCTGATAGTCTTCAGATACCACTGAGTCTTCGGGTTGATCAAGAAGAACCCAAACATTCATTGGGACACGTACATTTTCATCCCATTACAAGAGATAATCTTCCATAGATAGCTCAAAACTCCTACCACAAGCTCCAAGGGATAAATAGAAAGCACCTCCTTTAGTCTTCAACTTACTACTTTTCTACTCAAGAGTAATTTGTCTCAGACTTTCCTCAAGAATAATCAGCTGCCATATGTTGATTATCTTGATTCTTCGAACTCACTTCTGAGGTGAACCAATTGCCACTGGTTGATTACCTCCTTCATGAATCCTCATATGAAAAGGTCAAATGCTGCTTTTTGACCTCCCCAAGTTTATCAGACTTCTCCCAAAGATATTCTGACCTTTCAAGTGAGACTAGACCTTCAAGCTTTTTGAAGTATCCAATCTACAACCCTGTAGACCTCTCTATCTCAAGTTGATGTGCCACTTCACCAACTTAGAGTCTGATGTTGAGCCAAATGTCACAACATTGTGGTTTGACATCTAGCTGTTGAATTCAGCTCCTTCTTCTGCCACTTGAAAGAACTTCCTCCCTTCACAGAACAAGAGTTCAATGTTCTCATAGACTTGATTGTGGAACCAACTTTGAGTAAACAACCTCCATCCTGCAGGTTTGCAGTTAAGTCATTCAAGCTCACACCTTGATGAATCCCTGCTTCTTCTCCAAAGACATCAGACACTCTGATGCATGAGTCTTCAGAAGGACCAGTTAGAAACTAACCCTTCAGCTATACCAAGGATTCCACATCCTAAAGCAAGGCTGTTTCCATGATGTCAAGACTGCTGCCACTTGTTCTTGACTCCACTGTGTGCATAAGCTAATGCACTTCCTTACCTAGATCAGAAATAAACTGATCCAAGTAACCACCACCAAGACTATGATGTCTTCTTCTTCTTGTACACACCAAGGCTGAACATGTTTCTTGCCAGGAAACCTTTTCAGAGATCATACGCTTTTGCTGCCACCAAAGAGATAGATCATACCCCAATGTACTATCCTTCCTGTTATTCTGCACAGGGTCTTGAAGAAGAGATGTTCCAACGTCTTTAAGAACATCAGTTATCTTGAGCTCCAAGGATAATCAATTAAATACTTGTACTTGACACAAGTAGACATTGATCTTAAGTCCTTTCCCAATTATCCTTTCAGATACTTCCACCATAAGAATGCTTTAAGGATACTCTTCTAGTGTCCATCTTCTGCTTGCAAGCACCTTAATAGTCTTGAGACTCTTTCCAGATTAGATTCACCCTTAGGAATGAGAGAGATGAATCCTTCCTTGCAAATGTGTCACACACCAACCAGAACCCATGTGACACAGGTCAACAGCCAACCAGACCCTAGGCTGACCAAACGTGAGGAGGTTAACCAAAACTCCCCCTCAAATTAACAATCATGGAACCTCCACACCAATATCCATGCATTGTACACAAATGTCTCAACATGACATCCATCATCCCTTACCAGTGGCAACTAACTCCTCCAATCACGCCAATCAGACTTCAGCTGACCATAAGTACTAGTGAGACAAACAACACCAGTCAATAGTAGATATGCATTGCCAGAGCATATTACCTCAACCAACCTCTGAATCTTCATATTCTCACTCCTAGTAAGAACTGCCACTTCTGAACGTGGTGTTTGAATAACAAGATTCATGGTTCCAACCCCCTTAAATGATATCACAATCAGGTTACCCCATTATTGACTGCTAACATCCAGGAGACTTGTCTTCCAACACACCATAGTACTTCAGGGAAGCTCCCACTTTCAGGTTACCCCAAGATCTTTGTTGAGTCAGTCATATGTGGAGAAGAGTTCCAACTTTCTGAACTCCCACTTTCATTTGTCTGAAGCTCTCCCAGACCAGGGATAAGAGCTGTGAGGTCTTACCCTCACTTCCCATTTCATCTGCTTCACCCTAATTCTCAATGTTAGGGTTAAGAGCTAACTACACCCGATTCCAGTTGGCTTGTGTTTCACAGCCTAACCTTGTGTGAGCCCACTTTGTTTGTATATAGTGCGTGCTAATTGTGTGTATGTTTGCTTTGCTTGTGCTGTTTAGGATAGCTTGCTGCCTGTGCAAGTTAGATAAAAACCTCAACCTAGGACCATTGTGGATGGCATGATAACTATTAGGCTCGAGTCAGTCTCCCTTCTAGTTTGTCATTTCACAGTCTCTGGTTAGGAGAAAGTTTCTCCCCTGTATAGGGGAACTACGTTGCCCTGATCCTCATACCAGATGAGGTACGTAGGCAGGAGGTCGTACGAGATCTCTCCGGGAACCCTTTTTCTTTTTGTGTGTGTTTGCTTGACAGTTATTAGGCTCGAGTTCCAGACTCCCTATTAACTTGTTTGTTGGTTAACCTTCTTGTGTGTGTTAGGAGATGGATGTAAGACCAACGATTGGCATTCCGTATCCTATTGGTGTTTATTGGTGTGGAGTCTGACGTAAGTCCAGCGATTGGCAGTTGGTTTCCTGTGTGTGTTTGTTGGTTCAGAGTCTGATGTAAGTCCAGCGATTGGCATTCGGTTTCCATGTTTGCCGGTTTGTGTGGAGTCTGTCATAAGTCCAGCGATTGGCAGTCGGTTTCCTGCGTGTGTTTTGTTTGGCGTGCGTGAGCCGAACTACGGTAGCTCTGATTCTCATTCTAGATGAGATACGTAGGCATAGGATGCGATATCCTAGCGAGCCCTTTCCCCTCTTATCCCACCTGTGTTGTTTCCAGTGTGTGTGTGATATTTGCGAGCAGTTTTAGCAACCTTATTCTATTCTCTTGAGTGTGGATCCCGTCGAGTACGACGGATGCGTAGGGGTGCTAATACTTTCCCTTCGCATAACCGACTCCCGATCCCATCTCTCTTTGGTCGCGAGACCATGTCTTTTCCAGGTTTACTTCAAGCGTTTCCTTTCCCTCTTTTGGGATAAATAACGCACGGTGGCGGCTCTGTTTGTTTTGTTTTAGCCCGCCGGTTGTTTTTCGCGGATGCGACACAAACACTCGGCCAATGCGTGTCATTCCACCCGGTCCTACAATTGAGGTTATATTTGGCTCATTAATAACCAAAGTTTGGTCCTCTTGTCCCTTCTTAAAAGCTTTAGGTTGATATATCCATGGAATAGATTTTTCATCTTCGTAGGTGAATGGTGCTGAAAATTCTATCACCGGAGGGGTGATGGGAATTTGCACATTAACCACATCGTAAGGAATGTCAATTACAGCCACCTCCTTTTCTTTCTTATCTTCATTACAGCGCTCGATTTGCTTGTACCTTGATCCAACAATTGTTGGATGAAACCCTTCAACTCTTCAATTTTATCTTTATCAATAAGGTTTACTGGGATCAAACCACTCTTCAACAATTGGGCCCATATTACAGCAATATGGGTTTGAATTTATTCCACCTTCTTGATCAATTCATGTTCGCAAACTTCCTCTATGACACTGACTAATGCTCCTCCGTGAGTAGGCATAGGGTTAGTCTTGACATTTGAATCTCTTGGAGAGAAAGTAATAGTTTTAGCCTCAACCAGATCTTGCACACGATTCTGAAAAGCACAACAGTTTTCTATGGTATGTCCAGGTGCACCCATTTAAAATTTCCAATGGGTATTAGCATCATACCCAACAGAATAACAGAAAGTGGATGGCCTTAACTCCCTTAAAGTTAACATTCCTTCCTTCTGCAAGTACAAAAATATTTGGTTGTATGACACACGCAAAGGGTCCAGTTGCCTTCGTGGTGGTCTGGGTTTAAACTTCCACTGTGGAGGGGCATTCTATTGTTGTTGTTGTTGTGGAGTTGTTGTTGATAAACCTGTTGTTGTTATATTGGTTGCTGGTATGGTATAGTTACTACAGTAACGAATTGGTCGTAAGGATTTGTTGCTTACTCTTATACTCTCTGGAGATGGCATTTGTATCACCTTCCTTTTTCTTCTGTAAGCCTCTAGAATACTTCTTCGGTGTGTTGGATGCTCCAACAGTGCCTTGAATTTTACCATCCTTCAAGCCTTTCTCAATTTGATCTCCAATTGTTACCAAATGAGCAAAGTCTAACATCGCACTACTCATCAACCTTTCAAAGAAGGGGTCCTTCAAAGTATCTATAAATATTCCAGTCATTTCCTTCTCGAACAATGGAGGTTCCACTTGAACGTCTTCTCTCCATCTTTGAGCGTATTCTTTGAATGACTCTCTCTCATTTATTGCCATGCCATGTAACTGCATACGATCGGATGTCGTATTGATATTGTATTTCTATTGACGAAGGAAAGCGTCGGCCAAATCTTCCCAACTCCGAATTCGACCTTGCTCCAAGTTCAATTTATCATCTTAGAGATTCTTCATTCAAATTGTCTTGGAAACAGTGTATGAGTATCTTATCATTTTTAGTGTGTGCAACCATCTTTCTAAAATACATCACTAAATGACTTCTTGGGCAAGTCAGACATTTGTACTTTTCGAAATCAGGAGTTTTGAACTTATCCGAGATGACCAAATTCAAAACTAATCACATGTTCATGGTTGTTGAGCCAAAGATATTGTTACCCTATATAGCCTTGACTTTCTTCTCCAAAGCGTGAAGCATTTCTGCAGTAGGATCCGGAAGAACTTTTGGTTTTGGTGGATCAGGTATGTAAAAAGCGTCGTATTAGTCATCTTCCGCAACCTCAGACCCATGTTGAGCAGATGCATTAGAAATCTTTATGTGGTCTTCATTTCCCACTGGTATATGAATAGGGACTCCTTTAGCACAGGTAAAACTGTCATCTTGATTGACCAAGCCTGAGGTGCCCACATGACTTGCAATTCTCTTAGCGCCAGCCTCCATTTCAGCAGCCATTTCCCTCTAAGCAATTGTCAGCATAGTCTCGAGAAATTGATCCATATTTTCCTGGATAACGGTGATATATGTCCTCATGGTGACCTGATTGGCGTCAACTTGTTACAACATTATCATGTAGTTGTTGTGTGTCTCGTATCAGTGTTGATTAGTGAGCGTTACTAGACAAAGGGTAGAAGATGGTGTAAGTTTTTAGATTTTTTGGTGAGTGGTTTACATGGGGATGCAAATGATATGCGTATTATTTTTATTTTCAAGGAAACATTTGAATTCATTAGTTGTTTAATTATCCAAAAAGGTAAGAAATATCAAGACAAGATAATAATGAAGCAACTTAAACATCATTCACTCAAGTACGTAATACAGAGGCCTAAAAGCCCCAAGTTAAATACATCCCAAATAAATAAAATAATAAAAAAGAGAAAATCATATTGCAGGTTTCCTTGCTTTGAGCTCTTCCAACTCCTTTTTGAATCTCCTCACCATTTCTTTATAGAGCAAGATAAAGTTGGCCACAGTATTCATCCAATTCTTCCATTGCATCCGTTAGTTTCCATGACATATCTTTAGTTGCACAGTTGCAGAACTCTACTAACCCATTGAGCTTTGCACGATACTTATCCATATCCTCTTGCATAAAGTCAATGGTTCTCTTGAAGGGTTCATAATCTTCAATCACATACTCTCTTTCTTTCAGCCATATCGAGCTATCTTGATGCAAAGCCTCTAACTGGTTCTTCCAATAACTAGAAGACTCCTTAGCATCCCTTACTTTTTGACACTTCTCCTAACAAATTATGGGTGTAACTCGAGAAGCTTTTGTAGCTATTCCTTTGAGTCAGTGCTCTCGTTCTGCCCTTGCTTTTGAGTGGCGGAGAGAAATATTGAGCTCTTTTATTTGAGCTCCAAGTGTGTCTCTTATTGACTTGTTCTCCTTAGTAGCAAGATACCACAAATGCTCATTCTTTTGACATTTATTCTAGGCCTGCTTCAACTAATCCATAACGGTATCCAAACAATGGCTAGCTTGCTCTATACTCACTTTGACCTTTTTCATTTTATGCTCTTCTTTGTCAACCTTTTCCTTATTTTCCTGAAGTTGTGCATTCTTTTGCTCGATTTCCCATTTTATCTTATTTTTCTCATTCGTGACTTGTTGAAGATTCAACTGCAACTCTTCATTTTCCTTTCCCAATATTTTTATGGTAGCTATAAGTTCTTCAGCTTCTTCAAAAGGAATATGAGTGGGATTAGGCTCAGAAAGAGACACAGGTGTCCTAATAATGAAAGGCACCTTAATCACCTTCACCCTTTCTCTTACCCATTGGAAGTATGGCTCTTTGATGATATCATTCATTCTTGACAAGTTAGCTTTTCCTTTTTGGTTAACACTTTTCCAGGCTTCTTTAATCCTTTTGAACTGGCTAGGATTCTCAACCACTAAGTCAAGTAGCAGAAAAGCTTCTAAAGAACTCGCATCTGGAGGACCCTCCATTGGATACCCAAGTTGTCTTACTGATAAAACTGGATTGGAATTGATACAACCCTGGGTCCCAATGAGTGGTAGGTTAGGTAAGTCCCCACATTGGAATATGATCTCCATGACAATATTCTCTCTAGAATACCATGAAAGATCACTGGATCAAAGTGACCTCAACCTTTAAGACCAAATGTCATCTTTCTGCTCCATAAAATCTCCTGTCTTTGGAATATGTTCAAAAAACCACTGGTACAAAAGAGGAGCACATCAAGCAATCATTCCCTTCTTCTTTGCATGTCTATAGCTTAGGTAGTAATAAACATCTACCAAGAGGGTAGGCACAAGGTTCTCTGTGAGGAAAACATTGATGGCAATCATGTCTATGAAACCATCCATATTTAGGAATAAAATGATTCCATAAATAGCCAGAGCAATTGCAGCATAGCAAGCTTCCCAACTTTTTGCATTCAAGAGAGTATAAGCTCTTTCCGGGAGGAACTTTAGTGAGAAACCTTTGGTATTTCATTTGACTCCTAGATTGGAGGTAACTTCTTTCTTATCCATGTGAAGGGATTTAGAAATGACTTAATGCTTCAATAATTCATCCACCCCCATAAATAATGATTTTTTCTTCATGGGAATTCTGATGAGACACTTAAACTCTTACAACATTGGTGCTAGCTGGAAATCTTGGAATGTGAAACACCTCAAGGGTGGATCATCAATCAGAGCCAAAGTCACCATTGTTGTATGGTCTACCTTCTGATTCAACATGCCAAGCAAGTTTCCATAGTTCTTCCCAAAGATTACTCTGTATACCAGATGCATTTGAGATACCAAGTTACATAGACTGCTCAAATCAGGCTCTTTGAACTTGAAAGAATAAGTACTTCTCTTGTTTGATTCCATGCTTCTTGAATTCTTGCAACTTATGATTCTTAGATTCCCTGGAAACAAAAAATATGAATGTTATGTCATGAGTATGCAATGTTTTATGCATTATTTTAGGATCACAAGTATAGGTGATTTTACAACATTGGTTATGATGATAGGTATCTTTGATTATTGGAACCTCGTGGGTAGGCACTAAAGTTGGTAGGTTCCCATAGTCATGGATCCTTTTTGAGAATATCATCGCCATGACGAAGGCTCGTCGGACAATAATATCCTCAAAATAATCTCGTCTAGATGAGGTTTTCTTACCGTCCTATCAAGGAAGGATCCTTGTGGGCCTCTAGTACATAACCATTTAGCCCAAGGTTCTAAAAAGGTTCTCAGAGTCATGGATTGAAGTTGGAAATATTACTGTAAGGTAGTAATACGTCAAAGGGATCTCATCTGATTGGGGCTTTCGTATTAACCCAACAAGTCCAAAGTCTCATAGGTTAATACTACATAGCCACTATGGACCGCACGGGTTAAAAGGTCCCTAGAGTCATTGATCCAACTTGAAAACATTATTGTCGTGACGAAGGCTCATCAGATAATAATATCTCAAGAGAATCTACTCTAGGCATGATCTTCCAATCGTGCCAACAAGGAAGACTCCTTATGGGTCTCTACTACATAACCACCATCTTAATCCTATGATTTTTTTCAGACTCTGGTAGGGAGCCTATCTCACACAGTGCCTAATCAGAGATCCCCCAAATAGCAATATAAGAATCAATCAAGAAATCACAAAAAGACAACAATAACATAATAAAGAAAACAAAAAAACAATGTTAACACTCAAACGCAAATTGAACTAAGTTAGGTTTGACTCTCTCTAGCTTGAAGCAATAGTCCCCAACAGAGTCGTCAGCTGTCGCATCTCGAAAAATACGATCCCTCGCGATGGTCGCAGAAAAATGATTCAAACAGAGTTGCCACCGAACTTTATTTATCCCAAGGAAGGAATAGGAAAATATCGGTAAAACCTTTAAAAATAGAATAATGGTCATCGCATCCAAATTCGGGTTCGGGAGGCAGTTACGCAAGGGGAAGGTATTAACACCCCTCACGTCCGATGTACTCAATGGGAACCTTTTAGTATAATTTACGGTTTGAATGTTAGCTAATATTATTCGTTTTCTTCGAGTGAATAAAAGATTGAAAATAGAAAATAAAGGAAACCTCAAAAGGGGGAATGTGTGGGGCTTTTTATTAGTGTGCTCGCTAAGATCTAGCAATCTTGTGCCTACGTGTCCTTATGATACAATAAGGAAATCAGAGCATTCGTAGTTTGGGGAACTACGGTTTGTTAATGTCTTTTAATGAACAATTGTTTAGATCGTGTTCTAAAGGCTAAACACTGCCTTGTCTACTCCCAACGGAGACTTAAGCACTAATTTGTTATGTGCATTAGAAAGGATTAAACAATTTTCTTTATGAAAAGAGTTTTGATCACACGGGGTGACAAGTTGGATTAATATGTTAGAAGTTTTATTTGGATGACGACTACTCGGATAGTCGAGTAAGGCAACTCATATCTAAATAGTCGATGAGAGAAATCAAAGACTCTAGACCATCTCTCTTTTCATTATTAATTACAAAAGGGTTTGATAATAGTTAAGGTATTTTAAATGGATGACGAATATTCTGATGATCGAGTAAGACAACTCTTATCCAAGTATTCGGGAAAGGGAATAGAAGGATATATACCACTTTCTTTTTCATCTAGGTTAATATGAAAATAGATTTATGTATGGTTGATATTTTTAGATAAACGACAAATGCTCGAATGACTGAGTAAGGCAATTATATATCCACGCATTTGAGGAGAGGATTCGAAGGCTCTAGACTATCTCCCTTTTCATTTAGATTATTATGAAAATGATTTGATTTAATTGGTTTAGAATTTTTTTAAGGGAAATGATAATTGTTTGACTAATCAAGTAAGGGAACTCGTACTCAAACAATCGAGGAGAGGAGTCAAAGGCTCGAAACCATCCCATTTTCACTTCTAAATTATGTTTAGGTATAATTAGAATTCATTAGTTTTGGTTTAATAAAATACTCGACGTTGAATCGAGGTTTTGAATTTGCGTTTGAGGTGAATTAAAGGTATGTTGGGTGGATTAACCGTCTGATTAATTAATTAAAGTTCAATAGGTCTCATTGTAAGAAAGCCCAAGAGTAATCCATGTGAGGTTGATGACGATGCTAAAAGCAATCGACTTACAGGGGTATTGAAAATGGACTTGATATTTAATCGAGAAATATTTACTTTTTTAAATGGTTTAACGTGATTATAATGTTTGGCGTAATTAACAATTGGATATCATCATGTAAATAAAACACAATACATAGTTTAGATGAAAAGAGAAGTTGCACAAGTGAATGGATCTTTCAAGCATAAGATAATAACTCAAAAAATTTAAATAAAAAATTATCAATTAATTTAATACAAATTAAAAAAAAGACTAATTAAACTAAACTAATTAAATCAAGTAGTTACTTAAAATTTATTATAAAAACTAATTAATCTTGGACTAAATAATCCTATAAAATAAATACAAATAATAAAAACAAAATAAAAGTAGAAAACAACAAAATAAAAGAGGAAGACAAAACAATGGGCCAAAAATCAACATCCAGCACAAGCAAGGGTGTCATTAGTAGCCACAGGGGGGGTTCATATAGCAATTTGAGCATTGGCCCAAAGGCAGCAAGCCCGGATGAGAGTCAATGATCTTGACTCAACCAAAACCACACGATGTACCTGTTTGGAATAGTCAACAAGATCATACGATTCTAGACGAGGATACACAGGAAGTTCCACGGAGTTGCACACGCCAGATCCTCTTGTCAACCACCAAGTCAACCCTGGACAAGTGGCTATGATGAAGCCAAAACGGCAGCCACTTGTCCCATGCTGGCTAAAATAATGGAAAGGGAATCCCAAGTGGGACTCAACCTAATGCTCATATTCCCATTTTCACTCTCTCTCGGGTCCCTCAGTCTCTCTTTATCCTAACACAACCAATAACAAAAACTTCATCCAAACAAATCAAACATGGTGGTGGAGTAAGAAATCCACGGCGGAGAGTATGAAGATCCACGGTGGCGCCCAAGAACACCATGGCTACGCCGCCATGAGTTACCCAAAATCCAAACCCCAACTCTTTACCCCACCTAAACAGCCCTTCTAAACCCAAATCCAGCAATGAATTCCACAAATAACCACTCAAAAATAACGAATCGCAATCTACAGTAAAAACCTAGAATTTTAAAACCAAAATTAAATCGTCACTTTCAACCAAATAAAAAAATATATAGAGGGTTTCTACTCAATTAATCACGGAGAACACGAAGGTACAACAATTTTGAGAAAAGCGTGAAGAGGCTTAGCTAACCGGAGCTAGTCTGGTGATGCTCTCTTCGGCGACACTCAGATAAGTCTTCTTTCTCTCTTCTTTATGGTTTACGATGTCCTTCATCCTCTTCTCTGTTTTTTGAACCTTGTTTGGATGCTTTGGGATGGATTTGTGTAGCTCAACCTTGCCCAAACTCTGATAATGAGTTTGAGAGGTTAATGGAAGCGGGCTTTAGTGTAGGTGATGAGAGAATATTTTTGCAGTATTTTAGTAGTATTTTTTTATCCCCCTCTGAATAGAATAGTGTCCTCTTTTTATATGGAATGAATAATGAGTGCTGAGGAAACAAAATACGTGTGAAAGGCATTGTTCAAGTGTGTGAAATCTGAAATGTGTGAGGAATCGTGTGAGGTAGTGAGGTGAGTTCCTCCATTCTGTTAGTTAAGAGGAGTGAATCCCCTAATTTTGTGGGATTTTTATTGAGAATCCGTTTTGGTGGAGTGAGTGTGTACTAAGGTGTATCTTGGATGGTCCCCAAAAGATGAAAACTCACGAATTGTTGCTTGTAGAATTTTGATATTTCCACTGTAAAATTCAAGTGTGGCACACTTTATGTGTGTATTTGCTGATTTTGGTGTGGTTTATCTTGTTGGTGGACTGCCTGCTCTTATTATTTTTTGATGTACAACTATTGTTTTTCCATGTACTACTATAAATTATTGGTTTTTTACTAATTATTGAGTATTGTTTTGCCATTGGGATTGTTATGATTGATGAACTTGTGCTTGAACTGGTGTGGTGATATAATTATGGAATGTATTGTTTATTTATGCATTTTTGTAGGTGACTGCATTGTTATGCATTTATGGTTTGACAATGGACAATTTGTTGTGTTTTGCAGACTTAGTGATGAGTTCTGTATGACATGGCCAATGGGTAAAATTGGGACATCATGGAGGAGTTAAATCAAGGGCTACTATTCGAAGGAGGTAGTCTTTCTTTCCATTTTGATCCCAGCAATATGTCATGTAATTGTTAGTTATTGAACTGATAACTGTTATTGTGATGTTGCCAGGGCCGATCCAATTATATGGGGGTTCCGTTCTAATTACAAAAATGGGTCCATTTTTTTTTAAAACATAATTATAATAATTAAAAAAATATATTAAAAATACATTTATATATAAATTAAAAATAAATTTAATTATAATTATTTTGAGTTTTGATCATTTTTTATTGTTGTATGTATTGAGTTTTTATCATAACATTTTTTTTCGATTATTGAGTTTTTTTAATAACATTTTATTTATTTTTATTAATATTTATGAAAAGAAATTTAAAATTTGGCCCCTCTAATATTTGGGGTCTTGTGCTGCAGCACATGCTCACATGCACAGGGTTGGCCCTGGATGTTGCAGATTCAGGATGGGTTGTAGAAAATTTTACTTCGTACCCCTACGTTTAGTCTCATATCCCTACAATTCTTCAAAAATATCAATTTTACCTTTAACTTGTTTTAACCAATTTACCATTTTATTTTTACCATTTAGTTAAAACTTCCAAAAATTACACATTTCACCCTCACACCGGAACTTCTAGAAAAAGACTTTCGGTATGTATTTTTTCTAAACCGGAAGACTTCACAAAAGACATCCGGAACACACTAAGTAGTGAACTGGAAGTCTTCAAGAAAGAGTTCCGGTTCTTTAATAAAAAAGACACGTTCCAGAACACTTCTTGAAAGAGTTCCGGTAAACAAAGTGATACATATCGGAACTCTTTGAAGAAGTCTTTCGGTTTGTGTATTATGTATTCCGGAACTCTTTTTTGAAGACTTCCGGTTTCCTTTTTTTTTATTTTTTTTATTGTGCAGGAATGGAAAATCTTTCCTAAATATGTGTAGATACTTCTGATGCGTTTATAACGGCTGAAAGATTTGGTACACAAGAAGAGGTGATCAGATGGATTAAAGAGGTTGGAATCGATAATAAAGTAACGATTATTATCAGTCGTTCAGATACTGAAACATGGAAGAGAGAGAAGTAACAAATTAATATTTGGTTGTGATAAAGGTGGGGAACACAAGAGTACTGATAGTGGAATCCAAAATGTGTCCAAGAAATGTGGATGCCCATTTAAAATCAGGTCGACTCCGACGAAAGATGGGTCTGGTTGGAAGATTGATGTAAAATGTGAGTTACATAATAATTGTTTACCTGATAGATTATAAGATCATTCTTTTATTGGTAGGTTGACCACAGATGAAAAGCAACATGTCGCTGATTTGACAAAAAAACATGTACCACCTAGACACATATTGCTTTCCTTGCAAGATCGAGATCCTGAGAATGTCACTCGGATTACGCAAGTATACAAGCATAAGAGTGTGATACAAAAAGGGATAAGAGGTCCTAGAAGTGAGATACAACATTTGTTTAAGCTTATTGAGGATACAAGCTATGTGTATTGGAGTAGAAAAAAGGATGACTCGGAAGTTGTGAGAGAGATATTTTTGGCTCATCCTGATTCAGTTAAGTTGTTGAATATTTTTTCGATTGTGTAGTTATGGATAACACCTACAAGACAAACAAATATAGACAACCTTTGTTTGAAATTGTTGGCATGACATCAACCGAGTTGACTTTTGCTGTTGCATTTGCGTATATGGAGTCTGAGCAGATAGAGAATTTTTGTTGGGTATTGGAGAAACTAAAAGAGTTGTTTGTGAAGAAAGACTTGTGTCCACAAGTGATTTTAACAGATAGAGATCTTGCTTTGATGAAATCAATTGAAATTGTGTTTCCCAGGTCGATTAATTTGCTATGTAGATTTCACATTAACAAAAACGTTGGTGTCAAATGCAAACAACATGTGGTGAATAACCTGCAAAAGACGATAAACACATTATGGATGGAAGTTGTTTGGGCTAGTGATGAGGTTGAGTATGGTCAACGGTTGCATCAACTTGAGCAAGCATGTGTTGATTATAGTGGATTTATTAATTATGTGAAAGACACATGGTTGACTCCACATAGATATAGATTTGTTGAAGCATGGATTAATCGAGTGTTACATTTGGGTAACACAACGACTAATCGTTACGTGCTATAATTTTTTATGTGTTATTTTTATGTGATATTTTTTATGTGTTATTTTCAATATTTTTAGGGTTGAATCTGCTTATTGGAAGTTAAAGCAGATGTTAGGAAACAGTATAGGTGACATGGTCAAATGTTGGGAAGCTATGAATAACAACTTGAGGTTACAACTGGGAAACATTAGAGCTTCTTTTCAAAAGAGTTTTTACGAAGTTGAGCACGCGCACATAAGTCCCTTTTATGGTTACAACAAAAGGACTTATGTGCGCGTGCTCAACTTCGTAAAAACTCTTTTGAAAAGAAGCTCTAATGTTTTCCAGTTGTAACCTCAAGTTGTTATTCATAGCTTCCCAACATTTGATCATGTCACCTATATTGTTTCCTAACATCTGCTTTAACTTCCAATAAGCAGATTCAACCCTAAAAATATTGAAAGTAACATAAAAAATACATAGAAAAAATATCACATATAAAAATAACACATAAAAAATTATAACACGTACCAATTAGTCGTTGTGTTACCTAAATGTAGCACTCGATTAATCCATGCTCCAACAAATCTATGCCTATGTGGAGTCAACCATGTGTCTTTCACATAATTAATAAATCCACTATAATCAACACATGCTTGCTCAAGTTGATGCAACCGTTGATCATACTCAACCTCATCACTAGCCCAAACAACTTCCATCCATAACGTGTCTATCGTCTTTTGCAGGTTATTCACCACATGTTGTTTGCATTTGACACCAATGTTTTTGTTAATGTGAAATCTACATAGCAAATTAATCGACCTGGGAAACATAATTCCAATTGCTTTCATCAAAGCAAGATCTCTATCTGTCAAAATCACTTGTGGACACAAGTCTTTCTTCACAAACAACTCTTTTAGTTTCTCCAATACCCAGCAAAAATTCTTTGTTTGCTCACGTAAATGCAACAGCAAAAGTCAACTCGGTTGATGTCATGCCAACAATCTCAAACAAAGGTTGTCTATATTTGTTTGTCTTGTAGGTGTTATATAACTAACACAATCGGAAAAATATTCAACAACTTAACTGAATCAGGATGAACCCAAAATATATCTCTCACAACTTCCGAGTCATCCTTTTTTCGACTCCAATACACATAGTCTGCATCCTCAATAAGCTTAAACAAATGTTGTATCTCACTTCTAAGACCTCTTATCCCTTTTTGTATCACACTCTTATGCTTGTATACTTGCGTAATCCGAGTGACATTCTCAGGATCTTGCAAGGAAAACAATGTGTCTAGGTGGTACATGTCTCTTTGTCAAATCAGCGACATGTTGCTTTTCATCTGTGGTCAACCTACCAATAAAGGAATGATCTTCTAATCTATCAATTAAACCATGATTATGTAACCCACATTTTACATCAATCTTCCAACCAGACCCATCTTTCGTCGGAGTCTACCTGATTTTAAATGGGTATCTACATTTCTTGGATGCACTTTGGATTCCACTATCAGTACTCTTGTGTTTCCCACCTTTATCACAACCAAATATTAATTTGTTACTTCTCTCTCTTCCCTGTTTTAGTATCTGAACGACTGATAATAAGAGTTACTTTATTATCGATTTCAACCTCTTTAATCCATCTGATCACCTCTTCTCATGTACCAAATCTTTCAGTCGTTATAAACGCATCAGAAGTATCTACACATATTTGGGGAAGATTTTCCATTCCTGCACAATAAAAAAAAAACAAACCGGAAGTCTTCAAAAAAGAGTTTCGAAATACATAATACACAAACCGAAAGACTTTTTCAAAGAGTTCTGGTATGTGTCACTTTGTTTACCGGAACTCTTTCAAGAAGTGTTCCGGGACGTGTCTTTTTTATTAAAGAACCAGAACTCTTTCTTGAAGACTTCTGGTTCACTACTTAGTGTGTTCCGGATGTCTTTTGTGAAGTCTTACGGTTTGGAAAAAATACATATCGGAAGTCTTTTTTCAGGAGTTCCGGTGCGAGAGTGGAATGTGTAATTTTTGGAAGTTTCAACTAAATGGTAAATTGGTTAAAACCAGTTAAGGGTAAAATTGGTATTTTTGAAGAATTGTAGGGCTATGAGGCTAAATGTAGGGGTACGAAGTAAAATTTTCTGAGTTGTATTGTCTGCTTTTTAACATTGATTTGCAAGCCCGATGGTGGAAATGAAAGCCTGCTTTTTGAACTCTACTGATTGATTCAATTTGCAGTATTATGGATTGAATTGCTCATTACTTGATGTTATTTGGAATGATAGGTGATGCATTGTCATTGGAACTGTCATGAACTTGTTTTTGTCAATCTATGTGAGTTGTTTTGGAACTATTTGTTACTTACGATTGAATGGTTGTTGTAGGTTGAATCACTGCTTGTAGATTGAATGAGGTCGACGAACTTGATATGTTTTCCATGCCTTTTTGTGATGCCAATGATCTGTTGGCCATTTGCATTGCTTTTCAAGATCATGATAAAGATGAAGTTATGAGTTTAAGACTAAATTAGTTAGGAAGTAGGTCCATGTGCTTGGGTATTTCGTGTAATGTTGATGTATATGTAACTTTGAATCATGTAATGGTTCCTTCCTTCAAATAAGACTTAAACTTTCTTTCCCTCCAATTATGCTTCAATTTGAATTTTCAAACACTTTCTCCACATTTGAAACTTGAATTAATATTATAAGATAAGATTCAAACCAATCAAGAAAGCTTAAGTATGATTTTGGTCAACTTGTTGACCAAAAAGTTAACAGTTTACCAAAAGGCAATAGTAAAAATGTATTTTAGTGTATAATACTATTCTTATAACTCTTAAGATGAAAGGCAATGGACAAAAATGATGAACAAAAATGGTAAGCTAAGTCACCCATAGAACTCATGTTTGCAAGATGCACTTTATACTCATGAACCATGCCATGCTTTCAGATGAATTTGAATCAATGAAATGCAAGCTTTAAGGTAACTTGTGAATGAAGTAAGTGATGACATGAACTATGATAATATGACTAACAACCAATGAAACCAATGCAATAGCTAGTCAAGTTTTAATTAAGCATACCCAAATATAATGAATTAATAATCACCAAATTAATCTCATCTTGACTCATGGATCCAAATGGATTCAAAGCCCTAGTTGTAAGGTGGTCAAGATCAATACTGCAAAATGGTATAGGGGATTAGAGTTCTGGTGCTTGGTTAAGCACATGTTAAGATGATAGCAAGAAAACCCTAGTTTCTCTTTAAGTAAAATCACCATGCCTTTAGTCTAAGTAGCAGGCTTTCTTGTTATGAACATTAATGAAAGTTTTAAAATGCCCAGACAAAATTGGGGTATGACATAGAGAACGAATGTTTAGGTCGCATTCTAACGGTTAAACATTGGCTTGTTTTCTCGCGGATGAGAGACTTAACGTTTGCTTGTTTTGCGGTATAAGGGATCTTGTTTGATTGCATTCTAACAGTTTAAACATTTAGTTGTATGCTTTAGAAAGGACTAAACATTGTTCGTTTGTGAAAAGAGTTCAATCGCACGGGGGCGAGAAAAAAAGTTTGATTGGTTTCGATCGCACGGGGGCGAGAAAAAAGATAGCTTTGATGTCTTGAGTGTTTTGTTGGATGATAATTGCTCGAATGGTCGAGTAAGGGAACTCGTATCCAAATAATCAAGGAGAGAAATCGAAGGCTCTAGACCATCGTCTTTTTCATCCTTAATTGCGAAAGGTTTTGAATAGTGTTAGGGTATTTTGATTGGACGATGAATACTCGAATGGTCGAGTAAAGCAACTCGTATCCAAGTACTCGGGGAAGAGAATAAAAGGCTCTAGATCACCTCCTTTTTCATCCAAGTTAGTACGAAAAAGAATTTGATTAAGTCGATTATGAGGTTTGAGGTGAATTAGATTGGAAGTTTTTTAATGGATGACGATTACTCGAATAGTCAAGCAAGGGAACTCGTATCCAAGTAATCGATGACAGGAATCGAAGGCTCGAGATCATCTCATTTTTCATCCTTAATGAAATGGTTTAGATATTGCTAATGTGTTTTAGATCAACGAAGAATACTCGAATGACCGAGTAAGGGAACTCGTACCCAAGTATTTGGGTAAGGGAATAGAAGGCTCTAGACCATCGCCTTTGTCGTTCAAGTTATTGTGAAAATGATTTGGATTGATTTAATCGGATTAGAAGTTTCTTAAGAGATGACAATTGTTTGACTAGTTGAGTAAGGAAATTTGTACCCAAACAATTGAGAAGAGGAATCGAAGACTCGAGACCACCCCCTTTTCATCTTTAATGAAATGGTGTTTAACCGTGATTAAGTGTTTTGAATTGATATGGAAAAGGCGCATCGATATTGATCAATATTTTTATTTGCGTTTGCGGATGAATTGAGTTATGAAGACGTTTTGAAATAGTTTTGAAATGATTGTGATATAAATCGATTAATTTTTACAAATCAATTGATTAACATTTGATTAAATCATCTAATTAAGCTAATCTAAATTGCTTATCAAAATTGTTTGATTAAAAATTAATGTAATCAAATAACCAAGTTAATTAAAATTGGTTAACAAAATTATCTAATTAAT
The DNA here is from genome assembly GCF_024323335.1 of Lathyrus oleraceus. NCBI lineage: Eukaryota > Viridiplantae > Streptophyta > Magnoliopsida > Fabales > Fabaceae > Lathyrus > Lathyrus oleraceus. The sequence continues at coordinate 451,366,591 of NC_066579.1, forward strand.
CAAAACTTTAACTAATTAATAAATTTAATTAAAGAATAACAACAAAATTAAATGCAAAATAGTCGAAGCGAGTTAACCACAATGTGCTCAAAGTCGGGTTTGTTCATAGCGATAATGAAATCGAAGTGTTATACATGAGGACCGAAACGCGACCAAAATATTTTATCAATGTATCAAAAATCGACGGCCTAACAACATAAGATTGTCGTCGAGTCTGGATATTAGAATTCGATTCAAAATACAATGAAATGACATCAACAAAGTAATGTCAATTAGGTGATTATACTATTTACAATGATTAACGAGGCTTTTATATATATATATATATATATATATATATATATAATATATATATATATATATATATATATATATATATATATATATATGACAAAAACCAATAACTAATATTCATAAATAATCCATAATAAAATTATTTTAAAATAATTAAGAAAAGAGGTGGGGTAGCGCCTTATTATGATCATTGAAATATACATCCATTTTTCTAATGAAAAAAACAAGTTACTTATTGTTATAATTTTGACTTTTTCAAATTTAAGAGTGAGTCAATATCAGTAGGACACGTGGCACATCTCATTAAAATGGTAGAAAACCAAATCATATTTTGTAACGTACATTCTCTTGTATAAAGAAAGACAAAAAAAAAACAGAGTATCCTCAAAGAAGCATCCATACTCCATACAAATTAAAATCAACGCCAACAAAAAACCAACACGAAATGAGTAACGATTAACAATCAGATCAAACAACCATCAATAATCTAAATGAAACTCCCTCAACAGCAATTTAAAAATTAAACTTCAAATCCAAATTTAAACAAGCAATGAACATGCAATCAAAACCAAAACATAGTTCAAAAGTTACCAACGCCGCTTTGCAAAACCGCACATGATTAGATGCTTCCTGTGACTGGAATGGTGTCGTCGAAGCGAATCAAAAGGTGGTCGAAACTGATCTTGATTTTGAAGCTTGGAGATTGTAGAGTTGTTGTTGTTGCAGCTTAAGATGTGTCATTGAGTGGTTTCTGTAGCCGTAAACATGAGTGTAACCGAACATAAATGCGCCCCTCAACTTGCAAGAACGTATCCGACGAAGCAACTCAACCTGTTATACAGAAACCAATTGCAACCAAGATTTAAATGCTCAACTGAAATGAAATTCCTCATGATGACAATAATGAAGTATGGCAATGTTATCACTGTGATGAACTGAAGATTTAGAAAAGAAACAAACTACAAATAGTGAAGTTGAGATAGGGTGTCGTGGTTGCGAATCGGTGAGGTTAAGATGTTATTTTAACTGTTGGTGGTACACGGCGGTTTAAGGGTGGTACGGCGGTTATAAAATTTCCTTTATTTTATTTTATTTTACATATATATATATATATATATATATATATATATATATATATATATATATATATATATATATATATATATATATATATATATATATATAACGGTGAATTATTTATTTATTTCCTTAACGAAACTAACTTGAGTGATGTTTAAATTTCAGGTTTCAGCGCTCTACATTGCTTATTTCTTCTAACCATACTTTTAGGATGCAGAGTTTCGACGACATGCACGTTCAGTTTAAAGATGACATCAAGAGGACACGCTATGGGGTCCTATCTAAGAGACATTTGCTTCCTATTAGATACCCTGACCCCATTTGCTTAGAAGTCCTAGGGCTCGAAGCTTCTGTTAGATACATGTGTCACCAGCTCCAATGGGATGAGTATTCTAAGGCTATGAACATCACTTACTGTAACCTTACGCTAGAGTTCCTTAGTTCACTTACCCACCAGCCTAACCATGGTCGTCGATTTAGTAAGGGATTAATCACCTTTAGACTATTTGGACATCAGTATAGGCTTATCCACTGGGAATTTTCTAACCTCTTAGGATTTTAGAATGGTCTCGATAATGTAGTTGAAGTTCCTCATTGTGATTTTATACAGGAAGAGCTACACATCTTCTGAAGCGATATTACCGGCGGAGAAAACCCCGACTCATCCGTAGCATATTGTCCAGGTTCTTTCGTTCCTTTTCTTTTACCTTTTATCGAAACATTGGGGATAATGTTTGATTTAAGTGTGGTAGAGGAACCTTATTGTTTTCATTTTTATTATCATTGTTTAGCTAGATTTATTGTTTTAGTATTATTGCTTAGGATTTTATTACCTAGTTTAGTTTGTCTGTTGTATCAATTCATGTGTTGTTGAATCTTTATGCGTGGTTTTCTGTTGTTTATTAATTCTTCCATTTCATGAGCCATATAAAAAAATGAAAAAGAAAGCAGGTGTTTAATTTGAAATTTTAGGCTATTAGACAAGTTAAGGATAGGTTATAGAGACTTGGGAAATCCCCCAAATAATCAGTATCGTCTTAACACCCAAGTCTCATAATTATAGAGGTCGATTTGGATACTTGTTATGCCATGGCCTTGAAATCTCGCACCTAAATAAGCCTTTAAGTAGTTTATCTTAGCAGTCGGCACCATCTGAATTACCACTAAGTAAGCGGACCAATGCAAATAGGTGAATGATCCCATGTTAAAGAGAAAGAAAAAGAAAAGCAAGAGTCTAGAAAAGTAAGAAATAGAAAAAAGAATTTGCCTTCTAAGTTAGGTGACTCTCACCCGGTCATTTAGCCTAACAGTTGTGAAACCTCTAAGAATATTGCATATTCATCGGAAATTTTTGACATAATATGGATCAGGGTCACTAACAGGTTCGTTTGCCATGTAAAAACAGATTTAATGTTATTGCGTCTGAATGAAAAAGGACGAAAAATGGGATGAGTAAGTTAGGCCTAGGCACAATGACATGATGTGAATTGGTTTGTATATGAAGGAAATTTATGACCGCAAACGCGGAATGTGTTGTTACGATACCCTTAGTTTGCGAGTTAGTACCTATTAATATGGCCTTGAGCAAATTAGAATCTTTAGCCTAGAACAGTTACATGAGCACCACTATGTTTCTTCTTATGAGCAAGAATGCTTGCTTTAGGACAAGTAAGAGTTTAAGTGTGAGAGATTTTGATAAGATTGAAACGCACCACATATTTTACTGTCGATTTGATTTTATTTCTAGTATTATGGTGGCACTTTGTTAGGATTTCAGGTACTTAACCATGTGGAAGCCGTACGCGAAGAAACGAGGCAAATCGGATGGAAAACGGAGAAAAAAAATCATATTTTGCACTCACGGCGACCAGTGTGGCGATCGCCATAGAACTGGCCATGATGTGGCTGACGTGTCTCATGACCCAACGGTCACAAAGACCAAGTCCCCACGTTTTATGAAGGTTACTATGTTTAATTTGCAACCCCTCTGCACGTTCGTAATTTTAATTGAATCGCTTGTTATGTTTAATTTGCAACCCCTCGCTTTATTGTTTACTATGATCATGTCCAGGTAATCTACCGGTGCTGGAATGTGAGGACCGTCGTTCGATGGTACTTTATCTGTTATTTCTTTAGGACTACTATCAGGGCTATTTTGGTTTTTATCTCAAATTTTTCAGAAATTAAATTGGTCAGGTTACTACGAGAGTAGGACCGTAGATATGTCAGGTAAGATCGGAAGTCATCTGGTACCTAAGATAAAATTGTTAAGTTTTTGATTAATAAACACTGCGAGAACACTTTGTTAATTAATTAAGAGAAGTTGATATTTTTAGAAAGTGGGTTTAAAACTATTTTTGGACGTGTTTATAAGTTTAGAATCCGTTTACCCGAGTGAAAGTCGAGAATCCTTTAAAGTCAAATTTTCCAATCAAAATTACTTTTTTTTACTAAACAACATAATCTAATTTCTAAAAAAAGGTTTTCACTACTTTAACGCAAAGCGCATCGGGCACGCGAGAGCAGACGGTCTAATTTAGCGAGTAAAACTTGGTTCTGAATATGCGAGAGCGACAATTCCTTTTTAATTAGTTCTTTTACAAGGAAGGAAATATGGCCCCTTAAGTAGTTCTACTTAGGAATAATAAGAGTATTGTTGATCGATGAGATCCATATTCCGGTATTACATTTCTGAATTTATTCAAGTCCATTATTTTTACTTTGTTGTTCATATTCCTAATCTTTTACGATCGCCTTAGATAAACACCGTACCAATAGAAAATGATAGATTGACCATTATGTCTCTGTGGGTTCGACAACCTTTTATATTACTCTGATACACTCTATATACTTGCAGAAAACACTCATCAAGTTTTTGACAATGTTGTCGGGGATTAATTACGTCAAATATCGAAATCCTGTTGTTACACCGTCTAGATTAAGGCACCCTTTTCCCGATCAATCCGAAGGACTCGCAATACTAGAACTTTAGAAGACCCAATAGATGGACCAGAGAGGTACGTACATGCATGACCTTTTCTCCAACGAATCAAAAGAGAAATGGCAGAAGATCAAAATCGTGGGCCCTTTAAGGATTTGCCTGATGGAGAATTGCCATCCAAGGCGCATCATAATTTAAAAATTTCTCCATTTAGTGATCCTTACGAATAGGCATGATCAGTGATAGAATCGTTACCTCTTGTGGCGATCACGAACGTTGAACGATGACAACGTCTCTACTCAGTCCACACGAACGGATTCCTTCAATCTCAGTGCTAGCTGCTATGAATGAAGGCTTTGAGTGAGAGAGAGAGAGAGAAACGAAATTCCAATTAGAGTTCACTTGAGTTGAGTCTGAGTGACAATGCTTCTACCCAAGGGTTCTATTTATAGAACCACTTGTATGGGCTTCAAGCTAAAAGCCCACTTAAGTGTATTTTGGCCCATATCTTATAATATGCCCAAATCACTTAAGCGTGTGGTACCTTACCATATTTCGTATTCCACTTAAGTGCATCGTACCTTACGATGTTCCTTAGTTACTCTATCTCTCATCAATCTGTCCTTTGTGTGTGACCCTGTAGGTTTTCGCGACGTTGGCAATTATATTAAATCATGCATTTAACATAATAAACACTGAGCGGTATCTAGCAACACATCACTGCTACCCAAGTCACGAAAATGTCATGTGATCTGACAAAACCTTCTGTGATAATAATTATGTGTATAATTACCCATTTGCCCTTATGTCTATATTGAACACAAGGTATAGACCGTGTCATCCTTTTCCGGTTCAATATTGGGCCCATAGACATTTATCCTGTTACGCAGGATGGGTAAATTCCATCTAGGACACTCATGTCCCTCAGCATGCTTCGTGGAGTACCCATCAACTGTCTTTATGGTTATCCAGTTACGGACAACGTTGGATCAGCAATAAAGCACTTGACTCTACATCTAGGATCCATAGTGGTTTCAGGTCGAAGAGTGGTATACACCATTATCACCATGAGAATAACTTATGACACTTTGCATAACTTTCTATATAGTATTCACATAGCGGGTCAATCCGGTATAAATATTACTCTTAATATTCATACCTATGTTTATTAGTCTACAAACATAATAGTCTTAATGCTTTAATGTTATCCTACTTCACAATAAAGCTCGACTACGGATACTTTAAGAATAGTGTCCTTATGTTTAATGTGATCTCATGATTAAGTCATACTTGATACATTAAACGGACTAGCTATTCTAGGGACTTTATTAATCAAACATAATAAAGAAAAAGCCTTTTATTAATTAATAAATAATTCGATACAAGTACCAAAAGTATTGGCCTCTAGGGCTTACACCAACATTGCCTTACCCTCTAACTAAGAACCTCATTCAAGTATTGTTAACCCTGCAATCGCAATTAACTGCTTTAAATGGAAACCCGCATTATTACATATCGTACAACAAAACCAGTTTGTTGGTCTTCCAATAGAGAACCCAAACCAGCACCTGAAAGTGTTCATTCAACTAGTTGACACACTAAAAACTAATTGCGTTGCTCCTGAGGTGATACGTTTATGTTTATTCCCTTTTTCCCTCAGAGACAGAGCACGATCCTGGTTAGACTCCTTCTCATCCAATTCAGTAACCACTTGGAATGATCTGAAGAAGTAATCCTTGCTAGATACTTTCCACCAAGCAAGACTGATGTCCTGTGTAACCAAACTACCAGGTTTACATAACAAGATGGTGACTCTCTTTTCGACGCTTGGGAGAGATACAAAGAACTATTAAGAGCTTGCCCACACCACGTATTAGAATAATGGTTGATTATTCATACCTTCTATAACGTACTTCTCTAAAACACGAAGATGACTATCGACGCTGCCATCGGCGATGCGCTAATGAACAAACCGTACCCCAAGGAATGCATACTCATAGAAGACATGGCTCAAAACCATTACCAATGGGGTACTTAAAGAGCACAAGTAGAGAAGAAAGAAACGAAAGGAGGTATATATGAAGTTAGTGGCTTAGACCATATGAATGCCAAGATGGACGCCCTAACCCAAAAAGTTGAAAGCTTAGTCATAAATCTTATGGCCATCGTAGCTGAAATACAACCCGAATGTGAAATTTGTGGTACCCCAGGACATATCATTGTCGAGTGCAGTCTTCTAGTTGAATCAAGCCCATATCAGGTCAACTATGTCCAAGGAAACCCTTATTCAAACACTTACAACCCTGGATGGAGAAATCATTCAAACTTTTCTTACAAGAACAAATAACTCTACTTTACCTCAAAGCAATTCACCTCAAAGATCACCAGGTTTCCAAGCCCAAAGACTGACTCAGCTTGTACAAGCTACTCCTCAAAAATCAAACCTTGAAAAGATCATGGAAAATATCATTTCAGCTCAGACTCAACAAAATAAAGAATTTATGAATAAAAACATTCATATTTATAGGCTGATTACACAACTAGGTAACAAAGTCGATTATATGGTAACCCACAATAAGATGTTGGAAACCCAAATCTCTCAAGTAGCACAACAACAAGATGCTCAGGCTACACTAGGAGGATCATTTTCTGGACAACCTCATCATAACCCTAAAGGCCATGCTAATGCTATTTCACTGTGAAGCAGAACTACATATGATGAGCCTGTAGATCCTAGGTTAAACAATAAGCCAGAGCCACCGAGAGGAAACATTGTGACTACACCAGAAAAAAAAGCAGTGGAAAACCCTATAGAACCATTGAAACAAAGAGAAGAAGAAGTTAAAGATAAAGAAGCAGTGAATGATAGCCAAGTTTATGTACCACGCCCTCCTTATAAACCCCAAGTTCCTTATCCGCAAAGACTTAAACAAACCAAACAAGACACCCAATATAAGAAGTTTGTTAAGGTAATTGAGAAACTCCGTGTCTAAATACCTTTCACTGAGGCTATTACCCAAATACCATCATACGCTAAATTCCTTAAAGACATCTTAACAAACAAGCGCAAGCTTGATGATCCCAAACCTTTAGAATGCAATGCAATTGCTAAGAACAAATTAGCCAAGAAGGAGAAAGATCCCAGAAGTTTTTCTATACCATGTGTTCTAGGAAGACATTTTATTGACAAAGCACTACTAGATTTAGGCGCAAGTGTAAGTTTGATGCCTTTAGCTGTCTGCAATAGACTAAACCTGGGAGATATGCAACCAACTAGGATGTCCCTTCAACTTGATGATCAATCAGTTAAGTACCCGATCGATATATTATAAGACATTCCAGTTCGGATTAGTCAACACTACATCCCTACCTACTTTGTCATAATGGACATCAAAGAATACGAAGATATCCATATTCTTCTAGGTGGACCTTTCTTATCAACCGATGGAGCCATAATAAATGTCAAAAAGAGGAAAAATGACTTCCGAAGTAGGTGACGAGAAATTCGAGTTTATCTTATCCAAGTTTCTAAAAGCACCTACCATTGATGACTCGTGTTGTGCCATCGATATTATTGATGAGTGCATAAGAGAGTTGGATAAGGAAGCACCTACCGAAACAATAAAACTTCCCTCGACACCCATAATAGAAGATGACGAATTTAAATCAATGACACTGTATATGGATGACAGTCTTTATGAATGCCTAGAACTCACCCCAGACCATATGTCCGATCATAAGAAACCATTAATAGAGCTCAAGGAATTACCTAAGAATCTGAGATATGAGTTTTTTGATAAGGAACTAAATTGTCCAATTATAGTAAGTGCAAATCTAAATAGGGACAAAACTAATCAACTCTTGGATATCTTACGAAAATACCCTACAACCTTAGGTTATCATGTCTCTGACTTAAAGGGGATAAGTTCGTCGGTATACATACACCAGATAATGATGGAGGAAGACTCTAAACCCTCCAAAGAACACCAAAGAAGGATAAACCTTATAATGAGTGATGTGGTCAAGAGGGAAGTGCTTAAATTTCTTGATGCTAGTATAATTTACCAAATCTCTGATAGTAAGTGGGTTAGCCATATACATGTGGTACCAAAGAAAGGAGGTGTCACAGTTCTACAAAATGAAAAAGGAGAATCTGTTGCGAAACGTATAGAAAACTGATGGCGTGTGTGCATAGACTATAAAAAACTGAACAAAGAAACTAGGAAAGACCATTTTCCCCTTTCATTCATTGATCATAAGCTCGAACGTTTAGCTAAATACTCTTATTTTTGTTGTTTAGATGGATATTCCTGATTTTTCCAAATTCCTATCCACCTTGATGACCAAGAGAAGACAACCTTTACATGTCCTTATGGAACATTTTCCTATTGATGAATGTTATTCGGACTATGCAATGCTCTTGCAACTTTCCAACAATGCATGATGTCTATATTCACAGATTTCCTTGACAAGACCATGGAAGTTTTCATGGATGACTTCTCAGTATGCGGATCCAGTTTTAAAAATTGCCTTGATAACTTAGAAAGAATTCTGGAAAGATGCGTACAATTCAACCTCGTGCTAAACTAGGAGAAATGCTACTTCATGGGTACAGAAGGTATATTCCTATGACACATAGTATCAGAAAAGGGAATTGAGGTTGATAATGCTAAGATTGAGGTGATAGAGAACCTCCAACAACCAAGAACAGTTAGGGAAGTCCAAATTTTCCTTGGACACACCGGTTTTTACCGATGTTTTACCAAGGCTTTTCTAAAATCACTAAACCTTTAATTGGTCTCTTAATGAAAGATGTCTATTTTCATTTCGGCGAAAAATGCCTCGAAGCCTTCAACCTACCAAAACACGCACTTATATATGCATTTATCATGCAACCACCATATTGGAACAAACTATTTGAGATTATGTGTGATGTAAGCGATTTCATTGTCGGTGTTGTTCTAAGACAATGAAAAAGACAAGAGATTGCACGTGATATATTATGCTAGCTGAACTTTAGATACAACCCAACTAAACCATGCCATTACTGAAAAGGAGTTACTAGCAGTAGTATTCGCAATAGACAAGTTCCGTTCCTATCTAGTTGGGGCAAAAAATTATTATATACATTGATCATGTTGCTATTAGATATCTTATGAGAAAAAAAAGATGTGAATCCTAGATTATTTATTTGGATCCTTCTGCTACAGGAATTCTATTTGGCAAATCTTGATAAAAAGGGGATAAAAAATGTGGTAGTTGACCACCTTTCAAGACTCGAATATCTGAAACCAGACCTTGTGTCCATAAATGATGATTTCACTTATGATAGATTAATAGCTTCAGTCGATGATAGGACAAGTCACGATGACGACCTTCACGAGTTGGAACTATACGTTGAAACTACCCTAGTAGTGACAACTGCACCTTGGTACGCTGACTTCGTTAACTATCTCGCAGTTGATATTCTACCTCCTAACTTGACTTATTAATAAAAGAAAAAATTCTTCCATGATGTAAAACAATTTTACTAGGACGAACCCATTCTCTTCAAGAGAGGAACAAATGGCATATTTCATTATTGTGTGCCTGAAGAAGAAGTGGATGACATTATAACTCATTGCCACTCCGCATCTTATGGCGGACATGCAAGAACCTCAAAAACTTACGCTAAGATTCTTCAAGCAGACCTATATTGGCCAACTTTATTACGCAATGTTCATGCTTACATAATCAAATGTGACTGATGCCAACACGCTGAAAATATTTCAAGACGCAATGAGATGCCTCTAAGGAACATTCAAGAATTGGAGATTTTTGATGTCCGAGGAATCGACTTCATGGGTCCATTTCCATCATCCATGGGAAACAAGTATATTCGTGTTATTGTCGACTACGTGTCAAAGTGGATCGCAGCCATCGCCTCACCTACAAACGATGCACGAGTGGTTATTAAGATGTTTAAAAACTATATACTCCCCAGGTTTGGAGTCCCTCGCCTAGTTATAAGCGATGGCAGATCGCATTTCATTTCGAGAATTTTCAAGAATATCTTGAAAAAGTATGGTGTAAAACATAGAATAGCCACGCCTTATCATCCATAGATTAGTGGACAAATTGAAGTGACAAATAGGGAAATAAAATATATTTTTGAAAAGATTGTTTCCATTTCTAGAAAATATTGGTCCTCTAGGCTACAAGATGCATTATGGTCTTATAGAACTGCCTTTAAGACCCCCATAGGGACAACCCCATTTAAATTAGTTTATGGAAAATCTTGTCACCTACCTTTCAAATTAGAACATAACTCCTATTGGGATATCAGAGCCCTGAATAGGGACTTTTTGACAGCCGTTGATAAACGCATACTAGATGTCCACAAGCTGGATGAACTTCATCGCGATGCCTTCGAAAACGTCATAATTTACAAAGAACAAACCAAAGCATGGCATGATAAGCAAATCTCAAGGAGAGAGTTCAATGTTTGCGACCCAGTACTTCTATTCAACTCCAGATTGTGCCTCTTTCTAGGTAAATTATGTTCCAGATGGTCATCACCGTTTGAAGTGATGAAGGTCATGCAATCTGTTGTCATTGAGATACAAAATCAATCATTTGGCCTACTATTCTCGCCATTCTTTGACACAACCACCCCTTGTTGCACAAACAACCTAATTCCAGGAAGTCGCTGAGCTACCGACATAAAACAAAGCGTCGCATGGGAGGCAACCCATGATTCCTTTTATTTTATTTTATTTTACATATATATACAACGTTGAATTATTTATCTATTTCCTTAACGTAACTAACTTGTGTGATGTTTACTTTTCAAGTCCCATCTCTCTATATTGTCTATTCCTTCTAACCATATTTTTAGGATGCATGTTCAATTCAGAGATGACATTCAAAGGAACCGATATACGGTCCTATAAGAGAGACATTTGCTTCCTATTAGATACCCTGACCCCATTTTCTTAAAAGCCGAAGGGCTCGAAGCTTCTGTTAGATACATGTGTCACCAGCTTCAGTGGGATGAGTATTATGAGGCTATGAACATCACTTACTGTAACCTTACGCTAGAGTTCCTTAGTTCACTTACCCATCAGCCTAACCATGGTCGTAGATTTAATAGGGGATTAGTCACCTTTATACTATTTGGGCATGAGTATAGACTTACCCACCGGGGATTCGTTAACCTCTTAGGATTTTAGAGCGGCCTCGATACTGTAGCTGAAGTTCCTCATTGTGATTTTATGTAGGAAGAGCTAGACATCTTTTAGAGCGATATTATCGGCGGAGGAAGCCCCGATTCATCCGTAGCATATTGTCCAGGTTCTTTCCTTCCTTTTCTTTTACCTTTTATCGAAACATTAGGGACCATGTTCGGTTTAAGTGTGGGAGAGGAACCTTACTGTTTTCATTTTTTATTATCATTTTTTAGCTAAATCTACTGTTTTAGTATTATTGCTTAGGATTTTATTCACTAGTTTAGTTTGTTTGTTGTGTCAATTATTTTGTTGTCGAGTCTTTATGTGTGGTTTTCTGCTGTTTATTAATTCTTCCATTTCATGAGCCATAAAAAAAACTAAAAAAGAAAACAGGTGTTTAATTTGAAATTTTAGGCTATTAGATAAGTTAAGGATAAGTTATAAAGACTTGGAAAAGCCCCCAAAAGATCATTATCATCTTAATATTGTAAGTCTCCTAATTATAGAGATCAATTTGGATACTTGTTATGCCAGGGCCTTGAAATCTCGCCCCTAAATAAGTCTTTAAGTAGTTTATCTTAACAGTCAGCATCATTTGAATTACGACTAAGTAAGCGGACCGATGTAAATAGGTGAATGACCTCATGTTAAAGAGAAAGAAAAAGAAAAGAAAGAATTTGGAAAAGTAAGAAATAGAAAAAGGAATCTGCCTTCTAAGTTAAGTGACCATCACCCGGTCATTTAGCCTAACGGTTGTGAAACCTCTAAGAATATTGCATATTCATCATAAAAGTTTTTACATAATATGGATCATGGTCACTAACAGGTTCATTTGTCGAGTTTGAAAAGATAGCGGGCTTAATGTGGTTGCGCCCGAATGAAAAAGGACAAAAAATGGGATGAGTAAGTTAGGCATATGCATAATGACATGATGTTAATTGGTCTGTATAGGAAGGAGATTTATGACGCAAATGCGGAATGTGTTGTTAAGATACCCTTAGTTTATGAGTTAGTACCTATTAAATAAGGCCTTGAGCAAATTAGAGTCTTTAGCCTAGAATAGTTACATGAGCACCATTGTGTTTCTTCTTATGAGCAAGAACGCTTGCTTGAGGATAAAAAATGGTTTAAGTGTGGGAGATTTTGATAACACTGAAATGCATCATATATTTGGCTCGATTTGCCCATATTTTACTGTCGTTTTTATTTCATTTCTAGTATTATGATGGTACTTTGTCTGGATTTCAGGTACTTAGCCATGTGGAAGCCATACGCGAAGAAACGAGGCAAATCGGATGGAAAACAGAGAAAAATGCACATTTTATACTCACGGTGACCAGCATGGCGATCGCCATAGAGCTAGCCACAATGTGGCTGACGTGTCCCATGACCCATCGGTCACAAAGACCAAGTCCCCGTGTTTTGTGAAGGTTGTGTTCGCCACAGTGGGTATGGTGATCGCCATCCCTTATAAGAGTGAAGCATTCTTCCCCACTTTCCCTTTTTTTTTCTCACACAAATTTAGCCACATTGACTTGGTATCCAGGGTTTTGTAACATTATAAATAGAGGTTGAATTTCATATTTTAAGGGATCCAAGCTTAGTACAAATTAAGCCATATATTCATATTTTCGAGAGCTTTAATTCTTCACATCGAAGGGTTATCGCATTGCGGTTGTCATTAAGTTTGGAGCACTTTATTTTGGAGCACTTTTAGTTTTATCTTGCCAGGATTTGTTTTTCCATTCAAGTTTTCCTTCGATTTATTTTTGTATCAGATTCCAGACTCTGTTTGGAGCAGGTTCTCGTTATTATCAGATTTATTTATTTCTTTTGTCTATTTAATTCTTATTATCATGATTATTTATTTCTTTTAGTCATTTACGTTATATGCTCGTTATTTTTCTTGACTTACCTTAAATTCAAAGTTAAATTTATTTCACTGCACGTTCATAATTTTAATTAAATTGCTTGTTATGTTTAATTTGCAACTCCTTGCTTTATTGTTTACTATGACCATGTCCAGCTAATCTATCGGTGCTGGAATATGAGGACCGTCGATTCGACGGTACTTGATATGTTATTTCTTTAGGACTACTATTAGGGCTACTTTGGTTTTTATCTCAAATTTTTCAGAAATTAAATTGGTCAGGTTACTATGAGAGTAAGACCGTAGATACGTCAGGTAAGATCGAAATTCATCTGGTAATTAAGATAAAATTGTTAAGCTTTTTATTAATAAACACCGTGAGAGTACTATGTTAATTAATTAGGAGAAGTTGATATTTTTATAAAGTGATTTTAGAACTATTTTTAGACGCGTTTATAAGTTTAGAATCCGGTTACCCAAACAAAAGTCGGAAATCCTTTAAACTTAAATTTTCCTTCCAAAATTACTTTTTTTTCACTAAGCACATAATCTAATTTCTAAAAAAGGATTTCACTACTTTAACGCAAAGCGCACCAGGCACGCGAGAGCGGACAGTCTAATTTAGAGAGTAAAATTGGGTCCCGAATACGCGAGAGCGACGGTTCTTTTTTAATTAGTTCTTTTACCAGGAAGGAAACATTGCCCCGTAAGTAGTTCTACTTAGGAATAATAAGAGTATTGTTGATCTATTAGAGTTATATTCTGGTATTACATTTCTGAATTTATTCAATTCCATTATTTTTACTTTGTTGTTCCTATTCCTAATCTTTTACGGTCGCCTTAGATAAACATTGTACCAATAGAAAGTGATAGATTGGCCATTAGGTATATGTGGGTTCGACAACCTTTTATATTACTTGGATACACTCCGTATACTTGTAGAAAACACCCATCAATATGTTTAACGAGAAGGGTGTAGCTCAAAATGAATTTAATGTGTAGAAGTCATTGAGTTGGTAGCATAATAAATAAAATTGGTGAGTAAAGAAGAGTTGAACCATTTTTTAAAAGATAAAGAATTGATGAGAACGCATAGACGTGGCAAGTTGTGGAAGAAGGAAGGGAAGTTGTGTATTTTCCAGAACATATTATGTTCTTATATGATAGATGTCCTTTTATGTCATTTTGTATTTATCAGTTGTATAACAGATAATTTACCGAACACTTAAATGAACTTATCAACTATGAGTCATTAGTTACCAGCTATCAGTCATCAATTATTGGCGATTAGATATCAATTACCAACTAATTTTATCAAATAGAGGCAAACAATGCTCTTGAAATATATACAGTTTAAAGAAAAAAGAAAACTATAGATCAAAAATTTAAAACGAATTATCTTACCGACTAGATATCGTGAAACGAATATCAAGGGTGATAAGATCATCATATTTTCAAGTAAACATTTGAGATTTAAAGTTTCATTCATAAAACTGATCGGAAAATCACAAAAACAATAGAAATATAAAGATTCATTAGGTATGTGAATCGTAAATAAAACAACATTCATTACCTCATGCTTGATAAAGATTCAACTAATATGTATCCATACATTGTCGACTTCGGACCTTTCATGCTTCTGTTTGTTGGGTGTGAATATGGAAGTACAAAAATAGTCTAGAGGTGGGTGAATAGACCCAAATTAAAAAATGCAACCATCGTGTTCCAAAATCAGAGTGTTTTCAAAAATGAATTGTGAGCGTGTTTATGCTGAAAAATGGTAAACAACCACTTGTCTTCGATTACAGGTTACTTGCAAGATCAACCAGTGAATCCTAGGACATAGTGCTAAATAACTATTTAGTTTTCTATTCCTCTTGTTTTCATGTGATCATTTTCGACTTGGTTGAAATAAGTTTTTAAACAGTCGTAAGGAAAAAGGTTTAAATGTCAACTTCGACTAATAAGAATGTTTAAAGGAATTGATAAAAAAAACTAGAAATGTTGAATAAAATGTTTTAAATGACACTGAAATTAAATAAAATGAAACATGAATCGGGAAGGTAAAACTTAACAACTTTGTATTGAACGTAAAGAATGGTAATTCATTTGATCCTACATTTTCTTAATAATTCGCTCGTTTCTCTATGCGCTGATACTTTGAGTTTTTTAGTGAGATTTCTGTAAAATAATGATCACCTCAAATTCAACATATTGAAATCCTATATATACAAGTATGAAATAACTTCTCCTAACGTTCCTATATTTAGATTCAGCCACGTAAAGTCCTGCATTTTACGCCCTGTAAAAACTGAGCCTTAGTCAGTGGTAATGGTCTCAGGTATCCATAATTTGTATATGATGTGGTTTTGGATGAAACTTATCACCTCCTTTCGGTCAACATTAGGTAAAGGAACACACTTTATCCACTTAGTGAAATAATCTACTCCCACCAAAATATACTTATGCCCTTTTGACGAAGAGGGTTTAATTCTTCCAATTATGTCTAAAGTCCACCCTCTAAAAAGTCATGACTTTACTATTGAATGCAACTCGCTAGCATGCACATGTTGGATGTCTGAATGCTTCTGGAACTCTTGGCAACCTTTAGTGAAACCTATGCAATCTTTCAACATAGTTGGTCAGTATATACCCAGTCGACACAACCACCACTTCATCTTATGACCAGCCTGATATGAGCTACATGATCCCTTATATACCTCAAATATTTCCAAGTAAGCTTCACTCTCGCCTAGGCATTTGAGGAAAAGTCCTTCAGGAGTCTTTTTCAGCAACTTGTTACCCATCACTACATACCTCAAAGCTCTGTACTTAATTTTTCTATCAATTGTTCCGTTAGGGTTTTACGAGTATTCGACTATGGGTTTTCGCCAATCTTTATCTGACATTAAGTAAATGGCTAAAACTCCATAGTTCATACCTCTATCAAATTCCAAATCCTCTAGATCTTGTGAATCTTCGTGTTCATGTGCCCCCTAAAGTTTTGACGTTGACGAAGTGTCTAGAACATTTTCTTCTAGGACTAAATTTTCTTTAATCTTGATTAAATCTTCCAGTCTCTCCCTCAAAATTTTATATCCAGAGGCTATTTGAGCCAAATGGTTAGCCTCATGATTCTCCAATCGAGGTATATGATCGATCGACACATGATCAAATCGTTTCAAAAGATGATTAGCTCTAACAAAGTATAACATCAAGTTCTCTTTGATGCATTTGTACTCCTTCTTTAACTATCGAATTACCAGCTCAGAGTCTCTCCTTATTTCGACTTCACTTTCCCCTAAGTCCAATAAAATTTGAAGGCATGTTAACAAGGCTTCGCAATCGACTTCATTATTATAACATGCCCCCTGGATTTTGTATCTGAACTTGGTGGGTATATTCTTTATAGAAAGGATATAAAACCTACTCTGAAGCCATCTTTATGTTTGGAACCGTCGAAGTATAACTTCCATAGTCTGGTTCCTACAAATGCCTCTATTGTCTCAGCCATTGAATGGTCGACAATGAAGTCTGTGACAATTTGTCCTTTTACTACTTTCAAAGGACAATACGTTAATGAATATTCAGTGAGCGTTAAAACCCATTTCCCTAATCGACTATACATAATAGGTTTTGATAGCATGTGTTTAATAACATCAAAATGAGAATAAACATAGACTTCCATTGACTTAATATAATGCTTCAATTTAGTACACAAGAAGTAAAGGTACAAACATAATTTCTCAATTAAGTTATACCTAGGTTTTGCATCTATAAGGATTTGACTGAGGTAATATATGGCTCTTTCGACGCCATTATTATCCTCATGTACTAACACACTGCCTATTGACGAATTCAACATGGGTAGTACAATTTCATGTTCCTATTTCTAGTTGGAGGTAACAGTACTTGCGGTTTCATTAAATATTGCTTAATGTTGTCAAAAGCCTCTTGTTGTTCGACCCCTCAAATAAAGTCGTTACCTTTCTTTAGTCGAAGGAGTGGCGAGAACGACTGGATTTTGCCACTTAGGTTGGAGATGAATCTTCTCAAGAAATTGATTTTTCCTATAAAAAAATTAGAGTTGCTTCTTTGTCGAAGGAGGCTTGAGATCTAGAATTGCTTTTGTCTTGTTCTAATTAATCTATATGCCTTTTGTATGCACCATAAATCCTAAGAAATCCCCTGCACCAACATAAAAAGTGCATTTCAACGGATTCATTTTTAATCCATATTTCGTCATCCTTCGAAAGGACTGTCGAAGGTGGTCCAAATGAACATTTCCTGAGGAGGATTTAATAACGATATCAGCGATGTAGACTTGCATGAAAGTCTTGATGAAGTCATGGAACATATAATTCATGGCTCTTTGGTAAGTTGCCCCAGCATTTTCCTGGCCAAAGGACGTTACTATCCATTCATAAGTGCCTAACGCACCTGGGCATCGAAATGTCGTTTTGGGCACGTCGTCTTCAGCTATAAATATTTGATTATACCCAGAGTAGCCATCTAACATGCTTCAATATTCATGACCTGCGGCTGAATCGACCAGTATTTCTTCCACGGGCATGGCTTACTCATCTTTAGGTGTAGCGTTGTTTAAATCCCAAAATTCTATGCATACTCTAAGTGTACCATTTTTCTTTATAATTGGAACTATATTCGCTAACCATTCGACGTACCTGGCCGTTCGTTTGAACTTTCTCTTGAGCAGCCTTTTAGTTTCTTCCTTGATCTTCGACATTATTTCTGGCGTGAATCTCCTTGGTAGCTGCTTCACCGGCTTCTTCCCAGGCCGAATTGGTAGTTTTAATTCCAGGATGTCTTGACTTAAACCTGGCATTTCATTGTAATCCCATGAAAAACAGTATTTATATTCTTTGAGAAGCTCGACCAATTGCTTCTTCATGTTCGGATTAATCTTGGCACTGATGTATGTTGGTCGCCTCACCGCTCATTCGCCCAAATATATTTCTTCTAAAGGATCTTGGGACTGCATTTTTTTTATTAGCTTCAAACGGGTCTTTTTCAAACCCCAAATGCTCGTTGTCATATATATATTCGAGCCTCCGGATTTCTCAAATTGTTGTCTGGCCTATAGGGCCATCTCCAATGTTTCTGGAGCTTTCCACACTGACCTCAAAGCCATATCTTGAGCAATTTCAGCCTCTAGGG
This sequence comes from Lathyrus oleraceus, assembly GCF_024323335.1. Classification (NCBI taxonomy): domain Eukaryota; kingdom Viridiplantae; phylum Streptophyta; class Magnoliopsida; order Fabales; family Fabaceae; genus Lathyrus; species Lathyrus oleraceus. The sequence goes on from NC_066579.1 coordinate 451,385,162, forward strand.
TTGTTTTTATTCTGTTTTTCAGCAATGTAAACTGAAATTCGAGCCGATGATTTTGACTCAACTGTCATCTTTGTTGACCATTATTCACCTTGTGGGAGGCAGACTTCCCTCTTTGACAAGCTCGCTCTCTACCTTCTCTTTGTCCCATATAAACCCATAATTTGGGTGTAAGTTCAAAGAGTAAGTAGAATCTTTCTCAGAGGTATACACCTCCTCTGCAGCATAACACGGAGGTATCTTCGCCAAATTCCTGTCAAAACCTCTCTTTCCGACCTTGCTTATTTCACTTGTGTAATAACTTTGGTCGGCCTTTATATTCTCAGCAATGTCATCCTCTCTTCATATGGCAACCCTTTGATGCAGCATTGAAGACACTGCTCCAATCCCATGGATCCACTCATGTCAAAGCAATAGATTATAGTTCGCGGTGGACTTAATGACCATAAACAAATTTGGCCTAGATATGGAACCAACTGATAGATCCACCTGGATCACGCCTAGGATATTGCTAGTTTTACCCTCATAGTTGAACAACACCATGTTATCAAGCCAGAGATCTTCGTCAGTCTTCCCTATCTTCTTAAAATTGAATACGGCATCAAGTTGACAGTTGCACCCCCATCGACGAACACCTTATTAAGCTCCTTAGAGTCCACCTTTTCCCTAATGAATAGTGGCTTCAGGTGATACATAGTGTTGGGATCAGGCCTCTCAAAAACGGCGTGTTGTTCTTAGACCACTCCATTATTTATGACGTCGTAGCAAAGAGGCTTCTGGCTTGCAGCCTCGACTTGAACAAAATCTTCCTCAACCTCAGAAACTTCTGACACGCGGTCATATTCGGTCTACAGCACTGACACTATTCCGCAATTAATCTGAAGGTCATCTTTAGATTCGCTGCTGAAGTTATCCTTGTCCATCTAGTCATTTGGCCTTGAAGTGTATTCAGGCTCTTTTTGTCTAGGTCGGGGATAATAAAAAGGCATATAGACATCCTCATAATAAATAGAATACTCAGATCTTCATCTTCAGGTTGGGGAGTGTAATGAGCCTTCTCCCTCTCGAGTTGGGGGTGATATGCAGATTCATCCTCTAGCTGATCGGAGTATTTAGGAGTTGCTTATCTAACCCTGAGTGTTCCTTTGATTATGGGAGGCTTCAAAGTCGTTTCCAGAACAAGTTGTGGTCATTCCTCCTTATTGACTTTCTTAGAGTAGAGTTTTCCATCAGACCTCGATATTTCCGCATTGCACTTCGCCACTGAGACCTCACGTTCATTTGTCACAACTTCTCTTTCAGCCTTCTTCCTCCTTTGATGACGCCTCCATTGCTTACGCGTCATAAGATTCTTGCCTTTGTAAGTCAGAGGGACCTAAAATTTTCCCTTTGTCTCTTTCTGGGCCTTTTCGATGAGTGTCACTGCCTTGGGACTTACCTCCTTCCATTTCGTATGATTCGCCCCCTTTTTGTCGAAGGGCTTCACCCACTTAGCTTTGGTTGCGCTAGCATTGAAGGAGAATAGCGATCCAAAATGCAACGGAAATTAAAAAATTTCTCCTTTAGTGATCCTTACGAATGGGCATGATCAATGATAGAATCGTTACCTCTTGTGGCGATTGAAACCTTTGATGCAGATCTAAGGAGTGATCACGAACATTGAATGGTGACAACGCCTCTACTCAGTCCACACGAATGGATTCCTCCAATCTCAGTCCTAGTTGCTACGAATGAAGGCTTTGAGTGTGTGTGTGTGTGTGTGTGTGTGTGTGTGTGTGTGTGAGAGAGAGAGAGAGAGAGAGAAACTAAATTTTAACTGCATAAATGCTTCTGCACAAGGGCTTTACTTATAGAACCACTTGTGTGAGTTGTAAGCTAAAAAGCCCACTTAAGTGTATGTGGCCCATATCTTATGATATACCAAAATCACTTAAGCGCGTGGTACCTTACCATATTTCGTATTCTACTTAAGTTCATCGTACCTTATGATGTCCTACAATTCACTTAAGTGCACCGTACCTTCTGATGTTCCTTATTTACTCTATCTCTCATCAATCTGTCCTTTTGTGTGTGACCCTGTAGGTTTTCACGGCATTGGTAATTATATTAAATCACGTATTTAACATAATATACAGTGAGCGGTATCTAGCAACACGTCACTGCTACCCAAGACACGAAAATGTCATGTGATTTGACAAATCCTTTTGTGATAATACTTACGCGTACAATCACCTTTTTGCCCCAATGTCTATATTGAACACAAGGCATAGACCGCGTCATCCTTGTCCAGTTCAATATTGGGCCCTTAGACATTTATCCTGTTACGTAGGATGGGCAAATTCCATCTAAGTTACTCATGTCCCTCAGCATGCTTCGTGGAGTACCCATCAATTGTCTTTATGGTCATCCAGTTACGGACAATGTTTGATTAGCAATAAGGCACCGGACTCTACATCTAGGGTCCATAGTGGTTTCAGGTCGAAGGGTGGTATACACCACTAACACCATGAGAATAACTTATGACACTTTGCATAACATTCTATATAGTATTCTCATAGCGGGTATATCCCGTATAAATATTACTCTTAATATTCATACTTATGTTTAAGACTTAATAACTCCTTATCCCACTTTACAACAAAGCTCGACTACGAATACTTTAAAAATAGTGTCCTTATGTTTAATGGTGTCATACGGTGAACTGGACTTTTTTGTGGTTTTAATCGCAATGTCGCGGTTAGCAAGAGTCGCCACCGACTTTTCTTTTATCCAATAAGGAAAGGTGGAAAAGAACAGGAAAAACCTTAATTTAGATTTTGGGTTCGGGAGGTACATTATACAAAGGGAAGGTGTTAGCACCCTTTGTATCCATGGTTATCCATGGGCTCTTAATCGCTCGATCACTTATATTATTTTTGTCTAAAAAAGTGTTTGTGAATTGTTTGGAAAATTGTTTTGAAAAGAGAATTTAACTTCGTAATGATTCTTGTATGAATGTATACAAAGTGGTTATCCCGTTTTAGTTTTGAAAATTGTTTAGAAAAATATAACTCGGTAATGATTCTGGTATGAATGTATACCAAGTGGTGATTTTCTAAAGGCATTTTGAAAGGTGTGAGGTGCAAAAAAATGTTTTAAGTTGTGAGCCAGCAATTAAGAGTTATACCGACCCAAGGTCTTTACGGGCATTTCCTATCCTTATGAGGGTAAAACTGTCCTTATTATTGAGAAATAAGTAGTTTTATCCTTTGGATGTAAAAGGGTCATCGTAGGGTCATCGATTGGTCATTGAAGGCAACAGTTATGAGGATACCTTAGCATTCGAAGGGACTATCATCATTTAACCGTAGGCAACATCGGAGGGTCATCGAGGGACAAAGTTGTATATTCGAAGGCAACATCCGAGGGACTATAATTTATTTTATGATGATTTAACCGAAGGGTCTTTGCTAAGGGTATCCCCACGTTCGCGGGACATGACCGTAATATCGTAATCGTAAGGCAACAAAGAGAGGTCCAAGATCACTTATTCAAAGGCAAAGTTTTACAATTAATTATATAATTAGGATGAAACTCCACATTAAAATTATTAAAAATAATATATTAAAAAATTAATACATTAGAAATTAATACATTAAAAATTAATTTAGGGTGAAACTCCACAAGGGTATCCCACAAATAAAGTGGAATACCTAGCCAATAATCTTTTCCTAGGATATGTGAACCTTTACGAAACTCAAAAAAAGAAACATGTCAGAACACCAAATCAGGGTGCAATCGAAGATTACACCGGAGAAATATCACAACAATAAATAGGATAGGATGAATAATGCATGGCTATGATAAAACATAAAAAAAAAACAGAATAGAAAAGTCAGCTACTGTCTCGTTCGCCTCTGCCTCGCCTAGCGAAGGCCACGGATTTTGAATTTGAAAACAGCCCCATGTTAGGAACTTTGAATTTTATGGCATTTTATCACAGGAATAACATGGTCAAACATTCAGGGTATTCAGGCATATTTAAATTCCCATACGAAAGCAAATTATATATCAACATTTAATCATGATGCATTATATATGTAGATATGGCCAATTGAAAGTATAAACAATAGAGATACGCAAAACCTGTTTGCCAATTCAAGGTTGAAGGGATTGACCACTTGTAGTATCGGAATAAGTTAGGCAGCGGGAATTGGACGGCGATGGCTTCGGTGCAGATGGGCTGCCTTCAGGGTTTCTTTACTCTGAATTCTCCGGGTAGGCAGGGTTCCTATGCCAAAGTTTCTATCCGTCCTTCTCTGTTCTCTTTCTTTCTTTTTCCTCAAGGTTTTGTTCCAAGGAAACCTCAGAGTGTTTTGCTTCTCTTCCTTCTTTCTCCAGTGAATCTCCCAGTGTAAACTCCAAGTGTTTTTTCCTCTACTGAAACTTCAGTATTTATAGACTAATTTCGTGGGTAATGGGCTTGGACTGAGGGAGACCCAAGTCCAAAATAATTTGTTATATTTTATTTATTTATTTTAATTATTTATTTAATTAATTAATTAAAAAAAAAATTCTCTTGTTTTTTTTTTTTTTTTTTTTTTTTTTTTCGTTTTTTTTTTTTTTTTTTTTTTTTTTTTTTTTTTTTTTTTTTTTTTAGGAAAAATGATGGGTAATTTTTGGGGTATGACAGCTGCCCCTGTTCAATATTCTTGAACCGAGAGAGTTAGGATGGCGTGTATGCCATTCGTGGTCTGGAGGTGGAAGATTATTGAACACTAGAATGCCCCAAAAATTTGCACTTGAGAATCGACAGTTGGTCTTGATGGAGATGGGCTTAAAGATGCCATCCGGGAGGTTTGATGACGAAAGCTTCAGATCGCGCCGTATATTAGGCCAATTTGAAGACATGGGTGCCACACTGGGTCGTACGTTAGACCGTATAATGAGTCATCCATTAGGCTGCCGACTTCGCTGGGGAGTCGGAGTGTGTCATATGCTGTTGGGGATAAAGGATCAGAATGGACCATACGCTAGATCGTATCTGAGTTGCAGAATGAGCCGTACGTTAGGCTGAATCTGATGACGAAAGGGGTAGTCGTACGTTAGACTACACTTCAGAAATGTACCGTATGTTAGGTAGGATCTGATGATGAAAGGGGTAGTCGTACGTTAGACTACACTTCAGAAATGTACCGTATGTTAGGTAGCATCTGAGGGGATGGACATCCGAACGGGTCGTACATTAGACCGTCGCAGAATGAGTCGTCTGTTAGGCCGCATCTGATGATGAAAGCGGTAGTCGTACGCCAGACTACACTTCAGAAATGTACCGTACATTAGGTAGCATCTGAGTGTTGTAAGATCCAAACGGGTCGTACGTTAGACCGCGTTGGGGTTGTTGAAGTTCAGAATGGATCGTACGTTAGATCGTATCCGAGTTGTAGAATGAGTCGTCCGTTAGGCTGCATCTGAAAAAGAAAGTAGTCGTACGCTAGACTACACCCCTGAATGTACCGTACGCTAGGCAGCATCTGAGGATTTGAAGGTCCAAATGGGTTGTACGTTAGACCACATTGGAGTTGCTGAAGAAGTCATATGTTGGGCTGAATCAGAATGAACCGTACGTTAGGCTGTATCTGATAACCTGTATATGTTGTACTTGCAATAAATGTCTGGGATGGGCTTAGAGATGCCATCGTTAGGAGGATATCGAAGTGTTGTCAGAATGAATGTTCCCATGAACTGTATTTGAAATATGTATCTGAATCTTGAATGTGATTGATAAAGGTGTCTGTCTGAATGAACCTTCTACTTTGACTATATCAGGAGGATAAATAACCTGCAAAGAAAAGTTAGCTTCATGCTATGTCATGATGCATGAGATGTTTCGTGTTATGCTAAAATAAATGTGAATGTTGTATGCATGCGTATGCTGTGAAAGGATGTAATGAATGAGCTATGCGTATGAGAAGTTCTGCTTGGGGACTCTACTGGGGAAAATAAATCCCCATCTACTGATTTGAGACATTTGTGTCGATGACCCTTTCTCGGCTGGGGATGCTTGATTTCTGTCTGATGGTGGAAATATTCAGCAGAGTCGGGCTGGAGATGGATGAGATGATCAGCCTGTCTGGCGATGCCGACCTCTGTTGGGGAATAGCTGGCTGTGCCGGGGAATACTGCTAATTTCTTCTGAGGAATAACAGACTTGCTGGGGGAATAGAATTGGTAGCGGATTCATTGGAAGCATGGTTAGACCTTCTCCTCGATCCTGAAGTCGGGTAGTAATTGCTATTGCTATTCTACGCATATATTTTGGTAAACATTTATCATATTCAAATGCACATATTAATTCAAATTAAATCAATGGACATTTACGCAACTAAAACAGAAAAGTAAAAACAAAAGCATCTTTTTTTGAAAGAGGGTTGTATTGATTTTGAAAGGAGGCCTATAAACAGGCAATTTGTGTACAAGGAGACAGAAATCCTAGTAAGAGGAAATTGTCGAAAACAAAGAGAAAGCTATGTGGAAGAAGTCCTATTGATTTTAAGCCTACTACTGTCATTATGTCTTCGAGCATCTCATCCCTTGCTGTCGGATAGAAGTGATTGGCTTGGTCAGTCCCTCGAACTTGGATGAAAGTTGACTGAGAACGGGACATAGTCATACGCTTTAATCCCTAATTTTTGCCTGGACCGCCTTTTCAGGTTTTCAGTCCACCAGGATACCCTTTTTTGCCCAAGCCGCCTTTTCAGGTTTTCGACTTGCCGGGTGTACATTTTTTTTATATATCCCTAATTTTTGCCCGAACCCTTTTGGTTCGCCGGGATGCCCTTACTTTTGCCTAGATACGTCGATCTAGCGGGTCTCTTTTATGCGTAGTATTTTTTAACTATGTCCGCGTTCACGGGATGTGGGAAGTCTTCACCATCCATAGTAGCGAGTATCATGGCTTCACCAGAGAATACCTTCTTAACCACAAATGGCCCTTCGTATGTGGGAGTCCATTTGCCTCTGGGATCACCTTGTGGTAGAATGATACGCTTGATCACCAAGTCGCCAAGTTGGTACACCTGTCTCTTAACTCTTTTGTTAAATGCCTGGGTCATGCATTTCTGATATATCTGCCCATGACAAACAGCCGCAAGTCTCTTCTCATCAATCAGATTTATCTGATCGAGTCGAGTCTGAATCCATTCATCTTCATCTAAGCCCGCCTCTTTCATGATTCTTAGAGAGGGAATCTGAACTTCCACTAGTAAGATGGCTTCCATTCCATAGACTAAAGAGAACGGAGTTGCCCCTGTCGTAGTGCGCACTGAAGTGCGATAACCGTAAAGAGTAAAGGGTAACATCTCATGCCAGTCTTTGTATGTTACTGTCATTTCTTGCATGACCTTCTTGATATTGTTAGCAGTCCCCACGGCGCCGTTCATCTTTGGCCGGTACGGAGAAGAGTTATGGTGTTTTATTTTGAACTGCGTGCAGAGTTCAGTAATCATCTTGTTGTTCAAATTAGTACCATTGTCAGTGATAACTCTTTCAGGAGACAGCAGGTTTCTCAAATAGGTATTTGATAGAATCCATCTTAGAAGTCAATAAGGTGGTATGATTCAACATATACTGTCTTAGTCGGCGAGCAGCCCAGGCCAAAGCACAACAAGCTTTCTCGGGCTGTGAGTATCTTGTTTCACAGTCGGTACCTTTTGCTAAGGCAGTATATGGCATGCTCTTTTCGACCAGACTCGTCATGTTGCCCCAACACACCTCATTGAATTTTCTAACACGGTCAAATACGCAATTAAAGGTCTTCCTTCAACTGGTGGCATCGGAATTGGAGGTTCTTGGCGATATTTCCTGATTTTGTCATAAGCTTCTTGGCATTCATCATTCCATACCATCTCTTGATTTTGTCTCAGTAATTTGAAGATGGGTTTGCAGGTAGCAGTCAAGTGTGGAATGAATCGGGCAATGTAATTCGAGTGCCCCAAGAAACCTCTGACTTCTTTCTTGTTTATTTCAGTACCCAGATTTACAATTTCAATTGATTCCTCATGCGGCTGTATAGTCTTTTCTTCTTGCAGTAGTCGGGCAAGTTCTCCAGGGACTTCACAATCTTCCTCGCTTCCATCCTCGGCTTGGTAGATCGGATTTTCAAAGTCATAATGAACAGTAGCAGAGTCATTACCAACAGGATCCAGAGTGGATATGGATCGGCAAATTGTTACGTGAGTGTGTGCAAGAAACATAGCTTGTTTGAAAAATGACAGGAAAGATAAAGAGCGCAATATTTGAATGCAAAAAAGTCCATTGATCTATTGAATATGAATATGCTTATGAAAATGACAAACCCCTAACAAATTAGCCATTGTGCCTCGGGCATAGACACAATGCTTTAAGAAGTTTGATTGTAAAAGAAAATTAAAATTTGCAATTCTAGAATAAACAATAACAATTACTCCTGACTAAAGGAAATCGGGATAATGTCTTCAGTCTTCCAATTGTTGAGTCCGTCACCAATTGTTGGGAAAATCCAGCTATCCAAGTCGCAATCACTATCAGCATCTTCCATAGCATTAATCTGATTTTTGACTATCTTTCCAGAGTTAAACCCCAGGCCAGCTTTATCAGACTTGTACGGTACATTGATCAGTTGACCCCAACCAGCACGATCACCATTTTCAATCGCGGCTTGAGCATCTTTCATAGAGATCATGACAGGGGGAGCACGAACAACCTTGGGCACAAGGGGAGTTGGCTTAAGGACAGGACTGGGTGGAGGAACCACTTCAAATGACTGAGAAGGAGTCTCAAAGAATTCACCATCCATCTCGACGTATTTGAAGGCTTGCACACTACTGACAATATACTCTTCTTCTCCACATACAGTGACAACCATGCCTGCTATTGGATACTTCAGCTTTTGATGAAGCGACGAAGCTACCGCACCTGCCCCATGGATCCAAGGGCGCCCCAACAAGCAGGAGTAGGCGGGACGAATGTCCATCACGTGAAAGGTAGTGTTGAAGACTTGAGGTCCTATCTTGATAGGGAGAACCACTTCACCATAGACAACACTCTTCGCACCATCGTAAGCACGCACCACAACATCACTAGGTTTCAGTTCAATGCCTTTGTAGTCAAATTTATCGAGTATAGCTTTCGGGAGCATATTCAAGGAAGAGCCGTTGTCGATCAACACGTGAGCCAGGGTGATCCCCTCACACTCGATGGAGATATGCAGAGCTTTATTGTGATTCTTTCCTGCTGGCGTCAGGTCAGCATCGGAAAAGCCTAGGCCATTGTCAACAGTCAAATTAGCAACATAATGTTCGAATTGATCGACGGATGTTTCTTGAGGCACATGAGCGGTCTTCAAGAATTTCATCAATGCATTGGCATGGGATTCAGAGGATAATAACAAGGACAACATTGAGATTTTAGACGGAGTATGCCCCAATTGTTCCACTACATCAAAATCGCTCTTACGGATGATTTTCAGCATCTCTTCCATTTCCTGTTTGGCAACATCTTCAGAAGTAACTTCGACCGATGTCTCTGACTGAGGAGGATTGACTGGTCTTTTTCCTCGAATTTCGGGAGCGGGAGGTGAGATTTCTGGGGAGTAGATCCTTCCACTTCGAGTAACTTTACTAGTCCCCACAATATCATTAGGATTAGCAGAACTACCAACCTGCTTTATGCCATGGATGTAAACGTCGCCTCCATAGTTCCACGGAATAGCTTTGCTGGAGGAATATGGCACGGGGCCAGGTGCGGTAATAATCAGGGGAGCCCCTTTGGGCTCAGCGGTAATCTTCACAGGCACTCTAGTAGCGGTAATCTTCACTGGAGCTTTGGACCTAGCAATCACAGATACCTCTTCAATAGAGTTGTCCACTTTAGGAACCCTTTCAAATAGAATTGTACGATCATCCATCAGCCGTTGAATGTCGTTCTTCAACTTCAAACAATCATTGGGTCGGAGTACACAGAGATCGCAATCTTCAGCACAACCTGGAAATAAACCAGCTTGCAATAAATTCTTCTTAACGATCAGGAGAGGAGATGCTAAATCAGCAACGTCAGTAACGTGAGAATTGTCGTCCACAACATTAACATTCTGGTCATGATTAGGCATAGGTGCTGTGATGACATTGGGGGTCGCCGGAGGATCAAATTCAATTTCTCCAGCGTTGATCATATCCTGAATCTTGTTCTTCAACAACCAGCAATCATTCGTATCATGCCCGGGGCTATCGGAGTGATAGGCACACCTGGCGTTGGGATTATAACGAGGAGAAGTAGTGTTGGGATTTGCAGGAGGGCCTCTGAGGGTAATCAAATTGGCCTTTAACATACTCTGCAGTGCTTGGGTTAAAGTCATATTGATCTTGGTAAACTGTCTTCTCGACCTGTCTTGTCTGTGTTGGAAGTTCTGAGATGGCGGTGCGGCAATTGTAACTGCCCCAACAGTATGGTCACGATTCTTCTTGTTATGCTTCCTCTCACTGTACACAGCATTTGATTCATTCTTTCCCTGATAGGACTTTTTGGTGCTTGCAGAAGTAGCTGCCTGTATCTTTCCACTTCGAATGCCGCTTTCAACCCGTTCACCTGTCAAGATAAGTTCAGTGAAACCTGACGAGGAACTTCCCAGTAGATGGCTGTAGAATGGGCCAGTCAGTGTACCCATGAACATGTCCACTAACTCTCGATCAGTCATAGGGGGTTTGACTCTGCCAGCCAAATCTCTCCACTTTTGAGCATATTCTTTGAAACTTTCTTTAGAGCCCATAGTCATATTTTGTAGCTGTAGCCGAGTAGGCGCTAACTCAGAATTATACTGGTAGTGCTTGTAGAAAGCTGTTGCTAAATCAGTCCATGTGCGGATGTTAGAGCTCTCAAGCTGATAATACCACTCTAACTGTGTGCCAGACAGACTCTCTTGGAAGAAATGGATCCACAGTTTCTTATCAGTAGTGTGCGGCTGAATCTTTCTCACATAAGCCCTTAGATGCATCTGAGGACAAGAGGCACCATCATACTTAGTGAAAATGGGAACCTTGAATTTGCGGGGAATGACCACATCAGAGACCAGACCCAAGTTTTCGAAATCCAGACCGGGCACTTTCTGCCCCTCCATAGCTAGCATACGTTCTTCCAGCAACTTGTACTTATCATCCTTCGGAGAGTACTGTTCATGTTCATAATCTTCATCGTCGTCCTCAGAATTGACGAGATTAGGATTCTCATCTTCCGAATCATTCTCGGTCTCTTCTTCTGAATCCTTCGGAATTCTAATCTTGACTCCTGTAACCTGTCCCTTAAGCCTTCTCCCCGGGTTGATGTAACCCACAGGCTTCTGGTCCTTCTTCTTCTCCATCAAAAGAGCTTTCAGTTCTTCCTGCCCCTTAGATAAGCTCAGCATCATTTCCTGGAATTGAGCATTCTGGGCCTGGAGATCTTTGACAGTTTGTTCGAGAGCCATTGTTCAATCTGTTTGAATCTGCTGGAATCTGTTTGATAGGAAAATCGTGAGAACACTGATCCTTTAGAATACCTGTTATGCGATGCAATGCAATGTATGAAATGTTTTCAAGGACTTTCGGGATTTAACTTTGCATAAACTAACAAAAAGAGCTTTTTTTTTTCTTTTCTCTTTTGTTTTTGCTTTTGTTTTTGTTTTTTCTGTTTTTTTTTTAGCAGAGTTAAATCCCTAAATCCTTGAAATGGTTAGTACAATGCCATGATGTTATGATGTTATGTTGTTATGATGTCATGTTGTTAGATAAATAACAAGCACAAGCAAGTCACACAACAATCATTCCTAGGTTTTAAGGCTTGCGTGAGTTCCATAGGTAAATACCCTCCCCACTGAAGTTTGGTTGGTTCAGCCTGTCTTAGAATAGTAACCGGGTTCTAGAAGGATCTCAAATCATTGACCTTTCCTTAAGTCCACTTCAGTGCAACACCAAGTGGTTGACCGAAGCTTCCCTAAAGTCCAATCTCAAAGAGTGTAGTATCGAGTCTCAACCAACTCCAGTCGGAACCGAAGCCAGTTATCTCACTACTTTCTAATGGCCAGGATGAGTCAATTAGGGTTCTAAAGGTCTGGTTAATGCTTTTATGACACCACGCGAATGCCAAATATTTCCTCAACTAACATGAGGAACATCAGGACATCCAAAGTGCCACATTAACCGTAGCCATCATTTTGACCATTCCAGTATACGCCGGACAGTCGCGATGATCTCTTGCTACTTACCTAAGGTACACTAGATCCGGGTGTAGGATCTTTCACTCAAGCATAACATACCCAAGCAATCCCTTAAAAATAAATCAGACAAATTGAATACGTGATCTTGTTTTTAAGGTAACCTCTCTTTTTAAGGTCCCCAGCAGAGTCGCCAGTTCTGTCATACGGTGAACTGGACTTTTTTGTGGTTTTAATCGCAATGTCGCGGTTAGCAAGAGTCGCCACCGACTTTTCTTTTATCCAATAAGGAAAGGTGGAAAAGAACAGGAAAAACCTTAATTTAGATTTTGGGTTCGGGAGGTACATTATACAAAGGGAAGGTGTTAGCACCCTTTGTATCCATGGTTATCCATGGGCTCTTAATCGCTCGATCACTTATATTATTTTTGTCTAAAAAAGTGTTTGTGAATTGTTTGGAAAATTGTTTTGAAAAGAGAATTTAACTTCGTAATGATTCTTGTATGAGTGTATACAAAGTGGTTATCCCGTTTTAGTTTTGAAAATTGTTTAGAAAAATATAACTCGGTAATGATTCTGGTATGAATGTATACCAAGTGGTGATTTTCTAAAGGCATTTTGAAAGGTGTGAGGTGCAAAAAAATGTTTTAAGTTGTGAGCCAGCAATTAAGAGTTATACCGACCCAAGGTCTTTACGGGCATTTCCTATCCTTATGAGGGTAAAACTGTCCTTATTATTGAGAAATAAGTAGTTTTATCCTTTGGATGTAAAAGGGTCATCGTAGGGTCATCGATTGGTCATTGAAGGCAACAGTTATGAGGATACCTTAGCATTCGAAGGGACTATCATCATTTAACCGTAGGCAACATCGGAGGGTCATCGAGGGACAAAGTTGTATATTCGAAGGCAACATCCGAGGGACTATAATTTATTTTATGATGATTTAACCGAAGGGTCTTTGCTAAGGGTATCCCCACGTTCGCGGGACATGACCGTAATATCGTAATCGTAAGGCAACAAAGAGAGGTCCAAGATCACTTATTCAAAGGCAAAGTTTTACAATTAATTATATAATTAGGATGAAACTCCACATTAAAATTATTAAAAATAATATATTAAAAAATTAATACATTAGAAATTAATACATTAAAAATTAATTTAGGGTGAAACTCCACAAGGGTATCCCACAAATAAAGTGGAATACCTAGCCAATAATCTTTTCCTGGGATATGTGAACCTTTACGAAACTCAAAAAAAGAAACATGTCAGAACACCAAATCAGGGTGCAATCGAAGATTACACCGGAGAAATATCACAACAATAAATAGGATAGGATGAATAATGCATGGCTATGATAAAACATAAAAAAAACAGAATAGAAAAGTCAGCTATTGTCTCGTTCGCCTCTGCCTCGCCTAGCGAAGGCCACGGATTTTGAATTTGAAAACAGCCCCATGTTAGGAACTTTGAATTTTATGGCATTTTATCACAGGAATAACATGGTCAAACATTCAGGGTATTCAGGCATATTTAAATTCCCATACGAAAGCAAATTATATATCAACATTTAATCATGATGCATTATATATGTAGATATGGCCAATTGAAAGTATAAACAATAGAGATACGCAAAACCTGTTTGCCAATTCAAGGTTGAAGGGATTGACCACTTGTAGTATCGGAATAAGTTAGGCAGCGGGAATTGGACGGCGATGGCTTCGGTGCAGATGGGCTGCCTTCAGGGTTTCTTTACTCTGAATTCTCCGGGTAGGCAGGGTTCCTATGCCAAAGTTTCTATCCGTCCTTCTCTGTTCTCTTTCTTTCTTTTTCCTCAAGGTTTTGTTCCAAGGAAACCTCAGAGTGTTTTGCTTCTCTTCCTTCTTTCTCCAGTGAATCTCCCAGTGTAAACTCCAAGTGTTTTTTCCTCTACTGAAACTTCAGTATTTATAGACTAATTTCGTGGGTAATGGGCTTGGACTGAGGGAGACCCAAGTCCAAAATAATTTGTTATATTTTATTTATTTATTTATTTTAATTATTTATTTAATTAATTAATTAATTAATTAATTAATTAAAAAAAAAATTCTCTTTTTTTTTTTCGTTTTTTTTTTTTCGTTTTTTTTTCGTTTTTTTTTTTTTTTTTTTTTTTTTTTTTTTTTTTTTTAGGAAAAATGATGGGTAATTTTTGGGGTATGACAAATGGGATCTCATGATTAAGTCACATTTGATACATTAAACGAACTAGTTATTCTAGGGACTTTATTAAACAAACATAATAAATAAAAAGCCTTTTATTGTTAATAAATAATTCGATACAAGTACCAAAAGTATTGGCCTCTAGAGCTTACACCAACAAGCATGTGGTCTGAATGCCCTCTGCCGAGGCTGCTGAAACTGCCTCATGTATTCCTTGTTCCTATGGGATCTGCCTCCATCGTTGGGACCGAACGTAGTTGTTTGACCTCCTCCCCGTCCACGTCCAAGTTTTACCCTTCGAGAGCTTTCAAGTTTTTTCGCCGCTTCTTCATCGAACATTGTACTACAACATGGGCACAACATGGTTTTAGAGTCATTAAGCTTGTAGTGCTCATGGAAGTCAATTAATCCCCCTTCAAACTAGGGAGAGACCTCTTGGTAGTCGGAATCAACAATGGCGGAGATCTTCTATCCCTTGTGACATCCATATTAGAGTCGTCAACAACTTCCACCATCAGCATCTCTATGGGCTCAGCATAGTGGGCCTCCACCATCTACATGGGATCTGAGTCAACTTTCATCGACGACTTTGGATTCTCGACAAATTGCAATCTTCCATCATTCAGAGCTTTTTAGACCAAACCCCTGAAAAACACACATTGCGAAGTTTTATGACCCAGAAAGTTATGGTACTTACAAAAACCTCTTTTTTTCCTTTGTTCCAAAGGAGGAATTTTCAAACCATGGGGTACTAGAATTTGACCATCTTTGACTAACAAATTAAAAATCTCATCACATTTTGTAATGTCGAAAGTGTAAGCTCTAGTGGAAAACTTCTCATTTTTGTTAGTTTCGACATGATTTTTCCCGTTCGATGGTTTTAGTAATTTACAAACATAAGGAGGTCCAGGATTCAATTCAGTGACATTTACCTCTCCTTCTTCAGAACAATCATCACCTATGTCGGAGAAATGATTGTATACCTCTATGTAAGCAACTTTTTCTTTTTTATGGAATTTACTCATTTTGGCTTTCTTAGCTTTTAGGCGTTTAACCTAGTGAACCCTATCTGCGAGTTGGGCCATGTCTCCCAGGTACTGAATATCTAATTTATTTCTAATTGATTAGTCTAAGCCTTCAACGGCCATTTTGACCAACTCATGCTCAGGCACCTGGGTGAAGCATCTCAACTTTAAAAGTCTGAACCGATTCAAATAGTCGTTTATCGACTCGGGGACTTTATGCCTAACACTTGGAAACACTTTTAGACTAATTTTAAACTGTCCCATATAATATTTTCCATGGAACAACTTTTTTAACTGGCTCCATGATTGGAAATAATAGGGAGGGAAGGTTGTGAACCAAGTGAAGGCATTCTTTGTTAGAGATTTTGGGAAATAATTCATTTTCAAATTCTCATTGTTCGCTATGTCTCCGGTCTCAGTTTGATATCAGGCGATGTGTTCTACTGTCGACTCGTTAGTGTCGCCAGCGAACTTGGTAAACTTTAGGACTTTTCATCCCTTGGGTAACTCCGTCTGTCAAACGTATTCTGACAAAGGAGATATGAAATTTGGTCAGTGGAGTCCCACATTAAGGCCATTCTGGGCTAAAATTTGTTTGACCATATTTGTTATGTCATTATGTCCTATGATATTATTTTGTTGGACATACCTAATCACTTGGTCAGCACTCTGACTCTTCTGAACCAATAGTGGCCCAGGGTTATTTTGTTCTATTTGTTGTACCTCTTCCCTGTTCATGCGGGGTTCTTATTGTAACCCTTGACTTTGGCCTACAGCAGCTGGTGTTATACCATTCTCAGGAATTTCAACCGCTCTAACATTTGATATTTGCGGAGAAGGTCGAAGCAGTGCTGGGAGTGTGTGTGGCATCTCGAAAAATATTATTCCTCGCGATGGTCGCGGAAAAAATGATTCAAACAGAGTCGCCACCAAGCTTTATTTATCCCAATGAAGGAATATAAAAATATTGATAAAACCTTTAAAAAAGAAAGATGATGGTCGTCGCAACTAAATTCAGGGTTCGGGAGTCGATTACGCAAGGGAAAGGTATTAACACCCCTCACGTCTGTTGTACTCAACGAGAACCTTTTAGTCTAATTTGAGATTTGAATGTTAGCTAATATTATTTGTTTTCTTCGAGATCAAAAGATTGAAAAGAGAAGTGAATGGAAACCTCCGAAGGGGAAAATGGGATATTTTCTATTAGTGTCCTCGCCAAGATCTCACAATCTTGTGCCTATGTATCCTTATTTGTAGTTCAGAGAACTACGGTTTGTTGGTGTTTTTTAATGAACAATTGTTTAGATCACATTCTAAAGGCTAAACATTGGCTTGTCTACTCTTGGCGAAGGCTTAAGCACTAGTTTGTTATGCGTGTTAGAATGGATTAAATAGTGTTCTTTCTGAAAAGAGTTTTGATCACACGGGGGATGATAAGTTGGATTAATATGTTGGATGTTTTATTTGAGTGACGATTACTCAGATAGTTGAGTAATTCAACTCATATCGAAATAGTCGAGGAGAGGAATCGAAAGCTCTAGACCATCTCCCTTTTCATCCTTAATTATAAAAAGAGTTTAATAATAGTTAAGATGTTTTAAATGGATGACAAATACTCAGATAATCAAGTAAGGAAACTCGTATCCAAATACTAAGGAAATGGAATATAAGGCTCAGGATACTTTCTTTTTCATCTAAGTGATTATGAAAATAGGTTTATGTATGATTGATATTTTTAGATAAACGACAAATACTTGAATAACTAAGTAAAGAAACTCATATCCAAGCATTTGGGGAGTGGAATCGAAGGATCTAGATCATCTCCCTTTTCGTTTAGTTTATTATGAAAATATGTTTAATTTAATCGAGTTAGGAGTTTTTAGAGAAATGTCAATTATTTGACTAACCGAGTAAGGGATCTCGTACTCAAATAATCAAGGAGAGGAGTTGAAGGCTCAAAATCATCCCCTTTTTCATTTCTAAATGAAGTGGTATTTAATCGTAATTAGGTATTTTGAATTAATTTGAATAAAAATACTCGATGCTGGGTCGAGGTTTGAAATTTGTGCTTATGGATAAATTGAATTATATTTAGTGAATCAATCATCTAATGATCAATTAATAATTGAATAAATCTCATTGTAAGAAATCCCAAAAGTAAGCTATGTGAGGTTGATGGCGATACTAAAAGCGATCGACTTACAAGGGTGTTTGAAAATGGGATCGATGTTGAATCGATAATTGTGTGATTTTCAATGGTTCGATAAATGTTTGAAGTGATCAACGGGTAGATATCATTATGAAAATAAAATACAATGCGTGATTTAGATGGAATGAGAGTTTGTATAAATAAATTAATTAAGCATGTGCAAGATAACAACCTAAACAAATTCTATAAAAACAATGGAATACTTAGCTAAATAAATAACAGTAGTAATTAATTAAATAAATTATTGATTATTTAAATTAAATATTAATTAAATAAATGAAATACAATTCATCTAGTTAATTCAAACAAAACTAATAAATTTTGGTAAAAAAGAAAAAAAAAATATAAACAAAAAAAACAAATGGGTCTCCTTTGTAGTAGATAAAAAATAGGGTTGGTAAAGGAAAAATAGTGTTAGGCCCAAAGCAGAAGG
Source organism: Lathyrus oleraceus (assembly GCF_024323335.1). NCBI lineage: Eukaryota > Viridiplantae > Streptophyta > Magnoliopsida > Fabales > Fabaceae > Lathyrus > Lathyrus oleraceus. The sequence continues at coordinate 451,403,225 of NC_066579.1, forward strand.
CCCATTCAGCTAGTCCAAGAGGTCCATCCGAGAGAGGGAGAGTCAACACTTGTTGATTCAACCCCATCCTTCGGATCAGATCAACGTAAGATCAAATGGCAGCTAGAGATATGCATACATAGGCTTACGATGGCGGACCTATACAGGATTCCCCGGTTGACTAGAAGTCAACACCCATATGGGATGGCCTAGACAAAGCCCTTTAAAGAAAAAGACAAAATAGAGCATTATTTAACAAAAGAAAACAACAAGAAAACTATACAAATTAGGAACTTAACGCATGTCCCACTGGGCGTGTCAATTTGTTTACGCTGAAAAATGGTAAACAACTATTGATCTCTGATTACGGGTTACTTGCAGGATCAATCAGTGAATCCTAGGGCATAGTGCTAAATAATTGTTTAGTTTTTTGTTCCTCTTGTTTTCATGTGATCATTTTCGACTTCTTCAAAATAAGTCTTCAAACACTTGTAAGGAAAAAGGTTTAAATGTCGACTTCGACTAACAAGAATGTTTAAAGGAATTGATAGAAAATTGGAAATATTGAATAAAGTGTTTTAAATGACACTGAAACTAAATGAAATGAAACAAGACTCAAGAAGGTAAAACTTAACAACTTTGCATTGAACGTAAAGAATGGTAATTCATTTTATCTTACATTTTCTCAACAATTCTCTTGTTTCTCTATGTGCTGATACTTTGAGTTTTTTAGTGAGATTTCTGTAAAATAATGAATACCTCGAATTCAACATAATGAACTCATATACATACAAGTATGAAATAGATGCTTCTAACGTTCCTATCTTCATATTGTGTCACGTAAAATCATGCATGCAATGCGTTTCTATGCTTTCTCCACATGTCTCTTCAGAAGGAAACCCACAGGCAGTTATTGATATTTGAACGTAACATTACGCACCCAAATAACCACAGGGTCGACCACTTCGCCTCTTTCGCAAGGACTGAGTGGTCGATATTTCTACATGATCGAAATATCTCTTATAACACCTGAAAAAATTCTAAGTCCAGATCCTGGTCGAACCAAGACATCCTCGACTCTGCCCTTGTTTGTTGAGGTTTTTCTTCTATCGAAAATCTCAGCTAACAAAGCGGAAGGTATGAAGCAAAAAGGAAAATTATACAATTGATTATTGATCAAGCTAACATAGTTTATTTCACAAATATCTAAGATTATAACATGAAATACTTTATATGAATTGATTCAATTTATGTAGTCACAAGAAGTGTATATAGTTATTTCAATTTGTGTAGTCACAAGAAGTGTATAGGGTTGATTCAATATGTGGAACACTAAACTCAATCAGTTTTCATATTTATCAATCACAAGACTAGCTTGACTAGTTATCCAATTCCAACAAAACATAAGGTTTACGTAATTAATCTCTCTCAAGAACAAAACTATATAATACGCAGGAATTGAAAAACCTAACATGCAATCACTACGAATATAAATTCAAGAGTAGAGTTATAGAGATGACGCCGAGATTTATAGTGCTTCGACGTTTGCCCTCGCTTGGCCTATGTGCACTCTTCAATGATTTTCTATTTGGACCTGCATAGTTCCTTGTTATTTGACAAATATTTCCAAGAGTTCATACAATCATTAATCCATAATTAACAGCTGAGAAAATAAGTCTCTTAATTTGGATCTTGACTTGTTTACAGCAAACTTGTCAAACTCTTATATGTTATCTTTACTCAAATATGTTTCTTGAATCTTCCAATAACATCAATTTTTCTCTAAGCCCTAGTGTGTAGCTATTAACCCCTTGATCCTACCGATTTCTTGAGCGGTGATGTTGTCCGAAGATCCGAGAAGAGCTTTGTCTTATCTGTAGCCTTCCACACAGTTACTAATAAGGTAATGTTGGAGAGAAGAACCTACTTCTTTTCAATAGAATTTATCACCACCATTGACAATCCCTTTCTCTTGCTCACAACCTGAAAACTCAACAAGATCCCCAAAAACGGTTAGTTTCAAGTACTTGAATCCTTCAATCAATCTCAGAACTCTCGCTATCAAGATCTGAACTCAATTGAAGTTGAAGATGTGAGAAATTCGTAGCAAAACTTTGAACACTCAAAGTAAAGGAAATTGATTTTCTCACAAAATCACACTGAAAAATCGTAACATAATGATAAATGTTATATGTAGAAAAATGACAAAAATAATTTATATGTGCTTGACATGAAGCATACAAAATGAAAAAAAATGATTTATATGTGCTTGAGATGTACAAATTCTGATTCGAATCAAATCAGACAAAATTTGTTCTCAGGCAATTGATCAGGATCAAGTGCAAAATTTGATCAGAATCAAATTGTTGAGTTAAGCTACTTTCCAATTTGATCAGAATCAAAAATTCAGTGTAAAACTGAATTATTCGAATCAATCTTATAAAATCTCAAATTTTCAAAAGTTTATTGAGATTTTACCTTGAATCAAAGTTTGTCCAAAAATATAAAGTGATTTCATTTCATTGTCATATACTATTGATGAAAGAGCATTTAGATCAAGATCAAATCTAACCAAAGTTTTATTCATGCTTAACACGAAAAATGCAATTATGAAGGAAATTCAACAAATCAAAATAAAACAAATATAAAAACGATAAGACAAATAACAAAATAACCGGATAATAGAAATATGCAACTGCACTCTTCCCCGAGCATGTCATGTTTTTTTGTCCGTAAAAACTTTGAAGAAAACCAAATAACAAACTTTAATAACTATATACATATATATTGTTTGGGATAGAGTATGTTGGACCCATATACTGGAACTTTAAATATAGCCACTGGGCCAAACAATATTAATTAAATCAATCCAGTTTTTATAATTACATACAATTCATTTAAATTAAGTTATAATTCAGTATGTAATTAATTTATTTTATTATAGTTTTTGGTATATTTATTTTAAAAATATTTATTTATAATATTGTTAGGTATTTTACATCACACTGTTAAAAATTAAATAAGGTGTCTCATAAATATATCATCAAATTTTAAAATATTTTAATACATTTAACAATATTTACTTTTATATTTTATTTTATTTTATCATTCAATATACTCATATTATACTATTTAATTTATTATAAATCAATACTATTTATTTTATTACAAATCAAATAAAGTAACTCAAATTTGTTAGTTTTATATTTCTCTCTTTTAACCATCATTATATTATTTATATTTAATATTCATAATATCATTACCGATTAGATATCGTGAAACGGATATCAAGGGTGATAAGATCATCCTATATTTGAGTTTGTAGTTTGAGAACCACACGTGTTTTGGTTGAGTTTCGTCCACTTTGTGACAAAGTTAAAATTATCATCAGAAAGTTTTTTCCAGCATTCATTCCACTTCCTTCACGTTATAAGCTGTGTTGATCTCTTCTCTACCTTTTGGTAAGCATAATAAGCTGCTCCTTTTTCAGTTTAATTTGCATAATAATTTAAGCTACGTTGTTGTTTCTTTTTATTGTGGTTGCAGAAGTATTGTAACATGTCTTCTCTAGCAACTGCAGAGATATGTGACACAAACATATCACCTCTATCAAGTGGTGATTTAAGGATACTTCATCCAGGGTTCCAGAAGTATGGTCAGTCTCAAGCATTCTCAGGTCCAATAGCTACTGTAAAAGTGTTTGAAGACAATGTTTTGGTTAGAGAACTTCTTGAAACAAAAGGAGAAGGAAGAGTTTTGGTTATTGATGGAGGAGGAAGCATGAGGTGTGCTTTGGTTGGAGGGAATTTGACGCAGTTGGCACAAAGCATGGGTTGGTCTGGAATTGTAGTGAATGGTTGTGTTAGAGATGTGGACGAGATTAATTTGTGTCAAGTTGGTGTTAGAGCTTTGGGTTCTCATCCACTTAGATCTAATAAAAGAGGTTTGGGTGAAAAACATGTTGATGTTTATGTTGGAGGAAGTTTTATTCGTGATGGAGAATGGATTTATGCAGATAATGATGGTGTCATTGTGTCTAAATTTGAGTTGTCAATCTGATAATGATAGTGTTTTTTTTCGATTGGAGTACAGCTTTTGGCCATTGTTGAAGTGTTTACGTTTAAATATTTAGTATCGATAATGTTGTTGCTTCATCAAATTGAATATAATGGCTTTCTTGGTGAATTGTTTGGTGGAAATCAAATATCCATCACCGGAATGTTATGTTGAATTTGTAATAGTAGAACCATGTAAAACATTTTTAGAAAGGGTGAAGATATGGAGAAAGTAATAGTAAAACGTTTTCATAATCAATTCACAGCTAAAGGAGCTGGCCATATTTCTCTAAAGCTACGCTCTAAGACAATGGGACTCGATGCCCCCGTCCTTTTTCTCCTTGTGGTAGAAGGATTCAACATTCTCATGAAAGGATCGGTTGAGTTGAGTAAATTCTCAAGGAAGATACACTAATAATAGGCGAAAATGGGGAAATGTCGATCATAAAAGCTAATTTGTTGTTAATCTAGATAATGTTGGGATTAAAATAGTCAACTGTTAGAAGAGTTGCATCATTGGTATTAACATCTGCCACCAATGGGAACAAATTGAGTATCCATTCCCAATTAAAATGCCAGGACCATGTATTTGTCCTTACTGTTGATGATTAAACCAACTATAAATCTATATATGAACTCAACATATAAAACAAAGTTCTCATATATCACATTCTCAGAACATGATTGGAACTATACAACGAGCCCTTCTTCAAACTAGTAGATTCATTGATTCATTATGATAACCATAATAGTTCAAAGAACACAAGCATGAAAAGTTCAGCAACCAAGTGCATATTTTGAAATTCATTTCAGAGATCTCCCAATCTGTTTGAGAGAGTGACTAAGCTCTCTCAAACCACATATTCAAGCATGCTGGTATAACACTACAACCATAAAAACTAAATGATGAGTCCTTGTGTATGTTCAGCAAATGACAATATTCAGAATTTCTAAACCATACTAATTTCATATAAACAATAATCAAACAACCATCATAATTTCACATATCAAACGCCCATAATACATTCATCAATAATCCACAGTTGTTAATGACCATAAGATATCCGCAAAATCAATCACTGCAAACGTAAATAGAGAACATATCCAAAACATGTACCAGATTAGACACAAAATTATCCCTAAGTAAGATATCCGCAAAATCAATCACTGCAAACGTAAATAGAGAACATATCCAAAACATGTACCAGATTAGACACAAAATTATCCCTAAGTAAGATAACCCAATTGATTGATTTAACTGCAACATATCCAAAACATGTACCAGATTAGCCACCAAATCATCCCTAAGTAAGATAACCCTAACCCTAATTGATTGATTTCTTGTATGCCTCCAATGCCATCCTAGTCTGATCCTTAATCAGCTGCCCGCGAGCCACAAACACTTCCATCTCCGCAATTTGAACCTTCCTCCATCTGGCATCAAACTCATCTACCTTAGATTCCCCCATCAATTCCATTCCCCTTCTCATGGCATCCTTGTTCAACAAGGACAACCCCGCAGCATCACCAAAACTACTCATTTCACTAAAAGCCAAGCTTTTATCAACATCACTCTCATATTTTCCAGTACCCTTCTTGGTAACTACTTCTTTCTTAGTAGAACCATTGTTTCTTATAGGAGCTTCTTTCTTAGTACTCTTCGGAGTTTTCTCATTCACTTTCCCATTTTCTTCAGCTTCATTGGCTCCATTATTGCCCCAAACCTTTTTGGAAAGTTCAAAAGCTTTCTTGTCATGCTCTCTAGTGAAACTACCACTGGAGCTGAACTTCATCTTCAAACCACGGACCTTCCGCTTCAGCTGCTCGCTGTTGGCATCTGCATGAATGGATTTCTTCACAAAACTGTGAAATGCTGATGGATCCTTCATCGGATCCTTTCCAGTTTTGGAAATGAACTCAGCGAGGCCTTTGAGAATGGCGATCTCGTCTTCTTCTGTAAAGATTCTCTGATGGATCTTCTTCGAGTCTTCACCGGACATTTTCACGTCACCATCTACATCCTCGTCGTTCTCGTCGTTGGAACCACCGCCGGCGGCGGTTGTTTTCTTCTTAGCACGTGTAGAACCGTTTTCGTTTGCACGCTTTGTTCCAGATCTGGCCGGTACGGGAGTGGATTGGGCTTGTGATTGAGTCTTCATGGGCTTTGATGCGAGAGGCTTGACTTTGGCGTTGGGAGATGGAGTAGGTTCCGGTTCAGAATCAGAATCGGATCCAGATTCTGATCCGGAACCAGACTCGGATTCAGATTCGGAAGCAGATTCGGGTTTAGGGTTTGAGATTGGGGTAGAAGGTGGAGGGTTTTTGGAAGCAAGTTGTGAAGGAGGTGTAGGTTGAACTTCTTCTTCTTCGGATGAAGAACCTTCATCTTCATCCTCATCCTCATCGTTTTCTTCTTCTCCTTCTTCGGATGAATCTTCCTCTTCTTCATCGACTACTTCATCTTCTTGATTTTTAGGCGGTGGTAGGTCATCGTCAGAGGAGGAGGAGGCGGTGGGAGGATCGTCAAGCGGAGCGGGACGGAGTCTCTTTGGTGGTGCCATGAGATTTGGGCTTAGGGTTTAGGGTTTGAGAGTGACGGTGGCTGAATGAACCGATGAAGTAACGGTTCTCAATATTTAAGAAAGTCGCATAGGGAATATCGTCGATTATTCTTCTTTCTCAAAAAATAAAAAATAAAAAACTTGCACTTTTACATTGGCCGATATAATATATCTTAATAAAAATAAATACAAATAATATTTTTATTTAAATTATAAATTTAGTTTAATGGGCATTCGATTTAAAAAATGTTTACACGATTATTAGAAAATCACCAATTTATTAAAGTATCAAAATCATTTTAAAATATTAATATAATTTAGTAGCATACACCTTAAGTTATATAATAACTTTGTGCATTTTCTATTTATAGTGTAAGATGTTGAATTGAAAATATTTATTTATAACTTTTTTATTTTATATCTTTTGGATATAGTTTTAACCAATTAAATTATTATATGATGTTACTATATGTGTAAAATAATTTTATATTGCTGATGTTAAAAATTTATCTTATATTCTAGACGTTAATTACATTATTAATTAAGTAATAGATTTAATTATTTTTTGTTTTAATGTATTTTTATCCTCTTATTTAAACGTTTTTAATATTTTGATCATTTATTTTAATTTTTAATTTTTTAGTACTTCAATATAGTACGTCTGTCTGCTTTTTTAATACGCATCAATGAAAATATAAGTAATATTTTTATTTAAATATAATTTTTTTTAAATATAGCACGTAAAAGTTAATAGTAAGAAGTTAATAGTAGCTTCAGTGGAAGTTATTAAGTAAATTACACAATAAAGTATGTAAAAACGGTAAAAAATAAACATGTTACACCAAAATAAGGTATTCCCTTTATATATTGTTATAGATGTTATGTGACGAGATTTAAATCATACAATCGATATACAAACAATGACGTACATAAATCCAAATGGTCTGTCATATATAAATAAAAGACTAATAAATGTCAAAAAAGTTGAGAACAATGATAAAGTAGCATGGCGGCAAAATAAAATACAATTAATAGTACTACTACTATATACTAATGCACTACTATGTATGTCGCACTACAACTCTTCCACCCCCTTTAACTCCTCGGGCTCCTCGGCCACCAATCCTGCCGCCATCTGGTGTTATCTCCGATACATCAATGTCATTCGTGCCTCAATAATTACGGCATCTAGGATCTGCCTCACATTATACCCATCAGGAAAGATACCTTAATTAATGCTTGTCTGCGCAATCTCCACAATGAGACGACATTTAGGCAAGACAGTTACATCATTTAATTGTGTCTACTCATCCTCTAGTATCTCTTGATGAGATGGTCTCGGTGGGTCTCCTGGAGCAGTGTGCACCATATACGAATGTGACACCCTGAAGAACCACCTAATGTACTCGTCCACGTAGCTCTAGTCGTTCGGGGCTATGGTACTTTGTGCCTCCTCCGATACTAGATGACTCTCATTATCATCAAACATGACATTCATCTGTCTATGTGTCAAAGCAGGAAGAACATATACAACAGAATGTCTGGGAATGGTGCGAGTGTAGTCGAACTATCGCATGACGCGCTCAGGAAGATGAGGAGCGGTGAGACGTGATATACAAGCTAACCATCTAGAGTATAACATTATCTCGTTAAATGGTTGTGTCTCACATTGATCGACATAGTTGTTGAAGTGCATGTCCTCGGCAACCAAACGGGCAAGATACACTTTTGACGGCTCAGTCGACTAGTTTCATTTGAGTAGGGCAAATTCACTAGCATGCGGCATATCCTTATAGTAAGTCGGTAGACTCGCCAAGACGGAGATGCACAGAAAGTGTCGGAGGATCCAAGTCTGAAAAGTTTGGAGCCCACGAATCATAAGTAATGGTGTTATAAAGATGAAATGAAAATGACACAAAAAGATTAAAAGACCAATAAATATTACTATCAATAGTATGATGTTGTAAGTGACATGTTTCTTCTTCCACCTATAACCTTATGATAACTTCAAGTACAAGTAGACTAAACAAGCGGGGGCCCAGTTGTACTCATGGATCCGCTCGAAATCCTGGAAGTACCGTAGGCAGGCGACATCTGTATAAGTGGCACTCTTGTCCATAAAATTTGCAATGTCTACCAAATATAACAAATATGCTCTCATATCATGCGCTTTGTCGAGCCCCACCTACTCGTCATCACCTGTAGTCTGATGTGCTCTCTGGAGCTCATTTGTATATACCTTTTTCAGGTATTCAAATCTAGCATGAGCTTCCCTGGTCCTATCCAACTCATATTTCGCCTCCTACAGGCCAGTCCATAAATAGTCTGTCATCATCTCAATTGCCTCGTCTTTGGTAATCCTCTCATGATCTAGGAGCATCCCCCTGATCGGGAGATGTAGCAAGCATGACACCTCGTCGAGTGTGATAAACATCTCACCAAGCGGGACGTGAAATTATGAGGTCTTTGAGTTTTATCTCTCCACAAATGCATTAAGCATCTCGTGGTTGACTGTAATATAACTGGTCATGTATAAGTCCTTCATGCCAGATAAGGACAAAGTAGCTTGAAACCAATCCTCATTCGGATGAGGCAAGTCAGTAATCTTCTACACGTGGTTAGTAAAGTTCAATGGATCATGGTCCTGAAAAAAATAAAAATTAATGTCATAAACTTATCAATTAAAATAAACGTAAATTAAAAAGAATGAAGCTAACTAATGTTACATATATGTCCTAGATATGTTTAGCAGTATAGTCTGGGTACAGAGGCAATAGTCACAAATCTACATGGCCTCCTCCAAATGCTTCTGGCCCAGCATCCGCAGCAGCCTCACCCTTCAGAGGTGGCACTGGCTAAACAGTAAGCGGTTGTAATGGTTCCCCCGGTACCACTAGTGACTCGGGGACCTCAGGTGCTTGAATAGGTGAAATTTGGCGCCCGTGGAAGGATGGAGGGAGTGATGTGTCGGTAGGTGAAACTCGTCTCCTACGGGAAGAAGAATATGGAGAAGCATGAGGAGATGCATGAGCCCCATAAGTAGATGGCTCTGCATGGCATAGGGTAACAGGAGCCTCCGAAACCTACTGACTCTTCTCCTGCCGCACTGATGTGTGATGTGTAACCCTCCCATACCTCATTATATCGTGTATATTTGTCCTTATGCCTATAATTTAAAGCAAAGCAGACAATTAGTGCATCTCTTCCTGATTAGAATAAAACAAAACAAAAACACAAAAAATTATAGAGATGCGTCTTTGAATGCTTTGAAACTAAAACGTTCAAAAGTCCCGGAGATGCATCTCCTGAATTTTCTTCAACTCAGCAGTTGCTCCAATGGCGGCAATGCAGACATGGAAACCAAAAAAGATTAAGTTTATCGTCATTTTCAGTCAACTATTTGTTTACTGTGAAATTTGGTAAACGAAACAAGTTTGATTTCACTTAAGGGATTAAAGTCGAAAAGATCTCAGGACATATTATGCGAAAATCAAAGTTTTTAAACATATGTTGACACTGAAGTCAAAATATAAAATAAATAAAAGATAATTGAAATAAAATTCTATGCAGTAGATGACTGAAAATAAAGGCTTTGATTTATAACAAAATTGAATGCATATACATACATTCTTGACTCTTTTCTCACAAGCACCATGATACTTTGAGTTTTATGGAATTTGTGTACAATTACAGACCCCTAAAACATAAGTGAATGCTTACTTATATACTAGTCCTAAGTTAACCATCTACAACAGTCGACTAAGCAAAATATGTCATGTCTTTGTCTCCATGCAGACTCTAACTCTGACAGGTTTCCATGTGTCTTCAGATAACTGTTTAATCTTATCCACTTACACCTCATTCGACTGTGTGGAGAAAATAAAAGTTTAGAAAACTTTGAATTTCACTAAGTCTTAAAACCAACCAAACCTTTGGTCTCTGCCTGATTAGAATTTTAACCAAAGTTCTCATCATCTTTCGACCAAACGAATTTGTCAAAATGTCTACAGGATTATCTGACCATTTCAATTATGGCAATAAACATATCATTAAATCATAAAACTTATAACATCTTTATCATTAATGCTTGTGTCAAAAACTTGAGGTAACAAATTGCCCCCCAAAATGCCATGTTTCGACTTTCCTTTTAATCAAAAGAAGATAAGTGGCATTTTTTATTTTATTTTCGACATTGTTCAATCCTTCTTGTTGACGTGAATGTCATCATTACATCTTTAATGCACGTTGCCATTTTTAAAATATTTCCTCAGAATTTCATCATTACTCATATTTTCTATGAGATCATGGGTTGCACGATTTCACCAACTTCTCCACTTCTGTCAACTTTCCCACTTCCTGAAAAATGAAGTGTTTCACTCTTAACACGTGTTTTCCAAGTGTCTGTCATTGACAAGAAATCAATTGTATAAATACTTCCTTCATATTCTCTTCTCCTTTTCTTCGCTCTCACTTTAGCATTTTACATACAGAAAGGAAAAAAAAGTTTCGTAGCAAGCTTTTCAAACTCAATAGTGGCAGCAACTACTTCATCTTCCAAACTAGACACCGGCAAAAATCCTTTAGCCTTCATGATTTCAACATCAGAAGGTAATGATGGAAGAGATTTAGTACCCGAACCACCAATGGCCAAATAAAAAATCACCATCTAGCAAAAACAGGTGTTCATCCCTTTCACCCTTTTTAATAAACTTTTAGCGCTCTTAGGATAATTTCTGATGGCTAAGTCATAACCTAGGAAGGTAAAAAACTTCTTTCCATGTTATCTTGTTACGATGCCTTTTGCGTTCGAAGAACGCTTCCTCAACTTATCTTTCATGGAAAACACCCACGTGTGTCTTCCAATTTTCTCCCTCTGCTCAAAACAAAAAGTACATTGCTTGTCTCGATAGAGTCCAAGGAAAAGGGCAAAAACAATGGGAAGACCTAGGTATTTTCAATGCCATCCAATCATCTAGAACTGACCCTAGGTATAACCTAGCCATGTTACTCACGTCGATATTCTTTTGGGAGGGTTCGACCAATACATTCCAATTTCCCTATGGAATGCTCACACCGGAGTTATTAGATGTAGCAGTCATCACGGGACTTAACCATATAGGATAAACTTTTACTCCCACACTAGAAATTGTTAATGAGTTCGTCTTCGAACGTCCCAACTTTAAACACTACATCACCAACCAGCACCAAAAAAAGACTGAAGAGGTCTCCGACCAAGAACATATAGTTTTTATGACTCTTTGGCTATCTTATTTTTCTTTTGTTCCAGGTCCTTAAAAATAGCTAAAAAATATGTCTCTTTAGCAATCCAATTTCACGAAGGTCAAAAAATCTCGCTTAATAAGTTACTCTTAGCCAACTTATATCAATCTATAGGTAGCGCTTCCTACAAACTCAAACATCTCTCTGAAACCAATAAAAAATATCTTCTTTCTGGTCCTTTTTGGCTTTTACAACTTTGGTTGAATTCCACGTTTGAACCAAAGCTACACATAACCACTTCAAAAGCTTTAATGGAAGAGAGTGATTGTATGAGCATCGAAGGCACTAGACTTGCCTTAACCATTCCATATGATACTCCCTCATAAATAACTTTCATGAAGTATATTTACCTATTCCTTGAACCGACAACCTTCGTTTTGACCATGGCCCTCTCTGCGGATAGATGCGTAGCCCTGACCTGGTTTTGAAACAGGTTTCCTAGCGTGACTCCCTCCGTTGCTGCAATGTCAAACTCCATTTGGGAAGCCTTCTTAACTCGGCACTCTTATCCACTTGTATTAGAGAGGAACTACTAGCATCGACTTTATTGGCTACCAACCCAATTTAGTGGCTAGGCAACTTGGCTGCAGCCAAATGCTACCAAAGTCCATATATACTTGGGAGAATGACATTTGTTGGTCAGAAAGGAAGTTTTCCACTTAATAATATAGAGATTTCATGGCGTTCGCTCGATAACAAGTCTTGGAACTTCCTATATTTCAATATCAACCCTCATTCTTCTCCATAGTGGAGTTTGATGGTTGGTGGTCGAAATACTTTAAAAACAACTTCTCCGAAGAAAACTTTTGAAGAAGGCAATCGACCGCCTTTTCCAACTTGTAAGAAAATCTCAAGAAGAAAGCAAGTACATGTTAATCCATTATTATTCTATTTCTCCCTTCTTCGTTCCTTCGACTCCATGTATATTTTTGTTATACGTGAAACGGAAACAAAAGACAAGACAAATATCGAAGGTCCATCCAATGCACCTGAGGCTAAGAAAGAAGAAGAACCTCAAAAGAAAAAGTTAACCCTTTTCACCATTTGTATAATAGCTAATTTCAAAGTGACTCTAATATGCCACATTTTCTTTAGAATAAAAAATGTGATCCAGATTCTTAAATAAACACCAAACTTAAGAAAAAGAAGAAATCCAAAAAAGTCACCTCAACACATGTATGCATCTTTTTTCCTTATTTTATGGCTTCGATATTTCAATAACACCAACCAATCAACTTTTTAGACTGCACCAAAACCAACAGAAACCTTGGTTGAGGTCAAAAGCTCAGAAGATAATGAAAAACTCTGATCTTCTTGATACATAAGCCCAAGGCTTCTCTCAAACCAGGCGTCAGCAGGACAAAAGGCACCACTTAAAAAACAAATCCTCCAAAGGAAACAACAACCTCGATTGCTGGTCCTTCTAATAAAGGAGAAAATTTGTCTTCTCTTGATGCCAAAGTACATGAAAAACAACCCAAAGATCGTCCAATCAAAGAACAAGAAAATAATGAACCCAAGGTATTGCTTTACACCCTAATTTTAGGAAAGTTTAATTTCTCGAGTCTACCCAACTCTGACTAATCATTCATCTACCTTTTAGGGACCACCACAGTTGGACGAGATTATGGTGGATGAATTGACAGGTATCCCCGTTTGATTCCCATTAAAAAATTTCTCACATTCATTGGTTAGATTTTATTAATTCTAGTATTTCGTTCGTTCATCAAGAGAACAAACCAATTGGTGAGGATACAAGTGTTTTTATAAATCTGGATCCTACAACAGAAGTTGGCGTCAACCCACCATCTCCCCAATGAACTGAAGAATTTTACGACACCATGGCTTCTATCCATGAAATCTTGTCTCCAGATGATCTAAAAACTAAGAATTTTGAGGAAAAATATGACGAGCAAGCTTCTCCAGGTGTTGAGAGTGCTCTGATAGAAGAAGAAGAAGAAGAAGGTTGACCCACCAATGTCGGAAAGAATCAGACTCATCCTACTATTCATGATTCATCATCCAACACTTTTCTAAGCCAAAAATAAATTTTTGCCATTAAAAGAAAGAATCCGACAAAGGCCTTGAGGAGACTTCAAAAACTACACAAGCTCTCAACCGACACTAGATATTCTAGCTCTTCTGATGCTTTGTTGGGTGATAGAAGTGAAGGCTCGATGAATCTATTGATGCAACAATTGAAAGCCAACATTTTTAAATTTGAACTTCTCAATGTCATCGAAAGAGACGCTCAACATGGAGTTGACATTCAAAAGTTATTGCTAGAACTTAACAAACAAAGGATCCCATATTCTATGATTTAATTTTTGTTTAAGTTCGAAGCTTACTTCGATTAGGTCTGCTAAGATATCAACCTCAAGAACACCTATAGTAACCGACTTCAGTAAATAAGAGATGTTATGGTTTTAGCGTGGGACTTAAGTGGTGCTTCTGAAAAAGGAGGTCGATAGGCTTGATGTCATACCCCGATTTTGGCCCTGAATTTTTTTCATTTTTTTCATTTTTATTTGGCGCTTGGCCTAAAGTTCATTTGCATACATTCATGACCAAAGGCAACCGACCATTCCCATTTGCTCAAAAATGGCTTCTTTTCATCCCCACTTGCCATCACCAGCCTCATCAACATATACTCCGAGTGCACCCTCATCGGTTATGCTCTTAAAGTCTTCAACTACCCTACCCATCATGACAAAAATGTTTTTGCTTACAATTCAATCATTGCTGGATTCGTTTCAAATCGACTTCCACAATACGGGGTTGGTCTTTATAAGCAAATGCGCCATCTGGGTATTGTTTGTTCCTGATAAATTCATGTTCCCGTGTGTGATCCGAGCTTGTGGTAGTTCTGCAGAGGTTTTGGAGGTTAAGAAGATTCATGGATTGTTGTTTAAACTCGGGTTGGAGTTGGATTGTTTTTGTTGGAAGTGCTTTGGTTAATACTTACTTGAAATTTGGATTGGTGGTGGATGCACATGAGGTGTTTGAGGAATTGCCTGTTAGAGATGTTGTGCTTTGGAATTCAATGGTTAATGGGTATGCGCATATTGGATGCTTTGAAGAGGCCTTGTGGATGTTTAGGAGGACGGAGGAGAATGGGATGATTCCTTGTAAATATGCAGTTACTGGTGTTTTGTCTATATATTATGTGATAGGAGATTTTGACAATGGACAAGTTGTTCATGGGTTTGTTACAAAAATTGGTTATGGCTCTAGTGTTGTTGTTTCGAATGCACTGATTGATATGCATGCAAAATGCGGAAATATGAGAGATGCTCGGATGGTTTTTGATATTATGATAGAGAAAGATGTGGCCTCATGGAACATCATGATCACGGGTTATGGAATGCATGGTTATGGTGATGAGGCATTAGACATATTTTCTCGTATGTGTCAAGCTCAATTGGTACCAAACGAAATCAGTTTTGTTGGATTGCTATCTGCATGCAGCCATGCTGGCATGGTGAAGGAATGGCATATAGAGATGTTGTTACTTGGAACTCAACAATTACAGCTACAAAAATTAAGGATTATAATAGGCATCTAATACAAACAACCATAAATTACAAATTTGAGGCACTAAAGCTAATCACCGGCATTTTAAAACTTTCCGCTGGCATATCAACAGAGCATATGATACCGTCAAAAGTGACGGAATACGGTTCAAATGGAAGAACCGTTCCTTCCTTCTTTCCATGGTTGGACTATGCAACAAAATATCCTCTTTCTGAACTCTTTAAAGCAAGACCACCTTTATGGAACACGGCGTTGCAAAGCGAGTCTTTTGATGATGACGAGCTTGAACACTTTGAAGATGTTATAAAAGAGACTGATAAAGAACTTGTAACCGTATCAGATAAAAGTGAAGAACCTGTAACCGTATCAGATAAAAGCGATGAACCTGTAATTGCATCTGATAAAAAAGGGGGATGAAACTGTACCTACTGTTATTAACTCGTCATCAGTCGTAGCTACTGTTGGAGACATCGCATGGAAAGATGCCAAATACGGTCAAATATGGGAGTATCTCCGGGATGAATTTGAGTTAACTCTGAGATTTGCGAGCCTTGATTTCAAGTTGAAATTTGTGGAGCACAACATCCGATTTCTACAAGAAATTCTTCATAACAGGAAATCCGATTTCCTAGAGTGGCTCATTATTACATTGATTGGTGCTGAAATTCTTGTTGGTATAAGCCCTAGAGGCCAATACTTTTGGTACTTGTATCGAATTATTTATTAATAATAAAAGGCATTTTCTTTATTATGGTTGATTAATAAAGTCCCTGGAATAGATAGTCCGTTTAATGTATTAAGTGTGACTTAATCATGAGAACACATTAAACATAAGGACATTATTCTTAAAGTATCCGTAGTCGAGCTTTAGTGTGAAGTGGGATAACATTAAAGCATTAAGACTATTTGTAACACCTCAAAATTTGCCCTCCTCTCTTGGGACTAGCTTAGCGTATTGCATCTCATTTTTAGGACATTAGGCATTACATCTTTGCATATCATGTGAAATAAGTAAGTCATCCTCCTAGGTCTTTCTCAGAAGATAGAGAGGTTAAAAGATTCAAGCCTGAGGGTCTCATAAATTGATCACTAATCATCTTAGGTTTGTGCTTCATTTAGGGTTTATTGGTTCCTCAAGGAGGATGAATGTTATCTTATTTTCCAGAGTATATCACCATCATCATGGTTTTATCATCACCAAGAGGTTCATTGTGCCTGATCATGTTCCTGGGGATTAGGGTTTTGACCTCTGGTCAACCCTAATCAGTTGCATTCTACCAGTCAGGGTTTTTCAAGGAGATGAGGTCTTTATTGAGATGGAGATCATCATATGATTTTATTGAGCTTGTATAAGCTAGGGTTTCATGGTGGAGCCATTTCATCAAGTGGTTGAGGCTCAAAATCATCTGTGCATGATCAAGTCAACTGTATGTCAACTGCCAAGTCAACTGTGGATTTGGAGGTGGGAAGTGGTCAGAGATACCTCATTCATGTTCAAACAAGTCTCATTTGACATTTCAAACATCAACATTGAAGAATTTGAAGTCAGATCAAGACTTTTCAAAAATAGCAAGTGACCTGTAATTTGAACTTTCCAAAAATGGAAAGATTTTTGACCAACTTCAACTCAAGATTACATCATCAAGAAAGCTTCAAATGAAATTTTGTCCAACATGAAAGTTGTAGATCTTTCTCTCCCATTTCCAAAAAGTCCAAGATCATGAATTTCTCATGTGTGGTTGAGGAGATATGGTCCAATCATGGAAAAGTGTGGTTTAAACTTCAAATGGACATAACTTTCAAACCAAAACTCCAATTTGGGTGGTTATTTTTGCACTTTGATCCTTGTAACATGTATTTTCCAAGCATACTATCACTTGGCATGAAATCTCATTGCATGATCATTGGTGCATTCATGAAGATTTTTGGGAGAAATTTCATAAACTCATCTTGGTTGAACATATGCATACCAAATCAATTCCAATATATGCATGAACTCATTTTTTGGCATTTTGGATCAATAACATGCATTGTTCACGTGCATGAAGGTGCATGAAGTAGAAAATGCATTTTTGCACTTACACCTTAAAAGTGATTAACCTCATTTGCATTTGCCATAAACATTTCTTAAACATGATTAACATGGAGTATATATGCTTAATCATAACTGTTTTGATCAGAATTAACATTTCAGATCTAGATTCAACCAAATTCTCAAAATTTTCTCTCACTTTTTTTTCCAAAATTCTTCAAACCTAAACACATTTCATGGACCCATTCATCATCATGAAGGATAATTGAGCACTTTTGGACGTGTGAGCAAGAGAAATCGTGGTTGTATTGTTCATGTTCATAGCTTGGAGCATCCATGGCAGTTGAAGCTGGAGCTGGATTCGTGCATCCTTGAGCCTCATATTCATTATCATTCATCTCAAGAAGCATACTGGAAGAGATTTGAGGCGTAGCAAGGCTTGGAAGCAAGGGAATCCAATTTTGTTCATCAAGAGCTTGGTTTTTCGACCTCCTTAATTCACAAATTCATTATGCCTGTTGTATAGATCGTTGAATGGTGGTAAATCTGAGCTTTGAATGGAGTAATTTGGTGCTGATTTTAGCAAGTTACATGTGATTAAAGTTTTGATGTTGATATTTGATTCCTTCGATCCAAGCATGTTATGGCGTTTTAGTGCAAATTAATCTTGAATCCTTGTTGTATGATGCATGGCGAGTGGATTGATATAAGTTTTACTGATTTCTGGAACATTTTGTTGGATCTGGAAATTTCCAGATGAAGATCTTCATGATCTTCATCGTGTTCATGCATTTCCAGGTTTCCTGCGAATTTAGTTAGGAAACGCATGTGGTTACCTACGGATTCATCCACGAGTTCATGTGGATTACCTGCGGATTTTTGAATGCCATGCAGCGCGCGTTTTAGGGTTTATGACCAATACACAGTCGTTTTGGCTAGCGCGTGTTTTTCAAATGTTAACCTAGTTTGAGTCCTCCTGAGTGCAAAATATTCAAATGCCTTGCTATTTTCTCGTTTTCCCTCCACACTTTTCCATGCTATGCTTCACATTTCATTTTAATTTTTTTTCATCTTTAAAAAATCATAACAATTTGAAAACTAATCCAAATTCATCCCAATTTTTTGCATTGTAATCCTTGTTCTGTCTATTATTTTGTGATCATTAATTTCAAAATTGTGCTTGGCTGGATATTATTTGGTGCTAGAATGTTTGAGTACATGTCCATATTTGACCTTGCCTTGGTTATCATGTTGTGAAATGCTGGTCTTTGATCCAATGAATGTGAAATTTTGCATGCTATGACTAGACATATTGCTTGACATTTTGGTGTTGATTTGGTATTTTTATCACTTGTCATTTCTATTATATGAATGTGCTAAGTTGGTGTGACAATTTGTGTCACACCTTGTGATGTTCAACTTGAATGATGTGTTTACCATGCCAAATGATCTCCAATTGCCCTGATTTTTTGTGTGATGCATGTTATAGATGTTGTGACTGCTCATGAATTTTGTTGGAATTATTTGGATCATTTCTGATTTAATTGAGATTTTTCATTCTGGTTGGTCACATTTGAGCTTTAAAATTGCCTTGAACTTCAATTGATCATGAAATGCTTTTGGTTAATGATATTGATATGAGACCTTTTGGAATGTTTCAAGATGTGATTGAAGTTGATTTATGTTAAATTTCAAGTTCTATTTTGAATGTTTGACCTACTTTTGACCCTAGGCTTTGACCTAGTGGTTTGGACTCACTGTTTAGATTGTGGATTTCAGGTTAAGAGGCACAATACCATGATTGGAGTGGCTCATTCATTTGAGTTGATTACTTGATTGATGTTGGCTAATATTGAGTTGTTTTGTAGGCTTTGATAACAAGTTGCCTAATGGCTTGTGCTTTGCTCATTGTTGCCTAATGCTTTGTCTGTCTGTGTACTATTGCCTGATGACTGTTGTCTGTTTGATTGTCTGAACTGTGAACTGATTGGTTTAGATTTTTCAACAGGTACCTAAGTTGCTTTGAGTTCTTTTGAACTTGCTTTTGCTTGGCTTGTGGTTTGCTTACCACCTAGGTATAACTCTCTGACTTCATGTAGTCTGGAAGACCTGTCCTGTTATGTGGGCAGGCACCTGTCTGAAGCCCTCCTTAAGAGGCAATGCTTGTGAATGTTTAAATTTGTGCCAAGCAGGTAAAGACCTCTTAGGAGGCAATTGGCAGATAAAAGAGATGTGTAATCCATCTCCTGCTATTCAGTTGTGTCATTCACCTTGCTCACACCATTGTGTTGATGCATTGTGGATAATAACCCAAGATCATGTTGTGTCAGTCATGTGGAGAAGAGTTCCTACATTCTGAACTCCCACACTTTCATTTGTCTGAAGCTCTCCCAGGCCAGGGATAAGAGCTGTGAGGTCTTACCCTCACTTCTCATTTCATCTGCTTCACCCTAACTCTCAATGTTAGGGTTAAGAGCTAACCACACCCAATTCCAGTTGGCTTGTGTTTCACAGCCTAACCTTGTATGAGCCCATCTGTTTGCATATAGTGTGTGTGCTTGCTTTGTGTGCTTGTATGTATTTGCTGGTGCTGTTTAGGATAGCTTGCTTCCTGTGCAAGTTAGATAGAAACCTTAACATAGGGATCGTATGCATGACAACTTCTAGGCTCGAGTCGTAGTCTCCCTAGTAGTTTGTGTCTCCCTTTGTTTCTGGTTAGGTTAGAAGTTCTTTCCCTGCGTAGGGGAACTACGTCGCCCTGATCCTCATACCAGATGAGGTACGTAGGTAGGAGATGAGCTGATCTCTCAGGGCGCCTTTTTTTCTTTTTTCAACCCTTTGTATGTGTTGGAGTCTGACATGTCCAGCGATTGGCAGTTGGTTTCCTGTGTCTTGTTTGCTTGTTGGAGCCTGACATAAGTCCAGCGATTGGCAGTCGGTTTCCTGTGTGTGTGTTTGTTGGTTCGGAGTCTGATGTAAGTCCAGGGATTGGCATTCGGTTTCCAGATTTGCCTGTTTGTGTGGAGTCTGACGTAAGTCCAGCGATTGGCAGTCGGTTTCCCTTGTGGTTTTGTTTGGCGTGCGTTAGCCGAACTACGGTAGCTCTGATTCTCATTCCCGATGAGATACGTAGGCATAGGATGCGATATCCTAGCGAACCCGTTCCCCCTTTTCCATCTGTGTTATATTCCAGTGTGCGTGCATTCTTTTGAGCAGTGTTTAGTAACCTTTCTTCTATCCTTTTGAGCGTGGATCCCGTCGAGTACGACGGATGCGTAGGGGTACTGATACCTTCCCTTCGCATAACCGACTCCCGATCCTTGCGTCTCTGGTCGCGAGACCATGTCTTTTCCAGGTTTACTTCGAGCGTTTCCTTTCCCTCTTTTGGGATAAATAACGCACGGTGGCGACTCTGTTTGTTTTGCTTTTCCCGCCGGTTATTTTTCGCGGATGCGACACTATTATGTTTGTAGACTGATGATCACATCTCATGGATCATGGATAAAGAGTTATCAAGTCTTAAACATAGGTATGAATATTAGGAGTAATATTTATACCGGATTGACCCGCTATGAGAATACTATATAGAAAGTTATGCAAAGTGTCATAAGTTATTCTCATGGTGATAATAGTGTATACCACTCTTCGACCTGAAACCACTATGGATCCTAGATGTAGAGTCGAGTGCTTTGTTGCTGATCCAACGTTGTCCGTAACTGGATAACCATAAAGACAGTTGATGGGTACTCCACGAAGCATACTGGGGGACATGAGTGTCCTAGATGGAATTTGCCCATCCTGCGTAACAGGATAAATGTCTATGGGCCCAATATTGAACTGGACAAGGATGACACGGTCTATACCTTGTGTTCAATATAGACATAAGGGCAAAGGGGTAATTATACACATAATTATTATCACAGGAGGTTTTTGTCAGATCACATGACATTTTCGTGACTTGGGTAGCAGTGATGTGTTGCTAGATACCGCTCACTGTTTAATATGTTAAATACGTGATTTAATATAATTGCCAACGCCGCGAAAACCTATAGGGTCACACACAAAGGACGAATTGATGAGAGATAAAATAATTAAGGAACATCGTAAGGTACGGTGTACTTAAGTAGAATACGAAATATGGTAAGGTACCAAGTACTTAAGTGATTTTGGCATATTTTGAGATATGGGCCAAAATGCACTTAAGTGGGATTTTTGGCTTGAAGCCCACACAAGTGGTTCTTTAAATAGAACCCCTTGGGTAGAAGCATCATAACTCACTGAGACAGAAAACACAACTGAAGAGTTGGAATTTCGTATCTCTCTCTCACTCAAAGCCTTCATTCATAACAGCTAGCACTGCGATTGAAGGAATCCGTTCGTGTGGACTGAGTAGAGACGTTGTCATCGTTCAACGTTCATGATCGCCCCGTGGATTTGTATCCAAGGTTTTGGTCGTTTCAAGAGATCTGCACCAAAGGTTTGAATCGCCACAAGAGGTAACGATTCTATCACTGATCATGCCCATTCGTAAGGATCACTAAATGGAGAAATTTTTAAATTCCGCTGCGCCTTGGATGGCAATTCTCCAACAATTCTGCTGTCTCTATATGACATTGTTCAGCGGTCTGCAATGAGTCTTTAGCAGCAATTGGTGCAACAAAGTAAAACCCACCTGCCAAAGAACAAATCAGCAGAGGATAAGAGATATCAAAGAACAATTATAGCAAAACACGCATCATAATAGAAAAATAGAAAGCGAGAGAAACAGAATAGTAATGATGGTGTTGATAAACAAGAAGGCAATGATGAAATTAGCTTTGATGTTTTCTGTTGGGCTTCACCGCAACTGTTGTTGATGCTCGTTTCGACTCAGATTTCTTCATCATTCAACTGCTCTCCAATAGGTGTTGGCAAGTTTCCCAAATTCCAAGTTGATTAGTCATGAAGGATGCCAAAGCTGGATTTCCACCACGCCAACACGCCAACTCAAGCCACCTCCGCCGCTATAAGGAGAGTTGGGTGATCCATTGAAATACGAGTTATTGGGGGATGTTGTACCTGTTATCAAAAGACAAGGAAATGATGAGCAGTAGGCAGAGTTTTGCCTCTTGATAATAAGACGCAAATAATTGGATGCTATGCTCAAACCAACTTGGTCATGAATCCAATGTACAAGGGCTTGAAACAACTGCAACATGAATCCATCCTCAAAACCTGCAAAACAATCAACATCATGACAGAAAAACTCAACTTGCATCTTATTTTTTTCATGACAGGAAGACAAAATCCAACTTATGCCACTGGACTCCTCTTGGCATGTCGGGTTCTCAAGACACTTGAGATGGATGAAAAGTATGAGGGAAATGTTGAGGCTACTAGAGAGGACTATTCTGTGGAGCCGGCTGATTCCAGGAGGCCATTCCGTGCTCTCCTTGATGTTGGTCTTGTTAAGACCACAACTGGAAACCGTGTCTTTGGTGGTCTGAAGGGTGCACTAGATGGTGGTTCGGATATTCCTCACAGTGACAAAAGGTTTGCTGGTTTTGATAAGGAAAAGCAGGAGCTTGATGCTGAGGTTCACCGCAAATATATCTTTGGTGGACATGTTTCTGCCTATATGAAGACTTGGATTGAAGACGAACCATAGAAATATCATACTCATTTCAGTGAGTATATTAAGAAGGGAATCAAAGCTGATGGACTTGAAGAGCTTTACAAGAAGATTCATGCTGCCATCTGTGCAGACCCGACCATTAAGAAATCTGAGAAGAAGCCTCCAACACAGAACAAGAGATATAATCTGAATAAGCTTTTACCCCAAAGTTTCACTGCAGTAAAAAACATAGCCATTAGTCAAAGCTGTAGAATTTCAGAAAAATTCCCAAATTGGCATTAAGACAAAACAGAGGGAGAAAGCATGAGTTCAGATTATCGTTCCGAAATCCAAGCATCCAAAAGGCCAATGCAAACTGAGTTCACATAAAGGATGTTGGCAAATACTTGTTTTACTCCACCATACCAAACTGAAAACCCTAAAGTTGTGGACATAAATAGAGAGGGAGAGAATCAGAAGAAGGGGACGAAAAATCGGAGGCAGCCAAAACACGGAAAAACCCTAATTCTAAACACCACAAAAAATACCTAGATTGAAACGGCAAAGGAGAAGAACTTCAAGGAGAAAGCTTTGAGGCAAAGAAATCCATCCTGAGCCTCACCGTCACTACCGAACCGCCACCGAAGGTAAGCTTTGGATTTCTTTAAAGCCGTGGATATTGTGCATTTGGGATGAGATTAGGGTATTGTGAGGTTGGTACAGGTCAAATTGGTGCAAGCGATTGAGAGATGGCAAGCAAGAAACTTGAGGTCGAGAGCGAGATTGAGAGAGGTGAGCGAATGAGAGACGGAAGATTGGGAACGGGATCGAGAGATTGAGAGAGGAAGAGTTCCGTCCCATCGTGAACGCCAATTCATTCATTTTCTTTTTTTATTTACTTTAAGAGTGTTTAAAATCCTTTTAAGAAGATTTAAGTGACCCTTTAGTGTTCCAAGTGGACATTAACTTTGGTGTATAATAATGATTTCACTTTTTACTATTCCCAATCCATTAGTTCTAGAACCCAACAGCCAGCGGCTTAGTTTAATTTCCTATTTTTTTCTTGGTAGTCCAACAGACTGTTTTTTTTATTAGTTTTTATTTTAATTCTAATCTTTAACCTATCTTGATTTACTTATCCAAATTAGCATTAAAATAATAACTAATCATAAATGGTCTAGTGGAGAGAGGGTAGTTTCTTGGTCTTTAGTGGAGTGGGTTCGATACCCATATATGGCATTTTATTTCTTTTAGCATTCATTTTTTTTTATGTTTATGTTTTATTATAATTTCTCCTATACTCATAGTTTCATTATTGTTTAATAACACAAGTTGGTTTTCCTTTAATTTTATCATCCATTCAAAACCGTTTTAAACTATTAAAATCACACTTTTCTCGATTCAATATCGAGCCCATTTCCATACCCTTGTAAGTCGATTGCTTTTAAGCATCGCCATCAATCTCACATAGCTTACTCTTGGGCTTTCTTACAATGAGCCGGTTCTCTTGCACTTACACTCATACATTGCATTATTTGTTGTTTGGGCCCGATTTAATTATTTCATGATTTTGAATCCCCATTTGACAAAATGTACCCCACTCCCCCGATGTGTAATAATTTTGTACTGTTTTATTTCTTTATTTGTTTGAATGTTTAGTTAGATACTAACACAAGAATAAAATCAACCATTTCCAAAAGATCAAAAATAATGACTCGATCCAACGTCGAGTATTTCCTCAATAAACAAATCAATTCATTTCTCCCTCCTATTCTATTCCATTTCTTTCAAACTTTCATCAAACGCTTGATTCAACGTCAAGCCATTTTTTCTAATAAAAACTCAAAAATATTAATTTATAGTTAAGACCTTTTCAATAAGATGGAAGTGGAACGTGGTGTATACCGCGCACTCCTGAGACTAGGATTCGAGATGTATATCTCGCCAATCCTAGCTCTCGCCATCATCCAAATTTATCCACTTTGTTTTCTCTCAAACACTCATTCAAATTTCTCTTAAACGTCCATCAATACTTGATCTAATGTCAAGTCATTTTCATAACAAAATCTCAAAAATACCTAATTCTTATTTAACACTCTTTCAATAAAGATGGAAATGGAACATGGTGTATACCGTGCACTCCTGAGATTAAGATTCGAGACGTATGCCTCGCCTATCTTGGCTCTCGCCATCGTCTAAAATTGTCAATGCGGTTTCTTCAAACCCTTTCTCAATCAAATTCCAAAATACTTAATTCCTATCTTAACCTCTTTCAATAAAGATGGAAATGGAACATGGTGTATACCGTGCACTCCTGAGGCTAGGATTCAAGATGTATATCTCGCTCATCCAAGTTCTCGCCATCACTCAAAATACATCCAACCAATCAAACTCTTTTTTTCGCCGCCGTGCGATTAATCAAAAACCTTTTCATAAATGAAAGATATATTGTCTTAAGTGATACAAAACAATGTTTCGGCCACGATTTTTGAGTAGAGATAAATGACGCTTTTCCGAATGTAGATTTATAAATCCGTTCGATGTGTGGTATGCGTCCACTCCTCATCCGTTTTGGGTAAAACAATGTTTTCGTCGATTAATACAGTATAGCTTTCGCTAAAATCGACCAACAAATAAACATTTTTCTACCCAGAACTACGTAAGCCTTGATTTCTCTTTTGAGATACGTAGGAGCAGGATTCGTAAATCTTGTCAGGCCCACTAATAAAAAAACATAGGTTTAGTCCTTCGTCAAAAATCCAAAAAAACATTTTCCTTTCTTTTATTCTTTCTTTCCCACCTAATAATTCGAAAAGCCTAATATTTCAACTAACACTAACGCACACAACTAACCTAATGGTTCCCGTTGAGTACAACGGACGTGAGGGGTGCTAATACCTTCCCCTTGCGTAATCGACTCCCGAACCCTGATATTGGTTGCGATGACCATATCTTATCCTTTCTTTTGTCTTGGGTTTTATCGATATTTCCCCTTTCCTTTTTAGGAATAAATAAAGTTCGGTGGCGACTCTGTTCAGTCCATCATTGCGAGCGTGCGATCGCGCTTCGCTTTGAAGTCGTATCCCCATTTTTTTCGAGGTGCGACACTTGAAAATCAACTTCAAGAATAGTTGGACAAAAAGGCTTTACTTGAAGAACAAATTTCAAATCGGCGCGCCCAGATTTCTGAACTGACCAAAGAAATTGACAATCTGAAAAAGAAAAATATTGAGCTTGCATGGGAAAAATTGTTGCCCAACAGAGAAATTATTGATCAAGAGGCGACCAAAGGTGTCGAACACGGTGAAGCTTCTCACCGACTAGGAACTAAAGTTAACTCTTTAGAAGAGGCCAACGATTGTCTGAACTCAAGACTTGAATTTTCCAAGGCCAAGTTCGAATACTTCAAACCTAATTTCTTGCTTAAAATCATACTTTAATTCTCTCATTTCCAATGTTTTGTAATGACTTTTCCATTTTTGCATTCCATGAATACCATTTTGGTGTTTCATTTTTGTATGCATGATATTATGTTAAAACTCGAATTTTCTGTAGCATAGGTTTATATCTTTTCAAATATTTACCATTTACTCTTAAGATTCTAGAATCAAATGCCAATTCTTTGATCTCATAAGCATTATTCGAAAACACTTGAATAATTCAAAACAGGCATTCCCAATTAGGGGACCATTTTTCCAAAGCCCTATCCCATTGATCCATAGGCAAAATAACTTTCCATACATAATCTCATGTCGAAAATGTTTTGGCTTTAACCTTTTTATTATATACCTTAGCTACTCTTTTTTTTGCCTTATCAAGACATCTAACACAACTAACCTCTCCTCTCCCAAATCGACCAAATCATCTAACATCATATTCCAATAATGATTAGACGGAATTTCATTTTGCCTATGAATCCTAGTCGACTACAAATATATTTTGGCATGTAAGATGGCCCCATGGAAGTAGTTCAATCGAAATAGGGTAGTATTTATTGCCTCATTATGATATGTTCAACATGCCTATAAGACTTGGTCTATGGTCTTATGCCAATTCCTTGGCTTCTTCCACACACGCTTCTTGATCAGGCCAATGATGATTTTATTTGTTGCCTCGACCTGATAATTTGTTTGGCCATAATAAGGTGTGGACATTAATAACTTAATCCATATCTCAGAGGAAAATTCTTGCATCCTTCACCCAGTTAAAATTGATCCTTGATCAGTTGTAATGGTCTCAGGGATTCCGAATCTATAAATAATATGTCTATGGATGAAATCTATGATTTCCTTTTGGTCGATGTTGACTAAAGGAACTACTTATATCCATTTAGTAAAGTAATCAATATCGAATAAGATGTACTTATAAATTTTTGATAATTCCATTCGAATTTCGCTAATCAAATCCAAAGACCAACCTCTAAAGAGCCATGGTTTCACAATCGCATGTAATTCTCTTGTAGGAACATGTTTAATGCATGCATGTATTTGATAATATTGACATCCCTTGGAGAACTCAATACAATCTTTTAACATCATAATCCAATAGATACCTTTCTGACACAACAACCATCTCATTTTATGTCTGACTTGATGGGCACCACATGCTCTAATGTGGACATTCGATACTGCTAAATATGCTTCATTTTCACCAAGACATTTGAGAAAAATACCTTTAGGTGTTTTCTTGAACAATTTCCCCCTATGATAACATAGCTTAGAGATATTTACTTAACCTTTCGATAAACTGATCATGTTAGGTTCTTTAAATATTCGACTATTGGTCTTTGTCAGTCGGTATCAGTCAAATTGTCAGTGGTAAAGATCTCAAACTTTTCAGGATTTGTTGACCCTAACTTCATCATTGACAAATCCAAAGGAGATAACCTTATTGACTTTACTCTTCCTCTAACCTCAATAAAATCTTTTAACCATTCCTTTTCCACTTTGTACCCTGAGGAAATTTGCGCCAACTCATTTGCCTCTTGGTTTTCTAGTTGAGGGACATGCTGAATGTCGAAAAAATTAATACACTTAATCAGTCGATTTACTATAACAAAGTACATAATTAAGTTTTCCTTTATACATTTGTACTCCTTTTTTATTTCGTTAACAGCCAATTTAGAGTCTCTTTTTGCCCCTAAGTCTAGCAAAATTTCAAGGCCAACTATCAAAGCCTCGTATTCGGCCTCATTATTTTAGCAAGAGCCGTCAATTTTGTATTTGTACTTCGTCGAAATATTATTAGGGGAAATTATTAAAATTCCAATGCTAGTTCCTGAAGGTGGCAAGAAACACAAGAAAGTGTGTGTGGGGGGGGGTGGGGGTTTGTGTTTCTAAAAACAAAAGCTTTTTCAAAACCAGCTTTATCAAATAATAACACAAAAAAGAAAAATAACAAGGTTATTTTTATATTGGTTTGTTGTTTACGAACCTACCTTCAGTCCACCCTACCAAAGTGATTTTTCCTTCTCAACAAGGACTTAATCCCCTATAACTGAAATTGATTACAGACACCACAAAGACAAACCGTCTTTGTCTCCTTGAGTCTATCTGACTAAAACCTAGTCACTCAAGGAAACCACTCAAATAACTTTGAGATTTACAAGTGTGTGTTTACAAGTATTGCTTCTAAGAAAGCAGGTTAACACAAGTTAAATACAATGAATATCTCACATAATAACGAGCAACAACTCTTGTATGTTTACAAAGACTATACATAAAAAATATTTACTTCAGCAAAAGCGCGTGTATGAGCGTAGTATTATCATAGTGAATTAGCATGAGCAACTTCTTCAATTCTTCCAAGTTTTATTTATATAGGCAGTTAAAAGATCCGTTATAGGGTAGAATTGGAATAGAAAAATGCAACTATCTCTTTGTGTAACGATTTGCATATAGGAGACAAAATGGTACAATAGTACTGTCTTTAGCCTACAAAATCAGCATAGTGGAGGGAAAGGTGATCTTGTATTATGTACTGTTTTTATGATGCAAAACCTTTTGATCTTATCTTCTATCTTCACAGACTTCTGCTGAAATGATGATGAAGCATGATTAAAAGGATCAAGATACTAGTTGATAAATTCTTCAAAACCTCAGTCTTTAGAGTCTTGACACAATTCCTCAGTACCTGGTCTTTTGTTCTTCAGAATATTCAGAACTTGAGCATAGAATCTTAAAGGTTGACAATCCTTCAGAAGCTCTTCAATCAGAGTCATTGTCAAAAGCTTTAGCATAAACGTTCATTAGAACTGTTGTCTAAGAGCTTTCTAGAACTTGACAACATCTTGTAAAATACTTGTATCTCTTCAAAGTCAGAGTGTGTTGATTCCAGAATCTGATGACGTCACGCATCAGTGCTCCAGAGTCAAAACATGTTAGCAAAAGCTACACACTAGATAAAAACCATTAATGTACAAAATTATTCTCTAAGAAATAATGCATTGTTATCATCAAAACTAAAGGCCATATGCATAACCAAATCTTGTTCTTACAATCTCCCCATTTTTTGATGATGACTAAATTGTGTATTTTTATGAACAATTTTTACTTTGTTAAATCACATAAAATTATCAGAGTGAGGTTTGTAAGCTCCCTCTAAATTTTATATTGTTAAAAATTATTTTTCAGCTTAGATTATCAGAGTTAGGTTTGCAAGCTCTCCCTGAATTTAAGACTTAAAATAATCTTAAAACATATAAAAATCTCAATCAGCATGAAAGAAATAACCTCCTATAAGGCAGAAGCCTGGTTATTACTGAAGTCGAACGAAATGTACTCGAACATGTCACACAATCAAACACACAACTGAGTCGCCACCGAACTTTATTTATCCCAAAAGAGGGAACGAAAAATATCGATAAAACCCAAGGGGAACAAAGAAATGGGTAAGGAAGTCGCTTATGCAAGGGGAAGATATTAGCACTCATCGCATCCATGGTACTCCATGGGAAACATTTTGAATGGTTTTGCTTGAACGAGTGTTGTTATATTCATGTACCTACAAAATAGAAAATGGGTTAGAAAAAGAGTGCTCGAGGAGGATTATGACCCTCATGCCTACGTATTCTCATGGTACAATGAGAAAATCAGAGCCTTGTAGTTCGTGGAACTAGAGAGAGAAAGGGGGAAAAGAAAAAGAAAAGTGCTCGCCAAGAATTCGCATCCTCGTGCCTACGTATCCTTATAGTGCAATGAGGAAGTCAGGGCTTCATAGTTCAAAGGATTAGGACTGAAAGATGGAGATGATTAGGGGTGGTGTTTAAACCAATAGGGAAAAGGCTTACCAAATAACTAAGATTAACATGGTAAGAGAGGAGAAAGTAAGAACTTTTTAAAGTGCTGAGACTGACATGACAATGGTCTTACCAAAGCACTGGGACTGATATGGTAAGGGAATGATGTTAAAACCAAGAAAGGAATAAGCTTAACCAGAGAGGTGTGTCCCAAAAGAGAGGAAGGGGTTAACCATAAAGATGTGTCCCTAAAGAGAAAAGGAAATGAGGCTAACCATAAAGGTGTGTCATATAAGACACGTATATAACCATGAAGGTGTCAACCCAAATTGTGATGTCAAAACTAGGGAAAGAATGGGGTCAACCATAGAGGCGTGTCTCAAAAGAATGAGAGGAATATGGGTTAACCATAGAGGTGTATCCCAAAAGAGAGGTATATAACCATGAAGGTGTCAACCAAAAAGGAAGTTGTAATGGTGTTTAAACCAAAAAGAGCTTAAAAGATGGGCCATAAGGCTAGTTGCATACTTGATAGTGAATTGACTTGAACTGCACTAAAGTCTATGAATAAATATGAATACTTTAAGCAACTGGGTCATTTGTCCCATACCTAAAATATTCAGAATAAGTATAAGAATGCTCTATCTTACCCCTTCTCTATTGCTTAAGGCTCATGGCATGCAATCCTTGTCAATGTCTGACAAGTTGTGAAATAAGATCTCAAAGATTCTTTGTAGAGATAAAGCAGATGACTGATGTCTGACTGTTGCTTGAGATCTTGTACTTGTTGAGAGGCTGAGCTCCAAAGTAACAGAGACAAGTCCTATCAAGTGACTAAGGGACTTATGGCCAATTAACAAAGACATAGGGAATGTGCAAAGTCAAAGGATCTAGTTTATCAAATGGAATTTGATAAAGCTAAATCAGAGGGGGAAAGATGGATAGAATACATAATGCATGATCAGACAAAGACTAACCTTGGGTCTCATTGTTAGGTAGCCCAAGATAAAGCCATGTGGGTGCAAGTGTACTCAGCCTAGTCTCATTGTTAGTTAGTCCAAGAGAAAGCCATGTGTGTGTCGAGTGTGTTAACCTAAATAGACAAATGTGTGAAGCAGAGGAATAAAGTAAATAAAAAAAACAAGGTCAGAAGTTCAAGGATTCAATAGGTGAACAAAGTGCAAAGTCAAAGTGTCCATAAGGTCCATGAGTCAAAGGTCACTCCAAGTCAAGCAAAGGGTTTAAGGCCTAAGCCTAGGGTCAAAAATCCAAAGTATATCAATACTCCAGGTCAAGCAAAGGTCTTAAATATCAAGTCAATTTATT
The DNA here is from genome assembly GCF_024323335.1 of Lathyrus oleraceus. Lineage (NCBI taxonomy): Eukaryota > Viridiplantae > Streptophyta > Magnoliopsida > Fabales > Fabaceae > Lathyrus > Lathyrus oleraceus. The sequence goes on from NC_066579.1 coordinate 451,434,822, forward strand.
TTATCATGTTTTGATTCATTGAAGTTTGTCAAGCAAATCAAACACAATATGAGAAATACAAGATGAATAAGACAACATAGTCAATATAATATAAGCAATGTATGAAATAAGATAATGAACGAGACATAAAAGTAAATTGCATAAAGTAAAGGCATAAAATCAAATGGATTTTAATTTAAATAACCAAAATTAAATAAAGTAAAGTCAATAGTTAATGATGAGAGTTAGTGGTAACCGATTGTGTTGGGATAATTTAGCACTATGTTAAGCATTCGTAAGTAGGCTTATGTAGAAGTCATACTTATCTGAGGTCAGCCAATAACAATTATGTTTCAAACATGTTAGAGAATTAACACAAGCTAACCTCCTAAAACATGTAACACAGTGGATCAAAGTAAAAGAATGAGGTAGATGAATAGAGTCAAAGAGAGAACCAATCCAAGTGTTTGACTTAGGATCTACTACCAAGCAAATCAAGGAACCTAAACATATGGTTCAATAAGGAGTAACATATCATTGATTCAAAGTGTCAAAAATGATTCGATGATCATTTATCAACATGTTTGAAACAAAGAAGATTGAATCAACCTCAAGTCTATCTATGGATAGCTTTAAATGAAGAAGCATTGATCAACCAATTCAACAACTTAAGTCAAAAGCATCAAGTGTATCAAAAGTTAAACGAAAATACATTTAAAAATGATTAAAAATGGAAATTAAAGAGAAAATCTCAAACTATGATCAAAATGGCTCAAAAATTATTGAAAAAATATGCAAAGTCCCAAATATTATGCATGAATATATCTCAAAAGTTGGATGCAAAAAGGTTTTAAAATGCTTGAAGAATAAATTAGAAAAGAAAAAGAAATAAAAATAACAATAAATGCAAAAATAATTTAAAAAATTAAGAGAAAAGTGTATGTGATGCAAAATATTTTAAAAAACTTTTTGTAAAAAAATTGAATCAAAATGAATTAAAATGAGTGAGAAATTAAATTGAAAAGAAAAAGAATAAAAGAATCAGAAAATAAAAATAAAATAAAATAGAAAAGGTGCAAACGATAAAAAAAAGCGCTGGAAGGATTTGATTGGATGGAATTTGAATCTTGGCACTAAAGTGCATGTTGATTCACATCATCTTCAACCTTCAACTCGATTTCTGCAATGCATGAACTCGTGTTTTTAGCAACACCCAAGCATGGCATTAGCTTCGCAACACTTCATCGTTCATGTCTTCCTGCATCAGAGTCATTGATTGGATTTGAACAGAGAGAATTTGCTCAAGAACACAAATAACCTTAGTTCTTTAAAGTAAAATTAAATGATGAGTATGCAAGATAGATTCCAGGTAAGTGAGGGCTTTTGATCAGTGGAGTAAGGTGAAGAGTGTGGTAACTTGTTTGCTCAAGAATTTAACTCGTAATTACCATTCTAGTTGGAGCTTTGAAGGTTAATAATGGTGGATTTGGAGATCTGGTTCCAAGGAGTTCCAAGCCAAAGTAATGCTTCAGATAGCTTCAAAAGGTACCGATGAGTGATTCTGGGTAGAGATTCGAAGTTAAAAGAGCTTAAATCAAATAGTTAACTATTTTTTTGAGGTATCATGCTTAAATGATTTCAGAGTTTCTTTGGCTGTTAAAGCTGACAAATGAAGGCAAAAGCTTCCTCTATTTATAGGGAAAGTGTTGAGTAGCTTACACATGCGAAATAGGTCTAAAATCGCGTGAGTGGAGTTGAAAATTTAGTGTTTGCAATTCGTGTGAAATAAGACATGAAATGCGTGAATTGACACTTGAAATAAGTTGTTTTGTGTTTGTTTGCACGCATTTTGGAGTCACAAAAAGGTTTACACATATGCAGGTGGTCCCAAGATGCAAAATAACTTGTAATTGCAACTTTTATGTATCACGCAAAACAGAGTTCAACATGCCATGTTTGAATCTAGGCCAAATGGAATTCACTCGTACGTTTTATGATTTTCTTTGTGCCAAATGTTACTCTCATTGCAATGAATTGAATTAAAAAAGAACCCACTCAAAAGGAGGCATGAGGTAAAAATAGCAAGTGTTGAAAGTTGAGGTTGTGACATGCTTTATAGGTCAGGCATTTGGTCAAGCAGTCTTGGCATACTTTGGGCATCTTGGGGTCCCAAGTTTATGACACCATAACTTTTAATTCCCTTATACATTTTAAGCCAAACTTTGGCCAGATGATCTCTGATATAAGCTTAACAAGATACAAAAAGAATGTGATCAAAATGATACTTGAGTTGTAAATGGCATGACTGCCAAGTGGGGGGTCTTGACAAGGTTTTGACCTAGTTTACCAACTTAACCCTTTCCAAAATTGAGGTCCTTGAAGGTTGAATTGATGTTTGAGACTTTGATGTCTTTGTAACATGGTATCGATGTTGCCAACCGAATATGATATGGTGACTGAAGTAACAAATGCATAAGAAGAATTTTTTTGTAGAGGAAATGGTTGATCATAAGACAGTGCGTTATTTTGTAATGAACAATAACCGTGTCGAATAATAAAATGTCGTTTTTGAGAAACCTAGTATAGGGATGAAGAGTCACTTGAAACCACTATTCATGAAAACCAAAGTTGAAAATTATGGTGTCAACAAAGTCCTGGTCGATAATGGCGCAACATTTAATTTGATGACACATTCCCTACTGAAAAAGATATGGAATTTGAAGTCGACCTAAGGCCTCATAACATGGTGCTTTCCAACTATGAAGGAAAGACTGGCCACCCCCTAGGGGCAATTCAGGTCAACTTAGTCGTCAGAACCACAGTTCGACCAACCCTATTCATGGTCGTCCCGTCCAAAGCTAATTATAACCTACTACAAGGAAGGGAATGGGTACATGGTGTTGGTGTTGTTCCTTCATATCTCCATCAGAGGATATCCATATAGAGGGAAGACAACATCATATAGAACATGGAAGCATACCAAAGCTACTACATGGAAGAACTGAACCATGTTAGTAGGAGGACTTTCAATAAGAACTTGGCGAACATAACTCCACGTCCACCAAAGGACCAAGGTTTCAGGCCTTAGGATAACGTGTTCCATTAAGTAAGGCTCCACTCAACCCATGGTTTCATATGGTAAAGATAAATTCTGGGAGAACAACCCTCTGAGGATGGTGAAATAACCCCAACAGAATAGGGCGATAATGATGCTTACTATATCTGAGTCGAATGGTTGGAGTAGGATTTCGGCCTATGTGGCTGAAAATCAGATAAAAATGGCCCAAGAGGCCAGGTTACAAGATGAAATGGCCAAAAAGGTCAAAGATGTAACCGAGTCAGATGTGTGGAATCAAATCACGACCTACATGTCAAACAAGCAAGAAAAGATGGCCCAAGAGGCTAAGTTACACCATAAATTGGCTGGTGAAGCCAACTTGGTGAGAGTTATAAATCACACGCTCGACCAAAGGCTCGACTGCATTTATGATATGAGCCTTTGGGATTTGAAAAGGAACCAAATATTTCAATTGAAAAAATCCAAGCGCAATATTATTTGGAAGAAATCGACTGAGGGTACTGATCGATCAAGAGGCCTACATACATCAGCGCCAATATAAATCCAAGTTTAAAGAACTAGGTGATTCATCTGCTAAAAGATTACAAATATTGTTTCGCATGGGAATATGAAGAAATGTTAGGCCTTAGTTGACAACTAGTAGAATTGAGGTTGTCCATTCGGTCGGGGAAGAAACCTGTGAAGCAATTGCCAATGAGGTTCGCTCCAGCAGTCATGTCGAAGATAAAAGAAGAAATTGAAAGACTGATGAGAATAAAATTCATCAAAACATCTAGGTATGTCGAATGTCTTGCTGACATAATTCCAGTAATTAGGAAAATGGGACTTTAAGGGTATGCATAGATATCAAAGATTTGAACAAAGCTACCCCTAAAGAGGAATATCACATGCCCGCCATATAAGTGCTTATCGACTCGGCAGTCGACCATGAATATCTAAGTATGTTAAATGGATACTCTGGGTATAATCAAATCTTCATCATTGAAGAGGATGTTCCTAAGACAACGTTTAGGTGCCCATATGCTTTGGGAACTTACGAGTGGCTCGTAATGCCCTTTGGGTTGAAAATGTTAGCGCAACATATCAAAAGGTAATAAACCTTATTTTCCATGACTTTATAGAGACCTCCATACGGCTCTACATGGATGACATTGTCATCAAATCCTAGCCAAAGATGGTCACATTGACCACCTTCGACAATCCTTTAAAAGGATGAGGAAACATGGTCTAAATATGAACCCTCTAAAATGTGCCTTTTTTATTAGTGCTTGGGATTTTCTTGGATTTGTAGTCCATAAGAAAGGGATCAAGATAAATCAAAATAAGACTAAGGAAATACTAGAGACGAGGTCTCCCTCGACCAAAAAGCAGTTGCAGTTGTTATTGGGAAAGATCAATTTCCTAAGAAGGTTTATTTCCAACCTAAGTGGCAAAACTCAAGCATTCTCGCAACTACTTTAACTTAAAGGCGAAGAAAAGTTCAGATGGTAATTGGAGCACCCAAAGCAAATCGACAAGATAAAAGCCTACCTGACAAGGCCTTAAATCCTGATGCCTCCTGCAAAAGGGAAGCCAATGAAACTATATATATTTGCATCCGAGTTGACAATGGGGAACATGTTGGCTTGAGAGGACTATAATGGCGTTGAATGGGCCATTTATCATCTGAGTAGGGTCCTGAACAATGTAAGAACTGGATATAGTGATATAGAAAAGTTATGTTTGTGCTTATATTTTTTTTGTACAAAATTGAAACATTATATAAAGCCAATTGATATTTACACTTACTCTTATTTCGACATTATCGAGCACATGCTCTCTAAGCCCATTTTACATAGTCAAATTGGAAAGTGGGCCTTCACCTTAACTAAATATTCCCTAACATATGCGCCTCTAAAGGCCATAAAAGGGCAAATCATGGATGACTTTATAGTCGATCACGTAGTTCTCGAAATGACACAAAATTATGTAGGTTTAAAACCTTGGGACTTGTACTTTTACAGTTGAAGTCATAGAGAGGGAACTGTGATTGGAGTCTTTATAGTCTCACCCAACGGAATCCAACCAAGTTCAAGTTTAGAATCAAGGTTCATTATTCTAACAATGAGGCTGAATACGAACCATTGATAGTCGGCATTGAGATTCTACTCGACTCTGGGGCAAAAAAAGTCATAATCAGAGGTGACTCAAAACTCGTGTTGAAACAATTAACCAAAGAATACAAGTGTACCAAGGAAAACTTGGTGTCATATTTCACTATAGCATGATCTTTTTTAGAGAAGTTTGACTCGGTAGAAATCAAGTTCGTACCCACATTTAAAAACCAAGAGGTGAATGATTTGGCTTAAATTGCTTCAGAATACAAAGTAGTAAAATTTAGAGGAACTGATCGAAGTTAGAGCGAAATTAGTCCCAATTGGCGTTCCTTCTTTAGAAATGCTAACATCCAAACTTGCAAAGGCTGAAGGACTGAGGGTAATGAAATACGTGAAAGCCAAAGAATTTGACGTTCTTGCCATTTATAATATGTCATATAGTAACTGGCGAAGAACGATCATAGAACATCTGGAAAACCCTACAGAGGAAACAGATCGAAAGGTCAAATATAAGGCACTAAGTTACACCATCATGGTTAACGAATTGTTAAAAAAGAACCCAGGAGGAATCCTTTTGAAATGCCTTAATGAAAATGAATCATATGTAGTCGTTTTTGACGTCTATAATGGATCTTGTGATGCGTACCAAGTGGGCCATAAAATGAAGTGGCTTTTGTTTTGACAAGGCGTCTACTAGCCGACCATGTTGAAGAATTGCATAGAGTTTCCCAAGGGATGTCAAGAATGTCAAAAATATAATGGAATCCAACATGTCCTTACCAGCGAGTTGCATTCAATGGTGAAACAATACCTTTCAAGGGATGGGCGTTAGACCTGGTTGGTGATATTCGACCATCATCTTCTAAAGGTCACAAATATATCTTGGTGGGTATTGATTACTTTACCAAATGGGTCAAAGGAATCTCATTGGCAAAAATCATCCAGGACACGGTGATAAATTTCATATAGAGTTATATCATTTACAAGTTTGTACTACTTGATCCCTTGACCACAAATCAAGGTTATGTCTTCACCGAGCGAAAGATGCTCAAATTGGCTTTAAAAATGGGTGTCAAACTCTTAACATTAATGCCTTACTATGCTTAAGCAAATGGAAAAGTCAAAGCGATCAACAAAAGAATAATTTGTTTGATCAAAAAGCATGTGGCCCGAAAACCTAAGAATTGGCACAAGACATTAGACCAAGCATTGTGGGATTGTTGGATTTCTCCTAAAGAAGAAATAGATTCAACTCCCATTTGACTAATATTTGGGCACGATGCAATTTAGCCTGCTGGAATTTACTTGCATTCCACAAGAGTTCAAAGGAAAAATTAAATACCCTTTGAATTTTTTGGGGATATGATGCTAGATGAGTTGGTTGATCTGGACGGAGAAAGGATGGTTGTATTGGACATGCTCATATGGAAAAAGGAAAGAGTGGCCAAGGCCTACAACAAGAAGGTGAAAGCTAAGGCCTTTTGGGTTAATGACTTGGTTTGGATAATCATTCTGCCTGTTGACAAAAAAGATATATTCTTAAGAAATTGATCACCTAATTGGGAAGGTCATTTTCAAATCACTCAGGTATTTTAAAATAATTCATATAAGATCAAAGAGACTAATCCAGAATGTTGAACCCTGAGGATCAGTGGAAAGTACTTGAAAAGGTATATACCTGTGTGACTGGAGATTTGAATAATAGAGTAATTATTTAAACATAAATTGAGTCGAAATGGTATTCATTAAAAGGGTTCCAAAATGTAAAATGTCATTACTTAAAAGTGATAAAAAGTGAATAAATAAAAATGACTTAAACAAAAGTGTTCTTGACGTTCTCGAGGCGTGCTTTTAAAAGGGTGATTTTATAATCAATCAGAGAATCCTCCAACTTCATCTCCTCGACTATTGGTCCAGTTGAATGGTAACTTCCACATGTTGGATGCCAACACGAGCTTCTCGATCAATGATGTCCTTGGTGGAAGCTAGCACTGAAACCTCCAACTATTTTTCTTTCTTCCCAAGGTCTTCGACTTTCTTTGTCAGTTGTATAATATGTACTTCATACACAAACTTTACCCTCTATAAGCTGATAGTTGGTCATGATCCTTTTGGACTTTTCCTCTAGAGCATCCATTTTTTATTGAGATTCCATCTTAAGGTCTCATTCCTTTTTTGGTTTATTATCCTTTTAGTGGAGATTATCCATGGATTATCTCTTTTCTACAATAGAGTGGCAAACTTGGTCGAATAGGGGTTCAAAGTCCAACATGAAGGGGACTGCATACTCAGGTAGTTTTTGACCACTGGGTTTCTTCAACAGCTTCCTGATGTCAGACTCTGTTAAGGGATCTTGCTCAAGGGCTTGGAAAAGGTCGTCCTTAAGTGCATAAGCCTTCATTTGTTCGACTAATAGATGCGCAAAGTCCTCATTGATATTTCTTTCAGGAACAGAAGAGCTTGAAGAATGACTAGCAGTGCACGTGCCTCGACTCTTGACCATCATTCTCAATGCCTCCACAGGGTTTCGTGCCTTGATGGCTATGATTTCTTCCCGACTAATAGAGGTGTTGGATGACAAATCTTTTATATGTGGATGAGTGATGGTTGTATCTCCAAAAGACTTGGTCACACCAGGTTGTTATTTAGTGCCAATGGCATCCACAACATTTCTCGTTTCCTACTTCAATTTAGGTCTCACCTCTTCGAGGTCTTCTTCATTTCTTAAAGGAGTGTCCTCATATTACCCATGGCCTCTAAAGTCTCTAGAGCCTTCAAAATCCTTAGAGTCTTGGGATAAAGTATATGTTTTCTCTTTGTCGAAAGTGACATGTTCTCCTGTCAAGTCATCACTATCATTAGACTTATCGGAGTTTTGATTTTCTTCAGGAGGTGGGAAATGATTGGTTGTTGGATCCTAGTTAGTAATTTAGTCACCATATTTATTCACATATACATTTTTATCACCTTTTTTTGCTTCAGGGTCATGGTATCCAATGATGGTCAGATGCACAAATTGAGCATTGGTGTTGGGAGGCATCAACCAATCGAAACCAGAAAGAGAATGGGATTTGAGATCCTTGTCGAGAAGAAGACACCCCGTAACAAGAAATAAAATAGTTAGTCAATACAAAATAAGTTATCATAAAAATAACTTGAGGAACCCTTAACATACCATGGTTCAAGCGAAGGAGTTGTCGGAAGATTTTTCTCGGATGCAACATTCCCCACTAGTGTAGGAAGAATGTTGGGTTAAAGTTAAGTTATACCTCCCCTAATATGGGAAACACCCTTATCTTGAGTTTTTGGTTGAGTAATATCGTTGAAGCTAAAAAGGGAGGCTTTCTTGAGTTTTTCTTTTTTTTCTCAGTCGGCCGAGACTCAGAGGCGACAACAGAAGTCCGTTTAGGTTGAAGGACTTCATGTGGGGTAGATTTTAGTGATAACTTGATGCCATCATCTTCCTCCATCGCTTGAGTTTCCTGACAAAAAAGGGAAATTGGTTAAAACAAATATGATAGCAAAACTAAAGGGGAAGCAAAGAATTAAAAGATCAAACCTAAGTTTTATCTGATGCTGCATAGGTGCGCCCTTTTCGCTTTTCGTTGACAAGGGAGGAGTAGCCATGGTAGTTGTGCGATTTTGACACTAGAACAAGTATTGGTCAGACAAAGACATGAAAGCCTTTACTATTTATGTAAGGAAGATAATCTGCAAACCTGATTTGCCACTTCCTCTTCGACAAGGCCCTATTCCTTTTGCTTTGCCTTCCCTTTGGAGGAAACAATAGTCAGAGTAGTTTCTTTCTTCTAGCTAGACATGGCAACGGGGCGGGTCGGGGACGGTTTTTACTCCCTCAAACCCAAACCTGAATCCTCAAACAATCCCCGTTCCCCACCCTAAACCCAAATGGGGATGGAGAATCAAAACTCACACCCGTTCCAAACGGGTTCGGGTTGGGTTCGGGTATCCCCACCCCGCTACCATCCAAAATAAAACTAAATTACAAAGGTTATTACGTCGAAGGCTAATTACAACATGCTTTTGTGCCGTGAATGGATACACGACATTGGGGAAGTACCCTCTTCGCTCCACCACAGAATCTTTATATGGAGGAATGATTGTATAATGGAAAATATCAAGGCTGACCAAGGTTACTTTATGGTCGAGGTTAATCACATGGATAAGCGTCATTTCAACAAGAACCTGACGAATATTTCTCCATGTATTCCTGCTGGGTTTACATTTGCGCCTACTGATACAACATTTTATTCCCTTTATCTACATCCAACCCATGGTTTTCAATGGGACAGAGAGGTCGTGGGATAAGACCTTGGATTCAGAGGGATGTCAGGCGTCCAACCAACTGGCTAGGGAGAAGAAGACAATGAATATGTCTGAGTCTAAGATATTTGAAAAGATTTCAGCTTATATAGCCTAAAATAGACTAAAGGTGGCCCTAGAGTCCAAAGTTATGGTCGTCTATGTTAATGAAACTGAAGTATACCTCGAAGGGCCTATGGTAGATTTCAAACCAGAGCCACCCGATAAAATTCAAATCGAGGTGCCAAGCCAGAGGCTCGATGACGAGTCTTTGGGATTCAAAAGGGACCCGCTAACACCAAACATAAAAATGCTAGCGCGTGATCCCATAGAGGAAATCAACTTGGGGAAGGAACAATTAAAAGACCAACGTATATAAGCGTAAACCTTGGCCCAAAACTTAAAGTCAAAGTGATCGAACTTCTGAGGGAGTATAAAGACTGCTTCACTTGGGACTATGATGAGATGCCTGGATTGCATAGAGGATTGGTAGAACTGAAATTACCTATCAAGCCTGGAAGGAAGCCAATTAAACAGACTACAAGGTGATTTGTGCCAAAAATCTTGTCAAAGATCAAGGAAGAAGTCGAAAGGCTCCTCAAGTGTAAGTTCATTCGCACCACAACGTATGTCGAATGGATTGCTAATATAGTTCCCGCCATTAAAAAGAATGGAACTTTGAGGGCCTGCATTAACTTCATAGATCTGAATGTTGCTACCCCAAAGGACGAGTATCCAATGTCCGTGGCAAAAATGCTTGTCGATTCTTCTGTAAGCTATGAGTATCTTAGTATGCTCAACGGATACTCTGGATACAATCAAATTTTTATTACCGAGGAGGATGTGCCGAAAATGACATTCCGATGTCCTGGAGCCTTTGGCACCTACGAATGGGTGGTGATGCCTTTTGGTTTAAAAAATGTTGTGGAAACCTACCAAAGAGCGATGAACTCCATTTTCCATGATTTTATCAAAACATTTATGCAAATTTATATTTATGATATAGTTGTCAAGTCTGTATCAGGGAAAAATCATATAGGCCATCTTCGACAATCATTCCAAAGGATGAAGAAGCATGGTCTGAAGATGAACCTTCTCAAATGTGCATTTTGTATGTAGGAATGAGATTTTTTAGGCTTTGTGGTCCACAAAAAGGGGATCAAAATAAATCAGAATAAGATGAAGGCCATTATGGAGGCGAAAATACCATCAATAAAGAAAGAGTTGCAATCTTTGTTTGGAAAGATTAACTTTTTAAGGAGGTTAATCTCAAACCTAAGTGGCAAGAGTCAGCCATTTTCTCCTCTACTTTGACTAAAGAAGGAAGGTCTCAATGGGGGCAAACGCAGCAGGAAGCCTTCGACAAAATCAAAGATTATCTTGTCCGTCCTCCAATTCTAGCGCCTCTTTGTAGAAGTAGGAGTATGAGGTTGTACATTTCTGCGTATGATGTAACTATAGGGAGCATGCTTGCTTAAGAGGATGAAAATGGCGTCAAAAGAGCCATTTATTATCTTAGTCGAGTCCTCAATGATGCAAAAACTAGATATAGCATGGTTGAGAAATTGTGTATGTGTCTGTACTTTTCTTGTACCAAGTTAAAATATTATATAAAGTCTGTTGATGTGTATGTTTCGTCTCATTTTGATGTTATTAAGTATATGTTATCTAAGCCAGTCCTGCACAGTCGAATTGGAAAGTGGGCACTTGCCTTAACTTAATACTCCCTAACTTATATGCCTTTAAAGACCATCAAGGGGCAGGTGGTTGCAGACTTTATAGTCGACCATTCCATAGTCGAAAATTCCCAAAATTATTTAGAGCTTGAGCCTTGGAAATTATATTTCGATGGTTCTAGTCACAAAGGTGGAACGGGTATTGGAATATTGATTATCTCTCCTATTAAACTTCCAACAAAATTCAAGTATAGGATCGAAGGTCCCTACTCAAACAATGAGGCTAAATACGAATCTTTGATAGTCGACCTTGAAATGCTGTTGGAATTGGGGGCAAATGGAGTCAAGATAAGTGGTGACTCTAAGTTGGATGTAAAGCGCGTGACGAGGGAATATAAATGTGTCAAAGAGAATCTAATAATGTATTTTGTAATAGCAAATCGACTATTGTGAAAGTTTGAAATGGTGAATATTAGACAAATTCCTTGACTTAACAACCAAGAGGCCAATGACTTAGCTCAAATTGCTTCTGGGTATAAAAATTCGAAGAAAAATTAGAAGATACGGTCGAAGTTTGAGAGAAAGTGATGGCGACCATATTTTCCTCGACATATTTGGAAACAACAAAACTTGGCTATGTAGATGAAGAGAACTTTGAGATATTGGCTATCGACAACTTGACAGGTGCATATTGGAGAAAACCAATAGTAAATTACTTATAGAATCCAATAACATCTGCAGAGCCGAAGGTCAGGTATCGTTCTTTAAGTTATACTCTTATGGGAAACAAATTGTTTAAAAAAGACGCCTGAGGGAGTTTTACTTAAATGCCTTAGTGAGGCTGATGTGTACTTAGCCCTATCGAATATTCATAGTGGGGCATGTGGGGCTCACCAAGTAAGCCATAAGATGAAATGGCTTTTGTTTCGACAAGGGATGTATTGGCCTACCATGCTGAAAGATTGCATCGAGTTTGCCAAAGGATACCAAGAGTGAAAGATGCATACATGTATACACACACCCTTGCAATCCAACAACACTCTATTGTGAAGCCTTGACCCTTCAGGGGCTGGGCATTGGATCTGGTTGGTGAGATTCAACCAACATCTTCTAAAGGTTAGAAGTACATCCTAGTAGGCATTAATTACTTTAATAAATGGATCAAAGCCACACCTTTAATAAATGTTGATCAAGAAGTAGTGATCAAGTTTATCCAAAGACACATAATGTATATATTTGGGATCCCAAAGACCATCACAACTGATCAGGGGTCAGTATTTACTGGTCGAAAGGTCCAGGACTTTGCTAAATAAGCAGGGTTCAAACTATTAACATCCACGTTTTATTATGCCCATGCAAATGGTCAATTTGAAGCAGCAAATAAAGTGGTAGTCAGATTAATTAAAAAGGATATGGGGAAAAAGCCAAGAAAACATAAGACATTGAACAAAATATTGTGGACTTGTCAAACCTCCCCTAAAGAGGCTACAAATTATATGCCTTTTCAATTGAACTATGGACACGATGCGGTGTTACCAGTTGAAATTCATCTCCAATCAACTAGAATTCAAAGACATAATGAGATCCCATCTGAATTTAAAGTTACTAAAGAGGCAGAAAAAAAAGGGTAGAGAAATCATATAATAAAAAGGTCAAAGTCAAATCATTTTCGAATGAAGACTTGGTATGGAAAGTAATTCTACATATGGACCGAAGGGATAAAATATTGGGCAAATGGTCCCCAAAATAGGAAGGTCTATTCCAAATTGTTCAAGTTTTAACATAAATGAAAAACGAGTGAATACGAATGGATTAATTCAAAAGATGCATAAACATTTCATTAATCTTATTAGTTCAAATAAAACAACAATGCTTAAAAGCAAATAACAATCAACATGCAAAGAAACTACAAAAGAAGTGTTGAAACAACCAAATGATTGCCAGCTTTAGGGAATTGACTTCTTCAAACTCGAAGGTTGGGATAACAAAGCTTTTTGACATTGGCATGATGATCTTCAAATTCTTTTCCTTCTATCTCATCGTTGAACGCGACCTTCTCGGATCCACTACTCACTTCTCCTTTTCTTTCATTGGTATGGGTCATGACATTGGAAATCCAAGGCGGTATCTCAATGCTCTTACCAAGAAACAATGATAGCTCATTAGCCACATCCCTGACATCTTCCTTGTGGAACAAAACCTTGAGGGGTTTCAAGGGTCCTTTCCCTTTCTCATTACTTGGCCCAGAAATCAAGGTATATGTACCTGAGCCTTCCTCCTTTAGTGTTGGTGACCTTATGTCAATCAATCTTTGCAGCTTGAGCTTAAAACTCTTGCATTCCTCGATGGAGTGCCCCATTGTTCCAGTATGGTATCCGCATTTGATCTTCGGGTGATCTTCTTCAAAGACTAAGCTCTTTTTGTTAATCAGCTCTCGTACCAAGGCTTTCAGCGCTAAGCAAGAATCTAGGTCATGTCCCACTGCCCCTTTATGGAATTCACATGCTGCATTTGGATTGTACCATGGCAGGTATGGTGACACAGGTGTGAGAGCTCGAGGGGTCACCAAAGCATTCTGGATCAGTTGTGGGTAGAGCTTGCTATATGGCACCGGAATTGGGTCATTGTGATTTTTGTTCCTCTTGTTCTGATTCTGATTTTTGTTCTGAACCTGAATTCGGTGATTTTGAGGAGGAATAGCCAGAGGATGTTGATGATGACGTCTTGAGGGAGGGTCATATGTCAGTAGATGAGGAGCTTCCACATGGAATTTCCCTTGACTTGAGGTAACACTAGATGGATGTGGAGTAGTAGCTCTCTTTGTTGCAGCAATGTATATTGGGTGACCCTCTTTTCTCAACAAGACTTGCAGGGTTTCCAAGACCCATCTCATTTGGCTCTTCAAAAGATTAAGTTCCTCCTTCAGTGCTTCTTGGCTTTTCCTTAGCTCGTCCATCATCTATTGAGACATGGTTCTTTGTTCTAAACGCGTGTTGAGAATCACTTTGCTTCATGGACAAAGGATGGATGAGTTTTTTTTATATTTTTCTGGAAAATGACATGAAATGCATGATGACGAATGCATATGCAATGGTATATGACTGGACACAATGCATTGTTTTTTGTGTTTTGGTATGCAAACAAAATGCAATGCAGGTAGTTAGGATCTGGGATAATGTGAGTAACTCATAACATCTTACTAGGTAGGCTCCTTAACAGATAGTTCTAGGATTTCTACCCATAAACCCACTCACGGGATAGTTTCTACATTTTTGATAGGGTTCCCAAAGTCATGGACCATAATCGTATCAACATCATGCAACAGGCTAGCCGCTTTATGACAAGAGTGACGAAAGGTCTCTTCTGAGCGGGGTTTTCATGTTGGGTGCAAAAAGGAGAGGCCCTTGGAGTCCTTCATTATGCAACCACCAAAGCAGGAACTCGTTCTAAGAGGGGCTCCTAAAGTCATGGACCCTTCATAAATCAACGCCATGCAACAGGCTAACTGTATTATAACGAGATCTACAAACAGGTCTACTATAAGGGAGTCTTCATGCTAGACACGCAAGGAGTGACCCTTGGGGACTAACACTACACAACTTCCAATTTTAAACTTATGTTCTCTCATCTTTTTCCAAAGCTCGGGTGTAGAGCTTTATTCATGATATCAAAATCCCAACATCCACACACACACACACACACACACACACAATATATATATATATATATATATATATATATATATATATATATATATATATATATATATATATATATATATATATATATACACACACACATAAAAATGCGATAAAACAGAGATAAAGAAAGCATATAACAAAGGAAGAAAAATAAACAAATAAAGCTAACACATATATGAAACCTTAACTGAACCAGGGTTGACTCACTTAGGGATGTTCCTGTCCCCAGCAGAGTCGCCATCTGTCGCACCTCGAAAAATGGGGATACGACTTTAAAGCGAAGCGCGATCCCACGTTCGCATTGATTGACTAAACAGAGTCACCATCGTACTTTATTTATTCCTAAAAAGGAAAGGGAAAATATCGATAAAACCCAAGAAAGAACGACAATGATTATTGGTCGTCGCAACGAAATCGGGGTTCGGGAGTCGGTTACACAAGGGGAAGGTATTAGCACCCCTCGCGTCCGTTGTATCCAACGGGAACCGTTTAGTTAGTTTCGTTTTGAATGTTAGCTTATGTTAGTCTTCTCAAGTTATAATGAGGGAGAGAATAAAATAGAAGAGAGAAGAAATGTTTTTGGATTTTTTGACGAAAGACTAAACCTAAGTTTTTTATTAGTGGGCCTGACAAGATTTACAAATCCTGCTCCTACGTATCTCAAAAGAGAAATCAAGGTTTACGTAGTTCTGGATAGAAAATGTTTGTTTGTTGGTCGATTTTAGCGAAAGCTATACTGTATTAATCGACGAAAACATTGTTTTATCCAAAATAGATGAGGAGTGGACGCATACCACACATCGAACGGATTTATAAATCTACATTCGGAAAAACGTCACTTATCTCGACTCAACAATCGTGGCCGAAACATTGTTTTGCATCACCTTAAGACAATATATCTTTCGTTTATGAAAAAGGGTTTTTCTAATTAATCGCACGGCGGCGAGAAAAGAGTTTGATTGGTTGGATGTATTTTGAGTGATGGCGAGAACTTGGATGAGCGAGATATCCATCTCGAATCCTAGTCTCAAGAGTGCACGGTATACACCATGTTCCATTTCCATCTTTATTGACAAAAGTGTTTAATAAAGATTAAGTATTTTTAGGTTTGATTGAGAAAGGGTTTGAAGAAACCGTATTGACAATTTTAGACGATGGCGAGAGCTAAGATAGGCAAGGCATCGACCTTGAATCTTAATATCAGGAGTGCACGGTATACACCATGTTCCATTTCCATCTTATTGAAAAAAGTGTTAAAGTAGGAATTAAGTATTATATTGAGTTTTGAAAACCAATATTTGATGAGAACGAGACATGAGCCTCGGATCAAAAATTCAGGGTTTCACTGGAATGCTAGATTCCAATGGCCCTTTTTTCATTCGAATTATTTAAGAAAAATATTTAATGGACAGTGAACGTTTGATGATAATCAATTGTTCAAAGGGTTATGCCAGAATGCTTGATCCCAACGGCCTTTATTTTGTCCACGTTAATTAAAGTGTTTTAAGAATGAAAGAAAAGAATGAACGGTTAATCCAAAACGCGTGGTTCAGGACTGATTATTCGAGGATTCCCATCGGAATGCAAGATTCGAATGGTCCTCTTCTTTCGTGTTTTAAAAAGGAATTTAATCGGGTTGTAAAGATAGTTTAAAAATAAAATTATATTATAGGGATAAAATTAATTTTACAATTTTATATGTATATTGAATTAATTTTATATATTATCGAGTTCCCACCAGAATGCTAGATTCTAATGGGAGGAAAAGAAATTAAACGTCGAAACCATGGAAAGTTAGTGAATTTTAAAATCGAAAGCTTAGTGGATTGAATATAATTATTTATATGGGTAAAGGTATGAACATGGATACCAATAATTTAATTATATTAACTAACACACAAAAATCGACTAATCGAATAAAAATCAATATCGGAAATTCAACCATTAATTAAATCTAACAGGTAAACATTTAAAAATATAAACACCTAAATAATGATTAAATTAATATAAAAGTAAAATAAATAGTAGAAGTTATAAAAAAAATTACATGAAATAGTAAGCATAAAAAATAAAAATAGGGAGATATATGTTACTCCCAAGTATTGAACACACCCCACTAAGGGAAGTGAAACTACTCTCTCTCCACTAGGCCACTCATAGTCATTTATTATCTTAATAATAACTTGAATATATGAACAGGAATAGTTGAAAATAATTTAGAATAAAAACTAATAAGAAGAGGTGGGCTACTGTTAACTAATTAAAATAATGGAGAAATTCCAAAGGGTAACCCTAGCCGCCTGGCTGTTGGGTTTAAGAGACTAATGGCTAATAAATTAATGGGGAATATAAAAAACCATATATTAACATACACTATTTAATAAAAAAAGAGATTAATGGCTGGTAAATTAATGGGGAATACAAAACGTATTAAGTTTTTAAATGATTTTAATGTTTATTTTTTTAAAATAAATAAAAGAAGAGAAAGTGGGAGAAACAGTAACAGAACCCATAAATCCTTCATCGTCCTCACTCCCTCAATCTCGTCCTCTCTCTCGACCGCTCATCTTCTCAATCGCGCACCTCTCTTTCTCACTCGCCATCTCTCCGTCTCTTGCGCTCATTCCATCTCTCAATCTCAACCTCATCCACAAACTTTCACTCTACATGCCAAAAAAACAAATGCTTTAAAGAGATTCAAGCAGTAAAGCTCACCTTCGGCGGTGGTCTGGCGGTAATGACGATGCTTGAATCTTCCTCCCGTCGCTGCTCAACTCTTCTAGCTCTAGGATTTTTCGCCGTTTTAGGATTAGGGTTTTCTACTGTTTTCGAATTAGGGTTTCGTGGTGGTCGCATCCCCTTTACAGTACCCGTTTCGCTCCTATTTATCCCCATAACTTAGGGTTTCAGATTGGTATACGGAGATAAAAAGGGGGTTTCTGTGAAATCCCTTTAGGGTTGTCAGATTTTGGTCGCCCTATTTGATGTTTGGATTCGGAGTAGGTAACACAAAACTAACTTTCTTCTTTGAATTTTGTCTCAACTCTCTTTTGGGATATTTTTTGAAATCTTACCGCTGCCAATTACTTTGTTTACTACAGTGAAAACTTAGTGAAAGCATGAGTAACTTCGGTTTGTATTGTGATGAGTTCTACTGCAGGTTTGTTGTATTGCTGCAGAATGGATGGAGAATGATGGTGCAGGCTACCAATCTTGGTTGATGCATGATGCTTGACAATTCCAACTTGGCATTCAGATGGAAGCAAAACGTGGCAAGCTGGTTGATTGATCAAGAAGGATTGTTGCCTTCATGCTGCGGAGTTGTTGAATAGGAGACGGTGAGTTGAACTGTTGTGCCCTTATTGAGGTTGTGTTTATTACTTGGTTTTTCTTGGATTTGTTGTAGATGCATTTCTAATTGAGAGTGAGCCTGAGTTGTTATGGATTTGTTGTACTTGCCTACCGCAACTTGTTAGCCTTGTGCTCATGTCTGGCAATGTTAAATTGGATACAAGGTTTATGTGGTGAGCAAAGTAGTTTACATTGGTCATGTGTAATGCATTGGAGGTATGCCGATGTGCAGGTTCTGCAGGTTGTTAACAGTTATTGGAACTCCGTTGAGTTTCGTGGTTCCAGAAGTTTATTGAACTGTTATGAGTTTTTATGGTCGAACTGTTAACTGATTTCCTTTCTTTTCTTTAGGTTCTAAAAAAATCATGAGCCACAAGTGGAGCGCCCCTTCCAGGTTTCCGTTATACACCTGCACTCTTATGCCTCTGGTTTGCTGAAACTGAGCACTAAAAGGCTCAGTTGTGAAGCTTGAGAAATGTCTTGCAACTAAGTTCATATTTTGTTATTGTCTGCGGCGGTCAGCGAGAGATTCCGATGCAGTTTTTGTGGCTAGGTGATTTAGGTACGACTCTGATGGTGATGGATGTGTTTGGTTGGCTTACTGCAATATCATTTTGCAGGTTGTTGTTAATGGCCTTGACAACAAAATATTTAGAAGGTATAAGGTCCATTGTTGCAAGTCTGATATGCTCAATCTACATGGGACAACCATGTTTTAAAAATGGGTTAAGGATCACAAGGAGCCCAAATGAATCATGAAGGCATAATCGAAAGACTCCTTGAACAAGGAAGACCAACATGAACTTAGGTTCCGTTTGAGTAGTCAATTGGATGGGTTGCTGTGGACTTTGATATTGTAATGTATGGACTTGTCGGTAATGACTAATAGTGTTAAGGTGTATATGGTCAATTAGATGGAATGCATTTGGATTAATGATTGTAATTGGAATGAAGATAGAAGTTGGTTTGAAATGGTTAGGAATTTGTATAGTTGGTTTATAGTTAAATTTGTAACTTTGAATGAAGATGTATGTGTTTATATGGTTCATATATGAAATGGAAGGTTAAAGCTTGGTATTGGCATGCTTGGAAAGAGGAATTAGAAATTATGACAATGTTTTGAGCATGTAACTTATGGTTGGAATTGGTTTCTAACTTTTAATTTTTGTGATTTGGATGGAATCATATTATAAAGTCAGTGAATTGTATTGAATGGTTGAATGTGATGAATGATATAATTTGAAATTATTATGGAAAGTTTATTTATGAATGTTTGAATATTAAGATTTAGAATTTGAATGAAATTGAAATTGAATAGTTATGGAAATTTTCTATTGAGATTTGCATTATGATTGGAATTACTGGTTTGAACCAAAATTGGGAACTAACTGTGATTGAAAAATTATTGAACATTATTGTTAAATATGAATTTAAACATGAATGTGGATTGATGAAAAGTTAAGATTTTGAATGTCATACATCGACTTAAAGTCTAGAAATGGTGTAATGGATTTTGATGGACATGGTTGTTAAAAAGGGTTAATGGATAAATGGATATTTGGTTATAAAAAATGGATATGGATTTTAGAAATAATCCAAGACTAATCTAAATGTCAATTTAAAATCAAAAAACCAATAAAACCAATTAAAAACAAATTAATCTATAATTTGTTAAAATTAATTTGATATCATTTCTAACATTTATTTGAAAATTAAAATCAATTAGAGTTTGAATCATTAGTAAAAAAATAATTAAGATTAAATTGAATATTTGAAGTTAGACTTAATTTGAAATTAAAATCAAATTAAAAATTAAAAAGTCAAATAACCTAAATTAGACTCCATTTTGTAATTAAAAGCACCATGATCGAAAAGGCCTAGATAATGACCAATGTTTATCAAAATCGAGACAATATGGATTTGGGAATGGACAGTTGACTTTGGTCAACTAATTGACCCGAAAGTCAACGATTGACCTCAAACGTGAGTTAGGGTTTATATTAAGATGAATGCATGATGCATACTGGATGAATGCATATGGATCTAAAATCGGGGTATGACAAGTTCCCAGGAAGTAATATTGCTAGCACGGGTTTCGAATTCTTCTTGACTTTGTTCCAAGCACTTTTCCAATTTTGCAACTTTGTTGGTGGCAGCATCCCATTCAGTTGTTTGGGTATCTGTTTTATTCTGAATCTTGTTCGAAACTTCCCTTTTACGGTTGAGGTCTGCGATAACTTGACCAACGAGTAGCCCAAGCTCCATGACGATATCTACAATTTCAGGGGGAGTGGTTAGGATATCAACTTGTTTCAAGAGATCATTGATCCCAAAGTAGTCAGAGGGATTATGTTTTAGGACTTGGAGCAAGTTAACATCAAATGCTTTCTCCTTAATCTTTTTGAGCAGTTCATCACCAGGCTCATTTCTAGACTGACCACCCAAAATGGTTGAGGAACTTGAGCATTTATTAGTCGAGCTACCTCTTGTGCTCATGACCGCCTTCAAGTATTATGTCGACTTATTCTTCTTTAAGATCTTCAATTCTTCCAGGGAGAAAGCAACAATTGTACCAGTCGAAGGGGCTTTGAAATCTTTGGCGGCGGCAAAGGTTTGGTTGTTTGTGGGCATGTGACCTAGGCTCGCATCATCATCTTCCTCTTCTTCCTGAGGTTCAATATGGATGTCAAACCTAAAGTGATCTTCATCTTCACCTTACTTTTCGTTTGGGGCATCTTCACCTTGGTTGAGGATTTTTGGCGAGGAGTCGTCTGTTTTGTCATGGACATTCTCCTTTGGATTTTGGATGTCTGTGGTTTCTAAGATCTCTGTGATGTGATGCTCTCCTTCTTCATCATTTTCGCTATCGGAGCCAGTGATTTAAGAGTGTTGGGTTGTATTCTTTGGAGGCGAAACCTCTTGTTATTCGTTAACAAGTATGTTCACTTCACTCGTTGACCCTCTGTTCAAATATTTGTTGGATAAGGGATGGTGCAAAGGAGTGTTGGGTGTTCCTAGGGATATCGTGATTAATGTTCGAGTGTTCAATGTCGTCTGCACCGTCATGAAAAAGGAAATGAGTTGTGCTAAGTCGAAAAGGAAAGGGAAGATGGCTTAGAAAAATGAGGCAAAATTATTTTACCTTAAGACCAAAAACACTAGGGCTGGAGTTATCACTCTCAATTTGTTTAGGGGTATTCTTGGCAGTAGGTTCAGGATCAACATCAATCACCTTTAGAGCAACATGTTTTGACAACTTGATTTTGATGACGTTGGTTTTCGGCTGAGAGGTGGCGTCAGAAGTTTTCACTTTCTTTTTCTTCTTGGCAATTTTTAGGTGTCTGGGGAGAGATCATCATTGTCTGACTCAACTGTTTAAGCCTAGAGATGGTTAGTCTTTCGCTTCCTTGGAGTTGGATATGGTTTTTGACCTACCTTAAAAGAACATAAGAATTAGCATACAAAGATCATACATCAAGCAAAAATAATAACACACGAAGTATACCTTTGTTGTTTTGGTGGTTTCTTTTTCTTGGCCGAGCTGGCAGCTTTCTTCGTTGGGCCCTTTATCTGTTTTCTTTCGACGGCTAAAAGAAGAAAATGTCAAAACAGTGATCACAAGTAAAAAGGGTGTTAAGAAATTATTGGAAGAAGAAATAAATTGAGAAACCCTCATATTACGCACCTTCATATATTGGAGAGAGTATGTGAACATGCTTCATGTCAATATGAAGATGACCTTTGAAACTATTCAGAGTGCGCTTAGTCGGAACCACCCATTGGACAAGTTTTTGAGAGTCTTGTCGAAGAATTTTCACAAAATCTCCACAGATGAACCAATTGGGAAACAGAGGGCTAAAAGCCACGCCAAAATCAGTAGTTGGTAGTCGAGGGAATTTTGGTGGGTGAAGATTAAAATCCAACTCATACCTTTGTTCATATTTAACATACGAAGGTAGTTTTAAATCAGAGAGTTTCTTTGTAAATTTTTCTCTCAAAGTTACTGTTGCCTCGTGGATAGTTCGACAAAGATCATCAGGTATATAAGCAGTCTCAAAGTATTTTTGGAATACTTGGATTTCTTTGATGTGAGTCGAAATACCTTTCTTGGATCTTTCCTGTATAGAAGCAAAAGCGGTGGTTAGGTGCTTAGTAAAAGCAAGAACGTCAAACATTTTTGTGGAATAATAACTTCTCCACCAAGTGTCATATTCTTGAGTGCAATAGTATGATGGTTTAAATGGAATGAGAGTGAGTTGTGTAGGGCCAACATAATGAGACATCTCTTTGTTGCACTAGGCTTCAATATGGTACATGTTATAAAGAATAATGACACTTTTCTTGTTGAAGATTGGTTTGGGCATAACATGGTTGAGAGCAAACTATCGAGAGACAAGATTAGGTTGGTAGGTGAGGAGTATTATCTGGTTTTTCAAGCGTCTGAGCCTTATTGGAATTAACTTGGGTGTTGTCATACCCCAATTTTGTCCCTACCCCGATACAATTTTCATCTGATCCATGACCCTACTGCACATGCATACATTCATTATTTCTAAAAAAAAATTAAAAAAAATTGGGTAATCGGTTACCCTAATCAGGATAACCGATTACCCAGACCAAAAACTGAATTTTTGGCCATTTTGGTACTGTGTAACCGGTTACCTTAATCAGGGTAACTGATTACACCTGCGCAGACAACAGAAATAACTCTGCTTTTTACCCAAAAGACCTTTTGGTTCACCCACTTCAACCCCTTTGCTTCCCCTATAAATAGAGCACTATCCTCACTCATTTTTCAAGCTTAAAAGCCACAAAACCTCTGCCCAAATCACCTTCAAACTCCCTCTTTTCAACCTAAACCCTAACTCACCCAAACCCTCTTTTCTTCTTTGAACCACCCAACCACCATATAAAAATCCCCAATCTCCACACAACAAAAACAGTAGCAAACTTCTAACCTTCACTCACATAATCATTCACCACCAACACATAAACATACAACTTCTTTCCCTTCCATTTTTCTACCATAACAACCATAGCCACCCTCTTCCAAGCTTTTTGCTTCATTCTCAAACCCAAACACATCAATAACCTAGTTTTGACACCACACTCTTGGTAATATTTTGGACTCAAACTCCTTAACATTTTTGGTTTTGTTTTATGTTTGAAAATGAGTTTTTACTCTTGGGTTGTGTTTTGAGGAAGATTTGAGTCAACTTTGAGACAAGTGTTTTTTTTGTTAGGTTTACACCCTTTTGGGGATTTTTTGCTCTTACTACTTTTTATCCACCATTTTTAGTCAAACTTTGTTTCTTGTTATCATTTACATTTATGTGGTTGATGAGTTCTATTAGATCATGACCATGGTTGTTTAGAGTTGATTAAATCTTCAATACTTCAAACTTATTAATGGTTGATCAATAGATCATTCATGATACTTTGAGGCATTGATAGATTGCCTCTATTTCAACCATGCTTGGGTCATTTGATACATAGATGAAACCATTTCCTTTATATTTTTTCTTGTTATCATTTAATATTTATTGTTGACTTGTTGTTACATTTATTTGGTTGATGAGTTCTATTAGATCATGACTATGGTTGTTTAGAGTTGATTAAATCTTCAATGTTTCAAACCTATTAATGGTTGATCAATAGATCATTCATGATACTTTGAGGCATTGATAGATTGCCTCTATTTCACCTATATTTGAGTCATTTGATGCATAGATGAAACCATATTCTCTATATTAACTTGCTAATCCATTTGCTTATTGTTATTCTACTAACTACTAACTACTAACATTTATATTATTTCACTTTAATTCCTTACAATTTATTTTATTGTTACTAACCATTAACTACTAACTTCTAACATTTACATTATTGCACTTTACTTCCTTGCAATTTATTATATTGTTCATTTACATTCACTAACCATTATTATTGTGATATTACCATTCTTTATCTTATGATTTACTTTTATGTCATTACCTTGTAATTTACATTCAAGTACTCATTATCATCATCATTGTACAAACTCATCATGCATGTTTATTTACTTGTTATTTATTTTATTGTCATCATACATTAAAAATAACAAAAACATGATAAAATGATAAAGACCAAAAATATTCACTTCACTCTTAATCAACTTGGACTTAGAGGATTTCATCTTAGGACCTTTGCTTGGAGGTCTTCCTTTACTCTTTGTGATACTTTGTAAACACCCAGATTTTCATCCACTTACATGCATGTTGTAAGAATGGCATCATGGCACCACCTTAGGGGGACATGTTTGTAAGACCATTATCCTTTGTTTAGCTTAGGTCACTTTTACACACAAAAGACTTTCTCTTGGGCTACCTTACAATTAGACTCTTTATTTTCTTTTTGGTTATTTTGCATTCACGTTGCATAAGCTAAAATTCATACGCAATCTCATTTCGAGACCATTTTCATAATTCAATTCATATGCACATGTAAATACAAACCTCGGTCAATATCGAGTGCGCCTTTTCCAAATCAATTCAAAACGCCCTTGTAAGTCGATCGCTTTTAAAGCATCGCCATCAACCTCACATAGCTTACTCTTGGACTTTCTTACAATGAGACCTATTGGATTTTTATCGAGTAGAAGAGCAATACACTAAATAAATTCACTTCATTCAAAACACAAATCTAAAACCTCGATCCAACATCGAGTATTTTCTCTCAAACTCAATTGAAATACCCCGATTAAATCAAAACATTTTTTTACAATAAGTTGAATGAAAAAGGAGTTGACTTTTAGTTTTCAACTTCACTCCTCAATTGGACGAATACGAGTTTTCTTACTCGGTCAGTCGAACAATTGTAATTTTTTGCCAAACATACAACTTAATCAAATCATTTTCTTAACAAACTATACGAAAAGGAGATGGTTTTGAGCTTTCAATTCCTCTTCTCAAATGCTTGAATATGAGTTGTCTTACTCAGTCATTCGAGTATTTGTCGTTCATGCTAAAATACATCAACCTTATACAACCTTACTTCCATAAATATTCAGATGAAACAAAAAGCGGTCTAGAGTCTTCTATTCCTCTTCCCGATTATTAGGATATGAGTTGTCTTACTCGATTATCCGAGTATTCGTCATCCGTTCGAAACACTTTAATTATTATCAAATCCTTTCTATCATTAAGGATGAAAAAGAAAGTGGATTAGAGTCTTCTATTCCCTTTCTCTACTATTAGGATACGAGTTGTCTTACTCGACTATCTGAGTAATCGTCATCCAACCAAAAACATCTCAACCAATCAAAACATCCAACATATTAATCCAACTTGTCACCCCCGTGTGACTGAAACTCTTTTAAAAAAGAACACTATTTAATCCTTTCTAATGCGCATAATAAACTAGTGCTTAAGCCTCCGCCGAGAGTAGACAAGCCAACGTTTAGCCTTTAGGATGCGATCTAAACAGTTGTTCACTAAAAGACACCAACCAACCGTAGTTTCCCGAACTACGAATGCTCTGACTTCCTTAATGCACCATAAGGATACGTAGGCAGGAGATTGTTGTATCTTCGCGAGCACACTAATAAAAAAAAAACCCCTCTCCCTTTCTGAGGTTCTCATCCATTTTTATTCTCAATATTTTATAACCCGAAGATAACAAACAAACATAAATTAACACCCGAAACACAAGTTAGAACTAAAAGGTTCCCGTTAAATACAACAGACGCGAGTGGTGTTAATACCTTCCTCTCGCGTAATCCACTCCCGAACCCGAATATGGTTGCGACGACCATTATTCTACTTTCCAAAGGTTTTATCGATATTTTCCTATTCCCTCATTGGGATAAATAAAATTCGATGGCGACTCTGTTCGAACATAAAAATTTTCCGCGACCATCGCGAGGAATCGTATTTTTCGAGATGCGACAGATGGAGACTCTGCTGGGGAGTAGCTCTAAGCAAAAGAGAGTGAAGCCTAATTTAGTTCATTTGATGTATTGTGTGTTAATTTTGTTTACTTGTTTGTTATTTATTCTGTTATTATTATGCTGTCATAATTATTGTCTGGTGTTTTATTGGCTATGTATTATTGGGGTTCTCTGGTTGGTGATACTTTGTGAGATAGGCTCTTTACCCGAGTCTGAGAAAAACCATAAGTTTAAGATGGTGGTTGCATAGTGGACGCCCACAAGGAGTCTTCCTTGTTGGGACGATATGAAGACCCCGCCTAGAGGAGATTCTCTTGAGATATTATTGTCCGACGAGTCTTCGTCACGACGATAGTATTCTCAAGTTGGATTAATGACTCTATGGACCTTTTAACCCATTATATCCGGCGGTTATGTAGTATTAACCTACGAAGTTTCAGACTTGTTGGGTTAATACGAAAGCCCCAATCAGATGAGATCCCTTGGATATATTACTATCTTACAGTAATATTTCCAACCTCGATCTATGACTCTGAGAACCTTGTTAAAACCTTGGACTCGAGAGTTGTGTAGTAGAATCCCCATGGAGTTTTCCTTGTTGGGACAATACAAAGACCTCACCTAGACGAGATCTTCTTAAGGATACTATTGTCCGACGAGTCTTCGTCATGACAGTGACGTCCTCAAGAAATATCCATGACTTTGGGAACCTACCAACTGTAGAGCCTACCCATGGGGTTCCATTAATCAGAGATACCTGTCATTTACCCATTATTCTGATCTATCTGAAAACACTTTGAATCTGTGATCCAGAACATGTCACTACACTCATATACATATCATTGCATCTGCATTCGTCGTGCATTGCATATCATCTTTCACAGAAAATATATACAAAAAAAAACTCATCCATCCTTTATCCAAAATCCGCAGTTGAATTCCCGACATTCATATCGGACTTGAAGTAGCTCTCAAAAGATCATGGATCTGTTGGAACAAAGCCATATTGCACTTAGAGGAGATGTGGATTCGATGAAAAACCAGATATACCAACTTGTGGAGGCTATGATAGCTTTAGAAAAGAGGGAGGACAACATTCAGCAGACTGCAGTCGTAGAGAATGTTATTCCAACTCCAGTAAATGGTCCTACCCAACCTCAGCTTGCGCGAACCCCAGTTGATAACTCTATTGTACAAGAACATCGTATTGTTCAAGATTCCTCACATCATGATGCTGTTGAGTATCACAGTTTTGCATTCTCCGTGCCAGATTCCCATGGAACAAACCTAGTGGTTAATGCTGAACAACCACAAGATGATGAGACTGATAAAAGATGTTGCGTACTAGAGAAAAAACTCAAGGCCATAGAAAGGCAAGATACAGTTGAATTAAATGCCTTAGACATGTGTCTGGTACCTGACTTGGTTATACCCCCAAAATTCAAAGTACCAGAATTTGAGAAGTACAAAGGGGATAGTTGTCCAAAGCACCATTTGGTGATGTTTTGTCGAAAAATGACCTCTCATGCCCACGATGATAAACTAATGATTCACTATTTTCAGGACAGTTTGACCGGGGCATCATTAAGTTGGTACATGAAGTTAGAAAGGAATCATGTTCAATCATGGTTGGACCTAGCTAACGCATTCTTTAAGTAATACAAATATAATATGGACATAGCTCCCGACCGCATGCAGCTAAGATCCTTATCTCAGGAAGACAATGAATCCTTCAGAGGGTATGCCCAAAGATGGAGAGAGTTAGCGACTTGCATTGAGCCACTACTCTTAGAGAAATAATTGATGGAATTATTCAGGGACACCTTGCAAAGTCCATACTTCGAAAGGATGATTAGCAGCGCAACACCAGACTTCGCTCACTTAGTGACAATTGGAGAACGCATCGAGAATGCCCTAAAAAGTGGAAGAATCCAAGGTGCCTCGAGCAACCAAGCTAGCGAGACAGAATCCCTCAACGATTCCCAAAAGGAAGAGGATAATGAAATAAATGCAGTCATGGCAGATGTTGGGTATTCTCACGATGCACCAGCCAGACCTTATGGTTCTTCACCTTCTCAGAGATCACCATTTCCAACACCATGTTATCCTTATAGGCAACCGGCAAGGCCTAGATCACCATTCAAGCAACCATGGATTGTTCCTTATACAAATCAAAGACCTCGTGGTCAAGGATATCAGAATCAACATCTGAACCAGCATGGGCCTTGAAATAATCTGGAAAGAAGGAATGCTCCTCTCGATCCAATTCCTATGTCATACATTCAACTTCTGCCATATCTGGTTCAAAGCTCGCTAGTGAAGCCCAAGTCTCTCAGGCCATTGTCAGAACCATACCCACCTGGATATGATCTTGATGTGCAATGTGGATATCATGCCGGAACAATAGGGCATTCAACTGAAGACTGCAATGCTTTCAAGGCTAAAGTGCAACAATTGATCGACAAAAGGTACATATCCTTTTCAGAAGGAAGCTTGTTGGTGCACGTTAACCTCTCGTCAGAATGAGTTCAAAGATTTCATAGAGTATCTCATAAGGCCAGTGGTTCAAACAAGAAGACATCCTTAACATTGACAATCATTGGACTGATTTATTTTCATTTTCATTTGTAATTTCTTTGTTGATTAAAGGCTACTTGCTTTTAAATTTTGTTGTCTTTAATGGTAATATTAATGAAGTAATGACGCATGTTTTGAATTAATCCTTTCGTATTCACTCATCTTTTCCATTGATATAAAACAAAAAATATTTCTCCCATTCACTTATGAAATTGTTGTTTTAGCAAAGATTGGAGGGAGGATGACGAAAACAAAATATCCATAATTGTTGACTGTATGCTTTCGAATAAAATCCTACTGATGATGTACATGCATTGTTTCAAATCCCCAAACACTGGAGAGATAAGGAGTTAATCCCTAGTCAACCACTTCGAGCTTAGAAGTAGGAGTTTCTTTCGGATCTAAAAAACCTTACATTAAACCTGAGGCAGGGTAGTGTTCAGTTAATCTGACTATGCATTCAAATTACAAGATGAAATATCCAGTATGTGGATCAACTACATGCCATTCTTTGCACACATCCTAAAGTGTCGAAGGAACCTTGAAAAATCAAAAAGTTATGACGGTTGTTCTTCAATGACCAATGACTTGGTAGTCACATTCTAAAAAAGGAAATCAAAGAAAGAGCCTGCTAAGTCCAACACCCTAAAAGGAGACTTAGGCAAAAACCGGGGCAATCCCGATGGACTAAAGCTTCAAAAAGTGGTCCATGCAAAAGTTAGGGATCAAAACAAAAATCAAAGGAGGTCACGAAAACCCTCAACAAAATAAAAACAAGATTTAGTGACCACCATATCAAGAATCAAAGGGTCACCAATATCCATGAAGAGCAAAATAAAGTGTCTGTCATTTCAAGAGATCTTACACCTGCAAACTCTCTTAAAAGTTGAATGTGTATGTTGAATTAACTGAGCATAGGATTGGAGTTCATCGTGAAGAATGGATGGGTTAAAACAAAATTTGAGCCTTACATCCTTTGTTTCAAAAACCATGAACCAAGCCACGTTATAACCCTTAAAAGACCTAATTGAAGTAGGATTTATTCTGAAAGCATACTACAGCAAGGTTGTGTAAATTGACTCCTAAAGATTTGCTAATCTTCAACATCGATGTCATTACTCTCACTGTGTCTTTCACACTTTAAATTGCTAAATCAACATTACATTTGGACTCATGGTCCACTCGTCACACATTATCACATCATTCAAAAAAATTCTTTTCAAAACTTGCATGAGTATCACATTAAAATTACCATTTATGAACAAATAATTTTAACTGCAAGACAGTACTTGACGTCAGGGAAATTCCAACAATAAGGAACAATCAGAGGAACTTGGACATTCGTTGGTGCTTACCCGAATCAAGACTACCTCACAACCTATGAATCTGAGACATGCTATATAAACATCAGTTGGTCATGGGAAGATTACTCCAAGAATTGGTCAACTTGAAACAGTCCCCTAACATATGTTAATAAATGTGCAAATCATTTCAAGAATCAGTTGATCCAGAGTAAATCATCTCAGGACTCTATTACCTAGGGGCAGATCACCTAGAGGTTCTGTGGGCCAGGGGCAGACCCCTTCAATGTTCAGTTAGGGTGAGTTAAATTGCTTCAGTGCTCAAACCGGGGTAAGCTACCTCAAGAGCACAAAAAAGTAAACCGCTCCAAGAGTCGGTTAACCAAGGATAAATCCTTTCATGGATCAAAATTCTGGGGCAATCCATCTCCAAATTATGGTACAATTGCTTTCAAAATCCTTTTGAGGTAAACATTTTTGCATAGACCCATCACATTGGGGCAAGATGAGCCATACAGGAGCGAGTCCTCTCCATGTTTTCAAGCAGTTCAAGCAAAACCTTTTTCGCACGTCATCAACTGCAGAGTTCAAGATGAGTGTCGGGGAATTATGATATCACCCCATAAAATAACCTTTTGACAGACAAAAACCTTTCTACAAAAAAAACCTTCTCTTCCAAATACCCGTGTAGGGGAATTTTAGAAACCTTCCAATCATTACATAAATCATCATCATGCATTAGTCATGTCGCTTTGCTCTAGCATAAAGCCATGCATATCATATCATTTATCAGGCATAACCCCCCATAACATGAACCTGACATCAAAAAGCCTTGAAACACAAAATCTGACACCAAAGCCCAACATCGCTTGGCAATTCAAAGTCCAATTCTCGTTTGGCAATTTATTTCAAATCCCAGTTCCCGTCTGGCAAACCTTTTCAAAGTCCAGTTCCCGTCTGGCAATTTATTTCAAAGCCCAGTTCCCATCTGGCAATTTATTACAAAGTCCAGTTCTCGCCTGGAAATTTATTTCAAAGTCCAATTCTCGTTTGCCAATATATTTCAAAGCCCAATTCCCGTCTGGCAATTTATTTCAAAGTCCAGTTCTCGTTTGGCAACTTATTCCAAAGTCCAGTTCTCGTCTGGCAAACTATATCAAAAATCAGTTCTTGTACGATAAATCATTTGCCAAATACCAGTTCTCGTCTGGTAAATTATCTCTTAATACCAGTTCTCGTCTGGTAAATTATCTCTTAATACCAGTTCTCGTCTGGTAAATTATCTCTTAATACTAGTTCTCCTCTGGTAAATTATCTCTTAATATCGGTTCTCGTCTGGTAAATTATCTCTTAATACCGGTTCTCGTCTGGTAAATTATCTCTTAATACTAGTTCTCGTCTGGTAGGTCACCTATTTCGATACCAGTTCTCGTCTGGTAGTCAATTATTTTCACGAGTTCTCGTCTGGTAGCCTACTTTAAAAATCAGTTCATGTCTGATAAACAAAAACAAATTTAGTCCCGTCTGACATTTCAATTATTTTCACTAGTTCGCGTCTGGTAACATATCCTTTAAGTGCTGTCCTCATCTGGCAGTTCAATCTCCTTCACCAGTTCTCATCTGGCCGTTCCCATTTAAAGTCCAACCTCATTGGAAATCAAGAATTAAACCCTACAAAAACATGTCCAATTACCCAGTTGCATTCCCACATGCATCACTCGAATCATCCATACATGGTTTTCCTACTAAACAGAAAATTCAAAAAACACAGTCATATCAATCATTAGCATACTTATGCATAACCTTATACAAAATAAAAATCATTCACATTCCTACATGCACAGCCAAATATCCCTAGCAATTGCATACTTGCATGCATCTCATGCATCATCCCATGCATGGTATTCACACCTAAAGTGGAACATCATATAAAAATCAAATGTAAATATCAGGATCCAAGGTCATTCATGAATATCTTAGACATTCCTCATTTACAAATAAAGTTATTTCCCTGCATGTGCTCGTGGACTTATGTCTCAGCAAACCATTTTTCAACTTTATGATTAATAATGGTATTCCCAGTGTTTTCTTTGCTATCATTGCTCCCCAAGCAGAGGTTACCCATAAAAGTCTCTTATGAGCTTTTTTCCCTACAGAGCATTTCCGGTATGTCTCCCTCAAAAGGAGTCTTTTCTTAAAGTTCCCCAACAGACAAATATTCGAGATACTGCTTCATTTATCTGAAGAATCTCGTCTCTCTGTTTGAGATACTGCTTCATCAATTTGAAGAATCTCATCCATTTTCTAGAGATACTGCTCTAAGTATCCTCTGAGAGTCTTAAATTCAATTAAGGTATCATTCCCTTGTTCGGAATATCTTAATTCTATCATATAAGATGCTGCTTCGACTCGATACAAAGAATCTCATTTTTACTGTTTGAGATACTGCTTCATCAATATGAAGAGTCTCATTTCAGATTTTTTAGAGGTACTGCTCTAATATCCTCGGAGAGTCTTAGATTCAATAAAGGTATCTTTCCCTTGTTGGAATATCTTAATTCTATCATATAAGATGCTGTTTCGACTCGATACAGAGAATCTCATTTTTACTGTTTGAGATTCTGCTTCATCAATATGAAGAGTCTCATTTCAGATTTTTTAGAGGTACTACTCTAATATCCTCGGAGAGACTTAGATTCAATTAAGGTATCTTTCCCTTGTTGGAATATCTTAATGCTATCATATAAGATGCTGCTTCAACTCGATACAAAGAATCTTATTTTTACTGTTTGAGATACTGCTTCATCAATATGAAGAGTCTCATTTCAGATTTTTTTAGAGGTACTGCTCTAATATCCTCGGAGAGTCTTAGATTCAATTAAGGTATCTTTCCCTTATTGGAATATCTTAATTCTATCATATAAGATGCTGCTTCGACTCGATATAGAGAATCTCATTTTTACTGTTTGAGATACTGCTTCATCAATATGAAGAGTCTCATTTCAGATTTTTTTTAGAGATACTGCTCTAATATCCTCGAAGAGTCTTAGATTCAATTAAGGTATAGTTCCCTTGATGGAATATCTTAATTCTATCATATAAGATGCTGCTTCGACTCGATACAGAGAATCTTATTTTTACTGTTTGAGATACTGCTTCATTCATCTGAAGAGTCTCATTTATCTGTTTGAGATACTGCTTCATTCATTTGAAGAATCTCATATTTGTTTTCAAGATACTGCTCTAGTATCCTCGGAGAATCTTAGATACGATTGAGGTATCATTCCCTTGTTGGAATATCTTGATGATATCATGTAAGAAACTGCTCTGTTTGATCCCCAAAGAATACCATGTTTTCTGTTCAAGACAATGTTCTAATAATTTTCAAAAGTCTTAGATACCATTAAGGTATCGTTCTATTGTTGGAATATCTCGATCATGGCATCCAAGATGTTGTTCCGATAATTCCCAGAGAGTCTTGATTGTTTTATTTTACCTTTCGATAACCTTTTCTTACTATATTTCTCACTGCATTTTGTTTCCACATTTCTTCCTTACATTTCAAAGGACAAAATTCGGGTCTTTTAAGTATTTAATTATCTTCCACCGCGAATGTACGAAGACTGCTCTCATTCGTACTTTCTGGTTCAAGGTAATTAAATAGGGGCAACTGTCATACCCCAATTTTGTCCTTACCCCGATACAATTTTCATCTGATCCATAACCCTACTGCACATGCATACATTCATTATTTCTAAAAAAATAAAAAAAAAATTGGGTAACCGGTTACCCTAATGAAGGTAACCGATTACCCAGACCAAAAACTGAATTTTTGGCCATTTTGGGACTGTGTAACCGGTTACCCTAATCGGGGTAACCGATTACACCTGCGCAGACAGCAGAAATAGCTCTATTTTTTTACCCAAGAGACCTTTTGGTTCACCCACTTCAACCCCTTTGCTTCCCCTATAAATAAAGCATTATCCTCACTCATTTTTCAAGCTTGAAAGCCACAAAACCTCTGCCTAAATCACCTTCAAACTCCCTCTTTTCAACCTAAACCCTAACTCACCCAAACCCTCTTTTCTTCTTTGAACCACCCAACCACCATATAAAAATCCCCAATCTCCACACAACAAAAACAATAGTAAACTTCTAACCTTCACTCACATAATCATTCACCACCACCACATAAACATACAACTTCTTTCCCTTCCA
The DNA here is from genome assembly GCF_024323335.1 of Lathyrus oleraceus. NCBI lineage: Eukaryota > Viridiplantae > Streptophyta > Magnoliopsida > Fabales > Fabaceae > Lathyrus > Lathyrus oleraceus. Next base: position 451,469,050 of record NC_066579.1, read on the forward strand.
TTTTTCTACCATAACAAGCATAGCCACCCTCTTCCAAGCTTTTTGCTTCATTCTCAAACCCAAACACATCAATAACCTAGTTTTGACACCACACTCTTGGTAATATTTTGGACTCAAACTCCTTAACATTTTTGGTTTTGTTTTATGTTTGAAAATGAGTTTTTACTCTTGGGTTGTATTTTGAGAGAGATTTGAGTCAACTTTGAGACAAGTGTTTTTTTTGTTAGGTTTACACCCTTTTGGGGATTTTTTGCTCTTACTGCTTTTTATCCACCATTTTTAGTCAAACTTTGTTTCTTGTTATCATTTACATTTATGTGGTTGATGAGTTCTATTAGATCATGACCATGGTTGTTTAGAGTTGATTAAATCTTCAATACTTCAAACTTATTAATGGTTGATCAATAAATCATTCATGATACTTTGAGGCATTGATAGATTGCCTCTATTTCAACCATGCTTGGGTCATTTGATACATAGATGAAACCATTTCCTTTATATTTTTTCTTGTTATCATTTAATATTTATTGTTGACTTGTTGTTACATTTATTTGGTTGATGAGTTCTATTAGATCATGACTATGGTTGTTTAGAGTTGATTAAATCTTCAATGTTTCAAACCTATTAATGGTTGATCAATAGATCATTCATGATACTTTGAGGCATTGATAGATTGCCTCTATTTCACCTATATTTGAGTCATTTGATGCATAGATGAAACCATATTCTCTATATTAACTTGCTAATCCATTTGCTTATTGTTATTCTACTAACTACTAACTACTAACATTTATATTATTTCACTTTAATTCCTTACAATTTATTTTATTGTTACTAACCATTAACTACTAACTTCTAACATTTACATTATTGCACTTTACTTCCTTGCAATTTATTATATTGTTCATTTACATTCACTAACCATTATTATTGTGATATTACCATTCTTTATCTTATGATTTACTTTTATGTCATTACCTTGTAATTTACATTCAAGTACTCATTATCATCATCATTGTACAAACTCATCATGCATGTTTATTTACTTGTTATTTATTTTATTGTCATCATACATTAAAAATAACCAAAACATGATAAAATGATAAAGACCAAAAATATTCACTTCACTCTTAATCAACTTGGACTTAGAGGATTTCATCTTAGGACCTTTGCTTGGAGGTCTTCCTTTACTCTTTGTGATACTTTGTAAACACCCGGATTTTCATCCGTAACTTACATGCATGTTGTAAGAATGGCATCATGGCACCACCTTAGGGGGACATGTTTGTAAGACCATTATCCTTTGTTTAGCTTAGGTCACTTTTGCACACAAAAGACTTTCTCTTGGGCTGCCTTACAATGAGACTCTTTATTTTCTTGTTAGTTATTTTGCATTCACGTTGCATAAGCTAAGATTCATATGCAATCTCATTTCGAGACCATTTTCATAATTCAATTCATATGCACATGTAAATACAAACCTCGGTCAATATCGAGTGCGCCTTTTCCAAATCAATTCAAAACGCCCTTGTAAGTCGATCGCTTTTAAAGCATCGCCATCAACCTCTCATAGCTTACTCTTGGGCTTTCTTACAATGAGACCTATTTGATTTTTATCGAGTAGAAGAGCAATACACTAAATAAATTCACTTCATTCAAAACACAAATCTAAAACCTCGATCCAACGTCGAGTATTTTCTCTCAAACTCAATTGAAATACCCTGATTAAATCAAAACATTTTTTTACAATAAGTTGAATGAAAAAGGAGTTGACTTTGAGTTTTCAACTTCACTCCTCAATTGGACGAATACGAGTTTTCTTACTCGGTCAGTCGAACAATTGTCATTTTCCGCCAAACATACAACTTAATCAAATCATTTTCTTAACAAACTATACGAAAAGGAGATGGTTTTGAGCTTTCAATTCCTCTTCTCAAATGCTTGGATATGAGTTGTCTTACTCAGTCATTCGAGTATTTGTCGTTCATCCTAAAATACATCAACCTTATACAACCTTACTTCCATAAATATTCAGATGAAACAAAAAGCGGTCTAGAGTCTTCTATTCCTCTTCCCGATTATTAGGATACGAGTTGTCTTACTCGATTATCCGAGTATTCATCATCCGTTCGAAACACTTTAATTATTATCAAATCCTTTCTATCATTAAGGATGAAAAAGAAAGTGGATTAAAGTCTTCTATTCCCTTTCCCGACTATTGGGATACCAGTTGTCTTACTCGACTATCCGAGTAATCGTCATCCAACCAAAAACATCTCAACCAATCAAAACATCCAATATATTAATCCAACTTGTCACCCCCGTGTGACTGAAACTCTTCAAAAAGAACACCATTTAATCCTTTCTAATGCGCACAACAAACTAGTGCTTAAGCCTCCGCCGAGAGTAGACAAGCCAACGTTTAGCCTTTAGGACGCGATCTAAACAGTTGTTCACTAAAAGACACCAACCAACCATAGTTCCCCGAACTACGAATGCTCCGACTTTCTTATTGCATCATAAGGATACGTAGGCAGGAGATTGTTGTATCTTCATGAGCACACTAATAAAAAAACCTCCCCTCTCCCTTTCTGAGGTTCTCATCCATTTCTATTCTTAATATTTTATAACCCGAAGATAACAAACAAACATAAATTAACACCCAAAACACAAGTTAGAACTAGAAGGTTCCCGTTGAGTACAACAGACGCGAGGGATGCTAATACCTTCCTCTCGCGTAATCCACTTCCGAACCCGAATATGGTTGCGACGACCATTATTCTACTTTCCAAAGGTTTTATCGATATTTTCCTATTCCCTCATTAGGAAAAATAAAATTCGATGGCGACTCTGTTCGAACATAAATTTTTTCTGCGACCATCACGAGGAATCGTATTTTTCGAGATGCGACAGGTGTGAGAAACGCTTCCCATGTGGCTAGTGATTCCGCCTCTTGATCTTTCGAAGAAGCAGGGAATTTCCTAGTAAACCACTCTGGGCCATGAGTCATGTTGGCAAAGGGAGTCATAGAAGGAGTGAAGTTGTAACTTTTGGCGTACATCATCACATACACACTAAAATTTTTCTGTAAGTTCAGCCCTTCATCATTAGGAGTCAGTTGGACAAGGCGTGTTCCTTTGAATATTCTGTTTTTAATGTCATCAGCCTCTTCATTGATTGTGTTGTAGGTTGGCAATGATGTTTCGAAGGTAGTATTGATCCATAGTTGAAGCAACCAATATGGGCCAGCCAGTAGTAGATTTGATCGTAACTGAATCTTCTTGAGGGTTTCGATGCCTTCTCTTAAATACTCGTAAAGACAACCTAGAACCATCTGGTTGATGCATAATTTGTGTCCAGCGTGTAATTGGTTCACCATGGTCAAGAATTTATTTAACACTTGCAGAGATTTCGAGTAGAATACGCATCGAGATAGCCAGAGTGCGAGGAAGGTAATGTGCCCCTCGTAAGATACCTCTTCAGTATCTTTGTTGTGGTTATCTGAGATATAATGGGTAAAGGTAGCTCGATTGCCATCGAAGCCAATGGTGTCCTTGGTCATGTAGTTGGGGTCGAAAGTGTCTCAAGTTGGTCGAAGACCAGTGATAGCAACAATATTGAGAAGGATTTGAGTCAACATTCCACAAGGGAAGTGAAAGTTGTTATGAGTACTATCCCAGGAGTATATGGAAGTTATCAGCATGGCTTGGCAATAGTTAGGGCTAGCCTTCGACAATTGGATCATGTCGAAGATTTCCATTTCTTTCCAAGTTTGAGCTTTATGGTTTTCTATTTTTGCGAGCCAAGACAAGTGATTTTCAGGATCTTTAGACAAGGGGCAAGAGAGAAACACCTAATAATGCTGCTCATGTAATCTAAGTTTATAGGTTATTCTATGGGCTCAGCCGAAGACTTTGCCTGGGTATTAACTACAACATTTGGCTCAGCGCTCACAGTCTCATTACTAGTTTTAGATTTTTTCCTACTAGCTATTGGTTTGGTGCGGTGATAAGTTGTAAAGTACTCTTAGAGTCTTTCAGGGTTGGCATTAAGATTTGGTAAAAGACCTGCAATCGCACGCATTTTTCCAGAGATTGAGATAGGAATTAATACCTGTGACTGATAAATACGTCGTTTCTCTTCTTCAAGAGGGGGCTCCAAAATGTATTGTTGGTTTCCCACGATTTTGAGACCTAAGATCTTGTGAATAGGAGGGATGGATGTTTTTTTCTTGGAATCTTTGGAGTTCTTGGGTTTTGACACCATTGATGATGGAAAATATGGAGGATATCTGTTTTGTTTGTAGTTTTTGTTAGGAGAAGCGGAAAAGTTTTTCTTGTGATTCAGAATGGAGAAAAGTTCAGAAGAATGAAAGAAATAAGGTGAAGTGAGGTACTTATAGTGGGATGAAAAAAATGTTTCATTTCAAAACGTCGACAACTGTTGAAGATCGTGGGATGCGTGTTGGTCGGAGAAAGAATGATTAGGCGGTAACAGTTAGCATGGCCCACAACCTCCTAGGAAATAGGAATTTGATAATTAACTAGGATTTTTGCACGTCTCGATGGGACGTTTGAAGAAAGATGACCACGACGTCAGTAAAGATGTTGCTGCGTCGAAACATTTCAAAAAATGCCCTTTTCTCCATATAGTCGAAAATGATATTTTTGGGGGGCAATTTGTTAGCTGGAATTTCGACGTTGGAAAATAATATATTATTTTCGACGAAGAGCTGAGGAGGCATAGTAGAGGAAGAATTTTGTTGAAGAAGGTTTGGTCTAGGACTTAGAAATATTCTTGGATTCAGATTCACTTTTAGATGAAGGTGTCCGTTTGGAGTTGTGTTCGACGAGTGTGATTCAAATTAAGGCTCATAACCATTTTTTGCCTTGTCTGTTTCTTGAGAAGACACGTGGAAAACAGTGAGTAGCGAAGTCCATGCAAGCGAGAACGTGTCATCTTTTGGAGAAGAGATCGTTTGTTACCGTTATTTTCGATTTACTATAAATAGGGATCTTAGTGATTAGGATCAGGGTGTTCCATTTTGTATGAAAACTCAAATTTAACTCAAAGTATCTGTGTTATTGAGAAATGAGTTATTGAGTGCGATGTACATATGATCCCCATTTTTATACTTTTGTATCAAATCATTTATAATTTTGTTATTTACTTTCTTTGTAAATTTACTTTGAAGTTAATTACATTTCCATTTACATTTCTACATTTCTTTACAAACATGAAAATCATTTTCAATGAAAAGAGAATTATTGAAATGTTCGTAAGTTATAGAACTTGAAGAGAATTAAAGCACATGTCATAGGATTAATCTAGTAGATCCTGCGAGTAACAAAAAGTATAGAATTTGGAAGACTAACGCTTGTTTACCAATTTTGACGGCAAACACACCTATATCTTTCATGATCCATCATCTATCTTAAATCATAACCATTCATTCCAGTGGCACATTATATCTCTTTGAAACCAGATACCATATTTTTTTGGAATTCCATATATACCCTTTTAGAACAATTGTCCACCTTTGTACCAAAAGTTGTTAGGCTTATTGCCAAACATTTAATTCTATTTGTTTTCGGCCCCACCATATAGTGGTACCATGCCTTAGGCCCCACATATATTGGTTCATGCCACCTTTACTCTTAGTTTCAAACACCATTTCCGTTATGGATTCCAACAATACCTTACCTTTTGGTTCAAAACTACACCCTTTTGTCAGTTTTACCAAATCTTTCAATTCTTTCTACCTTAACTATTTCTCTACCCTACCATTCATTTCTACTATTCACCATTCACTACATTCATTCAAAATCTTCTACCATTCATTCACTCCATGTGATATACCTCTCTTTTTGAGCCAAATACACTATTTCTTTGAGCTTCATCCAGTGTCTGCCTTTGAATCGGGAGTTGTTTGGCTTATGACTATACACTTAATTCTCTTTGTTTTCGACCATTCCATATAGTGGTACCATGCCTTAGGCCCCCACATATTGGTTCATGCAACCTTTACTCTCTCGTTCAGATTTTATCCCTTTTTGGTTTCAAACAACATTGTCCTTTGGTTCAAACCATATTTGTTATCACTTTTCTTTCATCTCCCACCATTGGTTTTATGAACTACGAAACTTTGAATTCCTTATTACACTATAAAGATACATAGGTACGAGGACCCTAATCCTCTCAGAGCACTCTATTTATTTTCTTTCTTTTCCCTTATCCTTTTGCAAGTAATATTTAGATAAAACACCCATTCGAGCAAGAACAATCAAAACGGTTCCCATTGAGTACAACAAATGTGAGGGATGCTAATACCTTCTCCTTGCATAAACGACTTCCTTACTCATTTTCTCTTCCCCTAGGTTTTATCTATGTTTTCCTTTTCCTTCGGGATTAAATAAAGTTCGATGACGACTCTGTTATATGTTCGAGCGTGCGATGCGTTCGGGTATATTTCTGCTAGCTTCATGCATGATCAAAAGACATTAACCTTGATATAAATTAACTTAATCACATAGAAGAATGATTAAATAGAAGCAAAGTTGTTTTGAATCTAAAGCATCAGAACCATGCTTTTAGACTCTGAAGAGTCAACTCAAGCTTTCAGATGATGAACCTAATCTTACAAAGATCAACATTATTCTGAATACCGAAGTAGTTTGAAGCAAGCAGACTATGTCATAAGGAATGACTCTTCATCTTCTGAACATGCTTCATTCGCGGTTTCGAAGATTCTGCTTCAAAGGATTTTTGTCTATATCAAGTTAACAACTTTGAAAGTGTTCATCTATATTAGTTGTGATTAAGACTTTGATAAAAGGCAAACTCAGAACCTGAGTACTAAATACTCTGAATTCTCATTCCGACCAGGTTCTGAAGATATACTTAAACTTCTGATCATGCTTTAATTAATTCTACAAAAAGCATATGATTCAGGAAGTTAAGTATAAAGATAACAATGACTCGGATCAAGCTTCAACAAACGTCTACAAGAAGTCTCTAGTCAAAAGTTATCTAAAGAAGATCACCTGAAAATGGTACTCTAATTTATGTCTAATTAGGATAAAAGTAACTTTGTCAGGATCTTATCTCTCCATTGTTCTGAACTCTGCTCTGCTCCTTTCAACGTATTTATGCTAACTAAGTTTATAGTTCACTAGCTAAAGACCTTAAATGGCTACTTGTACCATGGGTAGTTTCAATCTTCAACAAAACTATTCTCAACATCTATATAAGAAGAATATCGAAGACATTCAAATATATACATATATAGAGAATGTATAGGGTTGAAGAATATGTAATTGTGTTCACAAAGCTGTGACACCAGTTCACAAAATGGGTTGAGAGAGAGACTCTGTTACACAGAAAACACAGATGAAAGAAATACACACAAAATGGGTAATATAACCATAAGGGTTAAGTGTGTGAGAGTAGAGTGAGACATATTCACATATGACTTAAAAAAAGAATATGTGAATATGATATAACAAATCAACAGAACGTAAAGGCACAACAAAGAAGAAAAATTATGCTAGAAGAGAAGAAGAATGAATACTTCATTCTTCTACACTTAGGAGAAATCAATTTGTAATCTGCTCAAAAGTGTAAAACCTTTATGTATCTGCTTAACTAAGAAGCACACATATAAATATAAGATTAATACCAGATTCAATTGTGAACAAAATCTGAAAACTCTAGCCTTTATGCTAAGAGTAAGTCTCTTTCTGATGATTGAGCATTGGAGTCACATGTTTGAGGGAAAAGCAAGAAGTCTCTTTTTGGATAGATTGAGCATTGAAGTCTAATGCTTGAGGGAAGAGCAAGAAGTCTCTTTCTAGATAGACTGAGTATTGAAGTCTCATGCTTGAGTACAAAGCAAGAAGTCTCTTTCTGTGGGATTGAGCAAGAAGTTCTGAATAGGTTGCTTAGGCAATAAAGTCTATTACTTTAGGGATTGAGCATAAGTCTCTTTCTAGTTTGATTGAGCAAAATGTAATTTGTTGATTATAGTGAAAATCTCTTATGCTAGAAGGGGACTGAAATATTTTCGGGTGAGAGGAACTAAGATATATTGTGTGTCTCTCTATTTATTTATGCATTTACATTTTACTGTGCAACAAATTCTGAAGTCAGAGTCTGATCTGATTCATATCTTGCTTGAATCAGAATCCGAGCTTAACATCTCAGGTTCTGAAACAAGTTTAAGAAAAAGATGTAAACTTTCCCATACACAATTCAACCCCCTTCTTGTGTATTTTTCTCACATTCACAAACTTGTCAGCTTGATAATCCTTCCACCAAGAGTCGAACTCCTGCATGCAGTAGAAAAACCTTTTGAACTCTAAAAGCTTAAGCTCAAAATTATTGTCAGTTTTCTCAACTAAGAGTTCAAAATACGTCTCCTAGGTCATTCAGACAACACTCAAGCATAAGTCTTTCTTGCGTTGGAAATAAAAGTTGGGTTTAAACTGGCAAAGGCCAAACTGTCAAACCACAAGGTTAGGTTGATACCCAACAAAACCTACTCGAGTCTTTTTGGAGGAAATTCTTGTCGAAAGCAGCTTCAGTGTAAGAAAGGATTTCCAAAATCGTTGGATCCAACTTGATGAGCAGAGTCGTGTGCAAGAAACTCTCTTTTGAACCATGCAGGTTTATGACGTCTATCCGTGAAAGGGGCCATATGGGCAATAAAGTTGTACCTTTTTGCAAACATCATATAATATTCAGTGAAGCTCTCTGGTGTCGAAAGTCCTTTATCAGCAAGGGTAAGCAGGGCTAGTCGACTTCCTTCAATAAGCCAGTCTTTAGGTTCTCTAACAGAGCGATTGGATTTGTTAGCCACCAAATATGGCTAAAAAATATGCCAGAATGGACCCATTAATAGAAGTGTTCCCTTGGGATTTTTGGTCAAGCTAAGCATTTTCATGGCACTCGATGCCAAGCTTGAAGCCTCATAAAGTGAAGCCAAGATCAATTTTCTTAGACAAACAGTCCTTCCAACATGAAGTTGATTAGCAAGTGTGACATAGGATTTTGCCACTTGCAGAGAACTCAAATAGAAAATGAAGTGTGATAGCCACAAATATAAGAAGACCATATCCTCTTCGTAAGAGACTTCTGTGGTGGCCTCGTCGAAATGATCAACAATAAAGTTGGTGAAGCTGACTTGTTTCGAGTTAAACCCAATAATACCGTCCGTTTTAACAAAAGGGTCAAACACTTCGCCCGTTGATCGAAGACCAGTGATGGTGGTTGAATTTGCAAATAAAAAACAACAGTTGAATTTGCCTCGATATCGTAACGACACTCGAGTACACTTAAGCATCCTAGAGGGAAATGTCACACCCTTGTCTAAGGAACTAGGGCCACGTGTAAGATCAATCATGTGTGACGTTTCAATGATGAGACCATCATTTAATGTGTCTCTTCCCAAGGCCACTAACGTCGACTCCCAAGTCTTTCCCACTTCTCTAAACGTTGGACCCGACATGATAAACTCAACCTAATTTTAATAAAGGCTTACTATTGACGTGCCATGACAAGCCTTGTGGGCAACTGTTCTGGACCGACCATTATCCAAAAGGAGGAAGCCTAACCACCAGTCTTGCCCAATCCACTTAAACACCAAAGGTACAATGTAACCATACTTTAAAGCTCTACACTAGATCCATACTAGGGGCTGCTGCCTACCATTAAATCTCATCAGATTGTCTCTACATTCCAAGTCGAAATGGTATGGAACGTCCATAACCGTCATTTCATATAGAAGACATCCCACATGAGACTTGAGGTACTCTATAATCCATATCTCAGTTTACTCTTCATTCTTAGATTGACTCAGATGTTTGAGTTATAATTTTGCATGTTCACCCCACAGCGTCGTATTGGAGATCTATTCCGCTACATTAAGACACTACTCTTTCATTTCACAAATCACTAATTTCTAACCTAACAAAAACTAATTAATTTAGAGACAAAAAATGTCCACTTCTTACATTTTTTCTTTAAAATAGAAAATTATTCTTCAAATTACAATATTATAAAAGATCAAAATTTTTAATAAATTAAAATTAAGATTAAATATAATAATTATTGATTTTATAGACCACAAATATATTTAACTCGATTTTTTTTTTTTTGGGTTAAGTTAATCTAGTTCAATCAAGCCACACTATCTATTCTATTGAAAAATAGATGTGGTAGTAAATGATTTCTCAATATCAAACAAGACCGTTAAGTTCAAAAATTAAGGGTCCCAATTTAATTTGAAAAAAAACCGGGCCCAATATCTGAACCGGTTCAATCGGTCCAAGAATAAAGCTAGAGCAGAACCGAGAGAGAGACAGAGAGAGTGAGGAGCGCATTTTTGTTTTGAAAAAACGCTCTCAAATTTCGAATTTCATTTCACAACGTTCTTCTTCTTCTTCTTCTTCCTAACACAAACCCTAACATCCTTCCCATTTCCCAAACCAAACACGATTCCGAACATACATGGCTTCCCGGAACCAGAACCGGCCACCGCGAAGTCCCTCCACTGTAATCCCCTTCTCTTTTACCTTCATGCTTGTTGTATTTCCTAGGTTTAGCTTTTGTTGCTTTCAATTCGAGTACAGTAGTGTTTTTTTTGTTAAATTTGTTTAATTTTTAGATGCAGAAAAAAGGGGTAGGTGCTGAGGAAATTCCTTCTGACAAGCGGAGAAGGATTGGTGGTGAAAAATTGGTGGGACTGGGTAGAGGTAGGGCTCCATTTGGTGCGCTCAACAACAAATCGGAAGTCAATGAAGTTAGCGGTGCTGGTGGTGGTTCTTCCGACGGATCTGAAGGTAGCGTAGTTGATTTCACTGAAGAGGAAGTAGATGCTCTGTTGGAAGAGAGGATGAAAAAGGGGATTCCCCGTGATACTAAGGTATTCTCTTAAGCTAGTTTGGTGATTTGTGCTGTGCCAGTTTGGTGATTTTGAATTCGATTAATTACTGGGTTTTGGTGTTACTTAAGCTAATTTTTTTGGGTTTGATTTTTACCTTTTGTTTTGCAGAAAAAAATGGAGAATATGGTGGATCTAATCAAGAGACTTAAACAATGTGTAAGGTGGTTTAAGGGTAAAAAGGAGAAGCTTCAGACAGATCTTGAATCAGCTGAGAAGAAATGCGTTGATACCGGTGAGCCTTCTCTTTAAACTTAAGTTTTTGTTTACTCTTTGGCACTGATGAAAACACCTTGCTAAGCATGTTTTTAGATGCATCATACATGTCATGTTTCTTTACTCCCTTTGGATGGCTTTATTTGTTTATTTATTTTGAGCATGGGTTCTAGTCTTGCTGTGATGTTGTGCTATTAGGCATTTTTGTATGACATCTAGCAGTAACAGTCAGGAATATAGTATGAGTAGATTATTGTAAAGGCTTCAATATATGACCAAATGAAGAAAATGCTTGATTTTACTGTTCGAAGTTATGCTTAGTTGTTTACAAGGAATGGCATTTTCCATACTCCGTAAGAAATTGTTCTTTTTATTCTAATGACTAGTTAAGTCTTTAGTTTTTCTTTTTAGTCAGTACTTTGCATTATCCCAGCATTTGAACTCCAGGATGATTGTTAAGTCTTTTGTTTTAGCTAAAAACATTTAAATGTTTCAACATTATCTACATTGTTTTTTCTCAGAGAATGAGATGAAAACTAAGATAGATGAATTGAACGAGGCCATATTAAATTTGAGGACGACGATTTCTTCTCTAGAAGAGAAGGTTGCAATGGAAGAATCAGATAAACAGGTATGGTTGTTAGCCATGATGTTGTGGTTGGATAGTCCAGGTGATGTTTGCTTTTTGTCTCATGAACTTATTATTTCTTGTGTTTTTGGCTTCTAGGAAGTGACTGAATGTTATCGGAAAGAAAAAGAAGCCAGAAGTGTAGCTGAGCAGACGAACATTTCTCTTTCAACTGAACTTGAGAAAGTTTGTGATGAGAAATCCGCTATTGAACGGAAGGTAATATTATTACAGTTACTGTTTAAATATTTTAGTCGACAAGTCCCGCCGATATTGGTTTTACCAGCAGGTTGCCTCAACAATTTCCCTCACTCCTTTTGTTATTGTTGATTTTTGCAGGCCATTGCAACTGAGGACCTCTACAAGCGATCACAAGAGTATAATATCAGTTTGCAGCAGTACAATAGTCGCCTTCAGTCAAATCTGGAAACAGTTAATGAGGCACATAAACGACTGGAAACAGAGAAATCAAGTATTGTTGAGAACCTTAGCAATGCAAGAGGCCACAATAAGGCATTGCAAGAGCAGCTGGCATCTCTGAAAGTAAGTTATTTAGTGTTGATTAATGCCATCCGGCATATCATTTATGATGTCTATAGGTAGTTGTAGTTCATAATTTGTCTGCCGATACGGTTAAGTGTTTTGAATTACATGAAGTTCCTGTTGTGAACAAGTTGGGTTTATTTTTCTTTGAATGATTCCTTGGAAACGAAATCGAAAATGAGTAGACTGGACAATATATGAACTTGAATGAAGAACAGTGGAATAAAAATAAACTTGAAAACCTTGTGCATTTTGCTGATTCTGATTTAAGTGTTTTAAATTACGTGAAGTTCCTATTGTTAACAAGTAGGATTTTTTTCCTTTGAATGATTCCTTGGAAACGAAATCGAAAATGAGTAGACTGGATAATATATGGACTTGAATGAAGAACAGTGGAATGAAAATAACCTTGATAAACTTTTGCATTTTGCTGATTTTGATTTAAGTGTTTTAAATTACGTGAAGTTCCTATTGTTAACACGTTGGATTTTTTTTCTTTGAATGATTCCTTGGAAACGAAATCGCAAATGAGTAGACTGGATTATATATGGACTTGAATGAAGAACAGTGGAATGAATTTTGCTGATTTTGAATTAAGTTTTTTAAATTACGTGAAGTTCCTGTCGTGAACAAGTTGGGTTTTTTTCTTTGAATGATTCCTTGGAAATGAAATAAAAAATGAGTAGACTTGAATGGAGAACAGTGGAATGAAAATAAACTTGAAAACCTTGTGCGTTTGGTTGATTTTGAATTGTCGCTTGACATATCTTACAATATTTCTCATGTTGGATGCCTTGCTTTTCTGTTATCCCAGGCTTCACAAGACGAGGCTACAAAGGGTAAAGACATGTTAGCCACTGAACTCAAATTCCTCCGAGATGAGTTAAAACAAATTAGAGACGACCGTGATCACCAACTTGGACAAGTACAAGCTTTAACCGGAGAAGTAGCAAAATACAAGGAATATACAGGGAAGTCAAGCGAACAACTGGATACATTGACGGTTAAAACAAGTGCTCTCGAGGTTGGTTTAATGTTTCTTGACCACTGTAGTGACTGAGTATTATGCACTCACGTGTTCATTAAATTTATGACTTTACTTGTAGGAGGTATGTACTTCACAAAGACAACAAATAGACATGTTGCAGAAGCAGTTGACGGCTGAAAGAGAGAAGTTGAAGGTACAAAGTTATACTGATGTTTGCATGTGTGTGCTTTGTTTTTCCATATATTAATTTGACTCGAAAATTTACTTCACATTATTAAAATTTGGGTGGAGGACGATCATTTTCTTGTTCAACTATTGGACCTTATTACCAATTGTATGGGGCCTTTGCCTGTTCGTGTTTCTTGAATAATATGAATATCATATGCAGATATTCAACAGTAAGATAAATCCAAATATTTTTAACAGGGGAGAATTATTGATTTGAATGATATTAGTTGAATTTTGCTTGTAGTAGTTAGCACAAATACGATAACTACAACTGATAATAACTTTATTTTCTTGTTAGATGGCCGATTTGTCTTTTTCAGAAACAAGAACGGTGTTTGAAAAACAGGAAACAGTTATAAGTCAACTACGAGAGAGATTGGCAGAAAAAGAATTCCAAGTAATTGAAGGAGAGTCATTAAGAAAGAAACTGCACAACACTATTCTTGTAAATTGATTTTGCTGAAAATTTATCATTACATCTCATCATTTCAATTATTTGGTATAATATAAATAGTCTGATACTATATAATCATTTATGCTCATAGGAATTAAAAGGAAATATCCGTGTGTTCTGCCGTGTCCGACCTTTGTTACCGGATGATGGTCCTGCAGCAGACATGGTAGTTTCTTTCCCTTCATCAACAGAAGCTCTTGGCCGAGGCATTGAATTGGCACAGAGCGGTATGTCCACAAGCTTCTTTCTATTATCCTCTGTTTTCACTGTCTAATAAGTTTCATGTAGTTTATGCGCCTATTCGATTATAAGAATTTCACCATGTTTAAAAATGCAGGGCAGAAGTATTCTTTTTCATTTGACAAAGTATTTAATCAAGAGGCTTCTCAGGAGGATGTTTTCACAGAGATTTCACAGCTTGTACAAAGTGCACTTGATGGGTACAAGGTGATTTCTACTGTCTATTCTTTTTATTTCTTTTACTATATAAATACAAAACCTTTTATACATGAAAAATAGGCAAAACGAATTGGAAGCTACATAATGTTACAATTTGCAAGATGGAATAATGCTTATTCTTGGCTTTGGAGACTGTACACACAATTTTGTTGATGCAGTTTGACTTGTTGTAGCTATTTACAGTTTTTTCAGGGATTTAAATGTTTGAATGTGTTGGTTGCTGTTGTCCTTTTTCTGTTGCTTGCTTGTAGATTCTGGTAACTCTGGCCTTGTTTCTTAAAAAACAAAGTAAAAACCACCTAAAATTGAAGTTGATACTTTGGCACAGTACTTTGGCCACATGGATTTTGCTTGGCTATGCCCGTGTTGTGCTTGATGCTTGATACTTTGGTTTTGCTGTTGTTGATGTATTAAGTCCTAAGAATTGCGCTCGTTTTTTGATGTGCTATCTTTTTCGTTTTACACGATAAATATGCCTTGGCTTGCTGACAAAGGTTGTTTATTGGGACAGGTTTGCATTTTTGCTTACGGACAAACAGGTTCTGGAAAAACCTATACGATGGTTGGCAGGCCTGGTCTCCCTGAGCTGAAAGGCTTGATACCGCGTTCACTTGAACAAATATTTCTCGTTAGTCAATCTCTGAAAGATCAAGGTTGGAAGTACACTATGCAGGTAAATATACTATTTTACTCTCATTATTTTCATTTGCACATAACATCAGTAAAGAACCTTACAAATTGTGTAAAATATCTATTATAGGCCTCGGTACTTGAAATATACAACGAGACGATAAGGGATTTGTTAGCACCCACAGAAAATCCTGGAAAAAAGTACAATATTATACACGATGCCAATGGAAAAAACACATATGTTCCCGACCTGACTATTGTGGACGTGTGCGGTGCAGATGAGATTTCCACTCTCCTACAACGGGCTGCACAAAGCAGGTGAAGTAATAACTGAAATCTGCAAATATTATTATTAGGGATTTTGTGAAGTTATGCTGGCATGAGCTTTCCAGTCAAATATGTGCCACAATTTGAAGCTGTTAAGTTTCCTGATACTGCAAAAAAAATTTCAAATAAATTTGTAACACAATTTGAATATTTATTATCTCTTTAATTAATGTACAAGGTACAATGCGGATGTGTTTTTTCTGGCCTTTGATTTTTAAACGACAGTGCCTGTTACATTTTCCAGGTCAGTAGGAAGAACACAGATGAATGAACAATCGTCACGAAGTCACTTTGTTTTTACTCTTCGCATAAGCGGCATTAATGAGGTCCGCTCTTTGATATGAAAGTATATTTGCTGCTCTTTTGTCTACTGTCTCCTGATTTACTTTTATCTGGTTTGCAGAACACCGAGCAACAGGTTCAAGGTGTGCTAAACCTGATTGATCTTGCTGGAAGTGAAAGACTGTCAAAAAGTGGAGCAACTGGGGACCGTTTGAATGAAACTAAGGTGTCTTTTATTTTCATTGATATGACTTGAGCTTGATGTCATTAACTTTAGTTTCATCAATCAACTATTAACCAATGTTTGCCATATATGTCTCAGGCGATAAACAAAAGTCTTTCCTGTTTGAGTGATGTCATTTTTGCCTTGGCGAAAAAAGAGGATCATGTCCCCTTCAGGAATTCTAAACTGACAACCCTTCTCCAGGTATGCAAAGCTTGAATATTTGCATTCCTAGTGTTTGTCTTGCTTTATTTTTGTTAATTATAACCTTTTTAACATCATGTAACTTTCTGTTTTTTCCTTTGGCAGCCATGTCTTGGTGGAGATTCAAAGACTTTAATGTTTGTAAATATTTCGCCTGACCCAACTTCAACAGGAGAGTCACTTTGTTCTCTTCGTTTTGCCGCGAGAGTAAATAGTTGTGAGATTGGTATTCCTCGGCGCCAGACATCCACGAAGTCCTCCTCCGATTCTCGTTTGAGCTACGGCTAAGATTAAAGGTCTGCTAGCCAATGACATCGCTCAGACCAATAACCAAAATAACTATTGTTTGTAATGCTTTTGCAGGGATATAAGAAGTGTTGTTTTTTAGTCTTGGTTAAATGTAATTGTGTTAACATTTAGAGAATTGAGCATGTAGAGAGGCTTGGCTATAGCCTATAGCCTCAATGGTGATATTGGTTGCCTTGTATTGTATCATTTAACTGTGATATTACAAAATTTATTTTATTTGAGCAGCTTGCTGATTGTAATCTTTATATAGTAATGGAAAATACATCATTTGACTATTCTTTGGAATGGTTTTGGGTCATATGAAATGTTGATTTAATTACCATAATTATTCATTAATATGGATTGTGATGTTTTTTTTTATAATAAAACATGTATTGGTATTGTCTGAAAATAATTGCAAAGACTTGTATTTGACTCGCATAGAAACTGATAACAATGATAATAATAATTATAATGCATGAGGATGTGCGTGTCGATAATTTAACTTATCAATCTAAGTGAGCACTAATGCAAAAAAAGGGATCACTAATAGATTTATGCAACCTTTTATCAGTCTAAGTGGCCAATAGCGGCACCATTCTACTGTAGAGAGTGTATCTGAGGCTGAATGCTATGAAAAGAGCTTTGGCGCTGAAGAGCGGGTTTTCTGGAGAATTTTATGTCCGTTATCTATTTTTAAAATAAAAAAAAAACCTATACTATTTAAATTTATATTTATAATGTTTTAAGGATAATTTTAAAATTTTTAATTTAATTTAATTTGAGACTCAATTTTAATTTTTTTTATAGTCATTTATGCGCTTCAAGAATTATATATAGAGCTGATAGATACATTGCAGGTGAAGTTGTGGCTGCGTTTTTTGCCGTCTATGGGCGACGTTCAGGAGGGGTTTGCTTATGCAAACTCTGCTAACACGGTAATTGATGATGATACTTCGATACTAGTCGTGGAGCTGCATTGTGGTTTGATTGCGC
The DNA here is from genome assembly GCF_024323335.1 of Lathyrus oleraceus. Lineage (NCBI taxonomy): Eukaryota > Viridiplantae > Streptophyta > Magnoliopsida > Fabales > Fabaceae > Lathyrus > Lathyrus oleraceus. The sequence continues at coordinate 451,486,455 of NC_066579.1, forward strand.
GTGTGCAGTTTCCTCATAACTCCTTGTTAGGACAGGAATTGAATATGCAAGATCAAGAATGTTAATCGTTCTAAGCAAGAACATATTGACTAGGTATTTTGGGAGCCTAGGAGGAAGGTGAAAGGAATACAGATTGAAGAATGCAAATGCGGTGAGTATGAGTTCCCTGCAATTATTCTTTCTCCGGAGGAGGAGAACCGCATTGCACAACCTTGGAAAAATGGTGTCATTGTCAAGATGCTGGAGAGACGCATCTGATTCAAAGCTCTGAAAACCAGACTGCAACAATTATGGGCGCGGAAAGGCATCATTGACATAGTGGACCTTGGGCAAGATTTCTTTCTTGTTACCTTTACATGCGAAGAAGATCAAGAATTCGCTTTGCTTGAGGGGCCTTGGATGATTTATGATCATTATTTGACAGCTCGAGAGTGGAGCCCTAACTTTTATCATGCCGGAGATGCGATTGAAGAGCTTGCGGTTTAGGTTCGCATTTCTGGATTGCCAATTGAATATTACGATGACAGAGTTTTAATGTATATAGGTAACATAATCGGAAAAACTGTCAAAATAGACAAGAACGCTTTCTCGCGAGAGATGGAAATATGCCTGATTGTGTATCCAAGTCAATTTGCCGAAGCCTTTGCTTGCTATGTTTTCGATAAAAGGGTAGACACTATAAAATTGAATATGAAGGTCTTCACCTTCTTTGCCTCTCTTGTGGTCGCTTTGTACATAATTCTGGTGGGTGCACTGCTACTAAGGATTTTCATCCTGAGATTAAAATGAATAATGTCTCTGAAGGTATTGATCCTAGAGCAGCCGTGGTTGACGATGAAACAAAGGTCACAGGCCCGTGGACTGTGGTTCAAAAACTGAAACGTGCTAGAAAACATAAATTTGAGACTACAAAGGAAGCTAAAGAGGTTGAAAATACTGGACCTGCTGGGAAATCTAAAGATTATATAAGTGGAATGGGTTCTAGATTCATGGCGCTTGGTGACGAGACTATTGTTACTGAGCAGGAAAAGGAGATAGAGATAAACTTTCCGAGAACAAATATAGAGGATAAAAATCAGTATGAAGAAGTTCAGTTGGTGGAAAACTTGGATGATAACAAGGTTAATGGGGGCAAAATGAAGGATAAAAGAGCTTTATTAAACACATCAAAGAAGCAAATTGCTGTCAATATGGGGACCCATAGAATTTACAAAAGGAATGATAGAGATGTAGTGAAAAACAAAGGTATCCAAGGTTTTGATGAACAACTGACAGTTGATGAAGCCAGTGCCCTTGTTTCAGGTCTTAAGCTCCAAAAATGATTCAACTGTTGTGGAGAAAGGTGCTGCTAAGAATAAAGAAGGAGCTCAAAGGATCAAGAGGAACAATCTTAACCAACTTGGTCCTAAAACTTTGAGAGCCCAAGATGATGTAGCCGTATACTGAGCCAGAGTATTGTCCCTCTCAACTGCTAATTTATTCTGCTGTTCCTGACAAGGATATTCCTCCTTGTGCAGTCGAACGAATAAGGGATGATGCTGTTGAATCCAGATCCAAGGATGTCGGTGAAAGAGACTTGATCGAATTGTCGAAACAAAATCTGCTGTAGGGTGACAAGGTCGGAAAACTAGAGTTTTGTGAACCTTATGTATTTGATAAATCCTGTCGAATGAAGTTTAATAGATGTAAACAAAGAACATATGGTTCCCTTGATTACATTCATGTTGATCTTTGGGGGCCTGCAAGGAATCCTTCACACTCAGGTGCAAAGTATTTTCTATCCATAGTTGATGATTATTCTAGAAAGTTATGGGTATTCATCCAAAATACTAAGGATGAAACTTTTGAAAATTTCAAAAGTTGGAAGACTATGGTCGAAAGCCAAATTGGAAGGAAGGCTAAGAGGTTGAGGACCGATAATGGTCTTGAATTTTGCAATTAGGCCTTCGATAACTATTATGCTGAGTCTGGTATTGCAAGGCACATAATTACTGCATGTACTCCTCAATAAAATGGTTTGGCTGAAAGGTTTAATCAAACCATTTTGGAAAGGGTGAGATGCATGTCAGTTAGTGCGGGATTGAAGAAAGTGTTTTGGGCTGAGGCAGTCATGACTGCAACTTACTTGATAAATAGGTGCCCCTCGACAACTTTGGGGATGGAAACACCTAAAGAAGTCTGGTCGAAAAATCCATCTAATCTCGACAGACTTAAAATATTTGGATGTTTAGACTATGCTCACATTAGGCAAGATAAGGTCGAACTTAGAGCTCTGAGATGCATGTTCCTTGGATACCCTGAAGGAGTCAAAGCTTATAGGTTATGGTGCCTAAAGCCAGGTCACATGAGGTGTATCATAAGTCAAGATGTAGTTTTCAATGAAGCAAAAATGGCGTTCAAGAAAACTGATAACATTGGCCGAAGTACCAAGATATCGAAAGAAGAGTTGGAACATGAAGAGATTCCTATTGAGGTGGAACATGTTGATGCTGAATTGCATAACCCATATGAAGTCGAAGAAGAAGCAGACATTGATGTCGAAGATAAGGAGACTGATAATGATTACCTGCCGACAAGAGACATGTTGAGAAGAGTCATCAGGCCACCTCAGAGACTTGGTTATGCAGATCTCATAACATTCACCTTAATCTCTAAAAGTGTGGTCCTTGATAAAGAACCTAGAGATTACAAGGAAGATGTGAGGAGTCGAAACAAGACTGAATGACTAAAAGCCATGGATGATGAGATGAAATCTCTTCATGATAACAACACTTAGGAGCTGATTGAGAAACCTGCAAGGGCCAAGTTAGTCAGTTGTAAGTGGATCTTCAAGGTTAAGAAAGGAATCAAATGAGTGATATCGAAGAGATTTAAGGCAAGGTTAGTTGTTAGGGGGTTCACTCATAAAGAAGGTGTCGACTTTAATGATTTGTTCTCACATGTTATAAACTATATATCCATTTGAATGTTGCTTTCTATGGTGGCTGTAACACCCCGAATAAAATAAGAGAATTATTTAAATTAAGTTAATAATGTATTTATTAATTTAATTAAATAAATTGAATTATTGGATTATTATTATTATTATTATTTGGAATAATAATTAGTGGAAAATATATAAGTTGGAATAAGAGAAAAGGGTTTTCATTTTTTTGGTAAAGAGTTTCACGTGAAACAGAGAAGCGGCTGAAAAGTGGAAAGTGGAGAAAGGGCAAAGAGGAAGAGCTAGAGAGCAAAGGTTGAAGAACGGAAAAGCTTGAAGCTTAGAGATTGCCGGATTATCTCAGGTAAGGGGGGTTTATCGTCGTTTAATGGGTATTATAGATTAACATGTCATGGGTAGTGATAAACCGTTGAAGTGACCCTAATTGGGATGTTGAATGCTGAAATATTGTGATGAATAAGTTGTATTAAAGCTGTAATTGAGTCCGTAATTGTGTGAGTCGTGTTCCCCCGAACGTATAGCTTTTTACGGAAATTGAATCGGAGGTCCGGAAGTCCTCCAACGGCGGAAAATGCGGAGAACTCTGCATTCTGCCTTGTGTTAGCGCAGGAACTGCTGTTTTGTCTGCGTTAACCGGTTAACCCAGGGCGTTAACCGGTTAACACTGTTATATTTTGTGAAAATGTGCTGTTTTGCCTGCGTTAACCGGTTAACCCAGGGAGTTAACCGGTTAACACTGTTGCGTTTTGCCAGAAAGTGTGTTTTGTCCTGCGTTAACCGGTTAACCCAGGGCGTTAACCGGTTAACACTGTTGGAAATTTGAAAAAAATTGATATTTTTAATGTTGTGAACCTAATTGGTGATTGGCCTATTATAGTTAATTGTGATGAGTAATTTTGTTGGATTTATGTTATGAAGTGTTGATACAAGTATGTTGCTGAGTTGTTCCGTGTACGGAAAGTTGTTGAAAATACTGAGTTGTAGGCTTGGTGAGCCAAAGTTGATTATAAGTTGATGTTGTTGAAAATATTGTTGTATTGCTATTATTATTATGTTGTCGACAGTTTAAAGTCGTGTATGCCATGTACATTCATATGCATTAAGTCGGAGCTTTGCTCACACCACGTTGGCCTGGATTGGCAAATTTTAAGTTGAAAGTTGAAGGCTTATGCCTTGATGCCCAATAAAATGGCAATGATTTTAAGTTGGGAGTTTTACTCCGAATGGTACCACATGCATGACGAGTCGAGTCTCATTAGAGTTGCATTTTGTTGGCTTGTTGTATGGATATTTAATTTAATTGAGGAGTGGAATTGTGTTGATATTAAGTATGATGTTTGAGTTGATGTGCCGTTACTGGATGTATGTTACGATTAGGGTGATGAAATGTGTGAATTTACTTAGCATTACATGATGATTTATAATGCTTATTATATCGATTGAGGAACTCACCCTTACAACTATTTTTCAGGTAACGAACAAATGAGTTGAGGGGAAGCTAATGCTTGGAGTCTAGTGTAGTCTCCTAAGTGGGTCATGCTCTGATAGATGTAACATCGGGAGGGAACATTTTTAATATTGTTGTTGATGATTGTTGAACCAGTTTACATGTAGTATGTTGCATGTTTTGAATGATCGATTTGATCTCTATCCGCTGCGTATTGTGCAAATGTTTTATGTTTTGAGTTAATGAAAGAGCATGACAGTTATTATGGTGTGAAATGTTGTGTGACACCCTTGGTGCATAGTTACTCTGATTGATATGTGTTATTTTAATTATATACTCGGGGTATTTTAGAAGGGTGTTACAGTGGCGAAGTTCGACCTAGAACTTGAACATACAGATTTGAAGACTGTCTTCCTGTATGGTGATCTAGATGAAACAATCCTAATGATGCAACCTGAAGGGTATGCAGAAAAAGGAAAGGAATATTATGTGTGTAAGCTAAATAGGTCGTTATATGGCCTGAAAAAATCTCCCCAATAATGGAATAAGATATTTGACAAGTTCATGACACAATTAGGTTACACTAGGAGCCAGTTCGACCATTGTGTTTACTTCAGATTTCGACCTGAAAATTCACTTGTTATTTTGTTGCTTTATGTGGATGACATCCTCATAGAAATCAACAATGTCAAAGATGTTACGAAGGTGAAATTTGAACCCGATAATGAGTTCGACATGAAGGATATGAGAGCTGCCTCCAGGATTCTTGGGATTAATATCCGGAGAGATAAAAAGTAGTCAATATTATGCTTATATCAAGAGACATACCTGAAGAAGATTCTCGACAAGTTTGGTATGTCGAATTCAAAGCCTGTGGTAAAACCGACTAATCCCCAATTCAAGTTGAGTTTGACTTAAAGTCCTAGTACTGAAGTCAAACGAGGCTATATGAATAACATTCTATATGCTATTATAATAGGTTCTTTGATGTATGTTATGGTCTGTATGAGGCCAGACATAACGTACAGAGTGAGCCTTGTAAACAAGTATATAATCAATCCTGAAAAGATGCACTGGCAAGCATTAAAGTGGATTCTAAGGTACATAAATGAGTCTCTAAACATAGTACTTATTTATGGTGGAGCCTTTGGTGATGATAACAAATTCGAAATCGAAAGATTTGTCGACTCTGATTATACAGGTTGTATGGATATCAAAAAATCTATTTCTGGATATATGTTCACTATATTTGGCATAACAATCAGTTGGAAAGCGACACTTTAGAAGGTTGTTTCCTTATCAACCACTGAAGCAAAGTATATTGCCCTCACTGAAGCTGTGGAAGAAGCATTGTGGCTTGAAGGTTTTGCTAAGGAGCTGAAACTTCAAGGTCTAGTTATCAATGTTAAATGTGATAGCAAAAGTGAAATACACATGTCGAAGAATTCAACCTATCATGAGTGAACCAAGCACATCAATGTGAGAATGCATTTTATCATAGAGATTATAGAGCATGGAAAAGTCCAAGTGCTAAAGGTTTCGACTGAAGACAATGCTATTGATATAATCACCAAGACATTGCCAAGCTGCAAGTTTTTCCACTGTATGCAGTTGATAAAGTTGCATGAAGAAAGCTAGTTTGTTTCCTTGATGTTTGTAAAGTTTGTTCCAAGGTGGAGATTTGTGAGAATTTGGATTGAACTCTAATCTCAACAGGGATAACTTGATATTTCGATAGAAGTTTTGCATATTATAGTCAAAGTGTGTTCAAGCATGTTGTTGAAATATATTAACTTGCATTCTAATTTAGCATGTCGAATTGGACATTTGTTTAAGTCCAATTGTTTAAGTTAACTTAGTAGTCTATAAATAGACTAGTTCTCTCAGATTGTTGAGAGATGTTAATTGTTGGTATTCACTTGTAATTTTTAAACCCGTATTGAGTAAGTGAATAGTAAAACAGTTTTAGCCAATCTTCTTCTTCCATCTTCCATCTCTTTCATAAACCTAATAGGATTTTTTGGGTTTGTTCAAGAAACTCAATATTTATCTCATAATTTTGTTATGTTATTGGCCACATCGTTTTACAAGAGTGAGTGATTGTTGTCGTCAAGTTATATTTAAGTATAGAGTGTGTATTATATAATTTGTCTAATTATTCAATGTTTAATTGATATCAATTTGATGATATTATTTTCATGTAATTTATTTTTCCCAATTTTTTAATTATGTTAAAAATATTTCCTATAATTTTTAATAACATACAAAATATTAAGATTATACTATTTTTTATATAAAAAACATACTAAATATAAATAAAATATTTGTATAATTTAAACATTTTTTAAATATATTTTGTAAACTAGAAGTATAAAGGTTAAATATATTCGTGATCTTCCTAAATATCTCAAATTTCGTTTTTAGTCTCATAAAATATTTCCTTCAAAATATAGTCTTCTTAAAATTTTCCATCCAAAGTTTTAGTTCATAATACTAAAATTATTATTAAAAATATCACTAATCCAATAATTAATTAATAAATCATCGTTAAATCAATTGCTAAATTGCAGGAGGATTAAAAGTGTAGATCAAAATTTTTAAGAAGATCATTCTTTAAAATTTTTTTTTGAAAAAATTTGAAATATTTAAAAGAACTATAAATATATTTAATTCTATTTATAAATAATAAGTTAATAAGTTAATAAAACTTATTTGTTTATGGCACAAACAATCAACTAGTCATTATAAGATATTTGAAAACGATTACTCTTCTAGAAGCGACTACTTATTATAAGTTATATAAGTTATTTATTAACTCACTTTTGGATGGACACCCTAACTAGCTATTTGAAAACGACTACTCTTCTAGAAGAATCTTCCAGAAGCAAAGGTAACCGAGATTAGACATGACAATATAATCCATATTTGTGGATACCCATTTAAACTCATTCTGAATTTGACGGAGAAATCTATTTTGGTTGAATTTAGGTTCGAATTGGAGTTTTTCTCAATTAAAAAATATGAGAACGAATCAGGTAATAGAAACACTAATACTCGTCCCAAATCTATCTCAGAACCCGCTATATTTATTTTATTATGTATTTTATTAATTTAATAATTTAGAATATTGAATATGTAGTTAATATTTTAATATTTTGATTTGTATTTATTATTTAATATATTTGAAACGTATGCATGAAATTTTTAAAATATCTTATTTTTATTATTTATAATATAATTTGATTTTAAAAAAATAAATATTTTTATTAAAAAATTGATTTTATTAAATAGATGAAAATCCAAATCCAATTCGAAATTGCTTTTGACTTGTTTGAGCCATATTTATGTTTTAATTCTCCCTCACCAACTCATAATTTAGAATTAGGATTTGGACCAGAGAAGGTAAAAAAAAGTCACCAACACACCCCATTATCATTGCTAACTTAGAGTGGGCCTCATTGAATCCAATGGTCGGTAGAATTAGAGCTACGTTGTCTTTATTGAGATGAACGGTGGATAATCAAAGATTTGATTGAATATTTAAAGATACCCATATCTTTTTCTTTTATCTCTTTGTTCCTTTTGCAACCTGTACAAACAAACAATACAACTAATTGTTTTTCGTCGACATACATTTTATTGTTTATTTCAGTATTTATTTTAATTCAACTCATTTATTTCAATTTATAATAATATAAACATTTATATTTATCCAAATTTCACTTCAATAATTAAATTGTTAACTGAATTAGCCACTAGTTTTTTTTTTTAAACTATTGGCACTAAGTTTTTAATTTGAATAAAATAAAATTATTTAACAGGATGAGATAGAACCTTGTTTAGGAGTTTGTCCTTATCCGTTGAGGAAAATAATGTAACATTGTCTGCTGTCATCTTATTTAGTATCAGTGTTTTTTTTAAGACTCTTCATCTTCAGCTGCAGATAGTGAACAGTGAAAAAAACACTTTCCTTTTGTTGTTGTTCTTTTGATCAATCCATCAAGTAGAAGTTGAAGAAAGGTGAAAATGGAAACCATAGAGCTAAACAAACCCAAAGTGGTGGTGATTGATTCTGTACAATCATGGGAATTCTATGTCACCCAAGCTTCTAACCAGAATTCCCATGTAAGTTAAAGTTTGGATTTTTTTGAAGCTTGATCTTAGAAAATGAGTATTTGATTAGGGGGTTTTCTAGTTTTGATTCAATTTGGTTTTTTAGGATATAATTGTGGATAGATTGATTGATATATGCTTACAGCTTTTGTATTTTTGTGGAATGGATCTTAGATTGTTGTTCACTTTACTGCTTCATGGTGCATGCCATCAGTGGCTATGGTTTCATTTTTTGAAGAACTTGCATCAGATTATCCAGATTTTCTCTTTCTCTCTGTTGATGTTGATGAAGTTAAGGTAATTTTTCTTTCTCAAGTGCTTCTTGATGCAGATAATCATTAATATGTATCTGTCAAGTTTTTGGTTGAGTTGATGTGAGGACTTGCACGTGTTCTATTTTGACATTGCTATTCAGATTTCTTCTGGTTTATTTATGAACATATCAAAGAATTGCTGGGACACTCAGAGTAGTCAATCCCGGATAGCCGCCGACCCTGAAAATAGGATAGCGAGATGGCCGCTATTTGACCAGTTTTTAGACAAATTACATGAATAATAATTATAAACATATGAAGTGTACAGAGAGATGAGGGAGGAGCTTGTGATTTTGTGCAGAAACTGCGACGAAGGAAGGTTAGGGTGGAATCTCAACTCAAATTTGATAGAAAAACCTAAAATTACCCTTAAAACATTTAAAGTTTAAGGGTAATTTCGGTTTTTCAGAGAGGAAAAGGATAGCGGGACAGAAACTGCTCCGCCCCCGCTACCTGCTATTTACCCTATATCGACTGTTATAGTGTTCTGCACTGCTAAGACTCTTCCCGTAGCCGCTTGCTATAGCGGGATAGTGCAGCTATTGGCCGCTATTGACTACTCTGGGTACACTGTCCAAGATCTTATTCTTTTCCGATCAAAAGTTTCGTGCTAGTGTTTCACATTCTTTATGTTCTTCAAAGTCATATAATTGACATACAATGTCACTACTATAGTGACCACTTTGAATATTTGAAACTTTTCGAATTGATGCGAAAGAGTAGTTAGCATTTGGATTGGAATCTGATATCGTTATAATGGTTATGGTTTCCTTTTTTTGAGAGGAAGGGATTGTATCATTATGATGGTTATGGTTTGATATTGTTTAGCGATGGAAATGAACGAATTTGAACTTTCTTGGGTACAGGAGGTGGCCGCCAAGAATGATATAAAGGCAATGCCAACATTTTTGTTGCTGAAAGATGGTGCTGGTGCTGCATCCGAGAAGATAGTTGGTGCGAATCCAGAAGAGCTAAAGAAAAGGATAGACGGGTTTGTTCAGACCACTCGCGCATCGATTGCATAGTATATGCATCTGTATGATGTTTTCACTTTGCAAATTGTAAGAATTGTGTTTATGGTTCTGCACTAAAGTGACTTGGTCAAAAACCTTTTCAGTTGTGATGTTTTATGTCAATTCTTCAAGTGTAAATTTCCTAGTTTCCATTAGCTTCATGCTTTTGTTAATGGTTTACTACTTTCTACAGTTTTTGTGGCAGCAAGGATTTGTATATTTTATCAGTTTTTAATGTTGTGGATTTTTATCACTTCGTTGGAAGTCATGTTTATTGGGCATGGTTGAGTTGTTGATATTCTCTTATGATTTGTATTTTTGGTTATAAATCAGATATTCTTTACGTGCCGAAGAAGCATAGGAACCTTTAAAAGTAGGCGTGTCGCGGTGTCCGATACGCGTCGGTATCCGACATTTATATGATATCCGTATAACATGGGTCAAAAAAGTCGAAGGAGGGTCGAAAAAGTTAAACAAGTGTTCATTAAAAAATGAATTTTTTCGATACTCTTTTGATCAATGATCTCATAACATGTGATTTTTGGAGTATTAAGATAAGATCCTACTTAGACAAAAATCATAAAACATGCTAATGAATTCAAACATTCAAATCTACCAAAAATCTTGTCAATCAATACAATCATTAAACAGCAAAACATGCTTTCTTATTTTGTTGCAAAAATTATACTATATCTACTATGTATAAATACTTCGTCTTGAATGCAATATTTTTCACACAAAATCTTTCCATATTATCATATTTTCTTTCATTCAACTTCATTCTCCTTCAAGTTTTTGTGTTTTAACCATGTCTGAATACATTCATAAGCGAAATACCGATTTAATATTTTTTGTCGTTCCGTCTCCGATAAAGATTCGACTATGGAATATAGATTCGTTTGAACGTCTTAATCAGACGTTGACCAATTGGTTAGATGGAGAAATTGGAGATGGTAAAAGGATTAGAAGAATCCAATGGCTTATGTCCACGTTCAACCAAAATGGAGAAATGCATGAATGGGTGGATATTAAGACTGATCGAGACGTTCACAGGATGATGCATTACATGTTCAAAATTGTTTTGATGGTAGTAATCACATAGTTCTTGTATTCTAGTTGTTTTAATTGTTTATGTAATGGTATTTTCGTCACAAATGTATAATATGAAATAAATTTAGAGGATGTGGATTTGGAACCATATATTAGAGGATTTTGATTTGGAAATCTCCTTAACATTGTCTCGTACTCGGTGGACTACAAATTCATTCTTGCTTTGTTGGAGAGATGGAGATCCGATACCCACACATTTCACCTTCCTATCGATTTGTGTACCGTCACACTTAAGGACGTATACATGTTGTTGGATCTCCGTATAGATGGTAAGACCGTGATGGTAGAGTAAACCAGGACAACTCTATCTGCAACGAATTATTAGGTGCCCCTTTGTGTGACGTCTAAATTGAGGGAGAGTCATCCGGTCAAGCAAGGGAGCATGGTATAAATTTAAAATACCTTAAACAATATTATGCGAGTATAATATTGTCCGAAGAATCAACCGAGTATGAGAAAATAATTAAAGGTCGGTGTTATATTATGATTTTATTTGGTAATTTTTTATTTCCAGAAAGTACAGGTAATTCAGTAAATATTATGTATTTACCGTTGTTACGCAACATTAATAAGGTAAGCACATATAATTGGGGTTCAGCTGTGTTAGCCCATCTATATAGTGCAATGTGTAAAAATACAAAAAAGAATACTTGCACATTTTTTTTCATGTGCGTATTTGCCACAAGCATGAGGTTGGTCAAGAATGCTATCACTCGCCCCGATAAACGAGAACCCATTCATGTTTCCGTTTGCAACAAAGTAAGTGTAACACTTTACCATTTAATTAATTATATTTTATATTACAATTAACTGTAAATAATATTTTTCAATTTTTTTTTATCTAAGGTGGTTAGTAAGGGGGATGAACTACAATAGGTGTCTGAAACACGCTATAATAGTCTATCCCAATCTATTGGACCACAATGGACCAGATGATGTAATACTCATACACAACTATATTTTAATTTAAAAATACTTATCAAATTATTTATCATCTAATCGGTTCGTATTATTTTACAATTTATCTGGAGGTCATATCTGGGTCTTGATCATGATGTGAACCATGACGATGCTGCAGTTTGGACAACAAAGACACCAATTATCCGGTTCACTACTATGGAAATGCACCAGAGTGACCGGGTCAAACTGCAGTTCGGCATGCAACAACATATTCCAGAATCTCCCACGTGTTTGGGGAATTGGCATAAAAAAAGAGTTGATGCCCAATGGGATTATTCCGACTGCAGAGACTTTGCAAAAAAGATGTGTCGTCAATGGAGGAATCGACGACAATATATCTTAAAGAACCAGTCATCCATGGTGCAAGACCAACTCAACAATATATGACACAGTTTAGGTCGGTAACAACTCAACAATTTGTGTCTGAGCCGCGATATTTGATGGATCCACGCCAACTAGCTTCGTCATCATACTCCCAATAACAAGTCCCCGTCCAACACCAATGTCAAACCACCCAAACTCAACAACCAACGTCATAACATCAATCTACCACATACATCCAACAACCAAACACCCAACTTCGCAACCTATTCATGCCATCCACCCAACAACCAAACACCCAATGTCGCAATCCTTTCATGCCACCCACCCAACCACAAAACCAAGAATCAAACCATACCCACCAACAACCATACGCTTCAACCACAACCGTCTATAGTCCAGATGATTCATATGAGTCACTTCATCGTAACCCCCCACCAATGACCACTAAAACATCCCATCACTAAAACACACAACCATTGTTTAACTATAGTACGCCCTAGGAACCATTATTTAGTTTTCAAAACGATTCAATGTCCCAATTTGGGCAACTATACCGTCCACAATCCACTCAATCCCATCGACCTAACTACGATGACATGGGCACCGAACTCCATTACGGAAGCGCGGTTGGCCAAAGCCCCTCCGGGTATTGGGAACAAATGATGACACATATGTCAAATACCGCTGGAACTTCCGCCGGACCTTCACACCAGCCATCATTCGATCATGTCAGCACACAAAGACCCCAAACACCTTAGAAAAATCGTGGGAGACCTCGAAGACAAACTAACGCACCTGGATGTGGAATAGTGAAACGTTTCAATCGGGCTGATCATTAAATTTTTGTCAATCCCATGTAACATTTATTATATCATGAATAATTTTTTTTCTACATTATTTTTTATTATTTCATAAATAAATAAAAATTTAAAGAATTTTTTTTTTAAAAAATTTAAAGAATTTTTTTAAAAAAAAATACAAGGATGTATGCGTCAGATGAATTGGCGCATACACCACATGCATTAAGTAGGCGCCTAGGGCATTGACGTCTCCTCATGAGGCCCAATGCAGGCGCCAAGGGCATTGACGCCTCCTCATGAGACTTCCAATGTAGACGCCAAGGCCTTAGGCGCCTCCTCTTGGACCAAAACGGATGCGCTAGTTCATATGACGCATCTTCTTTTAAATGTGGTTATTTTAAAAAAAAATTCTCGTAAATTTGTCTCAAACTCCCTAGTCTATCGTAAATTATTATTTTTTAATGTAAATCAATTTATTTTTGTCCTTAAAATGTGTTTGATTCGGAGTAAATGAAGAAGGAAGGAAATTTTTTTAATTAAATATATTTGGTTTAATTTTTAGGAAAAGAAAGAAGAAGAAAGGAGGAGAGCAAAATTCTCCAAAATATATTGTTATGCCCCTCTCCAAATGAGAAGATTTGGAAAGGAAGAGAGGAAATATGAGTTTTGATATTTATAATATTATTATATTTATTAAAATTTTCTCAATTTAATTTTAGTATTTCAAAATCATTTATTTTCTTTTGTGTTGTTACTTCTCTTTTTAATAATTTTTTTAGATTATCTTCATCAATTTATTATAATTGTTCTTCACCTCAAATTATTTTTGAATTTTGTACTTAATATAAACCATATTCATTTCACTTTTTTAAATAATTTTTTTATACTTATTTGTATTTGTTTTTTTCTTTTAACTTTATTATGTATACTATCATATTTTTTTTATATCAAATTTTAAATAATTTATTTTATTAAATATTTTAAACTATTAATATTTAATAAAAAAATATTTTATATATTTGTGTTGTTAGATGATTCATATCGATTTAAAAATTGTTATCAATATATAGTTTAATTTGAGTTGAAGAGTTAAAATCTGAATCAAATTTACTCAATTTTTTTAATGTTATGTGATAAGTTATTATTTTTTAATCACTTAATATTAAAAATTTTATTATTAAAAAAATATATGAATTTTTTAAATTTGAATATCATATCACTTATAAAATTATAAGAGTAAAAATATAAATTATTAATAAAACTCCTCCACTCCCCTCCTGAATCGAACATAATTTTGAGTAGGCCTTAAGAAAACACTTTATCCTTACATGACTCGAGCTCTCCCCTCCCCTCCTTAATCAAACATAATTTTGAGTAGATCTTAAGAAAACACTTTATCCTTATATGACTCGTGCTGAAGGGGATGTGTACATGTCCTTGTTTTTGATAAATCTTAGAAATAACGAATGTGCCAAATTGGTTATGCCAACCCAAATCCCAAGCAAATCAATATCTGAATATCTGAACCATATAGGATTAAGAACACAAGAGATATCATGATTTGAGATTTGGAACAATCAAGTTCGATTTCTAATCAATACTAAGAGATCATATCAATTATATTAAATTGTTTCTGATGGACTTTCACCTTAGTGGGTCAAAGCTGCTGTATAAGAAAAAAAGTGCAACAAGAACATGTACACAATTCATAAGAGAATTCAATTATATCTTTATTGATTTTCACTAATAGAGCTATCATCGATGTGATCGTAACAATAAGATTTAGCCGTATTGAATTTGCTTTTGATTATAATTTTGGTAAACAAATAAAATTTATTTCTCCTTCAAATATACCTTAAATTAACATTTCAAATTTGTTGAGACATGAAAAAGTTATCTTTCATGCGCAAAATAGAAACATTAATGCACTATGAACTTTTTCTCAAAACATGTGAAAATAACAAAAATACTTATAAGAAAGAGCAAGGTATACAAACAAAAACTCATATAACACAACACAACTGTTTTATTAACAAGGTAGTTTAAACCCCATATATTTCCCTGACTTGTAATCTTCCCAAACCTTAATGGCCCCAAAGCTAGTCATAAGAACAACACTTAAAGACATCACTATGCTAACTGAAAACACTATTATTGAAGGTCTTCCATATTTTCCAATTACTTTCTGCACAACCAATAATCCAATAAGTGATGCAACAAAACACATTATGGCCAATATAAGTGCAGTCTCTACATGTTCCATTCCCAACAACAGATACTGCAACGCCGACATCGTAGACGAAAAGAAAACCATGAAAGAACATGTTGCTGCTGTTACCTCAGGAGCTATTCCGACTTGAAGAAGAAGTGGACTTATAAGCATTCCACCTCCGATTCCGAAAACACCGCCTAGTATTCCTGCTAGGAGTGCCATCAATGGAAAAACAAGCTTATTCGATGGACAATTTCTGTTCTGACATTGTACTTCTGGTATAAGAGACGGCTCTTGAAGACTTTCTTTTCTAAATACCATCCAAGCAGTGAAAACAACTGCTAGTGGTACTTGAACTGATGAGATAATCCAGTATCCTACACCGCATGGTTCCATTGGAATGATTCTCTGCAGAGTTTTAACAATTGCGTCAGTCGTTTGTTCGTTAAACGTTATAAGAATCTAAAAGTAGAAGATTAGGACCAAACTTCATGCTCGGGTAACAACAACAATCAAATCTTATTACACTGAGCAGAATCGACTACAAAAAAAAAATACTAATATAACAAACAAGAAGTATATTTAACTTAAATCTTTACAAAGGGAAAGTTTGAGATAGGACCCTACATGTTAAGGTATACTATTTACCAATAGTGGCAACCAAACAATCACTCAACAACACATGATTAAAAAAACACTTCGTTTCTAAATTTAGCAAAACTTTTAGATTCACCACTATACTATAGATCTTTTAGATAAGCTATTTTATGAGAAGAAGCATATTTTTATTCTTTCCTCCTCATTAGTGATGTGATCAGTACTCACTATAGCTTGTCTCTATCGATTATTATAAGTCTAGATTTTCTGCCATAAATATTTCCCTCGATTCTACTTTTAGAAATTCGATATCTGGTCCAAGGACCGACTAATCAACACTACAATTTCATTGTCCCTTAGCAGAGGGTCAATTGAAGACAGAGAAAAACTTTGTATGGACCGACTCTACACTGAAATTGAAATTGTTAGTACTGACGAGATCTTGAGATATGCACACTTTTAATCAGGTTTCAGACCAGACGTTCACCTATACTATTACAAATTTCCTAACTTTTGACTAAAAAAACACATACTATGTTAGTATTAGTCCAATTTCAATTCTAGTATGGCAACCAAATCAGGAACAAATTTGTTTCATAAAAGATTTAATAATAACAAGTAGCATCACCTGTCCATTTCCATTGCCGCGAAGAAGATAAATAGAAAAGAAAGAAAGCCACACCAAAAGTAACACTCCCAATTTCAACCAAGGAATACACAACTTGACACTATTTTCTTTAGGGACCATAACAAGATTCTCTTCAACTTTTTCTGACCTATCGTTTTCCTTCTGCAGTAACCTCACCAACCCTTTAGTACTAGTCTCTTTCTCTAACAACCCTTTTTCAATTTCCTCAACTCCATTAACCCTTATTTCTTCTGATTCAATGGTCCAAAACATCACTCCACTTTTACATGTTTTTGAGGTAGACCAAGCAAGAAAAACAGCAAACATTAACGTTATCAACCATTCTGGAAAAACAAGGTTACAAATAACACCAACACTCACTCCTAGTAACATACAAGGTTCAGATGAAAGTGCTATATCATAATCAATCAATGATTTTCCACCAAATTTTGGACTTGTTGTAAACATATAGCATATAACATTTGCAACTGATCCTCCTGTGACCATAAAAGCTGAAATACTTGAAGCTACTTTCAAGTCTAAACCAGCTACAATAGTTAGTATAGGTATGAAAATTCCACCACCACCTATTCCACCAGCACTTGATATTGATGAAGCTATGAAGCATAGGATTCCAGCCACCACCAAAGGGACTGAAACCTGCAACTGTGATTCTTGGAATCCTTGTGTTAGAGCTTTCAACTGAGGGATTTTGTTTAGAATATGGTTGATATTGAGCATAGTTGAAAAGGGTTGTGTTTGTTTTGCATTTGAAGGGTTGAAAGCAAAGATAGTGATGAAAATTAGAAGTATAATACTTTTAGTTCTCATTTTGGTTTTGAGAGTGTTCTAGCAATGATGAAGAGTGAGGTGGTGAGGTTAGGTGGCATTGTTAGGCCTTTTTATAGGAAGATAGAAGAAGTGATAAAAGTACAACTTGATGGTGCAAAATAAAATGAATAGCAATTGATTTTTGTTCTTTTGCATATTATATTATAAGTTTTAAATTGCAGTCCGAAATACGAACTATATCATCAGAAAATTTAGTTGTTTCAAATATTTTCATTAAAACTAAATTTTCAGAATCTAAAACTTAATTTAGTTTTAATATAATGAAATATTTTTAATATTAAATATTTTTTAACGGTGTATTTCAAAAATCTGTCTATCAAATTTTATGCTATAATGATTGTAATATGCATCGTAACAACCGCAATTATCACACATTATTTGTCACCGCATCCGAAATTTAAAACCATAACTTTATTGTCTTTATACTTTCTTAATTTATTGTGAGGAAAAATGATAAAACAATATGTTCTTTTTGATTTTGTTATTTATAAAAGTTGATAAATAATAGTAAAATGAAAATAGTGGATATATCATTCACAAATTGGTAACATGAAGAAGGAGGAGGAGAATGGCAAAGAAACAACATGTGGTGTCAGTATAAAGCAGTATGCAACAAAATTACAGGTAGTGTGAGAAGGAAAAAACAGTATTGCGCCGTTGATTTGGATATCTATAGACACAGTCTACTAAATTTCCACACGTCCCATTCCATGTTTTCTCTTTTTTACGTGTTTCATTTTGTTAGAAAAGAAAATACAAACGCAAATAACAAAGAGTTGACACGATGTTTGAATGAAGAAAAAATTATTGTTACATACCATATTTAATAATACTGGGATACTTTCATATTGTGATCGAAGTTATGCATGTTATCAGAGTCAGCCTAATCAAACCGCAATTCTAATTTAAAAATAGATTAAAATTATAATTATAATAATTAAAAATAACACATAAAAATATAATTATATATTAATAAGAAAAGATTTAATTATAATTATTATGATTTTGATTCATCTCATTTTTTTAATATATTAGATTTTTATTATAGTTTTTTTTTTATAATTTATTTGATTTTTTAATAATGTTTTTTATATTTATTAATATTAATATAAAAAAATTGAACTTTTAAAATTTTTGGGATCGTCTAAAATTTGGGGTCTTGTGCTGTAGAGCCTACTGCTCTTGTACAGAGTCGGGCCTACATACTATAACCGAAGTCTGATCAAGCATGCATGAGTCGAAAATGTGCGTGTTGTAGTCGGAGCTTGTTCTAGCATGCAGTCGAAATATGTTAGCTTGTTGTTTAAGTTAGCATGTCGATTTGGGACAGTCTGTTGGGCCGATTGTTTAGCATGTTAGTTGAAAGCTAGAGTTTAATTTTCTTATAAATAACATATTAATCATCACTTCTCCATCAATCTCTGATAATCCTAATCATAGGGAGAAAATGGTGTGATTGAGATTCAATTGTAAAGAGTGTTCCCTAATATGTAATTAAATCAAGAATCCAATTTTAACCACTTTGTATTGTCTTTCTTCTTTTTTCTTTCTTTTACTTTGCGTTCTGGTTTTCTTGTTGATCAAGAAACCGACCATACTCTATTTTCTTGGGTATCGTTTCACAACAAATTGGTGCGGTGAGTGTGGAAGAGAAGATGTCGTCAACAAAGTATGAGATTGAGAAATTCACTGGTCTGAATTTTTTTGGTTTGTGGCACTTGAAGATGCAAGCCCTACTGGTTCAACAAGGTTTGTTAGAAGCGTTGAAAAGATCAAAGAAGATGGACATTTCTCTAACGAAGAAGGAGAAGACGAAGATGATCGAGAAAGCTCACAATGCCATCATATTAAGCCTTGGAGATAAGATTCTTCGACAAGTCTCGAAGGAGAAGAGGGCAACGAGTGTGTGAAGCAAACTCGAGGGATTATATATGACAAAATCTTTGGTCAATCGCCTATACCTGAAGTAAGCTTTATATTCATTCAAGATGGGTGAATACAAAGTCTTGGCTGAGCAACTAGATATGTTTAATAAGTTTATTCTTGATCTTGAAAATATCGAGGTTAAGATTGATGATGAAGATCAAGAGTTGCTGATGTTGTGTGCTTTACCTAAGTCCCGTGCTCGTTTCAAAGAAACTCTCTTGTATGGAAGAGATTCATTGACCTTTGAAGAAGTTCAATCAACCCGATACTCTAAGGACTTGAACGAACGAAAGGAGCATAAACCATTGTCTGTTGGTGAAAGATTGTGCGTTAAAGGAAAGTTATCAAAGAAAAATGGTAAGTTTGAGAAGAAGAAGGATAAGGTTATACAATTTTTTTTATGGTGGTAATACTCCTACTATTAGGTGTTACCACTGTCAGAAGGAGGGTCACACAAGAAAGGTGTGCCCTATCGATTGAATAATCATGGTGGAAAGAATAATGGTAATGCAACCATTATGCAAGATGATTATGAATCATCTAATGTCCTAGTGGTTTCAAGCATCGACTCTAGAAATGAGTGGATTATGGATTCAGGTTACACTTGACACATGACTCTAAACAAATATGTGTTTGAAGAACTATATGATCAAGATGTTGGATCAATGTTGCTGGGAAACAACAAAGCCTACAAAATTGCAGGTATTGTATCTATAAGATTCAAGCTCCATGATGAGTCAATAAGGCTATTGACTGATGTCAGGTATGTACCTGATCTTAATTTGATTTCTCTTGGTGAATGACAAGAAAGGATATGTTTTCAAAGGAGGGAAAAATATCCTAAGGGTAATGAAGGGGTCGAAAGAAGTATTGAGAGGCATCAAAAGGCAAGACCTGTATACCCTTGAGGATGAGGTTGTAAGTGGTTTAATAGATGTGGCATCCATAAATCACGTGTCGAAGACTGAGCCATGGCACAAAAGAATTGGCCAAATCAGTGAAAGAGGCATGGTCGAGTTGTCAAAGCAAGATCTACTATGTGGTGATAAGGTCGAAAAACTGGAGTTTTGTGAACCTGGTGTATTTGGTAAATCATGTAGGGTGAAGTTTAACAAAGGTAAATAAAGAATATGTGGATCACTTGATTATATCCATGTTGATCTTTGAGGATCTGCAATAAATCCTTCACACTTGGGTGTAAGATATTTTCTATCAATAGTTGATGATTACTCATGAAAGTTATGAGTATTCATTCAGAAAGCTAAGGATGAGACTTTTGAAAATTTCAAAAGTCAGAAGACTCTGGTCAAAAACCAAACTGCCAGGAAGGTTAAGAGGTTGAGGAACGACAGTGGTCTTAAATTTTTCAATGAGGCTTTCGATAGCTATTGTGTTGTGTCTGGTATTGTAAGGCACATAACTACTATAAGCATTCCCCAACAAAATGGTTTGGCTTAAAGGTTTAATTGAACCATTCTGGAAAGACTGAGGCGCATGTTGGTTAGTGCGAGATTAAAAAAGGTGTTTTGGGCAGAAGTTGTTTGACTGCAACATACCTGATAAATAGGTACCCCTCAACTGCATTAGGGATGAAGACACTTGAAGAAGTATGGTCGGGACATCCACCTAATCTCGATAGACTTAGAGTATTTGGCTATGTAGCCTATGCTCATATTAGGCAAGACAAGGTCAAACTTAGAGATCTGAGATGCATGTTCCTTGGATACCTTGGAGGAGTCAAAGTTTGTAGGTTGTGGTGCCTAGATCCAGATCAGAAGAGGTGTATCACAAGTTTATATGTAGTTTTCAATGAAGCTGAAATGACTTTCAAGAAAACTGATGATGTTGGTCGAAGTACGAAGATCTCTAGATAGGAGCTGGAACAGGAAGATATTCTTGTTGAGGTGGAACATAGTGATACTGAATTGCATAATCCAGATGAAGTCGAAGAAGAAGCAAATTGTATCGATGAAGATGAGAAGACTGATAATGACTACCTGCTAACAAAATACTGGTCAAGAAGAGTCATTAAGCCACCTCAGAGACTTAATTATGCAGATCACATAACTTTTTCCTTAATTTCTGCAAGTGAGGTCCTTGATGAAGAACCTATATATTATAAAGAGTTGTGAGGATTTAAAACAAGACTGAATGGATAAAAGCCATGGATGATGAGATGAAATCTCTTCATTATAATAACACTTGAGAGATGATTGAGAAACTCGTAGGGGCCATGTTAGTCAGTTGTAAGTGGATTTTTTCATTGTTAATGAAGGAATTGAATGACTGATGTCGAAGCCATTTAAGACAAGGTTGGTTGCTAGGGGGTTCACTCAAAAAGAAGGTGTCGACTTTAATGATGTGTTCTCACCTGTTGTAAAACACATATCCATTTGAATTTTGGTAGCGATGGTGGAAAAGTTCGAATTAGAACTTGAACAGATGGATGTAAAGACAACCTTCATGTATGGTTATCTAGATGAAACAATCCTGATGAAGCAACCTGAAGGGTATGTAGAAAAGGGAAAGGAAGATTATGTGTGCAAGCTGAATATGTCATTGTATGGCCTAAAAAAAATCTTCTCGACAACCAAATAAGAGATTCGACAAGTTCATGGCACACATAGGTTTCACTAGGACCCAGTTCGACCATTGTGTTTACCTTAGATTTTGACCTGGAAATTCACTTGTTATTTTTTTCTTTATGTGGATGACATCCTCATAGAAAGCAACAATGTCGAGGATGTTATGAAGGTGAAGGATGAACTCAGCAAGGAGTTCGACATGAATAATCTGGGGGTTGCCTCAAGGATTCTTGGGATTGACATCCGGAGATATAGAAAGCAGCCAAGACTATGCTTATCTCAAGAGACATACCTACTGAAGATTCTCGGCAAGTTTGGTATGTCGAATTCAAATCCTTTTGTAACATCGACTAATCCTCAGTTCAAGTTGAGTACGACTCAAAGTCCTAGTACTGAAGTCGAAAGATCCTATATGAATAACATTCCATATGCTAGTATAGTAGGTTCTTTGATGTATGCTATGGTCTGTGCGAAGCCAGACCTAGCATACATAACGAGCCTTGTGAGCAGGTTCATGGCCAATCTGGAAAGACGCACTGGAAAGCATTGAAGTAGACTCTAAGGTACATAAATGGGTATATGAACAAAGTCCTTCTTTATGGTGGAGCCTGTGGTGATGATAACAAAGTCAAAATCTAAAGGTTTGTTGACTCTGATTATGCAAGTTGTATGGATTCAAGAAAATCTATTTTTTTGGATATGTCTTCACTATATTTGGCACAACAATTAGTTGGAAACTAACACTTCAGAAGGTTGTTGTCTTATCAACCACTAAAGAGGAATATATTTCCCTTAATGAAACTGTGAAATAAGCATTATGGCTTGAAGGTTTTTCTAAGGAGTTGAAACTTCAAGGTCAAGTTATTACTATTAAATTTGATAGTCAAAGTTCCATACATCTGTCGAAGAATTCACCCCATTATGAGCGAAACAATCACATCGATGTAAGGCTGCATTTCCTTAGAGAGATAATCGAGCATGGAGAAGTCCAAGTGCTGAAGCGCTCGACTGATGACAATGTTGTTGATATGATCACCAAGTCATTGCTAAGTAGCAAGTTCTTCCATTGCATGCAGTTGATAAAGCTGCATGATGAAAGTTAGTTTGTTCCCTTAATCTTGTAGACTTTGTTTTAAGGTGGAGATTTGTGGTAGTTTGGATCGAACTCAAGTATCGACAAAGATAACTTCATGTTTCGATAGAAGTTGTGCATGCTATAGTCGAAGTATGATCAATTATAGTCGAAGCTTGTTCTAGCATGCTGTCAAAATATGTTAGCGTGTTATTTAAGTTAGCATGTCGAATTATGTCAATCTGTTAGGTCAATTGTTTAGTATGTTAGTTGAAATGTAGGGTTTAGTTTTCTTAAAAATAACGTACTAGTCATCACTTCTCCATCAATCCATGATAATCCTAATCAAAGGGAGAAAATGATGTGATTGAGATTCAATTGTAAAGAGTGTTTCCTAATATGTAATTGAATCATGAATCCAGTTTTTAAGCACTTTGTATTGTCATTCTTCTTTCTTCTTTCTTTTCCTTTGTTTTGTAGTTTTCTTGTTGATAAAAAAACCAATCATACTCTATTTTCTTGGACATCGTTTAAGAAAAGATTTATATATATCCCGAGGATATATATATATATATATATATATATATATATATATATATATATATATATATATATATATATATATATATATATATATATATATATATATATATATATATATATATATATAGAGAGAGAGAGAGAGAGAGAGAGAGAGAGAGAGAGAGAGAGAGAGAGAGAGAGAGAGAGAGAGAGAGAGAGAGAGAGAGAGAGAGAGAGAGAGAGAGAGAGAGAGAGAGAGAGAGAGAGAGAGAGAGAGAGAGAGAGAGAGAGAGAGAGAGAGAGAGAGAGAGAGAGAGAGAGAGAGAGAGAGAGAGTTTAATTGAAATGCAATGACAGCGTAAAAATATTTTACACTGTCAGTTAATCACAATCATTGATTTTTTAGAGAAGTTTGACTTTTTCTATAATCACATGTAAAGTAACCCAAACGGATGATTGTGATGTATTGACGGTGTAAAATTTTTTACACTGACAGTGCATAACAATTAATCTTTTATATATATATATATATATATATATATATATATATATATATAAAAAGTTTCTAGAAGAATGAATACTTCAAGATGTGGTTAAATCTCGAAAAATAAAAGTTAGAACCATTAAAGATGTTATTTAATATATTAAAGAATCTGTAAGGATTAGGATGAACAAAAGCCAATCTTATATGTTCCATAAATCTAGTAGCATTAGCTAACTCAATCAATTTATACAGAATAAAGATTGGATCAAAAATGATTTTAATGCCGATTATAAATTAGAAAAAATAAATTGGTATTTCTCAATTTTCTCTAAAAAATAGACAAAATATATTTAGAATTTTTTTATGAATTCTTAGAATTCCATGAAATTAATACTTTATTTCTTACATGGTTTGAATTTTCTATTTAGAAAAAAAAATAGAAAGTCTCTTTATTATTAAGATGTATTTAGATATTAATGTTATATTAAGTATTAAATGGAAAACTTCTAGAAAAGAATTAATAGAATCAACTCACCCTCCATTAGAAGCCATTAAAATTACCCCTTATAGAAAACTTAGAGATGGATGCTTCATCTTTTAAGTCAATAACCAACCCTTTAGATTAAAGAAAATCCATTAATAACCTCCATACTCAGATAAATTATTCAAATCAAATTCTTTACACTATGTCACAAAAATTAGATAGGATTGAGAACTCTATCCCTTAATCTAAAGATATTAAAGGCATTAAGTTAGATCCTCCCATATCTATATATAAGAACAATACACCTTAGAACAAAGAGTTAAAATGAATTATTTTAGGTCACGATACTGAAAATAAGTTGGATGAATTAATAATTAGTAAATTAAAAGTCTTAAATATAAGGGAGCTCTTCATCATGAGAGATTAATAGCTTATCTGATGAAGAAGAATATGATAACATACTAAGTATATTAGGAAATAAAGCCCCAAACCCATAACATAAAACTATTATCCTAGACCTTCTTTTGCATGTGTGCAAATTGATGAAGAGGTTCCTATATTTTAGATTTATTGGGATTTTCTTGATTTAAAGCGTTAACACTTGTTTTGTTATTTTTCAGACCTGATATAAAAGTAAATATGCTGAAAAATAAATGCAGAAAGTAAAAGACATAACTATATATACTGGTTTCTCTTTCCAACCAAGAGTAATTCAGTCCCCTCACTCCCCGTGAGAGATTTTCCACTATGTCAGATATTTGTACTAGTCTTCTACCAAAACCTATCCTACAATCTTCTAACATAAGCAACACAAGAGAAAAAAAGAAAACAATTATTTCTTTTTCACTCTCTTGTTTTCAACAATCCTGGACAACAAGGTATACACAAGTCTGAGTTTTTAATAGAGTTATATCTCTTGAATCAACTATGTATTAATTGATTTTCTCTTTGTATTGATCACAATCCAAACATATACACCTAAGTGCTCAGAATAATATGAATGAAACTTTAATGAATATGTATAAAACTTCATGCAAAAAGTTTCATATTTGAAAATTTAGAAACTTGTTTGAATTATGAGATGTGAAAGTTGTATATCAAATAATCTCTTGAAATATAAATTTTTTGTGTCTAAGAGTTTCATTTTTGAAAACTGAATATATATATATATATATATATATATATATATATATATATATATATATATATATATATATATATATATATATATAATATATATATATATATATATATATATATATATATATATATATATATATACACACACACTTCTGAAAGAGCGTATATTTATGAAATATTGCTATGATTGATGTATGAAATATGCAAAACATCGGAATCATATTTTTCATGAAAAAGTGTCACTACTTCAGTGGTAGTTAGTTACACCATTTGGTTAATCGGTTGCAACTGAAGCGTTTTCACAAAAATTGAAATTTTCGTTTGTGTAACCTATTAACAGGTTTTGGTTAACCGGTTACGTTAACCCATTAACAAAAACTGGTTAACCTGTTACACCTAATGTATTTTTGAAAAAAGTTAAAATTTTGTTCTGATAACACCCGATGTAAAAATGAAAAATACTTTAAGAAATGTTATGGTGCATAAACATAAGTTATCAAAAAGAGTTTTATGCATCAAGATTAAATCATTATGATAATTTTGAGCAATTAAGATATATATACTTGAATTGTAAAGAATACTCAACCATCTTGATTTCTCCATTGACTTTTCAAAGCTTATGATCATTTGAACTTGATTGCTCTAGTCTTCAAGCTTTAACTTATTTTTGTGGATGTGTTTGTCTTTATAAAAACTATAACCAAGGATAAGAAGAACTATTCTTCACATTATTTCCCTTTTTGATGATGACAAAATATCCTTTAAAATTTTACTTCTGAAAGAGCGTATATTTATGAAATATTGCTATGATTGATGTATGAAATATGCAAAACATCGGAATCAGATTTTTCATGAAAAAGTGTCACTACTTCAGTGGTAGCTAGTTACACCATTTGGTTAATCGGTTGCAACTGAAGCGTTTTCACAAAAATTGAAATTTTCGTTTGTGTAACCTATTAACAGGTTTTGGTTAACCGGTTATGTTAACCCATTAACAAAAACTGGTTAACCTGTTACACCTAATGTATTTTTGAAAAAAGTTAAAATTTTGTTCTGATAACACCTGATGTAAAAATGAAAAATACTTTAAGAAATGTTATGGTGCATTAACATAAGTTATCAAAAAGAGTTTTATGCATCAAGATTAAATCATTATGATAATTTTGAGCAATTAAGATATATATACTTGAATTGTAAAGAATACTCAACCATCTTGATTTCTCCATTGACTTTCCAAAGCTTATGATCATTTGAACTTGATTGCTCTAGTCTTCAAGCTTTAACTTATTTTTGTGGATGTGTTTGTCTTTATAAAAACTATAACCAAGGACAAGAAGAATTCTTCTTCACATTCTCTCCTTTTTTGATGATGACAAAATATCCTTTGAAATTTTACTTGTTCATCAATGAGTTGCTTTAATATGCGAGTTTTTAAAATATTGAGCGACCACTAGAATCTCCCCCTATATTTTATATCTCCCCCTTGATTTTTCAATTCAAGACTTTCTCCCCTGAAAATATTATAAACAAGAACAAATACAATACCTATTATTTCTCTCCCTTTTAACATCATCAAAAAGAAGACAAAGTAGAATAAAATGCAAAACAAAGTGATAACATAGGAAGGGTATATTATTATAATTTAAAATTACAAATACAAAATTAGACACTTATCTATTTCATAAGGATTTGATGACAAAGTTGATATCAATGTTGATGTTTCTTCAAAACATCTTTTCAACCAATGAAACTTATAGAACTACCATATCATATAGTCTTGTGTCTTGAAGGATCAATATTGATTTGACAATGATAGCATATAACCTTCAAGTACCTACAAAATAATTATTTACATCTAGGTACCCAATTTTCTTTGGATCATTTTGAATTAGATACCTTCCTCACCCATACATACTCACTATAAGGAATACCATAATTACTTATGTAGCAAACATTAGTAGTATGACATTTTTCTCTATAATAGAAACAAGTAGGTCTAAAAACATGTTCCTTTTACAATGCCTTTTATGTTCATTTAAAATATGTTCTATCTTTGATTCTTCATTGTTGAATTTGTTAGTAGCCTTTACAAATATGGTTTGACTTGTACTAGGTTTATCAAAGTTAGTAAAGCCAAGACCATATTTATCATGTGAACTTTTTTAACTGCTTAACACATTTTCTATATCAATTTGACCTTTTTCAAATTTCATAATTACTTGGTTTAATTCAAAAAATTTAGACTCAAGAGATGAACAATTATTGCATATTGAATTTTTGATTAAGTCTAACTCCACTTGAGTGTTACTAGCATTTCTTTCTAGATTTAAAATATTTTTATTTTGACTTGAACATTTTCTAGAAAGTTTCAAAAGTTCATCATGTAATTCATGAAAAGCACTTTGTAATTCATCATAAGATGGAATATCATCAGTTTCAGAATCAATAACCTCGTGTTCTTCATCACTTGAATGATGTGAGACCATCAATGCCTTATTTGCATGATCTTCATATGAATATGAACTTATTTTATTGTCATCCCATGTTACATATGCTCTCTTTTTCCTTTTGTGACTCTTGTTTTTGAATTTATCTTTCTTTTCAGATTTAGGACATTCACTCTTGACATGTCCCCTTTTCCACATTCAAAATACTAACCTTCCGTGTTGGTGCTTCTTTCTGAATGATCTCCTTTTTCCTTTATTTTCTCATGAACTTTTCAAACTTTTTGATAAGATCATCATCGTCATAAGTGGATTCCTCCTCTTGATTGATATCATGAAATTTAACTATTGTCTTTAAGATAACATCTTTTGAATCTTTTACTTGTATTTCATGCTTCCCCAATCTTTCAAGTTCTATTTCATGCTCTTGAAGTTTTCCGAGCAAGGAAGCGAACATCATGGTAGAAAGACTCTTCTTTTCCGATATCGTCGTCACCTTTGGTTGCCATTACCTCATTAAAGACCTAAGAACTTTAAGATTTAATTCATCGTTAGTAAAAGTATTACCGAGAGAAATTAGGTGATTTGTTAAGTGAAAAAATCTCTTTTGTAGAGAAAAGATTGATTCTCTGGGTTGCATTTTGAATAACTCGTACTCTTGACTCAATATATTTAATCTTGATCTCTTTACTTCAGCGATTCTTTCATGAGTTTCCACCAATGTATCCCATATTTGTTTTGCTGTTGTACTTTGAGCGAACAAAAATAATTCATCTATGCTAAATGCACTTTGAAGTATGTTGATTGCTTTCTTGTAGAGTACCTTCTTCTTATCATCTTTATTCCATGAAATTTTAATCTTTGTTATCCCAACACCATGACAACACTAGTAGGAACAAACATACCATTTTGTACAACGTCCCATATATCTTCTCCTTGTGCTTCTAGATGAGCCTTCATGCGATTTTTCTAAAAATTAAAGTATTCACCACAGAACAGTGGATGCTTGTTATTGCTGCCACCGTCTTTGGACACCGGGTTTGCGGAAGCCATTATGGATCACAAGAGCAGATAACTTGAACTTGTTATGATACCAATTGTAAGTTTATGCGCAGTCTCTAAGAGAGGGGGTGGGATTGTATTTATTGGACTTTTCTCGATTTGAAGCGTTAGCACTTTTCTTTATTATTTTTCAGAACTGATAAGAAACTAAATATGCTGAGAAATAAATACAGAAAGTAAAGGACACAACAATGTATTTTGGTTCCTCTTTTCAACCGAGAGTAATTCAGTCCCCTCACTCCCTATGAGATATTTTCCACTACGTTAGATCTTAGAACAAGTCTTCCATCAAGACCTATCATACAATCTTCTAACATAAGCAACACAAAAGAAAAAAAAGAAAAATATCATTTCTTTTTCATTATCTTGTTTCCAACAATCCTGGACAACAATGTATACACAAATCTGAGTTTGTAACAAAAGTTATAACTCTTGAATCAATTATTTATTAATTGATTTTCTCTTTGAATTGATAACAATCCAAACATATACACTTAAGTGCTCAGAAAAATATGAGTGAAACTTTAATGAATATGTATGAAAGTTCATGCAGAAAGTTTAATATTTGAAAGTTTAGAAACTTGTTTGGATTATGAGATGTGAAAATTTTATATCAAAGAATCTCTTTTGAAATATAATTTTTTTGTGTCTATGAGTCCCTTTTTTGAAAACTAAAACCACATGAATATATATATATGCAATATACCCTTCTGAAAGAGATTATATTCATGAAACAATGTCATGGTTGATATATGAAAGATGCAAAACGTTGGAATCCATTTTCATGAAAAAATGTCATTATTTCAGTGGTAACCGGTTACACCATTTGATTAACCGATTACAACTGAAGTCTTTTCACAAAAATTAAAATTTTCGTTTTTTAACCGGTTAATAAGTTTTGGTTAACTAGTTTCGTTAACCCGTTAGTAGAAACTGATTAATCCGCTGCACCTGATGTATTTTTGAAAAAATTAAAATTTCATTGTCGTAACCGATGACAACATTTTGTAATCGGTTACACCTGAATGTAAAAATGAATACTTTAATAAATGTTATGGTGCATAAAGAAAGAATTCTCATTATTATTAAAAAAACAATCTTACAAGAATAACCAAGAGTTTTATAAAAAGAATAATGGTAAAAAACCCTATAAAAACCTTATGAAAGACAAATTTATTAAGTGCTTTAAATGTGGTAGTTTTGGACATTAGTCTAACACGTGTAATGCTAAAGAAAAGATAAATCAAATTAGTAATTTAAATATTAATGAAAAATTAAATGAAGAAGATTCTTTATTCTCAAAAGAATCATCTTATAAAGAAATTAACCAGATAAATAATTCTGATAGGAATGTTTAGGATTAGATTTCTGTAATTACAACAACTATAATACAAGTATTAATTTTCTAACCAATAATCAAGTTAATACATTAATAAGAATTCTAGCTAAAATGCAAGACTCAGAAAGCATGTAAGCTTTCATGAGGCAAATTAATGATATCATTGAAGAAGATAATATTCATAAAAATGTTCCATATAAAGTTGAAATTAAGGATGTTATAAATTTATTTAAAAAACCAGTTGAAAATAGTTATGTCTATAAGTGATTTACAAGAAGAAATTAAAAATTTAAAGAAATTAAATTTTTAAAAGTTAGAGATGATGAATTAGAAATCAAACTCTTAGAAATACAAAGTGATTTAATTAAAATATACAAAATCAGAATAATCAAAATATTACAACTTCATATAGCTCTAACAGAGTTAATAAAGAAACATACATTAGCAAAATAGAGAAAATAATTTCACATAAGTGGTATACTAAAATAAAACTGATAGTTAAAGACAAAATTTATGAATTAATTACATTAATAGATTTTGGAGTAGATTTAAACTGCATCTAAAAAGCTTTAATACCGATCAATATTATGAAAACACAAAATAATTTTTGAGAGGAGCAAATGGTAATATATCTTATAAATTATCTAATGCAAAGATTTGTGAAGATCAAATATATTATAATACTTGTTTTCTATTTGATAAAAATGTTCATGTATTTATCCTAAGAACTTCTTTTTTATCTTTACTTTACTAAGTAAGTAATATTATAATAACAACTAATGTTTTAGAAAGAGAGATTAGATTTTAATTTTTAGATCAACCTAAAATTAAAGATCTTAACTCTATTTAAAATAAAACCATATCTTTTATTAATCAAATAGATATAAAAAAATATATTAATTTTATTAATAAATAAATATACTATAAAAAGATAAAAGAGCATCTACAATCTTCAAAGATTCAAGAAAAAAATTAAAATTTTATATAACAAATTTACAAAAGATCTTTATTCAAAATAATCCAAAGCGTTATAGAAGAGAAATATTTACACCATTTCTCTATCCTATGAATCCGACTTTAAGGAAACTAATATTCTTACTAAATATATGTTAATTCAAATGAATAAACAATATTTAGATTATTGTAAAAAGTAAATAAAAGATTATCTAGAAAATGATTTAATTAGGCGAGGCAAATCTCGTTGGAGTTACTAAATTTTTATATAATTAATGCATCATAATTAGAGAGAGGAAGTCATGGTTTAATAATAAATTACAAACCTTTAAAAAAAGAATAACAATGGATTATGTTACCTACTAAAAAAGATTTGATAAACAGGGAACTCAATAAAGTATAATTTTAAAGTTTGATTTTAAATACTGATATAATCAAATACAATTAAAAGAAGAAGATAAATACAAAACTATTTTTGTTGGACCTGTTAGATACAAGTGTGGAGTGGTTAGAATCCCATATTGTCTTAGAATGAGTAGAATATTGGATTTATAAGAAAGATACTCATTTACCTAATACCTTAAGATTTTGGATTGAGATGTGATGTCTCCCTCTCTTGTGGTCCTGAAGTATTAGTTCTGTTGGTGCTCTCGACTTTCCCGGACTCTCCAACAGTGATATTAGAGTCTGATTCGACTTTGTTGGAGAGCGGGAGCTGGATCCGGTGTTGAATCCTGTTATAGAATGTGGAAGACTCACACTTGTGGGGGAGAATATTGAGTGCAAGTGTAAGTGGTTACAGTCCCACATTGCCTATGAATGAATGAAATGTTGGATTTATAAGAGAGATACCCATTTACCTAATACCTTAAGGTTTTAGATTGAGACATGATGTCTTCGTCTCTTGTGGGCTTGGAACATTAATCTCGTTGGTGCTCCTGACTTTCTCGGACTCCGCAACAATATCCTTTGGTCACTTCGAATGGAATGTTTATGCCATTAGAATTTAGAAATACACATTTTGAGTTTCAAAACATTATTGACACTATATTTAATGATATTCTCATTTAGAATAGTCTATTTAGATGACATATTATTATTCTAAGATTCTATAAATCAACATATAAAACATATGAATTAATTTAATGAGATAATTAAAAATAATGATTTTGTATTATCAGTAAACAAATTTAAAATATTTCAATTTAAAATTAGACTTTTAGATTTTGATATATCTCAAGATACCTATTAGTAGATCCTTAGAATTTATATATGTAAACTTTATATCAGACTTAAGAATTATCGATATATTTTTATTAAAGAGACTTAGCAAGAATTCACTTTCATCGGATGATTTAATGACCCAAATTGTTATACAATTATAACAAATAGTTAAAAATCTTTTTCTAAGATCACCATATCCCAATGCTAAATTTATTGTTGACACTGATGCCTCTGAGAGTTTGATTTTGATAATATATTAAAACAAATATTAAGACTATCCTTATATTAATAGTCTTAAGAGAAAATAGAATAAATGGTTTTTAAATTTAACTATTGCTACGTTCAATTTACTTTAATTCTATATATTTAAAGTCTATATATTGTAAAGATTTTAGTATTAGATTAAAATCTAAAAGTATCTATTTTTATATATGTGGAAAAGGTTGCACGTAGATGTTTGTTGAACATGTATTGGACCCTGAAAGACTTGAACTAGATATTCTTGATGGGCGTGCAAAAAGGCACCTGCACTTAAGAAACATTTATATAGTGGCATGATGACTCATAATGCATGACTAACTTTTCATGAGAAAAAAGGTACTCACATGTTTTTATTAATAGATTCTGGATATATATCCGAATATTAACATTAGACATTGTTAATTTTACAAGAGTTAGGTCAGATGTATCTACACAAAAAGACAAAGCTCTTTAAATAAACTTTTTTTTTATCATTCACAAACAAACTCTTTAACTGGTTTATTTTTCAATTAACAAGTTAATAACTTTTTAAAAAGTGTATGAAAAATTGGAAAATATCTAGTTATAAAAGTTATATAATGTAATTCCTGATGTTTCATGAAACTCTCACACAATTGGTTAGGTAAAAGTTCGGTGCTGGTTTATTTATTTTTTGTTTTTCTAAAAGTTTTGTATAAATTATAGGTACAGCAGACGTGGTATGCAATGAAGTAGTCCTGGTTGTGTTACAATTTTGAAAATATGTAAGAGAAAGAAAAAAAAAGGTTGGAACAAGTGATTTACTATATTGTTCTTTTTAAAGACTTTTTGCGATATTATTTAAAATTGTGGAAGATAGAAAATCAAGAGTAAAATAACTTAGTTCTTTTGAAAAAGATAAACTTTGACATTAATTCAAAAGAGGAGCTACAAGGTGATCCAAAGATATTTATGCACAA
The DNA here is from genome assembly GCF_024323335.1 of Lathyrus oleraceus. Lineage (NCBI taxonomy): Eukaryota > Viridiplantae > Streptophyta > Magnoliopsida > Fabales > Fabaceae > Lathyrus > Lathyrus oleraceus. The sequence continues at coordinate 451,520,204 of NC_066579.1, forward strand.
TAAATAATCGATTTATAAATACACTATTAAATAATGGTCGTTTGGTCATCCCAAGTAATTTTTCGAACTACAAAATATCTAAATAATTTTGCAAAGAAAATTTAATAATGATCGTTTGATCACCCTAAATAATTTATCGAATGAGGAGAAATTCAAATTATTCTCCAAAGAAAGTTCAATATGGTCGGTTGACATCCCAAAATAACTTCTCAAACGAGAAGAAACTCAAAGAACTATCCAAAGAAAATCCAAGAAGTACTTTGAAGATTCAACGAGTAGAAGAAAATGTAAGAAGTCGTCGTTTTGACAATTCGAAAATGTAGAAGGAAAAACTCAAAAATAGTTTTGAAATAAGCTAACCAAGATATATAATCTAATCAATGTGAGACTCCAATTTTTTTTTCTTATAGAATATTGAAAACTAACTTTAGTGTGTAAGCCAAGCGATGTGGGGGATATAGTTTTCTCAATTCACATGCACACACACATACACACACCTAGTTTTCTAATAATGTGAGACTTAGGGAACTTTTCAAATTCATCTCCACATTGAAATTTTGTCATATTCCAACAATCCCTCACTTGAATTTAAAAAAAAGTTTCAGAAGTAACGTCAAACGTTTCTAAGATTTGCATAAACAAAGGTGTTTACGACTTGAACATTTGCATAACAAGTACGATTCTGATTCAACAAGAGTGACTCATTGTCTTGAACTTTACCACGAACATCAAACGCTCACATAAACTTTTCTTAAGGTGTATTCTATAAGCCCATGCTTTAATGGCCATGCACGTTTTTCCCAACTTAGTGAAGGCTCTAGAAATTCTACCTCAAAATTTCATAAGTACCGACCTAAGTTCCACAATCACACATTTGAAACTATCAACAGTACTATTATAGCTTGATACTCCACTCACACAGAGTATAAATCTCATTAAGAGTTTCTATCATCTCAATTTCTTATAACTTCATGATTCATGTTTCTCTTATTTATACTAGCATGATCATATCGTATTGCTCACAACTCCTTATTATCCATTGAACCTAATTTTTGAAATCTCCAATCTTATAGGTAAGGTTACCATCATAAGAATATCACTTATCTATAGGAATTAGTCTCATCCTATTGCTTGCATTATGGCCTTTCTTTCGAGCCAGTCATTTCATCAAAGGATATGCTAAGTTTTCATTAGTGCGTACATGATCCACTTTACAGCTTCTTTAGAGACACACTCTCTTACAGGGATGTGTTTTCTTCTTATTTGATGTCTCTTACCATTATAATAAATGTTTGTTGAGAATATAAATATAAAAAGGTCGGGGGGGGGGGGGGGGGAGGTGGATGAATAGTCTAACATAAATGAAATAAAAACTATGCTATAATGAAAAAATGCATAATAAGTTCAGAAAAAAGAATGGTAAAGGAGAAGGAAAATACACAGAGATATATAGTGGTCCGAAAACCTTCCCCGCTATGCCTACACCACTCTTCAAAAATTATTGATAAATAATCATATATTAATTTTCAAGAGTAAATATACAAGTATTTTGATACAACAAACAATCCTCAATCTGAATGCCAATAACCACACTATATTAGCCTACACACAAAAAATGACAATTCCTTATGTTGATGCAGATACTCAATTGTTACATACAAGATCGTCAATGATATTGATTCTATAACCTTGTTATCCATAATAACCTACTCCAAGCTTCATTTGTGCGACATTCTTTCCTAGAATCTAACAAAGACTTGTCTGAGCGATTGCCATTAGCCTCAGATAATTAGATACCTCCCAACTTTATTCTGGGACAACCTTCACATGGTTTCACCAAAGTCTTCAATGGAATATAGAGACACTCTTCTCTATTTAACAACAACACACAACCAAAATCCATGTCCAAGAAACAATTCTTCCACAAGATACACAAAAACATAACTTCAAAGAAAAACATTAGATCCCCTAATGTACCTTTAGTCTATCTCTCACACTCAATCCTTAGAGTTGGAAGTCCACCACAATGGTTCTTGGCAAAGGTTGAAGATGATGAATAGTATCTGAAGAATCACACAGAAAACTAATTCTCATAAGATCCATATGCTAGGAGGTTAATCACAAGGTATCAACATGGAGATAGGTGTTGGTGAATGAATAACACATATTTTGGTTCTCTTAAGATAGTTGGAAAAAATGGGTTTATAGGTTCTTGGTGATTGTTCAAAGATTGATCATTTCTTTCACTTGATTGATCAACTTTCTCTCTCTCTCTCTCTCTCTCTCTCTCTCACACACACACACACACACACACACACACACACACATACACACACACAACACACACACACACACACACACACACACACACACACACACACATACACACACAACACACACACACACACACACACATTCAAAACACACACATATGTTGTTACTAGAGATCATAGACAAGAAAGGTATTGAGAGAAAAATATGGTGCTAGATGGTAGACACACTCTTACACTAATGTTACTCTCTAAAATAAAACAAAGACAATGAGTTTATATCAAATCATAAAGTAATTATTTGAATCAAAGAAAAAATACCTTGAGTCAAAGGTTGGAAAGAAAGGAAAGAGGCCATGATTCAAGGCATGTGTGTCTCATGATTCGAGTCAAGTAGAGTTGTGATTCGAATCACACTCTTATATGATTTGACTCAAATGAGACAGGTCCAATTTCCAACTTTCATAAGAATTCTTGATTCGAGTCACACTATACATGATTCAAGTGAAAAACATTTGCATCCTTAATTCATGCATTCTAACTTGTGATTCAAGAAATACTTAATACATTGATACAAAACAAATTGCTAGGCTAAAAAGGAGACAATAACATGGATACAACTACTAAAATAGTGAATGGAGAGGATCTCAAAGGTACACAACTAATTATACCAAAACAAACGAATACAAAATGTTTCATATGAATTTCAAAAATATGATGTAAATAAATTCATACAAATGACAAAGTACAAACATATGATAAATCAAATAATGCATATACACACAAATTAATAAATCATCAAAACTAAAATGGTACCGATGATGACTTCAATTTTTGTCTCCCCCTTTTTTATTTTTGGCAAATTCGGATATATTATTGATAATTTGATTTGAGCAATTATTGGAATTTGAAGTGGTGTTGAACAACTCGTGAATCCTATTTTATTGAACTACACAACATGAATACATTATACACTTGATACTTGAGCACTCATTCCCCTTGAATTAAACACTTATTAAACATAAATATCAATAATATTTTAGAAACTTGCATACATGCATAATCGCAATAGATGTAATATCAAAAATTATAAGATATATGAGATAGAAGAAATATAAAATAAACAACAGATTAACATATCAACATAATGACTCAACCATGCTACACAATATATAAACCATCAGTAATATACAGAACAATATCCAAAAGATTGTAGAAGATACTAACATAATTCTAAAATAGAAATAAACATAATAAAGATAAATGGCATATGATGATATGATATGATGCATGAATTATCTAAGGTAAATTAGTGGAAGAAAAAAAAGGAACATCATCAATATCATTAAGGTTTAACATAAGAGTAGATTCCTTAAGGTGATCTAAGACACTTTTCACAACAGACAACTAAATTAGGATCTTGTTTTCTCTTTCTCTTGCTTCTTCTCTGATATTTTCTTCTCTTTCACTCGCTTCTTTTGCCACCACATCAATATGAATGTGGATGTGAGATTCTCTAGATTGAGAATCAACTAAATCTTGCTAACCAAGGTATCAAAATAAGCCTTAGCATCAACAAACAACAGGTTACCAGATGAACGAGAAGGCGCAAATGATAATGAACCAATATGCTCAGAATTAGCACAAGAACAAGAAGAAGATGCTAACCTCTTTCATTCAACTACAACTTTCTCAGCCAACTAAATTATGTCTTCATAAACATACCTACCAATATTATCAAGATAATAATACACACCCTTATCATCTTGAAAGTAACGCATCAACTTAATCGCAGTTGAATCAACCAATTTTGATGCTTCAACCAAACCTTCTTCAGCAGAGGTGACACCATTCAGTTCCAAAATAAACTGGATAAAGGGTGAGAAGAATAAATTCCATTTCATAGAACTCCTGAAATGCTCAATCTTATTCAAAATAAACTTGACCCAATTGCACTTATCATCCCTGAGAAGAACCTACACCAGGTACAAATTAAGATCATCAACCCATGCTCAATTACGGGGCTTCCAAAATAGAACTTTTACAATAATCCAATGCAAAATTCTCATTTTAAATTTAACTTGAAAAATATGAAAATTATACAAATTAAATAATCCTTTAAAATACATTTTAAATACTCTTGACAAAATCTCCTCTAACAATACAAAATAGATTTGAAATGCAGGTTTCACTTCCTTTAGAATCTAATCCGAAATGATGCTTAAAATCATTTACCATGAACTTAATGACTTGATCATGAAAGAATCATTCAATACCATCACTAGTTATCTTAAGGTAGCAGTAGAAAGCCTTAACATGACCAGGGTTATATTTACGATCCAATCCAATACATTTCCAAAGCTTGTGGAGCTCAAACGGTTTAAGAAATTTTACTCCTACTTCAAACTCAACAGACTTGTTCACATAATATTCAACCTCAACAAATTATTTAGAAATTATTTCACATACGTCTTAAACTTCCCATCAAGAATTAGATGAATAACCTTTTTGCAGATGAAAGATAAGTCTTGGCCTTGATTAGAAGCTTGACCACTTGAACTTTTGCTTTGAGACCTAGGAAAACAAGCATCATAGGTTCTTTGCTAGCTTGCACATTGGACATTTTCTTCTTAATTATTGGAGGAATATGATTTGATAATGACTTCTTTCTTTTCCCTTTCTGCTTGTTAGAGAGCTTGACTTGTTGGCTTGAACTCATGGTGATGATGATGATGATGGGTTTAAGAAGAGTGGGTAGTGATGATTATGATGATGGATGATCAAATGAGATGAATTATGATGCGAGATGGATTTAAAAAATGGATTGAGAGATATAAGATAAATGAGTGGATTTTGAAATGAAAAGATTTTAATGAAATAAAGAGAATGGAAGTGGAAAGACCAACAACCACACATTCAGAATAATGGATTTTAAGGTTGTGATTTGAATCATGTGTAATACATGAGTCAATTTAAGTTCAGATACATTAAAAAGTTTAACCTAGATTTGAATCAGAGAATGGGTTTAAGTCGAATCAAACTTAGCAGGCGCATTTTCCCTTTGGAATTTTAATTGTGATTCGAATCATGTATTAACACTTGAGTTGAATCATGGTCACTTATTTTGAAAATTTTGAAATAAATGGATTCAAATTTAAATAGAAAATTTTAATGAAATTCCATTTTAATAATATGAAAAATATTTAAATGCAATTTAATGATATGCCAAATAATGAAATACAATTTAATGAATTTTTTTTTGAGTGATGCATGAATGTATGATAAATGTTCAAATGAAATTATAAACATACAATGTGTTCAGATGAATGCAATATAAATTGCACAAACAACACATACACATACCTTTCACACAAATATTGTGTTTAGCACACAAGGACGATAATAAATAAGCGTACTACAAGAAGAATGAGGGAGGTTGGAATGATCAATACCAATTTTGACGAACTATGCTTAACTTGTTGCACATATAAATGGTTAGCAAACTACAACAAATATATTATAAGTGAAATATGATTAATCATCTATAAATGGTTATGAATCCTTTGCACGTCTGAAATACACTGCCAAATACTCCTTTATAAGATATTAGATGAACTCATACAACATATATTCTAATCATCTTTGATTGACATTTAAAAATGATCTAATGATTAGTGGGTTGACAAAGCAACAGACATTGCCAATTTTCAGAAACTGTCTTCATCTTCTGTCACGACGACCTTGGAAGAGTAGGCCAATAAAGATGATTGTTCTTCCATTTCACGAACAATCCATAATTAAAAACAATTGTCACATTGTCGCAACCTGAAAAAAGGAGATGCGAAAAAAACAACCGGCGAGAAAGAAATGACAGAAGAGTCGCCACCGTGCGTTATTTATCCCAAAGGAGGGAAAGGAAACGCTCGAAGTAAACCTGGAAAAGGGAAAGGAAAAGACAAGGTCTCGCAACCAAATCTTGGGTTCGGGAGCCGATTATGCGAAGGGAAGGTATTAGCACCCCTACGCATCCGTAGTACTCTACGGGATCCACTTTTGTTGTTCTTGTCTAAAGGGTGTGGGTTTGCTAATGTACTATTTACTAAAAAAAGGGTCAAAAGAAAATGACTCGCACGGATGTCGCATCCACTGCATACGTATCTCATATGAATATGAGAATCAGAGTCTTCGTAGCTCAGCTACCTATGGGTTAAAGAGGAGTGTGCTCGCTAAGACATCGCGTCTTATGCCTACGTATCTCATCTGGAATGAGAATCAGAGCAAGCCGTAGTTCGGCTAACTACGGGTTAAAGGTTGTGTTTTTTAGATGAACGACGTTACTACGCAATCTACTGGATGCTCGACCTTTGGAGACTTACTCGCCTGTAGTAGAAGGAGTTAACGTGTTCTTAGGAGAAGAAAAATCAATGAGTTTGTTAGTGTTTTAGGAATGCTCATGCAAAAAAGGAAGTCCTAGACGAAGGAACAGTGCTACCTTAATTGACATGCAAACGAGAGACTATACAAAGCCTAGCAATCCTATGGGGAGACGATCACACCATACAAAACAAATATGCATAAAGTAAATGCACCAACGAGGGGGCTCAAACATACATGGGTAGGGCTTTAGTCAAGAGGGGTCATATCAACCTCGACAAACAAGCCATGAAAAAGGTAATCAAATGGGCTCTTAACCACTGACATTGAACGTCAGGGTGAGCAGATCAAAAGGGTAATGAGGATAAGACCTCATAGCTCTTAACCTGGACAGGGTGAGCTCATGACAAAAAGTGGGGATTCAGAAAGGTGGAACCCTCTCCACTGACTGACCGGACAAAAGATCTTGGGCTTTTGTTCTGAAGCATCGACACGTAGTGCGAGCATAAAGAACGACGCACTGAATAACGGGGGATTGACTACTAATCCCTTTTATCCGTCAATTGCCTCTTCATGGAGGTCTTCAACACTGGTGCCTCTTCTGGGAGGTCTTTGGGCACAAAAGTAAACACACAAAAGAAAACATTGCCTCCTATTGAGGTCTTCCAGCTAAGAAAGCGGTAAAATGCGGGAAAGATAAAGGATCAAGAGATCTACCACACGGATAAAGATCCGGAGTAACAACAACTAAAGTAATAAGAAACCCAGAGATCTCTCAAGCTGACACCATCAAAGAAAGCAAGTCAATACAGGTAATCGAAATAAACCTCCAAATGGTATCCCACAAATAAAGTGGAATGCCAAGCAAGTTATCCTTTCAGGAGTCATGTGAGCCCTCACAAAAACTCAACAAACAGGTTAGAGTGACAAGATGGGGTGCAATCAAGAGTTGCCCCCAAATCAAAATGTAACCACATGAATCATGCCATTAAAATTCACAAAAAGAGCTCACAAAAAGCAACCAAGTGTAGGAGGTCTAAACCTCTTGTCAAACACATGCATCAAAAGGGTATCAAAAATTTTAGGTTGAAAGTGGAAATAGGGCAAACCTGATTGGAGAGATCGAATGAAATTGAATTGCCCGGTTGGGTTTGCAAAGCAATCTAAGGGCTTATATGAGATGGAATTGGTTCTTTGCAAATGAGTTCCCTTCAGTTTCTGGAGGTTGCTCTGAACTCTGTTAGCTCTTCTCTCACTATCTTTTTCCCAGGGTTTTTTGGGAGATGGAAGTCTAGAATTTATAACCTGATTTTTGTAACTTTGTGGGCTCAAAAGAGAGAGGTCCAAGTCCAAGATTTTTCTGTTATATTTTATTTATTTATTTATTTATTTTTCGTTTTTTTTTTCGTTTTTTTTATATTATTATTATTTTTTTTTTCAAAACGCGTGGGCTTCGCCTAGCGAGCATGACAGTTCAAGAAATTCCTCTGAGCGTAGGTGATTCTGGTGGCTTTTCTTGGGACTCGCTAGGCGACCCATTCTGCTCGCCTAGCGAGCATGACAGCTAGTGAACAAACTTTTGCTCCTTCAAGATTAACGTTTTGACTGATGAATAGACCCTATTTGAACATGTTGGAAGTATCTCAAGCCATTCTCTTGTGTTGACTGATCACCCAGATAGGACCCACAAAGTGTCTTGGATGATATTCAAGCTTCTTGGATCTAATTCCGATTGACATGATGAAATGCAATATGAAATGTTAAATGACCTAAAAATGAATGCATGAATGAGGGGGGCAAATTTTGGGGTATTACACACATAACAAGACAACATTAGATATTATAAATAATCAGCAAAACAAAAAATTAAGGACATAATGCTAGATTTCCGGTTAATTTTGCACAAACAAAACAATTTTAGTTCAATCCTGGATGAATCAAACTTAGAGAATACATTTATCCAATTAATGATCAAATAAAATTCTAATAGAGAATTACTTGACATTACTTCACATTGATCAGTCAATGATGAATCAATCATTAGGATATCAGTGAACTATGTTAGGTTTCCACTTAGATGATAAAGCTTCTAAAAGAAACCTTTTAAGGATCGAAAAGAATTTTTTATTCTCGACTTTTGAAGTCTCTTAAACTCGACTAAAAGACCATATTTGAGACCACTTGTTGGTTAGGAATATAAATATGTAAATGTCTAGACACGACGCCGGGGGGGAGGGGGGGGGGGGGGGTTGAGTAGATTGATCCTCTAAAAAAATTCAAATTTTTTAATACAAAATTATAGTTTTATATGGGAAGAAGCTAAAACAAAGTAAGATAGAAGCTTAGAATATCTTGATCATGATTTATAACAAATATACTTCAATGGTATTCCAAAGAATGACCCTTACATGGACATAAAGAAAATAGGATAATTCAAGGCGTTTGATCGAAGCAATTTAATATCTCAACATAGACATAATTTTCATCACAATTGACTTAAAGATGATTCAATAGGTTTGATGCAACACATGGAGTGGAATAACTATTATGATGCCTCAGTTTCCTCAGTTTCCTTGTTTTGCAAGCTTCATCCAAAATATTTCTACAAAACTAAAGCTTCATCCAAAATCTAAAATTCATGCAATTATCAAGACACACTCTAAAATTCAACAAACTCCTCAATCTTCCTTTAACTCATCGCCATGGTTTACACCACCTCCTGCACCCCCCCGAACTTCACCCTGAAGCTGCCTCAGTTTCCTTGTTTTGCAAGCTTCATCCAAAATCTTCCATATTATGATGCTGCAATCCAAAGCTTTCTCATCCAAAAATTCTACAAAACTAACAAATATGTGAAATAACTATTCAAAACAAAATAAATTAAACCTAATTGCATTTATACAAAATAGTGAGAATAAAAGTGTGTAATTACATCAAAACTTGGTAAAAGGGACCAATAAAATGGTATAAAAAGTAGTACTAATTGGTCCCTAACAACTCTCCCCAACTTAGCATTTTGTTTGTCCCTAAACAAAAGTTTCCACCCTTACAATCAAAGCAATGACACAAAAGATTGAAACAAGGATTTACCAAGAACATTCAAATGGTTCAAAAGTGTTTGGCATTTTCTCAATTCACCTATCTCAATTCTAGACAAAATATGAATAAGGGAAATGGTAAAGTGCAAAAATCATTCCAAGGAATTCAAAGCCATATATGTCAAAATTGAATCAAGCTTACACACACATCATAATAATATGATGAATAACATGAAGGGTTACTTTCACTCATCCAAGCAATTAAATCAACAACAACTCAAATCATGCGGTTATCACAACAAGTACCAAATCATGTGAAAAATGAGAATCAAGAGGTCTTTCAAAGGTTGTAATGTGGCTTAGGTTACCAGAAAGGATATGATTAAGAGAATTCAACCAAATTGCTTATCCTAAGGGAGCATTCTGATCGCTCGACTGGGTGAGTCGAGAATGGGATACAAACTGCAAGTGCACAGTTCTATCGCGTAGTTTTAAAAGATATCGATCCCACAGGGACTTATGAATCGATATACCGTTATCTAAGGTTACTACGTAAATCTAAGGTGAAAATGTTTGATTGTTTGGGAAAAACTAAGAGCTAAACTAATATCTAGATTAAATATTAATAAGACGGATATCGGTATGTAGTTCGTCAAAACTAGGGAATCAAGTCTTTGTCGGTTTCTTGGTTTTAAAATGAATCGTTTCGGTTAACTTTATTGGTTAAAGGTTCTATCTCAAACTCTCGCTCTGTTGAATAAACCATGATTTTATATTAATGTTGCTGTCACTTATAATTAAGTCAAAAACCATATTTTGAAAGCAATAAAGTTGCAGAAACTCTTTTTAAGAAAATACTGACCGTTTTAAACACCCTTATCTCAAACTCTCGCTCTGTTGACTTAGGTTATATAATTAAATCCAAATGCTTAACTCTCGTCCTCACATTCAATCTTTAAAAATACTTTTTGGAAAAGGTCAGAATTTAATTAACTCTAAAACTTGCTCTCGCCCTGATCTAGAATTAATGCCTAACTTACACTGTCCAGTTAAAATCTCAAACTCTCGCTCTATTGATTTTAACTTCTTTATGTCTTTTACTTTTGTAAAAAATCTTGTTATTAAACCTGTAAGTTGAGACCGTAAAAAGATTGATTTTGATTTTAAGTTTAGGTAGACCGACTCAGTCTTGATCCCTTATTCTGCTTACTTTACATACCGATACCTAGGCAAATTAGCCAGACATGCTAAATAAATAAGAATTTATATCATGCATAAACAGACTCATTCCAGGCAGATAATATAGATAAATAATAAAACAAAATATTAAATAATGATTAAAGAACCTGAATGCGTAATACAATAGTCTTGAACACTCTACCACAAGCCGGTAGGATTTGTTCTTGGATTCTTCAATTAAACAGTAAATTGAATCAAGGAAATAAAACTGGAATATAACGTAAGGTTAAATCCAGTATAAAATTGCACAATAGTTTCCGGTGTAGAAACTATTATGCGAAAAATATCTAAAAGCTAAAACTGGAAAGGTAAATTTGCAAGGGAAAAAGAACGTAAAGCTTGCAAAAGAAATAAATAAAATAAACAATGCTGGAAAAGAAAAAAAAATAAGCAAAAGGCGTGAAAAGAAAATTTGGCAGAGCTTCGGCAATGTGAGCGTGGAAAAACGGTCTTTTGAAACTTCCCAATTAGCTGCTATTTATACAGCTGCTGGTGTAACTGCTTTTCAAGGGTTTTCGTGTGCGTGGTCTCGTTCCGAGGGTTAAGCGTGCGTGGAAATAGCTTTCAACGTGGTCAGTTGAGTTCCTTGCGCCAAAAATATAGAGGACTGGTGTGACGCTCGTCACACCATGTGTGACGCTCGTCACAGGAATGCTTTTAGTGTGACGCTCGTCACACCCCTTGTGACGCCCGTCACAGGAATGCTTTTAGTGTGACGCTCGTCACACCCCTTGTGACGCCCGTCACAGGCATAACGTGCACTTTCTTTGGGCTGGGCTTGGTCTTTGTTATTTGTTTCCTTTTTATTCCTTTTTACACCTCCTTTTCTTCCCTTTTTCACTTTTGCTTCAAAATGGATACCTGACATAAATAGCAAGGAAATACTGCATAATATCTGATAAAATGAGATAAACTAAAGTAAATGATAATATAATCTAATTGAATTAAGTCTTAAAATGTGATATAATTTCGTGTTATCAAACTCCCCCATACTTAAATCTTTGCTTGTCCTCAAGCAAAATTCAGTATAGAACTTGTTAAAAGTTTTAGCCAGATGAAATTTCAAAGCACACATCAATTCGTACTAGGTTGCAAATGGGTTTTTGTTTGGGAGGACTTGAGTTTAATCTTGACATCAACAACTACCGTTACAACTTAGATAACCCTACCTTATGCAAATCAGTTCAAGTACCCTATGATAGCTATCCTGGTTCCTTTGGTCTTATTTTACCCGTTTTCATTCTAGCGAAATCACATTAAGCCCTTTATCTTTTCGCGCACATAGTGGAGTAACCGGTTAGTGATTATGATCCGCTTTTAGCTAGAAGTTCTGGTACATAAGTCGGATAACTTCATTATTCAGTCCATTGCAAATTGCGGGGGATCGAACCGTAGTCCGCCCTACCAAGTTCAGTACCAGATTCCTACTGAACCAACTCATAATGGATCTTTCGTATTGTGCTTTTGCATGATCTGCAACCTTTAGATTAAATGATCTGGTAAGGATCACCTAATTTACTTAGTGCATTTCTTGATATATTTATATATCTTAGGTTACTTTTGGGGATCATTCACTTATATTCATCGGCTCTCCACGTAGTTTGCTATTAAGATGGTGCTGACTTCTGTATAAACTACTTGGGGTTGCCATAGAACTAAAAGTTCAAGGAATCGGTATAATAGGTACTTTATCCTGATCTAACATATTGAGGTTCTCAGAGCGTTGTTATGGTAATGATTTTGTTTTGATTTCACTCAAGTTTTATAGAGTAAGCAACCTTTATACTTATTGGGTGTGTTAAATTTTTTTTGTTATGGCTCAAGAAAATTGAGGGAATAGATAATAGAAATTTTCACACTCGGACTTAACTTAAAATATTTTTTTTTTTTTTTTTTTTTTTTTTTTTTTTAGATAGTAAGAAAGGGAAATAACAATGAAAGGGAAGGTAACATACTTGAAAAATGGAAATAGGAAGAATATTGTTTCCCCCCCATACTTAAACTAAACATTGTCCTCAATGTTTTAAGGGAAAGAAATACAAAATGGAAATGCAAAGAAAATAACAACTAAGACTGCCTTCCGCCTCTGGTTCTTGGACCTGGTGATCTTTGACGTATGTCTAAGTTGTCGAACCTGCTGAACAATTCAGTAAACCGCTGGTCGGTTATGGCATTCCGAGCGTCCTGTTGCTGTTGCATTTGACGCATCATCTGCATCATCTCTGCATTCTGTACCTGCATTCCATCGATAGCATCCATAATGTCGTCGTTGGTTGCAGGCCTTCTTCGTCGACGACGTTGGGAGGATGGGCCAGTTGCATTACCGGAAGGGTTGAGCGGGGCTGAACGTTGTGTAGGAGGATGATCACCTTGTTCCATTTCTTCAAACTCATCTGTTTGTGGGTTTGTTTGTAAAGGCTCGGTGGTTTCAGGAGCGTTTAGATCATAGAGGTGGCGGTCGGGGTTTGTGACATCAGTTAGGGCGATATTTGGTAGAACAACGCTTGGGACAGCCTGGTTGTTCACCATAAGATAATACCCTCCGCCTACTCTGTTTTTAATCAGGCGGCTGGAGCGGCAATAGCTGATATCCATAGACAGGGGAGGTAGGGATTCTAAAGTTTGGAGTTTATCCCCTAAGTTCAGGCCAAGTGCTATGGATGTTATTAATCCACCAATTATAAAGGGTTGCCGGCCTCTAGCACATAAGGTGCGGATATGATGAAAGAGAAAAGAGGCGGCGTTTACCTGAGTATCCGGTTCGAAGACGCATTGGAGGAAAAATAGCTCCTTTGAGTTGACCTTGCTGTTGTTTGGTCTTCCAAAAATTGTGTTTTGCAAGATGCGGATGAAGTACCGGATAGTGGGGTTATGTATATGGGAGAGAAGGAGTTCTTCCCAGTTGTAGGTATTTATACCGGTAATTTTCTTAAAAAGGCCAAAAACGCCAACTGTGTTCCAGTTTGAGTTTGGAGGGATTCTGGGGTGTACCTGACCTTCTATGGGAAATTGTAACATGGTACTCAATTGGTTTTGGGTTAAGGAGTACTCGGTGTTGAACATGCGGAAGGTTGCGGTACCGGTTAAAAATTCGTCTTCACCGGCGGGAGTGGTGTAGTCGTATGAACTTAAGAATTCTAAGGTTAGGGATGGGTAGGTGGGTTGATTATGAGTGCAAAGGAAGGTTAAGTCGGCTAGGCGGAGCATCCATTCGATACCTTGGAGTAATCCTAATTGTTGTAAACAAGTTAAATCGGGGTACCTGGTGGAAGCGACGCCTCGCTGTTGGAAACGTTCGAATTGCTCTTGCTGGTAGTTGTCATCTCCGGATCGGAAGATGATATTTCCGAAATTTTGATTTCCCGCCATTGTGATGAATTTTTGAAGGGATGATTTGGAAAGAAAAAGAAATGTATTTGATAGGAGAGAATTGTTTTGTGGTGAATGAAGGAAGTTTTGGCAGGTATTTATAGGAGAAGGGTTGGAAGATAGAAAGAAAAAGTGGTTGAAGAGTAATTAAGTGTGGTAAATGAAAAATGAATGGGGAATGTAAAAAGTTAAAGTGTAACGTTCGTCTCCAACGGCTCCCTAACGTTCACATGTCTGAGGGGCGTTACGCTCGTCACAAGGCTGTGACGCTCGTAACAGGCAATAGACGTGCCGTCCGTTATGGGTAGTGTGACGCTCGTCACACATTTCTTTTTGGAAAGGCTTTCAGCAGCGCTTCACAGAATTACTTTGGTAGCGCATTTTAATGTTTCATTTTGCTTATGATCATTTTTAGTCTGCAATTTTAATGTATTGTGCACGCTTACTTGCTTTGTATAATAATAATAATAGGTAACAACAGTAGAGCGTAATAGCCATTGCATAATAAAATTAACTAAACAGCTTCAATAAGAATGATCATAATGTATTACAGGGAAGGAAAACAATGAAATGAAATAGAAATAAACATGAATTCAAACAACATTAATGAAAAATCTAGCCTAAAACTAAATAACTTAGAAAGAAATAACTAAATTCCATCTATCTTCGGATCTCTGGCCGGAGGAGCAAAAGAGTTAACATGATGCCGTAACATACGTAACTGACTTGCCGTGCTGCTCATGTATTCTAGGATTTCAAGTCTCAAGTTGTGGAAATCTTCCCTGAGGGCGTCTTGCTCTGACATCAAGGCTTCAATGACGGTTTTAATATCTGTTCCTGGCATATGATGTCGGAGATCAGGCATGGCTGATTCTTCGGTCAGGACAGACTGAGGAGGAGGATCAATATCATAGTAGCCGGAAGGTGTCTGAGGGTCAGATTCAGCATGAGAGATATGGTCAACATAGTGCTCATAGTCATCACAAATCTCATAATCCTGGATGGATTCAGTGGATCCAGCCGGAGTTGGGGTTTCATTCAGGTTATAGAGCCAGTTCCTTTGGTTATGAACACTAGTTCTAGGATCGGGCATGGTGAATAGGCAGAGAACCTGGTTATCAATAATAAGCTTAAACTCATCAGACCCTATGTTTGCTATAAACATAGTGTTGAAGAGGAAAGGTATACTCATAGTAGTAATGCCACAAAAAGGGCTAAGGTCAAGCATAGGCTGACGTAATCCAATAGCATTACCTATCATAGTGATCAAACCGCCTATTCTAATGGGTGCTCGCTCATCCTGGATAAGGTGGTCCAAATTAGCTAACATAAAAGTAGCACCGTTTACTGGACGGTTCTGGGAAGCACAAAATATGATGAAGAGTTCATCACGTGAAACTGAAGTACTATTTGGCTTCTTCCCAAATAAAGTGTGGGTCAGGATCTTATGGAAATAGCGGAAAGCCGGGTTATGTATGTTTCCAGAGAGAAACTCATGTTCTTCGGGCTCATCATTTCCAGTCAGCTTACCCCAAAAGTGTTCAAGCTCTCTATATTCAAAAAGTTCTTCCTGGCTTATAGTGAATGTATCAAAGGAGGTAGGAAAACCAAAAGGTTGGTGAAGTCTCTAATATTAAATTGGTACTCCATATTGAACATTCTGAACTGGATAAAACCTCTGCTAATTCCTTTTCCATGGCTGGGTAGATAGATTAATGAACTAAGGAATTCTAGTGTGAGTCTCCGGTAGGTGGTGAAATGTCTCAGGATAGGGGAGGTCTCCCATCCTATCTGATTCAGCAAAAACAGGACACTCTGTCTCAGTCCAAGGGCAGTCATAGCCCAATCATCAGCATATAAACTAGGTCGCATCTCTCTAGCGGCTAGTTCTTCAAACTTTCGTTTCTGAGCCATTCCTCTGAACTTGATACCCATACGATCAGAATGTCCCATCTGGTTAGTGTTAGCTAGAGAAAAGAAAACATGAGTTTAAGTCAGGATTTGGCCAAATGCCGAAAGAAGAAAAGAATTATTATTATATATATATATATATATATATATATATATATATATATATATATTTAATAAATCAATAATGAATACTAAATAGAAATTAAAAGAATAATTAAGAGAAAAATAGGGAAATGATAATAATAATAGAATAATAAAATAACAAATTAATTTGTGGGTTGTCTCCCACTAAGCGCTTTGTTTAAATGTCGCAAGCTCGACAAAGAAACTGTTAAATATAGTCTATGAGTCCTGGGGGCGTTTCGTCTAAGTGTAGAATTTGCGAATCCTCGTTGGTTTTCGCATAGTGATAATGTTTCAGACGTTGCCCGTTTACGGTGAACGGTTCTGTAGATTGTCCTTTTATTTCTACCGCTCCACTGGGAAAGATTTTAGTGATATGAAAAGGTCCTGACCATCTGGATCGTAGTTTTCCCGGGAATAACTTTAGTCTAGAGTTAAATAAAAGTACTGCGTCGCCTTGCTTGAAGATTTTCCTTGATATACGCTTGTCATGCCATTGTTTTGTTCTTTCTTTATAGATTTTGGCATTTTCATAGGCGTCTCTTCTGAGTTCCTCTAATTCGTTTATGTCAAGGATTCTCTTTTCACCGGCGGCTTTATAATTCAAATTTAAATTTCTAATAGCCCAATAGGCTTTATGTTCTAATTCTACCGGGAGGTGACAGGATTTTCCATAAATGAGCTTAAATGGGGTCGTCCCTATGGGAGTTTTATAAGCAGTTCGGTATGCCCACAAAGCTTCTGGTAATTTCAATGACCAATCTTTCCTTGAAGTGGCGACCGTTTTTTCTAGTATTTGCTTGATTTCTCTGTTAGATACTTCCACTTGTCCACTGGTTTGAGGGTGGTAAGGTGTTGCTATCCTATGTCTCACTCCATATTTAAGTAGTAGTTTTTCGAGTACCTTGGATATAAAGTGTGATCCACCATCACTGACTACTATTCTTGGGATGCCAAATCTCGGAAATATTATATTTTTAAAGAGTCTAGTTACTACTCGGGTGTCATTTGTTGGAGAAGCTATAGCTTCGATCCATTTTGATACGTAGTCAACTGCCACGAGTATGTATTTGTTACCGAAAGAGGATGGGAAAGGTCCCATGAAGTCTATCCCCCACACGTCAAAAATCTCTACTTCCAAAATACCTTTTTGTGGCATCTCGTCACGTCTAGATATGTTTCCCGTGCGTTGACATCTGTCACACTCCTTAATAGCCGCATGTACGTCCTTCCATATAGTAGGCCAATAAAAGCCAGCTTGTAGGATTTTAGAGCAGGTCTTGGATGTACTTGTGTGTCCACCATAAGGCGCAGAGTGACAGTGTTGGATTATATTTTCTACCTCTTCGTCGGGTATACATCGACGGAAAATACCATCGGGGCCTCTTTTGAAAAGTAAGGGATCATCCCAGTAATAGTGTTTTATGTCGTGGAAGAATCGTTTCTTCTGCTGGTAAGATAAAGTAGGTGGAACTATTCCGGCAGCTAAATAATTGACTAGATCAGCGTACCATGGTATGACAGATATAGCTAAGGTGGTTTCTACTTGCATGTCGGAGTTGTTCTCTTCCAAAGTAGCTATGAGTTTATCATACGAGAAATCATCATTAATGGATGTTCTTTCCGGTTCAAGGTTCTCAAGTCTAGAGAGGTGGTCTGCTACTACGTTTTCAGTTCCTTTCTTGTCCTTGATTTCTAAGTCGAATTCTTGTAGTAACAAGATCCATCTTAGGAGTCTAGGTTTAGCATCTTTTTTTGTTAAAAGGTACCTGATAGCAGCGTGATCAGTGTAAACTATTATTTTGGCTCCTACCAGGTAAGAACGAAATTTATCTAGCGCAAATACCACTGCTAGGAGTTCTTTCTCGGTTGTGGCATAATTCATCTGTGCTTCATCCAGGGTTCTGCTAGCGTAATATATAACGTGAAGCTTTTTATCCTTTCTTTGTCCTAAAACAGCACCTACAGCATAATCACTGGCATCGCACATTATTTCGAATGGTTCATTCCAGTCTGGTGTCTGCATAATGGGTGCGGAGATCAATGCTTTTTTAAGAGTTTGAAATGCTTTTAAACAGTTATCGTCGAATATGAATTCAGCATCTTTCATCAACAGTCCGGTTAAGGGTTTAGTTATCTTAGAGAAGTCTTTGATGAATCGTCGGTAAAAACCGGCGTGTCCTAAAAAACTTCGTACTTCTCTCACGGTTCTTGGGGGTTGAAGATTTTCGATTACCTCTATTTTGGCTTTGTCTACTTCAATTCCTCTGTTCGAGATGATGTGTCCTAAAACAATTCCTTCTTGTACCATAAAGTGGCACTTTTCCCAATTAAGTACTAAGTTTACTTTTACACATCGCTCCAGAACTCTTTCCAGGTTTTCAAGGCATTCTTCGAAGCTTTGTCCGTATACAGAAAAGTCATCCATAAATACTTCCATGATGTTTTCGAGAAAGTCGGCGAATATTGCCATCATGCATCTTTGAAAAGTTGCAGGGGCATTACATAGACCAAACGGCATTCGTCTATACGCGAAGGTACCAAAAGGGCATGTGAATGTTGTCTTTTCTTGGTCATCAGGGTGAATTGGTATTTGAAAGAAGCCTGAATAACCGTCTAAATAACAGAAATGTGAATGTTTAGCTAATCGTTCTAACATCTGGTTAATGAATGGTAAAGGGAAATGATCTTTTCGGGTTGCTTTGTTTAGTTTCCTATAATCAATGCACATTCTCCATCCCGATTCGATTCGTTTAGTTATAGTTTCTCCTTTTTCGTTTTCAATAACGGTTATGCCTCCTTTCTTTGGTACAACGTGTACAGGACTAACCCATTTGCTATCAGATATAGGATATATAATACCTGCTTCCAATAACTTGGTTATTTCTTTCTTTACTACCTCACTTAGGATCGGATTTAGTCTTCTCTGGTATTCCCTAGAGGTTTTACAGTCTTCTTCTAACATGATGCGGTGCATACAAATAGAAGGGCTTATTCCTTTAAGATCGGTGATGTGGTATCCTAGTGCGGTTGGATATTTTCTTAAGATATGTAGGAGTTTTTCTGTTTCGAGTCTTCCTAGATCTGCATTAACTATCACAGGTCGTTCAAGTTCTAAGTCTAGGAATTCATATCTCAGATTTTTGGGAAGTGTTTTCAAATCAGGGGTTGGTTTGTTAAGACACTGCGTAGGATCCGGTGTTATTTCTAGGCATTGTTTAGATTTGTCCTCTAAAAGATAGTCTGATGATTTGTCTTCTCCTGACTCTGCTTCTTTTATGCATTCATCGATGATATCCATGAAGTAACATGTATCTTCTATTGCAGGTGCTTTCAAGAATTGGGAAAGAATGAATTCAATTTTCTCTTCGCCTACTTCGAAGGCGAGTCGTCCTCGTTTTACGTCTATGATTGCACCGACAGTTGCTAAGAATGGTCTTCCTAGTATAATAGGTGTCGTATCATCTTCTCTAATGTCCATAATTGTGAAGTCAGTGGGAATGTAAAACTGACCTATGCGTACGGGAACGTTTTCAAGGATTCCTACAGGATATTTGATGGAACGATCTGCTAATTGCACAGACATTTTGGTCGGTCTTAATTCTCCCATTTCCAGTTTCTTACATATGGATAAAGGCATAACGCTAATTCCGACTCCTAAATCGCATAAGGCTTTGTCGATGACAAATTTTCCTATGTGACAGGGTATAGAGAAACTACCCGGATCCTTGAGTTTAGGGGGCATGTTTTGGATTATAGCGCTACATTCGGCAGGGAGTGTAACGGTTTCGCTATCCTCAAGTTTCCTCTTATTAGAAAGAATTTCTTTTAAGAATTTAGCATATGAGGGCATCTGCGTAATAGCTTCGGTAAACGGAATTGTAACGTTTAATTGTTTAAGGAGATCAACAAATTTTCTAAATTGGCTTACATCTTTGGTTTTAACAAGCCTTTGAGGGTAGGGTATGGGTGGTTTGTAAGGTGGTGGAGGTACATAAGGTTCCTTCTTTTCTAGGGTTTCCTTATTACTCTCTTCCTTTTCCTTAGGTTCACTTTCCTCAGTTGATTTCTTAGGGTTTTGGTTTTCTATCTTTGGGTCAGACGGTCCTTCCACTTCCGTTCCACTTCTTAATATAATTGCATGAGCTTGGCTTCTCGGATTAGGTTGGGGCTGTCCAGGGAATGTACCAGTTGGTGCAGCAGTAGGTGCTTGTTGTTGAGCTACTTGAGATATTTGCGTTTCCAGCATTTTGTTATGGGTAGCCAAGGCATCTACTTTGCTTGCTAGTTGTTTAAGTTGTTCGCCAGTGTGTATGTTCTGGTTTAAGAAATCTTTATTGGTTTGTTGTTGGGATGCTATAAAGTTTTCCATCATGATTTCCAAGTTGGATTTTCTAGGGGTATTATTGTTAGGATTCGGTTTCTGATATCCCGGAGGTATAGATGGGGCTTGATTTGGAGACTGTCCAGGTGCGTATAAAGCATTATTACTCTTATATGAAAAGTTTGGATGGTTCTTCCAATTTGGGTTATAGGTATTCGAGTAGGGGCTTCCTTGAGCATAGTTTACTTGCTCTGCTTGGATTCCAGTCAAGAGTTGACATTCCGCAGGAGTGTGGCCTTGGATTCCACAGACCTCGCAATTCGGAGTTATAGCAACCACGGCGGCTGGAGGTGATACGTTTAAACTTTCAATTTTCTGGACCAAAGCATCCACTTTTGCATTAACGTGATCAAGGTTACTTATCTCGTACATGCCAGTTTTCGGTTGAGGTTTTTCCACCGTTGTTCGTTCGGTTCCCCACTGATAGTGATTTTGGGCCATGCTCTCGATAAGCTGGTAAGCATCAGCATAAGGTTTGTTCATTAGTGCACCACCTGCAGCGGCGTCTATTGTTAACCTTGTGTTGTATAAGAGACCATTATAAAATGTGTGAATTACTAACCAGTCTTCCAAACCATGGTGTGGGCAAAGTCTCATCATGTCTTTGTATCTTTCCCATGCTTCGAAAAGAGATTCGTTGTCTTTCTGTTTAAATCCGTTTATCTGGGCTCTTAACATAGCTGTTTTGCTTGGCGGAAAATATCGGGCAAGAAAAACTTTCTTCAACTCGTTCCATGTGGTGACTGAGTTGGAAGGAAGTGATTGAAGCCATCTTCTAGCGCTATCTCTTAATGAGAAAGGAAAAAGACGAAGTCGAATTGCCTCTGAAGTGACACCATTAGCTTTAACAGTATCAGCGTATTGGACAAATACGGATAAATGAAGGTTTGGATCTTCGGTAAGATTTCCAGAGAATTGGTTCTGTTGCACAGCTTGCAACAGCGAAGGTTTAAGTTCGAAGTTGTTTGCTTCGATTGCGGGCGGAGCAATACTTGAATGCGGTTCATCTTGCGATGGAGCGGCGTAATCTCTAAGAGCACGAGCTGGTTCTGCCATCTCGGGTATCGAAGGAAAAATGTTTTTGAAATCAGGAAGGTCTATAGGAGGGAGATTGTTTTCAGCACGATATTCCCGAATTCGTCGTAAGACTCGGAGATATAGTTTGATATCGTTGATTCGTAAATAGAGCGGTTCGCCTTGAGAGCGAGTGCGTGGCATACAAATCAACGAAAGAAAGAATAGAAGAAAAAGAAACCTTAGTCTCTACAGCGTAACGGAAGAGTTACGATATCGATTAAATAGAAGTCCCCGGCAACGGCGCCAAAAACTTGATCGCTCGACTGTGTGCGTCGAGAATGGGATACAAACTGCAAGTGCACAGTTCTATCGCGTAGTTTTAAAAGATATCGATCCCACAGGGACTTATGAATCGATATACCGTTATCTAAGGTTACTACGTAAATCTAAGGTGAAAATGTTTGATTATTTGGGGAAAAACTAAGAGCTAAACTAAGATCTAGATTAAATATTAATAAAACGGATATCGGTATGTAGTTCGTCAAAACTAGGGATTCAAGTCTTTGTCGGTTTCTTGGTTTTAAAATGAATCGTTTCAGTTAACTTTATTGGTTAAAGGTTTTATCTCAAACTCTCGCTCTGTTGAATAAACCATGATTTTATATTAATGTAGCTGTCACTTATAATTAAGTCAAAAACCATATTTTGAAAACAATAAAGTTGCAGAAACTCTTTTTAAGAAAACACTGACCGTTTTAAACACCCTTATCTCAAACTCTCGCTCTGTTGACTTAGGTTATATAATCAAATCCAAATGCTTAACTCTCGTCCTCACATTCAATCTTTAAAAATACTTTTTGGAAAAGGTCAGAATTTAATTAACTCTAAAACTTGCTCTCGCCCTGATCTAGAATTAATGCCTAACTTACACTGTCCAGTTAAAATCTCAAACTCTCGCTCTATTGATTTTAACTTCTTTATGTCCTTTACTTCTGTAAAAAATCTTGTTATTAAACCTGTAAGTTGAGACCGTAAAAAAGATTGATTTTAATTTTAAGTTTAGATAGACCGACTCAGTCTTGATCCCTTATTCTGCTTACTTTACATACCGATACCTAGGCGAATTAGCCAGACATGCTAAATAAACAAGAATACATATCATGCATAAACAGACTCATTCCAGGCAGATAATATAGATAAATAATAAAACAAAATATTAAATAATGATTAAAGAACCTGAATGCGCAATACAATAGTCTTGAACACTCTACCACAAGCCGGTAGGATTTGTTCTTCGATTCTTCAATTAAATAATAAATTAAACCAAGGAAATAAAACTAGAATCTAACGTAAGGTTAGATCCGATAAAAAGTTGCACAATAGTTTCCGGTGTAGAAACTATTATGCGAAAAATATCTAAATGCTAAAAAGGGAAAGATAAATTTGCAAGGGAAAAAGAATGCAGAACTTGCAAAAGAAATAAATAAAATAAACAATGTTAAGTTGCTGGAAAGGAAAAAATAAGCAAAAGCGTGAAAAGAAAATTTGGCAGAGCTTCGGCAATATGAGCGTGGAAAAACCGGCGAGACTTTTAGGTTTTTGAGATGGCTATTTATAATAGTGTTGGTAACTGCTTTCCGTTTCTCCCATTCTTCAACGTGGCTACATGCACGGCGTGGATATAGGAGACCAACTTCTCAACGTTCTTCTTCAAGTCTTTCTGAGGGCGTTACTTGCGCCAAAAAGGTAGTGGAATTGTGTGACGCTCGTCACACTATGTGTGACGTCCGTCACAAGGCTGTTTTGCGTGACGCTCGTCACGCACCCTGTGACGTCCGTCACAGGCACAGCGTTGGTGACTTGTGCGCTTTGGGCTGGGCTTTGGCATTTGGTCCCTTTTCTCTCCTTTTTGCACCTCCTTTTCTTCCATTTTCACTTGTTCTTCAAAATAGACTACCTGCGACAATTAGGAAGAAAATACCACGTAATATCTCATAAAATGCAGTAAACTGAAATAAATAGTCATAGAATTTAATGGAATTAAGTCCTAAAATATGATATAATTTCGTGTTATCACGAGTCAACCCAGTTTTGATTTCTTTCTATATATTTTTGGGTGTTTATATTTACTTTTTACTTGATTTATCTTTATGTTATTTATTGCATTCTTTATTGCTTTAAATATTCATTATATGTTGGACATCTGTATATTCAATGTTGTGGGTTGGGCTGATGTTCCATGAGAGAAAAGCTCTATACCTGAGCTTGAGTATAAACACATGATAATATTGTGGCAAGATTCGTGTTGACCTACTTGGTGTTATTCCTTGATCAGGGTTAACACAAGACGTCTAGAGAGATGCTTTTGGGAGCATCACTATCTAAAGAGTCCTTCGTTCCAGGAAGTGGTATCTCAAAATGGGTATGTGACTCTAGCGACCTTTTTAGGAACCTTCTTCTTTAAAGACTAGTACCTACCTGTAAAGGGATATTGGGTTTGTAGGAAACCAAGACCCTACATACCCTGATATCATGTCTACATCGAACCTTTAAACCTGTATCAAGCAGTATATATAGATTATCCAAAATACGTTGAACCTTTGAGTATGTGATGTTGCATCTTATTTCATCTCAAACTCTCGCTCTATTGATTTTAACTTCTTTATGTCCTTTACTTCTGTAAAAAATCTTGTTATTAAACCTGTAAGTTGAGACCGTAAAAAAGATTGATTTTAATTTTAAGTTTAGATAGACCGACTCAGTCTTGATCCCTTATTCTGCTTACTTTACATACTGATACCTAGGCGAATTAGCCAGACATGCTAAATAAATAAGAATTTATATCATGCATAAACAGACTCATTCCAGGCAGATAATATAGATAAATAATAAAACAAAATATTAAATAATGATTAAAGAACCTGAATGCGTAATACAATAGTCTTGAACACTCTACCATAAGCCGGTAGGATTTGTTCTTGGATTCTTCAATTAAACAGTAAATTGAATCAAGGAAATAAAACTGGAATATAACGTAAGGTTAAATCCAGTATAAAATTGCACAATAGTTTCCGGTGTAGAAACTATTATGCGAAAAATATCTAAAAGCTAAAACTGGAAAGGTAAATTTGCAAGGGAAAAAGAACGTAAAGCTTGCAAAAGAAATAAATAAAATAAACAATGCTGGAAAAGAAAAAAAAATAAGCAAAAGGCGTGAAAAGAAAATTTGGCAGAGCTTCGGCAATGTGAGCGTGGAAAAACCGGTCTTTTGAAACTTCCCAATTAGCTGCTATTTATACAGCTGCTGGTGTAACTGCTTTTCAAGGGTTTTCGTGTGCGTGGTCTCGTTCCGAGGGTTAAGCGTGCGTGGAAATAGCTTTCAACGTGGTCAGTTGAGTTCCTTGCGCCAAAAATATAGAGGACTGGTGTGACGCTCGTCACACCATGTGTGACGCTCGTCACAGGAATGCTTTTAGTGTGACGCTCGTCACACCCCTTGTGACGCCCGTCACAGGAATGCTTTTAGTGTGACGCTCGTCACACCCCTTGTGACGCCCGTCACAGGCATAACGTGCACTTTCTTTGGGCTGGGCTTGGTCTTTGTTATTTGTTTCCTTTTTATTCCTTTTTACACCTCCTTTTCTTCCCTTTTTCACTTTTGCTTCAAAATGGATACCTGACATAAATAGCAAGGAAATACTGCATAATATCTGATAAAATGAGATAAACTAAAGTAAATGATAATATAATCTAATTGAATTAAGTCTTAAAATGTGATATAATTTCGTGTTATCACATTCCCAAAGATTCACTCTACACACTTTCCTTTTCTTTGATCCCTAACTTTTCCTTTTTCTTTTCAAATCCACACAACCATGAGCATTTTCTTTGCTTTTCTTTTCTAATTTTTCTATGCTCTATGGTTTCAAGGGTGATTTCTTTTTCTTGTTTCTTTTCATATTTTTACCCTTTCATAGAAACTCACTTTTCCAAGTTTCTAATCAACTTTTCACTTTACTCTCCCCAACTTTAGATTCCAAAACCAAATTCATTCAATAATGCTCCCTACTTAGACATAAGCAAAAGGCAAAATTTTGCAAACAACTCGGTTTGAGGTTTCAACTGATACGAAAGAAATTAGGATTCATTTATTCCACAATTTTCAATTGATTTTATAATGATCAATCAAATGAATCCTAAATTAAGCTCAAAGGGGGTTAACTAAGGATTATTCCTCACAAGGTTAGTTGATTCAAACTTTTTGGTCAAGTGGTTTTTCTCACAAACAATGCCTCTATCATTTTCAAAAATTTCACACAAAAATGGATTGATGCATGATTTAGCATGATAAGAATGAGTTAAAACAATGCTCGGTTTCCCGCTTTTTAGTGTACAATGGAAAGTCTCCTCACAACTGGCTAAGTCCTATTTTGATTCAAAAATGACATATACTTCAATTAATTTATGACATGAAATTTGCACACACCATCAAACTACTCATGTTAAGTCTAGAAAGCGATAAAGTGTACCTTGAAATGCCGACACTAATTCTTATCATCACCACTCGAAGTGTCCTATGCTTCTTTCTTTGCGATCATTTCTCGGTTGCTTAAAGCTTGACTTATGAGTAAGAACAATTAAACAAAAATGTTGGCAAACCAATATTTGATTAAAACACACTTAAATTTCAAAAAGTATTCATGCAATTATCAAGACACACTCTAAAATTCAACAAACTCCTCAATCTTCCTTCAACTCATCGCCATGGTTTACACCACCTCCTGCACCCCCCCAAAATTTTGGCCTGCCCTCAGGCCACTTAGCATAATCAACAAAATCCTCTTAAGAAAGGAATGGAAAGGGGAAGTTTTGAAATTTGGAGGTTTGGATGTGGAGTAGCGAGGTTGTTGAAAGAATCTCCTAAGTTCGTGAAAATAGGAATGAAACGAAAATGACATAAAACAAAAGTTTTTTTTTTTTTTTTTCAGTTCGCGGGGCGAACTTTGTTCGCGGGGCGAACTGAAGGAAATTTCAAAAAAAATTAGTTCTGTTATTTACTGTTCGCGGGGCGAACTTTGTTCGCGGGGCCAACTGGTCCTGTCATGCAGTTCGCGGGGCGAACTGTAAAAACCAGAACCCAATTTTTTTCAAAATTTAACACAGCAAAAACTCACACAGCAGAAAAAAAAATTAAAATACAGACTTACAACGTTGGGTTGCCTCCCAACAAGCGCTTTGTTTAACGTCGTTTGAGCTTGACGGTCCACTGATTAGCCCGGTTTAAATAGAGACACGACATCCACATCACGATTTATGTCGCCACCATGGTAAACTTTGAGTCTTTGACCATTTACGGTCCAACTCTCTTGTGACTTTGGATCCTCGATTACAATGGCTCCATAATTCCGTACTTCCTTGACAACGAATGGTCCTGACCCTTTTGGCTTCAGCTTACCCGGTAATAACTTGAACCTTGATTTGAAAAGCAGTACCATTTGTCTGACATGAAACTCCTTGCGACGGGCCTTTCCATCATGGTATTTTTCTTCAATTGCATCATTTCGGAATGAATCATGTTTGTCATGTGGATGCTTCATAGCTTTAAAAAGATTAAAGGTCACCTCTTCGTCTTGCACTCTCACCTTCATTAGTCCATCATCTACGTCAATCATCATCCGAGCTGTTTTCATAAAAGGTCTTCCAAGAATTAGGGGCACATCACGGTCCTCATCCATCTCCACTATTACGAAATCTACCGGAAACAAGAATTTGTCCACCTTCACTAACATGTCTTTAGCAATTCCGTATGGTAAAGTGGTAGACTTGTCGGCTAGTTGTAGAGTCATTCTCGTCGATTTAATCTCAACATTCCCTAATCTTTTAACAATGGAGAGAGGGATTAAATTTATACTAGAGCCCAAGTCAATCAAACCATTTCCAGTGTATGTGCTTCCAATGGTCATCGGTAGAACAACCCGACCCGGATCGGACTCCTTCCTTGGGAGAGTCTTTTGGATGATAGCACTACACCGTGCATCAAGCAGTATGGTCTCGTCTTCCACGTGTCTCCTTTTCTTTGTAAGAATGTCCTTCATGAACTTGGCATACCGTGGCATTTGTTCTAATGCATCAGCAAATGGAATGTTGATTTGAAGCTGCTTGAAGATGTCCATAAACCGTGCATAGTGTCTAGCGTTATCCTTCTTTGATGGTGCGTGCGGATATGGTAGATGTTGAACTGGAATGACATTCACTCCTTTGTCTCCTTTTTTCTTATTTCTTGGTTCGATTTCCTTATTCATTTCCGCTTCACACCGCTGCTCTTCCATCAGTTGTTGGTTCTGCTGTTTTCGCGGCGCGAAGGGAGATCGCGGCGCGAACTGAGCAGTTTCTACCACTTTCTTCTTCCCACAAGCCACATCCTCATTTTCCAGCACATCATCCATATCATTCTCAACTGTAATTTCCTCACCTTTTTTACTTGTCAACTCTCTACCGCTTCTAGTAAAAATTGCTTTGCAATGCTCCTTTGGATTAGTTTGAGTATTAGCGGAGAAAGAAGATCCTGCAGTTTGTTCCGACAGCTGTTTCGCAAGTTGACCTATTTGATTTTCCAAGTTCTTGATTGCTGCTTCATTACTCTTCTGATTTGCCATGGAAGCTTGCACGAATTGTTGAAGAGTGTCTTCTAGCTTGGAATTTCCTCCTTGCGACTGCTGACCTTGAGAGTTTGGCTGTTGGTAAGGGCTTTGCTGCTGATAATTCTGATTGTTGAACCTTGACGGTTGGTAGCCTTGATTGTTTCTTGGTTGATAACCTTGATTGTTAGGCTGTTGTCTTTGATATCCCTGATTTTGATTATTCACATAACTCACTTCTTCTTGGGGTGGAGGACAAAAACCAGTAGGATGATCTCCTTGACATAACTCACAACATGCTACTTGATGCTGAACTTGAAACCCTTGAATCTCTTTTATTTGCTGTGGAAGCTTGGCCATTTGTTGAGTAAGAAGCTCCACTTGTTGAGAGAGTAGCTTGTTTTGAGCAAGGATGGCATCATTGGTATTCAACTCTAAAATTCCAGGCTTACGTTGTGAAGGGCTACGATCATGTTGACCTTGATGATCATTGCGGGCCATCCGTTCAATAATGACTTTAGCTTCTTCCGCAGTTTTTGATATAAGCGACCCACCCGCGGTGGCGTCCAGAAGTGTCTTATGAGTTGACTGGAGACCATTCAAAAAAATATGAATTTGAGTGAGCTCATCAAAACCATGTCCCTTACATTTCCTCAACATTGATTTGAATCTCTCCCAAGCTTCATTTAGAGATTCGTTGCCTCCTTGAGTGAATACTGCAATAGCCGTTTTGGCTTCCATGAATCGGGATTGAGGGAAGTATCTTTCTAAGAACTTTTCTTCTAACAAATTCCAATCCGTCATCACTCTTGATTCTTGATCAAGGTACCACTCTTTTGCCTTTCCCACTAAGGAGTGTGGGAACATCCTCTTGAATAATGTTTCTTCACCCGCTTCGTCTATTCCCGTAGAACCCGCAATCTCATAGAATTTGATGAGATGGGTATACGGATCTTCGTGATCCATTCCGGTGAATGGAGTTGCATAGAGAAGTTGGAGGATTCCGGTCTTCATCTCCGTATTTCTTCCTCCACGGGCAAATTGAGCATTCCTTCTTGGACTATTAGCGGACATTTCGGTACGATTATCCTCCGCCATGTTTCCTTCACAAGCCTCTACAACCACTTCTTCGATTGGAACAAGTGCGGAAGTAGATGCTTCTTCTCTCCGGTTCCTCTCTTCGGCTAGTTTCCTTCTTCTTCGTGTTTTGCTATTGAGCTTCCGAAGTGTTCTTTCAATTTCAGGATCGAATTGAAGTTGCTCCTCGGTTGCTTTTCCTCGCATGCACTAGAATCTACAAAACTAACAAACCAAGTGAAACAAAAGAGGGATAGTAATAAATGTAACACAACTTAAAACAAAGAATTATTGCAATGCTTGTAATATCGACACCAATCCCCGGCAACGGCGCCAATTTGTTGAAAAGTATATCTTCGGCAAATATTTTTGTATCGTATCCACAGAGATTGGGTAATATTACCGCCGTTCTATAATTCAAATGTTATAAGTTTAGAAAGTAACAGGGTTGTTTTGTTTGGAGAAATATTTTGTGAGTGAAAATTAACAAAACTATGAAGTGGTTTTAGTCAAATATAGAAGTTTGGTAAGATTGGAGTTCACTATTTCAAATGT
This sequence comes from Lathyrus oleraceus, assembly GCF_024323335.1. Classification (NCBI taxonomy): domain Eukaryota; kingdom Viridiplantae; phylum Streptophyta; class Magnoliopsida; order Fabales; family Fabaceae; genus Lathyrus; species Lathyrus oleraceus. Next base: position 451,550,199 of record NC_066579.1, read on the forward strand.
CTATGATTCCCTATGATAAATAAATAGATTCAAGATTATTGATGATGTTCAAATATCCTCTCAAAGTCATTTATGTCTAAATGATATCGTGATAATCACTATATTGATCCTTAGACGATCTCTCCACCTAACTATCAATATAACAATCTTTAATGTTCAATATCAAAGAATAGTAATGAATAAATCTATCTCTACAACTTATTCACTACTTGAAAATCTGTTTTATGTCTAAATTCGAGTAATCTCTCTCGACAACTACTCAAATCTGGTTTTCAACTTAAAGCAAAAACAGTATTCAATACATCAACAATCTTTATCTCATATATAAATCAAAGTGAATACATAAACAAATGAGAATAGCTACTACCTCCAATCTTGACAAAAGGGAGTTTAGCTCCTCATCACCATTGTTACAAAGCAGAAAGTTTAAGCAGAAAAACTCTGTTTTTCTCCCTTACAAAAGCTCTCTAGAACAATGTATGAATGATAATGAATAATTAATCCCTAGAATAATGTATTTTCTCTCCTAAAAGAGTTGACATTTCCTTAATTGGTCATTCTCATCCAATGCAGAAAAGCAATTCCAAGGCAGACCCAAAATGGCAAAAACAGCTGGCCTTCAAAACAGCACTTTTGACCCAAAAATCAGTTTGCTGGATTCGCAGGGTTCGCGGGGCGAACTTTGTTCGCGGGGAGAACTGGTCCTGTCATGCAGTTCGCGGGGCGAACTGAAGCTGCCTCAGTTTCCTTGTTTTGCAAGCTTCATCCAAAATCTTCCATATTATGATGCTGCAATCCAAAGCTTTCTCATCCAAAAATTCTACAAAACTAACAAATATGTGAAATAACTATTCAAAACAAAATAAATTAAACCTAATTGCATTTATACAAAATAGTGAGAATAAAAGTGTGTAATTACATCAAAACTTGGTAAAAGGGACCAATAAAATGGTATAAAAAGTAGTACTAATTGGTCCCTAACAGGTACGTCTGCCCTCAATTCTAAAACTAGAATTGAGATGATTTAATAGATGTCACCTGTTGAATTTAACCGTTTATACAAGGATTGCAAAGCAAATATACAACAGAACTCTCAAGACGTTGAATGTTGCTTCCACTCCTTGTTCCTTGATTCAAGGTGAATCAAGTCCTTCGATTGTTGTTGATAGACCTCTGATTCCAGCCCCTTTTTTGAATTACCCTCAGTTCTTCAAACCCTCGGCCCGACTGATCTCAACTACAACAAATCGAACCCGAAATCTTCCCTTCAATTTCACTGAATCCGCTACTAGATTGACAAAGACTTCCTCTTCTCAATCACCTTCGCTCAGCTGAAAATTCATGAAGAATTCGTCCAAAAACCCCCAAACACAAACCAGACTTGGAGGACAAAACCCTAACGGTTTTATTCAAGAAAAAACATGTCGCAAGCTTCAACCCGAACCGGATTCCCCAATCTCGGCTTCGAATGTTATCACCTTTAACCAATCACAAAGCACTTCAAAAATGGTTGTGTGTAGTTGATGTGTTGTGAGATGTTGAAGATGAAGATGATGAATCTTGGACACCTATTTCACTTTTTCTTGTTTCTTTGAACACTTGAATCAATTTGACAAAATGTTGGTTGATACAAGTAACTAAACTTCTATTTATAGTAACCAACCAACCAACCCACTTAATAGCTTTTCAAACAGAGTGGGAAATACTTAAAAACTGAATTTGCGCACGAGCGGTCGACCATAGCAGGTCTATGCGTCGACTCATGGCCTGCAGTTTTGGACAGACTGAAAAGCACAACAGTATGCGTCGACCATAGGTCGGCGTGCGCTGACCCGTGGTAAAGTGAAAGCTTCATGCGCCGACCCTGTGGTCGACTCAAGTCTCCATGCGCTGACCCGTGACCAACTGCACTATGTTATGCGCCAACCTGTGGTCGACTCAAGCCTCCATGCGCTGACCCGTGACCAACTGCACCATGTTATGCGCTGACCTGTGGTCGACTAAAGCCCTGCAAATCTGCAAAAATTCAGATTTTTGTGGTTTTCATGCATTTTGTCATGACCACATTTTATCCACATATGTTGTATGAAATATAACAGTTTAGATGAACATAGAAAAGGATATGATAGGTGATATGTTGCATTTGTTTTGTAGAGGTGGAATCGACAATGCCGATTCATCCATGGTGGTCATTTGTCATCATCGAAACCTATGATCGTATGTTGTATGACAGTTTGCCCTTACATACTCCCTCTTTTTGATGATGACAACCTGTGTAAAACCGAAGAGAAAAAAACAACATGCAATATTTACACACATTATGCACACTCCCCATTTCTTTTGTAATCTAAGGCTGTCTGCAGAACAAACTGTTAATTGTTGTGAATATTTTAGCTTGGCTTTGGTACATGCTCTTCTCCCCCTTTGACAACATCAAAAAGAGAAAAGGAACTATTATTCAACGTAACATGATATTCAACAGGAGATAGTGAATCATATTACAATATCACACCAAATATTATTACTGAACAAAGTAAAAGGAAGATAACATTAAATTGGATTTGCACAAACGCGCACAACAGAAAATTAATTCAGTCAAACAACAAAAAAATACAGATGCATATGCAGTTTTATGTCCTAATGGTCTCGTCCTCGATGGTAACAGATATCCGGGTTTCTGTAGGGGTCTGCCAGAGACGATATTTGGTCAGCAACACCACCTAGATACTTGAGGCCCACGTCGACCGACCGCTCCTGGCGTTCAAATGTTTCGGTGAATGCTGCATACCGTTCATTCATGCTGGTAGAGAGGTTATCGAGCCTCTCATTTTGTGCTTGAAGCTGGCTGCATATTTGAGCATAGCGCTCATCCTGAGTTTGTATGAATGATTGTTGAGCCAAATGCATATCTCGCATCATATCTAAGAGTTCAGAAGAATTGTCTTGCTGCGGAGGATACAGTTGAGATTCTTCAGCACCATATTGATACGGCTGATAGAATTGGCGTTGTGTTGACCAGCCCATATGTTGCCATTCACCCAAGCCACCGTGGTTGGGGGCATCTTCTGCAGTTGAATATGTATTCTGAACCCAAGCTGAGTTTGTGTAGTCGTGAGTGTCAGCTTGTGGAGGACTATCATGCTGCTCAAATGCTTGTCCTGCTCCCTCTTCTTCATTTTCCTCTTGGTCTTCTTCTTCACTTTCATCACTTTCATCATCTTCTTCAACAGTCGTAGGAACATACCCTCTGCGAATAAATTTGTATATTCTCCGCTCATCACACCAAAAATATCCCATCATAGACAAAGTTTTTGGACTGAATTCTTGATCTGAGGAAATAGAAGTATACGGAAAGGACGGATAATCCACGTCGGCTGCAGTAAGAACCTCTTGAATAAAAGATCCGTAGGCAAGAGCCGTTCCTCGTCCGGAGTCTCGTAAGCTGAACATTCTACTAGCAATGTAGTAGAGCCAGTTTATTTTGCGCTGATTCTTCAGGATATATATGAGATGAACCTCAGCCTGTTCAACTCGGGAAAGGCCACCCTTCTTAGGTCGCAGGATGCGTGACACAATCCACTGGAGAATGCGCTCTCCTGTTTTCAGCTTGCCGACAGTGACAGTTCGTGGGAACGCATCACTGTTCACAATGTGATCTGGGTAGGGTCTTTTCAGCATGTCGTTCAACGCGCTCTTAAACTCATATCCTTCTATTGGGTGAGAATCAGTTACCTCAGCAAGAGGATTTTCATCAGCAGCCAGTGTCATATCGAAATATTTATTCTAAACATTAGACTTAAACGATACCTTTCTTGTGCCGATCCTGGAGTAAAACTTTTTCCCACGAAATTTGTCATGAAGGCAAGTGTAGAACACACGGACCAAGTCTTCGCTATATTTGGCATTACATTCCAGGAATTTGACAATGCCGTGATACTGTAGCAGAGACATGATTTCTACGAGATGCATGCGTTCTGCAGTGAGTTTGTAGAAGGCATGTTGCCTCACAACTCCTCTTTTACCAATATCTTTGTTGAAGGAGTCGACAAAAGCAGGTGGAACTAATGATACAACAGTAATGGGCAAGGATGCAGAGGATGATTCCCTTGATCTCTTACCGGTAGGTCTGCGGGATTAGGAAGCCATGGGTAATGATTTTTAAGCTTTTTATGAAAGTAAAGATTTTGAGAGGATTTTGATAGTGATTTGCAAGAAGGAGGTTTGCCCTTTTTATAGATGAGGATTTAGGGTTTTGGGAAGAGGAGAGGCCAAGAGACAATAAGCACTAGGTATATGCAACTCACAATGTAGTGGGAAGTTTGAAATGTAAATGCACACTTAATGAGAATTTGAATGTAAATGCATGGGAAGTTTGAAAGATTTCTGCAGAGAGAAACTGAATTTTCGTGCGATGCGTCGACCATACATCTGCATGCGTCGACGCATACTGTTTGATTTTTTTTAAAAAAAGAATTTTTTTGAAGTGTGCGTCGACCATTGCCCTGTTATGGTCGACTCATACAGGAAAAATTTGCAATTTTCACTATTATGCACATATGCTCACATGTTTGATGCATAAATAGAATGCCACACAACATTTAAACATCCAAGCAGATATGTCATAAGAAAGGATACATATATATGTACAATATTATCATGTAATACCATTATTTAGCCATGAAGTTTGGGAGAGAGAAGGGTAAAGGAACAATATCACCTCGATGCCGGAATAACTTGATGAACTATATAATTGTGCTTGCAACAACATTAACTTGTTAGAAGTACAAGATTATAGTGTTAAATGAAATAAGATAAAGCAAGCAATTTATAACGCCCGTTCAAAAATGTCGAGAATACCAAGTTCTCAGCGAATATGAAAGAAAGGCTCAGTAGCTAGCGGCTTTGTGAAAATGTCCGCTAGTTGATTTTCAGTATTAACATGTTCAAATACAACATCACCTTTCTCTACATGATCCCGAAGAAAGTGGTGTCGAATTTCGATATGTTTGGTGCGAGAATGCAACACAGGATTTTTGGTAAGATTAATGGCACTTGTATTGTCACAGAAAATGGAAATACGTTCGAGTTTGAGGTTAAAATCCAATAGTTGTTGCTTAATCCATAGGATTTGAGCACAACAACTACCGGCGGCAACGTATTCCGCTTTGGCGGTTGACAAAGCAACTGAAACTTGTTTCTTGCTATGCCAACTGACCAAGGAATTTGAAAATAAGTGACAAGTGCCACTAGTGCTTTTCCTATCCGATTTGCAACCGACAAAATCGGAATCGGAGAAACCTACCAATGAGCAATCATTACCTTTGGAATACCATAGTCCATACTTCGGAGTACCGGATAAGTATCGAAGTATTCGTTTGACAGCTTTTAGATGGGATTCCTTGGGACATGATTGATATCTTGCGCACATACACACGCTAAACATAATGTCGGGACGAGAAGCAGTAAGATAGATAAGTGATCCAATCATACCTCTATACCTTTTTACCTCTACATCCTTACCGTTTTCATCTTTATTCAAGTTTGTACATGTTGGCATGGGGGTGTCAATGGCCTTGGCTTTTGCCATGTCAAATCTCTTGATAAGGTCCAAACAGTACTTTGTTTGACTCACGAATGTTCCTTCTTTGAGTTGTTTAATTTGCAAACCGAGAAAGTACGTGAGCTCCCCCATCATACTCATCTCGAATTCACCCTGCATAAGATCCGAAAACTCTCTCACGAGATTCATGTTAGTAGACCCAAATATAATATCGTCTACATAAATTTGTACTAATATCAAGTGCTTTCCTTGACGTTTAATGAAGAGAGTTGTGTCAACCTTTCCTCTTGAGTAACCTTGATCGAGTAGAAATTTACTTAGTCGCTCATACCAAGCTCTAGGAGCTTGTTTGAGACCATATAAAGCCCTTTTTAGTTTATAAACATGATCAGGATACTCATGAGATTCAAAACCCGGAGGTTGTGCGACGTAGACCTCTTCATTTATGTGACCGTTAAGGAACGCACTCTTAACATCCATTTGGAATAGTTTAAAGTCTTTCGCACAAGCGAAGGCAAGGAGAAGGCGTATAGCCTCGAGTCGGGAAACCGGCGCATAAGTTTCCTCATAGTCGATGCCTTCCTCTTGGTTATACCCTTGCGCGACTAAACGCGCCTTGTTACGGGTTATTACCCCGTTTTCGTCCAGCTTGTTCCTAAACACCCATCGGGTGCCGATTACTCGATGATCTCGCGGAGGAGGGACAAGGTCCCAAAACTCATTTCTAGTGAACTGATTTAGTTCCTCCTGCATTGACAAAAACCAGTGTTCATCGAGTAGGGCTTCTTTAGGGTTTTTAGGTTCCATTTGCGAAACGAAAGCGAAGTGATAATAGAAATTACTTAGCTTCGATTGAGTTGTAACATCCTTTGAGATATCTCCGAGAATGTTGTCGATTGGATGGTCTTTGGGAGACTTCCAAGCTTGAGGGAGATCATCGTTTGAAGGCGGATGAGCTACCTCGGTTTCCTCATGGTGTACATCTTTATCCTCCTCAACTTTGACTTGGTCGGGTTGATCAATCCCCGGCTCGCCACCTTTGAGTATGTCTTCTGTAGATGTACCTGCACCATGAACAACACTACCCTTTCCGACGTTTCTCGGATAGGATTCATCAAAAGTGACATGTACAGACTCTTCCACAGCAAGTAATCGTTTATTATATATTCTATATGCTTTACTCGATTGAGAGTATCCGAGGAATATACCTTCGTCGGCCTTGGAGTCGAATTTGCCCAAGTTTTCCTTTCCATTATTTAATACAAAACATTTGCAACCGAAAATATGTAAGTGAGAAACATTTGGCTTTCGCCCTTTTAAAAGCTCATACGGTGTTTTATTTAGAATGGGGCGAATGAGCACCCTGTTCAAAACATAACACGCCGTACTAATAGCGTCGGCCCAAAAATATTTCGGTAAACCACTTTCATTAATCATTGTTCTTCCCAATTCTTCCAAAATTCGATTTTTACGCTCCACAACCCCATTTTGTTGAGGAGTACGTGGAGCGGAGAAGTTATGATCGATACCATGGTTACCGCAATATTCTTCAAATAAATGGTTTTCGAACTCACCCCCATGGTCGCTTCTAATTGACACAATGTTTGTATTTAATTTATTTTGGGAAAGCTTAGCAAACCTTTCAAAGGCGGCGAACGTATCGCTCTTGCTTACTAAAAAGATAGTCCAACAAAATCTAGAAAAATCGTCAACTATTACGAAACCGTAATAATTTCCTCCTAGACTTTTAATCCTAGACGGCCCAAATAAGTCCATATGAAGAAGTTTGAGAGGTCTCGTTGTTGAAACGATATTTTTGGATTTAATTGAGATCCTCGTTTGCTTCCCTTTTTGACAAGCATCACAAAGGTGATCCTTGGTGAACTTTATTTTGGGGAGACCTAAGACTAGATCTTTTGAGACTATTTTGTTTAGTAAGTCAAAGTTAACATGTGCTAAACGCCTATGCCATAACCATGAATCTTCACTCATTGTTACAAGGCATTTGTCACTTGTTAACGATACTTCGTTCAAGTCTAACATATATACATTATTCACTCGCAGGCCATTAAACATACTCTTCTCATCATCATTATGTACAATTTTACAACAGTCTTTTGAAAACGATACATTGTATCCTTTGTCACATAATTGACTGATGCTAAGTAGATTGTGTTTAAGACCTTTGACAAACAATACATCAGAAATAGTAGTGGAAGAAGGGTTACCTACACTACCTTTACCTAGTATTGCTCCACGGTTGTTGTCACCATAGGTTACATATCCTTTCTTCTTAGCCACAAAGTCAATGAAGAGTGATATGTCTCCTGACATGTGCCTTAAGCATCCACTGTCGAGAACCCATCTTCTTTCGGTGGTCTCGAGGCATTGTACCTATGGAAATGCAATTAACACGAGAAGGTACCCAATGGCTTATTGGGTCCTGAATGGTGAGTGAGGAAATGGTTGCATTTAGGCAGCCATTGATAAATGCCTTTAGGAACTAAGAATCTCCTAAACCTGCATTTAGCAATGGAGTGGCCTTTCTTGCAACAATACAGACAAGAGAAATTAACATTTTGATTACCTTTGCTATCTTCATCCTTTACAACATATTTATATTTTTGATATGGGTTAACCATACTTTTTCGAAAGTTTGATTTATCGATTGCAAAGGTAATCTTGGGCTCAAGAGCCTTGTCAAGTTTGGTCTTTAGGTTTCTTACTTCACCTTGCCAAATATAACAAGTATCACACCCAAAGTTAATCATCCTACTTCTAAGGTCCTCACAACCTGTTTTTGTGCTTTCTACTATAGAAGCTTTGAGTGCCTCAAGTTTCCTTTCGGATTCTCGAATTTTTAGTTCCAAATGAGTAAAAATTTGGTTATTTGAGGCAAGCCTTTTAAAGGCCTTTTTCGCTTCATAGTGTAAAGTATCAAAAGCAGCTTGTAATTCATGATGAGACATACTAGAGGATTTTTCATATTTAGCATGTCGTACCTGTTTCTTTTTGTTCTTTTGATGAGCAGAGAGGCATAGATTTGCGGCTTCATCTTCATCACTAGAACTTTCATCATTGGAGGAGTCGCTATCGCTTTCCCAAGCTATGTATGCTCTCCTTGGCTTTGCTGATTTCTTGTGTGATTTGTATGATTCCCTTTCCTTTTTCTTCTTGTTCATCGGACAGTCCGGTTTGTAATGACCGGGCTTCCCACAAGTGTAGCACGACCCTCTAGTCTTTTTACCTTTTGAGTCATCATCTTTAGAGTACCTCGATTGTTTCCAGAAGTTTACCAAGTTCTTCTCGGAATGTTGGATGCCGTTCTTTCTCACGTAATGATTGTAACGTTTAACGAACAACCCCATATCTTCGCTCTTGTCCTCTTCTTCTTCGTCGCTCGAGGAATAATCACTTTTCTCTTTTGCTTGAGACTTTGAGGAGGAAGTCTTAAGAGCTATTGATTTTTTTTCATGTTGTTCCAGGCTCAAGAGTACTTGTTCATGCTCTTGTAGTTTGCCAAATAATGTTGTCAAGTCTAATATGGTAACATCATTTGCTTCTTTGATGGCGGTCACTTTCGGCTGCCATTCCCTGTTAAAACATCTCAAGATCTTATTAGTAGCAATATCATTGGAAACCGGCCTACCTAGTGAATGTAATCGATTGATGAGATGAGTAAATCTCTTTTGCATGTCAGCAATGGTTTCCCCTTGCTCCATGAAAAAGAGATCAAACTCTTGTGTTAGTGTGTTGATTCTTGCCAACTTAACATCGTTCGTCCCCTCATGGGCAATTTGTAGTGAATCCCACATGGCCTTAGCAATAGGACAATGTGATACACGATAGTATTCATCTACACCTAATGAGGAGATTAGGATACTTTTGACTTTCCAATCATAATTGTATTTCTTTTCATCATCATCGGTCCATTGTGCTTCGGGCTTAGGCACTAATTCATTATTCTCATTGGTCATGGTTATTTCAATTGGACCATTGAGAATAACGTTCCATATTTTTCTATCTATGGAATTTATATGCACCCGCATACAGTCTTTCCAATAACTATAATTTTCACCATTAAAAACGGAAGCTCTATTATAAGCCCCTTTAGGTTCGTTAGCCATTTTCTATCAAAGTTATATTTTGAAGCACGGAGTGAACCGGAGCTGCTGATACCACTTGTTAGACTATGGCACGGATCTAGAAGGGGGGGGGGTGAATAGATCCCAATTAAAAACGGATCTAGAAGGGGGGGGGGTTGAATAGATCCCAATTAAAATTTGAGTCGGCGCTACCAATTAAAAATGGTTTTGAAAATTTGTTTTAAGTGCGGAAGCGGCCAAGGAAAATATAGTCTAAAACGAACTGTTATTGGAAAACCGGATATGCGTCAAGCCTATGGATTAGTGATAATGTAGAATACGAATCACTACACTGGTCACATTATCAATGATTTGTTTCACTTACTAGGATTCCTAGTTCCAATGATTCAAAGAGCAAACCAAACTAGATACACAACTAAGATAATTTTGGTTTAGGCAAATTATCAAACACTTGGTGTGTAAAAACACTCCAAGTGATATTTATGTTGAGTAAGTGATTTTAATCAGTCTAGTACAATATTTTATTGTACTTTGGATTCAAAAACAGAGTTTCAACTTCTTACTCAATTAATATCAAGGTTTGATAAAAGTGCTTATACGAAAATCACTTATTTTTAAGCCAAAACACATATGCTGAAAAATAGAGAAGACAAAGATTTGATGAGGAAGTTCCCCCGCCATCCTCGCTTCGGGGTACGTCTGTCCTCAATTCTAAAACTAGAATTGAGATGATTTAATAGATATCACCTGTTGAATTTAACCGTTTATACAAGGATTGCAAAGCAAATATACAACAGAACTCTCAAGACGTTGAATGTTGCTTCCACTCCTTGTTCCTTGATTCAAGGTGAATCAAGTCCTTCGATTGTTGTTGATAGACCTCCGATTCTAGCCCCTTTGTTGAATTACCCTCAGTTCTTCAAACCCTCGGCCCGACTGATCTCAACTACAACAAATCGAACCCGAAATCTTCCCTTCAATTTCACTGAATCCGCTACTAGATTGACAAAGACTTCCTTTTCTCAATCACCTTCGCTCAGCTGAAAATTGATGAGGAATTCGTCCAAACACCCCCAAACACAAACCAGTCTTGGAGGACAAAACCCTAACGGTTTTATTCAAGAAAAAACATGTCGCAAGCTTCAACCCGAACCGGATTCCCCAATCTCGGCTTCGAACGTTATCACCTTTAACCAATCACAAAGCACTTCAAAAATGGTTGTGTGTAGTTGATGTGTTGTGAGATGTTGAAGATGAAGATGATGAATCTTGGACACCTATTTCACTTTTTCTTGTTTCTTTGAACACTTGAATCAATTTGACAAAATGTTGGTTGATACAAGTAACTAAACTTCTATTTATAGTAACCAACCATCCAACCCACTTAACAGCTTTTCAAACAGAGTGGGAAATACTTAAAAACTTAATTTGCGCACGAGCGGTCGACCATAGCAGGTCTATGCGTCGACTCATGGCCTGCAGTTTTGGACAGACTGAAAAGCACAACAGTATGCGTCGACCATAGGTCGGCGTGCGCTGACCCGTGGTAAAGTGAAAGCTTCATGCGCCGACCCTGTGGTCGACTCAAGTCTCCATGCGTTGACCCGTGAACAACTGCACTATGTTATGCGCCGACCTGTGGTCGACTCAAGCCTCCATGCGCTGACCCGTGACCAACTGCACTATGTTATGCGCTGACCTGTGGTCGACTCAAGCCTTGCAAATCTGCAAAAATTCAGATTTTTGTGGTTTTCATGCATTTTGTCATGACCATATTTTATCCACATATGTTGTATGAAATATAACAGTTTAGATGAACATAGAAAAGGATATGATAGGTGATATGTTGCATTTGTTTTGTAGAGGTGGAATCGACAATGCCGATTCATCCATGGTGGTCATTTGTCATCATCGAAACCTATGATCGTATGTTGTATGACAGTTTGCCCTTACAATAAGGGAGAAGGAAAATACACAGAGATATATAATGGTTCGGAAACCGTGATCGCTATCCCTACTCCAATATTAAATGGTTTTAAAACATTAGGAAATAATCACGTTTTCTACAATTTCCAAGAGTTAATATTTAAGTATTTTGATACAACGAACTATCATCAATCCGATCGCCAACAACCACACTACATTAGCCTACACACATATCAAATAAAAATTCCTTTTGTTGATATAGATTCTCAATGACAATAGATAAGATACTCAATAATCTTGATCCAATAACCTTGTTATCCACAAAACCCTGCTCCAAGCTTAATTTCTGCATCATTCTATCCTTAAATCTGACAAAGACTTGTATGAGCGATTTTCATTAGCCTCAGATAATTGGATAACTCCCAACTTTATTCTGTGACAACCTTCACATGGTTCACCAAAGTCTTCAATGGATAATAAAAACACTATTCTCTATTTAACAACAACGCACAACAAGAATCCAATAGAAACGTTCTATTCCATTTTCAGCTACACAACATGAAGCCTTACCCGACCTTCACACTCTACAAGCAACCCTCAACGTACAAGGCGCCAAAGAGCTACCGAACAATGTGTTAAACATTTTTCAACAACAAAATTCACACGGTATCAAAGAAAGGCTTCAACATCTTAAGGAGAGCCTCTACAACGCTCTTTCCTGCGAAAAAACAATTTAAGAAGTTGCATCAAGAAAGACTCATGTTGCCATTCCAGAGGAAAACGAGATGAAAAAAGATGAGGCTCCCTCGTCAAAAGAACGAAACAGAAGTAAAAACATCAAACTCCTCCTCCAAGCCCCAGAGGAGATCAGGGCATTTATGCTCCTACCCCAATTTAAGAAGAAATTCACTCGGACAAGGTGTTGCTAAAGCACCTACTGCGGTGCATACCTTAGAAAGTAAGATCCTAAAGTGTATGGAAAAGACACCTAAATTAACTAATTATGATATGAAGGGAGATTCTGATGAACATGTACAACTTATAGACGAGCAATTGAGTTACTTCAGCACCGAAGACACCTCTAAGTACATGTTGTTTGCTCTAATCATGATTAGACCAACTCGATTAAGGATTGACCTTCCCTACATATGTATCGATTCTTGGGTGGAATTTTGTAAGAGATTTTCAGCATACTTCACGGCCCGAAAGCGACATTCGACAACCAAGGCTGGCCTGACCGGGATCATTCAGAGGAAGAAAGAAATTTAGGGGGTCGTATATTGATTAGTTTACTCAAGTCTCGATTTAGGTAGGAGAGGCTCGAGAAGGCCTTAAGTGTTGTATTTTTTAGAATGACCTTCTGAGCAACCACCGTTTTAGGAAAAAGCTGGGGAAGAGGAAGGTCAAATTCGTCTAAAAGATGATGATCCTGGTCGTACCTTTTATGATCGTTGAAGAGAAATCGACCTCAAGTTTTAATAAACCCACGTCTAGCGAGTCTCACTCCAATCACCCATCTGGGAAAGAGCTTCACCAACGTCGGGATGATTCCGGCCAAACCATGCAAGGGAAGTATGATAGATACACCCCGCTGATGATCTCCCGTGACATAATTTATTAAGAATGTGTAAACATAAAGTTTTGTAAGATTGGAATCCAACCCCGTTATCCCTCTAGAGAATACATCGGCGAAAATCTCAGATTCAGATCATCCTATGTTGGGATTTCTGAACACTGAAAAGGTTGGGGGAATTTCCCAACGTAATCTTTCCCCTCGTAATCATCACTAAATTTGGATAGTTCGACATATCTTGAATACTTATCGAGGGAGTAAGCTCCTACGACAACATATATTCAGATTTATTTGAAAAGATCGGGCTTGACCAAAGTGGTCTGCTACCATATGAGGGTTCCGACCTCCAAGCTTTTAACGAGACAACTACTCGTCCATGGGGGTATATTGAGTTGATGGTTTCTGTGGGTGATGGTAAAGACATATGAATGGTAAGTACCCAATTTAGTGTTATTCCTTATAGAAGTGTTTACAACATAATCTTGGCACGACCCTTTTGCAGCAATACTAGACGCGGTCGCCTCACCAGTGTATCTCAAGATGAAATATCAAAAATCTGCATGGAGAGCCGACCACCATAAGTTCCCATTGGTGTAAGCCCTAAAGGCCAATCCTTTTGGTACTTTTATCGAATTATTTATTAATAATAAAATGCTTTTTCTTTATTATGTTTGTTTAATAAAGTCCCTAAATAGCTAGTCCGTTTAATGTATCAAGTGTGACTTAATCATAAGATCCCATTAAACATAAGGACATTGTTCTTAAAGTATTCGTAGTCGAGCTTTGTTATGAAATGGGATAACATTAAAGAATTAAGACTATTATGTATATAGACTGGTGATCACATCTTATGGATCATGGATAAGGAGTTATCAAGTCTTAAACATAGGTATGAATATTAGGAGTAATATTTATATTGGATTGACCCGCTATAAGAATACTACATAGAATGTTATACAAAGTGTCATAAGTTATTCTCATGGTGATAATGGTATATAACACCCTTCGACCTGAAACCACTATGGACCCTAGATGTAGAGTCGAGTGCTTTATTGTTGATCAAACATTATCCGTAGCTGGATGACCATAAAGGTAGTTGATGGGTACTCCACGAAGCATGCTGAGGGACATGAGTGACCTAGATGGAATTTTCCCACCCTACCTAACAGGATAAATTTCTAAGGGCCTAATATTGAACTGGTCAGGGATGACGCAGTCAATGCCTTGTGTTCAATATAGACATAAGGGCAAAAAGGGTAATTGTACATACAAGTATTATCACAAAAAGGGATTTGTCAGATCACATGACATTTTTGTGTCTTGGGTAGCAGTGATGTGTTGCTAGATACCGCTTACTGTTTATTATGTTAAATACGTGATTTAATATAATTGTCAATGTCACGAAAACCTACAAGGTCACACACAAAAGAACAGATTGATGAGAGATAGAGTAAATAAGGAACATCGTAAGGTACAGTGCACTTAAGTGAATTGTATAACTTCGTAAGGTACAATACACTTAAGTAGAATACGAAATATGGTAAGGTACGACACGCTTAAGTGATTTTTGGTATATCATAAGATATGAGCCACATACACTTAAGTGGGTTTTTTAGCTTGCAGCCCACACAAGTGGTTATATAAATAGAACCCTTGTGCAAAAGTATTTTATTAGATGAAATTTCATTGCTCTTTCTCTCTCTCTCTCTCTCACTCACTCAAGGACTTCATTCATAGCAGCTAACACTGAGACTTAAGGAATCCATTCGTGTGGACTGAGTAGAGACGTTGTCACCATTCAACGCTCGTGATCAATCCTTAGATCTACATCAAAGGTTTCAATCGCCACAAGAGGTAACGATTTCTATCACTGATCATGCCCATTCATAAGGATCACTAAAGCATAATTTTTTAATTTCTATTGTGTTTTGGATCGTAATTTTTCTTCAGTTCTGACCTAGAGGCCCCCTAAAAAGTGGCTGAAAAACCCATAAGGAGCGAATGAATAAGTGGCGGCCATCCTGCCTGGCCATGTTTACTATTATTCAATCATACCAAATATTGCACTTAAATAATTTACCGATTGTATACATATGATATTACCAAAATCAAAATAAAGTGATTTTTTCTAAGACACTCTTTTCTCTATGACTATACATAATAACAGGAAATCCGGGGTACGACAAAAAATATCGATGCTCGATACACATAAAGTCTGGGGCACTATCGAATACACTTTTTACGTACGACTAAAGCAGTCAATTCCCCATATAAAGTCATGCGTGATGTCAGCAATGTTTTACAAGTCTAGCTAAAGCAATTAATTCCTCACATAAAGTCAGGGGTGTTGTCAGAGACGCTTTGTATGTCCAGCTAAATAAATTAATTCCCCATATAAAATCAGAGGTGATGTCGAAGACGCTTTGTATGTTCGACTAAAGCAATCAATTCCCTATATAAAGCAAAGGATGCTATCAAATACACTTTGTACATCTGACTAAAGCAATCAATTCCCCACATGTAATAACGACATACCCCCATTTGAAAGCTAGCCACTCCATATGCCATGGTTGGTTGACCACACGTCTACCTCTGGTTGGGTTTTAATCTGGTAGTGGAAAGGGGAACTGTCCCTTGGTCGGGAATGATCCCAATGACGTCTAATAAACTTCGAGGGAAGACCGTGTAAGTTCATAAGAATTTGTAGCATTGCACTCAGGATCATGTCGGATAGCTCAAAAAAAGTATAAAAAACATATTACATTCATATAAATTCTTTCATTATCATAGTGACATCCAATTTGGAGGTAAGACATCACAAGTTCACAAAGAGCCGACACTATATACTCGGGATCATGCCAAATTTCAAAGACAACAATGTTCAATTAAATCCAAGGGAATACCTAGTAAGTTTGAAAAAATCTAGAGCCATGTACTCATGATCTTACAAAAACACCTCAAACGGGTAACGAAACACATTTCATTCAATAAAGATGTATTTCCTACACACTTTTCATTATGAAGTACTATCACATAAGTACTTTAAAAGAAAGGCTGAACTAGGATCCCACCAGGCCGACTTTTGAATAGAAACGGTCTTCCCATCTATGATAGCTTAATCCATCCAGATTTCCTCCCTGGAAAGTATCAAAGGATGGTGAAAATACTATACTAGATTCAAATCGTTTTCCAAGGACTTCGAAACCGTCTCAAGGGAGGAACTCATACTGTCAGCCAATTGCTGATTTAACAAAGCATTTTGAGAATGCAAGAGTTTCATTTCCTTGTGAGAAGTCCATAAATTGCTTCGAACAGCAAATAGAGCTTGGTTTTTCATTGCCATGGTCCTCACCAACCAAGGAACCTAGTCGGAAAAAGAGTCACTGAGCTTCAGGGGAAGAAAAACATCCTTTACCTTTGAGAGAGAGGTAAAAGCTTCATTTTCTTCATGCAAGTACTTGTTCTATTAAAGCTTCAGGTCATGGATGATATCCTTCACCCGTTGCTTCTCAACACAAATCTAGTCGGACCCAAAAGCCTCCCAATGACCTGATGCACCAAGAGCTAAAGGAGCTGAAGCGCGCTGAGTATACTTGGCTTGGTTAGCCATTTCTTCCTCTAAAATGTACCCATAGATTTCAGCCAAGTAAGCTCAATCCTCATCCAAATGGGGGGGGGGGGGGTTGAATACGTTTAGTAGTGCGTAATCTGAATCCCATCAGTAAGGGGCGATCATGCCGACCGAGGACATTTGAGGAAGTCGGCGGGATTTCCGTAGCTATATTTTTTCTGACTGGCAATACTTCCCACCTTAGGAGATGAAAATGTTCTTCATTAGTCATGCACTCTGCACAATAATGAGTAAAATGTATACACTAGAGGCATTCAGGGTCAAAAGTACCATAAAACTCAAAAAGTTCGAAGCTTACAAAAAATGGTTATTGTCTCTTCCTGAGAACAAGCTTTTATCAACAGCTGGATGTTATTAAGATGCTTTAAATATTTCTTATCAGCTTCTAGGGTAGTTCCACCTATATATCCCAGATTATTAATGAACTTCACTAATTAGCCTTTTCGATACTTAGCCTCTTTAGAAAGATCCTTTTTGCTATATATGAAAAAGTTAATTCTCAGCAAAAATGACCTTTAGTCCAATACTCAGGGAATAGGTCAGGATATTTGACCTCCACTCCATTACCAGCACCACAAATTGTAGCACGAGCTTCTAGGATGACGAGGGTCACAAGAAAAAACTGATCATAAAAAACGAGAGCTCTAGAAGAGGTTTGAAACCATGAATGATTAGCTTGTAGCAGAGTAATCTTCTACCTCATGCCGGGGACGCCAGGTCATAAAGATATTTGAAAGGTGAAGGAAAAGTAACACACATGGTCTTCCCTTCTTATGCTCACACCAATACTGGTATAATCTCATCTATGCCCAATATGATGCATGGAGTTGCGAGGGAGCCATGGCTAGATGGTTCAATACCTCTACCTTAAAAGTAGTAAAAGGAAGACGAAGGCCAGGAATGGAGAAATTACATTCATAAAAAGAAATGATATAAGCACCATACTTATCACATATCCTTTCTTCTTCAGAGGAATCACAATTCCCCAGTAAGAAGTTAAACCTATGTTCATAGAAACACTGTCAAAACCGTCTGGTTTGGCGGAAACAAAATCAATGGAAGAATAAGCAGGATCCATCCAAGAAGATGGAATATACCTTTGAAACTTACTAATACTTTTATGCAATTTCTTGTTCATAATGCATTAACTTTGCAGTTACAAGAAATGAAATACAGAAGGATAAAAACAATTAAACTATTAAACTGTAAAAAAGAAACTCAAGAAAGGGAAAGGATACTTAATTTCCCAAAAGATAACTATGTTCTAGAAGGAAATAAGAATTCGCCAAAAATTGTCTAAATATTTCACATGCAACACTCAAGATTTTAAGTTCCCACATGTTGTCATGATAATATCTATGAAAAGACGTTTAAAGTATGGTGAATTAAATGCATGGTTCGTTAAGGAACTGAAGCGATCCTCATTCATCTGTCTCAAAATAACTAGGAGTTGGTCGTTATGCAGAGTCATAATATAAAGCCCCCACATACATGTGCCTCGATAAGGGATTAATGACAATAATTTTGGGCCGACCAGAAAGATCTTGGATGACTTAAGCCGATCACACCGATCTCGACCTACAATTCAATAAAAGTCCATCTCTTTCTAGAATCTTCCCAATCAGCGAAGATCATTCTTCTTGAAATATCGATATATCTCAACTGTAAAGAACATCTAGTGACTACTCGCAAAGAGCGGCGAACAAATATCTAATATATATATATATATATATATATATATATATATATATATATATATATATATATATATATATATATATATATATATATATATATATATATATATATATATATATATATATATATAGTTGGTGTCAAGTCAAGTTAACAATTTTTCAAATATAATTTCATTTTGATCTTCTTCTTCATTCATTGGCTTGAGCATTAGAGTCATAATCTTGCAGGCCCCCACTCAATCGTATCAGAGGCTACGATCCACCATCACCTATGTTCGACTTCTCATTTCTAGTTCTAGAATGGAACATATACAATTACTAAAATAATGAATGAAGAGGATCTCAATGGTACAAAACTAGTTATAGCCAATGAAAGCGGATAAAAAATGTTCCAAATGAATTACAACAATATAATGCAAATAAATATATACAAATTACAAAGTAAAAATACACGACAAATCAAATAAGGCATATACACGCCAATTGACAAATCATCCAAACTAAAATGGTACCGATGATGACTGCAATTTTAGTAATAGTTCTGAATATTTGCAATAGTTTAGGTACTATCACATTGGATCAACACAATTGGCATAGATTTTTCACACAAAGGGTCTCAACTAGAAAGCATCTTAACCAACTTGGTTATAGTAGTTGCTAATGCTATCATTTCAGACTCCATTGTGCATTGAGCCAAAATAATGTTTCTTTGATTTCCAAGATATAACTATCCAATTATATTGAATATATAGCCAATAGTTGCATTAGAATTATTTGATAAATTATTCCGATATTCCTTAATGTATCCTTCTAGCACAACTAGAAAACATTGATAATGTAAACTGAGATTCATAACCCTTTTAAGGTATTTCATGACTAGCTCAATAACTTGTCAATGTTCATTACTCGATCTACTAGTAAACCTTCACAACAATCACAAGACATATACCATGTTAGATCTATTACAACCAACGATATACCTAAGACTATGAATGATGTTTGCATATTCAATTTGTCTACCATCGTCACCAGTGTTCTTAAATAGTTTTACACTTGGATCATATGGTGTTCAAACATGTTTAGAGTTAAAATGATTATATTTATTTATGGTCGTATCCACAACGTGAGATTGATAAAAAATATTACCTTATCAAATTTAGTGATCTTGATTCCAAGAATCACTCTGGCCTCTTTGAGGTCTTTCATATCGAAGTTATTACACAATTGTTATTTCATAACATTCATTTCCTGAATGTTTGATCTGAATATGATTAAGTTATCTACATAGAGACATACGATAGTGCAAATTCTATTTTAAAATTTGTAATTAACATATTTGTCACTTTCATTCACTTTATACTCATTCGATATTATTAAGTCATCAAACTTTTCACGCCATTGCTTTAATTCTTGTTTTAGACCATATAAACATTTATCTAACTTACAAACCTTTTTTTCTTTCCTATGAATCAAAAACCCTTCTAGTTGGTCCATATAGATTTATTCTTCTAAGTCACCGTTTAAAAAAATTTATTTTAATATCCATTTGGTGTAGTATTAAGTTATAAAATAATAACAACTTAAATCAATACCTTAATGGTTATAATTCTAGTGACCAAAAAAGTATCAAAGAAATCTATATTTTCTCTTTGCCTAAAACATTTGGTTACAAGGTGAGCCTTGTATTTACCAACTATATCCTCAGGTTTAAGATTCTTTTTCAAAACCCATTTACAACTATTTAGTTTTCAACTAGGAGGTAAGTCGACTAAGTTTCAGTTCCTTTTACATTATAGAGAATCTATCTCATCATTAAAAGATTATTTCCCAAATTTTACATCCAGAGATGACAAGGCGTCATGAAGTTTTGCTAGATTTTCTTTTACTATATATGTTTCATAATCGGGTCCATATTCTTTAACAAATATTACTCTCTTAATTCTTCAAAAATCTATTTCTACTTCATCTTTGCTATTGACGCTTCTTATCATAGGAATGTGATTCGATTCAGTGCCCCATCTATTTCTCGATTTGAAAGGAAAATTGTTTTCATAGAATTCAACATCATTTGAATTCAGGTCATAAAACTATATGTCTTACTCTTTAATGCATACCTAATGAATAAACATTCATAGACTCTAATAGCGAGTTTAACTCGCTTCAAATTCAAAATCCTAACATAAGCAAAACAACCCCGAGTTTTAAAATAAGACATGTTTGGTTGTCTTTTCTTCAATATCTCATAAAGAGAGATCTTGTTTTAATATTTGGCAACTCTATTTATAACATAGAAAACAATCATTAAAATCCCCCCCCCCCTCCGAGTGAGATGCAACACCAGAATTTAACATAATAGCATTGACTAATTCATTAAGAGTTATATTTTTTCTTTATACTTTACCATTCATTTCGAGAAAAAATTGTGTAGTGGTTTCATGAAAAATTCCTTGTTGTTTGTAAAATTCATTATATAAATTAGAATAATACTTAGTTTCCATATCACTACGAAACCACTTAATTTTAGTACTAAATTCATTTTTAGTTTCATTCACTAAAGTGTTAAATATATCATGCGCTTAACTTTAATTCTTATTAAATTGATTTTCAATTTTATTCATAAAAATCTTAAGAATATCAATTTCATTAACAAAAATATCATTCTTAGTGATGATGTACAAACGTGCCCCAATGGATTGACTAAATCTTGCTCTATTTGAAGAACCCCAAAAATGAGACTCTTTATAGTCACAGGGACATGTATGACATCCTTCAAAATTTAAAGTATTTATAGAGGTGAACTTGAGCTCCACATCTCCAATACCACTAACATTGGGGTGTAAGCATTTCTTCTAGAACACTTTCTTATTTTCAACATCGTGCATATTTTGAACATTGCACAATCATAATAGACATGACGAGAGAAGCCATGTCTATCAACCAACCATCCGATCCACCAATCATGTTGAATTTGGTGATCATAGCAATACATTTCTCATCAGTCAGGTTAGCCTATGCATTAGGAGCAACAATAAGTTTAGGCATGTTGTTACCTTTTTAGCCATATGACCCGATTTTCCAGAGTTATAGCAAGAGAAAACACCTGTGTCATTTCTTTGAGGTGTTGGTTGTTGCTTAGAAATTGGGGCTCTTGAAGGATTCACATTCTTAATTTGGTTCATAACATTGCGTTCTTGGTTTTAAATTCGCTCCACAACATTGTAGTTCTGATGCTTTACTGGTGTATTTTGAAATGAGGAGAAACCTTTTCTATATAGGAAAAATTCTAGCAAAAAAAAGGAAACAATCCATGAGCCTTTTAAATGATTTAATCGATTAAAATCATGTGCTAATTGATTAACTAATCTAAAATTGTAAAGTTTGATTTTGTATGTCACTTAATTGATGATCAACCACCTTAATCGATTAGTAGGAGTCACATTTTAATTTAATTGGTTAAAGGGACATCTTAATTGACTATCCAATGCATTTTTACTTTTCAAGTTAATTTCTAATCCATTAAGCACTTGTCCAAATTAGTTTTAAATAATTTTTATCAAAAGAGAATAGGTTTGAAAATGTGTGTGTGTGTGTTAGTGCACATGTGTATGTGTGCGTGTGTGCGCGCCATCATTAGGAGCATTTGGAAGAGTTTTCGTGATCAAACCCATTTGACATTTTCCAACAAAACAACCATTTGACTGTTGCCATAATCAAAACCATTTGACGATATTACCTACACATCATATATAACCACATTCTCTTATTTTTAATGATGATAATGCATCTCTCTGGGAGTTGGAAAAGAAGAAGAGATAGATAAAACATTTAGAGTGATTAACTCCTTCTCACCAAAAAGATAGTATACTCTAATCCCCATAAGAGTACACTTAGAACCGACTGAATAAATAAACAACACATAGAACAAATACGAGAAATTAAGAAAGGGAAGAAGAAAAAGGAGAAGTAATAATGCATGAATGATTGATTTAAGATTCCTAACTCAATTCTTATGAAAATGATTTTTCTTTAGGAATAGGTTTTTAATAATATTTGTCAATTGATTAGATGAGAATACAAACTCAATTACCTAATTCCCTTTTTCGACATGATCCCTTACAAAATAGTGCCTAATCTCAATATTTTTCATCCAAGAGTGAAGTACCGAATTTTAGTGAAATTTATGGAGGTAGTGTTGTTACATTTTATTGAGACAATTTTAATATTAACTTTGTAATAACTTAACTATTATTTCATCTAGATAACTTACACATAACAACTACCCGCAATGATGCATTCTGCTTCAGTTGTTGATAATGCAACACTTGATTGTTTCTTTCTATTCTAAGAGTCAAGCAAATTTCCAAGTAAATGACATGAACCACTAGTAATTTTTCGATCCTATTTACAACGAGTGAAATTAGAATCAGAGTATCCAACTAAAGTATAATATGTCTCGTGAGAGACTATAAATTCATAAGTTATATGCTAGTGAGATACCTCATAATGCGTTTGACTTCAAAGAGGAGTAACTTTTTGGGGTTTGATTAAAAATGAAATCGCAAACAAAGAACAAAATATTAGGATGAGGTGCAGTAAGATAAAGGAGGGACCCTATTGTAGCGGGGTATTCGTTACCATTAGAGATATTGATTAAATCCAAGGTAAATCATACAAGTCGAGTCGCCACCGCACTTCTATTTATCCAAAGGAATGGTTAGAAAGCGAACAAAAACCTAAAAGTTTTATCGAATTAAAAACTAGTAAAAATGTCAGAGATCTGGGTAAGGGGGTTGGTTATGCAATGGGAAGGTGTTAGGCACCCAAAGCATCCTAGGTACTCCTAGGGAGCCCTTTTCACATTTGTTGCAAAGGTTGTTGTTTTTTTTTTGTGAAAATTTATTTGTGAAAACATGATTGAAGGGATGAGAAAAGAATATACAAATTTATTTACATTTTGTGTTTGAATGGATGAACCCATTGCCTACGTACCATCTTAAAAAAAGATTAGGATCAAAACCTCGTAGTTCGGGGTAAAAAAATTCAAAAAAAATTTGGTGAATTGATTGGTCCAAAAACCTTAAGGTCTTTTGTCATCAAAGGGAGAAAACTCAACCTAAAACCACAAATCCACCATGTGAGGATAGCTTCAACATGCTAGTGAGGGGTTAACCCTATAATAAGCATGGAAGACTCATTGTCCATCACTAAGGATAAAGGTGAGTATTATATCTACCTCAAGGATAACTCAAACCTAATAGCTAATGGTTATAAAAAAAGGGTTTGATTAAGAAGGTGGCCATTGAAACCACAAAAAGTATTTGAATGGGTTATATTTACCAATTAAAAGTATTTACAAAAATATGGTTAAAGTGGATTAAAAGGTTCAATTCAGAATAAGTGTTATGAAAAATAAGTTTTGAAAATCAAAAGCATAAGACTTAGGTTTCTAATGTTGAAAACAAAAGTTATTGTTTGCACAAAAAGTTTTGGCTTGGGTTAGAATGGGGAAAAAAAAAGAAGGGTTAGATTCCTAAACATACAAGAGATAAGGGAAAAGAAAATAAAACCACATTAGGAGTTCCCCTCTTGAGATCATATTGCTGATCCAAGTAGCTCCCATCCTTTGGAATAAGCAGCCACAAACAAATATCTCAAGCCATTAAGCATAGGTAATCGGAATAAACCTCCAGGGGGTATCCCCCAAATAAAGTGGAACACCAGGCCATCTCTGCAAGAGTCATGTGAGCCCTCACAAAAAACTCAACAAATAGGTTAGAGAAACAAGATAGGGTAATCAAGAGTTGCCCCCAAATCCAAATGTAACCACATGAATCATGCCATTAAAATTCACAAAAAAAAACTCACAAAAAGCAACCAAGGGTAGGAGGCCTAAACCTCTTGTCAAACACATACATTAAAAGGGTATCAAAAAATTTCAGGTTGAAAGTATAAAGTAGTGGAAATATGGCATACCTGATTGGAGAGGATCGATTGAAATTGAGTTGCACCCGTGAGGTTTGCAGAGCAATCTGAGGGTTTATATGAGAGGGAATTGGTTCTTTGCCGATGAGTTCCCTTCAGCCTCGGAGGTTGCTCTGAACTCTGTTAGCTCTTCTCTCACTTTCTTTTTCCTTCCAGGGTAATAGGAATGGCCTGTTGTTTCACTGAAACTCTGAATTTATAACCTGATTTTTGTGGACCTGTAGGCTCAAATGAGAGAGGCCCAAGTCCTTTTTTTTTGTTATATTTTATTTATTATTATTTTTTTAATTATTTTTTTTTCGTTTTTCGTTTTTCGTTTTTATTATTATTATTATTATTTTATTTTTATTTATTTTTTGTTTTTTTTAGTAAACAAAAGTAAGAGAAACAATGATGTATAATTCAAGCATGCTTGGTGATCTCAAACCAATCACAAGGAGTCCCACCCAAAGGCAAAGGGAACCAAGATGCTCATGATCCTTGAGGCTGTGCAAATGCAATGTTATGATACCATGAGGGATCTTAGGGTCAAAATTGGGGTCTTACAGATGCCCCTATTTAAGGTCATTCTAGCCGGAGAAGTGAAGGTTAAAATCTTCGTCTCGACGAGGTAGAATGGGCTTAAATAATAACAAAGAGACAAATTTTGGTCCCTAAGAGACCTCATGATGCAGATGTATGTATGCAAATAGTACGAACTCTGTGGGGATATGTGTCCACAAAGAAGAAAAGACATCCGGAGAAACTGACAATCCATATAAGAAATACACTCAATGGGACAGAGACTCTGGGGACTCTTATGGGGATAGGAGAGGGAATAAAATGCGTGAGCAGGTCACGACTCAATGCTTGGGGAACAGAATTCCAAAGGGAAAATATCCAATGGAAAGACCCGAGCTGACTCAAAGGTGCATGTATTGAGGAATATGCCAATACAGCAAAAACTATCCACAATGGATACTTCAGATAAAAATCCGGATGAAAACAATCCACTAAGGGAGTTCGCTGGGGATGCCTAAAAGGACACTCTTAGGGAAGCAGCGGGACGAGGTATTACCGGTTACTGGGTAATAAGCTCAAGGAGACATGTGATCTGATCGCCGGTATGAGGGTGAAATACAACATGCTCGGGAAGAATGAATATCTAAGACCGGTATAAGGGTGAGAGATATCAATCAACCAAATCATCTGAGGAAGACCTAAAAAGGTATATCTCAACTCAGGAAAATCTGACTCCATAGAGGATAAAAAGTCATAATAGGGAGCAGAGAGGAGGGAACACCAGGGATACCGGTTACTGGGCATATAATAGGTGACCAACTACGGCGTGAATTGGGGAATATTCCCAAAACACTCATCATCCAAAAGAGGGCTAAAAGCAAACTCGATGATAAGATGGATATTCGACTCCGTAAAGGGGGTACGAATCTTACTCGACTGGGGAAGAACAAAAGCTTCGACCAAAGAGTGCATGAGATATACTATCTATTACCGTCAGAACGTAGATAATATACTCGCATGGACGATTATCCACAACCGGTTACTAGGTTAATAAAGGATAAATCGACCGAAAAGAAAAGGCATCGGGATACCGAAACTAGGTATATAATGATGACCAATCAAGGCGTGAATTGGGGAATATTCCCAAAACACTCATCATCCAAAAAGAGGGCAAAAAGCAAACTCGATTATGGGATGGACATTCGACTCCGAAAAGGGGGTACGAATCTTACTCAACTGGGGAAGAACCAAAGGCTTCGACCAAAGAGTGCATGAGATATACTATCTATTACCGTCAGAACATAGATAATATACTCGCATGGACGATTATCCACAACCGGTTACTGGGTTAATAAAGGATAAATCGACTGAAAAGAAAAGGCATTGGGATACCGAAACTAGGCATTTAATGATGACCAATTCAGGGGAGGAACAATCGTTACTAACAACAACAAGATAGACGAGAGATGACCCGCTGGGGATAAATTGCGTAATTAGAGAAATTATCCAAGAGATATATCACCGGTTACTGGGTGGTATACTAAAAAATTAAGGAATGTCAATATCGAATTTTGTATAAAGATAACCAACAAGGAGGGAATTACATCTACCGGTATGAGGGTAGAGAACCACAAAAGAGAGTACCCGTCATCGGTTATGATGAACAACAATCAAGGTTTAACTCTGCACGGGGACAAAATGGGGTTTACAACTACCGGTTACTGGGTAGTAGACCATATAAATATGACTTACAACTACCGGTATGAGGGTAGAGAACCACATACTCCGCCGGGATAATAATTACTAATTATTGAGCGATTATTCATTTACCACGGGGAAACAGGAAAAGAGTCTCAAGAGACCGATCTAGGATCAAACTAGATAGACACACCAAATCAAGACTTGTCCCGGTGAGGATATAACTTAATGGGGAAAACCATCCCAGTATATGTGTTGGGAAGGAACAAAAACAATCAACATCCACAAGGATATAACCCGTGGGGAATATGGAAGAAAGGATAAACGCTTTCTGCTTATGGAGCTGACTCTATATGGAGAGATCAGACACACACGTCTGCTTGGGAAAGTATATCACCAAATAGCAGGAGACAACAAACAACGATATATGGAAAAGAATGCAACATGAATACCTGAATGTTATAATTATGCATGAATATGCGTGGTTTATGTATGATGTATGCTGACAGACAGACATATCTAACACAACCAAGTCCAGGAATTAACCACCCGGTACTACATCTCAAGAGAGAAAGCCAAGTTCACCGGAGAGTATCCGATCTGCTGGGGATCAGAGATACCAGGAAGCACAGAACTCTGCAAGGGATGAATTATCAATCATCCCAGCTTGGGACGAGAGTTATCACAGACAAGGTCCACCACACCAACAACTCTACTGGGGAATCTATCCGAGGAGATAAAGGATTTATCGGGATCAACCACCAAATACCGCTCTTGCCCAAAGAGATCCAAGTTGCTGAGGAAGAAAGATTGCTACTCTGCTGAAGGGAAGAGAGGTGACTCTCAACAAGCAATCCACTTGGTAGGATAAACCACAAGGGGTTCCGGAGGGAGGAGATACAATCATGCCAGGAATATGGACAAAAATCTTACCCTGTTGGGGATCGTACCACCCTTGGGAGAGCACTGAGGATCTCCTAAGTATCCTTTCGTCATTGTGAATGTTCACTTTGTTTAAAAACAAGTTATGGAAATTTTTATTGTTTAAAGAAATGATATTTTCTCAATCAAACATGCAAAACATTTGTTGAATAGAAACAAATAAGAGTGCAAATAATTGGATAAAGGCTCAAAATTATTTGATGGAATGGTGGTCTGCAAATGGCAAGACTCCATAGATCTTTTCAAATTTGAAATTGGTGATATATATTGGAATAGGGCTACATTGAACACAATGACCATTTCTCCACCAATTCTGAATCCGATGTATTTGAAGCTTTGGCTGATAATGAGCAAGGATCTCTGACGGACGACAGTTGTAGAACAAAGTCTTGTCAGGATGCAGTTACTTGCCAAATTCCTAATTTTTGCCTAGATTGCCCCAGGATGAGGTACTCAATCTAGCGGGATACCTATATTCATTTTTCATGTCTCTAACTTTTGCCTGGACCGCCCTTTCGGGTTTTCAATCCACCGAGACGCTCATTTTTGCCTAAGCCGCCCTTTCGGGTTTTCAACTTAACGAGCTATTCAGTTTTTATTTTTTAGGCGAAGTATTTCTTGACTGCATCTGAATTCACAGGACGAGTGAAATCCTCCCCATCCATAGTTGTAAGTATCAAAGCACCGCCTGAAAAGGCATACGGACCCTCATAGTTCGGAGTCCACTTGCCCCTAGAATCGGGCGCGAAAGACAAAACTTTCTTGAGCACAAGGTCACCTTCTCGGAACACACGAGGCTTGACCTTCTTATCAAAAGCTTTCTTCATCCTCTGCTGGTCATAACGACTCTGAACCCATTCAGCATCAGTCAACTTGGCTTCCATCAAGACTCTCATTGATGGGATCTCCACCTCTACAGGGAGTACAACCTCCGATCTTGACTTAGCGATCATATCGTCAACGTACACCTCAATCTCCTTATGCATCATGTCATGGAACAAGGTAGTCATAGCTCGTTGATACGTGGCTCCGGCGTTCTTCAAACCGAAGGGCATCACTCGATAACAGAATGTTCCCCAAGGTGTGATGAATGTTGTCTTCTCCATATCCTCGGGTGCCATTTTAATCTAATTATATCCGAAAAATCCATCCATAAACGAGAAGATATTGAATTTAGCTGTATTATCTACCAACATATCAATATGTGGTAGAGGGAAATCATCTTTCAGACTAGCTTTATTCAAGTCTCTATAGTCCACACACATCCGGACTTTTCCATCTTTCTTAGGCACGGGCACAATATTGGCCACCCATTGAGGATATATAGAAGTCACCAGGAACCCCACATCAATTTGCTTCTGAACTTCCTCTTTGATCTTCACTGCCATATCAGGATGAGTTCTTCTGAGCTTCTGCTTTACAGGCATGCACTCAGGCTTTAGAGGTAGGAAATGTTGCACAATATCAGTATCTAGACCTGGCATGTCTTCATACGACCAAGCAAAGACGTCGACATATTCTCGTAGCAACTTAATCAACCCCTTCTTAACAGATTCTTCCAGAAGTGCCCCAATCTTTACCTCTCGTACACAATCTTCAGACCCCAAGTAGACTGTTTCCAGATTCTCAAGATGCGGCTGAATGATCTTCTCTTCATGCTCAAGTAGCCGGGTGATCTCATCAGGAATCTCTTCAACATCATCTTCCTCTGCCTCAGATACAGGGAATTCAAAATTGGGAGATGGTGTTGGGTCATTATGTTCAATGGGTTCAGAAATCAACTTGCATAATGATTTTGGATATGAAAAGATTTAGAATTCAAACAAGGCAAATCATTATGTAGATGAGAAGGTTGATTTTATTTTATTTTTTAGGGTTTTATGTGATCACCAATTTCATGCAAAAACAAAAAGGGAAAATAAATGGGAAAAACAAACATTTAACATGAATTTATTGAATGAAAATATCATTGTATTTATGTTGCCAATCAATGTTATCACTCCTCCTTTTGGCATGGGAGAAGGGTTTTTAAACAAAGTGATTATTATGTTGACTTATGGACAACTGTTGGAATATCCACAGCGACCCAATTGTTGCAGACCCCTCCAGGGATGATGAAATTGCCAGAATCCTTTATATCTTCTTCTAAAACGGCAGCAACCTCCTCATTTAGACCAGTGTGGATGAAACCCCCACTCTTGAATAACCCTTGCTTGTTGAAAGTACCAGAAGAAAAACCTATGCCAGCCCGGGACTCATTGTCTTCTAACTCAATCATTTTTCCTAAGCCTGTGGTCGTACCACGCTCAATGGCTAGCTTTGCATCTTTGTAGGAAGCAAATGAAGGAGTTCTCTTCTCAATAGGCTCAGCTATAGATAAAGCTTAGAAAGGAGTTCCAATTTCAACCTTGGCATCTATATAAGAGAAGGAAGACAAATGGCTAACCAGGAGAGCCCTTTCTCCCCCTACCACCACCAGCTTCTTGTTCTTCACAAATTTCAGTTTCTGGTGTAGGGTGGACGTCACGGCGCCTGTCTCGTGAATCTATGGTCTGCCTAAGAGACAACTATACGATGGGTGAATGTCCATAACCTGGAAGGTAATCTGAAAATCACTTGGTCCGATCTTGATTGGGATATCAACTTCCCCA
Source organism: Lathyrus oleraceus (assembly GCF_024323335.1). Taxonomy (NCBI): domain Eukaryota; kingdom Viridiplantae; phylum Streptophyta; class Magnoliopsida; order Fabales; family Fabaceae; genus Lathyrus; species Lathyrus oleraceus. The sequence goes on from NC_066579.1 coordinate 451,580,466, forward strand.
ATCACAGTTTTGCGAGACCCATCGAAAGCCTTCACAACTACTCCACTCTGCCACATGGGAGATCCTTGATATGATAGCTTTGAGAGAGTGGACTTTGTCAATACGTTCAATGATGACCCAGTGTCCACCAGTACATTGGACATGGCGTCGTCTCTACAATTCATAGATATGTGTAAAGCCAAGTTTTCACCATCCATAGTTGCAAGCATTAAAGCCCCACCATCAAAAACCTTGGTGACAATATACGGTCCATCATAGTTAGCAGTCCACTTGCCCCTGTGATCTGTCTGAGGAGGAAGGATCCTTTTCAACACTAAATCTCCGACTTGGAAACAACGAGGACGCACTTTCTGATCAAAGGCTCTCTTCATCCGACTCTGATACAACTGCCCATGACAAATGGCTGCCATTCGCTTCTCTTCGATAAGACTCAACTCATTGAACCTTGTCCGAATCCATTCGGTTTCGTCTAACTTGACATCCAACAGGACTCTTAGAGAAGGAATCTCCACTTCAACAGGTAGGACTGCTTCCATACCATACACCAGGGAGTAAGGGGTTGCCCCGGTCGATGTACGTACTGAAGTGCGGTACCCATGCAAGGCGAAAGGTAGCATCTCATGCCAATCTCTGTACGTGACGACCATCTTCTGCACAATCTTCTTTATGTTCTTATTTGCCGCCTCCACAGCACCGTTCATCTTAGGGCGGTAAGGGGAAGAATTGTGATGCTGAATGTTGAAGTTCTGACACAACTCCTTTATCATTTTGTTGTTGAGATTAGAACCATTATCAGTAATGATTCTTTCGGGAATCCCATAGCGACAAATGATTTCTTTCTTGATGAAACGGGCAACCACATGTCTGGTGACATTCGCGAACGACGCTGCTTCGACCCACTTGGTGAAATAGTCGATGGCAACAAGGATGAATCGATGCCCATTGGAAGCAGTCGGCTCAATCTTTCCAATCATGTCAATGCCCCACATAGCAAACGGCCACGGCGAAGTCATCACATTCAGAGGATTTGGCGGCACATGCACCTTATCAGCATAAATCTGGCATTTATGACACTTCCGAGCATATTTGAAGCAATCTGACTCTATGGTCATCCAATAATAACCCGCTCTCAACAATTTCTTAGCCATTGCATGTCCGCCGGCATGAGTACCGAAGGAACCTTCATGAACTTCCTGCATTAACATGTCCGCCTCGTGTCTGTCCATGCATCTGAGCAAAACCATGTCGAAGTTCCTCTTATACAACACATTGTCTTTGTTCAAGAAGAAACTTCCTGCCAATCTTCTCAAAGTCTTTCTGTCGTTGTTGGATGCCCCTGCAGGGTACTCTTGATTCTTCAGAAAACACTTGATATCGTGATACCAGGGCTTGTCATCGACTACCAGTTCAGCAGCAAACACATACGCGGCCTTGTCAAGGCGCATCACATCGATCCTGGGAGCATGGTTCCAACGAATTACCTTGATCATGGAGGATAGAGTAGCAAGTGCGTCTGCCATCTGGTTCTCATCACGAGGTATATGATACAATTTTACTGTTGTGAAGAAAGTCAACAGTCTTCTCGTGTAGTCTCTGTAGGGGACCAGAGTGGGCTGGAGAGTATTCCAATCACCATTCACTTGATTGATCACCAGAGCTGAATCTCCGAAGATGTCCAAAGTCTTGATTCTTAAATCAATGGCTTGCTCAATACCCAAGATACAGGCCTCGTACTCAGCTTCATTATTTGTGCACTCAAAAGTCAAACGAGCGGTGAAAGGTATGTGCGCACCTTTCGGAGTTGTAATGACAGCACCAATTCCACTTCCTCTAGCATTGACAGCCCCATCAAACAACAAAGTCCACTTTTCGTTTGGATCAGGTCCCTCCTCAACAACTGGCTCTTCACAGTCTTTCATCTTGAGGAACATGATGTCTTCATCAGGGAATTCAAACTTCATCGGCTCATAATCATCAATCGGCTGCTCGGCAAGGTAGTCTGACAGAATACTGCCTTTGATGGCTTTTTGTGACGTATACTGGATATCGTACTCTGTCAGTACCATTTGCCAACGAGCAACCCTTTCGGTGAGAGCTGGCTTCTCGAATATGTATTTCACTGGATCCATCTTAGAAATCAATAAGGTAGTATGGTTCAACATATACTGTCTCAGTCGGCGAGCAGCCCAGGCCAAAGCACAACAAGTTTTCTCAAGCTGCGAATATTTGATTTCACAGTCGGTAAACTTTTTGCTAAGGTAGTATATGGCATGCTCTTTTCGACCAGACTCGTCATGCTGTCCCAATACACACCCCATCGAGTTCTCGGTCACTGACAGGTACATTATCAGAGGTCTCCCAGGAACTGGAGGTATAAGGATTGGAGGTTTCTGTAGATACTCTTTTATCTTCTCGAAAGCCCTTTGACAATCTTCATTCCACCTGATAGCCTGATCTTTCCTCAGCAATTTGAAAATTGGCTCACACGTGGCTGTTAGGTGAGAGATGAACCTTGCGATGTAGTTCAACCTTCCTAAGAAACCACAGACTTGTTTCTCTGTTCTTGGCTCAGGCATTTCCTGTATTGCTTTCACTTTGTCAGGATCCACCTCAATCCCTTTTCCGCTAACAATAAAACCCAACAATTTTCCCGATCTCACCCCGAAAGTGCACTTGTTCGGATTAAGCCTCAGCTTGAATTTCCTCAAACGCTCAAACAGTTTTTGCAGATTCACCAAATGTTCTTCTTCTGTCTGAGATTTGGCAATCATATCGTCCACATAAACCTCGATTTCATGATGAATCATATCATGGAACAGAGTCACCATAGCTCGTTGATATGTTGCTCCGACATTTTTCAGACCAAACGGCATCACCTTGTAGCAGAAGGTGCCCCATGGGGTTATGAAAGTTGTCTTTTCCATGTCTTCTGGTGCCATCTTGATTTGGTTATAGCCAGAAAAGCCATCCATGAAGGAGAATACCGAGAACTGAGCTGTATTATCCACCAAAACGTCGATGTGAGGTAATGGGAAATCATCTTTAGGGCTAGCTCTGTTCAGATCCCGGTAGTCGACACACATCCGTACCTTTCCATCCTTCTTAGGTACTAGGACGATGTTTGCAACCCATGGCGGATAATTGGTGACTGCTAGAAACCCTGCATCCAACTGCTTTTGCACTTCTTCCTTTATCTTGACGGCCATCTCTGGTCTTGTTCTTCTGAGCTTCTGCTTGACCGGAGGACAACCTTCTTTGAGAGGCAAGCGGTGTACCACGATGTCTGTGTCCAGCCCAGGCATGTCCTGATAAGACCAGGCGAAGATGTCAACGTATTCTTGCAGCAATTCAATCAGCCCTTTCTTCACATTGTCTTCTAAAGCAGCCCCTATCTTGATTTCTCTCTTGGCGTCCTCGGTGCCGAGATTAATCACTTCAACAGACTCTTGATGCGGTTGAATAGCCCTTTCCTCTTGTTTTAATAACCTGGTAAGCTCTTCAGGGAGTTCACAGTCTTCATCACCCTCTTCTTCAGCTTGAAAGATTGGATTTTCAAAGTCGAAACGAGCCGTAGCAGAAACGTTATCAATAGGATCCGGTGATGTGCATCTGCATGAGTGATGGTATGTGCTTATGAGTGTGAACAAGAAGTGAAAACTAAACAAAACATTGCCATTTTTTATTTTGAAAAACTGCAAAAATAGAAAGACAGGGAACAAAATATTTGAATGCAAAAAGACGTCCTTTATTTATGATAAAAAATGCAAGTGTCACATAGACGGGCCCTACAATGAGTCATTACGCCCTGGGCGGAACGTAAGACTTGGATATGCATGAATAAACAAAGAAAATTACTCTTCAAGAAGAGTGACTCGGATAATCTCTTCAGAAGACCAATTGTTGATGACTTCACCCGGGATCCTCGGACGCACCCAGTTGTCAATGTCGCAATCACTATCCCCATCTTCATTGTTGACCGCAGAGACCTCACTGGGAATCACAAAATTAACAGGAACAACATCTGCGAATTCATCAGTAGCATCTTCAAACTCTTCTTCCTCAACCCCTTCCACAAACTCTTGGACAGACAAATCTTCAACCTGGAGGATACCTTTGTCGAGCAAGGCCTGGATACCCTACTGTAGCTTCAAACAACCTCCACTCTGAGTGGCACAATCCAAACAACCCTTCCCACAACTGGGGAAAACATCGGCCTTCAGCAAGCATCCTTTGATATCCAACAATGGAGTCTTCAACTTCAACATATCCTTAATGGACTTGGCTTTTCCCTCTATCATGTTAACGTTCGCACCACCATGCTGGGGCATGGGATTGTTAAGGACATTCGGAGCCGGTGCAAGGTCGTTGGCCTTTGAATCTATGAGGTCTTGAACTACGTGCTTAAAAGCTTTGCAGTTCTCAATATTGTGGCCAGGTGCCCCAGAGTGGAAGCTACACCTAGCGTTGGCGTCGTAACCCACCGGAAGTCTACCAATAGGAGGAGCCAGAGTGCGCAGTTGCACAAGTTGTAGTTGTTGAAGACTAGAAAGCAACTAAGCGTACGACATTGGAAGGGTGTCGAAACGCCGGTCCATCATCCTTTGCCTCTGTTGATAAGCGGGTCTGTTACCCGGTTGCTGCTGCTGTTGATACTGAGCTGGTTGACGTTGTGATTATTGTTGTTGTAGTGGCGCTGCAGCTGGAATGGTCACAGCCGCAACATACGGTTGCTGATGATAATTCTGAAAATTATTCCTCCGGTTATCCCTGTTCTGATAAGAAGATATGGCATTTGCATCCCCTTCTCTCCTCTTCTGTCCCTGAATGAACGACTTCTTCACCCCTGATGAGGATCCACCTCCACTCTGGCTCTTATAGGTCTTTAGGTAATTCTCCACCCTTTCTCCAGTAGAGACCACATCAGCAAAGTTGGAAGCATTGCACCCCACCAGACGCTCCAGATAAGGTCCAGGCAGCGTATTCATGAACATGTTGGCCATTTCCTTTTCCAACATAGGAGGCTGAACACGGGAAGCTGTATCCCTCCAGCGTTGGGCGTATTCCCTGAAGCACTCATTGCTTTTAAGAGACAGATTCTGAAGTTGAGTTCTGTCCGGAGCCATGTCTGCATTATACTGATACTGCTTCACGAAAGCCTCTGCCAAATCCCTCCAGCAACGGATGTGGGCTCTGTCCAGCCTCATATACCATTCCAAGGATGCCCCAGTCAGGCTGTCCTGGAAGAAGTACATAAGTAGCTTCTCGTCATCAGAGTATGCAACCATTTTACGGAAATAGGCTTGCACGTGAGTTTTGGGGCAAGAGCTGCCATGGTATTTGTCAAATATCGGGACCTTGAATTTCGGTGGCACTCTCACACCTGGGACCAGCCCCAAGTCAGCAACATCTACTCCCAGAAGATTCTGTCCTTCCACTGCTTTCAACCTCTCTTCCAATCTTCTAAACATGGGGTCCATGCCAAAGTCTTCCTGAAGCAAGGGGAACTGATCATCCTGACCATCCTGAATGGGTTGTTGATCTAGGTTGACATGCGGGATCGGGATAGGCCCCGGTCCATTGGGACCATTAGCCTCTCCAGCTGGAGGATCAGCCAACGTCTCCGGTTGAGTAATAGGGGGATCCCTCTGTACCAACAATCTAAGCTCCTGCTGTCCTTGAGCCACCCCTTGAACCAAATCCATGAATTGATTCATGCGAATCTTCATCTCGGCGAGCTCTGCTTGTAGGCTCTCCATCGCTCTCTGTTGATTCCTTCGGGTACCGTATCGGTGAATGCCTGAGTCAGCTATCCTGCTAATGGAACACCAAACAACTGAGAACACTGCGGCGGTACCTGTTATGCAAATGAATATGTAAATGCAATGACATGTTTATCAATTCCAAAGGGCATTCTACCCCATTGATTCCAGCCTCACATTTGATAAACAGTGTAAGAAGAAAACCCCGACTAGAATCAAGAAGAAGATGTAAACCCCTAGTAATAGATAAACATGTGTTAAATGATATGAATGCAAAATGATGTGATGCAATGATGTGAATGCAATGCAGTGGCATGTCAATCAGGATTGTTGTATCTGCTTGAACATCTGTCGGGTTACACTGTCTGAAGAGAAAACCACTGAGGAATATAATACAAGATCAAAGCTCTGCTCCAGAAAACCGGGTTGGTTGGAGGTTAAGGTTTCCTGAATTTATCCCGCCCCTCACTGGTAGGTTCTAAGAACAGAAGTTCGTCAACTTCAGCCCTTCAGTCGCGAATAATACGTTTACCACTGAAGGTTTGGCATTATTACGGGATAAAAGACCTCCACTGACTCCCCTCAACAAGACATCCTAAAGCAAGTTCCCAGTCTCGGGGTCCTCGGATTGATCAGCGAGAATGCGCCCACCAGAGCTAACATAATCACGTCTCGGAGGAGAGGCCTCGACTGAGTTCTCGGGAAATGGTCACCAGAGTCGACGATTTCTAAAGGAATATCATGTCGTTACGGAACATCCGTAGGACATAATATATCCAAGAGAAACCTCGTCTGGGTGTGGTTCTTCACGAACGACTTAACGTAGCAACATGCCACGCAAGCCTCATGATCATCCACTCTAAAACCTGTGTGTACACTCAAGCCTGGGTAATGGGCTTATCTCTCGTAGAACACCCCATCCCAATAAACAAACAAACAGATCCAACAGATACAATAGATGCATGCAAGCAGGTAAGCAAATAAATGTACAAAAGCATGAACACCCAATAAACAAGAAATCACACAAGCTAGGAGGGACTCGCTTAGGGAAGATGGACCAGCAAGAGGTCAACTTCTTAGTAGTCCCCAGCAGAGTCGCCAGCTGTCGCAACCTGAAAAATACAGTGCGCGAAAAAAAAACAACCGGCGAAAGAAAAAGACAGAAGAGTCGCCACCGTGCGTTATTCATCCCAAAGGAGGGAAAGGAAACGCTCGAAGTAAACCTGAAAAAGGAAAGGACAAGACGGGGTCTCGCAACCAAATCTTGGGTTCGGGAGTCGGTTATGCGAAGGGAAGGTATTAGCACCCCTACGCATCCATAGTACTCTACGGGATCCACTTTTGTGGTTTTCGTCTAAAGGGTGTGGGTTTACCTAATGTGTTTATTTACTAAAAAGGTTAAGAGAAATGACTCGCGCGGATGTCGCATCCATTGCATACGTATCTCATCTGAATATGAGAATCAGGGTCTTCGTAGCTCGGCTGACCTATGGGTTGGGGGATGTGTGCTCGCTAAGACATCGCGTCTTATGCCTACGTATCTCATCTGGAATGAGAATCAGAGCAAGCCGTAGTTCGGCTAACTACGGGGTTGTGGATTGGGTTTTGGACGAACGACGTCACCACGCAATCTACCGGATGCTCGACCTTTGGAGACTTACTCACATGTAGTAGAAGGAGTAAACGTGTGTTATGGAGAAGAAAAATCAATGAAGGGTTTGTTTGCTTTGTAGGAACGCGCATGCAAAAGGGTAATGAGGATAAGACCTCATAGCTCTTAACCCTGGACAAAGGAACCTGCATAAAGTAAACACAAAAAACATTGCCTCCTATCGAGGTCTTCCAGCTAGGAAAGCAGTAAAATGCGGGGAAAATGTAAAAGTACCACACGGATAAAGATCCGAAGTAACAACAATTAAAGGAACGATAAACCCTGAGATCCTTCCAAGCTAACATCATCAAAGAAAGTGGGTTAGTACAGGTAATCGGAATGAACCTCCAGGGGGTATCTCACAAATAAAGTGGGAAACCACGCAAGTTATCCCTGCAAACGTCATGTGAGCCCTCACAAAAAAAAACTCAACAAACAGGTTAGAGAAACAAAATAGGGTAACCAAGAGTTGCCCCTAAATCAAAATGTAACCACATGAATAATTCCATCAAAATTCACAAAAAGCTCACAAAAAGCAACCAAGGGTAGGAGGCCTAAATCTCTTGTCAAACACATGCATCAAAAGGGTATCAAATTCACCCATAATACCTCATACATTTAGAGCATTCAAATTAAAGGCATAAAGATGATGGATATATGGCAAACCTGATTGGAGAGCTTGATTGAAATTGAGTTGCATCCGTGAGGTTTACAAAACAATCTTTAGGGTTTATGTGAGGCAGAGGTGATTCTGTGTAGTTGAGTTCCCTTCAGGGTTTGGAGGCTGCTCTGAACTCTGTTAGTTCTTCTCTCACTATCTTTTTCCTCAGGGTTTTGTTCCAAGGAAACCTCAGAGTATTTTGCTTCTCTTCCTTTTCTCAAGTGAATCTCCCAGTGTAACTCCAAGTGTGTTTTCCTCTACTGAAACTTCAGTATTTATAGATTGATTTTCGTGGGTAGTGGGCTCAAATGAGGGAGACCCAAGTCCAAAAAAATTTGTTATATTTTATTTATTTATTTATTTTTAACTTTTTTTTTTCAGGAAAAATGAAGGGTAAATTTTGGGGTATTACAGCTGCCCCTATTCAATCAACTGGAGACCCGGAAAGAAGATGGCAGCTGCTTTCGCACTTTCGAGGTGTCAAGGGATTGAATACAATAAAAGCCCAAAAATTTGCACTGAAGTGAAGTGAAGTAACAATGTCTGTCAGAATCGGCAAAGAGGTGGTCTTGAAAGAAGAATCCGTCTGGTACGGTGAGAGTCAGTCTGAATACCTAAAAAGAATGTTAACTTGGATACCAAAATAAATGGTAACACAGAAATAACCATGGCCTGAATGCCACAAGTTGCGTCGACCTGAACGTCGGAAACTTCTTCGATCTGAACATCGGAAAACTGACCTGAATGCCACAAGTTGCATCGACCTGAACGTCGGAAACTTCTTCGATCTGAACATCGGAAAACTGGCCTGAATGCCACAAGTTGCCTCGACCTGAACGTCGGAAACTTCTTCGATCTGAACATCGGAAAATTGACCTGAATGCCACAAGTTGCATCGACCTGAACGTCGGAAACTTCTTCGATCTGAACATCGGAAAACTGGCCTGAACGCCACTTCGGTCTGAATACCAGAAACTGGCCTGAACGCCACTTCGATCTGAATATCGGAAATTGGCCTGAATGCCACTTCGATCTGAATATCGGGAAAACTGGCCTGAATGCCACTTCGATCTGAATATCGGAACACTGGCCTGAATGCCACTTCGATCTGAATATCGGAAAAACTTCATGCCTGTCAGCATCGGCAGAAATATGGAAAGAAAATAGAGGCGACGCATGGGCCAATGACACTTGCTGGGGATAACCGAGGTGGGTCATGAACAATCTTCAGTCTGAGTACTGGAAACAACTTCTAGCTTATCACTTGGGATACCGAGAATGTTTTATGCTTACATGCGTATGTTTGAATCTTTCAATGGCGTAATGCTCCATGAAAATGGAAATGCTACGTGATTTGGGAGAATGCAATACAATATGATTCTACATGCAGGGATGCGAGATGCTGGGTAAAATGCCAAGCTGAGGCAAGGGGATCTGCTGGGGAAATGATCACCATCCTTTGGGCTCTAGCAAGGCTGCTGGAGATGCACAACACAAAGAAATATGTGGGGAAATGACCCGCCACACGGTGTTCTAGCAATGACGAAATGCCGAGATTCAGACTGGGGAGAGAACGATACTGAAAACCTGCTGTTGGGGAAAGCGATAGTGGTTCTGGCAACCACGATCTGCGAGAGATGACTCAGCAGGGGAAGCAAACACTGATACGGTACCGAGGTTCTGCTTCAAGGAAAGAAACCATGGATCTGGCATTGAGATTATCGATCTGGCCTCGAACTCTAAGGAGTAGCCACTTCTGCTGGGAAGATACAGTCTGGCACTGTCAACTCCGCTGGGGATATATAGTCTGGCACTGTCAACTCTACTGGGGAGTGTATGTCCTGAAACAAACGCTTGGGGAAGTATAGTGGTGAGAACCTGCTGGGGATTGAAGAATCCAACGCTCTGATCAGCTCTGCAGGGATAAGACATCGAATTCGTCTGTTGGTGACTTCACTGGGGAAGATATTCACGATCATCTGCAGGGGATTTTAAGGAAATGCCCCGAGGGTACCTGTTCTGAATAGACGATCCAAAGCACTTAAAATTTACAGCAATTTTAAATGTTTATTGAGCATGTACCTGTAAAGCCCTTATGTGTCATGATGCAATGTTTATCAAAAATTCGGACGTCATTTTTGCAAACAAAACAGTAAAATGAACATGAAAACAGAGATATACTGAATAACATGATTTTATTGATTGAATGGCCTCTGAATAGGCATTTACATCAGGAAGCAATCCCTGGAAAGAGGTAATCGCACAAAAGATAAAAACAGAAATTAATCTAATGGCAATGTGAAATGGATTTCTATTGGGTTCCAATTCTGCTATGACTTGCTCGTCTTCAAGATCCTCTAGATGATCAGCCTTCTGAAAAGGTGATTGGACTGTTTCCTACCTTTCGAAAATTTCCAGTCATCGACATGAGATGAGATTCAGAACTAACTCAGAACGCAGTCATTCGCTTAATCCCTAACTTTTGCCTGGATCGCCCTTTTCGGGTTTTCAATCCACCGGGATACCCATTTTTGCCTAAGTTACCTTTTCAGGTTTTCAACTTACCGGGTGTACGATCTTTTCATTTTTAATCCCTAATTTTTGCCCGAACCTTTTCATTTTCTTGGTTCGTCGGGATGCCCATTTTTGCCTGGACTATTCTTTTTACTGTCCAGCGGGTCTATTTTATGCGAAGTATTTTTTAACTGCGTCTGAGTTCACAGGGGAAGTGAAGTTTTCACCATCCATAGTTGCAAGCATTAAAGCCCCACCATCAAAAACCTTGGTGACAATATACGGTCCATCATAGTTAGGAGTCCACTTGCCCCTGTGATCTGTCTGAGGAGGAAGGATCCTTTTCAACACTAAATCTCCGACTTGGAAACAACGAGGACGCACTTTCTGATCAAAGGCTCTCTTCATCCGACTCTGATACAACTGCCCATGACAAATGGCTGCCATTCGCTTCTCTTCGATAAGACTTAACTCATTGAACCTTGTCCGAATCCATTCGGCTTCGTCTAACTTGACATCCAACAGGACTCTTAGAGAAGGAATCTCCACTTCAACAGGTAGGACTGCTTCCATACCATACACCAGGGAGTAAGGGGTTGCCCCGGTCGATGTACGTACTGAAGTGCGGTACCCATGCAAGGCGAAAGGTAGCATCTCATGCCAATCTCTGTACGTGACGACCATCTTCTGCACAATCTTCTTTATGTTCTTATTTGCCGCCTCCACAGCGCCGTTCATCTTAGGGCGGTAAGGGGAAGAATTGTGATGCTGAATGTTGAAGTTCTGACACAACTCCTTCATCATTTTGTTGTTGAGATTAGAACCATTATCAGTAATGATTCTTTCGGGAATCCCATAGCGACAAATGATTTCTTTCTTGATGAAACGGGCAACCACATGTTTGGTGACATTCGCGAACGACGCTGCTTCGACCCACTTGGTGAAATAGTCGATGGCAACAAGGATGAAGCGATGCCCATTGGAAGCAGTCGGCTCAATCTTTCCAATCATGTCAATGCCCCACATAGCAAACGGCCACGGCGAAGTCATCACATTCAGAGGATTTGGCGGCACATGCACCTTATCAGCATAAATCTGGCATTTATGACACTTCCGAGCATATTTGAAGCAATCTGACTCTATGGTCATCCAATAATAACCCGCTCTCAACAATTTCTTAGCCATTGCATGTTCGCCGGCATGAGTACCGAAGGAACCTTCATGAACTTCCTGCATTAACATGTCCGCCTCGTGTCTGTCCATGCATCTGAGCAAAACCATGTCGAAGTTCCTCTTATACAACACATTGTCTTTGTTCAAGAAGAAACTTCCTGCCAATCTTCTCAAAGTCTTTCTGTCGTTGTTGGATGCCCCTGCAGGGTACTCTTGATTCTTCAGAAAACACTTGATATCGTGATACCAGGGCTTGTCATCGACTACCAGTTCAGCAGCAAACACATACGCGACCTTGTCAAGGCGCATCACATCGATCCTGGGAGCATGGTTCCAACGAATTACCTTGATCATGGAGGATAGAGTAGCAAGTGCGTCTGCCATCTGGTTCTCATCACGAGGTATATGATACAATTTTACTGTTGTGAAGAAAGTCAACAGTCTTCTCGTGTAGTCTCTGTAGGGGACCAGAGTGGGCTGGAGAGTATTCCAATCACCATTCACTTGATTGATCACCAGAGCTGAATCTCCGAAGATGTCCAAAGTCTTGATTCTTAAATCAATGGCTTGCTCAATACCCAAGATACAGGCCTCGTACTCAGCTTCATTATTTGTGCACTCAAAAGTCAAACGAGCGGTGAAAGGTATGTGCGCACCTTTCGGAGTTGTAATGACATCACCAATTCCACTTCCTCTAGCATTGACAGCCCCATCAAACAACAAAGTCCACTTTTCGTTTGGATCAGGTCCCTCCTCAACAACTGGCTCTTCACAGTCTTTCATCTTGAGGAACATGATGTCTTCATCAGGGAATTCAAACTTCATCGGCTCATAATCATCAATCGGCTGCTCGGCAAGGTAGTCTGACAGAATACTGCCTTTGATGGCTTTTTGTGACGTATACTGGATATCGTACTCTGTCAGTACCATTTGCCAACGAGCAACCCTTTCGGTGAGAGCTGGCTTCTCGAATATGTATTTCACTGGATCCATCTTAGAAATCAATAAGGTAGTATGGTTCAACATATACTGTCTCAGTCGGCGAGCAGCCCAGGCCAAAGCACAACAAGTTTTCTCAGGCTGCGAATATTTGATTTCACAGTCGGTAAACTTTTTGCTAAGGTAGTATATGGCATGCTCTTTTCGACCAGACTCGTCATGCTGTCCCAATACACACCCCATCGAGTTCTCGGTCACTGACAGGTACATTATCAGAGGTCTCCCAGGAACTGGAGGTATAAGGATTGGAGGTTTCTGTAGATACTCTTTTATCTTCTCAAAAGCCCTTTGACAATCTTCATTCCACCTGATAGCCTGATCTTTCCTCAGCAATTTGAAAATTGGCTCACACGTGGCTGTTAGGTGAGAGATGAACCTTGCGATGTAGTTCAACCTTCCTAAGAAACCACGGACTTGTTTCTCTGTTCTTGGCTCAGGCATTTCCTGTATTGCTTTCACTTTGTCAGGATCCACCTCAATCCCTTTTCCGCTAACAATAAAACCCAACAATTTTCCCGATCTCACCCCGAAAGTGCACTTGTTCGGATTAAGCCTCAGCTTGAATTTCCTCAAACGCTCAAACAGTTTTTGCAGATTCACCAAATGTTCTTCTTCTGTCTGAGATTTGGAAATCATATCGTCCACATAAACCTCGATTTCATGATGAATCATATCATGGAACAGAGTCACCATAGCTTGTTGATATGTTGCTCCGACATTTTTCAGACCAAACGGCATCACCTTGTAGCAGAAGGTGCCCCATGGGGTTATGAAAGTTGTCTTTTCCATGTCTTCTGGTGCCATCTTGATTTGGTTATAGCCAGAAAAGCCATCCATGAAGGAGAATACCGAGAACTGAGCTGTATTATCCACCAAAACGTCGATGTGAGGTAATGGGAAATCATCTTTAGGGCTAGCTCTGTTCAGATCCCGGTAGTCGACACACATCCGTACCTTTCCATCCTTCTTAGGTACTGGGACGATGTTTGCAACCCATGGCGGATAATTGGTGACTGCTAGAAACCCTACATCCAACTGCTTTTGCACTTCTTCCTTTATCTTGACGGCCATCTCTGGTCTTGTTTTTCTGAGCTTCTGCTTGACCGGAGGACAACCTTCTTTGAGAGGCAAGCGGTGTACCACGATGTATGTGTCCAGCCCAGGCATGTCCTGATAAGACCAGGCGAAGATGTCAACGTATTCTTGCAGCAATTCAATCAGCCCTTTCTTCACATTGTCTTCTAAAGCAGCCCCTATCTTGATTTCTCTCTTGGCGTCCTCGGTGCCGAGATTAATCACTTCAACAGACTCTTGATGCGGTTGAATAACCCTTTCCTCTTGTTTTAATAACCTGGTAAGCTCTTCAGGGAGTTCACAGTCTTCATCACCCTCTTCTTCAGCTTGAAAGATTGGATTTTCAAAGTCGAAACGAGCCGTAGCAGAAACGTTATCAATAGGATCCGGTGATGTGCATCTGCATGAGTAATGGTATGTGCTTATGAGTGTGAACAAGAAGTGAAAACTAAACAAAACATTGCCATTTTTTATTTTGAAAAACTGCAAAAATAGAAAGACAGGGAACGAAATATTTGAATGCAAAAAGACGTCCTTTATTTATGATAAAAAATGCAAGTGTCACATAGACGGGCCCTACAATGAGTCATTACGCCCTGGGCGGAACGTAAGACTTGGATATGCATGAATAAACAAAGAAAATTACTCTTCAAGAAGAGTGACTCGGATAATCTCTTCAGAAGACCAATTGTTGATGACTTCACCCGGGATCCTCGGACGCACCCAGTTGTCAATGTCGCAATCACTATCCCCATCTTCATTGTTGACCGCAGAGACCTCACTGGGAATCACAAAATTAACAGGAACAACATCTGCGAATTCATCAGTAGCATCTTCAAACTCTTCTTCCTCAACCCCTTCCACAAACTCTTGGACAGACAAATCTTCAACCTGGAGGATACCTTTGTCGAGCAAGGCCTGGATACCCTACTGTAGCTTCAAACAACCTCCACTCTGAGTGGCACAATCCAAACAACCCTTCCCACAACTGGGGAAAACATCGGCCTTCAGCAAGCATCCTTTGATATCCAACAATGGAGTCTTCAACTTCAACATATCCTTAATGGACTTGGCTTTTCCCTCTATCATGTTAACGTTCGCACCACCATGCTGGGGCATGGGATTGTTAAGGACATTCGGAGCCGGTGCAAGGTCGTTGGCCTTTGAATCTATGAGGTCTTGAACTACGTGCTTAAAAGCTTTGCAGTTCTCAATATTGTGGCCAGGTGCCCCAGAGTGGAAGCTACACCTAGCGTTGGCGTCGTAACCCACCGGAAGTCTACCAATAGGAGGAGCCAGAGTGCGCAGTTGCACAAGTTGTAGTTGTTGAAGACTAGAAAGCAACTAAGCGTACGACATTGGAAGGGTGTCGAAACGCCGGTCCATCATCCTTTGCCTCTGTTGATAAGCGGGTCTGTTACCCGGTTGCTGCTGCTGTTGATACTGAGCTGGTTGACGTTGTGATTATTGTTGTTGTAGTGGCGCTGCAGCTGGAATGGTCACAGCCGCAACATACGGTTGCTGATGATAATTCTGAAAATTATTCCTCCGGTTATCCCTGTTCTGATAAGAAGATATGGCATTTGCATCCCCTTCTCTCCTCTTCTGTCCCTGAATGAACGACTTCTTCACCCCTGATGAGGATCCACCTCCACTCTGGCTCTTATAGGTCTTTAGGTAATTCTCCACCCTTTCTCCAGTAGAGACCACATCAGCAAAGTTGGAAGCATTGCACCCCACCAGACGCTCCAGATAAGGTCCAGGCAGCGTATTCATGAACATGTTGGCCATTTCCTTTTCCAACATAGGAGGCTGAACACGGGAAGCTGTATCCCTCCAGCGTTGGGCGTATTCCCTGAAGCACTCATTGCTTTTAAGAGACAGATTCTGAAGTTGAGTTCTGTCCGGAGCCATGTCTGCATTATACTGATACTGCTTCACGAAAGCCTCTGCCAAATCCCTCCAGCAACGGATGTGGGCTCTGTCCAGCCTCATATACCATTCCAAGGATGCCCCAGTCAGGCTGTCCTGGAAGAAGTACATAAGTAGCTTCTCGTCATCAGAGTATGCAACCATTTTACGGAAATAGGCTTGCACGTGAGTTTTGGGGCAAGAGCTGCCATGGTATTTGTCAAATATCGGGACCTTGAATTTCGGTGGCACTCTCACACCTGGGACCAGCCCCAAGTCAGCAACATCTACTCCCAGAAGATTCTGTCCTTCCACTGCTTTCAACCTCTCTTCCAATCTTCTAAACATGGGGTCCATGCCAAAGTCTTCCTGAAGCAAGGGGAACTGATCATCCTGACCATCCTGAATGGGTTGTTGATCTAGGTTGACATGCGGGATCGGGATAGGCCCCGGTCCATTGGGACCATTAGCCTCTCCAGCTGGAGGATCAACCAACGTCTCCGGTTGAGTAATAGGGGGATCCCTCTGTACCAACAATCTAAGCTCCTGCTGTCCTTGAGCCACCCCTTGAACCAAATCCATGAATTGATTCATGCGAATCTTCATCTCGGCGAGCTCTGCTTGTAGGCTCTCCATCGCTCTCTGTTGATTCCTTCGGGTACCGTATCGGTGAATGCCTGAGTCAGCTATCCTGCTAATGGAACACCAAACAACTGAGAACACTGCGGCGGTACCTGTTATGCAAATGAATATGTAAATGCAATGACATGTTTATCAATTCCAAAGGGCATTCTACCCCATTGATTCCAGCCTCACATTTGATAAACAGTGTAAGAAGAAAACCCCGACTAGAATCAAGAAGAAGATGTAAACCCCTAGTAATAGATAAACATGTGTTAAATGATATGAATGCAAAATGATGTGATGCAATGATGTGAATGCAATGCAGTGGCATGTCAATCAGGATTGTTGTATCTGCTTGAACATCTGTCGGGTTACACTGTCTGAAGAGAAAACCACTGAGGAATATAATACAAGATCAAAGCTCTGCTCCAGAAAACCGGGTTGGTTGGAGGTTAAGGTTTCCTGAATTTATCCCGCCCCTCACTGGTAGGTTCTAAGAACAGAAGTTCGTCAACTTCAGCCCTTCAGTCGCGAATAATACGTTTACCACTGAAGGTTTGGCATTATTACGGGATAAAAGACCTCCACTGACTCTCCTCAACAGGACATCCTAAAGTAAGTTCCCAGTCTCGGGGTCCTCGGATTGATCAGCGAGAATGCGCCCACCAGAGCTAACATAATCACGTCTCGGAGGAGAGGCCTCAACTGAGTTCTCGGGAAATGGTCACCAGAGTCGACGATTTCTAAAGGAACATCATGTCGTTACGGAACATCCGTAGGACATAATATATCCAAGAGAAACCTCGTCTGGGTGTGGTTCTTCACGAACGACTTAACGTAGCAACATGCCACGCAAGCCTCATGATCATCCATTCTAAAACCTGTGTGTACACTCAAGCCTGGGTAATGGGCTTATCTCTCGTAGAACACCCCATCCCAATAAACAAACAAACAGATCCAACAGATACAACAGATACATGCAAGCAGGTAAGCAAATAAATGTACAAAAGCATGAATGTAACACCCAGAATATTGTTAGATTAATTTAAATATTATTTTAATATGATTATTTGAAGGTAAAATGAATTATTAAATAATATTGGGAATTATTATTATTATTATAGATGTTATTTATTTTAATAATAATTAAATAAATAAAATAAATGGAATATGAAGAGTGGAAGGGTAAAAGTGGAAGTGGATAAAAGAGGCCAAGGTGAGAACTCAGAGTGTTTTCACGTATTTTTGCCTCAGAGTCAGAGAAAGGGAGAAACGCTGAAGAGAAAGAGAAGGAAGAGGAAAAGGCCAAAGATTGCTCAGAACTTCCTTCAATCCAAAGAGGTAAGGGGTCTGAACCTTATTAAACGATAATATGCGAGCAAATTCATGATATATGTTGGATTGTTGATGGATTTTGGGGATTTTAGGGAGATTGGGAAAGTTTGGGGTTTTGATGGAAATTCTCCGATCTGTGAGTTTTGTTGAGTTATATGCTTAGAAGCCCGCGCGTCCACTGTTTCCGCACTTAAAATCTTATTTATGCACATAACAGCCAAATGACGTTCGCCATTATGCCTTTGGCGTTCGCCATTTGGGCTTTTTTTCCAAAATAAGAGCGTTTAACGCTAATGGCGTTCGCCATTAGCCTAATCGCGTTCGCCATATCAGTTTGACGGACAGTTTTTCCAGAATAAGAGCGTTTAACGCTAATGGCGTTCGCCATTAGCCTAATGGCGTTCGCCATATCAGTTTGACGGACAGCTTTCGCGTTTTAAACTCCCAGATGTGATATCGTTGTAATGTTGTTGTTGTTTTGTTGAGTTGTATGTCATGCTATTAATGATGATGATAACATGACTATATGATGCTGTTGTTGCTATGTTGATTATGATGCATGTTTGGTGTGCATGCATTCATGAAAGGCCGATGCCTAGTGATGAACGGACTGAGTTCCAATGATGTTGTTGACTCCGGGCTTGTGGAGAGGCTTGGTTCCTTGCGGGGAATTCGGATTCTATGGTGATGAATCTGGGAGTGGTGATCCTGTAGTTGGTCACAAAATGGGTATACCGAGTCGTGTTGAGTCATGCATGGGTGTGTGCATTGCATTTGATATGTTGTTTTGTTGATGTTCATGAGTATGTTGATTATGATGATTATGATGAGCTGTGTTGGCATATGTGAAATATATTTATGTTTATATTTCTGTCGTTATATTATTATTTAATAATGTAATTCTCACCCCTTCTGCATGTGTTTATGTTCATCTATGATGAGCAATGTGCAGATAAAGAGGAGTAGCTATTGTTGAGGTTTGAAGAATAAGTGTAGAGTTATTCTACGGAGTCGAGTCAAATGCTCTGGTCATGTGACACCGGGGTTATGGGATTCGATAGATAATTGGTTATTATTTACGTTGTTTATGATGACTAATATGTTGAGATGCTTTGTTGAGATAATGTTGAAACATTATTATGAATTGTTATATGATGAATGATAATATTTGTGTTGTTGTCCGCTGCGAAGTTTTAATAAAATAAATAATATGTTATATGTTGTGATGCGATAAGTGTTATGTTGTAAGAAATGTAAACTCTTCTACATGTTGTACTCTGATAATTTATTTAAATATGTCGTTTGGGTAGAAGGGTGTTACAATGAACACCCAATAAACAAGAAATCACACAAGCTAGGAGGGACTCGCTTAGGGAAGATGGACCAGCAAGAGGTCAACTTCTTAGTAGTCCCCAGCAGAGTCGCCAGCTGTCGCAACCTGAAAAATACAGTGCGCGAAAAAAAACAACCGACGAAAGAAAAAGACAAAAGAGTCGCCACCGTGCGTTATTCATCCCAAAGGAGGGAAAGGAAACGCTCGAAGTAAACCTGAAAAAGGAAAGGACAAGACGGGGTCTCGCAACCAAATCTTGGGTTCGGGAGTCGGTTATGCGAAGGGAATGTATTAGCACCCCTACGCATCCATAGTACTCTACGGGATCCACTTTTGTGGTTTTCGTCTAAAGGGTGTGGGTTTATCTAATGTGTTTATTTACTAAAAAGGTTAAGAGAAATGACTCGCGCGGATGTCGCATCCACTGCATACGTATCTCATCTGAATATGAGAATCAGAGTCTTCGTAGCTCGGCTGACCTATGGGTTGGGGGATGTGTGCTCGCTAAGACATCGCGTCTTATGCCTACGTATCTCATCTGGAATGAGAATCAGAGCAAGCCGTAGTTCGGCTAACTACGGGGTTGTGGATTGGGTTTTGGACGAACGACGTCACCACGCAATCTACCGGATGCTCGACCTTTGGAGACTTACTCACATGTAGTAGAAGGAGTAAACGTGTGTTATGGAGAAGAAAAATCAATGAAGGGTTTGTTTGCATTGTAGGAACGCGCATGCAAAAGGGTAATGAGGATAAGACCTCATAGCTCTTAACCCTGGACAAAGGAACCTGCATAAAGTAAACACAAAAAACATTGCCTCCTATCGAGGTCTTCCAGCTAGGAAAGCAGTAAAATGCGGGAAAAATGTAAAAGTACCACACGGATAAAGATCCGAAGTAACAGCAATTAAAGGAACGATAAACCCTGAGATCCTTCCAAGCTAACATCATCAAAGAAAGTGGGTCAGTACAGGTAATCGGAATGAACCTCCAGGGGGTATCCCACAAATAAAGTGGGAAACCACGCAAGTTATCCCTGCAAACGTCATGTGAGCCCTCACAAAAAAAACTCAACAAACAGGTTAGAGAAACAAAATAGGGTAACCAAGAGTTGCCCCTAAATCAAAATGTAACCACATGAATAATTCCATCAAAATTCACAAAAAGCTCACAAAAAGCAACCAAGGGTAGGAGGCCTAAACCTCTTGTCAAACACATGCATCAAAAGGGTATCAAATTCACCCATAATACCTCGTACATTTAGAGCATTCAAATTAAAGGCATAAAGATGATGGATATATGGCAAACCTGATTGGAGAGCTTGATTGAAATTGAGTTGCACCTGTGAGGTTTACAAAACAATCTTTAGGGTTTATGTGAGGCAGAGGTGATTCTGTGTAGTTGAGTTCCCTTCAGGGTTTGGAGGTTGCTCTGAACTCTGTTAGTTCTTCTCTCACTATCTTTTTCCTCAGGGTTTTGTTCCAAGGAAACCTCAGAGTATTTTGCTTCTCTTCCTTTTCTCAAGTGAATCTCCCAGTGTAACTCCAAGTGTGTTTTCCTCTACTGAAACTTCAGTATTTATAGATTGATTTTCGTGGGTAGTGGGCTCAAATGAGGGAGACCCAAGTCCAAAAAAATTTGTTATATTTTATTTATTTATTTAATTAATTTTATTTATTTATTTATTTTTAACTTTTTTTTTTCTTTTTTTTTTCAGGAAAAATGAAGGGTAAATTTTGGGGTATTACATGCGTTCAACAAAATCAGCATTAATTTGAGGCTTTAGCGGCGCTGAAAACACACAGCCACTACAGGTCAAACCGCTAACATCGACAATATTCACAACAGAAGAAGAGGGCAAGGACACCTCTTTCCCATTCTCTACTACTACGATGTTGTAGCGATAGGGAACTGCTTTTTCAGAAAAGTAAGGCATAGGACCAGCAGGCTTAATGATCAGAGCGGGAGAAGCCTTCTGCTTGCTACCATTGTACTTGATGATAACAGGCTCGGGTATCCGGAACACTGGGGAGATCACATTGACCTCAAGCTCATTTTCATCAACACTCCTATTTTGAAGGATCTCAATGACTCATTCGTCCATCATTTCCTGAACATCCTTGCGCACCTGGCAACAACCCAATCGGTTAACAGAGCAGACTCGACATCTATCATGGTCATGCTCGTAATGACTGTAGTCACATAGAAAACGATGCATCTGGACCAGAGATTGTCGGATATGACTGACATACTTGACTTTGTATTTGCCAGGGCACCCCTGGACCATGTTAACAGATTTCCCATGCTCGGGAAATGGGTTCTTCTTCACATTAGGACCTACGTCCTCAAAACACAGAATTCCACACCTCATAAGGTCCTGAACCTTGATCTTCAAAGGGTAACAATTCTCCACGTCGTGGCCGGGAGCACCAGAATGGTAAACACAATGTAACTCGGGCTTATACCACCATTGGGGGTTAGCAGGTATAGCCGGTGGGTCTCTCGGAGTAATCAGCTTCCTCTCTATCAAAGAGGGATATAACTCTGCCTACGTTATAGGAATAGGATCGAAGGTGACCCTTTTCCTCTCGTAACTTGTATTGGTGTGATTACTGTTTCGAGGCTGGTAGGCCTGCTGTTGCGGGCGGAGCTGTTGTTGCTGATATTGCGGATGTGGTTGCTGATTGTTACTATGTTGCTGATACTGTTGATTGTCTCTGAAAATAGGTGCTATATGAGCCACCTGGTGCTGGTTACTGGCGGGACGCACAGTCTTCCTCCTCACAGAGGGTCTTCTTGGTTTCTCATGGGAGATCACAGCATGTGCCTCTCCATCTTTCTTCTTTGCAAACGCCCCATAACGTTTGGCAGAAGAGCCTTCTTCTCTGGTTAACCGTCCTTCACGGAACCCTTCTTCTAGACGCATCCCCATATTCACCATCTCGGTGAAGTCAGAAGGAGCGCTAGCGATCATCCGCTCATAATAAAAAGAACTTAAATTCTTCAAAAAGATCTTAGTCATCTCTTTCTCTTCTAGCGGAGGCACGATCTGTGCTGCCACCTCTCGCCACCTCTGGGCATACTCCTTAAATGTTTCTTTATCCTTTTGGGACATGGCTCTCAATTGATCTCTATCGGGGGCCATATCCACGTTGTACTTATACTGCTTGACGAAGGCCTCGCCAAGACATTGAAGGATCGGATGTTCGCTCTATTTAAACCCATGTACCAACGCAAAGCGGCACCTGACAGACTGTCCTGAAAGTAGTGGATGAGTAGTTGGTCATTATCGGTTTGAGTCGACATCTTCCTGGCATACATGACCAGGTGGCTGAAAGGACAAGTATTTCCTTTGTACTTTTCAAAGTCAGGGACCTTGAATTTCACAGGGATCTTCACATTTGGAACCAAGCAGAGTTCGGCAGCAGACTTGCCGAAAAGATCCTTCCCTCTGAGAGTTTTCAATTCCTTGCGAAGCTCAAGAAACTGACCGTTCATAGCATCCATCTTCTCATAAACATCTGGACCCTCAGACGGCTCAAAATGATAGATGGTGTCGTCTACCCTGGGCAAAGTATGCACGACAGAAGGAGGAACAGCAAGGACCGGGCTAGATGCCGGCATAGAAGCAAAGGCTGGAACAAGACCCTCAGGCATGAAATTGATAGGCATCCCCCACGGGAACCCGGTTGGCATGGCTGTTGGAACAAAGTGCGTACTGGCAGCGGGCACAATAGAGGAGACAATCTCAGAGATAACTGTCCTCTGGGGAGGAGTTGAGGGTGTCGGAGAAGACTGGCTCTAGGCAGCCATGAGTGACTCCATTAGGGCGGTCAATCTGGCCACTTCCTCCTTTAGTTCACGGTTCTCTTGTTCTAGGTGATCCATCAGTCTTGAAATGTTGGCTCTAGTGTAGTACCAGCGAGTCAGCTTGTCTTCAAAATAAATGAAGGACACAGAGTTAGACCACAGGGCAAGGGACCGGAAACAAAACCTGCTTATGCGTATGATGCATGCAATGCTTGTGCATATGATTTGTTTTTTATTTATTTATTTCAAAGGAACTTTAGAGTTTTATTTGCAAATTCTGGAAATATTAAGCATTTTATCACATATGGAAATATCTCATCAAATAATATCAGGGAAAAGAAGTGCAGCATCGTCAATCATATACAAGAGAAAAGGAAAATAATCGTCTTATGGATCCCTAGAAATAATCATCTAAAGCTCGGGAAACAGGAAGATAAGATGCGCGAAGCCTCTTCACCTCTCTCTCGTAGGCTGCCTCCATATCGGCCTTCTCTTTGGCGAGTCGATCATACTTCCTCTTCCAGAACTTAGAAGACTGAGGAAGTAGAGAAGTCCATACATCATCAGGGTCATCAATAACCTGATGCTCAAGAAACTCAATCAACACATCCTTCTCCTTAATCTGCTGAAGCAACTCTTCACCTTCACGGATCCAGGCACGTGAACGGTCTTCGTCTCTCAACTCCTTTGCTCCTTGATTAGGGAGGGTTGAAGGCCCAGCCATAATCATAGGTGTAGGTCTCAGATATTCGTAAGGCATGAGATACTCAGACGCCCTCTTCCTAACCCAAACAGTGTAAGTCTCCAAAGTGATGCAATTCTTAGGACCCAACTCTTTCCTTCCTTTCCTATGAATCTTGCGCCAAGCGCGGACCATCCTAGCTTTCAAGCCTTGGGGATCTTTACCATCCTGAAAGAATACACCCTCTAACAGAATGTTATTGGGTTTATCCTTTAAGGGGAACCCAAGTTGCCGACGTGCCAAAACAGGATTGTAGTTAATCCCACCACACGTACCAAGAAGAGGTACATTGGAGAATTCGCCACAAGAGTCAATAATCTGCACACCATCATATACACGGTTGTACTAAAAGATATCATCATTAGTGAGATACATAAGTCTCGTAGACCACCGTAGACATTCCTTGTTCTCCTTGAAAGCGACCGTCTGAGGTAAGTGAGAAATAAATCACTTATACAACAGAGGAAAACAACACACAATGGCACCACCACCCTTTGCATTCCTCATATGCAAAGAGAAATAGGTATCGCCCAACAGAGTCGGAACGGGATTAAGAGTAGAGAAGATCCTAATAGCGTTCACATCCACAAACTTGTCATTGTTGGGGAATAATACTAGCCCATAGATGAGAAGTACAAATATGGCCTCAAAGGCGTCCTCACTCATGGCCTTCCCATACATAGTAGCTTGAGCAATGAGGAACTCAGAAGGGAGACCTTGAATTCCACCTTTGGTAGTCATATGAGCACCAACCAGAGATTCATCTATGTGCAACATGTCTGCTATCTCTTGTGAAGTAGGAATACTCTCCAAGCCACTGAACGGCACCTGATCAAGAATAGGTATACTCACAAGATAAGCATACTCCTCAAGGGTAGGCAAAAACTGGAAATCCGGAAACGTGAAGCAAGGGTACAAGGGATCATAAAACTGCACCAATACACTCATCAATCCTTCATCCACCTGAGTGGTCAGAAGAGGAAGAAGCTTCCCGAAACGAGCCTTGAAACCCAAGGGATCTAATACATAAGATGTCAAATTCCTTAACTCTTTCAAGTCTGGTTGTCTGAAACTGTACTTCTTTGTATTCCTTCTTTGTCTTTCCATGTCTGAAAATTTTGCAAATAAACCCCCTTAAGTTCCTTGAAAATTTTCTTATTATTTTGATGATATGAATGCAAATGGGTGCATGAATGCATGAATGCAACAATCACACTCAAGGATAAAGCAAAGCACACCAAACAAAGGTCATGGGATGGATCATGGCATCTTTAATATCAACCATCCATTTTGGTGGATTATAGTTTACACCTTATCAACACCCAAGATCCATTGATATTAAGGATACCTGAACGGATCAACCATGAATCAAGGGTTTGTTGTAAGTCACGAGCATGGAGTTTGGTTAAGAACCACCCAAAAAGGAGTGTACTAGGGTTTAAACCTGCCAAACATGTTCTACAAAAGGTTCCCATAGTCATCATCCCATCTTTTGGATATTATCGGAGAAACGACTACTCGTATTCCAAAAATATTCTCAAGAGAGACTCTTATGAGTGTAGTATCGTGTAACAATCGTATCAAATCTTACACTTGAACGACTTTCGCACTACATCCTAAGAATAGGCCAAGATAGGCTTGGTAAACTAAGGTCCTTGGCTTCTAAGGTCTATATTGGAAAGAGTAATGTCTAACCACAACTACTTGTGTGACATTATTGATCCCAATATAACCTCCACCAAGTGAATGGACTTGCAAGTCAACTTGCTAAGGAATAACTCCACACAAGTCGACAAGACTATGCCATTCTCCTATCCTAAGTGCACTCGAGTTCAGGTATAGAACTCATCTCACAAAGATCACCAAGCATACAAGGAATTAATATTCAAGCAATTCAATCATTACATACAATACAGTAATCCCAAATTGCACAAAAATATGTCACAAAAAAAATATACAATATAATACAACGAATATGAAAAGTAGGCAAAACCCACTAGGCAAATTATTCGATCCCCAGCAGAGTCGCCATTTTTCTGTAGCGGGGTATTCGTTACCATTAGAGATATTGACTAAATCCAAGGTAAATCATACAAGTCGAGTCGCCACCGCACTTCTATTTATCCAAAGGAATGGTTAGAAAGCGAACAAAAACCTAAAAGTTTTATCGAATCAAAAACTAGTAAAAAGGTCAGAGATCTGGGTAAGGGGGCTGGTTATGCAATGGGAAGGTGTTAGGCACCCAAAGCATCCTAGGTACTCCTAGGGAGCCCTTTTCACATTTGTTGCAAAGGTTGTTGTTTTTTTTTTGTGAAAATTTATTTGTGCAAACATGATTGAAGGGATGAGAAAAGAATATACAAATTTATTTACATTTTGTGTTTGAATGGATGAACCCATTGCCTACGTACCATCTTAAAAAAAGATTAGGATCAAAACCTCGTAGTTCGGGGTAAAAAAATTCAAAAAAAAGTTGGTGAATTGATTGGTCCAAAAACCTTAAGGTCTTTTGTTAGCAAAGGGAGAAAACTCAACCTAAAACCACAAATCCACCATGTGAGGATAGCTTCAACATGCTAGTGAGGGGTTAACCCTATAATAAGCATGGAAGACTCATTGTCCATCACTAAGGATAAATGTGAGTATTATATCTACCTCAAGGATAACTCAAACCTAATAGCTAATGGTTATAAAAAAAAGGGTTTGATTAAGAAGGTGGCCATTGAAACCATAAAAAGTATTTGAATGGGTTATATTTACCAATTAAAAGTATTTACAAAAATATGATTAAAGTGGATTAAAAGGTTCAATTCAAAATAAGTGTTATGAAAAATAAGTTTTGAAAATCAAAAGCATAAGGCTTAGGTTTCTAATGTTGAAAACAAAAGTTATTGTTTGCACAAAAAGTTTTGGCTTGGGTTAGAATGGGGGAAAAAAAAGAAGGGTTAAATTCCTAAACATACAAGAGATAAAGGAAAAGAAAATAAAACCACATTAGGAGTTCCCCTCTTGAGATCATATTGATGATCCAAGTAGCTCCCATCCTTTGGAATAAGCAGTCACAAACAAATATCTCAAGCCATTAAGCACAGGTAATCGGAATAAACCTCCAGGGGGTATCCCCCAAATAAAGTGGAACACCAGGCCATCTCTGCAAGAGTCATGTGAGCCCTCACAAAAAACTCAACAAACAGGTTAAAGAAACAAGATAGGGTAATCAAGAGTTGCCCACAAATCCAAATGTAACCACATGAATCATGCCATTAAAATTCACAAAAAAAAAACTCACAAAAAGCAACCAAGGGTAGGAGGCCTAAACCTCTTGTCAAACACATACATTAAAAGGGTATCAAAAAATTTCAGGTTGAAAGTATAAAGTAGTGGAAATAGGGCATACCTGATTGGAGATGATCGATTGAAATTGAGTTGCACCCGTGAGGTTTGCAGAGCAATCTGAGGGTTTATATGAGAGGGAATTGGTTCTTTGCCGATGAGTTCCCTTCAGCCTCTGGAGGTTGCTCTGAACTCTGTTAGCTCTTCTCTCACTTTCTTTTTCCTGC
The DNA here is from genome assembly GCF_024323335.1 of Lathyrus oleraceus. Lineage (NCBI taxonomy): Eukaryota > Viridiplantae > Streptophyta > Magnoliopsida > Fabales > Fabaceae > Lathyrus > Lathyrus oleraceus. Next base: position 451,607,612 of record NC_066579.1, read on the forward strand.
CAGGGTAATAGGAATTGCCTGTTGTTTCACTGAAACTCTGAGTTTATAACCTGATTTTTGTGGACCTGTGGGCTCAAATGAGAGAGGCCCAAGTCCAATTTTTTTTTGGTTATATTTTATTTATTTATTATTTATTATTTTTTGTTTTTTTTTTAATTTATTATTATTATTATTATTATTATTTTATTTTTTTTAGTAAACAAAAGTAAGAGAAACAATGATGTATAATTCAAGCATGCTTGGTGATCTCAAACCAATCACAAGGAGTCCCACCCAAAGGCAAAGGGAACCAAGATGCTCATGATCCTTGAGGCTGTGCAAATGCAATGTTATGATGCCATGAGGGATCTTAGGGTCAAAATTGGGGTCTTACACCTATCATACCTCGATATTTGTTTTCTTAAATTTATTTTCCTTCTTCATCCTTATCAAAACTACATGAAGTACTCATTAGAGTTATGATTTACTTTTCTTTATCCATGTTAAATATATTTAGTAGCTATTTACAATATTTATCTTGATTGATGAAGGTGCCTTCCATTGATTGATTAACTTGTAACCCAAGAAAGTGCCGAAGCTCCCCATCATAGAAGCTTCAAATTAGTGTTGCATCATATCAAATAAATCACTGCACAAGGATTTATTAGTAGCCCCAAATATAATATCATCGACATATATTTGCACAAGTATAATGTTATGCTCACTTTCCTTAATAAAAAGAGTTGTATCAACCTTCCATATTTAAAAATTGTTTTCAAGAAGAAACATGTTTAAGTGTTCGGAGATCTTTTTCAGACCTCAGAGATCTTTTTTAGCTTGAACACACAATTAGGAAAAGAGAAGTTTAGGAACCCGTGAGGTTGATCAACATAATTCCTCTTGGATGTAGTCATTCAACAACACACTTTTGACATCCATTTGGAAGAGTTTAAAATTCAAAATGCATAAGAAAGCTAATGCATCCTTATGACCTATAATATAGATAAATACTAACTTGTTCATATGATCCATGTAAATATGGATTATTCTCCTATGCAATAGACGTGATTCATCCTCATTACTAAAAAGAAAAACATCATTTGGTTTTTTTATATTAAAACTCACGGTGTAAATATTTCCACTTCTAGAACTAGTAAAAAGTGTTTGATTTGATTTAGATTTTATAACCTTGAATCTAGGAGAATCAAAATTGACAATGTTAACTTTGTCATATAATTGGCTAATACTTAAAAAATTATGTTTTTAGCCAACAACTGAAAGAACATCCCCAATCATTAGATTGTGAAACTTATCAATGTTACTAGTGTAAGAATAAGATTTGGTTCCACATATGACATTTATTTTTAATGATAACAATGCATTATTTCTTAAAGAATAATTTTGTATCCTAATGGTTTTGTCTAGTGTGTAGCTTTTGCTAGCAGGTTTTGACTTTGAAGAATTGACGTGTGGTGTCATCAGATTCTGAACTCAACACACCCTGCCTCTAAAGAGATATAAAGTGCTTTACAAGATGATGTTAAGTTCTAGAAAACTCTTAGACTACAATTTTGATGAATGTTTATGCTTAAGCTTCTGACTGTGACTCTGATAGAAGAGCCTCTGAAAGTGTGTCAAGCCTTCAAGTTTTTGCGCTCTTAAGTTCTGAAGAATATGAAGAACTATATCTGAAGATTCTGAAGACCAGGTTCTAAGGAGCTATGTCAAGACTCTGAAGAACAAGGTTCTAAAGATTCTCTCAACTAGTCTCTTGATCCTTCTAAGCATGCTTCAACATCATTTATTCAAAATCCTCTAAAGATTAGAAGATAAGATCAAAATATTTTGCGTCAGGAAAATAATACACGTTACAAGATCAACCTTCCCTCCACTACGCTGATTTTGTGGGCTAAGGACAATAATATTGTACCATTTTGCCTCCTATATGCAAAATCATTATACAGGGAGACAATTTCATTCTAGATATTCCAATTCTATCCTTCAACGAATCTTTTCACTGCCTATATAAAGGAGACTTGGAAGATTGAACATGTTGCTAATTTGCGTTGCTATTCACGACACTATTACATAAGCTTTTGCTGAAATATATATTATTGTAAATAGATTTTAGAAACATACATTGAGCTTTTGTTCGTTATTGTATGAGAATTTCATTATACTAAACTTGTGTTATTCTGCTTTCTTAGAAGAAATCTTGTAAACACATTCTTTTAAATATCATTTATGTAAGTGTATTCCTTGAGTGACTAGGGTTTTAGTCAGATAGACTCGAGAAGACAAAAACGAGTTATCTTTGTGTGTATGTAATCAGTTTCGATTATAGTGGATTAAGTCCTTGTTGAGAAGACAAAATCACCTTGGCGGGTGGACTGGAGGTAGCTTCGTTAACAGGGAACCAATATAAAAATAACGGTGTTATTTTTCTTGTTCGTGTTACTGTTTAATTGTGTTGGTTTTAAAAAGCTTTCGTTTCTAGAAACCCTATTCAACCCCCCCTTTCTTGTGTTTCTTTCCACCTTTAACTAGAACCAATAATCCTTCTTTTATTGTTATAACAATAAGACACAAAGCCTCCCATTTTATGAGATAAATGAGATAATATATAGTTGTCTCTAGTCATATGCTTTGGATAACCGCAACTAATACAAAAACTACCTATCACCACAATTGCGATAAGGATTTCATCATGGTTGGAGGTATGTGATAATAAATGGTGTGATATTTAGTGTCATACTTCTTACCACATGTTAGTGGTCATTGTAAAAAAAAGATGGCATGCTATATTTCACCATGGTTGGTTTGTCCAACCATATGAAAAATGGAATGAGCATTAGTTCGATACCCAACAAATACATTTTGGCATTTTAAAATGGCACATCACTATATTTTACCCCGGTTGTGGAATACTTGTTTCACCAACCCCTCAATGAAAATATAACCTTTCAAATTAATTTATGCCCCTCATCCGACGTAGGGTCAAAAAAGAACTAACACAGTCTAACATGAACTAACCAAATATTTCTTAAGTCTACTAGGATCTATTGTGGTTGTCAAGACACTAGATTGTAAAGAGTATATCGAGTCTAGATAATTGAACTTTATGACCATGTTCTATAACTCTAGCGCCACAAGATAATTGGACAAATGATTTTCCTATATAAATGCCGCACTTTGTAAATTTCATACTTAAGAAACAAAAATGTAAGAAATATTTACATACTTAAGAAACAAAAATGTCACTTTAATGAATTTACAAAGAGTTTAAAATGAATAGTATATTTATTTCACATGTCTTGTAATATACCTTAAAATATCAAGTAAAAAAAAAGAAAAACATATTTTCAGTACTGTCAATTTGTTTGGAGAGATGACGATGTGGACAACAGTTTCATTATGGAAATGGGTTACGATAAAGGTCGGTTGACTAGAGTCATGGGTGGAGTCTGCTGAACAAGCGGGGGAGGGTCAGGGCCGAGTGGCAGAGACAATACAAATGGGTCCCATATATTTCGTGGATCCGTTTATTAATGAATCATATCTCGGGTCCATTAACGTTTCGAAAATTATATATGGTTGTCTCTCGTTTGTTATGGACAAATGGTGCATAAGGTAGAAATCATAGTGGGAAGCAAAGAGTTTAAAATTCAAGAATTATATTTTTGGGGTTTAACAACCTTTTAAGTTATCAAAGGGATTTGAGAGACACTTTACATGCCTTGAATTTGTGTATTTCTTATATTGAGAGATTGAGAAACACTTGGGTAGAAAATAGGTTTTAGTTTGTAAATTTCAAGTGCTATTTTTTTAACTCATATTGTAATCTCTTGTAACAACTGTTGAAGTATAGTTAATTAGAGAGAAACTCCCTCTCAAAGGCATAGAATGGTTTGATCGAACTAGGTAATCATTTTCTGTGTACTCTCACCAATTATAATTTTTCTATTAAAATCATTTTTTTCAAAAGCAAATAGTATATATAAATAAAAGGCACTAAAGGGCTCAATATATAACAAAGGTTGGAGAAGGTATAAGGGGTACCTAACAACCAACAAAAAGCCACAAAAAAGTCACAAAACACAAACTACCAATACAAACAGTAAGTAAATAAACCCCATAGAAATATAAAGAATCCAAAACAAGGAAAAAAAGAAAGCACATAACAAAGAAACATGCTAGAACCCCCCATAGAAAACCAGCTAAGAGCAACACCGAACTCCATTTGAACAACAAGAACACACTAGAGGAAGGATGAGACACTCATGCCGTTATTGGCTCAGATGTAGGATATGATTCTCAAGCCCAATAGAGAAAGCACTAGAGTTACCCGTGGACCTACCAAGATACCATTTCCAAGTCAAAAGAATGCTCATGTCTTCCACGTCCTTAGTTGTTACCGATTTACCTGAGAACACTATATCATTATGAGATTTCTAAATCAAAAAATTGTAGCATGCCAAATCACAAGTAAGCCCCCATAATTCTAGACAAACCACTAGACGTAGTGAACATCCGAACGAAGGTAAGGAAGTCTCTTGTAAAATAACACTCATATCCAACCACATAAAAATCTTGTATTAAACAATCACCACTACCTACAAGTCACATAAAAGACTAGAGGGCGACTAAAGAACCTCCAAATAGAATGGGCAAGAGGCAACCTCGAGGACTAGGGCGTTCCACATCTTAAGAAGGTGTTCTCTGGTTGGAATACAATCATGGATAAGCTTTATGGAGAGAAAAAGTACTTTAGAGGGAGTCAAACTCCTCCAAATACTAGAAAGAATTAACTCAACGAACAAGAGTTGATGTTGTATAGGAAAATCTAAGGTGAGAAGTAAAAAGTGTGCAAAGGAGACATAATAAAAACCATCTTTAGAAAAGTTCCACCACCACTTATCAGACTGACAGAAAGGAATGAATTAGTTAATCACCAAGAGAAGATCATAAATCAACACCTGCTCATGCTAAAAGAGGAAGACTCTCCACTTAGGGTCCTAAATCCACGACTGGCCGTTCCACCTACCCACCACCCCCATTAAATGTTCTTTTTGCTAAGAGATAGTTAAAATCCCTGGAAACCTAACTCTAAGGGGAGTATCCCCAACCCAAAGATCACTCCAAAACAAAGTGAGAAGAACAAAACCAAATTTATTTATCACTCTTATTTTGAAACTAATATGTGGGGTCATCCCCTTTGTCTCGTAGGAAAGACACCCCTCTCCACAAAGGAGACACGGTTCTAAGACATTCAACTCTCTCTCCCAAGATAGAGGAGATCAGAGTAACTATGATTCTAGCAGATAAAATATATCTCCAGATGTCTGAAGCACCTGTGATCAAACGATACCTCCACATTCCCAAGAGAGCAAGGTTAATCACCCGAAGGTCACAGACTCCAAGACCTACAAGCTTTTTGGGCTTACACGCACCAGGCTACATAACCCAAGAAATATTAGAATCCCCTTTATCTCCACCCCAAAGAAATATCCTTTGGATTTTTACAGTCTTCTTCCAAACCTTAATAGATCTCTTTAAGAAAGACAAGAAGAAGATATGAATGACATTAAGAAAGAAATTGAGAAGGATCATTCTCCCTCCCAAGGGCACATACCAATGTCTCCATGAGTGAAGTTGTCTAGAAATGAGACTAACTACAGATCCCCACGTAGAAGATAACCAGGGGTTTTCCCATATCAGAAGACTAAGGTACTTGAACAAAAGAGACTTTAACTGACAGTGAAGAAACTCACAAGCAAGATCTAATAAAGTAGGGTCAAAAATCACCTTAATGAGGGTACTCTTAGAAATATTTACCCGAAGTACTGAGACTAACTCAAACCCTTGAAGAATAGCCTTGATGGACTAAAGATTCCGAATGGAGGCGTCAGCCAAAATAATCATGTCATCGACATACTGAAGATGAGAGACCATTAAATTTGAGGATCCCACTCTAACACCTGAAAAACCTGAGGCCTCCAGCTACCAAAAAAAGGAAAGAGATAGGGGATCACCTTGCTTCAACTCCCTCTAAATACTAATCTCTAGGACTGGGCATCCATTGACCAAAACCGTAGGATTACTAGAAAAGACTCAAGCACAGATCCAGCCTCTTCACCTATCATTAAACCCAAATATAGAAAGCACACAAGTCCAAAAAAGACGAACTCACAGTGTCATAAGCTTTCTCTAAATCCAATTCCAGAATGAGACAAGCTTTCTTAATCTTCTTAGCAAGGTCTGCCAACTCATTCACAACAACAACCCACCCACTAGAAGTTCGCCTTTAAGGAAAGTTGCATGGTAGGGAGAAATAATCTTATCCATGACACCAAAAAGCCTACCCACAAAGACTTTAGCTAGAAGCTTATATAAGGACCCAACCAAGGAGATATGTCGAAAATCCTCTAACTAAGAAGGAGAGTCACCCTTTGGAGTCAAGGTAATAAAAAAGGAAGAAAACCCATGGGGAAAAGAAGCAAACTGATGGAATTGCTCGAACATAATACCAATCTCATCTCTAAGAATGAGCCATGACCTTCTAAAGAAGGAAAACAAATTAAAATCATCTAGATCAAGGCTCTTATTCCCATCACACAAAGCAACAACTCGATCAATCTCTAAAAGAAAAGGAGCGGTAAAGTTAGAGTATTCCTCCTCAGAAAGAGCGTGGAAGAAGACCTTATCTAACATAGGGCACTAAAAATCATATTCTCTAG